>NC_140585.1:262519859-265508037 GCF_964204655.1 Triturus cristatus
AGGCACTCTGCGCAGTTTCTATTCCCAGCTCCAGTGGCGCTCTGCAAAGTTTCTATTCCCAGCTTCAGTGGCGCTCTGCAAAGTTTCTATTCCCAGATCCAGAGGCCCTCTGCGCAGTTTCTATTCCCAGCTCCAGAGGCGCTCTGCGCAGTTTCTATTCCCAGCTCCACAGGCGCTCTGCACAGTTTCTATTCCCGGCTCCAGAGGCGCTCTGCACAGTTTCTATTCCCGCTCCAGAGGCGCTCTGCAAAGTTTCTATTCCCAGCTCCAGAGGCCCTCTGCACAGTTTCTATTCCTGGCTCCAGAGGCGCTCTGCACAGTTTCTGTTCCCGGCTCCAGAGGCCCGCTGCACAGTTTCTATCCCCGGCTGCAGAGGCACTCTGCGCAGTTTCTATTCCCAGCTCCAGTGGCGCTCTGCAAAGTTTCTATTCCCAGATCCAGAGGCCCTCTGCGCAGTTTCTATTCCCGGCTCCAGAGGCGCTCTGCACACTTTCCATTCACAGCTCTAGAGGAGCTCTGCAGAGTTTCTATTCCCAGCTCCAGAGGCGCTCTGCACAGTTTCTATTCCCGGCTCCAGAGGCGCTCTGCGCAGTTTCTATTCCCAGCTCCAGAGGCGCTCTGCACAGTTTCTATTCCCGGCTCCAGAGGCGCTCTCCACAGTTTCTGTTCCTGGCTCCAGAGGCCCTCTGCACCGTTTCTATCCCCGGCTGCAGAGGCACTCTGCGCAGTTTCTATTCCCAGCTCCAGTGGCGCTCTGCAAAGTTTCTATTCCCAGCTTCAGTGGCGCTCTGCAAAGTTTCTATTCCCAGATCCAGAGGCCCTCTGCGCAGTTTCTATTCCCAGCTCCAGAGGCGCTCTGCGCAGTTTCTATTCCCAGCTCCACAGGCGCTCTGCACAGTTTCTATTCCCGGCTCCAGAGGCGCTCTGCACAGTTTCTATTCCCGCTCCAGAGGCGCTCTGCAAAGTTTCTATTCCCAGCTCCAGAGGCCCTCTGCACAGTTTCTATTCCCGGCTCCAGAGGCGCTCTGCACAGTTTCTGTTCCCGTCTCCAGAGGCCCGCTGCACAGTTTCTATCCCCGGCTGCAGAGGCACTCTGCGCAGTTTCTATTCCCAGCTCCAGTGGCGCTCTGCAAAGTTTCTATTCCCAGATCCAGAGGCCCTCTGCGCAGTTTCTATTCCCGGCTCCAGAGGCGCTCTGCACACTTTCCATTCACAGCTCTAGAGGAGCTCTGCAGAGTTTCTATTCCCAGCTCCAGAGGCGCTCTGCACAGTTTCTATTCCCGGCTCCAGAGGCGCTCTGCACAGTTTCTGTTCCCGGCTCCAGAGGCCCTCTGCACAGTTTCTATTCCCGGCTCCAGAGGCGCTCTGCACAGTTTCTATCCCCAGCTGCCGAGGCACTCTGCGCAGTTTCTATTCCCAGCTCCAGTGGCGCTCTGCAAAGTTTCTATTCCCAGATCCAGAGGCCCTCTGCGCAGTTTCTATTCCCGGCTCCAGAGGCGCTCTGCACACTTTCCATTCACAGCTCTAGAGGAGCTCTGCAGAGTTTCTATTCCCAGCTCCAGAGGCGCTCTGCACAGTTTCTATTCCCGGCTCCAGAGGCGCTCTGCACAGTTTCTGTTCCCGGCTCCAGAGGCCCTCTGCACAGTTTCTATTCCCGGCTCCAGAGGCGCTCTGCACAGTTTCTATCCCCGGCTGCAGAGGCACTCTGCGCAGTTTCTATTCCCAGCTCCAGTGGCGCTCTGCAAAGTTTCTATTCCCAGATCCAGAGGCCCTCTGCGCAGTTTCTATTCCCGGCTCCAGAGGCGCTCTGCACAGTTTGTATTCCCGGCTCCAGAGGCCCTCTGCACAGTTTCTATTCCCGGCTCCAGAGGCGCTCTGCACAGTTTCTGTTCCCGGCTCCAGAGGCCCTCTGCACAGTTTCTATTCCCGGCTCCAGAGGCACTCTGCACAGTTTCTATCCCCGGCTGCAGAGGCACTCTGCGCAGTTTCTATTCCCAGCTCCAGTGGCGCTCTGCGAAGTTTCTATTCCCAGATCCAGAGGCCCTCTGCGCAGTTTCTATACCCGGCTCCAGAGGCGCTCTGCACAGTTTGTATTCCCGGCTCCAGAGGCCCTCTGCACAGTTTCTATTCCCGGCTCCAGAGGCCCTCTGCACAGTTTCTATTCCCGGCTCCAGAGGCGCTCTGCACAGTTTCTATCCCCGGCTGCAGAGGCACTCTGCGCAGTTTCTGTTCCCAGCTCCAGTGGCGCTCTGCAAAGTTTCTATTCCCAGATCCAGAGGCCCTCTGCGCAGTTTCTATTCCCAGCTCCAGAGGCGCTCTGCATAATTTCTATTCCCGGCTCCAGAGGCGCTCTGCACAGTTTCTATTCTCCGCTCCAGAGACTCTCTGCACAGTTTCTATCCCCGGCTGCAGAAGCACTCCGTATAGTTTCTATTCCCAGCTCCAGAGGCCCTCTTCACAGTTTCTATTCCCGGCTCCAGAGGCGCTCTGCACAGTTTCTATGCTCCGCTCCAGAGACTCTCTGCACAGTTTCTATTCCCAGCTCCAGAGGTCCTCTGCACAGTTTCTATTCCCAGCTGCAGAGGCGCTCTGCACAATTTCTATTCCCAGCTGCAGAGGCGTTCTGAACAGTTTCTTTTCCCAGCTCCAGTGGCGCCCTGCACAGTTTCTATTCCCAGCTCCAGAGGCGCTCTGCACAGTTTCTATTCCCGCTCCAGAGGGTCTCTGCACAGTTTCTATTCCCAGCTCCACAGGCGCTCTGCACAGCTTCTATTCCCGCTCCAGAGGCGCTCTGCACAGTTTTTATTCCCAGCTCCAGAGGTGCTCTGCACAGCTTCTATTTCCAGCTCCAGAGGCGCTCTGCACAGGTCCTACACCCACCTCCAGAGGCGCTCTGCACAGTTTCTATTCCCAGCTCCAGAGGCGCTCTGTACAGTTCCTATTCACAGTTCCACAGGCACTGTGCAGTTTCTATTCCTGCTCCAGAGGGTCTCTGCACAGTTTATATTCCCAGCTCCACAGGCGCTCTGCACAGTTTCTATTCCCGCTCCAGAGGCTCTCTGCACAGCTTCTATTCCCGCTCCAGAGGCGCTTTGCACAGCACCCATTCCCAGCTCCAGAGGTGCTATGCACAGTTTCTATTCCCGCTCCAGAGGGTCTCTGCACAGTTTCTATTCCCAGCTCCACAGGCGCTCTGCACAGCTTCTATTCCCGCTCCAGAGGCGCTCTGCACAGTTTCTATTTCCAGCCCCACAGGCGCTCTGCACAGCTTCTATTCCCAGCCCCAGAGGCGCTCTGCACAGCTCCCATTCCCAGCTCCAGAGGCGCTCTGCACAGTTTCTATTCCCAGCTCCAGAGGCGCTCTGCACAGTTTCTATTCTCCGCTCCAGAGACTCTCTGCACAGTTTCTATCCCCGGCTGCAGAGGCACTCCGTATAGTTTCTATTCCCAGCTCCAGAGGCCCTCTTCACAGTTTCTATTCCCGGCTCCAGAGGCGCTCTGCACAGTTTCTATGCTCCGCTCCAGAGACTCTCTGCACAGTTTCTATTCCCAGCTCCAGAGGTCCTCTGCACAGTTTCTATTCCCAGCTGCAGAGGCGCTCTGCACAATTTCTATTCCCAGCTGCAGAGGCGTTCTGAACAGTTTCTTTTCCCAGCTCCAGTGGCGCCCTGCACAGTTTCTATTCCCAGCTCCAGAGGCGCTCTGCACAGTTTCTATTCCCGCTCCAGAGGGTCTCTGCACAGTTTCTATTCCCAGCTCCACAGGCGCTCTGCACAGCTTCTATTCCCGCTCCAGAGGCGCTCTGCACAGTTTTTATTCCCAGCTCCAGAGGTGCTCTGCACAGCTTCTATTTCCAGCTCCAGAGGCGCTCTGCACAGGTCCTACACCCACCTCCAGAGGCGCTCTGCACAGTTTCTATTCCCAGCTCCAGAGGCGCTCTGTACAGTTCCTATTCACAGTTCCACAGGCACTGTGCAGTTTCTATTCCTGCTCCAGAGGGTCTCTGCACAGTTTATATTCCCAGCTCCACAGGCGCTCTGCACAGTTTCTATTCCCGCTCCAGAGGCTCTCTGCACAGCTTCTATTCCCGCTCCAGAGGCGCTTTGCACAGCACCCATTCCCAGCTCCAGAGGTGCTATGCACAGTTTCTATTCCCGCTCCAGAGGGTCTCTGCACAGTTTCTATTCCCAGCTCCACAGGCGCTCTGCACAGCTTCTATTCCCGCTCCAGAGGCACTCTGCAGAGCTTCTATTCCCGCTCCAGAGGCGCTCTGCACAGTTTCTATTTCCAGCCCCACAGGCGCTCTGCACAGCTTCTATTCCCAGCCCCAGAGGCGCTCTGCACAGCTCCCATTCCCAGCTCCAGAGGCGCTCTGCACAGTTTCTATTCCCAGCTCCAGAGGCGCTCTGCAGTTTCTATTCCTGCACCAGAGGCGCTCTGCACAGTTTCTATTCCTGCTCTAGAGGGTCTTTGCACAGTGTCTATTCCCAGCTCCAAAGGCGCTCTGCACAGCTTCTATTCCCGCTCCAGAGGCGCTCTGCACATTTTCTATTCCCGCTCTAGAGGCGTTCTGCACAGCTTCTATTCCTAGCTCCAGATGCACTCTGCATAGTTTCTATTCCCAGCTTCAGGGCACCTCTGCACAGTTTCTATTCCCAGCTCCAGATGTGCTCTGCACAGTTTCTATGCCCAGCTTCAGAGCACCTCTGCACAGTTTCTATTCCCAGCTCCAGATGCGCTCTGCACAGTTTCTATTCCCAGCTCCAGAGGCGCTCTGCACAACTTGTATTCTCAGCTCCAGATGTGCTCTGCACAGTTTCTATTCCTGCTCCAGAAGCACTCTGCACAGCTTCTATTCCCAGCTCCAGAGGCGCTCTGCACAGTTTCTATTCCCAGATCCAGAGGCCCTCTGCACAGTTTCTATTCCCAGCTCCAGAGGCGCTCTGCACAGCTTTTATTCCCGCTCCATAGGCACTCTGCACAGCTTCTATTCCCAGCTCCAGAGGCGCTCTGCAGAGGTCCTATTCCCAGCACCAGAGGAGCTGTGCACAGTTTCTATTCCCAGCTCCAGAGGCGCTCTGCACAGCTTCTATTCCCGCTCCAGAGGCGCTCTGCTCTGTTTCTATTCCCAGCTCCTCAGGTGCTCTGCACAGTTTCTATTCCCAGCTCCAGAGGTGCTCTGCTCTGTTTCTATTCCCAGCTCCTCAGGTGCTCTGCACAGTTTCTATTCCTGCACCAGAGGCGCTCTGCACAGCTTCTATTCCCGCTCCAGAGGCGCTCTGCACAGCTTCTATTCCCGCTCCAGAGGCGTTCTGCACAGCTTCTATTCCCAGCTCCAGATGCGCTCTGCACAGTTTCTATTCCCAGCTTCAGAGCACCTCTGCAGTTTCTATTCCCAGCTCCAGATGCGCTCTGCACAGTTTCTATTCCCAGCTTCAGAGCACCTCTGCACAATTTCTATTCCCAGCTCCCGATGCTCTCTGCACAGTTTCTATTCCCAGCTCCAGAGGCGCTCTGCACAGCTTGTATTCCCAGCTCCAGATGCGCTCTGCACAGTTTCTATTCCTGCTCCAGAAGCACTCTGCACAGCTTCTATTCCCAGCTCCGGAGGCGCTCTGCACAGCTTCTATTCCCGCTCTAGAGGCGCTCTCCACAGTTTCTATTCCCAGCTCCAGAGGCGCTCTGCAGAGCTCCTATTCTGGAGCTGTGCACAGTTTCTATTCCCAGCTCCAGAGCCGCTCTGCACAGCTTCTATTCTCGCTCTAGAGGCGCTCTCCACAGTTTCTATTCCCAGCTCCAGAGGCGCTCAGCAGAGCTCCTATTCTGGAGCTGTGCACAGTTTCTATTCCCAGCTCCAGAGGCGCTATTCAGAGCTTCTATTCCCAGCTCCAGAGGCGCTGTGCACAGTTTCTATTCCCAGCTCCAGAGGCGCTCTGCACAGTTTCTATTCCTGCTCCAGATGCACTGCGGCTGCCCTGGCGCCCGCTGGGTGCCCTAGAAGGGCGGACCTCTAGTGCCAGCAAGACACCAGCCCACCCCCCTTCTTCTAAGTAAGGGGACCCCTCAGGGAGGAGTCCCCCTACTCGGGCAGCCAGGGACTGCGGCGCGTAGGGCGCGTCACTTCTGGGGCACGAGGAACAGGGGGGGAGGGGGTATATAGGCCTCCCCCACCCTCTGTCCCTCCTCTTTTGTGCCCTGGACACGCCGTCGTGTGGGTCGTTTTACGAACACGCCGTCCTGGGGGATTCGCGTCGGGAACAGCGCAGGAGCACATGTGTGAGGGTAAGTCACCAAGTCATCCCCCCCATCATAGTGGGTCCCCGGGCGGGAGAGTAGAGTGTCCACTGCCCCACAGCTATGCAGCTTTTGCCTGCGCTGCATACAGGCGGTGCCGGGGCCCAGGCGGGGAGATGCGGGCGCGGCACACACCGCCTGGACACAACTTCGGGTCGGTCCCTTGTTCGGATCCGGGAGCTCTTCGTGCGGAGAGTCCTAGCTAGCCCCCACCCCCTCCTTTTGGACTTTAGTGCGACCACCAGGCCATCGCCTGGGTTGGGGGCCTGCAGGTAGGGGGCAACGCTGCCGTTATGGATTAAGGGTGTATAAGGCAATCTTGGCTTAGAGGCTCGCCCACTGCCCAAATTGGACAGCACGGGGTGCAGGCGGGCTCTGCAATGTTAGTCGGCGCATTCGTTCTGGCTAGTGGAGGCGCAGGTGAACGCGGGATAATAATTAGGACTGCAGGCCTGAGCTGGCTGTTCGATCCCTGGGGGAAACGCTTCGCTTCACTGTGCTGGCTGCTTTATGTGAAAGTGGGAGCCGCATGGCTGGCAGGGGCCTCGGTCCCCTCTTCAGTCTACTATGGCGATATCCATCTGATACGAAGTGGGGGAGCGTCGCGTGTGTACATGCACCGCAAGGGGCGTTGCCGGTGCCTGTCCGGGGTTTTATGTTCAAGCCACGGTGGGGCTGGGGAACAGCGCTGCGTGCGACACCCTTTGTTCCCTCAGACAGTAGGCGCTTCTCCAGACATGCCAACCCTCCCCTCAGCGGAGGTTCTGGAGGCCGCGGGGCTGTGTTTTTGCTTGTGGGTCCGGGGGGGCATCTTGTCCGCCCGGGGGCCTTGCGGTGCATGCTATTGCCTGCGGTGCCGCACCCGTCACCCCCCTTCTCCTCCCCGGCAGCCACGGGGGCGGCGAGTGCCCGGGGGGCCCAATGGGTGCTTGGGCCGAGTTGCGAAGGTAGGGCAGCGGTTGTTGTGTCCCGCTTGCAATGCTTGCTTGTTTGCCTGCTCCGCTGCAGTGGAGGAGAGCAGCGGTGGTGCTCGGGCCCCGGCTCGAGTGGGGGCCCGTGGGAGTGTTGTTTCACTACCTTCACAGGGGAGGACATGCGGGGCTGGTTTTGCGCCTTTGTTGCCAATGTCGAGGGAGGGCTCATCGCCGCGTCTTTGGGGTCAATTTGTGGTGTCCGCCGCCTCCCCATGGTAGGGGGGGGCGCGTGTGGCCGGTTTCGGCTCTGGGTGGCGGCGGTAGCGGCCGACCCTGGGAGTGGTGCAGTGCCGTCGGGCAGTCCATTGGCACCCCCGAGTCCACCGGATGCAGCTGCGGGTGCCACAGTGGGCCATTGCGGGGGGGGTCTCGCTGGTGGTTTGGTGCCACCAATTGCGCCGCCATGTGGGTTGGTGGTGCAGGCTGGCACGGATTGCTAGGGTTCCTGGTGCGGGTTGCTGGATCTCCCCGGGTCGACGTTTGGCGCAGCTGCTGCTCAGGTGTAGCGCTCCAGTGGTCTGCTTGTTCCCGCCACGATGGACGAGGGCGGGGGTGCGGCACCCAGGCCCCGATGCAGTGGCCTGAGGGAGGGAGAGCTCACGCTGCCTCTGGGAGGACCGGGGTGGCGGATGATTGGTGCATAGGTCGTCGCGGGTTGTGGGTCTCCAGTAAATGTATGTGTTGCGCAATCACGAATATCAAGAAACCATAATTGGGTCATATTAAAAGGGAAAAACCCTCTAACGTTTTAAACATACCCTGTTAACATTGTGACTAATATCCAAAGATGAGCCTGTTCACCAGCACTCCCTGCTTTCGCGCATAAGGAAGCTGATATCCTCACTGGTTAACTTTTCCTGCCTAAGATCACGATATGTGGGGAGCCGGAATTAGAACCAATGCCTTCTAGTGAGGACGATGGGAACTGGCTACCTCCCTGCTGTCTGGGAATCTTTTCAGCGCTCACATGCTTAATTATGATGTCGTATTTAGTCATTGTATGGCCAGTCAGTGGATTTCCCTTCTCTGTTTGAAACTCAGGAGCAGCAGCCTGTACTAAGCCAAGCACCCTGACATGTTGCTGGTATGATGTTCTTGCTGTATCATATACCTGGAAGGCAGGTGCAGAAACAGCAACATACCAGTCGGGCGACACACCATGCTATGCAAAGAACTTTGCTGGTACGGGTCAGCCACCCCCCTTATCCCTCGTACAGAGGAGAGTAGGCTTTGCGGTTACTGCCACCGAGGGGCTTTTGACGTTTAGTTATCGTATCCCAGCACTGTGCAGGGGTGTTTTTATACACACTTTTTTCTGCTCACAGTGTATTTCAGGTAGTAGGGCATTGGGATCCTGTAGTGCGCTCGCTCCTTCCTCCCTTAATGCTAACTTTTGAAAGTGGAAGTTTCAGGTTGGCTTGAATATGTAAGTTTCCATTGGTTCGAATGTGTTTCTGCCTTTAATGCTGAGGCAAGGGCAAAGATGGCTTGGTCACTAGACACTAGGAGAGATACGTTGGTAGAGAGAATTCAGGAAACAGTAGTTTCCCTTGATGATCACCGTAACTTCTACTCATATCAGGGCCTTGGGGTGCTGTAGGTTACCCATATAGGTTCAGTTCCACAGCCATATGGATGAAAGTATATGGGTAGGTTGGGAAGGGGTGGTTTCTCCTTTAGGTAACACAGGTTGGGTACGTGATTGAAGCTAGGATGCTTTACTTGTAATGCACAGGTGCCACGTAAAGGAGCAATTTTTAGCCGGTTTGTCCTTTCGTTTGCATGTGTTGGCTCATGGGTGGGGTCCACGAGTCGGGGTGTGGCAAGTGGCGCCATCTGCGGGGTTACTATTAGCCATGTTTGTGTAATTGCTGATATCGATATGTCTCCCTCATCTTAACTACCTGATTTTGCTCGCAAAAAACAAAAAGTCATATGTCTTCAAATGTCACTCATAGTTGCACTGATATGACAATCCACAGTGCTGCTTATTTACCTTAGGCAACCTACAACCTGTGACAAAGCCAAGACCCCTGACATGTGCAGGTATGATGTTTCTGCTTTATCATATCCTGGAATGCAAGGGCAGAAACAGCAACATACTAGTCGGGCGACACAACTGCGATGCAAAGAATTTTGCTTGTACGGGTTAGCCATACCCTTTACCCTCGTTACGAAAGAGAGAAGGTTTTGCGGTTACTGCCTCCGAGGGACTTTTGATGTTTAGTTATCGTATCACAGCAAATGTTGATGGTCGGCGGGGGAACCACAGACGTGCCTGATGGTGCCGGGGGGCACATTGATTGATTAACACCTTCTCTCTGTTGGCAATGCACAGCCTTCTTCAGGATGCGTGGGGGGCTCTGGCGCGTTTAGCACGGCATGTTGAAGGTCTGAGGTCAGGAGTGCCTACTCGTGCACAACAGCACGTGCCATAGTATTAGCAGCTGCCCTTGGTAGAAACTTATTTTGGGGCCCCCTTTTGGAACAGCGTTGAATCTGATACAGTCCAGCTCTTTTCTGCCCAATTTGGGAAAGTTACTGACAGTGCACGGACACACTCTTCCAATTTCTAAATGAGTTTGCATACAATATTCAGGGATGGTGATGTGTTTTCAACACGATCACAGCAGCAGCTCACTATTATTACTGGAAATAATAGGTGACCCTGCCACTTAGCATATAGGAGGTTATGTTTTGATCAAAAAGAAACCTTTTAGTGATGTAAGTGTTGAACACATTGCCCAAGCAGCGCATGGTGAAACTTTGCAGGTAGGCATACCGGGGTTGGTAATCGGAGCGCTGTGGGTCGGTAGTGTGACCATCGATGTCAGTTTGGCTCTCACAGGGAGAAGAATGTAAAGACACTAATTCTTGGTTGGTGCCAATTTGATAAGGGACTGTGTTCTTTGCAAGCACATGGAGTTGGCTAACCAGTGGGGGGCTAACAGATAATCAAGGGACAATTCATGAATGTGGGCATTTCCAAAGGTGGTCTAAGCATCCTTATGCATCAGAGGTTTAAAGCATTCAAGAAGGCTATTAAGGGATCACTTTCAACATGCTCTGGTACCCCTAAAGGTGTTGATTGTCTCAAGACTTCAGCTTTGCGAGTATAAACTCCTGAGGAGTTGCCTCGGTTTAATGGTCTTCATTTAAGTAGCTTTCATGGCTGCAGTTACAGAGTTTTCATTTTTCTTAGGTTCAGGTATAGCACGCCACCAGCCAAGGTCACATGACCGCAGATTATGCGAAGGCAGGTAAAGAAAGCACCTTATTTGAGGTTGCCCTTATAGCAAGAGCCTTTGCACCACGGGGAGCTCTTACAGTTGATATGCCTCCTTTTAAGTCACTTGGCATTCTGTTAATGATTATCAAGTTTCAGATAGAAGGGACAGGTTGTCTAGTATCGGTTACGTCTCTACAATGCCCCGTATAACTGCTTCTATGGTTTCGTCTGGCTATGGCTGGGTTTCACACACACGTACCTGTTTTACAGGGGGGTATGGTGGATTTGCGTTGATTGGTGGTGTTGCTTACTGTATTGGTCCCATTTGCGGTTGAGCTTGCTATTCATTGAAGGCGTTGTTCAGGGGTGGACCCTTCAGCGGTGTCTTGGTGAGTGACTTGCGCAGGGGGTTGGGTTTGTGGTGCCTTTACTTTTGATTTGGGATTTTCGGTGTAAACCTCTGTGTCCTGTCCGGCGCCTGGGTGGCGTGCGCCAGGAGAAGTCTGTTTCGTATCATTGCATTGAGCGAAGATTTCACTGCTTGGCCAACAAGGTCCTTTGGCCACCAGGAGTTATGCATGCGGCCCGTATCAATGTCTTATTGATGGATGTGCTACTGATGACAATGGTAAAATGGTTGTCGGTTTTGGCCGGGGCTCGTCAAGTTTGGTTTCATCTTTCTCACCTAACACTTGTGGATTATCGGACTAGAAGCCAAGTATCCTTCACGGGGCTCTGCTCACACTAAAGTGGGCCAAGATCACACAAAGTCCAGGATGAGAGTGCAGTGTCAGTCATTATGGCGAATTATGAGAAATATGCCAGTGGCAGCGTATATGACATCACAGACTTGATCAGTGATATCATCATGGTTCATCCTTTGTCCCAATATAGACAAAAGATACGGACAGGCTCTGTTTTGCAAAGAATAGTTATTTTGTCTCCGCATGTGCCTCTTTCGCAGTACAACGAGGTCTATTTTGGCTCCAACGCGGGGATTGTGCGCCACTATTCCGTTTCCAAAGGGCTCCCGCTTTCCGCTTTCGGCACATGGATTACGTGCAGGTGACCTGTCTGGCGGTTGCGGAAGTTGATTAGTGTAATGGTCCCATTTGTAGTAGAGCTTGCTATTCATCGAAGGGAGATGTTTAATGAATTTTCAACACATTAGGGGGACAGTCCCACCAGTTCAGAATGGATGCATTTTCAATATGCTACGCAGGGAAGCCAGAATGGTGGCTTCAGTTATCTTATACAACTAACAAGCATTGTTAAAGCCAAGGGTACTGGCGTTTAGTAGGTACTGTGGTTTTGTAAGATATATACGGTGGCAATGTCAGAAGCCGAAAAATAACAGTCTGCCTGTGCTACCGGTTACCAGCCCAATGGTGGGAAAGTATAATTTTACACTTACTCAGGAAATTTAAACCCATAGAGAGGCACTGCGAAATACTGAGACTGCATTGTGCAATTGGCTACGAGGGTCTTCATGGGGAACACCTGCGGGCACCATATAGAATCAGGTACCATGTACACTGGGTGGGCATTCCCCTGCAGCCAAGGGCCGGTATCAGGTAGCTTCAGTTAAGACATATTCACCCGCGCTTTAACAAAGGCAGCAGGCGGGTGGTGGTAGTTTCAACACTCCGTCCATCATTTCCTTTGGTTTTTGCTTTGTTCGCCATAAGTTGGCAGGGTATGCTCAGACTTGAGTCCCTTGCTCACTTTGCCACCTGATTCAAGCAAGCCTGGCTGAAGACGGCTGAAATGCCAGAAACCGGTCCTAGGAAGCTTGTTTCCGGTCCAGGGAAGACATGGCTTGGCAGTTCGGGCTGGACTGTTCCCATGAGGCACAGGATCAGACTGATTTGCATATGGCCATGTCTGAACTGGGGTGGCAGAATGGGCTAAAGAACGGTGATGGATTAAACCCAGATCAGTTGACTGGGGGTGAGTGCTTGCAATGTTCAACACTCCGTCCATCATTTCCTTTGGTTTTTGCTTTGTTCGCCATAAGTTGGCAGGGTATGCTCAGACGTGAGTCCCTTGCTCACTTTGCCACCTGATTCAAGCAAGCCTGGCTGAAGACGGCTGAAATGCCAGAAACCGGTCCTAGGAAGCTTGTTTCCGGTCCAGGGAAGACATGGCTTGGCAGTTCGGGCTGGACTGTTCCCATGAGGCACAGGGTCAGACTGATTTGCATATGGGCATGTCTGATCTGGGGTGGCAGAGTGGGCTAAAGAACGGTGATGGATTAAACCCAGATCAGTTGACTGGGGGTGAGTGCTTGCAATGTTCAACACTCCGTCCATCATTTCCTTTGGTTTTTGGGTGGTGGTAGTTGTCAGCTAACAAGTGTGCTGTGGCGCGGAAAAGTTTGGTAAACACTGCGTTAGTGCCAAAGGGCGACAGGGTATCTTCGACCTTTTGGAGTCCCAAAATTCAGGAAAAGGGCAGGTATTTGCACTTAACTTTCCCCTCTGGTTCCACAGACTTGTCTGCCCCCCCTTCTGCGGGCTAGAACCAGACAATAGAAGGGGCTTCTTTTGGGACCGGGGTCCCTAACACATTGATAGTCAAGCTCTGGGGTAGATGTACCAGGAAAGGCATGGTCACTACTGGGGTTGTTCCCTAGTTCTGGGGTCAAACTGGGTTGGAGCAGTAAGTCTTCAGTCCTTGGGTAGCATCCAGCAACCCTTCAATTCAATTAAGGGCAGTTAGCATTAGATAAGTATCAGCGAGTGGGTAACGTACACTGGCTAGTCAGCGACATCGTGCCCCGGGGGCAGGTGCGCTTTACAAATACTCAAAGCTGCAACCAGAAGGGTGCCAAGTGGCATAACCAGTAAAGAGGTTTAAGAGGTGTGTCTCTGGCGTTACAGCTGGGTGGTGCCAGTCTCATTTAGAGGTACGCCCGGGGGGAAATGGTGTGCTCCTTTAGGTTCCCATGACCTAGGCGGTGTGTGGCATCTCCCACATCAAATGTTAGGCACTAGATTACAGATAGTGCGCCCTGTATCGAATCAGACAGATTCTCTAAGCGGGTATGCCTAGGGGGCTTCACCAGAGGGAGCTGAGCGGTCGAAATTCCCATAAAGAATATGGGATGCAGGGCAAGTGCTGCGGTTCAGCCGTGCTCAGTGTTCATACGCCTGTTAGGGACATCCCTGTGTGCATTGATTTAGCAAGTAAAGGGACGGTGCCAAGGTTAAGTATAATCCTTCTCGCCCTAATAGCCTAGTTGGCAAGCGGGGGTAGGAACGGTCTCCTAACAAGTGAGCTGTTGTCCCAGAGATGGGAGAAACTTGTGTCCAGTCACACACGGTGCTAGAAGGGCGGCAGCCAGTGTGACCAGCAAATAGGTGGGGCATCGTGAGCCAGGGTGTCTGAAACTGTCCCGCCCTGAGTGGGACGGGGCTGAGTCATGTGACACAGTGGAACTTTGCGGCGTGAGGTGTATAGTGCTTGGCACAACTTCACAGGCATAAAGGGCGTTTTTGTTTCATCAGACACTAGCTGATCCAAGCTAACGTCTATGGCCATTGGGATATGATGGGGCATCAATAACCAGTAGGGATGTTCCCTGTCATCTAGATTTGTAGGAGGCTCTAGACAGGAGAGTTAGCGGGCAAGACTATAGCTATTTTGGTGGGGGGCTCTGGCGGCGACGGTGGCCACCTCCAGAGCTGTGGCGGAGTTACAGGGCGATCTAGAAGCAAATGGGTACCGAAGGGAACCTCTGCGCGGCACCATAGGGGGTGCCAGAGCCCAGGAGTCTCATGGAAGGTTCCTGGAAAACCGTGTCGGCGCCCCGTTAGTCCTTCGGGCAGTTGTAGGCCTGAACAACCGGGGGCTTGCCTTGCTACGCTCCGCCCTGAAAGGGGCGTGAGTAATAGACCGTGATCTGGGAAGAGGATCAGCGAAGGGGCAGCACAGATGGGGTTCGCCCCGGTGCTGCTTGGCTCATCAGGCGGGCAGGCGGCTCAGATGGTTGCCTGCCCTTGGATCGCCCGTAAGATAACCCTCCATATTACATAACGGTGTATGTAATAAACCTGCAGCAGTTTTTTACCCAAACAAAATTTGTGTGGTGTGTTTTATTTATGCGTAGAACATGCATGCTATTGTGGGGGGTGGGGAGTGTTGCCTCCTGCTGGTGCTATGCGGCTGCCCTGGCGCCCGCAGGGTGCCCTAGAAGGGCGGGCCTCTAGTGCCAGCAAGGCACTAGCCCACCCCCCTTCTTCTAAGTAAGGGGCCCCCTCGGGGAGGAGTCCCCCTACTCGGGCAGCCAGGGGCTGCGGCGCGCAGGGCGCGTCACTTCCGGGGCGCGAGGACCAGGGGGTATATAGGCCTCCCCCATCCTCTGTCCCTCCTCTTTTGCGCCCTGGACACGCCGTCTTCCACCCTACCGCTTACCCGGCGTGGAAGCAGCGGGAGAGACATAGAATGTTGTAATGTTGTTCTTTTTCGTTGCAGGCGGAGTAACAGGGCGATATGGAAGCAAATGGGTACCGAAAGGTACCTCTGCACAGCCCCATAGGGGGTGCCAGAGCCCAGGAGCCTCATGGGAGGTTCCTGGAAAACCGTGTCGGCGCCCCGTTAGTCCTTCGGGCGGTTGTGGGCCTGAAGAACCGGGGGCTTGCCTTGCTACGCTCCACCCTGAAAGGGGCGTGAGTAATAAGGGACCGTGATCCGGGAAGAGGATCACCGAAGGGGCAGCACAGATGGGGTTCGCCCCGGTGCTGCTTGGCTCATCAGGCGGGCAGGCGGCCCAGATGGTTGCCTGCCCTTGGATCGCCCGTAATAACCCACCATATTACATAACGGTGTATGTAATAAACCTGCAGCAGTTTTTTACCCAAACAAAATTTGTGTAGTGTGTTTTATTTATGCGTAGAACATGTATGCTATTGTGGGGGGTGGGGAGTGTTGCCTCCTGCTGGTGCTATCTGTACAGCTTCTATGCCCAGCTCCGGTGGTGCTCTACACAGCATCTATTCCCAGCTCCAGAGGCGCTATGCAGAGCTTCTATTCCCAGCTCCATAGGCGCTGTGCACAGTTTCTACTCCCAGCTCCAGAGGCGCTCTGCACAGCTTCTATTCCCAGCTCCAGAGGCGCTCTGCACAGCTTCTATTCCCAGCTCCGGTGGCGCTCTGCAAAGCTTCTATTCCCAGCTCCAGAGGCGCTCTGCACAGCTTCTATTCCCAGCTCCGGTGGCGCTCTGCACAGCTTCTGAGGGCACATTGTTAACGAGGGGTTGAATAGCATGGCGCCCGCTCAGAAGGGTGGGCGCGGGGCCTCGGGGCCAGATCACTGAATGAGTGACTGCCCATGAAAGGCGCTATTTTCATCCCTTTTCTCCTTCCTCAATACGGTCTGAGGAAGCACTTCCTCACAGGATTAGTGATTTGGCGGCGCTCCAGTGGGCGCCCTCCCTCGAGAGCCATCTGAGACTTCACCTCCATTACGCCTTTTCAGGAGGGCGTCCTCCCGTAACCTTTGACATTGCTGCTGCCCTGCCCGCACAGAACTCCAGCCCCCTCCTCCATGCTTACTTTTCTATCTCCTGCCCCCTCCCCAACCGGGGGTGGCCAGAGGAATGTGCGCCAGGGAGGGATGGATGTTTGATTTACTCGGAAGCGGTTTATGAATGAGGCCCTTTCATTAGGAGCGCGGCGAAGGGCCAGTGAGGGACTGGGCAGCCTGGCACAGAGCGCCTGGGGCAGCCTGGCACAAAGCGCCTGGGGCGAGCAGCTTTCGCCTGTGAAAACATTGGTGTGATCAGCTTCGTGTGCCCTCCTGCAACCGCATGTCTGTCGTGTTTACACCTGTTCATCAGGTTGTGCACTTGCCTTTATTTGTATCTAGCGACGATGACATGTTAAAGTTTTCATCAGTCGGTGCATATTTAACAAAGTTGGGTCTAAGAAATTCTTAATACATTTTTAGGCCTGGTGTAAGTGCCACGCCAGCCTCAAATAATAATAACTTAGAAAAAATATAAAATGCACACATATTTTTTTTTTCAAGAGTTTTTATATAGCGCGAACTTGACCCGAATCCAATCAGGTATCAGAGCGCTTTACATAGCACCAGTTACGTTACATGAGGACACACATTGTTTTTGTTAGGCACGGGGAGATGAAGTGATCACAGGATGCTTAGCGTCATTACCGAGACTCGAACCCAGTTCCCCCAGGTCCGAGGTCGAGCGCCCTATACCCATGGGGATGCTTTAAATCAGCCCTTTTCATCCATTGGTCTGTTCAACTGTTCTTCACATTTAGGTTCTGCCCACTATGGCATGGTGCAGGTTCGCCCGCTGCAGCCATTAGTTCTACAGCACTGTGAGTGGCGGCGAATTGCAATATCACATGTGCACACCCTCCTACAAAGGATGCATTTTAGGACCTGGCTTGGTGTGCCAATACTTTACTTTGCCAATGCTTTTTTCTTTCAATTGTGTAGCCTTTTTATATTTCGTTTTGTCATCCCTCCATGTTTAAACTGTGTCTTCAGGTTACGCTATTCCAAAAGCCAGTAGCGGCGTTTCTTCATGACAATAAGAGCCATATTTTCCATTAATGAGAATTAAAACATAAAAGGATTTCTGTACCTTTTCCAAGAACACTTGGCTGCTAGGAAGCTCGTGTACTGCTCTACTAAAATTATATAAAGTGATTAATTTAAAATGTTTATTCAAAGCATCTGGCAGCCACATTTAGGCAGTGGAATCTTTTTTTCTCCTTATTATTTTTGTGCCAATGGTTTAT
This sequence comes from Triturus cristatus, assembly GCF_964204655.1. NCBI lineage: Eukaryota > Metazoa > Chordata > Amphibia > Caudata > Salamandridae > Triturus > Triturus cristatus. The sequence continues at coordinate 262,537,130 of NC_140585.1, forward strand.
AATAAAAAAATTAATGTCCTTCACACCAACTTAACAATGCCTTAACAGACCTATTGCATTTACTAATGCTTGTTTTGACATCAAATACATACAACACCCTATTACATCCACTAACTGATTGAAATGAAGTATGTGCATCTAAGATAATTACGAAGGTGTCCAGAGGCATCAACTAATGTTTTGAAGTATGAATGGCAGAAACACAGCTACACCAGTGCAAATGGAGAGGCGCACTCTAATCTTCGCCCATGCGCACATTGCTCATGAGATGGCACCTGGAGTGTCACTGATCCTGAGAGGACCCAGCCCTGATTATGCTTTGTTGTAGGTGGTTCTCCCATTCTTTCAAATGCAATGTGTGTTGAACCATGAAATCTGGGAGATGGGCACAGTGGGTGGATCATTGCAGAATCAGTAATAGTAACTAGTAGGACAATGTTCCTGTTGCCAGCCCAACAAAAGGACCAACCAGTGAGAACACTGAGGGAAATTCTTGTTCCAGGTTTCGATGTCAGGGTTCATGTCCGCCTTTGGACATGTAACACAAAGAACGTTGATCCACAATCAATCGTAGCTGACAGCACATTCAACTAACATAGAAACACACCCATTTACACTGCTGATAGCGCATTTTCACAACTTCAAAAAAGGACTCATGCTCCATTCTGGAAAACTCAGTCGTGTTCGGAAAGTCACCCGCAGATTACTGAAAGCTATGCAGTGCAGTGCCATAGCGACCTATACACACAAAACTACATGTGTGTTTGGAGATCTCCACATTTCTGAATGTGCTGCCTTCTCCAGGGTTTAGACTCAGCTTTTGGAGGATTTGTGACTATATTAGGAAATACCGTTTTTGGGTTGCTAATAACTTCGATGCCTTTTGACGAATTCCCACAACACAAACGTTCCAAAACAAATGATACTTTTTGACTAGTTTGTAAATGGAAAGTTTTCAGGTGATCCGTCAAGCATGGCCTGAGAAAAAAAAAAGGAGGAAAATAGGAATTTTAGAAAATTATGGAGTACATACAACAAGTGGAAGGAAGAGAACTACCAAGCATAGAGGAGGCACCGCCATCATTCACAAGGAACCTCTCCAATGCACCACCACCAAAGACGACACCACATCACTCATGGAACACTTCTACTTCCAAATGCAAACCGCAGCAAAGACTACCATCAGAGGAACCCAGGCCTACAGAACCCCAGGTCCCCGCTCCGGATTCTGCAATGCCATCTCCAAATTAATCTCCCCTCTAGCAGTCAAATCCAAGCACTACATCTTCCTCGGCGACCTCAACTTTCACCTCAATGACCCAAAAGACACCAACTCCACCATCCTCCTGGAAAGCATGCGCAACATTGGCCTCACGCAGTTAGTCACATCACCGTCCCCATGCCCAACCCAGGACACACACTGGACCCCATCTTCACAGCCAGCGACAGAGTCAAGTTCAGCCATGTCACTCCACTAATGTGGAAAAACATCAGCATCGCCCACTTCACCCTCCCAGGTGTCCGGATACCACCACCCAGTCCCCCCAAGCCCTCCACCCACAGGTATAACAAAGTCACAGAGGCCCAGTGGACAACCACCCTCAAAACCACCAGGCCCAACACCTCCACCAACCTGGAACTGGCCGCCCAGACTTTTTCTGACTGTATCTGCAACTGCGCCGAATCAGTTGCCCCTTGGAAACCATCCAGCACCAGCAGACCCAGCAAACACACCAGCTGGTTCACCCCTGAACTTCGTTCCACCAAACGTGAATGCAAGTGTCTGGAAAGGTGATTTCGCTCCAACAGGAATCCCACAGACCTCACAACCTTCAAAGCAGCCTGGGGCAAATACCACATCCGCCAGAAAAGAAGCGAAGAAGGACACCCTAACAATCTGCATCAAAGCAAAAACCAACCACACATCAGGCGCTGACGCGCATTGGGTGGTGGGGCGTGCTCACGCGGGAGACCCCACTGTGGCACAATGGGCGACTACCGCAGTTGGCAGCCCTGTCAGGCTTTGAGGGGTGGGATCGGATTGGCATCTCCATCATAGGTGATGTGGTGCGTGGGTGTGTTCTGAAGTCCTTCCAGGACCTTCAACAGGAGTTCAGCATGCCCCGGACGCAGTTCTATTGATATCTACAATTTCGCCACGCATTCTCCCCCAGCCTGGTGGGGTTAGACTCCATAGCTGACTTGAGCCCAGTGGAAGCGAAGCTTTTTATGGGAGACCTACATGACAAGAAAATCTCCAAGATATATCGATCGCTTGTTATCCACAGCGCCCCGTCGCTCCAGCAGCTCAAAGGGAAATGGGAGGACGAAGTTGGGCCCCTCGATGAGACGGATTGGACAGATGCACTGGCCTCGCCACGGGGAGCAGCCATAGCTATCCGACTCCGTCTTATACAATTTAAATATCTGCATAGGGCTTACTTTACCCGGCGGAGGCTGTGGCGGGCGGGATTGATCGCCTCTCCGGAGTGTCTCCGCTGTAGTCGGGAGGAGGGTTCCTTCTTTCACCCCATGTGGCTTTGTGGGTCATTGTCTCGGTTTTGGAGAGGGGTGTTGGCTTGTCTATCCGAGGTGTTGGGTTGGGATCTTCCCGCGGACCCCAAGCTGACACTCCTGCACATCATGGAGGATATTGGTGGTACCATATACAAGCGGCATCTATTGTTGCTGGGTCTCACACTGGCCAAGAGGGATATCGCCAGGGCATGGAAAGCGCCGACTGCCCCCTCGCTGAATGTGTGGAAGAGGGGCTTGGACTTCAATATGGGCCTGGAGCTCCCTATCTTTGCAGCTAGGGGGTGCCCCCGTAAACACTATAAGATATGGAAGAGGTGGGCAGACTATAGGGGTTTCCCCCTGGAGCCAGTCCCAGAGGAGCGGGAGGAGGGGCGCATCTAGTTTCCCCCAGAAGGGGGAGTACACACAGGGATTGGGAATGGATCGGTCCGGCTTATGCTCAATACATGCTGTCGTTGGTTGGGTACAATATGGTGCGGTCTGGGGGAGGGAGTTGGGAGGCTGGAGGGGGGAGAGTTGGGGAAGTTGGCTTTCATCTGAAATGCATTCCGAGTATCCTATTATGATAAAACTGTCAATGTCATGATCAGTGTGTTGCTTGGGCCGATACATCTGGGTTACAGGGGCCGGCAATATATGTGTTTGTTGACGAATAAAAACAATAAAAAAAAACACACCAAGGAGCTCTTCAGCATGATCAGAGAGTTTGCCTGCTCATCAGCCACGAGAACATGATCCTCCATTCCCAAGCTCTCTGTGACAGTCTGACAGACTACTTCTGCAACAAGATAGCAGACATCTATTGCAACTTCGACCCACTGACATCGGCCACCTCTTGACGCCAACTGACACCACTCACCACCACCTGCTCACCACATGGAAGCCGCTCACGACTCTGAAAACCACAGCCATTATGACTTCCATTTACTCCGGAGCGCTGGCTGACCCCTGTCCCCACCACGTCTTCAACCTGGGACACAAAGCAATCAGCAGGGCACTAAGCGACATCCTCCACGCATCCATCACCACAGCCACTGTCCCAGAAGCATTAAAACACGCAGAGGTCAAACCCGTCCAAAGAAGCCCTCCGTCGACCATGGCCACCTTAAGAATTACCACCCCATCTTGCTGCTCCCTTTCCACACCAAGGTACTAAAAAAAAGCCATCAACCACCAGCTCACTGAACACCTGGAAGGAAGCAACCTACTAAACAACTCCCAATCTGGCTTTTGCGACAACCACAGCACTGAGACCGCCCTGATCTCTGTAACCAATGACATCAGAACCCTCCTCGACAGAGGTGACACAGCAGTCCTGATCCCCCCAGCATTCGACACAATATCCCACCACACCATCATCAAAAGACTCCACCACATCTGTGTCCAGGAAAACGCCCTCAAATGGATCACCTCCTTCCTCACAGGATGCACACTCACAATCTGCCTACCACCCTTCACCTCCAAGCCCAAGAGCATCATCTGCGGCGTCCCCAAGACTCCTTCCTCAGGCCCACCTTGTTAAATGCCTACATGACCCCGCTGGCCGGCATCGTATACAACCATGGACTCAACATCATATCCTACGCAGACGACACCCAACTCATCCTCTCTCTCAGGGAAGATCCTGCCAACTTCAGAACCAACTTCTGGAACGCCACAACGAACATCTCCGACTGGATCAGGTCTAAAAATTAAACAAATTGTCTGGCTCACCCACAATGGTTGCTGGAGACCCTGCCAGGGCCATGGGTTCCGTCTGACTTTTCCCGTGGCTCCCAGCATCCCAAACATTGTGGGTGCCCTGGGTAGGCACCAGGGCTCCCACCAACAAAAGCCCTAGAGCTGCCCCTGCCACCCCTCAAACAAAAAAAACCCATAAAACATGTGGGTGTCCCGGGTGAGCCGCTCATTCACTATTCACTGCTCCAGCAAGCAGAGCCCCATTATACCCAAGGGCATTTTTTTTAAATATACTTTACTGCTGGTGGCGCCCCTAAAAGAGGTAGCGGCACCACCAAATATTTCATTAAGGTTGTGGGGGCTGTAGGTGTTGCAGCAGCACCCCAGCAACTGTAAGTCTCCTGTGTCATTAATTCGTTGACACAAGAAGAGCTTACCATATTTTTCAAATGCACTCCTGGCTGGAGCTCTATGCTCTTTAGGTGGAGTGTGGAGCCTCCTTGTGGTTGGCAATGCGGGGTCCCCTGTGGGCACACTCTGCGAGTGCATGGGTCCCTTGCACACTTGGCCCCCAACCTTGCACTGATTGTGATTGGTTGCTTAGTTTGGATGCATGACCTGGCCACAGGCCAGGTCCTGCAGCCAAACTCATGCAACAAAGGCTAAAGTGCCGTTATAGTTAGGTGAAATTTTAAATGAAAAAACACTGAAATTCACCAGTTATAGTTATCACAAGAAACTATACCTCGTGATGTAAAGTAACTATAACTCGCGCACTCAATCATGTACTGCTAATTACTTCCCATAATACAACACTTGGGACATGTTTGATGACATCATTGATGACATCACCATCTGAAACTGTGCACAAGCTATAGTAATTTAAGGAAGTATGGAACCCTGGGAAGTTCATAAGTGTTAGGTGGAGAGCAGCTCCTTTATATAGAGGATGCTGCAACACCCCTGACACTAAACCTGCTTACCTCTAACGTCTTAATAAAAGCAGCCCCATATACATGTATAAATATACAACTGATTGCCCGGTGTATGCTGTGACAATGATGTATTGATGGAATTACAACTTCTGGATTATTTCTGGTATTTTCTCCTGACTGTATTTATGCGAACATATACCTTTATATATTCACTGACGTTATAGTTGGTGGAAATGTTCAGAAACAACGTAACATTTTCAAACCTAAAAACAACAGAAATTCACCAGTTATAGTTACTGCAAACACAAGGAGATGATGGACGGAGTGCTGAAACGTTTCAAACACTCACTCCCAGTTACAGACCTGGGTTAAATCCATCATCATTCTTTAGCTCACTTCGCCACCTCAGTTCAGACCCAGCTATATGCAAATCAGTCTTGACCCCGTGCCTCATGGGAACAGTCCAGCCAGAACTACCAAGCCAAGGCTTCCCTGAACCAGAAACAAGCATCCTTGGACTGGTTTTGGGGTAACAGGAAGACCTGGCCTAGCAGTGCTCCGTCCATCATCCCATAACAGGGGGATGTTGGCTGTGCCTGGCCTGTGGCCAACCCACCCAGAGGTAACCACACTGCACACAGCCTTAGGCTGTGCACAGCAGGAGGTTGGCCACAGGGTCTGGACTCTCTGGCCAACCCCTCCGCAGGCTGTCAACCATATGCTATAAGGTTGGCCTTCAGGCCCTGGAGGCCCCTTCCCCCAAGGCCAAAACATATATATTAAGGGTAGGGGGCATGAATCCCCCCCCCCTCCCTAAGCCTTAATAGGCCCAGGAACCCCAGTGTGGGGCCGAATTCCATTAAAAAAGGGAGGATGGTGTTTAGCCCAGGTCCCTGAGCTACAGGGCCCCTTCACCGAACCTCATTGGGCCCAGGCGACCCCATCCCCAGGGGTAAATTTTAAAAAAGTGGAGGGGGCCACGCGGACCCCACTCTGACTCTGACCTTTCAAAGGCACCGGGAACCCCATCCTACGGGCCGTACCTTATGTAAAAGGGAAGGGGTGTTGCGCAGACTCTCTCCGAAAACCTTCTTGGTCCTCGGGGACCCCATCCATCGAGGCCTCCCCAGCGGCCCTAGCTAGCTCCCAGCATAGTGTGGTAGCCGGTATTTCTCCCATTGTTATTTGGTCATTAACACTATCCCCAACAGAGACTGCACCCACTACGGGAGTATGCCACTGGAGGCCAGGTCGCAAAAGACTAAATACACGGGCAAGCTGTTGCGCATGGCATGTGTCCCCGTTTCTGTCTCCGTTTTACATCTAAACATGCACAAGCTGATCAAGCGGTGGCCAGTTATGATGTTTAATGTTTAATGTTAACAATGATAGATATTGCCAACAGACAATTGTATGTGTATAACAATGTGTTGACCCCTAAAAAATGTTTGCCACTCTGTACGTTGACCCATACCGTTCTCAAATGGTGCACACTTAATATCACTATCTGATGCAATTTCACCTTTCCAATATGGCGCAGAAAGACAAAATGTGATAGTCCTCTTTCGATGTCCACGATGTTACTGGCAATGCATTGAAACGTTGGTCTGGGAGCATAACGGTGTGTGAGCAAGCCCCAGGAGGGTGAAACGCGTCACGTTGGGTTTATGAAGTTAATAAACCCCCTTTGAAGTGTCCTTGGAGCTGTGTGGTGTCTTTTCTTACGACCTAAGAGCACAGTTGGAACTCCGTTTTTTGTCAGAAATTATTACCGGCTTACTCCACCGGCGCTGTGCCACCCCTCAAAGGGCTACGCTCTCAGACAGGAGTGTATCTTGAGTGGATATATATATAGATAGATATATATATATATATATATATATATAGATTGTCGAAAACTCCACAGTACTTGATCCAGTAAAGGAATACTCGCACTCCAAGGCTCGTTGTTTAACAAAAACATTTAATGGCTAGATTAAATATATATATATATATATATATATATATATATATATATATATAGCTATATTATCTACTGGCGGTCGCCAGTAGATAGTTATAGTTAGGACCGTGTTTCCATAGGAAATCCGCAACATTCTATTTGGAATAACTTTGGCGCCGATTGACGAATCCTCGCGAAATTTTCAAAATAGGTGGGGTGCTTCGCTCCGCTCCTTCCCTGAAAGTCTCGGGGGGATTCGTCAAGCGGGGGCTGAGAAAAAGGGGGGTCCCAAAACGCGTTTTCCCCATGCATTTTTCCATAGGACCTTTAGTCCAAGCTACAGCCCGAACGGCTGAACAGAATTACTTGAAATTTGGCAGAGAGGTAGTCCTCAGGTCAGGGATGTGCCTTTTGCAGGTCTGGTGTAAATCTGTTCAGTATTTCCTGAGAAAATAGCATTTAAATCAATATATATATCTAGAAGCGCGCACCGTGCGCGTACGGTAAAATGTACGGTACGCGCACGCTGCCGTGCGCAAGCGCGATTCTGATTGGTTGTTAGATCTTAGTAAACATTCGAATCGGTCGAAACCAGGAAGTGTCGGCCACCATTTTGTCTCTCGCAGTCTGAGGGGGTGAAAAACAAAGGTGGAGAACGTGAAAAGGGGGCAGGGTGGACAGTTCCTGACCCCCTAGCCTTTACCAGGGGGTCCCAGAAGGACCCCCAAGGGCCAAAATATCTTAATTTTTTTACAAAAAATCGCGGGGTACGCGTAGCGTGCGCGTACGGTAGAAACGGAAAAATTCCGCGAACTGCGTAACGTGCGCGTACGGTACGCGCACGGTGAAAAACTATAAAAAAATAAATAAATAAATACATAACTTAGCATTTAAAAAACCATACAAATTCACTGAAAAAAACATAGGTTTCACACACGTTATAGTTAGGAATTAGCATTTAAAAAACCTTGCAAATTCACTTAAAAAACCATAGGTTTCACACATGTTATAGTTAGCTGGACATTTCACTCGTGAAAAACCATTGAAATTCCCCCGTTATAGTTAGTGCAGGCAACTATAACTCACGCGACCGCAATCCTCTGCTGATGACGTCAGATATTACATCACTGATGACATATGTGTCTTTCTGAAAAAAAAAAAATTGTAATATATGTATAGCTAAAAATTAATGGAAGACGACATGGGTAAATAAGTGTCTAAATACAGTGATGTAATATCTGACGTCATCAGCAGAGGATTGCGGTCGCGTGAGTTATAGTTGCCTGCACAAACTATAACGGGGGAATTTCAATGGTTTTTCACGAGTGAAATGTCCAGCTAACTATAACATGTGTGAAACCTATGGTTTTTTAAGTGAATATAGATATAAATATATACAGACAGACAGACAGACAGACAGACAGACAGACAGACAGACAGACAGATAGATGTGGGTGTGTATATAATTGCTAAGGTACCAAAAAAAAAGGGGAAAAGGGCCTGCGTGATAAATGATGTCAGTGACATACCAGGATCAATTGCTCTTGTTGATCTGTGTTTGGGATTGATGAATTTGGTGCAAACATCTGCATTTCAAAAGGGAATCTCCGCAGCGCTCTTTCTCTTTTGACTGAATAATCTTTGATTTCAAATAACAAACAAAACTTCTAAGATTTTAGCGAGTGATCTAGTCTAACCTATTACTGGTTCTTTCACTTGCAAAACCAGTATTATACCCCACTTTGCCAGGAGCCCCCCCATGTTAAGTAAGACACATTTAGCCAGTTCTGGAAAATGTATGCAGCTGCACATTTCATTCTGGAACTTGTATTGTGTGTTTTTTAATTGGTAAAGTGTGCACCACAGACCGTACCGCATCCAACCGAATGGGTAAACAGCGTTTACCACGCATACGTAACAACGCATGCCATGACAACGCGGTCATTACAACGACCGCGTTGTTATTTCGCATACCGTTACAACGCAAGACCAAACAACGACTTGCGTTGGGGGGCACAAGGTGTTGGATTTAAAATCCAACACCTTCCCTAGTGTAAGGACTTTCATGCACTGAAGCTTTTATGGAAGCTGCAAATGAACCTCCGGAAGGGGGTGGCATGGTCCCTACTATTAATCCAAGGTCAGCTGGATTGCAACAAACTGTACCTGCTGCAGGCAAAAGAGCTGTGATCCTGGCAGACCAATACCTGGAGCGTTCCCATAGTCTAGCTTTGATTTTCACATTATGTAATAGGCTTAAAAAACGTAGCATAGAAAGTGCTCTTGGCTCAAAATCGGTACTGGCTGAAGGTGTCGCGCCTGTAACAGAGGCTCCTGGAAGCTAAGAAGCCCTGGTCACATACTTTGTTGCCAACTATGGGTGGGCACCAACTTCCTAGAGAGAGTAGAGCCAGGATTCTGGCTCGGCTCTAAAAGTCGCAGCACTACTGAACCCTCGAAAGACCCATCATGTAAATCATGCACAGATGACATGAAAACATGTGTCAAAGTACTTACTTTGTTACAACATATACATTTTGACACGTGTTCCAACTTGGTAAAATCTATTAGGTAACTGCATTCATTGGATATCATAGACCCAAAACATACATTTAGAAAGATTTGAGAATTACTTTTTTGACGACTTTACTAAGCATCCCACAAGCCCAGGTTATATTCTTAGAATCCATTGATATGGTCAAATGTATGAATCTCTATAGGGCAACATTACAGTCTTTAAGGTACCCTTGAATGGTATTTATCACAAAGAGCTAACTCTGAGATAAAATTACTTGCCGTGCCCCCAAATTTTGTGCTGAACAATCAGATGCAGCAATGTAACTTTGTTTGCTCAGGATCACAAATTTGATTAAAGTAGAATCCAGGATTGCAGCCCAGGTTCTCCGGTCGCACACACAGATCAGCCATAGAAGTTACCTTCTCCTGTTTCTGGTTTTACATAAGTGCATAGCTGCTTTTTGAGAACTAAACTAGCAAACTAAAAGTGTGCTCCGTAGACCCGGTCTATTAGAAGCGTCATTAAGTTTCAAGGGTATTTGAGCAGCACGTCTGATACTACAGGTCTGGATCAGGCCCTGGGCCTGTATTGAGTACTCGCTCATCTTACATACATGTATGACTTACTTCTGTTTGTGCGCGATTATATCAATTGCATGTATTAGTGACTGCATGGGATGAATGATGCACCAATGGATGACTGGCAGGGAGGGCACTAGGAAGATGCACCAGGTGCATTAAGATGTTATATCTTGGCCAACTTTGCTATGTCACGGAGTCTACACCATTGCATCTTTTTTGTTCCAGTGACTTGTGTATTGGTGCTGGCCCTCCTCTCATCACTCCTGGGCCCTAGTCCTGGAGACAGGTGTTGCTTATCACTCATCAACCAGAGTCCTCGTGTTCCTCTTTGTGAAACAAGGTGGGAGTGTGGTTGGTGCTGCCAGCCTTCAGAAGATGGGTGCTGCCCACAGGAAGGACTAGCGCGTTTGGTAAATATTTTCCAGCTGTGTGTTGAGGATCATACCAATGCGTGGCAGATGACCCCTGGGATGAACAGGATGTTCCACTGGTGCACTGCTGTAGACTTTCCAGCAGGAGGCAGGCGCGCACCTGGCAAACACAGCCAGAGGAAGGCCAGAATGCAGGTGCTCATGACCGCCTGTAGTTTGGGGTTGGGAGAGTTTCTGTTCAGCCTCTCAAGAATGAAAGTGCCCACTTCTGAGGAGCCCTCAGAGGTCATGAAGGGAGCGACAGGGAGAGACGGTAAACACTTTAAGATTCCATGTTCACGTCCTGTAATTCAGATCCTTTCCATTCCACTAACGCCTCAGCAACAAAGAGGAGGTTTTGGAGTGGTAAAGCAGAGTCCTTCTAAACTCTGCTGCTCATACAAGCACATTAGGCTTTTCGGCTGTGCAGCATGGCGAAGTTAGGGAAAAAAGAGGTGTGACGCGGCCAACGCTGGACGTGTCACTGCACTTTTTTCCTGAACGTTGAGGGGCAGTGGAACAGGGGAGTAACAACAGGCAAGCAATGGAGGGGCTTGGTTGAGGGGTGTAAGGCAAGCAGCAAAGGGAAGGAGGGATGGCGAAATCGACCAAAAACAAAAATAAGAACCTCAATCGAGAGCAAGCAACAGAAGGGCACTAATAAAGTGATTTAAAAGTACTTGGTCCATACTCCACGGTTAAGCCAAATAGAGGAAGACATAATGAAGCCTAAGAGATGCTACCCAACAGGAAACACAGGAATAATTGTGACAGGGAACCAAACAATAAGTAATGGGCAGGCTCTAAGCCCTGTTTTTTTTGTTTTTTTGTTGTCTACACGAGATCTCGCACTTACAGCGCATACACTCTCTCAGGCAAGACCTATAAAGTAGTGCTTGCAAATCAAAGCGATGAAAGTAGGAGTGCCGACCCATCAAACCACTGGTAAAGAGGAAACGTGCCATGGAAGGGACAAACACAGTATTGACAAGCTGGGGCGTAAATAAGAAGCAAGCCAACCAGAGTGGCAAGAAAGACCAACCAATGGTAAGCAATGGGCAGGTTATATGGTTGGGAAGCCTCAATACTTCTCACAACAGACAGCGCATGTGCTGTCAAGAGGCTCTACCTAAAAGTGTGTTTTTGTAAATAGAGAACTTCCATAACAGACAGGGGTATTGCAACCCACAACGAGCTTTGAAAACATGCAGCAATGTGTTGTAAGGGCTAGCCCCCTCTACCCCCCTCACACACACACACCCGAAATGCATTACAACAAAAAAATCAAAAAAGAACACAGCCAAAGTGCCAAAGTGGGTATTACTGTATGGGTTAAACATAGATATTAAGGACTTTGCGTCTGCATGCAAACCCTTCTAACAGGCAGACATTCGTTTTTATAAATGTGTTTCTTTTGTGTTCTATGCATACGCCCTACTTTACTGCTTGGTGCAGTATAGTTAATCTAAAAATATTCCGAAGCATCTCAACGTGAGACTGTTCCTGGCACACTGCAAGGCTCTGCAAGTGTTATTGTAATTTGTATAGCATTTGGGATCGACCCAACCAGTAAGAGCTTTCAGCATCATGGTTCAACACTAGGTCATGGAGAGGCAGGCAAGAGCAAGATGGCTGCTCGTCTCTGAATAACATTACTTGATGGCATTGACTTCTCTCCATTGGTGTAAAAAAATCAACTTTTTGCAAACAAAAGCACTAATGAGGTCATTAGATTGCAATGATGCAGCCTTGATGAGCTAAGCAGAAAAAAAGAGACGAGGTGATAGAAGCACATTAATGAACCTTGACCTTACAATGTGCTGAGTGGCAGTGGACCAGTTACAATCTGTTGGGGATGGTGATGTTGCATAGTCCCTCCAATGTCTACCCTTATCCCAATTCATTACTGTTGTGATTTAGAAGGCCCTAGAGCCACGAGCATCCCATCGCCTGGGTGGTTATGAGTTCTCTAGTAGAGAGGAACTGTAGGATTCAGTCCTTGCAGCTATTTATCCAAATGTATTCTACGTGTGGCAGCACTAATAGCAATACATAAGTCTACCCTTTAAACTCTGCACACAACTAACACACTTTGAGGTAGTGGTATATGATTTATGTTGCACATCTATCATCTGATATAGAGTAGAATTAAAAACAGTATTATAATCATTGATTGACACAGTCCATGCATCCAATTAGTAACCCTCCAGGAGTTTTTGTCTCTTATTGTTTGTGCCATAATTTCAACAACTCAAATTCTTTGTGTTGTTAGTTATGGTGATTGTTCTTTGTTTCAAATTGAAGTTTTTCTCTCACAGTGGCGGCTCCTCTGCTAAGGTGGAAGAGCGCCTGCCCACTCTTTTTTTTCAGCAGTATAAGAAAAAATAAAATGATAATAACTCGGTTATTATCATTTTATTTTTTACCTTTTCGTGCATGGCAGCTTTGTGAGGCGAGCGGAGCTGACAGAGCATCAGAGGAGTGGTTTGCCCCCACTCCTATGTGCACATGACTGTTTGGCGCGCCCTCTCGGGCCGACCATAACAGTCATGCGCACTTTCCCTCTTCACCACCCAGGCTGCATTACAGTCTGGGTGGAGAACATGGCCTGGCCCCCATTCCCCGTCCAAGCACTGAGCCACGCAGAGTTGTGATTGGCTCAGGGGAGCCGGGGTGCTTCCATGCTGCTCCCTGTTCCTGCCGGCCGGAGGAGGAGTGACACAATTAGGAAGAGTGGCAAGGAGGACATGGCAAGCAGGTAAGTTGAATATCATTTTTTTATTGAACCTCACCTCCAGCCCCCACCCTCTGTCGCCCCTCTGCCCCGATTGATGCCGGCCGCTGCTGTTGTCACAACCTGTTGGCAAGCATCTGAAGCCGACAGCCAACACGTGTTTTGCTCCCCTGTGGAACTTTTTCAAGTCTGTAAGAAAGTAGACATACATGTCGGAATCTATCTACTGGTGGAGTAATATCCTCATCTAGTGAAAACTGTAAAGAAGAGTTAGTAAAACCACACCCAAAGTAACCATATTTACGTGAACGTGCAGAAAAGAGATGTGAATCCTGGTGTAAAAATATATCATTTAAGTGAAACAAAGAAACTTTTTGTACATCATACAGAATAATGTGGCTGTCTACAGACATCAAAGTTAAATGGATGACAAGACATAATATTGGTCATGTGCAGTAAAAATCCAATAATAAAAGAGAAAGAAAGTATATTCATAAAAGGCATGATATTTCTGCAGAATGAGGAGTACAGTTTACGACTTCTAGTAGAAAGTCCAAATTCTGAACATTGTTAGTTACTAAATGAACAAAAGTATCAGATGTTGGACTGTAAACATGTGTCCCTCTACTTCGTCATGAGAGCTTAGTAGCAATACAACGTTTAAATATAGCATATAAGGACTTCTGGGGGAGGAAAGCGTGGTGACAGAAAACGAGAAGTGAGAACAATTATGGTGTTTTTGTTAAGTAAATGAGATAGGTTCATAAATAAGAAACCGCTGTATAAAATAATTTAACTAAAAATTAAGTATTTTCTTTGTATCTGAAGACTCAATTAAGGTAGTTGGAGGCTCAAGTTGAATCACCAATGTCCAAGAAAATAGTAAAAATATATTTCAGCTCGAATTAGCTTTAAAATGGAGTGAAAGAAATACAATATTTGAATGGAGAAATGTATTCTAGTAATATAGTAACAATGGAAATTACTTAACAAAGTTATGGATTAAAAATGGGATGATGTATAGTTCACAGAAGTTGTGGGCGATGAATCTAACTCTTAACAGGGGTAGTTGTAGTCTACTGTAGTAATTGGTTCGTAATTTGTACCCTTTTCTTTGGAACACATTTCCCTGTCCATTTCTCGCTGTATGTCTGACTCCATATGGCAGGTGAAGTAATCGCACCTCTAGAACAGAAACTTTTTAACAGCTCAGTGTCTTCTGCCTGTGCGCCCGGATGCTGGAAAATGGCTGCCTTTTCCCCCCTTTTTTGTAAAAGAACCCTCCTTTAACCACAAGTCTTATCGAATTTTCATCTGTTTCCCTCTTACTTGCAACTTCCAAAATTTTGGAAAAACTTGTTAAAACCCCGTTGACTAACTATTTGGAAACTAACTCTCTTTTGCATCACGCACAATTGGGCTTCCACCAAGCCAAAGTACAGAGCCAGCTCTCCTTGAGATTGGAGAGACCATTAAACTTACACTGGACAAAGAAGAACGTTCTATTCTTATTCTTTTGTATTTGTCTGTGGCACCTGATATGGTCTCTCATGTAACCTTATTACATCGTCGCTCTAAGACTGGGATCTGTGACCAGGCCTGTGGGGGACTTATATCCTTTCTTGAAGAGAGGAAGAGCTACAAGTTTGGATGGCCTCCTACCACTCATCAGCAAGGAAGTTAACGTTTGGTGTTGGATGTCCTCAGGTGGTCCTGGGGAGGCATGGGTGCAGTTGTTGTCCCGGCATCTGCGGTTCTGGGCTCGAAGTTCGTCCGTGGGGGTTGGGGTCCTGGTGAGGGGCGTGGTCCATGCGCAGGTGTCGCTTGCCCTCTGCATGTGTTCGCAACATGGTCACGCTGTGGTCTCAGAGGGAAGCGAGGAACTGGAGGGAGGGACTGGCAGTGGCCTCCACCGGGGGAGGTACCAAACACGGTGGTGAGGGGTGCAAGAGGTAAAACGTGGGAGATACTTGCCCATAGGGAAACAGTGGGGGGTGCACCGGTGGTGCTGCGGGGTAAGAGACAGGACACAGGGGTGAAAACAGGCTATGCCGGCCTGGAGATTGGGCAGGTAGACAGTGAAGGGCACACATAGCAGGACAAGGCTGCCAGGGGCCCGTGGGGAGAACAGCAAGGCAGATAACTGCAGAGAAAAGACAGGTGCCAGACAGGCAGAGGGGCAGACGCTGAGCACAGAAATGGGGAGAGCGCGGTAGCGATGGTGGCTGGGCAACTATACCTGAAACTGCGGCGAAAGACAGGTGGTCCAGCCCAGCCGTCTCCGGGCTTTGACGGGTGCAGATGGTTCCACCCTTGGCCTGGGCACCATCCGCACGCATTCCCTGCTTTTTGATCCTGGAGGCGTGAAAAACAGGCAGCAAGTCTCCTCCCAATAGCAGAGGCTGCTGGGAGGTGTGGTCTTGCGATGGTAGAGGGTTTGGTGAGGTCCAGCGATGTGGGAGGTGGCCCCTACTTTATGGTGCTGGAGGCGGGAAAAACAGGCAGCAAATCTCCTCCCAGTAGCGAAGGCTGCTGGGGGGTGTGGTTTTGCGAGGATCGGCAGGTCCGGATCCATTAGACCATCAACCATCAGAATCACATGATTAATTATAGCGGTGAAAGAGCAAAATCTAGACAACTTAAACAGGTTGAAATAAGGTTTCCCTTTAGCAGTAGTGTCTCTGCGAAAAGTGTACATTGGAAGTTGTGAGTGTGGGCGTTAGTCAACAAATTGGGATTTATCAAATGTAATTAAAGAAATGTAAATACCCACATCCCAGCATACTGAGAATTGCAAAAAATAGTGGTATAGTGAGTAAAAACTAGTGGTTTAGAAAAAACTGGTTGAATTTCAGAGGCTGGCTAGAACCACTGATTAATGCTCCTGGCATCATATTAATCATCAGTAACCTCAAATACTTTGTGATTTGTGGTTATTGGAATAATCTGGTGAGCTATTTAAAATGAACCTTATAATGTTAACATGTGTAAATAATCTGAGAGTAAATATAAGTAGAAGAATGAGTAATTTGTCAAATAGAAAGGGTGATAATCCTATAGATGAGACCATAAAAGATAGTATAATTGCAACTAGATGTGATTATTGGTATGATTTGGTATGTTCGTAGACAGTAGAATTTGTGAAGAGATTAAAGTAAAGAATCTGTAGTCAAATGTAGTATCTAGGCCATTTAACCACACATCAACGTTACATGGCCCTGTCTTACACAAAGAGACATGAATAACAAGGTTGATCAATACAATGAAGACGTATCTATTATCCTGTCTGAACCCAATGAATATAGCTGTTTCTGAAAAACAATTATCATGTCCTACTCAATTTATCGTGTGTAGATTAGCTAGTAATTATTGTAATCAAGGCTAATGTGTTAGTATTTCAAAGCATGATATCTGTAATTGCTTCAGATAATCACTTAGTTAAAACTTTGTACCATTACTAACTTTCAAGGTACATGATTACAGAGAACTACAGAGTATGATGCATTAAATTGCATTGCTGTTCAAAATAAAGATGTACCCTATCCTAATTTAAGCAATAATCAACACAGCATAATTTAGCTCCCCATTTTTCCTCCATCTGTTTCAGCATCACATCCCCGTGCCTCCTGGGGGGTGGAGCGGGGGGATTAGCACGCCTTGAAATTCGAACTGTGCCAATGAATACACTCTGCGTTATCCTTCAGAGTGCATCACGTGCTTGCATTTCCAATTGAATGTATATGTTCTTGACTTCTCTCTTTCAACTGACGAATGGGACTCCCCACATATGTTAATTGGCATTGCATACAATGACATAAACACAATATTTTACAGTTATTGAGAATTTTGCATTTGCTTTTAATTTTATACTGAAATTCAAAGCAATGATTGGGTGAATATTGGCATACATTACGATCTGAAAGCCCATGGTTTTCAAATGCAGCCATTCTGTTTTATTTGGTTTATGTTGTAGGAAATTAGGGCTAAGCATGTTCCTGAACCTAGGGTCCCATTGGTGCATCATGGCTGGCTTCTTACTAATCGGTACAAAAGGGGGTGGTGATGGACGGAGCATCAGAACCAATCAAACACTCACACTCAGTCAACAGATCTGGGTTTGATCCATCGCCGTTCGTTAGCCCACTCTGCCACCCCAGTTCAGACATGGCCATATGCAAATCAGTCTGACCCTGTGCCTCATGGGAACAGTCCAGCCCGAACTGCCAAGCCATGCCTTCCCTGGACCGGAAACAAGCTTCCTAGGACCGGTTTCTGGCATTTCAGCCGTCTTCAGCCAGGCGTGCTTGAATCCAGTGGCAAAGTGAGCAAGGGACTCACGTCTGAGCATACCCTGCCAACTTATGGCGAACAAAGCGGTACAAAAGGGGGTGGTGATGGACAGAGCATCAGGACCAATCAAACACTCACACCCAGTCAACAGATCTGGGTTTGAAACTAATGTCACCTTTTAATCCCTTATCTGTTAAAAGGACATCCCAATGTTTATGAAAAATGCGACAGCCGTCTTTGCGTGGTGTCATTAAGACTATATTCATATCTTTATACACTCGTGTGTGGGGTTTTGTAGAGGGCATTCCCTTGTAGTTTGCGTGATTCTGTTCACCGCTTGTTGCATGAATGGAAATGGATAACCCCTCTCATGGAACCTGCTCTTCATATTATATAGCCTAAAACTGTAGGCAGAATCAGAACAATTCCATCTCAGTCTTGTCATTTCCCAAATAGAATAACTTCAATCTGAAATTTGGGCTGTGAACTTACATGCTGAAGTTTACTGCATGATGGTGGTTTACGGTACTGTTTGCTTTCGATTTTATCATCTTTAATATAGTTCCACATACAAGAACTATATTTTGGAGAAACTCTGTCTCGTTGTAAATTGAACACTATTCATAGCAACTGAGAAATGTAACGACGTTTTTTAGTTGTGTAAAGCTGCAGATCCAGAAAATAATGATAACTTCTATATACAACCTTCATACAAGCTGTATTCAGAGAAAACATTTCCCCTTTTGCCCCAAACATGTATTGCTTCGAACCAACTCTTCAAAAGAGGATGTTGAACGTTGGGAGCCCCGGCTACCCACTGTTTTTGCTTAAATCATTTGCTGTTGTGGATGAAAATTAACAAGATCATTTAAAAGAAATATTTATAAATTAGCGGGGAAGCCTTCCATTTGTCTGAGAAATATCTGACCACTTGAATTACAAACTGAGTGGGGATATATGTGTAGAGAAAGCAGACCTCCAATGCCATTAGTAACATGCCAGGTTCCCGCCTATCATTCTATTTAGGACATCCTTAGTATCCCGTCTTTATGGTGGAACGTTCTGAACTGAGGGACTGAAGAAGTAGTCTGCATCTTCAGAAATTCTGTCTGCTCGGGGGCATCATACAAAATAATGGGTCTCCCCAGAGAGAAATTGCCATATTTGTGGATTTTAGGACGTTTGCAAATACATGGCATAATGTAATGTAGAATTAGAATTGAGCAAGAATTGACATTCTAAATCTGAAATTTGCAATTTTTCCAAGGCTTCTAATAAAGTCTGGATCTTGCTGACAGTTCAGGGAACTGGATTCCTTGAAAGTGACCCGTAAGTGCTGTCATCTGATAGATGCCTGTCTGTCTCCTGTATGTAATCAATCATGCTAATAACCACAATGCTAACAACCCCTTTGTCTGCCTCTTGATCATAGTGGTTGAATCTCACCTTAAGGATTTGAGGGCTTGTTGAGATTAGTTTTAGTTAGGTTATAGGTCTTATACCTAGTTTTGGTAACCTTGTGTTCCAAGTTGTACAATTCTTATAATACCAGCTTGCAGGACATGTTAATACTAATACCTGTGGAAGGCTAGGAGTGAAGATGGACCTTGGTTTTAGATTACTGTATTCCATTCCATCGATTCGAATGTCTAATTGTGATAAGAATCTCCTGTAGGGATATTTCTGGGTCACTTATGGTAATTAAGGTATGCATGTCCTGAACCTGCCTAATGGTAAGATCACTACAGCCTTCTATGTACATGGCATGACCAGCAGCCGCATTGCCACGTTTCTATACTTAGGCATGACGTTTGATTCTGCTCTAACTTGGTCTCTTTTGGTAACTTCTAGAAGACATGTCTTTGCTGGAGCATGGCATCTGTCTTTGATTTTTCAGAAAGATTGGGTCGCAAACCTATTGAGGCCATGCTGAACATCTACAAAAGTTTAAATGTGTCTCAATCTCTGCTTCTCGCAGTGAGATTTGGGGTTCGCTAACTCCTTCTAGTTGTCCATCGCTGAGAATAAGTTCTTTAGAAGACTTTTATGCCTCCCTCTAAAGCTCCTCCTTGTGTATTATTCATGAGAAGCCTGGGAAGAGGTTTTTGTCTCATATTCTGCAGTTATGGCCTCGGCTGCTTTCGTTGTCTATTTAGCTAAGATCCGCAACAGTTCTAACCCGCCTAAATCAGGGGGATTTCATGTCCCTTGGCTATGCTCATAGTATAAAATGGCTGTACTATGTAAAAAAATTCTGCAGTAAGATGGGTCACTGTGATCTTTGAGCAGCCAGAAACTATTATTAAGGGTGATGTAGCTTCAAACAAAAAGATCTTTATGGCATGGACATCGAATGTGGGAGAGACGCACGAGTTGTACATGCCATCTATATGAGGTTACGCATTATTGAAAACATCCCCTTTTATAAAGCCATAACATAACTGCGGCTTGACTTGCCTAATGGCCATCGTTTTGTGTTGACCCGTTTTAGGTTGAACATGATTCACCTGCAGCTAACTTTCCCCATGAGTTTAACTCTGTACCATGTAGCTGTGATGGCGTTTCGACCCAGGACATGTTGCATTTTATTATGTTTTGCCCTTTTTGCAAAGGGTTATGGAAAACCTTTAGTTTTCCTTTGTTGGTTGACAAGCAGTTTTAGCAAGTCCGCCCACACTGTTGTATATTCAGCTCCTGCACCTGTTTTAACATGGCATGTGTGTTTTTTTTTATCTGGGGCAGTCAGGTCAAGGAATCGACTAGGCTGTATCTGTTGTTTCATATTTATCATTGCTATGTCTTTATATGATTGCATTGTGATATGTTTTTTGCTCTTTATTTTTAATATTTGTTATCTTCTATTGTTTTTTCATGAAACCCAAGATGAGTTGATGGTGAAGATGATCACAGTGAGGTTTAGGTATACACGGTAGCAGGTGTTTAGGTCTTTCTCCTTACAGAAGAATTTCCTGATTTTTAGGTCTCGCCTGAGCCAGCGCATGCGCTGCCCTGCGAGACATTTAGTTAGTGGATTTTCAAAGTGCTACCAGAGGCTTCCCTGGCCTCAAGCTAGCGTTCACGAGCGTGTGCACGCGCGCAGCCACCATCTGTCTTTCCTCCGTCACGGGTGATCACTTTCACTTTCGCGCATGCTGTCTGAGTGCATAGCAATGATGGCCGCTTTTATATCCAGTCCGACAACGCACTGCCTCTTTAAAGCAGCGCTTTAGCGTGGCAGCCACCTTTCCCTTTGGATTTTAAATATTAATTTTTTTATGCAGCCCAGCATCCGCGCTCAATCCTAAAATGAATTTCTACCCGTCCGCTCATTTGCGAAATAGGAACTATCTGCCGTGCACACTGTATTCAAAGGAACTGTCTGTCGTGCACACTGTATTCAACCATCGTGGCAGTGCTTGACCGCAGGGAGGTGGGCAGCAGGTATGGCCAATGTGTGCTCTTAGTGGGTGTTTGATGCCCCCCTCCCCCCTGTGAAATCAGGAGTCTGGGCTTTGTGCATAACAATTCAATCGTGCATTGGCTTTAAAACATGTTTATCTTGCACAGCATATTTGTGCAAACATGTTGAGTTCCAATGTTTGTCCTTAAGGAGGGGGCGTGGCCATGCTTAGTGCTCGCTCGGAGCGCATCCTAAACCCAGAATCCTACCGTGTTCTTGCACTCTCTGAGAACTCAGTCGTGCACACTACATATTCAGGCGTCTTAATTCGAAGAGTTTCTCTTCCAGGTGGTGTAAAGGGCTGTGTAGAGTGCGCGCTCGCAGTAGGAGCTCAACGATACTTGTGATTTCAGTCGTGCCACAGGACTCGGTTCTACCGTGTACACTAAAGGCGCCATTGAGGTTTGATGCTTACCCGCAGTGCATGCGCACTTAGGCAAGTTAGCTCAATGATTTCTTAGATAAGTTAGGCAGCCAGCACATGTGGTGGACATTTCTGTTGCACTTTGTATTTGCATCTGCACAGTACGGAGTGTGTGTACTGGGACAGCACTCAGCACTTAAAGGTTAGTTTGTGCTGGCTGGGAATGGCTTTTTGGTGGGAACGGAAAACAAACTGAATGTGGCACCAACCCCTTGTTGAAATGCTGCATAGAACAAAATATGTGGAGAGAAATTGCCGCATTTTAGGCTACATGGGGCTGTGGGTACTTCGGTCGAGATTGTGGTTTTGCAAATGACAATGTGCAGTTGTTTTCAGAATGCTATCCCCGCGCTTAACATTAAATGACCTTTTTCGTTCTTTTCGACTGTTAATTTTGCGCCTTGCATTTTGTGCAATAAACTATAAGAACATCTTTCTCTTGCTGTTTCATGGCTTGCACTTTGGAACCTCATGTTTAACAACCCCCCTCAGCAACAGATGTCTCCGTACCACATCCGGTTTCGGTTAGTTTGTAGCTGCGCAGTCTGGGCTCCTGCTCTTGTTAATGTGTAACGTCTATCGACTCGCGCTTGATTTGAGAGATTGCCGAAGACCTCTCTCAGACGACGATAATCTCTTTAGCTGTAGTGCTGAGAGTTTTTGTTATAGACATTTTGTCATGTTTCCACACTTCTGGAAAACGTCTGTGAGATTCCTAACTATTATTATTTTTTTAGGTCTGGCTTGATAGCACAAATGTATTTACTCTTTGTTAACAATACTTTTAACAGTACACAGTTGGGGCTTTGGCTCCAGCCAGAGATTTCCTCTCATTTCATGCTCGTTACCTGGTGTTCCATTCCACCCCTTATGAAGTACTTACCTTTCAATGCTAGGGAGACTGTTTTACAACTTAAAAGTACAATCACATGTTATCCTTTATGTTGTAAATTCACCGTACAGACAACATCATTTGATCATATATTTCTATTTTTACTTCACTAGGCTCTTTAATTTTTTTTAGTCTGGTTTTCAAATGCCTTTCACGGAATGAATACCAGCCACAGTAATTTAACAGGAGGAAAAATCCTAAGTGTATGTTTTTGCAAACAATCATAGTAATAAAAGCCGTGGAGAAGAGAAACCCGAAATGAAACAAATTGATGTGTAAGGCGGGAGGCAGGCTTTGCAATCAGTAAGTTTCCCCCCTCCCTCCCCCCCCGCACTCTTGTTTTAACAGAGAACGTTGTTTCTGAATGGTTTGATTTTGCTTCTCTTGTTTTTTTTGGCACCAGTTGGGCGGTACAAAATCACCCTGCTCCACTGCAGATTTCTGTAATATGCCCGCGGGTCTATGGCAGAGCTAAGAAATATTTTTTTACCGGAGATGATTTACATATACCTGTGCGGTCCCATAAACTGCAAACTTTTGGTTTTAAGCATTTGCAAACTTGTTTAGGTTCAGTGAGGTTACCTGGCTTATTACACCAATAGTCGAGCAAACATGAATAAAACATAGAATTTACAATACACAAAAGGGTACTACGATCAGCTGTAGGTCATTGACTCAAAACCGACGTCTGGTGATGGGCTGAAATTAATGACCGGTATGCACTTAGAGAAACAAGCATTGACAAAGCAAACAGGTATCGCCTTTGTAACATGAGTGCCAAGCTATTGGATCTGTCAATCTTAGTTTGTAAAACACTGCTGAAAAAAAAACCTGGAGGAACACAAATCTTAAGGTACCTCAGAACAGTACACTGAATTAAATATTTTCAATCTTTATAAATGGTGTGGTTTATCAATCAGATTTTAGAGGAAATCACTTTCTCTGGCCTAATTTACTTCCAAAGGCTTCAGAACTGAAACAAATGCAAGAGACATTTAGTCCTCTGTAGTAGCCCAGTGAGCCCTTTTATGAGCCTCTTGGAGAAGATATTTTTTTTAGTTATGCTACGTATACCTTCTGCCTCAAATGCAGCCTGAGTTCATCCCTATCCCAGTGCCATAAATCCTGTCCAGCAACTACTAAGCAGGTCTCTAAAGCTTCGTACAATCTTATAGTTTGCTAGTTCACAAGAAGTAAACACGCAGTTACTACCATGGTTCACAAGAGTGCTTTATTTTACATAAACTACAACAAGGCTGCCATCTGAACGGGGTGACAAGCACAGCTCGCTAGGCGTGTCAGAAGCTTTTTTGGGACTATTGGGCCAACATTTTTGGAAGGTTCCCTCTTTGAAGAAGCAGTGCAGAAGTAAGACATAGAAAGTGGTAAAGAGAATAAGCATTGGCATAGCCAATAGGTCTCGCTTTTGTGACCTTATAAGTATTTAGATATGCAGCACAATATCCTTGGTGCAACAACATCAACTGTTGCATGGCTAAACACTTATAAGGTCCCAAAGGCGAGACCTATTGGCTATGCCAATGCTTGTTAAATTTCACTGTAATTTTGATCAAATCAATCTGAACCTCTGTACCATGTATATGAAGGTCAAAAGCACATTTATTTATAGGTCTTTTAGCATTTTTGTTTTTGATTTCTACATCATAGGAGTGAAGGGGCTAAAACAGTAAGGCCAGGCAGGAAGAGTAGGCCAAACAAGAAGGCCCAGATCCCAGACAGGAGACGGAGTCTACGAAAACAAACCCAACTTCAAGCTCCTTTAAATTCACTGTTATAATGTCAAAACAGGCACTAAGTTGCACCAAAAATGGAGCACAAAAGCTAATTGGCCTGACAAGTTCTCAATGTCAAATCAAAGAGGACGCTAAAAAAATGGCCAGCTATGACCAACAAGGCAACAGATCAGTATCCAACATAAAAAAGGGACAGACCCATCCCAAAGTAACAGGTGTACCAGACAACAAAAAACCCAGAAAGGCCCCAGCTGAACTATACCTGCATAATGGGTAGAATCCAACATGCCACTGAGGTTTGTAAGCCAAGAAGATGAAATACATCAACTCCATGCAACAAGGCATGTCACCCACACTGGAGCACAGGTGAGTCCAGATAAGCGCAGAACATCCAGAATACAAGGTAATTGGGCTAAAAAAAACTGGAGAACCTGAAGCAAGGAACAAAACAGTCACAGGCAAAAGCAGATGCAGCCCCCTTTAGTGCAACTGGGAACACAAAGCAAAGTGTGTCCCCTGATCCTATTCCAATGGAGGTAGCCCAAGGCCCCAACAAGAAGGCACACAATAGGTAAAGCAGGCCCAGGGAAGGTCAAGCTCCCACTGCAACAGGGAACACAAGAAGGAAAAGTGCCAGAATCCAGAGACAACAGGCCCAATAAAAACAAGCACTGGCAAAGTCAATAGGTCTTGTGTTGAGCTGTTTATTTTATTTACTTATTTTATTTCTAAAGTTTTATAAAGCACAAACATGAACCATGAGGGTATCGAAGCACTTTACAAGTGATACAAAATAAGTCACAGTAAGAAACACGAGAACGGCCACATACAATAGAAATCAACAAACGGTGTAAAGTAGCAAATTGAGGAAGTAACCTCCATAGTATAAATCAGTAGGTAAAATATACATGATTCGGCAGACAAATCATAGCCATGGGAGAAGTTCAAGAGTCAAAATAGTGTACCTAGAGAAATTTGATCATCAGTCAAGCTGTCACTTCTTTTTTACGGATGCCGTCGATGGAATCAGTCTGCTTTCCGGAGGCTGGGAGTTCCAGATTTTCGGGCCATACCCAAGAAGGCTCTGCTGTACTCTGACAATAAGTTTTGTTCATGTTGTACAATATAAATGCATGAACAAAAGGAGAAAGAAAATGTGCGATGATGTCTAATTTTGTCTGTGCACACATGCATCATTGCACAAGAACAAGTGCTTTGCTACGCATTCACGCTTCCAAAATGATGCATGTGCCTCTCTTTTAAATTATGGATCCAAAGAGGATCAGTAAATAAATAACAAAAAGAAGTAGTGTAAAAGGTATTTTTTTAAGTATACTTTTTTTAAGAATTAATAAAAAAACTGTGGGGTAGCGAACAACATAGGAGTGGGTGGGCTCAGAAAGCAACTGGGGTGAGCGAGCGGGTATGGGAAAGCAGCACACAAGTTAGAGCAACACAGGAACGGGGAGAAGCACACAAGATAGCAAGAGCGAGATGGAGCATGTGGGGAGACAGACAAAAAGGAGCGTGGGGAAGCACATGGATGACAGAGAACAACATGGGCATGGAAATGAAACACCTGGAAAAACACATGCATTCTCATGGAGTTCTTAAACAAAAAGAAAAGGGTAGTTCTCTAACAGTAACCACGGGAGGGACACAAATGAAGAGGCTATACCCCACGTGCAAACACCTCATAGACAGTTCAAGCCATTAACTATGAAGCAAGAAAATGAGAGTAAAAATGAAGCCAACCAATGGGAAGCAATGGGTGGGCTTTAAGCCCAATGTAAGTTCGTGGTAAGCAGCATAAGAATCTACCCCTTGAAGCAAAGGTCAACCAACCACGGCAGACATGGAAGGACACGGCAGTCAAAGAAGGCACCAAAAGTACAAACCTAGGATACTGCAGGAGTAAGGGGTGGATCACAAAGGATACAAGCCCCAGACAAGAGGCAAGCCAAAGTTGCATATCCATTTTGAAAGGCCAAAACACACAAGGTTAAGATGCAAGAAGAAAAAGGCCAGGACAAAGCAGGCCACATTATCCTGTTCATCCAGAAGCAAACAGCAATCGGAGACGTAGGGAGCCCAGCAAGAAGCGAGAGCAAGCCAGGTTGCCCAAACGTACAAAGATCCAAACTTCAAGACAAGCAGGTAGGGGCACAATACACAATGGGAACAAGCAATAACAACGGCTACAGGCTACCAAGAATGAGGACACACATTACATTTGCAGGCCCACAGAAAGGAAGGCGAGAGAAGCCAGTGGCTTTGTTACATGTGTACTGAGATATGTAGAAATGGCACTCCCTACAGCTTACCAGAGTTCCATGTGATCTTCATCAGACCGCTGCTGAGCATCCTCACCACTTGGGTCGTTCCAGCACTTCTGCACTCGTGGTGACTCAGAATGGTTTTTTACAAATCAGATGGAATGCAGAGTGTGAATGGCGGTGACAGGACTTGAGAATTCTGAGAGGGTAGGTTGTCAGACTTGGGCATCTCTTTTACTCAAGTGAAAGCCCTGAGCTCCTGGAAAGTGGCGGCAATAGACCTTAAAGACAGCCATTTCCAAGATGGTGGTCTGTCCATTGAAGGATGTCGACGATTCCCAGTCCAAGATGCCGTAGAGTTTTTTTCCTATGACATCAGGTCTTGTTTTAAGCATATATTAGGGTGGCTTTATGAAACGAACCATTTTGTTCCCTTATTTTGTGGTGGAATATATGTCCCTTGATATTTCTGTGCCTGTTTTTTGCCTCTAACAGGTTGGATAACTTTTCTTCTGGATTCTACTTCTGTTATAGCCCGACCTTTGAAGGAAGGTTTGGTTCTGCCCCTTTTGTATGAGCTTAGGGCATTCATTTGGGTATGAAAGAGATGTTACCAGGAGGAGTTTGATGCCTTGCTGATTTCTCTCTGTGTTATCTT
Source organism: Triturus cristatus (assembly GCF_964204655.1). NCBI lineage: Eukaryota > Metazoa > Chordata > Amphibia > Caudata > Salamandridae > Triturus > Triturus cristatus. Next base: position 262,564,222 of record NC_140585.1, read on the forward strand.
CATCTTATATCAAGAATACAAAATTGCCAAGGGAGTTTCTTTTCCTTTCTTGTTTTTTTTCCTAACTGTGACCCTCTAAAGCAGACGCTTGACGCTGTTCATATATACTGTTCTGTACAGCGTTGCGCTATGGCTACTGGGTGGACCTACTCTTTCTTTGGTCAGCCAAAGCGGTACTCAAAAGACCTTCTCAGCGACCAGTTCTTAGCAGCGCTGTAAGACGGGATCAAACAAGAAGGTTGTACCATCCCAACAGTGGCCATGAATGAAGGCAGGTCACACCACTGCTAAGGCGTTCTACTTAGCCACCTAGGGACAGCATTACTCATCTCCAACAATACAAAAGCACCACACAGACAATTAAGGTCAAGTCCTAACATGAAGTACATGTGACAGCCCACCACAACTCTCATGCTAAATAAGCAGAAAGAGTGCAAGCTCCACTTGAAGAAGAAAAGAAAAACCCAGGACGCCACAGTGTCCTAACTCCTCCAGCACAGAGAAAGCAAGATAAACATCAAGATAAATCTTAGACAGAAGAACAAGAATTGGCACGGAGGAACACATGGCCAGCAACCACAGGCATCAACGCCAAGAAGGAGCAACAAGAGCACATCAATAGGAGACCAATCTCCACACATGGAGATATAGACTTTGCAGGCCTGGTTGCAAGACCCTGCCCTGCTACTGGGCAAGCAGATACTTCCAAAGAGACAGCCTGATTGGAGGACAGATGCTCATGCCCAGGAGCTCCTGGTACCACACTCTTCTTGCCCAGTCCACAGCATTCAGGATCACTTTGGCCCAGTGGTTCTTCATCTTCTTCTGAAATCCGGGCACCAGAAGTAGCAGTGGGAGGACATTCAGGGGACTGGTGCTCCTCTCCAGGCAGATTGGGTCTCCAAGATAGATAGAGAGTTCCCGAGAAAACGAGTGTTTAAAGGTGTTGACATTACACATTCTCAGCTGTTGCAAAGAGATTGAGACAGAGTTCTACCCATTGCTGGAGGAAGCACCACGCCAACTAACGGTGTAATTGTCCTTCGTGATCCCCTAAGCATTTCTGTCTGAGTTTGTCTGCACTAGCATTTAAAGATCACGTGAGATGGTGCACGATCATGGAAATGTCCCAACAATTCAACCAATTCCAAGGGCTCAGGGCCTCTTAGCACAGACCCCAGGAACATACTCTGCCATGCTTGTTGCAATACCACATGGTCGTGGTGTTAAGCATAAGGACCTGGATCAACATCACTTGATGGACGGCAGGAAGGCTTTCAAAACTAAGTTAATGACCCACAACACTAAAAGGTTGATGTGGATGGGGGGTCTCCGCAGGAGACCAGTCCTCTGATCTCCACATGTCCAAGATGACCTCCCCAACCCAGCAGTGATGCATCAGTCATCACTGTCAGCTCTGGGTGGGGTAGGGAAAGGGGTCTACCACGGTCCAATTGAAGTTGAGTAGCCATCACTGCAAATCTTTTTGAGTATCCTAAGAAACCTGGATGGAATCTGACAGGTTACCTCGGTGCTGGGCCCACTTAGACTTCAGAATCCACTGCAGTGCCCTCGTGTGCCATTTGGCATGGTTGACAAGCAAGATCCAGGAATCCAATAGGCCAAGAAGCTTCAAAGCCACCCTCACCGAGACCCACGGCCTAGCGTGAAACATCAGGATCATAGCCTGCATGTCCTGGACTTGTTTATCTAGAGAAAAGGCTCAAAAGTACTTCTGATCCAGGATGATTACAATAAAAGTGAGCCTCTACCAAGGAGTCAGGTGTGACTGCGCTAATCTGGATGGACCACCACTGTGTCCATTTCACCTTCAACACCACCACCGCACCCAAGCCTGCCTAGCGCCCACCACGACGGAACTGGAGCAAGGTCACAGAGGAACACCTCAACTCCACCCTCCTCCAAGACCCCTCCAGCGCCACAACCGACACCAACTCTGCAGCCAGGGAATTTCACCGCTGAGTCTCCTGCTGCACCGACATGCTCGCGCCCCTCCAGCACCCCGCCAAACAACACCCTCTAAAAGCTGCTTGGTTCACCACTGAACTTCAAGAAGCCAGACGCTCCTGCAGACGCCTAGAGAAAACCTGGCGAAACCAGAAAACCGCGGAAGCACGGACCAAACACAAGAGCGCCCTGAAGGAATACCACCAGCGCATAAGAAACTCCAAACGGACCTTCATTCGAGACAAAGTCTAGATCAACGCGACCAACATCAAGGAACTGTTCAACGTCATTCAGCAGCTCGCAAAACCCACCTGCGAAGCCACGGACGCACACCCTCCCAGGAACTCTGCGACAAGCTCAGCTCCTACTTCCATCTGAAGATCAAGGCCCTCTACGACAACTTCAGCGAACAAGCACAGGACAGCGCCCACCTACCTACCACCGCCGATAAACCTACTGTCACGTCCTGGAACCCCGCGACCGTCGAGCACATCACATCACCGAGACCATGAAGAAAACGCACTCAGGAGCCCCAACAGACCCCTGTCCACCACACATCTTCCACAGGGCCGCCGCTGCCATCGCACCCAAATTAGGACGGATGATCAACACCTCCCTCAGAGCCGGCACCTGCCCCGACGACTAGAAACGGGCAGAGGTGAAACTCCTCCTCAAGAAACCAACGTCCGACCCTACTGACCTGAAAAACTACCGGACCATCTCTCTCCTCCCCTTCGCAGCTAACGTCACCGAGAGACTCGTGAACACCAAGCTGACCGCCTTCATCGAAGAGAACTCCATCCTAGACATCTCCCAGTCTGGCTTCCGCAGCAACCACAGCACCGAGACCGCCCTCTTCGTCGCCACTGATGACATCCACATGCTACTAGACCAGGGACACACCGCGGCCCTCATCATTATAGACCTCTCCGCAGCCTTCGACACCATCTGACATCGCACGCTCGCAGCCAGACGACACCCAGCTCATCCTCTCGCTCACAAACGATCCAGGAGACACCAAATTCCTCATCCTCGGATGCTGCACCTCCGCCTGGGACAGCACCTGGTGGCCCTCCACCCTCGGGAACCCACCAACCCCAACAGACCACGCTTGGAATCGAGGCATCATCCTTGACTCCTCTCTCTCCATGAACCGCCAGATCAACGCCATCGCGTCCACCAGCTTCAACTGCCTTCGCATCCTCCGTAAGGCCTTCAAATTGTTCCCCCCAAATGCAGATAGATTGTCAACACACACTCATAACCAGCAGACTGGACTACGGAAACGCCCTCTACCCCGGAATCAACAGAACTCTTCTACACAAACTCCAAACCATCCAGTACGCCGCAGCCAGACTCGTCATCAGGACACTGCGTCACGAGCACATGACCCAACACCTACGAGGCCTCCACTGGCTCCCTGTCGAGAAGAGGATCACCTTCAAACTCCTCACCCTCCCCTACAAATCCCTCAACAACATCGTTCCCAAATACCTCAATGACAGAGTATCCTTCCACGTACCCAAGAGGAACCTCCGCTCATCCAACCTCGCCCTGGCAGAGGTCCCCCGCATCCGCAGAAACTGAACCGGCAGGAGAGCTTTCTCCTACATCGCAGCCAAGACCTGGAACGAGCTCCCTTTGAACATCAGACGTTCCCCGACCCTGCTCACGTTCAGGAAGGACCTCAAGACCTGGCTCTTCGACTGATCTAGAGCCGTTTCCCCCCCACCCCCCAGCGTCTTGAGACCCTCACGGGTAAGTAGCGAACTTTACAACACCTGATTGATTGATTTATTGACTTTGGCACATTGATTGTCCACTCCAAGGATGGAAGGATGTTCACCGTCAACTGGAGGTGGTCCACAACTGACTGTGGCGAGCCCACCTTCAGCAGTTAGATGACTACAGAAAATGAGCCTGACTCTTCTGTGCAAGGACCAGAGGGAAAACACAAGCCCTGTGTCAGAGGAAGTGGCCAGTCCATTGGATTGTAGGTCCAGATACTAATGTCTTCAACATATTGTGGAGAAGTCCAATCCAGAAAGTTGCTGAAAAAGTGGAGGGCGGCTTCTAGGCAAAGATCCTGTCATGTCGGAGTCAGAATGTACAGGGCCCAGGAGTGTCAAAACTGTGCCAGGACGTGACTTCAGCCGAGATCGAGAAGAATTCAGTTTGGAGTTGGAAAGGACAACGGGATCGGCTCCTCCTCTAGTGTCAGGGCCGGCGGCCTGGCGTCAACGCAGCTAGAACCACCATGGATCATGGTGTGGGTGTGGACTCGGCTCTGACGCCAGAGCTGAACCCAATTCTGGAAGCACAGGAGGCTTCGAGGGCAGACCCGCCAGCTGTAATCCAACTGGAGTCCTCAACAGATCTGTGGATCCTGAAGTTGCAAAAGAGGGAGCTGTTAGGATGCCAGATATTTGAAGCTTGGCCTCCTTAAACACCTCAAGCTGTTGTGGCATCACCGACAGACCTAGAAACTCCAAGTCCTTCGGGAACAGCTGCAGAATCGGCTCCTCTGTGGGGAAACGGGAGAGAGACCTAAAGGAACCTTCACATCAATGAGAGTTCTCACATACTGTATGTACAGGTTTTGTAGTAAATGAGGGAGGTACAGGGATGAGTGGCATGAAAATAGCGAATACTCGCTACTAAGTTAGAGGGGGAAATTTACTTAGGACTTGGGAGGAACAGGCTATTCAAAAACCACAAACCCAGCCCCAAAATACACACACGCACAAAAAAGGAACACAACTGCAATTCACAAAATACACTTCTAAAGTTGCTACCGGTGTTAAAACGGGTGTAAATGTACTCCAACCGGCCTTGGACTAAGTTAAGCACTACACATGGACAACCAATGATACTGCAACACACTCCCCTAGAAATAAGTGGAGGCAGTGAATTAAACTAGCACCCCAGAGGGACTAAATTAATTAAATCCGGTCAGCATTCAAAAGTATATATATAAAAAGTAGATATAATTATTATAATTACTTTCCATTTAATTATAAATTCAATTTAAAAATAAAACTACATTACACTTGTAAACTTTTTTTCAAAAGTAAACATTTAAAACTTGTAACCAAGTTCACTAAATATTAAATTAAAATAAGAATGTGGGTATTTTTTTATTTATTGTTTAGAAATTAATATTTAAACATTTAACTCGAGGAGTCAATCTGCTGCAAAATTTAATTTTATTATTGATATGTTTTAAATAAATTTCCATGTGTAGTATACATTAAAATCGTTTTATTAAGAAAATTATAAACTTTAAGAAATTTCTATATTCTTTTCCATGGGAAGGTTTGCATCTTTGTATTCTCCAAACTCCTGGTGGACATACCTGCCAACTAGGCAGAACGTGAAATACAATTATGAGTTACTTGAAGTAAATTTACTGACATAAGTATAATTGTAGTGAATAGCAACAAAATGAAGAGTTACACCTATGAGTCAGAGAAACATTTTTTTAACCCAAAGTATTGTTTTATTTCTATATAGCAATATATTGGATTTCCCATTTATTGTGATGTTATTAGAACAATAGTATGCGTGGTGTATAAAGCTATAGATGATGGGAGTTCACTAGTGATGTAAAGGCTTTTCATGGCGTATAGCGTCGGTGGTCATCCGACCAATCAGGGTCTCTGAATTGGCAGAAACGAGTAATCTGGTATCACCAATGGCTATTCTGGGACCAGCAGTTGAAGGGTCGTTCTCAAGTTGAGGCCCAGTCTTAGTACTAAAATAGGATAGGAGTGAACCCCTGCAAATTTTAATAGGATAGCGAATACTACAGGTTAGTGCGCAGGAATTAAAAGAAAATTAAAGAATGTGTCATCAGCCACCTTTTACTGTAAGAGGATAATAAAAATGTCCACAACATGGTCCTCACATGAAGTTGGGGGAAAAAGAGCAGTGAGGACATTAGGGATACCCAGGATATTCAGGAATAACTTAAACAACTGAGGACACGAATTGTTGGACACCGCAGATTTACAAGCCCCTTGCGACATCGTTACGACACCGTTGCGTCACTTCTGTGATGCAGCGTCGTCGTAAACAATGCGCCACTATGCAACATATTTACAACGTGACACATCTAGGGAGATGCATCACGTTGTAAAGCCCAGCGCTACATTATACCTGCATCAGGTATAATGTATGCAGGGTGGGCGTTCCGTCGTAAGAAAGCCTCGTAAAAGTGATGCAGTGAAATCTACAAGATTTCACTGAGTCACTTTTACGACCCCGCTGCATCAAAACCTTATGCCTGCTAGTAGCACAGCAAGTATGGGCTGTCCCTGAGCAGTGCTGGAGTTGTGTCGCGCTTGTGACACGACTCCACCACTGCGTCACCTTTACACTGACAGATGCGTCAAGCATCTGTGTATCCTTGCGCCACGGTGCGCCGCTTTGTAAATGCGACGCATCCATGGTGGCGCAAGGGGTTATGTCACGCAAAATTACTGGTGCATCCCTGCTAATATGCAGGGATGTGCCAGTTATTGTAAATCTGCCCCCAAGTGAGGGACGTGGGGGGAGTTGGTGAGAGTTCTATAGTTTATTGTTGGCATGATCATTGCAAGGGGAATATACGTCGAGATGCATTCCATGTATGGTGAATAGACGAAAAGGTTAAAAGGGAGGGAAATATATTCCTGACGGTATATTATATTGCTGATGTATGACTATGACTTCAAATGCAAATGAAATTATATAAAAAAAATCACATATAAGAAAAAAACATTCCTCACATCTAGCGGTGGAGTCCTGCATGTGCCGAGCACCTACTGTCAATGTTTTAGAGACGCTATAATACTAAAAACAGCCGAAATTATCAGGAGACGTCCACATTAGACCTCTCGCTTTGAATTACCAAGATAAGAATATTGATTGCAGCCAATTTATTCACAAGCTCCCGATTGCTGTTCACTGACGGTGAAGGACAGGAAGGGAGAGCAGATATTAACGGGGATATGTTTTGATATTGATTCCAGGTGCTAACAACAGAAGGGCATGTTCACACCTCCCCACACAAAATGAATAGGTCGGGCTGTCTTAGATGTGAACTTGCGCCTCTAGGATTGGCAAACCTGTGTCTGAACTTGTATAGAGTGGTGGCTGGAGAAATGCGAGGATGAGGTAATGGTTGGAAAAATGGATACATGTGTGTGTTCATAAAACATGAGTGAATGGTTGAGTGAATGACTGCCAGCAACGAAGAAAGAAGGGGCAAGTTGCTTGCGGATTGATGGATGAATGAGACGTGTAAGAAGTGTTTACACAGCCTGGGCGTACGGCTTGTTTTCACAGGCCAGGGACCTCTGTTCTTTAACCACTCACAGATCACCTACAGAGGTTTATTTGCTAAGAACTGCCAGGGACGGCATCTGGCAAATTTGATCAGGCAAGCCTGCCCACAGCACATAGCAAGCGAGCGAGTCTGACTAGTGCCGTGGGTTTTTGGGGGAAGGGAGTTTTCTCCCTAATTTTTTTTTTTTTAATTCTGATGAAAATGATGCATTGTATACAACACAGCACACCAACCTGCTGCGGGTGAGGGAAGCATCTTAATAACAGTTCTCTCCACCTCAGGTGCCTCTCCACCTCAGGCTATCGCCGTCGCTGACCCAATTCAGGAAGGATCTCAAGACTTGACTCTTTGACTGAACCGCTGCGCCCAGATGGGCACCCTGCCCCCCTCCCCTGCGCCTTGAGTCCCTCACAGGTGAGTAGTCGCACTTAACAAGTACTGATTGATTGATTACTCGGCCTAACACAAACATGCCTTACTTAGGGAGCACTCATTTTGTTCCAGTCTCCCCCTGGCTGGGAGCCAGTTGGAGCCTTCCACCTTGATGCCAGGAAACAAAGACAATTAGCTTGTCACTTTTCAAATGCTCAAGAGATAAATTATGATGTTTTTAAATGTTTACGTTGTCTGCCTGGTACCACTCCATGTCTGCGCTCGTTGTGATTTCGAATGCAGCCAGAGCACTTATCAGGGCTGGATACAGAGCGGAGTCCTGTCGATGGCCAGCACCCAACATCAAAATTGGCACCCACCTGTTGCCGCCGTTCATGGGAAACGCCTGGCTCAGGGCCGGACTGGGATTTCAAAGCAGCCCTGTCAGTTTTGTTGGACCAGCCCGGGGAGGGGGGGGGGGGCGGTTCGGTGTGAAGCACTGCTGCTTTTATTATGGGGGCCAATATTGCGTCACCATTGCAAAACCAGCCCCCAGTAACAAAACCGGCCCCCACTGCTGCAAAACTGGCCCCCACGCTTCCAGCCTCCTGGTGGAATACTCGATGCTCAGTACGGCCAGTCCAATCCTCGCCTAGTGCCCGGTTGGGTCCATCCTGGCCTAAGAACTGTATTCATGATGCCAGGATCCACACAATGCCACACATAGGTATCATCATGTGCAGTACGCTAGAGGCTGGCACCATCAAGCCACATGTACCCACTTTATGCCAATAAATAACACCATTATGATCAAGCCTGCGTTATGCCAAGGGTTTGATTTGATTTGATTTTAGATTTGTAAAGCGCGTAGCTACCCTGGGGCGTCCCAGCGCTGTCGGTCAACCTGTAGCATTCAGAGAGGGGAGCTGTATGGAGGGTTTTATGCGAAGAGCCAGGTCTTTAATTGCCTACGGAAGGCCAGTAGGTTGTGTTCTCTTCGGATGGGGAGTGGGAGGGAATTCCACAGCTTTGGAGCATTAAATGAGAACAGTCGCCCCCCTGAGCGAGCCTTTCTTATTCTGGGGACCCTGGCCAAGGAAAGGGAGTCTGATCTGAGCAGTCTGTTGGAGTGATGTGGTTTGACGAGAGATCTCAGAATGGGAGGGCCTCTGCCTTGAAGTATTTTGTGTGAGATGCAGAGGGTTGGCACTATCATGCTCACAAAATGCTAACAGTTATCACTATGCCTGACACTGCGTTAGTGCAGGAGTTGGTGCCATGATACCATGGCTACGAGGGTCAGCATTATGCCAGAGATGTGCACCAAATGATAGGGAGATGATTTGTGTCATGTAGGCCAAACTTATCCCAAGAATTGTAACTATAATGACAGCAGCATTATGCGGGACAATGACACCATCAAGCTATGGATGTCAATATGCATTGAATTACCACCATTTTGCCATGGCCATTGTGATACCAGGCGTAACTCCCAGCATGCTACTGAGGCCACATTTACCAATAATCGCCACCATTTTGCCATGACGCATCACCATTGTGTCCAAAGTCAAAAAGGTAAGTTCCAGAGATAGCCTGTGGGAGCAGATGCTAATATTTTTGACCCTCTGGCTACATTCTATCAGAAGTTTCACTGGAATCCTCGAATGGTGGCTTTGTTAAAAGGGAATTTTCACAAGCAAATAGGTTGATATTATCACACAAGGTAAGTTATGCTTACTCGCTTTAGATACAAGCGGTCAAAAGGCTGTTTGCATCTTCTATCTTTAAATCTGTTGCAGGAGCATTTTACATGTTCTCTGTGGTTTGTTCCATCAAATAAATGCCAGTGTGTATAAAATGGGTCGTTGGGTCCCACCCATTTGACCCTTCTAGATTTTTCTCTTTCTGACTACTAGGCTTTTGGACTTTTACAGTGAATGAGTCTAACCAACTGAGTCTCAATCACAGTAACTTCTGTGGAAATGAACTGAGAGTCCTAACTGCCAGCTTTAGACTTTTAAGCATAAACCACTTCTCAGCAGCTAGGGTAAGAGGCTCTGGCCTTGTCACACGTAAACTCGTAAGCAAATGTGTGTGCACGTGTGTGAACTCAGCATTTGAGAGTACCATCTAGCTCAGTCCAGTATCTGTGCACAAATAGACTATCACAGAAGGGACCCTTCAGGGATTGGTGATGACCTGGTGTAGGCCTTAGAAGGGGGGTGGCCAAGCAGGGAGCCAGCCGGGCAGCACAAGAGTGAGTTCCCCGCGCTGTCCTCACCTATTGAACGTGCGGGGTGCCCATAGAAGGCATAGGAGAACTCAGTAGTAATTTTTTTTAATGCAGTGTGACGCAGAATTTTATTTTTAAATCAAAAGTACATGGCAGCAGTTTGACCTGCAGCAAAGTGGCTTATTACATATTCACAGCTTGGGCTTAGGGCTGCTCAGAAGCTCCTAGAGAGCTTAAACATTTGCACATATATTATTGTGGTTCACCAGGAAGGGCACCACGAATTAAAAAGACTGAGGGGCTGCTAGAGGGGCAGCAGCCCCCAGAAATTGTTTTTGGAACAGTGGCTCAAAGAATGCCAAGGCAGTAAATGTATGTCCCCGGGAGACGTTTTTCACCATTTCAAGCAATTCTGACATTTGTACATGGGCTCTGGAGTGTGGGGATCTCTATTGGTTGGTCATAAAGCTACAATGGCAAAAGTGTAAAGGTAGAAATAAAACTCTGGGAAACATGTTATTCAATATAATGCTTTATTAACAAGGGAAATGATTGGCAATGCAAGGTTTAATACATAATATTGAAAGTTGGTATTATTCCGATTGATTGCAGGGGTGGATTAAAACATTGTTTTCTGCTTTCACTAATGTGGTGACATCCTGACAAAGCCAGTAGGCCTGACTTTTTGATACTGACCCCATCTTACATTGGGATATTGTATCTAGTATAGGTGATTGTATATATTTGTAAAATAATGTGTATTATTCCGAAGTGTGTACGTGTGTCTGTCTGTGTGTGTGTGTGTGTGTGTGTGTGTGTGTGTGTGCGTGTGTGTGTGTGTGTGTGTGTGTGTGTGTGTGCACAAAAGCACTGAATGGACAATGATTTTTTAAGTGTTGCTGCGTACCACTGAGCTGGGCGTACTAGCCCACATCACCTTCCCTGAGTAAGCTTTGGGCTACTCTGTACGCTACTCTGAGAATCAACTGTTACAATGGGGTATCTAGTTCCCAGTAAAGAGACGGATGTTGACTTACTACATGTGAAGGACTCACACCCTTCACATCTAATAACCCAGCTTCTTACACCATCCATGCACTGAAACACAGACAGGCACTAAAAAACACAGAAACGCAGACGCAGAATATATATAATCACCTCTAACTATGGGATTTACACAAAAAAACCAAAGAGTTCTAAAATGATATTGTATATTATATTCTAGAATACTGAGAGGTTGCTCGAAAATTACTCAATTTTATAGATGCCTAAAAGTTAAGTGCTAGGGGTTGAGTTTAGCTCACAGTCTGCAGTGTCTCAGCGGAGCTGCTAGTGGCCCTGAACTCACGCTCACATCCAGGCACAGGCATCATCAAAGGTTTTTCTACGAGTGCCCAAACCAGACCCTCAAAAGTGGAAGGTCCTGGCTGCCTCTCGCTCTCAGCAGTTACATCTGATCGGTACATCTAACGTATGATGGGATATTAGACAGGTGTTGTCCTTCTCTATGCAGACAGTGGCTATTACACTGGCTAAACATGGCGCTACTCCTTTTTTGTTCCTACGCAACAGGATATATCTGAGAAGGTGCCAGCTACCAGAGAAATAAATCACAGCAAAACATGTAAGAGGTCCTGGCATCATGAATAGGTGGCCAGGTGTGACCTAGTTTAAGGTGCACACAGGTACAGCCATGCTAAAAAATGTAATCAGTGGAGAGATGGCTTTGTGTGAGAAAAGCACTGTTGCATATTGATTCACTATTGACGCATACAATAATTTCATCGGGAATGTTTTATACCCGGTCTGGGGGACCTGGAGAAAACCAAGAACCTATTTTCTTAGACAAGTGCCTTTTCTATGCCCCGATGAGACTGCTAGTGAGGTCCAATTGTGACAAAGGCAAAATGAAAACGGAGGACCTAAGGACTTTTTTCCACCTCCAAAGCTGCACAAGTAGCTATGGAACAGTTAGATGCTGATCCTCCAGATGACACTTGCAAAGCAGGATGGGGAGGCGGCGGGTGTGTTCACCGTAATTACCCTAATCCCCTTAAAGAGAGCGCCCGCATGTTTGTCCAGGAGCGGCCAGTATGCTGGAGGAGCGAGGGGTGGACAGGAGGGGGGGCACTAGGGATGCGGGGGGGATAAAAAATAACAAATAAAGAAACGTACCTGTAGCCGTCCCCGTCGCGCTCTTCTTCACCTCAGGGAGGCACAGGCTCCCTGAATGCCCTGCGGCCAATCCTGAAGCTGCTGTCAGTAGGGAGAGCTTTCACTGCACATGATGGTTTGGCTTGCCTAAGACGGCCGGCCAAACCATCATTGTTAGAAATGGGGGTCTCTAGTTGGCATAGGTAGTTATCTTTGTCCCCATAGGGACCCTTGCTTCTAGTCAGGGTAAGGGGGATACACTCTTTAGATAACCCCTGCTCACCCCCTTGGTAGCTTGGCACGAGCAGACAGGCTTATCCCAAAGCCAATGTGTAAAGTATTTGTACCAACACTCACAGTAACACAGTGAAAACACCACAAAAGGACACCACACCAGTTAAGAAAAATAAAGTATCTTTATCTAAACTAAACAAGACCAAAACAACAAGAATCCAACATACTCAGTTAAAATATGACTTTCAAAAGGTTTCAAGAACTTGTACCATAGAAAACTATAGATGCATGACTTTTCACCAAAGTACCTGTGTCAAAGTTCCAAAAGCCAAACAGCCGCAGAGTCAGAAAACAAAGAGATGCGACACTCCTGAGACCTTGGGGAGGCGATGCGACAGTTCTGCGACACGCAGAGGACGAGTTCCGTTGAATCCGGTCTGTATGGGGAGTGATGCGTCGATTCTTCGTGACGGTTCCGGTTCGCAGGTGATGCGTCGGGAAAGCGTGCCGCACATATACGATGCGTGGAAATCCGGGATGCGGCGGCGATCAATGCGGCATCGGCGAGCGGCGCTGCGTCGGTCCTCTTCAGCCGCGATCCCTTGATGCGTCGATTCTTGCAGGGCGACATGCACTGCGACGGTTTTCGCAGCAGCACGACGATGCGTGGAAATTCTTCTCGCGTCGTGGAGATGCGTCGAGAAAACAGTTCTTCACGTTTCTTCTTTCTTCCAGCTCCCAAACAGCAGCAACAACCTCCAGAGGCCCAAAACTGGCACAGGCACCTCTTGGCAGGCTAGAACTTACAGAAGCAGAGTTCAGGGGAGCTGGGGGTGAAGTCTTTGTGTCCCTGAGACTTCAAGACAGGAGGCCAGCTCACTTCAGGCCCTTGGAGATCTCCTTCAAGGAGGGTACACAGCACACAGCAAAGTCCTTTCCCTTTCCTTTGCAGAAAAAGCAAATGCAGGCCAACCCCAGACACACAGCAAGGGCAGTACTTCTCCTCAGTCTTGTGAGCTCTTCTCCTTGGCAAAGGTTCCTCTTGAATTCCAGGAATGATCCAAAGTTCAGGGGTTTTAGGTCTAATACTTATACCCCAAAATGTATTTGTTCTCTTTGTGAAGGGGGCTCTGAGCCCAGTTAAAACCAGTTCTGCCTTCACTGGTGCAGCATGACCACAGGAGGTAGAGACAGCATTGTGCAAGGGAGACAGGCTCCATTCAGGTGCAAGGTAAATCTCCTCCCACCACTCTATATGCAGGCAGGGTCTATTCAGCTCAGGGCTGAGTCATCCAGGAAGGGCCTGGCACACCTCAACCCGCCCAGAGGCTGTCTACAGGGGATGCACATCCTCTGTCTCTGTCACACTGAAACCAGACAGTCAATTCACAAACAGGCAGAGGCACACAGGATGGTTGAACAAGAAAATAGCCACTTTCTAAAAGTGGTATTTTCAAACACACAATTTAAAAACCATCTTTACTAAAAGATGTGTTATTAAATCCTGGGTTCAGGGATACCAAACTCAATTTTTCCATCTTAATCCTATGGGAAGATATGCTTGTAAAATGTCACAAAGCATTCCCCATTGTGTCCTAGGGGGCAAGATAGCCTTTCAATAGTGAAAAACGAAATTGGCAGTATTTTTATCAGAACTTGTTACACACACCAGTACATGTCCTACCTTTCACATGGACTGCACCCTGCCCAGGTGGGTACCTTGGGACTACCATAGGGGTGTCCTATGTGTAAGAAAAGGGAAGGGTAGGGCCTGGCAAGTGGGTGCATTTGCCAAGTTGACATGGCAGTTAACAAACTGTGCACAGGCACCACAGTGGCAGGCCTGAGACCTCTTTTCAGGGCTACTCATGTGGGTGGCTCAATCAGTGCTGCAAGCCCACTAGTAGCATTTGATTTACCAGCCCTGGCACACTCAGTGCACTTTACTAGGGACCTACTGGTAAAACAGATATGCCAATCAGGGAGAACCAATCACAATATCAATTTACACAGGGAGCACTTGCACTTTGACACTGATCAGCAGTGGCAAAGTGCCCAAAGCATCTAAGCCAGCAAAAACGAAATGCAGTACAGCATCAAAAACACAGGAGGGAGAAGCAAAAAGTCAGGGAAAACCACGCCAAGGATGTCAGGTCTAACAATCATGTACTGAGATGGGAGTGCACTACAGCTCCCACCAGTGCCTATCACTACCAGGCCCCGCCCCCAAGACTCGGCAGGAAAGTAAAGATAAAACAAGTGCTGTTTTTCTCTCTCTTTCCTACCATTTTTGGGGGGGACGCTCCTCCGCAATAGCGGAGGAGCCGCCGCTGTGTTTGTCCCGTAAAGCTCTGATGTTATCGGAGCACCTTATTGTGTTTATTTCCTGGCTATTGTTGGTGATATTTACAGATGAAAAACTGTGAGAAGGCAATTGAGTGTTTTTAAATTTACACTGTGTGGCCTCTTTTAGTGCTGGCCCAGTCCCTTAGCAGTATGTGTCAGCCTTTATAAAATCCTGGGACTGTACTGACCATGCTTTGAATCTCGTTTTCATTCCGAAACTGAGCCTCTGTTCAGTGCATTCATTCAAAGACTAAAGGGAAATAAAAGCCCTAAAACATTCTGTCTCTACCTCCCACATACTGCACAAGTTCCCACATTCTCATGAGACTCTCATTTTTTTTTCTCTCCTTCTTTCTTTTCTGGCTCTCGCTTTGTCGCCTTTTGTTTCCTGTGTTTGTGTTTCTTTTTATTCTTCTCACAGTCACACACTTGCACGCACAGAAACAAACAGTAGCTTTTCGCTATAAAACCTGCTTGTTTTAATTCACTTTCCTCTACTCCAGATGCCACTGCATGCTTTTTGGTAGAGCCGTTGCCTACTTTTTCATTGTACTGCACATTGACTGTATTTTATGTGTGCTTACTTTGTGCTTAATTCAGTACTAAAAGTAAAAACGTAAAATGAAAGCGAGATTTAAGACAATCACACAGAAGGAATGTAAATACCAGCGGCGGCTCCACTGCTGTCGCGGAGGAGCATTGCCCCCCCAAAAAACATCAGAAAAAGGAAAAATAAAACACTTGTTTTATTTCTCCTTGCTTGCAGAATATTGGGGGCGGGGCCTGTGGGGGTGACAGCACAGAGGGGAGTGGTAGTGCATTCCCTTCACTGAGCATGACGGTTTGGCCGCTGTCTCAGGCCGGCCAAAACCTCATGCTAAGTGAATCTTTGTCCATTCCCAGCTTCATTGCTGGGGTTGGAGAAAGCAGGCACAGACTCCCAGTCTTTCCTGGAGCACTAATCGAGAGCACTCAGGCCAATCGTGAAGCTGCTCTCATGCGAAAGCAGCTTCATGATTGGCCACAGGGCAGGCTGGGAGCCTGTGCGTGAAGAAGAGAAGCGAGGAGCGGACGTGGGATGCAGCATGCTGAAGGTAAGGTGTTTTGTTCAACTTTTTTTTATTTTGCGTCTCTTACTTCACGGCCCTTATGCCACACCGGCCGCCCTGCCTGCCCGTCCGCCTCGCCTCTTGTAGCAAAGACTGGCCGCTCCTGGTAAATACAGGGCAAGAAAAACAAAACAATACTAAATTGACCTGTGAGTAGAGTCTGCTGATTCCCCCGCTAGTTTGTCAGCATCCAGGTTAACACAATAACTGTTGTCTACATCCACTCCAAACCAAAACACATGGGTAAAAGACATTATCATTTACAACACCAATAGCTCTAACTCTCGTAAATGCGAGACCGATTGCATTGCAAATGCTTGTTGAATTCTGGGATTTGCTGTTGTGATTTTGGAGTGGGTTCAAAAAGGCTACAACCGCAGAATGCAAAGAAAAAACAATGGACTGGATAAGCTATTCACACGTAGACCTCTGGTAAAGGGAGTGGAATGTAATGGAGATGTCAGAAAGTAAACAGAGCCCTGTTCACTTTCACTTCTTACAACTGGTTTCATGACCCCTGAGATGAGTGGAAGCAAGGCCACTGCAAGCAGATCTAAAACTTTCCCAGAATGCACTCGTTTGTAAATGAAAGTCCAAGACGGGAATCTTAGCCCCTTGGGGTAAAAATCAGCCTATCAGCGACAGCGTAGTGTCTGCGTAGGATAGAGCAATGGGATGAGATCGCAGAGGAAGAGATAACACAGTTCTAGTATTTACGTTATCATTTTTAAATATTTAAGGTCTTATTTACAAGCCCCTTGCGCCGCCGGTGCGTAATATTAAAAAGTGACGCACCAGCGGCGAAATGGGCTTCTAAATAAGCCCCTTAGTTAGTGTCAAGTAGCGAAGTGTGTGAACGGCGCACCTGCCGCAGAGATCTCTGGATTCGGATGATGTCACAGGCGCGAATCCCAACATGGCCGCTCAACCGTCATTTCTCCTGAGGCTGAGAAGCTACATGGCAATTTCCATTGAATAATAACGGAGAATAAAACTTATAATAGAACGCAATTTAGATTTAAGCAATTATATGAGAAGCAGATTATAATTGCAGTTTGTGTAACCTATACTTGGGAGTCTAGGATTCACAACACACCCCTTTAAAGATAATTTATAGGCAAGGCAAAGACAAATATCCCCCACCTTCCTGGGCATAAACATATAACCCGAAGGCTCGTCTCTCGGTGAATGTCTCGGTTTCACCCTGGCTGTCCCTGTTTGTCGCTTCCCCTGAGAGGGGGCTCGGAAAATGCTGGCAAACAAACTGCGCCACGTGAGGAATACCACAGGGAGTCAATTAAGCATCTGTGCCAGCGCCCCCGGGGGCTCGTGGAGTAGTGTAACCACAGCAGTCAGCAGCTCGCGGCGGGTCGGGGGAAGGGGGCGAGGCGATGACGTGGGAGATAGAAGGAAGGGGAGCGCAAGGATGTGGGGACAACAGGAAACGGTGGGATGTGAGGGACAGAAGGAACCGGAAGGACAGAAGGAAAAGGAGTATGGATAGGGGACAGAGCCAGAACGGGATGAGAAGGAAGGATACCGTGGGACAGATGAAAGTGTAGAGTAGAGGGGAGAACAGGGAGAGAAGGAACCAGAAGAAAATGAATAGTAGGGGCTACGGCATGAGGGTGGAGGGGGGCAGCAGGGGTACTGAATGACAGAAGGAAGTAGAGAGTGGATGGGGAGGCAAAAGAGAATCAACCTGAGGATAAAGAAGAGTGCTGTGCGACTGAGGAAAGTGGAGAGAGGATGGGGCATTCGAAGATGAGTGAACCTGCGGATAAGTACAAGTACCACGGGACAGAGTAGACAGGATGAGGGAACTGGAATGGAACAAACCAGAGGATAGGGGAAGAGTACTGAGGGACAGAGGAGAGAGCAGGGGGACGTGGAAGAGAATAAACCAGAGGATAGGGGAAGAGTACTGCGGGACAGAGGAAAGTGGAGCTAGGATGGGGACACAATGATGAATGAACCGGAGGATAGGTATGAGTACCACGCAAAGAGGAAAATGGTGAGTAGGTGGGCGACCCGAAGATGAATGAACCAGAGATAGGGAAAAGTACCACGGGATAGAAGAAAGTGGAGAGAGGGTGAGCGACCCGTAGATGAATGAACAAGAGGTTAAAGAAGAGTACTGCATGACTGTGGAAAGTGGAGAGAGAATGGGGAATCCAAAGATTAATGACCCAGAGGATAGGGATGAGTACTACAAGACAATAGGAAGTAGAGAGTGAGTCAAGAACCTGTGGATGAATGAACAAGAGGATAAAGAAGAGTACTGCACGACTGTGGAAAGTGGAGAGAGAATGTGGGACCGGAAGATGAATGAACCAGAGGAAAAGTATGAGTACTACAGGACAAGAGAAAGTAGAGAGAGGATGGGGGAACTGGAAGAGTATAAACCAGAGGATAGACAGGAGTACCACAAGACTGAGGAAAGTAGATGTGGGTACTGAAGATGAATGAACCAGAGGATAGGGAAGTGTACTGCGGGACAGTAGGAAGTAGAGAAAGGATAGGGGAACTGGAAGAGAATAAACCAGAGGATATGAAAGAGTACCACAGAACAGAGGAAAGTGGAAAGTAGATAGGGAAGAGTACCGTGGGACAGTGAGAAGTAGAGAGAGGATGGGGGAACTGGAAGAGAGTAAACCGGAGGACAGGGATGAGTTCCATGCTACTGAGGAAAGTGAAGAATAGGTGGGGGACCCGAATATGAATGAACCAGAGGATAGGGAAGAGCACCACGGGACAGAGGCAAGTGGAGAGAGGATGGGGCCCCGAAGATTAATGAACCAGAGGATAGGGAAGAGCACTACGGGACAGAGGAAAGTGGAGAGAGGATGGGGCCCCGAAGATTAATGAACCAGAGGATAGGGAAGAGTACTGCAGGGCTGAGTAAAGAGGTGAGTAAATGGGGAACCGAAGATGAAGGAACCAGAAGACAGAGAAGAGTACCGCACAACTAAGGAAAATTGAGAGAGGATGGGGGGCCCAAAGATGAATGAACCAGAGGAGAGGAAAGAATACCGCATGAATAAGGGAAGTGGAGAGAGGAGGGGTGACCAGAAGAAGAATGAACCAGAGAATAGGCAAGAGTACCTCATGACTAAGGAAAGTGGACAGAGGAGGGGTGACCAGAAGAAGAATGAACCAGAGGATAGGACAGAGTACTGCAGAACAGAGGAAAGTAGAGAGTAGATGAGGGAACCGAAGATTAATGCACCAGAGGATAGGGAAGAGTACCGTGGGACAGTAGGAAGTAGAACATTTACAAGGGAACTGGAAGAGAATAAACCAGAGGATAGGGAAGTGTCCTATGGGGCGGAGGAAAGTGGAGAGAAGATGAGGGAACTGAAGATGAATGAAGCAGAGGATAGGGAAGAGTACCGTGGGACAGTAGGATGTAGAAAGAGTATAAGGGAACTGGAAGAGAATAAACCAGAGGATAGGGAAGTGTACTGCGGGGCGGAGGAAAGTGGAGAGAGGATGCAGGAACTGGAAGAGAAGAGTACCACACGGCAAAGGAAAGTTGAGAGGGGAAGGTGGGATTGGAAAAGAATAAACCAGAGGACAGAGATAAGTACTGCAGGCCAGAGAAAAGTGGAGAGTTGGGTTTGTTATGAAAATGAATGAACCAGAGGACAGGGAAGAGTACCAGAAAGGGTAGAGTTCCATGTGACAGAGGGAAGTGGAGAGTGGGTGGGGGAACCAGAAGAAAATGAATGAGAGGATAGGGTAGAGTACTGTGGGACAGAGGGAAGTGAATTTAGAACAAAGAAAGAAGATGCCAGAGGAGTGGGACAAGAATAAGGCAGCCATGCTTACCCTTAACCTGAACTCTCACAGACATCTCCACTGGCTACTGACCCCTCGGTGCAACATGTTCAAGATTCTGTTCAGCTGAAAGGGCCATCTCTTGGTAAGGGCACCTTCTACCACACATATGCCTCACTCCTCACCACCCTCAGATGTAGCAGCAAGTTCAGCTTGGCAACTGATTTGCTGGGTGCATTTGATTTCATAGAAAGACAATTTTGTGCAATATAATTGCCAAGAAACCATTTCACCTAAACTGTTTAATGAAAATTTGCAGAATGAATGGCCTTTACCTTTTCATATTTTTCTAAATTGGCTTATGCTTATTTTTAAAGTGTAAATTAAATAGTTGTAGGTCTTACTTTCAGAAAAATGTTGTCAGATATTTATTTCAGTGCTTTACTTAAGGGGACATTACCTCAGATTTATATCTTTTACATTGTCAAACAATTATTTTGGATGCTTTTAATTCGGTGACCCATCACTCCCTCTAAAACAACATCCATCTTTGACGTATTTATAAGCCCAAAACACCATTCATCCTTGCCCCCTAAAATTCCCTTAAAATGCCTAATCTACAACTACCTCAGAACCCTAAAAGCCATTTATACCCCTAAACTCCACCTATCCATGAACCCTAACACCCCCACCACACCTAACTATATTCATCCATGACCCTTCAACTTCACCCATCCTTGAACCCTAAAAAAAACTTTCTACCCCTAAACTCCACCGATCCCTTAACCCTAAAAAACCTTCTATGACTAAACACCACCCAACTCTGAACTTAAAAACCATCACCACCTCTAAACTCCACCCTCCCAGAACCCTTTCCACATTCAAACTCTACCCATCCCTGACCTTAAGACTTCTCACCACCTCTAAACATCGCCCATTCCTGAAACCTAAAAATCGTTTACCCCCCCAATCTACACCTATCACTAAACCTTAAAAATCCTCACCAGCCTCTAACCTTCACCCATCCATGAACCCTAAAAACCCTCAACACCTCTATGCTAAACCCATCCCTGAACTCTAAAAACTACCCTCCACTCCTAACCTCCACTCATCCGTGTACCCTAAAAACCCCTCACCACTCCTAAACTCCACCCATTCCTGATCCATAAAAAATCCTCATCATCCTAAAACTCTACCCATCTTTAAACTCTAAAACCCCCGTCTACGCTTGAACTCCACCTATCACTAAAAAAAAAATCTATTGTCACAGCTAAACATCACCCATCCCTGAAACCAAAGACCCTTCACTACCCCCAAACTCCAAGTTTAATGTAATTTTGGACTTTTACTAAAAATGATATTTCATTTAAAATGTTTGCTTTCATTTTTTATTTATTTTGTATTTCCTTAAAATTGTCTTCCCTTACAAAAAGTTTTCTATAACTTGGTTTCCTCCAATGTGGTTTCTCAGTTTTTGTTTTTCCATTAACTCACATACCTCAGATTTACCACCGGACTACTGATGAGTAACTGGGTGACTCAACATAACACAACACCCGAAGTTACTAATACTCCTGGTATTTGTTACGCCAGGGAGGAGCGAGTTGATACTGGGTAGTTTTGCCCCAAGCTTGAAATGGAGCTCTTAAAGTTATTAGTGGGGTTTTGGTGTTTTTCTTGGATAGGTTAAGACTGAGTAAATAGAACATGGAAAGTACTGTTCATCAAACTAGATGCAAGAGTCAGTATATTGAAAGATGGCTGACGTATTGATTTCTTTAGGTATCGTATGGTCCTTCAAAGTAAAGCCAGAGTTCTTTACTTCAGTGACTGTATTTGGTGCTGGGAAACCGAACAAGCATTACCAGAAGGGCCTGATGGTAGAAAGAGAAACATCATAAGACTAGCGGAGAGTCATAGGGAGGGAAGAGAAAAAGAAGAAGGTGAGACCTGGGAGGGTGTGTGGGAAGGGATAACAGTGGAGAAGAGAAGCCAATCAAATAAAGGAATGGCAAAGGCTGACAGACAATGATCGGATGATAGTGAGATAGCAACGTAGGTGAGACATTTGTCGAAACATGGGGTGTTGTGAAACTGCATGTATTAGGATCTGACAAAAATATAATAGCGGTCTAATAGTGGTTGGGGCCGGTGAGTAGAGATATCTCAAGACTGAGAGAGGCCATAAAGCTGCATAGAGAAGCCCCTGCCACAGCAATCCTATTCTTTGGAGCTTTAATGGAGAATTCCCTGCACCTCTTGGATGAGGGCAATTAGCAGCGGCATAAGGTTACAAGTATTGTAAGGTCTCTGGTAAACTCAGGTAATTTATGCACCACATTATTATTATTATTATGATTTAGCCTGTAAAGCGCCTGGTTACTCCAACGGAGTGTCCCCCCACATCACCTTCAGTGTTAATGGCAGTGGGACCGCACTGCACTAGAGGATCTACAACGACACGTGTGTTACACCCCTTCACCAACTGCCTGTCCACAAAAATCCAAAACGCCCATTTCTCTCACCAGGCACCCAACTTTAACAAGCATTGGCATAGCCAATAGGTCTCGCCTTTGGGACCTTATAAGTGTTTAGCCATGCAGCACATTATCCTGAGTGCTGTGCAACCAGGGATTGACGAGCTATATAATTACTACAGACTGTGCATTAAACAGCTGTGGAATGTGCCCATAAATGTTTCCTGAGGCAAGCATGTATCCCTAAATCAGGCTGCACATCCCAGACAGAAAGACAAGTGCCTTGATGCAAGTCAACAGCACTGTAACATTTCAGCACCGTGTAAAGGAGGTTCTGGTTGTCTAAATTGCCTATTGTAGCCAACTAGGAAGGAAGATTTACTATCATGAGGGGGTCTCTGAAAACTTTAAGTGCTCCGGATCTCGACTCTTAAATGCCAAGAACCACTAAATAAAATAGAATCCTCCACATCTTACTCATAATTTTACCCAAAACAAGGATCTTGTGACTGAGTAAAAGATGTTATATGGTCTGTCTTGTGCCCTCACCCCTGGTACAAACAATGCTGCATGCCAAGGAAGTTTGTTACCATCACCCACAAACAAACAAAGTGAACATCACCTAATCACAGATACATCAGCCAAAACAAGCTACTTACCAATATCCTTTAAGCACTAGCAAAACCAACAGATCTGGTATTAGCCTGCCATCCTTTCGGCTTTGTGAATGCTTATTTTGAGGTATTTTTTCAAAAACGTTATTGTTGAGGAGCTGCCCTGATCAATACAAAAAAAAAATAACACTAGCAAAAAAATATTTTCTTGCTCTCTAAGAGCACACATTGCCAATAATTAGTCCTTGGCGCGGAAAGGACAGATGGGTGGGTCGGTGTGCTCCTTGCAAAATAGTAGAATGCCGCCCCTTACAATTAAATTAGTCTATGGCTGAAGTGGGATGAGCCAGTGCATCAGGTTATGAACTGTAACTGTATTTATATAGCACTTACTGTAACGGGCAAAAGAAAAATGTGAACAACAGATCAGTGGATGAAAAGGGCCAAATGAAAGCCCTTACAGGTATACATAATTTTAGTATTTTCAAAAGGTCCTGGATAACGTTGTAAAAAGGGGGAAAGGGTCACAGCAACCCAGTGTTTATATGATTATACCCACTCCTCGATAGCGATCAAAAGCGTTTACAGGAATGGGGGCGCTAGGTGGCGCCAGACCAAGATGGCCGCGCTGATGTGAGGCTCCGGCTGCCCGACCTGAACAAGCATCAATTATCCGCCCAAGGACCCCTCGCCCACCGGTGATATACTTGCGCAACTGCGGCTGACACCGGGCTGTACTCTCGACACAAGTTTTGAGCCGATTGGGTAATTCCCGGCGAAGATATTGAGCATAACTGAGACCGGGGGAAGGAGCGGCCCCTGCTGCTGGAGGCTCCGTGCGGCTGCTGCGGCTATTCTAGCGCCGGGGCCCCACGTGGGGCAGGGCCTGGAGCTCTGTTGGCCGCGTCGCGGCCCGCCCCCGCCGGGGCGCCTAAAGGAGGAGTGAGACGGGCATGCCTTGCCGGAACTGCCCGTGTGCTGACGGACCTTGTGGACGATTGGCGTCCCGACGACCCCCCTGTTGAGCGCGGAGGCGGCGGCTGGGCCCGCCTCGGAGCCTGGAGACCTTCGTCCCCCTCTGAAGAAGTGCCCTGGGGGCCCTGGCCGTTGCGGTGCTGCTGAGCCTGTGAGGTGAGAGCTTGCGGGTATGGCGCCGGGCGGGGTGCCCTGGGCGCCGACGAATTGCTGCGAAATTTGAGAACTGTAGAGCGGAGGACGGAGCGGAGCATCAGAGGGCCGACGGCGGGACGAGTGCCTGGCTGCTGCCACATTGGCGAGGGGGTGGCGGAGAGCGATACATCGTCTGAGGCCCGCTGAGACATTAGCTGAATATTACAGGAGGAAAGCAAGTGGTGATTGAGGGCCTGACTGCGGCGCAACAAAGACTGGCAAGGAGGCACATGTATGTGCATAATGGGAGAGCAGGCGATCTGTTATGGAGAGGCGCTCACACCATGCTAAACGGGGCCTAAGCACCAGCGCCGCAGAGGGAAGCCTAGCCATACGAAACAGCAGCTGACAAGGAGGCTGGGGGGAGCGGATAGTGCTACTATCAGGCAGCTAGTGCACCGGAGGTGATATTTTGCTGTGTGGCTATCGTGGGCCACCTTGCTAACCGGGTGTTTACTGGGGCAGCATCATGGGGAAAACTGATGCGCGGCAATCTAAACTTCCCTTCAAACAAAAGAATACGGCCAGGCGCTCCGCTGCTGAGGATGCGGGGGAGCCTGGCCCGGTGCAGACAAATCCATCCGAGACTAACCCCAGCGACGAATTAAAGAACATGCTCATAGTGATGCAGCAGAGCTTAAACGCCCCCTCCGGGAAAATGGACACCATGAATACCCGGCTCGACTTCTTAGTGCTGAAAGTAGATAAACACAAGGAGCAGATTAAGGAAGCGGAGAGGCGGATCTCGGCTACTGAGGACACCTCCACCACTATGGCCACACAAATGACGCAAATGGAAAGCTGCTAAAGGTGATTGCGGCCAAAAACGAGGACTTAGAAGCGCGCAGCCGAAGAAATAACATCCGCCTGATAGGTATTCCGGAGACCACGGCCACAGGGCGCATGGAAGATTACGTGGAACGGCTGCTAACCTCTACTCTGGGAGCGACCTCCTTCTCGGCGCATCTAATAGTGGAGCGGGCGCATAGGTCGTTGGGCCCTCAGCCTCCGGTGGGCGCACCGCCGAGACCCATAGTGGCAAGACTGCTTAATTATCGTGACCACAATGCGGCTTTACGACGATCTCGTGACGTCCCGAAACTGCAATATGAAGGAAACTCGTTCTCCATCTATCCGGATTTCACCCTGGCGGTACAAGAAGCGAGGCGCAAATACGTCCAGGTGAAGCAGAAGCTGCACAAAGAGAACATAGAGTACGCTCTGCTATACCCAGCCAAACTACGGATACGGCACCGAGACCGTACGATCATCTGCACCACTCCACGGCAGGCGGAGGAGTTCCTGGGGACTCTCCGACGATCCTCCCCTGCTCGTACCAATAATAATGGTCGGCCAGGATCACAGTCTCCCACGGGAATCAACTGAACGTTGCGACTCACCACCGCGGACGGCTGGGGCCAGATCTGCTGAGGGATGTCTACGCACCGCAGCGGCGATGGGGGTGAGGCGATCCCCTGGGCATGCTGAGGTAAGACTGTTCATGTACGAATTCGGAGGCTGAGGTCGCTTGGGCGGCATATTGTGCCCGCTCTGCAGGGAAGCTGCTCCTGAGCCTACACTGCCGCCTTCAGATAAGTACCAGGGCCTGGTGTTGAACTGTGATATGACATTAGAGCCTAGCAGCAGCCACGTTAGAATGTGGCTCACATTGCCCCTATCCACACAGCCCGGATCTAAAGGTACATTCGGGTTGGGCTTGCAGGGGTCTTTCCACTTAAGGCTGGGCACCCTCTACCCTGGGCCTCCTCCATCCCAGATCCACAGGGGAGGTCTAGAGAGTTCCGCGGACCGGTGGAACAAGAGGGTTTCAGAGGCACGCCAGCGCCCCACTAAGGGCGGTCCCCTATACATACGGGTACTAAAGGTACAGACGTTTTGGATTTTGACTGTTTTAATTTTTTTACATGTTAATGTCGGGGAGAGAGGGGGAGGGTTTTGTGATCCCGGCGCGATTGGGGTGCTGTTGTGGGAGGGACAGGAGGGTGGGTTAACCATGAGGAAGCCTCACGGAGAATCGGGAGATGAATATTGTATACCGGGCCCTGATGCAATTCGGGGACCTTGCTGCGCTGCACGGCCGGAGCCGCGTCTACCTTCCACCACACGGGCTAGGGGGAGGTTCCACCATGCTCGATGCCCTTGCGGGCATTCACCTCTGACACTGCTTACGTAACATGGAGGGGACCCGCAGGGATGCGATTAAGCTTTTGTCATGGAATGTGAGGGGGCTGCGGGATCCCAGGAAGAAAAGGCAGATCCTTTCTTACCTTGACAGACATGATATAAGCATTGCAGCACCCCAGGAGACGCACACTGATCCCCGTAGCCCCCCGACTTTTGGAAGCAGATGGGCTTCCCATCGAATTTTTTCAGCCTACTCCACATACGCACGAGGCACGGCCATTCTGGTCAGGCGGGGGACACCCTTTAGATATGGAGGAATGCGAGGTGATGGAGAGGGCAGATGCTGCATGCTGTGGGGTACTCTGGGAGCAAATTTGGTGGTCATTGTCAGCTATTACGGCCCTAACACTGATAGTACTGACATCTTGAACGTGTTGTGGAGACAGATATTGGAGGTGGGGGCCACTCATGTCTTATGGGCGGGGGACTTTAACACGGTCTGCGATCCTACTAAGGATCGGTCTACACACTTACCCCATCACTACACGCGCAGCCAGGAAGCACTGCGAGGACTGCTAGAGGGCGAGGGATTAATTGATTTGTGGAGATACAGGCATTCAGAGAGGAGAGAGGGGACCTTTCACTCGACCATGCATGCCTCCTGGTCGATGCTGGATTATTGGCTAGGGTCAAGGGGGATCTGCACTTGGGTGAGGGCTGTTGATCATCTGGCCCACACACTGTCTGACCATTCTCCGGTGTGCCTCACTCTGACTATTCCCAACGCACAGGTCGGCTACAGATGCTGGAGACTGGCTCCGGAGGCACTGCTTGATGAGGTATTTAAGACAGAATTGGAGGAAGCCATAGTTGACTTCTTTGAAAGGAATAAGGGATCAGTCGAGCGGGTGAGCACGCTATGGGAGGCATTTAAGGTGACCATACGCGGAATCTGCATGGCCAAGAGCTTTGGGGTATTGAGGGATATTCGCGGTCGGCTCCGCCGATTGGAGGAAGAACTTAATGGGTTGGAGGCAGATGTCTGGCGGCAGGGCGATGGGGAAGGAAGGGCCAGGATGAGGGAGCTAATGACAGAATACACTGAAACAGCTGACAGAGAGGTGAAATTTAAAGGGAAGTATGCCAGGGGGCGAGACGATACGGGGAGGGAGGCAGGCCTGGGAAGGCTTTGGCGCAGGACATCAGACAGCCCAGATATGCTAATCACATCCTGGAGGTGGAGGATAAAGAGGGCACTAGCCATAAAGACGGTGCCCGAATACTGCAGACCTTCACTGACTTTTATGCGGAACTCTACCGCTCCAAGGGGACTAACTCGGCGGACTTCCCACACTTTTTTGGTGACATAACATTAGGGTATCTAGAGGATAATCAAAGAGAATTCCTCTGCGCGCCATTTACCAATGATGAATTGAGGGAGGCTGTTCTTCAGCTACGATCCGGGAAGGCGCCCGGGCCAGATGGTCTTACGAGCGACTTCTACAAACAATATTTAGATTTGCTTGGCCCCATCCTGCAGGAGGTGTACGCGGAGGCCTTAGAGACACAGGCATTGCCACCCACAATGAGAGAAGCCCTTATTATATCCATCCTGAAGCCGGATAAGCCGGCCACCAAGTGTGACTCGTACCGGCCCCTGTCACTCATAAACGTGGACAGTAAAATACTTACAAAAATGTTAGCCAATAGATTGAACCTCCTGATGGATAAGCTGGTTTTACCAGACCAGGCAGGCTTCATTCCCGGGAGATCCACATCCCATAGTCTTCGTACACTCTTTTGAATCATACAGCAGGTGGCCCTGCAGCTGCCTTTGGCGGCTGTATTCTTGGACGCCACCAAGGCTTTCGACTCTGTAGAGTGGGAATACTTGCATGCTGTTCTGCGTAATATGGGGTTCCTGGTGGGTTTCTCGGCTTGGATTAAGCTGATCTATACTGCTCCGGCGGCCAGGGTGCAAATTAACGGACACATGTCTGAGCCATTCCTGCTAACGAGAAGCACTAGGCAAGGCTGCCCGCTGTCGCCGCTGCTGTTTGCCCTGGTGATGGAGCCACTAGCGGCGAGGGTGCGCCAGTATCACCAGGAGTAGGCTTTGCGATGCCTGCTGCGCCCCATTTTGATTTCACTATACGCAGACGATGTTACCCTATATGTTAAAGACCCGAAACATAACATTAACCCGCTTTTGCGGGAGTTCGTGCGATTTGGAGGGCTGTCTGGTATACAGATCAACTGGGCGAAGTCTCAGATACTTCCGCTCACTCCTGCTGTTGTTCCCTTTGGGCTTGATTCCCGCTGGAGTGGTGTGCTGACACTGTCCGATACCTCGGTGTGAATGTCGCTTTGGCTCGAGAGGAAGTAATCCGAGATAATTATGGGCGCACCATGGACACGCTCTCTGACTCTATAACAAGATGGATAGCCATGCCGCTCTCCATCGCTGACAGGATTTCGTTGGTCAAGATGGTAGTGTTACCTAAGTTCCTTTATTACTTCCTGAACATTCCCTACTTCCCGGGCCGACCATTTTTTTCTGCGCTACAGACGGAACTCTTGCGCCTTGTTTGGGGCGGCAAACAACCACGGATAAAATGGGAAACGTTGGCCAGCCCATATGCGGTGGGTGGACTCGAGCTGCCTAACTTTGAATTATACTATATGTGCGCCCAGGCGCACTATGCGCAATATTGGTTCAATGGTCCGAAATACACGGCCCATGTGGCTGTGGAGCACTGGCTGGCTGATCCTGTCCCGCTTGAGGGGGCGCTTTTGCAGCACACATCGAGGCGAATACGTGACCCCACAACCATAGATTGCACGGTACAGGCATGGGAATGGATTGCGAGCAAAATGCAGGCCCCAATGATCTACTCCCCCCGAATGCCACTGGTGTTTCATCCCCAGCTGTCCCTCCTGCGGGAGGGCATACTCCACAAATTTAAACGACGGCGGGAGATCAGTACGTGGGGAGATATATATCCAAACGGGACATTTGCTACCCTTCAGCAGCTATGTCCGGAGCCCCCCTGATGCTATGGAAACATTCTTGTCTGCCCGTTTGCGAGAGGGGATGCGTGCCTGCACCCCGGAATACCCGCGGGAACCGCCGGTGCTCCCCCAGATGCATGCACTGACGGGAGCGCAGACTGCGTCCCATTTGGTCTCCACCCTTTATAGGTCAATATACGCTGAAATGGGCACATCGCAGAGCGCTGCGCGAGCTAGATGGTCTCAGGACTTGGGACAGGAAATCTCGGACCGGGAGTGGCTCTATTGATGCACGCAAATAGAGAAGGTGTCTGCTAGCAGCAGGCTGCGCATCACGCACTTTAAATATGTGCAGAGATACTATTATACGCCCGCTCGTCTGAGGCGGTTTGGGATGCGGGCAGATGCCAGATGTGACAGGTGTCGGGAGGATGGCGCGGACATGCTGCACTTGGCCTGGAGCTGCCCGGCCCTTCAGGAATATTGGGAGCAAGTATTTGTTGCAGTTGGGAAAATGTTGGGTGCCCTGCTGCCGCCGTCTCCACTGATGGGTGTCCTGGGCTATACCGCAACGCTACCTGTAGTACACAGGAGGTTTGCTTCTATCTGTTTCCTTCTTGCCAAATGGGGGGTGGCCTGCAGGTGGGGCAGAGGGAGGGCGCCGAAATTCAAGGATTGGATTAAGACAATGATTCTTTGGCAGGATCAGCTTTCCTTGTACGCTGACCTCCTGCCGCCGGCTTCCCAGCCCCGGGACATTTGGGGGCCTCTGAAGACCTATTTGCTATTGAACCCACAGCTACCGGATGATGCTGGCCCCCCTGCCCCTTCCAGATAGACCGGGCTTTAGCGTTCTAGATGCTCAATGTGTCGTCGCGCAGTGTTAACCTTCTTGATCACTCACACCTTGAGGCTAGCAAGGGGGGGTTTATTTACGTTGTTCTGTAAGTTGTTAGCGATGCAGATCCTTTGTACTATCAAACTGCAAATCTGTGATTATCGTGACGCGGCCGGCCCTTGTTGGGTTGTAGGCGAATCGCTGTGTACACCACTACCTTTAATTTCTTATAGCACGCTGCCGGCCACTTCTGGTTGTAGGCATTAAGCTGTGTACTGATGTCATATGCTGAATAAAGGTTATTGAAGAAAAAAAAAAGCGTTTACAGGAATCACTGACACGAGGATAAGACAACTCTTGTTCAGTCATGTAAAGTCACCCCTTGCCCAAAACTCAGGAAGAGATGCTGCCAAGCCCACAAGCACCCCTCTACTAGAAGAAAAATAGGTGCCATTGGCTTAGTGAGTTCTGCTCGAGTCTGTCTGTTAAATGTATTAAGCGCTTCCTTTGGGCCTCACATCAGGTATGAAAGCGCTATGGAAATACAACTGAAATATAATAAAGTTGGCACATCGAAGTGGTGTTGCAATATGGTCTGTTTATTGAACATGAGAGATGGCGCAAGCTTGAGGCCACCAAAAGCCTGTGGCAGCACTTTGAAAACCTACACACTAAATGTCTCGCAGAGCAGCGCATGCGCTGGCTCAGCGAGACCTAAAAAAGGCCAAAAATGTATCTGAAAAGTTATCTAATCTAAAGGCAGAGAAGGGGCAGCATGACTTACTGCCTTAAAATGATGCTGGTGAACCTTCCTTTAGTAGTAAGGTGCAGTGGTGTAGTAAGGGAGCCCTGGGACTTGACACATACAAAGAAATTGACCCCATGTTTCCAGTTAGGTAGTGAAATAAAAACAGAATCTGGGAAGTTCGGCTTTCACAGCTCTGGGCCATGGTACCAATGCACCTATTACACTATTGATAGCTACGTCCCTGTTGAGGTAACGCCAGAGAAGGTTATTTTAGCTGATAACAATCTGAGATCATAATTCTATTCCCCTAGCCCTACCTGACTCCATTTACTTCACCTTGCACTTTACTAAATCACCACTCCAACCAGGTGGGTAGTTGGTAATGCCAACTGGTGACTGCTGAAGTCTGAACTCAGCACAAAAGGGTATTGAGAAGAGGGCTGGGATTTCCCCCCTAAATGTTAGGAGAGTGTGGCTAGCCATGCAATAGCTGCCTTTCCTGCTCATCTCATCAGCAAATAACAATGGGCCCGATTCCCAAAAGTAAACTGAGACGAAAGTCTAACTTTATGACTATCAGTATTCGCAAAGGGCATTTACGAGTACTAAATTTAGACTTTTGACTGAGTTAAACTTACGATTTGGTCTTGCGTTTAACTTAGACCAAATGTCCTTAGACTTTTGATCTCAGGACTTTTGGTCTAAGTTAAACTTAAGACCAAAACTTAAGTTTAACTGAGACAGAAGTCTAACTTTACTACCCGTAAATGCCCTTTGCGAATACCGAAAGTGTAAATTTAGACTTTCGTCTCAATTTACATTTGTGAATCGGGCTCAATTTTTTTTTTACATTTAAGCGCCATGCTTGTTTTCAGAGAAGGACTTTACTCTTACATAAAATGTCCATGATGTATTCATTGTTCAATTATTATTATTGTTTTTCAATCTATTGTTACAATTTTGTAGCACAGATCTGGACTATTTAGTTATTTGTTTAAGTATTTTTATACCGCATCACCATAACATATAGGACGATGATGGAGTCAGAATGTGAGATACAGCCAACAAATTAGAGTAACTAGAGCACATGGTCTAACTAGAATATATCCACCACTAGCCAAATTTGATTCTAGTATATAAGACTAAACTACAATTATATGGCAATTGAGGACCATATTTCATGGTATTGTTCACTAAATTATGCAGCAAGGAAATCTGGGGTATTGTGTAATTAAAGGAAAATGTATCAGCATCTTCTGCAGCATTATATAGCTATGTTTCCAATTTAACCCAAACTGACACAAAATGGATCAGTGTTATATAAATAAATAGTTTTCTGCAGAACGAAAACTATACCTATATTCATCAAATCTTGTTCAGAAAGTAACAATTAATGATTGTGTCTTGCATTAAAGCACAGGAATGCTACTGTATCATGGCATGCGTCTGTTGGTAGTGAATTCCAGACTTTGTAGGGGAATTTCCAGAAAAAGATGGGTTAAGCGTACACTTTTTCCAGAAATGTGGAGCCTTGAATTTGAGGTTTCTTTGCATCTAAGCTTTCTGGAACCACCTGGGATGCCCAGTTGGTGGAGTTGGCATTGATTTAAAGAAACATCTAGCTTCCCATGGCTTAGGGAGGTTAGTATTGGATTGATATGATTGAATTTCCACCTCGTCTGTGATAAGGTGTGCTGCCGCAAGTAGCACTGCTGATAGTGGTGCTCTCCTTCTTTTTAGCTGACCAATGTGGAGTATATTACCATAGTAGGTATTTGCAACCGCTAGGGCTTGGAATGGTTTTCAGTGTCTGAGCAGTGTTAGTTTGTAGAACTCATTTTTATCTAGATTTCTGATATGAAATGCCAGATTTAGGTTAAGCTGGAAACTATTTTTTGTAATCCAAAGAACCATGTATAATTCAACCTGGATTTCAAATTTGTGGTAAGGAATATGAATATTCTGATTCTGCACCATTGAGTTTTAGATGTCGGCATTCTATCCATGTTTGTATTTCACAAAGGAAATATGTTGGAGATCTGGAATCTGAGCTTTCGATGATTTGTATGTAGAGTTATGTGATATCTGCATATAGTATGAGGTTTCGAAGTTTACGCCTTGTCCCTTCATGTGTTTACCCAATGTTCTGCACATGAGTTAAATAAAAGATGTGCAATGACCCATCCCGTAGTAACTTCAGGTGTGGTGGGATTTGGCATGAAGTGCCCATCTTGATTTTCACTCATTATTTCCTGTTTCAGAGACAGGAATCAAACCATTATAGGACAATCCCTTTAAAGTCCATCCTGCTCTTTTATGTGCATAAGAAGATGTCCTAAGTGACAGTACCAAAAGCCAATGACAGATCTACTAGTATCAGCTAGCTTTTGAGTTTTTATCATACATCTGGAGGATGCCATCTACTAGCTTTAACAATGTAGTTCTGTGATGGGACCCGACCTGATTGGAGACCGGTTTAGTAGTCGCCTAGAAGGTTTTTGGACTCTAGGAAAGTCTTAATCTGAATACCTGCGTAGTTTGATGTTCATTGACCCTATGTTTCCTTAATAAGGGTTTTTGAGAGTTACTTTCGGCAAGTCTGGCATGCATCCTTTTGCAAGTGGATTGGCTGTGTTGATTTAGGACTTTAAGAAGTCAGCAATGGTTTAAAGTATGCTTTTATCATAGGCGTATCTTCAATTTTTTGGAGGAGTTCATGTGAATTGGTTGGCTCTCCTCCCCCCCCCCCTTTTTTCCTCCTTCCCTAGCTAAGTGTCTAAGACCAACAATTTTCTAATTTCAAATGTTTTTCTCTGTTCACTTTTGGAGGTGCAATAATGCTTAGGATAGTTAATAGTGGCCTGTCCTATTGCTGAAGTCTCCTGTTTTTGGGCCACTGGCAGCAAGCAGGTACCTAAAGTACATAATGCTCCAAGCTCTTTTAATGATTCCTTATGAGACACTGAGCGAATTGTGCAGTGAGCCTGCAGGGAAACTGGTGCCCGGCCCTGGCAGACATAGTTGGACCTGGCAGTGCCTCGTTCTGCACGTAGCCAGGTCTAAGGTTACTTCCTAAATGGTGACGCATGGGACCACTGCGGCTTTCCTGCACAGATACCCTACCTCGCCAGTTGCATCCTCTCTCCATGACCAACAAGCATGCCGATGTTAAACAAGCATTTGCAATGCAATAGGTCTCGCATTTACGCGAGTTTGAGCTATTGTTATTGTAAATGACAATGCCTTTTATTTATGTTTTGGTTTTTAAAACATAAATAAAAGGCTTTGTCATTTACAATGCCAATAGCTCAAACTTGCGTAAATGCGAGACCGATTGCATTGCAGATGCTTGTTTTTCTTTGAAATGGAAAAGATTTTAGAATATGCAATTAAAAGGTTGGCTCCTGGTTAAGGGGTTATAATGTTTACTTTGTAGAACAAGACTGCACAACAATCACAGATGGATCGTCCTTAAATTAAGTGACACCACATATGCCTCACTCATGGCCTAGTGGACGGGGCAAGAGCTAGGGCGATTTTTGATGGCGAAGAGTAGTGTCTATAAGTGATGAAAATCTATAAAAGCTGACACGTTTTCTGCTCTCAAGTCATAAGAGATAAATATGGGGTTGTACTGACCACTGCCCTGTGCTCCTGTCCAAAGGAATGAACAAGTGCACACACAGACCAGTGCTCAGTGCTTGTGAACTACTGGATGGGAATGTGCACATTCTGACTATTACCCTGTGCTCTTGCACACAGGACAGAAATGGTTGCACCCACACCACTGTCTGCTGGTGCCTTAAGGGGTTGACATGTTTACACGCAGACCCTATGCGTGTATTCTGTAGGGCTACTACCCTAAAGAATACACGTTTACACAGGGACCCATAATCTCTGCCAGTGGAAAATGGAAAAATAGAAGGGCATGTACTCTGTACCAGAGGGCCTGCATGTTTCTGAGAAGCGCCGGTACTTTCCAATTAAAATATTACATCTCTCGTGAGAAGTGCCGGTACTGTCCAGCTCAATATAAAAAAGTGGCGGTACTCAGTACCGGCTAGTACCTGCCCATTTAAAGCACTGAACACACAGGCTTTCCAAGTCCTACTAACGCCCTTCCTCGGTGAAAGTGGATCGTAGAAGACAGCAGTATAGTTGACGTCTACTCTCCGATATCCCCGTATTCGGACACCCATTCCGGTTCCAGCAGGACATCCTTGTTGTTCACTTTCATGGCTGCTCCCTGCAGAGGGATCCCTCCTCTCTCCCAGGATTGGAAAGCGCAACAGTCTGCTTACAGCTGGAGAGGGAAGGAAGAGGCTCTCAGGGAGGCAGTAGGGGAGCTGCCATAGGCGGGAAGGGACTGGGGAAGCCGTAGTCAATGGTGAGGAGAAGCCTGACTCGACTGTATACGAGGCAGCTGCGATGGAGAAGAGGGCAGTCCGCAGTGAAGAGAAAGAGAGAGCAGTAGTGCGACACCAGATTGAGTATGTGGCGTAACAGCCAGCGCTGCCGGTTTTGGAGCTAGGGAAGCGAACCAGGTTCGAGTCTCAGCATGGGCTAAACATCTTGTGATTACGGCACATCACTTAATCTCCCCGTGCTTACAAGCAATTAATATGTTCTTGTGTAACGTAACTGGTGCTAATGAAATGCGCACCAATACCTTCGGGTCGAGTTAATACCTGATTCGCTTTGCCCTTTCTCTGTTTTCTTTAGCTGCCTGACCACCAGAAACTTCGGACGGACTCAGGCTGTGTTGCTGTGTAAAAGGGTGCATGGCCTGGGACTTGGGAAATGCCATGCTGTGTAAAAGGGTGCCTGGCCCGGGACTTCGGAAATGCCATGCTGTGTAAAAGGGTGCGTGGCCCGGGACGTCGGAAATGCCATGCTGTGTAAAAGGGTGCGTGGCCCGGGGCTTTGGAAATGCCATGCTGTGTAAAAGGGTGCGTGGCCTGGGACCTCAGAAATGCCATACTGTGTAAAAGGGTGCGTGGCCCGGGACTTCGGAAATGCCAAAAGAGACGGCAACAGGGAACCAGAAAAGAGCCGTCTGGGTTAAATTGCAGCTGCGCTTGAAAACCAGGTGATTGTCGTGATGAGCTGAGGCCAATTCTCTAAACGTGCTAGAAGCGCACATTGAGGGTAGGCGTGCCGATGACTATGCGTCCTGGCAGTTTCTTAAACAAAACAAGCTGTCGGTATTGCACAAAGGCCGCCACAATTTATTTTAACAACAACATCGCGCTTTCACTTTACAATAGCTGCTGCCCCACACAGCACTCACGGGGTGGGGCGGAACTTATTGTAAAGTGAAAACGCGATGCAAAAATAAACTTGCGCCGCCTTTGCCAAAGACCCTAATGAAAACAAGCATTGGCCATGCAACGCGGGAAGCTTGTAATAAGAGAAGCTAACGAGGAGGTGGGGGAGGGGCAGAGCGAGGCGCTTGGGAGAGAGCTGTGCTTTATGAGGCATGACGGCCAGACGAAGGAAAGACAGATGGCGGCTGCGCGCGTGCACGTGCTCGAGAACGCAAGCTTGAGGCCAGGAAAAGCCTCTCGTGGCACTTTTAAAAGCCACTTACTAAATGTCTCGAAGAGATAGCCATGCACTGTCTCAGGCGAGACCTAAAAACCACAAACCTGTAAAAAGGGGACTTGCCCGTGAAAAATAGAGACAAAACTTAGATTCCCTAATTGAATGCAGCCTGCCAAATAGATTTTAAATGGGGTGAAATCAGTGACAGAAAAACAACAGGCCTATTATGTGTCCCAAAATGAATGCTTTCACCCTCTTGGAGGGCCAGCTCTGAAATATGCACGGTCACTAAATGGCACTCCTAGAGAAGCAGGACTTATATGTTTTTACATCATTTTAGGACACTGTTGTATCTCTATTGCACTCCACAACTTAAATTTTGTTATGGTATAAATAATCATACCATAGAAACTGTTGTACAAACAATAACAAACTCATCTAAATAGTTAATCTGTGTTGAAAAGAACACCAACCTTCTTCATAAGTAGTAGCATATTAGTACATTTCTCCAGGGGCGGCTCCTTCGCTATGGCGGAGGAGCGTCACCCCACTGCTTTTAAGCAGTGTGAAGAAGACAAACATAAAATGATAAAAACTTCAAGTTATTATTATTTTATGCTTCCTGACGTGTCCTGCTGCTTTGTGGGCGGGCGGGCAGGTGGACGGGGCTGCTCTGATCACGGAG
This sequence comes from Triturus cristatus, assembly GCF_964204655.1. Lineage (NCBI taxonomy): Eukaryota > Metazoa > Chordata > Amphibia > Caudata > Salamandridae > Triturus > Triturus cristatus. Next base: position 262,600,980 of record NC_140585.1, read on the forward strand.
CTGGGCAGGGAAGGAGTGGCTTGCCCACTCCAAAGTGCGCAATGACTGGTTGGTTGGCTCTCTTGGGCCATCCAAACCAGTCATGCGCACTTCCCTGTTCTCCATGCATTACAGCCTGCATGGAGAACATACCCACCCCACCAGCCCCTGGCTGAGCGCGATGTCACAGCGCGCTCACACCAATCAAAACGCTGCATCGCACAGCGTTGTGATTGGCTTAGAGGACGGAGCCTGGCTGCCTGCTTCCTGTTCCTGTAGTCAGAGACAGGAGAGCATGAGCAGCAACGTGGAACCGGCCTTAAGGTAAGTTTTTAAATGTTCTTATTTTGCCCCCCCCCGCACGACACCACCTGTGACACTCCTCCCCACCCACACAGCCCCCTCTCGCGACCTCCGCCCCCTCCACCAGCCACTGCATTTCTCTGTTGTGTTTTGAATCGTATCTCACACATCAGATTTTCGTTTTCATTTCTGAAATCAAAAATTAAGATAAGTATTCCCTAATGTTTCCCTTTTAGATGCAAGGGGGGATTTGGCCCCAAGAAATAGCACTGAATGCAGAATTAGTCTTCACAGGTAATTCCAGCATAAATCTTGCAGAATTCTTAGGTTATTCCACATGATTACCCTACACGGAATTATGCAAGTTACGCCGACCCCTACTTTTAACCACCGATTATTCCATTTTGATATTTTCCACAGGCAGCTGATGGAAGGAACTTTTACAGATATCATAAAGAAAAGTTGTTGTAGAATAGCCAGATACCTCAGTTTAAGCAAAGTGAGTAAGCGATTGGGCGAGCAGTCTGCATGCATGAATGAGTGAGTGAGTGAGTGAGTGAGCAGACAAGCAATCTGCGTGCATGAATGAGTTTGTGAGTGAGTGGGTAAATGAGTAAGTGAGTGAGTGAGCGAGTGATGGAGCTGGAAAGCCATCTTCGACGCCCTAGACCCTGCCACTATGCCTGCCACCCCAGCAGACCATGCTCAGCTAGACCCCGCTCACACAGAGGACACACTCAAGACCATGAAGAGCATCCACTCAGGAGCCCCTTCGGATCCTTGCCCGTACCACATCTTCCACAGAGCAGCCGCCGCCATGGTCCTCCAGCTTTGCCACACCATCAACTGCTCCATCGAAACTGCCACTGCTCCATCGAAACTGCCACCTTTCCTGATGACTGGAAACACGCCGAGATCAACCCCCTACTGAACAAGCTGTCCTCAGACCTGACACACCTCAAGAACTTCAGACCCATCTCCCTCCTCCCCGTCCCAGCCAAAGTCATTGAGAAGGCCATCAACGCCCAGCTCTCTGAGTTTATTGAACTAAACCAATGCCGGACTCTTCCCAATCCGGCTTCCGAAGTAACCATCGCAAGAAAACCGCACTCCTCACAGCCACCGATGACATCCGTTCCCTCCTCAACCGAGGCGAGATGTAGCCCTCATCCTACTGGACCTCTCAGTCGCTTTCGACACCGTCTCCCACCGCACCCTAATCACAAGGCTTCACAACACTGGCATCCGCGACAAGGCACTGGACTGGTTCCACTCCTTCCTGACCGTCCAAACACGAGTCAGACTACCCCCGTTCCTCTCAGAATCCTCAGAGATCAGCAATGGAGTACCCCAGGGTTCCTCCCTGTGCTCCATCCTCTTCATCGTCTACATGGCCCCCTTCGCAGACATCGTTATAAGCCAACATCATCTCCTACGCCGACGACGCCTAGCTGAGCTCCCTCACCAATGAACCCACAACTGCCAGAACCAATTTTCACAGCGGAAAAAAGGCCGTCGCCACCTTTATGAAAGAAAGCTGCCTCAAGCTCAACTCGGACAAGACCGAAGTACTCATCCTGGATCCCACCCCTTCAGCCTGGGACGACTCCTGGTGGCCAACTGATCTCGGACCCCCCTCCCACCCCAATGTACCACACACACAACCGTGGCATCATACTGGACTCATCGCTCTCAATGAATCGCCAATTCAACTCAGTTTCCTCAGCTTGCTTGTACACACTTGCACCTGCTTCGAACGACATTCAGATGGATCTCCACAGAATCCAGAAAGACTGTCACCCACGCACTCATTACCAGCAGACTCTACGCTAGCATCACCCAGAAAACCACTAAAAAAACGACAGAGTAAATAAGTGCGTGGGCAGGTAGGATCGGGAATGAAAACTTGAGGGTGGATGTTTCAGTACTTGAGTGGCTGCTTTCCTTAGTAAGAGAATTATATAAGATATGTGCATGAGTGAGTGAATAAAAATATGAGAATGAATGATCTTAAGCGAGAGTGAGTGGGTGTGAATGACGGAGCGAGTCAGTCCGTCATTGATGAATGAATGAACAATCATATGAATTAGCCCATAGACAAGTAAATGCGCACATGAGTGAGTCAATCAGGGGCTGATGAATGACTCCGGGTACACCTCCTGAGTGAGTGACAGTAAGTTGAGTTTGATACAATTTCAAAGCCCTCCTTACTACACCAAATTATAACAATACTAACTTATATTTCAAAAAGCGATAACTACTACAGTCTTCCTGCTCTAGTGTGCAGAATATCGCATGTATCACTTGTGTTCAACTTAATGGTGCTAAGTTTATGTGCCTCACAAGAGTAAACTATGGGGCATATTTATGAGAAAATGTCAACGTGCGGACAGTGGCGTAGCAAGGGGGGGCGGTCTGCCCCAGGCGGCATGAGTTTTGGGAGTGGCGACCCCCCCACCACCCTCACTCTTACTAGAGTTTGTCGTGGAGGTGGCAAACAGAAAAATCATCACCAGCAACCCCACCCGCTCTCCAGCACGGCGCCGCGGGCGGCAAAGGCACGGCCCGCCACCGGCGGCAAAGTGCCGAGCTACGACACTGCGTGCGGAGCTGCGGTAAATTTGGCAGCGCCGTGCTCTGACATTTTCAAAAGGCAGAGATGTACCATATTCACAGGAATACGGCGCACCCCTGTGTTTTCCCTAGCGCTGGCACTACATTTAGCTGCCTAGCGCCAATGCAGACACCCTTGCACCATAGTGCAAAGGTGCCTGGGTTGCAGGGAACGATTGTTTATGTGCAGGAAGGTGTTCCTAATCACAGTCACTAATGACAATTTGTTCCTTCTGTGTGTGCTGCAGAATGCAGTACACATAGAAGTTGCAAATCGTCATTATTTAATGATTGTTTATGTGCAAGAAGGGACACCTTCCTGCACATAAACAATCATCAATGGCATTTTGCTCTTTCTATTTGTGCTGCACAATGCAGCACACATAGAAAAAGCAAAATCGAGGAGAAATAAAAGTATTTCTCCTCATTTCACCATTGTAACTCCTGCTCTTGGATGGTGTTCATTTTTGGCGCTGCCTCAGATTTACGCCCCCTTGTAAATCTGGGGCAGCATTAAAAGCAATGGGTGTTGTGGTGGAATACCCACAGCAACACCCCTTGCACATTCGTTTCACGCTAAGTGGTGCATGTAAAGGGGCCTTATTAACACCACTATGTAAACATGGAGAAGGGCATATCGCCACCAGAACGTCACTAAAAGTGACATTCTGGTGGTGATATCCCCTTGTAAATGTGCCCCTGTATGTTGCAAAATAGGTTTCTGCACAGGTTTTAACTTTCCAACATATCGTACCAGATTCTTAACAGGCAGATGTATGCACATGTACAGAAATGCCAACGATTATTTTCATTGATCCAGTAAGAGGTTAAGGCAGTATAATAATTATCATAATGTACTGTAGAAGCAAGCGTATTTTAATATGTAAGCGTAATATTACGCTGTTTATATACAGTACGAATGCAAGGCGCTTCAAAGCGCTTGAAGATACATAAAGCGCGGAGAAACATAAAAGGCTCCAATAAAGAATCACACCTTTCAGAAAACCCATACAGTCCCAGTAGCAATAAATGCAATCACTGATTTAGTATAGCGTCTAAAGGGCCGGGGAGGCTGGAGGCGAGCCGCGAGGATGCAAAACCTCGAGCTTGAGGAGGAAGTCCCCTGAGCTGCTCTCGTCTCCACTTCCGCTCGCCTGAGCTCAAACTGTGCTGTAATCCTCCTCTCATCCACACCGACCCCCAGCCCTCCCACGCAGTACCAGCAGCCCCCTGTCCCACAGCCTAGAATAAACGTTACTGCTTCCTGACAGGGCCCGCGTAAACGCAACCCAGACAGCAAGGACGCGGTCTAGTGGTTACACTGACTCCTAGGGAGTGGGGCTACGCTGGAAGATTGTTGTCCCAGTTTCTTATGAATGAAACGTGTGAATGAATAGATAAGAAAGTATGTGAGGCGCGTGCTACGTCGCGCGCCACATTTATGAGGCGCACTGCATATAGAGGGTAAAAAAAGAAACGGCTTAAAGATAGAGATATTCTCAACTGAAGGGGAAGCGAGTTCCACAGAATGGGACCTGCTATCAAGAAGGTCCTAGCTCCCCTAGTGTTTGCCTGCACCGAGGTATGGCCAACACTGCCTGGGTCCTAAGAATGTGTCCCAGCGTGTAATGTTGGACTTGTTGTCTAAAAGATTCCGGCCAACAGATGGAAAAGCCTATGCATCCAACAAGCCGTTTTATAATTCCTTGGCGACACCCCCCCCGGATCCGCTAAAGCAACAACGGAGGACGCTCCTTCTCACACCTGGCAATCAAAGCTTCCAACGACCTACGACTGCACCTCAGGACCAGCCCCTCGCTCCAGCACACAACTCACAACCTGGCTGTTCGAATGAACAGATCACCATGAACCAAGCAGCAACTCCGGCGCCTCAAGACCCTCACAGGTGATTTGCCATGCTTTACAAATATTGATTGATTGATTGATAATGAACCAGTTCTGAGCCAAAGCAGTATCTCTCTTGCCTGGGAAACAAGATCGTTCCTACTCAAAGCTAGTAGATTCCTAAACTACGCTCTTTGTGGCCTAGAAATGACATTAGCGGACAGCCCAATGTGGAGGCCATTACGATAATTCATTCTAGAGTTGATCAATGCTCCTACTATCAATGCCTTGTGTTGAACAGACAGGTCTCAGGTTTCCCTAGAACATTACTCCACAAATGATAAACTCAATTGTCCATGCTGGCAGCAGACGGTGACTCTGGCATTGCAAGTTCATGATTTCAATATGTTCTTCTCGAACATGGACTCTACTAAGCTCGTTGAATTCACAAATGACCACTTGGGTGTCACCTACATAAGAATGCAATTGAACTTTAAACTTCATAAAAGGGTGGGAAAGAGTGGCTATATATGTATTAAATGAGCCCAGTGTTAGTGGAGAACTTGGGCAGGTCCACTGATGACAATACGACATGGCACATGCGGACTCTTTGAGACTTTTGGTTTAGAAATGAACTAAACAAACCGCTAAAGGGCAAACATGAGTGGCCTCTTAAATCCCATGATGGTTAACTGGATCCATAGTGGCAGTCAAATTCGGCAGGATCCGGTTCATGTCCTGCCCTCATCTGTCCATCTCATGGTGTCATCCCAAAATCCCCGTTAGCATGAAGTAGTCTGAAGCCAGATTGAAACCGGAAGGCATTCCTGAGCATCCAAGTGTTTCTGGGGCTGATGGACCTCGAGTTCTCCATAACCGGAGTCAATAATGGAAGGATGGTGATTGGTGGCAGGATCTAGGTTGTCTTTCTTGTGCAGGAGGTAACTATGCCACCGTTGAGGGCAGAGAGCTGAGAATGAGCGCTTAGGAAGCAGATGAATGAGGAGGAAGAACGGAAGTTGCACTTCCGCAATAGTAAGCTTATCCTAGCTCAAGAGCGGCATCCAAGGGTTTCAGAGATTTAAGTAGATTTTCAACCTCTGTGATACTATGTGGCGGCGATGAGATGGCTTTGTGTGTGGGATCATAGGAGTCAGGAGTCAGTGGAGCTGGGGGTTTATCAGTCGCGTCCAGCTCTGAAATGATTGTACTTTATTCACAAAGAGAGTAATATGGGCTTCTGGGGAGCTCCCCCTCTCTCTTTGTTCTCTGATCTAGAGTAAAAGGTGGACTATAGTGCTACGCAAGGTAAAAAAAAAGACACCCGTTTTGTCATATTCCCCGAAATCTGTGTATTTCATGAGTTCCACAGAGTTTTGTTCCATGTATTTGAAATATATATATATTTATATTTACACGCTTTTCTCCCACTAGAAAGAAATCCCCGTCACTGTTCCCCAAGCCCACCAGAGCTTTGAACCGATTTTCCCTGTGCACTAATGCAGCAACGGAAGACCAAATTATGCAGCAGAGTGGACTAATTATTCAGCAAGAAAACTCATATTGTGAGCCATAAAGCAGCACATTCTATGGCAGTATCATATTAGTTTGTAATTTTAACACATACAAATACTGTCAGGGCAAAGTTGCACGTTAGTGATCAGCCACTGAGAGGTGATCAGTTAAACTTTGTGAAGCACCACGCGAGGCGCTTTTTAGTCACTTTCGATCCGTGGTAGTTGTTCACACATTTTGTTAGAATCTGCACTTTATACAGTTTATGCTGAATTATGCGGCAAGTGCAATAAATACCCCAGAACAGAACAGAATTGCTCAATTCCAGAGACCTCGACTACAAGAAAAGTTGATTATGTTACTTGTGTTTGTGCTCTTTTAAGTGGCTCCAAAGTGTAACAGCTTGTTTTATGTAACACAAACAAAGCAGTACCCAAACACTGTCTTAAGACACATTTATTATAACCAGGACCACTAGAATTAAGTGATGAGACTGAGAGGATCAAAGTATGTGACAGAGCTGACTAAGTTATGCAGCAAGAAAGGGCAAGCTATGTGGCATAATGTGGCCCATTTTGTGATACTGTCACCTCATTATTTCTTAATTTTTACAAATGTTAACACTACCTGGGCAAAAGTTTCACCTCATTTGAACTTGTGTCACTAACCAAATACAGTAAAAATCAATAGTAAGGTGACCAGACAACTTTTGCAAAGGGCCTGTCGCTGCACGACAACGTTTTGTCGTATTTTTAGTAACTTTTGATCCATTAGACTTAGTGACATTTTTTGTTAAAATCAGCAGATTATAATAATACGGCCCATCCATAATGATGCAGAAAAAGACGTGGCCACAAAATTGTATAATGCTAGTGGCCGAGATTATAACTCAATAAAATCACAACCATTTTGTCACCCAACGTAGCACTGAAGGCTAATACCTGGAATCAACCTTGTGACCTACAGTTCACACACACTTGTCTCTGGGTTATAGAAAATTGTAATCATGAGAAATCTCACTGGAGAGCCCAAACCTGTGACCTACAGTGTTCACACCAACCTTCGCCCCATTAAGCATCTGAGTTATCGTAGTAGAATTTGGGGGTCGGACCTGCGTGTTACACCCAAGACCTCTGCAGCATGCGCAGTGTCCTCCTGGACTATCTAGATGGCATTGTCTACCTGTGATCTGCCTGTTAAACACAGATCTCAGCAGCAGGCGCCCATTTAAGCCCCTGAGCGCCTTACTCGGGGTTCGACCTTGGTAACCTATAACCCGCAGACACATTAACCATCCGAGTGTTTTTTATGGACTTCTAACCTGTGACTCGCGTGTTACACTTTTTCCTCTGCAGCTGCGACATGAACTGCCTGGGCTAAGTGGAATCCATACCAAAGACCCGCAGGCGTCTCACATACCTCTGCAGCAAGCGCACTAACCCGGTTGTTTGTTTACTGGCTCCGAAACCAGTGAGCTACAGGCCACCCACTGATCGCTGCAGTGGGTGCGGTAACCCACCGATATATCTTCCACCTGTGACTCCATTAGTTGCTAAGAACGGGAGATAAAACTACCGCCATCCTACCCAACACAACAAGCGTCACCTCTAATAGCGCTAATCTTTGAACGCACCGCCCCGAAGGCCATGTCGGCGCTTTAAAATCGACACATCAAAACTAGGGCGATACGGACACTGTATATAACATCGCGCAGTATTATCACAACATAGCCAACTGCCGAGGGTGAAATAGAGCATGACCCGAACTTACTTGAATCGTGTCGTGGTCTCCCCTCTCGCGCCGGCTGGCTCCCTCTCTCCTTGGCTTTGAAGGATGCTTCTCCCGTGGCAGGACCGCCTCCTCTCTCCTCACAAGGTCTCGTTATCTTCCCCTTGCCCCTGGCTGTGCCGCTCCGCTCCGGGCCCTTCTCATGTCTCGGGGCGTGAGCAGGGGGGTTCTTCCTAGCAGCAGACCCACCGGTCTCCGTCTCCCTCCGTGTGGGTGTCTGTGCTCTGAGGTGCGGTGGGTGGCTGTGATCTGCAGCTAGCGGCGGGGTGGTGTGTGCGTCTGTGTGTGTGAGAGAGGGAGAGAGAGTCGCTCGCTGTGAATCCCTGGTCCGTGTGATCTGCGGTTGGCGAGCTTATGGAAAGCAGGTCAGAGGAGACGCACGAACCTCCCGCCAGGGCGCGCGGGGACAGGGGCGGGGGGAGCAGGGGTTTTTCTTTCAGCCCCTGTCCAAAACATTGAGATGCACGAGAGGTGCTTTCTATGCTTAATTAAGTTACATTAGTTCTAATCACGGCTTTCCGCGCTCCTCGATGTGTGATCTTAGGATAACCAATTCACAAACCTGTGACATGTGCAGGTATTACTTTTGCAAATATCTACATCAGAATTAAATATATTGAGTGACACACTGGTAAAATAGACAAATTAAGCCAATGCTATTTTTTTTTTTTTAGTTTAACACCCAATGGTTATCAGGCAGGAGTCCTTTACTACCCTTTGCACTACTGTCGTCTACGTCCCTTCTCCTTGTATCTGTCACTACTTGCGAGGTAGATCCTGCCTGTCCCAGACAGGGGAAAACACAGAGAACTTGCTTTCAATTCAGCCCCACCCATCACTATCGTTAGGACATGAGAAGGGGCTGGATCCCCAGCATCCTCCACGAGAATGGCTTGATCCCAAGCATCCTCCATGGGAAGGGGATGGATCCCCAGCATCCTCCACGAGAATGGCTTGATCCCAAGCATCCTCCATGGGAAGGGGATGGATCCCCAGCATCCTCCATGGAAAGGGGCTGAATCCCCATCATCATCCACACAAAGAGGTGGATCCCCAGCATCCTCCACGAGAAGGGCTGGATCCCCAGCATCCTCCCCGGGAAGGGCTGGATCCCCAGCCTCCCCCATGAGAAGGTGCTGGATCCCCAGCATCCTCCACGAGAAGAGATGGACCCCCAGCAACCTCCGTGGGAAGGGGCTGGATCCCCAGCATCCTCCATGGGAATGGGCTGGATCCCCAGCATCCAGCACGAGAAGGTCTGGATCCCCAGCATCCACCATGAGAAGGTCTGGATCCCCAGCATCCTCCATGAGAAGGGGCTTAATCCCCAGCAAGCTCCACGAGAAGGGACTGGATCCTCAGCATCCTCCATAAGAAGGGACTGGATCCCCAGCATCCTGCATGAGAAGAGCTGGATCCCCAGCATCCTCCATGACAAGGGGCTCGATTCCCAGCATCCTCCACGAGAAGGGCTGGATCCCCAGCATCCTCCATGGGACTGGCCTGGACCCCCAGCATCCTCAACGAGAACGGACTGGATCCCCAGCATTCGCCATGAGAAGGGACTGGATCCTCAGCAACCTCCATGAAGGGGCTGGGTCCCCAGCATCCTCCATGAGAAGGGCTGGATCCCCAGCATCCTCCATGGGACTGGGCTGGATCCCTACCATCCTCCACGAGAAGGGACTGGATCCCAAGCATCTGCCATGAGAAGGGGCTGGATTCCCAACATTCTTCGTGGGCTGGATTCCCAGTATCCTCCATGAGAAGGGGCTGGAACCCCAGCATCTGCCATGAGAAGGGGCTGGATCCCCAGCATCCTTCACGGGAAGGGCTGGATCCCCAGCATCCTCCATGTGAAGGGGCTGGATCCCCAGCCTCCTACATGAGAAGGACTGGATTCCCAGCATACTTAATGAGAAAGGGCTGGATAAACAGTATCCTCCACGAGAAGAGCTCGATCTCCAGCATCTTCCATGGGACTGGACTGGATCCCCAGCATCCTCCACAAGAAGGGACTGGGTCCCTAGCATCCTCCATGAGAAGGACTGGATTCCCAGCATCCTCCATGAGAAGGACTGGATTCCCAGCATCCTCCACAAGAAGGGACTGGATCCCCAGCATCCGCCATGACAAGGGGCTGGATTCCCAGTATCCTCCACGAGAAGGGACTGGATCCCCAGCATCTGCCATTTGAAGGGACTGAATCCTCAGCAACCTCCATGAGAAGGGGCTGGATCCCCAGCACCCTCCATGGGACTGGGCTGGATCCCTACCATCCTCCATGAGAAGGGATTGGATCCCCAGCATCTGGCATGAGAAGAGGCTGGATTCCCAACATCCTTCGTGGGCTGGATTCCCAGCATCCTCCATGAGAAGGGGCTGATCCCCAGCATCTGCCATGACAAGGGGCTGGATCCTCAGCATCCTTCACGAGAAGGGCTGGATCCCCAGGAGCCTCCATGAGAAGGGGCTGGATCCCCAGCATCCTCCATGAGAAAGACTGGATTCCCAGCATCCTACATGAGAAGGGGCTGGATCACCAACATCCTCCATGAGAGAGGGCTGGATTAACAGCATCCTCCATAAGATGAGCTGGATCCCCAGCATCCTCCGTGGGAAGGGGCTGGATCCCCAGCATCCTTCATGAGAAAGGGCTGGTTCCACAGCATTCTCCATGACAAGGGGCTGGATCCCCAGCATCCTCCATGAGAAGAGCTGGATCCCTGCCATCATGTGTGGGAACGGGCTGGATCCCCAGCATTCTCCGTGGGAAGGGGCTAGGTCCCCAGCACCCTCCATGACAAGGGACTGGATCCCCAGCATCCTCCACGATAAGGGGCAGGATCCCCATCCTTCTCCATGACAAGGGGCTGGATCCCCAGCATCCTCCATGACAAGGGGCTGGATCCGCAACATCCTCCATGAGAAGGGGCTGGACCCGCAGCATCCTCCATGAGAAGGGGCTGGACCCGCAGCATCCTCCACGAGAAGGGGCTGGATCACCAGCATCCTCCATGAGAAGGGCTGGAATCCCAGCATCCTCCATGAGAGAGGTCTGGATCCCCAGCATCCTCCCCGAGAAGAGCTGGATCCCCAGCATCTTCTGTGGGAAGGGGCTGGATCCCCAGCATCTTCTGTGGGAAGGGGCTGAATCCCCAGCATCCACTGTGGGAAGGGGCTGGATCCCCAGCATCCGCGATGAGAAGGGCTGGACACGTACCATCCTCCTTGTGAAGGGGCTGGATACCCAGCATCCTCCATGAGAAGGGCTGGAACCCCAGCATCCTCCATGAGAAGGGGCTGGATCCCCAGCATTCGTCATGAGACGGGGTTGGATCCCCAGCATCCGCCATGAGAAGGGGCTGGATCCCCAGCGTCTTCCACAAGAAGGGCTTGATCCCAGCACCTGCCATGAGAAGGCCTGGACCCCCAGCATCCTCCATGCGAATGGGCTGGATCCCCAGCATCCTCCACGACAAGGGGCTGGATCCCCAGCATCCTCCATGGAAAGAGCTAGATCCCCAGCATCCTCCGTGGGAAGTGGATGGATCCCCGTTATCCTCCACGACAAGGGGCTGGATCCCAAGCATACTCATTGGGAAGGGGCTGGATCCCCAGCATCCTCCACGGCAACGGGCTGGATCCCCAGCATCCTCCAGAACATGGGGCTGGATCCCCTTTATCCTCCATGACAAGGGGCAGGATCCCTAAGCGTCCTCTGTGGGAAGGTGCTGGATCCCCAGCATTCTCCACAACAAGGGGCTGGATTCCCAACATTCTCCATGAGAAGGGCTGGATCCCCAGCATCTTCCATGGGACTGGACTGGATCCCCAGCATCCTCCACAAGAAGGGACTGGATCCCTAGCATCTGCCATGAGAAAGGGCTGAATCCCCAGCATCCTCCATGGGAGTGGGCTGGATCCCCAGCATCCTCCACGAGAAGGGACTGGATCCCCAGCATCCACCATGAGAAGGGACTGGATCCTCAGCACCCTCCATGAGAAGGGGTGGATCCCCAGCATCCTCCATGGGACTGGGCTGGATCCCTACCATCCTCCATGAGAAGGGACTGGATCCCCAGCATCCGGCATGAGAAGGGGTTGGATTCCCAACATCCTTCGTGGGCTGGATTCCCAGCATCCTCCATGAAAAGGGGCTGGATCCCCAGCATCTGCCATGAGAAGGGTCTGGATCCCCAGCATCCTTCATGAGAAGGGCTGGATCCCCAGCAGCCTCCATGAGAAGGACTGGATTCCCAGCATCCTACATGAGAAGGGGCTGGATCACCAACATCCTCCATGAGAAGGGGCTGGATCAACAGCATCCTCCATAAGAAGAGCTGGATCCCCAGCATCCTCTGTGGGAAGGGGCTGGATCCCCAGCATCCTTTGTGAGAAATGGCTGGATCCCCAGCCTTCTCCATGACAAGGGGCTGGATCCCCAGCATCCTCCATGAGAAGAGCTGGATCCCCACCATCCTGTGTGGGAAAGGGCTGGATCCCCAGCATTCTCCGTGGGAAGGGGCTAGATCCCCAGCACCCTCAACGACAAGGGACTGGATCACTAGCAGCCTCCATGGGAAAGGGATGGATCCCCAGCATCCTCCATGACAAGGGGCTGGATCCCCAGAATCCTCCACGACAAGGGGAAGGATCCCCAGCATCCTCCATGATAAGGGGCTGGATCCCCAGCATCCTCCATGAGAAGGGGCTGGATCCTCAGCAACCACCATGAGAAGGGGCTGGACCCGCAGCATCCTCCATGAGATGGGGCTGGATCACCAGCATCTTCCATGAGAAGGGCTGGAATCCCCGCATCCTCCATAAGAGAGGTCTTGATCCCCAGCATCCTCCCTGAGAAGAGCTGGGTCCCCAGCATCTTCTGTGGGAAGGGGCTGGATCCCCAGCATCCTCTGTGGGAAGGGGTTGGATCCCCAGCATCTGCGATGAGAAGGGCTGGACACGGACCATCCTCCATGTGAAGGGGCTGGATACCCAGCATCCTCCATGAGAAGGGCTGTAACCCCAGCATCCACCATGAGAAAGGGCTGGATCCCCAGGATCCGTCATGAGAAGGGGCTGGATCCCCAGCATCCTCCACAAGAAGAGCTCGATCCCAGCATCTGCCATCAGAAGGCCTGGATCCCCAGCATCCTCCATGGGAATGGGCTGGATCCCCAGCATGCTCCACGACAAGGGGCTGCATCCACAGCATCCTCCATGGGAAGAGCTAGATCCCCAGCATCCTCCGTGGGAAGTGGATGGATCCCCGGTATCCTCCACGACAAGGGGCTGGATCCCAAGCATACTCATTGGGAAGGGGCTGGATCCCCAGCATCCTCCACGGCAACGGGCTGCATCCCCAGCATCCTCCACAACAAGGGGCTGGATCCCCAGCATCCTCCACGACAAGGGGCAGGATCCCCAGCATCCTTCGTGGGAAGGAGCTGGAACCCCTGCATTCTCCATGACAATGGGCTTGATCCCCAGCATCCTCCTTGAGAACAGCTGGATCCCCACAATCCTGTGTCGGAAGGGGCTGGATCCCCAGCATCCTCCGTGGGAAGGGGCTAGATCCCCAACACCCTCCACGACAAGGGACTGGATCCCCAGCATCCCCCATGGGAAGAGGCTGGATCCCCAGCATCCTACATGATAAGGGGCTGGATCCCCAGCATCATCCAGAGCAAGGGGCAGGATCCACAGCATCATCCATGAGAAGGGGATGGATCCCCAGCATCCTCCATGACAAGGGGCAGGATCCCCAGCATCCTCCATGAGAAGGGGCTGGATCCCCAGCATCCTCCATGAGAAGGGGCAGAATCCCCAGCATCCTCCATGAGAAGGGCTGGACCTGCAGCATCCTCCATGAGAAGGGGCTGGATCACCAGCATCCTCCATGAGAAGGGCTGGAATCCTAGCATACTCCATGAGAAGGGAATGGATCCCCAGCATCCTCCATGAGAGAGGTCTGGTTCCCCAGTATCCTCTATGAGAAGAGCTGGATCCCCAGCATCTTCTCTGGGAAGGGGCTGGACATGCACCATCCTCCATGTGAAGGGGCTGGATCCCCAGCATCCTCCATGAGAAGGGCTGGATCGCCAGCATTCACCATGAGAAGGGACTGGATCCCCAGCATCTGCCATGAGAAGGGGCTGGATCCCCAGCATCCACCATGAGAAGGGGCTGGATCCCCAGCATCCTCCACAAGAAGGGCTCCATCCCCAGCATCCGCCATGAGAAGCGGCTGGATCCCCAGAATCCTCCATGAGAAGGGGCTGGATCCCCAGCATCCTCCATGAGAAGGGCTGGATCCCCAGCATCCACCATGAGAAGGGGCTTAATCCCCAGCATCCGCCATGAGAAGGGGCAGCATTCTCCACGAGAAGGGCTCATTATCCAGTATTGGGGTATCTTTCAAAGACTCACATGCTTAGAATCATGCCCGCCGACGAGGTGGAAGTCTCGCTGTACAATAAAATATATACATAATAGTCACATAATAGTCATAAAAAACATTATACAATAGGCTGCTATGGACAGTAAAGGCACTACATTAGCCTATCTTAGTCCTTTTGTAAAAAGAACCAAATTTGGAACACAGCCAATCAGGCTCCAGCACCCTCTTAGAACACTCCACAGAGAGGCAAACCCACAGATTTTCTACCGCACATCGTGTGACAGGGAGTCTCCCTGAGCTCTGCTCAGTTTTCTTCACCTTTGGTTGAACTTTCTGAGTAAGTATGTCTGATACTTCAAAGAAAAGCTTGTTTTTACCATGAGAAGGGGCTGGATCCCCAGCATCCTCCATGAGAAAAGCTGGATCCCCAGCAACGTCCATGGGAAGGGGCTGGATCCCCAGCGTCCTCTGTGGGAAGGGGCTGGATCCCCAGCATCCTCTGTGGGAAGGAGCTGGATCCCCAGCATCCTCCACGACAAGGGGCTGGATCCCCAGCATCTTCCACAACAAGGGGCTGGATCCCCATCATCCTCCATGACAAGGGGATGGAACCCCAGGATCCTCCAGGACAAGGGGCTGTATCCCCAGCATTCTCCATGAGAAGGGCTGGACAAGTAGCCTCCTCCACGAGAAGGGGCTGGACCCCCGCATCCTCCACAAGAAGGGCTGGATTCCCAGCATCCTCCATGAGAAGGGGCTGGATGCCCAGCATCCGTCATGAGAAGGGGCTGGATTCCCAGCATCCTCCATAAGAAGGGGCTGGATCCCCAGCATCCTCCACAAGAAGGGGCTGGATCCCTAGCATCCTCCACGAGAAGGGCTGGATCCCCAGCATCCTCCATGAGAAGAGCTGGATCCCCAGCATCCTCCATGAGAAAGGGCTGGATTCCCAGCATCCTCCATGGGAAGAGCTGGATCCCCAGCATCCTCTGTGAGAAGGGGCTGGATCCCAGCATCCGCCATGAGAAGGGACTAGATCCCCAGCATCCTCCATGAGAAGGACTATATTCCCAGCATCCTCCATGAGAAGGGACTGGATCCCCAGCATCCTCCATGAGAAAGGGTTGGATCCCCAGCATCCTCCATGAGAAAGAGCTGGATTCCCAGCATCCTCCATGAGAAGAGCTGGATCCCCAGCATCCTCCGTGGGAAGAGGCTGGATCCCCAGCATCCTCCATGAGAAGGGGCTGGATCCCTGGCATCCGACATGAGGAGGGGCTGGATCCCAGCATCTGCCATGAGGAGGGACTAGATCCCCAGCATCCTCCATGAGAAAGGGCTGGATCCCCAACATCCTCCGTGAGAAGGGGCCGGATCCCCAGCATCCTCCATGACAAGGGTCTGGATTCCCAGCATCCTCCATGAGAAGGGGCTGGATCCCCAACATCCGACATGAGAAGGGGCTGGATCCCAGCATCCGCCATGAGGAGGGACTAGATCCCCAGCATCCTCCATGAGAAGGGGCTGGGTCCCCAGCATCCTCCATGAGAAGGACTATATTCCCAGCATCCTCCATGAGAAGGGGCTGGATCCCCAGCATCCTCCGCGAGAAAGGGCTGAATCCCCAGCATCCTGCATGAGAAGAGCTGGATCCCCAGCATCCTCCATGAGAAGGGCTGGATCGCCAGCATCCTCAGTGGGAAGGGGCTTTATCCCCAGCATCCTCCATGAGAAGGCTTGGATCCCCAGCAACCTCCATGGGAATGGGCTGGATCCCCAGCATCCTCCACGACAAGGGGCTGGATCTTCAGCATCATACATGAGAAGAGCTGGATCCCCAGCATCCTCTGTGGGAAGTGGATGGATCCCCAGTATCCTCCTCGACAAGGGGCTGGATCCCAAGCATCCTCCACAACAAGGGTCTGGATTCCCAGCATCCTCCACGACAAGGGCAGGATCCCCAGCATCCTCCATGAGAAGGGGATGGATCCCCAGCATCCTCCATGAGAAGGGCTGGACCCGCAGCATCCTCAATGAGAACGGGCTGCATCACCAGCATCCTCCATGAGAAGGGGCTTGATCCCCAGCATCCTCCACGACAAGTGGCTCGATCCCCAGCATCCTCCGCGACAAGGGGCAGGATACCTAGCATTCTCCATGAGAATGGCTGGACCCGCAGCATCCACCATGAGAAGGGGCTCGATTCCCAGCATCCTCCTGGATTTCTTCCTGTATCTCAATAAGACAGTCCGCTTAGTCTCTGTCTCTGTCTTGAGAGGTTTTCCTGGACATATATCTGAGGTTCAGGACACCGTGCCTGGATCCTCTGCACGGCCTAAAATGACTGTGAAGGTTCCAGGTTTAGTTCAATGGTATGGGTGGGAGGAAGGGAGGTGGGTACAAATATGTGGAATGGCTTCCAGAATGTGTCCTCCATTCTATTGATTCCGAAGGTGCTAATCCATCTGAAAGGGACCTACTGGATCATGGTATTCTTGCCGAGGAGATCATGGTTTTCTCTGCTACAGAGGCGGTCAGTTTGTCTGAGCTTGGGGGTTCCCCTAGTCCCCTCCCTCCATGTACTCCTGTGAAAACATTGAGACCGCTACCATTCTTGCTCTGGAAGTTGAGAGGAAAGGGTAGAAAAAGCTGTTTCTATTCATACTGCAGAAACCATGAAAAGTTTCAAGGAAACCATCACCTTTAAAATCCAACACAAGACAATGGAGTTCATTTCAAAGGGGGTATTAGGACCATTCCTTACCTCCATTAGGTAGTCCGCTTTTTTCATCCTGGCGGTTTCTGCGGGAAGAATTTTATCTGTCTCAACATTAAAAGCTCATGGGTGGCAATAAAATCTTTGAGAGACCTTTGTGACAATCTGTAAGAGGATGAAAATATGGTAAATAGGCAAGTGGGACATTGATAGAAAAAGATTTGGTGTGGGGATCTTGAGTTTTGTCCAATCATAAAATTACTTATTTTGCTATAAAATATACGTTATTTGTTAATTACTTAGTTTCTTTGTTGAAGTGCATATAACTTCTTTGGTATTCCTTATAAGTACTAACTGGTACAACAAGAAGGATGTGGAGATAATGCTGAATTACTTACAAGTAATCTTCATCACTAGTAGTACTACTTGTATTGGTACCAGTCATTTACACCCTGGCCTTCCACCCAGTTCTACTTGGCATACAACATACTGCTGGGCATCCCAGGAGGATGCCTGGAATCCAGTCCCTTCTACTGGCCTCTGGATAAGGATGGATATGGGAAGGGATCAAACATGTGTCATCAGGGGGTCAATGGGTGTTCCACTGACCCTGGCATTTGGATGACTCCATGTCCTTGTTGCCTGTTACAAAAAGTAGTAAAAAAGATCTTGCAATATTTAAAAAATACTTTGAAAATGTTTATTCTTCAACACAGATAAATAAAAATCGCTATAAAACATAAAGGTTTAAGATTGCTGCTATCCATTTGTCTTTATATTTGAATTTTATATGTGTCATCAAGAGATAGGAGATCATACAAGTTCTCTTTCATGGAAATAACATTTCAAATAGTCAAAGTAGGCCCAACATCCGACATGAGAAGGGGCTGGTCCCCAGCATCCTCCATGAGAAGGGGCTGGTCCCCAGCATCCTCCATGAGAAGGGGCTGGATCCCCAGAATCCTCCATGAGAAGGACTATATTCCCAGCATCCTCCATGAGAAGGTGCTGGATCCCTAGCATCCTCCATGAGAAGGGGCTGGATCCCCAGCATCCTCCATGAGAAGGACTATATTCCCAGCATCCTCCATGAGAAGGGGCTGGATCCCCAGCATCCTCCGCGAGAAAGGGCTGAATCCCCAGCATCCTGCATGAGAAGAGCTGGATCCCCAGCATCCTCCATGAGAAGGGCTGGATCGCCAGCATCCTCAGTGGGAAGGGGCTTTATCCCCAGCATCCTCCATGAGAAGGCTTGGATCCCCAGCAACCTCCATGGGAATGGGCTGGATCCCCAGCATCCTCCACGACAAGGGGCTGGATCTTCAGCATCATACATGAGAAGAGCTGGATCCCCAGCATCCTCTGTGGGAAGTGGATGGATCCCCAGTATCCTCCTCGACAAGGGGCTGGATCCCAAGCATCCTCCACAACAAGGGTCTGGATTCCCAGCATCCTCCACGACAAGGGCAGGATCCCCAGCATCCTCCATGAGAAAGGGATGGATTCCCAGCATCCTCCATGAGAAGGGCTGGACCCGCAGCATCCTCAATGAGAACGGGCTGCATCACCAGCATCCTCCATGAGAAGGGGCTTGATCCCCAGCATCCTCCACGACAAGTGGCTCGATCCCCAGCATCCTCCGTGACAAGGGGCAGGATACCTAGCATTCTCCATGAGAATAGCTGGACCCGCAGCATCCACCATGAGAAGGGGCTCGATTCCCAGCATCCTCCTGGATTTCTTCCTGTATCTCAATAAGACAGTCCGCTTAGTCTCTGTCTCTGTCTTGAGAGGTTTTCCTGGACATATATCTGAGGTTCAGGACACCGTGCCTGGATCCTCTGCACGGCCTAAAATGACTGTGAAGGTTCCAGGTTTAGTTCAATGGTATGGGTGGGAGGAAGGGAGGTGGGTACAAATATGTGGAATGGCTTCCAGAATGTGTCCTCCATTCTATTGATTCCGAAGGTGCTAATCCATCTGAAAGGGACCTACTGGATCATGGTATTCTTGCCGAGGAGATCATGGTTTTCTCTGCTACAGAGGCGGTCAGTTTGTCTGAGCTTGGGGGTTCCCCTAGTCCCCTCCCTCCATGTACTCCTGTGAAAACATTGAGACCGCTACCATTCTTGCTCTGGAAGTTGAGAGGAAAGGGTAGAAAAAGCTGTTTCTATTCATACTGCAGAAACCATGAAAAGTTTCAAGGAAACCATCACCTTTAAAATCCAACACAAGACAATGGAGTTCATTTCAAAGGGGGTATTAGGACCATTCCTTACCTCCATTAGGTAGTCCGCTTTTTTCATCCTGGCGGTTTCTGCGGGAAGAATTTTATCCGTCTTAACATTAAAAGCTCATGGGTGGCAATAAAATCTTTGAGAGACCTTTGTGACAATCTGTAAGAGGATGAAAATATGGTAAATAGGCAAGTGGGACATTGATAGAAAAAGATTTGGTGTGGGGATCTTGAGTTTTGTCCAATCATAAAATTACTTATTTTGCTATAAAATATACGTTATTTGTTAATTACTTAGTTTCTTTGTTGAAGTGCATATAACTTCTTTGGTATTCCTTATAAGTACTAACTGATACAATAAGAAGGATGTGGAGATAATGCTGAATTACTTACAAGTAATCTTCATTACTAGTAGTACTACTTGTATTGGTACCAGTCATTTACACCCTGGCCTTCCACCCAGTTCTACTTGGCATACAACATACTGCTGGGCATCCCAGGAGGATGCCTGGAATCCAGTCCCTTCTACTGGCCTCTGGATAAGGATGGATATGGGAAGGGATCAAACATGTGTCATCAGGGGGTCAATGGGTGTTCCACTGACCCTGGCATTTGGATGACTCCATGTCCTTGTTGCCTGTTACAAAAAGTAGTAAAAAAGATCTTGCAATATTTAAAAAATACTTTGAAAATGTTTATTCTTCAACACAGATTAAAAAAAATCGCTATAAAACATAAAGGTTTAAGATTGCTGCTATCCATTTGTCTTTATATTTGAATTTTATATGTGTCATCAAGAGATAGGAGATCGTACAAGTTCTCTTTCATGGAAATAACATTTCAAATAGTCAAAGTAGGCCCAACATCCGACATGAGAAGGGGCTGGTCCCCAGCATCCTCCATGAGAAGGGGCTGGTCCCCAGCATCCTCCATGAGAAGGGGCTGGATCCCCAGAATCCTCCATGAGAAGGACTATATTCCCAGCATCCTCCATGAGAAGGTGCTGGATCCCCAGCATCCTCCATGAGAAGGGGCTGGATCCCCAGCATCCTCCGCGAGAAAGGGCTGAATCTCCAGCATCCTGCATGAGATAGGAGATCGTACAAGTTCACTTTCATGGAAATAAACATTTCAAATAGTCAAAGTAGGCGCAGTTAGCCATTCGCATAAATACGACTTTATTTCAAAGCGTTATAGATCCCCGCTTCTTATCTATTTAATTTCACTTGACAGTTAATTTCTCTTAACAGTTATCTTTTTTGTTCAAAATATGTAATCCGTAAATTCCCCTGATACAGCATTGACAATGATCTCACATTCTCCTACCCTCCCCTTCAAGAAGCCTTCCTGATTATTTTTGTACCATTCATAAAAAGTTAATTTTCAATAACAACTGACATGCCACTCGTGGCATTGGGTCTGCCAGTGAACCTTCGCAAGATTTAATATAATATAAATGGTTCACTCTAAAACAACTTAATTTTAGACGTATTGCACCTTTTTGGGAAAATGTGGGTGTCCATCTGGTTATTTCTAATTTAGCTCTGCCTATTAAAATATTTTCACTATACACAGGTATAGCTAGAATTTTGGGCACTTATATATGCTTTTTAATGATATTTAATTGAATTAGTGTAACAAATCAGAGATCATTCATCAGCATATCACAACGTAAAAAAATATGTTATAATTGCTGTAACATCAGTTAATCAATTATCTTTTAAATTTGCCAATTATTGCACAAGTAGCTAACACAAGATTAGATGAAGCAATGACTCTGAGGAATGATGAAGGGAGAAATAATGCAGCAATATGACAGTAAATGCCACCTATCCTTTTATCTTGTGCGTGCCCATCGGCTACCACACAATTTGAATAAAAGCTTTACAGCACACAGAAGGGGTTGTTAAAACTCCCCTCAATGGAACATTTGTTAACTTTGGGATATAGTACATCTTTTATTAGCAAAAGATATTTCCATGTGTATAAATGTAGCAATTATATAACCAGTGTCTTACAATTCAGATAATTGATTTTGCACTTTCGTATATTAATTTATCTCTATAGGACCAACATTTCTATTCACAGACCTGACAAGATCTGATTCTAGTCATTCTAAAATGTCCCCTAATTCGCTTCCTGGCTGACTGCCTCTCTGTTGCTGATGTTAAACATAAATCTAATTAAAATGTAAAATAGGGTTCAAAATCTCCCTACATGGGATGAGAGTGCTGCTAAACCTTGCCAGATTGTGTTCATGACCCTGCAAAAATCCCTCGCTGGGATGGTTTTCCGATGAATGTCCCTTGATTGCCTATGAAAGGTACCACATCTATTTGATGCAGATGCTCAGGCGGGATGTAATTGAGGCGACTGTCAAGGTTGGGTTCATGTTGTAACTACTCTAAGAAGCTCAAAGTTGATCAATGGTAACCTCTTACTGTCTGGGCACTGATGACCAGATCTATAGTGCCCAATTCAAAGGTAATGCAACTCCTGCCAAGAAAGCAAACCACCTCTGTATTCCTCCATCCAACTGCAAAGATGGGGGAAGGCAGTCTTTCCAAAGGGCATCATTTCCGCAATAGGGAACACCAAGATGTGGTTTCTACACCCAACACTAAAAATGGAGAAAAGTGGTTCATCAATTTCGAGATGTCAATATCCAGCCAGTATAAACACAGCGGGAACAGCCTGCATTGCATGCCAGACTAGTTTTCCTACCCCCTGCCTGACCTCCCACATTACCTGCTCCCACCTGCCAGGTGACACCTTCTCATTCACTCCCAAAATCTTCCACCCAAACCCCCTGATCCCTGCAGCCTCTGAACCCAGCACTTCTGACGACATTTACCACTTGTTCAGAACCAGGAGTAAAGGTCTGCATTAAATCCCCCAGAATTGAGAATCACTGGGCAGAATTCTGCTTTGCACTTCCGAGTCTGTGTAGTTATTCCCCAATCTGCGGAGTTTCAATCATAAATTGCACGAAATTACATGTAGAATATCCAGCCAGCATCACTAATTCATGATACCAGAAATCTCTGCATATGTTGCATTACCACCAGTGCTTAATTTGAGCTGGGTATTTCCAGTGCTCAGCACTTAATTGTCAACACCGGCGCTTGTGATAGTCTGCCACAAGGCTAATTTATAGATGACCATAACAACAGGTATTTTTTAATTCAAGATCCATAAAAAATTACTATTACCTGCCGCCAAAGCCATTCTTATAGCTTTGGGAGACCGAAACAGCCCGAATTGTCCCACTTGTAGGAGAGTGATGGTTGGTACTTGTGTTGTTACTCATTGGCAGCATAGCAGGGGCAATGTGAGATGCAAGCTTCAGTGGCCTCCTGACTGGAGCCCTGGCACTTATTTTTTTACTAATTAGGCACTATTTACAACTTGTAATTAGGGCCTCAAATGGGTGATGGAAATTACCACAACTTTGAACGCACTTTTCTAGGCCCCACATTAGGGGATGGCTCTTCCACCATGATGATTGGACATGATGGAATTGCCTCCAAAGAGGCTTTTCCTTCAAGGCAGCTCTTCCATGCTGACCACAGCCACCCAAGTATATAAATATCTGCCACCATAGCAGGAAACATTAAATTCAGTGGACATTCCTCTCACGGTATTTCATTCATCACACCAGTGGCTGGACAGTCGAACCACAATCCATAAATCACAGACTGATTTAGATGTGGCCAGTAACAAGGTAGCTGCCATCTCTGCCTTAATCCCAGCAACAATAGCGTCAGAGGGCTGCACAGTGACACCACAGGCGACAGTGTCTTTTCTATCTGGGTCCACCATGAAAATCATGGTGACCCTTAACATGGTAGAGCCATAGAAGTACCCCATGCACTGGACACAACTCCCATCATGTTGAAGGACATCAGTTATATGTTTTTCAAATGATAGACCCCAGCTTTGGGATTCTTTCTTTAGAAAAATAAATGATGTCACAATGGGTCCCTCCAAAGTGGCTACCTCAATGTAAACAGTAGACAAACTAAATGCACTGGGCCAACCACAGCTGGAGTGCAGAGGTCACAGTTTCACCACACCATCCATACAGCGGCCTGCCAGCCACACTTAAAAAGATGGCTTAATCTTTTATCCAGCTTGACAGAGAAAAGCGTCATAGTCATAGCATAATTGTCAGGTCTCTGATGGTCAAACGCTTCTATGTAATCCTCCATGGGAGTGAATGGTCTAGGCTCACTCACCTACCTAACCAGCTCATAGACCAGGGCTTAATTTGAGCCAGTGGTTTCTGGTGCTGGCACCGGCACTTAATCGTCAACACTGACACTTATGACTGCTGCCCCATGGTGGCGCTGTTTGTATAATTCAGAGATGAGCAGTACAACTTTTGTTTAATTATTGTGTAATTATTAAAAAGAGCTAGCACATGTCGCCCAAGCCATTCTTATTGCTTCGGGGGCCTCCAGCAGGTTGATGGTAAGAGGATGTGACCTAACGGCTAGAGCGGTCTACCTCGGAGCTGGGGAACCGGGTTCAAGTTTCGGTAGGGACGCTCAACATCCTGTGATTCTGGGCAAGTCACTTAATCTCCCTGTACCTAAAACTAAAAAATGAATGTGTCTGTGTGTAACGCAACTGGTGCTCATGTAAAGCGCTCTGATACCTTCGGTCTAGTTTGTGCTATATAAAACTCCGCCCCCAAAATGTGACATTTGTAGCAGTGTGAGGGTTAGTGGATGTGTAGGTGCTCTCATTGGTCGCACTGGCAGTGGCAATGGGTGATTCATGCAGCAGTGGCCTCCTGACAAGTGCCCTGGCACATAGTTTCTTACATATTAAACACTGTCCTAGACTATATGTAAAGCTGTTCGAGGTATAGCACCTTGTGGCTGCTTGATGCCATGGGCCAGACAAGGTACCAAACATGCCTTCCCACTATTTATTCCTGCCCCATATCCTTATTTTCTCCCACATTGACACACCTCTGACCTCCTGGCTGCTTGTTCAATGGTCTACCCAGGGCCGGCTTTAGGGCAGTGCGACCAGTGCGACTGCACCGGGTGCTGACCTGTGGAGGGTCTCTGAACTCAGGGGGTGGAGGCTGTGTTTATCAATAACTTATGGATGCAGAGATGAGGGGCACTTTTGCCTGGTGTTTGTGAGAGAATCCGAGGAGGTGGTCATGGGACGTGTGGGCACCAAAAATGATTGTCGCACCGGGCGCCACCAGTGCTAAAGCCGACCCTGAGTCTACATCTTCTCCCCAGAGTCCTACCCACTTGAGCCCTTTGCATCCCAGGATCCTGGTTCATCTGCCTAGTACGAGGATTACACCCACTTTCTTCACCTCCATGTCACACGTCTTGTTAAATCCAGTGGGACATGATATGATTCAATACAGATTACTATCCTAACCTAAAACTCAGCTCCCTCGTATCCGACCACTTAATATTTGGCTGGATGAGAAGTCCAGAGGCACCCTCTTCTTCCGTACCTTGGACACCCATGGTAAAGAGAACCTACACATATCCAATCTGTTGAGATCCAGGGCATCCGTGTCCTCCTGCACCATGTCACCCCAACCAGCCAGATCACCAATGTTGACTAAGGGTGTGCAGAGTTTCATTTACCTGGTAAGTTTGGCAAAAGTGTCAAAGCCCCCAACATCCTATATCACATGTATGCGGACGACACCCAACTCTACATGAAAATCTCCGCCCCCGAGGACATCAAATCTCTCAACGGAACCCTTCTCAAAGCCCTGAACTGGCTAACCACCAACCATCTCAAATTAAACGCCCTCAAGACGGAATTCCTCCTCATTGCACCCGCTAGGCAAACCCCCACTGTGTTGCAATTTCTTTGTAACCTCACCGCCCTCAACTGCACACCTCATATCGTTGACTCCACTAAATCACTGGGAGTTGTGCTAGAAAAAAACCTAAACATGCAAGATCACATCAGATCATCGACCAAAGGAGCGAATTTTCAACTCTGCAGCCTAAGAAAACTCAAGCCCTACCTTACCCAAGATTACTTTAAATCGGCGGTGCAAGCACTTGTCATTTCCAAACTTGAATATGGCAGTGCGACTCTTTGTGAACTGCCGAAACTCAGTTTAGCACCTATCAGAGCATCTCTAAATGCTGCCACTAGACTCATCACGGGTTCTAAGAAGTCCAATCACATCTCACCGGACCTTAAATCGCTCAGTTGGCTTCCTTTTGAAGCTAGGATACAACTAAAGATCGCATGTATGACCCATAGGGCACTTCACTTCGACACCCCACTCTAACTGACAAACAAGCCTTTTGGGTGGCTTCAGATCCACAAGGCACACTGCTGCTCAAGCCCAAGAAATGTAATAAGCTTAAAACCTACAATCGTACATTCTCTGGCATCGCCCCGAGAATCTGGAACTCCCTGCCAGTGAAAACAAGACTGATTCCTTCTACTCTTGCCTTCAAAAGGGAAGTCAAAACTCTACTACTGAACAAACTCTACTAATGAACTCTGCGTTGAACCTGATGCTTTCTCCTATTGACTCTAGGTGACCGTTTTTATCTGATATGCTGTTGATCTATATTGCCCTACTTGTTGCTTTCACCCATCCTGCTTCCTCTGCACTCCCCAATTGCATCCTGCTTCCGTTGTTTATTGTCCCACCTTTTCCATGATTTCTATCACCTTGCTGCTTTCCTTTGTCTACCTAAACATATGTAAAGTGCTCTGATACCCACCTAGGTCATGGTCGCGCTATACAAAACTTTAAATAAATAAATAAAACTATACAACTTCACAAAGTTTTAAACCTTTTCACCTAGCAAAAGGTGCATATTCACAAGAAAATGCCCCCCAAAACTTCATTTTTATTGCTGGAGAGCTCTTCTTCAAAAAAGTAGTATTTTTTCATATGAGCCTTTGCTAGGCTCTTCACCAACTATTTTTGTCATTTTGTCACCTTTTTGATGTTAGTGAAATTGTAAAAAAAAACTTCACAAAGTTGGCAAAAAGAAACTGTACAATGCTGAGACCCATTGATGCCCATTAATATTCCAACTGATGTCTGAACTCTACAGGACGACTACTGCATGTTACGGGGCATGTTCATGCATGGTATTGTGTGTGAGGACTGCTACTCGGCCCAACGATGTATGATTGCATTTACTGTGTGGGGTCATTGACACCAGTTACTAGGCCCATTGACATATGCAGTGTGCGGCCACTGTAGGTCATTACCGGGCTCAGTAATGTATGCACTCTGAGGGCCTCTCACATAGGTTCAGTAATGCCTGCATATGTGGGGCCACTGATACCAACTACTAGGCCCATTCTGGCATGCTTTCTGTGGGGCTTTGCCACCCACTGATGCATGCAATCTGGGTAATTGCAGTATCTGTCGTTGCAGTGCTTATGAGAGAGATGCTGCAGTTGTTCCACAACATATTGCAGAAGTGGTACAGCTATCCTCCTGGACACCATTAGTCATTCTGGCAGATGGATAAGACAATGTCAAAAAAAGTCTTCTCACACTCCAGTCCCAGTGTAACAAAAGTAAAAGTTTAGTAGTCTGGAAGTCACAGAGCCAACCAACAAGGGGATCCTCCCGCATAGACCAATGGACACTATCTGGTACTGATAAGACAGTACTCAAATTTATACCCTACTGTGCAAAAGTTTCTAGTAGTAGTCACATGATAAATTCTTACAATGAACACAAACAGCAGTGCTTAATTTGTGCTGTGGTTTTCGATGCCCGGCACCGGCACTTCATTGTCAGCACTGGCTCTAGTGGCAGTCCTCCACACGGTGGCACTGTCTTTTTAATTTTGAGATGAGGACAA
The DNA here is from genome assembly GCF_964204655.1 of Triturus cristatus. Classification (NCBI taxonomy): domain Eukaryota; kingdom Metazoa; phylum Chordata; class Amphibia; order Caudata; family Salamandridae; genus Triturus; species Triturus cristatus. Next base: position 262,628,219 of record NC_140585.1, read on the forward strand.
CACTTGTGTATATTAAGTTACTGTACAATGAAAATGAATAATACCAACCTCTCGTGCCATTATTATAGCTTTGTGTGGTCTGAAAAAGGCTGAATTGTCACACTTGTAGGAGTGTGATGGGTAGGTGTTATGTTAGTACTGTCATTGGCAGTGCCGGCAGGGTATGGGTGGTGCAGGCTGCAGTGGCCTTCCATGAAGAGCCATGGCACTTAAGTTTTTACAAATGAAGCACCGACAAGCAGGTGCCCCACTGATGTCATGAGAATGAGAGTGGGCTTCAGTTAGTAGCACAAATATACACAGTTTCAGTTAGTGAGTGTATATTGCCCTTTTATGCCCATGGAGCAAAAATGCAAAGTGGCTCCTTGTCAGAGATTGGCACTTGCTGTAGACAATGTCATCCTCAGCAAAAAAAAAAAATGACTGTAACAACAGTCATACTAATACAATCAAGTGTATTTTAAATGTTCACAAAAGTGAAGCTCTTGAGAATGTTGGGTAGCAAGGGATGTTAAAGCAGTTCATGTTTCAATTTATTAGTTAAAAAAACTCAATTATTGGAAAAAGGAACCTGATTGTTGTACTAGTCTCTCATTAGAGTATGTTAGTGTTACATGTCCAGACAGTCTGATGATATACATCCTATATTTCCAGCTAGGCTTTGCTCAATTAGCTGTCAGTATTAAGTTAATGTTTATGATTGAGGGCGACCTCATTTGATTTTTAGACATTTAAGTGAAGCCATGCTATCTTCAATTTTCACATCCATATTTCTGAAGCTATTAATCTATCTCAAAACTGGGAACGCCTGCCTAACAAAAGACACGTTTCCTCCTCTCTCAATGAAGCCCTGATCTGCCCCTCCTACAAAGAATTCTCAACCAAGATGGCCTTTCAGACGTTGGCGAACACTCACCCCTTCTTAGCTAGCTAAATAAACAAGACGAAAAGTAGCAATGCAGCTCCACGCCAATAAAGACGAAATTACAAATTACAAACATATCAATCACGATTCCAGTCTTGATACAGTGTTGGGATGGCAATTCTCCAGGTGTTGAATGAAACTCTGCCCATCACTAATAATGGGGTCCCTTGAAACCAGCTTCCAGCTTTTGATACTGTTGGTCTCACTGCATGGGATTTTACTCCACCTTCTATGAACAGTTCGCCTTCTCCTATTTCAACATGCAGCAGTCCCCACCACTCGCAATCACTTGTGGAGATGACCACGCCTCTATTGTGTCACCTCTATATAAGAATACATGGGACAGCATCCTTACAAGCCAAGATGTTACAATACCCCAATACACTAAAGTACAGATCCTCAGTAAAATAAACCTGGTGATATCATTTCAAGGATCATGAAGACACATCTCTTCAGGGAGAATGATAGGAACTTATGTGTACCTGTCTTTTTGTAAATTATTCTGAATAGCACCCCTGGCCCCTCGCCCTCTGTTGAGTTCTGCATTGCTGTCCAGTAAGATCCACTCTATACAAGTACCAGCACCTACTTATATCATGCGTACATAACACACACACCTACCTCAGAGTATCATTGACCAATGATATTCAGCGATTGAAACATTACCAGGTTCTCATTCAATGCTTGATTCATCAAACTCAACCCTACCAAAACGTAAGTTTCCCTTAATGCCCAAGGCACAGGAATGCCTCTCAGTTATGAACACTGATTTATGCTGCGCCCTGAGCCCCAACTCAACCAATGAGCCAGGTCTCTGGATTCAGTAGCGACTCAAGCTGATCAGAGGACAGAACAGATGTGATGGCATCACTCAAATCCCTACCGAGCTGTGTTGTAGATAAGTCAGACAGCAAGAAGGCTTCTTCAGTCAGGGTAAATGGATTTATTCAAGACAGCAGCTAAGCGAACACCTCGCTAGCTGACCAGACAAGCAACTGAAAGATAAGGAATCATTTACACAAAGCTAGAATACACACAGGTATTCTTGAAGGAAAGGGGAAGAGGGGACACAAAGAAAGGCTTTGACTTTTTTTTTTACTTTGCCCTTAGACTTGCAGAAAGAGTGTGGAGACAGACCCCATCTCTTTCAAACCTTAAACTGTTGCCTAAAAAACAGAAGGAACTACAATAGGTGCATCAGAAGTGCCAAATCATCCTTTTGCCTTCAACCGTCCAAAAAACACTCTATGAACTAGTGAAACAACAAACTAATGGAAAGCGTAAATCCTCCACATCTGACACTACAACCCTACCTAATTGTCAAACACTTCCTCCTTTTTTTCTGATAAAACTAAGAGGCATATTCTCAAGAACGTGTGATAACCCTCGCAAAAGTAACTTAACGCAACCTTCAACATAGCAGTCCATGGCGGGAAATTTACGCTGTGTTAACCAAGTATTCACAACATGGCGGTACCATGCGATAGTCTCCAGATAAAGCGTCAAATGGCCGTGTTAAAATCAATGCCACGTCACACAAAAATGCGAAACACGAACGCCAAAAAAAGCCGCAATGAGGCTAATCGCAACACAAAAATCAGCGAAATCCAGCTACAGGCCTGCAATTCACACGCGTCAGGCGGGAACAATCACCATAAAAGTAGGAAAAAACCTACAAACAAATGTCAAACAACAGCGAAGCACAATGGACGTTGCCGGAGCAAGTACGGAGGAGAACCAGAACCCCACAAGCCCCCCGGAGGACCAGCCTGGGACCTCGGGGTCAGGGAATGGCAAGGAGAAGAAGAGTAGGAAGAAAAGGTTCAGTCCGCAGAAAAACAGGATCCTGATAACGGAGGTGATAGAACACCATCAGCTACTGTTCGTCACCTCCACTGTGTCATTGGCAAAAAAAGATAGACTATGGCAGTCCATCGTGGACAAGGTGAATGCAGTCGGAGTGCTGAAGAGGACAATAGAAGAGGTCCAGAGGTGCTGGAATTATGTCAAGCGAAAAATCAAGCTGGAACTCGCCAACAACCGGAAGGCAGCAATGCAGACTGGAGGTGGGAGTCCAGCGCCACAGGAGGAGCTGGACACGATGGAGGAAATGGTGACCACAGTCATCAGTGGCAGGGAGACGGTGGCAGGGAGTTGGGGGCCTGGACACTGCACAACAGGACCGGACACAACAGCAACAGGGTGAGTAACAACCAGGGCCTGGGGGGACGGGGGGAAATGGGCACAATGGCACACATGCACAAGTAAGCATAGCACATCTTCAGACAAACCTTGTCCCAGACCACCAACTCCCGCCAAGAGACCAATGTACCCAAATATGCAACATGTCAGCGCTGTACAAGCACAGAAGTCAAAGGCACACCGCATGTAAGAGATAAGGGGCATCGAAATCAGAGCTGCAGTGGCGACTCTCCCAAAATGCGGCACACACACATCACATGCAGAGCACATCAATATGTGGCTCAATCCGCAAAACACCTACAACAGAACACAGGACACAACTGGTGCGGCTTGGGTGCAGACACTGGCCAATCACATTTGGCACTGCAGGGAAATGTGAGTTGATAATGCACAAGTACAAACACACACGTCTGTTGTCAAAATGTCCACTGTCCCCCATCAAATAGGCAGCTCGTCCCAAACACCCACAATGTACCCAGTCATGCTGTCTGTATGAAAACATGTACAATGCGACAACATACATGTGGACAAATTGTTAAACTGCATCTACCCTTCACATTGCAGAGGGAGAATCAACACCTCCTGCAGAGCAGCCCGACCCTGGCTTCTTTGATGACGAAGAGGACCACCACAGCTTCGACTCCGATGCCCTCCAACTGCTTGTGGAGAGCCTACGCAGCCCACTTCCAGGAGCTGGGCAGCCCAGCTGCTACGAGGATACCCCACCCCTTGCACAGCCAACACAGCAGGCAGCACCCCACCCCACGGCTGCCTCCCAGGACCCCCACGATGAACACATGGCCATCCAACGCATGTGTTGGGGTGCTAGGAGAATCTAGTAGAACAGATGCGGGTGGGTTTCAACCGCATGGCAGACAAACTAGATGCCATACATGGGTGTCTAAGTCCCACCAGGGACCACTCACGGTCCCTTACGGTCACCCACAGTCCGCTCCATGCTCTCCAACGGACCATGGCTGACATCGCTGAAGTCCTGACTCAGAGAATAGAACAACTGTCCAGTCAGAGTGGCTCTAGCGAGGTCACACAGGAGTTGGGAAACATGCGGAGGTTAATGGAGACCATGGAGCGGGCGAATGCGGAAAGTGAGCAGGACCATCGTCATGGCATTTTTGCTACAAGGCCTGGCGCTGATGCATGCTGCTGCTACAACTCCATCCACATCTCCGCCCCTTGAAGTGTCAGTGCCACACAGTGTTGGAGACAGAACACCACCACCCACACGTGAGGCACATGAAACAGCAGAGGACGAAGATGCGGATGATTCTGCCCTTGTGGTAAGAAGGACGCAGTAGCATGCATCTCCGCCACAGGGCTGGCTTCAGCTTGGTTCTGCCCTCTGCATCATCACCTTCCACTGTCCCCCGATGCACTCTGCGACACTCACCTTGGAACTCGACATGGACTACCAAATGCTGTTTGATCGCCAATGACACAGCAATCAGACTGCGGACTGAACTCTTCCTCTTCCTTTGGACTTGTCATTCCCAGAAGGACTCTGGCTGGTGCTCCACGGGCCAACATCGTCAGGTGGGGTTTGCATGGCCCTGTACTGCTCCGGATGCAACACTCCACTGAATGTGCAATAAACACTCACAATATTCACACAGATGTGTCCTGTCTATGGTCTTCAAGTTTGGAAGTATGGATGAATGTAGGCTCATTGGACTCCTCTTACGTTCATGTGGCTAATGTCGTAGAACAGGGGTCACAGGGTGACACATTGCCGAATGTGGTCCGGGTGGCGCTGGCACAACAACAGGGACACACGCATGAGTTACTTCCTACTCCAGCCCAGTACGGAACCACGCCCAGGGCCCCGGGGTCATTTACAAACCCTTAGGCTGGACTGGCATACACCAGGACAGCCCACTCCGCTTATGCTCACAGGGGGGGACAGCAACGCTACTTGTCCCGGGTCTGCCCTGTAGTAATCTGCTGATCACAGGTCTAGTTGTCAGTATGCCACAGCCATGCCGTCACAGCTGGTTTACACCAACACCACACCCATCCAGCACATGCGTCACAGGATATGTGACCCTGCCAATAAAAAGAGCCGGGCGCACGTGCTCAACGCCATTTCCACTCTCTATCTGGGTGCATCCGTGTGGTGTTAATATAGGCATAAGGGCCTCGGGCCCTGCAACATCACATTCCCCAGGACCGGAGGTGACATGATGGCGTCCGCAACACGATGCCCAATCATGCAGGGTCCATGACTGTGGGGGCACAGACTTGGTGGCACCGGATACATTGCGGCCGGCACAGGCACACCGCCACGGGACGGTGACTTTGGGTGCACTGAGGTAGGGGCACCTTAAGGGCTGAGAGGGTGTGCAGCCTGCAATGATGCTCCGTCCAGGCGGTCAAAACTGCTCAGGATTTGTGTGCCCTGCTGGACTGCAATGTAGGCCAGAGCCAGCAGTCAGCCGGCCTACCATGTGGCGTCGCATCACGGATCACAGAGTTAGTGGCACCTCAAGGGCTGAGCGGGTGTGCATCCTGCGATGAGGCTGGGTGCACTGGTATGTCCTCTGCCATGGTGAAATCAAGACCCAGAATCAAATGTGAGACCTGGTGGCCTGTGGAGCGGGGCTGCATGATGTGGAGGGTGCCATGTCCGCGGGGAACGTGTGGCTTGCAGCGGTACGTGGTGGGCCCTCATTGCTACACACCGAGGGCGGAAGGTGAGCAGTGGGGCCTGGGTGCGCAGGGGCGGGCATGCACCGCTGAGCAGCGGGAGGGGCTGGGGTGCATCTGCCTGGGTGCGCAGGGGCGGGCATGCACCTTTGGGCGGCGGGAGGGGCTGTGGTGCATCTGCCTGGGTGCGCAGGGGCGGGCTTGCACCGCTGGGTGGCGTGAGGGGCTGGGGTGCATCTGCCTGGGTGCGCAGGGGCGGGCATGCACCGCTGGGTGGCGGGAGGGGCTGGGGTGCATCTGCCTGGGTGCGCTGGGGCGGGAATGCACCGCTGGGCAGCGGGAGGGGCTGGGGTGCATCTCCCTGGGTGCGCAGGGGCGGTCAGGCGATGATGTCTTTGTATGTACTTTGCCATTCATGTATCTGTTTCAGATGACGGATCTGTTTCAGATGTATCACCTGGTGAACTGCACTACATACCGGCACATGGTTGAAGACACACCGGTGGCAGCAGGTGAGCAGTGTGGCCTGGGTGTGCATTGTCAGCACTCTCTCTCTCTGTCCATCTCTTCTGTTGTCTGTATCTCTCTCCCCCTCTCTAGCCGTCTTTCTCTCGCTCCCCCTCTCTGGCCGTCTTTCTCTCGCTCCCCCTCTCTGTCCGTCTTTCTCTCGCTCCCCCTCTCTGTCCGTCTTTTTCTCGCTCCCTCTCCTTCACTCTCTCTCTCTCTGTCCTTTCATGTGCGCAAGACACACCTTCTCATCATGATTTTTGTCTTGCAGGCTGTGACCTACGGATTGTCCCAAGGGGAGCCGTCATGTGTCTTCATTTCTGTTGTGTGTTTCTTTGAATACATTTTCATTTGTTACATCGTAGGTGAATGTGTGATGCTCGTTTTTGTGACGACACATGCATGTCACCAAATGTGATTGTGCGACATCAGGCGGATTATTTGGTACATGATTCCGTGTAGTTGATGTGGCATGTCTTGGGCCGGGAGGTAGGGGTGCCCGGGGAGGGGGGGTCCTGGGGGTGGTGGTGGTGGGTGTTGTGGCCCTCTTGGGTGTCCGGCCCGCATGTTCAGTGGCTCCATGGCATCTATTGTTTTTCAGGTGTCGGTCTGGGCTGGGCTCCCTTTTGTGGTGCAAGCTGCCGTCTGACTTTACACCAGGTCAGAGCAGGTGTTAGTTTCCTGCTGCTAACGCGCCTTATCGCCTGTTTTGAGTTCGTATCGCCGATCTGGCTGGTAGTTGAGAATGTTGCGTAGTGGTGTTGTCGCGGCTTTTGGCAAGGGAACGCCTACTCTGCATCTCATTAGCGATAGTTGCCGGGGACATCTGTTGCGATGTTTTTTGCTGCTGCTATCGTGGGTAAACTGGTGTTATGGGCTGTTAACACCAGCTTGTGAATGGGGCAATATGTTTATCGCAACTTTGGCTGCGATAAAGTGCCGTTAACTCGGCGATAGCTCCTCGAGAATATACCCCTCAGTCAATTGACAATGAGCTACGCATTGCTGTGAATTGTTTACCGCCTGAAACCCAGTCACAATGCACCTCCACCTCGCAGGAAATTTGTCCTAGACACCTTCTCTTTAAACCTAAAAAAATGCCTTGTGGTCCATCTTTCAGACATTTGAGGAAACTGACATCTCAATACTACTGTCTTCCACTAAACTTTCCAACCACTTCAATCACCCTCCCCACTCCAAATCCCTTAAGGAAACTTCACACCTCCTGATACCCCTATGGACCAGAATTATCAATGCCTCTCTTACGCAAGGCACCATGCCGGAATGTCTAAAAAGTGGACAGGTCACACCTATACTAAAAAAACCAGATGCGAACCTCTCTGATCCCAACATTTTTTGCCCCATTTCGAGCATCTCTCCCTTAGCCAAGCTGGAATAATGTGTTCATCAACAACTCTGCAATCGCATTGACCAGCACCAACTCCTCGACCACTGCCAATCTGGTTTCAGACCAGGTCACAGTACTGAAACCGCCATGGTCAACTTTGTCGACGATGCTTTACGCTTTCTTGATCATAATGAATCTTGTCTTTTAATCCTTCTAGATCTATCATCAGCGTTTGACACAGTCAAACATGAAACCCTCCTGAACCCCTTAGAACTTAGGATGGGTCTCTCTGTTACTGTCTTAAAATGGTTCTGCTCATTCCTACAAAACAGATCTCAACGAGTCCTAATCAATCATGACTTATCCGATCAAACACCGGTCACTATCGGCATTCCCCAAGGTTCTTCACTTTCGCCCACCCTGTTTAATCCATACATGGAACCCCTGACTTAAATCCTCAAACACTCCTTCTCCTACCATATGTACGCTGATGATACGCTATTGTACATGAAGATTACCTCTCCTAACGACATCAGCACTCTCAATAACATCTTGAACAAAACTCAACACTGGTTAACATTTAACCACCTCATACTTAACGCCCTCAAAACTGAATTCCTATTCTTCTCGCCTCCCTACACCACCTCTAACATCAAAGACTAGCTCCCACTACTCACCGCCTTGAACTGTATCCCACATATTGTTGATTCAGCATCTCCACATCTTAAGAAAACTAAAGCCTTTCCTGCCCAATGCAGATCTCAAGATGGCGGTTCAGGCTCTTGTGATCTCCAAACTTGACTATGGGAATGCTACCCTTGTTGGCCTACCGAAAATAAAACTAGCACCGTTGAGGGCTACCACTCCATGCTGCTGCACGGCTCATCACAGGCGTAAAGAAAAATTATCACATCACCCCAGCCCTCCACTCTCTGAACTGGCTACCTTATGAATCTAGGATCCACCTAAAAATAGCATGCATGACATACAAAGACATCCACCACAACACTCCTCGCTACCTGGCTCAGAAACTGGCGCTATCCGGAAGGAATAGAGCTTCTCGTAGTACATGCTCCCTACTGCTGAAACCCCTAATATTTCATAAAAAGAAAACCTATAAGAGATCTTTCTCTGGAATTGCCCCAAGAATTTGGAACTCTCTTCCCCCAGAGATCAGGACCATCCCTTCATTCGTTCTTTTCAAAAACGAAGTAAAAATGAGACTACTGAATAATGTCCTTCCTATCTGAGGCGACTATCCATGCCAATTTGAATTCCTTGCTGGTGTTTTCACGATATCTCTTTGTATTATCTTTTCATGCTGTATTTTCTATATTTTGCTCCTTGTATATTTAATGCTATTTATTAGGTTGTACAGCGCCCTGACACCAACATTTTGGTCAAGTTCACGCTTTATAAAACTTTATAAATAAATAAAAAAATATACACAGAGTGCCATATTGAGAAGAGTGATAATGTACAACACATCTTCCTCCTTTACACAAACAAAGAAGAAAGTGAAAATAAAGCCATAGAAATATTCAACAACAGTAATCATTTAAATAGGCAGGAGGTCTGCGACATCTTAAGCTTCTGGTCTCCATAAACTTAAGTGCATTTTGAGAATTGTTATCTAAATCACAGGCATCACCACCACCCACTTCCCTTGACTGCCAACCAAAGAATCAGGAACAACATCTTCCATTTCAGACAACAGGTAACCAGAGCTACTCTGTATGTTGTCCAAATTAGAGTCAGCAAAATCAAGAGAATGTGAGACCTTGTTTCTTTGATAAAAGGCCACACAGCGAAGATTCCATTCTTCGCCATTTGTCAAAACAACAAAGTGTGGAAAAACATCCTTAACAGTAAAAGGTCCTCTAAATTTAGAGAGACCCCTAGACAACCTACCCGGTTTAACCTTGACCAAATCACCTTTGGAAATGTGGACTCTTCTGCTTTGTGGAACAATAACAGGGAAGAACCTAAATGACCACCTTTAGCAACCCACTCTTTAATCCATGAAGGAGTAAGTTTAGTACTAGGACGTCTACCACGCATGAGTTCAAAAGGGGACTTATCACCCTGATTGTGTTTAGTGGTATGAAAAGCCCAAACCATTTCTCTCACCATATCCTGTGCAAACCTTCCACTACACATTCCATCTGAACAATGCCCTTAACAACTCGGTTAATTCTCTCTCACAAACCATTCCCCTGCGGGTTATATAAAGAAGTGCGATGATGCACCACACCACACTCAGCAAGAAAAGTGCACATGTTACGAGAGACAAGCTGGGTAGCATTATGAGTAATTAATACAGTAGGAAAACCTTCCTCCTGAGATAAATTCTTCAAGAAAGAAATATTGCTCTCTGTGGTAATGTCTTTGACAAAACCCCCACATAACCACTTTGAAAAAACATCAATAACCACAATAGCAAAACGTTGACTAAGTGGTAGTTCGTCCATAGGTTCTATGAAATCCAGACACATGCTATGCCAAGCACTACCTGGATTTGCAATCTGACCCATGACCGATTTGACACCAAACTTAAGCATTTAATCCCCCTCCTTGCACACAGAACATGTCTCAATCCAAGATGAAACCTGCTCGTCCATGCCTGGCCACCAGAAATTAGTTTTTATATGCGTTGAGTCAATGTTTGGCCCAAATGCCTCTCATGAGCCAAATTGAGAAGTCTGGACCTTAAACCAGAAGGAGGAATACATCTATCACCTCTCATGAGAACATTTGAACCACAAATAGACAATTCGCCCAAGATCTTAATAAGGGGACGTACCGAAACAAGAATACAACTCTCACGTCTGGAACCTAACTTAACTAGGTCCATAACTGCTTTAAGTACATAATCAGCATCCAGCGCTTTGCACCATTCATCATAAGAAAAAGTTCCCTCACCGACAACAACCACATCATGAACGGAAGCAACAGCTCCCTCCTCATTAGCTACAACAATGGACACATTATCCAAATCCTCCAATTTAATAGATCGTCTAGAAAGGCAATCAGCTTGAAGATTCTTCCAACCCTGAATGTGAGAAATCTCATATTGATATTCTTGTAATTTGGCAGCTAGTCTTGCCAACCTGGCTGAACCTTTTCCCGCACCACCAGGTGACAAAATTTTAACCAACGGTTTGTGGTCTGTTTTAAGCACAAATCTTGTTTCCAAAAGGTATGTGCGGCAATATTGAACACCCCATGCAGCTGCAAGTGCCTCTCTTTCAATGACAAAATAGTTCTGTTCTGATGATGTGAGTGTTCGAGAAGCAAGTGCAACCGTTTATTCGCACTCATTTTTGTAAAAGCACCACACCCAAGCCTGTGGCACTAGCATCAACCATGAGAATAGAAGTGTGTTTGATGTCAAAAGGTGCCAACACATTAGCTTCACACATTTCCTTTTTTATGAGATTAAAACAAATGATCTGTTGTTCACCCAAAACAAATTTTACACTTTTTTTTTTTTTAAATCTGTTTTTATTGGCATTTAGTAAACAAATACATAAGCAGTTATTGCATCTTTTCTGCAGTGTGCAGCGACATTAGGTGATGTGCGTCACTGGACATCAATATACATTTATTCCATCAGTGAGGTATCAAAAGTTGCTTTCAACATGATACTTTAAGCTAAGGTTACTTATGGTGCATCCTTTACCCACAATTGATACATCTAGTATACATGCGCATGGTGCGGCATTGGTTATGCTTAAATAGTCAATTCAATGCAGATAGATTGGTTAAGCTGTTCATGTGACAAAAACTGTGTACATGGGGTGTTGAACTTGGAGTAGGGTTGGAATGCTCACGCAAGTTGGAGTATGTAGAATGCTGTATTTATGCCTCCGAGGGCGCTCCTTAGTGATGTCATTGCCATAAGGTTATGATGTGCGAGAGCATCAAAGCAGTAATGTTTAGTTTGTGGCACATGATCTGTTGCAGAAACGTGGTCTATGAGTGAGGGTCGCGTGTGCGGTGTTGGCTGTCTAGATCAGGTGTCTGAAGGGACTGAGTTGGAAGGTCGGTAGATTGCTGTAGCGTTGCTAGGATTGCGTCCCAGGTTTCAGCTATAGGTACTTTCCTGAGACCCACTATTTCTTCCCGCTTGATCGCTATGCCTTCTGCTCTGGCCCACGCAATGGTGGAGCGTTTTCAAGCCTGCACTTGTAGGGAATCTGACGCTTTCCATCTTTTTGTGATTAGTCGTGATGATGAACTGGTTCTGGCCTCGCCCCGGGACCCTGCGTGCGGCCTGGTCCTCACCCACCGCAGTCAATGTATGTCACTTTTGGACAATTTTAGAAAAAAGCGAGTGCATCCAGGATGGAGTGTGAAGTGCATGGGAGGGATTTGTGATGGTGATGTTAGCAGGGAAGGTAGTGCCTATATATACATCAGCAATCAATATTTACAACCTATCCAGGCAGAACGACTGGCCTGTACATATATGACAAATCATAACAAAATAAATGCAGATATCAAATCTCTGTCATCCATGTTTGACAATGAAGTAGAAAATCTGTCACAACTGTCTCCCATGCCCTTCCCACTTCATCCTGGATGCACTCGCTTTTTTCTAAAATTGTCCAAAAGTGACATACATTGACTGCGGTGGGTGAGGACCAGGCCGCACGCAGGGTCCCGGGGCGAGGCCAGAACCAGTTCATCATCACGGGACACAGACACCCCCGCGGCTAACGGATTAGGGGGAGCCCAGAGGTGACTGAGGTGACCGTGAGCGGCAGACGGCCGCAGATCCACGCTGATTCCTTACACTCCATGTTAAAACTGTATTTGAACAGAACAAAGTCTGGGGGTCACTCGGTGCTGAAGATACACTCCAAGGATATCCATCCAAAATGAAACCAAAAGGGGGCGCTTTGGTGCAGGCGAATTAGCTTGACAAATACGCAGTCCCAAAACCAACAATGATAGACGAAAGGGCCTCAGGGGGACGGACTGCCGAGGCAGAGCCATCACTCAATTCAATCATGGCAGCTATCCAGGTACTGGGACAACGCTCAAGACAAAAATTGACAACATTTCTATTGAAATGAACTTGGTTAGAGCAGACATGAACAAGACATCGGAGCGGGTCACAATGACGGAGACGAATATCACTGAGCTCCAAAGCACGACGCGGAAACTGGAAGAACAAGTCCAACAACTCATCCACCAACACCGTCAGGTAGCCCTTGACTGGAGGACCAGGAGAGAAGGGCCCACCGCAACAATATTCGTGTGGTTGGGGTTCCGAAAGGGGCGGAGGGACCAAGCGTGGACCTCTTCCTTGAGTATCTAGTACTAAACCACCTCAAACCCAAATGGCTCTCCACCTTCTTCACCATGGAGAGGGCCCACAGGGGCACCCCCGAGGACAATCATAGCAAAAGTCATGAACTATAGAGATCGCGATGCTATATTGCAGGCTGCACGCCTCCAAGGAGATCTCCAATACTAAAACACCACTGAATGGTTCTTCCCGGATTTTACTCTCAAGGTGCAGCATGAGCGACACTCCTTTGATGGCGTTAAGCGTGCACTGAGGGACAAAGGAATCAAGTACATGGTGTTCTTTCCTGCGAAGCTCAAAATCATTGCTAATGGGAAATCATTGTTTTTCTTGACGCCGTCGGAGGTGCAAGCTTGGCTAGACGAAGGGACCACACGGAAGGCAAGATCAAGAACGGGTGAAAGTTGGAGAGACACCCGTGAGCGTACACCGAGCTCCTCAGATGGCCAAGTAGACTCCAACAAGTGAGCTCACAGATCCTGGAGGTCGATATCTATGAGCCTGTCGCCCTCGGTGGCCGGTGGGGAATGAACTCACCTCCCCTTGATACCAGACTGAGGGACCAGTGGTGCCAATCTGTAATGTACAATGTTTGAACTTGTATCAAGGGAATGCACATGCAGCTAGGGGCCGGCGCTGCGGGACTGATTGCACATAATAACGACAATCTCCGCAAGTGGGCGAGTGTAGACCCCTGGGCGCCTCGAGAGAGTGTCATCCCATAACAGTTGATTAGTTAATTGGGCGACAGGCGCTCTGCTAGTTGGGGATGTGGGTAGTTTTAAACTTACGCAGCAGGGTAGTAGGGAGGAGGGATGTAGTTCATGGGAATTTTCTGTTGGTGATTGTACTTTCTTTATCAATAGGACCCGGGGAGGGTGGTTGTTTGGCCGGTTATGGATGGTCTCAGCTTGCTAGACCCCGATTGCTAAGACTGAGTTGCATACACCGAGCGCTGAATACACATCACCTGAACCCAAATGAGTTGCACTGGGACAAGAGCCTTAAGCTCCTTTGTTGGAACGTCGATGGGCTTGGAGACAAGGTTAAGCGGAGTATCATGCTCCAATACATAAAGCGGCATACTCCTGACGTTGTGCTACTCCAAGAGACCCACTTAGTCGGAAACACTTGTAAGGTCTTGAACAGATGGGGGTACAAACTTGTCGCCCACTCCGGGTTCACGTCAGGGTTAAGAGGTGCTGGTATTCTTCTTAGGCAATCCTTCCCGCTCAGTATACAACACACTTGGACTGATGAACTGGGTCTCTACACCGCTGTCTCGGGACAATGGGAGGGACACACCCTTACAGTAGTAGCAGTTTATGTTCCACCGGGACTGCAGTGCCAGATCTTTAAGGATCTGGTCACTTTCATGCTGTCGCTCCCTGAGGGCGCATTGATTGTGGGAGGAGACTTCAACTCAGTTGTCTCGGGCAATCTTGATCGCTATTTGCCCCGAGATACTGGCGCTGCAAGTAGTTGGCTCACAAACTTTCTTGAGGCACTTGGCCTCACGGATCTTTGGAGGGCACACCACCCTGATTGCAATCAATACACTTTCTATTCTGGGGCGCACAATACCTTCTCCAGAATAGATTGCGTGCTCATGCCCATGTCCCAGATAACTACGGTACGTGAAATACCGCACTTGACAAGGGGGATATCAGATCTCTCCTCGATATGGATGCACTTGGCTTTGAGTGACAAAAGGGTGGGTAGCGTAGCGCTCATAAACTCCTGGTACCGTCACAATCCCGCAGTAAAAACTGCGCTCATGCAAGCCATTGACCTCTACTTCCAGGAAAACTAAGGGTCGGTCGGATCTCCCTCGACTCTCTGGGAAGCTTTTAAAACAGTGATCAGAGGGCAAGCACTGTCAGCGATTGCCGGAGCGCGCAAAGAAAAGTTTAAGGACATGCTCTGACTTGAAAGCGATCTCCTCCAACTTGAGGAGGAAGTGGGCGGAGGGCACAGACAGGATACTCTCCATCAATTACAACTGAAGAGGAGCGAGTACAAAGCTGTCGCAACAGACATGGCTAAAACCTTAGCAAAAGATAGGGATGGCAGACCGTATGATCAGGGAGACCAATCTGGCAAATTAATTGCATGGTTAGACCGGAAAGAAAAGTCGAATAGACTCATACCTGAACTAAAATGTCATGCTGGTGATGTGATTGCAGATCCCCAGGCCATAGTTAATGCATTTGCAGACCACTACAAAGTGGTATACCAGAGCAGCTCGGATTTGCCGGAGGAGGACTCGACGGCACTCCTCGCGGACATCACCCTACCTACCCTTACAGCAGAAGAACGGCAAACATATGGGCAGTGCCCTAACAAACGATGAAATACCTCAGGCGATTAGGAACCTCCAGCCGGGGAAAGCCCTGGGTCCCAATGGAATACCCATCGAGCTATACAAGCTTAAACCTGACAAACTGGCACCCCACCTTAAAAACATGTTAGTGGCAAGTAGAGAGTGAGGCATACTTCCACGTGATCAAAGAATAGCAACGTTAGTCACCATACACAACGAAGGGAAACCGAGAGACGAATGCTCATCCTATAGGCCCATCTCCCTTTTGAACGCGGAACCTAAAATCCTAGCTAATCTACTGGCAACCAGGCTAAACCAGGTTATTTGTAAAATGGTGCATCCCGACCAATCCGGCTATCTGCCTCATCGCAACACAGCTCTAAATCTACGTCGGTTACACTGCGTACTGGGGCGAACGGCCACAATCCGTGAGGACGCGATCGTGGTATCACTGGACGCCACTATGGCATTTGACACGATTGCATGTCCATACTTATTCGCAGCCCTCAAGAAGGTGGGCTTTGGTCCCGGCTTCATTAGATGTGTTAAACTCCTCTTCGGGACCCACTGGCACAAGTAGTGGTTAATAACAAGCTGTCGGAGGCATTCACCCTTGGACGAGGGACTCGACAGGGCTGTCCGCTCTCCCCCTTGCACTTCGCCCTATCACTTGAACCGTTAGCGGCCTGGATACGCCAGCAAACATCCATTAGGGGACTCAAATGGACAGAGGGATGGAGGACTGCATCTCCTTGTACGCTGATGACATTCTTCTATACCTCGCCTCTCCCCGGATATCGCTCGGTGTTGTCCTGGTCATCTTCACTAACTTTGGGAAAAACTCTGGGTATAAAATCAACTGGAGTAAGTCACTGCTCAACGTATTGCACGGGAACCTCCCCCCCGCCTCGTGATTGCCCCATACAAGTAGCAATGGAGGGATTCAAGTATCTAGGCATCTGTATCACCTCCAAGGCCAAACGTCGGTACAAGCGCGATCTCCTCCCCCCATTACAAAGATTAAAGCGAGATGTTGCGACCTGGAAGGCGCTGCCGCTCTCACTGTTGGGAAGGGCAGAACTCTTTAAAATGATGTCTCTTCCACGCTTCCTATACGTCCTGCAGAACTCCCCGGACCCGGTACCGACTAGGTACTTCAAAGAAATAGAAAGCATCCAGAGAGACCTCGTGTGGGACGGCAGACCCCGGATTGCACTTCACAAACTCACAGAGTGGTATGACAGGGGTATAGGGCTCCCTGATATCAGAAAATACTACTGGGTGGCCCATTTTGCAGCGGTAAACCACTGTACCTTTCGTCTCGGTGATGATCCCGGATACAGGATGGACAGATGGCTGCTCCCCGGGGGGAATTTCAACAGAGCACTTTATTCCAGACTCCGCAGGCATTTATTAACAGGACCGACATATCACTCAGTCCAAGTCTGGCACACAGTAAACCATAGCTTAGGATGGGACCAAAAACTCACACTGGCCACCCCGCTGTGGGACACCAAACAACTGGGCACCCTGGGAAGGACCAAAGGATTTGATGAGTGGGATCTCATTGGGTTGTCACGGATCAGAGATCTCTGGGAGGCAGGTAAGATGGTATCATTTGCCTCGCTCCAGCAAACACACCAACTAGCAGACACGTAATACTTCAGGTACCTGCAGGTCCGGCACTCCCTCCAGACTAACCTCCCAGACGGGTCCTCTCCCCCTGAATCTTTTCCACGGGAGGACAGAGTACTTGACAGTTACTTGCCAGATAAGGTCATCTCCCTAACATATAAAAAACTCATCAACAACACTCCAGATCCTCTGGTGCCTTCGCAGGAACGATGGGAGAGGGACGGTCGAGCTGGATGACGAGGAATGGCGGGAGGCAGTTGCCTCTCCAAGGGAGGTAGCAATTACATACAAGATACGACTCATTCAGCTAAACATTCTACACAGAATCTATATCTCTGGACCCAGACTCTGCAAATGGGAGGGACGACTGATGGGCAGTGCAGGAGACTCTGTGGCCTAGAGGGCGCCTTTCTACACATATTATGGGAGTGTGGGTCGATACAGGAATATTGGAGGAAGGTACACGAGTGCGTGAGCGAGGTATTGACAATTGTGATTAGGCCTGAAGCCAAGAGGTGCCTCTTGAACGTGTGGGAACCCACATACCTTACAGTAAGGACAAGCTATAGGCAACTTTGGGTCAAATGATAGCCAAAAGGAACATTGCACGACTGTGGGGGGCAGCAACACTGCCTACGCTTGCAACCTGGAAGGTGGATATGGACTGGTGTATGGTAAAGGAAAAAACTGTCTATGTTGCACGTGAGTGCCCCCAGAAATGGATTGCTATGTGGGGCAGATGGAATGTGTATCGTGGGAATATATGTGACCCCCTGTTCTCCCTTCCCAAGACGGTCCAGCATCACCGTAATCATCATTCCTATCATGTTCCACTGCATTTGGGGTGCTGCACTATGTAGCTCAAGTCTTCAGAATTGTTCTAATCGAATCTAAGTGCCTATGTAAGGTCGTAACCAGAAGGTTTAATAAAAAGAATTTAAAAAAAAAATAACTGCCCAAAGAAAGGAAGCAATGGTGTAACAAACATATACATCTCCTAGTTGCTGAATAAAAGATTGGGCTGGCAAACACTGTCTAAAACTGTGTTTCCATACAAAAGGAACAATGTGGTTTTTCTAGGGGTGGGCGGAATTTGCGAAATCCACTTTCGCAAATTATCGCGAAAATGTTAAAAATTATCGCAAACACGTGGAAATATCGCGAAGATGCGGAAGTTTTTTTCCCGCATGTTCGCGAGATTTTCTGCATGGTTGCGGCTCGCCAACTTACCCATGTGGTTGCTCGCGGGCGCGGCCATCTTGTTTTCAGTTGTCTCGCGGTGCATGATCGCGAGAAGAAAGACATGATCGCGCGACGCATGATGTCACTGCGGGCGCGAACTGTCGCGAGACAGCGCAAATGGCTAAAAACAATACAACATCTCATGGAGAACGCGACCGGATCAAGAAAACTTGTCGGCGAATGCAGGGATTCAGGTAAGGCGATTGCGCGCACGCGAGAATGTATTATTTTCCAGCGCGAGCAAGAAACAAATTATCGCCAAGCTGCGGAATGCGGAAATTTTGACATTTTCGCGCTCTCCACGGAACGCGAAAATGTCAAATTATCGCAATTTCCGCGAACGGAACAAAATTTTCACCCAGGCCTAGTTTTTTCCTCTCTTGACTATATATAGGGCAAAAGAATAAAAAGTGCAAAATGGATTGTGTAGATTTTCCGTCACAAGGACAGGGCACTAACTGTTTCAATGAATTAGTATTTTCAGGGAAACCAATCATAAGTGGAATGAGATTTAAATGGAATTGTGACAAAATAAATCGATGCTGTACATTTTGAATGAAGCCCAGGTACAAAAGTGCACAGTGCTCTACGGGAGGTAGCATCTGGTATAAAATTATTGTGCTTTTAGGCTTGTTTTTAGTTGCTCTATCGCTTGCTACCTTGGCCAGCAGCAGTTCTTTTAGTTTAAGCTTCGAGAAGGTGACGCACAACAATGGGGTATCATACAGTTCACGCAGACTCAACAATGTTAAAGTGGTCTCTATATAACTCATGTAGCACACAAGAGGGTAGCAGTTCCTAAAGAAGTAACATAATACAGGAGGAAAGTTACAAGTTGATACTTGGGGGAGGGGGAAGCTTCCTTATTAGGAAGTAGTGCCCTCACACACCTGTGAAGGTGTCATGCTTTATCACGGAGTGTTTTGCTCCTTGTGGGGTCGGCGCTGCAATACCGCAAAGGCCTAGCAAGTTGGGTCTCTTTAGCGGAGATCTTTTTGTAGAATGCCTTAAAGGTGAGTGCAGGTGTGTGGAACAAGTGAATCGGTGGGTTAAAAATACCACGGAGGTACCCTGAGGGTGATTTTTATTCCTGGGTCCCCCAGATAAGGTTAAAAGCAATATCTAAATTGTTAATTCCCAACCATGAGGAACCACAATTTAGTAGTGAGTGCAAGTGGTACTCTATATAATTCAACCATAGAATTGAAAGCGCATGGTCCATATTCAATATATCCCTTACCATTGATTGGTTCAGTTTAACACTATCCCTTCTCCATATTGAGTTCTACCATTAAATAGGGGCCAATTTAATCACGTCACTGTTAAAAGGTAAACCTACTTCGCTGTCGCAGATTAAGTTTGGGCAAGTGCCGAGGCAGATTTCATCTTTTATAAAAAGCGTCCTCCACATGCTGCAGCTCTCCAACTTCCGCCATGCCCCAAATTGCAGCCCCATATGTGCTGATAGCTTTTGCTTTAGCTGCATAAATCTTCAGCATTTCCCAGGATAGGTTCTGAGACTAATTTTTCAGAAAATCTAAAAAGTGCAGCAATACTTCTTTCCATAAAGTTGGCTCTATTTGTCGCGAAGTTTTAACAATTTAAAAAAACTTTTTATTGATTACAAATTAACCACAGTACCATATGATTACAATTGCTTCTTGTCACGCCCATCGCGTTGCTTCATACAATAAAATATCAGCATCAACTGCACATTAATCAAATTCAGAGTCGACGGCTTCATCGTGCATTGCTCCGGTTTCACCCAAATCAACTCGAATCTGTATCTGACTCCGTCAGGGGCAGGTTACAGATGTTCCCCCTGTAGGTATTCAACCTTCCCCACACTCTTTCCCACTTCTTGGGGCACCCTCGATTTATATATGTCACCCTCTCTGCCACCATAGCTTCATCCATATCCCCACACCACTCTTGATATGTTGAACCGATCTGGGATCCCCAGCATTTGGCTATGTTTCGCTTGGCAAACATCATACCTTGCGTCGCCCAGTCTGCGTGATTAAGGTCACTCGGTTCCCAAATATTTAAGAGACACCTTCTGAGTTCCGGTGGGACCACCCCTCCACTAACCTGTGTAATGGTTCGCATAATTGTGTCCCAGTAGGCCACTATCTCTGGACATTCCCATAACGTATGATAGAAAGTACCATCCAACCCGCATTGTCGTAGACAGAGTGTGTTCTCTGCCTTCCCTATCTTACATAGAATCACTCTTGTGTAATAAATGCGGTGCAGTATTTTTAATTGCACTAATCTCAATTTGGAGGAAATTGCTACTTCGAGCGGGGAGGAGAGAGCCTCTTGCCAGTCAGTATCGTCAAGGTCGCCTACCTCGATCTGCCACTTTTCGCAGAGGGATTGCGTGGGATCTGGTTGATTATTAATGATTTTGCGATAGGTGAAAGAAATGGCTTTTCTGGTCATATGCTCTGTCAGGAGTCGATCTTCTAAGGGAGAGGCCTCGGGAGTGTCGTTCCCGCCGGGATAGCTGATATCAGTGCATGTCTTATTTGAATATACCTGAATTGTTCCGTGGGTGCTAATTTGTACTGCTCTTGGAGGCTGGTGAATGTGACAACCTCACCCTTACTCCATAAATCACCCACCGTTGAGATTCCGATGGCGTCCCAGCATCCATAACCTTTGCTGGTGCTGAGCCTGCCCAGTCTCTGTGCTTCCCATGGCGGGGTCATCTGCGTTATAACACTGTCCCATCCCAATGTTGTTTTAACCATGTGCCATATCTGGACTGTGTGTGCTGCAGGCCCCCTTAACGGTGGTTTGCGCTTTGTAGTGTAAAGAGCCCTCATCACTTCCCCCTCTCCCAAGCTGTGTATATCTGATCTAAACGCTGGGTTCGTTTGTGGGACGTGGAGCCATTGATTTATCACTATTAGCTGGGATGCCCAGTAGTATGATGGAATATTTGGGAGGGCGATGTCACCATCATACCATCCCCTGAACAATTTGGTCATGGCTATTCGGGCCGGTTTCCCTTTCCAGGGCAGGTTGGTCACTGCCGCCGCAATTGTCTTGAAATAGCATGTTGGGACCGTAAACGGGGAGTTCTGCAAGGCATAGAGGATCCTGGGAGAGCCATCATTGTGAAAAGTGCAGCTCTCCCGAGCGGTGTCAGTGGTAGGGATTGCCAGTGTTTCACATCTTGGCAGAGCCTTGTCAAAGGTGGAAGGAGGTTTCTTTTCCATAAACACTTCAGGGCGTGGGGTAATATAAATTCCCAGGTACGTAAAACCCTCCATCATGAATTGTAATTTTGTAATTTGTAATTTGTGGGGGTATTTGTAGAGCGCAACGGTCGCTCCGGAAGGAGCATCTTGGCGCTGATTTCCAGGTAGAAGATCAAGTAACTTCCTAAAGGTAGAAAAGTTAGATGGCTGCCATGGTGTAGTCGTCGGGAAGATTAAAAATCCAAGTTTTTAGTGCTTTCCTGAAGTGTTTTTCTTGGGTTAAGGAACTCAGGAATTTGGGCATGCTGTTCCAAGCTTTAGTGGCAAGATGATTTAAGGTTTTGCCACCTTTGGTTTTCAAAGAGAACCTAGTAGGAAGGATTAGATTGTCCTTAGAGGAACGCAGGGATCTGCTAGGGTTGTAGTGAGGGAAACGCTTGATAAGATATTTTGGTCCGGAGTGATTAAATGCCCGAAATGCTACAATAAGAATCTTGAAAAATATTCTTTTGTGCAGTGGGAGCCAATGTAAAGATTTTAAAGCAGCGGATATTGAAGATTTTCTGGGTAACTTCAGGACTAATCTGGCTGCAGAGTGAAGTACACTTTGGAGTTTTTTAAGTGTAGCTTTCTTGGCGCCAGCCAGAAGACCGTTGCAGTAGTCCAAGCGAACAAGAACTAGGGCCACTGCGACGGTTTTTCTAGAGTCTATTGGTAAAAAGTCAAAAAACTTTTTTAGAGATTTGATGATTCCGAAACAACGGCCGGCCACAGTCCTCACGTGTTGGTCGAAAGACAGATCAGTATCAAACAGGACTCCAAGGTTCCTTGCAGTTGTTACAGTCTGGGGGGGAACAGCTGAGTCTTCAGGCCACCATAGGCTAGGACACAAATTGACATTTTTTCCCATAGGGAGGATCTCGGTCTTGCTGGAATTACATTTTAGATGGTTTAGATCCATCCAATGAAAAACAGCTTTCAGACGCCTCAGTCGAGTGTTCCTCTAGGGGCACAATGAGTTGCGTATCATCGGCATACGATGTTACGAGTATGCCGAATGACTCAATCAGAGAGATGAGTGGAATTAGGTAAATGTTGAAGAGGAGAGGGCTCAGGATGGAGCCCTGAGGGACTCCAGATGAGACCCTCTTCTCTTTGGAGAGGAAAGGACCTAGGGCGATCGTTTGCGATCTGTCCGTTAGAAAGGACGTTATCCAAGCTAGAGCCACCTCTGAGATACCAATATCTTTCAGTCTGCTAATCAGAATGGAGTGCGAGATGGTGTCGAATGCCGCCGTGAGGTCTAAAAGAATGAGGACGGCATTCTTCTTCTGATCCTGCAGCAGCTTTATAGAGTCTGTTAACTCAATCAGTGCAGTTTCTGTAGAGTGATGGGGGCGAAAGCCTGATTGTTGGGGATGGAGTACATTGTGTGCTTCAAGATACCTTTTAAGTTCTCTATAAACCGTTTGTTCGGTGATCTTTCCTAGTGCTGGAAGGAGTGATATTGGGCGGAGATTAGTAAGTTCAGAGGGGGATTTGTTAGATTTCTTCATCAGGGGTTTGACTATTCCCTGTTTCCACAGGCGAGGTACAATTCCAGTGCTAAGAGAGGAATTAACAATCTTGTTAATAATTGGGTTCACCACGTCAATGAGTTGATGGAGTATTCTAGGGGGGCAGGGGTCAGAGGGTGAACCAGATTTGCATGCCAAGATAATTTCTCTAGTTTGATCTAAATTAACTGGAGTGAAGTTTTTAAGACTTCCAACAGGGATTTCTTTCTGGGCGGATTTGCTTGAGGTCTGTGTTACTTGGGGAGGAGGAAAATGTTTTGGGATGGCATCTATTTTCTCCTCGAAGAAGTCGGCAATCCTCGAAGAAGTCGGCAATTTGGTTACAAAACTCTTGGGATGGTGGAATTTCAGGTTGTAACGCTCTGGGCTGGGTGAACGTCTTCACAATTGAAAACAATATTTTTTGTTTATGTTTGGACTCTTTAATGGCGTTTGTATAAAAAATGTTTTTTGCTGTTTTAATGTTGGAATGATAGGTTTTCCTCAGCTGGATATATGAAAGTTTGTCTGCCATGCAGTACATTCTACGCCATTTGCGTTCAGCTTTTCTGCAAGCTAGATGGGCTATTGCTAGCTCTGGGGTGAACCAGGGGGCACTGGTCTTAGATTTTTTATCTATTCTTCGGGGACGATTGGGAGGTTCATGAGCTTTAATTTCCTGACGAATCCAACTGTGGAAAAGGTTAGCATCATGTTCGACGTTACTGGTACAGTAAGGAATCTGAGAATTGGTGATGGGATTTAGGTCGATGTTTTCCTGTACCTTTTTCCAGTTAACGAGGTTATCCGGGTGTGAGCTAGGTTTACTGGTAGTTAGCACGCGTGAAGTTTTAATTTGGAATGGGATCAGGCTATGATCAGTCCATATTTGAGGGACAGGAGGTAGGGTTGTTAGAGGGGAGAGGTTAGTGCAAACCCCATCAAGTGTATGCCCTAGTAAGTGAGTGGGCTGATTCACTCTTTGATGGAGATTAAAGATTTCTAGGGTCTGAAGAAAGTTGTTGACTTGTACATCGGTTTTGGACTCAAGGTGTAGATTAAAGTCCCCAACGAGAGTGAAATGTGGATATCTGAGGAGGAGGTGAGCCAAGGAGTCACTCAAAGAGTCTAGGAATCTGGTGGCATTACCAGGGGGGCCATATATCAATCCTCCGGAGAAGGACGAAGAGTCGTTAAGTTTGATAGAGAAGCCAAGACCTTCCATGTCTTTTAGGGGGTCTAAGTTAAACGTGTGGCAGTTGAAGCTGTTTTTGAGTACTACAGCGACACCACCACCTCTTCCCTTCAGTCTGTCTTGCCTAAAGATGGAAAAGCCCTGGGGGAGGGCTATGGCTAGATCAGGGTTACTATCGTCCGTTAGCCAAGTCTCTGTAATCAGGAGGCAATCAAGATCTACATTTTGGATAAGGTCCCTTATGTCTTGGCTGTGCCGACACATGGAGCGAGCGTTGATCAGCCCTCCTTTAAAGTGTGGTGAGTTATCCGTGGAGTTGGTTACGGAGGTAGGTGATTTAGCTGGGTCGCTGTCAGAGGACCAACGGCAGAATTTACAGCTGAAGGGACCATATAGGTTCTTCATGTCAGGTTTGCAATTGCAATTGTACATCCCGCGTAGGCGGTATAATTCGTTAGGCAGATATCTTACTAAGGGGGGAGTTAGGACAGAATTTCCTGCGCCTGTCGCGGACTTGGCGCGGACGGGCGCAGACGGGCTTGCCTTAGGCGCTCCCGCTGCGCTCGTCCGCTGCGCTTCCTGTGCATACACATATCTAGTTGAGGGGGGTGTGGCCTCAAGGGGGCGTGGTCAGCGAGCACGCCTGTGGGAATGGCGGCCGCTCGAGTAAACAAACAAACGCTACAGCGTTCAAATCGGCTGTGCGTGAGAAGAAGGAGCGAATGGCTGCTGCCCCAACCAGAGTAATGAGGGCGGTAAGCTTTGTATTGTCAGTGCGCAATTAAAACCTGTATTGTAGGCGACATCCTTTGGGGAGTTGAGGTGGGGGGCCATGCAGAATATAGAGGATCGATTTGGTCCAGTTTATAGTATAGCCAGAGTATCTGCCATATAGTTCACAGATATTTAAGAGGCTGTTGAGGGAGCGTCTGGGGGACGCCATGTATATCAGCACGTCATCCGCATATAGTGATATGCGATCTTCCCATCCCTCCGCCCAGCGGAGCCAGCGGATAATCAGGTCTCATCGAATCCAGGCTGCCAGTGGCTCCAGTACAAGAGCGAATAGAAGCGGGCATATGGGGCATCCTTGACATGTTCCACGCCCCAGGGGAAAGTCGGTGGATACATGGCCATTTACGGCTAATGTTCTTACAATTTAATTTGTTATCAAAAAGAACTCTCAGATAGATAAACGTATCCACCACTTGTATTGCCTATAAAGAATCTCAGGGATTTTTTAGGGCCAGCCCTTGCTATTAAGATAAATGTTTCGTTGACATGTATGCCCAAACTTGCCATAAAGCGTGTATACAGCTCTATGAGTCTCTATAGCGCCAGTTGGGTCTGGCCAAGAGCACTGCGTCGTATGTATAGAGGAGTATTGGGAGGGGGACAGAAACTACATATGGGATGTCTTTAGCTATCTCTACCAGTACCGATTCCAGTGCGTTAGCGGTGGCGGCCGCCACAAACAACATGTGGCGGGGTGGGTGGAGGGAAAGTCAGAGTGGCATGGGGAGGGTTAGTAATAATATATTAAAAAAGAACTTACCTGAAGCTACCGGCTGACTCCTGAGTCGCGTCGCATCGCACCTCCTCTGCTCTTCCTGGTTCCAGCAGCCCCTGGGACAGACTTCTATCCAATCCCCATGCTTCAGAGCAGCTCGGGATTGGCCTGAGCGGGCTGGAAAGACGCTTCGCTAACACCCGGGAGTCTGTGGGGTTTCTCCAGCCCGCCTGTCCAATGCAGCAGGGCTGGAGAAACCTAAGTGCATATGTGTGTTTTTGCCGGTCTGAGACAGCTGGCCAAACACATATGCGCACATAGCATTCCTCCTCCCCCCTCCCAATAGGTCTATAATATTTTGGGTTGGATATATCTCCTTTTTTGAAAGTCAGTATGATTATTGAATGAGTCCTGGAGGTTGTCAGGCCAGTTTTAACTATAGAGTTGAAAACATTTGCCAGTAGAGGACCCCACAGTAACTTGTCGGTTAAAAAGATGTCAATAGGGACCTCACTATTGATCGCAAATCAGGATTTGCATTGGATAGTAAATTCTTCCCTAACACTTGGCACCAGGTTTGTGCACTGAAGTGCAAAATCCTAGTAAATCTGAGCGTGAGTGTGAGTATGTATGAGTAAGTATTATGATGAGCATATATGAGTGAGTGAGATTAAGAGTGAATGCAAGTGAGTGAGAAAGAATAGAAATGTGTGCAGGAGCGGCCCATGCAGGTAAGAGCGGTGAGGCTGGGTTGGGGGAGGATTCGACAGATGACCACGAGGGAAAATTGAATAAATAATTAATGTTCCCAGTTCGTTGTCTGTCGAAATCCCCACGCACCCGTCCCACTGCCCCATCGCTCTTACCTGCATCGGCCACTGCTGAATGCATGTACAGGGATGTAAGAGAGTGTGAACGTGATGTTAGGGTCATGTGAAATGCTTTCTTGGGAAAATTAAGGTCAAGGTTCGTATGATGTCACTTCCCCTGATATCAATAAGTGCAAAGGGTATGTAATGTCACTTCCACAACTCCCGATATTTTGGTGAATCGAAGCCCATGGTTCTGGGCTATATAAACACCCTGTGCTCTATGCATCAGAGAGAAAAGACAGTGCAAACAAAAGTGTGATGACCCAAAATAAAGAGAAAGGAAAAAGATGGGAACATAGTAAATGTTTTTTCCCAGACTCCCGAGTTCGACCCCATGCCTCTACTCTTGAAACCGCTCACCCACCTGGCTAAGCCACACTCCTCTGGCCGAGTGGTGGGTGCTGGGCACCTCTCTGATCCTCTGGTCGAGTAGGAGGCACTAGGCTGACAGCGGGGCCTCCGGGTCCTTTGTTTCTTCATCTGGGACTCCTAAGTTCTTTTCAGCATCTGTAACTGGACCAGGTAGCAGCAGCAACTCTTCCATCCATGGTGGCACCACCACCTGCCTTCTTCATTCACCACACCTTTCAGATAGACCCCCTTAGAAAATAGTCCTATCTCTGATCCCGAATTTTGCTCCTTAGAGGGAAGGAACTGAAGTCTTTTTTCTGTTTCTTTTCTCTTCGCTGCTTTTGGTCTTTCTTTTGTTTTATCCTGTTCTCTTTCTTTCTTGAATAGTTGGAGATCTTAAGATGGGACTGGATGGACGGAGATTGGAGAAAGTCCTTTACTTCATCACGGTGAACTGATGGGACACACAGATGACTGGGAGCCAATGGAGATCCACAGGCATCTAAGGAGGCAATAGGTCGATCTAGGGATAAGTTATATAGGCTGGAGTGTGCATTCCACTAACAGTCCATATCTTGGTCAAGACTTTGTTCGGGAGCCAGTAAAGTTTGCATGATGTTCCTATTTGAATTGCTGCCATGTGTCAATCACCAGAGCAAAATATGCTCCAATATGCTGGACCCTTTGCAGTTTTGGAAGTATTTTTTCTGGGAGGTCTTGATATATCCTAATAAGCAGTTGCAGTTTCTTCATTAGGGCGGGAGAACATCGTCCCCACAACCCCCACCTCCCCCCACCCCGCTGCGTGCTGTGCTAAACGTGAAAAATAAAATGTCATTTAAATTATTTTATTGCTATTTTATATTTCATTATGAAGTGCAGCAGCAGCCAGCCTGCCCCCGAGCCAGGAGAAATAGAGGGGTGTCCTCTGCTTCCGATTGACAGCAGAGGACTGGAGCAGTGGCTGACTGGAGGCTCCAAAGTGCGCATGTCAGTTTGGCCGGCTGTTTTGAATACTTTGAAGCTGTTTTGACAGCTGGGTGAAGACCAGGCACAGGCCTCCAGGGCCTGAAGTAACGTCTAGCCATCCAGTTCCATCCAATCCTGGTGCTGCTCTCATGCTGGTTAGAAGCATGAGAGCAGCATCTGCATTGTTTAGATCATCCTTTTTGCATCAGACTGCATAGGAATACCAAGGAGGACATGGAGCTCATGGGTAAGTACAATTTTATTTTATTTTATTTATTAGGAACGTGTAAGGCATATAAGTGTAGTGCTTAATTTAGTATTTATGTTTTTTTAGGGGTTTTGGGTGGAGGGGTTGGTTTTATTTGGGCATTTGGAGGGAGGAGGTGGTTGTTTTTTACTTTTAGAGAGGGGTTGTTTAACTTAGGTTTTTGGGAAGCGGTGGGGCACCATACTCGCCCACCACTTTCTAAGTCTACCAGCGGACCCTGCTAATAAGTATAGGAGGCCGAGCATCTATTTACATGGACAATCTTACAAATGCTTCTCATGCTAGTGCAGTGTGGTATGGAAAGAGCAAGAGACAGTCTGCGTGCAACAAAAACGGGGAGAGATGAACGTGGATTGGAAGGAATGAGTAAAGAACGCTAAAGGCCCACTTGCGACAGGGTGCAAGAAGGTGGTCGAAGCACAGTGGTTTGGATGGTGGTGGTACAAGGAAACGGGCGGCTCCTCCATGTGGGCGGAAGAGCGTTGGCCCACTGCTTTCTTGCAGTGCAAGAAGCAGAAACATAAGATGGTATAAATACAATTTTATGTTTCTGCTTCTCGCTCTGTGAGAAAGCAGAAGAAGGCTTTGGTTGGTCGAGTCCGGGAGGAGTTGCTAACCCAAATGTTGTGGGCGCTGACTGTTTGGTCGGTCCCATGGCCTGCACGGAGAAAACGGCCTCCCCATAGACACCTGTGAGGCTGGCGTCACAGCCAATGACAACGCTGCCATTGCCGTGTTGTGATTGGCTTAGGGGAGGGGAGGGAGTCTGCCTGCAGCTACTTCCTGCCAGGATGACGCAACATGATGCGGGCCCGACCGCCGAAGGTACTTTTTTTTTTTAATTAACGCCCCCCCCCCCCCTGCACCCCCCCCCAGCAACCCCTCCCCACCCGCAGGTCATGCCGGCCCGACTGCAAGGAAAGCGCCTGAGACACCTGAAAGATGCTGTTCGGATGCTTGTTTCACAGTCTCCCCAAGTAAAGATGGTGCCTGGTTCAGGGTTGGTAACATGAAGAGAGTAGTGGTAGTCCCAGTATCCCTTGCCTCCCTATGGTCTTGAGATTCCATCAGCTGCCCTCTTTGGTGGCGTGGGCCCACCACGGCAACCCCATCCGCTCATCCCTCCCTCAGCGTTCCATTAGCGCTAGTGAATTATTTAGTGGCTGTATTGAGCCTCTCTGCGCTCCAATGACGTCGGAAGGATCTTTGCAGCTCTTTTCCTTGGCCACGTCACCACCGAGCTGTCACAATGCCCAGGCTAATGAGTCAATCCACATTGTGATTGTGTGGGCCAACATTGGGCGGACGGCAGAAGGGGGTCTAACTCTTCATTTTTCTTTATCGACCCGAAAAATGTCTAACTCGTCCTTTTCAGAAGAGTCTCTCCTTATTTTTAGACAGAAATGTTAACATTGCAAATAATTCCGTCTGAGTTTCTGCACACCAATTTTTCTTCACTAAGAGTGTCAAAAAAGTCTCAATTTATCATTCTAAATCTCCCTCTTCCTGAAGATTTCCGATGCCGACAGTTTGTTTCATTCCTTTTGATCTGAAATTGCTCTAAATCATGTTAACTTTACTGCATTTATTTTCACTTCTACTTCCCTTGACACTTTCCGTAGGTAGATCGGCGGGGTGCTGAGGAATGCAGAAAAGGAGAGATGTTTCCTTGCATGCTAAGAGAGCTTAGGAGTGGCTTATGGCAATGATTATACAGAGGGCCACTGAATGAATGATTGAAAGTGTCTGACGGGAATACATGATTGGACGTTGTATACTGACAATATAAGACGGTGTGGTAAGTGGAAAGGTAAGTAAGTATAGAATTTATATACTTAATTATGCACCTTAAATATATCGCCCTAACCTAACTCCTCTGCTCATAGGATGGGTATTATCAGCAGACCAACATGCTCCACCCCTGACCGCTTCCTAATCCCGTTCCTGGGAAGGGAGCCCTGACTGGCACCTGCCAATTTGCAGGAGACCGCTAAAGTGTGTTTTTATGCAATTCTATGGAAAACTTTCATGAAAGTTATCAAAGGTAATATTTTTGCTGGAGAAACATCCCACAGAATATGCTTTTAGATTTAAAAAGAAAGTGTGAATTGACTTGTGAGCGATTCAAAATAATATTGCCGTGGGCATAACAGAAAAAGACGTAGCAATTTCATGAAACTTCAATACGATCAATTTCACCCAGTCACGCTGGCGAAATTATTACTTCGCACACCCATTCGTCTGACTACTGGGGGAATGGAAGTAAATTGTGCCCTGGGGGCTGCATGCGCCTGGGCTCTGCCACCAATCATGGCCCTGTGCTGGGGAAGGACAACATTATCGAACTTCCAACAGTGCTATGAGAGCCCACAGCCTTCTGGGGTCTCTTTTCCAATTCCAATTCATTGTTCTAGTTAAGTGCAGAAGCGTTCCATCTACAGAGGGTAATAGTATCGATGAAGCCTATATGACTCTGGCCTTTGTATAGAGCTGTGGTTCTTAACCTGTAGTCCAGGGACCCCTGAGGTCCGCAAATCCTTTTCAGAGGCTCCACAAAAGCTCAAACAATGTAATTAATAGATTAATAAAGTGTATATAAATTATAGCACAAAATGTATATTTACACATTTTAAAACGTTCTGTAAATGTTGGGAATTTGAAATTGGAGGCTACAAAATAAGTTAGCATGTTCAGCTTGATTTGTGGGAACAAAGCAAATGCATCCAACAGAATATAGTAGGGACGAAGAGTGGCCTCATCTGAATTTAGAAAAGATCCAACCTTTCCGTTAGAGTAAACATTTAGATTTTTTTATATTTGTGAATAAAATAAAATGTTTCACAATTTGTGTATTTGTTGCATGAATGTTTGTTTCTGTGCATTGTTCTGGGTTTCAAACCATAAAAAATGCTTTGCCAGGGTCCCCACCTTCCAATTATGAGTCAATGGGGTCCCCGGATTCCAATAATGATTCAGTGGAGGTCCCTAGGTTCCAGTAATGATTAAGTGGGGGTCCACAGATGACAACGGGTTACGAACTGCTGGTATAGAGCATAAACACTAATGCCCACACCACACAGAGGCATAAGCACACACCGAAACAGAGCAAACGAACTATGCACCCAAAACAAATACGGAATACTAAGCAGACAAACAACACCGTTCTAAACACTCATTACATACAACATCACACTTACAATCATCTTTGTACCTAGGCAACACACACAGGTGCACATACATGCATATGCAGTTCACACATAGGCACAGGTACAACACCTGAATGATTGCCAAGTGGCCTTATGACAGCTATTACAACTTCAATCAGTGCTGGGTGTTTGCCAAATTAGCATGCTGAGATTTTTAAGCTTATACTTGTAGTGGTAAAAGCAAAACAACAATTCCCAGAATGCAATATCCTGGTGGTTAAAAATCCAGAACTGGTTGAAACTGTCACACGCGACATGAACTTCTGAAAAAAAACAGTTGTTTTTTGATGGTGGCATCTTGCCTTATTAAATTGCTGCTTTGTCTGCTTTACATGAATAATGCAATTTTAACAATATGTATTAAAATAAGTGAAAGCATTCATTCCCTCTACTGTGCTGGGGCTAGCAAAGGTATTTAAAAACAAGTGTTTGTTCACATCTCACTGCATTAAAATGGCTGTAAACAATGTATCTCTATAACAGACACAGATATCTAGTATTCAGACACTTCGGTGCCAGTGTACTGAAAATGCACACAGAATTTTACAGCTGCAAGTGCTTGCTTGTGAACGTGTTGTAATAAAGATGGGCTTCCTTTCTTGCAGCTTTCCCCACGCAAACCGCCAAATGCTATCCTATTACAGTGGTGAGACTGAGAAATCAAAACTCCATTTCTGAGACCATGATACAATCATGGCCCCTCTCAGCCAATCAATAAAGCAGCAGTTTGACATGCCACTCCTTGATTTGTTTGAATTATTGAACGTTTTCTGCCTTAGGCAGAAGAGGCCGCTCAGCCAAGCTGCTCTACCCACCCTCTCTTGTACTGTCACAACAAATTTCACTTTAGTGACATTAAAGTGCCAGCTATGCCACAATGTACACAATCTTTGGGAAAGCCAATAGGTCTCTTCTGTGCAAGAGCGATTGGCTTTGCCAATCGGTTTTAGCCACGTTGTACTCCAGTGTGGCTGCTGTTCAGCATGGTTACACGTTAGTGGCGCAAAGGAGAGTAGCGTAGAGTGAAGTGTCATAAGGTGGAGTGTCGTGGAGTAGAGTGGAATGTTATGGAGTGGCATGGAGCATAGAAGAGTGGCATGGAGTGGCATAGACTTGGGTTGTGGAGAGTGTTGTGGAGTGTCGAGGAGGGAGTAGAGTGTTGTAGAGTGGAAGGGTGTAGAGTGGAGTAGAGTGTCCGAGTTGTGTACATTGGAATGGCGTAGTACAGTGTGGAGTGAAATAAAGGGAGTTGCGTAGAGTAGAGGGGAGTGGAGTAGAGCATCGTAGAGTGGAGTGGCATAGAGTGAAGTGGAACAGAGTGGAGTAGTATGTTTCATAATAGATTAAAGTAAAGTACCATGGAGTGATGTAAAGGGAGTTGCGTACATCGTCTTACAGTGGAGTAGTGTCATAGAGTGGAGTATAGTGTCAGAGTGGAGGAGACTGTCAGAGTGGAGTAGAACTTAATGGAATAAGGCATCATAGAGAGGAGTGTCATGAAGTGTAGAGTCGTAGAGTGGAGTGTCATAGAGTGGCCTAGAGTGAAGTGTTGTAAAGTACAGAGTAGACTGATGTAGAGCTGAGGTCTTCAGTCTGTTGGACGTGACTCCCATAGGGGCAATGGAGTCATGAAAAGGGTAAGTGTGCCTCACTTCTGCCTGGAATCCAAAACGTTTGCTCTTCGTTTTGAATTCAAAATAGTGGCGTCTCATGGGTCAGTCATATTGTCAGCACACAATGGATTTAATGAAAAATTGTTCCCTTGCTCTTTAGAAAAATAAAACTGCCCCTGGACGGTTAAGTCCAATAGTTAAAATGCTTCAGCTGGAGTGTCATTCAGGGAGTGTCCTGTGCTGTGAACCCGAAGCCGGGCAGACAGCTCATCAAGCCTTCCTGCCAGGGTGACTGCTTGCCATGAAAGAAATGCAAATGTGCTTTACGAGTTAATCTGCAATTGTAAAGGGTAATCTGCAAATATAAAGGATTCTTGGAAGCCGGTACTGGCTTTAATTGATTGAATGACTCGAAGCTTTGTGATGACAAAGATTTAATCTTTTTGAGTGGTAGTACAAATAATTTACAACTGAGCTGTGAAGTGCGTGCTTTTAATTGTAATTGTATTTACATAGCACTTATTACCCCTGAGGAGGTGTTAAAGGGACAGTTATGTAAAAAAAAATTGGCATTACGTATGGTATGGGTATTATTGAAATCTATATTTTGGAAGCACCATTTTATTATAAACGTTTTATGCATTTTGCAGCAGTCTATCTTATCATGTGTATAATACAAGTATAAAATAATGATTTACATATTCACAGTGCTTTCTGTCACAGGCTGTGACCTTGTAGCACAAAAAATACACAAGTCAGTATTCTGAACTGCGCCAACCAAGATTCGATTCTGCGGCTCACTGGTTAAACACAGACCTCTGCCATGCTTTAACCAATAGAGGTTTCACAATGTACTATAGTACATTTCCCACTGAGTAACAACATTTTCAAATTTATTTTTCATAAAGCCGCTTGCTGATTTTAACAAAACAAAATTTGTTTATAGGTCAAACGGTTCAGAAGTTACTGAAAAGCAGGTAACACATGTTGCTGCGCAGTAGAAGGCCCTTTTTTTTTTGCATATTGTTATATTTGGATGTTAAACTGGTACTGATGAGGTGCAACCATTACCCATACAGTGTTACCAAGTTTAGAAATGACACAAAAATGAAGTAATAGTATTACAAAATGTGCCGCATTATGCCACAGAATGAGGTTTTTCTTGCTGCATAATTTACTCAACCCTCAGCTGTTGCATAATATCAGTGGCCCTGATTATAGCTAGCAATGTACGCTAAGAAATCCAACAGTGAGTACAGGTAGACATGCTAATAATGTGACTGTCATAAGGAACTGCTATTAATTTTTGGAGAAAAATATATTTTCAATATATGCTCTTGGAGATGACTTGGCACGGTAGACAAAGTCTGAAAAAAACTAATTTTATAAATATATAATCAAATATAAATATCATTTGTAAAGCACCTGGTTACACCAAACGGTGTGTCCTCATGCTAGAATCTGAACGTCAGACAGGAGAGAAGATAGAAACACAGCCGGATCAGACTAGAAACAGAGTCTAATCGATGAGCGCTGAGCTAGATAGCATACTCATGCCCGAGTTAGGAAACAACTAGCCAGGTTTTTAGTTGTTAACAAAATGTTCTTCCAAGGATTCAGATCTTAGAGACACAGGCAGAGTGCTCCGTTTGTTTGCTGCAAGGTAGCTAAATGATCGTGCCCCCATTCTGGCTCTTTGAATTTTTGGAACCTTGACCAGATGCTTCCTACTTGATCTTAGATTCCGGAGTGTAGGGAGTGATCAAGAATCGAAGGTAGCTAAGACTCTTATTCCACCAAATTCTGCTGCAATAGCACATGGCCTTGTAGATGATTCTGTTCTCCACAGGCAACCAGTGAAAGGAGGACAGAGCCTTAGAGGCAGAGATTCTTCTAGGGAGATTGAGAACTAGATGTGCAGCTGCATTCTGAATGCGATGACGTTTAGTCAGACTTCTTTTGGATGCTCCTAAGTATAGAATGTTGCCGTAGTCTAATGGAGCTGTGACCAAGGCATGGACAGTTGGGATTTTAAGAGTTCCAAAGCACTTCCTAATTAGCCCTAGTGGGTTGGCATGCCAGAGTTGTATGGTGGGAGGGTGGCTATTGAGAGATGGGTAGGCTACCCACAGACAACTCACAACACGCTTGAAATCGAGTTTGTTTGCTTTGCAATTGGATGAAGTGACTAACACAGTTGCCCACAAACCTTTGGTTTGCTAAAAGCTGTTTAATATTATTTCCCCAGCGTAAAAATCCGATGATGAGGAGTACTAGGGTCTAGAACTTTTTGTCAGGAGGGGGTCCCTATACCGTAAACATTTTGATCTGAGTCTCGGCATCAACACGTTTGAAGACCTCTGGTGTAGAGTATAGAGGTATAAAGTGCATTGGTTTTGAGTAAAGTGGTGTAGAGCTCATTGCTGCAGAGTGCAGTGATGCAGAGTAGAGTGGTGTAGAGTGGAGTGCCGCAGCATAAACTGCAGTGGCATAGAGTAGAGTGGCACAGGGTAGAATGGCACAGAGTGGAGTAGCACAGGTTGGAGTAGAGTGGCGTAAAGTGCAGTGGAATAGAGTTGACTGCTTCAGAGTAGAGTGAAGTTGCATAGAGTGGAGTGGTGCAGAGTAGAGTGCAGGGGTTCAGGGTTGAGTACAGAGGTGTAGAGTACAGTGGCATGGAGTGCAGTGGTGTAGAGTAGATTTGAGTGACGTAGATTGCAGTGGCATAGAGTGGAGTGATGCAAAGTAGAGTGGCGTAGAGTGCATTGACGTAGAGTGCAGTAGAGTGGCATAGAGTTGAGTGGTGCAGAGTAGAGTGAAGGAAATTGCAGTTTTGCACAGTTGAATGTTGTAGAGTGTAGTTGACGTAGAGTGCAGCGACGTAGAGTGCATTGGTTTTGAGTAAAGTGGTGTAAAGTGTATTGGTTTCGAGTGCAGTGGTGTAGAGTAGAAAGGTGCAGAGTAGACTGGAGCAGTGTAGAGGGCAGTGGCATAGATGGTAGTGGTGCGGAGTGCAGCAGTGCAGAGTGCAGTGACGCACAGTGGGTTAGAGTGCAGTGGCATAGAGTGCAATGCCTTAGGGTAGATTGTTTTAGAGTGAAGTGGCGTGGAGTGGTACAGGGCTGAGTGGAGTGATACAGGGTACAGTGCAGTGGCACCGAGTGCACTGACATGGAGTGGTATAGAGAAGAGTGCAAAGGCGTAGAGAAGAGTGCCATAGTTATGTTATGTTATGTTATATGTTTTGTAAAGCGCACAGCTGCCCCAGCTAAGGGGAGTCCCAGCGCTGAAACTGCAAACTGTTAAACGCACTGTGGGAGAGACACCAGAAACCCATTAAACAGGAAAGAGATGTGTTTTAATGGCTTTGCGGAATAGATCATGGTTTTTGATACTTCTGATGCACACAGGAAGAGAGTTCCAGAGCTTCGGATTGAGGACGTGAAAAGAGCGCCCTACCGCTTGCACTTTCCTCACCTGGGGGACAATGGCCAAGTGTTGGCCCATTGAGTTTAGCTGGCAGGTGGGTATGTAGGGCAAAAGGAGATTCGCCAAAATATCCGGGGAATGGATATTCAGGATTCTGTGGGCGAAACAGAGAGATTTAAACTTGATATGTTTTGCCACCGGCAGCCAGTGCAGTCTGCGGGATGGCGTTAGTTGTGGGACAAGCTCTTGGGAGGCCGAGTAGTGTCCATGCAGCAGCATTGTGTGCCCTTTGCAGGCGGAGAATCTCGGCTTTATTTGCCTCTAGATAAAGTGAGCTAGCATAGTCCAGCCTCAATAGAGTGGTGGCCTGGACGATAACCTGACGGACGGTGAGGTAAAAAAACAGGTCCCCGCTACCATTTTAGTTTGGGCCAGAAAGGTAAGGGCGGAGTCAACCCATGCTCTCAGGTTTTTGACCACCTGTTTAGGGACGGACGGACAGCCCAGAGTCGATGGCCACCAACGCTCACTCCACAGCTCAGTGTCTCTTCCCACTAGCAAGATCTCGGATTTCCTCTCATTCAGTTGGAGGCAGTTGGCGGTCATCCAATCTGCTATAGCTGTTAAATCATCCCTGAACTTAAGCGCGTCCTGCGTGGAGTCATCTGATAGTGCCACCACTAACTTGGTATCATCTGCATAAGATACCACAGTTACTCCTCTTCTCTTGGCTACTGCCGCTAAGGGTTGAATGTATATGTTAAATAAAGTTGGGCTCAGAGCTGAGCCCTGTGGGACCCCTTGATGGATTTTGTGTGCCTGGGAGCTGAAGGGAAGGGCCGACACTTGAAAGGTTCTCTCAGATAGAAAAGAGGCGAATCAGCCTTAGGTCGGGCCTTCAATTCCAACATCCTCCAGGCGCTGCAGCAGGAACTGGTGGGACACTGTGTCGATCGCAGCGCTTAGATCCAATAATATCAGAGCTGACATACGCCCGGCATCCAGTGCACACCTCAGATGTTCGGTTACCGCTGGGAGGGCAGTCTCCATGCTATGACATGGGCGAAAACCATTCTGAGAAGGGTCAAGCAGATTGGTATTTTCTATGAATCTCGTGATAATGGAGTTGATGTAGGCTTCAGCGATCTTAGATACCCATGGCAGGAGAGAAATAGGGTGGACTTTCTCTGGTTTAGAGGAATCCAGTGTGGGTTTCTTTAGTAAGGGGACCACCTGGCCCGTTTCCAGGTCCTGGGGACTACCACAGTGGACAGGGACATATTGATCAGCTTACAAAAAGGGGAAAGAAGCTGAGGCAAAGATTTAAGGAATTGCTCCGGGTTAAAGAGGGTCTGCAGGAGAGCCTGATTTAATTTTCTCTCAGATCGTGTGCATCTCCTCTTGTAAGAGCGATGGGAAGACAGAGAGTGTGGGGGTAACGTGGGGCCTACGTGCAGTGTGAGGGAAGGTCCTGTAGATGTTCTCGACCTTTTTGATAAAGAAGGCGGCAAGGACTTCACATTGCTGATTAGAGGAGAGAGGGGGAGCTTTAGGGTGCCCCGAGGATTTGAGATCTTTAAGTATAGTGAAGATGCATTTGGCAGGGTTATTGCTGTTTCTGGTCTCATCCGCAAAATAGGCTGCTCTTTCCCTCTGAATGGCCCTGTGATAGTTTTTGAGAGCTGCCCGATATTGCCCTTTCAGAACTGCGTCGTTGTCCCGTCTCCACGCCCGTTCCATGCTTTTGCAGGCTTTCCGGGCCGTGGCCAGATTGCTATTATAACACAACCCAGTTTTAAATAAGGGTCCAGGGGACGGATATTTAGAGACCTATAGTTCAACTTTATCCCCACAATATACCAGTACAAACAACACAGAAGTTGAACAGGTCTATACTACCTGCCACTCAAAGTTAAAGGGCGGGATATCAAGTTGTGACTAGAACGAGAGTCTCTCATTCAGCTAGGACAATTTCAACAGAGAAACTGAAGAGATCCGAAAAAATCCGAAAAAATTCCATCATCGACCCCATTGGCCAAACTCTATCACTATCCCAGATTGCTATTATACCATGGGCTGGATTGGCTGTTACGGCTCTGTGACCACCTATCAGGAATAAGAGTATCAAGGGAATTCAAAATCCAGTCTGAAAGGGTACTTTCGGCCACATCCGGGTCATCCGGCAGGCTGGGTGCACGCATGAGAAGGAGGACATGGAAGTGTTTGATGTCAAGTTTGTGCCACGCGCATTTTAGGACCAATTTCCGAGCTATACCCTGAAGGGGCCTTTCTGCCTGAAGTGCCATGGGTACTAGGTAATGGTCAGACCAACTCATCGGTTGGTTGACCATGAGCGTGGATAGATTGGAGGAAACAGGATCTAGCAGGTGTCCAGCAGAGTGGGTGCAGCCTAGGACACGTAGCTGGAGGGCAGCAAGATCTGCTAGGAAATTGCCTATCTCACAATCATGATTGGTATCTAAATGCAAATTCAGGTCACCAATGATGCTGAAATTGGCCGATCTAATAGCCAGTGTGCCTGCTGCAACAACCAGTGCGTCCCTGAACGCTTTAGAGAGGCCAGGCGGACGATAGACCAGGAGCCCAGACAGTGTAAAGCGAGCGCACTCACATCCTGCCAGGGCCTCTTTGAAGAGAGTGCAGGTGTAGCCAGATTTAAAGATGATAGCAATGCCACCAACCCCAAGTCCCTCTGTTGAGAGTCGCGATGTTAAAACCCTGGGGGAAAGCCAAGCCAGGCTCAACCTCCGTGTTGGCCGTGAGCCATGTCTCTGTAAGGAAGAGGATGGTGACTCATCTTGAAGTAAATCATATACTTCAGCAAAATGCTTTACTAAAGAGGGCAGTTTAAGCTGAGGAGTCTCCCAGCTTGCGAAGAGGGGAGGGGGGGGGGGGGAAATGCGGCTGCTCAGGACTTAAACTCACAATCTCTGCAGCAAAAAGGGCCCTCAAGAGGGACACACACTAGGTGGTCGCACAAACTAACCCTCTTTCTAATAGAGAATAGATCATTCCGTGAATACACCTGCTTAGTGCCGGCTGATCAGGTAGCATTCTGGCGTCATCCAGGCGTGGACGGGCGCAGACGGCTAGACTTATGCGCGGCGCGCCTGTTTCTTGCGTCTGCTGCTCGCGTCCACGCCCCATTAAGAGCCGGGGGCACAACTGGCTCCTCCCGATTGAGCTGCTGATTGGAGGAGACAGACCAATCAGAGCTTAGCCTGACCATAGAACGCGGAAGCAGGTATGTCCAAATTAAAGTTACAATCCCCAACACAATTCCCAGTAATATAGTTAAAAGATTTTTAAAACAATGAGGCTGATTCAAGACAACAAAACGAGCATCAGGAAGAGCTCACCGTGCGTGTGACAGCTTAGCAGGCATAGAGTGCAGTTTTGCAGAGTAGAGTGGCATACAGTGGAGTGGTATAGAGTAGAGTGGAGTGGCCTAGACTGGAGTGGTGTAGAGTGCAGAGGCAAAGATTGCAATGGTGCATAGTAGAGTAGAGTGAGGTAGAGTTCAATGGCATAGAGTAGAATGGTTCACACTAGAGTAGAGAGGTGTAGAGTGTAGTAGCAAAGAGTGTAGTGGTATAGAGTCGATTTATGTAGAGAGCAGTAGAGTGGTGGAGAGTAGTGTGCAAGGCATAGAGTGCAGTAGCGCAGAGTACAGTGGCATAGAGTTCAGTGGTGGAGAGTGCATTGTTGGAGAGAAAAGTGTTGTACAGTGCAGTGGTGTAGAGTGGTGCTGAGTAGAGTGGCGTAGAGTGCAGTGGTGCAGAGTAAAGTGATGTACAGTGCATTGGTGTGGAACACAGTGGTATAGAGTGCAGTGGTTAGAGTAAAGTGCAGTTGGATAGAGGAGAGTGACGCAGACTTGACCGAGTGGCGCAGAGTAGAGTGGTGCAGAGTGGAGTGGTGCAACATAGGTTAAGGTGGCATAAATTGGAGTGGCATAGATTGGAGTATCGCAGATAGGAGTGGCACAGAGTAGATTGTTTCGAAGTAGAGTGAAGTGATGTAGAGTAGAGTGGTGTGCAGTAGAGTGCAAATGGTGCAGAGTAGAGTGGCGTAGAGTAGATTAGAGTAGCATAGAGAGAATGGGCATAGAATTCACTGATGTGAAGTGGTGCATTAGCGTAGCATGCAGTGTCATTGAGCGCAGTGTTGCAGAATAGAGTGAAGTGGTGCAGAGTAGAGTGGAGGGGCCTAGACTGGAGTCGTGTAGAGTAGAGTGGCAAAGAGTGCAGTGGTGCTTAGTACAGTGCAATGACATAGAGTAGAGTGGTGCAGAGTACGGTAGAGAGGTGTAGATTGAAGTGGCGCAGAGTGGAGGGGTGCAGAGTAGAGGGCAGTGACGCAGTGTGGAGTGACGTTTTGTAGAGTGGCGTCGACTATTCCCCCTCTGGAAAGGGTCTGAGATTTACTTCTGTCAGAGGCAGAAGTAAATTGCTTTTCAGCATGGGAATATTTATCGTACCTCCCCAAAATTGGTGGCGGTTTAGAGGAAGGAAGTTTTTCAAAATGGAGAAAATACAAGTTGGAATTGCACTCAGGCAAAGGCAATGTATAATTTGCACGGGGAAAGCTCTTCACGTGATTGCGAGTAGGAATTTACAAATGTTTTCTAAGAATCGTGCTGGAAGCCTGTGACTGCTCCCAGGAGTGAACGTCATGGAAACATTTGTGAACTCCTAAATTTCAGAAAACTGGCACAGTTCAAGGTAGTAAACCTATAGGTACGATGTTGTTTCAGAATAGTATTATTGCCTCTTACTGCATCCCGACCAGGGCGTATAACGGTTCCTTATAAGAACTAGGACCCCCTTCCCCAAAGTATTTTGTTAACAAGTGGCTCATGACAGCAAATAGGGGTAACTGGTATAGCCAATTTCAGCATCATTGGTGACAAATAGGCTTAGCTGGTATTGCCGAGATGTAGCTACATCTCAGCTATACCAGCTACGCCTATTTGCTGTCATGAGCCACTTGTAAAATATCTATGGCTTTGAACAGGATGAAAAATTAAGGAAGACTATTAACATACAAGATTTGGACTGATATTTCCTTGGATTGACTTTCTGATGATATAAATTTGTTTTCTGCTGGGCAACGGGATTTTGCTTTGTATTAATATGTTATTCAAACTGATAATTATTCCAAGCAAAATGTTATGTTATGTTATAAAATATTTGTATAGCGCTCGTACACCAATTGGTTTCATGGCACTGATTCTCAAATGTGCCTAACCCAATGAGAGTCTCGGGTATTCCAGACCTAATGTGTCTTATTCATAGTCCTGAGTGAATAACCAGGTTTTGAGGGATTTTCTAAATTTCAACAGGTCAGTGCATGCTCTGCTTTCCGGAGGAAATGAGTTCCACAGCTTTGGGGCCAAGATGGCAAACCTGCAGCCTCCTTGACGCTTCAACTTAAAAGCGGGGGTTGACAGCAGATGAAGATGAGCAAAACGTAGATCACATGAAGGAATGTACTTTGAGATGAGGCAGTTGATGAATTTTGGGCTCAGACCATGTATGGATTTAAACACTAGACACCCTACCTTAAAAGCACATCGCTTAGTTATCAGAAGCCAGTGCAGCTTTTTCAGCAATGGGATGCATGTTGCCACCTCAGTTGTAGATAAATCAATCTAGCAGCTTGGTTCCGCACCAACTGCAACCTCTTTATAAGGTATAAAGGCATGCCAAAATAAACTGAATTGGCATAATCTAAATGTGATAGCACCAAGGCTATCACTACCTGTATTAAGGCTGCGTGAGTCAAAAGTCTGCTTATTTTCCTGATCTTCCTCATCTGGAGGAAGCAGACAGAGATCACTGTTTCCACTGGCGTTTTTAATGATTAATCATTGTTTATAGTGACCCCAAGGCTCTTAACAGCAGGGGATGGAGTAGGGGAGGGACCGAATTCCATCGGCGAAAAATGTGGGCCCCAAACATTCTGGCTGCCACCAGTCAAGACCAGTTCGGTCTTACTTGGGTTGAGTTTTAAATGGTTGGAATCCATCCAGTGGCAGATATGCAACATGATCGACTGAAATTCCAGAGCTGATTGTGAAGTATTATCAATGGTAAACAACAATTGTAGGTCATCAGCGTAATTAAAAGTGATGACTTTCCTTTCCTTCAGTGATCCAATCAAGGGGAGCATATAAAGATTGAATAAATGCGGTGAAAATAAAGCAGAGATGGGCGAATCAACCAGGCTTATCATAAAAGCTCTCAAGTGGGACATCCAATTAACTCTAATCTTTCTAAGAACCCTTTAGACAAAACGTATTAGGATCGAATCCCACATATAATATGCAGGGCTTGGAAACACATCCACATTTCAGTTTTATGTGAGTGCTAACAAAAACCAATTAGAGAATGGCAGTTAAATGTAGTGCTGTACATGTGTAATGATTCATTAAACATTTTTAGTTTTTTAACTGTTATTGAAACAGCCTCTCTGAAGAACAGTGAAACGTGCGGCCAATGGTACCATTAAGTAACACTGGATGAGACTTTTAGACAGGCGGTAACCCTGTGGAATGAACAGATGCACGGTATTGTTACATTTCTATTATGGTAAAGGCATTACTAGAGAGCAGATACGCCCATCTCCTACCTCTTGAAGCATCAGGACAGCTGTAAAAGCAGAGGTTACTGTGGGAAAAGGCAGGGCAGCTCTGCAGAAAGTGGAGAAAGTTTGTAGGACTAGTGATCAGCACCAAAAAGGGTGTCATTAAGGGGCATATTATCAAGAACGGCGTTAAAATTATCGCTGCTTTAGTGGCAGGAAACTGCCGCTAAAGCGGCGATAATGGGCTTGATAATATGACCTTGAGAATTCCAATAGACGCCCATGTTCTGGTGTGAACCTGGGCTTCTATTGGAACTCTCAAGGGCATATTATCAAGCCCATTATCGCCGCTTTAGCGGCAGTTTCCTGCATACAACTCACTCCCTCCGCTGCCCCATAAAGAACAAAAAGAGTGCCACCCAAGGCGGACCGCCTCTCCTGCCTGCCCCCCTCACCTCAGATACGCCACTGCTTAGTTGCAGGGTATGAGAGTGAGTGTTTGGCTGAAGCTCTCAGACAGGAAAGCAGTGATCATTTGGTTGGAGGCTTGATTCACAATACATGTGAACATCACCACAACAAAACTGCTTGACTTGTAGCCAATACAATTTGCAGGTGAAGGAGGTGATGTGATCAGTAAAGTGGGCTCATTATCAGAATGTATGACGTTACAATGCATACATTCACAACGCAGTATTTTACATCGCGTTCGTTACAACGCAAGTCGGTACAACGACTTGCGCTGGAGGGTGCTGGACTTAGGAATAGTATGATTTACTATTCCAACTCTAGCCTACGTAACAGTAGGGAAGGTGTTGGAATAGTAAATCATACTATTCCTTAGTTTAGAGCGCCATCCAGCGCAAGTCGTTGTAACGACTTGCATTGTAATGCCAGCGATGTAAACATACCACGGTGTAACGACTGTGGTGTAAAGGTCGTTCTCCTCAATATCAAAATGTTCAAGGATTTCATGTACTCAAACTTGACACTAATCATTTGCGATGATCACAGAGACATTATATAGGATCTCAGGTCTGGATGTATTTTCTATACAAACATCAGCTGGTAAAAGCATCAGCTTTACACTGCCTTTACCTGAGGTAGAAGCAAAAGGTGGAATCAGTTCTCAATGCCAGAAGTTTCACACTGGAGATGGTCAGCGGTCCATGGCGTCTGCTCAGATTGTAATGTTACAGAGCTGACGCCTACCACCATTTCCCATAAGCCTGCCTTGTCTTAGTTTCACCAATGATGACTGTTCAATGATTCGCTCGCCGCAAAGAATAGCTCATTGCAGAGACATCCAGTTCTAGCCAGAGAAGAATTTGCATGTGATCAGCATATGCATAACAAGCATCTACAAATGCAACAGGTTTCTCCTATCCTGACCCTTCGTCCAGAACCCGGGCACTGGTGAAGACTGATCTCTCTTGTGTATTGGAGAGGGATTGGGTAAGCATTACACTAGTGTACTTGAGGTTGTATGAACTTCAAGATATTCAAAATGTGTGCCTTGGCATCATCTTACCATAACTGCAGACACTCTGTTCGATATTGGCACCATTATGGATGGGCCAGATGGGCCAGCATCCTGCCACGTTGGTCACCATCTTTCCATTGTGTGCCACAATATGTCATAAATGATGGTGGTTATGCAAAGGACAGCATTGTAGCATGGGCGGGTGCCAATCGACACCCACAGTGCATCATGAATTACCACCACTGTGTAATGGATGCCCACAATATGGCAAGAATGATCAACAGACTGGCAGAACCACCTTTGTGCCATGGATGCCACTAAAATACCAGTAATCACCGTCATTGACAATTACTGGTACACATTATAC
Organism: Triturus cristatus; assembly: GCF_964204655.1. Lineage (NCBI taxonomy): Eukaryota > Metazoa > Chordata > Amphibia > Caudata > Salamandridae > Triturus > Triturus cristatus. The sequence goes on from NC_140585.1 coordinate 262,673,016, forward strand.
CAATGTTTGACAGCATTATGCAATGGGTACCCACAATATGCAATGAATTACCACTATAAATCCAGGGCAGTCATTATGCCACAATTGGGCACCACTCTGCCAAGGATGTGTAAAATATGTCATGATGATGAGCCTTCTGTGAGGTCCACATTTTTTAACACAATCAGATTCAGTGGGCACACCTTCATAAAGTCTTGGGGCCTCATTTACGATGCCCCTTGCGTCTCCAAAATATAACTTTTTGTGACGTTCTGTGGCGCAGGAGCTTGCTCCATATTTACGAGGCAGCACTAAGGCACTTTTTTTTTTACTTATTGCTGCCTCGTTAATATTGTTCACTTTAACGTACTTTTCTGTGTCAAAAGGGGCATGCAATGGGTGTTGCTGAGGGCGTTCCCCATGGCTTTTTGACACTGCCCCAGATTTACGAGAAATCGTAACTCTGAGGCAGCCCCAAAAACGTACGCCTCCCCTGGAGAGGCTTAAGGGAGGTACAACGAGGAGAAATATCTTTATATATCCTCGCTTTTTTTTTTTCCTTTATCTATGTGTGCTGCATTTTGCAGCACGCATAGAAAGAGGAAAACACCTCTTGTGATTAGTTTTGTGCAGGAAGATTTTTCCTTCCTGCACAAAAATAATCATACCTGCAACGCAGGCACCCTTTCACCATGGTGCATGGTGGAGAAGTGTGGCTCAATGATTAGAGCGGCAGACCCTGATGCAGAGGTCTAGCCCGGGACCAGGGTTCAATTCCCCGCTTCAGCGGGTCTTGGGCTCAAAAATTCCACGGACCTGATAGTTTTCACCTCGGTGCCATTCCAATCATGGAGTCCCACTCTGCAACTCTGGGCAATAGCTTGCTTAATCTCCACAACGGCCCCCACAACGCTAAGGATGCCTGGCCTCCACCTTGTGGGTGCCCAGGAGTGGACGCCTCACAGGGAAAGCCAGGATGGGTTCCACAGCGGTATTCGTACAAGCGCCTTGAGACCCTTGCGGGTGAGTAGTGCGCTATACAAGTATCAATTTACATGGTGCTAAAGGTGCCTTCGTTGGCGGACGGCAGCCCGTTGTGCATGTTGCAGGGTAAAAGGCAGGAGTGTGCCTTATCTGATAGATACAGCGCAGTCCTGCCCTTTTCTTCTGCCGTAGGGCAGCGCAGCAGGAAGGCCCACGACGCAGCCCTACAGCAAAACCTCATAAAGAAGGCCCTTAATTTCTAACATAGGTATGTACCAAACTAAATCATAAGATGTTATTAAAAGCAAGAGTAAGCTTGTTTAAAAAGCCAAGTCTTTCGCTCTTTCCTAAAATAAACATAATTAGTTAGCAACCTTAGGGAACAAGGAAGAGAATTCTCAAAGGAATCTATCATGAGTAATGAATTGCATTAATACTTTCCCTTCTTCGGAAGCATCTTATTTCATGTTTTACAAACAATATCAACGACAGAAAAATGATACAAAACACGTTTAGATCATACTTTCTTGATTCCACTGCTCAAACCTTCTATTAATATTATCTTGAGCCCTTAAACATAACTTAGAAATTCACAATTACCCTTTAAAAAGGAGTGTACCTGCCCCCCGTTTGCCATCTCATCAAGCAATGATGGGATGACTTGGGGAGGGAGGGTTCAGTGCGCGTGGGTCCCTAGGCAGTCATCCAACCATGAGGCCTTCTGGGAGATCGTGGGCTGAAGCCCAAGCTCCCAACATGATTGCAGATTTAGAGACACTGCTGGAATCGATGGCTGAGTAGGACAGATATGAATGCAGCATGCAAAATGTAACCTCCATTATGGTGCCCCCCCCTCTCTCTGCAGCGTTAGGGAACAGGTGTGCATATAGCAGTATGGTTGGTAGCATTTGTGGGTGATCTATAAGAGATCAATCACCTGCTTGGCTACCAGGGAGTCAAGAGCATGATGTGCCAGTAGGCCTAGTACTCATAATACCATACTGCTCACCACACTGATAAGAGCAGCCCGTGGTTAACTTGTGAAACATCAGAGCCACCCACCCAGAGGGTTCTGCAATCATTATTGGTGTTGGAAGGTGTAAGAAAATAAGTTGCTCAGTTCAATAAAAAAATAGGGCCATGATCACGTTTGAATTGGGGTGAGGAGTGTGAAAGCTATGTGGGAGGCACATTTAAGAGAAGACTATCGGGTCCGGAATGAAGCAACTTTAAATCACAAAAACAACATATCCAGCAGTTCTAAGTTCAATTCAGTTATGTGCATCACACATATCTGATATCTTTGTGACTCCACCGGAGGTATCCCGGTGTCTCAGATACATGCTCAATATGGCAGGAGACCTGCCATATTGAAGTTGCAGCATAATAGGGTGTATAGTGCACCTAAGGATTACAGTGTGAGTAATAATTGGCATTTGGATCCGAATTGTAGGTGAAATAAGGCAACAGTGTGAAGTGCCACGAATTACGAGGACATTGATAAACATAAATTACAAGAATCAACCAGGGGCAATAGGTTTGAACCGTTGAATGAGAGTCAACCTCTGCATATTGTACTGTTATGCAGGCCATGTTTAAAGTGAACACACAATGTGTAGGTCTGAAGATGCAACAGAACATGTTGTGTATACTCCACCTAATGATTACAATTTGGCTAAAATATAGCAATTAGATCCGAATAAAGGTAAATCATAGACAGCAGTGGAAAGTACCACAAAATACAAGTACATTAACAAAAACAGGAATCAACCTAGTGGCAATTAATGGAAAAAGCTGATGAGAGTCAACCTCTGTAATATATTATTACGCAAGCCACGATTAAGATAACCACACAATGTAGGTCTCAGGTTTCAAGGTTCAAATGAATAGTGGGCTGTACATAATGATGTACAGTATGGTTCCGCGTTAGGGTACTCGGAACCTGAAATGGAAGGAAAACATACATGGAAGTCAAGGTCAAACAATATGTCACAGGAGGGGGTAGGTTTTCCATACAGTGGGCCGAACAGTAATTACAACAGGTGTTTCCAATCCTCCAGGCGGTTAAGACCTGTATGGAGGCTGTTGGTGCGTAGTATGCACTTCAGTTCCTCTTTGCTGAGGATTCCGTTGATGTCTGTGCGGTGCGGTGGTGCCTGAATTACATTGATGACTTGCCATCGTAAGTCATCCTCTGTATATCCATGATTCGTAAAAGTTCCACCAGAGGTGCATTTGGTGCTTGACATCTCAGACGGCTCCGATGCTGGCAAATCCTGATTCTGGCTTTTTGGGTTGTTTGACCAATATAGATCTGATTACATGGGCAAATAATGGCATAAACAACATTGCTGGTATTACAGTTTGAGAAGTTGTGTAAAGTTACATCAATGTTGCCAAAGACAAACTTTTTGCTCTCAATGGTAAGATGACAAACACTGCAACCTCCACATTCGAAATGGCCTAGCACAGGTGGGATGCCCCATAACTCAGTCAGAGTCTGTGTAGTTTCTTTTGGTGGGTAAAGCTGCTCTCACCAGATGATCGTTGATGTTTTTTGTTTTTTCTGAATGCGAACTTTGGGCGTTCTAATTCCATGTTACCTGCATTCAGTATGGGCCAGTGTTTTATGATACATTTCCTCACTTGGTTGGAAACTGGGGAGAAAGTGGTTACACACACCATGCGATTACTCTCTGTCTTAGATTTGGGGATCAGAAAAGCATCTCTAGGGCAGTTCCAAGCACGTTTTAAAGATTTCTTAACCAGTTTGAAGGGATGGCTTCTACTGATGAGTTTGTTGGTTAAGGTTTGCGCTTCACGGAAGTAGTCGTGCTTACAAAAACAGTCCCTACTGATGTATAGGAATTGTGAGAATGGTAGTGAGTCTCGCAACGCCAGGGGTGAAGCCTTTTGTATGCAAGTAAGGTATTCCTCTCAGTAGGCTTATGCAAAAGTGCTATGCATAACTTGCCTTCAAGGGATGTTATCAGAGGGTCAAGGAAGGCAACCTGGGTTTTACCATTGATGCTCCCAATACCTGACTACTTCGCAAGTAGTAGGACAACCTGCGCCGCCATGGCACCAGGCATAGTCCTTTTCACATGAGCAATGAAATGCCCCAGACCTCATTTCCTTTTGTAAGGGCCTGAAGACATGGTTTTTCTCTCGGAAAGAATCTGATCCAGTCCGTGTTTTTCACACGACCGCGAAGCAGCATTGTGAGGTCGGAGAAGACGCCGTTCACACTGCTCCCGCCTTTGTTCGCCTTTGTTCCCGCCGCCGCCGCTGGCACCACTCCGGGGGTTGTTTTAGCCTCGGCCTCGGTTTCGGCCCCCTCTCATTAGCGGTTGGGGGGCCCAGCGGGGGCCGGTTGGCAGGTGCGGCTGTGTGCGGCTGTGGCGGCTGTGGCAACTGCGGTGTGTTGAGAGGCGGAGCGGTGCACGTTTGCACTTTGAGTGGAGGGGAGCGGGTGTCCGGCGCCTGACCTGGTGCATCGAGGTTTGCTGGGGGGCTCATGAGAGGCCGTGAGTGCCCCCCCCAGCAGCGGGAAGACGAAGAGCAGTGGAAGCAGAAGCCTTTCCAGCGGTGGCAGGAGCCTTTCCCTGAAAGAGGCTGAAAGGCTGAAAGAGGCTGCCGGAACCGTGAGTGAGCGCCTTTCTGTAGAGGCGTGCCCCATAAAAGTCTTTCCCTATGTAGATGGGAGCTGAGATTCAGTTACAGCACTGGCAGGGGCCACCAAACCATTCTAAAGTGACAGAAGCCACAAGAGCTTTTCTGTAGCGGCAGGTAACCGCTAAAAAACCTTTTTGCAATAGCGGAACCTTTTTTTTTTTTTTAAATCATAATCAAATCGTAAGAAGATCCTGGAAAACTGTGAGTGCTATTTCGCAGCGAGAGGAACCAAAAAAAAAAAAAAGAATTTCAGCAGCGGTAGGGGTCGCAAATCAGTCCCGGTAGCGGCAGGAGCAGCCAAGACTCTTATTTAATGCAGTAGAAGCTGGGAGTCAACCTTAGCAGAGGGAGAGCCCGTTAGAAGTTCCTCAGCGCCTGCAGGAGCGGGTCCATTCCCCTGCGAGTCTCCCCGAGTGCATTAAGAATATTTTTTCCACAGCAGAGGTTTGCTGCAGGTACTACAAGGGTTGGGTTGGCCTATAAAATCACGGCTAGAGTCGCTGTTATTAATTTTATAATATAATTACAATATACAAACTTTTATTAAGGTATAATTAACCACAAATATAAAATAAACAAGGTAAAATTCTCGGAATGCGCTCAGGAGAGGAAAGATTACTGGGCCCTCCCAATAGACGAGCCCGTAAAATGCAAGCATCGAATGTGTTAACAAAAACTAAAGCACAGTTAAAAGGACCAAGTCAAACTCTAATATCACCAATAGCACGGATGTTTAAAAAATCTATAAAAATACCACAGAAATTTGATTTTATGAAAGATCCAACAGGAGCACTTATGTCAATGGAACCAAATTTAGAAACAAAACAATTACAGACACCAATTAAACCAATTAACATTTTGGTAAGAAATAAATCACCAATTGAGATAGAATGTGATATAGAATGTGAGTATGATTATGTCAGCAGTACAAAAAAAAAGGAATTAGAGGATCAAACAAACGAACAAAAAATAGTCTTGGCCAACAAAGTCTTGCTTTTCCAAACAGTAGAGAGGGACTCGGATATAGAAGGGATGAAAACGTGGATAAAAGATCTACCACTTATGAGTTCTGGGGCCCCTTTGCCACTCGAAATTAAAGTCGAAATAAAGAAAAAAAACGAACCAGACAATGCCAACACACAATATGATATCACACTTAAAGACGACGAAGTCAACCAAGTCACCCAAGTAAAGCAATCCCCAATTACGGAGAGTATAAATATGGCATTTGTGTCGAGTATGCCATTAGGAAAGAGTGGAGACCTAAACGGGGAATTGACTTATGAAAAACAAGAGTACGACACTTTCAATCAATCAAAAAAAGCGACTAATAAAATCAGAGGAGGGAATGTTCAAATGGAAAAAGTTGAATACATTGATAAACATTGGGCGAAAGAAAAAACTCAAACAGAAAATCATGAAAATTCCCAGGATTATATAAACGCTCATATGAAAAAAAACGAGGTGCTTAATAAAGCAGGTCAAAAAAACACAGGCAATCAAGATCTAGGATCGGTATGGGATATATTTTATCATACATCAATACTAACTCTGGAAGCATTGACATATCAATCAAATAAAATGGATACCCAAATTGAAATACTAGGAGTTATGGCTAATGCAGTCACCGGAATTGATCATAAATTAGCTGAGTTAAATAACTTAATAAATAAAGCTCAAAAAGAAGCAGCTTCAAATTACTTCGACTGCACATGTGTACATATAATAAATAAAGTGGCTACTATTCCGGATGTAATAAACAGCATATTAGAAGACGTTAAAAGCACTGTGGGAAAAAAACTAGAAAATCAAAAAGCTGAGATAGGTTGTATTGGAAAAAAATGTTTTTTACCATCTGCAATTGATGAAAAAGAAAAAATTGAACAAATTGGCGATATAAAAAATTCTAATATTGTGAACAAACCAACTATGGAAGCAATGCAGAAGAAACAAGATGAAATAAATAGTTTCAATAACACGGTACAGTGGAATGACATAGGACAAGATAATGAAGATCTCATGGCCTTTGAATTAACAAAGAGACAAAGGAAAAAATTACGTAAAACAAGAAAAAAGGAAAAAAAGGAAAAAGCTCTAAAAACATATCTCATACCAGAAATACCAGCTGACTTGATAACACAAGAAGGAAAAAAAGAAACTGGAAAGAAAGACGGCGATGCTCTAAACAGTCAGTTTACAAAACGATTGACAAGAAACGAAAAATATTATGATATATTCACAAAGTCTGGGAAACATATTGCAGACTTAAAATCAATTCCTTCAAATACATATACAAGCATACCTACTGAAAATACTGTTCAGAAAGAGGGGAGGAAAGTTCAGGAAAAAAAAAAAAATGATGAACTAATTGGAGTAAAAGAAAATGGATGTGTACTAACACAAGACCTTAAGTGGGAAATCGAAAATGATCCGATTGAAAAAACAGGGTCTTTATCTACCTTAATCAGTCATAACGAAGAACAAAGGCAGCCTATCCATAACCAAAATAACTCACCTAATATATCAAAAACACGTTGGAATTTGATACAAAAAAAAGAAAGAAATAACCAACGGATGGAGGAAACAGAGAATAACTTTACGAAATCAAAAGAATTGACTGAAGATAACACCCATAAATTTATAAGGGACGACATAATAATTATAACAAATTGTCAAGGCAAACAAATTATATGTAAAGAAAATGAACCTCACGACGAAAATAAGAAAGGAACGTTGAACTTGAACAGACCTTCCCAAATTACTTTTACACCATTATTTGACTCACATGGCAAGCATGACACCCTGAATAGAGGAAATATTCTTCGCCTTTTTAAATCTATACCATCATTGGAAAAGTTGACAACAGAAGATATTGACTGTGTAAGCTTCTTACAAACTTCCGAAGGCAAACAACCAATAACAGTGCTAACTGTAAACACTGCCTCTATAGCAGATCAAATCATGCAAGAATACGAAGATTTTCACAGCTGGGGGATATTAATTAGCTAACTAGCCCCAAAGGTATACCCAACTCCTTTTATCAAAGAAGAAAGTCCAATTAAAAGACCGAGCAAGATGAAAGACGATCTAGTTTATTCTATAGTAAAAAATCCCCTGGGAAAAACAAACTGCGATAGTGGAAAGTCCATATATCAAGGAAAAGATAAAGAAAAGACAAAAGAAAATAAAGGAGTAAATGAGAAATGGATCCTGACGGCTTTACATGGCAGTAACAAACAATGACAGAATAAAACACAAGATGTAACAGATGAAACAAACACAATAGTGGTTTGTTCATGGAATATAAATGGTTTATGTAAAAAGATAAAAAATGCTCAAATAGAATCATTAACAAACTGTTATCAAATTATATTGTTGCAGGAAACTTGGGAATTGTACCCTTTTAGGTTACAAGGATATAAAGGATATTTTGTTCCTGCAATAAAACATAAATTTGGACGGCCGTGTGGGGGCCTTGCAATATTTTTACTGATTGACTTAAAAGTAGAACATAGGCAGCTAGATACGAATAATTCTAATTTCCAAGCTGTGAAGTTGAATAAGAAAGGAAAATAAACCAAAAAATCTAATATTAATTAATATATATATTCCACCTAAACAGATACTAAAGAAGGAGACGTGTGCTGCTCTTACTACCTTTCTGTTGGACCAAATAATGGAAGACCCGTCTATAGATTTCTTAGTTACAGGAGATTTTAATATAAATCTACTAGTACAATTCATACGGGATGATTTTATCCAGTCCCAAAATCACCAATGGTCAATCCCAGAGCAAGTACTTGATCACTCAAAAAATGTTAAACAAACGTCTATTGGGAAGGACTTCATGATGGACATGGAAGCTTTGGGTCTTAGAATGTTGAATGGTAGATTTGAGTCAGATACACCCACAGCGTGGTCTTTTCAGTCTCATCAGTATAAATCTAGAATAGACTATACTATGGTTTCTGTAAATATCTTTGACAAAATTACTTCATATCACTTAAAAAAGGTATTTGAAAGTGACCATAGTCAACAAATAGTACAAATGAAATTGCTAGGATCAAAACATCAAAATTACTTAACCATGCACGGTCAGATTTGTACCTCTAATTATAGAAAACTTACATGGGAAACAAATAATATGGACACCAAGATGAAAAAGGCATGAGAACTAATTAACCCCTTCGCTGCCAGGCCTTTTCCCCTCCTGTGCCACGCCCTTTTTTGGCTATTTGGGGTAGTGCGCGCTGAGGCCCCTGTAACTTTTTGACCACATAAGGTATCCACGCCAAATTTGCGTCCTTTTCTTCCAACATCATGGGGATTCTAAAGGTACTCAGGGTTTGTGGATTCTCCTAGAGGGGTCACAGAAATGAGCCAAAATACAGCACAATTCTGTTTTTTTCTGAAAAATGGGAAAAACGGGCTGCAAATGAAAGCATCTGGGTTTTTCCCTGCAAATGTTATCAAAAAAGGGTTTGTGGGGTTGAAATCACCATTTTCCCAGATTTTCGGGGATACCAGACTTTTGTCAGAAACCCAACATTTTTTACACAGTTTTGGCATTTTTCTGGGACATAGCCTAATTTTGCTATTTTTTGTGCTTTTGACCTCCTTCCAGTTAATTGCAGAAATGGGTACAAAAGCAATAATGGATCCTGGAAAGCTATACATTTTCGAGAAGAAGACAAACTTCTGAATTCAGCAAGGGGTCATTTGTGTAGATCCATCACTGTTTTTTTATAGAAACTAACAGTTAAATATAGGATAAATTGAAAATTAGTTGAAAAAAACAGCCTTTTGTGTCAACGTTTTCACCTGTAACTTCTTCTAATTATGACAGCTCTTTGAAAGCAATATACCATTACATCCGCTGGACATTACTGGTTGTGGGGATATATAGGACTTGTAAGTTCACCAAGAACCCGACGAACCCAGAGCCAAAAACTGAGCAGCAACTTGCAATGGTTTTTTATTATGTACCGGGTATATAGTAATTATTCTGTAAAAATTTGTACATGGAAAAATTGGTATGAAAGACACCTATGTATTTCTGAAATGGGAACAAAATATAGAGTTTAGAAACAGTAGATATTTGCACATTTCTGAAATTGGGAATACTCATACTAGCATGAGAATTATCAGTCATTTTTTAGAATGACTTCTTTTTTACACAATATCTTTCATTTGGAAGGCAGAAATACATTGAAAGTCAATAGATAATAACAGTTCCTTTACAAATCTGAATTACCCTAAGTCTCCCGATAAAAATGGTACCTCACTTGTGTGGGTAGGCATAGTGCCCGCGACAGGAAACGGCGCAAAACGCAACGTGGTCACAACTCAATATCGCAGTGAAAATTTACCCTTTTTTGGCAAAGTGCCTAGCTCTAGTTTTTGAACCCTAGCTCTGCGGGCACCTTGGGAAACCTAGCAAACCTATACATTTTTGAAAACTAGACACCCAGGGGAATCCAGGATGGGGTGACTTGACTGCCTCCCACCAGGGTCTGTTACCCAGAATCCCTTGCAAACCTAAGAAATTGACAAAAAAACACATTTTCCCCACATTTCTGTGGTGGAAAGTTCCAGAATCTGCGTGGATCCACAAATTTCCACCCACCGTGCGTTCCCCAACGTCTTAGGAGAAAAATGGTACCTCACTTGTGTGGGTCGGCCTAGTGCCCGCGACGTGAAACGGCGCAAAACGCAACGTGGTCACACCTCAATTTCGCAGTGAAAAATTACCCTTTTTTGGAAAAATGTCTAGCTGTAGTTTTTGAACCCTAGCTCTGCGGGCACCTTGGGAAACCTAGCAAACCTATACATTTTTGAAAACTAGACACCCAGGGGAATCCAGGGAGGTATGGCTTGCGTGGATCCCCCAACGTTTCCTTACCCAGAATGCCCTGCAAACTTCAAATTTAGCTGAAAAAATCACCTTTTTCACACATTTTTGTGTGGGAAAGTTGAGGCATCACCGGGCTGACACAAATTTCCTACCACCCAGCGTTCCCCCGGGTCTCCCGATAAAAATGGTGCCTCACTCGTGTGGGAGGCCCAAGTACCCGCGACAGGCAAGGGCCCAAAACGTATTCAGGCGACATGAAAATTGCCTACCTCAAAACGACCTGGTTTTGCAAGGGGGGTCACCTGAGTTTTTGGCCCGGTGCTCGGCGGCCACCTAGGGGAACCTACCAAACCCACACATTTCTGAAAACTAGACACCCGGGGGATTCCAGGGAGGTATGGCTTGCGTGGATCCCCCAACGTTTCCTTACCCAGAATGCCATGCAAACCTCAAATTTAGCTGAAAAAATCACCTTTTTCACATATTTTTGTGTGGGAAAGTTGAGGCATCACCGGGCTGACACAAATTTCCTACCACCCAGCGTTCCCCCGGGTCTCCCGATAAAAACGGTGCCTTACTCGTGTGGGAGGCCCAAGTACCCGCGACAGGCAAGGGCCCAAAACGTATTCAGGCGACATGAAAATTGCCTACCTCAAAACGACCTGGTTTTGCAAGGGGGGTCACCTGGGTTTTTGGCCCGGTGCTCGGCGGCCACCTAGGGGAACCTACCAAACCCACACATTTCTGAAAACTAGACACCCGGGGGATTCCAGGGAGGTATGGCTTGCGTGGATCCCCCCAACGTTTCCTTACCCAGAATGCCCTGCAAACCTCAAATTTAGCTGAAAAAATCACCTTTTTCACACATTTTTGTGTGGGAAAGTTGAGGCATCACCGGGCTGACACAAATTTCCTACCACCCAGCGTTCCCCCGGGTCTCCCGATAAAAACGGTGCCTCACTCGTGTGGGAGGCCCAAGTACCCACGACAGGCAAGGGCCCAAAACGTATTGAGGCGACATGAAAATTGCCTACATCTAAACGACCTGGTTTTGCAAGGGGGGTCACCTGGGTTTTTGGCCGGTGCTCGGCGGCCACCTAGGGGAACCTACCAAACCCACACATTTCTGAAAACTAGACACCCGGGGGATTCCAGGGAGGTATGGCTTGCATGGATCCCCCAACGTTTCCTTACCCAGAATGCCCTGCAAACCTCAAATTTAGCTGAAAAAATCACCTTTTTCACACATTTTTGTGTGGGAAAGTTGAGGCATCACCGGGCTGACACAAATTTCCTACCACCCAGTGTTCCCCCGGGTCTCCCGATAAAAACGGTGCCTCACTCGTGTGGGAGGCCCAAGTACCCGCGACAGGCAAGGGCCCAAAACGTATTGAGACAACATGAAAATTGCCTACATATAAACGACCTGGTTTTGCAAGGGGGTTCACCTGGGTTTTTGGCCGGTGCTCGGCGGCCACCTAGGGGAACCTACCACATCCACACATTTCTGAAAACTAGACACCCGGGGGATTCCAGGGAGGTATGGCTTGCGTGGATCCCCCAATGTCTCCTTACCCAGAATGCCCTGCAAACTTCAAATTTAGCTGAAAAAATCACCTTTTTCACACATTTTTGTGTGGGAAAGTTGAGGCATCACCGGGCTGACAAAAATTTCCTACCACCCAGCGTTCCCCCGGGTCTCCCGATAAAAACGGTGCCTCACTCGTGTGGGAGGCCCAAGTACCCGCGACAGGCAAGGGCCCAAAACGTATTGAGGCGACATGAAAATTGCCTACCTCAAAACGACCTGGTTTTGCAAGGGGGGTCACCTGGGTTTTTGGCCCAGTGCTCGGCGGCCACCTAGGGGAACCTACCAAACCCACACGTTTCTGAAAACTAGACACCCGGGGGATTCCAGGGAGGTATGGCTTGCGTGGATCCCCCAACGTTTCCTTACCCAGAATGCCCTGCAAACCTCAAATTTAGCTGAAAAAATCACCTTTTTCACACATTTTTGTGTGGGAAAGTTGAGGCATCACCGGGCTGACACAAATTTCCTACCACCCAGCGTTCCCCCGGGTCTCTCGATAAAAACGGTGCCTCACTCGTGTGGGAGGCCCAAGTACCCACGACAGGCAAGGGCCCAAAACGTATTGAGGCGACATGAAAATTTCCTACATCTAAACGACCTGGTTTTGCAAGGGGGTCACCTGGGTTTTTGGCCGGTGCTCGGCGGCCACCTAGGGGAACCTACCAAACCCACACATTTCTGAAAACTAGACACCTGAGGGATTCCAGGGAGGTATGGCTTGCGTGGATCCCCCAACGTTTCCTTACCCAGAATGCCCTGCAAACCTCAAATTTAGCTGAACAAATCACCTTTTTCACACATTTTTGTGTGGGAAAGTTGTGGCATCACCGGGCTGACACAAATTTCCTACCACCCAGCGTTCCCCCGGGTCTCCCGATAAAAAGGGTGCCTCACTCGTGTGGGAGGCCCAAGTACCCGCCACAGGCCCCCACCCCTATTTTTATTGATAAAAAAATTCCTTGGGGTCTATTGGGCTTTTTGCCCCCCCGGGGGGGGGCAGATTGGGGGCTAATGCCCCCATCTGCCCCAGAGGGGAGGCAAAAAGACTAAATTGCACCAAAGTTATTTGGGGGGAGCAAAGGCCCTTGCCCAAGGGGCCGCTCCCCCCTCCCTGGTGTCTAGGGGGTGGATCCCTGCTTGGGGATCGCCCTCCTGTGGCGATCCCCAAGCAGGGGAAAGGGGTACCATTGGAAAGGGAGATTCTCCCTTTTTTGGCATGGTAAATTTAAAAATGCCAACAACGAATTGAGAAAATTAATTTGGAACGAAAAAATGTTAATAATCAGGGATTGTGGGCAAAAATCTTCTATGCCAGTAATCAACCGAACTCAAGGGAGTTCTGGAAAGTGATTAACAGATTAACCAGGCCAAATAAATCTGTAGTCACATCCTCCTTAACTGAAGAGGAATGGTCCATATATCTTATAAAAATCCTAAATCCTAATATAGAAGTGAATATTGAGGAACACAAATCAATTACTAAAGAAAACAAAAATTTAATGACAGATAAGATCGATGTAGAATGTGACGCAGAAATCCCTATTACAGAAACCCAAGTGGCAAAACTAATAAAGAACCAAAAAAATGGAGCACCGGGGCCCAATGGCATTCCGTTTTCTCTTTACAAAGAAGAACCAGATTACTGCGCTATATATTTGACAAAGGTATTTAATGATGTCATGCAAACAGGGATGGTCCCAAAATCATGGAGAGGTTCATTGATATCTCCAATTTTTAAAAAAGGAAATTGGCAACAACCGGAGAACTATCGTCTGATTACCCTTCAAGACACTGATGCAAAATTGTTCACAGGGCTTTTATTATCCAGTTTGACTGACTGGGTAGAGGATAAAAGGATACTGCCACCGAACCAAACTGGATTTATCAAAGGTTTAGGAACCTCAACAAATATATTGATTCTATCTGTATTAATGGATAAGGCACTCTTAGTTAAACAACCTTTGTATTTTTGTTTCGTCGACTTCAAATCGGCCTTTGATTGTGTGAACGGGCACCATCTGTGGAAAAAACTTGAAGAGCAAGGAATTCCAAACTTATTATTGAGAATGATAAAATTACTGTACATTGACACCTGGATTAGAGTAAGAATTGGTGACGGGCAAACATTAACCAACAAGATACTTACAACGGGAGGTTTAAAACAAGGGTGTGTCCTTGCACCTCTGCTATTTAATCTTTTTTTAGCAGATCTTTCAACTACATTGAATAAGGTAAATGCACATCCGCCTAGATTAGCAGATAAACAAATATCTAATCTCCTTTACGCTTACGATGTTGTACTTATAAGTCACACCAAAGTTGGGTTGCAAAGGCTAATTGATTGTCTATCAGTGTATGCAAAACAAAATGATATGGTGATAAATGAAACAAAGACCAAAGTAATGGTAGTTACGAAAAATATAAGGCTTAAAAATAAATATAATTGGAACCTGCAGGGAACAAAATTAGAACAAGTAGATTCCTACCGGTATCTTGGAGTTATATTCAACGATAGTGGAAATTTTCTCCTGCAAAAAAGAGAAATTACAAGAAAAGCTAATACTATGACTGCAGCTTTTAGGATAATTCAGAATTCAATATCTGATTTGTCTTTTCGTCCTTTACTAAAGATCATCTCAGCAAAGCTATTACCTACACTCAGTGGTCGAAGTGGGGGAAAAAAAGTAGGGGAACTGTGGGTGGAGAATCAGAGGGCAGGAATAACTCAGGGATTGGATCAGTGGGCGGGGCCGGAGGTGTGGCCAGAATGCACAAACATCCCAATTTTTAGTATTTGTTTGGCATTTCACTGCCCAGTTTAATCAACCAATGGATACACATGATTATTTAAGGGTATAATGAGTTATTGACATTAAAACACATTCACAAAGTGGGATATGCTTCTAATCACAGAATGTCCCAAATACGATAAAATGTGGAAGCACAAGCTATTTGTTGCCGAGCCATGGAGTTTGTCATCAGCACTTCTCCCTTTTTCCACAACAGCAGTTCAAACATGAATGACAAAATATCCTAGTTTGCAAATGTTTTCCATATAATTATGGCTCTGCCATATTTGCCTCATAATGCAAGATCTGCTGCATGATCTGACCATTTAAACTAATAAATTGTTTATTGCTCAAACGTATCAAAAGTTAATAAAAAATGTGACTTGTGTTGCTGCAGAGTGGATGGCCCATTGCAAAGGCTGACTGATCACCTTTCTCACTGCTGCATTTGTATGTTACACTGGTACTAATAAGGCAAAATCTTTCCAGAGACTGTTAGCATGTGTACACATGTCAAAATAATAAAATATCAGAAAATATACTGCATTACTCTGCAGCCTTTCTTTTAATGCATAATTTAATCAACACTGCGGCATAATTGTGCCCTCCTTTGCTGCATATCAGTGGACCCACAGCAGGCAGCACATGTTAAAAGTGCTTGTGAATGAAGCAGAGAGACTGTGAAGTTTGCGAACTTAGTTTGGTGTGCGTGCAAATTCTGCATTGCCAATCCCTGATGAGTTGTAGCTACTACTTCTGAAACAAGGCCAATGGAGCTACCTATGGGTGAGGCAGACTGGCCTCAAGGGCAGGGTCGGCCTTAGCACTGGTGGTGCCCTGTGCATTAATGTTTGTTATTGCCCCCCAATGAGCACCACTGCCATGGATTCCCTCACTACCACCCTTTAACAGTGCCCCTCAAGTCTCCATAACCACACTCTCTCTCAGATGCATTTAATTTGATTTACAGCGCCGCTCATACCAGTGTAGGGTGTCAGAGCACTTTACATCCCACGCATTACTCAGAGACAATTAATATGTGTGTAAATCACTGTATAGAAAATGTTACATAAGACTAAGGACTACAAGGTGTAGGAGTCACATGACAACCATACTAGTAGGCCATATAGGTTAATAGCGCACCGATCTATGTTAGGATTTTAACTTATAAACTGCAAGCAACAAAAGGATTTCTCTGACAAAAGCAGCAGCCCACTGACCTATTTACATTATGTGCACTTTGTGATCTGCATGGTACATGTTCTTTGCAGCAGGCACATTAACCCTATGTGCTACCTTTCCATGAGTCAAAACTTCCACTAGATAAAACTCCGATCTCTCTCTAGGAAGAACATTAAACACCAGAGTCATCATGACATTTTTATTGTTGCCAAAAATTGCTGGCGGCCAGGATGGAGGCAGCAAGCGCTTTTAAAACCTTAATATACTTGCAAACATAATGCCGCCACCCAAAGTCAGCACCTGGTGCGGTCACACCGGTTGCACTGCCCTAGAGCTGGCCCTTCTCAAGGGTCCTGTGACCTCAGTGACAGAGTCACTGTTGCTCTAGGGTGTGCTGCTTCATAGGCCTGCTAGCAAGACTGGAGGTGAACTTCAGTATGGATTGTGGTGGACAAACCTTGAAGGTTAACCCAGACTTGCAAGTGCTAGGGTCCACCTGCTGGAGCTAAGACACCAGGGCTTCTAAGGTCTTGCGAAGCCTTCTAAGGTCTAGCATGGGATTGTGCTCTCTCAGGAGAGTCGTCTGGTGGACTGGTTATTAAGGCTGAACCTGGTTCCACAGTTCCAAATTCAGCAGCTCTGGCCATAGTGCCACATCCTCTCCCCCACTGAACACCATACAGCCCCACTGAGAAAAACTCACACTGCCTTCAACTACAACCCAATTGCTGCCGGCTATAAACACCTGGATGAGGCTCAATTTAAATGACGCAATAGACAAAAGCAATATGTGGCCTACAAAAAAAAGTAACAACATCCTGGAAAAAGCAAACACTCGCAGGGAATGCAAAATTTAGCAAACCATGTGAAATGTAAGCAGGAACAACATTACCTTAACGCTTTTACACTCACTATTCAGAAATCAGTGAGTGCTTTTGCCTGAAAAGTTAAGGACATGACTACAGGGCCTTGAATGGACCCATTTCAATGTCCATTGCTGATATCCTTACAAAACGTAAGCAGTATGGTAAAAAGACCACATCCCTGGACGCAGAGCCGCAGTACACATTTTGTTTTCCAATCCATGCATTGCGGATGTATGACGTTACAACGCATGCTTTTACAACGCATGCCGTTACAACGCATTTTTTACAACGCAAAATCTGTTACAACGCAAGTCTTTACAACGCAAGTCTTTACATCGACTTGCAGTAGATGGCGTGCTAACATTAAAAAAGGGTAATTTACTATTCTAACTCCAGTCCACGTTGCAGTAGGGAAGGTGTTTGGATAGTAAACTACACTATTTTTAATGTTAGCACGCCATCTAGTGCAAGTCGATGTAAAGACTTGCGTTGTAATGGCATGCGTTGTAACATTTTGCGTTGTAATAGTTTCATTGTAATGGTAGTGCGTTGTAAAAGTTGCATTGTAAAGGTTGTTCCCCATGCATTGCTGTACCTCCAGGATTGGTGCACTAGTTGCAAGCCCAGGGAAAACAAAGACAAGAAAACAAAAATAGCGCTTCACTGTAAAAGTGCCGCTAATGTGTTTGGGTGTGAAAAAAATCAATCTGGCCAGTTTGCTACCACTCTGTCTTACTTTATTTAGTTATTTTTCATATTTTTAACCTTTTATTACAGATGCTGCACTTTGGAATTAAATACGACATTTCCAGCAAAAATTATTTTCTTTTTTTGGATCCATTTCACAGGGGAGCAAATAAAAGAAAGGAGAGGAAAGAGAGGGAGAACCCCATCTTGAAGTCACGGTTTTCAGTAAGAGAAGAACCGCCAGACAGAAAGAGAGGGATGAAGGAAAGGGGGGGGGGGGTTTTGCTGAAGCGGCAGAGCAGAAGTTGACACTGTATTTTTCTTCTCTGAGCAAGAAGGAAGACAGAGTCCTCGCACGCCAGGAAACGCCGAGCTTTGCGTCCCGGGACACATTTTCAAAATAAAAAAGTAGGGGAACGGAATCCTTGGAATTGAAGAAGTAGGGGCACGCCGTGCCCTTCCGATCCCGCCCACTTCGACCACTGCCTACACTAACATATGGTTCTGAGGTATTAAATGGGAAAGACGCAGAGATTATCAATAATGCAATTTCAAAAACGTACAAAATCTTATTTTCCCTGCCAAAAAATGCTTCGCAAGCTCAGGTGAGGCTCGAATTTGGGATAAATAACCAGCTTCTAGCAAGAAAAGGACAAGCTCTTAAACTTTGGAATCAAGTAAAAAATGACCAAGAAAATCAAATGTCCCAGTTATTATGGCAAGAAGTCAAACATAATAAGAAGCTACAGGCTTGGTCCTACCTAAATAAAGCAAAAGAAGAATTTGGTGTAATATCGATCTGAGAGAATACGATTACCCAAGAAAGTTTTAAAAAAACAATTAACAAACTTACCAATCAATTTTCTCTGATAAAAGATAAGGATATATTTGCGAAAAGAAAACATGCATGGCCAATCATAAATGGATATATTGAAAAACATGTCCAAGAATATTTAGAAATACCATGGTCATTGAAAAACAAGAAAATCTTTATCAGAGCACGTTTTGGGTTACTGCCGGGTTTATGTCATGTACCTATATGGAAAAAAACAGCAGTCAATACGGATTGTAGATTATGTAAATGTGGTAACGAGAATACTATACATCTATTATGTCTTTGCCCTGGGTTAGAAAAGGAAAGGAAAGCCATTTTAAAGAGACTATTTAATGAACGTGGACTAAGGTCATGCAGACAATCAGTGATGGCATGTCTCTAAACTCGAAAGATATATTCATGATTTCGGCATTTGTAAAGTTTTTGATCACTGTGGATAAAAAATTAGGGTAATAATAATTTATTCAATTTTTTTTATACATATTGTATATTGTATTAGAGGCATGATAGCAATTGTGATGATAGCGTTTTAATTCTTTTATATTTGAGGATATTTTAATCATTTTTTGTAAGATTTTAATTAATCACACAAATAAACTTGAACTGAACGTGAGCAATTTTCGCCTCTCCAAATCATGGCACTTGTTTACTTGGCATGAGTTACCAACCAGAATACACCCGCACTATTGGCTTCCTTCAGCCACAGAAGCATGATCCTGCGACTTTTGTTACTTCCCAACCGCCCTCACCTAACCTTGTTTCTTTTTTTTTTTTCCCCTGTTCCTTTTATCCTGTTATTTCCCTCCTTCTTTCCTTGCCAACCAGGCACTCTCAGGCATCTAAAATACCCTTTGTCTTGATGATGATCCCCCTACCTTTCAGCAGGCATTGAACGTCGTCGACACCCACACCGTGACTCCAAATGTATGACAAATTATGTGGAGCACTAGTTGTCCTTTCTCATTGTGACTGCCTTGTAAATGTATTGCTAATGCTACTTTTATAAGTGAATGCCTGAGGTCTGGAAATCTGCTGATTTCCATACCCTGCTACGCTACCCACTAGATTGTTAATGTATTGTTCTTTTTTATGTATGTTAAATGAACACAATCTTTTCCATTTGGATAAATCAACACAGCACTGATTTGTGGTTCTGTGCTTATGCCTCTTATACTCTTTGGTAGGGACCTATGTCTCTAGTAATATGATATACCCTTGGTCCCTCTTGACACTCAGGGTTCCCTTGTTCCTTGTTACTCTCTTGTTGTTGTACTAGAGCTTCTACTACTTCTACTTGGAAAGGTACATGTTAGCGTCAGCAGATACCAAGAGGGCGGCAGTGCTGTACAGAGCCGGTGGAGGGCTCCAACGCCACTGTCATGAGACATCATCCTGTTAGTCCTAGATCAAGGATCAGATGGTGTGCCACCCTGAGCATCTCTGTCATTTGAAGTGATGGACACAGTTGACAATTATTACTGAGCCTAGATTTCCATTCCCCTCCAGGGAAGATGACATAGTTGCTATAGATATATTACTTCTGACTCGAGGTGTGAGTGCGTGGACTCAAAAAAACACCTTTGCGCAAACCCTTAGTGGAGACCAAGCCATTCACATAGTGGTAAGAACTCCTATCTTACACTGCTAATGATGATGGAGAATTTTATTGGGGTCTTTCTAGGTACAGTTAGTATGACTCCTGGAGTGAGAGACTCACCCAGGGTACTAAATGTTTCCTTTGACTTCTTGCAACGTGTATGTGGGCATGAGAAAAGCTAATATGTAAGTCATATATTAACACGTCACACAAACGGTATCTGTGTAATAAAAAATATATAAATATTTTTTTTTTTAAATATGTTCCTGACCGCAGCTTTTATATTTATAGAATGTCACAATGAGAATGTTATGCAGTCAGGAACCCAATTAATTGATCTCTCATAAAGGCCCTCAATTGGACGAAAAAGCTTTTTTTTTTTCTCTTTTTTTTTTTTTTACAGATTTGCTTCCTTTTTTTTCATCCCCACAGCTCTGGAAGCTGAAGGCTTCCAAAGTGCACATATAATTCTCACTGCACGCGCTGTGCCCGGGTGGATCTGCAAATAAGACATGCTTTATCTGTTGTCGACGTTAACTTACTTTACACCAAACCTGATCAAGACACAAGAAAAAGTACTCCATTCTCCACCAATCCAACCCCCCCTTCGACTTATTTCCTTCCTTTTTTAGGTCTCGCCTGACCCAGCACATGCGCTGGTCTGGCAAGACTTTTAGTAGGTGAGTTTTCAAAGTGCTACTGGCTGGCCTAGCGCTTGCGTTCACGTGAGCGTGCACGCGCGCTGCTGCCATCTGTCTTTCACGGGTCATTAGCACCACTCAGCCACACGTCTTGTGGCTCCTGCCATGTCTGGTTTTGACCCTCGCGCATGCACCACTCGGCCGCACGCCTTGTTATACTTTTCTTGTGCTAAAGTCTAGCAGTCCTGTAGTTTTACACATGTGTTGCAGAGCATCAAATTGACAGCACCTTAGGTAAATGATATGCAAGATCCAGGCATGAGCGCTTCAAGCAGTATGTTTATTAAGTTTAATATACACTCTTTCACTACGCTGTTCTTTTCAAACTAAACCATTCACAATACAAAAGTTAAGAGCCATAGCATTTCAAGATACGTTGTAACAGGGCATTAAGTGGAATTAAAAATCTAGGGGGTCTCTCAAAGGGGCGTAGACAATGTAATTAAGGCCGTGGCTTAAAAATACACCAGCTAAAAATCTGTGCTTACCATAGTGTGCTGCCCGCCTGGATTTTGCTACTTCTGTCATTGCATCCAGCTATATAATACAAGTAACATTACACCCACAAGTCAGGGCTGTTGGCTTTGTCAATGCTTGTTAGTTGTGTAAGATTAAGCAACAACCATGGCTTTGTTGTACAGAATATTTTAAATTCTTCGATTCTGAAATGATGACAGTGAAAAAACTATAACAAGTGTCTTTGAAGTTACCTCAAAGGCAGTGAAGGGTGGTCGTGCGTCAGGTTTCAGATTTTTTTTTAACCTGAGGAAAAAATGCAGAACCCTATAGAGACCCGTCTCAGCACCTGCTTTTTACAGCTACCGGTGCTTAGCACCGGCAGGACCCGGCCCACTTAAAGCCCGGCGTTGTAAAGTATGTGAAATGTAATACTTGTTATAAAACCTATAAGCTTTTCTAAGTTTAGTGGTCGCATGACCTTTTAATGTTTCCAGGAACATAACATTGTAATTAATGTTTTACAAATCTGCGTCAATCCATTTTAACATTGACTGGTGTCAGTATGGCATAGTATGTCACTTTTCTTTTCTGTAAAATAGTAGTAACCCTCTTTCCTCAGAAACCCTGTTAGTGCATCCTAGTTACATACAAGTACAGCGCCCTCATGGTATCCAACCTGCAGTCCTCTACGAATCCCACGAAGGGAATGTGCATGCTTTCAAGACAGATTTTTGACACACTAGTTGAGCGATCAGTAAACACATGTGAGACCAGGGAAGCACTTGAAACATGGTGTATTACAAGCAATGCGGCAAACAGCAGCGTTACCTCTTTGTGCTTTTAGGATGGCGACACTGGGAGCTTTCTCATTTGAAGGGGGTGTGGGGCGCGCGCTTGTATTGATATGGTGGAAAAATCATGTACGTGTTTACATGCAGTTGGAGAGCACGAGCTGAGAGGATGAACTGTGCATATGTACCGCTCATTAGCATGTATTCTGACTGTGCAAGGTTTGCAGGCAGGCAGTGATTTTCTTCCTTTGTGTGCTATACATTGGAGCATTTATTGTAGCCCCTCTGAAGGCAGAAGAGAACAATTGCTTTTTTTGGAATATTCTTATCTGGAATGAGTTCTGGCTTCTTTTATGAAATAGCGTATCCCTGCTGCTAGCTGGATTATTGTAATACACATTTTCTTCTGGTTTGCTGTAAGCACTACTTCTCCTTCCCCAGTGATATAGCGTCCGTCAAGCTCAACTGTCTACAAAATGTGGAGTGAACTAAACGGTATCTGTTGAGCCCAGGACTCTAACAAGAATGAGAACATGGGCTATCGCAGCCATTTGACAAGCGTCTTTAGAAACCAAGAACCAGTGTCCACGTGCACCTGGAAAACATCTTTTTCATAAGGTGCCGCTGAGCATAATTTCAACCCTGAATTTTAACATCTTTTCTGAAAATAAGATCGCCTGTTAAATTAATGGAATGCACACTCCCACCAACTTACCTCTCTAAATTGCATACTTTTCTCACTTAGAGTTGTACATTTCACATACTAAAAGAAACTAAACATCTGAGGGCAATGTTTCCGTTTTAGAAAATGTTTGGCTTTCTCTCAGATGGCTCTTTGTCTCCAGGGTCTTATCTTCGTAGTGGATAGCAATGACCGAGAGCGAGTGCAAGAGTCATGTGAGGAGCTCCAGAAGATGGTAAGTACTTCATGCTGATTCTTTGGAAGGCACAGTTCTGCTTGGGTGTGAGAAAGTAATGCGCACATCCATTGATAACTGACATGCATGAGATGAGCAGACATCAGTTTCTGTCAAATTCTCAGCATATGTGATTAACATTATCATCACTCAACACCACCACAGCATCACTCAGCGCCACCACAGCATCACTCAGCACCACAACAGCATCACTCAGGGCAACCACAGCATCACTCAGCACCACCACAACATCAGTCAGCACCACCACAGCATCACTCAGGGCCACCACAGCATCACTCAGCGCCACCACAGAATCACTCAGGGTCACCACAGCATCACTCAACGCCACCACAGCATCACTCAACGCCACCACAGCATCACTCAGCGCCACCACAGCATCACTCAGCGCCACCACAGCATCACTCAGAGCCACCACAGCATCACTCAGCACCACCACAGCATCACTCAGGGCCACCACAGCATCACTCAGCACCACCACAGCATCACTCAGCACCACCACAGCATCACTCAACACCACCACAACATCACTCACGGCCCCCAAAGCATCACTCATCACCACCACAGCATCACTTAGGGCCACCACAGCATCACTCAGCACTGCCACAGCATCACTCAGCACCACCACAGCATGACTCAACACCACCACAACATCACTCAGCACAACTACAGCAACACTCAGCGCCACCACAGCATCACTCAGGGGCCCCACAGCATCACTCAGAGCCACCACAGAATCACTCAGGGTCACCACAGCAACACTTAACGCCACCACAGCATCACTCAGCGCCACCACAGCATCACTCAGCGCCACCACAGCATCACTCAGAGCCACCACAGCATCACTCAGCACCACCACAGCATCACTCAGCACCACCACAGCATCACTCAGGGCCACCACAGCATCACTCAGCACCACCACAGCATCACTCAGCACCACCACAGCATCACTCAACACCACCACAGCATCACTCAGCACAACTACAGCAACACTCAGCGTCAGCACAGCATCACTCAGCGCCACAACAGCATCACTCAGCTCCACCACAACATCACTCAGCGCCACCACAGCATCACTCAGGGCCACCACAGCATCACTCAGGGCTACCACAGCATCACTCAGCGCCACCACAGCATCACTCAAGGCCACCACAGCATCACTCAGCACCACCACAGCAACACTCAGCACCACCACAGCAACACTCAGCACCACCACAGCATTACTCAGCGCCAGCACAGCATCACTCAGCACCACCACAGCATCACTCAGCACCACAACAGCATCACTCAGCACCACCACAGCATCACTCAGCACCACCACAGCATCACTCAGCACCACCACAGCATCACTCAGGGCCACTACAGCATCACTCAGCACCACCACAGCATCACTCAGGGCCACCACAGCATCACTCTGCACCACCGCATCATCACTCAGCACCACATCATCACTCAGCACCACCACATCTTCACTCAGCACCACCACAACATCAGTCAGCACCACCACAGCATCACTCAGGGCCACCACAGCATCACTCAGCGCCACCACAGCATTGCACTACACCACCACAGCAACACACTGCATCACCACAGCATCACTCAGCAGCACCACAGCATCACCCAGCACCACCACAACATCACTCAGCATCACCACAGCATCACTCAGGGCCACCACAGCATCACTCAGGGTCACCATAGCATCACTCACCGCTACCACAGCATCGCACTAGGCCACCACAGCAACACGCTGCATCACCACAGCATCACTCAGCAGCACCACAGCATCACTCAGCACCACCACAGCATCACTCAGCAGCACCACAGCATCACTCAGCAGCACCACAGCATCACTCAGGGCCAACACAGCATCACTCAGGGCCACCACAGCATCACTCAGCACCAGCACAACATCACTCAACTCCACCACAGAATCACTCAGTGCCACCACAGCATCACTAAGCACCACCACAACATCACTCAGCGCCACCACAGCATCACTCAGCACCACAACAGCATCACTCGGCACCACCACAGCATCACTCAACACCACCACAACATCACTCAGGGCCACCACAGCATCACTCAGCACCACCACAGCATCACTCAGCACTACCACAGCATCACTCAGCACCACCACAGCATCACTCAACACCACCACAACATCACTCAGCACAACTACAGCAACACTCAGCGTCACCACAGCATCACTCAGGGCCACCACAGCATCTCTCAGCGCCACCACAGCATCACTCAGGGTCACCACAGCAACACTCAACGCCACCACAGCATCACTCAGCGCCACCACAGCATCACTCAGCGCCACCACAGCATCACTCAGCACCACCACAGCATCACTCAGAGCAACCACAGCATCACTCTGCACCACCACAGCATCACTCACCACCACCACAGCATCACTCAGCACCACCACAGCATCACTCAACACCACCACAGCATCACTCAGCAGAACTACAGCAACACTCAGCGTCACCACAGCATCACTCAGTGCCACCACAGCATCACTCAGCGCCACCACAACATCACTCAGCGCCAACACAGCATCACTCAGGGCCACCACAGCATCACTCAGGGCTACCACAGCATCACTCAGCGCAACCACAGCATCACTCAAGGCCACCACAGCATTACTCAGCACCACCACAGCAACACTCAGCGCAACTACAGCAACACTCAGCAACACCACAGCATTACTCAGCACCACCACAGCATTACTCAGCACCACCACAGCATCACTCAGGGCCACCACAGCATCACACAGCACCACAACAGCATCACTCAAGGCCACCACAGCATTACTCAGCACCACCACAGCAACACTCAGCGCAACTACAGCAACACTCAGCACCACCACAGCATTACTCAGCACCACCACAGCAGCACTCAGGGCCACCACAGCATCACACAGCACCACCACAGCATCACTCAGGGCCACCAGAGCATCACTCAGCACCACCACAACATCACTCAGCACCCCCACAACATCACTCAGCACCACCACATCATCACTCAGCACCACCACATCTTCTCTCAGCGCCACCACAACATCAGTCAGCACCACCACAGCATCACTCAGGGCCACCACAGCATCATTTGGGCCAGCACAGCATCACTCAGCGCCATCGCAGCATCACTCAGTGCCACCACAACATCACTCAGGGCCACTGCAGCATCACTCAACGCCACCACAGCATAACTCAGGGCCAGCACAGCATCACTCAACAACACCACAGCATCACTCAGTGATTCTTACACTTTTTAATTACAACTTCTCAGGGCCACCACAGCATCACTCTGCACCACCACATCATCACTCAGCACCACATCTTCACTCAGCACCACCACAACATCAGTCAGCACCACCACAGCATCACTCAGGGCCACCACAGCATCACTCAGCGCCACCACAGCATTGCACTACACCACCACAGCAACACACTGCATCACCACAGCATCACTCAGCAGCACCACAGCATCACCCAGCACCACCACAACATCACTCAGCATCACCACAGCATCACTCAGGGTCACCACAGCATCACTCAGGGTCACCATAGCATCCCTCAGAGCAACCACAGCATCACTCTGCACCACCACAGCATCACTCACCACCACCACAGCATCACTCAGCACCACCACAGCATCACTCAACACCACCACAGCATCACTCAGCACAACTACAGCAACACTCAGCGTCACCACAGCATCACTCAGTGCCACCACAGCATCACTCAGCGCCACCACAACATCACTCAGCGCCAACACAGCATCACTCAGGGCCACCACAGCATCACTCAGGGCTACCACAGCATCGCACTAGGCCACCACAGCAACACGCTGCATCACCACAGCATCACTCAGCAGCACCACAGCATCACTCAGCACCACCACAGCATCACTCAGGGCCACCACAGCATCATTTGGGCCAGCACAGCATCACTCAGCGCCATCACAGCATCACTCAGTGCCACCACAACATCACTCAGGGCCACTGCAGCATCACTCAACGCCACCACAGCATAACTCAGGGCCAGCACAGCATCACTCAACAACACCACAGCATCACTCAGTGATTCTTACACTTTTTAATTACAACTTCTCAGCATGCTGCACAGCAGCCACACTTCTCTACAGCACAGCTTAGAAACATTGCCAAACTCAATAGCTCTATCGAAACACTTATAAGGCTCCCCAATGCATAGTCAATAAGTCTCGCCTTTGGGACATTATAAGTGTTTAGTTATCCAGCACAATAGCCTTGATTAAACAACATCAAGTGTTGCATGGCTAAACACTTATAAGGTCCCAAAAGCGAGACCTATTGGCTATGCCAATGCTTGTTTTTCCTTCCCGTCTGTCTCTTGACTTCCTTCTCTCACTTCTTTCTCTCTTACTCATCCCTTTTGTCATTCTTACATTCGTCCTTCTTCAGTTTCTCCATACCTTTGCTTGTCCTCTTATCTTCCATTCTTTCCGTACCCTCTCTACCTACTCCGCCTTTCATCACCCTTTCATCCCCATCCCCCTCCTTGCTCTCGCGTCTAAACTCTTCATTCGTCCCTGCCTTCAATATCCTCTCTTCCTTCCCTCATTCGACCCCTTCCTCCATGTCCATGTTTCTCTTGGCCCTTTCGCTCCCTCACCCCCTCCCCTGCCACTCCCCCTCCCATCCACTGTTGGCCTCACCATTGAATTGAATTAATTCCGCCATGCTTTTCGCAACGGGCCCACCCCTGCAGCAGGCATTGCATGAAATGAAAGGCGCTTGGTGGTCTCTAGGCGGGGGGTTCTCTTCGTTTCCCGCCCAGGCGCTGCTTTGATCCGTGGCTGATTATGAGAGCCCGAAGGGGCTCCGGGCCCCCAGTGTTAAGGGCTCTTCGCCTGCAATCGGATACTTTTCAAGTCTCGGAGAAACTAAAGCTGCTCGTGCATTATTAATACGCAAGGTTAACGCAAGGGCGTCAATTGTGCACGAGGAGGACGCACAGCCAACTCTTCGGAATGGAGGAGAGCCATAGAGAGACAGCGCGAGACAGACAGTACGAGGAAACAGATGGAGGAAGCCTAACGGGCATGACTGAATACGAAAACAACGCGGGCTGGACCTGATAGAAAACGAGAAATACTCATTCGCAACCCCACATATGAGGGAACAACAAACTACCATTTGGGGGTATTGCAAATAACGGAGGAGATCCATGACCATGTAGAAGAACGAGACCAAAGGCTGAGATCCTTTATAAGGTTATGGAACTCCAAGTTGACTTCCTATATCCTTATGATGTAATGCATGGGGTACTTTATTCATTATACTAGCTAGACTATCATATTTTACATGAACCATTTACATTTTATAGCTCTTTCATATGAATACATGAAGATTAAAAATAGAGTATCTAGACAAGTGCATTGTGACCTCAGAACTGAACAGTAATAAGTTATTACAGTTGAGCGGCTATGTTATTTCTTTCTAATAGGAGACTGAGTGTATCATGATGAGGATATTGCAAGGCATGTCGGAGTTCAATAACGTTATAAAAGAACTCAAGAATTCGGCCTCTTTCCATATGGTTATGGAACTCCTCAGTGACTTGCAATATCCTTATGATGTACATCAGGGCATACTTTATCCCATATAGTAAATGCTACTGTGTTCTCCATCTCATCTGTATCCACTATTATCTCATCCTTTTGATTGTGTCTCATACACCATAATTATCTTCTCCATGTCCTTTGTACTGCCATTGCCTTTTGCCCTTTTATAGCTACTTAATCTCCATTTCCTTAACAATGGAGTTTATCTTCCCATTTAGAATCCTATTCTCTTCCTGTTTTCTCTGCCACCTTCAGGAGTTTCTTGGCAATCCCCTTTCATTTTCCTCTACTGTCATTTCGTGCTTCAGATCGGGAGCTCGATGATGTCCCCCTTGAAGGTTCTACCTGTGAAATTCACACTGCTAGCACTTTTCACATATAAAGAAACGTGTTTTAGGAAGACATGTTACCTCCTCCTTTGCTCTAACATTAATTGCTGAAACGTGATAAAGTTACAACGGCCTATCAAGTTTATTACGCCACCACCTTAGTTGACAATACAAGCTCAGCTGAAAAAAAGGATCTTGCCATACCCACGCACACATTTGTGTCAGTATGCCAACACGCATATACAATGAGATCACCTATCCAGTATGTCCAATGGCACTTTGCTGAGGTCTTGAAGATGCCATGTTTCCCAGGTCAGCAGGACCTACATTTGCATCCTTCTCTTTTCTTCTGATCTCTCCCCTGGGAATCTCCTGCCTCCCCCTCCTGCGTTTTAACACCTCTCACTTTCATTACCTGTCCTTCCGTATCTTAATCGTTTGCCCACACCCACCTTCTGCATCCTCGCCCATATCTAGCCCTGCTCTCCACCCCCGCACTCCTTCCCCCACCCACAACCTACTTAATGGCAACCGCTGCACAACTGCACAGAGGTGTGTCACCAGGGTGCAAAGGCAAGCCCCCCGCAGCTGCACTGTGCCCAGCACAATACACCCTGGTACATATGAACACCACCGCTAAACATCATCCCACCTGCAAGCTCTCAACACCGGGCCGTGCCACAACAGCTGCCTCTGTGCCACACCTCACTCAATGGTAGGGCCTTTCTTATGCGCTCACTACCACTACTCCTGCTTCAGTACTCTTACTCTACCATCGCTATAACCATCCCATTGGGATACAAGATATCCTGCTAGGACAGGCCCAACAAACTAGGAGGAGGCTTTGCCATCATCCACAAGGACTTCATCACCTGCACGCCTTCACCGATGAGAACACGCCGTTCATGGAACACATGCACTTCTGACTACAAACCAGCAACCACACCACCATCAAAGTAACTCTCGCATACCGGCCCTCCAGACCACGCACCATGCTCAGCAACCTCCTCACCGACTTCATCGCCCCTATCGTCATCAGATCAAATGGCTTCATCCTACTCGGTGACTTCAACTTCCATCTCAACAACTCCACGGATCCCAACTCCATGCCCTACTCGAGAGCCTCGACAACCTCAGACTCACCCAGCTCATCTAAGACCCTACCCACAACGCAGGACACATCCTTAACTCCATCTTCGCAGCGAGCAACAAGGTTAAATTCAGCCACCTCACCCGGCTCACATGGACTGACCACTCCATCGTTCACTTCTACATTTACACACCTCACCTCCCCACACCGAAGATAAATAGCAACCCCAGATGCAGTTCAAGCATGATAGCAGATTGGACCAACACCTTCAGAGCCAAAAAAACAGATCTCACTGGAGACATGCTGACCGACATAAGAAATTCAACTGGATCACAGGCTGCACGGGCGCCCTAGCCCCCCTGAAGGACATCAGGCAATCAAGAACCAACGTGTGAGCCAGTTGGTACACTGAAGACCTAGGAGACTCCAAATGTTACTGAAAACAGCGGCACAGAAGATGGAGAACTAGCCAGAACACCAACACAAGAAACACCTCCAAATCCGCACATAAAAAATATCACACCCAAATCAAAGAGGCCAGGAAAGCAGCCCTTGCACTGAGACTAGAAACCAGCTCCAATGACTGCAAAGAGCTCTTCAACATCGCCAAAGAATTATCCAACCCCACAGCAATCACCAACACCATCACCTCATCAAAGAGCCTCTGCAACTACCTCTCCGACTTCTTTGACAACAAAATTCTCAGGATCTACAGCAACTTGGACCCTCCATGCATGACACAAGAGCTCATTAACCATCTGCCCATCGACACCAAGTTTGACTGCCAGCTAACAAACTGGAGCCCCTGTCCCCCCAAAACACCACTAAAATCATGAAAACAATCCACTCACCCCATCTACAACCTAGGAGGAACCCTGATCAGCTCCAACTTCACCACCATTATCAAAGCCTCCATCCATAGCGGAACCTTTCGGACAACTGGAAATATGCAGAGGGCACAGCTCTCCTGAAGAAACCTTCAGCAGACCCAGAAGAGCTTAGCAAATGCAGACTCATCTCTCTCCTGCCCTGCCCCTCCCACCCAAAGTCATGGTGAAAGCAATCAACAGGCAACTCTCCAACCATCTAGAACAGCATCATCTCCTAGATATCACTTAGTCAGATTTACACAATAACCACAGCATGGAAATCGCCCTCATCACAGCAACTGACAACATCCATACCATCGTGGAATGACTCCTGGTGGCCCACGGCGCTGGGCTCCGCACCTACACCCACGGACCACGTACTTAACCTAGGATTCATCCTGTACTCCTCCCTCATGATGACCAAGCAAGTCAACGTCGTCTCATCTTCTTGCTTCAACACCCTGCGCTTGCTCCAAAAAATCTTCCGGTGGATCCCCACCGAAACCAGAAAAACCGTCACCAGCTGACTGGACTACGGAAACGCCCTATACGCAGGAACCACAGCCAAACTTCAGAAACGACTTCAGCGCATACAGAACGCCTCCGCACGACTCATCCTCGACATCCCCCGCCAAGAGCCACATATCCACCCACCTAAGAAACCTACACTGGCTCCCCGTCAGCAAGAGGATCACGTTCAGGCTCCTCACCCACGCACACAAAGCGCTCCACGACAAGGGCCCCGAATACCTCAACAGGCGCCTCTCGTTCTACACCCCCACCCGCCAGCTCTGCTCCGCCAGCCCTCTCCACCGTCCCACGGATCCGCAGAACCACCACCGGAGGAAGATCATTCTCCTACCTGGCAGCCAAAACATGGAACTCCCTCCCCGCACACCTACGACTGACCCAGGACCATCTCACCTTCAGGAGACACCTCAAGACCTGGCTATTCGAGCAGTAGCGACACCCCCCCCCCTCCCTCCAGCGCCTTGAGACCCTCACGGGTGAGTAGCGCGCTCTATAAATGTACTGATTGATTGATTGATTGATCGTGGACAATGGGGAAACTGCAGCTCTCATCCTGCTCGACCACTCCAAGGCCTTCGACACTGTCTACCACTGCACCCTTGTCTCAAAACTTCAACACTCCAGAATACAAGGACCCACCCAGAGATGGCGTGCCTCCTTCCTCTCTGACAGAACTCAACAAGTCAGACTCCTGACATACACATCCAAACCGAAGAACTTTATCTGCGGAGTCCCTCAAGGATCATCACTGAGCCCTACCCTCTTCAACATCTACATGGCACCACTCGCGCATGTCATAAGATTCCACAGAATCAACAGTCTCCTACGCAGACAACACTCAGCTCATCCTCTCCTTCACAGACAACAACCCCGCCACCAGGACTATCTTCATAACCTGCATGTCAAGTGTGGCAAACTGGATGAAACTGAACTGCCTAAACCTCAACACTGACAAAACGGAAGTCCTGATTTTCGGTAACAAGAGCTCTCCATGGGACTCTTCCTGGTGGTCAACTGAACTGGGACCCATGCCCACCCTCACAGACCATGCCAGAAACCTCGGAATCATCTTTGACTACAAACTCACAAATACCAAACAGGTGTACACCGTAACCTCTTCCTGCTTCCTCATCCTACATACGTCCACAAGATATTCATATGGCTGCCCACAAACACCAGACGCAGTCACCCAGGCCCTCATCACCAGCAAACTGGACTACAGCAACACACTCTACGCCGGTATCTTGAACCATCTCATACAAAGACTCCAGACTACCCAAAATGCAGAATTATCCTCAGCATCTCCTAAAGCGCACACACTACTCCCCACCTCAGAGAGTGACACTGGCTACCCATCCAGAAGCACTGCCATTTCAAACTGCTCATCCATGCCAAGCTCAGCCTCCACCTTAACTTCCACCAAGAAATTAGGCAACTACTCTCAGCCACACTCTGCCTCTGACGGATACCACACGTCCACTGGAGCAAAATAGGAGGATGCTCTTTTTCCTACATTGCAGCCAAAACCTGGAACAGCCTTTCCCATCACATCAGGACCTCCCCATCTCTACTTGAGCTCTTCAAGAAACTGAAGATGTGGCTGTTCAACTAGGATTTCCGATTGGCCTACACATATGCTCTAGCGCTTGGATACCCGCTCGGGTGATAAGTGCGCTGTACAAATCCTCACAACATAACAAATCTACTTTTTGACTTTGAACAATCAATCTTGAGTAATCATGACCAATGTACTGACAACCGATCACTGCCCCTGCGTTTACAGTGCTTGCTAGCAGGTGCATGAAATGGGGTCACTGGCAGTGACAGATTGAATGCATCTTGATGCCCTGGCTACAGACAGCATTATCAGTCCGGAAGACGCTTTGCCCTTAATTCTTGATAAACTACATTAAAAAGAGCGGACAGAGATCGGGCTTTGGTTCAGCTACCTTCAGCTATTAGCTTTCAGATGATCTTCAGGGTTTGCACTTCTTGGACAGTGTGCTCATCAAGGTCAGGTGACTTTGAGAATCATTACAATGTCCCATTGTTATGACAGTTAGGTTTTTATGACAGGTTATCAAGTAGTCCTTGTGTGAGACTGCAGATATGACATGATGTGTAGCTTGTAATTACAAAGCATTGTCAGTTCTTAGTTGTATTTACTTTACAGATGTAATTATTGTTGATTTAAAGTTTTTTTTTATTAGGGAGTGCTATTCTGTAGTCACCTTGCACATTTATTTGTTGTTATGTTTTTTCTTTGCTCTCAAGTGTTTGGATTTACAGCTTTTTTACTTTACAAAGTCAAGTTGTGCATGCTCACAGTTTCTTTTTATAGATGAAACAGAAGTGCTGGGCCTTTGTCGAAAGTATATACAATGCAATATTTTGCTGTTTGCATTTTATGTTCACCAAATACAATGCAAACTCCAACTTTTGACTCCATTTCATAACATTCTTCTCTGTGGACACAACCTTCCTCTGCTAATGCTAGACCAAAAGAGGGATAATCCGTATGACCCTAACAGAACTTGTACATATAATATCAATATGTTTATGTTTATAGCCACCGCTGACCCAATTCAAGGAGGATGTAAAGACCTGGCTCTTCAACTGAACCTCCACGCCCAAAGGATAAGCACCATGAGACCCTCACGGGTGAGTAGCTGTGCTTTACAAACTCATGATTGATGGATTTATTGATTTATGCATGTTTTGTTACATTCCACCAAAGCATTATTTCACCTTATAAAATGAAGTCCAAAGAACACTTTTATCCTTGTTGTTTAATCACATTGCAGTTAAGGTGCTCACTTTTTCCTTTTACTGTGTGGTCCAACCTGAAGATCGTATGGCCACCAAACTTGAAGTTATGTATCCACCCAAAACAATGGTCCTATGTCCTCCAGTAATGTATCCTTTATGTCCATGTGAGTAGGTCATTGAACTCTTATTGTCAAGTGTCGACACGTTTCAGCCTGTGAGTGCTGCCCTCCTCAGGACTAAAACAAGGTTACGTGCCAGTCCATACATTCCAATAACTGATAAACAATAAAATCTTTTCTTAAAAACAATTTCCCAAAAATATGTTTACAAAAAATCTATAATCAGCTCATGCCGTTTTATGCTAAACGTGTCAGAACTCACAATGAGTGGATGATAACTCCTCCACTGTAACACCAATGAAAACACACCTACTAGGTGCTAAGGCAGAACTCCTAGTGCGGGGTGGGGGGGTGAAAAATAGAATGTGACACTGGAAAAGTAATTTCAATTTCAAAAGCAGCCTAGCAAGTGTCTCCCGTTTATGTCCAACGAGTGACCAAGCGATGTATACTCTAAGAGTATGAATTGGAGACTGTTCCCTATCTTCTATGTTATCTGTCAATGTTGGTCTGTGTCTGCCTAGTGAGAAAAGCTCACAGATACCAGATAAACCCATTGTGATTAAAACTTAAAGAAACATGCAACTGAGTACACTTACTATGCTCACGGGGAAAATCTCCAGCCGGACTACTTGATAATGGGCTGGATTGTGGCCTATTTTCCAGCCGATTCGAATATGGACCTCAAAAGTGTATTGTGCGTCTGTCATGCCCCCAATCCCGGGTGGCCACAGGTAACCTCATAGACAGATGGACCACTGTCGGAAGGTGAATGTCCACTTAGCCCTAAGTTCAGTCTGAATGGTAATTTTCTAAAGTGCGAGGAGCTGTGTAACGTGTTGTCATGTGACACGGTCACGCAAAGTCGCCATGTTGTCATGGTGTGTGCTGCTGCCACATTGCAATTTGCTTCTGTTCAAGTGCTCCCACCATTTAAAGAACCATGCTGGAAACCGTGGATATTGAGGTTGTCCAACAACCTTAGTTGCTTGAGGGAGACTAATAGTGTGGCAAAGCATTCTCTGGTCCTGGATTTTGCCAGTCTAGAGGTGCGCCAAAATTTCCTACCTTGACACTGGGGATGATTGAGACCATATTGAAACTCGCACCGCCCTGCATACCCACTTCGGCCCAAAAATGAACGTGGACAATAGAGCCTGGTCAGAGCAAGCATAGCAAACAATGCCCAGGAAGGTGATGGCACAGGCCATTTAGGGATGCTGGGCAGATCCTATGAGCACTAAAATTCATGGGCGTAACAAATGGAAGAGCTCTTAGTCAATGTCTCAGAGGTGTAGCAAAAGGGCCAGGAGCCCTAATGTGAACATGGAAAAAGGGTCCCCGTGTCTCAATTTAGATGGTGAATTGCAGCCACAATTGGGGTGCAGTGTGCACCTCCTGCACTATGAAGATCTATGCAGTGTTGCAGGTTGAATTGTTCACTTTGCATATAAGGGCACTCAATCATGAATAGGCAAGAAAGTGTTCATCAAAGAAAAGACCTGTGGTGGATACTGCATTGTTGATCTGCCACACAATAGGCCATGCCCAACAAAAGAGGAGAGGTGATTAAGTATCTGAAATATGAGGGGGGGCGCTGGAGGGCACACGGCAAGATGGCCACACGGTAGTGTAGCTCTGCCCCGCTGGGCTACTATCGGACCATTATCTGCCACCAAATCACTGCCTCCACAACGCTGCTGCATGGGGACTGCAAGGTATCACTCCCCTGCAATCATTTAGGGAAACGTGAAGAGCCCAGCGCTGCCTCTGCGCTGGGGATCCTGCTCGACAAGTTCTTAGCGAGCATGGGCAAGATGGCGCCCGCGGTGCAGCCTTGAGGTTTAGTTCTCCCGCTACGGCCACTGTCGCACCTCTACAACTGAAAAGGATGTCCACAAAAGATTCCAAACCCTGGTATGACGGCAGACTCAATGAGGACAGACGAACCCTGAGATTAGCCAAAAGGCGCTGGAGGTCTTCGCCTTCCACGGCTCATCTCAATCTGCTCCCCTCCACCAGAAACTCGTACTATAGAAAGATCAGACACTCAAAAACAAACCTTTTCAAAAATCAGCTAGATCAAGCCAAGAACCGACCCAAAAGACTATTTGAACTAGTCAAATCTCAATCCAGCTGCTTAGCTCGCCCTCCTCAAGTTGGTCAAGGCTCGCCACCCAGCTCTGAAGAATTTTCCTCCTTCTTCACGAAAAAAACGGAACTCCTGAAAACGGATCTCCTTAAGGCCTCATTGGCTAAATCTACCACTCCGAAGGATTTGTCATCCCATATTCTAGCAACCCCACTCATTGGCTCATCTAAACTCGCCCTAAAAAATAACGCATCCTGGGCCACCTTCACAACCTATAGCGAAGAAACTTTTCTAAATACACTCACGTCCTTTAACCCCTCCAACCACTTCAAAGACCCTCTTCCTGCAAAATACCTCAAAGATCTCATACCGGCGCTACTGCCACTTTGGACAAAGATTATCAATGCCTCCTTAGTCCAAGGAACCATTCCTGAAATTCTCAAAGCGGTACAAGTATCCCCATCCTAAAAAGACAACAGCTGTCCCCACGGACCTAAATAACTACCGACCAATTTCCAACATCCCAACTCTGGCTAAACTCCTAGAAAAATGTGTTCTCAGCCAGTTAGATAACCACATCACTAACTTCCACCTGCTCAATAAATTCCAATCTGGCTTCCGGGCAGGACATAGTACTGAGTAGGCTATGACCCACATAGTAGATGACGCACTAAGAATCCTAGACCAGAACGAAACCTGCCTACTTATCCTGCTTGTCTTATCCTCGGCCTTCGACACCGTCAAATATGAAAATCTTCTAGCTCTCTTGCAATACAGAATGGGCTTATCGGGGTCAGTACTAAATTGGTTTACCTCTTTCCTCCTGAATAGATCCCAAAGGTTCAAGGTCAACCAATCTCTGTCCACGACCGTCCCAGTCACATTAGGAGTTCCGCAGGGATCCTCCCTCTCACCTACACTGTTTAATCCATTCATGGAGCCACTCACTGAGATTCTCGGCTCATCAAATATCCACTTTCACATGTACGCAGACGACAGGCAACTATACTTAAAGATAAATTCTCCAGATGACATCAAATCTCTCAATCGAACTTTACAAAATACTCAGTCATGGCTGACTGAAAACCACCTCAAACTAAACGCCCTGAAAACTGAATTCTTACTAATCAGCCCACCTAATCAACCATCCAACATACATGAATGGCTTAAACAACTTACAGCATTCAACTGCCAACCTCTTATAATTGACTCAGCAAAGTCTCTGGGAGTAACTCTGGACGGTAACTTAAACATGCAAAAACACATCAGTGCCGCAGCAAAAGGAGCAAACTTTCAGATGAGCACTCTGAGAAAATGAACACCCTTCCTCCCAGTAAACGACTTCAAGATGGCAGTCCAAGCACTAGTAATTCCCAGACTAGAATATGGGAGTGCAACTCTCTGTGGACTACCTAGATCTACAACTGCCCCCCCTAAGAGCATCACTCAACTCAGCGGCCAGGCTCATCACAGGCTCTAAAAGAAATAGCCACATCTCCCCTGACTTCAGAGCACTCAATTGGCTACCCTTCGAAGGAAAAATTCAATTAAAAATCGCCTGCATGACACATAAGGCCATCTATCACAACACACCGAGTTATCTGACCCAGAAACTGGAGCTTTCGTGTGGAAACAGATCATCCAGGAGCGCCAGTAACCTTCTTCTGCAGCCTCAAAGGTTTGCCAAGAAGAAAACATATAACCGCGCTTTCTCTGGTATTGCTCCAAGGATCTGGAATGCACTACCCCCAGAAATCAGTCTCAACCCCTCAACTGTCTATTTAAAAAAAGAAGTAAAATCTCTTCGCATTTACTTAAATATTGATGCGAACTCTTAGAACAACCGGCTGGAACATAAGACTATTCCGAAATACGATGTTTCCCTTGTATATTGTCTCCTTTGTTAACTACTTCTCTTGTAAAGCGCTCTGATACCCGCAAGGGTCATGTTCACGCTATATAAAACCTTCAAATAAATAAATAAATAAATGACGGAGGATTGCGGGCCAATTATTGAGGCGGAAGTCGGCACGGAGTGACATCTGCTGTGTGTGTGTAGTGAGCACTGAGTGGCCCGGTGGATAGCGCTTCGTGGTGGAGGTGCCTTGGACCCCGGAATTGTGTCCCTGAATCACGTGGATTGGCGCTGGATGTGGCATAGCTGTGAGGAACGACGTGCTAGAACTCTGCGGCCTGGTACTGTCCGCCTGTGAGTTACGGGGTCTATCTAACATTGTTGTGTTGCTCCCCCGCTGGTGACATTGGTGCTGGTGGCACCCCCCTCTGCCTGGGATTGTCCGCTGTCAGGGTCTTCCTCTGTGTTGTCGAGACAATTGGTGGGAGCCTGTTGGGCACACACTGCATGACGGACTTTTGGTCTCTTTGACTAGCCTCTGCTGCTCTGTCCGCTGGGGTGGAGGACATGGAGATGGGGCTGTGTACCTGGGTGCATCTGAGAGGATTCTCCTGGTTGTGAGTCCCCCTTATTGGGGATTGCCTGTCATTGCAGCGCAGGGCCGCCTGCTGGGTCGAGCGCATCGGGCTTGTGGATTTGTAGCGTGCCACCTGGAATCTGTCCGGCACAGTGGGTTGTGCAGTCGGAACTGCGTGGAGCAGACACTCTTGAGCTGGAGGCCAGAGAAGCCCAGTGTTGGGGCCTCGTCTCTTTCTGCCTCACGGCTAAGTGCAGCTTTGCAGGGGACCTGATTGGTGCCGACTTTTTCTACCAAGGCACTGCTTATGTGAGTGGACTGACTGTCCTCTGGCTATATACCCAGTCAGTGGTCGAAGTGGGGGGAAAAAAGTAGGGGAGCTGTGGGCGGAGAATCAGAGGGCGGGAATAACCCAAGGATTGGATCAGTGGCCGGAGTCAGAGGTGTGGCCAGAATGTGCAAAACATCCCAATTTTTAGTATTTGTTTGGCATTTCACTGACCTGTTACAGCTTATTATATTATTTAACTCAACCAACCAATAGATACACATGATTATTTAAGGTTTAATATGAGTTATTGACAAGGGCTAGTGACACCCGGTGCAACAATGTTATGTTGGTGGCCCCCAATGACCACCTCTGCCACGGGTTCCCTCACTATCACCTTTTAACAGTGCCCCTTAAGTCTCCATAAACACACTCTCTCTCTCAGATGCATTTAATTTGATTTACAGCACCACTCATACCAGTATAGGGTGTCAGAGCACTTTACATCACACACATTACTCGGATTATATGTGTGTAAATCACTGTATTGGAAATGTTACATAAAACAAAGGACTACTAGGTGTAGGAGTCACATGACAACCATACTAGTAGGCAGTATAGTGTAATAGTGATTGGTCTGGAGAAACACATACTCAGAATTTAAAACGTAATACCATGGTTGGGGGTAATCTTTAATAATAAGAATTCATTTCTATTCAAATTAACACTTTTTGCAACATTAGGATAATCAAAGACTAGGAGAAAAAAACATTACACTCTAATGTATACCTTGCAGTTTGCATGCAGCTCTTAGATGACAGTTAATAGCTCACTGTTCTATGTTAAGATTTTAACTCATAAACTGCAAGAAACAAAAGGATTTCGCTGACAAAAGCAGTAACCCACTGACCTATTTACATTATGTGCACTTTGTGATCTGTATGGCACAAGTTCTTTGCAGGGGGCACATTAACCCTCTGCGCTACCTTTCCATGAGTCAAAACTTCCACTAGACAAAAATCCAATCTCTCTCTAGGAAGAACATGAATCACTGGAATTATCATGACATTTGTATTGTTGCCGAAAATTGCTGGAGGCCAGGAAGGAGGCAGCAACTATAATCTACTTACAAACATGATGCCCCCACCCAATGTCAGTGCCTGGTGTGGTCAATCCGGTCGCACCACCCTAGAGCCCTTCTCAAAGGTCCTGTAACCTCAGTGACAGAGCCACTGTTGCTCTAGGGTGTGGTGCTTCATAGTCCTGCCCGCAAGACTAGAGGTGAACTTCAGTATGGATTATTGTGGTCAAGCCTTCAAGTTTAACCCACACTTGCCACCACCAGGGTACACCTGCTGGTGCTAAGACACCAGGGCATCTAAGGTCTTGCGGGGCATTCTTAGGTCTAGCTTGGGAATGTGCTCCCTCGGGAGAGTGGTCTGAGGGACTGGTCATGAAGGCTGAACCTGGTTCCCCTGTTCCAAATTCGGTAGCACTGACCATAGTGCCACATCCTCTCCCCCAATGAACACTATACTGCCCCACTGAGCTACAACCTCTGGATGGAACTTAATTCAAATTATGCGCTAGAACAAAGCAATGTGCTGAATAAAAAAATAAATTAAAAAAAAGCAAATCCTCATACGGAATGCAAGTTTCCCTATATGAAATGTAAGCAGGAACAATGTGGTTACGTTAACGCTTTTACACTCACTATTCAGAAATCAGTGAGGGCTTTTGCCTGAAAAGGTAAGGACATGACTATAGGGCCCGGAAGGAACCCATTTCAATGTCCATTGCTTATATCCTTACAAAACGTAAGCAGTATGGTTTAAAAAGACCACATCTGTGAACACAGAGCCGCGGTACACATTTTGTTTCCCAATCCACCCATCAGTCAGGCATTGCAGTACTTCCAGGATTGGTGCACTTCCCCACCCGGGCAAAAAATGCTGTTCAA
This sequence comes from Triturus cristatus, assembly GCF_964204655.1. NCBI lineage: Eukaryota > Metazoa > Chordata > Amphibia > Caudata > Salamandridae > Triturus > Triturus cristatus. Next base: position 262,714,013 of record NC_140585.1, read on the forward strand.
AGAAAGATGAGAAAAAAATGTAGCTCTTTACTTGCAAACTCTGTAAAGTGGTGCTAATGTGTTTGGGTGTAAATAAAATCAATCTGACCACTTGGCGACCAATCATTCTTGCTTTAGTTATTTATTTAGTTTTCATATTTTGAACCTTTTTTTCAGAGGCTGCACTTTGGAATAGAAAAATGTCAGCAAAAGTACACAGGTGAACAAATAAACAAAGAGAGGGTGAGAAAAGTTTCTTGAAGTCACGGTTTACAGTTGAAAAAGGAGTTAGACAGAAAGAGAGGGAAGAAAAGGAAGAAAGAGGGGGGCAGCTGGCAGCGACAGAGCAGGAGAAGTGGACACTGTCCTTGTCTTCTCTGGGCAGGATGGAAGAAACAGAGTCCTTTTCCTTCTCTGTCCATCCCGAACGGCCACGAACGCCGATCCTCATCTGTAGGCCTTGGTTTTTTCTGCCGTCCTGGGACGAAGGTTTAAAATTTAAAAAAGGTAAGGGAACGGAACATATTGAATTAAAGAAGTAGGGGCACGCCGTGCCTTACCGATCCTGCCCACTTCGACCACTGTACCCAGTCGTTGGCACCGGTCTGCAGAGTGTGCCGGCGCTAGGTGTTTCCTACACTTGGTACACAGGCAGCTCACACCCTTGTGGTTGACAATGGGGAGGACGGATAAATTGCAGCCACGCCTCACTTTTGAGGCACAGAAATCAACGAAGACGACGCAAAAAGCAGCCTCTGACTCTGAGGCGGATGCCCTTAGCGACGCACCTCCTACCCTTGAGGCCACGCTGCTGGCAATGCAGTGCAGCCTCCAATCCATTGAGGGCACAATGACAGCGGTGAACCATCGCCTGGACCATATGTCTGCGCAGTTGGAGAAACAAAACACCCGCATGGGTAAGGTGGAACAACGAGTATCTGCAGCAGAGGATGGCCTGAGCGAGGTCTCGGGTAAAACACAAAATATGGAGAAGGTCCTGGCCCTCATTCAGACCAAGAATGAGGATTTAGAGGCGCGGTCCCGGCGCAACAACATAATACTCACGGGGCTTCCGGAATCCGCCAATGTGGGAAAAATAGAGACCTTCATAGAAAATCTCATCAAAGATATTTTTGGTACCGAACAGTTGTCAAATATGTTCATTGTGAAGCGCGCCCACCGCTCACTCGCAGCGCGTCTGGTCCCAGGGGCTCCTCCCCGCCCAATTATAGCTAGGGTGTTAAACTACAGGGACCATGATGCCATTCTCCGGATGACCAGAGACAAGGGTTCCATTGTCCATCAAGGTAATGCTCTGGCCTTCTTCCCTGACTATACTGTTGCTGTGCAAGCTGCCCGCACAGAATTTGGTAATGTGAAAAAATGTCTGCAATCTGAAGGGATCCCCTATGCGATGCTATATCCTGCTCGATTGAGGATTGGCCCTGATGGGGACTCAAAAATGTTCTCCAATCCTAAGGCGGCCCTTGAACATGCGAAGCAGCTGAAGTGGAACCGGTGGGAGTCCAGCGCGGCACGAAGCGATGAGAAACGATAGTAGGGGAGTCTGTCCTCTCAGGAACTGGACTATTGTTTTATTGCTTTCTGCTGTTTTGGTACACACTGTATTAAGAACACTTTATATCTTATATGTATGTGCTTCCCTAGGAAGATGGGCTCATAATGGACTGCACGCTGGGGGGTTCGAGAATGGTTAGTGTGGCACAGTCCCTGGACCTGCTCAGCCGCCTCCTACTAGTTGGGAGGTTAGGAGCGCTCCGACGTCCCCCTTGAATGGGTGTACCTCACAAACAAGGTACTCTCCTTTGTTTTTGGTTGGGGCAGGTTGTATCACATTGGGATGGCTTTGGTGAGTTGGGGAAGCTGAAGTGGGTGGGGGGTGGTGGGGTTGTGGTTCAGGGGAAGGTATTGGCACTGTTGCTTTCTTTGAAACAGGATATTGAGATGCATCACCAAATAGTAGTCACAAGAGCTGAGGTATATTTTCCTCATGGTAGTGTGTAATGGTACGAGCGGTATGAGTGGTAGAGTAAAGAGCTGAGGTATATTTTCCTCATGGTAGTGTGTAATGGTACGAGCGGTATGAGTGGTAGAGTAAAGTGCTTGACCTGGAACGTGCGGGGTCTGAATACCCCCCCAAAAAATTCGAGCATTGCTTGCATACTTGGATAGGATGGATGTGCACATGGCGTTCCTTCAAGAAACACATCTTACTAGATCCTCTGAGCGAAATGTGGGTGCTAGATGGGCAGGAGTGAGAATTGCGTCCTCTTACTCTACCTACTCATGGGGTGTGATGATTCTTGTTAAAAAGCGAGTCCCATTTACTGTCCTGCGGTCTGATACGGATGAGCATGGACGAGTGGCGATGGTTTATGGTCAATTGAGTAGTATGAGCGTACTACTGGTGAATGTTTATGGACTGAATGTGGATGACCCTTCCTTTTTTACAGATGTATGGCGCCGTATAGTTGGGTTCCCATCGGCTGAGATTCTCTGGGCGGACGATTTTAATGTGTGTTTGGATGGAGCTCTTGACCGCATGAGCAGAGGTGCAACTAGGCTCAAGCAGGCATCAGAGACGTTATTGGGGGTCCTGGAGGCAGGAAACTTACATGATGTATGGCGCACTCAACATCCGGGGGAACGGGAAAGCACCTTTATATCCTCTGTACACGGGACGTGGTCCCGCATAGATTTCTGGCTCGTCACTGAGACTGTTTGTACCTGGACAATGAAGGTTAGTCACATGGCACGAACACTCTCAGATCATTCTCCGGTGATTCTTGAATTGCAGGTACCAACTTGTGAGCGACCACCTTTTACATGGCGGCTGCAGCCGTCTTCGCTGACGGACCCTATCTTTAGACAGACCATTGGGGAGGCAATATGTAACTTTTTTAGGGAAAACGAAGGCTTGGTTGACAGTGCTGGAGTGCTGTGGGAGACATTTAAAGTAACGATTAGGGGCACTTGCACAGGGGCGCAGGCTGGAGTGTTGCGGGACCTTAGACGTAGGATTCATAAGCTGGCAGCTGATATCTCTACATTAGAACGAGAGTATGATAAGTCCCTTTCCTCCACAACGTTAGCTGCAATACGCATTCATGTTACGGAACATAACAATACAGTGGATCAAGAGCTGTTGCACAGATCTAGGTGCAGTATAGCTCGCTATTATGGGGAAGGAGGTCATTCGGGTAGGTCTCTGGCCCAGAAGCTCGCGGCACCACGGTCGCTTGTGTCACCGAGCTGCTGGATGAGGATGGAGTGGCCTATTACACAACCCCCGAGGTCAGTCATATTATTGTTAGGTACTACACTAAACTATATGCAAAGGGAGCTACAGTGCCACAAACGGAGATACACTCAATCAATCAATCAATCATAGGCATTTGTATAGCGCACTGCTCATCCGGAGGGTCTCAAGGCGCGGGGGGGGGGGGGGGGGGGGGGGAACGCTACTGTTCGAACAGCCAGGTCTTGAGTTGCTTCCTGAAGGCGAGATGGTCTTGCGTTGTCCGGAGGTGGATGGGGGGGGAGTTCCATGTCTTGGCTGCCAGGTAGGAGAAGGATCTTCCTCCGGCGGTGGCTCTGCGGATGCGGGGGACGGTGGCGAGAGCGAGGCTGGCGGAGCGGAGCTGGCGGGTGGGCTTGTGGAAGGTCAGGCGGCTGTTGAGGAACTTGGGGCCCAGGTCTTGGAGGGCCTAGTGTGCGTGGGTGAGGAGTCGGAACGTGATTCTTTTGTTGACGGGGAGCCAGTGCAGGTCTCTCAGGTGTCCGGAGATGTGGCTGTGTCGGGGGATGTCCAGGATGAGTCGTGCTGAGGCGTTCTGGATCCGTTGGAGTTTCTTCTGGAGTTTGGCGGCGGTGCCGGCGTAGAGGGCGTTCCCGTAGTCCAGCCGACTGGTGACGAGGGCCTGGGTGACCGTCTTCCTGGTCTCGGTGGGGATCCACCGGAAGATCTTTCGAAGCATGTGCAGGGTGTTGAAGCATGAAGACAAGACGGCGTTGACTTGTCTGGTCATCGAGAGGGAGGAGTCCAGGATGAAGCCTAGGTTGCGTGCATGGTCCGTTGGCTTGGGGGTGGCTCCCAGGGCGGGGGGCCACCAGGAGTCGTCCCAGGCGGAGGGTGATGATCCCAGGATGAGGACCTCCGTCTTGTCTGAGTTCAGTTTCAGGCGGCTGTTCTTCATCCATTCGGCGACGTCTTTCATCCCTTCGTGTAGGCTGGCTCTGGCGGCGTCCGGGTCGCTGGTGAGGGAGAGGATCAGCTGGGTGTCGTCGGCGTAGGTGATGATCTTGAGGTTGTGTTGACGTGCGATGGTTGCGAGGGGGCTCATGTAGACGTTGAAGAGGGTGGGGCTGAGCGATGAACCTTGTGGAACGCCACAGATGACTTCGGTAGCCGCTGACCGGAAAGGGGGGAGGCGGACTCTCTGGGTTCTTCCGGCGAGGAATGAGGTGATCCACTCCAGGGCCTTCTCCTGGATGCCGGTGTTGTTCAGGCGCTGTACCAGGGTGCGGTGGCAGACAGTGTCGAACGCTGCGGAGAGGTCCAGGAGGATGAGGGCCGCAGTTTCCCCGTTGTCCATTAGGGATCTGATGTCGTCTGTGGCTGCGATGAGGGCGGTCTCCGTGCTGTGGTTGGCTCGGAAGCCGGATTGCAAGTGCTCAAGGGATCCGTTGGTCTCGAGGAAGGCGGCTAGCTGTCTGTTGACAGTCTTCTCGATGACTTTGGCAGGAAACGGGAAGAGCGAGATGGGGCGGTAGTTCTTGAGGTCGGAGGGGTCTTCAGTTGGTTTCTTCAGCAGGGCACTGATCTCGGCGTGTTTCCAGCACTCCGGGAAGGTGGCGGTGTTGAAGGAGGCGTTGATGATGTCGCGGAGGTGGGGTGCGATGAAGTGGTCGACCGTGTTGAAGATGTGGTGTGGGCAGGGGTCCGTAGGGGATCCGGAGTGGATGGTGTTCATTGTGCGTGTTGTGTCTTCGGTGCTGACTGGGGTCCAGGTGCGGAGGGTGGCGGTGGGGGGCATCGGTTCGGTGGTGGGGTTCGTGGTTGGTGGGCCGAAGCTGTTGTGAATGTTGGCGATCTTGTCGTGGAAGAAGGCTGCGAGGGAGTCGCAGAGGTCTTGCGAGGGAGTGATGTCATTGTTTCCGGCTTCGGGGTTGGAGAGCTCTTTGACGATGCTGAAGAGTTCCTTGCTGTTGTGGGTGTTGTTGTCCAGTCGTTCCTTGAAGGCTGTCTTCTTTGTGGCGTGGATCAGTTGGTGGTGTTTGCGGGTGGCGTGTTTGAGGGCCGTCATCTTGTCTGTGGTCTGGTTGGTGCGCCAGGTGTTCTCCAGGGAGCGGCAGTTCTTCTTGGAGGTGATGAGCTCGTCGGTGAACCAGGAGGCTTTCTGGCTGCTGCGTCTGCTGGGGGGGTTCTTCTTCAGTGGTGCGAGGGCGTCTGCGCAGTTGGTGATCCACTGTGTGAGGTTGTTGGCGGTTTCGTTGGGGTCCGTTGTGCTGGTGGGGGGGGGTTCTGGCTGAGGAAGGTGGTGAACTGGTCGCCGGTGATCTTGTTCCAGCTCCTGCGGGGGGCTTGTTGAGGGTGGTGGCGGGTCGTCGTTTTACTGAAGCTGAAGTGGACGCAGCTGTGGTCAGTCCACTGGAGATTGGTTAAGTGGCTGAAGGTGACATATTTGCTGGATGAGAAGACTGGGTCAAGCGTGTGGCCGGCGTAGTGGGTGGGGGCGGTTACCAGTTGCTTGAGTCCGAGGTTGGCCAGGTTGTCCAGCAGAGCAGTGGTGTTGCGGTCCTTGTTGTCCTCCAGGTGGAAGTTGAGGTCCCCCAGGAGGATGTAGTCGGTGGAATTGATGGCGTGCGGGCTGACGAAGTCTGTGATGTCTTCGCTGAACTGTGTGCGTGGTCCCGGTGGTCTGTAGACGAGGGTGCCTCTGATCGTGGTCTTGGGGTCGGTGTGTATCTGGAAGTGGAGGTGTTCGGCGGAGGTGAAGGTGTCATCGGAGTTGGTCGTGATGCGGATGGTGTTCTTGTGGATGATGGAGATGCCTCCTCCTGTCTGGTTGACGCGGTCCTTCCTGGTGATTTTGTAGCCTTCTGGGACGGCGATGGCGATGTCGGGCGCTGAGGAGGTGTTCATCCAGGTTTCCGTCAGGAAGGCGATGTCTGGTGCTGTCGAGTCGAGGAGGTTCCAGAGTTCGACGGCATGCCTGTGAACGGAGCGGGTGTTGAGCAGGATGCACATCAGGTGTTTGTTGCTGGGGCTCGGTTTAGCAGGTGCGGTGTTGGGTCGGAGGCCGGTGAAGCGGCAGGTCAGGCAGGTGAAGGGTCCGTGGGTGCGTCTCGAGGTGGCTCGGTAGCAGGCGGTGTTTCGGCCGGCGTTGAGTGCGTGGAGGGTTTTGGCGTCGTAGATGTGCAGGGTGTGCTGGCGAGGGCGAGGACCAGGGGGTCTGGCGCTGGGCGCGGTCCAGGCGCGGACGGGCGCAGACGGGCTTAGCTTTTGCACACCTTCGGCGCGCCCGCTGCGCGCGTCCGCTGCACGGTCGCTCTGGGGGCGTCATAAGTAAGGAGCCGGGAGGGAGGAGCAGCTGGGTGGCGGGAGCGGGGTGGTGAATGGAATCACAGGGGGGCGGGGCCGCAGGAAGGCAGCGGCGGGAAATTCCAAGAAGCAGCGGGCAGCGGGAAATTCCCAGGAGCAGCGGGAAATTCCCAGGAGCAGCGGGCAGCGTGCGAAGGAATCTGCAGGCAGGAGGCGGCAAAGGCAGGCAGGAGCGGCAGCAGTGAGTGGGGCGACCAAGCCCTGTGGAGGGCTGAGCGGTCACACTCTGTGGTCCCCTATGGTCCCCTTAAGTAAGGAGCCGGGAGGGAGGAGCAGCTGGGTGGCGGGAGCGGGGCGGCAAATGGAATCACAGGGGGAAGGGGCCGCAGGGAGGCAGCGGCGGGAAATTCCAAGAAGCAGCGGGCAGCGGGAAATTTCCAGGAGCAGCGGGAAATTCCCAGGAGCAGCGGGCAGCGAGCGAAGGAAACTGCAGGCAGGAGGCGGCAAAGGCAGGCAGGAGCGGCAGCAGTGAGTGGGGCGACCAAGCCCTGTGGAGGGCTGAGCGGTCACTCCTATCTTGACGACGTCGCACTGGGGTGGTTATCCCGGGAACAGAGGGAATACATTACACAGCCTTTTGATGTCGAAGACGTTAAGTTAGCTATAATGTCTCTTCCCACATGTAAGGCTGCGGGGCTGGACGGGCTCATCAGTGAGTTCTATAAGGCTTATGTGGATGAATTGACCTCTCGGCTGCTGGAGGTGTATGCGGAGGCATATGATGAGGGAAAACTGCCACCCACCCTTAAAGAGGCTCTATTGGTGACACTCCTGAAGCCCGATAAGGCTGCCAATCGGTGCAACTCCTATAGGCCTCTTTCCATAATTAATATAAATGCCAAGATATTGGCTAAAATGATAGCCATCAGGCTTCAGACGCTTGTTCCCCTTCTGTTTCTGCTGGATCAGTCGGGTTTCGTGACAGCTAGATCCACTGCGCACAATTTGCGTATGGTGTTCTCCACACTGCATTATTTTGACGTGGCCTTCCAGGCAGTTGCTGTGTTACTAGACGCGTTACAACAAACAAATGATGGACGGAATGCTGACAATGCAGACATTCTCCCCCAGTCAAGAGATCTGGGTTAAATCCATCGTTCTTTTGCCCACTACACCACCCCAGTTTAGACATGGCCATATGCAAATCAGTCTTGACCCTGTGCCTCATGGGAACTGTCCAGCCCGAACTGCCAAGCCATGTCTTCCCTGGACCGGAATCAAGCATCCTAGGACTGGTTTCTGGCTATCAGCCGTCATCAGCCAGGATAGCTTGACTCCAGTGGCGTAGTGAGCACGGGTCCCACGTCTGGGAATACCCATCCCACTTAGGGCGAAAAGCGTTACAACAAACAAATGATGGACGGAATGCTGACAATGCAGACATTCTCCCCCAGTCAAGAGATCTGGGTTAAATCCATCGTTCTTTTGCCCACTACACCACCCCAGTTTAGACATGGCCATATGCAAATCAGTCTTGACCCTGTGCCTCATGGGAACAGTCCAGCCCGAACTGCCAAGCCATGTCTTCCCTGGACCGGAATCAAGCATCCTAGGACCGGTTTCTGGCTATCAGCCGTCATCAGCCAGGATAGCTTGACTCCAGTGGCGTAATGAGCACGGGTCCCACGTCTGGGAATACCCATCCCACTTAGGGCGAAAAGCGTTACAACAAACAAATGATGGACGGAATGCTGACAATGCAGACATTCTCCCCCAGTCAAGAGATCTGGGTTAAATCCATCGTTCTTTTGCCCACTACACCACCCCAGTTTAGACATGGCCATATTCAAATCAGTCTTGACCCTGTGCCTCATGGGAACAGTCCAGCCCGAACTGCCAAGCCATGTCTTCCCTGGACCGGAATCAAGCATCCTAGGACCGGTTTCTGGCTATCAGCCGTCATCAGCCAGGATAGCTTGACTCCAGTGGCGTAGTGAGCACGGGTCCCACGTCTGGGAATACCCATCCCACTTAGGGCGAAAAGCGTTACAACAAACAAATGATGGACGGAATGCTGACAATGCAGACATTCTCCCCCAGTAAAGAGATCTGGGTTAAATCCATCGTTCTTTTGCCCACTACACCACCCCAGTTTAGACATGGCCATATGCAAATCAGTCTTGACCCTGTGCCTCTGGGGGAGAATGTCTGCATTGTCAGCATTTCGTCCATCAATTGTTTGTTGTAACGCTTTTCGCCCTAAGTGGGATGGGTATTTCCAGACGTGGGACCCATGCTCACTACGCCACTGGAGTCAAGCTATCCTGGCTGATGACGGCTGATAGCCAGAAACCGGTCCTAGGATGCTTGATTCCGGTCCAGGGAAGACATGGCTTGGCAGTTCGGGCTGGACTGTTCCCATGAGGCACAGGGTCAAGACTGATTTGCATATGGCCATGTCTAAACTGGGGTGGCGTAGTGGGCAAAAGAACGATGGATTTTACCCAGATCTCTTGACTGGGGGAGAATGTCTGCATTGTCAGCATTCCGTCCATCAATTGTTTGTTGTAACGCTTTTCGCCCTAAGTGGGATGGGTATTCCCAGACGTGGGACCCGTGCTCACTACGCCACTGGAGTCAAGCTATCCTGGCTGATGACGGCTGATAGCCAGAAACCGGTCCTAGGATGCTTGATTCCGGTCCAGGGAAGACATGGCTTGGCAGTTCGGGCTGGACTGTTCCCATGAGGCACAGGGTCAAGACTGATTTGCATATGGCCATGTCTAAACTGGGGTGGCGTAGTGGGCAAAAGAACGATGGATTTAACCCAGATCTCTTGACTGGGGGAGAATGTCTGCATTGTCAGCATTCCGTCCATCAATTGTTTGTTGTAACGCTTTTCGCCCTAAGTGGGATGGGTATTCCCAGACGTGGGACCCGTGCTCACTACGCTACTGGAGTCAAGCTATCCTGGCTGATGACGGCTGATAGCCAGAAACCGGTCCTACGATGCTTGATTCCGGTCCAGGGAAGACATGGCTTGGCAGTTCGGGCTGGACTGTTCCCATGAGGCACAGGGTCAAGACTGATTTGCATATGGCCATGTCTAAACTGGGGTGGCGTAGTGGGCAAAAGAACGATGGATTTAACCCAGATCTCTTGACTGGGGGAGAATGTCTGCATTGTCAGCATTCCGTCCATCAATTGTTTGTTGTAACGTGTTACTAGACGCAGCAAAGGCATTTGATGCCCTTCAGTGGGATTATATGTTTACCGTATTCACCAGAATGGGCCTTCCTCCGTTTTTTCTGCAGTGGATAAGGGTGCTGTACACGGAGCCTCTGGCATGAGTGCGCGCTAATAGATGGGTGTCCTCAGCTTTCCCTATAGAGTGGGTCACGCGTCAGGGCTGCCCCTTGTCACTGATGATTTTCGCGCTCGCGTTAGAGCCGTTGGCCTGTAAACTGCGGCAGCGGCATGCTGTGGCTGCGTTGCACTTTCGGCAGCGACCATTGGTGGTTTCACTTTACGCTGATGATATGCTGTTGTACGCGAGGGAGCCTGCCACCTTCTTACTAGCACTTCTTCTGGAGTATGTTAAGTTTGAGAGGTATTCTGGCCTGGGGATTAATTGGGCGAAGTATACTGTGTTTCCGCTCACGGCTGGAACTCTGGAGGTAGAAATGGACTTCCCGCTGGCGTGGACTCGGGATCCGGTGAAGTACCTAGGGATATGGTTGCACAGAGACTCGGATCGGGTGATCACTGAGAACTATGGCCGGGCGATCACACGGATCATTGAGCAGACGGAGCGGTGGACTTGTTTGCCTCTTTCGCTAGCCGATTGAATCGCGGTTATTAAAATGATTATTTTGCCCAAATTACTTTATCTCCTCGTAAATATTCCGATTAGATTGAACATTGCGTTGTTCCGTACACTCCAGTCTGCATTGCTCATGTTCGTATGGGGTGGTAAGAAACCCAGATGCAGTTGGGATGTCTTAGTACAGCCCTTTGACCGCGGGGGCTTCGAGGCGCCTGATTTACAGCTCTATTATCTCTGCGCACAAGCGCAGTTTGCACACTAATGGCACTTTCCACAGCGATTTCAACCCCATACTGCGATAGAGGCGGATGCTGTTCTCCCATTGCCGCTGCAGGCGGCTACCCTTTCGGGGGGGATGGGTGGTCCTAGAACCGAAATAAATCCTGCTCTGTGCACAGCGTGGGCCTGGAGCGCCTTTGCCAAAATGTCCCAGCTTACCTCACTGTATGCCCCATCGATGCCACTGGCTGCACACCCAGATATCGCGGCAGCTCGGGAGAAACTTGCGCTACAGGAACAAGCGGCTGCCGGAATTACTACCTTGGGGGACTTGTATAAACAGGGGCAGTTTCGTTCACTGCAGGACGTACAAGGGTATCGACGTCTCAGCTTTATGCTAGGGTTCATATATGTCCGGGTGCAGCAAGCGGTTAGGGATAGCTACCCGGCTTTTCCAGCAGAGCCTAGGCCGATGCAAGCACTGGAGGCGGTGTTGGCAGGGACAGAGAGAAAGGGCCTACTTACCAGGCTCCATAATGCCTCACAAAGGGAAAATGAGCAGGAGAACACCCCTCTTATTTGAAATGGAGTGTGGCGTTGGGACCCGCATTAACGACTAAGCAGTGGCAAACCTGCTGTGCACTAACCGGGCGCCTCACATCGAACTGTAATCTCCGTATGATCCACTTTAAGTTTTTGCACCAATTGTACTATACCCCATTGTAACTCTGTAAGTTTGGGCTGCGGGAAAATGCTAATTGTGTGAGGTGCGGACAGGCAGACACTGATTTTCTGCATCTGGCATGGACGTGTGCTGGTGTAATCGAGTTTTGGACTAGGGTGGTGAAGGTGTTAACTGATGTTGTTATGGAACTTGTGCGCTGTACTCCGGATGTGTGCCTTCTGGGTAGCATTAAGAGTCTCAAGGCCTGCAACAGGCGCATTGTTGCAGTCTTGACTCTGATGGCCAAGAGGGCGGTGGCACTGAACTGGGTGGCAAAATCTATTCCCAATGTTAAAAAATGGATTCACGATTTACTCTACTGCAGGGATCAGTTGGAGGCCTATCCTGAAGAAATACCTGAGGCTTCACGGCCTAAAGAGTTTTGGGCCCCGCTGACTGTATATCTGTTGATAACTTCCTGATTTTGTTGAGCAAGGAGGCAGTGCTTGCACCTAATGGGCAGCGTTGCTCGATCGGTAATTTAAGTACCGATTGGGATAACTGATTTGGGAACTATTGTACCATAGACGTAGCACGTCTTAGGAATCTTCTCATGGAATAATTACACCATGCTAAGACACCGTTTATTTCTATCTGTGTCTATATAGATTTCTTATTTTGGACGTTCTTTACTAAATGTTCTGTGAAACGACGTTGGAGTGCTTTCTCAAATTAGAATTTGGATGCTCTGTCAATTTGTGTCTGTCCTGATGATGACCGCATATTGACAAAGCGGTTGAAACGCCATCGACGTATTTGTGGCCTGTGAATTAATTGAGGACACATTATTTGTTTTTATGTTGTTCCTTGTTTCTGTGACGTATTTTTGTCTGCCACTGCTTTTGGTCTGTAAACATTTACTAATCCTACCAACGCATTGTATAGAGCTCCACTGTCTCTTTTAAAAAAAAAAATGTATTTATTGTAATAAATTTGTATTTTTGATAATTATATATATAAGGGTCATGTTCGCTTTCTGTTTTCTTTTTTCCCACTCTAATCTTTTTGATGATCATTAATATGTTATTTGTTTATAAAGTGTAATTTGTTGTAATTGTTCTATTGTATAAGATAATTAGTTCTTGAACTATTGTTCGGATTAAATAATTATGTATATCTGTTGAGCCACCCTGATTTGTGTTGCTGTGATTGCTTCTAGGCTGCTCTGTGCTAGAAATAGGAATGACCGCAACTGTATTCATTGCTATGGTTCAGTATGTAATAATCTATTGATTTTGTGATGCTCATGTTCTTCCAATTGAATGATGTAATCTCATTAGCCATGCCGGGTTGTGGGGCGGGTGGGGTGTTGGGTATATTGGGGATTGGTGCATTGATCAGTGCATCACTGTGCATTATAACATGTTTATCAAAAACCGAAAAAACAAATAAAAAATAAAAAAGTATCTGAAACATTTTGCTAATATATTTCTTCTGATAGATTCTTTCTGCTAGCGTAATGGGGTTCAGAGATTTCAGCAAACTGAAGTGGAGACCCTGGATGTGAGTCACCTTGAAAAAATTGTATGCATATGGTTGTAATTTATGCATCCTGCTGAAAGGCACATTAGAGTTAAAATGGTCTAAATAGAGAGTGACATTGGAGAAGGCAAGAAACCATTGTGGCTGAGACGAGAATGAAAACACTATTTTTCAAAGGCATAGCTGTACCACAATACCTTTCCTGTTTCGTCCTGATTATCTGACTTGGTCAAGAGAATGAAATAGTGGAGAAGCTCAAGTAAATTTTAACTGGTATGAGTTGTATACTAAACAGAGAGGTGCAACTTTACAAGTCAGCACAGGCTTTCGCTCTATGGCACAGGAGCATAATATTTTATGTCAAGGCCACTAACCAAGAAAATTGAAAACATACATAATAACAAAGTTAAATGATGTCATTGAGAAGTTAACCGGACCTGGGGTCAAGATCTCCCCATCACCATTGTGTAAAAGGCAAAGCACCCAGAAGAAGTAAGGGTCAGTGTGGACCTAGGGCTCTTCAATAAGACATAGAGAAAAGACACTAAAGATTATAGCTGATCGCCGAGCTAAGCGTTTCACAAGCATGAACTATAGGACAACACAAGCTCTAGCTCCTTGACCAATCAAGGTACTTCATTACCTGAAGCACTCCATCACTTCAAAACTAAACTTGCACCATACGAATACCCATAGGAATACCCGTACGTTCATTGTGAATATAACAATTACTCCACTTTTGGGATCTCATCAGCAGCCAAAGCCTTCCAGAAAACTCAAAAATACATTAGCTAATCTGCCAGGTTAACTAAATATTAAAAGCAAGCATTGGTATGCCAATATCTCTGGCTTATGAATGCAATGACAAGCAATACCTAAAAATCCATGTATGTTAATGATTCTTTCTTCCTATCTGCGCTGCTGCCACAAAAAAATACAATAAATTATCTAGCTATCTAAGACACTTTAATAGCATTGCAGTTGGATGTGTGTGCCCCTTAAACTTTAAGTTCAGGCAGCTGCATAAATAAACAAAATGATCACATCTGTGTGAAGGGAAAGCAGTTTTTTGTGGAAGCAGGCGACATCTGCCCAGTTAAAACATGCACTCCTAGCTACCGTCATTGGGGTGGAGCTGAAGACCCTCTCTTGGTGGTTCTTGCATCTGTCTAGCTCTGTCATTTGTCTAGATCTGATTGCACTCTGATATACCATGCTGTGAATCTCAAGCCTATATGTTGGGCGGTGCTTCGTAGAACCTGTTGCCCTGTACATTATGTTTTTTTATTATACAGTTTATATTTGACTGCACTTTAACACATTATGCTACTATATGTTCAGACCTGATTGCACCTTGATATATCATGCTGCTATTTGTTCAGACTTGATTGCCCCCATATCGAGTTGACCTGTTAGCTGTTGACTGCCAAATTGCACTTTACCAGATGATGCTGCTACTTGTTGGTAACAATTTAGCCATAAGATTTGAAGAAGATGTTGCGCTGTATATTTAGCTTCTTTTAAAACGTGTATTTTTACTGTTGATCATGCTATATATTACAAGTCTGTGTTTATTCATTTTTTTTTATGCTGGTTTTTTAATTGTGCTTTTATGGATATTTTAAATCCGAATAAAGATTTATTGATTGATTGATTGATTGGTTCTTACATCATTGTTGTCTGTTGGCAGCTGTGCTGAGAGCCCACAAAAGGACTATGAACTCTTAAAGCCCAGCCTTCTTGCAGCTAAACTGTAAAACACAGTAGACCACTCCATTACAAACAACCATTGGTAATACCAGTAGGTCTGCAAGCTTTATTAATGGTGCTTTTCTAGCAAGCAAGTGTACTTAGAACTTGTATATACATTTCAGAAGAAGAGATGCAAAATCATCTGTTTGAACTCAACATAAGGAAAAAACAAACAAATCTGACCTGGTGATATCTCACTCCGGTAAGATGGAAAGCTATGTATGGTAGCTCTGCTCAATATGGATGCAGTTACGCTGGAACCATGGCTTAAGTGTGGTAGACATCTAATCAAAACCAAACTTATTGGAGGACAATAATATAAAGAATAGGCAAGATAAAAGATGTAGAATTACCAGTGGATCCCACCAATATGTTAGTAGGGGCACCAATCAAAGATCATATTTACCCAATGACATCAACACTGGGCAAATTAATAACCCATTTACTGTTAGCAGCCAGATGAAATACAGCTCATTTGTGGAAGCAGCAGTCAACTCCTCCACTCAACCAGTTGTGCTTAGAAACTTATCTACACCATGTTGCAGCTCTCAGCATTAGTGCAGGATATTTTATAAACAGATATGGCAGCCATTTAAGACACATTTGATACAAGAAGAAGCACATTTGGATGGGGCTGATTACACACCAAAAATAGTTCAACTTCAACTATCCATTTAAACGATACAGTAGAACATGGCTAAGACCAAAAAGTGAGCAAACGTTAAAGTTGGTGGAACTCGTACTAAATAATTAAATATTGTTGTCCAACTGTACTAAATGAGAAAGCTTTGACATCAAAGTGTAACATCCATAAAACCAAATAAATAAAGTAGTTAAAAAAGAACAAGTATAGACATCCTTTTTAGTTTTAATGCAGATCACAGGAAAATATGGATCAAAGTGGTGGAAAGAGAAAGTACTTTTGGGTTTGAATTACTGTCAACTGTAAACTGGGAAATAATTTAAATACAGAAGGATGACTAAAAAATGAAGAAGATAAATAATGGATACAAAAACGATTGGAAAAATACAGTATGTGCTCACTATCCCTGGCACTTAAATTGTCTTGTTTTTGGGCACATATGAACATGCAATCATTCAAAATTCCTTCACTAATAGCACAAGAGAATCAATGGCAATCAGGAACAGTTTAAGTTTAATTAAACAATAATGGCCGGGAATAGCAGCCACATCTCTTACATTTGCATGCTGGAATTCAACTTGCATTAGGTACATAGCATGCTTTATACTGTACAGCGGGTGCAAAAAAGAGAAGCTTGTCCTTCTTTGGGCAGGAAATACTGGTACAGTGGGCCATTAATTGTGTGTTTAGATTCATGATCGCACGCTGATAGAAGAGGCTATAAATACCAACTGGAGGTCACATTCTGAGGTGTTCCAGGTGGCCGGGTGTGTTGTGTGGGGTATCTAGGGTGACACTTACTATTGGGCATTGTTTTTGGGCTTTATCTGATTAATGCAACTGACCGGCTGTTCTAGTATCATGTCCTTGGGCCGTTCTAGTATCATGTCCTTAGTCCGACTGCAGTTCGTGTTTATGAATGTGTGCATTTGACTTGGTTCTTTAGGTATTACATCCTGGGGCCATATGTGATTTATTGCTACAATCTTCCAGGTGTGTTTGAGGCTTGTTCCATATCTGTTTTTTTCCATCACGTGAAGCGCTAGGGGTGGACAGAGGGCAACTGGGTTATGTTGATCTGATAAAGGGTCACTCTGAAACAGTAACAAGTGTTTTATTGTGAATTTGGGTAGCCCAAGTAACAGTTGCTCTGCGTTGTGCTGGGTTCCTAAAGAGTGACCTTTTATAAATCAATCTGATGTTAACATTCCCCCTCTAGCTAAGTTATCAACTACTGCCCTGGCTGTTTGTGCCCTGACTTGCGTATGGGGGTTTCCGGCTTGCGGTGTGTGTTTTTCCCTTAGCATTGGGTGTCTTTACAAGATGTATTCCTCCTATTTTCAGAGTAGCCTTTTTCACGCAAGCACATATCAATTGCAGGGTGCAGCACAGCAAGGGCAAAATTCAAACCACAAGTAACAAGGCTTTGCAAAGGCCTGCTATCCACCCTAGTACCCAGGCAAAGAAACCTGTGAACCATTCTGTTTGGGGCACATTCTTCTTTAATCATGACCTGCTATAGGTTGTGCAGTGCATGGATGGTGATTGACACTATGCCCTTGTCCTGGTCGTTCATTGGGATGAAGGTACAGCATGCTCTAACTATCTTAGCGCATAAGCCCCCTTACATTGTGGTCATTAAGTCCAACACATACCGATGCTGCATGACAATGAGGTAGATCATGCGCATTTCTTATTTGATTGCGTTGAGGCCATCTTCGGTGGTGCTCATCATTTTCAGGAGTTCCCACCTGGTGATCTGCAACCACCGAGCGTTGGCCTTGGTTTGCACGGTGAAGAAGGGGTTTGAACCTCCTACACCTATTTGCACATCTATGAAGAGGCTCTTCATGAATGTCCTTGACTCTGCCCCAATTAAAGTACTTGGCTGATCTTCTTGCATGCTTCTTGTAGAAGGGCCGTGCCTTTGCTTATGAGGTGGTGATGTAGTGTGTAAAGATCTTCTCTGTGTATAACCAAGGTGGGGGTGTAAAGCGTGACCAGTGAGCAAACCCCTCTCCAGTCTGGGAGAAGCTAGGTGTAGGCGTGTTTGCCGCACTATCAGTAATAGTCCAGCAAGGTGAAGGTGCCCCACTGCATATCATTATTATAGTTTACACTCTTGCAATTGCTGTTCACCCAATGGGTATCATCCCCTTCCCCATAAAATACAAGGCACACATGGGTAGCTTTCTGACTATGATGGGTTTTGCCTTACCCTCTATCCATGTGTACCTTCCAGCCTCTGAGTTTCAGGTGTTTTGGCATTGTGTCAGTAGAGTATTATTCAACCGTCCCCCAATGGACCTTTTGTTACTTTTGTTCCCCAACGTCCGCTGCACGTGAACTGAATGCTGGGGTTCCACTTGTTCATGAATACAGCTCCAGTTACACTAAGGGCTAGCCTTGGTCCACAGGTTGGTACTTGTGCGGACACGTTATTGCACTGGGCTGAGGGCTTGGTGAGCTCCAAGAAACCATTATGGGGGTTGGTTTTAGGCCCTGTGTTCAATACCGTGTTTTCCCTTTTTCTTGAGTTTGTCTAGCTCAGACTGTATCTCATCCTTCTCTGTCAGGATTTAAAGCACTTCGGGTATGATGGCGTACTTGGTTAGGTTCACTGTGATTTCTTGTGGTGCAATAGTGTTGGGCTGGAGTTTGGCTCTTATTTGGCATAGGTATAACTGTAAGAGGCACAAGGTCTTGTTGGGTGTGTACCTCCTGGGACAGGTATAGTCTGTCTGAACCTACTGCATGGGGTATCAATGTGCAAACAGCAGGAGTTGGTAGATGCTTGGCTCCCCACTAAGGTCATATGCTGATATCAGGTATTGTGCAATAATGCGCTGTGTAATGCTTCTGGGATGCCAACATTGTGTGTGGTGAAGTTGTATGTTAAATGTGTTAGTTCCCGGGACTCATGCTGGACTACTTTACCTGGTGACCTTGGCTGAAAATTACCCCTTTCCTGTACGGTGACACATAGCTGAAAAAACATCAAAGTACACAGAGCAAAAGACAATACATAGGTGAATTTTTTTAGTCGTGGTATGAAAGAGTCAATGTAAAGTTCAGATGGAGCCCTATGGGCGCTCCCAGACGCAAAGTTTTCGCAAAGTGTTCATTGTTCATTTTGGAAAAGTCTGTGATGGTGACTACTTTGGTGGTGGTGGTGGTGGTAGTGATGGGTCCAAGCAAATGTCGGATCCATGACCCTTACCCTTCAACTTTGACAGCTGTAGGAGTTGCAAAGATTACTTTGAAGGGGCCTTCAAACTTGCTATCTTGCCACTGGCGATGGAAGTTTCGGATCAGGACTCAGTCGATGGGCTGTGGGATGATGTAGTGTAGGTCCACGGAGGTGTGCACTGCCTTCCTTCAGGTAACCTGTTCAGAGCGGAAACTGCAAGCTTTGGTCAATTCAGATAGGTATATATACATTTCATAACCTAGGGCCTTGGAGCTGGACTCTACGCTTAGTTTGGTTCTGCTTTGAGGTGTTGGAGTCTGAATTGATCTACCAGTGGCTAGCTGATGAGGGGTCAGATGGTGGCCTCTGCTTGGGGTACTTCTTAGAGCGAACAGGTCTAGAGCCAAGCAGTGCAGTAATTTCTTATCCATGATTACCCATGAAGGTGCACAGTATGCTGAGCTTGTTTTTAGCAGGTCGTTGAAGCATTGCACTATGCCATTGCTTTAGGGGTGGTATGCTGGGACCAGGTTGTGGGTTATGCCTATCAGGGTATAGATATTTTTGAACATTTCATCTATGAAATGTTGCCCGTTGTCTGATCGGATAACTTCTAGTACTCCCTACCTGGGAATGACTTATCGAACCAGAAAGGTGGCTGCGGCTTTAGGGTCGCAGTGTAGGGGCCTGCTCCTATCCACCTAAAAAAGGGGCAGACCACCACGATTAGATATCGATTTGTGGCACAACTGCTGAACATGTCGATAAAACCTATGTGTTGGTCCTAAAATGGCCCAGAGGGTCTCAGGATTGATGAGGCTATGACCTTCAGAGACCTGGGTCTAAGAAATTGATGCATGCCCATTGATGTCAGAGGCCATTAAAACCCCGTAAGTGAGACTGATCTCCACTGCGTCGACTGCCACTAGTTCCTACTCCTGAGGCTCTCACTCTTGGCGTCAATCCCTCCTGAATGAGAATTCCTTGGGCAGCTGTACTTGTCTTCCTGATAGTGCTGAGGCGTTGGCGATGAGGGTAGGGACTGCCTTGGAGAATGCGGATTGGTCTATTGGGGAGGCCTGGACTGTGTCACCCTTACCAAAGTTGGGTCTTAGGGTCATAAGTTGTAACGGGGAGAACCAGGGGTTGAGCAAGTCATGGTTCCATCATCTGAAAAGTAGATGGTAATGTTTAGTTTGGCCATTGGGATCTCTCCCCAGAAGGTTGGTAGGGGATGAGGGATTATACAGTAGTTGACCTTGGAGTTGCTTTCCAGCTATCTCTAAGTCGAGTATTTCGGTCCCTGAAAGCCACTGTGTGTCCATAGTGTAACGTGATAGGAGAACATTCCATTCCTTGAGGCAAGATCTTGTGGCCCAGATGTCCACTAGGAAGTTGTAAGGTATGTCACTGATATCCACCGTCACAGGAGGCTCCTCATCCAACCTGTGTGTGACTGACAATACAGGACACATGGAGTTACCTGGGCACCTTCATTGGACCTAATGTAGGTTCTGGGGCTGAAACACTGAGCTCTCTACCCATGCTGTTGCTCCTCCTTTTGCAGCGGGGAACCCTGGACCCTTTGTTGTTGGACGGGTTCCGTGCTACTTGCTGATCCTGTCATATGTGTGGCCCGTCTACCCGTGCTTGTTGTGCGGAGGGGGCTCTTGGATGCTCACTGGGGGACATAAGTGTTCTGCATCTGAGGGTGCTGTGGATTGCTCTTGGGCTGGGGCTTGGTGTTGTATGCGTTCCTTCCCTCCCACCTGGATGTCTGTTGTTCATGATACATTTTGGTCCTGCAATCTCCTGCCTGGTGTTCCATCTTATGGCAGTATAAACATTCTCTATTGTCTTTCATCGGGCGTCCCCTTCCTCCTTCATTGAAACCTCCTCAAGCCCGTTGATCATCAGTTTGTCATCCCTGGAAATTCTGTGTATCTATTTCCATGGGGATCGTGGCCATTTGCGTGGCTGCAGCTACAACTGCTCCCTCCAACGTTGCCTTTCTTAATTTCTGCTGTACCAACCTGGCTGTATCCCTCTGTACTTGGTCCTGCCTGTCTTTGTCTTTTTCTATTTTCTTCTTGTAATAATGTAATATATGGGCCTGAATCTCTGGCCATGGTTTTGTGTCCAACCCAACTATGTTGTCTAGTTTGTTTTGTGCTTCGGTGGGCAGTCCCCTTTTTAAGGATAGTGAAGAAAAAGGTGAGCTGCAGGCCTACATTAACCCTTGGCTGTCCTGTCTCCTGGCGACATCTTTCCTTCATTCTGTATGAGGTAATTGTTTATCCCTTTGTCAGGCTTAAAAGTCTTAGTCATCAGTCCCCCTAGGTCTGGACGGGCGGGGAACATTTCTCTCAGGGCTGTCCAGATCCGTTGTTTATATGTTAAACACTGCCCCATCGTATCGGGTATTGGTCAGAGTTATTGCTGGTATGCGAGCTAGTGCGAACACAGCGGTAGTCTGTACGCCTATCAGACTACTTAGTAGACTTTTAATATCCACTATAGCGTAAAGTGTAATACCTGCTGTGTTTTTTTCAAAGCAGGTTATCCACTTCCCCACCTCCTCCAATAGGGAAGGAAGCTTAGTCCTAAACCCTTCCTTGTCCATCTGGGCCCAAGGGACATAAATTATCCCTGCGCCCCCATGCTGAAGCAAGGAAAATTGCCTTGCTGCTGAAGGGGTGATGGGCTTGTCCTCAACATATTTTTTCCACTTCACGAAACATTACTGCATGTAGAGGGAGTCCCAGTCTTGGTTTCCCCGCTCATCCTGAATGCAATCCTCTGCCATGGTCATGTCTTCTGGCTCAAAAGACCCTTCTCATGGCCAATGCCTAACATACTCGCTCTCTCCTCTTGTCTATTGGGCTAGCAAATTACAAAAAGGGTTCACATAAAATTCCCCTTTCTGCAGTGTAATTATCTAATTTGGGGTGTGGTTACCCTTCCTAAGGACCCATGTTGTACCATTTGTTACCATTTCTGGGGAGGGGCTATGTTTCTGTGCTATCAGTATCTTATTTTCAGAGAATTGAGGTTTAGTGAGGATCAGATGACCTTGCCTCTTAATCTCCTCATCTGCCCTATGTCTTAGGACATGGGTGGTGGTCCACTGTACGGTGAACCTAGACTGATGAGTAGCCTCTTATGGTCCAATTCCTGCTCCCTTCACTCTCGGTGCCTTGCCTCATGTCTCTCTTTCTCTTCCAGGGTGCGAGTAGTTCTCCACTCTTCCCTGAGTCTCCTGGCTACATTCCTGTGTTTAGATCTACCTATCTTTGTCCTGGACCTTCTTGTGCTCCCCCCACTGGGTGTCTCTTCTTCTATCACTCTTATGCCCCATACAACTCCGCCTTCACTTTCTGACCCCGGGGAACTAGAGCTTCCTTTGTTACCTGAACTTGCGAGATCGCTATCTAGGACGCAAAAAATTGCCCAGATAGCCATCCTGCCTCATCTGACCCTGGAGGGGCTGAGGTCCGGCTCTATTGCTCCATTGTATTGCACTGCAAGTTGATTTCCTGAGTGGGGAGGTTGTGAACTGGGGCAGTCATAGGCTACGTGGCGTGGTTAGGGGGAGGGTAATTGGGATCCCCCTCTGTCTGTGGCAACTCCACTTCGCAGGATCCCTTTTTTGTGGGTGGGTCCTCGGCTTCTACTATAGGGGATTACAGTACCCCAAGGCTGGTGTTGCGGGTGTAACCACACACATGCTGGTGTATGAAGGGGTGGTGCTGAAGTCTTGACAGTGGGTTGAGCTGCAGGGTCTTTTATTGCCCTTTCTTCGAACAGAGTCTAGAGGTGAAGGGTTGCCTCCCTCTTTTTCCTCTTATGTCCTTTATGTTTGGTAATTATGTGTGTTTCGGTATGCTCGATTATTTTGGGATCGAACGTTCCATCCTTAGGCCATGGTACGTGTGTGCATTGGTTTGCAAGTGCCACTCTTGGCAATGTTCACCAATTTTTGTCATTGTGTTTGGCACGTGCTCCAGAGGAGTGCACGTACTTGCGGCATGAGGGGGTGTGGGTTTGATCCTGGTTGGTGACGGTTAGGCATTCAGTGGTGCCCTGGGGGTCTGACTGGGCAATACATTGGCAATCAAAAAGTACTTTTTACATGCATACAATCGTAAACATTTCAAAGACAATTAGTCCTGGTGAGAGAAGGTGCGCACCAGAACATAGAGTGCATGTATTAGCAGAACGCATGAAGCAACCCTGGAGGAATCACGTGCACACAAGAGAGTGCACATCTTGAAAGACCCAGGGTGGGCAAGTGTGATGGAAATTAAATTAGGAACATGATGTCAATACGCACATGACAACAAAGAGTTTGCGTATGACCAGCATTCACATATGAAACACCCCCAAAGAACAACGGGTGCACAAGAAAATTTGCATTTTGAGAGCAGGGTGAACAGTGGAACAACAATCAAATTATGAGCAAGTAGTCATGAAGCACAGGAAAACAGAGAGTGCGCATATGGCCAGAATTTACATATGAAGCACCCCCATAGAATAATACAAACACAAGAAAAAGTGTTCTGAAAGCAGGGTGAACCATGGAACAACAATCAAATTATGAGCAAGTATCAATACACGCAATAAAACAGAGAGTGCGTGTATGACTGGAATTCACATATGAAGCCCCTCATAACAATAACGTGCACACAAGAAAATGTGCGTTTTGAAAGCAGGGTTAACCGTGGAACAACAATCAAATTATGAGCAAGTAGTCAATTCGCACAAGAAAACAGAAAGTGCTCATATGACTAGAAATCACATCCGAAGCACCCCCAAAGAATAACGCGCACAAGAGAAAATGCTCATTTTGAAAGTGGGGTGAACCGTGGAACAACAATAAATATTATGAACAAGTAGTCAATACGCAGAAGAAAACAGAGAGTGCATATGACCAGAAACACATAAGAAGCACCCCCAGGTCTGGCTCTAAGCCGGTGCTACCAGTGCCACCACACCAGTTGCTGACTCCAGGAGGCACCGTGTTTTCAAGGGCATTATGGGGCATATTATCAAGGTCCAGCGTTAAAATTATCGCCGCTTTATCGGCAGAAAACTGCCGCCAAAGCGGCGATAATGGGCTTGATAATATGCCCTAGAGAATTCCCATAGAAGCCCATGTTCTGGTGTGAACATGCGCTTCTATTGGAATTCTCACAGGCATATTATCAAGCCCATTATCGCTGCTTTAGCGGCAGTTTTCTGCCGGAAAAGCAGCAATAATTTTAACGCCGGACCTTGATAATATGCCTCGTGGATTTTAAAAACAACTTCTGCCATGTTTCTCACCCCCAGTAATTTTCAGGCAGCAATACAAATGCCAAGATAACTAATTAATGGGCCTGCTGGAAAGAGATTGGCATTTAGGGGCATATTATCAAGACAGACGATAAAATTGGGCTTGATAATATGCTCTATGGAATTCCAATTGAAGCTCAGGTTAGATGCGAAGAACATCTAACCTGAGCTTCAATTGGAATTCCATAAAGCATATTATCAAGCCCATTATCGCAGTTTTAGCGGCAGTTTTCTGCCACTAAAGCGGCGATAATTTTATCGCCTGTCTTGATAATATGCCCCATAGGCTAGTAATAGTTTTGACTTATCTAAAGTAGCGCAGGTAGGGTTAACATGTCTGCTGCAAAGTACATGTACCATGCAGATCACAAAGTGCATATAATGTAGCTACTTCAGTTGGGTTCTTTTCTCGTTTTTTAAATTATTTTATTTATGATTTTAAGCAAACACGCATAAATATCACATTACACTTCTCACTCACAGCAGGGATAATCGATCAGACACATCTTATCAAGCCCATTATCGCCGTTTTAGCGGCAGTTTTCTGCCGCTTAAGTGGCGATAATTTTATCGCCTGTCTTGATAATATGCCCCATAGTACTTTCTGTAACATGCATCCTTGCGTACCGTTCGTTGCTGTAAAGACAGGGGGCGAGTGGCAACATCCGGGGATGCCCGCATACAGACAATGGGTAACATGGCCTCAGTAGGTGGACACGTTGCTCCCTCCGCTTGGTGTTTAGTGTCAATCTGGACTACAGCAATGGTTGAAAGTAATGTGTAGGTGGGAGATAGTGGGTGCACTGTTGTGGTTTAACATGCACTTGGAGGCACGCGGGCCTATCAGGTGGGATCCTGAGATTGAGTGTGCCTGGGACCACTAGGACGCAGTTGCTTCTTTACGTGCATTGGCCCATATGCAACAAATGGGGCCCATATATCTCTAGGCCTAGATGCCGTAGTCATCAAGTCCCAGTATGCAGCAAGCATCTCCTGGCAGTAAATAATGTCCTGAATCCACGTGTCCACCTTGGGCGTTCTAGGTGAGCCCCAGTGTATTGCAAGGCGGCGTTTTGGCTAGAAGGAGCATCATAGCTGGAAGATGGCCAGCGCCAGGTGGGAGCTGCGGCAACATGACCCAGTAGGACCGTCAAGGGGGAGTGATCGAGTCGGAAACCGGTCATTTCTTGAACAATATCAAATACTCTGCCCCAAAATTGCGAGACAGGGCGGCATAGGCATGCCATGTGCAAAAAGGACGCCTGAGTGTCGGTGCAGTGCCATCAACATGCCTCAGGTCTCAGGCCCATTTGATGTAACTGCATAAGCGTTCGGTAGAGCCAAATGAATTAGCCTCAATTTATAATTGCGAGATAAGTATTTAGGCTAGGCGCAGCAGTAGGTCCATTGTTCCTCGGTGGGGGGAGGATCCAGGTCCGTCGCCCATACTCCAGGGTCCTCGGCGCGACAATGGGTGAAGTGCGTTATGCAGTGTTGTAGATGCGTGTGATCAGTTTCTTGGGTGATGGGTTTGCTAGCATACCCTCCAATGCCTCGAGTGATGGGGGAGCTACTTCAGTGGGTTAGTGCTTTTGTCAGAAAGATCAACTTGCATTTTATAGGTTAAGATCCTCTTAACTTTCATTAAAGAGCTGCAAACACTGTGTTACGTTTGAAATTCTGACTTTATGCTTCTCTAGACCAAGCACTCATAACCTCTACTGTCTACCCGTTGAGATATGTGACTCCTAGACCTCCAAGTCCTCTGTCTTATGTAAAATTTCCAATAGACTGATGAACACATGTATGAATCATTGTCTCTGTATAATGTGTGTGTGATCTAAAGTGCTCTGACACCCTAAACTGGTAGGAGTAGGGCTAAAAACAAAAGAAATGCATGTGAGAGAGAGTAGTTATGGAGACTTAAGGGACACTGTTAAAGGGTAGTCGTGATGGAATCCACGTAGAAGAGGTCATTGGGGGGCTCCAACAAACATTGGGGGATATGCACAAAGAAGTGGCGGTGAGAGGCGTCAGCCTCCTTGGCTTAACGCCTCTCACTGCCACTTCGGAAATGCCAAGCTGCACCCTATTTACAAGAATGTGGTGCAGCCTGGCGTTTCCCCCATCGACTGTGCTAAATCTCACGACTTAACGCCAGAACAGGCACCCTTACACCAGAGCGCAAGGGTGTCTGCGAGCAGGGAGGTTTGTTAATGCACAGGAAGGTGTCCCTTCCTGTACATTAACAAACCGAAAATGCCAGTTTGCTTTTTCCATGTGTGTTGCTACATGCAGCACACATGGAAAAAGCAAAAAGGAGGAGAAATAAAGGTTTTCTCCTCGTTTAGCCTCATTAAGACCTGATTTTTCTAGGTCTTAAGTTTGGCGCTGCCACCTATTATCGACGCCCACCGCAACACCCACTGCAGGGCCCTTTCACAATAAGTTTAGCGTTAAAGAAGCCCTATTCTCAAGGCAGCGTTAAGCCACTTAAAGTGGCTTTAAGCCACGTTAAGTGCGTTAACGCTGCCTTGAGAATAGGGCTCTGGCCCTATCACCACGGGATCATTGAAAAAGTGACGTTTCCATGGCGATAGGGGCTTGAGAATATGCCCCATTGTTGCATGGAACACCACTAGCTCGAAAGCCAGCCCTGAGCACCCCCAAAGAAAAACATGCACATAAGAAAATGCGCGTTTTGAAAGCAGGGGGAACCTTGGAACAATAATTAAAGTCTGAGCAAGTATATCTACAAAGAGCTAAATGTGTTGTGGGGGGGGGTATCTTTTTACATGTCCAGACAGAATTGTAAAAGCTGCTTGTGGCTGAAAGATAATTTTTTAAGAAGTAAAATGTTAGCTAGGGAAACAGAAGCTCTTCAGAAGGTTTCGGGGAAGAAGTATTTATTGTTGAAAACTTGTCCATACATAGAGCCCTACCTTAGGGTGGTAACTCCTTACCATGCTCATTTCCTAGTAACCAGATTTAGATTAACTTTGCTACCTCAGCTGTTAGCATTTCCTCGGGGGTGGCATGAACCTTCATCCCCAGCACCTTGCGACTGCAACTAAAGGTCTCTGCAGGACACCATGCACTTTGTTCCTTTTTGCAAATATTAGGATGTTCCGAGAAAGGTATACTTAATCCCCTTTCTTTAAAGAACGTGGTTTTATACAAGTTCGCCCAGCCCTTTTATTTCTGCAAATATTGTCAGAAGACATTATTTGAAATGTTGGTCTTTTTAATGTATATTTATTAATTCTAGCTATTCGATGATCTATTTATTTTTTACTTTGCTGTGATGTTGCTTATATGGTTGTTATATCACTACTGAATAAAGCTTATTTGGAATTGAATTAAACAAATAGATAGTATGCTCAAAAAAACAGAGAGTGCATGTATGACCAGAATTCACATATGAAGCACAGAAGAAAATGCGCACTTTAAAAGCGGGTTTGAATTGTGGAACAGCAATCAAATTATGAGCAAGTAGTCTATGTGTACAAGAAAACAGAGAGTACAAGTATGACCAGAAATCACATATAAGACACCCCCAAAAAAGAACGCACAAACAAAAAATGCATGTTTTATGGGTGCGGTGAACAGCGTGACCGCTTGTAGAATGCTGGTTATGTCAGCTGGGGTGCACCCTTTAAGAGTGTATGCGAGGACTTGGAGAGCAGCTGGCACATAAAAGTGGTCTACAAAGGGTGGGGTATACTAATCGGGCGCGCAAAGCAATGTAAACAGTCGATCAAAATAACACTTAAAAATGAGGCACAACAACAATGTGATCCTGTTAAGCAGGCTCTTCTTGACCACAGGCAATGATAATTCAAACAATAAGAATGCGCTTCGGCAGCGCGGGCTTCTCTCACTCAGACAACAACAAAAACAATATCAATGCATTTCTGCAATGCAAGCTTCTCTCATTCAGGCAACACTCATCCTTCCTTCATACAGCATCTATGTATATAATTTCCTTAAAACAAGGGCACAATTGTTTTACAGCCCCTCCTGGGCTCTTAAAGAGTTCGGCCTAGTCTCCTAGGTACACTGTCCCTGGTCCGAACAGATTATTCTATTTTTTTCCCCCTCTCAACACTCCTTTCAGATACTGGGAGTGTTAAGAAATGTCGTGTAGTCCCTATTTTGCCCATACAGGATCTGCGCATTTGGATAACATAAACTGTAGGATTGTTGGCAGACTAACTCTGAGCACCCCCACCGAGTATGTTAACCTGTTTGTTTTAGCTAGCTCACAGTGCCACTAGAATCTCCGCTTATCGGGGAGAGAATAGTTTCTGGCAACCTTAGAACATGACAACCCTGATCCCTCAGAATCGTGGAAACAATGTACTGCTTTTTGCTCAGTCACTTCTGCTCACTTATTCAGTCTCAGAGTTACACAGAAGAAACAGCTGGGCGTGTTACAATAAGAATTTATTGCACAGTTGTTCCTCTAGTATAAAATAGATGTGCTGCAACAACCGTTAGACAGTAGCAGATATATATGATCAGCAGTACAATGAATATAAAAGTTTAGTACAGTTCTACCGTCTTGCAATGATCATGAATACATACATGAATATAAAATGCATGATAAAAGAAAGCACATACTCCTACAATGCCTGTCTATATGTACCTAAGTGTACCTAGCATGTGAGTAGGTGTGAAGCCAAGAATCCCTCTAGGTTTTAGTCTAACCCCATTACCTGAAGTGAGAGAGTGCGGGACCCCGTCCTGGTCTCGAATTGGACACGCCGCAAGGGATGTTTCAGACCAGTGTCAGCTGGAGCGTCTGCATGCAGGAGATTCATCGTCTCTGGTCAGTGTGTCGGCTTGGTAGTCTCGGTTCCCTCTAGCTAACATTAGCAAGATGTGTAGCCCCTGACTGGTTTCCAAGAACCCTTATGAATATTCATTAATACTGTGTGAGTCTATTGATGAAGTTATAGAATGCTATTGTTTAGGGAAAACCCTCCTTCTGCGCCCAGGACTAGAACTAGGTAAAGGTTCAATCCTAAAAGGCTCGTTACTGTGTAGTGTAGGGGGGGTAATGTAGGGGAAGGTGTATGATATTACCCAGGCCTATATTATGGTATCTATATGAAACATAACAGAAACCCTCCTGCACTAAGCTCGTGGTTAACTAAAATATTAGATTGAGGCTAACATACCTCCAGGCCACTCTGATCAGGAGTGCTGGGTGAAACCATTTTAACGTCTATAGTACCTCCAGGCCACTTTCATCAGGAGTGCTGTGTGAAACCATTTTAACGCTTATTGTACCTCCAGGCCACTCTGATGAGGAGTGCTAGGTGAAACCATTGTTATGCTTAAGAATACCTCCAGGCCACTTTGATCACGAGTGCTGGGTGACTAGTCCACAATAGATAATAATAAAAAAGGTACAGCCAGGCCACTCTTATCTATGAGTACTGGATGAATCTACTTCTATGCTTACCGCCTCTGTTTACCATGCTATGCAGTTCGTATTACTTAGGAAAGAAAATGTTAATCGCAGTGTCCTACCGTTTCCAATGGCCGCCAGTGAACGGATCCAGCCTGCCATGGGCTGGCAGGCTTGCAGTAAAAAGAGGTGCTGCATCTCTGTCTTCCGAAATGCACTCAGAGTGGGCTTGGGCGCCTGGATCCTCCTGTCCCCAGTCTGCAATCTGGGAATCCGCTGTGATCAGCTCCTGGCTGGGTCACCAAATGTTGAAGCAGGTTCTGATTATCAAAAAGGAGAACAGCACGGCTTGGCAATCAGGAACAGTTTAAGTTTAATTAAACAATAACATCTGGGAATAGCAGTCACATCTCTTACAGTTGATTGCTGGATTTCAACTTGCATTACATATATAGCATGGAGAAGTTCATCCCCCTTTGGGCAGGAAATACTGGTACAGAGAGACATAAATTGCGTGTTTAGATTCATGATCCCACCCTGATAGAAGGGGCCATAAATACCCACTGGAGATCACATTCTGAGGTGGTCCAGGTGGCCGGGTGTGTCATGTGGGTTATCTAGGGTAACGCTTAATATTGGACATTGTTTTAGGGGCCTTATCTGTTGAATGCAACTGACTGGCTTTCTGTTCCAAATGGAGGCCCTCCGCTGTGCATTTGTTTGTGTTTATGAGTGTGTGCATCTGTCTAATTTCTTTTGATATTACATACTGGGACCCTATGTGATTTATTGCTGCACTCTCTCAGGTGTGTTTGAGGCTTGTTCCACATCTGGTGTTTCCATCACGGGAAGTGCAAGGCATGGACAGAGTGAAGCGGGGTTATGTTGATCTGATAAAGGGTCACTCTGAAACTGTAACAAGTGTTGTATTGTGAGTTTGGGTAGCGCAAGCAACAGTTGCTCTGCTGTGTGCTGGACTCCTAAAAGCAGTACGTTTTAATAAATCGGTCCGATACTAACAGTATCTTTTTGCTTTATCAGTTATTGCTTTTTAATTCAAGATTTCAAGAAAGCCACTACAATACAGCTTCAAGAATGTCTAGAAATATACTATTTTGAGAGATCATCAATTTTGCTTTCACCCAACAAAGGAGGAGAGAGAAAGCTTTGTTAGATGTTCAGTCTTCTTGTGAGGTAGTGTGAACGGAGTAGAGGCTTTTGATGTGGGTGGAATTGTCCACAAATGTAAACACACTGGACCATATTACACTACTAAAGAGAGTTCTGGAGATAGGAGGAGTGTCACACCAAACCAATAAAAGGCCTATAGTAGTCTCCTAGCAATAGAATATCAAGGGCTATTTGGATCAATAATTTTACAGTTTAATGCACTACCCAGGCCACAGAGTTTATAATCCATGACAAGACGATGAACAGTGTAGTATACATAAAACATATGAAGAGTGAAAAATATGATTGTTAAAGCAGGGGGTGAACAGAAAGAAAACCCAACAGATGTATTCTAGAGTCAAGAGTTTTCCTATCTAATGCTGTTGAATTGTGGTGTACCCTTGACTTTTGCCTGTTAGTTTAATATAGGTGTGAGCCATTGCAATATAGTTTAATATACTAGGACTGCACTTTCACTACTATGCAAACAACAACCGTATAACTTTTAGACTCGGGGGGGCAGATTTACAAGCCCCTTAAGCCACTTTTGCGCCATTTTTAACATGGGAAAAGTGGCGCAAAAGTGGCTCAAGGGACTTGTAAATCTGCCTCCCAGAGTCTAAAAGTTATACGGTTGTTGTTTGCAACTACGACCAGAACGTTGTCAGTGCAGTGGACTTGGAAATCCTCCTTCATCGTACAGATGCCAAAATGAAGATAACATTCAATCGTTAACTAATATTTTGTAGAAGGAGCTTCAGTAAATGAAAACCAGCTCCCAAAGTATTTTCATAATTGAAAGTATATAATGCTTAATAACCCTGACAATGTGTTGAAGCGTGTTGCGGCGAGTAGCATTCTTTCCCGGACCCAAGGTTAGCAGTTAATTTAGTAGTTATTGCGATTAGTCATGTGCTCTCAAGAAAAAAGTTGTATGCATTTATTCCAGTCATTTAGCAATACATTTTATTAATACCAGTTAGTTGTGATCTTTAGTGGGGGCTATGTGGTTTCAGGTGAATGGTCGGCGAGACACATAGGCAGGCGGAGATCAGGTAATGGTAGGTTACAGGGATAGAGTTTTAAAGAGAGGTTGTGATCTACGACATGAGATATCAGCCAATTGCAGAATTACAATAAGAAGAATTAAGGCAGACAAGCATGAGACTGAGATAAGGCTATACGCAGAAATAGAAGGCATGCAGGGGATGGAAGTGAAGAAAAGGGTCACTCTGGAAAAAGAAAGACAGGGAATCACGGGGAAGTCAAGGTCATTTTTTTATGCAGGGTTTTAGGAGTGTGGTGAGTGAAGACTTTCTGAGAAAGCAAGCAACCGGAGGATGTAAACTGTAAAAAAGAAAAACAATGTTATACATAGAGATCCATATCTGGGTCAGACAGATTAAACATGAGATTCTGAAGTGTACACATCATTTAAACATTTTGGGGCATATGCATCAACATTAGCATTTGCGATTCCTTATTAGCGAAAAATAAGGAATCGCTAATAAGGAATAGCAAAAGGCTATGCATGTAGGAATCGCTATTCAAATAGCGATTCCTTAACATTCCTTATTACCGAATCGGTAATACCGAATCGGTAATAAGGAATACCTACCCATTCATTCCTATGGCCTTGGAGGCCCATAGGAATGAATGTAAAGCCATTCTGTATTAGCGATTCGGTATTACCGAATCGCTAATAGCTGGAGCACTTTCAAGGGTGCCAGGGTGTCAAAAGGACACCCTGTTGCACCCCTGAAAATGATATGTGCACATATGTTGCACACACACATGCTCTAAGGGCATGTGTGTGCGCAACATGACACTTTGAAAAATGCACAAAAGTGCATTTTTCAAAGTTTTTGCAAATTACCATGCAGTTCATCTTCATGGTAATTTGCTCCCCTTATTAGCGAAATCGCTAATTTTTTAACTTTGATGCATTGCATTTAAGGAATCTCACTTTGGGATTCCTTAAATGCAATCGCTATTTAAGGAATCGGTATTTAAGGAATCCCTATTTAAAGAATCGCTATTTAAGGATTCCTTAAATACCGATTTCTGCTTTTGGGTTGATGCATTGGGATTGGGTATTTTTTACTTAATACCGGGAGCTAATAAGGAATCGGTATTTTACCGACTGGATTTTGGCTTGATGCATAAGGGTGTAAGAGCCTGAACCTGCTGTGTGCCAGTTCTAGTGTAGCGCTTTTAAATACAGTCTGAAGTATCCTATCATTGGCGCAGGGTCTGTACACTGAACTAGGGGAGTTGGCGCAGAAAAAGAGAAGGTCTTTTCTAAAGATCTTCCCCCACTATTCTGCAATTAAAGAGTTTTTAACTCACTCACAAAATTAGTTATTTGTCACTGTTTGAGAGTGTCTTGCCAATTCACAGACAGATTTATACCCTGTCACCTAATCCTATCCAACTTCATGTTGAGGGTGTTTGTGTATGGGGCCATTGTAGTATATGCATTGTATGTATAAGCGAAGCCGAGTGATGGAGGGTTATAGGTTCCATTTTGAAAGCCCCTGCCTGTTCATGCAGAAGAAGGGGGTGGTGGTTTCCCAGACAGTGGACATGTATCAGGAGAGATGCAGGAGGGAGAAGACATAGACAGTGAAGTGAGGACAAAGGAGACAATGCTCCTATAGAAATTTGATTAGGTCCTTTTCCTAGGAGGGGCTGCTAATTCGTTTTCCTGTAGCACTACAACTTGGTGAAAGGTGGGGGTGTAGGGGACTGCAGTCTTTGTTGTTCAGAGTGAGACGGGTCTTTTAGATAAATCCACCCTTTTGTCTCCTCCCTAATCACTGTCTTTGTGGCTGTTCATGGCCGGATGCAGACAATTCACACCTCTTTGTGCCTCTGTTGTGGATGCTGCAGGCTGGAATCTACCCCGCTGTGAGGAGCATCGCTCTACACAAAGGTTGTGTCTGCAGAACAGGGTAGAGAGGCAATTGTAGTCATTCTAAGAAATAGCGTGGGTAACAATTTATGAGCCATGTGCTTTAAAGCACCAGTAATTATTCCTTTGACTTATGTCACCACCCTTTTTTGTTGTTTATGCTGCAACTTATAGAGGTAAAATAAAACCTGTCTGAAGGCTAAAATTAAATCTGTTTCGCAGCAGCCATTGAAATATTGCTAAAAATAGCCTTGTGTGCCCTCTACCAACGTCACATTTAGTATGCTGTTTGAATAGGTTCTTTTCCTGAGAAGGCAGGTCTGTCACCTAATGATCACCTGCAATTACTGAGAAGAATCAGCCTTTTAAAGAGAAGAAGTACCATGGTCCTAAAGCAAGGCCTATCATAGGATCTCAAATTGATTATTGTAACTACAAAGGGCAATATTCAGAAGCTCCTGCTTCTTCAGAAAGCTAGGAACAGCCACAACACTGCACATTATCCTAATCTTGCATAAGCTTCATTGACTTGTTGTCAATGCCAAAGTGAAGGTTAGAGCTTGCAATCACTGCCACAGCAAGTCAGGGCTCGATGCTAGAGTGTCCTAGGAAATGCACTCTGTTGCACAATCCAATCTGCAGCATTTGTACCAGCCTGTTCACGACAAGAGCCATGCTGCTTGCTGTGCATGCAACTGTATTAATAAATGCTTTGCTCCTTTCTACAGAGGTGAGTAGGAATCTGCATGAGCCTAGGAACTTAATAAAAAATTGCCTGAGCCTTTAACCTGGACCTTTAATTACACACTTGGATACACAATGAGGGTGTGTTTAGCAATATGTAAGACCTGATGGTGGATGGATAACATACTGTGGAACATTGTCTAGAACTTCAGCATTTATATACACTTACTACCCTTAGGCCCCTCATTACCATTTGGGTGGAAAAGGGTGGAGTATTTACTGTTACCGCAAGGTGAAGTATGCTCCATGTGTAGTAAATACATCCCTATTCTGAGTTTTAGTTTGAAAATGATAACTTGTGGAATTATTTTTTAAGACACTGAGGGGCATATCATCAAGGTGCCGCAATAAAATAATCGCCACTTTAGCGTCCGTTTTTGGCCGAAAAGCGGTGATAATTTTATCGCACTATCAGCAAGGACACGCTAACGCGTGTTCCTATGCCTCTGCGCCCTTTCCCTTAACGCCCAGCTTTGCATCTCTAATTATATGCAAAGTGGGCATTCCTCACCAAAATAACGTGGGAAATGTCGCTAACAGACATTTCTCCTATCATCAATCTGCACGCTAACCTGCACAGCGATAAGAAATGTAGCGCTAACCGCGCTTATCGCTCCTTTCCTTATGCCTGCTTTCCTTCTGACTTAGCAATTATAACCTATGTGAGGTGGATTGTGTGGATGAATCTACCCTGCCCTATCATCAACCTATTGCATATCGATGTGCGATTATCACTGGATTTCCAGCGATAATCGCACATTTTGCAGCTATCGCTGGATTTATTATCGCATTGGAGGTAAGCGTTGCTGATAGCGCGCTATCTCTGCGATAAAATCCAGCGATAGCCGGCGATAATTATCCTCGTGCTTAGCGATAATTATCACTGGCTGTTGCTGATATGCCCCTGTATTCTCCATGTTTGCCTATTTTCAGGGTCTTTTGCTCTGATCAATTTCAGCAGGTTTGACCTGACAGAATCATCAGGGGGATACTGCGAGGATGTGGTAATTAGCACATACCTCATAAATCTGATCACTTTGCACCCTCCTTTTTTGTACAGGGATTATAAAACTAGCCCCTGGCGTGGAAGAGTGTTACATTAGTTTTGATGCTATGTGGAGAATGTTTCCATGGGTGAGTGATGGCCACCTACGTTAGGTTATTGTGTTGTGGGACGCAGTCCTTGGCGGTGAAGTAAATGAGGAAGTCTGAGCGATAGATGCTGAATTTACAGTTTGAAGTATGCGGGCAAGAATAGTCTGCACTGCAGGTCCCTTTGTGCTGGCTGTAATTATTACATATGATTCCAGCCCGTTTTCTGTACATTGATTGCTGAGTTAGGTTTACCCACTACAATATTCTGGTGCTGGACATGGATCATAGATGAGGGAGGATCTCAGAGCTCTGCCTGGATGGACTCTGATACTGCCCTTTATATGATTGTCAGAATGGTGACAGGGGAAGTTAAGGATATATGGCTGGTCAGGACCTGCAGTGTCAGACTATGTTAGAGTCCTCTTGTGGCCAGCATTGCTTAGAGAATCTTGTTATATGGCTGTATCTTCATAGTCTGCCTGTTCAATTGCCGTAGAGTGGTTATCCGCAGCCAGGTATAGAATACTGACCTCTAGATGAGTTCCACGGCTGTTCTGTCTTATGTCAAAGGTGTGCAATCTTTTGGAGTGTGATTCCCCTTCAGATTCGAGCCCAAACTTCATTAATAAAGTTCAGGAAAGCTTTCACGACCTGGATCCACACACTATTCATTCAATGCCTGATCACTGCTGGTGCAGACCATGTTCTCTTTTGTTTTAGAACTCAGAGATTCCTCTGGAGTACCACTCTGCTTTACAAAACCTCAAAATAAATGCATTAAATAAATAAATCAGGGCTAATGTGGTATAGGTAGTTATCAGGTGGCCGTACTTGGTTACAATTGCATGTGGACAC
Source organism: Triturus cristatus (assembly GCF_964204655.1). NCBI lineage: Eukaryota > Metazoa > Chordata > Amphibia > Caudata > Salamandridae > Triturus > Triturus cristatus. Next base: position 262,749,921 of record NC_140585.1, read on the forward strand.
TCTGTTTGACACAGCAGCATGTGTATATTTACTACTACACTTAGGTCTAATTTTCCACGTCTTGGCCGTTCACCGTTTCCGAGTAGAGATTTATACCCAAGTGTAAACTTATGGGTGTCCACTCCATTAAATCTGGAGTGGAGCCTCCTATAACACAATTTGTGAGTGTAAAGTTACTACCAGTAACATTTCACATCTTGGTCGAGGTCCCTGACACTAAGGTCAAAATCTCACTATGGGAAAGTATAAGAAGGGAATGATGGCAGCTGTCTAACCGCGGCCGTTGGGAGCCCTCCAGCCCGACCGCTCCACACTGCGTTTTCCAGCCCACCTGCCCTGCGCTATGCTCTGGGAAAAAGTGATGGTAGCGGTCGGCCGCGTGAAATGCTTTGCGAAGACTGCAGGCACCCTCTCGCACCGATCGGCTTTTGCTTCACATATTTTGACCCGCACTGCTTGGCAGGTGCTGGTTTTTGTTACCGGAGCTGCCGTGGCCGGGAGCGGCGTGTCTTTTGCTCAAGCAATGTCACCATCCAACACAAAAACGCCAAAAACATCCTTGGAGGCTGGGGCGATACCCAAGAAGCCCATTGCTAAAACGGACCAGGGCTGTGCAGTAAAAGGACCCCCACCAGGAGAAACGGAAGGCATCTGGGCGCAGTTTTTTAAGAAAACCCCTCCCCGCACCAGTGTGAAGGATTCAGGTAAGATCCCTAACAGAAAAACTGCACAGATGCCAGACAAGCCCTACTCCACAAGCCTGGCTCCACAGTCACAAACTACAGGACCCAGCAGTTTGTACCAGACGGAAGACGCTTTATCAGGGATACAGCTACCAGTGAACTGTGAGGTGAGCCAAAGTCTAATTTCTCATAATGGAGAGGGGCGAATCTCAGGGAGCCTCGATATTAAAGAGGAAGCGTCTCTGCAACAGAATAATGATGAACTAGCAGTGGCAGGCCATCTGATATCTTAACCAGCTGGCCCTAATGTCCAACAGGGGGGGCCATAGGAAGAAGCTGATAATATTAGCGGGCGGAGGCTGAAATCGCTGATAAGTTTTTTTCCCTATCATCTGACTGGTCTGACTCAGACAGCCAGGGTCAGTTATCGGATTCCAGCGAGTCTAATAAGGGGCAAGATAAAACCTTAGCTGACGCCGCCACAGTGAAAAGGGGAGGAATCTTCACAAGAGAGGTAGTAAAAAGGAGAAGAGAAATCGACGCCTTCTAGGGAACTATTCTGTCTCTCCAGATCTAGAAGGCAATACTCCCCCAGCTGGAAATAAGTCAGGTGATGCTGAGCCTGCCTCCCTTGACTCTATATACCAAAGCATCATGGCGCATAGAGACGAAACGCACATTGAGAGCCAAAGTGTCCAGACAGCTTGCAGGAAAATGCAAGGGGCAATTTGACAAATGTCAAAGACTTGCGCTGACTTCTTGGGAAGAATGGAGGAAGTAGAAAGTAGAGTTAATGTGCTGGAAAATGAGGCTTCAACTCATAAAGAGATGACAGTGTCACTGGAGAATCAAATATCGGAGACTCACTGGAAGCTGAAAGAATTTGAAAATCGGATGAGACGTAATAACCTGAGGGTCCTCGGTATTCCAGAGGGGGTTGAGGGGGGCAAGGCTTAAAAGTTACAGTTGAACTTTTAAAAGGAGCATTGCCTGAGTTGGGGAATTGGGCTCAAGAAATACAGCGTGCTCATAGGTTCCCATTCAAACAGGAAATCGTTATCATTAGCAGGGAACAAACCTCATGCTATATTGATTTATGTAGGAAACTTTCTTCTCCGCCAGGCAATTTATGATCTCACCCGTCCGGATCGACAACGATCCTTCAATAGCCATACTTTTTTTGTAAGGCCTGATTATTGCCACTCAACAGTAGAACGCCGCTGGCGACTTCGTCAGCTAATACAGCCGTTCCAGAAGAAGGGAGCGCAGGTGTTTCTACTGAATCCGGCCAAACTTAAGGTAGTTTGTAGGGAAATTCCCAATTTTTTCTCATCAGAAATCCAGGCTAAAGAATTTTTACAAACCCTGGAGTAAAACCCTCTGCATGCGGTTGAAGAGATACATTCATTTTTGGGTTATTTTTTGGTATGATGTTTGTGGTGGATCTCTTTTCATATTTCTTTGTTCTTTTTTCTGAGTGGAGTGGGTACAAGGGAGGGCTCCCTTCCCATCACAGGACCTGATTGATAGAGAGACATGATATTGAGAATTTTCAATTTAAGGGTAATTAGTAAAACTCGAATTTGCTCTTTAAACGTTCGTGGCCTCAATGATAGGGAAAAGAGGGGGATACTTGCTAAATACCTTCTATATATGCAGATTGAAGTAGCTTGTCTCAAGAGACTCTTGTACCCTGGAACAAGCGTGGGTGGCTACAGGATTTAGGCTTCAATATCCTAGCATGCACCCGGCAGGCAACTACTACAAGGGGGATAACAATTCTCGCAAAACATGGTCTGGGTCTCTCTAAGAGAGTCAAGGAAGATAAGCTGTGACGATGGGCTATACTGGAATTTGAACGCATAGTTGGTCATGACCCTATCACAATATGCTCCATTTATGGGGCTAATTTAGATGATCCTGACATATTACATTTTCTAAGGATTGAACTTACTTTATGGCCACGCCCCTTGATCCTTTGTGGAGATTTTAATATTCACTTAGATGGCAGTTTTAACTTAAATGCTGACCTACCATACCAGGGCAGAAGAGTAAAAGTGTAAAAAGCTTTGCAAAGCTTAGTGAGAGAGCAGGGCCTGATTGATAGCTGGTATGAATATAGGTCAATAGATCCAGGATTCACTTAAACTGGTTCGATTGGATTATTTCTTTATTTCTGACCAATCAGTTAAAATAATTAAAGTAGAAAGCTATCCAAGGACCATGTCTGATCATAATGCTCTAGTAATCGAAGTTTTATTGTCTGGGGATACTAGGACTCAAAGGCCTTGGACTTTCGAGTGGAAACTTTTATATGATCAACCTTACCTGAACCATATGATTAAATGGATTACAGAATTTTAAAATCTTTAATACAGGCTCATCTACCGACACTATAGTATGGGACACATTCAAGGCAGGGATTGGAGGTGAGACCCTAAGTTTTTCTTTTTCTTGACAGAAACCTTGGCAGAATGAAATAGGGAGTTGGTTTAAGCTATCTTTTCCTCCTTTCCATTTCCAGGACCACCAGACCTGCCACCTCATACCCCACACCACTCGGGCATGTGGTATGTTTTTCACCCTTTCTCCCCGGAAGCGTCCCTGGTGGAATTGAATAAAATAATATCAGGCTCTCCGTCTGACCCCTGCCCTGCCAGATTCTTCAAGCTATTAGCCCCCTGGTTCAATCCTTTATGAACTCTATCTGGAACTCTTCATTAGAGACTGGGGTCTAGCTAACCAGTTGGAAAAAGCATATGTCCAGCCAATTCTCAAGAAAGAGGACGCTGATCCAGCCGAGCTCAAAAATGTTAGGCCAATTTCTCTTCTCCCAGTGCCGGCCAAAATTCTTCAAAAGGAAATTCAGAGACAACTATCGGACTTCCTGGAGTCGAATAGCCATCTGCACGACTCCCAGTCAGGATTTAGATCTGGCTATGGCACGGAGACAGCTCTGCTTGAAGTCTTGAAGTCACAGAGACTATCCATGAAACTTTAGATCAGGGCAGCTGCGCGATGTTGGTGCTGCTGGACTTGTCCGCATCTTTTGATACAGTGTCACACAGGATTCTCCTAAATAGGCTTGAACACCTAGGAGATGACAGGAACTGTCCTGGCCTGGTTCCGCTCATTTCTAGAGGGTCATTCACAGCAAGTGATTCTCCACCCCCATGTCTCCGCTTCCAGCCCCCTCATTTGTGGAGTCCCTCAAGGCTCGGCTTTGAGCCCAACGCTTTTTAATATTTATCATACTCCCCTTGCGGCAATTGTTGAGCAATGTGGGGTGAAAGTTGTCTCGTATGCCGACGACATGCAACTGGTGTTCTCTTTCAAGGAATACAACGAGACAGCTTTCACCAATTTTAAGCAGTGTGTAAAGAAGTCCCAGGGGGCACACTGGAAGCTTTAAGTAGATGTATTCATAAGTATGAGTAAAGGACCACCAGCCCAGGCAGCAGTCAACTTCCAACTGCCAAGGATGCAGCCACAGATAACAGAGCATTCTGTTGTCAAGCAATGACACATGGAATGCAGGGATGCAACCCAGCAACAGAAAAAGGAAGGAAAGAAAGACAGGGCACAAGGATATGGAAGGAAGGAAAAGGAAAGAAAGTTATTATGACTGTACATGTTTAAAACATTTCATAGTCCCTATGCCAGGACGGTCTAAATCTCAACCTCCGGTTGGGCACATCAATCCCAGAACTGTCACATAATCCAGAAGGTTCATGCCCTCTTGAGGAAACAAAACCCCGTTCACGTCCATGAGCATTGGAACCAGGTTGCCATTTAACTAATCTGGACATGCTCCATACCTCACCAGAATTCAGCACAACAACATTCTTCCTGACTTCTTTGATGATAAAGGGCCCCATAAACCGAGAACAACCTTTCTTCAAGAAACCAGGATTCCTGATCAACACCTCATCCCCAACATTCCAGTGCTTGAGGAGAGATGAATTCTTTAAGTCAAACCTTCTTTTGTATTTGTCTTGGGAAAGGAAGGAAAGAAAGACAGGGCACAAGGATATGGAAGGAAGGAAAAGGAAAGGAAGAAGCAAAACCACAACACAGTGTCTTCTTAATATCTCGTCGTGGATGACGGATAGTTGCTTAAAATTCAATACTGACAAAACGGAAGTCCTGTTTTTTAATCAATCCATTCCCCCTCGGTCGGTACTCTGGTGGCTGTCTGAGCTAAATACACCTCCCCTTCCTGTTGCTTCTATCAGGAATCTAGGTTTCAAGTTTGATTCACAACTTACTGGGAAGGCGCAAATTTCTCATGTCTCCTCACTGTGTTTGTGTCTGAGTTGAAGGCTCTGCGGAGATTCCTTCACTTCCTGCCTATGGACTGTAGGAAGACTGTGGTTCATGCATTAGTCACTTCTCAGCTTGAATATGCTAATAGCCTTTACGTTGGTCTCCCTGAGTACTTGCTCAGGAGGTTATAGATTATTCTAAACGCGGCAGCCAGGCTTATTAGGAACGTGCCATTGTGACATCACATCACCCCCCATTTGCGTAGTCTACACTGGTTGCCTGTAAAAAGAAGGATAGAGTATAAGGCACTGACCCTGGTGCCTAGAGCAGTTAGAGACACTGGTCCTCAATATTTGAAGCAGAGACTTCAGAAATACAGCCAGAACAGAGCACTTAGATCGAATGACCAGAAACTACTGGTGATCCCCCGTTTTGCAAAGGCCAGGATCGGTGGCCGTGCCTTTTCGGTGAAAACCGCCACATGATGGAACTCTATGCCTGAGCATCTGAGGAAGACCAAGTCGGAATCTATGTTTAGGAAAGCTTTAAAAACATGGCTTTTCGGCCTCCCCTAGAGCTCATGGCCTAGTCTTGTTCACACCCTACAGGTTGGATGCACTGCTAGCGCTGGGACACTTCCGTTGGAGGTAGCCGTGCGCTCTATAAGCTTCAATAATAATAATAATAATAAGTAGGTAGAAATTGCGAAATTAGAACTCATGAGAAGAGTTAGCAAAGGGCCCAGTAAGGAGGACTGCCAGCAGGATATTTCAATTATTAAGGCCAAATTCCATCTACACTTCTGCTCAGAGTTGGCTGCTAAATATATACAATATAGGGCTGAACATAACAGTATGAATTAGGAGAGAACACAGGGCGGATCTTGGCAAAACGCTTAGGACAACAAGAGGTAGCGAATAGAATCGTCAAAATTAAAGACAATCTAGACCAAATTCAAGAATCCCCAGCAGAAATATTAGAAGCTTAAAAAAAAAAATATGAGCAACTATATACAGAGGGAGGGATCCCACCAGATGAAGGGCTCGAGGCAGCATTCTGTAAGGATCTAGAAACAAAGACGGTCACAGAGGCACAAAATGAAATTCTTGTATCTACAATTACTCTGACCCTGATGGTATCCCGCTGGAGTTTTACAGGATATTTTTAAAATCTTGTCAGCATGAGATCCTGCAAATATTTTGAAAGGCTTAAGGGGAGTTGCCCAACATTCATGGCAGAAGACAGTTATAGTAGTATTTAAGAAAAAGTGGAAATCTGATTTGATACCCGTATCGTATCGTCCTATTTCCCTTATAAATTGTGGTAGCAAAATTGACTCTAAGATACTTGCAACTAGGTTAGGCAAGGTTATTACTCCTCTAGTTTCTCCTCATCAGCATGAATTCATTCCTGGCAGGGACACAACAGACCATGTACGTAGGGTTATAGCTCTATTAGATTGGGCTCAGGACATGGACTCACCGCTGGGGGTAGCCCTGTTGGACGCCGAGAAAGCGTTTGACAGGGTCTCCTGGCGGTATCTGTGATCTGCCTTACAATGGAAGGGGTTTTGTGGAGAATTTGTTCAGGCGATCAGGACATTATATCTCTCTCCAAAAGCTGCAATCCACATATCAGGCCCGAGCTCAAAGGAATTTTAAATTAGTAGAGGCACAAGGCAGGGTTGCCCGTGTTCACCTCTGCTTTTTGCCCTTTATTTAAATCCTTTCCTACAAAAATTGGAGCTAGACATTAATATTAAGGCGGTAAAGGTCGGTGATTTTAACTATAGAGCACTCGCGTATGCTGACGACATCGCAGTTCTCACAACAGATGGTACTTCGGCAATTCCGGAAGTAAAGCTTCTAGCAGAACAATTTGAAACCTTCTCAGGGTATAAATTAAATATTGGAAAAACACAAATCTTATGCTCTGGATATGCTCAGACATTAGATCTCCTGATTGTCCAGGAGGCAGTTTACCTGGGGGTAAGGATCACAGAGGCAAGTGAAAAAATACCTGATATGAATATTACCCCAATAATGGATAGTGTGAATAAAAAATTGGAGAGGCTAGATCATCTTCACCTCTCTCTTTGTGGTCGCAGTAACGTCATTAAAATGTTGGTCCTCCCAAAGTTTTTACATATTTTTAGAATGGTTTCGCTACAATTTTCTGTATCTACCCTAGCAAAGATCGATAGGATCTGTCAGAGATTCTTATGGGGGTACCGTAAACCAAGAAGTGCGGCCAAATGGATGATCCACCCAAAACAACGGGGAGGATGGGCAATTCCCAGCTTTCTTTATTATTATTGGGCGGCAATGCTACAATACATGGGGATCCTTTTAGTGGGCGATGAAGCAGATATCCCAGAGGAGGTTAGACCAACTATTTATGAAATAGGACTGGAGTCAGAAGTTAAGGGATGTTTGGTCAAGATCCTTGAACCTAGCTATTATAAAAAAACTAAATTTCAAAATTTTAAAGCGGCTTACGGGGTTTGGCGACAAGTGCTGCGGAAACTAGAGATTTTAAATTTAAATGCATATACTCCATTTTTTGCGTCGGGCCTGCTACCACAAATTTTTCAGGATCAAATCACTTTTAGATGGAAGGAAAAAGGAATTAGTAATCTTGGTGATCTGTGTAGTGGAGGTCAGCTTATGTCTTTCTTAAATCTGCAGGAAAAATATGCGGTGGATAAAAGGGATTTTTTCAAATTTCTGCAGATTTTGAAGTTTTCTTGAGAATAATGATAGCAAGATAAAAGGGATTTCAGAGAGGATTTCCTTGGTGGAGTTAATCAAGAATAAGTCTAGGATTGGGAAGATCTATCAAAATCTAATTCAATCTATCCCAGATGATCTGGAAGCACAGAATACCAAATGGGAAAATAGGTTGGGTAAGGATGAAATATATATAGAGGATTCATTGGAGCTTGCAAATCGGGTTTTATTAACAGGCAGTTTTAGAAGTCAACACTATATGTCTGCTTTTGATCTATATTATACCCCAGCAACAGTAGCTAAATGTGTGAAAGGGGGAAGAGGAGGAAAATGTAACAGATGTGATCTAGTCGCTGCTGATACTCTACACATGTTTTTTACCTGCCCAAAAATGGATATCTTTCTGCAGGAACTAGAGGCCTTTTTAACCAAGATTTTAGGCTTCCCGGTGTTAATCACCCCAACGCTACTTATCTTGGGGCTATTAGACAATATAGAAGCAAATAAAAGAAATCGAGCCGAGATAGGGTTCCTGTTTATTGCAATGGCCATTACTCGCTCTTGTATAACCTCTCAATGGATCAGCACAGATCCCCCTACTTTCCTCAATTGGAGATCTAGGATGCTGGCCATCTACAGCATAGATTCTTCAGTCTATATATTAAAGGGTAAAAGGAAAAGGGAGTTTGGATAAAAACTCTGGGCTCCGATCAGCAATTTGATGAAGTAGTAAATCCATTATCTGTAATAACATAATCTGTAATTATTAAGCTATTTATCTATTTATTACACAGACCCTTTATTTCCGCTATACTATATAATCTGAGCTGCTATATGGATTTATTTTGCATATTTATGAATGAATTATGATTTGTTATTGATTGTCTTTCTAAATATTCCAGATGGTCTTCTATTACTATGTATTACGATGTATTAAAAAAAATGTCATGACATGTAATAATAAGCTGTTTTTTTAGAAAAAAAAGGACAGTATAATCAAAATTAGCAAAGTTTATTGTTCTTTAAATTAAAAAAATATATATATGTTAATGTATTAAAAATATGTACATTTATTTAAAATATGTATCCATAAGCTAGAACTAATTAAACAAAATGTTACAGCATGTTACCTCATCAACTTAATCAAAAATAATATTTCTATTTTATAAATAATATTTTTTAAATAATTATTGTAAAAAAACACCCTCACTAACATTTTTAGTTAATTTATTATTTTGCACATGTTGTTACAATATGTCTTTAATTAATTGAAATGATTGTCAAACTAGTGTAATTCATTTAAAGTTAGCTACCATAGGTATTGTCTTTCTAAATATTCCAGATGGTCTTCTATTACTATGTATTACGATGTATTAAAAAAAAATGTCATGACATGTAATAATAAGTTGTTTTTTTGGGCTAGCTACCATAGGTATATTCCTGCCAATATTTTCAGTGTGTGTGTGTTACACTACTAGTGCTGGGCCATGAGTGGTGATTGATATACTCCAAGGCTGGGCTGGAGTACATTTACACTTGTTTTGATACCTTTGAACTGTAGTTACTTTAGAAGTGTAGTTTACGAATTACAAGCATTTTACTCTTTTGGGTGTGTGTGTTTGTATTAGCATGACCCTCCATAAACCCCTTCTTAAATTTCCCTAAACCCCTTTGCATTTAGGAGTAGATACTCCCCATTTTCCCATCTCTCCACCTTCTTCTTCCCACATTTAATATTGAAACGTCCACATATGTGTGCAGATGTCTTCACCACCACGGCGTAGATCTCCACACAGAAAAGACAGGAAAACAAGCCATGGTGGTATCCGGCCATAACTTTAGAAATTGCATTTTGTAGTAAATGAGCTGTACTACCATAGTACCACTTTACATACTATAAAATGCAGTTTGTAAATTAGACCCAATGTGTTCTTGTATACAGCAGATCATCACTGGTAGGGAGTGCCAGAAATTGGCTGTTTGTACTGATAGAGAGGGTCCATCTAGGGACTCTTTATTGTAAGGTGGTACGATGATCCTGGGGGCTAATCTGGAGCAGAGATGAGTGTTTCATTTATTTAGTTGAAATAGTGTTCCTTTTACATGGGAGGCTCCATAAACTAGTTAGCCAGGGGAGTGCTTGCAGGATTGGTGTCATATGTTCCCTGTTGGGGAGGGGGAGGAGGAGAGGGGAGGAGGAAACTTGCTGCAGCATTCTGGATTTCTTGTAGTATATTTAAAATGAATCGGGGGACACTCAGGAAAAAGCCATTTGCACAGTCCAGCTTCGAGATCACAAGCGTGAGAATGGCCTGTAGCTATCGTTGGTATCCAAGATAGGGAAGACCCAACTCAAGCTTTCGAAAGGTGCTTCTAGTGACTTTGTTGACATGTGGTATCAGAGATATGAGTCCATGATCACACCTAGGTTACTCACCTCTTTTGATATGGTTGATGAGGCATCAATTTCCCCTTTGACATATGCATGTAGTCTTTGATTTATGCCATTTTCCACAGGACATGATCGGAGTATTTGCAGTGTTAATCTTCAGGTGGTTATTCATCATCCAAGTATATGAGGCACTGAAGCAGTCATCAAGCCCTAATTTGTGTAGTCTTCTGAGCTAATCATTTTAAGGATGAGTTGCATATCATTTGTGTAGTTGTAATATGAGAGATGGAAGGATTTGATTAGGTCTGGTAGGGAACTAATGTAATCATTGAGTAGGAAAGGGGAGGTGATAGATCCTTGAGGGATCCCACAACATTATGTGTGAGGTGCAGATGTGAAAGTTGGGGAGAATACCAGGCGGTTCCTGTCCTTGAGGTAATAAGCAAACCATTTTAGTGTTTTTCCCATATTCCTAGATGATGGAGCCTCCGTAGGAGAATCTGGTGGTAAACTGAGTTAAAGATTTTTGATAGATTCAGGAGTAGTATGGCAGCTCCTCCGTTCTTGGCCACTGCGACATTTTACATCATTCCACATAGATACCAGGGCAGAGAGTTCTGGTCTGAAACTAGACTGCTGGTCTGACTTCAAATTGTTATTCTCAGTAAAGTTGAAATTTTATGTGAAGACTGCTCTTTCAAATAATGTACTCAGGAGCAGACAGGCAGATCATTGGAAAAGCAGTCTATGCATGGGCGGCTCCGCCACTAGGGCGGAGGAGCGTTGCCTCACTGCTTACTCGCAGTGCGAGAAGCAGAAATATAAAATGGTAATAGCTTTAAGTTATTACCATTTTATGGTTGGTTGCGGGCGGGCTGGCGGGACTGCTCTGTGAGCAGGGCAGGGGAGGAGTGGTGTTCCCACTCCCGAGTGCGCAAAGACTGTTTTGGTCGGCCCTCTGGGGTCGCCCAAACCAGTCATGCACACTCTGCCCTTCTCCATGCAGGCTGCAATGCAGCCTGCATGGAGAACATGGCCTCCCCATAAGGCCCTGGCTGGGCGGCGTCCCGACCAATCACTACTCTGCTTGTAGCGTTGTGATTGGCTTAGGGGAGGGAGCCTGGCTGCCTGCTTCCTGTTTCTGCCAGAGGCAGGAGAGCAGAAGAGCAGGAGCCGAGAAGACGCGGGACCCGGTCAGCGGAAAGGTAAGTTTAATTGTTTTTCAATTATTATTATTAAATTAAACCCCCGCGCAACCTCCCCACGCGACCCACCTCCCCATGCGCCCCCTCACCCCCACCACACCCACAAGCCATGCCTGCCGCGACTGAGTCTATGTTCAACTCCAAGTTCACATCAATGCTAACCATATATGGCTTTAGACCAGGGAGCACCTGGAAACTGCTTACTTACACAGCGTGGGTGATGCCCTCTTGAACAAAGATAAAGGTGACCCTGTCTCCTTATATTGCTGGCCCTCTTAGCTGCCTTTAACGCAGTCTACCATCCCAACCTCATATTCACCCTGGAGTCTCGAATGGGATTCATCAGCAATGTCCTTCACTTGTTCTCCTCATACATTTCCTACCAACATCAGTTTGTTTTCATGGGCACCTACAGGTCACAAAAGATCCATTTCACCAGTGGAGTCCCCCAGTGTTCCATACTGTCCCCTGTTATCTTTAAACTTTACATCAAGCCATTTGGTGCTCTACTCACAGATAACAGCACCAAGATGCCAATGATACAAAGCTCAACTTGAATGTCTCCTCTGCTTTAGACATTCATTGCCTCAAACACTGCTTGTAAATCATCCAAACCTGAATGCCTAGTGCCTATCCGAAGCTCAATCCAACCAAAACAGAATTCCTGTTATTTGTCAAAGACAGCAATCAAGATACAGCATAAATCTGGCTCAATTACATGAACCTTTCACTGAATGCAAAGTCACTTGGTTTCACAATAGACACCAACACTACCCTCAAGTAACACATTGCCAAAAAAAACAAAGAGGCCTTGTGCCAGCTCTCTCTTCAAAGAAAGCCAATCGGTTTCTTCCAGAAAGCAACTTCAGAACTGCTGGTCAAGCCCATGTGCTCTTTTATCTGGATGGCGGCAACGACCTTCCAGACTCCACACCGTCAACCCTTATAGGCATCCTACACACGAACAGATTGTCTCAACCAGGGCCTGAAGAAATATGATCACATCACCCTAGTCCTGATTGGAACTATTTTAGCTCCTCTTGCCAGCCCACACCATCTTTAAAACCAGCTGTCTTATATACATAGTTATCAAACCATCATCCCGCTTACTTTACAGACAATCTCACTATTTCTGGCAGTTCTCAGCACTTCTGCAGCTAGAACACTATAAGACTGCAGACTAGAATTACAAAAAGAAAAAAGCAGCATGTTTTTTCCATCTTTTCACCTAGGACCTGGAACAGCATCCCTATATCCATCAGGATCGCCCAAACACTGCTTCAACTTAGGAAAGAGTTGAATACTTACCTCTTTAATGAACACTACATCATAATGAATTAACTGTCCACAACCCAGCTTCTTCTATTACTCACTGACTTCATGCTTGTCTTTGATAATGTACAGCGCTCCGCTGCCTTTTGGCTTAGATATGCGCTATAGAAATAGCATATACATACATATATGCATACATACATACATACATACATACATAAATACATACAATGGATCACTAGATAGTGGCCTATTGTTTGCTGGATTAAATAGATTGAGGTTCTTTTTCTTGGGGAGTGATTTGATGTAGAAGGTTTTTAACTCCAGTGGGAAGTACCCTACATGCAAAGAGTTGTGCAGAATGCATCTAGATACTTCTCTTGTACAGGTAGCTCGAATAATACCTTTGAAGATCTTTCGTGGAGATTGGGTTTGATGTGGTCCTGATGGTCTGCTTGTGTTGATGTCTTAGAAATTATTTTTTGGCAGGGGTTAGGGATAGTAGATTGGTGCCCATCTGAACAGGAATTCTATCTGGTTGTGGGGGGTGTGTTGGGTCATTTGTCCTTAAGCTAGCTTTCTAGTTCCTTTATTATTTTATATGAATACGTTAGCAATTCTTGTTGCAGAAAGCTTGAGATTGAGCTGACTGTGAATTCTGGTACTCAGTATTGTGGAATTCTGCAGGGGTTCATTTGTTAGACAATCACCATCTATGAAGCGAGTGGAGTAGTGGTGTCTTTTAGTGGTCCTGATGGTTGCTTTGTAGTGACACAGTATACTCTTGTCATTTTCATCCTTCAATTTTCTCCATTTGCATTGTAGTATGTTGAGTTGTGTTTCTATTTGTTTGATCTTGTCATTGGCTCATGAAATCATTTTTTGGGGTTTAGCCCAGGAAAACGTTTGTGTGGTATCTGGTAGTCCAGCTCTGTTGAAATCCTTTTGCATGAGGAAGGCACATTCTTTGGACACTTATTGATTGGTGTTTTCTCAAGATAGAGTGCTGACAGGTCCAGTTTTGTCCATTTTCCTGAAGTTGCCTTAGAACTGTTTTTGAAGGAAATTACATCATGGACACTCCAGATGACTAAGGTTTCATAAATCACAGATGAGCTTTTGAGTGTGAAGAATAGGACATCCAGTGAACAACCAATGGTATCTGAGGGACCTGATATGAATTGCTGAATGTTTATAGCCTCTATGCAGGATGTAGTAACTGCCGTTGCTGTTAGATCCTCTTTGTCAAACCAGATGTTGAGGTGTTCTGGGATGTAGACGTTGGGCTATTTTGTAGAGTCTTGGGGCCCGATTCACAGAACTAACTTAAGACAAAATCCTAAACTTACTACTATTTTGGTATTCACAGAAGGCACTTACTCATTTCGGTATTCAAAGAAGGCACTTACTCATTTCGGTATTCACAGAAGTTAGGAGTCCTAAACTTTAAAATGCCTTCTGTGAATACCGAAAGTCTTAAAATTAGGATTTTTCTCAATTTAGTAGTAGTAAAGTTAGGACTCCTAACTTTAGGACTCCTAAATGCCTTCTGTGAATACCGAATGCCTTAAAATTAGGATTTTTCTCAGTTTAGTAGTAGTAAAGTTAGGACTCCTAACTTTAGGACTCCTAAATGCCTTCTGTGATTACCGAAAGCCTTAAAATTAGTATTTTTCTCAGTTTAGTAGTAGTAAAGTTAGGAGTCCTAACTTTAGGACTCCTAAACTGAGAAAAATCATAATTTTAAGACTTTCGGTATTCACAGAAGGCATTTAGGAGTCCTAAAGTTAGGACTACTAACTTCTGTTAATACCGAAATAAGTAAGTGTCTTCTGTGAATACCAAAATGGTAGTAAGTTTAGGATTTTGTCTTAAGTTAATTCTGTGAATCGGGCCCTTGGTCCCTGTGTCCAGTAGTGAGGTCTTACATTTATTTCTGGGAGATTGTTTGTAAATCAGGAGGAAAGAGCAATTGAAGTTTTGGGTGGGATGAATCTTACCACTAAGTATTCCTAGTCTGTCATGCTGAAGTCGTCAATACGGTTATTTTTAATGATTTCTTAAGGATCTTCACCAGGCCTCCTCCAGTCTTGCCAGTGTGATTCTTTATGCTCATGCCGCATTCCAGTGGGCTGGCTTTATGGCAAATGGGCTTGTTGCTGAGCCAGGTTTCCTTGATGCAGGTGAGAGACTATGTTATATTATGTTATGTTGATTTGTAAAGTGCACTATCGCCCAGGATGGTATCCTGGAGCTCAGCAGGTAAGGGTCTTGTTAAACCTAGAGCCTAGTGATAATACTTGAAATGCCAGGTCTTCAGCTTCTTGCGTAATTCAAGAAGTGAGGAGTAGGCTCTTACGTGTAGTGGCAGTTCGTTTCACATTTTAGGAGTCATGTAGGAGAACGCTCGACTGCCGGAACATGTTTTCCATATGGTTGGGATGTGGGCAAGTAGGATTTTGAATGACCAGAGGTGTCTGGAAGGTTTGTGAAAGCAGATGTTGTTAAGGTATGCAAGGCTATTGTTATGTTGTACCTTGAAAGTGTGGGCGAGGAGTTTGAATTGTGATCATTTGTGTACAGGGAGCCGGTGGAGCTCCTTCAGGTGTGGTGTGATGTGAGAGCAGTGTGGGAGGTTGAGAGTGTTTCTGGGTGTAGAGTTCTGAATGGTCTGTAGTCTTCTGGTGAGATTTTCTCCTAGCTATGTTGGCCACCAGTTGAAGTCCCCCGGTGAAGTTCCTGAAGATCATAATTTCGGTCTTGTCGGTGTTTAGACAGTTAGGGATATATTTACTGGAATTGTGGCTCAGGAAAGTGCAGCAAGTTTACTTGCTGTGCAGCCCTGCGTCACAGGGGAAAGGCAGGAATGCACTATATTTTCCAATACAGTGCATTCCTGTTCTTTCTCCCTGCACTGGCACCAATGCAGGCACCCTTGCACTATGGTGCAAGGATGCTTGCATTACAGGGAGGAAAAAACGAAGAAAGATAAACATATTTCTCCTCGTTACACCTCACCTGGGGAGGCGTAACATTTTGATGCATTCCTGGGTTTACAAGGTCTTGTAAATATGGGATATTATCAAAAACCATGGGAGCTGCGTGGGAACACCCACCGCAAAGCCCATGGAACGCTTCCCTTGCGCAGGGTAAGGCAACACAGTGATTTGTGCTGCTTGCATTACTCCATATTTGTGAAGTCATTCAAAGCTACGCAATGTGGCTTTGTGTGGCTACAAACTGAGAGGTTTGCCTAGTGCATGTACCACATTGCGTGGTGCACGCATGACACAAAGCCCTCGTAAATATGCCCCTTCACCTTCATCTAGTGGGCGATTTTAGTCATTCAGGCACTGAACTTGAACAAAGTACTGGGAGTGCTGTCCATGAGGGAGAGAACAAGGTACTTGTAGTCAGCGTGGGAGAGGATGTTGATGTCGTGAGATCAGGCAATGCTGGCTAGGGGACATAATGTATGCAGTGAAGAAGGTCAGGCTCGGGGAGGATCCCTTTTTTTCTTTTTTTTTGAAAATGTATTTATGATTTTAACATAACATACAGCAGCGTATAGCATTACAATGTGCGAAGAGCCATAGTACATTCCAGTGGTTTCTGTCGCTTGGCACCCCATCGGCGCCATCCGCAATTTAGTCATTCTTTTAAGCCATACCAATACAAAAAGAAAGCATATACAACACATATCGTACTGTCATAACATTCTGCGTGGGCTAGGGGTAGTTTACTAGGCACATTGCAATCACAGACAAGCAATCCAACCCCCCGGTGTCAGTATTCAAGAATATATTCAGCCATCCGGACCCGCAGATCCATCAAGCTGTGGTCTTTGCCAGCGAACCCTCCTGCACAACGGCCCTGTCCGTCTCTACGCCGTTGCATGCGGAGTAGCATTCCCATCTACCGAGTCGTGCATGAGTAGGTATCCCCGCAGTGGTTGCCATATATCTCTGGGTTTGGAGGCAGTTGGTACCATCTCGGCATAGATAGCAGACTGTTCTTGACAATATGTTAGGTCTGCCAACCACTCTTTAAATTTCGGGGCCCTGCCCCTACCCCATTTACATGCCACCCTCCGTTTAGCTAGCAGCAATGACGTTGCCAGAAATTTCCTATAGGCGCTAGGTACCTTTGCCGTGTATCCTAACAGTGCCGTCAGCGGACTTTTCTCGATTTCCCCACCCGTCATCTTCTCTGGGGCCTCTAGCACTTGTTCCCAGTACTCATGTATTTTCGGGCATTCCCACGCTAAGTGCAGGAACCCTGCTTCCAATTGATGACATCGCTCACATCTGTCAGTTGTGGCTAATTTAAATTTGTGCTTCTTAAGTGGTGTGTAATAAAGGCGGTGCAGGTATTTATAGTGTATGACTCGCAGCCTACAGCTCGCTGATATCCGCGCCGTCTGCGAGCAGCAATATTGCCACTGTTCGTCAGTGAGTTCCTCCCCAAGCTCCTCCCCCCACTGTACTCGCGCCAGGCAGGTGTCCCCGTCTCTGTTAGACCGTATAGCAGTGTATAAAGTAGATACTAGATGTCTTCCATCTTTGGAGGTGAGCAGGTTGTGCAGCGGAGCCAGACTTGGGGGCTCCCGCGGGAAGTCCGGAACAATCGAACGCATACCCTGTCTTAGGCGGACATACAGGAACACATCCAATGGTGTGCACTGCACCCCTTGCGAAAAGTGTTCTAATGTGCGAAATTCCCCAGCGTGAAACAGGTCTCCCCATGTGGAGACCCGGACTCGCCGACATAACTCCAAAAACCCCTTCTCCTCCAGCAAGGTCAACTTGGGATGATATGTCAGCGGCAATCGGGGGGAATACAGTACCGGCGCATCCAACAAATCCGCTATCTTATTCCAAGCATCCACCGTGCTTGTGATAGTAGTTGGTGGTGTCGCGCGGGACCGCGCAGCCCCATGTATCAAGCCACTTAATGGTATCAGGTCTGCCAGCCAGTCTTCCACCGCTATTTGCGGCATATATCTGGGGGGATATATCCAGTAATAGGCATAATGCGCCTGTACGCTCAGGAAATAAAGTTCGAAATCAGGGATATCAAAGCCCCCCTGATCATACGGTCGTATTAAAGTCGTCCATTTAAGTCGTGGCTGCTTCCCTCCCCACACTAGTCGAATCAACTCTGAGCGCAATACTTTAAAGAAATGCTGCCCGGGGTGATACGGTATGTTGAGGAAAAGGTAAAGTAACTGCGGTAATACAATCATTTTAATGAGGGAAGCCCTCCCCGCTAGCGAGAGCGGCATCGAGATCCAGCGTGTAACGCTGGCCGCTAGTCGCGTGATAGCCGTACCATAATTAGCCCGTATTGTTTCCTCTTTATCTCTGGTGATCTGTATGCCCAGATATCGCAATTCACTATCGCACCAGTCCAACGGAAAATCTAAAGGAAATCTAGACACCGCCGGTGTGAGAGGAAAGAATTGCGACTTTCCCCAATTGATATTGATGCCCGAAAGTGTACCAAACCGGATGAACTCACGTAAAACAGCGTTCGTATTCCGCTCTGGGTCCCTGATATATAATGTCATGTTGTCAGCATACAACGAAATTAGTAGCTGCCGCAGGCAGCACCGAAATGCCTTATCTTGATGAACTTGGCGTAATCTGGAGGCCAGCGGCTCCACAGCTATGGCAAACAACAGGGGGGATAGGGGGCATCCCTGACGAGTGCCCCTCGAGATTGCAATTGGCTGGGACATCTGCCCATTTATTAAGATCTTGGCAGTAGGGCAGGTATATAGTAACTTGATCCAGGATAAGTAAACAAGCGGGAATCCCATTTTCTGTAGGAACCCAAATAAATAGTCCCACTCTACAGAATCGAATGCCTTGGTAGCATCCAAAAACACTGCGGCCAGAGGAAACTCCGGGTCTACCGTCTGCATTAAGGAGAATAAAGTCCTAAGGTTATGGGAGGTATTCCTACCCGGCACAAACCCTGATTGGTCCGGGAGTACTAACTTCTCCATTAGTAATGCCATTCGGTTAGCTAGCGTTTTTGCTAAGATTTTGGTGTCGCAGTTTAACAACGATAAAGGACGGTAAGAGTCACAGGACTCAGGGGGCTTGCCAGGTTTCAACAGAGACGTAACTATCGCTTCCCTCTTCGAGGGGGGAAGGACACCCACCTCCAAGGATTCGTCATAAACCTCTTTCAACACTGGCGCCATGATATCAATGTATTGTTTATAAAATTCTGCTGGTAGACCCTCAGAACCCGGGGCCTTCCCGTTCTGCATTTGCATAATGGCATCCCTAATTTCATCCACCTCCAGGGGGTGCATAAAAAATTCTCTGAGCGCGTCACTCAGCCAAGCCAACGCTATATCCCCCACAAAGTCATCCAGCTCCGACACCCCCTGCCGCTGGGATGTGTATAAAGTTCCGTAGTGTGCGATGAACGTGCCTAAAATGGCTGGTGTGTCATGCTGCAGAAGCTCCCCAGGTCCTTGTATTTCTAGAATGTAGGTATTGAAGCGTGGGCTCCTCGTAACTTCAGCTAGTGCCCTGCCCGGCCTCTCCCCCTCCCCGTATTTGCGAGCCGTCCAGTACTTGCCTCCAAATTTAGACTCTCTAAGTGCCGCGCCCTCATGATCAGTCAGTTTGTCCCGAAACTGCGCCTGCACTGAACCCGCTTCTCCTCTCCCCATCCGCCTATCCAATTCTTGCAGTTCCCGTTCTAGCTTACGCAGAGTATTCTGCAGGTCCCGCAACACCCCAAAGCTTTTTTACATGCAGAAGCCCCTGACCATCACTTTGAAAGCTTCCCATATCAGCTCAACGCTATCCACTGATCCTTTGTTCCGGATGAAGAAATCCTGAATCTCCTCTCCCAGTTCTGTCTGAAATACCATATCCAACAATGCTGTGGGTTGCAATCTCCACCGCGGCCTAGGGCTCCCATACCCCGGCGGGGTGATCCCTAATTTCACCGGACAGTGGTCTGAGAATGTCCTGGCTAAGTGTGACACACTGCAAATGGATGGCCCCAGTCCCCTAGACAGCAGACAGTAGTCTATCCTTGCCCAGGTCCCTCTATAGGATGTAAAATGTGTTCCCTCTTTTCCCTGCAGATGAGTATATCTCCAACCATCTATGAGCTCGCCTTCAGCAATGATCCCACCAAGCACCTCCTGGGCCTGCGTGTAATGGTGTGCGGCCGCATTAGATCTGTCATAAAGCGGGTTTAGAGCCACATTAAAATCACCACCCCAGATGATATGGGTAGAGCCGGCATTCAGTATCTTGCCCCATAGTACAGTGAAAAACTCAGGGCTATCGGTATTAGGCCCATAACAGTTCACAATCGTGACAGAATCCCTCCCCAGCCTGCCCCATGTGATAACAAACCGACCCTGCGGATCCACCTCTACTCCCGCCATCTCGAAAGGTGTCCGTTTTTTAAATAAAATGGCAGTGCCTCGAGCATAGGAGGAGTATGATGCAAATAATCGGCAGTCTGCCCATTTACTAGCAAAGGTAGTAACCGCTTTTGGATTAATATGAGTTTCCTGCAGCAAAGCTATTTGTATATGCTGGCGGTCTAGATAGGCCAGAATCTGCCTCCGTTTTCTCGGATCCCCTAGGCCCCTGACATTCCACGACATCACATTCAGTACATCTCTATCCTCCTGTGTCATTACGCTCGTGCCCCACCATCCACCTAACACATTGTATATACCTGTACAGTGGCAATCCCACACATGGCTCAAACATAGTACCACCAAGCAACCACATTTCTGACTCTCCGCAAACTATACATTCCCCCTCCCAACCCTCCCCCACCCACTGAAACATCCCAAACATGCCAGCAATAGGTTCCGCACCCCCCACCCCCACCCCCCATCGCTCCTGCACCAGAACCACACATTCTAGAGTGTCCCAGTTAGCACTCAAAATGCAAATTGTAAGGAGCAAAACCCAACTACAAAACAACAAAGGGGATCTCCCAATTGGGGGATGCAGCCAGGTGGCCCACGGAAACCTCCTTTCAGTCCAAGTGGACACAGCCGTCAGCCCGTCCCTGGAGAGAGTTCGAGGGCGTCCAGCTGTAACATAGTTCGATAGTTCCTGCGACGTGTGTAACTGTTCTCGAAAAACCCATCAGCTTCTCCGTTCAGTGAGCGTCCCAACAGCACCGTGTCTAAGCTCGAACTGGGCCGTGGTGCCCTTCCTTGAGACAACATCAAATGGCAGCGAGCCGCATGTAGAGCCAACGAGCACTGTACCAACCACAGATAGGATTAGGGGGACTCTTCCTGCGACCCCGCCTGTCGTCGCGACTTATGGAGCCGCTTTAGAAACTCTTCTACCTGCTGAGGCTTTGTAAAAAAGGTTTGAGTTCCCTGATGCGTAATGCGCAGGCGAGCCGGATACAATAATGCATAGTCGATCTGGGCTTGCCGCAGCTTCTGCTTCACCGCCATGAACTTTCTGCGTTCCTCCTGCACATTAAGCGTGAAATCCGGGTACATAGTGAAAGATATCCCTTCATAGGATAGCTGTTGCTTCTCTCTGGCCACCCTCAAGGCAGTATCTCTGTCCCTATAGTTCAGCAAGCGCGCAATTATGGGTCTGGGTGGATTGCAAGGGGCCGGTCTCTGGCCCAGCGACCGGTGAGCCCTTTCCACTATGAAGTGGGTAGACAGAAGGTTAGGCCCCACCACTGCTGTCAGTAACTTCTCAATGTAGTCTTCCATCTTCCCGGTATTCGTACTTTCCGGTATACCTAAAACGCGGATATTATTGCACCTACTGCGCGCTTCAATGTCCTCGCTCTTAGCCGCTATGACTTTAAGAAGCTTGTCCATTTGCGCCGTCGTTTTCTGTACCTGAGTCGCGGCGTCTTCCACTTCGGAAATGCGGTGCTCCGCTTCCTTGAGGCGTGTTTCATGCCCCTCTATCATGCGGGCTATCGCGTCCATGTGGTTGCTGATCGTGTCCACCTTATCCGCAATGGTCGCAAATCCCTGCCGCATTTCCAGTAGTATTGAGGTAAGATCCACTCCCGGTTGTGGCCTAGGATCCGACTGCGAGTCTTCCACCGTCTCTTCCCGTACCGGCGACTGCTGCTTTGCGGGCTTCCTGCCCTCAAACTGCAGTCGGGATTGACGTGTTGACGTGCGTCCGGTTTCCCCATCTCGTCACCGCTCCCCTCACCGCCGAACACCTCAACTTCCGACGCCGCGTCCGGCACCAGCGCGAAGTAGGCAGCAGACACCACTACCACCCACTCCTTGTCACACTGCTGCGCAGGTCCGCCCCGCACCGCTCCGGGCCTCAAGTCTCAGGTCACTCTACGCAGTTCTCTTAGCGCATATATCTGTCCGCATGGGGAGGTGAGACCATCAACCTATGTCCCACTGATCTAGTAGGCCACCGCGTGGCGTCTCCCAACGCCGTCACCCCTCAATCTGCGCGCCAAGCAATATATCATAGCGGTTGGCAAGAGGCATCCACCGGCGAGGCCACCATCCTCCTCAACATTCCACCTCAGGCACAGGCGAACTCCATAGACGCAGCAAAGTCCTCCACATCAACAGTCTCTGTGGCGACGGCACCCTCCACTCAGCTGCTCCCTGGCCCGTGTCACCGCGACCGTCCCCACCAGCGGCGGAGCACAGGTCCAGAAAGCCAAGCTTCCCCCACACCGCAGGGGCTCCCCTCCTCTCCAAACACCGACTCCTGGGCACAGACAGCCAGCTTGTAGTGCACCCCGGGCGCCGGGGTCACCATCCGGTGCCCGCTCTGAGGCCTCGCTTCGTGCTTCGGGCCATTACGCCCGCGAAATGCGTGCAATCTGGCACGCGCGCTGATCTCCAACACCGGAGGGGGTGTCACCGGGCCGGTGAGCTCTCAGCTGCACCGCAGCCCACCTCCATCCCACGGCGGCCGACAGCAGAGAGCCGTCGCGCATGCCAGGACTCACCATAAGGCCCCCAGTCTGTCCGCTCTCTTGCAGCACGGCCTGCCTCTCGCGTATAAGCCGCGTCTCTCTGGTGCCTCGCCCCACCTCTCCACTGCCTCGATCGCCGGCCAGCACCGCTCACCGCTCTGCCGCGGCTCCGCCTCACATGCCAGTGAGCCTCTCCGCCGCTGCACTGCGCTCCCCCAGGGGCCCCTGTCGTCCAGGGGTCGATGCGCTCTATTTCTCGAGCGTCCGCCGCCTCGGAACCAGGATAATTATCGGATGACAGAGCTGGACTGCGGGAGCCTCAGAACGTGGCGGCCATTCCGGACGTGCGCCACCTAGCGCCCCCCCCAGGCTCGGGGAGGATCCTTGCATAACTCCGTAAATGAGATCGCCGGTGTTTGAGATGTATGGTGCCAGGCTGACTAACTGGGTCCTTAAACTCAGGAAGGAACAGATCCATCGGGGTGCCTGTTCTTGAATTCAGATGTCATGTAGGTGTTGGATGAGCATGGGGTGTGAGACTGTGTCAAATGCTCCAGAGAGGTCTAGAAGGATGGGCTCCACTGTGTCTCTTCTGCCGATTTGAACGTGCTCCTGTCTGTATTGTCGTAGCTCATTCTCCATTTGCGCTCCAGTTGTTTACAGTGTTGTTTCATCAGTCTGAGGTCTTGGATCTTGCATTGAGCAAAAAGCAGTTAAGTTGCTGGGTCTCAGTCTTCTACTTGTGCTGCAAAGAGGAGGCAGATCCTGGGGAAGCGGGAAGGACGTAGGGGATATAGGTGGAGATCAGGGGAGGGGATGTGGTGGGGTTGGAAGGAGGGCCTAGGAGTTCTGAGTATGGGAAATGCTGGGTTGCTGCCTCAGGGCTACTTTGGGGCCAGAAGGTGTTTGGGTAACAGAGTGCTGAAGGAAAGCAGCGGTCGGGGAACCTAGTGGTCATGCACTCTTGCCTTCTTTTAGTCTTCAGTTTCCTTCTGACAAGTGACATCATGGAATTCCTCCCCTTGGGCAGAGTTCTTCTAAGGGTGGTATGTTTTTAAGTAAGCAGCATGATTTATTAACTAGTGTTGCTGTTTGTTGTAGTTTTAGATTGATTAGCTGCTTGGAGTCTCTGCACAGATTTTCTGATTCCCGGACCTAGCAGTGAGGCTTGCTGTCCTGAGAGTAGCGTTAAGTTATTCTGAGGCCAGAAGTATCTGGGTATTGATGTTATTGACCTGCGGTGGTTGTCATCTCTCTGTGGAATTAATATAAATTATACCAAACTTTAGATGTAGCTGTGGGCATTGTCCAGAGTGGCTACTCGGTCTACTGATGTAGAATCTGCTAGAGGTGTTCCCCAACCTTTATGTATGGTGGTAGGTAATCCACGTGCTGTATATGACTACAGGATTATATTAGGAACGAATGGATCTGGACTGCGAGCATGGCTGTGGGCTACTCACTGGAACTGCTATCTCCACCTACTAGTTCCTCCAATATCTGGTCATGTCCTTCAAGCCCTTGCGCTATCTCCTGAGTTCTCATGCAAGGAGGCCTGCTAAAACGGATATCCTCCTACCTGGAATTGAGCTGTCCTGCTTTTAGCCAAGGGGGAGAAGATGTATGATGGCAAAAGCCATGGCCTATGCCTAACTGCCTCTGACTACCCCAGAGCAGACATACCACCAAATTTAGTCAGAAGCCATTGTGTTTTTTGAGGATACCTGAACTTGTAAATCTACCTTGTTGACACCCATATCAAGGTTCATTTCACCACCTGTCTCTCCAGACCAAGAAATGGCTCTTGCAGCTTCAAGAATATAATTTCACAGTAGAATATTATTCTGCAGCAGAAAAACTGAAAAACTATCTGTCAGGGCACACTCGACCTGCAATTTAGCCAGAAAAAAACACGTGAATAAGACAAAAGTGTATGCAAGGGCACTGTCTGAATGTGAACAGCTGAAAGCCAACTGGAGGAAAAGATAAGACTTCTCCAAATAGTGATCTAATTTCACTCTGAAAACCAAGAGAAGACCCCGATTGTGAGCAAGAAGCAACATGCCACTGATATGAGGGCGTATCTAACTGACATCATGAATGTGTGCTCGGAGTTTGCACTTTAGGAGGAACGCTTGCACATAGTGATACCATACTTCCTGGTGGCATGGAGAGTACAGCTGGCTTTCACTTGGCTCCAAAGGATGTCCACAGGAAGGCACAGATTACAGAATATGTCTTCAAACTATGGGAAGGGGTCCCTGGAGTCCAAATTGTCTTGGGGAGCTCATCAGGCTCTGGCCAAGAGGAGCTTTTACTATGCCAACAGGGACTACAGACAAACCTTGGGGCATATTTACAAGATATTGAAGTAGCGTGGTGCTGTAAGCCATCTTACTGTGCCGAGCTGCGTCATTAGGAAAGGGCAGGGATGCGTCATATTTACAACAATACGATGCATACCTGTGCTTTCCTCTGCGCTGGCTGCCCTAGCACCAACGCAGGCATGCTTGCACCATGTTGCAAGGGTGCCTGCATTGCAGGGATGATTGTTTTTGTGCAAGAAGGGACACCTTCCTGCACAAAAACAATAGTTGATGGCATTTTCCTCCTTCTTTGTATACTGCAGAATGCAGCACCCATAGAAAGAGGAAAAACGAGGAGAAATAAAGGTATTTCCCCTCTTTGCGCCACTTTTATGCCTTCCCTGAGGTGGCATTAGAATCTGACGCATTCCCAGGTTCACTAAACCTTGTAAATCTGGGAATGCATCAGAATCCATGGGTGTCGCGTGGAAACACCCACAGCATGACCATTGGAACACCCCTTACACGAGTAATGTGTGAAAGGATGCCATATTTACAACGCCATGAAAAGCCATGCAGGGCCTTCTAAATATGGGAAGCAGACTGTGCCACCAGAGCGTCAAAAAAAGTGACACTCCCGTAGCGCAAGGGGGCTTGTAAATATGCCCCCTAATGCTTAAAGCACTGCTGTATTTTTAGCAAAAGAAGTGAGTCACTGCAATGAGCTATTAGTAATGTCTTTTTCACTCATGTCCTGGCTGGAAGGAGGTATCACGGTGAGGGTGAATGATGGGCTTGAATAACCTCCAACAGCCTCCTCCCAATGTCTGATAAAGGGTCACACTGTGTATACTTTTACATGTGCATGTTGGCAATCATGTATTTGATTACATTTTTAAAAGAGATAACTGAACACAACAGCAATGTCTGATTTGCTAAATCTGTTCAGAAATTAAGCGCTTTATAGAATATATATGAGGAAACATGTTATCTTGCTGGGGCCCCCAATGATTTGCTTGAGTTTTCTTTAAAACCTTTTTTATTTACAAAAGGGGTGTGCAGCATTAAAAAGTTCGAAGACCACTGGAGTAGAGACAAGGTGTGATTTCGTGGGGTGGCCTCTCTAAACTAGGAAGAAACTTGATGGCTGATGTGTCCGGCAGGCTGCAGGCTAACGATAAGCATCCATGGTGTCAGCAGGGCTGTGTCCAGTGGAAGAGCATCAGCCATGACGTCTGCATCGAAATAGAGTCGATGCAGCTCGTCATAGTATCCACTTTCACCTCAGCAGATGTTGTCAGACTAAAGCTGGAGAATACACCAGTTACACACACCGTATGCTAAGAAACAGGGGGCATATTAACAAGGAACAGGGAAAATTAACGCTAAGGGCGCTTAGCATTAATTTTTTTAAAGCCCGGTATCGCTGGATAATATCGCCTAGTTATCTCGTTATTAACAACGGTAACCGCCTAGGCGATAAAGAATCCAGAGATAGCGGCGTTTTGGGAGGTTATCGCTGGTAATGCAGCGATAAAACTACAAGGAAATGGATATCCTTGTTGATAGCCCATGGTGGATTTAGCCATGTAATCCACCTCCCATTGGATTACATGGCTAAGTCTGAAAATTAGCAGACGTAAAAAAGCAGCGTTAACCGTGGTTAGCGCTGCTTTTTTTGTCTCTAACAGGGTTAGCGTGAAGCTTGATAATAGGAGAAATGTCGCTTAGCGACATTTCTCCTATTATTTTGCTCTGGAACGCCCACTTTGCATCTCATTAGAGATGCAAAGGGATGCGTAGTGAAATAGGGTGCTAACATGTGATTTTGCATGTTAGCACCCTGTTGTTGATAGGGCGATATTTTTATCTCCACTTCTTTGGCTTTTAAAGCCAAAAAAGCGGAGATAAAGCCCTTGTTAATATGCCCCCAGATGGCCAAAGGCCTCCGTTCCAGGGCCTGGCATTTCAAGGGTAACTGAAGGTTATCATAAAGCTTCTATGCATTACTCCCAAGTGTCAGCAAGAGTGAAGAAAAGAGGCCTAAACTCGGAGTAGAAAGCCAAGACCCTGGAACTGTCTCCCTTCCAGGGAATGTCTCCCTTGCTGATTGGCCACTTGATTGTGGGCTACATATCCTGCCATGCCTCATGGACACTGTCTTCACCACGCCCCTCTGGAATTGAAGAAAGCAGGACAACCATCAAAAGATGGTGTCGTGCTCACCACTCTGACATCCACTGGTTAAAAGATTTCCTGACCTGCGTAAGAAGCCCTGGAACCCGATGAGGGACATAATAGCCAGTCCCAAACAAGGCCGGACTGGAAACACGTGTGAAACACTGCAGCTGTGCTGCAAAAATAGCCTCCCGGTAACAAAAAAGTCCCCACAGGGGTCCAAAACCGGCCTCCACCCTGGTGGCCCACTGGGGAAACACCTGGTGCCTGCTATGGCCAGTCCGCCACTGGTCCCAAAAGGAAGGTGACTCAAAGAAGTTCCCCGTCCAATACCAACCTATGACATCAGCAAGACTGTGTCACACTAACTGCATCCAAGGTCACTCTTATTCATTGGATTTTTCTCTTAGACATTTCGTCGGAGATGTGGTGTTCGTCAAACCACAGAATATTTAACAGACCGCTCTAGTCAGCACCCACTTGTGGTGCCAGGCTATGAGCTGCGGGCTCAGTAAAAGAAAGGCCCTGCGTTCAGATGAGGGCCATAACTACCACTGATGTATGACTGAACTGCTGTACTGGCACCGCAACTACCTGCTACATATCATCCAAGCAGCCCTTAATTTGTGCCAGGGTTTGATGGTGGACAGTACTGGCACTCATTCTTGAGGAGGTCGAGGCATATTATCAAGGGCCTATCGCCGCCTTAACGGCACTTTTTTGCCGCTAAAGCAGCGTTAATTTTATCGCCCTATTAGCAATCTGCAGCTAGCGGCCTTAGCGCGTTTTTGGGCGATAGCAACCCATTTTCTTATCTCAAAGCATGTTAGCGATATTTATCACTAATGCCATGCAAAGTAGGCATTCCAGTGCAAAAAGGCACGCAAATACCACTACTCCATATTGGCTCTAGAAACTGGCTCTAACTGCAGTTGGAGCAGTTACTTAAGACCAGAAAATAGGTGGTCTTAAAAATGGTGATAAAACTTGGGCCCATATCTCTGCAGGTTTTGGCGCTGGCCAGTGCTGCAAGCAATGTTGCAGCACTGCCCTGCGACAAAACTACAGTGCAGGGATGCACACAATCAATACAATAGTGCGCATTCCTGTGCCACAGTCATGAAAAGGGTTGCTGCGCTCCGACAAGACAGCGTTGCAACACTTCTCACTACACCCTTCTTGCAACAGCATGGATGTGCTGTAATCACTGGACAGCGCTCATGACGCAAGTAATGAAAGATACGTCAGGAATCCCGACTTATCTGCCTACGCTAAAGTCACGCATTGCTGCAGTCGTGTCACAACCATGCCATCAGGCAGGCAGAAGGGACTGACACAGTGCTGTTCATGAGGGGTGCTTGAATGTCGGCGCAGTTGGAGATCCATCTGTGGTGGTTGCGCGCTGCGGTGTCATCGTTTGGAAGCATTGGGGGAGTGTTGGTCCGGAGGGAGTTTACGAGATGTTCTTCGCTGGCCTTGATCCAGCTGCGAGGGGGTGTGATGATGGCGGTGGCGTCCGGTGGGCAAGGTGAAGACGTGATGTTACTAATGATGGTCGGTCCAGGAAAATCCAGTGTTTTGGCAGTAGTTGAAGTACCCGCTGGCAGAGGTGACGTGCTCAACCATGTGTCTTGCTATGTGGCCGGTTGAGGTGACTTGCTGCTTGCGTCTGATGTCAGTGACCGTCCCCAGGAAGGGGTAGTGCTCTGGTCACTGGGGTTGTCCAGGTGGAACTTGAGTTCACCAAGTTGGATGTCGTTGGTGGATGGGAGACCCTGAGGTGCAATGAGGTCTACAATGGTATTTGAGAATGGGGGGCCATGGGCTGGAGGGCCTCCACATGAGGGTGCCACAGAGGGTCTTCTTGGGCTTGGTCCGGATCTGGGAGTTGACGTGGTCCATGGTCACCCTTGGCACATTAGAGTGCGTTGTCAATCGGAGTGTGCCTCTGTAGGTCATGGCAATGCCTTCTTGACCTTGACGGTCGGGGTGCTCCTTGCGAGTGATACTGCAGTCATCAGTGATGGCGAAGACGATGTCCGGCATGGAACAGAGGTTGGTCCTGGCAGGCGAGGTGGCGTCCAGGCTTGATGGCGAGGAGGGCGGTGGCGTCATAGCGGTGGAGTGTCCAAGAGGAATGCTGTTTGGTGCTGAATGAGGTCCAGGGGCAGACGGACGCAAACGTCGTAGCCTATGGGTTGCCTTTGGCACTGGAGAAGACCATTACAACGGAGTCAGTACATCGTTAACAACGCAACTCCGACAACGCGGGTACCTTAACATCGCATTTGATCATTGTGAGGTCAGTAATGGGGTAATTTAAAGTTTCTCATGTGTGTAAGGGATTTGGGGTAAAATTTGAAAATGTACGTTTGTCTTGGGGTAAAATATGAAAAATGGGGTGTTTGTTGGGGTAAAATATGAAAAATAGGATGTTTTTGGGGTAAAATATGAAAAATGGGGTGTTTGTTGGGGTAAAATATGAAAAATGGGGTGTGCATTTGTCTCAAATTTGTCTCAAATGTGATTTTTGTGTGTGCATTGGGGGCTCAAAAAAGGAATTCCAGGGTTCACGGTTGGGTTTGTGGTGCAAAAGTTAGTTTTGGGTTGCACCCACGGAAGTGAGAACAGTGATCTTTATGTCTCCGCTATACAACACCCACTCTACTGTTGCAATGTGCCAAGTATTAGTATGCATTGGAATGGAATGCGAGGTGATGGCATGCATCGCAACTATGTATGTGCCTGTAGCACACGAGTGGTATGCCTGCTGTGCATGGGCACACAGTGGCCACCATTGAGAAGTGCGGGGTGTGCAGGACAGCTGTGAGGTGGTAAACGCCAGAAATAACACTGGTTAGCGCGCAGACGCGGGGATGTGTGTGTGTGAGCATGTATTGTTAAAAGTATATTGAGAGAAGTCTTACCTCGAAGCTGTGTCCCGTGTCTTTGTAGCTCCTGCACTCCTGCGTCTGCTACCAGGAAAAGGAAGTAGGCAGTCAGGCTCCCTCCCAGAGTCAATCACAACGCTGCGATGCAGTGGTGGGATTGGTAATCAGCAACGGGACAAGTCATGCAGCCAGGGGCTGGAGGGGTGGCCATGTTCTATATGCAGGCTGTAATGCAGCCTGCATTGAGAACAAGGAAGTGCGCATGACTGCTTTGGAAGGCCTGAGTGGGCCAACCAAACATTCATTGCGCACTTGAGTGGGCATGCCAATCCGCCCATGCCCTGCTCTGTGTTTGGAGCCGTTCTACCCATCCTCCCATCCCCTTAGGATACATAGCATGATTACATCAGTTAGTTATCCCTTGTTTAGGTCTCGCCTGGCGAACACAGGGCGAAAGCGCTGTCGCCAGCGAGATCAATTGTTGCTGACTTGCCTCGGAAGGGGGACAGGAGATGGGCACGCGCAAGGCTTTTGGCAGATTGGAGCCTGTGTACGCGCACGTGAACACGCACGTCCACACACGCGATGTGCACATCTCCTGTCCCCCTTCCGACCACATGCCAGCTCCGTTGGAGCGGCCCGCTGCAAGACGGGGCCGCTCAGAATGCCAAAAGGACTCTGTGCCTTGATCAGGCACCAACAACAGCCCACACGGAGCCCCCCAGCCCTTCTTCACTCACCGGGCTGCTCTTCTGGGGGGGCTGCTCCTCACAGCTGCAGCACTTCTCTTGCGGGGCTTCCCTGCGCTCCTGGGAGCCCCGCGCTGCCGTGGGCAGCCTCGGCCGCCGCACTCTTTACCCGGGCCCCCTCCTGGGACCTGGGGCTTCTCTCCACTCCGGCCGCCACCGCAGGGCTCCTCCTTCAGCATGGCAGCCCCGCGTTAGCACGGCACGCCGGTTTCTGTTTTTGCCGGAGCAGGCACCGCCCACGTCCCAGGCAAGGGCACCTGACTTCCGGTTTGTTAGCGTCCGGGGCTGAAGACAAGTTTTTATTTTGGAACCACTGTTAACGCAAGCTAATGTTGCAAGGCGGGGTTATCACTTCAAATGCTCACCCTAACAGTAAAGGCTTGGCATTAATGAACCATTTACACTATTTCCAATGTCTTGCACGTGAGGATGCATAACCTGCCTCAGCAACAAAGGAGTCTCCTTCCTGCATTCCACACTGGGACACTAAACTGGCAGCCAAACGGGCTGTCATGCGGGTCAGAGTCTTCTTGTCATGTGCTCTATATTCAGACTTGTTCTTGACTTCAAAGCAGTATGTGCTGGCGGTAGGGATTTCACAGCTCTGCCCAAGTCGCACTTTTAGGTCGAGCCTAGGGCATTTCTTCCAAACATCAGTATTTGTAATTATGATTCCATTTCGATTCGCCATTGTTTATTTCATTGTATTCATTCCAATTTGCATTTATTTATAGGCACCTATTGTTTATTTAATCTTATTGTTTCTGAATAAAAAATGTTTGTAGGTGCGGGAGTTCCTATGCCGAGACTCGAACCCGGTTCAAACGTCCCAAAGTCTGCAGCTCTGTACCTTACACCGCGCCCTCTCAGGTCCCTTACTTATTCAGTGTGGCTGTGGAATACCTATTAAATGAGATGTGCTGTGAAAATTATACGCATCTAATCTAATGCCCAAAATAAGAAAAGCAAAAGTTTGTGTACTGAAAATGTTTTCAGTGTACATCATATTAGCATTATTTAATTTGTGACAATCTCATATACGTGCCACACACAGGAATCATATGTCCAAAGTATGTTCATAATAAAGTATCCCCTTCTCATATCGCATCAGTGGAATTCTGTGCTCTGTGCTGTGTGGTGTCCATATCGACATCGTGCAGTGAATATGCAGGTCGCCTGTGCTGGGTGGCTCCACCAGGAGGTGAGCAGTGTGCACTTTTAAGGATAAGACATATATCTGGACTGCTTAGCTCACACTGGTGTTGAGCACTATGCTGTGTGGCAACCCATGCTGTGCTCCCTATGATGTGTTTTGCATTCATTTGATAAGCTGTGCGTGAATTGCTCCTAGAGTTCTGAAGCGGCCCATGAGTGGTGCACAGGGAGCAGGCTATTCCCTGCATGGTACATTCCAGTAGACAGTAAAGGTAATTCCATTGCTTTCTATTGGCTTTTCTAGTGCCCTTGCAGATCCAAAGCTCTTCCTTAATATGCTGTTTATAAGAACCCCAATAGAAAGAGAGCTAGTATTTGTGATGCAGTAGGTCTCGCATTACTGAAATTTTGAGCTATTGACATTGCATATAATAATATTTATTCAATTTGTTTTTTGTTAACAAATATCCCAGCAGTAGCATAAGTAAGGGGCCAGTACCTTATATAGCTGATAAAGGTCATTTTACAACTCCACAGGGACACCTAGTAACAGCCCCCTTTCTTGCTTCGTGGATTTAAAATAAATTATTTGTGCTACTGCTAGGGTATTTTTTAACAAAACAAACAAACATTACCATTTGCAGCGCCAATAGTTCAAACTTTCAGTAATGCGAGACCTATTGCATTGCAAATGCTTGTTTTAACTTGTGATCTGTTTTTTTGGCTTTTCGGAGCCCGCATTTCCCGCTTCCTGCCGCTGCTGTCCCTGTGGCCCCGCACCCCTGTCCTCGCCCAATGCCGCCTCCCAGCTGATCGTTCCTCCCCCCTCCTAAATGGTGGACGCTGTGCGGTTGCGCAGCGGACATGCGCCGCTGGCGCGCCTAAGCCAAGCCCATCTGCATCCGTCTGTGACCTGACCGCGACCAGCACCCGGAACCCTGGAACTCGAGCCAGCCACTGCTACAGCTCAGCCACCCTTCACGCACTCAATCACGGAAAACTCAGAGACTGACAACAGGCCTCGCCAAACACGACTCACAGCCAGTTCTCCTGCCTACACTGCCGCCAGACCTTAACCACCACCCCGGCCTTCAACACATCCGACGCCAGCGTCGCAGCCTGAGAACTCCACACATGGATCTCCAACTGTGTATACAAGCTCGCAGCACTACGCAAGTCCAACAAACAACCCCCAGAAAAGTCGCCTGGTGCACCACCGATCTCCAAGAAGCAAGATTCACCTGCAGATGCCTGGAGAAGAACTGGGGAAATTCCAAGACACCCGAAATCTACACCACCTACAAGGACGCCATGACGGACTTCCACAACCAAATCCTCAACAACTCCAACAACTATAAGCAACTCTTCAAGGTCATTCATGAATTCACCAACCCACGCAGCAAAGCCACAGACATCACCCCGTCCCAAGACCTCTGCGATAAGCGTGGAACCTACTTTCACCTCAAGATCAAAAAACTCTACAACAACTTCGCCAACCATCCACCAGACCCCACAGCTGCCCCCCCCCGACCCCTGACACACCAGCCAGCCCACCATCTCTACCTGGAAGCCAGTCACAACCGAATACACCGCCTCGACCATGAAAGGCATCCACTCGGGGCCCCCCACTGACCCCTGCCCTCCTCACATCTACCACAGCACCGAGATCGCTCTACTCGCCGCCACAGACGACATCCACACCCTCCTGGACGAAGGCCACTCTGCAGCCCTCATCCTACTCAACCTTTCAGCGGCCTTCAGCACCGCCTCCCACCACACATGAGTCACCAGACTACACGACGCCGGCATACAAGGAACAGCCCTAGACTGGATACGATCATTCCTCACCGGAAGAAGCCAAAGGATCAGACTGCACCCTTCCTCTCCGATCCCATGTAAATCACCTGCGGAGTCTCACAGGGGTCATCTCTGAGCCCGACCCTCTACAACATCTACATGGCCCCCTTTGCCGCCATCGTCCGACAACCCTGCCTCATCATCGTATCCTACGCTGATGACACCCAGCTCATCCTCTCCCTCACCATAGACCCCACCACCGCCAGACTCAACTTCCAGAAAGGAATGCATGCACTCATCACCAGCAGACTGGACTAATGAAATGTATACTACGCTGACATTTACAAGTCTCTACTCCGTAAACTCCAGACATTACAGAACACCGCCGCCTGACTCATCCTCGGCATCCCCCGGCACGAACACATCAGCCAACGCCTACGTAGACTCCACTGGCTGCCCGTCGAGAAAAGAGTCACCTTCAAAATCCTCACTCACGCCCACAAAGGCCTACACAACAATGGATCCAAATACCTCAACAACCGAATCAATTTCCACTTACCCAAAAGAGACATCCGATCTTCCAAACTCGCACTGGCCGAAACCCTGCGCAGCCACAGAGTCAGAGCAGGTCGCAGATCCTTCTCCCACATTGCATCCAAGAGCTAGAACGAGCTGCCGGCAGTCATCAGACGCGCCCCCTTCCCTGAACAACTTCAGGAAGACCCTCAAGACCTGGCTATTCGGCTAACAGTTCTGCACCCCCCTCCCCCTCAGCACCTTGATACCCTCACGGGTGAGTATCGCGCTTACAATTCCCCTGATTGACTCATTGATTGAGTTATCATCATGTGATGATTGTTCCTTTTCTGCACTGCTTGAGGTGGTGAGGCAACGCTCTTCCGCCATAGCGGAAGAGCCGCCACTGTGGGTGTGTCATCTACGTGTGTTGGGCATGAGCAACTCACCCCCCAGCCCTCTTGCGCTACGCGTCCCACCTTCTCCTTACCTGGACATTGACACCGTGGCACAATCCACTGCACTCTCTCAAAATCTGTGACTCAGCCAGCAGGAGCCTCAGCCAGGTGTGATTTCACTTGGCTGGGTACAGCAGTCGCCGCCTACTTCGCTGGTGGACCTCCCAATGCAGTTGATGCAGCAGGGTCCCCTTAGTCGTGAAGGCACAGTGCTCACGCCACACAAGTTCACTGAAGCACAGAGGCCTCAGCCTCCACAGCGTACGGGCAGCCCAACATCATCCGGCCTGTGATGCAGGGAGACGGCACACACTGTTGGTAATCCCCTCCGTGCACCCCGGTGTAGAGGTGGATTGTAGTATGCGATGCGGACCTCACTACATTGGTGCACAGGAGCGCCTCTACCATTAACTTCTCCAAGGGTCGCAAGGCGATCTTCTCACAAAGGTCAGCTACGTGGCTCCATGTGACCTGCCAGACTTCACCACCAGGTACTGGCGATCATCATGCATCAATGTCTCCCGCCACGGCTCATCGACTCCACAGCTCCTCCACATCCCACTCCAGGCTCCAGACACAGGTCCAGCAAGGCATCCAGGCTCAAGATGCAGGTCCAGCGGGGCATCCAGGCTCCAGACGCAGGTCCAGCGGGGCATCCAGGCTCCAGACGCAGGTCTAGCGAGGCATCCAGGCTCAAGACGCAGGTCCAGCAAGGCATCCAGGCTCCAGATGCAGGTTCAGCGGGGCATCCAGGCTCCAGACACAGGTCCAGGGAGTCATCCAGGCTCAAGACGCAGGTCCAGCGGGGCATCCAGGCTCCAGGCGCAGGTCCAGGGAGGCATTCAGGCTCCAGACCCAGGTCCAGGGAGGCATCCAGGCTCAAGACGCAGGTCCAGCAGGGCATCCAGGCTCTCATCCTGGTCATCCTGGATGTTGGGTGGCTTGAGGGGGTTGTTGATGTGTACTGCACTTGGCTCTGGCTACTCCAATCTGCATTGAACTTTTTTTGGGGGCATATTTTCTATGGGAAGTGGACTGTTAGGCTATTTTTTAAGTTAGAGGGAAAAATCACTCATGTTGGGCTGCCTAACGTGCATTTTTTTTTTTATCGCTAATGGGCTTATCACCACTTTTTTAACGTTAGTGTGAGGATATTTATCGCCGTCCCGCTAATTTTATCTCCGGACATTTCAGCCGGTAACAGAAACTATCGCCTGTTAGCGTCGTGTTGTTAATACGCCGCTAACACGGCAATAATTTCCCGTGGTAGACAGCGATAAAAAAAGTCACGCTAACGGCGGTTAGCGGTAATTATCGCCACTTCTTGATAATATCCCCCAGAGATTTATATTTCATTACCAGAATTTCATACAGAACAAGAGAGCGAAAGGCAGGAGGAAAAGGAAGATAGAAAAACTGATAATGAGAGAAGGCAGAGAGGAAAAAGAACCCACTTATGGATATGATACTCTGGTACTTGGCAGCACAGGCGATGGGCTCTTAAAAATACTTTGGGGCCCTACACTTTTATCTTTACAAATTAGGCACTGAGTCAAAGATTAACCAGTCCTTAATCTACCTAACCAGGAAGAGGCCTCTTCATGTTTCCCAAATGGTCCCACTAGTACAGTGATACTCAAAGTATGGTCCGGCCATATGCGGCCCCCTGGTAAAAGGCAGCACGTGGCTGCTGTTTACCCGAATCAGCACTAAGATAAAAAAAATGTTAAATAAATAGATAAGCATGTATTTAAAGGTTGATTGAAGTTAAATCAAGGTAATAACTCGTTAGTCTTGCACCACTCACCCCCCCAGCCCTCTTGAGCTACGCGTCCCACCTTCTCCTTACCTGGACATTGACACCGTGGCACAATCCACTGCACTCTCTCCAAATCTGTGACTCAGCCAGCAGGAGCCTCAGCCAGGTGTGATTTCACTCGGCTGGGTACAGCAGTCGCCGCCTAGTACGCTGGTGGACCTCCCGACGCAGTTGATGCGGCAGGGTCCCCTTAGTCGTGAAGGCACAGCGCTCACGCCACACAGGTTCACTGTAGCACAGAGGCCTCAGCCTCCACAGCATACGGCCAGCCCAACATCATCCGGCCTGTGATGCAGGGAGACGGCACACACTGTTGGCAATCCCCTCCGTGTACCCCGGTGTAGAGGTGGATTGTAGTATGCGATGCGGACCTCACTACATTGGTGCGCAGGATCACCTCTACCATTAACTTCTCCAAGGGTCACAAGGCGATCTTCTCACAAAGGTCAGCTACGTGGCTCCATGCGACCTGCCAGACTTCACCACCAGGTACTGGCGATCGTCATGCATCAATATCTCCCGCCACGGCTCATCGACTCCACAGCTTCTCCACATCCCACTCCAGGCTCCAGATGCAGGTCCAGCAAGGTATCCAGGCTCAAGACGCAGGTCCAGCGGGGCATCCAGGCTCCATACGCAGGTCCAGGGAGGCATCCAGGCTCAAGACGCAGGTCCAGCGGGGCATCCAAGCTCCAGACGCAGGTCCAGGGGGCATCCAGGCTCCAGACGCAGGTCCAGCGAGGCATCCAGGCTCCAGACGCAGGTCCAGCGGGGCATCCAGGCTCCAGGCGCAGGTCCAGGGAGGCATCCAGGCTCCAGACACAGGTCCAGGGAGGCATCCAGGCTCAAGACGCAGGTCCAGCAGGGCATCCAGGCTCTCATCCTGGTCATCCTGGATGTTGGGTGGCTTGAGGGGGTTGTTGCACTTGGCTCTGGCTGCTCCAATCTGCATTAAACTTTTTTTAGGGGCATCTTTTCTATGGGAGGTGGACTGTTAGACTATTTTTTAAGTTAGAGGGAAAAATCACTTATGTTGGGCTGCCTAACGTGCATTTCTTTTATCGCTAATGGGCTTATCACTACTTTTTTAACGTTGGCGTGAGGATTTTTATCGCCGTCCCGCTAATTTTATCGCCAGACATTTCAGCCGGTAAGAGAAACTATCGCCTGTTAGCGGCGTGTTGTTAATACGCCGCTAACACGGCGATAATTTCCCGTGGTAGACAGCGATAAAAAAAGTCTCGCTAACGCCGGTTAGCGGTAATTATCATCACTTCTTGATAATATCCCCCAGAGATTTAGATTTCATTACCAGAATTTGATACAGAGCAAGAGAGCAAAAGGCAGGAGGAAAAGGAAGATAGAAAAACTGATAATGAGAGAAGGCAGAGAGGAAAATGAACCCACTTAAGTATGTGATACTCTGGTACTTGGCAGCACAGGCGATGGGCTCTTAAAAATACTTTGGGGCTCTACACTTTTTTCTTTACAAATTAGGCACTGAGTCAAAGATTAACCAGTCCTTAATCTACCTAACCAGGATGAGGCCTCTTCACGTTTCCCAAATGGTCCCACTAGTACAGTGATACTCAAAGTATGGTCCGGCCATATGCGGCCCCCTGGTAAAAAGCAGCACGTGGCTGCTGTTTACCCGACTCAGCACTAAGATAAAAAAAATGTTAAATAAATAGATAAGCATGTATTTAAAGGATGATTGAAGTTAAATCAAGGTAATAACTCGTTAGTCTTGCATCACTCAGCTTTATAAACGCCTTCATTTTTAAAGACATGATGTTGCAAAATTATAGCGTCTGAACAACATTCAAAAAGTATATTTTATTAACATGTAGAACCAGTTCACCTCAGTACATCAGATTATATCACTCCAATGCATTCAGAAGTATTTTGTTAATAGTGATAGTTTTCAAACATGAATTCAGAAACATTCCTCCTTCCCTCCCCCCTCACAACAATGCCAAAATTGAACTAAGAGGCAAGTCAGTTGTTATGTGCACTCTTTGGGTGGGTGGGGTTCCTATTATACATGAACATTATAGTTTATTAACTCGAACACAAGAAAAGGTTTTGTACATCACACATCCCGAAGACATGTATTTCGAGGTTCTCATAGGAAGAAACAGAGAAAGTAAAGTAAAACAATTGCCAGGATCACACAGTTTGGTTAAGTGGAGAATCCGGGATTAATCCCAATATTTTGGTTTCACATTGTGCAATTCAGACACTAGATGTATATAGTTTGCTTATCATACACCCAATTTACCACCGGCCCACCCCGCCACGTCCCCAATGGCCGCCCCCTCTACTGCCCCCCTCCCTCAGCCAACCTGCTGCCATCAATACAGCCCTCAGTCCCATCACAGACCAAACTTTGTGGCCCCTGGGAGAATGTTTGTGAGCACCCATGCACTAGTGGGTGATTTTCTCCTCTGCATGTGCTCCAGCAGTTAATTCTTCCACTCCGGGCTAGAGTCAATGTGAGGTTGAGGTCAGTAGCCAGATTCATACCTCTTGGCCTGGGAAGATAAGCTTTTCAGACCTGCCCATAACAAACACCTGCCATCCTTCCATCTCCCTTAGTTATACTAAAAGTGCTAACCCTTACCATGCGTATATTCATGGAAGCCTTCATTGCAGCCAAAAGCTCCATTATAATTTGTGACCAGCACCAGCCCCTTCGATGTGTGTCCAGTTTCCCTTAGATAAATGTATCATTCTACAAGCCCATTTTGTATTCTGCAGTTTGGCCTCTTAGGGTGTAACTATCTTGTTCACTAGTGTTAGCAACCCCCAGTTCTTACCATTCCATGATGTCATGTTGTTACAGGACACCAGGACCCTGAAAGTGAAGAAAGTGTCATATACTGGATGCAACTTCCTGTAACCAGGACGTGGTACACATGGGGGCAGTTAGATAACGTTTACGTCAAGATCTCCCTAGAAATATAATAACAAGTCCCTAGTTAGGGTCAAGAGATTAAGGTACACATGAACAGCGGTTTAATCTCACTTTAAAATAGTAATAATAAGGATATTTATAAAGTGCCTTGTTACGCCTAACAGCACGTCCCAGCGCTACGAGAGAGTGACCAGAAGAAGAGTTATCATGCAACATTTCTATCTACTTAATGGAGCTGAGATTCAGGTCTAAACTGACATGTAGGGTAATAGCCATGTTTTTAGTCTCCTTCGGAACAGTAGCTCCGATGGTTTCATCCTCAGATGGAGGGGAAGGGAATTCCATGCCTGAGCCTCCAGAAAGGCAAAAGAGTGACTGCCCCATCTAGCTTTCCTTACTCGAGGGATAACTGCCTGGTTTGCTCCCAAGGATCTGAGATTACGGCTTGACTTGTGGCATTTCACCAAAGAGGCGAGTAACCTGGACCTCTAGTATTAAACGTTCGGCAGCACATTGTTTAAAATAAAATTGTCTCTTTGAGTGGCAGCCATTGCAGGCTAGTTAGAGCAGGCCTGGCAGCAGCACGCCTCGGAGGATTTAGTACAAGCCAGGCAGCAGCATTTTGCACTCGCTGTAGTTTGTGCAATCTCATTTCAGTAGTTCCCAGGTATAGTACATTGCAGAAGTCAAACTAGGAGGTGACTGATGCCTGTACGATGATTTTTCTAGCCGAGAGGGGAAGGGCATCAAAGGTCTTTTAAAAACATTTTTAAGGTGCAAAAGCACTTTTCCGCCACAGCAGCTATCTGAAGTTCTAAGGATAACGTCAGGTCCAACCACACTCCCAGATTCTTTGTTTGTTCCTTTGGAGGAGGGGTGGAGCCCTTTACGTCAGACCACCAAGCTGATGACCAAATGGAGGGGCTTTTCCCTACAATGAGAACCTCAGTTTTGTTGACATTTAATTTGAGGCAGCTATTGGTCATCCATTAATCCACTTCTGTCGGGCACCTCTCAAATTGTACAGTCTCTCCATCCGACTCCTGAGATGGAGCGACTATTATTTGAGTGTCATTCGCATAGGATACAATCGTCATGTTATCACACTCAATAATTTCAGTCAGGGGCTCGCTATCATCATTGCATCGTCATTGCATCATTGCAACAAAAACGAAACTGAAACTGACAGATGGGGGCAGTAGACCTCAATCTGCCCCCCCGGGGGACGGAAAGCCCACTAGAAGCCATGGATTATTTTTTTTATTGATGTTGGGGTGGGGTCTGCCCAAAAAGGGCATGGCAATGCCCCCACCCCCCCCTGGGAAATGTCAGTCTTTCTGCCCCCGGGGCAGATGGGGGCAATAGCCCCTGATCTGCCCCCGGGGGGGGGGGGCGGAAAGCCCACTAGGCACAAGGGATTTGTTTAAATATAATGCAGGGGTGGGGGCTGCCCAGAATGGGCATGATGAAGCCCCACACCAAAAACAAATGCCATAGTCTTTCTGCCCCTCCCCAGAGACATATTGGGGCAATGGACCCATATCTGTCCCCGGGGGGGGCAGAAAGCCACTAGGCCTCAGGAATTTTTTAAATTTTTATTTAGGGTTGAGGTCAACCCAGAATGGGCATGCCAATGCTCACACCTCCCCAAAAAAGTGCCACAGTCTTTCTGCCCCCCGAAGGGTGGATGGGGGCAGTGGCCTCTGATCTGCCCCGGGGGGCCAAAAAGCGATGACACTGGCTTTTCTTATGCGTGGGGGCTGCCCAGAATGGGCATACCAATGCCCCCCACAAAATCATAGCCTGTCTTTATGCCCGGGGCATTTCAGGGTAACCCCCCCCCCCCCCCCAATTCCCCCTCAGGGCGGCAGAAATCCCACTAGGCACAGACTTGTTTTTAACAATGTGCCTACCTGTGGATTTTGGGCCCTAGCGCAGCCAGCACATAGGGAAACCTAGCAATCCTATAAAAAAATTTAAACTAGACACGCAGGGGAATCCAGGATGGGGTGACTTGACTGGCTCTCACCAGGGTCTGTTACCCAGAATCCCTTGCAAACCTCAAACTTTGTTAAAAAAACACATTTTCCTCACATTTCTGTGGTGGAAAGTTCTGGAATCTGTGTGGATCCACAATATTTCACCCACCCCACAACATGGTTTTGCAAGGGGGGTCCCATGAGTTTTTGGTCCCGGGCTCAGCGGCCATTTAGGGAAACCTACCAAAACCACACATTTCTGAAAACTAGACACCCGGGGGAGTCCAGCAAGGTATGGTTTGCATGGGTTCCCCAAAATTTCCCTACCCAGAATCCCCAGCAAACCTCAAATTTTATTGAATTTTTTTTCCCCACATTTCTGTGTGGGAAAGTTGTAGGATCACCAGGCTGACACAAATTTCCTACCACCCAGCGTTCCCCCAGGTCTCCCGATAAAAATGGTGCCACACTCTTGTGGAAGGCCCACGTACCCACAACAGGTATTGGCCCAAAATGTGTTGAGGAGACATCAAAATTGCCTATCACAAAACGACCTGGTTTATGCAAGGGGGGTCACCTGGGTTTTTATCCCCGTGCTCGGCGGCCAGCCAGGGAAACCTACCAAACCCACACATTTCTGAAAACTAGACACCCAGGGGGTTCCAGGGAGGTATGGCTTATATGGATCCCTCAAGGTTTTCTTACCCACAATCCCCTGCAAACCTCAATTTTAACTGAAAAAATCACTTTTCCACATATTTTTGATTGGGAAAGTTGTGTCATCACGGGGCTGACACAAATTTCCTACCACCCAGCATTACCCCAGGTCTCCCGATAAATATGGTGCCTCACTCGTGTGGGAGGTCCAAGTACCCGCGATAGGCAAGGGCCCAAAACGTATTGAGGCGACATCAAAATTGCAAATCACAAAACAACTTGGTTTTGCAAGGGGGGTCACATGGGTTTTTGGCACCGAGCTCGGCGGCCAGCTAGGGAAACCTACTAAACCCACCATTTCTGAAAACTAGACACCCCGGGGGTTCCAGGGAGGTATGGCTTGCGTGGATTCCAAACGTTTTCTTACCCAGAATCCCCTGCAAACCTCAATTTTAAGTGAAAAAATCACTTTTTCCACACATTTTTGTGTGGGAAAGTTGTGGTATCACCGGGCTGACACAAATTTCCTACCACCCAGCGTTCCCTCAAGTCTCCCGATAAAAATGGTGCCTCACTCTTGTGGGAGGCCCAAGTACCCGCTACAGGCAAGGGCCCAAAACGTATTGAGACGACATCAAAATGACCTATCACAAAACGACTTGGTTTTGCAAAGGGGGTCACCTGTGTTTTTGGCCCGTGCTCGGCGACCAGCTAGGTGGTAGGAAATTTGTGTCAGCCCGGTGATGCCACAACTGTCAAACACAAAAATGTGTCAAAAAAGTGATTTTTTCAGC
Source organism: Triturus cristatus (assembly GCF_964204655.1). Lineage (NCBI taxonomy): Eukaryota > Metazoa > Chordata > Amphibia > Caudata > Salamandridae > Triturus > Triturus cristatus. The sequence continues at coordinate 262,792,620 of NC_140585.1, forward strand.
TAAAATGTAGGTTTGCAGAGGATTCTGGGTAAGAAAACATTGGGGGATCCACGCAAGCCATACCTCCCGGAACCCCCCGGGTGTCCAGTTTTCAGAAATGTGTGGGTTTGGTAGGTTTCCCTAGTTGGCCGCTGAGCTCGGGGCCAAAAACCCAGGTGACCCCCCTTGCAAAACCAGGTCGTTTTGTGATAGGCAATTTTGATGTCGCCTCAATATGTCGAGCAGGGAAATAGATCTTAAATTTTCCAACTGTGAGGGGTCTAGGAAGGGTTTTTTCAGTAGTGGAACAACCATTGTCCCAATGAGAAAGACCTGGCTAATATAGGGCACTCAAATTTATTTACTGTATATGCCATTCCACTCACAAGTTCTTGCAGCTACTTAAAACTGCATGTAGACTTAAATGAAAACCATACAGCGAAGGCAAAAAAAAACATTCCAATTATATACCCCAACGATTTTCCAACACCACATAACTCTTTCCTCTCACGATGTGTTGTAGCATTTATATAACGCTACTACCCCTACATGGGGCCCTGAAGCGCATCCTATATGGGTAGCATGCTACACAGTGTAGGGTGTGTGATTGGAAAGATGTTGTCCTTGTTTTTTTCCCATGTGGGAAGTGTTTCTATGTCATACGTGATGACCATTGGCAGTGCGGTTATTGCGTTACGAGACGCAGTGTGTAGCAGTGTGGTGGATGACGAGGTGTTAAAGACAGATGTACAGTTTATGGATTTTCAGTACACTGGCAACTTTAAACAGCTCTTCAGGTCCCTTTATGGTAATTCTTGTGCTGTAGTCAGTTTACTTGGTTACTGCACTGGGTTGTCCAATTTGAGATTTTATGTATGTTATGTTATGTCAGTTGAATTTGTAAAAGCGCGCGATTACACTTGGGTGTCCTGGTGCTGTGCACTGCCTAACATTAGTCGAGGAAGGTCAATGAGTGAACAGCCAGGTCTTCAGACCGAGATCTGCAGCATTCCTCAGGTGGAACGGCAGGTCGTTCCAGGCCTTGGATGTGCAGGTAATAAAGCTCCTGCCTCCCCAGCTGTTTTTTTTAAAGGTAGGGATTTGGACATATTTTGCTCCTGTGGACCGAAGGGTCCTGGCGGAAGCATACCATTTGAACCTTTGCCTCAAATGGTCTGGGCCAGTTCCATTGAGGGCCTTAAAGGCTATGCAGAGGGCCTTAAAGCGAACCCTTTGTTTCACAGGAAGCCAGTGTAACCGAGTTAGAGGCATATTATCAAGGACAGCGTTAAAAATTATCGCCGGTTTAGCGGCAGAAAACTGCCGCTAAAGCGGTGATAATGGGCTTGATAATATGCCCTTGAGAATAGAAGTCCATGTTCTGGTGTGAACATGGGCTTCTATTGGAATTCTCCAGGGCATATTATCAAGGTCATTATCGCCGCTTTAGCGGCAGTTTTCTGCCGCTAAACCGGCGATAATTTGCCCCTTAATTCTTTGTTTACAGAGACAAATTTGTGTGTGCCTGACAACAGCCTGGCTGCTGCATTTTGGGCTATCTGAAGCCTATTGATATGCTGATTTTGGGCATTCAGATAAATGCTGTTGCAGTAGTCCAGTCATGCCATTACAAGTACTGTGACCACTGTCCTGAAGTTCCCTTCTTAAAGATAAGGTTTTATTTTCCTTAGAATTCGCAGTATCAGGAAGCATGTAGATACCACTGAATTTATATGATCACTAAACGTCAGTCTATTGTCTACTGTAACCCCTAAAAATGTTACTTTCAGAGAAGGGGTAGGATGATTCCGCAGGTCTGCTGGCCACCAGTCCAGTGTCTATACATGAGGATTGTTTCCAAATACAATAACCTCGGTTTTGATGGAATTTAATTTTAAGAAATTCATCGAAATCCATCCTGCTGTGGCCCTCATGCAGTTATGAAAGCGTGCTCCAGTTTCTTTTTCACCATCTTTGGTGGATAGCACTATTTGTGTGTCATCAGCGTACGAGGTGAACTGGAAACCAAAAGATCTGATCAGGGCCGCCAGGGATATCACGTAAATGTTAAGAAGCGTAGGGCTCAATGACGACCCCTGGGGGACCCCACAAGGAAGGCTAAACGGCTGGGATTTGTTATTGTCCAGGTCTACCGTTTGGGATCTTTCAGATAGAAAGGATTGCAGGAGTTTCCAGGCGACCCCTCGTACCCCTAACCCAGACAGACGGTCCATCAAAACCTTGTGATGGACCGTGTCAAAGGCTGCTGACAAATCTAACATTATCAGTATAGCCTTCCCTCCACAATCCAAAGCCTCCCTTACCTCTTCTAGAGATTTGATTAAGGCCAATTCCATGCTGTGTTCTGCTCTGGAACCATATTGAGTTGGATCAAATATATTATTGATTTGGAAGAAAGTGCTAAGTTGAATGTTCATAGCCTTTTCTATGATTTTTGCAGTCAGTGGAAGCCGCGAAATTGGCCGATAGCTACAAGGGTCTGTGGGGTCCAATGTGGGATTTTTAGTAGAGGGAGAATTGAAGCCTTCTTCCAATCTTTAGGAAAGATCCCAGTGGCAAATATGTTATTGATCAAAGGGTTTAGAACAGAACATATGACTTCCGGAATGGATTTTAAAATCGGGACCGGGCAAGGGTCTGTAGGGGATCCCGAACGTGTGGAGCTCAAGAGTTAAGTTGTTTCTTCTATTCCTAGCGGTATGAAATGATCAAAAACTGGTCCAGAATTGAGTTCTAACCGGACTGTTTCCCGTGGATGTAATCCTTCTCCCTTCTGCTCGGGGGTGAATGTGGAGAAGATGCCTTCCACTTTTTGTTGGAAGAAGGTAGCCAGAATTTTGCACAATTCTGGGCTACTTGCACTCTTAGGGATGTTCAGAGAAGCTAATTTTTTCACAGTTTTAAAAAGTTCTTTGGGGTTGGACCTAGCTTGGAGGATTTCATTAGAAAAGAAAATCGTTTTTGTTTCCAGCAGTAGTTCTTTGTAAAGTTTAAAGCTGTGCTTATAGTTATCTTTGTCGTTGCTGTTATACCCTCCCCTCCATGCCCGTTTAAGTATTTTGTAGGCCAGTTTCTGAAGTTATACCTTGTCTGAATACCAGTGGGCAGAGGGTTTGGCTCGCTTGAGGGTCCACTTTTTTATTGGAGCCAATTTTTTACAGGCTTTATCTATCCAGTCTGTGTAAGCCTTAGCGGCGTTGTCGATCTCTAGAGGAGGTGGGGGTAGGGTACTCTTCAGTTCCTCCTCAAGTTGTATCCCTTCTAAGTCTTTCCATGCTCTTTTTTCCAGCATCTTTAATGGCACCATTTTAGACTTCGGAGCTGATAACTCCTTGTGCCCGAATATAATGGCACTATGGTCTGACCAGGCCAGGGGATGTACCTCTACGCAAGACAAGTCGGGGTTATTAGAGTATATCACGTCTAAAGTGTGCCCTTTACGATGCGTAGGACCTAATACCAACTGCTTAAGTTCCCCTGATTCCATTATTCTGTCAAGGCTAGTGGTGTTCTGGGTCATTAGTGTCCTCAAGATAAAAGTTAAAATTCCCTACTACCGTGAAAGAGTGTAAGCACATTCCATCTTCAAGTAGGGTACCTGTGGTCTCTAAAATTCCAATTCTAGGACCTGGAGAGCGGTAGAGTAGTATCCCTTTGAAGATATTATGATGCTCAGTGTTGAGGTTAATGGACAGTGCCTCGCAGAAAGTGTTGAAAGTGGAGTGGAAAATAGGGTTCAGTGAGTGTTGATAAATAACCGCTAAGCCCCCGCCTTTCCTCAGAGGTCTATCCAGAGTGGAACAGGAAAAACCTGGGGGAGTAGCCTTCGCTAGGTCCCGGCCAGAGGCTTGATCTGTCCAGGATTCCATGATAAATGCATTTTAATGTTAAATTCTTCTAAGAGTAGTGCACATTCTGTGCTGTGTTTGACCAGGGACCTGGAATTAAAAAGTACACACTTAATGGTGGGTCTGTTGTCTTTGGAAGAGCCTATATGGAGGGCCGCAGGCAGGTTGATCAAGAAAAATAGGTAGCTGCGAGCCACAGTTACCGCATACCCCTGATGGGCGAATACATTCTGACTCCCAGACAAGCCTTGGGCATCTTATTGAACCTCCCTCAGGCTTAAACCCCAGGAGCTCCTGTTTTGTATATCTCTTGGTATCTAGGGTCCCGCGATCAGGGGGACTGGCCCTGAGCCTGGTCCGATCGCTGACTGGCGCAGACGGGCTTGCCTTAGGCGCACCCGCTGCGGGCGTCTGCGTCAGCATGCCTCCTAAGTAGGCAGCATGTGACGACTGGACCGCTACCCTCCAAGTTCCTAATATGGCCGCCCATTCAAGAGCTACAATGTGCAAATCACCCCGCAATCAACAGTACACAAATACAATTTTAAAACGAGCAACTTAAAATGTATCCTCTGTGCAAAGTTAAAAACGGCAGTTTTTTAAAAGCGTCCTAACCATCTGAAGACCGGTCGGGCATTGAACGCAGCTCCGACACCAGTTAGGCAGCATAGCGCGTCCGCGTCAGCATGCCTTCTAAATAGGCAGCGTGTGACGACTGGACCGCTACACTCCAAGTTCCCAATATGGCCGCCCACTCAAGAGATGCAATGTGCAAATTACCCTGCAATCAACAGTACACAAATACAATTTTAAAACGAGCAACTTAAAATGTATCCTCTGTGCAAAGTTAAAAACGGCAGTTATATGTATATTTGTGTTCCTGAGCTGGCATGGTCGAGGGGGAGAGAAGTGGAGAGATCATTGAGTATTCATATTTATTCATTTAAAGTGTATACCTCATGAGAATCTTCTCGTTACCCAGCGTTCTGATTAGTTGTGGCCCATGTTTTTACCACCATAGAAAGGTTGTTTTTAATTCATGTAGAGAATTTGTACTCACACCGCCCTCAGACCATACTTGACAGCTACTGCAGAGGGGAAGGATCAAAAGGTACCTCAGACGAAGGATCAAAAGGTACCTCAGACCCAATAACATCAAAGGAAGTGGTGTTGTATGACAACCTACCCAAATAACATTACCAGAGGGGGCATTATATCAACTGTAAAAGACACACAATTGATGGACGGAATGCAGAACAAATCAAAACATTCACCCCCAGTCAAGAGATCTGGGTTAAATCCATCATTCTTTTGCTCACCATGCCACACCAGTTTAGACCTGGCCATATGCAAATCAGCCTTGACCCTGTGCCTCATGGGAACAGTCCAACCCGAACTGCCAAGCCAGGTCCTCCCTGGACTGGAAACAAGCATCCTAGGACCGTTTTCGGGGTTTCACCCCTCTTCAGCCAGGATAGCTTGATTCCAGTGGCACAGTGAGCCCAGGACCCACGCCTGGGAATACCTTTCGCACTTAGGGTGAGAAAGCGAAAGACACACAATTGAAGGACGGAATGCAGAACAAATCAAAACATTCACCCCCAGTCAAGAGATCTGGGTTAAATCCATCATTCTTTTGCTCACCATGCCACCCCTGTTTAGACCTGGCTATACGCAAATCAGTCTTAACCTTGTGCCTCATGGGAAAAGTCCAGCCCAAACTGCCAAGCCAGGTCCTCCCTGGACTGGAAACAAGCATCCTAGGACCGGTTTCAGGGTTTCACCCCTCTTCAGCCAGGGTAGCTTGATTCCAGTGGCACAGTGAGCCCAGGACACACGTCCGGGCATACCTGGCGCACTTAGGGCGAGAAAGCAAAAGACACACAATTGATGGACATAATGCAGAACAAATCAAAACATTCACCCCCAGTCAAGAGATATGGGTTAAATCCATCATTCTTTTGCTCACCATGCCACCCTAGTTTAGACCTGGCCATATGCAAATCTGTCTTGACCCTGTGCCTCATGGGAACAGTCCAGCCCGAACTGCCAAGCCAGGTCCTCCCTGGACCGGAAACAGGCATCGTAGGACCAGTTTCAGGGTTTCACCCCTCTTCAGCCAGGATAGCTTGATTCCAGTGGCACAGTGAGCCCAGGACCCACATCTGGGCATACCTGGCGCACTTAGGGTGAGAAAGCAAAAGACACACAATTGATGGGCTGGGTTCAAACTGGAATGGCATGGTGAGCAAGAAAACGATGGATTTAGGCCCAGATCTCTGTACTGGGGAGAATGTATGACATTGTTCTACATTCTGTCCATCAACTGTTGTTTTTGCATTTGTCACCACGAGCGGTACGGGTATGCCCAGACGTGGGTCCCGGGCTCTCCATGCCACTGAAATCAAGCTATTCTGGCTGAAGAGGGGTGAAACCCCGAAACTGGTCCTAGGATGCTTGTTTCCAGTCCAGGGAGGACCTGGCTTGGCAGTTCGGGCTGGACTGTTCCTATGAGGCACAGGGTCAAGACTGATTTGCATATGGCTGGGTTCAAACTGGAATGGCATGGTGAGCAAAAAAACGATGGATTTAGGCCCAGATCTCTGTACTGGGGTGAATGTATGACATTGTGCTGCATTCTGTCCATCAACTGTTGTGTTTGCATTTGTCACCCCGAGTAAGACGGGTATGCCCAGACGTGGGTCCCGTGCTCTCCATGCCACTGGAATCAAGCTATTTTGGCTGAAGAGAGGTGAAACCCTGAAAGCGGTCCTAGGATGCTTGTTTCCAGTCCAGGGAGGACCTGGCTTGGCAGTTCGGGCTGGACTGTTCCCATGAGGCACCGGGTCAATACTGATTTGCATATGGCTGGGTTCAAACTGGAATGGAATGGTGAGCAAAAAAAGTGATGTATTTAGGCCCAGATCTCTGTACTGGGGTGAATGTATGACATTGTTCTGCATTCTGTCCATCAACTGTTGTTTTTGCATTATATCAACTGTGGCATTTAGGAATAGACGTAATATATTCAGTAATGTAAATGATATCATAGTAACGTATTTACCTTCAAGGCAACAGCATGTTCTTGGACTTTTTTTGTCATGGGCTCCTTGTTGAGGTATTAGGCTGACAAGCTCTCTGGGATGCAGCTGTGCTCTGGGAGTGGTAAAGAAATCTGGGAAGGATGAGAGCATCATTGCCAGCACCCCCAAATTGAAAATGTGTGGGGCCTATTTATCAAGGGTTTGGGTTGCGTTTGCACCACGCAACACAGTGCATGTCTGACACTAACCCTAATATGCAATTTATCAAGCCAAATAAAGCCACTTTGCATGGCCCTGCATGGCTTGAAAAAGCAGGAGTAACGCAATGCAGCGCAAATCGCTATGTTGCATTGCTCTGCCCCTGGAAGGCATTTCATGGGCGTTGTTTGGGCGTTCCCACAAAACTCCCATGATTTTTGACACATTCCCAGGTTTACCATCACTGGTAGACCTGGGAATGTGGGAAAAAGATACAATTCTCAGTGGAGGTATAAAGAGGTGAAGTATCTTCATTTCTCCTCGTTACTTCATCTTTCTATGTGTGCTGCATTGTGCAGTACACATAGATACAGGAATATGCCTTTGAGGATTGTTTTTGTGCAGGAAGGTGCCTTGCTCTGTACAAAAACAATCCTACATGCAATGAAGGCAGTCTTACAAGATTGTGCCTACGTTGGCGCTAGGCAGCCCTTTGTGCACCAGCACATGTGATAGGACAGGAATGCGCATTATTGTAATAAATACGTCACATTCCTGCTCTTTCCCTGTAACACAGCACAGCAAGGTGAGTTGCTGAGGTGCGCTGCATTACTTTTTGATAAATAGGCCCCTTAATCTCTGCTGGAGAAGGACAAACATCCCTAAACACGTCTAGAGATACACAGCACTGGCTGCACCAACAATCATGAATACTAAAAACATTTAACTAAAGTGAGTTATATCATTCACTGTATATACCACAAAGTATCTGGGTAAATTATGTGCTGGTATGCCAGGCAGTTTGCTCCCTCCCCCCTTTTCTGATACTGGGTCTTTTGGGACTATTTTTGTTTCTCCTTTCACTTTGTTATTCTATGCTTTGTCAGGATGAAACATTGTATGCACTTACCATTGCAAACTGGTCTCGCACAGCCACCTACTCTTTTACACATGAGTGTGCATGTCTTGAGGACGACAGGGTGGGCAGGGTGTGGGTGCTGCCTCTACTGAATCCTTGCATCTCTTCGGGACGCATTTCATGAAACATCTGAGTAAAGACGAGACTCTTACAAGACTTGCCAATGGTGGTGGCCATCTTAAAGCACAGTCTGTAAGTTTCACATGGTCTATTTTGTCCTTGCTAGGCAACCAAATGTCCTACAGTTGGGAATATCTTAGTTGTTAATTTCCCAGTTTTCTTATGTGGGACAGTTCTGCCTTTATCGTGTGCTTATGTGTGACATTTCCGGGCTTGTATATGAACCTTTGACTGACAATATTGGCATCAGTTAAAAAGTAATCACACGGGGGCATGGCTAGCGACCGGCAAAGATGGCCGCAGCCTAAGAGAGCTCCGGTGACCACCTAGCATTCCCCGACAATCCTGGCACTTATCCGGCATCGGCGTCGTTGAGGAACGACGACGGGAGCACAGTAGTGACATAAGCGGCCGCAACCGAAGTTTTGACGAAAGAATCGCAACCGGAGCCGCCGGAGACCTGGGGGAGGATCCAAGGCCTGGACCTGGAAGCGGAGCCGGGACCTCAAGTGACCTGAGTACCCGCCCATGAGGGAGGCGAGATTTCCTGATCGCGCGAGGACCCTGAGCGGAGTGGGCACACGCGAAGCAGGAACAAAAAGAAACGAGATTGTAGCTGCCCGGGACACCACCAGCACTGAGGTAGAGCGCGATTACAGTCCCGAGAGGCTGCAGGATCGGAGCGGACACCGCGGGGCGGTGCAGCAGCGTGGGGGGCTGATTGCCTCAAAACAGAGTGGCAGCCGTGAAAAGGTGGGGCCGCGTATTACGAAGGGCACCGTGGTGGGAGGCTCACGCGTACTGCCCTTGGCAGCGGTGGCGCGCGAGGACCAATATCGGCTGCAAGGTCGTCAAAGCGCCCCACAGCTGCAGTGCCTGATAGCCGAATCGGCGGTGCGGCCATAAAAGAAGCTGAAGGGTAGGGGTGCAGAGAGGGCGCCCCGGCAGCACCAGACCACCCCCAAAACAAAGCGTCAGGCACAGCTGACAGACCCTGGGGGCCCCATACAAAGGCCAGCATGGCAATGAGTGGCTAAACTGAAGCTCTACTAACAGAAGGAGAAAATCGGTCCACTGGAAGAACAATCGGCAGCGAGGCCACGGGGACAGGTCACTGGACGGCTGAATAACAAGTCCAGCCCCTATGGAGCACTGAAACCTCTTCCAGCCATTGCAGGTTAGATCCAAGCAGGAGGGAGGTAAACTGTGACTGTTTGTGGGCCCACGGCCTCGGAGCCTTCCAGGTGCTGGTGCAGCGTGAAAACCGACAGGCCGCACGTGGGACGACAGCCCCGTGGCAGGCAGCGGCGATTACCGACTGCGACAGAGCTTATCGCGGAAAAATGGGAGGCAGGGGCCCACGCACGAACACCCAAAGCAAACTGGAGAAGGACGCCTACGCGAAGGAAACGCCGGCTTCCGTGTCTAGCAAAGAGATGCAGGAAAAAGCAGCGAACCAAGGGGAGGCGAGTAAGGTGACGCTTGAAGATATTATGTCCGCGCTTTCTCAGGTCCAGTCTACGGTGGGCACCATATCAACCGATGTGTCTTTTTTGAGAGCCGAGTTTCAGAAGATGGCGGCACGAGTCACGGAGGTGGAGCAAACGACGAAATCCCTGGTTGGGGATATCACAGCGCTTCTTCGGAGGGTGACACACCTTGAGGCTGAGAACAAAACTATGGCGGCGAAGCTCGATGATCAGGAGGGGCGCTCCCGCCGCAATAACGTCCGAATTACAGGCCTTCCCGAGAGTGAAGGGGGTCAGGCCATGGATTTGTACGTTGAAGACCTCATCAAGACACGACTCCAGCCGAGAGGATTATCCACCTTCTGCTCGGTTGAACGGGCGCATAGGGTGCCGGGTGGTCGGCCTAAACCGGGGGCACCCCCAAGGCCGGTGTTGGCACGCATCTTTAATTTCCGTGACCGGGATGCCATTTTACAAACTGCAAGAGTGGCCCCGCCAATTCGTGTGCACAACTCGCTCATCTCCTTTTTTCCGGACTTCACAGATGCAGTCAGTAAGCACCGCAGAAGCTTCATTGAGATAAAAAAGGATCTCCGACGTAAGGGCCTTGCATATTCAATGCTATTTCTGGCGAAAGTGCGAGTAGTAGCTGATGGAAAAACGTAGTTCTTTGATCGCCCGGAGGAGACCCGAGAGTGGCTTGAGGGGTGGTGACAGGTGGAAGGACGTCAGCGACCAGACAAACATCAGCAGAGGCGACGAGTGGAGGAGAGCCCTGAGGATCATGAGCAGATATGATGGTAGTGTAATGCTGCCCGAGTTGCTGGTCGGTGGGGGTCTCATGCGATCTTCTATACATGTTAAACAGGCGAACGAGGACCAGCCGGTGCAGGGTACACATGGCGGCCTCAGAACGGTCGCGAAGAACACTGGCCCTAAGGAAGGGGATAGACTGTGGTGACCACCGGACTTCTCACCCCGACACGCAAGTACTGTTACTGGGAACGGGTATAAAGCGCTCTGCAAAGTTGGGGTGGCGGGTAGTTGTAAGTCCGTCTAGCAGGGAGGCAGGGTGGGGGGTGGAGGGTTGGGTTTTAGTGTTGTGGTTTGGTTTTATGTTTTCACGTTTTGTAAGCAGGCACTTGGAAATGATATGTCCTCACATGAGAATGGCAGAGACTCCTTACATAAATATCCAGCCCATTGACTATGCGTCGTGATGATTATGACAATGTCACACTCGCAGTCAACTGAGCAAGGGCAATGGTCGGACAAAAAGGTCAGTTCCCTAACACTAATGACGTGGAATGTACGTGGCCTGGGGGATAAAATCAAGAGGGGTCTTGTGCTGCAGTGCATTAAGCGAAGCTCCCCAGCTGTTGTCCTGCTGCAAGAGACGCATCTCACGGGGAGTGCGTGTAAGATAGATGGGGGTTCAGGATGGTGGTATACTCAGAGTTCACGTCGGGATCCAGAGGGGTGGGTATCTTGATACGTAAACAATCGCCGCTTATAATACATAAAACAAAGACGGACACGAATGGCCGCTTTGCGGCGCTGGTGGGACAATGGGAGGGACACTCTATCAACATAGTGTCGGTGTACATCCCCCCGGCGCTACAGACAGTTGCGCTTCCGGCCCTGAGTGACTTCCTCCTTGATCTCCAGGAGGGGGAACTGCTGATTGGAGGGGACTTTAATGACGTGGTGGACGGAGATATGGATCGGCAGCCTGTGAGGGAGCGGGCGGTAGGGGGGACGCGGCTCGGGGTGTTTCTAGAGGCAATGGGGCTGGTGGACGCCTGGCGACATCGGCACCCCAACGGCGCGTCAGTTCACTTTCCACTCTGCGGTGCATAATAGCTTGTCAAGAATAGACCACTTTGTGGCCTCCTCGGAAAGCCTCAGACACGTAGACTTAGTGGACATTCAGCCCAGAGGTATATCAGATCACTCGCCAGTGGTCTTAACGTACACGTATCATCAAGGGGTACGGCGGCGAATATTTCCCATATTTCCGGGCTACTTGAAAGTTCCCAAGAATATTAAATCCATAAGCAAATCCACACAACAATACTTCAGGGAAAATTCCGGGTCGGTCGACTCCCCATCCACCCTCTGGAAGGCCTATAAAACTGTGCTCCGAGGGCAAGCTATCTCCGCTATATCAGGCTATAAGCAAGAACAGCGGCGAGAACTCACTGCCTTGGAATCAGAGCTCCAAAAGGAGGACACACAACATTCACAGGACCCGACTCCCGATACGGCCCGCACCCTACGCCACCAACAACAATTGCATAGGGATCATCTGAGGGGGGTGACTATACTTAGACTGTCAGCAACAAGACATAAAATATACGAGGCCGGTGATAAGGCAGGGAAGCTGTTAGCATGGCTCGATAAAAGGGAGAGAGATAGGAAATGGATAGCACTGCTTAGAATGACAGATAATGCAATGAACGCTGACCCACAAGCCATAGTCCACAGGCTAGCGCAACATTTTCAGCAGGTATACACGTCACAATCAACGATGACAATGGAAGAGGCACTAACCCATATCAGGGATATTGCGATGCCCAAGCTCGCCCAGAGACAGCCCTCACATTGGAGGCGGATCTGACGACTGAGGAGCTCCAGGTAACAATTGGCTCCTTACAGACGGGAAAGGCGTTAGGACCGAATGGAATCCCCGTAGAGCTCCAAAAAAAGCTGGCGGGGGCAATGGCCCCACACCTACTTAACATGTACTGTGATAGTTTGACGAAGGGAGAACTCCCGCGGGATCAACGTGTGGCCACAATAGTGGCGATCCCGAAGCCAGGGAAGCCTCCAGAAGAATTTACATCCTACCGCCCCATTTCCCTAATTAATGCGGAGGCTAAAATATTAGCGAAGGTCCTTGCGTTGCGGCTTACTCCGCATCTCACGACCCTGGTTCACCCGGATAAATCGGGGTTTATGCCTAATAGGAATATGTCGTTAAATCTGAGGCGACTGCATGGAGTGATGGCCCGTGTACCTTATCTTCAGGAACCAGCAGTTATCCTATCATTGGACGCCCGTATGGCGTTCGATATGGTGGAATGGCCCTTCCTATTTGCGGTGTTGACACACTTGGGGTTTGGCCCACGGTTTTGTGCATGGGTGCGCCTACTCTACACAAAGCCACTGGCCCACGTAGCGGCTAATGGACACATATCCTAGGACTTCCCACTGTCCCGAGGCACGCGCCAGGGTTGTCCGCTGTCACCGTTATTGTTTGCACTAGTGCTGGAACCACTGGTGGCATGGATCAGGTGGGAGCCGCAGATACGCGGACTGAGATGGACAGCAGACTGGGAAGATCGCATATCACTTTATGCGGATGACGTTCTGCTTTACCTGGCCTCACCCAGACGCTCCATCCTGGTACTTCTCAATTTATTTGAACAATTTGGTCGTGCATCAGGCTACACTATCAATTGGTCCAAATCAATACTTTTTGTACTCCGGGGCCCGCCGCCGCAGCTCCCAGAGGATTGCCCGCTGCAGATCTCGGTGGCAGGATTCCGATATTTGAGAATCTACATCACAGCGGATCCCGATGAATTTTTTAAGCAAAATCTCATGCCCCCCTGGAGCGTCTCAAAAGAGATGCCACCCATTGGGGGACTCTTCCCCTAACGCTGCTGGGGAAGGCAGCACTTTTTAAGATGATGGCACTGCCCCGATTCCTGTATGCCCTCGAAAATGCGCCATACTCAGTGCCGTCCACCTACTTTAAACAAATTGCGGCTCAAGTCACGGGGCTGATGTGGGGGAACAAACCGGCACGCATCGCACAAAGCAAAATCTCATGCCCCCCTGGAGCGTCTCAAAAGAGATGCCACCCATTGGGGGACTCTCCCCCTAACGCTGCTGGGGAAGGCAGCACTTTTTAAGATGATGGCACTGCCCCGATTCCTGTATGCCCTCGAAAATGCGCCATACTCAGTGCTGTCCACCTACTTTAAACACATTGCGGCTCAAGTCACGGGGCTGATGTGGGGGAACAAACCGGCACGCATCGCACAACGCAAGCTCAACAAAGGGTGGTTTGATGAGGGCATTGCACTACCAGACATCCAGCTATATTATTGGGCGGCGCATTTGAAAGTCATTAATCAATGGGTGAATGCTCCACAGGCGAATCCCGCCTATAAGGCAGATAGATGTGGGCTTGGGGATGAAGGCATGATGTCCGCACTTTATAACAGAAAGCGTACACCGCTACTACTCGGACCCACTAGGCAGACGATTGACATCTGGCATGAAGCACGCGGAAAAATAGGATGGGCAGGAAAACGAACGCAGCTCACCCCTCTGTGGGTGACACAGGGGCTGGGCGGCTTGGGGCATTGCAAGGGCTTTGACAAGTGGGATGCAATTGGAATATCAACAGTGGGTGATATGTGGCATAAGGGAGGGATCGCCACGTTCGAGCATCTCAGGGCGCAATATGACCTGGCGCCCTCTGAGCGCTTTAGATACCTTCAAATTAGACATGCGCTGCAGGCGGCCATACCACCCGCACGGAGGTCCCTGAGGCCACCCCCTTGGAGGATAGACTTTTGACAGATTGTATGTATAAACAAGCCATTTCTTTCACATATAGAAAGTCAGTGAACAACCTCCCGGACCCTCACGGGGCTCAAGGGAAAATGGTCGCGAGATGTGGGCGATTTCGATGACTATGAATGGCGAGAGGCGCTAGCCTCACCGCAGGAGGTGGGGATACCGTCCAGACTAAAACTTGTGCAACTAAAAATCCTATATAGAACTTATTACACTAGACGTATCCTATACACAATAGGGTCGGCATCACATCCGTACTGCCTGAGACGCTGTAGGGAAGAGGGCACTTTCCTCCATACCTTGTGGGAATATCCCAAGATAGTGGAATACTGGGTAAAAGTGATGAGGACCATATCGCAAGTGGTGGAAATATCGCTGGCACCCGAGCCTAGAAGATGCATTTTAAATGTATGGGAACCAAATGAACTCACACGCCCAGCACAGGAATGGGTAACAATGGGGATAATGGTGGCAAAGCGCAACATCGCACAAAAGTGGGGAGCGAAAGAGACACCATCACTTGCCGCCTGGTGTGGAGATCTCGATTTGGCCATGGTGGCAGAGAAAGCAGTGTTTGTAAGTCGGGGCTGTCCGGGGAAATGGAACAAGATATGGGGGGCATGGAATAAATACAGGGGATACATTTGTGAACCCCCGACCTCGAAGCAGAGGAGGACTCAGATAATGAAAACGGAGCAGAGTTAGAAATGTAATGTGAAGACAGTTACCAGTCTAAGGAAATGTTTACGATTTTATAAAACCAAGTGTCACAATTTTCATTAATGTAAAGGTACTGATTATATGTATATGCTTCAGTATGTCAGAAATATCTATGCCTTGAACATGAAAATAATAAAAACAGTTTAAAAAAAAAAAAGTAATCACACCATGTAGTAAAGTTAGGTTCATAACTTAGCCTGTTTAGAGATTTGTATTAATGTTTTAAGGTGGGAGGGGAGCCAGCTAGGTGAATGAGGGCTACCTTTGAAAAAGGAAGGTCTAGAGGGTTGGTTTAAAATTATCTGGTTTAGATACTCAAGGAGAGAGGCCGTGCCATGGCCATGCAAGCTGCCACAGTCTCACACAGTATAGGCACACTTAATATGGTTAATATGGGTACCCAACAAAGAGATTCTAAGAGCATGGGGCACACTAAGTAAGTGAGCAGAGAGGAATTGTTTTATGCCTCTGAACATATATTGTGCACACATGTTCCCTTAGATTGAAAGAGCAAGCTACTTACCTTCAGCAGCACTTTTTCTGGTTGAGAATATTTAACTATAAAGGCTTCACCTTAGAATATTCCCAGGTGTCCGGCTGGATCCGGAAAATCTTGAGCAGTACATTGGTGCATGAGTAGGTGGTGTCAACCGGCTCCGCATCGTCATCGTCCATGTTGGAAGTGATGCCTCAGAGCCCATATAAGCTGCACCCCGGCACAATGACATCGGTTTCTTTCATGAATATTTCCGTCCAAAAACACAGTGCGAAGAAAAACACCAATGTCTGACCAATGTGCAGATTCTAATGGAACGTTTCGAGTGAAGAGCCCATTTCGCAGAGTAGGATTGACGGGAGGGTCGGTGTGGAATCTGCAGTTAGATAGAGTTACTATCAGAAAAAGTATTTCTTTTTTTTAAATTTAATTTGTTTATTGGTGAACATCACATTCATGGATGTTCAAAGGACGACCATTTTGACTTGCATATATATAATAAATGAACCATCATTAGATAAAAAATATATATTACATCACATTTGCACTTTCTGTACTTCTCTGCATGTCCAGCTCCACCATTGGAGACACCACGGGATCTCCTCGATAGTTATTCCAAAGCGTCCACTTCCTGTCCCACTATTTCGGGCACCCCCTCGCTAAGAAGACTTCTGTTTTCGCCAGTATGCATCTATCCAGCTCCTTCTCACACGTGTGGACTCGTGGTATGAGCACTCCCCCCCATCCTCTCGCTATCTCCCATTTAACTAACGTGTATCCTAGCGTCGTGAATTGCTTTTCCACTTCCGTGAGGTCGGTCGCCTCCCAGATATTCAACAGTCCCAATTGTGGTGTTAGTACAATCTCTTTATGTAGGGCCACCTGCATGTGTTCCGAGGCCTCTTCCCAGAAACTACGAATCTTCGGGAAGCTCCAGAGAGTGTGGTAAAATGTGGCCTGCTGGCCACATCCCCGCAGGCATAAGTCGTCAGCTCTGGACCCTATTTTCGCTAGTGTCTGTCTTGACATGTATGAGCGGTGTAGTATCCTCAATTGGATCAACCTAAACTTAAGTGTAATGGCCGCCTCCCGAGGGGACATAAGTGCCTCCTGCCAGTCCTCGTCACTAATCAATCCCAAATCACCCTGCCACCGCTCCCTGAGTCTTGAAAAGGTATCCGGGAGATTATTGCATAATTTCTTATATGTGAGAGATATTGCCTTCGAATTTAGGGGCCCATCTAGCAACCTATCCTCGAGTGGTGAATATTCTGGTATGTCCGCAAAGGACGAGAAGGCCGTCATCAGAGCATGCCGGATTTGCAGGTATCTGTATGTTTCTCCCCGAGCCAGGTGATACTGCTTCTGGAGGTCCTCAAATGTAAGTAGAGTTCCCTTTTTAACTAAGTCTTTTACTGCCGAGATACCTATAAGCTCCCACTTATCAAACCCGGGCTGGTAACACAGCATTACCAGTTTCTGCGTACACCAAAGTGGCATTGCCTTAGTGAGGATGCCAACCCAGCCAAGGCGGGACAGTACTGTTCGCCAGATCTCTAAAGTGTGTAGGGTGGGCCCGAAGAATCGCCCCTTATTCTTCTTATCGCTTGTGTACAGGGCTCCTAGGTAGCCGGATTGATCAGTTTGGCATTGGTCAGGAATATATGCTGGGTCAACCGGAGGACGGTATATCCAATAATTAACAGTTACCAACTGTACTGTCCAATAATAGAGTTGCAGGTCGGGAAGTGCAATGCCTCCATCGTACCAGCTTTTTGTTAGCTTCTTTATTGCCACCCTTGGGGCCCTCCCATCCCACAACAGCTTACGGACCTCTCCCTCCACTGCCTTGAAATACGAGTCTGGAACTTTATATGGGCAGTTCTGAAGGATATACAGGAAGCGAGAGAGGGCCAGCATCTTAAAGAGCGCAGCTCTTCTCAGCAACGAATGTGGAAGGGATATCCAATGTTGCACATCCGCTCACAATTTAGCCAACAGGGGGGCCAGGTTAGAGCTGTAAAAGAGATTGGGGTCGGACGTGTCAAAAATTCCTAAGTACCGAAACACTTCCCCCGCCACCACTATAGCGCATCCTGCCGGAAGCTTAAGAACCGTGCCCTGCAGCATAAACAACACAGACTTGGGCCAATTGATCGCATTTTCGGAGTATTTACCAAAATTTGTAAAGATGTCAAGCACCACCGATATAGATCTGTATGGAGAAGCCAAGTACAGCAGTATATCGTCCGCATATAGGGATATTCGATCTTCCACACCATCTGCCCACCTCATCCCTCGGACCATAACATCTTTACATATCCAAGCCGCTAGGGGCTCTAGTAACAGAGAAAATAACAAGGGGGATAGAGGGCACCCCTGTCTAGTACCTCTTCGGAGCCTATATTCCCGGGACGTAGGACCGTTTACCCTCACTTGTCCCAAGACATCTGTGTATAACAGTCGAACCCAGGCTATAAACTTGGGACCCAGACCCATCCTTTTTAGGACTTCAAACATGTATGGCCATTCTATGGAATCAAAGGCCATTGAGGCATCGAGTGACAGCACCGCGGCGTCCTCCTCATTGTATTTTCTACGGGCCATCACGTTATGTAAGCGCTGTAAATTGTGGGCCGTATTTCTTCGAGGTAGAAACCCAGACTGGTCCGGGTGGACCAATGTTTCGATAACCGACACCAGCCTGTTGGCCAGGACTTTCGCTAGCACCTTTGCCTCCACATTAATCAACAAAATCGGTCTATAGGAGCCCCATGCTTCCGCCGGTTTGCCCGTCTTGTGGATTACTGCCTTAGTAGCCAATCTCTGATCCACTGGCAGCCGGCCCATCTCCAGACTCTCCTCGTACATGGCCTTTAAATGCTGGATTGTGCGGGAGGCAGTGGCTTTTAATAATTCATCTGGGATGCCGTTGGGTCCCATCGCCTTCCCCGACTTGATCTGCCCTATAGCTTTGCCAATCTCTTCAGCTGAGAGAGCCTCATCCAATGTCTCCCTATCTGCCTCTGAGAGGGCTGGCACGTCACTATCCTGGAGAAGCTTGAGCGAGTCCTCAGCCGCGTAGTGAGTAGAGGGGGAATATACCTTTTCTAGGTGAGCCGCGAATTCCTCTGCAATTTCCTGTGGATGTGACACCGCGTCACCCCCTGGTGTCGTCAGCTTGTGTACCCATCTCAATCCCTGTTCTCGTATCTCTTGCCAAGCCAGTGTCCTGCCCGCTCTATTCCCCATTTCATATATTCTA
Source organism: Triturus cristatus (assembly GCF_964204655.1). Classification (NCBI taxonomy): domain Eukaryota; kingdom Metazoa; phylum Chordata; class Amphibia; order Caudata; family Salamandridae; genus Triturus; species Triturus cristatus. The sequence continues at coordinate 262,811,292 of NC_140585.1, forward strand.
TGCTGGGTGTGGCGATACTTGGCCAACATGTGTTCCTTGGTTTTAAGCCGATATTCATCCTGCTTCAGTAGAAGCATGTGCGCCGTATCAGGAGAAGGATTCTGTGCAAGCTCCCGCTCTAAGTTAAGAAGGTCATGTTCCACCTGTGCCACGAGCACACGCTTCTTAGTGATGTATCCCATCTTCAAAGATAAGGCCTGCCCTTTCAGAACTACCTTATATGCCTCCCATATTGTCTGAACGGATGTGACTGAACCGACATTTTCCGAGAAGTAGTTCTCCGTTTGTGTACGAAGTTCTTCCCTATAGTCCGGTATGTGTAGAAGCCATGGGTTGATAATGATGGTGGTACGTGCCTGCCTTTCCCAGTGTGTATACTCCACCCAGACCGGGGAGTGGTCAGATATGCCCCTCGGCAGAACTTGGGATTTTACAAAATTGCCCACAGATGACAGATGTGTGAGGAAGTAATCTATACGTGATAAGCTGTGGTGCATGCCTGAGAAAAAGGTGAATAGCTTGTCCGTGGGCTGCACCAATCCCAGTGCCGCCACAAAGTCAGCCATCAAGACATTGGATTTCGCCTGTGATCTCGGTGGATGGCGATCGACTGTGTCATCCAACGTCATGTTATAGTCGCCTCCCATAATCAATGCGTCTTCTTGGACAGAAGAAAAGTATTTCTGAAGGTAAGTAACTTGTTCTACTGATAGACACATCTAACTGCAGATTCCTCAGCTTAGCATAGATACCCAAGCAATACCTCCCAAGAGGTGGATCTGCAAACTGGCTCAAACCATATAATGTTGGAGGACCAAACGTAATGTATGTCTTGACAGACCTGACTGTCCACACAGTAGTAATTTCTGAACCAGTAGAGTTACACCCATGAAGTGGCTTGGCAAATGTCCACAACAGGTACCCCGCATGACAACGCAGTAGTAACAGCCTTGGCCCTAGTGCAATGACCCAGAAAGACTCCAGATGGCAGCTCTCTAGCTAGTGAGTAGCATATCTTAATGCAGTGATCAATCCATTGTACAGCCTTTCCCTTTTTTGCTCGAGTAAACCCAATGAAGAGCTGATCTTCCACCCAATGGTCTTTGGTGCGATCAGTGTAAAATAAAATAGCTGTCTTTGGATCTATGAGATTGGTGTCTCTCGTCTTCCATGGCGGCATGAGGCAGTGCGACAAAGGTAGGCACAGAGATACTCTGGAGGACATGGAATGAGGAGACAACCGTCGATAGGAAGGAGGGAATTGTCCGAATGACCATTCTTGCAAGGATAAACCTGATGTAAGGAGGGTGAACTGACAGAGCTTGAAGCTAGCTGACCCTCCTTTCTGATTTAATGCCCACTAAGCGGGTAGTTTTGAGAGTCAAGAGTCAAAGAGGACAGCTGTGTAGTGGCTTGAAGGGATAACACGTTAGAAACATGATGACCAGATGGAGGTCCCTCAATGTGCACAAAGAGGTTTGGAGGGAAGAAGTCCTGTAAACCTTTCAGGTAATGAGTCACAATAGGTGACTTGAGCAGGGAAGGTTGGCTCAGCAACCACAGGAAAGCTGCAATGGCTGACGAGTAACCCTTAACAGTGCCCAGGGCAAAGCCTTGCCGGGCTAAAAATAGAACAAACTGCAACACCTCTGACAGTGGTGCAAAAAGGGGGTCCACATGAAGTGAGGAGCACCAGGCTACAACCTTATAGCAACTGCAGGCGTATATTGTTTTTTTGGAGTGACGCTTGGCTGCCAGAATGACATCAAAGACCTTGGGAGGAAGATTGAAAACCTTCTACTGCCACTGCTCAATCTCCATGCATGAAGGAGGAGCATGCACAGGTGTTAGTGGAAGACCTTGCCCTGCTGCTGTGACATGAGATTCTTCCAAAGGGGCAGCCTACTAAGAGGACGATGCTCATGCTCAGGAGTTCAAGTTACCATACTTTCAGTGTCCAATGGAAGCCACTAAGAGGACTTGGGTAAGATCAGTCCTCTTGAGAGGTGATATAGTGTGCCCATAGGTGCCCCAACCATGTCAGTGGTAGGAGCCAAAAGAGACTGGGTAGATAGAGAAAGCCAGAGAGACCTGGTGATGACCTTGTTCTCTCAAAAGAGCTCAAGTGTTGTGTGAGCTTAATCGCCAAATGGGCGTTAGCTGTCTAAGGGCATGTCGATCAGGGATGCCTGGACATCTCCTGAGAACCCAGTGGACCGCAACCAAGCATGAGGGTATAGGGCCACTGTAGAAGGCAAGACTGTGCCTAGTTGTTGTCCAACCCACATCTGATGAAGAACTTTGCTGCATCCCGGCCATCCACAAGGGCTTGGTTGAGGATGGCATGGCCCTCCTTAAGAAGCATGGGAAGCAGGGGTGAAACCAAGTTCCACAATGCAATTTGTGAAATGCATTTGGGTCGACTGTAAGAGTTTAGAGGTTGAGGCCTGCACAACCAGGGAAAGGGTGCTGGGAGAGGAAGGCTGGGTCTGCTAGGGTGGAAGGTTGCCATTGGGCAATCATACGGCGCACAACAAAGTTTAGCCCAAGTCCAGAGGAGAACATCGGCGAGGGCTTCATTGAATGGGAGCAAGGGCACAGCTGAACCCATTCATTGGTGAAGCACCTCAGTCAAGAGGCTGATCTTGACCTCGACTGCTGGTAGCTGCAGGTCAAGGACCTCTGCTGCTCTGCTCATCACAGTGACGAAGGGTGCGCCTACCTCCAAGACTGGGCTCGGAGGGAAAAGCATGCCAGAGTGTGGGGATTTGTCCAAACCACTGGAATCACTCAGCTGCTTGCACCAGATTTCAGCTGGATCAGGGTCCTCCTCCATAGAACCAAAGACTTCCACTTTGTCTAACCCTTCAGGGAGGAAGAGACTATCAACTGGCAGGAAGTCCAGGGGTTGGTAGGGCCTGGACTGTGCAAGCAATGATGTCGAACAGTGCCAGGGTGGTGCCGGCTCAGGGTCTGGGATGATGAAAGACATGTTATTGAGCAGAGCTGGCAGTTTCAAGTATGCCGCCAGAAGGGAGAGAGAGGCGGAGGAAGAAGGCACCCATGAAGGCTTCGTTCAAGATCTGAGGGTGGATCGTTCAAGATCTGGGGGGGTCTGTCAACAGGCGTCAATGGCGGACCCCCTGGCGGTAACCCAGCCAGGGCACCTTGGGCTCCGCACGTCCCGGTGGCCCAAATATGGCATGGCACCGTAGATATCTTTTAATTGGTCAAGCATCATTCCAGCTCTGTTGAACTTGGGGTAGTGCTGAGCAGGCCTTGACATTGGCTCTGAAGGTGGAGTGCAGAACCTAATGGAACAGCGTTTTGACGGAGAAGGTATGGAAAGCATCAGCATTTTTTTCTTGTTCTTTTTTGACTTACCCAACATGAAGGAAGCGGTCTTAGAGCACGAAGATGACTGTCCATGGGATTGTCCACAGGAACCGCTCAAAGAACAGCATGGAGCATTCTTCTACCATGCCGCCAGCAGCTTCATTGCTTGCTTGAATACCGCTTTGGGGTGCATCCACTTTCACTCGTCTTAGCCCCATGCACCTGAGGCAAACTAAGTGGGGATCAGACACAGACATCTGTCTGAGACATTCTAGGCAAAGTTTAAACCATGTAGTTTCGTAGTGGACATATTCCTAGGACAGTGGGAGCAATGGCCCAAGAAGTGTCAACAAAAAGTTTGAAAAGTATGATAAAGAAATGACCACGGTAGCTCTCAGGATCTGTGCTGTTGGTCCAGACAAAAAGGAACTTATGCCAGAGTGACGCATGTAGGTGCACCTCGAAGTCACTTCAGCCACGGACAATGCAGAGCCTATAGACACCAGAGATATTGCTCAAGATTTTCCGGATTCAGTCTGACGCCTGGGGAATATTCTAAGGTGAGGAATCTGCAGTTAGAAGTCTCTATCAGAACACTGACTTTGGAAGAGTCATCCCAGTACTATGCGCTCTTTTTTAAACATTTAAGGTCAAACATAGCCATATGTTAAATGAAATGGATTAACTGCTTTTCCTTGAAGTTCTCCAGGCACCTCTGAAGAGACTGGTACCATCAAATGGCGTGTCCATTAGTGATGCCTAAACGTCACTCGACAAGTCTGTGGATGTCATCCATGCATGGTGTCAAAGCACCATGCTGGGCCTGACTGCTCTACCAGTGTTCAGTCCAGAATAGATGACGTACTTCACTGCACTCAGACCATCTTGGATTATCTGCGCCAGATGACAATGCATAATCATCATATTGATTGTGCAGCAGCAACTGAATTTTGATTATTATCGTCTTGTCACCCCTCTAGTAATCTATGAGTCTCTTTACCTAACTGTTACAAAATGTGTTGGATGAAAAGAAAATATGTGTAATACCTCCACAAAAAGTGTATGATTGCAAGATTTATTTAGAATTCAACGTTTTTATTGTGTGGTTACGAAATCAATTGAACACAGCTTAGCTGCCTACATCAGACTGCCGGCAGAGTGCAAAGCAAGGAGAATGACACAGCGTGAAGGTCTACATCCCGGAGGACGACCCCGCGTTTATTCAAGCAAAGGCAAAATGCAGAGGCCTCTAGCGGAGAAACCACTTTTAGAAACACAAAAACAACAAAAAAACACCCCCCTCCCCCAATCCACCCTCCCTCCGCATCAGTTCAAGCCCGACCAACAATTACACACCACCGCCCTCAAGGAATGGACCATCATCTAGCTACTCCAGCGCTGGCTGCTCCAGGAGGCTCTAAGGGAATAAGCTGTAAGATTTGCAAATATTTCAGGCAAGTTACCTCTCTCATGTCCCTAGTGAGAATCTGCAAGAACGGAGCCCAGAGTTTAGCAAATTCCCTGCCTTTCCCATCTGCACTCAGCGACAGACGCTCCATAGCCAGCTGCTCCCAACGTCTGAGGATCCAATCACGGGGATCCGGGGATACCAGGGACCCCCAGTGCGCTAAAAGCACTTGTCGGGCCACCAACAAAGCCATGGCTATCTGTTTACCCCGCAATGATTTCAGTGGGAAAAACTTAGGATGGGGAAGACCGAATAGTGTGTATTCAGAAGCGCGGGGCAACTTGATCTGGAAGGCCGCATTCACATCATCTAGGACTGCTGTCCAATAACGCACCTGCTTCGGGCAGCGCCATAGCAAATGAACTAGGGTGCCAGGCAGACCACACCCCCGCCAGCAGAGGTCCGATCTGGATCGATCCCAAGTCTTAATGCGCACTGGGGTATGTCATCTTGAATGCCGCCATCCGTCCGTACCACGACAACTTGAGCCGCGACCAAGCCACCAATGCTTTGGCCGTATGCTCCATCAACGAGGCATAATTAAGAGCAGCTGTTCTAGCTGTGGCCGCCGCCAGACGAATGCCTAGGTACATGACGTCCGAGTGCGACCACTGGAAAGCAAAGTCCTGCTGCATATCCAACACCTCAGCTGCCGGCACGAACAGATTCAGAATTTGCGACTTTGTAAAGTTGACTTTAAACCCCGCCACCGCCCCAAAGGCAGTTAACTCCTTGGTCAGATACGGGAGCGTGGACCGGGGCTGTGTAAGCGAAAGAATGACATCATCGGCATACATGGTGATTTTATGCGTATCAGCTCCGAATTTAAGGCCCACGATGTCAGAATTTGAACGAATACGCTGGGCAAAAGGCTCCATGTAGAGCGCAAACAGGAGTGGGGATAGAGGACAGCCTTGCCTCGTGCCCCGGGCAATGGTGAAAGGCGCCGACTTACACCCATTCACCCTCACCGCCGCCGTGGGGGAGGCATATAAGCAACTTACCCATCGAATAAAGTTATCCCCAAACCCGAAGCCGTGCAGCACCGCAAATAAGTATTCCCAATCTACGCGGTCAAATGCCTTCTCCGCGTCAATCGAGAGCAGGAAGGCCTGCATGCGCGATCGGTGGACAAGATCAAGGAGGTGCAGAATGCGCTTCGAGTTATCCCCACCCTGTCATGTCAGAATGAAACCGGACTGATCCGGATCGATAATATCATCCATAAGGGGGCTAAGTCGAGCGGCCAAAACACCCGTGAAAAGATTCGCGTCTATATTAAGGAGTGAAATCGGCCTGTATGACCCACACTCCGCGGGATCCTTTCCAGGTTTAAGTATCACAGAGACCGCAGTCTCAGACATGGAGGGCGTCACCGCCCCGGATGTGAGGAAGGAGTTAAAGAGCCTTGTTAAAAGGGGAGCCAGCTCCATACAAAACGTTTTATAAAATAAGGCCGTGAAGCCATCCGGACCCGGGGACTTAGCAATTTTTAAGTGCGAGAACGCCGAGACTACCTCTTCAACGCCGAGTCAAGCGTGGCTGCCGACGATGCAATTAAAGGGGTGGGATCGCACGCCCGCAAGTAGTCCTGCGCGTCCTGCATGGGTGCAGCATCTTTCGCATAAAGGCGCTGATAAAACTGGTGAAAGGTCTTGATGATAAGGGCATCCGTGGTATGCTCAACCGTGTTCTGGTCACGAATGGAGTGAATTGCAGACGTCTGCGTTTGCGCCCGCAGCCAATGAGCAAGCATCCTCCCACACCGATCCCCGCTGAGGTAGAATTTGTGACGCAGACGCAAAAGAGCATGCTCAGCCCTATCTAAATCCAAATGTTTTAGCATGCGCCGCCGCTTCTCTAACTCTCTCCACACCCTTGGCGCACCGGTCCGCTTATGGACTGCCTCCAATTCTCCCACTTCCGGCTCTAACTCCGCGCTTCTCCCTGCGCAGCTTCGCATAAGACGCAGCAATTGCAATGAATTCACCCCGCGTTACGAGTTTCAACGCTTCCCACACCGATGCTAAGGCCGTAGCCTCCCGCTTATTCTCAGAGATGTAGTGCACAATAGTATCCCGGATTCGCTTAGTGACTTCCTCGGAATGAAGAAGGGAATCTCAAAGACGCCAGCCCGGAGGTGTTGACCGCACGCATCGCGCAGGGAGGAGGACCGAGATAAGAGCATGATCCGAAACGGAGCGGGGGGTAATCTTCGCTGCGTGCAAAAGAGGGAGAAGAAACGAAGAGGCTAAAAAGTGGTCAAGGCGCGCATATGTTTTGTGTACCGCTGAGAAGTAAGTGTAATCATGCGCATTCGGATGCTGAACTCGCCACACATCACACAGCCCGCAGTCAGACAACCACTGCTTACCATCCTGCGACAACGCAGCCTGAGAAGACCTCTGTTCTGACCTATCTAAGAGAGGGTCCATTACCACATTGAAATCCCCTCCAATCAAGAGTGCCGAATCAGGGGAGGCAAGCACCTCGGACAGGGCCCGGCGCAAAAATGTCCCCTGGCGTTCATTCGGGGCATATAACGACCCCACTGTCAAGCAAGCATCCCCCCACTGGATCCTGACAGCCAACAGCCGCCCCCTTATGTCCGCCACTGTGGAAACAACTTTACACTGTGATTTTGCACTAAGAAGAATCGCCACTCCACTTTTCTTAGACGGTCCCGAGGACCAGAACTGTTGCGGGAACCGCCTATCCCTCATGCGCTTAGTATCCGCAGCTAGCAGGTGGGTTTCCAGGAGGTAAACATACATTGCCCCAGCATTCTCTAAGAGGGAGAGGATTGCAGCTCGTTTGACCGGATTATTCATCCCCCTTACGTTTAAAATAACAATTTTCAGGTCCTTACCCAACACAGTAATCGGGAAGCACCGGGCTAATTATCCGCACCAGAGGCGACGAGGGCCAGCTGACTCAAACCAGTGAACTGATTCGGAGCACCAAATTAAAACCCAAGCCCACCCTGTGCAACAACCAAATAAAACCCCTGCAAAATAGAAAACAGTGAGCAAACCAAAAAACATGACAATAGTTTGTCTCAAAGTTCAGTGTTTGGGGAACGTGGCACAAGCCCAAACCGCCACAGGTCATCCGCAGTCGCGGGAGAAGTCACTCATCGGCAAACCATCTCCTTCCCCCGGCGCCAGATAAAGAACCCAAGTGGACGCCATAGGGAAGAACTCAAGGTGTCGCCGTAGTGTCCATGGCCTGCAATACAGAGGAGAGCACTGCCTCTCGGTCCAGCCTGCTAGCAGCCATGTCAGGAGCGGGGCTCACCTGTGCTGCTCCGGCGCGCCGCCACCCCGAGGAGTGGCGGCGCATGCGGGGAGGCTACCCGCCAGCTCCCGCTCCATCAGCAGGCTTCTCAATGCGCAGTAAGTCATACGCTTCCTCCAAAGATCGAAGCTGGTGTAATGTGCCTTTGTACTTGAAAATGAGACAAAACGGGTGGCCCCAGGAGTAGGGGATTTGTTGCTCGCGAAGGTGGCTGGTAATGGGCTTAAAGGCTCTGCGCTTACTAAGAGTGGAGGTGGCCAAGTCCTGGAAAAGCATGGGTTGGTGACCACGGAACTGCACCGGATTCAAATCCCACGCTCTACGCAGGATGCGCTCCTTCAATTGAAAGTTATGAACGCACACAAGGATATCAGGAGGGGGAGCTTTGGCACCACGCGGGAGCCCCACACGATGGACTCGGTCCAACTGTATCTCCGTTAGCTCCTCGTCCCCGAGAATCTGCAGAAACAAAGCACTGATGTAAGCCCGCAGATCGTCGCCCTCGCCCTTCCAAGGAACCGCTCGAATTCGAATGTTGTTACGTCTGGAGCGGTTCTCCAAATCTTCCATGTGCGCCTGGAGCTCCATGTTCTGGTCCCTCAGATGCAACATTTCCTGCTGAAGCTGATGTAGATCGTCCTCCCTGCTGAGATCATGCTCCTCCAGCGTCACAACCCGCTCCCCAATGTCTTCGACGTCCCGCCTCACCTTGCGCAAGTCAGCAGATAGTTGCGACCGAAGGTCCTGGATGTCCTCCTTGATAGCAGAGAAGAGTTTGAGCATAAAGGCCTTAGTCGCTGGCGCGTCTTTCTCGTCCACCGATGGAGCCCCAACTGCAGGTGGCAGGGCCGACGACCCCGCCGTCTTCAGCATAAGGTCTTTCAGAGACTTCTCCCTTTGTCCTCGGGACGACGACATCTCGGTCCCGGCGTGCCTCACCACCTCCTCAGCTGCCACCAAGCCAATGCAAAGCACCTGACCTCCCAACTGCACCTGAACCGGCCAGACAGGACAGAGCGCGCACGCCGATACTCCTCTGTGACAGCGAGAACACCGCACCAGCCGCTCCTGTCGTCGCGCCCCTGCAGCTGTATAATCGCCTGCAGGTCAAGCAAGGCTCACCGCCGCCTCCAACCGCCATTCGCAGGGTGGACCAGACCAGGACCCACGAAAACTAAGAGGGCCAGGAAGACCAAGCCCGCCACCTCTCGCCGACTCAGGGATGAGGCCAGCTCCAGCTGGGCACCAGGACACAGCAGACCCAACAGCCCTCCTCCGTTGGTCGCCTCACAGGCGCGGGATTGAGGTAGAGGCGCTGCCCGCAGATTCCACTAGACGTCAACACTCAGTCCATCAGGGCAGGTATCAGCAGCCACTCCAGCTGTAGTACGATAGACGGAGCAACCAGGCCTCAGCACGTCAGGCCCTGCAGTCTCCATCAGGTAGGCCCATCCTCCTGACCACAGCCCGGGCCCCTGCGCGCTCCTCCTCCGTCTCTGGGCCCAGCGCCGGACCAGCCACACCACTGCAGCCACTTGTCAGGCCCCCCAGCTGGGCCAAAGGCTGCCCATCACCGCCGCGCACCTCCTCACAAAGCACCGCTCCGTCCGCCGATGTGCAGACCGACGCCCCCCAGTGCCGAACCGCCTCACCTCACGTTCCTCAGGGGAGCCGTCGTCACCCGCAGGCCGCCTTCCAGATGCGGGGCTTAAGCAGGGAGCATCACCGCTGCACTCTCCCAGCCCCGTTAGGCGTCCGGAGCCTCAGCCGCCATTTTCCTAGCCCCGACCAGACCGTCACCTCCACACATGTAATGGCAAGCGCCACGGAGCACCCGCTGGCGCCGCCTCGCCAAGCCTTCTCCGGGGTCGCTGCCACACACATAGGGCACCAGGCAGCAATAGAGGTGCGCTGCCGCCACGGACCACTGGCGCAGGCCCACCGCCGGCCTCCCGCCGGGCCGCAGCAAAGCCGGGGCCGGGGGAGATGTGCCACACGGAAGCAGTCCCCAGCACTGAAAATCACAGCAGAAGCCGACACCAGCTCCGGAGCAGTAACCGGCCAGCAAGGCACCCACCGGAGAGCATGGATGGGCGCCAGAAGGGGAGATATACAAGGCTGAGAAACAACGGCGCCGGAGGGATAGAGACTCACGTCCTATCTCGCCGCCATCTTGGCCACGTCCCCTGCAAGATTTATTTAGAGCCTGGAGCAGCAACTGAGTGTATGAATTTACGGATTAGAGACGGAACACTTCAGGCAGCATATTGATGAAAATCTAGTCAATGGATTTATCAGGCCATCACAGTCCACATCTTCTTGACCTCTATTTGTTGCGCCAAAGAAGGGAATGAATTGAGCAGAGCAATAAACGTTTATTATTATAAAGAATATATATTGATAATCGCTGCCTTCAGTCCGTCTAGATCAGATTAAATATACAAAGATTATTTTACTAAACTCGATCTTAGAGGTGCCTATCATTTGGTCAGTGATTGTGATTGAGATGATTCGAAAACCACCTTGCCTAGTAAATTTGAGTACCAGGTCATGCCCTTTTGACTCTATAATGTCCCTATTCATTAAATGTTTTGTTAATGAGGTTTTAAGAGAGAGATTGAATAAGATTTGATTTACTCTGATTCTTTAAATTCCAGCTCCAAAGAAAGGGCGAGTTTTAAAATTATAATTGAGAGTGCAAACACCGAGATTGTCAGAAAGCTATATCACAGGCAATACTATCAGTTAAATCCTCAATGTTTACACTATAGTTATACTAAAGCTCTCCTTTACTCTTTCAATATCATCGCTCCTATAGTGCAGATTTTGTCCATTTGAGCAACCCGGCATGTGGCAATATCCAGGGTCTCTCTTTCTTACTTCATTTGTCTTTTCCCAGTGTAGTGTAGTTCAAATATCCCTGATAGGCTCTGCGCATTGGAATAACATACACTATAGATTTGACATAGGACTAAGGTCAGTATGTCTCTATCGAGTGTATTAAACTTAATTACTTGTGTGTGCCAGCTAACTCAGAGGTCACTAGAAACTTCTCCAATATACAAGAAGGGATTAGTCTCTGACAACCGCATAAACATGACAACTTTGTTTCCCTTTAGAATCGGAACAGTCTCAGAATCGTGGAAACAATAGATAACAGTTTCACTCAGTCAATCGTGCATGCTTCGTTTCTACAGAGTTGCACAGAAATAGAGAGACTGGCGTTTTCAATAGGGTTTATTGAACAGTCTTATTTCTCGTGCAAGAGATATGAATTGCTACAATCGTATGACAGACTGCGAAGTACAATATGTATGAGGTTAGCAGTAAGATAAAATAATACTGCAATAGCATGGTTTGTAGCTATGACATATATTAATCAAAATACATACATAAATAACATAAGCTAAAATGTGATACTCATCTGATGCTTCTAAATTGTTCCACCCCAGTGTACCTAACCTAAGTGCAGTACGAGGTTTGAAGTAGGTGCCATTTCTAAAGTATAGCTAGCTATATTTTAGTTTAGCCAAGAGTTGGCAAAAGTTTCTCTAAGTTCTAGTCAGCTCCATACCTTAGAATGAGAGAGGTTGGAATCTCTTTTCTGGACTCGATAGTCTAACCCCCCGCAAGGGAAGTCAGCGAGCACTGGAGCTGGATCCTCTGCGAGGAGGATGGCAGCGTCAGGTCAGTGCATCAGGCTGGAACTCGGTCTCCTTCCGAACTTGCCGAGGTGAACCACATAGTCTGGGTTGGATCGAATCCTCCGGGAACCGCAATTTGCCAGGGCAAATGCTGGTATATTTATACCTTGAAGGTGTCTAGGAATGCCAGTATTGACGTAAAAGTCGGGCAGAGGAACGTCATGAATGAACCCCCAAGGAATAGATGTTCATGCATACTTAATGAGTTCTTGGAGAATTCAATATTCAAGCTGAGGTAAATTCCTAAAGGCTTAAGGGTCCAGTTCTCCAAGAATTCGTTGTGACGTGGATGGACGGATGTAGGTGGCCATGCCTGTATTTGGTTTGTACGGACAATGTCTAAATAAGGGCCGGATTTCTATGTCCAAATAAGGGCAATGTGAATTGTACCTATAAAAGGGCATAAATCGGGAAACCTATATACGGAATCTAAATCAGCACACAACACCCACTCCAGTTTCGTATGAACGACGTTACTAAATCCTAAACATTCTAAACATATCTTAAAACAGAGTTTCTCATGGGTTTGCTAAAATAAGCTAAAAACATATCAAAAACATATGTCCTAAATTACTTCACAAAACCATTGTGATGCATAAAGTGTTGCACATATTAAAGGCAATGTTTAATTCTAAGCATAGGATCACATTGGAATGCTAAATGAATGAACCAAAATATATACATGTGATGAAATGGCTCGTAAATACAGAAGAAAAAAGGGGCTGAAACCATTTCATATCAGGTTACACAAGTCAAATTGTTTTTCATGACAAGGTGGCATACTGTCCTTGGAAACGTTATCAAAGAATTCTGTTCTCTATGTATAGTTCTACTATAAGCAAATTACTGTGCCAAAAAATGAAAAATACAATTTTAGGACGGGAAGGAAAAAAATATATAATCATAGAAAAAGTTTCAAAGTCAGTATCACGTTTGAAAAAGAAAAAGGCCAAATTCAGAATCTCTCCGGAACACTGTGTGCTTCAATCAAAAGTCAGTGTGTGGGGATGGAGAAATCATAAAATTTTCTAATCCTGTAGACAACAAGTCGTCTACCGTTGTGGGTGAGAGTTGAAATACCTCGTGTAGAAGATCAACAGCACATAGATGCGAACTATCGCCTTCAGCATGGGAAGCATCAACAATGTCCAGATTGGATGTTACCTGCACGCCTGGTGTTTCCTCTCGTACCTCAGCAGTAGCATGTTGCGCCTGTGAGATCTCAATGAATGCCGCCATCAGGATTGGTAGCCACTGGGGACAACACATAGCATGGGCCGTTATCGGGTCCAGCAGAGTATCTATATCCGTAGGCATTTTTCACCGCATAGCAGGCAGCGTAGAACAGGTAAGATGCAATCTTGCCAAATTGGTCTGAATGACAGAAACTAAGTGGTGTTTAATTCTCGTAGACGAGGTAAACCCAGAATTTGGACGATGCGCTCACGACACCACATCTCCAATAGAGTTCTTTCCATGGTGAACTGGGTGTCGCTGGTGATTTGGCTTGCCATATCGTAGCAGTAGGAGCAAAAATAGATTCCCTGCAACAAGTGCTAAAAGGAGCGGCAGTCCGCCAAACATAGAGTGCACGAAGTTTGGAAAAATTCCGAGGATTGCTTGAAAAGGTGCTAACAGTCCTGCACACACGTTGGCGCGATGGGCGGGGGCTGAGGGTACGCTCCGGGTGCAATTGGCCCTTCGGAGGGATGATGAGAAGGCACTGGCGATGGCCCGGGCATGGGAAGCGTTGGTGGTGGAACTTCAGGGGTTGATGTCTGATGCTGGGGAAGAGGAGAGCACATCTGACAGGCAGGAGGTAGCGGGGAGCGGGGAGTAGAAGGGGACTGGCGGTGGGCCCTGGCCGCCCGCACCTTGGCTCGGCATGAGGGAAGGCTCTGTTTGATTAGGGAGAGGTTGGGCTCCTGTATCTTAATTATCAGGGAGGAGGGGTGCATCGGAAGAGGGGTAGGGGATGGGGGCACACTGACATAGGGTGGGGGAGGGGGGGTAGGGGACTGGGTAGGAAGGTTGTTCCTTCTCCTGGATAATTGGTCGTGATGATAAATATGTGGCACTTCCTGGACGGGTGGAGGCAAGGGGATGTTTGCTGAGTTGTTGATTTGGAAAATGTTAGAAATGGGGGTCTCTAGTTGGCAATGGCTGGCCACTGTCCAAGTAGGGACCCTTCTTCCTAAGTCAGAGTAAGCAGCCTACACCCTTTGACAACCCCTGCTCAACCCTGTGGTAACGTAGCACGAGCAGCTAGGCTTATCTCAGAGGCAGTGTGTGAAGCATTTATGACCATACACAGTAATATAATGAGGAACACTACAAATGGACACCACTCAAGTAGTTATGAAAAATAGGTATTTTTATATAGACTTAATCACAAGACCAATAACAGTAAAAATCCACAATACTATAAAAATATAATTACTTTAGAAATGCTGCAAGGAAAAATAGTTCAGGATGCACAAAGTGATGTTTAGTTCAAGGCAGGGGTCTCTGCGACCCTTTTACTCACAAAGTATCTGGTTCCTGGAGCAAAGCAACAAAAACGTCGCTAAGGTGTTGTAGCGTTAAACTTCCTCACGCTAACCAGCGATGCGTTGAATCCTTACCGCAAGGGAGGATGATGCGCTGGGTTGCGGGCAGGACAAAGCGACAAACTTCCTCACGCTAAACCGGTGATGCGATGAGATCCTTGCCGCGAAGGGAGGATGATGCACCGAGCCTGTTGCGTGTGCGATCTTGCTGCGCTGACAAAGATGGCGCTCCGCGAGGAAGCGACGATCCGGATTCGATGCGGGGAAAATGGCGAACGCTCGGCGTCCGAGCTGCGATGATCCTGTTGCGATGATTTTCAGATAGCGGGCGTTTCCGGGCCCGCTGGCGAATGATGCGATCTCCTTGGGGGTAGCGAGCACTCGGCGACAGCGGAGCGGCGATTTTCCTCACGCTCACCAGCTGCAGCGGCTCGCTAACGGGGGTTAGCGACGATTTTCAGCGCTCTCTTCTCAGCAGTAGAAATAGAGGCCCTGGAACACACAGGGGCCTCACCTGCAGATAGTAATCCTCGCTGGGAGGAAACAGGAGGCTGATGGTGGAGTCTGATGTGCCTGAGACTCCAGCAGGAGGCTAGCTCTCTTCTAGCCCTTGGGTGATTGCTGTAGCAAAAATAAAAGTCCAATCAAAGTTCTTTTCCTCTTCTTGAAGTCCAGTGGTAGCAGCTGCAGGCCAGTCCCAGAAACAGCACACAAGGCACAAGGACAGTCCTTCTCTTGCAGATTCCTGTAGCCACACGGACAGAGGTTCTTCTTGTTATCCAGGAGCAATACCAATTGTAGGGGTTTGTGCACAAATATTTATACCCCAAAGTCTTTGTTCTTAGGGGTCCCAAGCCTCTGAACCCAGCCAGAACCCGTTTTGCCCAGCCCTGGAGCACTTTGTTGATCAGGCTGCATCCTTCCTTTCAGAAAGAGGGGGTCTGCCTCAGACGCACAGTGGGAGGTGGAGCCAGCTTTCACCTTGCCAGGCACAGCCCTATTCAAGTGCAGGAGCTACCCCTCCTCTCACACCTAGGCAGGTCGCTCTATTCAACCCAGGTCTGACTCAGCCTGTCCTGTCCCTCCAAAACCAGACAGCCAATACACATAATAGCAGAGCAACTGGGAGGCTTAGGCAAGAAAGTACCTATACTCTAAAAGTGGTAGTTTCAAACCCAGAATATAAAAATAACCTTCACTAAAAGATGTATTTTAATATTCTGAGCTCAGGCATACTAGATTCGTTTTTCTACCATGTTCTGTGGGTCAGTTAGGACTATAGGATGTAATAGCCCAGACCTTCCATTCTGGCCTATGGAGAACAGGTAGCCTTACAGTAGTGAAAAACGAAATTGGGTGTAATTCACTACTACGACATGCTACATACACCAGGGCATGTCCTACCTTACACATACAATGCGCCCTATCATAAGGGGGGCTTACATGATGCCAAGGGAAGGTTTAGGGGCTGGGAAGCGGGTGCACTTCACAGCCAAGATGGCAGTTCTGGACTGCACGCAGACACTGCAGTGGCAGGTCTGAGACACACTTTACAAGCTGCTTCTGTGGGTGGCACAAACCAGTGCTGCAGGCCCACCAGCAGCATTCGGTTTACCAGCCCTGGGCACACACCGGCCACGCTACTAGGGACTAACAGGTAAACTGAATAAGCCAATCATGGATATACCAATTCATATGTCATCTTTACAAAGGGAGCATTCGCGCTGTGGCACTGAATGGCAGCGGCACAGCGCCCAGAGCATCTATAACCAGCAAAAACAGAGGAAACACAGCGAAAAAAGGAAGGGAGACTCACGCCAATGGTGCCAGGTCTAACACGCGTCCCCTCCAGCTGAAATGTGGGGAGAACTACCCATCCCCTTGGAAGTTCTCTTCACTAAGGCGGAAAAATCTGGACAGACCATCAGCATTGGCGTGTTCTGTACCAGGGCGATGTTCCACCGTAAAGTCCATACCCTGTAGGGAAATGGACCACCTTAACAACTTGGGATTCTCACCCCTCATCTGCATCAACAATCTGAGGGGCCTGTGGTCTGTCTGAACCTGGAAGTGAGTCCTAAAAAGGTATGGTCTCAGCTTCTTCAGTGCCCAGACCACAGCAAATGCCTCACGCTCAATTGCACTCCACTCCTGTTCCCGTGGAAGTAACCTCCTACTGCTGAAGGCTACGGGTTGGTCTAGTCCCTCCTCATTCATCTGTGACAGAACAGCCCCCACCCCATGCTCTGAAGCGTCTGTCTGGACAATAAATTCCTTAGCAAAGTTGGGCGCCAGGAGCACGGGCGCTGTACACATGGCAGTTTTGAGGGCATCGAAAGCTTTCTGACAGGTGTCAGTCCAGTTCACAATCTTGGGCTGCTTCTTGGAAGTCAGCTCAGTCAAGGGGGCAATGATGCTGCCATACCCCTTGACAAACCTCCTGTAATAACCCGTGAGTCCTAAGAAGGCCCTCACCTGGGTCTGGGTCCTTGGGGGCTCCCACGCCAGGATCGTTTCAATCTTGGGCTGTAGAGGTGCCACCTGGCCACTCCCTACCTGGTGTCCTAAGTACACCACCAAACCCTGCCCAATCTGGCACTTACTGGCCTTGATTGTGAGGCCTGCTCTGCGCAGCGCCATCAACACTTCCCAGAGGTGGTGTAAGTGGTCCTCCCACGAGGAACTGAATACTGCAATGTCATCCAGGTAGGCGGCACTGAAATCCTCCAGCCCAGCCAACACCTGATTGACCAACCTCTGGAAGGTGGCAGGGGCATTCTTCATTCCAAAGGGCATCACACGGAACTGGACGGAACTGGTAGTGCCCGTCTGGGGTGGAGAATGCTGACCTCTCCTTTGCCCCATCAGTTAAGGCGATCTGCCAGTACCCAGATGTTAGATCAAACGTGCTGAGGTACCGGGCAGCCCCTAACCGATCTATGAGCTCATCAGCTCTGGGGATGGGGTGCGCGTCGGTCCTCGTGACCGAATTGAGACCTCGATAGTCCACACAGAACCTAAGTTCTGGAGTGTCACCAGGCGCTGCAGCTTTTGGTACCAAGACCACGGGGCTGGACCAGGGGCTGCTAGAGGACTCAATCACCCCTAGAGCAAACATTTTGGAGACCTCCTCCTTGATGTAGGCCCTTACTCGGTCAGTCACTCGGTAAGCCTTGTGCTTGACAGGAGGACTGTCCCCGGTGTCCACCTCATGGACGCACCAGTCAGTGACACCAGGCACCAGGGAAAATAAATCAGGGAATTGCCCCAACAGCTGGCGGCAATCTAACTGTTGCTCAGGGGTCAGTGTGGTGGAGAGGACCACACCCTCCACTGACCCATCCTTTTCTCCTGCACACAGGAGGTCAGGAAGAGGCTCACTTTCCTCCTCCATCCCTGCATCTGTGGCAAGGAGCATGCCCACTTCAGACCTCTCAAAGTGGGGCTTCAGGCGATTCACATGCAGGACCCGCAGGGGGTTACTGGGAGATTTAAAGTCCACCAAATAGGTAACTTGACTTTTGCGCTCCACCACCTCAAAGGGACCGGTCCACTTATCTTGGAGCGCACAAGGCTCCACTGGGGCCAGTACCCAAACCTTCTGACCAGGTTGAAATTCGACCAGAGTGGCATTCTGGTCGTGCCAACGTTTCATCTCCTCCTGGCTGGCTTCCAGATTTGCCTCAGCAATTTTTCTGAAACGCAGAGTTTGGTTCCTGAAGGCCAGGATGTAGCTAAATACATCCTGGGGAGGTTTCCTGGGAGATTGCTCCCAGCCTTCCTTGACCAAACTCAGAGGTCCTCTTACCGGATGGCCATAGAGCAGTTCAAAGGGACTGAACCCTAAGGACTTCTGTGGCACTTCACGGTATGCAAACAACAGGCATGGCAAGAGGACGTCCCACTTACGCCTCAGGGGCTCTTCTAGGCCCATGATCATGCCCTTCAAGGTCCGGTTGAATCTCTCAACCAGACCGTTACCCTGGGGGTGGTAAGGAGTGGTGAACTTGTAAGTCACCCCACACTCCTTCCACAGGGACTTCATATACTGGGAGATGAAGTTGGTCCCCCTGTCGCTCACCACCTCTCTGGGGAACCCCACACGGGAGAAGATCCCCATCAGTGCACGTCCCACCACGGGGGCCGTCACTGTCCTGAGCGGGATGGCTTCAGGCTACCGGGTGGCATGGTCCACCAAGACCAGGATGTACCTGTTGCCCATGGCTGTCTTGGGGTCCAGAGGCCCCACAATGTCGATGCCCACTCGCTCGAATGGGGTGCTAACAACTGGGAAGGGTTGGAGTGGGGCTTTGATCTTCCCCCCACTCTTCCCACTTGCCTGGCAAGTCTCACAGGTCCTACAATACGTATCTGAACTCTTGCGCATCTGGGGCCAATAAAAGTGGGTGACCAGCCTTTCAAAGGTCTTAGTCTGCCCCAGATGTCCTGCCAATGGGATGTCATGAGCCAACCCCAGTAGGAAGGTTCTGAAGCACTCGGGTACCACCAGCACACGGGCTGACCCCGGTTCAGCAACCTTAGGCTCGCTATACAGGAGACTGTTCTCCCAATAAATCAGATGTGAACCGGACACATCACCTGCTGCCTGGGCTGCAGCCTGTTGCCGCATACCCTCAGGAGAGGGGCAAGTTCTCTGCTGTTCACAAAACTCCTCCCTGGTGGGCCCCCCTTCCTGCTGCCACTGGGTCAGCTCAGGCAGGTCCCCCAGGTCGGTACTCTGCTCCCCGGTAGGCTCCAGGGCATCCCCCTCCGGGTCTGCTCCCTCCTGGGCCGTGGGAACCAAGGGGGCCGGTTTCCCGCGCCCCCTGCCCCCTCCCTCTGAGGCAGGGACCTGGGCCATATTCTCAGGCTCCAGGTCTTTCTCAATACTCTCTTTGGCTGCCATGGACCGAGTGGTAGCACATGCCCACTCAGGCAGTCCCAACATTTGCAAGTGAGCTCTCTTCTCCACCGTAGCCCACGGGGAGTTCTCCAAATCATTGCCCAATAGACAGTCCACAGGCATGGCGGGCCTCACAGCCACCTGAAGAGTTCCTGAGACCCCCCCCCCCACTCAAAGGGAACCTGAGCCACCTCACAGTGGCTCTCTGTGTTGTCTGCAGACACTACGGGGTAGAATGCATGGGGTACAACCTGCTCTTTGGACACCAACCGGGAGCTGACAGCAGTTACACTGGCTCCTGTCTCCCTCAGAGCCTCCACTCTATGGCCATTGATGGTTACCCACTGCCTGTATTTTTTAGTGTTATCAGGCAGTGCAGGCTTAGGAACCATTTCAAAGTCTCCTAGTGAGACAAGGGTCAACTCTACGGGGTCCCACCCACCGGGGGCACCCATCTCCTCCTCCCCCAGGGCTACACTAGCAAGCTGGCGGGGCGGTGCACGGGGTGGTGCAGGAGTATCCTTTTGGGGACACTGGGGGTCAAAGTATCTGTGGCCCACCTGGCCACACTTAAAACAAGTAGGGGGCCTCCTTGGAACAGGATTACCTGTTGGAGGCACTGGCTTCTTATCTGGGGGAGGCTGGAATACCACTGCCTGGTTCCCTTGGTAATTATCTTGGGGCCCTCGGTGGAACTCCCTTGGTTTACCCCTGTCCCCCCCACCTCTCTGCTGGGGACCCTGCCCACCTTTGGCGAAGTCTCCCACTGGACCCTTGCGAACCCGGGTGCTCACCCAGCGGTCCGCCTCCTCAGCAAGCTTCCTAGGGTTAGTCAGCTTGCAATCTATCAGATGCTGGCGTAGCTCAGGAAAACAGTTACTAGAAAAATGCTCCCATGCAATCAAGTCATACAGTTGCTCAAAAGTTTCTACTTTGCTGCCTTTTACCCAGCGCTCCATTGCTCTGCCAAAAAAAGACACATATTCTACCCACGTGGTACCCTCTATCTTCTTGCAAGTTCTAAATCTCTGCCTGTACATTTCAGGGGTCAAACCATAGCGGGTAATCAAAGCTTCCTTCATGTGGGCATAAATCATTCTACTTTCTGGGGGTAGGTCCAACAAGGTATCCCTCCCCTCACTCACAAAGCGTCCCCACAACCCCGCTCCCCAATCCTTCTCAGGGACCCGGTGGGACACCATAGCTAATTCATAAGCGGCAAACCATTGCCCAATATCCTCACTTTTATGAAAATCCTTAATAACCTCTTTAGGTATATACACTCTACTCTCATTATGCACTACCGGTATGCTGCCACCAGAGGGGGAGATCTCAATACTCTTGGCCTTAATCTCCAACTCCCTCAAAATTCTCTCATGTTCAAATTTCATCTTCATTATCTCAACTTCCAACTTCTTATTCTCTAGGTCTCTCTGACCATCCAATTTAAGCTTAGCCATCTCCATATTATGCCGCCTATCTCTCTCCCTGTCCTCCATCTCTTCTGGAGTCAGGCCCCTTGAGGACACACTAGTGCCCGGGCTGGAAACTGCTTTATCCCCTACCAAATCTACAATTTCGTCCTGCCGCTCTCCTGCATCCTCTCCTCCCTCCACAGGCTCTTCTACATTCTTTGGGGCATCCCTGGCTTCTAACCAGGCCTTCAGCGCCTTGTAATACTCTTCCCTTTTAGTGAGACCTGTGATAGGGACTGTGAAGCGTTTGCAAAAATATTTGAGCTGCTTGGCATTGTAGGTGTCTAATTTCTCTTCTTCCCAGGAGAGATCCTCAGAGGCATTGGATCTGGGCTTGGCCATTGTAATAATAACTGGCAATATCGATCAAAAATAGAATCAAAAAATCTCAAAAACGTACGTGGTTGTGTTATGGTCTGCACTCACTAGTAGTGTACACTATAATTACTGTATGCAATCATAAATGCAAGTCCAGATCCCACCGCTGTCACCAATGTTAGAAATGGGGGTCTCTAGTTGGCAATGGTTGGCCACTTTCCAAGTAGGGACCCTTCTTCCTAAGTCAGAGTAAGCAGCCTACACCCTTTGACAACCCCTGCTCAACCCTGTGGTAACGTAGCACGAGCAGCTAGGCTTATCTCAGAGGCAGTGTGTGAAGCATTTATGACCATACACAGTAATATAATGAGGAACACTACAAATGGACACCACTCAAGTAGTTATGAAAAATAGGTATTTTTATATAGACTTAATCACAAGACCAATAACAGTAAAAATCCACAATACTATAAAAATATAATTACTTTAGAAATGCTGCAAGGAAAAATAGTTCAGGATGCACAAAATGATGTTTAGTTCAAGGCAGGGGTCTCTGCGACCCTTTTACTCACAAAGTATCTGGTTCCTGGAGCAAAGCAACAAAAACGTCGCTAAGGCGTTGTAGCGTTAAACTTCCTCACGCTAACCAGCGATGCGTTGAATCCTTACCGCAAGGGAGGATGATGCGCTGGGTTGCGGGCAGGACAAAGCGACAAACTTCCTCACGCTAAACCGGTGATGCGATGAGATCCTTGCCGCGAAGGGAGGATGATGCACCAAGCCTGTTGCGTGTGCGATCTTGCTGCGCTGACAAAGATGGCGCTCCGCGAGGAAGCGACGATCCGGATTCGATGCGGGGAAAATGGTGAACGCTCGGCGTCCGCGCTGCGATGATCCTGTTGCGATGATTTTCAGATAGCAGGCGTTTCCGGGCCCGCTGACGAATGATGCGATCTCCTTGGGGGTAGCGAGCACTCGGCAACAGCGGAGCGGCGATTTTCCTCACGCTCACCAGCTGCAGCGGCTCGCTAACGGGGGTTAGCGACGATTTTCAGCGCTCTCTTCTCAGCAGTAGAAATAGAGGCCCTGGAACACACAGGGGCCTCACCTGCAGATAGTAATCCTCGCTGGGAGGAAACAGGAGGCTGATGGTGGAGTCTGATGTGCCTGAGACTCCAGCAGGAGGCTAGCTCTCTTCTAGCCCTTGGGTGATTGCTGTAGCAAAAATAAAAGTCCAATCAAAGTTCTTTTCCTCTTCTTGAAGTCCAGTGGTAGCAGCTGCAGGCCAGTCCCAGAAACAGCACACAAGGCACAAGGACAGTCCTTCTCTTGCAGATTCCTGTAGCCACACGGACAGAGGTTCTTCTTGTTATCCAGGAGCAATACCAATTGTAGGGGTTTGTGCACAAATATTTATACCCCCAAAGTCTTTGTTCTTAGGGGTCCCAAGCCTCTGAACCCAGCCAGAACCCGTTTTGCCCAGCCCTGGAGCACTTTGTTGATCAGGCTGCATCCTTCCTTTCAGAAAGAGGGGGTCTGCCTCAGACGCACAGTGGGAGGTGGAGCCAGCTTTCACCTTGCCAGGCACAGCCCTATTCAAGTGCAGGAGCTACCCCTCCCCTCACACCTAGGCAGGTCGCTCTATTCAACCCAGGTCTGACTCAGCCTGCCCTGTCCCTCCAAAACCAGACAGCCAATACACATAATAGCAGAGCAACTGGGAGGCTTAGGCAAGAAAGTACCTATACTCTAAAAGTGGTATTTTCAAACCCAGAATATAAAAATAACCTTCACTAAAAGATGTATTTTAATATTCTGAGCTCAGGCATACTAGATTCGTTTTTCTACCATGTTCTGTGGGTCAGTTAGGACTATAGGATGTAATAGCCCAGACCTTCCATTCTGGCCTATGGAGAACAGGTAGCCTTACAGTAGTGAAAAACGAAATTGGGTGTAATTCACTACTAGGACATGCTACATACACCAGGGCATGTCCTACCTTACACATACAATGCGCCCTATCATAAGGGGGGCTTACATGATGCCAAGGGAAGGTTTAGGGGCTGGGAAGCGGGTGCACTTCACAGCCAAGATGGCAGTTCTGGACTGCACGCAGACACTGCAGTGGCAGGTCTGAGACACACTTTACAAGCTGCTTCTGTGGGTGGCACAAACCAGTGCTGCAGGCCCACCAGCAGCATTCGGTTTACCAGCCCTGGGCACACACCGGCCACGCTACTAGGGACTAACAGGTAAACTGAATAAGCCAATCATGGATGTACCAATTCATATGTCATCTTTACAAAGGGAGCATTCGCGCTGTGGCACTGAATGGCAGCGGCACAGCGCCCAGAGCATCTATAACCAGCAAAAACAGAGGAAACACAGCGAAAAAAGGAAGGGAGACTCACGCCAATGGTGCCAGGTCTAACAGAAAACAATAAAAAACGTTTAAAAAAAAAAAACAGTCCTGCACACACGTTCTTAAATACATGTACAATACTGCTTGTATCAGACATATTTAAGATACGACCTAACATTTCTGAGAAATGCACAGGGCAGTTTGTATACAAAAGGGTATGTATCTCTGCAGAAGTCCTTGCGACTTGGAGAGCATAGGTTTCCTTGGCAGACGTCAAAGGCACAGTTTTTGGTAAAAGAATGGCTTTCATTCTGCTTAGAGTATCAACTCGTATAGAAGAGATATTCAGTGAAGGCCATAAAGACGACTCCCTGACTATGTCTATTTGTGGAAACAAGACTTGCATACAGCAAGTGACCCTGGATGTTACCGTTACTAGATATGGGATGTCTGGCAGCATGCCATAGCAGCTGTGATCATTCAACATAATGTAACTCCCGTTTAAAAGTTGACCAAAGATTGGATTTATCACTGCTGCCGGTGAACCGTGCAGGTGGCAGGATAAGTTTGTAGTGGAACCATCACAGGCCCTGTGTAAGGTAATACCCTGACGAAGGAGAGAACCGCTTAGTGTTCACAGTTTTCACCACTAAGAAACACTTCACGTCCCCCATTCCAACATCTGTGTGTGTAAGGTAAATCCCAGGATGTCTTGATGTATTCTTTACCCAACCTTTCATATTAGCTTGCTGGTATATTTTTTAGGCAATACTGAAAATGGAAAGTCGTTACAGACAGAGTAATCTTACCATGTATGATCCACTCAGTAGCTGGTTTTTCTGCCACTGTGAATGGTA
The DNA here is from genome assembly GCF_964204655.1 of Triturus cristatus. Lineage (NCBI taxonomy): Eukaryota > Metazoa > Chordata > Amphibia > Caudata > Salamandridae > Triturus > Triturus cristatus. The sequence goes on from NC_140585.1 coordinate 262,835,561, forward strand.
ATTTCTCCAGTTTTTCAAAGCTCAGCACTGTATAGTCTGCTCACCTTTGTGCCAGTTTGATCTGTCCATCAGTGAGATTAAATTCTGCAAACAGTGACGTAGTATTGATTAAACGCCAAGGCACATAGCCAGAACGCAGGTTTTGAAGCATCCAGCCTAATAGCATGATAGAACGTAGCTGTGACTGACCATGTTGCAACATGACCAAGTCTTGTTCCATGATGTCTATGACAGAGGATACAACGCTGTCCAAAGAATATATCCTGGACAACAGAGTCGTTAACCCATTGTTACTACAGAGAGAGATTTCTCTAAATTAATACGATCAATTTCTCGTATTCGTTCTGCAGTCTCTGCTTGGGTGACCTTCCATGCTTCATTATAAGCAGCGTAGATACCGGCATATATGAAACGTTTTTGACGTGGTTTTCTAGGTCCTAGCAAGAATTCCCTATGGTTTGCGTCTTCTTGAAGTAAAGTTAAGTGTTGTTTCACATCCTCTAGTGTAGCTTTCTGAAGCCAATCAAGGCAAAGTTTCCCTACACTGTAAGTTGTTACTACCCCTGGATGCTGTCTTTGGGCATAATGTGGGTCTGGCATATGAAAGGTAAAACCTTGTGTTTTGTTCAGGAATCTATCTTGACAGTTGTTTGTGTCTAAGGGCCAGAGCATTTCCAAACTGGGGTGCTATGTTGCCCCAGTACCGGACGCACAGCTAAGTTTGATGCATCACAAAACAATGCCACAAATGTACTTCTTTTCTTCAATGTTTTATTTTCTTCTCCAATTTTTCACAGTTTCTTTTTAACCAATGTTTATCCAGTTGTCACATGAGAGACGCTTATGCTTTTTGCTATGTCCTTAATGCCACAAAAATGCCAATCCAGGCCTTATCTTGGGGCATGGAGCGTGCATAAGTATTCCTCCACTGTTGATTCCAATAACCCAATGCATTTCGGGCCTTTGTTGGCCCTTCGTCAGGGGTGTTCTACACATTAAAACATTGATATTAGACTGTGTGTTTCCACAATTTAAACATAATACCTTTTGCAGTTCATATTAAGCATCCATACCTTGGATTCCAGCTCACTCCTTAATCAACGTCCTCCCGCTAAATGTGTAGTTCCATCGCTTCCGCTAATTCAATACCTGGACCTGTCCCTTCCCAACTGCCTAAAACGCCCACATCTTTCCCACTATCGCCTTTACAATCTTAACAGACCCGTACCTATGGCTTTACACAACAAGTGTCTAAAACCACCTCACAATCTAACTGTTACCCCACTTTATGAGATATTCCATACTGGCGCATACCTTCAACAAGTGATCTGATAAACGTCCTTCCACATGTTCACAGGAATCCAAATGCTCCCCTCACACCTATCTCTACTTATAGCACCTGTGACATTAACCCGCCCCTTCATCTTGCCCATTATCAATTGGCTCCTTCCTTTCCCTCTCCAAGTGTAAATACGCCGACTTGCCGCGTCTATATCAGTCATAATCTAATCTTGTTCAAGTCATATTAATAAGGGCCAGAGCAACCATTTTTTCCATTCAGCATCTGATCTGTTATTATTCAAAATAGTATGTACGTCGACCTACCCCTGTGTAGTGCTTTCACTTGTAGGTGCAGGTATAGACGGAGTGTTCATGTCTTTTATCTTGGCTAATCCAAAGCATGATGTTTGTTGGATAGTGTCGTTCAAAAACATAATTTGTTCAGTGATGATACAGGCTCTAAACAAAGCTTCTATTCCCTGTACTTGCCACTTTTTAGTACCCCAGACAGTTTTCGTCTCAATGTTGTCTTTCTAAAAGTCATAACCCTGTCTAGACAGTTGGGCAATAAGGGCTGTAGAATAAATCTGTTTGGTATTCGTTAACATATTTTTCATTCCTGTCTTGTTGACATTCTTAAAGTAAAATGTCTCTGCCTTTGAGATATTAAACCCTGAAAAATATGGAAATTTCATTGCAAATGTTTTCGAGCTACCCTTTGGTGGCGTAGGACAGTGTTCCCATTGGTTATACATAAATACATTTCTAAGCATTGCAGATTTATGCAAGAAATTAATGACCATAGTGGTTATAACAATACATTTGTTCATAGTCTGATGAACCTTGTAAATATTCATTATTAGTAAATACAGTTGACATCTCTAGATCAGACATCATATTATTAACAGTCTCGAAGTCCCAATCATCAGAAAAGGTACTGGAGGTAATAAAGTCACTTAATTAAATTTTAAATAAATGTGGAATCTTCAAAAGCTCAGACGGGCCAAAAATGTCATATTCGGTTTTGTCCCAAACTATACCATCATGTATAGGGATCGCTGTGATGTTCACCGCTGACAAGTCTCTTGCTTCACGATGGGATGATTTGTGTGGCCGGAGAAGTAAGTTCACTTTTTTACTTGCTGTGTCCATTTGAATATATCTTCCATTAATCAGCATACCCAGAGTTATTACCAGAGCTAACCAAAGTAGAAAGAAGAATATTCCCAAAACAATCCATAGTTCAATCCATGGTGAAACTAGATAAGTTTTTTCCAGTAGATGAAAAAAGTCTGTTGCTTGTTCTTTGAAAATTCTTTGTACTGGCGTCGTTTCAGGCTCGCTGGGATCCTCAGAAAACATATCAAAGTTCATGAAATAGCCAGAAGCAGTTCTGTAAATGGTTGGAATTGCATCCGTATTTGATGAAATTGCTGGAACCAGTTGATCACTTGTTACTTCACTGTAAGCAGGTGTATCTGGACGAACTGTTATTTGGGTCTCAAGAGGTACAAGGTCCATAGCATTGTTGCTTAGTCCTCTATTTCTTACTGTTGAATCTTCAAAGGTGATGAGTCTCTCAGTTTGAACCTCTTGGATTGTAGCTAGAGGAGTATGTCTGCTACATTGGCAGAGTTCACTTGGCCTACTATTCAGTATCGGCCACATAGCGTGGTTTGATCAGGTCGATGGACACAAATCTTTTCTCCTTTTTACCAGCAAGGGGCGGCAAAAGTACTGTTCTTGATCCGTGGATTCTTAGGACAGGTACTGGTTGGCTGTATGAAGGCCCAAATTCCTTCTTATCCGTGATCTTTTCTCTGACTAGATCCCCAAGCTTTGGGATCCAGACAGGCCTTGCTGGGACGGCTGGATCTTTCTTGGTGGTGGTTGGCTTCAGGACCACATTGCTTTGTTGCTTTCTTAGTTCATTTAAGTCCTGTAAAACAGCTTAACGATCTTTGATATCAAATTGTTTGTTTTCCACCACAGTGCCTTTCATATCTAAGTCCGGAACCAACATTCTAGTCCCAAACAGGACCTCATATGGAGTGACACCATGTGTGCCCAGCGCCTATAAATCAAATGCTACTAGCAGGCCTGCAGCACTGATTGTGCCACCCACATGAGGTGCCTTGCAAATATGTCTCAGATCTTCCTGGCCTAAACCTTCCCTTTTATTACATGCAAGGTACCTCTAAAGTAGGCTCAAGGTAGCCCCATGGGCAGGGTGCAGTGTATTTAAAACGTAGGACATGTATTGGTGTGTTTCACATGTCCTGGTCGTGAAAGCTGCTAAATTCGTTTTTCATTACAGCAAGGCCTATCTCGCCCATACGTTAGCATTGGAGCTGACGTGTAACATCTTGCCAGTGAATCTACCAATTGGGAGCAGTGAGAAAACAGAAGTTTGGTGTCTCTGGACTCACAATTTAAAAATACATATTTTAGTGAAGTTGGTTTTTAAATTGCCGGTCTGAAAATTCCACTTTTAGAAAGTTGGCATTTTCTTAGTTTAAACATTCTGTGCCTCTGCCTGTCTCTGAATACACGTGTGGGTCAGGATGACAGTTGGGCTGTTTGTGCATTCATTCTAGACAGTCACATGATGAGGTGTGCCATGCATATCCTGATAGCCCATTACCAGGCTGATGGGCCTTCCAGAGCTAGAGTGGTGGGAGGAGTTGACACTGACACCTGAATAGGGCTGTACCTGTCCTCACATAAATAAGTCTCCACCCCCCTGTAGTATGTCTGGAGCCAGGGCAGGGAAAGGCAGGGTCCTGTGCAATACAAAGACCTTTCTTTGAAGTTGGGCTACTTCAAAGGCTGAAATGGTTATACGTACTGGACCTCAGACATCACACTCGGAACACATCTGGACTGAAAACATTCTACCAAGAAGAAGAAGAGCTGTGTTGCTGTCAGGAGGGACTGTCACTTTGCTGCTTGCTTTGCTGTGCTGACCTACTGCTCGCTGCGTCTGTCCTGGAAGTGAAAGGACTGGACTTTGCTTTCTACATCCGGCTTTTCACAGTTTCTCCAAGGGCTTGAGTTGAGCTTGCCTCCTGTTGGAAGTCTAAGGGCCATCAAAGACTTTACCTCAGCATCTGGGTTTTTCTGCTGAGAGCCCTACACTGCCAAGTGGTGCCAACTCCAGTTCCTGGGCTCTTGGAATTGAGTTTGCTGTGTTCACCAAGAAGAAGTCAGCACATCGACTATGAGTGTGACTTCGGAACCGGTGCTGCTCTCTGACACTGCGCCACTGTCTGCACCGGAGCCATGGTCCCCGCTCCACCCAAAGACCACAACTTACAATGCAGGGCTTGATACCATTGCAGCGCCACCAAAGAACCACCACAGAGGGAGTCCAGAGTACTGCATCACCGAAGTTTGGGGTGCTCAACTCTGACTTTGCCGCTGCACTGGTGGTCCAGTGGTGTGACATCAACACTGCGAAAACAACGTCGTGTGGCGTGACTCTCGACACTTCATCAACCTTGCACCACCAGTGCAACCGACACCTTGCTGCCAATGCCCCATCACCTCCCCCATGCCTTGCAACGTCCCGGGCATCACCAGCTCAACGACCTCGCACCGCCTCTAGGAACGGATGACTCACTAGCTTCAGTGGCACCTCACCTACTTTATGCAAAGTGATGACCCGAGCACCGACATGCCACCAACCTGCACCAACAGTAAGTAACTGATGCCACACCAGCCTCAGCGCTGCATCACCTCCCCTGTGCCTTGCAACATCTTTGTTTTGTCATTGCTTCCAAGGTACTGTAACCCGGGTCTGTACGACTCTGTAGCCGGCCCGTGCTCCATGGCAGTCGGCCCCAAACTTTGAGATTTGAGTTCATCAACCACATTGTTATAGCTCCAGTTGGAGATATTGCATTTTTAAGTGCTGTAACTGCATTTAATCTTTGAAACTTCCTATTTTTACTTGTGTATGTTGGATTTTTGTTGTTTTCGTCTTGTTTTATTAAGATTAATATTGGCTATTTTTCTAAAATGGTGTGGATTCCTTTTGTAGTGTTTACGTGTGTGTGTGTGTGTGCGTGTAAATACTTTACACATTGCCTCTGGGATAAGCCTGACTACTCTGTGCCAAGCTACCAAGGAAGTAAGCAAGGGGTTATCTTAGGTGTGTAACTTACCCTGACTAGTGTGAGGGTCCGTACTTGGACAGGGTGCAAACCTTTGCCAACTGGAGACTCCACTTCTAACAAAGCCCTTTCAGCAGTGGCATCACAACTGGTAATTTAAACAAGGAGGTCTGATCAGGCAACAATAAGAAGGCATAGAGGGGCGAAAGATAACCTTTAGCTGTGTCTAGAGCAAGGTCTTGCCAGGCTAAATACAGAAAAATATAACAAAACTTCAGAACAGTTTGGCCTGGAGGAGGTCAATTTTGCGAGTATCGCACCAAAACACAAATTTGTCTCAACAACAGGCGTATACAGCTTTTATCGAGGGACACCTAGCTGCCAAGATTATATCAATCACCTTCAAGTGAAGGTCAATGGTGTTCAGTTGTCGCCGATCAATCTCCAAGTATGACGGTGGAGGATGTGAAGGCCTGGGTGCAGAAATGTGCCTGTTGCTGCGGCAGCAGGTTCTCCCAGAGGGGCAGCCTGATCAGAGGACATATGCTCAAAGCCAGCAGTTCTGGATACCAAACTCGCCGAACACAATCCCGACCCACTTGGATCACTTGGACTCGGTCTGACCGATCATCTTGAGAATTAGGAGCAGGGGTAGTATCGGCAGGAAGGCATACAGGAGTACTAAGTTCAGCTCGAGGCAGAAAGCGTCAACAAGCAAGAGATGTCTTGGAAACTCCAACATGCAGAAGTGCTGACATTGCGCGTTATCAGCAGTGGCAAACAGATAGAGATAAGATTCTCTTCATTTGCAGAAGAGACCTTGCGCCACCTCTGGGTGCAAATGCTACTTGTGATCCGCAAGGCGTCAACAGCTGAGCTCCTCTGCCCTAGCATTCAAAGATTCCTTGGCAGTCTAGCCATTTCCCACCCTGTTTGTTACAGTACAATATGGTGGTGGTGTTGTCCATGAGCATCTGCATCTGCCTCTCTTTGATGGACGGCAAGAAGGCTTTAAGGGCCAAGCAGATAGCCCTCAGCTCCAGGAGATTGATGTGGGTGCAGGACTCTTTCGGAGACAACAGCCATCTGATCACCACCTCTCACAGATGGCTGACCCATCTCAGAAGCAATGCATCGGTCACCACTGTCAGCTCTGGGTGGGAAGGGAGAGGGTCTTCTTCTGACCCAATTGCAGTTCACCAACCACCACTGCAGATCCTTTGCAGTCTCCTCCGAAATCCAAACATGGCCAGAGAGGTCCCCTTGAAGTTGGGCCCACTGAAACTTAATTCTCACTGCAGAGTCAACATATGCCACCTGGCGTACCCGGCCAGCAGAATGTAAGAGAGCATCAGCCCCAGCAGCCTCAGTCCAAGGTAGAAAGATCAGGATAATAGCCTAAATATCCTGGACTCCCCTTCTCTGGGGAAAGACAACACTGAACCGTTTCCAAAATGGCTTAGATGAAGGGGTCTGGTGTGACTTGGGCACATTAATAGAGAACCCCAAGGATGACAAGAGGTTTGCAGTATTCTTGTGACAACTGACAACTGCCAGGGAAGAGCCCTCCTTCAACAGCCAGTCATTGAGGTAGGTTAAGACTGGCATCCCTGAACTCCGGAGGTGTCCTGCCACCACCGCCATCACTTTTGTGAACACCCGAGGGGCACTCGTGAGACCAAAGGGGAGCACAGCGAACTAAAAATGCTTTTCCTCCACCATGAATCGCAGGTAGCTCAGATGGATTGGGAGGATGGGAATACGGAAATAAGCGTCCTGCAGGTCCAACGCCACCATCCAATCTCCAGGATCGAGACCAGACCAGACCTGGGCCAGGGAGCAGATCTAGAATAGGCCGAAGACCTCTGTCCTCCATGGGCACCAGAAAGTAGCGGGTTAGCAACCACGCCAAAAGGGCTTGGCAGGAGGAGCAGTCCTAAAAAAATAAACATGGCCTCAACCTGAGATAGATTGGTATAGACAGTCATCAGCTCTAGTTGAAACCTTTTAAGAACAGAGTTCAGCTCAGAGTTAGAAGCTGGCATGGTCGCCAAATGGTTCCGGGAGTGGGAACATTTCTTCAATAATGGAGAAGGCTTCTCTTTTCTCTGTACTGTTTTGCTTCTTGTGGTAGGGCCCCTTTAGACACTGCTCTCTGACAGGAGACTTACCTAATGGAGGGGAATGGACCAATTATGAGTCTCCTTATGGGCCTGAGCCAAGAATAACTTAGCTTTCCACTCCCTGATGGTGTTTGGGTGCACAAATACTCAAGAGTCACATATCAAGGAATCATGATCAGGCCCCTGGCACCGCATGCAGATGTGGTGGGTGTCTAACAGGGACATCCGTCAATGACAAGGGACACAGGGATTTAAACCCTAAAACAATAGGACGTGAAATTAGATTAAGGGTGCTGAACAAGCTTTTTTTTAGTATTTAGAAGACTCTTGTGAACACCAAAGAAAAGCTCTAGAACTGCATTGATAAAGCGTGGATAACAGGAACTGATAGCAGTAAGTCAGGTGCTGCGATATATAGGCTGGTGCAGAGATGAGTGGAGCCGTGACTGAAGTCGTGTGACACCACCTGATGCTACTTAAGTGATGTTGCTAGAGAAATTATCAGGACAAGTTTGGTGCCAAAGGGTATTCATCAAGCGAGGAATCTGCGGAAAGAAATATGCACCAGGAGTTGAAGGATCTAAAGAACAAGTTACTTACCTTTAGTAACCCCTTTTCTGGTAGAAACTATGGGGCATATTATCAAGACAGGTGATAAAATTATCGCCGCTTTAGCGGCAGAAAACTGCCGCTAAAGCGGCGATAATGGGCTTGATAATATGCTCTATGGAATTCCAATTGAAGCCCATGTTAGATGTGAAGGACATCTAACCTGAGCTTCAATTGGAATTCCATAGAGCATATTATCAAGCCCATTAGCGCCGCTTTAGCGGCAGTTTTCTGCCGCCAAAGCGGCGATAATTTTATCGCCTGTCTTGATAATATGCCCCTATATCTGGCCGCATATTCCTTACCTTTGAATTTTTTTCCAGGCATCAGACTGGAGCCGGAAGATTTTTAGCCAACACTACCCTTGCGCAGGTGGGGTCGTTCGGCTCAGCGTGCATCATCGGGATCATCTGCTCCGAAAGTGACGTCCACGGCACCCAGGCAGGCTGACGTCAGTTTTTTTTCACTACTTTCCACACCAGAAGCGCAGAGCCATTAAGAACACTGACCACTGGTGTGGAAAACTAGGGCACTGAAAGGGATTAGCCCTGTGCCTAGGAATTCGTTTGCAGAGCGGGGAGGATGGGTGAGTCGGTAAGGAATCTGCAAATAAATATAGTCTCTACCAGATAAGGCATTATCGAAGGGAAGTAACTTCAGTGGTGGCTCCCCCATTGGGGCATGGGGGCGTCGCCCGACTGCTTTCTCTCAGTGCGAGCCTGGTTGGGGGCAGACATGTGGGTGGTCCTGCTCGAGGGTAGGGGGGGAGTGGCTTACCCGCAGTGCTGGGTACTGACTGTTTGGTCGGCCCCAGGGCCAAACAAAGCAGTCATGCGCACTCCCTGTTTTTCTTTATGTAGGCTGCTGCATGCAGCCTACATAGAGAAAATGGCCCGGTTGGGGGCGCTCTCCCCTGCGTCTCACCAATCACAACGCTGCCATTGCAGCATTGTGATTGGCTGAGGGGAGGGAGGGAGGCTGCCTTTCCTGATGACGATGAGAGCTGCAGGAATTGGAAAACGGCGGGAGTCGGAACCCGCCCAGAAGCTGAGGCTGCGCGGGACAATGAGTTTTATTTTTTATTTTATTAAACCCCTCCTGCCTCCTCCCCCATCACCCCTGTAACGACCCCATTTCCACCCCCTACCAGCCCATCATGCCGGCTGTGACTGCTTGATTGTGAATGATGTGTGCAGCCTTTGGTGTTGACGCACTCAAAAGCACAGTAGGTTTTATGTACACCTTTGCAAGCATAGACACAGCACTGATCATCTGCAGTTCACAATATTTTTCATGTTGTTACCTCTACAGAAAAGTTATCTTTCTCCATTTCACGTTATAGAGGACTAAACTTATGCTTTCATACCCCATTAAGACGTCAGCAAGTGGGCAGTGACATGTCTCCCGGCTGCAAAGTGGGCAAAGCTGCACATTTTGTCACCAAGTTACAAAACGCTAGGTGTGACAGGGAGTGGGGAAAATAAATATGTGATCGTGCTCCGTTCCCTTCATTCCCCTCTTGCAGCTGTAACATTTTTATCTCCTGGCGGACGGGTGTTACATTATGCTTGTCTCTTTGCTTAATGACAGCTTTTTCAAAGAAGGAGGTCTAGTTTGTAGTTTTTGCAGTCATCTCTTCTTGCTTGGCCTTGACGTGGAGATAGTCTGCCTACAGTGCACGAACCAACCGAGCACAGCAGCATACCTTGACTGCGCAGCCTGTGCACACTCTTTCATTTGCATACAGACAGAATAGCTTTGAAGTGCACTGATAAAATCTCGTTTTGCAGAGGTGTTTCTTTTGCTTGCCAATAATTATTTTCTTTTTCTATATATACATATGAAAACAGAAAATTGAAATGATCTGTGTATTTTAAACTGTAAAAATATATGCAATGATGCAACCCATGCCAATGGTAGCCCATCTGCTGTACGTCAAAACGTCAATTATACCTGTCCTTATTCGGCCCTGCCTTCTTCCTTCGTGTGCAGATTCCATTTCGGACATGAGAATACTGTTGATAACTAACTGTATCAGGTCTATCGATCTGGTCTCCCATTGAGGCTGTAGTGGCCCTGGAACAATTCAAATGCACCATTTGCCCAAACTTTTTTCTTTTGTTTTAAATTCTCTGGGGAAGATTTCGTCTCACAAACCCCTTTTATGTCAATTAGGCTTGCTCTCGACGTAACTCCCACCTTTAAAACGTTTACGCCCTACCACTTTTAAATATCAGCAGCCGCCACTGAATAACTTGTTTCTCTGATAGAGACTTCAGGCCGCAGATTCCTTACCTCTGAATAGATACCCAAGCAATACCTCCCTGGATGTGGGTCTGTGGATCAATTCCACTCAGGGCTGAATAGGCGAAGTGCCCTTCTTCACAAACCTGACTGTCCAGACAGTAATGTTTAGTGAACGTGTTCAGGTAAGCCCACGTTGCTGCCTGGCTGATGTCCAGGACTAGAACTCGCATGCTAACGCAGTGGACGCAACTTTAGATCTGGTGGGATGAGCTTGCAAACCTTCAGGAGGTTGCTTCTTGGCCAGTGCATAGCAGATTCTGATGAAGAGTACGACCCATCTGGAGATTGTCCGCTTCTACACGGCCCAACGCTTTTCGCACCAACATACGCCACAAAGAGTAGGTCATCAACCCAGAACTGAGGTGTGGAGGACTATAATAGGTAGGCAGGGTGACTGAATTGCCTACTTTAAATGGGGTGACCACTTTCGGTAGCAAGGTGGCCCTTGTGCGAAGTACCAGTTCGTCAGGATAGACTGAGAGGTAAAGCAGCTTGGATGACAAGGCCTGCAGCTCACTCACTCTACGGGCAGATGTAATCACTACAAGAAAGGCTGTTTTGATTTGTCAGAAGCCTAAGGAGACAATTATGGAGAGGCTCAAAGCAGCACACATTAAAAAAGTCAAAACCAGATTAAGGTCCCAATGAGGCATAACAAATGGTGAAGGATGGAAGAGACGGACAAGGCCTTTTAAGAACCTATGTACAATAGGAAACTTGAACAATGAGAGTTGGTCACGCAGCTGCAAAAACGCAGAAAGAGGAGATAGATATCCCTTAAGGGTGCTCAGAGCAGAGCCCTGATGAGCAAGGAAAATAATGGAGATTAGGACTTCAGAAAGAGGGGCAGAAAGTGGATCAAAGTCTTTTCCTGCACACCATGCCACAAATGTTTACCAACGGCAGGTGTATACCTTCTTAGTGGAGGGACGCCAAGCTGCCAAGATGACATTACATACTTCGGGAGGAAGGTTGAAGGCTGTCAACTGTTGCCGCTCAATCTCTACGCAAAAAGGCGGAAAGTGGACAGGTTTGGGTGGCTGAACTCTCCCCTGCTGCTGCAACAGAAGATCTTCCTGAAGAGGCAGCCTGATCAGACGATCGATAGCCGTTCTCAGGAGCTCAGGATACTAGACTCTCCATGCCCAGACCCAGTTGTTCCTGATCTTCTTGAGGACTTTGGGCAGGAGTGGTATGGGCAGAAAGGTGTACAAGGGGCAGAGCGCCACTTGAGATGAAAAGCGTCTCTGGCCCGATAGCCGCCATGAAAACTTCAGCATGCAAACTGCTTGCATTGCATATTCTCAGATCTAACCAAAGCTCTCCCCACTGCTGAAACAGACCTTGCAGCACCTCCGAGCGGAGAAGTAATTTCTGATCCGCTAGGCATCGATGGCTGAGCTCATCTGCTCTGGCGTCCAGAGAGCCCGCCAATTGTTGAACCACCAGGGATATGCCCTGCCTTTCCAGCCATGTCATGAGGGGCAGAGCTCTGAACACTTGTACCAGCCTTCCCTTGATGGAGGGTAGAAAGGCCTTCAATGCCAGTCGGATCACACAGAGCTCCAGCAGGTTGATGTGCTGATCTCCACCTCTCCCAGATGGCCACCCAATCCCAGGGGTCTGCCTCTGACCCAATCGTGGTTTGTTAGCCACCACTGCAGATCTTTCACAGTACCCTCCGAGATATGGACCCGGTCAGAGAGACTTCCCTGCTGCTGTGCCAACTGAAAATTCAGGTCCCACTGCAGAGCCCGCAGCCTCAGTCAGTCTCACCTAATCCAGGATAGATGCTGAAATGTCAGTATCGTAGGGTGAATATCCTGGAGTCAACACTCGGGAGGATAAGCCCGAAACTGCACCGTGTCCAGAACAGCTCCGATGAAAGGGAGCATCTGAGAGGAAGTCAGGTATGACTTTGGCATGATGATAGTGAACCCCAGCAAGTGAGGAAGGTTTGCCGTAGTCTGTTGGTGGGAGACAACTGCCTGGGGCGGGCCTGCCTTCAATAGCCAGTCGCTGTAATTGGGGAAGAGTGTCACCCCTGATCTCTGCAGATTAGCAGCAACCACTGCCATCACCTTGGTGAACACCAGAGGGGCACTGGTTAGGCCAAAAGGAAGCACTGTGAACTGAAAATGCTCGTGGCCTGCCGTAAAATGCAGATTGCACCGGTGGGCAGGCAGGAGGGGGATGTGGAATTAGGCATCTTACAAGTCCAACGCTACCATCCAGTCTCCTGGGTTCAGGGCAGACAAGACCTCAGCCAACTTGAGCGTTCTGAATTTCTTTTTCTTCTTGCGGAAGAAGTTGAGGACCCACAGACCTAGAATAGGTGGCATAGAAGGAGGGATTGTCATGAAGGGGAGGGAGGAGCCCCTTTGGACGATCTGCAAAGCCCACCTGTCTGACGTACTGTACTGCCAGTGGAATAGTTGATGGTGAATACTGCTGCCAACTGGATGCCCATGGACGTGCTATTGAGGAAAACGTATTCCTTTCCATGCTGAGAGACTAAGGAAGCACTGGTTGCTCCTTATTTTTACGTGCTTAATTTAAGCATAAGAGGTTTGCTACACAAGGTTGCCCTTCATTGGCTCCCAACTCAGATCCTCATCTATTGATTCCAGGCACTAAGATTGGATTTATTCCATTGGAAGATTGTGCGATTCACCTGCTTCAAATATTTACTAAGAAATGTCTCAGACAGGCTATATACATGTTTGGCTTACAGTCCTGATGAAGACCCAATGGTGATGTTTTCCACTCACTCATAAATAGCGTCCTCTGTCCAAATATACAAAGCTGCACAAAATGAAAATTGCATGTCTATTTAAGGCACTCTAAGATTCTTTGGACGCTGGCAATAAGTTTCTGTTTATTTTGTATTTATGTGTAATTTTGTGTTTTCTTCTCAGTTTAGTCATACTTTCATGTCATAATAAGTTTTTGTATTTCTTTTGTTATGTATTGTACAATGTGTATGAGTCCTGTCATATTAATATTTGTCTTTGATCACATATGATATATGAAGATTAATATATTATACACACCCAAAAAAATGTAACTGAATTGAGTCTTTGTCATTCTTAGTTTCTATTTATGTCCCTGGTCAGTGTGTATGTATCATTGATTGATATGGTCCTACGTTTGAGAGGATTACGTTATTTTCTTGAAAATAAATTTTTTCAACATGACAGAACCACTGTTTGCATATTGGTGGTAAAGAGGCAGATTAGGAGGGTTTGGAGGCTGCAGCTGCTGGGGAGGGGTGGTGGACCGACCAGACCAATAGCTACCCAACCTACGAGGTCTGTGGGTACCACACCCTCGGCCACGCAGAGGCTGGAGAGTATGTGCATCTTGGTGGCTGGGAGGGAATTACCGTGGTTGAAAACCCCTTCTGTAGCCATGAAAGGAGTGAAAAGCGGACTAGGGGGGACGTGGGCTATAGAAATGCCCAAGGACTTAGCCGTAGCCCGACTGTCCCAAAGCGTCGAGCCCGCTTTGCTCCGAAGAGACGGGTGCCATTGAAGGGCATGTCTGTAAGGGATGCTTGGACATCCCCCGAAAAGCCAGTCATCCTCAACCAGGTGTGGCACCTCAGGGCCACTGTCGAAGAAACCACTCTGCCCAGTGAGTTGGTTGTGTTAAGTCCACAACGGAGTGAACTTTGCTGCATCTCTTACATCGGAAACAGCCTTGAGAGAGTACAGCCCAGGCCTCCTCTGGGACCTGTGGCAGCAATTGCGCAACCATGTTCCACAGAACGTGGGATTAACAGCCCAAAAGGCATGCAGTGTTCACAGACCGCAATGCTAGGCTGGCAGAAGAAAATATCTTCACCAAAGTGTCCAGCCTCTTGTATTCCCTATCTGAGCAAGTGGTAGGAAATGCGCCATGACAAGTAGAGGCTTGGACAACCAAACTCTCCGGGGTAGAGTGTTGGGTGAGGAAGTTTGGGCCCGCTGGACTGTGGTGACACAATTGTCCAATTCATAAGAGCCCCCAAACGTATGTCAGTGAGGGCACCATTGAAAGGGAGTAGCGGTTCAGATGTGGAGACTCCCGGTTGCAGCACCTCTGTCAAGATGCTAGTTTTGACTGCCACAAGGGCAAATAAAGGTCATGGACCTCAGCCACCTTCTGCACCACCATTGCATACAAAGCTCCCTCCTCCACAGTCACTGTAGGGGAGAAAGAATACCAGTATTTGGAGAGGTATCTAGTCCACTGGCTTTACCCAGTTCCTCAAACGTCCATGCTAGGGTCTTCCTCATATGGCTGGTATTCTCTAGGGTCCAGTGACCCCTCCCATTCTTCCCCGTGTCCTAACCCAAGGGAATAGAGCTTAGGCTCCAATTTAGGAGGCAAGGCTCCTGTTGGCGCTGGCTGTGACATTGGGTGATGCCCATCCAGCTCCGTATTGGAGTTGGGGATCAAAATGGGGTTAGCGCCGGCGATGGGCGGGGAAGGTCGAGTAGATTTGACCGGCACTGGTCTTGGTTTAGTAATGGATCCATGGGGCCCGACTGGAGCTGGAGATGCCAGCATGGAACCAGAGGGGGCACCCTTCCATTCTGCGGGGCCAGAAGGTACCCAAAGATGAGGTGCATGGCCTCATAAAATTCTTTTAGTTGGGCGGGGGTCGCTCTAACTCCTGGAAAATCGGGGAGGCGTGGAGACATCCCAGGCACAGGCTCTACTGTGAAGCCCATCCATTGACCGACTGATGAGGAGAAGTCAAAGACCTCTTTGACATCTTCTGCCAAACAAAACCACCTTCCTGCGCACAGGGGTACTGCTCACAAAAATTCTTCTGGATCCAGAAATTGAAAGGTGAGGAATCTGCGGCTAGAAATCTCTATCAGATACTGATCTCCAGTCAAAATCTATACTGATTTACTTTTCTCAGTAATTGATTGTGTTTTGGCTGGGTAAACTTGAGACACCCAGAAAAGACAGTGTTGCTGCCAAATTGTTGAGTTTTTAGGATTAACGGACTATGATGAATCTGACTGAAGATTGTTGCATACTTTCCAACAGTCCATTTTTAGGTGGGACAGCAGTGATTTTAAAACTAAGCAAGGTATTGTTTTGTTCGGCTTTTAAAAGGCTGCAAAGCAGCATTCCTTTTCAACAAAGCCTAATGTAGGTGAAATGAGCTGTGATGCGAGAAGTGCAATCGCTGGTTTAGAGACTGGTTTAGCTCTCAGCATTCGGCTTCAGAAATAGTTTTGCTTCTGCATGTTAGGAGCCCAATAGCAGTTGATCTGTTAATTGGTAAGGCACTCGTAAAAAATAATTAGTCTTCAGAGCAATCATTTGAGTCATGCAGGGAGTGCTTTGCCAAATGGCAGCAAGGTTCAGTAAGTCACCTTTCAGCTTCCACACATCCCATTACAAATTGCTGTATGTGATCCTCTGTGTCTAAAGAGAAATTGTTATGTTATCAGGATTTGCAAAGTGCGACTTATCACCCGAGGGGTATCCAGTCGCTAAAGCAGGTGTGAAGGTAGTCTGCTGGGTGTTAGTTGAAGAGCCAAGTCTTCAGCTACCTGTGAAATTCCAGAACCGAGAAGGAGGCCTTTCTGCTTTTATGGATGCAGGGTGTGTGCAAGAAAGAGTGAGGCAGAGCGTAGGTGTCTGATGGGCTGGTGGAAGTGGAGGCAGAAGTTGAGGTAGACTGGTTCAATGTTTTGCAGCGCTCTGTTTGCCTGTGTGGGGAGTTTGAATTGGCAGTGTTTGTGTATTGGCAGCCAGTGGAGATCTCTGAGGTGAGCAGTAATGTTGGTGTGCCATGGGAGATCCAGGACGAGTCTAACAGCAGTGATCTGCATGGGCGGAAAAAGTGGAGGAGGCAGTTGAGGAGTTCGGCATAGAGTGCTTGCCATATTCAAGTCTGCTGGTGACTAGGGCTTGAGTGATGGTATGTCTGGTGAGCTTGGAAATCCATCTGAAGATATTTTTGAGGATGTGTAGCATGTGGAAGCAGGAGGAACTAAATGTGTTTAACTGTTCGGTCACGTTGGGTTTGTCATCCAACATGATACCCCGGTTACGTGAGTGGTTAGAGAGTGATATAGTCCCAGGGGTAGTTCTAGTTCCCAAAGATCAGCACTTCTGTCTTGTCGGTGTTGAGCTTCAGGCAGTTGGCTCTCATCCATTATGCTCGCGCATCATGCATTCAGTGAAGTTGGAACTGGTCATGGGGGACATGTCTGACATAGAGAGGATGGGCATAGGAGGTGACTGAGATGCTGTGAGACCTGATGACATCAGCGAGTGGCGCCATGTAAGTGTTGAACAGGGTGGGGCTGAGGGATGATCCTTGAGGGACACCACAGATCAGGTCCTTGAGCTCCAATGTGTAGAGGAGGGGGTCTGACACGCTGTGCTCTCCTTGTGAGCAAGAAGCATATCCATTCTAGGGCTGGATCCTGGATGTCTGTAGCATGCAATCTTTTGATGAGGCTGGAGTGTGACACGTTGTTGAATGCTGCTGAGAGGTCCAGTAGTATGAGGGCAGAGGTTTCTTTTAGGTCTAGGATGGTGCGGGTCTCATCTGTGGCGGCAATGAGTGCTGTCTCTGTACTGTGATTGCAAGGAAAGCCAGGTTGGGAGTGGTTGAGAAGATTGCAGAGTTCTGGGTAGTTGCTGGTTTCTCTATCACCTTTGATAGGTTTGGCAGTAGGGAGATGGGACAGAAGTTGCTCAGTTTGTTGGGGTCTGCCGTTGGCTTTTTAAGGAGGGCTGTGACTGCTGCATGCTTCCACTATTCGGGGCCAGTTGTGGACTCGATGGAGGAGTTGATGATGTTAGTGAGGAATCTGCCGATCACAGGTCCCCCTAGGTCATAGATATGGCGTGGACGTGGGTCTGTGTGTGGGTTCTGGAGTGGATGGCCTTCATGATTGAGGTAGAGTCTTCCCAGTTTGTTAGGTATTTGTCTGAGTGGGAGGTGTGCAGTTTACTCCGTGTTCGGGTGCTTTTCGAAAGTTATTGTACATCTTCTCAATTTTGTGTTGAAGTAGTGTTAAAGGTCATCACAGAGTTCATTGGGATGGGGTAATAGAGTTGGTTGAGGCATATGGGGCGGTGAATTCATTGATGATGGCAAATATCACTTTGCTGCTGTTGGTACTGGCTTAAATCCGATCCGTGAGTGATATTCTCTGATAACTCTCAGGAAGTGGGGATAGTGCCTGAGGGTGGCGTCGTAGGTTGATCTGGTGTCGTAGTTGGTTCTCTACTTCATTTACAGATGTTTGCAGTATCTTTTGGAGTCCTGGAGTTCTTCTGTGTACTAGGAGGCCAGCTTGCTGGTTCTGAGATGTTTGTGAGGTTTTATGGGAGCAAGAGCATCAGCACAATTGGAGATCTGTTGTTTGGAGCTGGTGATGTCCTCTGCTAGGCTGTTGGTTGTGTTGGGTTGTTTTGTTTCAAGAGTGAAGGCAAGTCTGTTCCTGTTACTATGCTTCAGTTGTGACAGGGTTGGTCGTGATGATGTAGAGTTAGGTATACATTTTTTTGACTTACTTACCTGTCAAAATCTTATTTTTGACAATCTGTCCACGATACTGTGTCCCATCGATATTGTGTTTTTGATATTCAGGGGAACACCGTTTCGATGCCAGGACTGTGTGGCTTTGCAAATGCTTGTTTCATTCTTCTGCAGTGCAGAGCCAATTAAAAAAAAACACCAATATCAGCTGAATGGTCGGAATAGAAAAGAAATGGTAGATTCCATGCACTAAGTGTTTGGTCTGGCTGGGCCACCACAAACTGGAAAACAAGTCTTGTAAGCACAGAATAGCCATAGTAAATCTGAATGTCTGCCATCAGCTAATCATATTGGTTGCACAACCAAGATAAGTTCTGACTAATCGAAAGCAGCCAATCAGACCAGCTAAAACAAGAATTCCTATTGGATGTTATCAAACAATCAGAACGGGTCTCTGTGGTTTGACCACTATCACTACTGGTGAGCAGCTATTCAGAATGGTGCTGTCTCTAACCATCTATTCCATTAGTGATTACTGTGATGAGGTGAATGGACTGATTTTCGTGCAGTGAATCGTGGAAGAATGCAAGATTCCAGCATGATTTTTCCTTGTTCACAGGTGCAAAGCAAGTAGCAGATTTGAACAGCAATTCGCTTTCGGCAGAAAAAAATATATAAAAAATTGCCCAATCCAAGTTAATTATCACTGTTGGTCCGTGTACAGTTATGTCTATGATTACTGGTCAGCGTGAACTCAAGTGCATATATAGAGTGTGTGTACTCACAATGTGTGCCTCAGTACACATATGTTGTGTGTGTGTATGTGGCCAAAGACAAACCATATGGCATTGTTAGTTACTTTTTAGTTTTTTTTTTCATTTGCACTCTTAAAATTAAACTTTCTTTCTTTCTGCTAGCAGGTAGGAGAACGTGGTTCTGCTGAACCCATGATCACTCTCTTTTTGAGTGTCAAATCTGTTCGAGGCTCCTGTTGAGTGCATTTGTCAAATCCAAACATCCACAGAGCAGCGAAGAGGCTCCAACGCATATATTCCTAACGCTGATACTTAGCTACAGCCTAGCAGACTGGCAAGGAAACCTGGCAATGCTGTGCTAAAAGTCAAGTGCCAATGGTACTGAATTGAGTTTGCATGTGCAGCTTTCAAAGTGCTCGTCACATGGATCAACTAAAAT
The DNA here is from genome assembly GCF_964204655.1 of Triturus cristatus. Classification (NCBI taxonomy): domain Eukaryota; kingdom Metazoa; phylum Chordata; class Amphibia; order Caudata; family Salamandridae; genus Triturus; species Triturus cristatus. The sequence goes on from NC_140585.1 coordinate 262,854,694, forward strand.
ATCAAAGCTGAAATAAATCACTTGGAATATATCTTGGGCGGATCAAAAACATTTCAATTAATGTTTTTTTTCGTGTATAATGGATAGTTTGGTCTAGCATATACGAGATATTGCAATTTTTAATTCAAGTAATTGCACTTCTACAGATTGCGCTGGGGCATTGTATACAAAATGGCATGTTAAGCTGCTCAGGATTTGTACGTGATTAATTGCTGTCAGCTTGGCAGTTAATATCGATAAAAGCTTTCTGATACTTGGAGCTTACTTCGTCAAGCATTATGGAGGCTTCTTTCCGGTGCGGGTTTCTCAGTGCTGAGAAATCAGCAAGAAGAGGCTGTGAATGTAAACATAGGTTGGGCTCCCTTGAAATACTGGTTGGAGCACAATCCCGCGACGCCCAGCTTCGCCGGCTAGTTCCTCCATGTTTACGGTTTTAACATTGGTCACACTGCAGACATATCAGTAGAAAGTCTCCTGGAAGAAGAGGTTGTTTGTGTTCTTGGGAGATGAAGGTTAGTCTGATATGCTTGTTGTTGTCCTGGAGGCCGAGGTCAGTGTGCTACACCTGGTGTTTGGAAACAGAGGGCACTGATGTGTGCCTGGGATGAGCAGGCTGGTTGTGGTTCGGACTAACCCCCTAAGTGTTATGTCCCTATGGTGGATATGTTGGTGGTGGTCCTGGAAGCCTCAGTGTGGTTAGTGTTGGTTCCATGAGCTGAATAGATTGGATAGTGTGAAGGCAGTAAAAGGTTAGTGTGATGTTGCTGGGATAAAGTAAGCTGGTCCTTGGGAGCACAGCGTTGTATCACATGGATGAATATGTTAGTTGCGCTACTGGGAGGAACAGGTTATTCTTGTGTCCTTAAAGGACACAAGAATAACCTTTTCTCGTATGCAGATGTAGATCTGTTGTCCTAGTCATCAACAGGGTGGATATGCTGTTGGGACACTGTTTAGTTTTAATTTACTTTGATGAATAGGGAAATTTGTTGTCGTGGACCGACACTGAATGGGTTGATTGTAGTGCATGATGCACTGGTTTGTGCTTTGTATGAATAAATTAGTTGCTGCATATGCCTTGTATTACTACAATGGTTGTGCTCCAAATATCTATATGTGCTCAATAGGTTTGTTGTGGTTGTTGGTGGCACATGTGTTCTTGGAATGAATAGGTTTTGTGCGGTGCTGGGAGAGATCCGTGAGATGTTCCTGGGCTGAATACGTTTGTTGAGGTTCTTGGAAGCACGTTTTAGTTTAGTCTCCCTGGTGTTATTGTGTTGCGTGAAATGAATGGCTGCTGACTAAGAGGTTGGGGCTTTGGCAGGTGCTTCCTGTGGCTACGGATGAGTAGACCTTGTTGGCTGAGGCGTAGAGAGCATGCGGGTGTCACTAGGAAGAAAGCGCTGGGTTCAGACTTGGAATAATAGGGTGTTTGTAGCTCTGGATAAAACTCAATAATAGCTGGGGGTTTCTCCTCTACTACATAATCACGCTCTCAGAAGGAAGTCTTCCATTCACGCACTCTCAAACACAGCTCATGGCCTGCCACCAACATGCAGCGAGTCTGCTATGTCAATGGACCACATGGGTCTCGTGCTTTTGTGCGAATTTGTTACAACAAACAGTGGTGGTTGAATGGAAAGAGTGGGAAGGGGTCAGATTCACGCACCATAAGTCTAGCAGTCTCTGTGTGAAGACAAAAGCTCTCTAAAAGAACTCCGCCAAGGAAAACAGGAAAATCATTTCAACGACTGCCGCCCTCCTCAGGAGCTGGCTGCATTGAACTCAAAGAATACATTGCTACAGAAGTAGAAACAATCAAAGCTTTTGAGACCATGAAAAGTGATCCACAAAAGGAAACAAAACAAATATAAAACTGTGAGAAAGCTCTTCAAGAGGACTGGCTTCATGATTGAGCAGCAGAAAACTAGAGTTGGTTATAAGAAAAAAAAAGAAGAGAATAAGACTAGTTTGGTACATGAAAGAGGATACTGAAACAAAAAGACCTCTCCCAGGAGAGTAGGCATCAACACTCGAAGGTTTAGCGGCATCCAAGAACAACGCTTTGACTCAAGGGGTGGTCGACTCCGGAGCAGGCAGTCAGAGGTCCCAGAGCGCGGATGGTGCATGTCTGCCCTTGTGTTGGAATCTTTCCCCGTAATAATGGCGTTCACTATATTGCTGGATTGACCATCTGTGTGGGCAGGACAGAACTTCACTTGTCTTTTTCCAGACAACATAACTCCATGTGTCACAGAACACCATTCACAAGCATTGCGATCACCAAAACGGAAAAGTATAGCTGATTTTAATCAAAAACACTGCAGCACACCAGCGAGACATAAGACCTTCAGAAGGGATGGAGAGTAGACTGAGAATATTATGACCCAACTTGTAAGAGACAGGTTGAGGTTTGTTGGGTAGTGTGAAAGAGGTGATAAAATAGATACTGTGGATATGTGTGACATGAAGTGGAAAAGCATGCAGCAAAACGAAGCCAGATATCCCATACATAAAAAAAGAACAAATATAAACTGCTACCTCTTACTTCCACCTCCCCAAGGAAGCCCTATTAAAAATCCTCCTATTCTGGTAGAAACTTCATGTTTTGTAGGGGAGGGGAACAATCATCATAAAACAGCCATCCCCATTTACCTTTGCTTCATGACCAGTCCTTCCCACAGTGGCCTCAAATAGTACATCAAAACAAAAAGTGGCCACCAATATAACATCATGCTTTGACCTATTATTGAGTGGCTATCGGCTCCAAGAGCCTGTGGTTAGACACGACCAGTGAAGTGGTATCTGCAGTTGGCGGCTCAGAAGGTGAGCGAGATGTCGGCTTTCACAAACTGGAGCCAAGAAGACTGCAAATATTAAGGACACTAAAACCCAGAATCCAAGAGCTACATTCTCTCAGCTGTGGCGCCAGCCGTAATCAGCACCCACACAGCCATGAATAGTAGAGAATGCCATAAACTACCCGTTCCATCACTTAACGTTTTGTGTGCCGCCATCCAGAACACCCTTTCTGAAACACTGACCATGGATCATACTTGCGATGACGGTACCACCAAATCTACACTTCTTTTCAATCGTCAATGAAGGGAATTGCCTCTGGCACGCAAACTTTCTTAATGTGCAAGTGTCATTGGCACAGCTGAGAGGCACGCCCCCATTCTATGGCATGGGATATTTTGCATGACAAGACTACCACATCAGCTACACCGAATTAACCACAACATTGCAAGGTAAGTCGATGTGGAGTTAAGAATAGTAAATGTGTATGTATCTTGACAATGTAGTAGTAAACAATGTAGGGAATGTGGGGAGTGCTTTTTAGGTAGGTATTGTTGACCTTAATGTTTTGACATACACCCCAGCAATGAGCATCTTGCACCAATGGGTCAAGCATGTATTCCAAGGAAATTTCCTCGACTATGTGATGGTTTGTTTTGAGTTGCTGGCCTGCTCAAGTTGGAAGGTGCTTCGAATTGAATGCAGCCACTTTGTTCCCTTGACGTTGAGCTTTACTAGGTAAAACACGTAAAATCACTGCTATGGCTCATTTCAAAGAGATATCACCTTCCAGCCAAGGATGATCCATAGTCAGTCTGGAATGGGTTTCACCAGGACTATAGAGTCTAGTAGGGTTTGTTGCAGGTTTTACACTGGCTGATACTGGTTTTTGGGTCTTGCCCATCAAGTCACTCCTATCGTATTCATTTCTCACCAAGTTTTTGGTTGAGGAATAAGCCACCACCTTGTGTCTTTACTGTGGGTTTCTACTGTGCCCGTCCCCACCACTGGATCTCGGCTACCACACAACATCATAAGAAGTGCAATGTGCAGAGTTAATGCTTTCATCTAGTTGGAAATTAGGTCATTCACTTTGACTGGCTCAAAAAGACAATCTTCCACGATAGAAATTCACAAAACGAAAAAGTAAGAAAAGAAGAAATGAGGTGAGAAAGGGAGAGAAAGAAACAAAAAGAAACATGTAGAAAAAGACGGAGGCGCAAAACCAAAGGAGTTGAGATAGAGGACTTTGGAGACGTGGTGCCTAACCAACATTCACTTCACTCCACCTCATTTCAAATAAAAAAAGAAAAGTCGGACCCAACTCTTCCCCTGCTCTCACAGAGCTTCCTCAGGAGGAAGTTGGGTTTTGGCAAAACTCTAACCTGCCCCCCTCCGGAGCACCTCACTGTCACATCACTGTACTCTGCACCCCGGGGTAGGAGTTGCAGGCAGCCCAGGGGGGCAGTGCGGCCTCGGAAGGCAATAGTACACAGTTTTCAGCAGCTTTCACAAGGGACTGGTCTTCAGTGTTCATTGACGCAGGTCACCCAGAGCACTGTACGATATGTGAAATAACAGATACTGTCTTGTCTGGAGACTTGTCTGGAGACTGGTGAAGTATGCGAGCTGTTAGCTGCACGTCCATTTTGTTCTCTGCATAAACACAACGTGTGGGGAACAAGAGGGTAGGAGAGCAACAGACACTGGAGAGGTTCATGCTACTTGCTGGAAGGAGTGTAGTAGTTTGAGAGAAAAAGATGGTGGACCACGGGCTCTGGGGGAGTCCCTCGTTTTCTACTTCAACTTCTGGGCTATTGACCGGGCGCACGGTTCCTTGGCAAGTCTCAGTAGCCCTTAGTAACTGGGGGCGTGGCCGCCACTGGGAATTTTGCATGAAGGAGCTTCTTCCCTGTGTAAGATGCCTTGGCGCCTCTTCTGCAGACTGGATGTCTTCTTGAGTTTCCAACCACGGTACTTGCATCAAACTGCTGTCTCCAGGTCCTCGTGGGAGGCGATCTGGTGACTCTGTCGACTCTCCAAGTAGGATGCTAATTCTGCATCTCCTGCTTGCAGTGACTTATCACGAGGCGTCAAGCCCTGTGGAGAAAAAAAAGAAAAACAATGGAAGACATGTACATCATGAGGACTTAAAAAGAGAAGCAAGAGACTGGGAAAGAATAGGAAGTAAGAAGGTACCAGTATGAGAGGTATCCATAAACTGTAGGACGGAAATTCGGGTGGTGAGGGAAAGTGAAGAATTCAAGAAAAGGGACATAGGCAAAGAGCAAATAGGATAGGAGAGCGGGGGGTGTGATGGTTATCAGAGTGACTGAAATATGTCTCGAAATGGAAGTAAATAGCAATGAAAACAGAAAGGAAGGTGCACTGGAAGGACATAGGCAACTGAGAGAAAAGATAAAGAAAATGAAAAGAAAGGTAGAGAATAAGAGAAGAAACCATTGAGGGATATAGAAGACAAAAGTGAAAAGAGGAGGAATAACAGGAGAAGAAAATGAAAAGAAGGACTGTGAAGACAAAAGAAAGGACGAAAAGGGAGCGAAATAAGGTTAAAGGAGAAAGAGTGGGAGAGCAGGAGATGGACGAGATACAGAAGGAGGAAGATAGTACAAAAGAAAGTAAATAAACAATAGGAATGATAGATAATGAGAAAGGAAGCAAAATGCATAAACAGGAGATGATGGTAGAAATGCAACAGATGACGGTGGCGAGGGGTGTAGAGGGAGAAATACAATGGTGAACAAAGAATTGAATATAAAGATAACAGAAACCGACTGAAGCAGAGAGTGGGAGAGAAAAATCAGTAGTGTAGTAGACAGAACAGAGAAAAACAGGGATAGATGATGAGAACAGGAGAGAGAAACAAACAAAATCCAGTATAGAGAGAAAATATTTTTTTAGGGTGTAGTGGATAAAAAAGTGATTAAATAGAGTATTGTTAGACATGGAAATATTGTTTGAAAGAACAAGTTACTTACCTTCTGTAACGCTCTTTCAGGTGCATACTCTATCTAATTGCAGATTCCGCAATACCCCCAGGCACCTGCCCGGATCTGGAAAATTGTAAGCAGTGCTCCTGTGTGTGGTAGGTGGCGTTGTGCAGCTCTGTACTGACCCGAAAATGACAGAGCAGAGCCATATATAAGCGCCACCCCTGTGCGCACACGTCAGTTTCTTATTTCTTCCTTTTCTGCACCCTGAGACGCAGAGTGTTAAACTAATGTTGGTGATAGTGTGCTTATCTCTATCTGGGGTCTTTTTTAGATGTTAAAGAGAATGCGCCACAGAACCGGGAGGTGCAAGATCAGTTAGGAATCTGCTGTTAGGTAGAATATTCACTTAAGTGTTACTAAAGGTAAGTAACTTTTTCTTCTGAATGATACTTCTAACCGCAGATTCCTCACTTTATGAAGAGCATCCAAAGGTGGAGAGTCGGTGGACTGTACTCAAACTAAAATGTCCTGCAGAACTCAACGAACCTGCCTGTTAAGTCAGTGGTGCTTCGTTTTTCTTCCTTGCTCGTTTCTTCCCTCTGCCTGCCTTTTCCCTCCTCCCGCTACCCAGCGCCTCGCCCTCCCCCCCCAGGACCTACTTAAAGGAGGCCACAGCACGACCTCATTGAGCAGGTCATCGTGCCAGCTCCCCCTGTGACAGTTCTCCTGTCCAGCTTGTCTGCAGTCTACCCTCTGCTGTCTATCTACCTGCTGCCCTCTGTGCCTCTCTGCTCATTTCTTGCTCTGTTTTACCTTTTCTTCCCTTCCTGGAGGTGGGCCTGCGAACAGGCTCAAACCAAACAAACCTGCAGGAAGAAAACGGGCAAAGTGCCCATCACAACAGACCTGACTGTCAAGACAATAGTGTTTAGTAACGGGTGCAGAGAGGCCCACATAATAACCTGACAGATGTCCGTTACAAGGACTCTGTGAGCTAATGCAGTGGTTACAGTTTTGACTCTGGTAGAAGTCCAGCGCTATGCATAGGTTCGTAGGGTGAACACATCAGGGAGGTTAAAACCAAAGTAAGGTCCAATTGGGGCATGTCGAAAGACTTGGGATGGAGCATGTATTCAAATCCTTTCAAGAAACGCGTCACAATAGGTGACTCGAACAGTGAGGGTTGATTCAACAACCGCAACACAGCTGATATGATAGAAAGGTGCCCCTTAAGTGTGCCCACAGCAAGTCCTTGCCAGGCTAAGGACAAAACAAACAACAAAACTTAGATAGTGGATCAATATGTCAGTGCACCAGCCACAAACTTTCCCAACAGCGGGCATATACGTCTTTGTCGATGGACCGCTGATATCACAGACATTGGGAGGGAAGCCGGATACCCTCAACTGTCACCGTTCAGTCTCCATGCATGAAGGTGGGGAGTGTGCAGGTTCTGGCGCAGAACTCTACCCTGTTGCGGTGACAGGAGATCTTCCCGAAGGAGCAGCCTGATCAGAGGACAGATGCTCATGCTCAGGAGTTTTGGATAGCATATTCTTCTCTGCCAATCCGGAGTACCCAGGATGACTGGGGTCCAGTCGGTTCTGATCTTCTTGAGAACTCAGCTGAGGAGAGGTATTGGAGGAAAAGCATATAGGAATCCTTTCATCCAGTCTATTCAGAATGCGTCCCGAGCAGGAGCTGCTTTGGAATCTCCAGGGTGCGAAGTGCTGAAAATGCGTGTTCTCAGCGGTGGTGACTAGATCTAGCCAATGTTATCCCCAGTACTGAAACATACCTTGAGACACCTATGGATACAGATGCCACTAGTGGTCTGTGAGGCATTGACGGCTGAGTTCATCTGCCCTGGCGTTTAGAGATCCTGCCAGATGCTGCACGACCAGGAAAATGTGCTGACATTCCAGCTATGTTCAGAGGCACAGAGCCTCCTGGCACAGGATGCACAACCCCATTCCGGCCTGTTTGTTGCAGTACCATATGGCAGTAGTGTTGTTTGTGATCACATGGACCAGCCATTTGATGGAGGGCAGAAAAGTTTTCATTGGCAAGCAAATTCACCCTCAGCTCTAGAAGAGAAGATTGATTTAGGACCAAGGCTCTGCTGAAGAACATAGGACTCTGATCTCCACCTCTCCCATATTGCTGCCCCAGCCCAGAAGCGATGCATCGGTCACCACTGTCACCTCTGGGTGGGGAAGGGATGGGGTCTGCTATTGACCCAATTACGGACCTGTAACCACCACTGCAGATCTTTTGCAGGCTTGACCGTGTCGAAGAGATTCCCCTGATGCTGCACCCACTGGGACTTCAGATCCCACTATTAAGATCGCATATGCCATTGAGCATACTTCATCAGCAGGATGCATGAGGCTATCAGACCCAGCAGGCTCAGAGTCACTCTCACCGAAATCCAGTACTTACGTTAAAACATTGGGATTATAGCCCGAATGTCATGGACTTTTCAGAGGCTAGGTGCGGAATTGCACCATGTCCAGAATGACTCAAATGAAAGGGAGCATCTGAGAAGCAGTCAGGTGTGGCTTTGGCATGTTGATCATGAACATCAGTGAATGCAGGAGAGCCACCGTAGTCTGGAAGTGGCCGACAACTGCCTGGGGCGAGTCTGCCCTCAACAGACAATGATCGAGATACCTGAGGTGCACTGGTAAGACCAAAGGGAAGCTCAGCAAATTGGAAATGCCCCTGTCCCACTGTGAACCGCAGGTACCACCGATGGGCATGCAGGATGAGTATATGGAAAGCATGAGCTATTTATGGCGCAGACACCCTCTTGATAGCTCCTTTGACCAAAAGGGTCTTCTGTCAGTTGTTGGGGAGACAGTGGCAGGAGCAGCAGTGGAAAGGAAGGGTAGGGCATACCCCTTCTGAACAATTTGCAGGCCCACCTGTCATATTATGGCCCGTGAACCCAGCAAGAAAGGTTAGATTCTTCCTCTCACTTGATGGCTGTGCTCCACTAAGGACACAATGAAGGGGTTTGTCAGGTGAGGTTGTGGTGTGATGGGGGGCACAGTGGGCCGGCTAGCCCACTGACCTTTACTATAGAGGTGGTGGGCAACACAACCTCGACCACAAAACTGCTGGACACCTTGTTGAGGTTGGATTGGCTGACAGTACAGGGTGCCTCTACCACAACCACAAAAGGAGCAATAGGGCTGAAGCGGTTGGTAAGGTGAGGCAGATAAGCCCATGGATCATGCCGTGGCCCTACTCTCCTTGAACTAGATTGGAATCTGTCTTGTCCCCACATAGGCGAGCTCCATCAAAGGGCATGTCTACGAGGGACGGCTGGACATTGCCTGAAAAATCTTTTGACAAAACCAAATGTGGCGGTGAATGGATACACTAGTGCTAATGACTCGCCCGACGGAATCAGTGGTGTCCAACCCACAACAAATTTTGAACTTGGCTGCATCACAAGCATCCTGTACAGCTAGGGCAGGACAGGTCAGAGATCATGAGGGACAACTGTGTTTGGGTTTTCCCTACTTGTAGATGCCTGTACCACCAAGCTTTCAGGGTAGGAGTGCTGAGATAAAATTGCAGGGTCGCCTGGGGCAGTGCAGTGGCATCTTGTGATCTAGTGTTTGACACAGGGGCCAGAGCAAGGATTGGCCCACATCTGCAACAAGGTATCCGTAAGTGCCTAAGTGGATGTTTACACCGGCTGGAGGACTTCTGTCAGGACATTCATCTTGACTTCCAAGGTGGGGAGCTGGAGGTCAAGGACTTTGGCCGCCCTATGCATCACCATGGAGTAAGAGGTGTTCTCTTCAGTGGCACGTACACAGGGAGAGAAGCCCCGACTCAGGAGAGGTATCAAGAGCACTAGCTTTTTGCAGGTCATCATACTAATTCTCTTTGTGGTATGGCTGACCAATTTCATCACCTGCATCATTGTCCGAATCTGGGCCAATCAGTGAATGCATGGTATGTGTTCTCCCACGTGGAGATGGCAAGTCGAATGTAGGAAGTGATGTCTTGACAATGGCCAGCACGGCTGCAGTTGAGGTCGAACCAGAGAATACAAAAGGTACCCCATATTCTGGCATTGATAGAGCCGCATCGGTGTAGAAGTTCCAGAAACCGGTGTGGGCCCTGGCGCCAGAGGCAAAGTTGGAACTGGACCCATAAGCAGCCTTGTGATAGTCTCGGAGATGACAAGGGGGAACTCACAAGCAGTATTCCAGATGGAGTAGGTCTGTGCCTCGTGGGGCCCGAAGGCACACTAGAGGGAGTCAGTAAGGATCCAAAGAGTCAAGAGCATGGCCTCACAGGACTCTTCAATCTGTTTCAGAGTGGCGGACAGCTCTTGAAACTTGAGTTGTACTGGAACAAGTTGCGGGATAGGCTCCAATGTCAATCAACTTCAGGAACAAGATCAAGATAATGGTGCCATCTCAGGACCTTCTCAGGAGAATGTGAGTGGTGGGAAGGGGCTGGGTCCTGCTTAGATTTTTTGTAATTTTTCTTCGACTTACCCGACTACTTTGATTGAGACAAAGCCCGACCTCAGGAATGACTCCTGCAACCTCAGGATCTGGAACGGGACCAAACTTTTGACTTAGACCAATCGCGTCACAGTATTTTGGTGCTTGGTGATGCAAAGTTTTGCCTCCCAGTTTAGAAGGGCCTTTGGGTTTATCGATGTGCAATCACTGTAGACGTTAAGAGTCGTGACTCGATCCCAGGCACAACAGGCGGATCTGATGAGGATCTGTCACAGACATTTGTTTGCGACGGTCCTTACAGAGTTTAAAAACTGTTGTTTTGGAAGGTGACATTTCCCTTGCACACTGAAAAAGTTAGAATAGGTAAGGGTTTCAAAAAGAAGAGAGGAAGCTCCGGATGTGCATCTGTTGGCACAGAAAAAAAGGAACTGATGTCAGCACACAGGAGTGGTGCTTATATAGGCTCTGCATTTCACTTAAGGAGTGTAACAGCATCTGTGCAGAGCCACGCACTGCCACCTACCAGCGAGCAGAAGTACTGCTGAAAAGTTCCGGATCCAGTCTAATGCCTGGGAAATATTCAGAAGGTGAGGAATCTGCAGCTAGAAGTCTCCAGCCATCCAGACATTCCTGCCAGCACTTTTTGTAATTCTTGGGTATACACATGCGCATGCGTGGATCCCTTTGGATGACTGCATTACAGGAATAAAGATGCACCGCACTGTTGACGCCAATGAGACTGAAACATGTTCTGGGTAATTTGTATTTCTCCACACAGGGGATGTGACCTGGTAGTTTGGGATAGACAGGTCTTTTTAAGGCAGGGCCAAGAGTGTTTTGCAGATCATTGGTGGCCTGTGTATGAGGTAGCACAGTGAGCAAAGAAAAAAAAGCGGACTAGAATATTGGCCAAAGCGATTAACAGTGACCGTATTTGCTTTAGGCATTCCATCTATTACTCTTTAATCTTTGTTAGTAGCTGTAATAATCGCACAACTAGCACTGGAAATCCTGAAATTACCCTGATTCAGTACTAGATGATACAATCCTCAGTTCTTGCCCTGTTACTTTGTTTTTAAGTAAAGCCTTACACAGCATAGCCCCCTTAAAACCTGGGACAGTTGGCTCATGCTTATCCATGTTACCTTGCTCTTCAAAGCTTTGAGCAGTCACAGTACCGACACACACCAGGCACCGCGCTGACTGTCTGGAAGCCCACGCTATCCACATTATAAATTATTCTAATTTTATTTAATGAACGAGCCAAATATTTTTAAGTCACGTTTTTTTTCTTTGTTAAGTGAGTTGAACACTCACCACTGAAACATGCTTTAAGCAGTAGGTCACAAGTGAAAGAATGAACCAGCATTTATAAAGCGTACGGCTACTCAACAGTGTCCGGGCGCTAACAGTTAACTCTCCACTACCACCCAAGAAACAGTTAATTGCAGAATAGCGTGGTTTTGAATTGCTTCCTGAACACAGAAAATTCCACAGTGGCTCTAAGGGCCAAAGGAAGTTGGTTCCAAGTTTGGTCTCATAGTTCTAGAGGGGGTGTAGTGTAGTATTCTCTTCCTAATGTAGATGCCACCATTGCCATGTAGGGCTTTATGTGTCAAGACTAGAGCCTTGAATTGGACCCTCTTTCTACTTTCTACTAGTAGAGCTCTTAGATGCGGGGACATATGAGTCCTGGGGTTCAGATTAAGGACTAATCTTGCTGCTGCATTTCGAAACACCTGCAGGCAGTTCAGAAGATACTCCGGTAAACCCAAGTATAGTACATTTCCGTAATCCAACCAAGAAGTGATTAAGGCCTGAATCACTGTTTTCCTAGTGGCAGTAGACAAAAGAGGTATGAATTTCCTCAAGGTTCGTAATAGCCCAAAACAGGTGCCTACTACCATTTGGATATGATGTATCATGGGTAAAGAGCTGTCAATATGGATGCCCAGATTTTTTCTGTATTTTCAGAAGTGGAGGTGCATCTTGGGCTCACTAAGATCTCCAGTCCTCAGAAGGTGGAGCGCCAAAAAAGATAATCTCCAAGTTATCGGGATTACATTTAACTTGATTAATGGCCCACCAATTAAACACCTAAGAGAGGCAAATTCTGATCTTCTCTCCCTCAAAGTCTGCACCTTTTTTCACATGTAGAAAAAGCTGGTTATCATCCACATAGGATATTATGTTGGCCCCAACCCCACAAGATTCAGCCATATCTGGAAGTGAGGTCAAGTAAACAGCAGCAGTAAAGAGAAGAGTCCAAACTTCCTGACATCTATCATCCAGAATAGAGGTTAGCCGCTTCAGGGCAGTTCCACCAATTCCAATACTCTGGAGCTGCTTTGTCTATCATGAGGGACCGTATCGAAGGACGCAGAGAGATCCAACATAAACAGGACGGCCTTCCTCCCTGATCCAACTTCTCTTTAATGTGCTCAGCGACCTCTAGCAGCACTGTTGCAGTGCTGCAGCTGGTTCTAAAACCAGATTGACTGGCGTGCAGCAAATTGTTGTTTTCCAGGTAGCCTGAGATGACTGAATTTACAAGTTTTTCCAACACCTTAGAGAAGGCGGACAGTAGGGATATCAGCCGATAGTTGGCTAAAACTTTGTGGTCGGCTGAAGGTTTTTTAAGTAGTGGGAGAAAGTTAGCATGTTTCCATGCAGAAGGCATTAGTCCAGAGGTCAGCCAGGCATTGAGAGCCTTATTGGCCACTGAATTAATTTCCGGGGCCACCTTGGCCAAAAGCTGAGCTGGGCACGGATCAGCAGAGGATCTCGACTTTAGTCGCCTGATGGTAGACAGAGACTCCTATAAAGACATAGAAGGTAGGTGAAGAAGCGTGGGGATTCCGCCTTTGATCATTCTCGGGTCATGTGATGTCATATCGCAGCCGTTGCCTAGGGACACAATATCGAAAAAGCTTTGTATAGCATCAATTTACTCATGAAAAAACTCTGCCAACTGATTGGTCTATTCCGCTGAAGGTTGATAACCTCTAAAAGTGGTCTCAGGATTGAGAAAAGATTTGACAATTTTAAAAATCTCCTTTGCTTTATTTTGAGATTCCTCTATTTTCACCACCTTAACTTTTACATAGTGCGCCTTCAAAGCCAGTTTATAATTACATTTGTTCTCCAAACTGTAATTTTTCCGCCATCTCTTTTCCAGACACTTACACGCTTTTTTACTTGTTTTTAATCTCATTAAATGAGAGGGCCGAAAGCTTAGCTTTATTCGGGTGCCGTGCAGTAATAGGGAGCTTGCTCAATTACGTTCTGCGAGATCCTAGCTTCTAGCTGTAAGGCATCCATCTCTGGATTGTCAGAGAGAAGGGGGATGGGGGACTCAATGGCTTTGCCCAAGTCAGTTGGAGAGATTCTATAAAAAGCTCTATACATTGTTGAAGTGGTTATGGAATGCATCTGCCTTTTTTCTGAAATGTGGGCCAACTAAAAGAAGAATGGTCCGACCAGGTTAATGGTACACGGTCATCTACTTTAAGAGAGACATTTGAAAAAGATTGATCTAGGGTATGTCCAGCCCTATGCGTTGGTAGAAAAACATATGGGATAAGGCTAAGAGCTGAGAGAGTCTCTTTCAGAGAAATCACTTCCGTCGCCAAAGACATCCATGTGGAGATTTAGGTCGCACAAGACCAGAAAATGAGTGTATTTAAGAGTTCAGTGTGCCAGAGACTGGTTTAAGGAGTTCAAAGGTCTGACTGTAAGGAAAGATCATTCAGCCTTCCTTCCTTCCTTCCTAGATGGATAAATTGTGTACCTTCCAAAATGGGTAAATTGAGTACCTTTATCTTGGTTAATAGTAGCACCTGTTACCATGCTTAGAAACAACAGAAGTGCCGTATAAAGTGATATATAAAAAGCAAGTTATTATTATTATTGATTTTATTATATCATCTGGGGTAGCAATACTCAACTGTGCTAGCCTACAAGGATCATACAGGCACATTACCTTCAAGTCCTTCTTCGTTAATGATGCTCCGGCATCTATAAGAAGTTGGCAGACTCGTCTGTGCCGTTGAAATGCCGCCTTGTGCAATGCTGTCTCGCCCCTAAACCAATGAGAAATACAGGTGAAGAAAAAGCCTCAACTGTCAATGGGTGCAGGGGCTTGGCAGGTACTGGTGTATGTATATATATTTATCTATCTATCTGTCTATCTATATACATACATAAATATATATACATATATAAATATGCACACACATATATATATATATATACGTATGTGTATATATATATATATATATACATACATATGTGTGGATAGATAGATAGATAGATAGATAGATAGATAGATAGATAGATAGATAGATAGATAGATAGATAGATAGATAGATAGATAGATAGATAGATAGATAGATAGACACATATATATTTTATGCTTGGTAAAGGGAAAAACAATGCTTTCACAGAGGAGCAATCACAAATGAAGTACAACTGGTTGTGCAAATGAAAAGGAAGTCATGACTTAGCGTGTAACGAAGAAAATGAAAGTATCAGTAAACCAAAGTAAACCTGTGAGTTGAGCAGTCCACACCAAGGAACTAAGTAAAGCTCTTAATCTATAAGAATATTGTAAATTAATTGAGATGAGAAAGAGGTTTAAAAGGTATTCAAGCTGGGAAAGTCAGTAGCTGTGAGCAGGGATTGTTTCCCATGGAGTAAGTGCAGGCTAGTTGGGTCAACGGCATACCAGTGACAGTGCTAGCGTGACTCAACGAGCAACGCACCTGCCAACTTTTGATACATTTTCACTGTGTGAGAAAGGGGCAGGTCTTTGGAGGAGGCAGAGGTTTGTGCCAAGGATGGCATGAAGTACTTTAACTCACTGCCTCCCCCCAATGTCAAGTCAACCAAACGCATATATCTTTTGAGGCTGCTGCCGATGTCCTAGGGATGTTTCACTCACTGGAATGGACATGGGCTGAGCAGAGCCTAGATATAATTAACTGGAAATCTGTCCTCTGCAGGGGTTTCAAGCTAATTGCATTCACATTGTGTGATATCAGCTCCACACCAGGTGACACTGTAAAGGGATTCTATGTTGTGTGACAAACATGGGCACTGTGTGAGTTGGAAGGTCTGGAGCAAATTCTAGAAGGCAACAATTTAGTTAAGATTACAGAGTGCAAAGGGTCAGATAGCTGGGTAGCGTGATTGACAGTGTGAGTAAAATGAGAGAAAACAGGGACTAGTGAGTACTATTGATTTGCATGGAACAATACCATATTGAATTGCAGCATTAGAATAACCCTGTTATTTACCCATAACAAGGTCTCCAACCCCCTCGTAAGTACAGTGGCATTATAAGTCAGTGACTTAGAAGAACGTGAATTAAGCAAGAGAAGGTAATGCATGAGCTAATAATTACGTAACGTTAGATTCAGGGGTCTAAAACAGAACTTGTGAAATCAGTGATTGAATGAGTGATACAATGAGAATCTTGTTTCAATAAAAAAAATGCATTGGCAAAGTCAATAGGTCTGGCGTTGGTAAAACCTTCTGGTTGGTGGAGCTGTCTGGAACTTTGTCTAAAAGCAAAAATATGTTTTTAGTCTCAAACTCCACCCATTGCCATACTAGTCCCTGATACTGAAGGGAACTGCCTTGGTGGCGGACAAGCTGCTTGTGAAAGAGCAGAATGCCTTCACTCACAGTGAAGTTAGCTAATGGTTGAAGTGGGCTCACCCATTATCTCATGCAGTGTGCTATAGTGAGTGGATGAAAAATGTGAACGACACAACAGACCAATGTATGAACAAGGCTAACTGAAAGCCACTACAAGTAAGGATATTATATATACAATTTTAGTAAAATCAAAAGGTCCTGGCCTGTATCAGACCGAAAAAAAAAAAATTCTAAGCCATTAAAACTGACCATGGCAATCTGGTGTACGGGTTAAATTATATCTTTTATTGCAAGCATGGGCCACAACAATATTAGGATTAGCAAAGCGAACAGGTCTGGCTTTAGCAAACGAAATAGGACAAATGGCACAAAATATAAAAATGTAAACTAAAAGAGTGGCCCAGCAGCCCCAGTACAAAAGCCCTGCACTGAAGTGCACTCCTTTTCAGGTTGCTGTGCACATATGCCCAGGCAAAATGCTGTCACCTACAGTGCAAGACAGCCAGTGAATTTGAAGTGTGCTGATACATGGTCACGTGTTGTTTGCTGTGGTGGGCAGAAGTAAAACATGAATGACAGCTGACTAGATGAATGGATGAAAAGTGCTGACCCAAAGCTCATGTACATATATGTATGTATGGGCATATGTATGCGTTTCTTTTTTTTTTCTTCAATTGATGAGGGGTTGGGAAACAGCTTAAGAAGTCCCTAAGACAGATCTAATAACTTAGCTGGGCAAGAGAACAGGGGCAACTAGCCAGTGATTTACTCAGTGGAGGTGGCCTTACTGGAACAGCATGTGGGTAAGGGGCTTCCATCTCAAGGACTGGACAGTCTTAGATTTGGTGCTGAGGTGTGATCCCTTTAGTATCCTGTTTATTGTCAACTGACCTCCAAGGGTCGGCCAGAAAAATGGTACTAGGAAATGCATGAGGGGAATCAGAAGAAACAATTGTAACTTCCCTTGTGAAATAATGCAGGAAATCTACAGTGAGAAGGATAGATTTTAATTTCTAAGGTGCAAAATTGGCCATTTTGTCGACTTTTGTCCTGATGTCAAGGACTGGACACTGTGAAGCTGTGTGGAGTCCCCGTCTTGATTATTCTAAAGAAAGGACAACTCCTCCTAGGAGCCATGGTGCCACCCTGCATAGATTAATTAGTGTATGTATGTATGTATGTATGTATGTATCTATCTATCTATCTATCTATCTATCTATCTATCTATCTATCTATCTATCTATATATATATATATATATATATGTTACCTACTGGCAGTCGCCAGTAGGAATTTATAGTTAAGACCATGTTTCCATAGGAAAGGTGCTTTTGGTTTACGTATAGCTTTGGCGCCATTTGACGAAGCCTCACAAAATTTTCCAAAATGAGTGTCCCTGTGATTCTTGTTGCGCATGAAATTTGAGATGTCATCAGTGATGTCAAGAGTAATGTCACTGACCATGTCATGTGTGATGTAATATGTGATAAGCAATGCAATGTGGGCATCAGTTATAGTTAGCTCAACTAACGTTAACTGCTGAATTTCTCTGGTTTTGTATGGGGAAATATGAGTCTAACTATAACGTCACTGTAACCTTTGGTCTTTTCATTGAAGATATATATATATATATATATATATATATATATATATATATATATATATATATATATATATACACACACACACACTATTGTATTGTGTCTGTCTACAAGCCACATTCTACGCTGCTGGTTATGTGTCATGTCCGGCATTTAGCAGTTGGTTGTATCGTCTATTCTGTTGGAATTTGCACGTTTTCACTTCTTATCTAATTAAACGTGGCATTTGCGGGGGCTTCCACCCAGCCTAATACTGATGTCTTAATAAAAGCATTGATCAGGTGATGGGTCTCCGCTCCCTTCAGAGTTTACTGAAGCAAGGGATGAGACTTGGTGCATTATGGGAAATCAACAAATATGAATACATTTGGTCTTGAGCCACTCTTGGTAGCGGCAGCTACAAGCAGGCTCTTTATTTGGATTGATAACACACATGTAAATGGAGCTGTAGTTTCAGAATGATGGTCTCCTCCTCAAAAGTTACAACTACAAGGGATGTGCAACTCTAGGGACCACTGGACACATACATATATTGTAAGATAGAAAGGGGCAACATTCACATCAGGTGGACAGGAAGGGTGTCTTTCTTCAGTAAAGTTGCCCATTATACACTTACGTGACACTCTCGGCCATCTCTAGTAAATCCTTTGGACCTGAAAGAGAGGGAGAGAGAGAATGTTTACTCAGAAGAAAATAATATTCCAGGGTATTCATATTCTTGGCTGCAAGCAAAGGAGAATACTGCAAAAGCGGATGGGTTGAAGCAGTAGGTTGATGTAATGCAAGATTTGAATAGTGCACACATTTCTTGAGCACTATGGGTCGTAGTTCACTGAGGAACTACGACCTACACATTTTCATTATTGTTTGTTTGTTCGTTTTCTCTCTTCACAGGTTAATGTACCCTCCTAGTGTTGAGTGACCATAGGCCACCACACCTAGTGGATAGTCTTTGATTAGACTAGGAGCCCTCCCTTTTTAGGTCTCGCTGAGGCCAGCGCATGCGCTGGCTCGGAGAGACATTTTGTAGTTGGGATTTTTAAAGTGCTGCCTGTGGCCTAAAGCTTGAGTGCACGTGAGCGTGCACGCGCACAGCCGCCAATCACTGCTGCGCGCGCACCACTCACGTGCTTGCCACACAGCGCTCCCGTCCAAGCGATCGCAATCACTTTCGCTTTGATCGCTATTACTTTCGTTTTCACGGCCGCGCGGCCGTTACTTTTCTCTTTCCATCTTCACTTCCTCACATGCTCGCTCTCTATTTCCCCTCCTGATCTAGTCTTGTGCATATATTTCATCACACTCTTCTCATTTACCCCACTCTCCCACCCCACACATCTATCTGCCTCCTGTGTCATTCCCACCTTTCTCCTACTTGTACCTCCCTCTCCACCACCTAGGACTGGTACAGAATGTTTTCCAACTTAGGCGAAGGCGCCTCTCTCTGTACCATTCCCCACTAGCAATGGTGCCACATTAGCTGCTTGCACTGGTGGTATTAGAGCGGCTAGTGGTGGGAGTCTAGGCACTCAACTAGCGTTCTCGTTTTATGAAACTGCTCCAGTTTCTCTTGTCTGTCATGTCCATTCTTACTCAAGCTCCTCTATCATTCCTTCGCCTTCCGTTGTGAAATGCACGAGCCTCACACATTCACCTCTCACCACTCATCACCTCCCTTTCTGTATCTCAGACCATGCTCTCACGCTTTTAATTTGGATGACCCATTTCACTTTAACCGCCCCCGCAACCACGGGTTCAAATTCAGCACTGAAGCCCAGTAATAAATAGGCCATTATTCGTGGGTTTAATTTTTAAACGAGCGGCAGATCATAGAAAAACGCTACGATGCATATTATGAGAAAATGTGAAGCTATTAAAAATATATATATATATTTATAAAGCGCTCTGCTGTTTAAAAAGACTTCATGGTGCTAAGGACTAGTAACAAAGGAGTGAGCAAAGCAAACACACAGGACCTGCCACGCGCCATTTAGCCAGGCTTACACGTCATCATAATTTGGTGCAGAACAAACCAAGCACCCGCCCTCTAGCGGTGGAATTCTCTCCCTCACAATAAGAGAGACGTTTTAGAAATTTCGGAAACTTCTCCAAACGTGGGTACTCCCAAAGACAGCTCCAGGTGTCTCCTTTACACCACAGCTCCAAGCAACGCCATTGAATGCGTTATAGATCACAAGAACAGTGAGCACTGAGCAGTAACTGTCGTTGTGATTGAAAATGGTGAACGATTTGGGGCGACGCAGAACAGGAGGACTACAGGTTCACAGAACTGCAGGTGGAAACAACATCACATTGTGAAGGAGGCATGCTGGAGATGGTGGAAAAAGCAGAACATTTCGTGGCCCCGTCGCTCATCGAAAGACCCGTATGTAAATACATAAACATGGAAAACTCCGGCAATATGTGTAGAATCTGCGAGTTAACAATTGTTATTTATTTTTTTCTATAAAAACTTGCTGTATTGCACTAGTGAGTCAATTGTCCACAAATAAAACAGTCCGCCAGATTCATGGAAATCATATTGCTCGAGTCTACATATTGAGATGGATCTGTTGTGAAGGACCAAAAAATAATAATTTAATGAAAGTGTCCAACTTGTAATTGTCCAGCTAGTTTTATTGGTTCAGCAAGAAATCAAAATGACGGTGGTTCCCTTAACCTATCCCAGGCACCAAACAGCAAGGCGTCCATCGCAAGTCAACAAGGGTAGTGAAGCACAAGAGATAGTGGTCTTTTCAGACCGGAGTGGCCTGAAACACTGCTGCAGCTACCACAACCACACGCCTACATTAGAGGACAGACATGGAGGCAACAATAACATCTGCATGGTTTCCATTCTGGAACGGGTAATTGGGAGGAAGAATCCTTTTGGTTGATGTGCACGTGGTGCAATGTTGGGTTCAGTCTTCTCTCCCCAGTTAAACATTCTAGTACCCGTTAAACATTACTCTCTTTCCATCCGCCTGCTCTTGTGAAATGTCATGGTGACTGCAAGTGTGAGGTATGAGCAGAGCTGTGGAGCAGCTGCCAATGGCCTCCACTGGCACAATGAAGCATTTGCTGGTACCCAAGGCTGAGGGCTTCCATTCTCTGCTTTTGTCCTTATTTTGTTTTCTAAATACCGATGATGGCTAAAAGGTTACATAGTAGCCGCACAGATGGAAGAAAACTCAAGCTCTTGTTTTTCGTGATGGAAGAACAGACCATGAGGGGCAAGTCCATGCAATGCTTTGCTAGTGCGGTCCTTCCAGAGAAAGGTGAAGATGTCTCCGGTGGCAAGGCAGGCGTCCTTCTAACAATCTTGGAGCAGTTCACGGCATCAGAAAACAAGCATTGGCATAGCCAATAGGTCTCGCCTTTGGGACCTTATAAGTGTTTAGCCATGCAACAGTTATAGGATATTGTGCTGCATACCTAAATACTTATAAGTAGGGTTCCCGGTTTTATGGTATTTATTTTTTTGCCATTTCCGTCTGTATTTATCCATATTTATCTTTCGGGCATTTTTTCTGTATTTATCCACATTTATTTTTGCCACAAGCAAAAGACGACGCTACAGCTAGTATTTTTCCACATTTATTTAAATTGACAATGCACACATGCGCTCAGTTGTTATTGGTCAACACTATACATTCACCTGAAAACTTTGCCATTTGCAAAATGTCCCAAATATGCTTAAAAGTGCTATCACAAGCCATTTATCTCAGAGCCTTGCCGTTTCTGTCATCGGCAGAGTGCCACATCCTTTCCCCCACTGAACATCATACTGCCCCACAGAGAGAAACTCACACTGACTTCAACTGCAACCCAATTGTGCCCCACTAGCGCTAAAAGCTGTCCCTGGCTATCACTATGAGGATTGATGTTTTGTGTGTGTAGAAGAGAACAAGCATTTGCAATGCAATAGGTCTCACATTTATGCTAGTTTAAGCTATTGGCATTGTAAATGACAATGCCTTTTATTTATCTGTTTTAAAAACCAAAACATAAATAAAAGGCATTGTCATTTACAATGCCAATAGCTCAAACTCAAGTAAATGCGGGGAGTCTGAACCTCTGCTGTATTTAGGTAGCCCATCTCATTGCTGAACAGCCTCCCTGGTATAAATGTCTTGCATCACTGGCCTGAGAAGGTTGTATATAGCACCTCTGACACAATTCAGCAGCATCACTGGCGTAACTCACGCTGGAAATACTCAAATATTTTGCGTTTAGAGGAATACTGATGGCGTATTTACTAGCACAGGAATGATGACGAATACCATAGTATATCTTAATGTGCAATGTGTACGATTTCTTTCCACCGTCGAGCACTATTATGCAGCACGCACATTTGTCTCTCGTGCACTCACTCTTTCTATTGGACACACGACTGTATGACAGGCACACATGTTTACTGCTGCAGAAGAATATTCCTAGGTATTATGACAGATGTCGAAGTACTGTTCGTGCTCCTTAATTGTGGAATTTTCTCCCAGCCTCGCTTCTAGCTGCGATGGAGCTAAAGTCGTTTAGAAGGTCTTTAAAAATGTAGCTATTTAAGCAGGCACACTCGAGTTCATAGCAAGAGGTGTTCCTGTTATTCAGCGCCAAGAAACCATTGCTGTACAAGAGCTTCATTGAATCACGTTAACATTATTTTACAAATTCTCCTTTAGCTCTGCCTCTAGACATTGAGAAAAAAATATTTGAGAACATGTGATATAAAATGCACTGCTTGGTCACATATTTAAAAACTTTATTGAGAGGCAGACACACTATGAACTCCACCTGGGAAGGCTGGTTTTAATCTGTGCAACACAGGGTAGTTCTTAGCTCAAAAGGTTCCAAGCCGCAGGGGATATCCTACCAACATGTCCACTTATTGCCTGTCAAAGCTGCTGTCTAAGTACAACTTGGAGCTGTCACTCCATCTCGCAGTTATCCTTCCCTACTTCATAAACACACGAAATTCACTCACGGGCCTGTCTGTGCATGCAAGTACCACGTGAACAGTGCTGAAAAAAACATTTTTGAATGTGTTTGTGTGTTCATAGTTGTTAAGATGCGCATGCGAGCCTATTGTAAAATGCAACATACGTGCTTTTCTGATGACATTTTATTTTAGGGCACCGATTTAATCGATGGTGCCTCAGTTGTGCTAGTTGTTGCCCAGCCATGAGCCTCTGTTGAGAGACAGGCATGTGGCCTTCATGTGAACTGTATTGTAATAAATAGCATTAATACCGCAGATCCTCGGGGAAGAAGCGCTGGAAGGCTTTTGGGCTACTCTGTGGGGGTCCATGGATAGGAAAGCGTGTCTGTGTGTCATATGCCATACATGGGTAGTGTGGCAGCAGTGCGCTAGGGCCAGCATTGTGCTCCCATCTTGGTTTTGTCGCTGCGCCTGCGCATGAACTTTGGGGTATAAAGAAGTGCGCTGGTTTCATTGAAGCTGACAAGTATGCGCTCATCCGCCATTTTATATTGTAATCTAGGTAGAGTTCTGTTCAGCGGAGTAGTGGGCTGGCTTGTGGTCTTAAATTAAGCCTTGCCTTGGAAAGCCCACAATGCGCTGTTGGGGACGGTGGCTCAACGCTTCAAGTCATCACAGACACGCATCGCAAAGAATGCAAGATTGCACACAACTCTCAAAAGGACCTTCAGTCCCCATTAGACACCGCAACCAAGGGAAGGTGCCTTAGTCGACGCTCTAGGCCTCAGTAGTGTGCAGGAGCGAGCCTGCCTCCTTCCCTCCCTCCCACGTCTCCCTGGTGCCCGCATTCAACCGTTCCAAATCCGCCCGAGAGAGACAAAGAGTCCCCCGGCGGGATGGGGCGAGCGCGGGGCAGCCCGGGCCTTGGGAAACCTGCCGGCTCGTCGCTGCGGGAAGCCCGCGTCGCCGCGCGGAGGATGGAGGCGGAGAGACACGAGGGGGAAGAAAGGACAGGAAAAAACACAATACCAGAGAAATCCGGGCGCGGAAATGCATGAGCGCGGAGTCCTTCGAGGGGAACAGCGGGAGGGGAGGGCCGCACAATACAGAGGAACATGCTGCAGAGGTCGGCAGCCCACCACATGCCAAGGACAGAGGGAAGGCAGACAGGAAGCGCCTGACCGCCAGCTGGGACCGGGCTCTATCGATAATGCCTCTAATGGACTTGAGTTCTGTAATTTTGCCCGGTCCCGCAAGCCTCCCGCCTTCCATCAAGTCCTTCCTCATCCCCATTCCCCAGTGCGATGCTCTTAAGAGGGGGTGGTGGAAGGGGCGGAGGGAGGAGCGAGTGAATGAGAGATGAAAAGGCTAGAGAGAGAAAACGGAAGAGATTAGGCAACAGAGGAGGAGAGAGAGAATAGGGAGAGAGCAAAAGGTCGTTTATGTGAAGGGAGTAAGATTTTCTAAGAACTGAAATGAGAGTGACAGTAGGGATAGGTAAGAAGAAGAGACACATGGGAAGATTTCAGGCCATGAGAATGATATATTGAAAAAAAATTGAAAGACAGGTAATGAAACTAAAGATTGACTAAACTCGTAGATCAGGAGAGAAAGAACTCACTGAAAAAGAAAGAAGGGGTATTTCAGGAAATAAAGGGTGAAGAAGGCAGGGAATAAAGGGTGGAGGCGGCAAGACATTTTTATTTTTACTTTACTTTGCAGTGCACAATGTGTTCTGCTCTGAAATGGTGTCTGGAGCGCTTTGCCCTGCTTTGCAATACTCTGCTTCAGGGAGATCTTCCATGGGTGGTATTTGACAGGCTCGGATTGGCCTATCAGGCAGTGCCCGATGGACTGGTCTGATAGGACATTGGGTGGGCTTGTTTTCTGGCTGTTTTTGGGCCGGTTTTATGGTTTGCTGGGCTGGTTTTACTGTTGATTTCCCTGATATTAAAAGAAACATCGCCTGCAGCAACCCAATTCATGCAGTCTTCCATATCTTGTAAAGCACCTATACAGCGTGTCTTTATACGCTCAAAATTGGCCCAATTTTCAAAAATGGACCACTTGTTTAGCTATCTAATTTACTAATGGGAACCCCTTTGTTTTTTGGTGCCCGGGCCTATTTTCTATCCCAGTCCGAACCTGGTAGATGGTTTTTGATGCACATTTCTATCTAGTAACAATAGAAGAGAGGGTTTGGCACCCAAAAATAAGGCCTCTCTGAAGTTGAAGCTAACTCAGAGAAACACTTTTATTTCTCCACATTTATCTGCACTGTATAGCACACATCCATAGTGGTAAATGTTTTAAAGTTTGCCTAGGCATACTAATTCTCTGTAAGGGTGCCCTATAGGTACAAAACCTATGCTAGACATGGAAGTCAATGACAAAGGTGAAGAGGTGTGGCTTCAACCTAGAAATTTGCATATACACTTGCTACGCTAATGCGCATTGGAAAGCTGCAGTTGCACCATACTACCAACAGAGGTAATCTTGGAAGAGTACAATGTAGATGGAAAACTTGTTGCATTCTACTACCTGCCAGCAGAGGTCCTCAAAGAAGAGTCCAAAGGAAATGGAAAGCTGCAGGTTAGCTATGCTACCTACAGAGGACCTCACAGAAGGATGCAATGGAGATGGAAAGCTGCAGTTGCTCCTTATTAGCACCTGAGGCTTGCTTTAGTCCTAATAACTAGCTGGTATGGGTAAAACAGGAAAAGGGTGGGTGGACCCCAAGGGCTGGAAGTTCACTGCTGCCATGAATGATAGCCACTAAATACACAGCCGTGCGGGTCAAAAGTTGGGTAAGGGTTTAAATGAAGTCCTCGTCAGAAACATTGACTCGCTCACTCCATTGAGGCCTAGAGCGTCAAATTAAGGTCCCACTGGGACATAATGAAAATGAAAGATAGCCCCCTCAGAATCCTTACAATTATTGGAGACTTCCCAAGCAAGAATCAGGTATCACGGTCCCAGCAAAACAGTTTAGTAGGCACAGTCCTCATGGGACCAGCACACCAAAACAGGACCAGGAGCGGCAAGTCCCTTACTATATGTTGCACACTATCGCTCACCCCACCTCAAGACAGGCCTGGTCAGCACTCGCAACGGCTTCCGTTTCCCTGCGCCCCCCAACTCCTCACCAGGTGGCCGGTTGGCAGGTGGCTAAGAGTGTCAGACGAGCTCCGCAGGCGATGCCACAAGCACAGGCGGCACACTCGCCTGAGCCACAGCTATCCACGGGATCAGAAGGGAGGGATCAGGTCACTGAATGCTGATTACTGCCACGGCTGGCCCAGATGGCCTAAATGCCTCGCCTGACACAGGAGCGCAACCGCACCGAGGTGCCACCAATACTCAGGCCACTCCTAGGGCCCCAGAGGCTCTCACACAGGACGGCAGTCAGTCCTCACCAGGGGTCTTCAGCCACGGTTCTCTGTCTGAGCAATCACGGGGCAAGCACTCTGTCTGCGGCGGCCGCAGTCAGGACCGCACGCAAGGCCAGTGGGTCGCCTCTCCCGCGCACACAGTCCCGTCTCAGTCTGTCTCAGCGGGACAACATCCGGGTGAGCAAGACAGCCCAGCATATTCCGTAGACTGTATGGAACGCAGGTGGCGAGTCCCCAAAGCCCAAGGACGGATGATGTCACAGATATTAGGGGGATTAGCAAACTGAGAGGGGGAGCTGCGTTACAGTGCGGCCATCTTGATCGGCAGTTGGCCATGCCCCAATTATTGGAGACTTGAACACAGAGGGATGATCAGGTAAAAAATAAATATTAATAAGGCTACAAGACATGATATAAATTTGTCCAATGCACAACCTTACTGGTCTAAGAAATACCACTGCAGATAGCACTGGAGAACCCTTGTGCCAGCGAGCACAAGTGACCAGTAAGATGCAGGATTTCAGCAGAATCATCAGGCAGAGAACCTACACAACTGGAACTTGGATTCTGTTCGAATCATTGCAGTCATATTACGAATGTCCTATAGATCCTCTAGGAAGGAGGAAAAGCCAGGACTGATGTTGCCTCTTTTAATATCTTTATGAACATGAGCGGGGACGGCTACAGATTCGACTTTGGCAGATTGGTAGAGAAACCCAAGTTGAACAGCATAGCCGCTACGGCAAGCCCACCTTCAGCAGCCAATTGGGTATGGGAATGGAGATCCCTGACCTGTGCAGATTTGCCACAAACACCACCATCCCCTGTTGAAGACCTGGGTGCTGATGTTAGTCCAAATGGGAGGACTGAGAACTGGTAGTAAGTGGACCCTGCCACGAGTTGGAGATAAGGTACCGCCTGTGGCCATCTTCTGATTCAATTGCCAAAAGCACCAAGCCAGGAACAGCTCTTAAACTTCTCCTTGCAGATGTAAAAGTTCAAGACTCTGAAATTACGTATTGCACATAGACCGCTGTCCTTCTTGGGAACAAGGAAGTACAACCAGTAACATCCTTGCCCACTTTCCTGGTCTGAGATCAACTGCCAGAGCAGGAAAATCTGAAGCGAGAGAATGGACGGGGCCTCTTGAAAAGGAAGGCCTTTCCCCTATGCTACACTTTGCAAGATCCACACGTCCATTGTAATGGCCCTACAGGCCAATAGGTAGAATAACAACATTCTCCCAATTGGCAGTACATGTTCCCTTATGGAAAAAATAAAGCAGCTTTCCAGGTGGTGTGGGTTAGGACGAGGAGAAGGAGGATTGCTGGACCTGTCTGCCTTTAGGCTTGCCCCAACATGTGAAATGCCAGAGGAATTTGTAAGAAAGTGGACACACTTGGAGGGCTTGTACAGAGGAAAGAGGAGCCTTTTGGAATAACCACAAAACTTCCTGTATCGTCTATGGAAATCGTGGCCTGGAGACGTTAGACTCAGAGAGCAGGCTGTCACTCTCCCTGTTTTGAACATTTCTACAAGCCTGAGTCTGCTTATTACCAAATGAGCAAAAGACATTACATGGCATGTTCATCAGGCTGGCTTGTACACTGCCTAAAAAGTCTGCGTAGTGCATGCAGGCATTTCTCCTTAAGGCAACTGAAGAGCCAATGGCCACCAATTCCACTGTGTCTAGCCCTGCCCCACAGATTTGCCTGGAGGCATCCTTGTCATCCCTGACCACCTCTGTGAAAACTGTCCTTTAACTGGTCTGGCAGACTCCGCACCAATCCTGTTTTTTGGGCTCCTAGTGTGGAGGTGCAGTGGGAAACGCTCCGGGGTTCCATTTGGAGCAGGAGGCGGCTTGGACCACCAAGGTTTCCGGTGATGGATGGATGGATAAATAATCAGGCTCCCCTGGTGCCAGCCGATACAGCAGGAAATTAGTCTGTTAACTGTTGGGTGAAAATGGGCTTGTCCGCTGCAGTCTTGAAAGGCTCAATGAGTGCTTCATTAAAAGGGTGACGTGAACGCCTTCCTCAAGACTGCTGTAAAGAAGGCCAACTCTAGGGGTGCTGACCCCAATGGGCACTCCACCTCAATTTCTGCAGAGATGTCCAAACCTTCTGGCATTCTGCAGTGACAAGTAGTCTGCTGTGTCTGAATTTGCAGGAGCATGTTGTGCCCCTCACTGCTGTCAACATGGTCATGGAGGACAATCTGAACCATCTCTTTATGATCAGTATCTAATCCAAAAATGTCATCTATTGTCTGCTAATAGTCCTGTCTTGGCAGTCGCGCAGGTTGGGATTCATCCCTGTACCTGGCTCCTTTGCCAGTCATTATGCCTGCCACCTAGAGTGCATGTATATGGCTCTTGTTTGCGGCAGAGGATCTTGTGGAAGCACTGGAGACAGTGAAGGTATCAGAATCAGAACATCCACCGAGCATCCCACAGACAAGGACGTCTCACAACTGACTCCTTTCTGTAGTGGGAGGAGGGAATGAGTCAAAGTAGCAGGCAAGTCAATATCTTGAGGCATAGAACGAAGCAGTGACTGAATGCATGTGCTTACTTTCATAGTACAAATGCATTTCTAGGAATATTAGATGTTTTATTCCTATAAGAGGATGAGTATTGGGGTATAAGTTACCTTGATGGGTAAAATATGAATAAACATGGAAACATTGATGGTGATCCCATGTCCCATGATTAGCACCCAAGTGTACCCAGTGGAGACGCACAAAGATAGTGCACTGGTGTTAAAATGTGATGGTGAGTGGCCAAAGAGCCACATTGGCCCAATGACCACTCAAGCCTCCAGATAGGAAATTATCCATGGAGGGCGATTTTGACACCACCAACACTGATACCAGCTTACGTCAACGCAGCAAAATAGTCCAGCATCAAAGGGATTGCACTGTTCGAATTGAAAGGGCTATGAAAATATAAGTGTAGCGTGTTCAAGTCTTCTAACTACCCTGACATTAAAGGGACCAAGGTTCGGGCTGGCGCCTACTTCGTCTTCTAGAAATTGCTCTGATGCGTCAGGATCAATGCAAAATGTCCTCCGTTCTCTGTCTTTTCCTGTAATCTTCTGTTTTCCCAGATCATACATGGTATCCTTCAAGTTTTTGCTTGGGGGCTACTTTCACAGTGTGAAACTGTCTTCTTGCCAAATGTAAAATCGGATTAGAAACTCACCCTGGTATTCTGAGTTGAACACTGCAAGCCTCTGTGGCAAAACTCAGACTAGCAACCGATGTTTATTCGTTTACACTTCATGGTGGCAACCTGTCTCTAGTCTAGGGCCACGGAAACTGTGGGCTTTTTTATTCTAAAAACGTCAAAAAACGCACAGTACTTTAAATGAACTACTCCAAGAAGTTCTCTAAACTGACTCATACTGTGCATTATGGCCCCCAATGGATGCAAAGGCTATAATGCCTGCAGTGTCTCTTCAGGCTTTGTACAGACCTACCATAAAATACTTTTAACAACACACGAATCACAATATACGTGTTTTAATGTCTACTTGAGAATGCCAATGGAATTTCTTGTCCCCAGCAACCTCCTAAGGTTGCTCCAATAAATTGTGCTCAATTTTGCCGTGTTTTGGAAGGAGACCAGAGGCAAGACCCAGGCACAACCTTCAAGGAACACAGAATCAGTTGACCACAAGCGGAGCAGTGCTCGTCGCGGTCACAGAAAATAGTGCACACAGATCCAACCCTTCAAAGATAATAATTCAAAATCTCTGTCAATTCTTTTCAGTCCAAGTTGAATGAGTTTCTAGGAGCCTTTTATTGGAGGGCATTACTTTTTTTTTTTACAGAAATGTTAGGAAGAACGTTTGTATGTGAATGCTTGCCCTAAATTACCAGGGACCAGCGTATTGTGTGCCTTTCTTTGTTGGTGATACAGGCTTTATTTTGATTTGTTGAATTAACAGTCAGTCAGTCAAAAGCTTTTATTTGGCAGAAAGCCACAAAAAACACGTCAATAAAACATTGTTAAAAGCATACTAGTACGAGAGATTAAAAACACAGAATAAAATACATTTGTAAGTAAAATTTATGATGCAGTGATGCGGCCATATTATCAGCCAGTGGGGCTCTAAATAAAACCGAGGTAGAAACATCCAACACTGGACCATTTATACAGATAAAACTCCAGTCTGAATTTAAAATTACATTAATAATTTCTCAAGAGTGGCTGCAATTCCAAGATCTTCTAATGGAAAAGGCTTGACGGACATAGCATAAGACAGCTGAGCAACAAAGTTCTGATCTAAAAGTTCGGAGGTGATGCAGACATACATTAAATGATCTAGAGCCAAAGGTGCGCAACAGAGGGTGTAAAAATTGTGTCCTCGGGCGAGTATAAAAACCACACAAAACATAAAGTGCACCAATGTTAGTTTAGAAGTGCTATCGCAAGGGCAGGGTGGTAAAGAGTGAAACCAAGTGCCCTGCTGGGGATGGCCTACCAGAAAGTGATAGGTGCTTAATCTAAAGCGCATCAAATAAAACCTATGTTCAGAGTTCGAAATCCACATGAGACATGCATATGCATCAAAGCAAAAACCGGTCGCAAACGGGCAGATTCTCAGAATCTGCCCCTTTGCGACCGGTATTTTTGCATTTGGGATACATCATCTCAAATGCAAAAATCGCAATTTAAGTAATCTCTAAATTGCGATTACTTAAATAGCGATTGCATTTAAGGAATCTCAAATTGAGATTCCTTAAATGCAATGCATTAAAGTAAAAAAATTAGCAATTTCGCTAATAGGGGGAGCAAATTACCATGAAGTTGAACTTCATGGTATTTTGCAAAAACTTTGAAAAATGCAGTTTTGTGCATTTTTCAAAGTTTCATGTTGCGCACACACATGCCCTTAGGACATGTGTGTGTGCAACATATGTGCACAGATCAATTTCAAGAGTGCAATAGGGTGTCATTTTGATACCCTTGAAATTGCATGGGCAATTTGCGAGTACCTACTGGTACTCGCAAATTGCTCATGCAATCTCCAGTTCATTCCTATGGGCTTGGAGGCCCATAGGAATGAATGGGATGGCATTCCTTAATTGCGACCCGCAATTTGCGAGTCGCAATTAAGGAATGTGTAGGAATCACTATTTTTATAGCGATTCCTACATGCATAGGCTTTTGCAATTCCTTAATTGCGATTCCTTAATAATCGCAATTAAGGAATTGCAAAAGCCTACGTTGATGCATGTGCCAGATGGTTCTGTTCCCTCTATTTGTTTTATGTCTAAGTAACGGGAGACTGTGGTTATGGATTGGAATTTAGCAAGTCTAGCTTGATTTCTATAATGAAGAAAGAGGGATTTCACAGTATTGTTTGAGCTACTAGGGATTTCGTTTGGGGAATAAAAAAGGTTTGACAGGCCGAGGTCAGGGAAAATCTTTTTGACATAAGTTAACCAAGGGATAGAGGCCGCATGGTCTTGTCTTAAGCAGTCTTCTATGATCATTAGTGTAAATGAAGTGTGAGGTGAGGACAAAGTCTTAAGCCAGAGTAGACGCGGGTGGCCTGAACTGTGTCCTCCAAAAGAAGAGACCAGCTTCCAGATGGACGATAAAGCTGGCCATGCCACTAGGTGTAGCTAACAACCTACACAAACATTTATTTTCAATCATTTGATGGCTACTGGCAGGAGTATAGCTCCACATGCCGACCCCATAAGTCCCTAAGGGAGGAATTTACTCTTGTAGATGGTGGTTAGTTCCTTGATGGACTTGTGTCCAAGTTGCTTGGGGAACCAGAAAATTGCATCTATGGCCCAGTCTAGTTTGTAGGCTCTCTGGGTCAAAAGATTTTCTCAAATCAAATCGGCCGTCAACAAATTTCAAAGAAGCTAAAACTCCGAACTTTTGAAATAGGGGTCCCATCTATATTATGAAGTGTGCGCAGGTCTTTTTTGGACCACATATTATTACATGTGACTTCTGGTGATTTATTTTCAAGTTTAGCTCCCCCATAAAATTGTAAAAAATGTCAAGTAGCAACTGGAGGCTATTGGCTGTACAAGCTTTTAGAACAGCATCATCAGCTTAGAGTAAAACAGAGACTACGAGGTTCCTAACTTTAGGAAGATCTTTTCCTTTGGTCACCAGCGCCGATTCAATGTCATTTATACAAAAAAGAAATTAAAAGGGAGCTAAACTACAACCCTGTCTTACGCACCCTTGTTAGAATAAAAGGAGGGGATACAGTCATCATTTGTATCTAAACGAATCTGGGCCGTTGTTCCATAGTGCAGAAGTTTTAATAGATCAATCAAGGTTGGGTCAATCCCTGTTTTCCTCCATCATAGCCCAAAGTTTGCTCCTATCCACCAGATCGAAAGTGCTTGAGAGGTCCATGAAGGCCATATGGAGGGCCCTGCACCTGGCATGGACATATTTTCCCAAGATCAAAAGGAGATTCATGTTTGCTTATTGTGCCTCAGGGCAAAACCTATAGTCCTCTGCCCAGTCTTCCAGTCTTTGGAGAACTACCCACTCTAGGATCTTAATGGAAGAGTCCAGGAGACGATAGGTCTGTAACGTGAAGGATCATTTATGTTTCCTTTTTTGAAGATTGGGACTATCTTAAACTCCATCCAGGAGTTTGGGATGTCGCATCTTACCACAATGTGGAAAACATTTGTTAACAGAGGAGCCCAAAGTGATGGGTTCTGTCTAAAAATATCAATGGGCACCCCATGTTGCCATATGCCTTTCCGGCAGAAGATTTGTGCTCTAGGGACTGCGCTAACTTCGATGGAATTGCTTAGGACAAGGGTTTCAGCAGGAGAGGGGGTAGGGAGATCTACAAAAAGATGAGGTCACAGATCTTTACTAAAAAAATCTAAAAAATGTCAGGCCCATTCCACAGCGGGAATGTGAGATTATA
The DNA here is from genome assembly GCF_964204655.1 of Triturus cristatus. Taxonomy (NCBI): domain Eukaryota; kingdom Metazoa; phylum Chordata; class Amphibia; order Caudata; family Salamandridae; genus Triturus; species Triturus cristatus. The sequence continues at coordinate 262,887,455 of NC_140585.1, forward strand.
TTTTTGGTTGATTGTCATCTCAGAAGTAGGGCCTGTTAATAACTTCCCAGAAAGCCCTTGAGTCCTTAAGGGCAGAAGCTGCTTGCAGATCATCCCAAGCCTGTTTCCGTACCTCATGTTTTCGAGATTCAATAGTGGATTTATATAAGGACCTAAGGAGTCTAACCTTCGCCATATTACATGGGGATGCTTTTAGGGCCTCTTTTAACTGTTTTAGTACTGGGGTGCAAGTTGAATTAAACTATTTAACAGGGCATCATAGACTTTGTCACACTCCCCTTATCATAAGCAGCACCTTCATCTTCCTCAGAGACCTTTTTTACCTAGAGAACCGCAATGACCCAAACTCGACAGCCCTCCCAGAGAACCTTGGCTTCACCCGGCATGCTATTGAACCCACCCACACTGCTGGACACCTACTGGATCCGATCTTCTCCTCAATCAACATTACAGGAGATAAACCAGCAACTATGACATGGACAGACCACGTTCTCATCAGTTTCAGCATACCCACCCCACACGACCACAGACCTACCACCACTGGACCTCATAGCTGGAAAAGCATCATAGAATAGAGGTGGGCTTCCGTTCTCTCCGCTCAACAGCCTGAGCTAATCAGCAACTTGCCAAAAGCCATCAAGAACCTCAACAGCTGGAGTACCTCATGCACTGACACCCTGGACCCCCACAAGCACAACACAACTGCAAGAACTCAACAATAGGCCAGCTGGTACATAGAGGAATTCAAGATGACAAAACGCCACTTCAAACAACTGAAGTGCAAATGGAGAACAAGTCAAGACACTACAGGTAAAGACTTCTTCAATACTGCCCTAAGACGCTACCACCAGCAGACATGGAATAAGAAGCGTACAGCTCTTGCAGATCACATCAACGCCGGCACCAATAGCAACAAGGATATCTTCACCATCATCAAAGATTTCAACACATCTCTTGCAGCTTCCAGCAACATCACTTCCTCACAAGACCTTTGCAACAAGCTCTCTGAATTTTTCTGTAACAAAATCAATTCCATACACGGCAACTTCGACTCTTAACCAGACCCCATCAATGTTGAAACTCATTTTACCACCACGGCTCAAGAATGAACCCTCACCTCGTGGCCCTCCTTCATCACAGTCAAAACCTCTGCTATTATGAAGACCAAACACTTTGGTCCCCATCTGACCCTTGCCCCCACCATGCATTCACCAAGCACTAACACCCATCCTCAACACCTCCATTGACTCACATTCCCATACACCTAGAAATATGTCACTGTCATGCCCCTACTCAAGAAACTATCTGCTGAGACAGCCACACTTCCAACTACAAACCCATCTCCCTTCTAACATATCTGGCAAAGAAACTTATCAACCGATGCCTCACTGACCACTTCAGCAATCATCAGCTCCTCCACACCACACAGTCTGGATTCAGGCCAAACCACAGTCCAGAAACAACACTCATCGCCACCACAGACTACATCTGCATGATCCTTAACAGAGGAGACACGGCGGACCTCATTCTCTTGGACATCTCTGCATCATTTGACTTTGTCTCACACCTCATTCTCATCATGCGCCTGCAAGAGATTGGTATCCAAGAACCCGCCCTCCGCTGAATCTGCTCAACAGATAGAGCACAAGCTGCCAGCCGGGCTCCTCACTGCTCGGAATCAAGCAAACTCATCTGCGGAGTGCCTCAAGGTTGATCGCTCAGTCCCACCCTCTTCAGCGCATACATGCTCCGTCTGGCCAACATTGTTCATGCACATCCTCTCTCCTACGTCAATGAGACCCAACTCCTACTCTCCCTCTCATACAAGACGCCCAACACTAGAAATAAGTTCACCGCCTGCATGACTGAAGTCGTTAACCGGATGAAAGCCAACTGTCTCAAGATCAACACCGAAAAGACAGGTAGTGATCTTCAGCAAGAACACCTCATCAGGGAACTTCAACTGGTGACCGGCCAAACTTGGACCCACGGCCAGCACCTAGGTCAGAAATTTCAGAACCTTCATCAAAAGCAAACTGGACATTACTGCACAAGTCAACACAGTCACTGCATCCTGCTTTCACACCCTGAAGATGCAGAGGAAGATCTTCAAATGGCTTCCAAGGGGCACTAAAAAAACTGTCCCTCACGCAGTAGTCACCAGCAAGTTGGGTTTTGGGAACAGCATCTATGCCAAGCAACTTACCAGAAGACTAAAAAAAAACTGTTCTTGGCAACCAGACTCACCCCCCACAGAACTCACATCACACCAAACTCAGGGAGCTCCACTGACTCCCACTGCACAAACGTGCTAATTTAAAACCTCCCCACACACACATTCAAGGCACCACATAAGTTTAGCCCCACCTACTTGAACAGTCACATCTCCTTCAATCAACCACCCAGACACCTCTTCTCCGCAGGACTCCTATTCGCACGCATACACAGAAGCAGGTCAGGAAGGCAGGAGTTCTCTTACGCCGGCCTAAAGTGTGGAACAACCCTCACTCCACATCCAAGCCTCCTCCTCTCTTCTTTGAATTCCTTAAGTTGAAGACCTGGCTTTTCAAATAACCAACCTACCTTAGGCAGGGATTGACATGCCCACATGGTCCAGGACAACCTCGCGGGTGATAGTGTGCTTTACAAATACAATAACATAACATAAGATAACAGTAGTGCAGATGGGTTGGCAAGCACGCAGTTTGGATGGGTTTGTGCTGCCTGACAGCAAAATGAATGATGTGAAGGGAGCTCAGAGCACAGAATGAGGCAGATGGCTACGAAGCAAAACCAGTCCCCCTGATGCCCTGAGCGACGTGCCTTTATTATACCTATAGCGATCTCCTTTTATTCTTAGCCTACAAATAGCTACACACTTCACGTAGGTATCTGTAGCTTAAAAAATGTGCTCCGAGTTGTAAGACAACTTGGCAGCTTCTCATACCACTATGATATATATCCAGATTTAAGTAATGTCCAATTTTAGGAAATACAACATTGAACAAATTGTTAAATATCAACTTTTTGGCGAACAAAGTTTCTGAGAAAAAAATACAAACATGTGATCCGATAATATGCAACATGAATAAGTGTTTTTTTAATGTACTAAGCCCATTTAGCAATTTGGTAAGATGTTGCAGAATTGCCAGATGAGTTTAGAAAACCTTTAGGAATCGCAATTTGGATGGGGTGTGTTTAGGGCACTCCAAATATAGATTTCCTATGGTATGTATTAATGTTCTGTGACCGAAATCTGGTCACAAAACATTCATATTTTCCAGACTACTGAAAGATAGTGCTAGCCCGTTGGCAAACAGGAAGGGGTCCACAAGGGACCCCTTCCTTTTTTGTGAATGGACAAAAAAATATTATTTTTAGTAGGCAGTGGTCCATGGGAATAAATAGTTTAAAGAAATGTTTTTTTTTAAAACACTCCTGTTTTCCTTTAAGAAAAGTGGCTGCATTTAAAAAAAATCGGGGCGTGGCCAAGATGGCGGCGTGGTAGGACGCGAGTCTGTGTCCCTCTGGCGCTGCCGAATAAAAGCTTTGTTATAGCGCCAATCCTTGGGTCCATCCACCCACGACTCGCGTAGCGGAGCCCCTGGGGGTGTGCAGGGTAACTGTGGAAGACTCGCGGAACCACGCAGAGGCTGTGCTGCTGCATTCGAGCCTCGCTGTCTGTGCGGCCTCCCCGGGCCTGGTAGTGAGTAGCCTTATCGGGACCGAGAGCCGCGGCCGAGAGACTGCCCCACGCCACGGGAGGCGAATCCGGAGGTGGGTGAGCGGTGACTGTCGAGACGTGGCGGAGGGGGGGCAGTGGAGGTGCCCGACGAGGGCCGCCGTCTTCTGCTGGAGGAGGCCGCGATGTGGGAGCTGGAGCGCGCGGCCTTCTGTAATTGCTGCTGAGCGGGGTCTGTGCCTTTGAACTGCTGCCGGGCCCGGTCCTGCTCTCCTTGGGTGGCCGCGTGGGCTACTAGCGGAACCTACCTGATGAGTATCGCCATCTAGTGCCGGCGGAGGTGTATCTGATACGCGTGGCCTTGTGGGAAGCATGGCCAGACGGGCCTGGACCTTGAGCTGCTGTCGGGCCCGGCCTGCCCCCGCTGGAGGGCCACGCGTGTCCATGGTGGCACTGTGAGGCGGTAGGCGGGGAGAGAAGCGGCGGAGCTGGGCTGGCGCTCAGCCTTCTCGGTCCGCAGACCGGCAGACGGCATACGCAAGGGCTGCCCCCGGGCGGCTGCTGGAGGCTGGAGCTACTCCCGGGAGCAGTGAGGCCTTTGAGCAAGCTGAATTGGGCTGAGTCTAAGGCGGAAGCCGGTGAGCATAGAAGGTGCTGTCAGGAGCGGGGGAGGCACTGTCTGGGATACGACTGGGAGGCCTAGTGGATGCTTGCCCATCCAGTGGTGCGGTGAGTGGGCTGAGACTGTGGCTATGTCGGTCCGCATTTCGGCAGACAGCAGCATCGCTGGGGAGGAAGCCGTGGCACCAAAGACACAGGCCGGCGATTCGTGGATGGGTGGTGGAGCCGCCATTATAGGAGCAGTTAACAGCTTGCGGTCGGCGAGGCTACAGCACAGCTGAGAAGCAGGTCGTGCGAGGATAGGATCTGATTTTGCTGTTCTTTGGAACCGAGGTGGCCTGCGCTAGCCGGATTGGACGCGAGGTTTGAGGGGGAAGACCTCTGGCCCGTGGAGCAAGTGGGAGGAGAGTGACACTTATTGGAGTGGGGAGCAGGGGAGGCCTGGCGTGAAGCTTGGGAGACGACAAGACTGTGTCTGGCCGACTGGGTGATACTCGTTATGACCTAACACGCAGAGCTTGACGGACGGACCGGTGTGCGTGCCCGGCAACGTCTCCTTCGACCCTGTTGCCTGGTGTAACTCCACTAGGCGGAAGGTGCGAAATGGCAGCAGCGAGGGCACGTAAAGAGAAGTCATTAAAAGAGCTACTCCTAAAACAGACCAGTCAATCCTCAACTCAGGGACAGAAGGGTGCCGGTCAGCTGGAGGGCAATGACTCCCCCGCAACCAAAGCCTTTATGATAGAACTCTTCACGGTCATAAAGGACATCCAGGGGCTAAAGTCCCAGCTTGCTGCGGATCTCAAAGAGGTACGGCGTGATGTGGATGAAATAGGGGAGAGGGTGGCGACCCTGGAGGAACATGACGTTAGTAGGGACAAAGAACTTCACCACCTGCAGCAAGACATGCTGCGCCTTCGTGAACAGAACGTGGATCTCCAGGCCCATGCGAAGACCCGGAGAACCGCTCCAGGCGGAACAATGTGAGGATCAGGGCAGTTCCCTGGAAGGAGGAGGGCGATGATCTCCGAGCTTATGTCAATGCTTTATTTCAGCAGATCCTTGGGGACGAAGAAGGAACGGACATCCAAATGGACCGGGTCCATCATGTAGGCCTCCTCCAGACATACTCGTGTGTGTCCACGATTTTCAGTTGAAGGAACGCATCACCCGGAAGGCCCGTGATGCGCAACCTGTGCATTTTTGCGGCCATCAACCTGCTATATTTCAAGACCTAGCCGCCTCCACCCTGGTTAAACAACGAGCGTTTAAACCTGTGACCAACTATCTCTGTGAGAAGAACATTCCTTACACCTGGGGCTACCCTTTTCGCATAATATTTAAGCATCAAGGAAAACTCCTGCAACTCAGATTACTAGAGGAAGCGCTGGAGACCCTGGGCATCGATGGCAGCTCACCAGCGGGGGGCGCTGACCGGCTTGGCCCACGGCGAGTTTGTCACGCCTCTGGTTGGCAACGAGTGGGGAAGGTGTCACCAATTCAGAAACCCGACCAGGCCGCGCAAGAGAAAGAGAGAGAGGCGGTGCTTTCCTCCCTGTCGTAACCTGCGCAGAGCCCTGTCCCCCGTGACATTGCCAATGGATGGCCCGGTGAGGTGCTCTTTGAGGGGTGCTGGAGGGACCAATGGGACTGCTCGGCTCGGTGAGCTGGCCGTTCCCCGGCGTTAACGTGGATACTGGACGACCTCTACAAACTGGTCTTTGGTTGCAGCCACGATCCCCTAGACTTTCACTATTATGACGAACTTTGGTCATGTTTTTCTTGTTGGCTATTTCTTTTTGGTTCTGTGTTGTTTGCTATTGTTTGGGGCTGGGGTTTGTTTGCGGTTTATTTTTGGGTTCCCGCATCAATTCTTAGGTCAAGAGTGCGCGCTACAGGGCGATGCAAGGCCTCTTGCGAAGCTCTCTGGTCGATTAGAGGGTGGTTGCCAATTTGCATAGTGTCCTTCTGGTGGCCCAATGGGTAGGGATCTGAAGATAGTAAGTTTGAATGTCCGTGGGCTGAATAACCCTGTGAAGCGTGCTGCGGTGCTCTCCCTCCTGGAAAATTCTGATAGTGACATTTGCTTCCTCCAGGAGACTCATCTTCTATCCAAAGGCACCGCGCACATGCGTGATAAGCGCTTTCCGCAGCAATTCTGGTCCGCAGGACCGTCCAAAAAGAATGGAGTGGCTATCTTAGTGGGTGCGCGCTGCCTGTGCAAGGTGTTGTTGACTGTGGCAGAAATAAAGGGTAGGTTGTTGGTCATCAGGGTGCAATGGGGGTAATCACACCTTACGTTAGGCACTCTATACGCCCCTAATGAGAAGCAAAAACCCTTTCTGCTATCAGCCTTACCAGAGGTGACATTGCCAATGGATGGCCCGGTGAGGTGCTCTTTGAGGGGTGCTGGAGGGACCGATGGGACTGCTCGGCTCGGTGAGCTGGCCGTTCCCCGGCGTTAACGTGGATACTGGACGACCTCTACAAACTGGTCTTTGGTTGCAGCCACGATCCCCTAGACTTTCACTATTATGACGAACTTTGGTCATGTTTTTCTTGTTGGCTATTTCTTTTTGGTTCTGTGTTGTTTGCTATTGTTTGGGGCTGGGGTTTGTTTGCGGTTTATTTTTGGGTTCCCGCATCAATTCTTAGGTCAAGAGTGCGCGCTACAGGGCGATGCAAGGCCTCTTGCGAAGCTCTCTGGTCGATTAGAGGGTGGTTGCCAATTTGCATAGTGTCCTTCTGGTGGCCCAATGGGTAGGGATCTGAAGATAGTAAGTTTGAATGTCCGTGGGCTGAATAACCCTGTGAAGCGTGCTGCGGTGCTCTCCCTCCTGGAAAATTCTGATAGTGACATTTGCCTCCTCCAGGAGACTCATCTTCTATCCAAAGACACCGCGCAAATGCGTGATAAGCGCTTCCCGTAGCAATTCTGGTCCGCAGGACCGTCCAAAAAGAATGGAGGGGCTATCTTAGTGGGTGCGCGCTGCCTGTGCAAGGTGTTGTTGACTGTGGCAGAAATAAAGGGTAGGTTGTTGGTCATCAGGGTGCAATGGGGGTAATCACACCTTACGTTAGGCACTCTATACGCCCCTAATGAGAAGCAAAAACCCTTTCTGCTATCAGCCTTACCAGAGGTCCTCACTTTCCCGGATGCGGCGATTCTGGTGGGGGGGGGGCGGTTTAAATCTTGTTATGGATACGGAGCTTGACAGGTCAGGGCAGTGGTCGCACCAGGCTGAGACTCTATCCTTGGGTGGGAAAGGATGGCTGGAAGGCAATGCATGATGTGTGGCAGACGCAGCATCCAGGTGAACAAGACTATACATATTTCTCTGCGGCACATAAAACCTATGCGCGCCTTGATCACTTCCTAGCATCTACTAATCTCATGACTAGCCTACACTCCTCGGAGATTGCTCCGTGCTCTCTCTTTGACCATGCCCTTATTTCCGTCCTTTTGCCCGCGCACCGAATGCAAACACTCCCCCCCCAGATGGAGACTTCGCGACAGCTTGTTTCACTCTGAGGCGGTGATTTTGTGGGTGCGCGAAACTATAGTGCAGTATTTTCAGGTGAATGATGATGGATCCACTGCTCTTTCAACGGTGTGGGAGGCTCTGAAACTGGTGACGCGAGGCGAGTTTATTGCGATAGCGGCAACATACAATACCATGCGCAGGGACAAGCGTGCAAAGTTGGAGAGGGGGGTGGGTGAGCTGGAGGCGATTCACAAGCGTACCAGGGCCCCGTGAGTATGGCAAGATTTGAAAAATCGCAGACGAATGCTAATACATCTAGACATAGATAGAGCAGAGCACGCTCTCCTTCGGTTGCGTCATAAATTTTTCCTTAGCAGCGATAAATGCGGGAAGATGTTGGCCCACAGGTTACGAGTTCAGACGCAGGTGTCCTTAATCCAGTCAGTAAGGGATCATTCTGGCGTAGATCAGACCGCAGACAATCGAACTGTTGACACATTTCGCAGATTTTATCACCTTCTTTACAGGGAGCAAACTCCACCCCCACATGATCCAACAGCGTATCTGGATGCTATCGATATAACACCTCTCCCTATCTGTTTCAGAAGACCTAGACTCGGTAATCCGCATACAGGAGGTGATTTCGGCCATCTCTAGGCTGAAAGTAGCCAAATCACCGGGCCTGGACGGCTTTTCGGCCACACGGTGAGGTGACGCCCTTGATGTCGAAGGCGGCGGTTTCAGGTATTTTGAAGCCGGGGAAGGACGCGCGCTTATGTGGATCCTACTGCTCCTTTTCGCTTCTTAACATCGATGCAAAGTTATTTGCGGGCATTTTGGCGTCGCGCCTTAGCCCCTTCATGGCGGATATGATCGACCCCGATCAGTCGAGTTTCATCCCTTCTAGACAAGGGGGTGATAATTCCAAAAGATTGTTGCACCTCATTGATAGTATAAACCGCTCCCAGAAGCCAGCCTTCCTTTTGTCCTTAGACGCAGAAAAGGCCTTTGACCGCGTCAACTGGGAGTATCTGTTTGCGGTTCTGTGCGTGTTCGGGCTCGGTGCCAACTTTCTCTGTTGGATACGGTGCTTATACTGCTCCCTCAAGGCTTTTGTTCGGGTTAATGGCTGCAGGTCCGCCCCCTTTTCTATTGCCCGGGGAACACGGCAGGGTTGCCCCCTGTCCCCACTTTTATTTGCGCTCTATATGGAGCCTTTTGCTCAGCGGATTCGGGCAAATCCTAGTGTGGTAGGACTCAAATTCGGGGCAGACGTGCATAAACTTAGCTTGTATGCAGACGATGTGATCCTCTCACTTACTCAGCCATGGAGGTCCTTGCATGCTTTGCTAGACGAACCCGTGGCCTTTGGGGACGTATCGGAATTTAAAGTAAATGTTGCAAAAACGCAGATCCTGAACCTTTCCGTTCCCTCAGTGGAGGTGGCAGCATTGCAGCGGGATTTTACATTCCAATGGGTGCAATCGGATATAGCATACCTTGGGTTCAAGATTACGCCGACTATCGCCATGACGGTGTCGCTGAACTATACCTTGCTGCTGGAACATACGACCAAGGCACTGGACGCCTGATCACGTCTCAGGCTGGCATGGTTTGGAAGGGTGGCGGCGATGAAAATGACAGTGCTACCTCGCATATGTACTTTTTTCAGATGCTGCCGATGACGCTGCCCCTCGGGGCGCTTAAGAAATTGCAGTCACTTATTACCAGATTTATATGGGAGGGAAAGAAGCCTCGCCTCTCCCTAACGCAAATGACGACTCCGAATGCACAAGGCGGCCTGGGCCTTCCGCTCATTGGTGGCTATTATCAAGCTGCGTGTTTGCGCTATTTGGTGGAATGGAATAGACCTCTGTCCGGCAAACACTGCAATTTCATGGATCAGTCAGTCGCGTTGTGAACATCTGGCGGGAGCTGGGGCTACCCCGTAAGCACAGAGCATGGGGACTATATTCCTCACCGGTCACCTCGCCTACTCTCAAGGTGTGGGATCGGGTAGCCTTAAAGAAGGGGTGGACGTCATTCCCCTCGCCGATGACCCCCATCGTCGACAATCCTGATTTCCCCTCCCGGGTCAAGCGTCGACCATGTTTCAGAGGTGGCGGAGGAGGGGTGCAAGAGGGTTGGATCCTTTTTCGATACTGAGGGTCTGATTCCCTTTGCCCAACTGCAGAAAGACTACGATTTATTAACCTCTGATGTATTTCCCCACAGTCAGATTTCTCACTGGGTTACTAGGCCTGCCAACTATTCCCGCATGTCCCGACCCCTTACAGTGTTCGAAAAATGGCTAGTGCGCAAATCGGACGACCGCAGACTTATATCGGAACTGTACGCCATGCTCACAGCACACCCCGCGCGTCATCGTACTAAAGCTCAGGTGCACTGGGAGACCGAATTGGGCAGGCCCCTGACCCCCAAGGAATGGGAGCATGTACTATACAGGGCACACCACACTGCACATAATACAGCGGGGGCAGAATCTGCTTTTAAAGTAGTTACATATTGGTATTACACACCTGCTCGAGTGCACTGCTGGGACAGGAGCAAATCTGATCTCTGCTGGCGGGGATGCAGCGCAACGGGAACTCTGGTTCACCTACTGTGGCATTGTCCGAAATGGTTACGCTATTGGACGGCAGTCCTTGACGATATTGATGATGCGTTCCAGATTGCGCTGCCTCGCTCCCCAGAATACACGCTGCTAGGTCTCGCTCATCCTAAAGCCTTCGCATTGAAATCTATCAGAGGCAGACAGATAGCACTGGCGCTGCTCGCTGCACAAAATTCCTTGTAAGTCAACTCTGAAGACATCTGCAGACAACTCCATCCCACAAGGATCAGCACTCCTACATGTATTCATAACCGATATTACAACGCAAATAAAGAACCTCAGAGATGTACGAAGGAAGCCTACAGTACATGCCAATGTGATGCTGAAAGTTTTGCCTCGTCCCCAAACATGAGACGTCTGGTGTTGAAAGAGTTGCCTTGTTTTTTTTTCTTTATTTAATTGAAATTATATTGAAGAAGCAGTAAGGCAACTTGTGGGCTATATGTACATGACGCTAAGACCTGTCATAGGGTTAGTACCCCAGTGATATTAAACAATAGAGTCAACATTTTCACAAGGCACGCCATTGGAGGGTTAGCAGCTTAGGCTAAATGCACCCTAGTCCAAGGTCATTCTTTAAGACACTAAGAGGACGAACGTCATACATTGATTCTGCTCATGCCCTTTTAGGCCGATCAGGAAAAATATCTGATGTATGTGCGTAATAAAGCCACAAACCTTATTTTTGGAACCCACTGCCCTCACAGTCTGTCCCGGAATATTTGGAAAAGAATCTCTGCCCTTATATCATGAACTAGACTTCAGGCTCGGTTATTCTGCTTTTGCCTGTCGAGGTTTAAGTGAGGATTACGGTTTGTTGGCACTTGCCCCAAAACATTTGGATGCTCCATCTGCCTCTGCAGCTGAAGGAATCAAAAAGTGAGGGGCGAAAGGTCTGAATCTCAGTCACTGGAAATGACTTGCGGTTGGGTTCCAATGTATCACTTTTTTGCCAACTATACCACCACAGACAGGAATCTTCCAGGTCCCCTCTGAATGGAAAACAAGCAAACGCAGACATGTTTCGGTCTAGTTAGGCCTCGTTAGTGAGCTACAGTTTGATTGCTGTGGCACAGTGAATACGGAACCATGTATGTGAATACGGAACCATGTATGTGTCAGAGCCCCCCAAGGCTTACCTTCCGCTTTGTGGGGTGATCCTGCAGAGGCGACAAGAACCACCACCCCGTTTCCCGCCTCACCCTAGTCGGGGTTGAGCACCGCCTAGGACAAGGGGGTACCCGGGGTAGAAGTCAGATAGGAGCGAGTCTAGATGGCGCTTTGGACACCAAGCTGTGTGGGGAAAGAAGGGAACACGATTACCTTCCTGCCCGTTCCTTCTCTTCGCCCCTCTGTGTCGTACCAGCCCACTGACCACGGGATTACCTTGTGCGATGTCGCGTGACCACCTTTATGGAACCGGTCTCCAGCTCCCAGTCCCAGGACTGCAGTGGCCTCAGGATTGACGTGCAGCACAGCAGATGGTGCAAACCAAAATCAAGTGAACAAAACCAGCGCTCCTGCGCAAATGATAAAGAGATCCCCTGTGCACCTAACCGACACTCTCCTGTGTGTCTTTAAGGGAATGGTATATCCCCGAAGTACCACCAGCTTGCCAATGCCTGCACGGGTTCCCAATCCTGCCAGTTAGGGATGCAACCAAAATCAAATAAACAAAACCAGCGCTCCTGCGCAAATAATAACTGTAAGGTGAGTAACCCAACCCACCGTACACACGCCGGTGTGCAGTGGTTGGAGAAGTAACACTGATTCGAGACAGCAGAGACTGTCGTGCCCCTAGCCTCTGTGCGCCCTCTGCGGAAGACAGTACCTGTGCGTTTTGAAGTCCGAAGCAGCGTCCCTTCGTTAGTGGTTGTTCGAGTTGTCCGGAGTGGCGTCTCTCCTTCTGTGGCGTTGGCGAGAATCCAAAGCGTTTGTCAGCCGGAGTTCCCAGCTGTTAAGCGCGTCCACCCGGAAGTGAGTATTTCGGCCTTCCGCTTTCATCTCGTGAGAACTAGACCGCTAACCCGTTTCTCCTCGGGTGGCGGTACGGCTCACGGAACCATGACAGCACCCACCACTAAACAGGACCCCCACCCGGCAGCCGGCAGATTACACCGGGGTGGCGGGCCGAGGACAGCCAGGATGACCCAAGTGGAAGGCTCGAACCAGCCGGGAAGCGTGGCGGACATGCGACAATGGCTCCCACGACCTCTCCTCCGGACCATAACCCCTCCAGTCCACCAGGTAGAAGAGCCGGCCCCGGGTTCTTCGGGAATCAAGAATGGCCCGGACCTCGTACTCGATGTGGTCCCCCCGAAGAACAGGAGGAGGAGGAGCGGAGGCCACACAATCAGGGTGAGTGGCACGCAGGAGGGAAACGTGAAAAACAGGGTGGCATTTCATGTGAGGGGGCAGAGACAGCTTCATGGAAACACGGTTAATCACCTTAGATATGACGTAGGGACCCACGAACCGGGGCAACAGTTTCTTGGAACCGTGAGCGTTGATGTGCTGTATCGATACCCACACCCTGTCACCCACCCTGAACTGCGGCTCGGCCCGTCTGTGCCTGTCCGCGAACAGCTTGTACGATTCCTTGGCTTTGGCTAGCTCAAACCTGGCCTGCTGCCATAGATCGCGAAGGAACCCATGGTACGCCTGTACAGTGGGCAGAAGACTGGTGAAAGGTTCCTCCCAAGGGACCGTTCGGGGATGACGCCCATGGAGACAAAAGAATGGGGACCTGCCGATTGCGGAATGTCTGCTGTTATTATAGGCGAATTCCACCAGCCAAAGGACTTCAGACCAATCGTTCTCCACGGACAGAAGTAAACATCGGAGGTACTGCTCCATGGTCTGGTTGGTCCTCTCGGCCTGTCCATCGGTTTGAGGGTGGTACGCTGTGGATAAGCGCACTTCCATGCGCAGGATGCAACACACCTCATTCCAAAACTTGGACACAAACTGGGAGCCCCTGTCCGTGATTACTACCGACGGAATGCCATGTAAGCGTATCACGTTGCGCAGGACGATACCAGCCAAGGCAGCTGCTGAGGGCAGTTTCTCCAACGGAACGAAATGGGCCATCTTGGAGAGATGGTCCACGATGGTGAGGATGGTGGTGAATTCGGTCTTCGTTCTGGGTAGTTCCACCACAAAGTCCATGGAGATGGTATGCCAGGTGTACGGAGGTACAGGGATAGGTGCAACAATCCCACTGAGGGTTGAGACGAACCTTTTCCCTGAGCGCAGACGGCACACCGCGCGAGGTAGGCGTGTACGTCAGCGTCTGAGGTAGGCCACCAGAAATGTCTCGACAGCAGGTCCTTCGTCTTCTGACGGCCAGGGTGACTGGATAGTGGGTGATCATGGCACATGTACAGGGCTCGTTGTTGGAGGTTCGGTAGAGGCAGGAAGTACCGGTCTCCCTGGTATATGAACCCATCCCTAGTGGTGAGACCCTTATGCTCCCCTATCCAAGACGAGGCGGCCTTCTGTTGTAGGTCGTCGCGCAGCTGGGTCAAGAAGCCAGAAGACAGAACGAGCCCCAAGAAACAACGGTTCGGGATGATCGGTGCAGGAACGACAGCGGGTGTGTTTTCTTCGGTCTCCGTGAGGCGTGACAGGGCATCGGCTTTGGCGTTGTTCTTGCCGGGTCGGTACGTGATGTGAAACTCATATTCGTTAAAGAATAAGGTCCAACGCAGCTGCCGAGCGGTCAGGGCCCTTGCTGAACGAAGGAACTGGAGGTTCCTATGGTCCGTGTATTTGGTTATGGGATGTTTCGCATCCTTGAGGTGGTGGCGCCATTCCTCGAAGGCGGCCTTTATGGCTAGTAATTCACGGTCAGAGATCGTGTAGTTCCGCTCTGCTGGCTGTAGTTTCCTGGAGTAGAACGCCACTGGGTGCAGCAAGCCCGTGTTGGCATCTCTTTGGGACAGCACCCCACCCAGGGCGTCTTGGGAGGCGTCGGCCTCTACTATAAAAGGCCGTTCCGGGTTCGGATGTAGCAAGATGGGGGCCGTAGTGAACCGTGTCTTCAGGGCTCGGAAGGCTCGTTCGGCGTCGTGGTCCCACGCAAAGCGGACCCCTTTGCGCAGAAGACGGGTGATGGGGGTGACGATCCTAGAGAAACCATCAATGAAGCGACGATAATAATTCGCAAACCCCAGGAACCGTTGTACTTGCTTCACAGACGTAGGGGATGGCCATTGCAGTATAGCTGCCGTTTTCTTGGTATCCGTGGTAACCCCCTCAGGGGTGATGACGTGTCCCAGGAATTCAACGGCGGTGGTGTGAAAGACACTCTTTTCCAACTTGACGTATAACCCATGGTGTAGCAGTTGTTGTAAAACGGTGCGCACGTGTTGTATGTGTTCTTCTTGGTTTTTGGAGAAAATCAATATGTCGTCGATATAGACGACGCAAAACAGGTCGATGAAGTCCCTCAGCACTTCCTCAATAAAATACTGGAAGGCCGCCGGGGCGTTGCAGAGTCCGAAAGGCATGACCTGGTACTCGTATAGACCGTATCGGGTCCGGAACGCGGTCTTCCACTCATCTCCCTTTCGGACTCTGACGAGATGGTAGGCCCCCCGGAGGTCCAGCTTGGTATATATGCTGGCGTCTTTCACCTGATCCAGCAGGTTCGTGATCAGAGGCAACGGGTACCTGTTTTTCACCGTGATGGCGTTCATCGCTCTAAAGTCGATGCACGTTCTCAAATCTCCTTCCTTCTTTGCCACGAAAAAGATAGGAGACGACACCGGCGATCTAGAGTGGCGGATGAACCCATTGCGTAAGTACTCGTCCAGATACATACGAAGATGTTCGTTTTCCTTTTCGGTGAGCGAGTAGATGCGACTACAGGGCAGCTTCGAGCCTGGAATCAGATCTATTCTGCAATCGAAGCTGCGATGCGGAGGTAAGGTGTTTGCCCCCTTTTTATCGAACACCGCACTTAGGTCCAGGTACGCATCAGGTACCTTCCCGTGTACGGTTAAGATGGTGTTGGTAAGGGGCAACACATGGGCCTGTATTCCTGATGAGCCGGGGGTACACGGCCGGGGGTAACAGAGAGACGTACAAGACTCTGAATCCAAGTGCACCACCCTGGACACCCAGTCAATCCGTGGATTATGGGCCGCCAACCATGGAAGTCCCAGTATCAAACGGAATTGAGGTGCGTCAATGGCATGTGGTGGTTCTGGAACGACATCTCGAGGAGTTCGGTTTGAAAACGGATGAGACCTGAAGTAAAATCCGTCCCATCCACAGCTTTAACGGCCTCCGGTGTTTTCTTCGGTACCACGGCCATACCTAGGCTAGCCATATACCAGTTGTCTATAAAATTGCCTGTGGCTCCAGAATAGATAAGGGCTATTACCTGCCACACCAGGCCCGACCGTGTCTGTAAGGTGACTTCTACTCCGAGATGATGGCAACCGACGCCGTTACCCGGGGTTGGTATCCTGATGGATGACGAACCCAGTAGCCGGACCCCACCGTTTACTGGGTTTCCTCGTTTCCCGACCAGTCTCCCCTGGAAATAGGAAGCGCACAGGGCCTCTTCGGCCTAGGTTTTGATGGCTTCACCGGGCACTCCTTCACGAAGTGGCCGCTTTTGCCACAATACAGACACTGGTTCTGTCGCCTTCTCTTCTCTCGTTCCTCCTTGGTCAGTGATCCCCGAATTCCTCCGATCTACATTGGTTCGGGTGGGTCAGGGTTGGATACTGAGTCATCTGTGTTCTTCTCTCTCTGTGGTAACACTCGGGGATCCCCGCCTCTGTGTCGGTCAGTCTTCCGTTCCTGCAACCTGAAGTTCAACTTCACCACTAAATCGATAAACGGGCCGATGTCTTCTGGTGGGTCCGGGATCTGGGACAGGAGGTCTTTCATCTCGTCCCGCAAACCCCTATAAAACACCGACACCTTCTTGGACTCAGGCCAGTGGGCTTCAATTACTAGTCTACTGAAGGTGATGATATAATGCAACAAGTCCGTGGTTCCCTGTTTTAGTCCGAGCAGTTCGTTATCCGCAGCCTGTACAAAGGTGTGGCGGGCGAACATCCATCGCATGGTGTCCCTGAAGGCTGGTAAGTTGTACAAAACCGGGTCGTCATTCTCCACCAAGGGTATGGACCACAGGGAGGCATCACCTCCCATATAGGAGAGGATAAAGCCGATTTTTGAAGCGTCGTCTGGGAAGGCGGTAGAGCGTGCCATAAAGTGCAGCTGGCACTGGTGCATGAAAACGCTGTACTTCGTGCTATCACCATAAAAGCGCTCAGGGGGGCCAGCTGTACGGTATGCGGGGCTATCACCTGGATGGAGGTGTCTTGCATGGGAGTAGAGGTAGAACCACCGGGTTGAAACGTGGCGGGTCTCAATAGGCCTTCTCGCAGTACTCTAGTCGTAGGGAACTGTCCCCAAGGCCCTGTTCCGGTATCAGCAACTTGCGTCTGCAACGCAGTGATGTCCTGGCGCAGACTGCGGTTTTCCGCTTGCATGGTGGCCAAGATGGCCGCGATGTCCTGAAGCGTGATCTCGGGGTCACCCATGTCACCCGAGCAGGAGAAACTACGTGGGCTTTGGATTCTGTCAGAGCCCCCCAAGGCTTACCTTCCGCTTGGTGGGGTGATCCTGCAGAGGCGACAAGAACCACCACCCCGTTTCCCGCCTCACCCTAGTCGGGGTTGAGCACCGCCTAGGACAAGGGGGTACCCGGGGTAGAAGTCAGATAGGAGCGAGTCTAGATGGCGCTTTGGACACCAAGCTGTGTGGGGAAAGAAGGGAACATGATTACCTTCCTGCCCGTTCCTTCTCTTCGCCCCTCTGTGTCGTACCAGCCCACTGACCACGGGATTACCTTGTGCGATGTCGCGTGACCACCTTTATGGAACCGGTCTCCAGCTCCCAGTCCCAGGACTGCAGCGGCCTCAGGATTGACGTGCAGCACAGCAGATGGTGCAAACCAAAATCAAGTGAACAAAACCAGCGCTCGTGCGCAAATAATAAAGAGATCCCCTGTGCACCTAACCGACACTCTCCTGTGTGTCTTTAAGGGAATGGTATATCCCCAAAGTACCACCAGCTTGCCAATGCCTGCACGGGTTCCCAATCCTGCCAGTTAGGGATGCAACCAAAATCAAATAAACAAAACCAGCGCTCCTGCGCAAATAATAACTGTAAGGTGAGTAACCCAACCCACCGTACACACGCCGGTGTGCAGTGGTTGGAGAAGTAACACTGATTCGAGACGGCAGAGACGGTCGTGCCCCTAGCCTCTGTGCGCCCTCTGCGGAAGACAGTACCTGTGCGTTTCGAAGTCCGAAGCAGCGTCCCTTCGTTAGTGGTTGTTCGAGTTGTCCGGAGTGGCGTCTCTCCTTCTGTGGCGTTGGCGAGAATCCAAAGCGTTTGTCAGCCGGAGATCCCGGCTGTTAAGCGCGTCCACCCGGAAGTGAGTATTTTTGGGCCTTCCGCTTTCGTCTCGTGAGAACTAGACCGCTAACCCGTTTCTCCTCGGGTGGCGGTTCGGCTCACAGAACCATGATAGTATGTGAATACGGAACCATGTATGTGAATACAGAACCATGTATGTGAATACAGAACCATGTATGTGAATACAGAACCATGAATGTGAATACCCAAAGCTCTTATGGCACTGCACTGAAGAGAACAAAAATGTGATGGGTAGAATGCTTGAATTAATCTCATCCAGACCGTATTGCTGCATGTCATTTCAGCTTTTTTTTTGCCCACCATGCCACCTCAAACAGGACCCAGCCATATTATGTCAGAATGGTCCTCCTCCAAAACAATTGCCCTGGTGAAATGTAATTTATGCCTGCATAATTCGTGAGATTTCATGAATTTTGCACTATTCTTATTACAAAATTCTCCAGATTAGATGATTATGCCACATGCTGTTCATAGCAAACTTTTACTGCGAGCGCTCGAGCATTATGCGGGCGGCCAGAACGCAGGAGGCTAATGCTTGCACCAAGAACAATTGTGCTTTTCGGGTAAAATTTTGACCATAAGATGCCTCTTTGCATAAAAAATAGATACAGGGACGCATTTCCTACTAAATGTAGCACTACCTGATGGATGTACATTTCACGTAACGTGTAATTTTCCTGAAATTCTTTGTAAATATGCAAAAGCAAATTACATACATTTCTCACACCCCTAAAATGAACAGTTCATCCTGAACAATCAGGCCAGGGGCACTATGAATCGTAAACCAAGAGCCCTCAGACAGAGTTTATCCTAGTTATGTCTTTTCGATGAGGTATAGCTTGATTCCTGAGGCACAGTGAGCATGGGGTCCTCTGTATGTTTGTCACATTCCTATTGTTATAGCTTTTGAAAAGGCCTTTAAGGAACACCTATTTACACTATGTTATCACTAACATCCTTTCTATAGTACTGACTTGTGTTCTGACTATATTGAAGAAATTTGGACCTCTGTGTAGCATTTTAAAACCGATATTCAGAAAACTCCTGGGGAGTAGTCCAGGATGAGAGGTAACATCTTACAGGCAACCAAAAAAGGGATATTTTGAAAATATATCCCAGGCCCTAAACATTTGCCAACAATGCGACATGGAATTAGGGAGAACAAATGAGCGCTCGAAGCATAGGGAGAGAGAGAGTAAGTGGGTCTGTGCACACTGCTGGAGAGGCCCATCAGAGACAGCATTTCCACTTCTGAAAGCAACCTCTATAGCAAGGGGGACAAGAGAGGAGAGCAAGAGTCTCTGAAAATGTTTCAAGGTTTATGAGGGTCCATGAGAAGAGGCACAGCAATCCAAGTGTGTATATACTGTAGTGAAAGGTGTGGGCATTTGCCACAGATTCAAACTTGAAAAAGAAATTAACTTATCATAAGAGATCTTCAGGACTGGATGATATTAGGGGGTATCGGAGGAGCGACATACGAGTAGGAATTGTCATTAGAAAGGGTATTGGACACATGCAAAACGCCAGTTTATAGAGAGTGGAGGGGATTAATCATGTCATATGGAGATTTCGTAGGCGGGACAGGGGAGCAGGTCTTTAGATGTGCTGTTAAACCACCAAGGAGCACAATAGGGATTAGAACCAGAAGTTCTGAGAGAGGTGAGGTCTTTAAGTGGGTACCTTTGTTCCTTCAAGAAGAGAACACATGAACCACAGAGAGCAGCAAAGACTACAAAAGCCTTCTCACCGGTTAGGGTCATGCGGTGATGATAATAAAGACAGCTTCTTGAGAAAATCACGGAAGAGGCCGGATACACATTTTATTACAAATACATGCAACATTTTATTACCAATACAAGCACATAGCTTTCTGTACAGTGCCTTTGGGGTACCTAAATATAGTCCTCCCTTTGACCAGAAGTAGGGGAAGATGGTGGAAGTCGAGGGAGATGTTTTTCCATTAATATGTTCTTGCAATGAGACGGTCATCTGACTTAGGAAATAGTTGCAGTATGAGAATGTAAGTCTCTTAGGGTAGAGGAGATGTAGGAATGGGGATGCGAGAAGAAAAAGGATCAAGTGGTGATTAGGACATCTTTACCATTACAGGTAAGCTTCAGGTGACCAAACCTCTTGCTGTTGTTTTGCTCAGGTGGGGCTGGAAGTATAAGGGTAAGTCGAATAGGATGCCATGTATTTGATAGATGTAACAATGAGCTTCCGGGGGAACAGGATACAATCTGAGATAGATGTCATGTGTTAGAGGAAACCTTGGAACTGCCTGCCCCAGCAATAATTCAGGTTTGTTTAAATCAGGTGAGTTACTGGTAGCTCTCCACCTACCTGTGAGTAGCTCTCCTATGTGCAGCCCAGCCTACTAAACTAGACGTTTTTGCTTGGTTGTGTTAGTATATGTATACCAAACCTTATTTCTAATATTCTTACTATCATGCCTGGGACATTGTAGCTATGCCGGTCATGTATTACCCATGTAGAGGGACATCGATAAAAACCTTTTTTACATTACTGCTGGCAACTGCCTGATTCAATTAGGTGATCACTGCTGGTAATCCTGCATATTGTAGCCACTAATGTAATTTTTTTTGACGTGGTCATATTACAGAACCAATAGTAACAGTAGCTCAGGAGGATTTTCATTGATATGAAGTAGTTCTTATTACAAAAAGGTTGGAGACCCATCAGAGGAAAATCAGCTAAACCTGTTCTTTAGAGAAATGGTCTTTTTAAAGAAAGTTGCATACTTTTTCAAGGTGCAGTCTGTATTCTGATTCAAATATAGAAAAAGACATGGATTAGGGATCTTTAAATTACTTGTTAAACTGATTAGTTTCACATTTAATTCTTTACTTATATAAGGTTATTTTTTTTCTCCCAACATCCTTATCCTCCCGGGTAGGAGGTGAGCTTGTTAATCTCTTCTGTGATCATTAATAATAACAGAGGTCCCATGATGGAGAAGGAGAATCTGCTTACTTTCAACTCCAGCTCACGGCCGGGTATATTTTCATTAAATTCATAAATAACCCACCTGTCTCCACTGAGAACAGATACATTAATAATGTCATATTGATTAAATTCTTCCCTTCAGTAGGACCCCCAAAGTGTACTTATATTTCCTGGAACTTCACTACATTATGGGACGCTAAAGTAGTCTGATGGGTGTCAAATAACTCTTCGGTGAGGTTTCTACCAACTAACTACCTACATCGCTTGCTTAGGACTGTCTGACAATCTATTGTTACCATTGAAAAAGATATATATATATATATATATATATATTAACTGAAAAAAACATAGGTTTCAGGGGCGTTATAGTTAGCTGGACTTTTCACTCGTACAAAACCATAGAAATTCCCCCGTTATAGTTAGTTCAGCTAACTATAACTCGCGCGCCCGCAATGCACTGCTGATGACGTCACATATTACATCACTCATGACATGGTCAGTGACATCACTCATGACATCACTGATGACATCTCAAATGACATCACTGATGACATCACTGATGTCATCATCCAGTGAATGTGTGTTTTTCTGAAAATTACATATGTTTTATAAATGTATATCTCAAGGTCGATGGAAGAATAAATGGGTATATAAGTGTCTAAATGGATGATTTGTTTTTGAAAAATTGATTGTATAACTGACTGATTAAGTGTATCGTAGTGAATACATGGCTTAGTGAGTAATGTTTAAATATGTAAATATCTGTATCAGTCTCTCACTTTGTGTATAAGTGGCTGCATGGGTTGGTGAGTAGCTACATGAGTGTCTATATAGGTTATTAGTTGGTTTTTGAGTATCAGTATAAGTGTCTGATGTCTGTATGGTTCGGTGGGGGGTATTAAGTAGTGCATAGGTGCATGAATGAGTGACTCACTGTTTGTATGTGTTGAAGACAGCATGTGTGCAGGACTGTATGGGTGGATGAGTGTGTGCATGGGTGTGTTAGTGAGTGAATGACTGTCTCAATAGTGTCTCTATGAGTAGCTACATATGTTTTAAACTAGTATATGTGACTATTGGTGTATATAAGTGAGTATATGTGAGAGTGAGAGATTGAAAGAGTTCCTGTATGAATAAGCATGTGTTTCTATAAGTGATTTTTTAAAAGACGAAGTATGTGTAAGTTTCTGTAGAAGTAAGTGTGGTGGTGTGTGTATAACTGTATATGCAGGTAAACGGATGTTTGATTCTTTATTAGCATGAGTGACTATGTGTGTGAGTAACTTTATGGATGAGTGGCGTTGTGTAAGAGGATGTATAGGTGTATGAGTACATATGATGAGTGAGTACATGTATGAGTGACTGTATAGGACTGTTGGTGAATGAGTGGATGTGGATGTGGATCTTACAATTACTGAGTAGGTTGTTGTAACTGGTATTGGTATGTCCATTGTTTTGAAAAATTTTATTTCTATTTTTGAATGTGTGTATCAAAGGTTATATTAGGGGGAGAGGAGGTCTGCCACTCTATCACAAGGATGATGTCATCAGTGATATCATCAGTGATGTCATGAGTGATGTCACTGACCATGTCATGAGTGATGTAATATGTGACGTCATCAGCAGTGCATTGCGGGCGCGCGAGTTATAGTTAGCTGAACTAACTATAACGGGGGAATTTCTATGGTTTTGTACGAGTGAAAAGTCCAGCTAACTATAACGCCCCTGAAACCTATGGTTTTTTCAGTGAATTTCTAAGGTTTTTTAAATGCTAATTCCTAGCTATAACGTGCCTGAAACCTATGGTTTTTTCAGTGAATTTCAAAGGTTTTTTAAATGCTAATTTCTAGCTATGCCTACAGAGATAGGACATGTGAAGAAAGAAGGAAAAACGCACAGAAAGAAAAAAAAGAAATGCAGAAAGAAGCAACAGAAGTCCTCAAAGACGAAGAAAAGTGCAGGAAGAAGTATAACGTGCAGAAAGAACAAACAGAAGAGCAGAAACAAGCCTTGTTGCAAAATCATCCTGTACCCTCAACTTTTTCAGACGGATACTGGTGGTAACTGAGTCTGACTAACCAGTCCTAGAGCTAGTGCAATGTTAAAAGACACTCAGAATACAGTGAAAACACCTACATACACTAGGGCACACTATGCGTTGGGGTCCCCCTGTGATTAACATGACCTCCTCTGTAAGCCCCTAGTATATAAAATGGCAGGGGATTAAAACTACCTCTTAAAACGCACCACAGGGCGTGTTTGAACACGTCACCTCATGCCCCGTCCCCTCCCTTCCCCACTGTGTAAACACGCCCTGTAGCCGTTTTAAGTTGGGAGATTAAGTCCCCTTGAATCCTGAGGGTCCCTAGGGTCCAACTAGACCACTAGGTACCTCCAGTAAGCGCCACAGAGCTGCGTTGCAGAGAGGTGTAAAAAGTGGCACAGCCTGCACCACCTCTCTGCAACGCAGAGCAGTGGTGCTTACTGGAAGCACCTGGTGGGCTAGTTGGACCCCAGGGTCCCTCAGGATTGAAAAGGGAATTATTTCCCCAACTTAAAAACGTGCCACAGGGCGTGTTTGCACACGTCACCTCAGGCCCCGTCCCCTCCCTTCACCACTGTGTAAACGCGCCCTGTGGCCGTTCTGAGTTGCGAGATTAAGTCCCCTTGAATCCTAAGGGTCCCTAGGGTCAAACTAACCCACTAGGTACCTCCAGTAAGCTGCGTTGCATGGAGGTGTAAAAAGGGGCGTGGCCTCAGAACACCTGTCTGCAACGCAGCTCCCTGGCGCATACTGGAGATACCTGTTGGGCTAGTTGGCCCTCAGGGACCCTCAGTATTGAAGGGGAATTAATTCCTCAACTTACAACTGGCCAGGGGGCGCGTTTGCAGAGTGCTGCAAGGAGGGGGCGTGGCCTCCGGCGCGATGCCGGTCTTTTATTTTTTATTTTTTTAGAAGGAGGGCTGTGTGGCCCCCTTTCTTTTTCTAATTTATTAGCCCTGGGGACCCCATCCCCCAGGGCCTGCACCCTATTTTTTTTTGTTGAAAAAAATTAATTTGGCCCTCCCAAGGCCTTAATCGGCCCCAGGGACCCCAACCCCCGGGTCATGGCCTATTTTTTTTTTTTATTCTTTAGGAGGGGGGCTGTGTTGCCCCCCTCCTCAGGCCACGTATGGCCCCAGGGACCCCATCCCCGGGGCCAGCCTTTGATTTTTATTATTTTAAAAAAATATATATTTATAGAAACACCTAGGACATGCTGGACAAACCGTATGTACCTATCACCATGACGATTTGCGTGATATTCATTAAAAGGCGACTATGCATACAATGAATCCACGTAGAATGTATTCACACCGCTAGTGAAGCTCTGACATGTCTGACACCCTACCGTGCCTAATCCCGGCGCCCCCGCTGGTGGGTACTCTCCAAGTAGACACCATTGTCGTTTATTTATACAAACATGGGTAGCTATTGACGGGCACATTTAATACACATGCACACCAAGCCATTCAAAGGGGATTCGACAAAAATTCGACCAAACTATGCAAGAAACCCCCTCACGGTTAATAAAACACACATCCACCGCCGGATGTGTAATACTTTTTATTTTACTCTCTGGAAAGGAGACAAACCTCACTTGAGAGTCACAGCGTGCTCCTGGCTGAGCCCAATGCTGTGTTACACCCACCAGTGCCTGCCGAGTGCCACACACCTCTGTGTTGTATTCCACCCGCTAGTGCGTATGCTATGACACTCTCTAGCCCATGTCCACTGTACCACCACCCCGTGAATATGTCATGCCACACTTTCCTTCGCACGGGTTATATTGCCCCATCTAACGTGCCTTCCTCGATGCCTATGTTAAAAGCACAGCGCTATGCCATACATATTATAATCTGGGATCCATATCTTTGTCACAGTGCATATGCAATGTTACACTACCCAGCACATATTTTATATTACAACTTTGAGACTACTTAGGTTATACAACACAGCCCTGTGCATATTACACTCCAAGGCGCATATCACATAGCAAGCGCTAGTGCCTGTGCTATCCCGCGCTCTCCAATGAATCTGTCATTGCGCACAATGTATTGCATATTATATTTCAAGGCCCGGTTCATCTTATATCACACTTTTTGGTGCATAGTTTATACCATATACTATATCTAGTTTTCATTTTCAATCGTGCTCTCAGGACTATGTTCTATATAACACTGCGTCCACCTACCCTTTTCACGGGCATTACATTTTGCGATGGGGGGTGGAGGGTCAGGGGATGTTTCTGCCAAGTGAGCCCGGAGTCACAGTCCCAAACGTCCTCTTCTTCCTGAATAAAAGTGAGATTATGCTGCATACTTGTTAATATTTTAAGTAGTTCGCACAGACACACATTTTAAAAACAATAAAGTTCCTAATAGCCACCTTCTATGAACAGTTAGCTTGCTGCCCCATCCACCTCCTCCCTATCCTCTGTTGTCTGAATCCATGGACTAGCCTCCTCCCTCCTGCCATGCATGGTCTGATGTGCTGCCACTGCCCTCCATTTAGCATGATGTACCAGTCCACTCCTCCTGCCCTCCATTGCCCAATTCTATGGCCCATCATTGACCTCCTGCTTATCCTCTGTGCTTAGCTTGCTGCCCCTATTCTCCTTCCCCCTGCCCTCCGATGTCTTTGTGCATGCCCCTGCTCCATCTTTTTTGACCACCATGTTCCATGGACCTGCCACTCCTATCTACTCTGAGTGTTCTGTTGAGCTCCCCTCCCACCTGCCTAGCATTGTCAGATGACTGTAACCTGTCCCTGCCACCTCCACCCTGCCTGTCCACATGCCATGCCCCTATCCCCTTCCTCCTGTCCTCCATTGTCCATTTTACTGCCACACCCTTCTGCCCTCCCTGGTCTGTTGTGCTGCAACTGCTCCTCCTGCCTGCCCCGCGCCGTCTGTTGTGAGGCCCCTTCCCCTGAACTCTCTTGTCTGTGCCCAGGTCCTGACCCTCCTTTCTATCCTCCATGGTCCTTTGTGCATGCCCCTGCACCCTCCTTCTTGCCCATCTTAGCCACTGTGCTGCCACTTACCCTCCCGCTTGCCATGCATGGTCTTCTGTGCTGCCATGGCCCCTCCCACCTTCCCTGTGTGGTCAGCTAGCTGCTCCTGACCCCCTCCCACCTTCCCTCCATGGTCTGTGTGTATGCCATCATAGTCTCACTGTTGCTCTCCATGGTGTGTCTTGTTTCTAGTGCCCATCCTGCCTGACCTCCATGGTCATCTTGCTGCTCCTGCCCTGCCCCCTTGCCCCCAGCCCTCTGTTTCCATGTGCAGACCCCTATTCCCTTCCTCCTGGCTTGTCGGTTCCATTGTAATGCCCCTGATCCGTCCCTCCTGCCCTTTATGGTCTGTTATGCTGCAGCTTTCTCTCCTGTCTGTCCATTATGGTCAGCTAGCTACCATTGCCTTTTTCCCCTCTGTTGTCTGTTGTCCATGTGCATGGTCCTGTCCCCTCCTTATTGCTTTCTATGGATTGTTGTGCTGCACTCCCGTCCCGCATGCCCTGTGTGGTGTATTGTGCTGCTGCAAACCCTGATGCCTGCCCTGTAGGGTCTGTTTGGTGCACCTCTCAATGTCCCTCCTGTCCTCTGTTATCCGAGTCCATGTCCCTACCCCAATTCCTCCTGCCTACCATGATCCAATGTACCATACTTGCGAACATTTTGAACTTGGTAAGAGGGAGATTTTGAAATAAAACTGGGGTATTGATTTCTCCCTTTGAGTTACATTGAAAAAGAGAAGATTGTAGACAGGAAACAGATCAAGTAAAGCCCATTTGAGCTTAAAAACATTGGAAGTTTCCTGGCTGAAACGGGTCTGTTGGCATGTATGGTTGTATGACCGCTGCCTCTTCCTTCTGCCCACAATGGTCTATTATATTGCCACAGACTCTCTTGCCAGTCCTGTATTGTTGGTTTGTTGCCCCTGCCCCCCTTTCCACTGCCCTCCATAGTCTGTTGTGCTGCCACTGCCCTTCCTGCCTGCCTAGTGTGGTCAAATTGTTGCCTCTGCACTCTCCTACCTGCCTTCAATTTTCAGAGTCCGTGCCCCTGACCTCTGCCGTTCAACAGTATCCCAATGAACAACTAGATTGCTAACATTCTATATTTATTACAAAAGTGTGGAACGCCTGACGTCATCTTGATGTAATCAAAACTGTAATGCCTAGAGCATTTCCTTTAGAAATTACATATATGAGAGGGTCTTATTTGCATCAAAATTATGGTTAGTGCTCTAAAAAACTAAAATGAGGTCATATTTTCTGAGTTTTCAATTAGCGACAAAGAACTTTTAAATTATTTGTAATCTTAGTTTTTTTATCCAGTTGACCACTTGATTAAATGTTGCATCCAAGGGGAGAGGGTGTGGTGTTACTTCCAGAGCTGCAGACTTTGCAACTGGGGAACCAGGTTGGAGTTTCTGCTTCAGCTCAACATTCTGTGATTCTGGTCAAATCACTTAATCTCCCCATGTCTACAACCAAAATGAATTTGATCTTGTGTGATGTAACCGATGCTCATGTAAAGCACACCAATACCTGACAAGTCTGCACTATATAAAACTGCAAATACACAAAAAATAAATAAGTGTTTTGCACACTTCTGTCATTGGGCTACATTTGGGCTACATCTGGGTGATATTTGGGCTACATTTGGGCTACATTTGGGCTCTTTTGTCTCTGGTGGCCATTCTAGGAGATTTATTTGTTATGAAGTTTCCTAATTTCCTCATTTACTGCAGTCTCCTCAGTAGGAAATGCTTTCAGTTTTTTACTTTGCTTCCATCAAGAAGGTATTCAGATATGCCACACATTTGCCATAAATTCTGAATGTTAGCACTCTAGTTGCTCATTAGATCACTGTAGTAAAGCTACTGCTCACCACGGAAGTCTGCTGCTAGTATTAGAAGTGCATGTTTCAGTCTGCATATCAGAATTTTTTAATGAAATAGAAGAGGATTTGAGAAGTCACTCAAAACGTGCCCTAATTTTTCTTTCTTCAGCACTAATCATAATTTCTATGGCAAAATGAACCCCCTCATTGTGTTCCTTTTTAAATTAAATGTTTTAAGTGTTACCAGTTTATTCCAATCAAGATGGCTTCAGGTGTGCCATACTTTTGTCATAAGTTAGACAGTAAGCGCTCTAGTTGTTCTTAAGAACACTCCGGGACATTCTGTCATTGGGCTATACTTGGGCTACATCTGGGTGATATTTGGGCTACATTTGGGCTCTTTTGTCTCTGGTGGCCATCTTGGGAAATTTATTTGTTATGAAGTTTCCTAATTTCCTCATTTACTACAGTCTCCTCAGTAGGAAATACTTTCAGTTTTTTACTTTGATTCCATCAAGAAGACATTCATATGTGTCACACATTTTCCATAAATTCTGAATGTTAGCACTCTAGTTGCTCATTAGATCACTGTAGTAAAGCTACTGCTCACCAGGCAAGTCTGCTGCTGGTATTCAAAGTGCATGTTTCAGTCTGCATGTCAGAATTATTTTATGAAATAAAAGAGGATTTCAGAAGTCAAAATGTGCCCTAGTTTTTCTTTCTGCAGCACTAATCATAATTTATATGGCAAAATGAACCCCCTCATTTTGTTCCTTTGTAAATTAAATGTTTTAAGTGTTACCACTTTATTCCAAGCAAGATGGCTTCAGGTGTGCCATACGTTTGTCATAAGTAGGACTGTTAGCGCTCTAGTTGTTCTTTAGAGCACTCTGGGAAGCTGCAGTAGAACACAAAGGAATCAACTGACAGTCTCTGCCCTTGTTGGATGTACATGTTTTACTGAGAATGTCAGACTTCATTCTTACATGACAGAAAGATAATGTGAATTTACAGAAAATATGCTCTCAGTTTAGCTTATAGATCACCTTCCAAACCTCTGTGGGAAAAGCATGAGAAAATAGTTTTCTCTCAAACATGGTTCATGATATCACAGCAGAAGGCTTTTTCACATGGTAAAATCACCTTAGAACATGCCACAATTCCTAAAATGAGTATGGTACCATCAACAAATGATTTATAATGTAACTAAAGTCTTAAAACCTTCTATTAACTGCAATGCTTTTTAATGAGGTGCTATCATGTATATTGGTCCCAAGATGGCTGCCAACACTTCTTGGATGAAGTGCTGACAGCCAATCAGATCTCACGATGAGATGTGTCGTTAGGCTCCGCCCAGATATGTATGTGATTTTACTTTTGATTTTCTCAGGAACTACCGAACAGATTGACACCATATATGCAAAAGGCACATCCCTGAGCTGAGGACTACCTCTCTGCCAAATTTCAAGTAATTCTGTTCAGCCGTTCGGGCTGTACCTTGGACTAAAGGTCCCTATGGAAAATTGCATGGGAAAAACGCGTTTTGGGACCCCCCTTTTTTCTCAGCCCCCGCTTGACGAATCCCCCCGAGACTTTCAGGGTAGGAGCGGAGCGGAGCGCCCCACCTATTTTGAAAATTTCGTGAGGATTCGTCAACCGGCGCCAAAGTTATTCCAAATAGAATGTTGCGCATTTCCTATGGAAACACGGTCCTAACTATAACTATCTACAGGCGACCGCCAGTAGATAATATATATATATATATATATATATTATCTACTGGCGGTCGCCAGTAGATAGTTATAGTTAGGACCGTGTTTCCATAGGAAATCTGAAAATTCTATTTTGAATAACTTTGGCGCCGGTTGACGAATCCTCGCGAAATTTCAAAACTAATGGGGCGCTCCACTCAGCTCCTACCCTGAAAGTCTCGGGGTGATTCATCAAGCGGGGGCTGAGAAAAAAGGGGGGTCCCAAAACGCGTTTTCCCCATGCATTTTCCCATAGGACCTTTAGTCGAAGGTACAGCCCGAACGGCTGAACAGAATTACTTGAAATTTGGCAAAGAGATAGTCCTCAGGTCAGGCATGTGCCTTTTGCATATATGGTGTCAATCTGTTCAGTAGTTCCTGAGAAAATTGCAGTTAAAAGCACATAAATATCTATAAGTGCGCACCGTGCTCGCACCGTGCGCGCACCTTAACGTGCGCGAGCGTAATTCTGATTGGTGGTTACATGTCAGTCAACGTTCGAATCGGTCGAAATCAGGAAATGTCGGCCGCCATTTAGTGTGTTGTGTGTGTGACAGGGAAAAAGAAAGGTGGAGAACGTGAAAAGGGGGCAGGGTAGAGCGTTCCTGACCCCCTAGCCTTTGTCAGGGGGTCCCTGAAGGACCCCGAAGGGTGAAAAAAACATTTTTTTTTTTTTCAAAAAATGGCGAGGTGCGCGCACCGTGCGCGCACGGTGAAAAACCTTAAAAAAAAAACAACACATTTTAAACGAGTGTAAAATAAATTTATAAAAAATATAATAAAACATACATAACTTAGCATTTTAAAAACCTTACAAATTGACTTAAAAAACCATAGGTTTCACACACGTTATAGTTAGGAATTAGCATTTAAAAAACCTTGCAAATTCACTTAAAAAACCATAGGTTTCACACATGTTATAGTTAGCTGGACATTTCACTCGTAAAAAAAAAATGAAATTCCCCCATTATAGTTAGTTCAGATAACTATAACTCGCGCGACCGCCACTCTATCACAAGGATGATGTCATCAGTGATGTCATGAATGATGCCACTGACCATGTCATGAGTGATGTAATATGTGACGTCATCAACAATGGATTGCGGGCGCGCGAGTTATAGTTATCTGAACTAACTATAACAGGGGAATTTCATTGTTTTTTTACGAGTGAAATGCCCAGCTAACTATAACATGTGTGAAACCTATGGTTTTTTAAGTGAATTTGCAAGGTTTTTTAAATGCTAATTCCTAACTATAACGTGTGCGAAACCTATGGATTTTTAAGTGAATATATATATATATATATATATATATATATATATATATATATATATATATATATATATAGATAGATAGAGAGAGAGAGAGAGAGAGAGAGAGAGAGAGAGAGAGAGAGAGAGAGAGTGGTTCACTCTCCTTCCATGTTTTTGGCAATTTAGTGTATCATTCCACCTTCAAAGAATTCCTTGTTTTGGAATACCCTTGGGACTATTTCATATTTTAAAACCACACACAGTCATCACACTGTTTGTCAGTTTCATTCTTTATCCTCCATATGCATTATGTACAGAAGCAATCCTGTTTTGCTACTCTTTCTCAAAATTGGTAAAGCAAATAAGTATGGCTTTAATGTACTAAACAGAATTCGTGTAGGTGACACATGCAAACAGCATTTGTGAATGACTGAGTTAACGTATGTTAGCACATTTAAGCCAGAGCTATTGACATTGCCAATGGGTGTTTCTTTATGTAACAGAAAATTATAAAGGACCATTTCAGCCACCGACTAGTTTTTAAACCTATTTGGAATTATTTCAAAATATAGAAAATCTTGATATGATGGTAGGCAATGTTTTAAAATTGCTCTTTGGAAATAGATATTTCTCTTTAAAAAAAGTATTCTGGGATACAGCATGAAGGAGAAGATAAGCTCTGTGCTGGAATTCTATTTATTAACTTTTCCTTCCCTGCTGTCCAGCCATCTGTGTAACACTGGCCTCTTGGTAATGTTAGTACTCTGACAATACGCGCCGTTCTTAGGAATGGAGGCAAAGAATAAATTGGTTATTTGCATTAAACTTCCCACTGTGCAGCAATAGATGGTCCAATACCAACATTGTTTAAACCAGGGGTCTCCAACCTTTTTGACAATGAGAGCTACTTCTGATCGGTGAAAATACTCCTGCTACTAATGACTTTGCCAACGGCTGCAGCGGTGACTAGATCAGAGACAATCACAACAGTGACCACACTTTTCAGATAACAAAATATCACATCCAGAATATTCATTAATATAAAATATAAAGAAAAAATAATTAAGTATAGATGTACCACAAACAGACATGGATTGGTGTATGCAGGCTGAGAGGATAGCATATGAAGGAAGAGGCTGCCCGCAAAAATGGACCAAAATATAGGGGAAATGGAATTCAACTAGGGAGCTGCTCTGTCCGCCTGCCAATAACAATTCCCCACTTGAAGAGGATTGACAGCACAACACAGTGAGAATAAATGGTGTAATTTGATTATTGGGGAGGGAGGTGAATTATACGATATATGGCCAATGTTGATAGTTCTGACGTATAATTGTCGTGCTACCTATGAACATGTACCGATTCACTACTTGATTTTGCATATGACCTGAAGTGTGGTAAATGCAACAATAAAAAGATATAATAAAAAAAAGTATAGATGTACTACATCCATGTATCTTGAAGTTTATATATAGTTGTATATCTTCAAGAGAAACAAATGTGGAGTTAAGAATGTAAATAAAACTATGCTTACCTACATATACTTACATTCAAGATAATGTGGTAGTATATGCCTATGCATGTACAAAGAAACATTTAAACAAATACGCATATGTACACATCACTCCCACAATCTGAAAAAATTAAGGCATAACCTTTCTCCTCAATCCAGCCTTTACACTTCTTGGTGAAATGGTTACTAAATGTGCTCTGACTGTCCCACATTCTTGCGACTCCAATCTGGATATTGCTGGAACATCTCTTCTGGTCCAGTTTACGCACACATTGTATGACTGATAGAATTTTGGGCTTCAAATCAACCATTCTCTGTGTGACTATGCTAAACTGAGAGTAGACACAGGTGGTAACATTACATGTACTGCAGGGCGTCACAGTGAGGGTTTGTGTTTAAGCATGTAGCCATGCCATTGGCTTGGTTAGAGGTGACGTCAAAGATACATAGATGTAATGTACTTCCTTTTTTAATATGGTTAGATCTTTTGAATTGTGCCGGCCTGCAGTTCAACAAACTACTCCCAGGATACTGTTACCAATAGTTGCCGAGCTACCCATTGAAGACACCTTATTGGAATTAACTGAATGCAAGGGGAACGAAGTAGATATTTGAACACTCTAATCATAAGAAAAACAAATACTGATGGATGGAAATCTGAATGAATCATAACAATTTGTAATTACTCTTGGGAGTACTTCAATCCACCAATGAGTTATAGACACAAATTAGCCGTATGCAAATCAGTCTAGGCCACGAGACAGACCCGCCCAACCTGCTAAGCCACTATCCATTTGAACGGGAACCCATTAATCCCAGATTCGTTGGCCTCATTTGTGTCGTTGATTATGATCACATGCAGAGGGGAGGTAGTCCAACAGTTCGGCTGCGCTCTTCGTTTGGGGCAGTGCCATGCCTGATATGCATGTGGTTGATGTTCATCTCTAATGGCGTAGAAAAGCAAATACATGGATGAGTGGAATGCTACTAAAAGTAGCTAAGTGTTTCAGAATATTTTAAGCATTCCTTTCTTCAGATTGTGTGCTTCCTTAACTTCATCGAAATATGAGCATTCAATGATGTTGTTTCTTCATTGACACTTTGAGTTAACAGTATAACTTAAAGAGACAGGACACCTGCTTTGGGCAATTGCATTGCCAAAATCATAATTCATAGATGGCTTACCCAGCTTTATTAAAAAATGCTACATTATATCATCATGGACATTAACAATGTTACCATATTAATTACCTCTATTTGCCTGGATGCTGTGGGATTCAGCCAATGGACTTTGAAGGTACAGCAAGGGTGGCACAAGGAAATCAGACACAGGAGGCGCAGGGAGGATCAGACATGCAGGGGTGGGAGGGGGAGAGAGAAGATCAGACAGGAGGATAGGTGAGTGGAAAAGTGAAGAGCAAGGAAGAGAGTATTTAGAGCATTTAATGTGTCAATGGAGTTTGCAGAAAATCAGACATAACGTGAGGACTGTGGTGTATTATATAGTATGGGTATGGTTGTGCGACCTTACCGTGTAATACACTCACCAAACCGACTTGAGTCCAGTCAGGCTCGTTTGTAAAACCTCAAGCTCAACTTTGGGTAGCTGCGAGCAGCAAGGTTTAAGCACAGGAACTAGTTTAAAGCATTTAGAAGCACCGAACAACGAAATAAGAAAGTGACACAACACAAAATAAATCCAACACAAATTTATAAAAAGAGAGTATCTTTTTGTGAATGTTTAGACACCAAGATGAGCCTTATCAGCTGGAGAGTTATGGACATAGACATCAAGATGAGTCTTATCAGCTGGAGAGTTCCGGACATATAGATTTGCCAGGAAATTTAAATCTCAGGGTTTTAGTCCAAAGTGCAAAAAAGTAATGGTAACCGTAAAGTTTGTAAACTTTCAAAAAGTTTGAAAAAGCTGCTGTGTTCAGCTACTCTGGCCTGGACTGGCTGACCAATTCTGTCAGAAAGAAGTATATGGACCCTTACCTGATCACCAAAGCAGTCTCAAGTCCAGTTCCACACTTGACATCAAGACTGCCATAGACTTCAATAGAGTGGTCCTGATGGTGGGGATGCAGGATGCCGAGGCTGCCTAAAGATGCTCTGGGTGCTGTGCAGTAGACGGTGCAAACTTGGGGTTAGTCAGTCAATGGGTAAAGTGGGGCAACTTTGACCACAGGGATCAGAGTCCCTCGGCTGGGTACCGATATCCGATTACGGCAGGTCCAGCTGTATCCTTTGGTGTGGGCTGGTGTTCGTCTTTGGCTACCAGTCCACACTGATGACTTTTCCGAGTCGGCAGACACAGGTGCAACCTTTGAGTCTGAAGTGGAGGTTTTCTTGGCTGCATGGTAGTGGTCAGTGGCGAATCCTTACATGTGGCTTCAGTTTTTTTGGGTCTGGTGCTGGAAAAGGGGGTCAGCCAACTGACACTTGGAGTCACTACTTAAGTTTGGGGCTCAGGAGTAACTTTCGTCGCACCAGGCACCACAGGCATAGTCCTTTCTTTGCTGGCCCATGAAGCAGCAGTTGCAGTCCAGCGGTTGGTATAGTCTCTCTTGCCAGGTCCAGGGATCAGCAGAGCAGTCCTCCTTCGGTCCTCTCTCCAGTCCAGATGTGATCTGAGGTTCAGGGGTGCCACAGTTATGCACAGAGAATGTCTGGGGTGATGAGGTGGCCACTAGCCAATGGGCTACGATAATCTCTCTCACCCTCTGATGACTTTCGGCTATGTGTGGCATGTAGCAATCTCAGAGTGCACTATTCTGTCCACTCCCAAGATGTCTAAACCTTTCCTTGGATGTTAAGAGCTTGGCAATCCACCCTAGGGGTATGGCTACCTGCTCACGGAAAAAACTGTTTGGCAACTGGTTTGCCCTCTCTGTTCCCATCGCCAGCTCATCTACCTGAACAAAGGGGCAGCCCTGCACAAGTGTGATCACCAATTGCCCACCAAGGACGACTTCCCATTTACAGCTTACCTTTTGAACCAACAACCTGTTTAGCTTCCTGCGAGGGGGAGGTATCACCTCCCTCTGTGGCAGGCCTCTATTGTTTCACATTTGGGAGATGTTTACACTACTCCCCAGGAGGGCATAAGGCTGTCTGATTGACAGCAAGTGCTGAAGGCCATCTGATAAACTGGGCAACATAGTAGCAACTTTCTAAAAGTTGCCTTACCTTAAAAGTGACATTAAATATGAATGGGGCTCAAGTCGGGTTTAATGCCACGATTAATTTGATATCCTTAAGTATCCATTTTAGCAGTACCATGCAGACGTTATCAGGACTGAGATGTCAGTCTGTAACTCTGTATAGCCAATGCAGCTACTGGCTTTTCCACGGCAAAAACAATTTTGAAGTTTTACTGTTAGGACATATTTAAGTACATGTCCCACTTAATAATATACAGCTTCCTGCTTAGGTCTTGATAGGCCTTCTTAGTGGAGAAATATATATTGTTAAGGAAAGTAGGGGGCTTTGCCATTGGTTTAAATGGCAAGGTTGAACTAGAAGTTTTAAAACTGCTCTACCAGGCAGTAGTGGCAGGCTGAGAGCCATTTTGTACTTTGTCACATGCATGGTGCCACAATTAGTGCTGCAGCCCTGGGTGGACACTCTAACCAACATTTATTTATTTATAAAGATTTATATAGCGCAAACTTGATCCCGAAAGATATCAGAGCGCTTTACAATTTGCGGGAAGGTTACCCATTGTACCATATACTAGGGACTTATAAGTAAGTCAGCTTATGCCAATTGGGGGTAGCAAGTTCAACATACATTTTGTAAGGTGTTAGAACACTGGCCTGAGGTCTGGTTACCAGGCTTCAGTGCACTCTTGGAGTTGAAAAACCAGCAGCATCAGTCCAAAACTTTGGAAGGGATCATGCATAAAAAGCAAAAAAGGCATTTTCTTACAGTGGGGTTTGCTGAAAACCAGACATGCGGTTCGGAGTGCTTCGATATTTGAATGGAGGGGAGTAGGAAGAATCAGATATGAAAGAAGAGTGTATAGGCGTACCAAGGGTTTCTCACATAAAAAGACACAAACAGTTTGTAATGGTGGAGACTTCCATTCAATAGGCTGGGTAGTTGTTATCCAGTGAGCAATGTGTCAGTGTCATTTTTGAGTGACACAGAAGTGAAATATGATTGGAGTCCAGAACTGAGAATATAATTCCAAGTCTTGACCCCTTTGGGAGCTACTGGAACAGAAGGGCAGGAATACAACTGTGAGACCAATTCACAACACACTTACCATCCTCCAGAAGGTACCCAACAATCTCAGCCTGCCCTGTCTTTGCCGCATGGTGAAGCAGTGAACTGTTCTCAGGTCCAAGGATGAGGAGGTTGGCTCCTTCCTTGCAGCTCTCAATGACCTGTGGATGACAGCGGGAACAGAGGGAGAAGATAACTACATGTTGTAATGAATGTGTGCAAGATGACAAAGTTTGTGCAGGTGTATAATCAGATAAGAGGAGGAATAGCAGAATAGCATGCTGCGTGTGTGGATTAAAATTCAGTGCTAGGAGGATGCAGTCCCACAGACTAGTGAATAGGAATCATTCTATGGGTGCCTCAGTGATGATCCTCGTCTAGAATAGGACTGAAATGCTTCGGAAGAGCGTATGGAGGCTGAGAGCTACAATCTAGTGTAGGTTATGATTAAAATTAACCAAAGTGGCTCGATAGAAGCCTCATTTGTGAGTCAGATGGAGGTTAGGACTGTGGTGCTTTAGTAGAGCAAAAAGGGGGACACAATACTAAAGTCTGTTGCACTTTCGGACAGCCATGAACTGAAGACTTTGGATGAGAGCATCAAAGATGAGTGTGATGCAGGTTGGATTGAGATGTTTGGGGAAAGCTATAGAGAGGTGCGGTGCACTGTCTGTTATATTGAGACCTACAGTAAACTGGCTGAGCTACGAAGAGGAATCACAGTTGTGGGGCTGCTGTGGGTGCACTGGAGGGCTGGAAATAGTATGATAAAGCACAGGTGCAACAACTCAGGAATGAGGCACACTGGTAAAGAAATGCGTTACTTACCTGTAACTGCAGTTATCCAGTATTGGTATCTTTCATAGATTCACATGCCTGAATCATTCCCCGTTGTTGGGATTGGAGTCCCCGGTACATAAGTAAAGTAATGTCCCATAAGACATAGAGAGCAATAGGCCTAAAGCCTCACATTAGTAACATATCCAGGTCCTTTTGTAATAAGGACCAAACTCTAGAGAACAACCAATCAGCTGTGACCACCCTCTGGAACCTTCCTGGAAGGAGCTCTAGTCTCTCAGATTTTCATAAGCACAGTGCTATATAGAGGTACAACTGAGAGTACTAGGTGAACCCTTCCAAGGGAGGCAGGTGGGTAGCATGTGAATCTATGAGATATCAACACTGGATAACTGCAGTTACAGGTAAGTAATGCATTTCTTATCCAGTATTAGGGTATCTTTCATAGATTCACATGCCTGAATCAGAATAGAAAGCAATGATGAGCACATTTCCTTTTGTACAGAAGGCATAAATGCACCAGTTAACAAATATATCAAATGTCGGTCTAGAAAGAGACAGAGGTTGGTGGGAGGAAGGAAGGCTCACCTTTTATTGAAATAGATGATGCAACACTGCCTGTCCAACTGCTGCATCCTTCATTAGCTTTGTATCCAAGCAATAATGCTTGGTAAATGTATGGAGCGTCTTCCATGTTGCCACTCTGCAAATGTCTGTGATAGGTACGCCCGCAAACAATGCCATAGAAGTAGAAACTGCCCTAGTGGAATGGGCACGAATTCTTGATTGTAAAGGTTGACCAGCTTGTTGGTGACAGAAGACAATAGCACCAGAAATCCATCTAGAAATACTTTGTTTTGTAAGGGGAAAACCTTTCCTAGGTAAACTGTAAGCCACAAAATGTTGTTGGACTTGCGGAATGCTTTTGTCCTGTCAAGTAGAATTTAAGCGTTACAACAAACAAATGATGGACGGAATGCTGACAATGCAGACATTCTCCCCCAGTCAAGAGATCTGGGTTAAATCCATCGTTCTTTTGCCCACTACGCCACCCCAGTTTAGACATGGCCATATGCAAATCAGTCTTGACCCTGTGCCTCATGGGAACAGTCCAGCCCGAACTGCCAAGCCATGTCTTCCCTAGACCGGAATCAAGCATCCTAGGACCGGGTTCTGGCTATCAGCCGTCATCAGCCAGGATAG
This sequence comes from Triturus cristatus, assembly GCF_964204655.1. Taxonomy (NCBI): domain Eukaryota; kingdom Metazoa; phylum Chordata; class Amphibia; order Caudata; family Salamandridae; genus Triturus; species Triturus cristatus. Next base: position 262,925,955 of record NC_140585.1, read on the forward strand.
CTTGACTCCAGTGGCGTAGTGAGCACGGGTCCCACGTCTGGGAATACCCATCCCACTTAGGGCGAAAAGCGTTACAACAAACAAATGATGGACGGAATGCTGACAATGCAGACATTTTCCCCCAGTCAAGAGATCTGGGTTAAATCCATCGTTCTTTTGCCCACTACGCCACCCCAGTTTAGACATGGCCATATGCAAATCAGTCTTGACCCTGTGCCTCATGGGAACAGTCCAGCCCGAACTGCCAAGCCATGTCTTCCCTGGACCGGAATCAAGCATCCTAGGACCGGTTTTTGGCTATCAGCAGTCATCAGCCAGGATAGCTTGACTCCAGTGGCGTAGTGAGCACGGGTCCCACGTCTGGGAATACCCATCCCACTTAGGGCGAAAAGCGTTACAACAAACAAATGATGGACGGAATGCTGACAATGCAGACATTCTCCCCCAGTCAAGAGATCTGGGTTAAATCCATCGTTCTTTTGCCCACTACGCCACCCCAGTTTAGACATGGCCATATGCAAATCAGTCTTGACCCTGTGCCTCATGGGAACAGTCCAGCCCGAACTGCCAAGCCATGTCTTCCCTGGACCGGAATCAAGCATCCTAAGACCGGTTTCTGGCTATCAGCCGTCATCAGCCAGGATAGCTTGACTCCAGTGGCGTAGTGAGCACGGGTCCCACGTCTGGGAATACCCATCCCACTTAGGGCGAAAAGCGTTACAACAAACAAATGATGGACGGCTGACAGCCAGAAACCGGTCCTAGGATGCTTGATTCCGGTCCGGTCCAGGGAAGACATGGCTTGGCAGTTCGGGCTGGACTGTTCCCATGAGGCACAGGGTCAAGACTGATTTGCATATGGCCATGTCTAAACTTTGGTGGTGTAGTGGGCAAAAGAACGATGGAATTAACCCAGATCTCTTGACTGGGGGAGAATGTATGCATTGTCAGCATTCCGTCCATCATTTGTTTGTTGTAAAGTAGAATTTAAGGCAGTGTTTCAAATCCAATGAATGTAGAGCTCTTTCAACTGCTGTTTGAGGATTTAGAAAGAAGGTCTTTAGGACAATAGGTTCGTTAAGGTAGAAGTCCGATGGGACTTTGGGTATAAATTTCGGATTAGTCCGAAGAATTACCCTATCGTTGAATTGAAGAAATGGATCTTGTATTGTGAATGCGTGAAGCTCACTGACTCGTGTTGCAGATGCAAGGGCCAGAAGAAGTGCAGTCTTCCAGGAGAAGAATTTGAAGTCAGCTCTGTGTATCGGCTCAAAAGGATGTCTCATAAGCTGAGCAAGGACTGTGTTGAGCTGCCATGTTGGAAGAGGAGACTTCACAGGAGGGAAAGTCCGAAATAGACATTTGAGAAATTGTTTTACCAGTCTATTGGACCAAAGAGAAGGTCCTGTAGAAGATCTCCTAAAACGGGAGATTGCTGCCAGGTGAACTTTGATGGAAGCAAGAGTGAGGCCTGAAGTTGCTAGATGGAGAAGGTATGGTAACATTTCTTCCGGGAGAGGATGTGAGGGGATGCACCTTAGCAGATCTACAGCAGAACCTTTTACATTTGAAAGAATAGGTTCTGTTTGTACTATCAGCTCGAGCGCGAGATAGAACTGCCCTGCAGTCTGGAGGAATGTTTAGGCCCTCAAATTTGTGGAACTCAGGAGCCAGGCTGATAATTTGAGAGATGCTGGATCCGGATGTTGGACTTGTCCCTGGTCCATTGTGAGGAGAGATGGAAACGGTGTTAACGGAATTGGAGGCTGCAGGGGGAGGAGATGGATTTCCGTGAACCAATGTTGGTGAGGCCATGCTAGAGCTATTAGAATCAGAGTGCAAGGCCCTGCCTTCATCTTCCTGAGGACCCTGGGAATCAGGGTAATCGGTGGAAAGGCGTAGGCAAATACGCCGAACCATGCTATTGAAAATGCATTCCCCAGAGATCCCTGTTGGGGATGCCAGCTTGTGAAGTGTTGGCATTTGGCGGCGTGCTGTGTGGCAAACCGATCCAACAGTGGTTCGCCCCACTGAGAGAAGATGCTGTTGAGAGTATCTTGGTTCAACTCCCACACGTGGCAGGTTGTCCGTAGTCTGCTTAGCGAATCTGCCAATGTATTGTCTTTTCCTGGAACATACTCTGCCCTCAGGGAAATTTTGTGTTGAAGTGACCAGTTCCAAATTTTTGGAGATTCTAGAGAGAGTGATAGCGAACGAGTTCCTCCCTGTTTGTTCAGGTAGTGCATCGTCGTAGTATTGTGACTTCCTGGCACTGTCGAGAGAGGGTGCCTTGACGAGCCAGTCGTCGAGATAAGGGAAGACTTGGTGATGCTGCTGCCTGAGGTATGCAGCCACTGGGGAAAGACACTTTGTGAATAAGCGCGGGGCTGACTTGAGTCCGAAGGGCAGGACTCAAAACTGGTAGTGCCTGCTGGCCACGGCGAACCTTAGAAACATTTTGTGTCTTTTGAGGATAGGAATATGAAAATAGGCATCTTGGAGGTCCAAGGATACCATGTAGTCGTTCGCATTAAGAAGCTGCAAGACTTCTTGAATGGTGACCATGCGAAACGATTGTTTCTTCAAGAATTTGTTTAGACTTCTCAAATCTAGGATTGGCCTCCATTTGTTTTCTTTTTTGCGCACCAAGAAGAATCCTTGTCTTCTTTGATGCACAAGAACCCGTTCTATAGCTCCCTTCTGGATCATTGATGATATTTCCAGGAGTAAGAGGTGTAAATGTTTGTGAGCCATAGGTTGAGGAGGTGTCAGTGGAGGAGTTTGCAAAAATTCTAGAGAATGTCCAAACTGTACCAGTTGGAGAACCCAACGATCTGTTGTCATTTGATTCCAATTTTGAAGGTAGTGGGATATCTTTCCTCCTACTTTCAGGGTGGAGATGAAACGGAGATCGGCGGTAGAGAGAAGTCATTGGCGTCGGGCGGAATCCTTCTGTCGTCCAGCCCCTCCGTGAAAGGAAGACTTGTTGTATGAAGTCTGTGTCTGTTGCCTCTGTTGAAATTGTGGCCTGTACTGTTGATTAGATGAGGAGTAGGTAGGATACCTATACTGCTGGTAGCCTCCTCTGTAAGAAGATTGCCCTCTACCCCATGAGCCTCGAAAAGGGGTGCTTTTATATTGAAGGGTTCCCAAAGCTCTGGCTGTATCTGTATCTTTTTTGATCCCTTGGAGGGCTTCATCGATATGAGTTCCAAAATGAGTTGTCCATCATAAGGCATGTCAAGGGTTTTGGTCTGAATCTCAGAACGGAATGTTGTTGCCTTAAGCCATCCTTGACGCCTTAAGACCGCCGTCCCATCAGTTGGCGGAAACCAGTGGATGCGATGTCCATCGCACAGTCGATAATTTCAGAAGCCGACCTTTCGCCCTCCAGCAACACCTTTTTTGCTTCCTCTTCAGACTCTTTCGGCAGGGTCTCTAGGTGGGGTGCAATGTCTGACCACATCTGCCTGTTGTAGCATCCCAATAACGCCAATGAGTTAGATGCCCGTACAGTTAACGCCGACATGGAGGAAAAGCGCTTTCCAATATTGTCTAAGTGCCTGCCCTCTTTATCCAGACGTGCTGAAAGTGGGGCAGATGGGTTTTTTGATCTGCGTTGGCTGCCTGAGTAATCACTGAATCAGGCTTGGGATAGCCTATAAGGCAGGCCGGAGCATCGTCAGGAGCTCTATATTTTTTATCCAATCTTGGCAAGACTGGAGGAACTGTAGAAGGGTTTTGCATTATTTTAATGCCTTGATCCCAGATATAATCTATGATAGGCATAGAACTAACAGATTTTTTTTAAAGGTTCCTTGAAGTCGTAATGGAAACAGTCCTGTTGGTGAGAAGGCATTGGACGTTTAAAAAGTTGTGCTGCTCTTTCCAGGAGATTATGGAATCCTCCGATATCTTCTGGAGGGGAGTCTGCCTGAGGAGGTAACGGCGACGCTGGAAGAGGGATAACATAGTTGTCCCATTCATCATGATGTGACTGAGTGTCCTGAATTTCCCCTTCTTCTTGTGGCTCATCCTCCTTGTGATCTGTAGAGGGGAGAGGCGGCACTTCAATGGCAGGAGGCGGTGGAGGTGGAACTTGCGCCATATGAGGTGGAGAGAGAACTGGAGCAGGAGACGGAACAGAGGTAGGGAACCTCTTTCTATAGTCTGAAATCATGAATTGCAGGTAAGAGACCAGGGCTGAAGGAAAACAAACCATCTGTGGTTGTTGATTATGGCTTTCGTCTTGATAGTATGCCTGCTCATCCATATCTTGATCTTCATACTCAGAGTCCACCTGATATTTAACATTGAGTTCAGAAGGACTTCTAGCAGTCCGAAACATATTGTCCTCGTCGGAATCATCATCTTCGTCCAAAAGATGAGAGGGAGGCAAAGGTTGGACGCTACTGGGTGATGTCAGGGAAGGCGTCAGCCTCTGCTTGCTGATTTTCTGTTGAAAATATGCATTTTCTGTCATTGATTTAGGGGTAGTCGACGAGGCAGTCGTCGGTATATTCGTCGTCGACGAAGAATCATCGATGGTCATACGGGACACTGCCGCCGAAGAAGGAACTCTCGTCGATGAAGTTGTCGACGACAAGGTCGTCGTCGAAGGAAGGGTCGTCGACGGTACACTCTTCATCGACGTACGTAAGTACGTACCATCGTCAAGGAAGCGCTCGTCGTCGACGCTATCTTCGACGTCGACGAAGACTTTTTGATCTTGGTCGTCGACGACAAAGGGGCATGTGCCGTCGACGAAGACGTCGTCGTCGACGACAAAATAAATGCAGACGAGACTAAAATTGTGGAAACTGTCGTAGTCGACGAAGTCACTCCAGTAGCTGTATGAGGAGATCTTGTTGTCGTCGAGGCCACCGTCGACGAGATGGTAGTCGATGGGGCTGAGGAAGGCTTTTTAAAAGTGTGTTTCACCCTCGGCAGAGGAGTCAGAGGGTCTGAAGCTGGTTTCTGCGAACTTTGAAGAGGAGGAGACTCCCTGGCAGGCAAATCCTTAATTTTTGAAGCCTCTGAAGACTTTTTGTGTGTCTTCTTTTGAGGTTGCTGCGAAGGAGGACCTGGAGAGACATCTCTGGACCTTTTTTTAGGAGTTTTAGAGGAGGATCTTGATGAACTCTCACTCTCATCAGTTGACAAGGGGTCTTCTTTGTCCTCAAGCCTCGGCAGCCAAGTCAAAAGCCTTCCCTCACGGTCTTTTAACGTCTTTGTAGAAAAGGTATGACATACCTTGCAGTCTTTAGGTGAGTGGTCTGGATAAAGACAGTAGAGGCAGTCCTTATGTTGGTCATCGACATGTAACCTCTTCTTTTTACAGGTACCACAGGGCCTAAAAAGGCCTTTTTTAGGGGTGTCCGACATGAAGACAGTAAGGACTTCACTCAGACAAAGAGAATCCTGAAGAAAAACACTTTGAATCCAAGAAACAAGGAAAACCTGAGCAGAGCTCAGTGGAGACTCCCTTAGCACGACGTGCGGTAGAAAATCTGAGGGACTAGAGCTCCTTCCAGGAAGGTTCCAGAGGGTGGTTTCAGCTGATTGATTGTTCTCTAGAGTTTGGTCCTTATTACAAAAGGACCTGGATGTGTTACTAATGTGAGGCCTTAGGCCTATTACTCTCTATGTCTTATGGGACATTACTTTACTTATGTACCGGGGACTCCCATCCCGACCACAGGGAATGATTCAGGCATGTGAATCTATGAAAGATACCCTAATACTGGATAAGTTGTACGCTGTTGGGTGCATTGGCATAGCGCCTGAGTAGTAAAGTTGAGATTGATGGGGAGTGACTACTATCGATCTCATAAGCTGTGCAAGAAAACTTCCTCTGTAACACAGCATCCAAAATAACCAATACCAAGGGGCATTGTAATTTCACCATGTGGTAATAGAACAATATTTTACGTTTTTAACTCAGTAACGGAAAATAATATTGGAAATCTATGTTTGTACACCGATTCTGTATGTTTTCCCTCCTTCCCCCGCCTATTCTGCGCATGTATTTCTCCCAAATTGTCCTGATGAAATTTGTGTGCAGAAAAGGGACTCAGTAATGCGGTCCTCCAGTACCTGTCGTAATCTCAATTACGATGTAAACCCCTATTTCCAAACAAAAATGTCATAATTAAATCCTGGCACAGCTGCTTATAATGCGCTTACCTTCATTAGATCTCCGGCTATTACTGCCTGGACAAGTGCTAGAAGAGAGAGAGAGAGAGAGAGCACAGTAGATGGGTTACATAGGTACATTAAGTCTCCTGTCCAGCACTGCTTGCATAGATAAACATGCTTTCACTCACAGCTTTGGTGAGGCACATAGCAGCAAAGGAAGGTCTACATGACAGAGAACAGACCAGGAGGTGGGGAGGAGACAGAAGGCATGAGTTGTATCTGCTGAACCCCCTAAGAAGAAGTCAGAGTGATCTCAATGTAGAATACAAGTTACATTGCCGGATCTTGCACTGTCATTTTTAGTTTTTTTTGTTGCAGATTTATATAGCGCAAACTCGACCCGAACGTATTGGAGCGCTTTACATGAGCACAAGTTACGTTACACAAGGAAACATTCTTTTTTAGGTCTCGCCTGACCAAGCGCATGCGCTGGTCTGGCGAGACTTATTGAGAGGGCTCCAAAAAGTGCTACCAGGCCAGCCTAGAGCTACAGTGCATGTGCGCGGGCGCGCGCGCCGCGCTTTACCGCGATTACTTTCACTTTCGCGGCCGGCCGCACGGCCGCTTTGATGTTTGATCGTGATCGCGTTCGCGATCACTTTCACTGCCGCACGGCCGCTTGTTTATTTTTATATATAAACAATCACACCTCGGGGATCGACCTGAGTGATCTCAGCCTGTCTTCTGTAAACACATTCTACTAGTACTTCAGGATGAATCTTACGGTTGAACTTTGGAAAACTATTTGCTTCATCCGGCCATAATTGTTATGCGCTGTGTGATATATGTTATATAGCACGCTATTACGAGGGTCCATTGCTGACATGAGGCTTCAGTAGTGCTTTACTGCATCAAAATGAACTCGTGGCACTTCACCTGAAGAAACATTAACACTAGCTAGTTTTATGAGCATGAGCACTGGTTTACAGGAACGCATTTATGCCCCTGCAATGTAAGGCCTGTGCCTGGATACGTAAACCCCTGATCCATATGTGTGAATGAACAGGGGATCTGCGTATGGGAATAGACCGCTGTCACTCCACCCACACGGCCCCCTGCGGATTATGACATTTTATACACAGGTTCATGCCCGCCGCCTTCGCTTTCTTCTTCGGCTGAAGTAGGACCGCAGCCCTTGCACTTGTTGCCCGCTATGCACAGGACCCTTTATGAATAAGGATACGACGTATGCAGAGAAAGCATACTCCCACATTGGCTAGAAGCAACATGCTCCCTGCAAGTGTGCAACAGCATTTTTGAGAATACGACTTTCTACTGTCAAGCTGTTTTTGCCATAACTGGAAAAAAAGGTGAAACTGTTTGTAATATTTTCTAAGATATGCATTTTTACAAGATCTTACATGGTCCTGTTTCAATTGATGTGCCCGATTTTGACCGACAATTAAACATGCACACGTTTTATAGGTGTCCTTTAAGTTGGGAAAGCTCTTTTTGCATGATTGCCTCGCTAAAGCATCTCAAATGATATTGGCAATGTTCTTGCTGTAAGCTCTAGACACTATCGCACATTCAGACACTGCAATATCAAACCATCTGCAGCTGACGTTTGTTCTATCTAAAGTAAAAGGAATGAAAACTTGCCTTCTTCCTCGTCTAGGGTGCGATTAGGGTCTTAACTACTGTTAAATTTCTATAAATTAAAACTGCTGGAATCTAGCAGGGGAAAAGAGTATGGTATTTACTGTGATATGCAGATTTGGGGTTTCGCTAAGCACCAAAACCTGCATGTTATTCCTGCATTTGTCAGCCTGCACGTAAGCATTTTGTAAAGTGAATGTGCGTTCCGGCAGACACCGGCTTCAATTAAGCCCCCTGCAGGGGCCTACATGGACAGCCTGTGACAAAGCCTCAGCTGAGAAGTGTTTCTCAGGGTGATATTGCTAAGACATTTCACAGTGCCTAAACAATAACATTGTATGAAGCACAGCAGACATTTGTATTTTTTTCATGGGGAACCGGATTCGAATCAAGGCAGGGATGCTTAACATCCTGTGCTTCTGGGCAAGTTACTTAATCTCCCCGTGCCTAACAAAATGAATGTGTACATCTGTAATGCAACTGGTGCACGTGTAAAGTGCTCTGGTTTATTCTTTGACTTTGAAAATGTGTTTATTCGAAAAATGGAATACTGCATGACAACGTAAAGCAAGGGCATATGTCCATTTACTAATGTATTCTCTTCTAAGCACTATGCGTGCCAAAGATCACACAAAGTGCCAGCAGGGACGCATCACATGAACAGGCTCAAATTGGGAAGGAAAAGACAGTGTTGAGAAACTTTCTGATGTCTGGGATTGTCAGCCAGTTGCTGTAGATGGCCAGATTAGGATCTTTATAACAAGGCTGCTTTTCGCTTGGTTAGCTCCTCCTGGTTTCCCTTTGTAACTGTAGGACACACGCTAAGTTTTCACACAACAGCAGACCTTTTGGATCCCCCCCCCCCCCACACACACACACCCCTGGACAAATAATAATCCACTAGGATTTATTCACACTGCTACACAAGGCAGCGTAAAAACAACTTTTTGATCTGCACCTATGTATCTTTAACCTTTAACTTATATTACAGCTTTACAGTACATTTATTGCTTTTATTTAATTTAGGCAGATACATTGCTTTGGATTAACTTTACATACGGGACTGCAAGTTTATGCACGCAAATGGGTTTTTAATTCTGTGCTTTTTATCTGCATTATAGTGCCTTTTATTCACTAATTTTCTGTATTGCACGCAAAAGTTCTTTCTAAAGCAGTGTGAGAACACCTATTGCATTGCATAGTCTCTGTCTCAGTGCAAGCATAATAGCAAACAACACGCAATTAATTTAATATTTACAAATAACAGGCAGTTGGGGCGTGCATGCTTCTTGCCAGCAAATGGGTGTTTGAACACATAACAAACTAGAAAAAGAAAATGCAATGTATTCACTAGCATAATTAGGATAATTATTTGTGTCTCATTTCCTTTTGTTTCAGTTACACAAATATTAGATATACATTTTACAAATATTTTGTTTACAAAACTTTCATATTAGTCTACAGAAACATATATAACAAACCATGGTGTAGCACCCAGGAAAATATGCTACATGGCTAAATACTTAAAAGGTCCCAAAAGCGAGACCTATTGGCTAAGCCAATGCTTGTTTTTTGGTTGGGCACGGGGAGATTAAGTGATTTGCCCAGAATCACAGGATTTGGAGTCGACCCCCGTGGCTCTAACCTTGGTTTCCCAGCTTCAAGGTCGGCAGTATAGCCGTGAGACAACATCCTCTCCCCATGTACTGCCATGCACTGTGCACACTTCCCATGCACTCGTTAATTCTCTGCTTAAAAAAAAAACCACTACATGCAGCTGGTAGCAGACTCAGAGCTCTTTGTACAGGGGTGGAGAAGGACGGCATTTGATTTTTTTTATAACTAAGTCACAATTGTCAGAGGGTCAGAAGTATTCTTATATCACCTACCATTCACCCACCCATCCATTCAGATACCCAAGAGAACTTTGAAAACTATACACAAATGACACAATAGCTCAACTACACCTGAGGGCATACAAGTATTAGAAGCCCCACAACTCTCTCAGTGTGCTTCTTCGGGAAATATCAAGATGCAGGCATACACAGGGGAGTGTGTGGTATTATATAAAATATCTACTTATCCAGGGTGCGGGAAGGATCAGAAACCTACTTGCTCTGGGAAAGAATGGACTTGTCTCATTTGGTGGTATGCACTGAGTTGTCAACCTATTCCACCATTCTCATTATATCACGCTACTTCGAGAACAGCCTCTCTGATTATGCCTTGATGCACTTTTTTGTCAAAGGTTGGATTCTAACCAGGCTCTGATTATGCCAACTTTATGATTACAACGGACTCCAAACATACCAGGGTTTCTATATATGTCATTTTTTCAAATATTCACAGGGTCTGAGTATACAGATGGTCTGTCTCTGATTGGCTCTGTCTAGGCCAGCCTTCTGACTAGGGCATATCTTTGAATGTGTCAGTACTTTAATTTTACGGGTTACAGTTCTGGATATGTTATTGTTATAATCATACTATTACTTTATTTCCTACTGTATTTTCTTAAAAATGGTCTTATGAATTGCTTTGACAAATGTACTTTTAAGTATTTACTCAATTTCAAGATTAGTGTAAAGTATACTTGCAGGCCAGTGCCTAATTTGCCAACTGAGGGTCAATAAACCTCTGGCAGTCTGACTCTCTCCACTTGAGCCGAAATTAAGTAATATTGGGCAAATCATTTCTTCTCACTGTGCCCAGTTCAGCTAGAATAATGGCTGGTTTATAATTCACAACTACATGAACTCTGTTTAAGGGCATATTTATCATTGTATCACGCAGCAGCAAGTCACCTTGCTGAGGAGCGCTGCACGATAGGAAAAGGGAAGGAATGTGCAGTACTGCAAGGGTGCCTCCTTTGTTAGCAGGATTGTTTTTGTGCAGGAAGGGATACGTTTCGGCACAAAAAGAATCCCCTCAGGTATTTTTCTCTTTCTATGTTGCTGCAGAATGCAGCACACATGGAAAAGGCAAAAAACGAGAAGAAATAAACATGTTTCTCCTCGTTATGCCTCACTTTGGTGCATTTCCAGGTCTAGCACTTTGGGTAAATCTGGAAATGTGTCAATATCTATGGGTTTTGTATAGGAACACCTACGCACCACCCATGGATCGCCTCTCTGTGGCAGAGTAACGCAAGGCAGCAATTTACGCTGCATTGTGTAAATCTTGATTTACTCGGGGCCACGCAAGGTGACCTTGCATGTCTTGATAAATCGCATCTCAATTGTTGCGTCACTTTTGCACCCCACTGCGTGGCGCAAGTTCGACGCAACCCATGATAAATAAGGCCTTGTAAGGTCTTGTAAATGAGTATGTTATTCGATTATCAATGATATTTATGTATGAAAGTTTGGCTTACACCTGCAAAAGTTGGAGAGGATGATTTTCATGGCAGCAAATCTACTCACAGGGGCTGGGTGTCGGTGGGCAGTAATAATTCAAGGATGAGAAGGTCCTGTGAGTTAGGGCACATCCATAAAATTACCAGTGCACACCCACAAACTTACATGTTTACGGGTATTCACAAACTCCTCTCCAAACGCTTTCCAAGCTGGAGAAGATTGGAAATATACTCTAGAATGGGGCAGCAGAAGTGAAAGCTTTCACAGGGTAGAAGATGTGGGGGTGTAGGGAAAAAGGGTTTCTTTTCTCAATGGAAAAAATATTTCTAGGGCAGACAGGGGTTATTGGGCTCAGATTGTGATAATCAGAGCCTTTTACCACTGGTGACCTGGAACTTAACCTCATTGTTGAACCCAAAACTGAGAGCAATGAATACCCTTTTAGCATTTGACCCTCAAGGTAGTGGAGTTGAGCCACTAAAGGCTTACTGAGTGAGGTGGTATGGGCACAGAGACTCAGAACTCAATAATATCTTTAAGGCAGTATACAAATTAAGGTCCAGTCAAAGCTTTTACTTAAAAGAAATAGCAATTTACTTCTATACACACAACACGAAATGCACATTAGATTCAGACAAGTAGGGTGTGATCCTTATGCTGGTACACTAGGGGACAGAGCTGGACCCTCTCAAGCAGCGTTCTCATGGGGATTGCCCCCCTCTCCCCCAATTAAGGGATTAGCCTTGGGAACCTTCAGATTCTTTAATGGCTCTCCCTCTCTTGTGGTCAGGTCAGCCCTTAATCTCCCCTCAGGACTTTAGTCAGTTTCAAGGATGGTGAGTAAATAATGAAAGCCCCCCCCCCCCTCTGTGTCTGGTGCAGCTTTCAAGCCTGGCCTAAGGTTCCCTTGGTACTTGGTGGGCTTACCACTCCAGGTGGCGTGCTCCGCGGGGCCCTTCCAGCCGGATCATCAGTTCATCTCCCCAGCCTTCGTATGTCTTGTTGATCGCAGCTCAGGTGCTCGTGCATGATGGGTCAAGTGAGCATTGGCAGCTCCTGCACTAGCAATTGAGTGTTAAAGCTGCACTGCTCATGGTGCCACTGTCCTTCGTTTCACGGATTTTCCTCTGGCCCAGACACAAGCCCTACCACCCAAAACAAAGCCCATTCCAGCTGCAGAGCTGATCAGCAGCAGGAAGGGGATGTAATGGGGGTCGGGTAGTAGAGTTTGGAGGTTTCTGAAAAACTAAAGGAGAGGAGCTGAGACAGTATGAGCATATTGAATCTGTCCTTCCATAGAAAGGAATTGAGAGGATAGACGTCGAAGATAGGCCCGAGGCCCCATCCTATTTCGGAACAAGAAAACAAAACAGTGAGAGTAACAACCTTGCCTTTTTCTGAGCCCACTACCTTCTCTATTGCACCTTTTGAAAGCAACAGACACACCTCTTGTAGGAGGATGGACAAGTGCTCTCCTGCAGTCTCTTTTGGTATGGGAGGGATATTGGGTGGCGAGAAAAGAAAGGGCAGGGCACAGACATTTTGAATATTTTGCAAGACACATCTTTCAGATGCGATGGATCGCCAACCTGAATGGAAATGTTGGATCCAACCTCCCATTTATTGGGCATGAGTTGCTAGGGCCACAAAAAGAGTCATGTTGACTGGTGTAGTAGGGGAGGAGGAGATGGAAGGCTGGTGTCCCGATGGCCTCATTTGTGTTTTTTGCCCTGCACTGTGGCCTCAGGGCAGCAGTGTGCGTGGTGGACACTGGAATGTCAAATTAACAATTATAACTCCAGTCCTAGAATATTTGCGAAAAGAGTAACTTTTTCCCAAATATTACAGGAGGCGTATTTACTAATCTAACTCCAGTCCTGGAATTTTGGGGAAAGTTATACATTTCCCAACTATTTTTAGGATGGGTGAAGGAGTAGAAATTTTGAATGGGAGAAATTGCTGAGGGCGCAGCTAAGGGCAATAAACTAGGAATGCCGCCCGGTCTGCAACTGTGGCCCGAAAGGACTTGTTTGACTGCTGCATCACTAGTTGTTAAGGCTGTCCTTGTCTATATAGCAACCCGCTGTAGTAACCTCTAAATTTCCGAGAACAGTGTGGAAATTGTTTTGTGGGAGTCAATAGCCCCAAGAAATCAGCTGTAGCTCTACTATCTTTAAAGCACTCCAGACAGAAGTCTGCCTTCTCACGGATGAGGTGGGGACACTCAAATGGCATGTGTATCAGTGAAGCCTGCACATCACCAAAGAACCCAGTAGACCTCATCCATGTCAACGAAGGATCACACTGGAACCAACCACCTTGCCAAGGTACTCAGTGATATCCAAACCTACGTGGATAAAATATTTGGCTGTATCTTGCCCCTCATGTATCGTCTAGACAAAACAGACCCTCAGATCTTCTGGGACTGCTAGCAAGATCTTGCTGGCCATAATCCAAATGGCATGGGTGTAGCGACTGCACTGGCACACCGCAAAGCTAAACTTGCTGAAGGAAGTGTGTTTGCCAAAGGAATCAATCCTATTGGACTCCCTAGCTGGATGAGAAGAGAGGAATGAATTGGGATTTATTTTACTGGACAAGGTCTGCACAATAAGGATCTCTGGAATGGGATGTTTTTTGAAGAAATACAGCTCACCAGGAACAAGTCTATGATGTCTGTCTACCAGGCCTGTTCACATTATCCGAAAAAGCATCACTGAAAGGAAGCTGGAGCTCAGATGCTGCTAGTCCAGGCCTTAGGATGTCCATCAAAACATTTGTTTTAGTATCAATGGAGGGCAGCTGTAGCTCTAGCATCTTAGCCACCAGTCATGCTGTGTCTCAAGGGAGGTGTCAAGCCCACCATCATTTTCTAAGTCAAGCTACAAGGCATCAAAAGTGCACCATCAACATCATAAACATTCTGGAGTGCTCTCTGCTCTGGCATAGGATGAATTGGACTCAAAAAAGATTTTCAAGCCTCTGTTGATGGAAGCAAAGCACAGGATTAGAGTCAGGCTGCATAACAAGTGGTTGCGTTTTAAAAATGTCATTGTGCGTCAACGTTCAAGGTCAGGCTGGTATTGGTTTGGGATCTGACATAGGTGTTGGCACCTATTTATCTGCTGGTGCCACCGACATCATGTTGACAGCAACTGGCATGGATCATGAGGCTGGTGTGGAAGCCTACACCGGAGTCAGTATAGATCCAGAGGCGTATCCCAAGAGGACAGATGGCGCCATGGGAGGGTCTGCCAAAGGTGACCAGAATGGAGGAGCCTGTTGTTCCTTGGGGTCCGAAGAAAGCGCACTGACCATATACAGCATGACCTGGTTGAAGGCCTCAATCTGCTGCAGGGCTGAGGATGGCCTGGGAAACTCAGGACATGTGAGTATCAGCTTAAGTATCGACTCAGTGACTGGCAAATTTGATGGAGTGTGGCTTGCATCTTGACATCAATATGCCTCTACTCTGGATCATCATGCTGAAATCATGCTTCACTTTTTAGGTCTTGCCTAGCGTTGCTGCACACATGCGCAGCTCGCTCGGCGAGATTTAATGCAGATGAGTACTTTCTTGAAAAGGGCTTGAAGCCCCGCCCGTTATTTCCATTGGGTCGCGTCACCGTTTATGTTAAACGGTGCGCCGCCATTGGATATATGGATTCCGGGGTGCTTCCTTTTCGCTTTTTTGGCCGGCCCACCCGGACTGGCTCTCCTGATTTCCTTCTGTCGTGAGGCAAAATCTTATCTTTAGTGGGCGTGTTGTTTTTTGGGTGTTTACTGGACCGTTGCTGTGCGTTAGCGGCTTGCAGCGTACAAGAGGGAGGAGCGCACCAACAACGAGGTAAGATTTATTTTCTTAAATACATTGTAGTTTAAATAATGTTGTACACATCCTGCCTCACTCTCGGTGTCTTATCCAGATTTCGCTCGGTTGAATTTAAACACTGCAAGAACTGGAGGAACCCGCTTGTTTTCAGCCCCTTTTTTGACCCTTGCTCACTCCTGGCTTCCGACCAACTATTTCGCCCCTTCAAGCCTCCAATCCCCTCCGCTCAGCCCCCCGCCCCTCTCGACACTCTGACGCCCATCTGCCCCCCCTTCCTGCCCCCCCTTCCTCCCACACTTCCAATATCTGCTCTCCTGCCCATTTACTCTGCCTCACTTCCACGTTTTCGCTTTCTCCAACCCGTCACCACGTTATCACTCTGAACTCTATAGAATGTAAAATTAACACAATGTCATTTCCCCACGAATTAAAAAAAATATGAGGCTTTGGAAATCTGTCTTTCAGAGCTAGGAACCTCGTGTGGGGTTTTTCTTGTTTGTGCCTCTATCCACCTCAAATTACTACTGATTGTTACACCCGGTTCCTGCCTCGAGATTCTGCATCAGACTGATTGATAGACCTGAAAGGCTGGCGGGCGTGGTATGGTCAGTCACACATCTGCCTCTGCCTTCCAGAGCACTGACTCTCCATCCCTGCTTTTTAATCCCCCACCTCTCCATGTTTACATGTAGGCTTGCAGTACTGTGACCCCTCAGGGAAAGACATCAGTTCTCCGCTCTTCTGGCCCTGGGTGGGACTGGGAGCATTTCTTTATGGCAGCTCTGATTGCACATAAATATATATTAGCACAAAACAGACCCAGGGTAGCAAAAGAGCAGGGTAGTTTTGTTTGTTATTCAAACTGTAGTTTTGTTTGTGATTCAAACTGTTGGCGTGGTACTTAATGATGACTCTTTAACACCTACCCCTGCAGCGATGGAAGTGTGCTACACAGCCTACCCCACCCTAGACAAGAGTACTTGTGTGAATACCGCAGTACCTCTGCCATTCTGCAGCTATGTGCCATGCTTGCCTCACTTGCACCCACTATGTATTGTATTAAAACTTATATAGCACTCACTACTCCAATGTGGGGCGCTGAAGCGCTTGCGTATTATAGCCAGACATATCCTTGAAACAAGTCAGACCTACTGGCTTTGTCAATTTTTGATAGCAGTATCAAGTAAATGAGTAACAATGGCTTTACTGTGAATTAACTGGATTGAAAATGTTTACATTCTGAAAATATTAAATCGTACATTAAGCATTGCTTAAGTCTATAGAAGGGGTGGTGATCATCAGAGTGTCTAATTCCTACAGTTCCACTGTTCATACCACTTTCTTCTGCATGTCTCTTCCTCTATTAGACACTTGCACCTTTTTTTCCCTATACATTTCATACATTCAAAATCTGCATTTATCACACATCAGCCCCTTCCTCTTCAGAACATCTTTTCACTCTGCTTTTGGTGCTATTCATATTTCGACAGCTGTGGATCTCCTTCACACACACTGGCCCAATTACAATTGGTAATACATGTGACTGTCACTCTGTGTGCTCTGCAGAGAGGCCAAGGACTGGATGTGTATGTAACCTGACCACCTCTATTACCCACCTATAGGCACTGTGGAACACTCGCACTGCCTTCAGCCTCAGCTCTGGAGATCTCAAGCGTGTACACTCAAACACCTAGCCACAACCTAGAGACGACTCACTCCACAGTATGCACTACACAGGACTCATATTTTGCTTGAAAAAAAAATGACAGAAGAAACAGCATCTGTAAACAAGCATTGAAAATGCAATAGGTCTCGCCTTTTATTAACCCCTTCTGTGCCACGCCCTTTCCCCCTCCTGTGCCGGGCGTTACATTAGTGGGTGGGGTTCATGACGAGATAGTCTCGTCATGGGCACAGCGCGACCGTGCTCCATGACGAGACTATCTCGTCATGGGCACAGAAGAGGTTAAGTTCAAGCCATTTGCTTTGCTATACAATACCATTAGCAAAGCAAATGGCTTTAACTTAATCAAACGTGAGACCTATTGCATTTTCAATGCTTGTTAATACTTGTGTTTGGACCGGGACTTACCGGAAACTTTGAGCGGGAAACAGAACTGTTGAAGGAACAGCAAAGAGATCAGGGCTGAGACTAGGCTCATAACTTAGAGCAGGACCTATACAAGGAACACGACTACCCTCTCGAACTCAGTGACATACAGCTTCACCTTCTAGTCCTGAGTTGCTTTCTGATATATGAGAGCGCTCTTATCACAAAACCTAAGGTCTAGAGATCATCAGTTCAACAAGTACTTACTTGCACCCACTGGGGTGAACCACTCAAGAACTCCATCAGAGATCATCAGTTCAACAAGTACTTACTTGCACCCACTGGGGTGAACCACCCAATAACTTCATGTACCAGCTTCCCTTGGGGCGACCCGGAGGAGGGGCTAGCGGAGTGCGGTCCATTGCGATTGTTTCTAAAAATGGCTCCCTCGAGCTTTGAGCTGACGAGCTCCTGGACGACGCACCTGCGTGCCTGTGCGGGCACTGAGGCCTTTGACGGTTGCTTGGCGGCCCTCTCTTCCACCGCTAACTATTTTCTCTACTGATGAGGGAAGTTATCCCGAAACCCGAGCCATGTCTCGGGCGATATTTTAAAACCCGGGACATGTATCGGGTCTAGAGATCATCAGTTCAACAAGTACTTACTTGCACCCACTGGGGTGAACCACTCAAGAACTTCATCAGAGATCATCAGTTCAACAAGTACTTACTTGCACCCACTGGGGTGAACCACCCAATAACTTCATGTACCAGCTTCCCTTGGGGTGACCCGGAGGAGGGGCTAGCGGAGTGCGGTCCATTGCGATTGTTTCTACAAAACCTAAGGTTTTGTCCCGAGCCCAGGCACCAAAGACGCATTTTGTGTGGATCCACGACTGACATCTGCTTCCTGAAGTCAATAAACGGCTTGAATATTGTCGCTTTCGGGGTGGACGTACTCCTCTAGCACAGAGTATGCTGTTTGGGAGTCGATGAAAAAACAATAAACTCGGGAACTGAATTCCGGATCCATGTCAAGGTGTGGAAAGAAAGGAACTGAAGTCAGCTCGCAGGGGTGGTGAGTATATGCTGCTCTGCACCATTATTTGTGATGTGGTGTGGATTCAAGATGGGCCACCTGGCACCAGCTAGTGGTGTGCAGGAGCACTGCTATTAAAAAAACTGCATCCAATCTGGCACCTAGGGAATAAGGTAAACCATCTGATTTACATGGAAGAGATAGCAAGACTTAAACCAAACTGTGGTTCCAGGAGATCAGTAACGCAACGACATGCCACCCTTAGGGAGGGGAGCTTTGTGTTCTAGTGGATCCACATTTGGATCTTTACACATTTGTGTGTCACAACGCTGTGGGATTGCATCCAGGTGAAGAGTCCATTTGTGTGAAGATGACAGAAGTTTGTTGAGAGCATAAGCTTGAATATTTCTAGATTTCTTTCCTCCTCCTGAGGGAGATGTCTGGAAATGCATGCCCTCGGAGAAAGGCCAGAGCATCGTTTTCCCGTAACAAATTCAGGCATCCACAACTTGTGCCAGTTGTTAAATAAACACTTAATTGGGGAACCAGAATTCTTTTAGCATCATAATGAAAAATAAAATCCAGGCATGGTATCTGAATAAACAAGAAAGTTCAACGAGACAGTGGTGCTGCTGATAGTGTTAGTATTCTCTGATTAACTTTGCCAACTTGCTCTGCTTGTTTTACTCAATGTTTTTCAGAAATGCAAAGCAATAGCTGACATAAGGGAAGGAGGGTGGCAAAGGGCACTGGAGTTCACTAAAACTGCCAGCATCAGCACAGGCTCTGCTAAAACGTATCACGTAGTATAATTCACTCTAGCAAAAAAATATTCAGTCACCCATGTTTTCTGTGAAGTAATTAATTACATTAAAGTTCCATGTTTATAAGGATAATGTAAGCTTCCCTGAAACACTTTGACCTGCTATCGCAGAAACAGTGCACAATTAAGTTACACAGGGAACAGTTACATCAATCACTTCCAATAGCAGTGCAATATTTCCTAACACACAGGACGATGGGTATAGATATCTTTAGTGCAGCAGATGAAGTAAAGAGGTGCCCAGGGGTGTTCATGGTACACTGTACCATTTATTCTAGGGGAGAACCCCTCTAAGACCCCTCGTGAAGTAGGTGAGATTGCAAGCAACTCAAGTCAGATACACTTTTTGGAAGGCGCTAGCGTTCGAAGTGGGCGGTTCCAGTGGTAAAGTAAGCAGCGTCGGTGGTGAAAGTGGTTGTCATCATTGGTGAAGATGGTCGGTAATATCTGAAGGTGACGCTTTTTCTTTCTTTCTTTTTTTCACCTAGTGCATGGAAGTGGTACTGCCCATCAGCTCTGGAAACAACTATTTTCTGTGTTTGAAAGAAGGGCTGCCAGCGCCAAGTTTACCTTAGAGAAATTGACATAGGATAATTTCTTACAAAATTTCACTTACGCTCAGCTCCTCCAAAAATGTTGCAGAATCGTTTCTGATATCACTTGACGAGGATATTCTGAAACAGCCAAATCCTGGCCCTTTAACAGGTTATCAACCTACATTCACCACAGGAGACCTTTGCAAACATTCTACCTCACTAGAGGATCTATTAGCCTCCACATGCAAACATTCTGCCTCACTAGCAGATAGATTAGCCTCCACAAAGTTGTAACCAATAACTCTATAAACCGTGCCTGAGGTATTAGTGGAATCTAAGCTTCATATGATGCTTACCAACCTCAGAAACTAAATTGAATAGTCATGTATGGTATCAACACCAATATCACATACTACAGAATAGTCTATTTTATGGTGCAGTCTTTCTTGGGCAACAGAAATGCCTTCATCCGCGAAATACTCATCACTGATCCAATAAATGGAAGTCTGCTGGTTGGCATAAATTTGGAGTGCAGGTCAAGGAAAATCTCAGTGTGCAATGCAAGAAAAACTTCTTGTTTGGGAGACTTCCATAAGGAGTTAGTTATCCAGGTAAAAGAACACCTATCAATATGCAGATGAGCCAACACTACCATTGGCAACAACTTTGTAAAATATTGTGGTGTTTACTTGAGAAAGAGTGGAAAAACTCCGAACTTGAAACGCCTGCCGATCACAAAACACATGTACCTTAAGGGTACTGGCAGAATTTGGACGTTTAAATATACATCTTGTATATGCAGGGAAATGAGATTTGTCTCCTCTTAAAACTACCGAATCAGCGCCTGTGAGACCATTTTGCAGTCTTCTGTTTCCACTTACCCATTGAGTGCATTGAGTTTTAAAATGGTTGTCTGTCTAGAAAGTAACACTACACATTCCATTCTTCCTTTAGTACCTTTTTTATAAGAGTATCTGTAAAATGTTGCCTGTGGGTTTTCTAGGCTTTAGTGTTGTAGGGTAGTTTGATGAAAACTCTTCAACAGAAGACTGACACCTTTTCATAACTCGGAGTACATACTAAGATCTAAGGGTCCGATTTAATTCCTGGGGAAAGGGAATTTTGTTGCAGCAGCGACTGCGTCCCATCCCCACTAAGGCTTTTGTGCGCCTGCCTCATTTTTATTTGGGCAGACCATAGTTTGACAACACTGGTCAAACTTCTTGGATTAAGGCCCATCAGAGATTTGGCTATTTGTCTGCCCACCTAATTTAGATGTTTTTCATTGCTCGTCACTGTCAGGAAAAACCTGGCGATAAAGGGCACTGAAAAGTGCTCAATACCCACCTCCCACGCCGAGAATGTATTTTTTTTTTTTTAAAGAAAATCCCGCTTGGGAAAAGAAATTGTAAGATTGTCAGATGGCTCTGACATGTTTGATGGCGCCACCTAGCAAAGTTACAAATTTACACGCCTTGAAGGCGGCTCCTATCAAATTCTTAAAATCTCCACTGGGCTGGGGATCATTTTGAAATGTGATGGTCAGCACCTCTGTCACGCAAACAGAGTCATTTACTTCATCGCCCTGGTGTAGGACAAGCCGACCGCCCAACTATAAATCGGTCCTTTAGCTCAATCTCTTCCGTTTCAAGAAAAAAAGTCATCACTATGCCTGTCATTGGTGTCATACTATAAGGGAATTTTAAAAAAATGCTTTCCATAAACTGACAAAGCAACTATAGAAGTCCAAAGTTGCTGTCTGGCTTTGAATTTCCTTCAAATTTTGTGGGTGATGGGGCACCTCTAAAAGGATGGACTATACAAGACTGGAGCCATTGACATGCATTGGTGCGCCAGTATGTAGGCTACTAGGTCTTTCTGGAATCTTAAGAGATCTTTAAGCCTGCCTACACACTTTGAAGTAAGAACGAGTTTGTCACCGAAAAAGTTTCCCATGCAGAGGCATGTTCAAAATCGTGGACTAGATAGCTGTGAAGAGCAATACAACCTCGGGCAAGAATATCTTCTCATCCCAAATGGGGTAGACATGGCACTTGAATTGCACAACTGAATTACTGGAGTTCAGGCTTGATTGAATGATGATTCCAGAAGTATCAGTTACAGCATGCCTTTAAGTCTTTGATGGCCTGTCAAGCAAATGGCCCACTGTCTTTTCAAATGGCTGCCACAATGAATATTGATAACTGGCCAAGTTACTGCCCACATTCCCAGGCTTTACGGCCTTGAAAAAAACAGAAGCAAAAGCTTTCTTTGCCCCTTTAGACTCACTAGTAGAAGGCCAGGGATAGAAAAACAAAATGCAAGTGTCCCAAAAGCCTGTGATGGACTGCAATTATAAATTGTGATATGCCGATTGCGCCCAGTAGTAACCAGGTGTGATAAAATTTGCACCCCAACTAAATATTAGAATGTCAAACCTGCTGGAATTTAATAGGTAAAAAATGTCTGATAAATAACAGAAAATGTGGATTTTGGTGCACTAAACACCAACATCTGCAAAATATGTTCTGATTTCAGGGAGGAACTCATAAGTGGATTTTATTGCACCCAATAAATTACAAACCCAGGGATATTGGATTTCATAGTGTGCAATAAATTCCCTATACCCCTCTGGGGCACGAATAATCCGGCACCAAGTTGACAAATCATTAGGTCTAGCTCTGGCATTAACTGCATACTTCATCATAGAGCATTTCTTTGGGTGATTAATGAGAAAAAAAGGTCACCAAAAAAAGCCCATAATTCCAAAGTACTGTTCTCGGATTGTCAGACATTGATACATTTTTCAAGCAATGTGATCCATAAATGCTTCTGTGATAAGTGGAAAAGATATCCAACCCATGGGCTCTTTCAAATATCAGTGTCCTTATAATGAATGTTAACTTCCTGGGCATGTAATGGCTTCAACCATAAAGTGAAGGATGCCTCTTTCAGTACAAGACAATAATAGACATAATCATTTGATGTTGAGATATGTAAAATTGCATTTAACACATTGTCTGGTGAAGTGTCCAGTCCACTTGCATTTTGCACATCCTTAACAGTGCCGACAGCCTGTCAATCAATAGAGATGTTATATAAATCAGCAAAAAGGACACCCCAATCCTCAATGTCATAAGATCCTCCGCTGTACTTGACGCCCACAGGAGGACTTGTTTCCTCAAATGTTTCCACAACCTGCTCAGGCTCAACCTCGCTGGCCAGAGAAGAGGTCCTTCTCTTTGTTTTTTCAGGGGAATGTCTGCACCTGGGAGATCAGCATTTACCCTCAAACATTTAAAAATATTTGTCTTACTCTTTGTGATGCCTTTCTCAACAAAGTACCTGGATGTGAGTCCCAGTCTTACAAATGTTATAAGAAAATACACACATAGAGGAACACTGGGTCGCTGAGCCATCAATCTCATTTCCACACAGTGGTTGATTTTCGTTCCTCCAGATCCAAGCACTGTACATTCTGGTCTCCCATGGAATCACACACTATAGACTAGAATTTCTAACGCCGACATGACTGTAGGACATTTTCTGCGGCACTTGAATTCTTAATTCCTAGGGCCAGATGTACTAACGTTTTTGCGGGCGCAAATGGGTTTTAGACCCGTTTGAATCGCAAAAAACATGTGGCCCATGTACTAATCCTGTTTTGCGAGTCGCAAATCAATTTGTGACTTGCAAAATAGGATTAGCTACTCGCTATTAGGAAAGGGCGTTCCAAGGGCTTCCCTTCCTAATAGCGACTCCTGAAGCTATGTATGACTGTTTTGCTACCACAATCGCGGTTGCAAAACAGTCGCAGTTTCCACTCGCAAACGGGAAGGGGTTCCCAGGGGACCGCTTCCCCTTTGTGAGGGGCTCTCAAAATATTTTTTAAGGGCGGGCAGTGGTCCCAGTGACCACTGCCTACCCCTAAAAAAATCAAACGGAAAAGTTTCATTTTTATTTGTTAAAGGCATCCCGTTTTCTTTTAAGGAAAATGGGCTGCATAAAACAAATAAAAAAATCTGCTTTATTAAAAAGCAGTCCCAGACATGGTGGTCTGCTGACCCCAGCAGGCCACCATCCCTTTCCCAAAGGGGTCGCAAATCGTGACAGCCTCATTAATATGTGTGAGGCATGCAATTTGCGACCCCATTGGGAATTGCAAACAGTGTCTCAGATACTGTTGTGCATCCCAATTTGCGAGTCGCAAATGCAACACAATTTGCAAGTCGCAAATTGGTGGGTCGTAAATCTGGCCCCTAATGACTTATACTAGGGCAATACAATTTTTTTTTTTTTAAAGACCAAACTAATTTAATTGGCACAATGGGATGTGGCTCAGAGTGTGATCTGTAATCCTAAAACCTGAGTGCCATAAAGGGGACTCATTGGGCTTATGGATGGATGCCATGTATGTACTGAGAGTTGTCACATTCGGTGTGCATCGCACAACACAAGTGCAACACCAAGGTCATAAATCATCATGCCACCTTGTACTGTGACAACATGTAAACACTTTCCAAGTCTCTTCCATTGGGAAGGATATTGAAAGGAATGAATATGCAGAGGGCAGAGAATAATTTAGAAAAGATAACTTTTTTCGACTGTAGCTCACTTGCTAGTTGGATAATAGTCAAAGTTCTTGATTACAAGTTTGTCAAGGCTAAGGGCCTGATTAGGATGGTGGGCGGACTCACGTCCGGCCCCACCCTAACGGAGATGGGGACCGCCCGACATAGTGTCGGGGGTCCCACAGGCCACATTACAATGCGACCGCTACTGTGGCGGTCGCATTCTACATGTTTTCCATTGTGGCGGGTGCTGCTGCTTGCAGCACCCGCAGAAATTAAATAAATTGAGGTTTTGGATTTCCCTGCACTACGTAGCAGGCAACATGTGGTGCCAGCCACATGGTGCAGGGATATGTAGGTGCAAAACCAAAGTTCCTGGGTAAAATGGGGGCCTGCTACAGGCCCCCAAAGTCCATCCCCGCCAGCCTTTCCATGGCGGATGTACCGCTATGGAAAGGCTGGGGGGGATGGACCATCATAATATGATCGGGGTGTCTGACAGGCACTGCCGCCATTCTGGGCAATGCGGCTGCTCCGACAGGCGGTCAGAAAAGGCCCGCCTGTCGGAACCGTGGCGGTCGGTCTTTCCGACCGCCACGTTTCCACCCACCAGAGTAATCTGGTGGGCGGAAAAAAGCAGTATGATGGTAGTAAACACGCCTCCGGCAGCCTGCCGGTTGCGGATTGACTGTCATCATAATCAGCCCCCAAATTCTGATCCAAGTTGTGCGATAATGGTATTTACAAGGTTTGATAAATACCCCACCACATTCGGCACCATTTATATGAGGGCCATAGAAGCTTGAATGAAACCACCATCTCACCAGTGCTGGAAATGATCATGCATACACAATATCAATATTCCAAGAAATATCAGGGCTCCATCATGCTACTGAGGCCCACAATATGCCAAAATTACCACCATTAATTATGTCATAGCCAACATTATACTGGAGGCAACTTTACAAAACGAATGCCCATAATATGCCGACAATTATCTTCATTATGTCATGGCAAGAATTCTACCACTTTATATAAAAAAGAATTATTGCTGGACCAGCCCTATAAAACAGGCGTGAACCATTAGGATAATAATGCACACAAAATGCCATGCAGTTACTTGGGGTGGATCAGAGAAGTGTGACGCAGGAGCCAGTGCTGCTGATTCCGGAGCGCGGGGTTCACAGTTCGATCCCCGACTGCGGTAGCAGCTCAGCATCATGTGACTCTGGGCAATAGCTCAGTTAATCTCCGTGAAGGCCCCCAGCGCCTTGAGACCCTTAGGGGTGATTACTTCGTGCTCTACAAATGATTGATTGGTTTATTGAAATGGTTGTGATTCCAAGGCAGAAGGTATTTTGTTTGTTAGAGGTCAATTACATTCAAAAAGTTTTATGGTAATATTACACTTTCTTTAGTTTTTTAAAAGTGACTTGTTGTAGATATATGTGTGCTTTGTTTGTGGTTGTCTCTAATATATGTTTTGCCCGGGTACTTCTGAGTCTGTTTTGGGAGGATATGAAATCTCTTCATTTATTTTAAAGATTGTGGTAAAGCTGCCATTTATTATCAGCCAGAAGCCCCTTCTTTCTACTTCTCCATAATATGGGGAGGGAGGCGGAGTTATGTTTCTGTCTTGCACCTTGCGCGGGGGTCAGTATTACGTCTTGCGTAATAATCATCAAACTTTTACTTTTTTTCCCCGGACTAGATCTGACACGTCAAACTTGCTAAAATATACTGGGGGAAAGGTTTGGAAAAAAAGGCAAAACAACGGAATTTGGCTGGTTAAACTGATTTTGCAAATACTGCCACTTCTAAAAGTAGAGAACTTGGACTAGGAGATATTTACCACACCCGGTAAATACTTCAGTCTGGGGTGTTGGTATTTCCCACATGCCGTATAACCCAGCCCAACTTGTAATGAGGGCCACAATGCATTCTGGGAGTTGTAATCCTGGTCCACATCAACTGGACTTAAGGTATCAATTACAGCAATTTACGGATGGAAAAACTGGAAGGGAATTTAGTGTTTCTTTGAGATGAAATCATTTAAAAACCTTGGGGGTACATCTACATATTCACAAGATTAAAAGATTAAGCAAAACCCCATTTTGGCCATGCATTTCTGTTTACTGCTAAAATGGGGCTGAGTGCTTGGGTGTCAAGTTCCAAGATGTACTGCATCCGTTAATGCTGGGTGCAGAAAAATCCAGACACTGTTTCAGAAGCCAAAAGCCGGGACATTTCCCAGTAAAGGGGAAGAGAGGGTAATTTAACATCCTGCATGTTATTCTCCATTGTCGGGCCATTAACTCGGAAAAGCAGTGCATTGCTACTGCACAGAAACGATATTTCAGGTGTAGCGTTATATACAAGCCCGTCAATACCGTTCCGCGTGTAATTGACCACAATGGACCTGATGACATGTGGTCTGTTCAAATACCATCCCGGTGCACACACCTGTTCGCACAGAAATTGCAGTTATAAATGGTGCCATTGGTGATCGATAATTACCGGGTGAGATAAAGTAAGTTCGCGCCCTCTGTGAAATGTCAGCAGGTCAGACCTGCCAGGATGTAAAATGGGAGCACGGCCCGCTGTAATGATCGCAGCGGCGAGGGGCGCCCGTAATGAGCCTCCGAGGATACAAACAATGATGGCGTTGCACAATCTGAACACTCGAAAGCAAAGGGCTGCTTCTCCCGAGTTCCCCATCCAGGGAAAGTGCTCTTCTGAAGCAAGTATAGCGGGTGAATTTTCTATATTTTTCGCAGCCTGGGAGGGGCGAGGGGTACAGCAGAGAAGCATCTTACACTTCAGCATTACTGCCGGAGCTGTTGCTGAGGAGACCGCGGGAGGGAGGGGGGAAGGGGAAGATGGCGGGAAAGGCTGGTCTCTCCACTTAGGTATTCCCGGTGGAGATCCCGCGGGCCTGAGGCTCATTTCTCTCCATTCAGGGAGAAAATGAGGTAATTAATTCCTATTAGGGCTCGCGTGCAATGAGATCATTGCTCAAATGAACATACGGTCTCCAAATAATCCTGCCCCTTTCAAGACCCCCGAGGGAGGCGGCGCGAGGGAGCAAAACCAGAAAAGAACAAAAGAGAGTGAGTATGGGAAGGGGTGAGAGGGGCAAGGCAGTGAAGGGAGAAGGGAGGGAGAGTCCTGGAAGAAAAGCATTCACGGGAGACATAAAGTAAGAGGTAAAACTGGCAAAGGCAATAGTTAGCCTTAGCGAGCTGGCACAAAGGCCATTTTACCTATGTTTTGCATGCATTTGCCACAGAGATCACAAGCACTGACAAAACCAATAGGTGCAGACTTATTAGCGTTCCCATTGTTTTTAATGATGTTCAACAAAGAAAAGTAAAAAATAAAGTTTACTGTAAAAAAGAAGCATGATGACTTGTGCGCATAAAGGTGTGGTGATGCAAGTGTACGTATGCGTCACCACAGTCCGAGGCCTTGACATGATGATGTATTCTGCAGCGCACATAGAAAGAAGAACACGCCTTTTGTGATTGCTTTGATGCAGGAATGTTTCCCTTCCTGCACAAAAAGAATCATCCCTGCAACACATGCACCCTTGCACATGGTGCAAGGGTGCCTGCGTTGGCGCACGGCAGCCCACTATACGCCGGTGCAGGGGAAAAGGACATGAATGCGCGTTATCTAATAGATACAGCGCATTCCTGCCCTTTTCTTTTTGCGTAGGGCAGCGCCGCAGGAGGGCCTGCGGTGCTGCCCTACGGCAAAACCTCATAAATGACACCCTTTTCAGAGCGGTAAATTAAAAAAAAATATTTAAAAAAAATGATAAAACCTGCATTCATTAGTTTATTAAAATAAAAAATTGACTTGAGGGAGAGCAATGGTGGTACTGGTGTATTAGATGGCAGGTGCAGCAGCCCCTCAGTCATCCATTCTGCGTTGTGTAATGTGGTGTGCTGAATCCCAGGCTCACATCCCTCTGGTGCAGCTTCACAGAAACAACTTTATTCACCAGCATCGCTTCTCCCGCAAGAAAAACCAAATAATCAGAACATTTTTTGCGAGAAGGGAAATAGAGAAATTTGTTTCTTCTACTAAGAACAAGGGCTGAATCAGGAATTAGCTACCAGAGCTTTGGACACAGAGTTGGCCCATAAACATCCCTTTCTCCCACACTCGTACAAGCAGAGCTTCTGGGCACAATAAATAAACTGTGCCCCAGTCTCTAATTCTATCTTGAGCTCTGGAATATGTTCATGGGGTTTCAGAATCTGCTTGACCATAGTATCCATGGCAGCGGTAGGAACTCTAATGTCTCCTCAGAAGGAAGCCTCTGCCGAACTGAGATGCCAAAAACGGTAGAAAGAGAAAAGAAATCTCAACACATGCTGCATCCTTGAGCTTCCAACATACGAGGCCAGAGGGTGTCCCCAGAAACATCGGAAGAGCAGTGAAAGATGGGTTGAATACAGAGAACCGGAAGAAGAGCGTAGCCAATACATCTACATCATGGAAGGAATGGGGATCAGATTGACAAAGGTAATATGAAATGGCGTGTGCACGGTGTTGGAGCTGTCGGATCGCTGAGGGATTATTCAGCTTGGGGGTAGACGTGTCCAAAGTCCATCCAAAACGTATATATAGGTAGTGTAAAAGGGTTACAGATGGTGCCAGATTATTCTTAAAATATTTGTGTTGAAACCTCATGATGGACAACTTTGCAAATATAGCCCTCTCTTTCTGCTCCCGTTGGCTCCCTCTCATATGTTTCACTCAATCATGTGAAAAGGCTCCCTCTTGTATATCTCACTCAATCCATGTGAAAATACCAATGAAGAAAGTGGCAAGTCGAATTTCCACGATAGCTAGATAGAAATATAGATAGATAGATAGATAGATAGATAGATAGATAGACAGACAGACAGACAGACAGACAGACAGACAGACAGACAGATAGATAGATAGATAGATAGATAGATAGATGGATAGATAGATGGTCTGAGAGAGAATCCATTTGTAAGCTATAGACTGAAAAGTCCCGAGTACAGATGCAAGTTTTCTGCTACAGAGATATCATCTGCATGGGTCGAACCACAGCCCTTGGTTGTGGTGCAGAGCAATTTTGCCCATCCTTCACGTCACAAATGCATCACATTTCATAACAGATACATGACATGAACGTGCACTTAGCACATGTTCCTCATGTTGTCTAACAATATTAAAATGAATGCTGCACTTGACATTATTTCTATTCTATTTCTATTTATATTGTGTGCTTTAACAATATTGAATGAGATATTAATAAACCATCCTTATTTAGTAGACATGTACTCATTATAACAAGTTTACAATACATAAGGTGTGCCTCAATACATTAAATAACATGTATTGGTTAGATGATTGAATGGCAACCATCCTCACATTTGTAGAATGTGATTACTTTAAAAACAAAAAAAGACTTATGCAATGGGTGCATTAATGTTTCAATTGCAATAAAATGTAGTTTAGACTTACATGTATACATTTATGTTTAAAACGTTTTTATTGAAACAAGACAAACCATGGGGGAGGGGGATAGGAGGTTAGGATACATAGAATACAATCAATGAAAAAGGGTGCAACTCCAGAGGGTTGGCAATGGATAGCTCGGTGGGCCAGGGGAAAAACACAGTAAATGCAAGGCTAGAAATACAATCTGTGGAATCCTCGCATGCATATCCGACACCCCAAATCTAAGCAATGAAAGCCAGCAGCAACTCAACAAAGCACAATCCCCCCCTCCCCATCCCCCATCCCCCCAGTAACGAAAAAACAACACCCCACTCCCCCCGTCCTATGGTCCCGCACCAGATTAATCCTCACCAAGAAGCCCCGCACCCCCCCCCCACCCCCCGGGAGGCCCCCGTCTCACATGTGAACTAGTCCGCTGGGGTCACCGGCGGCGTCAACCTAAGAAGCCTAAGATACCTCGGGCAGGTGAGCTCCCGGAATTCAGTGGACAGCAGCGCTAGAAAGGGTTGCCACAGCTCTTCAAATTGGTCTATCTCCCCCGCAACCGTAAGCGACAGCTTCTCCATCCCCAGCACATGCCAAAGCCTATGCAACCAACCCGTGATGGAGGGGACGGTGGCGGTGCGCCAGTGGATAAGAATGTTCTGAACCGCAGACCCCAGCGCAATCGCGATCTGCCTACCCCTGCGGGACTTCAGTGGGTACATTAGGTCATTGGGGAGGCCCAGCAGGACATACGCCGGGAGGCGCGGCAGCTCTATCCCAAAGTGCTTATCCACCTCGTCCAAAACTTCCTTCCAGTAGGCGGTCAGCGCTGGGCAATCCCAAAGAATGTGTGAGCGGGTACCTTCCTGCCCGCAGCCCCGCCAGCACCCCTTGTCAGTGTGTTTATGCATTTCATACAGTCTCTCCGGGGTGTAGTACCAATATGTGGACACCTTAGTAAAGGTCTCCGTAAGGCCCGTGTGGTATGCAGAGTGCCGCGCCCGATACGCAATTTTGTCCCATTCCTTGTGGCTGAGTGTCCTACCCAATTCCCTGTGCCAGCGCTCCCTCCCCGGGTTGTAATAGTGAAACGGCGGGGGTTGTAGGTACTTGTACAGATCGGTAATTAGCTTGGCGTCGGAGGTCCGAGTAGCCAGCCACCTCTCATACGGTGTAATTTGACGGGCGGCGGTGGCACGCACCTGGGGCTGGAGGGCCCAATGCCGAACCTGCATGTAGCGCAATCTGTCCAGCTCAGTCAGGCCGAACTCCTGGCGGAGTTGCTGAAAAGGAACCACTCCCTCCGGGCCATAGATCTGGAAAAGTCCCCTGCAGCCTGCCTGCACCCAGTGGGAGAAAACCCCCGGCTCCATCCCTGGGGAGAAGTCCGGGTTGCCCACTATGGGCGTGAGCGGCGAAGGAAAGGTGGTGAGGCCCCGAGCCTCACAGACTGCATCCCACACCCGCAGGGGGACCCGCGTGACAAAAGAAGCGTAAAGATTAGGGGGGCGATGCGCGCGGCGCAAGAATGGAACCTCTTGTAAGGTGCGGCCCGCCACTGCCTGGTCTTGAAAGAGCCAGTGTTTGTCGGACTCCCACCTGCTCCATTCCACCAGATATCGCAGCTGTGCCGCCTGAAAGTACTTACGGAGGTCCGGAATACCGAGACCCCCCGCCTCCGGAGCAAGCGTGGAGAGGACCCTCTTCATTCGGGGCTTGCGGCCCTGCCAGACAAAGCGGGAGATGTCAGCCTGCATTTGATGTATCCAGCCCACCGGGGGCTGGAGAGGTAGGGCCCGAAAAAGATACAGTATCTGGGGCAACACCGTCATCTTAACCGCCGCGATTCGCCCCAGCCAGGACAGTAGGCCCTTGCTCCAGCGACCAAGCTCCTCCTTGATCTTCCTGCTGAGGGAGGCATAATTGGCCGTAACCATCTCCGGCAATGTGGGCGCCAGCAGAATCCCCAGGTATGGCACCGTGGACGAGGACCACTGCATGGGGAAGAGCCGCTGAAGGTCCCTCCTGGTATCCGCAGCCAGGGACACGTCTAACGCCATCGACTTGCTCATATTCATTTTGAAACCGGCCACACATGCAAAGGCGTCCAGTTCCCGAAGGCAAGCAGGCAGCGACCTCCTAGGGTCGTCCAAGGTCAACAGGACATCGTCCGCGTAGAGACTGACAGTGTGGACATACTGGCCCATCCGGACCCCAGTAGCATCCGGATTATTGCGAATCCTCTGAGCAAACGGCTCCATGTAGAGGGCAAACAAAAGCGGCGAGAGGGGGCAGCCCTGCCGCGTGCCGCGTTCGATAGCAAATCCACCGGAGCTACACCCGTTGACCCGCACCGACGCTGAAGGATGCTTATAACAGTTGAATACCATGGTGCGGAACTTATCACCGATTCCCAATTTCTTGAGGACCAGCTCGAGATACGGCCAGTGAACTCTGTCGAAGGCCTTCTCCGCATCAACAGACAGCAACATCCGCTCCCCCGGGATCCGCGAGGCCTTCTCCAGAACATGCGTCACCCGCTTGGTGTTGTCAACCGTCTGTCTGCCTGGTACGAAGCCAGCCTGGTCCGCCTCCACCAATCCGGGGAGGTGTGGACCCAGCCTGGACGCTAGAATCCCTGTGTACAACTTAAGGTCGACATTTAAAAGCGAGATGGGTCGATACGAACCGCAGAGGGCCCGGTCCTTCCCAGGTTTCGGGATTACCGCGACCGTCGCCCTCAGGAGATCCGGTGGGATGGCTCCCGGTTCGGAAAAGGAATTAAATAGCCGAGTAAGGACAGGGGCCACAGCCGTGCAGAAAGTCTTGTAAAACAGAGACGTGTACCCGTCCGGGCCCTGGGCCTTACCATGCTTCAGCCGCGCAATAGCGGAAATCACTTCTTCAACGTGGATATCCCGCTCCAGGTGGTCCGCCTGAACCGGATCCAGCACCGGAAGGGTCACCGACTCCAAATAGCCTTCGGCATCTCGTGGCGAGGAGGGCTCTTCAGCATACAGCGCCTCGTAGAAGCCGCGGAAAGATTCCGCTACCTCCGCGTCCCCAGAGACGACCCCCCCGTCCGTGTCCACCAGTTCTCTCACAACGCTACGCTGTTGCGTGACCCGGAGCCGGTGTGCTAGGAGCCTGCCACATTTGTCCCCCCCAGTGTAGTAGGCATGTTTCAAGCGCAAGGCTGCATACTCCGCCCTGTCAAGATCCAGTGCCGACAGGAGCTTCCTCGCTGCCTTCAACTGCCTCCACACCCTTGGCGCCCCCGTACGGCGGTGGACCTGCTCAAGCTCCCGAACCTGAGCTGTCAGCTCGTCCCTCTTCCGTTGCCGCTCCCTATTTTCGGCTGCGGAGATAGAGATAAATTCCCCCCGGAGGACTGCCTTCAATGCCGCCCACTGTGTCGCCTGCGAAGTGTCGGTGTTGCTATTGTGAGTGAGGTAGTCTTGTATGACCTCCCCAATGCGCTGCACCACCGACTTTTTGTGTAAAAGGGTATCCCGGAGGCGCCACACCCCCCGAGAGGGGGAGGCCGCCGGCCACTGGAAAACGCCGGTGACTGGGGAATGGTCAGACAGGGTCAGGACCCCGATGTCCGCCGCCGTGGCAGCGGCACGCAGCGGTCCACTCACCAGAAGGTAGTCCAGCCGTGAGTAGGTTCGGTGTGCGTGCGAAAAGTAAGAGTAGTCCCTATCCGTGGGGTGCATGGAGCGCCAGAGGTCGTGCAAGTCCATTTCCGCAATCCGGGCCTTTACAGCCTGGGACAGTTCCCCCGTCTGCGGGAAGCGCTGCGCCGATCTGTCCATCACAGAATCGAAGACAATATTAAGGTCTCCCCCCAAAATAACGTGGCGGTCGGGAGAAGCAGTGACATCCACCAACACGGAATCTAGGAAGCGCTCTTGGTGGTCGTTAGAGCTATAAACGGAGCCGACCGTAAACGCAATGCCTCCTAAGCGCATGCGATACGCAAGAAGCCTCCCCTTCTGTTCAGCACACTTATACAGAACCTCCCCCCGAAAGGAGCTCGCTAGAAGAATGGCTACCCCCGCCGTCTTGTTCGCTGCCGAGGAAAAGAACTGGGTAGGGAACTTAGCAGAGCGCAGCCTATGGCAATCCTGGGGCAATAAGTGGGTCTCCTGCAAAAGGCAAATGTCCGCCTGCGTCCCCTCCAGCAAAGATAAGATCGCTCTGCGCTTCACGGGGTTATTCAGACCCTGAACGTTAAGGGTCACTACCTTTAGGCCCGACATTCCTCTCGGGGATCGGGAGCGCCGTGCAATGGGCAGGGGATCAGCGGGTGGGGCGCGCGGGGCAGCCGCGCAGGACAAGCCAGAACAAGGTGGGCATGGACAACATCGGACGGGACCTCCCCAACCCCAAAACAACCCCCCCCCCACCCAAAACACAACCCTGGCAACTAGCCACCCGCAAACTCAAACACCCCATTGTCCCAGTCAAGCCCCAAGGCGGGCAAGTCCGTAGAAAGAAACGAAGTGGACGTCCAGCCACTCACCTCCATCCGCTCCCCCCCGACCCCCCCGCCCCGTACCAAGCATGTAAAGAAGCTAAAGGCATCTCCCCCCGGAGTGAGTGTTAGGCCGTCAAGGCCACGCCGGAGGAGCCGGTCGAGTCCCCGGCCGCCGCCCTCAGAGCGTCGGCCATGTCCGCCCTGATGGTAGGGGAGTCAGGACGCCCTGCGCTGGCCGCTGAGCGCCGCCTCGTCGACCTCCGCCGGTTCCGTCTCTCCGAAGACCTCCACGACGGTGTAGCTCCTTCCTCCTCCGCCGCCGTGAGCCCCAGGACACCACAAATGTCTTGCAAGGAGCGTAGCTGGTGTAGCACCCCGTTCCACCGAAAAATCAGGCGGAAGGGATGACCCCAAGAGTACGGCGTCTCGTGTTCACGCAAAAAGTCAGTGGCAATCCTAAAGGACCTGCGTTTCTGCAGCGTGATGGCGGAGAGGTCCTGGTAAAGCGCCACCGGCCGATCCCAGAAAGTCAGGGGCTGTTTCCTGCGGGCCTCAGCCATGATGCGCTCCTTCAGTGGGAAGTCGGGCAGGAAGGCCAGAATGTCCGGTGGAGGTGCCGATGACTGGCGCTGCCGGCCGACCCTATGCGCCCTATCAATGCTGATGGGGAAGTCCGCAGCTTCCCCCAGGATCTCTCGGAACAGGGCCCGCAGGTAGCCCCCCAGATCGGACCCCTCGTCCGCAGTCGGCACACCACGCACTCGAATGTTGTTCCTCCGAGATCTGTTCTCCAGGTCCTCAGAATGGGCCTGGAGCTCCACACACTGCTCCCGGAGGCGGAGAACGCCCTGTTGAAGATGGACTATCTCCTCCGCTCGGTGGTTTGGCCTCCGTCTCCACCGTGTCAACTCGCTCGCCAAGGCCCTCCACTTCCCTGCGCACTTCCCGGACCTCACTGGCCACCTCCCGCTTCAGTGTCTGGAAGTCCTCCCTGAGGGAGCTAAACAGTTCCTCCATAAAGGTCCTCGTGACGGGTGGCTCCCCCCCAGTCACATCCGCCGGGGCCCGTGAGGACCCCGGCGAGGGCTGTGTTCTGTCCCGCAGTTGCTGGGCCCTGCCAAGCATATCCGGCAGGGTGCGGTCCCCCTTCTTCGGGCCGCCTTTTCCAGACATCGCCAGCACCGCGGTCGGGCACAGGTCCAGCCGCCCCAGGGATGCCCAGCCGCTGGCAAGCGCTCGACGTGGGTGTCCCCCCACAGGCAGAGTCGCTGCGTCACAGGTGACAAAATGGCGGCCCAGCCCGGTCACCGTCAGCCGCGGGAGCCCATTCGAGGCAGCAACGGGAGCCACAGTGGGGGGGTCTCATCAGCACATCCCCCAGAAAGTCAGCCCAGCAGCAGTGGGGGTCACATACATCCAGCAGCAAGGGCTCCGGCGAAGGCCACCGCCACTGCTCCCTCGGGGACAAGATGGCGGCAGGGCGGAGCAGGGCAGAACGACCAGGCCCGGCGGCACCACCGGGGCTCCCAAAACGCACAACAGTCAAATAGGTTCCACCGCCGGCTTCAGTCTGTCACACACAGGGGCCCAGGTGGTCCGACTCCATCAGAGAGTCCGTCGTACCTCGGCTAAGGGTTAGGGGCCCCCGCAGTGCGAAGTGTCGCCGACACCAGTCCGAGTGCCAAGGCGCCCGTCCTAGTCCTTCCGCACCGACGGGTCCCCTCCTGCAAGGCTCCTTCAACCTCCGTCGAGCCAGATTCCCTCCAGATCGCAACTTTCAGCACCAGGCCCAGCCGAGGCGCCCGGACAGCACTCCAATGCGCTCCGCCCCTCAGGCCCTCCGTCGCTCCTTGAACTCGATCGGACTTTTGGGGGGCTTCCCCCGAGGCGATCCGAACCAAAACGGCAACAACGTGCGCCCCTGGTGCTCCGCCACGCTCCACTCCCACGCCGAGCCTCAGCGGGGGGAGAAAAGCATAAGAAAAGGGCTCAAGCTTGGCCGGGCCAGAGGAGCTACGGGAGGAAGCGTCCGCTCACCCCGCCATCTTGGCCACATGTATACATTTAAAGGTTTACTGGGTGCCACATGCAATGAGATTTTAAGGTGTTGACAAAATGTATTTATTTGTGTTTAAATGTACACACGCATATTAAATGTGCACTCTTGCTAATACTTTAAGTTGTCAATTTAGACCTATATTTCACCATGCTGCATAAAATACTGTTTTCCCTTTTCTGCTAACATGACGTATCTTGCAGGTATTCACACATACTGTTAATTTGAGTACAGATACATTACTGTACCAGTGATAGAGAAAAAAAAAAAAAAAAAAAAAGTGAGAAGAAGACTTTCAGGAAAGAACATAGAGGGCCAGAGCGTTGTCTGAAAGGCCTATTCAGCAATGTTACCATCTAACCTGAGTGTGAGAAGACAATGTTGTTCCCATGTCTGGTGTGGGATAATTGGGGAATGTTGCAGTCTGCAACATGAGGACAGAGAAAAACAATGGACCCCTGATGATGTGTACAGAGGGGTGTTGCCCAGCGACTTGGGTGTGTTATAACTTAGTGTTCACACCATTTGCGTTCAGATCTATTTTCAGATTTCTTTCAGAACCTTTCCAGACCCTATAGCTTACTTCCTTTTGGACTTTGTGAGATTCAGAGCTCTATGCTTCCCCTTAATTCTCTCCTAAGTGTGCCTTAGGATAACACTTTATTACTAGACCCAAGAAGACCCTTGACCAAACTTCTGAAATGCTGACACTTTCCTACTTAACTTTACCTGCCTTGTTCTATATTTCCTTTATGAAATTTCCCTGATTTTTAGGATTCTTTAGATTCATTGAACCATCCTTTTAGCTTGGTCTCTAATTTAGGAAATCTAGATTACTAAAGTATAGATGAGAGAATTTGAGACTTTTCTCTGAACATCAAGTTCCTGTGTTAATCTTTTGTATTGCTCTGACTGAACTGCTTGTTTGCCTAATTTTAGTCCTCCTCAATTTCTTCCAGAGGATGGGCTTTCCTGATGTTATTTTGTACCTTTATAGCATGGTGTTAACTTGTAATAAACTTTTTTAACCAAAGTTACCGATTCCTGGTCCTCACTGTGTAGCCAAATGGGTTACACTGTTAATTGAATTTGATTTGTGAAACTGTCCTCACCTTTCAGTGCGGATAAGAAAGGTCCATTGGAGGACAAATAGTAAGAGGGTAGGCCCAGAAAACACTGGATCAATCGTTAAAGCTTCTGCAGCTTCTCCTATTTTATGGTGTAGCAAAGCTTCACACTGCCAAACTAGTAATCTGTTGTTTATTCTGAATGCTGGGAGGTGAGATGAATATCAAACAATTTACGCTTTCTAAGCACAGCTTCAAAGTCCACATAGCTTTCTCCATCATCTGCAATATCTAGGCCGTCTTTATGATTTGACATGACATCTCAAGCTGATCTTGTACCACCCGAGGCAGAGTTGACCACAGTTCTTGAGAGGGCTGGATCACATCTCCGCTTGACCTCAACAAGTCAGACCATTTTCACAGGCATTTGCATAGTATACAATTATTATTTCTATTTGAATCAGATCATCTCTCATTTTACTATGCCTACATGGAAGTTTATCACACTTATCTTTGCTCTCTCTATTCTCCTGAACAGGAGCCTGGTGCTTGGCCCGCCGACAAAAATAAACAGCAGATTAGGAACTTTAACAGTTTATGTGGATGTCAATCTAAACCTGACTTTGGGTAGAAACCTTGTGGAAGGAGCTTTTAACATATCAGTAAGGCCTCAGACTGGTAAGAAATATCTCATAAAGTAAGCCTCTTTCCTCCTCTGGGATTGAGAGGCTGCACACCTTAAATTCACCATGCAGCAGAGGAGCAAAAAAACTTGATTAAAGACTCACAAAATTATATCAGACTAGCAACCATCTTTTCTACTGAGGTACATCAAAACGAGTAGCAGCATCTTACCTCGATCTTCTGAGGACACTGGAGACCTGGAAAAAACAGATGACAGGCTTAATACATGGCAAAACGAGAAGGAGACCACTGTGCACAAGCATAACATGGGGTGTGAGGAAGTCTCACCATCCAGAAGGCTGTTGAAGACCTCACTATTGATTGCACTAGCATAAAGATATCATTACAAAGGAATATTTGGAGCACAGCCTGCGAGTCGTGAGATGTGCAAGGTAGCCCCGGGCAGTGGTGAGGACATATAAGCACTTACTGCAAGACATGATGTATGAGCGGCTGTGGGTATTAGTATGGGTCCGCTGTGTGCAGGATATATGTGGCAGTTGTGTGCATGATTTAACTGGTACGGCTAGAAGGTGTGCAAGGACACTGATGGCATGGGATAGTGGTGAAGTAACAGAGAGCGTGAAATATAAATTATGTACGGCCACTAGACTGTCGCAGGGTATAGTATGAGGTGAATGGATCCTGTGCAGGCAATGGTGGTGCAGATGGAGAACAGTCACCAGCAAATGTAAGGGGTGGTCCAGAATGTTTGCTGTTGAGTGTGTGTTGACATGTTTGCTGTGGGAGAGTTACAGCACTGCTTACTGTGCATGAAACTTTTGCTAATTTTGAGGAATGCTAAAGATTGGGAAGGATGGGGAAAACCTTCACAGAGATTGTGGGCAAGTGGGTAAATGCGCACTGAGAGTATAGAAGCATCATTGACTTCACTTCATAAATGGCTTCAGCTCAGCCGTTCAAAGCTTGTTAATGGATACAGTAAGAGCAGAGGTGAGTAGAGTGTGGGCCTCTCAGAGAGGTTGGAGTCTAACTCTGCAGAGTAGTGCTGCCATTATTCTTAGAGTTGGGGCCTGGTCCTATGATTATCTTCCCAAAAATTGGATTAATACCAGGCAGAACGAGAGTTCAGACCCAGGAACAAGATCATTAAGTCTGGGTTTTGACAGCACAGTGCCCAAAAAATCTATGCGAATAATACACACACACACACACAATGGGCTCTGGGTCCACTTCTTTCAAACTTTATCTTTCATCGATGAGCCTCTTTCAGTCATTCGCTTGAGATTTTGTTAATCAGGTCTTGGCTGAGGCCAGAGGAATAATCTTCTTTTGCCTAATGCTAAGGGCTGTTTGGCTGTATCCTTTAAAGTCCACTTCAGTGCTTTCATAGAACTTCATGAGGAACTGCTTTACATCTAGTGCCCTTCCTTTCCACTCCTGTTGGCTCCCTCTTATGTGTCTCACTCTAAAGCAGGGTTCACCAAAGTCGGTCCTGACTTTTAGCATATCCCCATTTACATAAATGTAGCTAAATTAAAAATCTCTCATGGATCCGGCCCTCCAGGACCGACTTTGGAGAACCCTGCTCTAAAGTGCTATTGCTGCATGTGTTAGTACATTAAACGTCTACCAAAGCTGTGCTTTGCCAAAGCTTATTTTTGTATTGAAGCAAGCAGAGCTTAAAGACAGAAACACATTTAATACACATGTGCTTGCTGGTTACATAGGAAGACAAAATTATGTTTACATTTTTTAAGTGCTGACTTTGAATGCAGAAATGGAAGCATCACCTGTTGAAGACAGTGTAGGTAGGGGTGCTGATTATGAAGGATATTCTATAGAAATGCCTGCTGTGGAAATGGTGTGTGTATATGCAGCAGTGACTGCAACGGAAAAACAGTGTGTAGGAGAACAGCTTGAGAGTGTCATAAAACACTGGGTGTGTGGGCACCACAGGAGCACCAGCTGTGGGTGGTACTCTGCATGAGTGTTGGCTGTGAGTAATAATGTTTATTCGCTTTGTTTGTGGGTGACTGTGTAGAAGCACACAGTGCGGGTGTTAATATGTAGGAGATCTGACTGCTGGTGATGGTGCCATAAATGCTGATTGTGGGTTGCAGTGTCCAGGAGTGCCCAATGTACGTGACAGTGCGTAAGAGAGCAGACTCTGGGTGATAATGTGTATGAGTGCAAGCTGTGGCTAACGGTGTGTAGGAGCACTAAGGGGCATATTTACGAGGAAGTGACAGAGCGTGGCGTTAGCGCCCTTGGCTTAACGCCGCACTCCGCCACTTCTGGAACACAGGACTCCACCATATTTATAACAATATGGTGCAGCCCTGTGCTTCACCCTGCGCTGGCGCTAAATTTAGCTACCTAGCCCCAACCCAGGCACCCTTGCAACATAGTGCAAGGGTGTCTGCGTTGTAGGGGAAAATTGTTTATGTGCAGGAAGGTGTCCCTTCCTGCACATAAACACCTTTAAATGACGTTTTGTAACTTCTATGTGTACTGCTTAGTGCAGCACACATGGAAGTTGTAAAACGTGATTTTTTTAAACGATTATTAATGTGCAAGAAGGGACACCTTCCTGCACATAAACAATCAATGGCATTTTGCTGTTCATTTCTCCTCGTTTCGCCAGGGTAAGACCAGGTTTTCAATGTAACAAACTGGCTCTATATATACTGCACCAAAGTGAGGTACAGTGTGTATAGAGTCCAAGGGTCTCCAGAGGTTTGGCAGAGGTTAAAGTTAGATAGAACCTTACTCTCTAAAGTGGTAGCTTGGTTGAGCAGTAAGGCAGTATCAGAGGACAGTGTTAAGCATTTGATGTACACACTCAGTCAGCAAATGAATTCACACACTCAAGACCTGAACTCTAGGCCAATTGTTTTATTTTATTTCTAGAACCAAGCAAGCCTGACACAGGTAAGCATAAAAATACTTTGCAGTAGTAGATTACTTGTATGAACACAGTTCAAAATTGCAGTATAACTTGTACTGATATTGGTTACAGTTTAAGTAAGCAGTTTGCAACACTTAGCAGGTATAGTACATTTGAATGAACGGGCTTTTGAAGATAAATGCAATTAATTACTTTTCAGATTACTTTTGCTAACACAGAGCTGGATCCTAGATTCAGCACTGGGACATTTTCTGAAAACAGTTGAGTAAATTCGTTTTAGTTAGCGGTACGATTTTAAAGAATATTATTGTATTTCAAAAGTTGACACTTAAAAACTTTTTCACATAGAATCACCAATGTTATCCTATGGGAGGAAATTCACTTAGCACGTAAGTTACTTTAACAATACGTTTCTTACTCAGTGCTGGATACCTAGATTCAGCAATGGGACATCTGAAAACAGTCGAGAAAATGTGTTTTGGTTAATCAGGTGATTTTTAAGGAATATTCTCAGTTTTCAAAAGTCGACACTTAGAACTTTGTGGGAGAAAAAGTTTCAATGTTATACTTTGAAGAAAAATAGGTTATCAGTTTCCAGGTAGGTAATAGGTCTTTGGAGTTAGGGTCCTGGAGTAAGACTCCGGGGTCTCCCAGGGTCAGTGAGGCACTGTTGTTGCACCCTCAGCGGTACTTGGGCGGCCGGGTGCAGAGTGTTGAGGCCCGATGTTATCCTATGGAGGATAGGGGGACTCCGGTTGGTGGCTGCTGGCAAGCAGGCCACGGGGTTGTGGGAGCAAAGCTCCTAGGGTTAAGCTCAGGGCAAGTTGGGGACCAAGTTACCACAAAAGGAGCACCCTCAGCGGCACTAGGGCGGCCGGGTGCAGGGTGCTGTTTTGAGGTCAGGTGCCCTGTTGATGTCAATGGAGATTCTCCGGGACAAAGAAACACTGCAGGCTCGGGGACGAGGATCTTCCAGGTGCGACCACCACTTCGAGGGGTAAGTAGGGATGTAGAGGGTTGATTAGGCACCGCTGGGTTGGGCACACAAGGCCGTGGGGCATTGAGTGCGGGGGTGCCTTGGGACATCTGATTTTCTTACCCGCTCTGGTCGTGGTAGGGGGGGTCCTCTGGATTGAGGCTGCAGGTGTCGTCTGGAGGCTTGAGGCAGGTCAGGGGTCGCCGGATCTTGGGTCAGGATCGACCTCCTCGTGGTATTTTTCCACTCGAGCTCGGGCCGGGTTCGGCGGGTGCAGAGTGGGCTGGATTCGTGGCTCCTGGCTTGCACCAGCAGCTGCAGTTCAAATACGTCCGGTGTTCACTGGAGAAACAGCTTGGAAAGTGAAGGCAGGCAGGTCCTCCGGGGTTTTTGAGGTTGCTGTCCGCTGGACACGCCAGGGTTTTGCAGGAGCAGGTTCGAGGGGCTGGGGCCAAGTCAGTGGGCGTCGTCCTCTTGTTAGCTCTGCATGGCTTCTCGTCCTTCTTCTTCTCTTCTTTTTCCTGTGGTTGCTGGACCAGGTTTTCCCTGGTCTTAATTTTAGCGCTGCTCCATATTTACGCAACCCTTGTAAATATTGGCCAGCATAAAAATCAATGGGTGCTACAGTGGAACGCCCACACCAACACCCATTGCCCTCCCCTTTCAAGCGTGAAAGGGTGCCTAATTTACATGGCGGTGCTGCCTTGTAAATAAGGCGAAGCCCCTATCGCCACCACGTCAATAAAAGTGACGTTGTGGTGGCGATAGGGGCTTTTAAATATGCCCTAAGTGTGGCTGCCAGCTGTAGTGGAAGAGATTGAGGGTGCCAGTGTGTGGAAGAGCAGATTGTGAGTCACTATGCAACTAAGTAGGAGCAGAGACTATGGGTGACTGGGCAAGATTGCAAACTGCGGTTGACAATGTGTAGGACAGCAGACTGTGGGTGAGCACGCAAGAGCACGCAAGAGTACAGTTGGTGGGTGGTAGCACGTATTAGCACAGGCTTCAGGCAACAGTGTGTAAAGCCAGTAGTGCAGAGTGGGGCATGTGATACAATAGTTGTGAAGAACGGTGTTGAGGTTCACGCTAGAGGGAGGCGTGTGTAACATGTCTTTGGGACACAATATTGAAAAGTTGCAACTAAGTATTTGATGGCCTTGAGACTTCAAAATTTGAGGCAAGCCTTAGGGAAACCTGGGTTCACAGATGTAGAGAGCAGGTCCAGTCCTTCTCACTCCCAGGCAAGAAGCAGGCCAACACAGTAAAGCAGGTAGCCGAGTGGCAGTCCCTCCTGCAGCACAGCAATCAGCAGGCCAACGCAGCCAAGCGGTTAGCAAAGTGGAATTTCCTCCTACAGCAGAGCAGCTCATCTGCCCGGCAGAATGTTCTTAGATCCAGAAGTGTTCTGAATTCATTGTGTCAGGTGTCCAGTACCTATATCCAGTTTGGCCTTTGAAGTAGGGAGAATTCAAAGAGATGTTTTGAACTGCACAAGGCCGTGCTGCCTTTCCTGTCCTGGCCCCAGACTCACTATATGGGTATTTGCAACCATGTTTGTGGCGACAGGCACAGCCCTATTCAAGTGCAAGTGTCAGCTCCTTCCTCTTATCCTGGTTTAGAATGACCCATCAACATGCAGATGGCTGCTCAGTCATACCTGCTCTGCCTTTGTGTGTGGATGTCTAGAGGGAATGCAGGAAGCCAGCTGTCACCTATCCCAGATGCGCAATCCAGGGACAGGCAGAAGTCACCAAATGGTTTAAATAAGAAAAAGCCAACTTTCTAAAAGTGGCATTTTCAGAACTGCAATTTTCAAACCAACTTTACCATATATTGTATTTTTAAATTGTGAGTCCAGAGACACTACATTTTATTTTCCTATCTTGTCCCAATGGGAAAATACACTTATAAAATTGTATAAGTCCAACCTTTTTAAATACACTGCATCCTGCCCTTGGGCTGCCTAGGGCCTACCTTAGGTGTGACCTATATGTATTAAAAGTGAAGGTTTGGGCCTGGCAAGAGGGTTAACTTGCCAGGCCGACATGGCAGTTTAAACTGCACACACAGGCTCTGCAGTGGCAGGCCTGAGCCATGTTTAAAGTGCTGTATAAGTGGGTGGCACATTGAGTGCTGCAAGCCCACAAGTAGCATATTTACAAGCCATGGGCACATGGAGTGCACTTTAATAGTGACTTATAGGTAAACTAAATATGCACTTGTGGATAAGACAACTTTAACATGTTTAGAGTACAGAGCACATTCACTTTAGCACTGGTTAACTGTGGTAAAGTACCCAGAACCCTACAGCCAGGAAAAATGAATCGAGCAAAACAAATCAGAAGGCCAAAAGTTAGAGGAAACCACACCAAGGATGCCAAGTCTAACATATATGT
Organism: Triturus cristatus; assembly: GCF_964204655.1. Taxonomy (NCBI): domain Eukaryota; kingdom Metazoa; phylum Chordata; class Amphibia; order Caudata; family Salamandridae; genus Triturus; species Triturus cristatus. The sequence continues at coordinate 262,969,979 of NC_140585.1, forward strand.
GGATTAAAGAATTGTAAGACGATAGGTAAACAAGCACATGTTTTTGATGAACATTTCATGCTTTCAACCTGAAGCAAATACATAGAATAATAGAATACTGTATATTTATATATATATATATATATATATATATATATATATATATATATATATATATATATATATATATATATATATATATATATATATATATATATATATATTTGTTTTCTTTTTTCAACAATGTGCTTCCAGCCGGAGCGCGCAGCAGCGGGTGCAGGCGTTGGGCCGAACCAGTGGCCAAGGTTGGAGTTTTGGAAACAAAGGACGCCGCCCTCTGGAGTATTGTGCTGTATCTGTTTTAATTAGAATACAGAGCCAGTCTGTCACACCGACGCGTTTCGGCCAACCAGGCCTTTTTCACGGTAAGGGTCACTACTTTCATCTCTGTATTTATGTCATTTCCTTTGAGTTCGACTCCCATACACTTCTGGGAGTTGTAGTTAAATTAAAAATTACAACAACAAAAAATGCTCAATCCCCATTTGACAGACTGAATACATGTGGCTTTTAACTTTTTAGACGTAACCCAAACTAGGTATTCAAAGTGAGAATGACATTAAAAGTGTACAAAAATATACTTCCTTAGTAGCCATTGTTATTATGTCATTTCCTTGTTTTTCTAGACAATTTTTAATATATATACATATATTTATCTCTTCCACACGTATCAGGATACCAGGCTAGGAAACCCACGAGCCCACTCGATCAGGTTTGTAAAGTTTTATTTTCAATTGACAAAGTAACACGTTTCGACTACGTCTGTGGTCTTGGTCACCTATATACATATCATATATACAATGAAAACTGTGAGTCAAGTGCTGTATTGAACCTCAACGCTACTACACAATGAATACTCAATCGAGTCAAAATGCTGACGTGTATAGATCACTAAATGTATATATACATGAATAGGATTCCCATCACCCACTTGAAGTGGCTCGCTTCATCATCTGGGAACCCGGAACTCAACCAGAGAGCCATCCTCTACCAGATAAATGTAGATACTTGTTCAATGTGTGTCCCAGATGCATATAACAGTATGATATTTGTACTGAAGAAAACAACATTAAAAATGATACAGGGTGATGTATGCAGTGCAAGTGATAAAGTGCTGATTAAAATTGGCTAACAAGGCACAGGAGAATTTTTATTAAAGTGCTACCTTGATGCCAAAAGATAAAAACAGTGCTATAAGACAACTATAAGTCTGTCACGTCTGTATATATACATTTAGTGATATATACACGTCAGCATTTTGACTCGATTGAGTATTCATTGTGTAGTAGCGTTGAGGTTCAATACAGCACTTGACTCACAGTTTTCATTGTATATATGATATGTTGATTTGGGGATTGTAAACTGTTCAAGTCTTTAAACTATATCCCTTAGACCCCCACTATTTTTTAGATATCCTATTATTGTCACCTATATACATATACATATACATATAAGAGAGAGAGCATCGAGGAAAGTGGCCATTCTGTTGTGTACAATATATTTGTTTATCTAGGGGGCGCAGAACCATTCTATGATGGCCACCACTTTAATCAGGCAATACCATTCCTGTTCTCATCTCTCAGCCACAAATCAAGATGTGGATTGGGAGAGGGGTTCTCAGCCGGAGGAGCGGCGAGACAGATTTTCAGCTTGCACCAGTATCTTTCAAGAATAAGCAAGCTACGGGAATGCAAGGCATATAGAGAAGGCGGCTTTCAACATTTACTCAACACAAGTAGAAGAAAAAGTGCGGGACTAATCAGCCAGGAAGAATACAGATTCCTAAAGAATGATATTCCAATCATGCCTGTTATTTATTTTATCCCAAAGGTGCATAAAGGCCTTTGGAAACCCCCGGGAAGGCCGATAATTTCTGAAAAACAGAGCTTGCTTGAGAATGTGTCTGTTTAGATTGATTTCTTCCTACAAAAACATGTTAGAGCCCTACCCTCTTTTATACAGGACAGCACCTACTTTTTAAAACAAGTTCATAATTTCCAGTGGCAGGATGACTACCTGCTAATGACATTGGATGTATCCAACCTGTATACATCAATATATCACTAAGATGGTATCAGGGCGTTGGAACTTCTTCTGGGCACCAGAGCTAAAGAATTCTACCAGCATAACAAAATGCTTATTAGCCTGACAAAATTTTGCTTAGAGAATAATTTCTTTTAGTTCCCATAGCAAGTCTACCAACAGACAAGAGGGGTAGCAATGGGGGCAAGCTTCTCGCCGAGCTATGCCTACCTCCACATGGGATGGTGGGAGGAAATGATTTTAAACACTATGTATTCAGGCACTCTGGCAGATCACGTGATCAAGTGGACAAGGTACATTGACGACCTTTTTGTGATTTTGAGGGGAAGTAGACAGAGTACAGTTGACTTTGTGACTAGTATCAATAGCAATGATATCAACTTGCATTTCACACATAATATCAGTGACAGTTCAGTCTGTTTTCTAGACGTAGAGGTCTTGCCAACGGTTATCTTCAAACCAAATTGCACCGCAAAACGACTGCAAGAAACACCATCTTACATGCAACAAGTTTCCATCCTAGACATACCATACATAGCATCCCGTATGGGGAAAGGCTTAGGATACGTAGAATTTGCAGTAGTGAGAGTGACATAATGAAGGCCCAGGAGGAACGCAAACTACGCTTCCTAGCCAGAGGCTATTCGGAGCGCAGTGTCAACATGGCAATAAAACAAACCAGGGATTTAGCTAGAGATGACCTGCTGTTCAGACACAATAAGGGCAAGCACGCCAACAAAGCAATGCCAGAAGCCAGTAATCCTCGGCTTTTATCCTAACATATAATAAGCAGAGAGATAGTCTATGCAGGATCATAAAGAAAAACTGGCACTTAATGTTGAGTGAGCCCGTGGTAGGGGATAAACTTCCACAGAGACCGACTATAACATTCAAGAAGGCCCCATCCACAAGTGACTTCCTGGTAAGCAGTAGCCCAGAAAAAAGATCAGGCTCCAGCTGGTTGGTGAGTCCGAAAGGGGTTATAAAATGCTCCTCCTGCAGGGCCTAGAAGCTCCTTACATGTAAAACCGAGTTTGCCATCTATGTGTTGGAATGCTCTTGTGGACTGCGGTACGTGGGCAGCACGAAACTGCAGGTCCACAAGAGGATTCTCCAGCACTTCGGGGCCATAAGAAATTTGGATGCAACCTATCTGGTGGCCCGCCACTTCAGAGAAGTCCACGGCAATGACTTGGAGCAATTAAAGTTCTATGTCGTGGGCTCGGTCCCGCAACTAAGACGAGGTGGCAATAGAGAGGCAATCCTTAGGAAGCTGGAAACTAGGTACATTTTGGAGCTAGACAGCAAAAGCCCACAAGGACTCAATAAAACAGAGGACCTGTATACTTGGCTGTAACAGTGCCTAGTCAAGAGGTTAGATCCGCATTGTCAGTAACAAACTCAAAACGACATATATGCATTCATGCGCATACTGTCAACAATACTGCACTCCTTAATCCCTGTACATAACCTTCCTTTTTCAATTCTCTATCAGAATAGTATTTAAGCAAGTGGCACTTTTTGGCACTTAGACACTTTATTTGCGACGCTATACTCTTATGAGTATTGCTATACGCAAATTAGCACTTTATCACCTTTGCACGTTTTACTAAAGGATGCACTCTACAGTCATGACAGCGGAACAAAAGCCCACTTGGGCAGCATTGATTTTGCACATTGTTTGGGGTCTGGATTTTTAAGTTGAACATTTTCATGACAGCATCAGCGCACACAAATTAGAATCCAAGGGGACAAATATCATGCATTTACTATACCGCAAGTGTGTAGCATTGGGCTATTTTAAGTTTTTTTTTTTTAAATTACTTAACAATGTGTGGTATATTTATTGTATTTATACAGACAATCAGCATATTTATTAAGCACATGGTTAACAATTTTCTGTCCAGATTTAAAAATGTGTTATTTGGCTGCTATGTTGTTCTGTGGTCTGTTTCCCATATCGGTTATGCACTTAGCACTTTAAATTTGGGGAGGGCTCAGAGGCGCGTCATGTGATCAAGGCCTGCAAAGGCCGAAATGCGTCATGGCGGCACAGCGCACTAACAAATAAAGAAAAAATTGCACAAAGAAAGTGGAGTCCGTTCCTGCTTCTGGTTCAAATGTTCAGGGAATCGTAAAGAACAAAGGATTTGGTTTTGTACAATATATTTGTTTAGCTAGGAGGCGCAGAACCATTCTATGATGGTCACCACTTTAATCAGGCAATACCATTCCTGCTCTTATCTCTCAGCCACAAACCAAGCTGTGGATTGGGAGAGGGCTACTCAGCTGGAGGAGCGGCAAGACAGATTTTCAGCTTGCACCAGTATCTTTCAAGAATAAGCAAGCTACAGGGATGGAAGGTATATAGAGAAGGCTGCTTCCAACATATACTCAACACAAGTAAAAGAAGAAACACATGCTTACTTCAACTTGGATCAAAAAGATTGTAAATGTATTGTCATGTTTGTTCGGTCTACCTTTTGAACAAAGTCATTAGTTTTTTCAGTATTTATTGCAGCATTTGTTGCACAAAAAAATGTAATAATAACTGGCAAGGATTATAGTGGATTTGGGTGTATTTTATAAGAAACTTCAAGTACATATTTGTCACTCGAAGTGTGTTTCTTTTAGCAAGGGAAGCCTTCTTTCTAAGATGGCTTCTGCACTGACTAAATAGTACCTGCCACCTGTTGAAAACAATACAACCCATGCATTGCAATAAAAGCACTACGAAGTAGATGGAGCAATACACTTTAATGCCAATAAGATAATGGTGAGGCAGATATATTTCTCTGGGCTGCTCCAAGTTGTGACTGACACTGTTTCAAAGCAATGTCTAAAGGGGACTGATCCAAACCAAAACATGGCTGACGAGATCTGCCCAAAGTCTGTTAATTATTTCAAAACAAAAGGTCTTGGTTATGCAAGAAATAAACATGATTCATTTGAACAGGGCAAGCTTTGGGAGGTGCTGAGGTGTACATAAGAAGAGCTGGCAATGGGCAGTGCAGAAATGATGGGAGCAAGGATGATGTACAATGCAGTAGGGTGTGGGTGGTGGAGAAGTGGTTGGTTTGAGCATACCTTGTAGAGAGCAGATTGAAAGGGATGCAGAAGGTTTACTGCAAAAAAAAGTGTAAAAGCTCTGGACTTTTGTGTTCAGTAGTGAAATAATGACTAATGCAGGCTGTGAGGGGTGCAGAATTGCTGGTTTTGGAGATACGTCTCGCTGAGTGCGGACAGTGTATTTACTCATTGTAAAGGAAGACTATAGTACAAGTGGAGGGCAGTACAGAGACGCTTGCAGTGAGGATGGTGTATTGTGCACAGTATGGGTGGTGACGAGGTGTAGTGAGGATAGAGTGGGTTGGTCAGAAGTACTAGGAGCAAGGTTGGTGTATAGTGCAAGCTTAATGTGGTACAGATGTGCTTGTAGTGAGGATGGTGTGCGGTTCATAAAGTGGGTGGTGCAGTGAATTTGGTGTGTAGTGCAGGAAGTGCATGTTGCAGAAGTGCTCGTCGTGAAGATTGTAAACAATCCAGCTTTGGAAGGTGCACACGTGCTATTGGTGTTGGTGGTGTAAATGGGGCTTTAGTGAGGATAATGTGCAGTGCAAGCTATGGGTGGTGCAGAAGGGCTTGTAATGGTATGCTTTTTGTCACTGTCTGTAGTAGCGGGGACACCCAAGCCCTATCTTAGATGTGCTGATATTCCCCCAAAAACCTAGACACTGGTTGTGACAGAAAGACAGCTTATTTTTGCAGGAACCAGCTTGGTGATAAAGGGGGAAGAATAACTCATGAGGGCAGTGTAACTCATGAGGACAACAGTGTATGCACCCACCGTGCCCTTCTCAATCTGGATAGTGCACAGTTCAGCCAGGTGAAGGGAGCTTGCCAGGTAGTCACCAACAAGCTCATTTGCACTTACAGATGTAGGGTCTCGAAGCATATCCTTTGCTGGGCTCTAGTCAGGGACAGAGAATACTCCTAGGTGCTGTGCACATATTTCCAGGCTCTTTGGACTGGCTGAAGGCTTAAAAGCAGTCATGATAGTTGGAGAGCAGAACAGCCACAGGGTCTAGTCACCTCTGTGTTGAAGAAGCCGGTTCAAAGCCTGGCAGCTGGGCAGAAGCCATCAGTCAACCAGAGTCAGTGCATCTCTCACAGCTCAAAGATCCAACCATCATCTGGGGTCAGGCTTTCTAATCTGAAAAGGGCTTCTGCGAGATGTGCCCTTTGCCTTTTTTTTTTTTAGAAAAGACAACAGCGGCCACTGCCTACATACAACATCCAAGGGTCGGCTCTGGCAGGAAACCTTGGGGCAGATTTAGCATTCTATCACGCAGCGCAACACAGCACGCCACCTTGCTGCGCTGCATGGAATGGAAAGGGCGGGAATGCACTGTATTTACCATTATACACAACATTCCATGTCCTTTCCTAGTGTCTTGTGCCTGGGTTGTAGGCAGGATTGTTTTTGTGCAGAAAGGGGCACCTTCCTGCACAAAAACAAACCTCTGAGGCATTTTTCTCTGTCTATGTGTGCTGCACAGTAGAAAGAGGAAAAGATTAGATATTTCTCCTCGTTACTCCTCACCTGGGGAGACATTGACGCATTCCCAGGTCTATCACTAATGGTAAACCTGGGAATGCGCCAAAATCCATGGGTGGATGCATGGGAACACCCACACTCTACTTAGGGTATGCCTCCCTCCCTGCCGCAGAGTAATGCAAAGGAGTGATCTGTGCTGCCTTGCGTTACTCTAGATTTATCAAGCCATGCAGGGTCACACAAGGTGACCTTGCGTGGCTTGATAAATCTCACTTAGGGTTTGTCTCGCCCTAGCGTGCCCTTGCATGGTGCAAGGGCAATACAAAACCTTGATAAATCTGGCCCCAGGTGTATACCCTCAAGAAGGGTCCTGAAGACAAAGGAAGACGAGAGGAAGAAGGGAAGATCTGTTGTTTTGTAGGCAGCATCCATCCTTCACCTTGTAAATGTCATTCTCACAAATACATAGATGTATATGGAGAAAGGATGTGGCGTTCTGGCCACAGCTTCCGACTTTGGAACTGGAGAACCAGGGTCGAGTCTTGGCATCAGCTCAACACCATGTGATTCTGAGCAAATCGCTTAATCTCCCTGTGCCTAAAAAAGAGGAATGTTACCTTGTGTAATGTAACTGGTGCTCGTTCATGTAAAGTACTTCAAAACCTTTGGGCCGAGTTTGAGCTATATAAAATTACAAAAAAAACAAAACAAGGAAAGATGTTCACTACCAGCGAATAGTATCAGTCGTGACTGGCACATCTCTGTTGACCAAAAATTGTCCGCCTGGTACACAGGTTCAGATGTTTGCAATCAATGCACGAAAGAAAGAAGAAATGCAGTTTGTGGGTGGAGCGAAGTGACTGCAGTGAAGATGATGAGGATAGTGTAGAAGGCCCTTCAGTGAGGATGGTGAGTAGTGCTGGCTGTGGGTGGAGTACAAGTGCTGTCAGTGAGGATGGTGTGTAGTACAGACTCTTTTAGCAGCGACATACAATAAAATATAGGTGACTGCGTGGGATTCAGTGACATATAAACATTGGGAAAGACAGAGAATTGATTATGGAAAAAGAAACATTGCTTTTTAACATGTTCATTAAACTAAACATTGTTATTATTACTGACCATCATGCATAATGTAAAACTGCGATGGAAGATGCCTAGCCGACAGGCCCGCATCCTGAAGGATGTCAGGGATCTAAAAGGTTAAGGGATTCCTTTAGGCAGCCCAGCAGGGTCTCTAAAAGGCTATTAGCTGTAATGGGCTCCAGAGAGGCACTTACAGTAAGTACACAGCAACATAACCCTCATTGAGAACCTTAAACTGGTCCAGTTCTGAGAAACCAGACATGGTGAGCCAATGCGTGAAAAACAAACGGTGCATCTATGTGTATGCCCATGTATGTGTGTCTTGTGTGTTTTGTTGAGCTCGACGGGCAGCCAGGAAATTGCTTCAAAGTGTGCATAAAATGACATGTGGGTGGGGGGGAGGGGTGTAATGGAGGAACAATCAGTAAGAGGAGGCAGGTAGACCTGATTTTCTGACTGCAGCTACAAAATATATTCGGTTCTGCATTTACTGTTTCTCAAGGGTACCCGTACCTGACTTTTATCTTAAGGTGCACAAAAGTTCCTAGCACCCTGAAGCTGTTTTACATTGTGTATATTATCCTATCTTTAGGTACTCTCTTCTTACAATGTCCTGAGGAGGCCCACAATTACATGGGGCCGAAACGCGGCGACATTTTCTTTCAGCTGAGCCATCCAATCTTAAATCCTCAAAAAATACCAATCTGGACACACGTACGAAATAGGGGAAGGGATTGTCCTCTAAGTGATACCACTCAAAGGACTACCTCTTATGTGGACTGCCCATTAAATAAGGAGCGCAGCCACATTGCTCAAATCACCCGGAAGACTGAAACAAGTTTCTAGTTGTTACATTTATTTTGTTGTATGTAAAATTTCAGCGATTACTAATTTTTTCTTTTTAGGTTTACTTTGATGTCTTATGTTAGTTTTAAAGACAAACTCCAGGTACCAGTACCAACAGTGAAGAGTGTACACCACCAATGAGTGAAATAAACCCTGTATTTTGAAATCAGACATATACATTAGTGACAAATTTAAGTATTCATTGTGTTAATAACTAATGTATGATCCTTTCCGACACTATAGCATATTTATGTCTACTCGTATCATGCCCATTTATTGTGGGGTCGTTAGGGACACCACCTATATGTTGATATATGCAACTACAAAAGGAACATTATCTGTGAAGGAGAATCACCTATGAAGTATGACAACTGAGCACCGGCAGGAGGATATTGCAAGAAGCACTGACTGAGTGTGGACTGAAGAATATCGGGAAAAAGTACCAAACGTGGGATAGCACAAAGGAGCACTGGTTGTAGGATACTGCAAAGAGGCACCAACCGTGGGATAGGTAGCACAAAGGAGCACTGGCTGTGGTGTGCAGTGTAGGAGCAGCAACTGTAAATAAACAGTGACTGTAGTGTACGGTGTAGGAGCACCAAATGTGGGATATTGGAAACCCACCTATGGTCACTCCTCAGACAGCGGACAAACTTATATGGATTAGTGTTATCTGAGAGAGCACACAGACCAACCTGCCTTGCTAATGCTTCTTCTCTTTTACCATTGTATCCCTTGGATTACAGGTACCAGCACCACGACCCCTAAGAGGGACCCCTGTGGCATAGAATATGAAGAGACGCTGTATTGAGACAGGCGTTCATACAGTCATTATATGCCTCACTAAATGTGGTCTCTACATCCTGCGAGTCGGGGCCACATGCTTCTAGCTCTCGCTCGCTCCCTCACGTTATAACCAGTTAGCCAGTAGGGCCATCACTTGCCTTCACTAGTTTAACAGTTTGGGTGGATACCAGTTGTCTCTCCACCCCAATGATGTTACCTCTTTGGATTTTCCCCTTGTCCCGAGTTGGGACTGGTTGCCCGTAGCTCCCCAAACCCCCCAATCGCCCATCGGCGCAAATGAATATATCAAGAAACCATCCCCCCTAGTGGCATTGTCTTCGGTGGGGCCCCATTGCACTTCCCTTATGACCCACACTAATTTCATCACATGGAATGTGAGAGACATGCATATGCACCCTCGTCGTTATACCGTGTACTACTACCGGAAACGCCAATCTACACACATAGCGTTCCTGGAGGAAACGCACCTGACACTGATCGAGGCCCTCAAGCTCCAGTGGCGGTGGAGAGGACAAATGTTCACAACAGACTACTCCTCATTTGCGAGGTGGGTGCTGGTCTGGGTGAAGCCAGAGGTCCCCTTCAAGAGGGATGACATCATAGAAGATCCAAATGGCAGGTTTGTCCTACTGCACGGCCGCTAAGATGAGCGGCACCTCCTCTTAGGGACGGATTATGCCCCTAATACTGATCAGACCTATTTCCTACACACGTTGTCTAATAGACTGTTCAGCTGGAGCGGGATCCTGTGGCTCCTAGAGGGTGACTTTAACTCTGTCTTTGACACAGCACTGGACCGATCCTTCCCCCATGTCGCACACGCTGGCCTTATCCAATGCACAGGTACTCACTGACTGGCCATTACACTGGCAGCTTGCCGACATATGGTGAGTTCGCAAGCCTAACACACGTGTATACTTTTTCTATTCCTCACCACACAACTTGCATATCAGACTTGTCCGCTTTGTAGGTTCCACCAATCTGCTTCCCACTGTCCAGCACACAGATTATGTAGGCCGCACACACTCGGACTACAACCCACAATACTTGCAACAGATATGGAAAGACACTTTACCATCCATATCCACATGGTGACTGCAACCCGCCGCACTCGAGGAACCTCCCGTCCATGCATCCCTGGGTGCAGTCACGGCAGATTATTTTGAGTTCAATAACGACACTGCCACAGACAAATTGATAAAATGGGATGCCTTTAAAGTGACCGCCAGGAGACACTGCTTAGGGCAAATCTGGAATCCGCGAAACAACTGGATGGCGACATCACGCAATTTGAGAGCAAACGTCTCCAATTTGAAACACACTCCATTACCGACCAAACATACACCCAACGCTTGGCTGAAACACGCAGTGATCATACCTCTCTATTGGAGCGACTCAGGTGCCTAAACTGCACAGTGCACTCCTCACACACTCATGCAACATCTTACCGTACAGGGTGACTCCTAGGGTGGCTGAACCCATTCTCGAACTAAACATGCCTACAGGATACTCCCTTCACACTTAACACAAAATATATGCCGAACTCACAAGACACTGCACCTCACTCTACACGTGTGTCATGGATGTCAACCCAGCTCGCATGCAGGCCTTCTACTCCATGCTCCGCCTTCCCAACATTACATTCGAACAACGCGAGGAACTGGACGAACTGATAAAGCTATCAGAAGTCTGTGGACCGTTAAAACTCTAGCAACCAGCAAGTCTTCTTGCCCAGATGGCCTGCCAGCTGAGTATTATAAAGCCTATGCTCCTATGCTGGCACCCCACCTACTTACTCTCTATGAGACATCTCTCACATCACATATCCTGCCTTAATCACTTCATGAGCCCTTATTTGTCTTGTTACCTAAACCCAACAGGGACCAACGGCGCTAGGCTCCTACCGACCTTTAGTGCTTCTCAACACGGGCTACAAAATCTTAGCCAAGATCCTGGCTGACCCGCTGGCTCCCCTGGTGCCACTGCTGGTCCATTCGGACCAAAAAGGGTTAGTCCCAGCTTGCAATGCCTCATTGAATCTGCAGCGATTCTTCTGGGTCTCAAAGTACTCCGTGTACCTTAGGCCACACCCTGGATGCTTGAGAATGCCTTCGATTAGCTGGAATGGGGTTTACTATTTGACGCACTGCCTCGCTATGGGCCTCGCTTCCTCCGAATGACTAAATTGCTTTACACCGCACCACTGGCTAGAGTAAAAACAGGTTCATATATCTGACTTGCCTGACGGTAACCTAACAAGAGCGATGACTGGTCTCAGATCCCAAATGTCTTTCTGGGGCACCCTCCAATTATCTGTCAAGGGTCGGGTAGCCTTGTTCAAAATGGTAGTCTTATTCCGGTTACTCTATTTCTTCACTAACCTTTCCCTATATATCAAAACCCCCTACTTCTGATAGTTCGAAGGCACCATGCAGAGTACATATGGTAAAAGTCGCGGTGTAGGGTAGTGCTGGCAAAAATGTAGGGCCTGCAGTGCCGAATATGTAGTAATACTGCCTGGCCTCACAACTCCAGTGGGTGGCCAGTTGGTTGGCGAGAGAGCAGCTTTCTGACACTGCAACACCGTCCAAGGCTTAGACCCGCTCCGCGGTGCTCAGACTCAATCACTCATGTGCACGTAAGAAGCCAACGGAATATCTACTAATGGAGGTTGCATACAAATGCCACTGACGTATCCTGTATCTTTTTTTAATTCTTTAAAAATTATTTGTATATTACCCATTTTAATAATACAATACAAACAAAATCAAAAGATTATAAACATAGAAAAAAAAGACATATCCCCTTACAATAAAATAACAATGAAAAGATAAAGACATAATCAGCTTAAATATTCATGCCGATCAAGATTCTAATAATACTCAACCAAAACGACAATTCACAATAAGCAATCAAATCATACAATACTTGACTTTACAATACAAGTAATTCTCCGAAGAACAACAAGGTCATCCTTCCAATATCACCGCTGCTTAGCGGATGCATCACTCTTTTCAGTTTATGCATACAAGCACCAGGTAAGGCGGTTATGTCAATCGTGGCAGTGGGTTTTCCTCCACCAATGGAGGGGTTACTGTTTGTGTTAACGTTTGAGTCTCAATGTAAGTGGCATATAGGCTTCAAAAGTTCTTCAGGCGGGTTCTAGGGGGGAGGAGCTCACTGTATACTTCTGTTTGCGTGTTGCCTTTAAAGATATCTCTGGACCATTGTTTCAATGTGGGCGTGGCCTCTGGACCAATGTATCGCCAATACTCGCTTGGCAACCAATAGTGCCATGTCTACCAAGCGCTGAATTGGTTTCTGTAGTGTTTTTTTAATATACCAGAAGTGCCAGCAGCGGGTCCGGACTGAGGTCTACCTGTGTTATTGTCTGAAGTTCTGCAAATATCTGTATCCAGTAGTTCGCTATAGGTGGGCAGAGCCATGCTAGGTGCAAAAAATCAGCCTCAGGGGCTCCGCAGCGGTCACAGTTAGGCACATCACGGAGCCCGTATTTGTGAAGGCGTATTGGCGTATGGTAGATGCGGTTCAAAAATTTAAACTGTATAAGCCTATGACGGCCATTGAGCGAGATACGTTTAGTTGCCTTGCAGCAGTATCGCCACATGTTGTCATCTATGGTCAATTCCAAGTCCGCCTGCCATTCCAGCCTGGCCTTATTGTGTCGGCCCCTATACAGCTCCTGTGTCTGGGAATATAGTCTTGCAACTAAGCGTTTAGGCGATGTAGCCTGAATCAACGCAGAGAATGAGTGCACCACCGGAGGCTCCAGCATCTCGTCCCCCAGCATCCGTCTCAGTGCTCTCCGGGCTCTGAAATAATGAAATGTAGCTAGAGGTGAGGGCTGCGGATCCCTCTATAGGAGGTCTGTCCACTCCCTGCCCTCACCATCACTGAAGAAGTCTCCTATCGTGCCTAGTCATAGAGAGTGTAATGCTGCTAGCATTTCTGGGGAAGTTAGAGTCGGCAACCAGTCACACAAGGCTATAGGGGTATTCGGTGAGTATAGTATAGTTGCCGCTTGTCTATTTAATAGGTTGTGCAATGCATGAACCGTAGCGTTAATCGAATCTAGAATAATAGTATTTCTACTTGGCGGGTGGAACAGAGCACTCGCCAAATGGGCTGGGGCTTTTGTGACGCGTTCTATGTGCGGTGGGGGAGTCTGCTGGTGCAGCCAGAAATAGGCATGTGAGGGTTGAGCAGCCCGGTAGTAGAGATCAAGATCCGGTGCACCCAACCCTCCCATTGAATAAGGCAGAACCAAGAGTTTCCAGCTCGCACGGGGTTGTTTGTTGGCCCAGGCCAATTTAATTAACAATGAACGAAGATGTTTGAAGAATTGGGCTGGCAGGACCATGGGTATATTAATAAAAAGGAAAAGAAAGCGGGGTAGGACAACCATTTTCATTCATGATATTCTTCCCAATAGAGAGAGGGGGAGGTGAATGCAGCGTGCAATGACGTCCTCTAATTTAGTAACGGCGCTACCATAATTTTCTCAGAAGACAAGGTCCGAATCTGTGTGTATTTGGATCCCCGAATAGCGAATCGGGTCAGTAGACCATTGTAACGGAAAGTCTAATTCCTCAGGGGAAGTTGCTGGAGTGAGGGGGAATATCACAGACTTCGACCAACTTATCTTAAGGCCAGATAGCTCGCCAAGTCGTACAATTTCACGCAACACGGGAGACACATTAGTGGCCGGATCCCTGACATACATGAGAGTATCGTCTGCATATGAGGACACAATGAGGTTATAGCCCGGAAATCGTATACCCCTATTGCCACGGTACTCCCGCAGTGCGCATGTCAGTGGCTCAGCCACCAGTGCATACAGCAGTGGTGACGGGGGACAACCCTGTCTAGTGCCCCTGGTTATTCCCAGGGGAGCAGTAACCGCGTCGCCCACCCTCACTCTAGCAGTGGGATTCGTATATAGTGTGCTAATTAGGCTTAGATAGACACTTCCCATCCCCATGTGCTCTGAAGTCTGCATCATGAACTTCCATTCCACCAAATCAAATGCTTTTTCAGCATCTAAATAGATTGCCGCTGCTTTAGTGGCAGGGGCAGCATGCTGTATAGCACCGAAGACTGTGCGCAGGTTATATGTAAGAGTGCGTCCTGGTATAAAACCTGTCTGTTCTACTCCCACTAGGGTTGGCATTAATGGGGCAAGTCTATTTGCAAGCACCTTGGCGAAGATCTTCGTGTCGTCGTTCAATAAGGAGAGTGGGCAGTAGGAGGAGCAACTATTTGGGGGTTTGCCAGGTTTCAGTATAACCACCAGGAGCGCCTCTCTCATTGTAGGCGGCATCTTGCCCTCTTCAGCCATCTCTTCAAAAAGAGTCAGCCAATGCGGTATCAGTAGTTCCTGGAATTCTTTGTAGAACCCCACTGTGAGTGGGCGTGGCTTGCTAAGCCAAGATGGTGGACGCACTTTAAGAGTGCTCCGGGGACCCCTCCGCCATCCGCCCGATATCCTTACCTGAATCGAGCCATCCAGCGGTGTAGTTTGCTGTGCACGTTGCGAACCAGCCCTGGCTGCATCCCTGGGACTTCCGGACCTTCGCTGAGCCGTCCCGTTGCCGAAAATCAGGGCATCGCGCCTCGCTCGCAGAATGGCAGCCCCTCTGTGGTGATTGCGGCGCTGGATGCCCCTGAGGTGCCCTCCCTGGGTCCGAGAGCGCTGCTGTGGTGAGGAGTGCACCCTGACCGCGTGTCCTGTGGTGAAGCGGCTGCCGGCCCGACAGACTCTTCCCATCGCCGCCTGGTGTTTCTTGGTCGCTGCTGGCGGGGACGGACCTGCGAGGGAGGAGCCTCGGCGGCCTGGCTCCGACTTACGGCTGAAGGCCCTCCCGGCGGCGCTGTGGCGGCCTCGGCTGCCATATCAGGCGGCGCGGGTGCGAGTGAGAGGCCGCGCTCCCACTCTGGCAGGGAGATCAGCGGAGGACTCCGGGGCCGCAGTTCCGGTGCCTGCTGAGCAGATTGCTCGCTCGCAAAATGGCGGGCCCTTTGCGGCGCTGGATGCCCCTGAGTGTGCTGCTGCGGTGAGGGGCACACCTTGGCTGCGTGTTCTGCAGAGAGGCGGCTGCCGGCCTGACGGGCTCTTCCCCTCGCCGCCTGGTGTTCTATGGTCATTGTTGGTGGGACTGGACCTGTGAGCGAGGAGCCTCGGCGGCCTGGATCTGACTCGCGGCCAGAGGCCCTCCCGGTGGCGCTGCGGCGGACTCAGCTGCCATACCGGACGGCGCGGGTGCGAGAGAGAGAGGTCGCACTCCCACTTTGGCAGGGAGAACACAGAAGATTCCGGGGCCGCAGTTCCGGTGCCTGTTGAGTGGTTGAGCCCCGGCGGGCGTCCGGGACGGCTGTTGGGTGCCCCCCGGGTGGCGTGCGCCTCATTCCTCGCCTCTCCCCCTGAAGAGTTGGCTGCCAACATCTGCACCAGTCCGGGCCCACGCTGACTCCCCGGAGGAGCGGACTTCCTGTGGCCCAGCGGCTTGGGGCCAACCATCAGTCATTGCCGGTGAGCGGGGTGCGGGTTTGGGGGTTCGGCTGCAGCATCGAGCAGCGGGAGGGGGGGGTAGGTATCGGTGCCTCCCCTCCCCCGGCCCTCTGGGGTACCCCAGGTTCTGTGTGGCTCCTCCTGAGCTCCCCGGTGGGGCCCTGGGGTGTTGGGCCGGCGGCGCATTTTGGAAACGGGGGTCCCCTGCTCCTCGGGATCTGTTCTTGCAGCGCCGTCGGCGACAACTGGGCGCAGCACCTGGCGGGGACTTGCCCTGGAGTTCCCACCCTGCCCGCTGGCGGTGCTTCCCGCCGGCCACAACCTTCTTCACTGCCTTGGTGACTTACGGGGGGTGCAGGGACATCACGCCCTACGACTGACTGCCGGGCGTTCCACGGAGGTGAGGTCGGGCTGGCCCACGCACGGAGCCCCCCCTGGGTTGTTGATCTGCTGGTCATCCATTTCCTCCACTGGGAGGCTCCACCCCGCACCCACCAGCGCCCTTACCGGAGTGCCCGTCACCGTCCCTGGCCCTGCGGACTGGGCAGTGGGGCGCTTGGCCCGGCCGCTGGTTCCGCCCTCCCCTTGCTGCACGCCTTCCCGAGTGACCCTCTGGCTCCACCGGCGGGTCTTTCGGACTGGTGAGGATTCTTAGCCCTGGTGGGGGGTGTTCACGGTTCCAGGTCCTTCGGCTTGGTCCCTGGGCTCTCGGCGGCAGTGGGACTACCCGGCAATTATGGGGAGGGACAAGGGCCTCAAGCCCACACAGGCCCCCACTCAGACGAAGATGGACCGGTTCACCACCTCCGACCCGGAACCCCCCGGGCAGGCAGCCGGGGCTCCCCATCCACCCCAGGACAGGGATCTGAACACCATTCTTCAGGCAATCAGTGCCTCGCAGGTGTCCGTCGAGGGGAAGATCGGAGAAATCAAGGTGGACGTCTCCCTCCTCCAACAGGACCTCCGCAACGCCACCGCGCGACTTGCAGAGGCCGAATCCCGCCTATCCACAGCGGAGGACGACATCTCACACTTGAAGGAGCAGGTAGCTCACCTCAGTACCCACACCAAGGAACTCCACCGGCGTGCTGAAGATGCTGAAAATAGCGCACGTCGCAATAATCTCCGCCTGGTGGGGTTTCCCGAAGGGGTTGAGTCGAATCCGGTTGCTGCCTTCGTCGAGGCCTGGTTTGCATCGTGGATGCCCAATGACGCTCTCTCTTCCTGGTTCGTGGTTGAGAGAGCCCACCGCTCTCATGCTCCCAGGCCGCCCCCCGGAGCTCCATCCCGCCCCATCATACTGAAAATCCTTAATTTTAAAGACCGGGATGCCATTCTGCGGGAGGCCCGGGCCCATGGCCCTCTCAAGTTCCAGAACCATACTGTTATGCTATTTCCAGACTACACCAGGGAGGTGCAAGATCTCCGTTGCTCGTACATGGACGTTAAAAAGAAATTGCGTGCCCTGGGCCTTCAATATCAGCTTCAGTTCCCTGCACGTCTCGGGGTCATCTTTCAGAACAAAGCTCAATTTTTCGACACACCCCAGGTGGCATGGACGTGGCTGACGGAAGAATGTCCTCTCCGCCAGAGGCGGGACCCTTCCTCGGGCCCTGCGGGCTCCCAATCCGTGAGGTCGCGGTTGCCTGGGCGCCGGCGGCGCACACATTCCCGCAGGGGGTGCCGGTCTCAGGCAGCGGCATCCAGGTCCCCAAGCATGGCAGTCCATGGAATCCAGGACTCGTCCAGCCAGTCAGGCTCTCCACACCGTGCCAGGCACCGATCTGCTGACGAGCTACTGGGGACATCCTCATTGCCGACCCGGGGGGGTTCCCCTGGGCTTGACACGGACCTCTCTCGTACTCCTACTCTCTGAGGTCCCATTGTGCTAGGTCTGCTGCATCTCGGCAACTAGGTGGGACTCTCTCCTGACGAAGAACTTGAACATTGGTAGAGTGTCACGCTCACCCCCTAGTTCCGTTTGGCCGATTCACGGCTCATCCGCCCACATGGAGGGGTCCTCCACGCAACCAACCCGAGCGTTTTAGTTTGGTTACTGTTACAATGGGGGGTCGACAGATACTTCCATTCCTGAAGTGTAGGGAGGGGGTAGGGGGGGGAGGGGGGGAAAGTTTGGTACTGGTTTTCCTTAGGTTGTTGTTGTTTTTGTTGTTTTTCTATTTCAGCTCCCACGGATCCTCTCGCGCCGACCCACCGGGGGCCAGGCATGAGCTCGCTGCATTTGCTCACCCAAACAGAGGCAGGCTTCCACGCGCACTTCCATGTTCACGTAGGGATGCACGACCCAGATCTACGTTCCACCCGCCGTGACTGCTACACTTACTCCTAGGGCGTCCCTTCACGTCTTATCATGGAATGTTAACAGTCTCTTGGACCGGGTTAAACGTACGGCGGTCCTACGCTATGCGCAGCGCCTTGGCGTAGACGTCCTCTTACTTCAAGAGACGCACCTGATGGGTAACTGTTGGCCCTTCCTGGCACGCTACGGGTACGACCGAGTGTGGCACTCTAGCTTCTCTAGAGGTTCCCGAGGGGTGGCGGTCCTTCTAAAGCGTACTCTGCCCTTTGTACTCACACAGGTCTTTCACGACCCTCATGGCTTATCGGTGACCCTTTGCGGCTTGCTGGTCGGCTCCCCCCTCTACCTTATGTCCGTCTACTCCCCCCCCATGATGCTGGCTGTTACCCTTAAACACACCGTGGCCCACCTGCACGCTTTGCCTCTGGGATCTACTATCATTGGAGGTGACTTTAATGCGGTCTCCTTTCCGGCCGTTGATACTACGGGCCCTCCTTCCTCCACTAGATTGGCGCAGGCGAAACAGCTACAGAACTGGGCTTATGCGATGCGTGGCGCACCTGGCACCCCCATACCGCCCAATTTACCCATACCTCTGCAGCGCACCACACACAGGCAGGCATTGACGCGATCTTTGTCCCTTCGGTTGACTGCGCTGGGATTGTTGATGTCCAGATCCTTCCTAGGGGGATTTCTGACCACTCCCCGGTGCTTCTTAGTGCCGGGGCTCCCCCCCCTCTGCCCGCCAAACATGGAGAATAAATGCCTGGTTCCTCCAAGATAAAGAAGTCAAAAAGGTGGTGGGGAGGGAGCTCAAGCAATACTTCCTTACCAACGATGGCGCGGTGGCTTCCCCGGGTACCTTATGGGAGGCGGGGAAGGCTACTATTCGGGGTGTTGCAAAGGGTCAGCTTCGGAGTCAGAGACGGGTGCAGTTGCAGGAAATTACCTCGCGGGAGGCACAGGCGCTCCACCTTGAGCACTCCCTTTCTCTGTCCGACGACGCGGTCCAGGTCCGACAACTCACCCATCTCCGGGCCGAGATCAGGCAGTTATCCTTAGATGCTGCTAAGCTCCTTTGGAGATCGTCCGTGGCAAGAGTATACGGCTGGGGAGATAAAAACGGTACGATCCTGCATCGCCTGGCCACATATCCTAGAGCCAACCGCATTATCCCGGAAGTAGTGGACGACGAGGGTGCAGTGCACAGCGCTCCACTAGTGATGACACGCGTCTTCGCCTGTTATTACCAACGCCTTTACGCTGCGCGGACCCCTGGTATATCCCTCTCAGCCTTCCTCGAGCAAGGACAGGTGCGTCTCCCTCGGCTGACTCCCGCCGCTCAGAAGAACCTAGACTACCCCATTACTCGGGAAGAAATTGACGCAGCGATCTCCCACGTCTCGTCGGGCAAGACCCCGGGCCCAGACGGCCTTCCCCAAGAATACTATGCGTTATATCGGGAGACTCTTGTGCCCCGCCTGGCCGATCTATACGAGGAAGCTCTGGAGAACGGTTCCTTCCCAGCCGAGACGGATATTGCCACCATCGTGGTCCTACCGAAATCCCACCCACCTTCTCGTCACTGCGCGGACTATCGCCCCATCTCCCTTATCAACACGGAGATCAAGTTGTATGCTGCCATACTCGCGCAGCGACTGAAGCCATATCTGTCCCTGCTGGTTCACCCCGACCAATGTGGCTTTATGCCCGGGCGTGGGACCAGACACTGTCTTCGGAGGTTACAGCTGGCTCTGGCCCACCGGCACCTCCTCACTCCATACCTAGCACTCCTTTTTATAGACTTCGAAAAAGCCTTCGATTCGGTGGACTGGGTATACCTATTGGACGTGCTGGCCGAGATGGGGTTTGGGCCCCACTTTCAGGCTCTGGTCCGTGTCCTATATGACCACCCACAAGCGCGGGTGTTGGTTAACGGAGTGCTATCTGAGGCCTTCCCTATTACCAGGGGGACAAGGCAGGGTTGCCCTCTTTCCCCCCTGCTCTTCGTCTTGGCGATGGAGCCCCTGGCACCTCGGGTGCGGGCTGACGATTGCCTCTACGGCTGGGAATGGCCCAATACAGAGGCGGATAAGATTGCCCTATATGCCGATGATGTCCTGGTCTTTCTGGCCGAACCTGCTGTATCCGAGCCGCGGTGCCTTCAGATCTTGCAGTCCTTTGGGCAAGCATCTGGTCTCCGGCTGCATCCTGGGAAATCGGCACTGGTCCCACTGCACCTGTCCAGGGACTGTTACGATTGTCAATCCACCATACCGCTTTGGCGTCACTCGGTCAAATATTTGGGGATTTGGGTCACCCTTCTTCCTGAACTGGGATGGTCTCTTAATGTAGCCCCATTGGTAAAGAAGGCCAAGGAGGACCTTCAGAAATGGAAGGCGCTACCTCTGAATCCCCTGTTCAAAATGATGATCCTTCCCAGATTCCTCTACGTCCTTCAGAATGCCCCTTTCAGCTTCTCTAGAACCTGGTTCAGGGAACTGGATAGTCTCGCTACTAGATTTCTTTGGAATGGGGGGAGGGCGCGCTTGGCATTGACCACCTGCCAGATCCCCTCCTTTGATGGGGGTATGGGGATGACGCATCTGTATCTTTACTTTTTGGCGGCGCGTCTCCTGGTGATCCACGACTGGTTCAACGGGGGCTGGTCCGACCCTGCCTATCGGCTCGAGCTGAGCGAATTGGGCTTACCCAAAATCCAATACATGATGTACGGGGGAACCATTCCGTCTCAGTTGCCTGACGCGACACGTTCCGTGCTGCTGGCCTGGCGGGCTTCTCTACGCCACACCCGCTGGACGCGTAGGCTGACCCAATGCACACCCCTCTGGCAGGGAACGTGGCTTCATGAAGTTAGTGGGCTGCGGGGTTTAAATCGTGGGACCTTATCTGAATTTCGCAACTTGGGGATGCCTGGGCCAATGGCCACCTGCGTTCATTCCAAGCACTCCGGGCCCGTTACTCCCTTCATTCATCCCAATTCTATAGATACCTGCAGCTGCGGCATGCCCTCCACACACATCTCACAGGCGAGACCAGGCTCCCAGGGCACAGCCCTTCCGAGGCGCAAACTATGTTGGGAGACTTGGGCAAAGGGGGTATCTCCCGCATTTATCACACTCTTGTCAATAACACTCCCACTTCGCTGGATAAGTTGCGGGACCAATGGGCAGAGTGGGTGGGCCCTCTTGACGAGGCAGATTGGCGGGACGCCCTTATGGCTCCAAAGACAATTACAGCTTCTGCCAAGCTCAGGCTGATCCAGTTATACTACCTGCATGCCGCCTATCTCACGCCCATGCGCCTTTATCGTGCGGGCCTGTGCTCAAATGCGTCCTGCGCTCGGTGCGGCCACGCTCCTGCTGATTTCTTCCATGTGGTGTGCGTGCCCCCATCTGGCGCGATTTTGGGGATCCATTGCAGATGAACTTACGGGGGTTTTAGGATGGACGGTCCCCCATGACCCACGTCACTCCTTACTGGGGATCACAGACGGGCTAGATGGGACCAGAAATAAAAAGATATTCTTCAACACGGCCATGATTGTAGCCAAGCACGACATAGCGGCGGCATGGAAAAGCCCTGACTCACCCGACCCTGGGAGATGGCGTGGGGGGGTGGATTGGTGCGCGACCCAAGAGAGAACCCTGTACATGGCAAGAGGATGTCCCAGGAAGTACCGTAGGGTATGGGGCAAATGGCTGGAATGACCACTATCAAATGTTAAACTTCTGTGCTTGTGCGCGCCTGACGGGACAGGGTATCGTGGGATGTCATGCTTTTGTAAATGCTTATGATTTAACGTGCTCCGTGGTATTGCTGATCTTCCGTTCCTTTTACGTTTTTGTTATGTGTAATTTCTCTCAAACCAATAAAAATTTGTTTATCAAAAAAAAAAAAAGAACCCCACTGTGAGTCCATCTTGTCCTGGCGCACTACCAGAACACATCGCGGAAATAGCAGCTCTTATTTCCCACGTCTCCAGCGGGTGCATCAAGTATTCTCTATGGTTATCTAGTAGCCAGGGTAGTTTAATATACTCCATATATTCCAATATATCAGTTTGTGTAGTATTGGACCTTAATTGGTAAAGATCCGCATAATGCATCCGAAAACATTCCACCAGCGCATCTGTATCTGTCAGCACCTCCCCACTATCAGTCGTCAATTCTATAGGGTGCGACGGCGCTCTACGGCCTTGCATGAGATTGGCGAGGAAGGCGCCTGGGCGTTCTCCCTCTCCATATACCCTTGCCACAGAATATTTACCCAGGAGCTTTACCTACCTATCGGCCTCAGTGTGGTATTCTTCTAGTGTGGCTTTTAGCGTGGCTTGTAGTGTGAGATCGTCATTGGTCAGTGTCGCTCTTTCCAGACCCGCTAGAGTTTGTTCTAATCGCTGTAACCGGTCCCTAATCGATTTGAGCACACCAGAGTGCTTGGATATCGCTACACCCCGTACATAGACCTTAAAAGTCTCCCAAACCGTGGTGAAGTGTGGACGAGAGCCTATATTGGTCTCAAAGCAGGTTTCCATAGCCTCCAGCATCTTAGCCCTAAACAGCTCATCCAGTAATGCATTGGGAGGAAATCGCCAAGTAAAAGGAGGGGGGTCTTTTGGCTAGGGCGAGTCAAAGCCAGGAGCACCGGGGAATGGTCAGAGTACGTTCGGGGGATCACCTCACATTCTCTAATAGTACTCTTTAGCGACCTTGGTAGGAACCAATAATCAATTCTGGTGTGAAGGTTATGGGGTTCAGAGTAGTGCGTGAAGCCCACAGCCGGGGGGGGGGGGAACAGAAACGCCAGGCATCAAATATGTTTAATTCCGTAAGGGTATCTAAAATTACCTCTGCAGTCTGTGTACGACTTCGTGGTGGGCCTCCAGAGCGATCAAGGTCAGGATGCAGTGTGCAGTTAAAGTCTCCCCCCTAAATCTGTGGTGTGTCAGGTAAGTGTCTAGTTATGGTCAGGAGATCAGAGTAAAATTGTGGGCAGTCATGGTTAGGACCATAAACATTTATTAATAAGTAGTCTGCGCCTAACCCACTGCATCTGGACACCACATATCGACCGTTGGCATCTGTATATAGTTCTTCGAGTGTAAGTCTGGATGTGGGATTGACCCACGTCATTACCCCTCGGGCATGAGAGGTGAATCCTGCTGTGTGAAACGTACCCCTAATCCTACTTCTGAGCTGCGGGAGATCTGCCGCAGGGAGGCGTGTCTCCTGGAGGAGAGCCACATCCACGTTGTGTCTCTTGAGATAGGACATAACCTTCCTGGTCTTACGTTGGTCGTTTAGGCCTCTAACGTTCCACATCAGGAGCCTCAGTTCAATTTCCACTGACTATAGCAGTGCGATAGTATCCTGCGTGTATTGTGTCCCCGGTTTACGTGCTTGAGCCTGTTCACTATGTGTCAGGATCATGGTGCGTCCTCTGTGTCGTGTAGGTCCTACCATTGTATCCAGAATTACAAATTGCATAAAGAAACCCATGTGAATAATAAAAGGAAAGAAAAGGAACAAATCAAAAACAAAAATGCAATTACTCACATACAATCCCACCTCCCTCCACCTACACCATGCCATCCCCAACTGGGCATCGTTAAATGTCTCCTCTGCCCTCCCAAATTGAAAACTATCCCATTGAGCAACCATGCTGTGTGTAACACGCAGGGGCGGATGTTACCTAAGCACAGCGATGAAACCATCAGCGTCAATCCACATATGAATTAAAAAAAAAAAAAAGAAATGGCATGTCAACTAACCATTTAGAAACATTGGTCTAATTGTTACGTATAAACGTAGTATAGTAGAGCCACCCACTGATACTATTCTAGGCATCCTACCCCGGGTCTATCTCCACCCAATTACAGTAACTGTCGCTGTTATCAAGTTTTTCAAACTGTACCATTTTTACTTGCCGTTAGTCTAGACATCCATACTCCATTCAGCAGCATACCAATGTCAGTGAGGATGAAGAGCGCCGCGGCGCCCAATGCACCAGGCCCCCTTTACAACTAAGATGTCACAGCATAAGGAGGTCGCAAATATATTATGAGAGGAACAAATTGCCAGCATTCTAGTCATTGTCTCGAGAGAGCTCCCTCTTGCTTCCGCCTCCGCCGCTGCTCCTTCCTGCTTCGATTCCTGTCTCGCCTTTTTGAGTAAGTCTTTAATTACTTTCTGCAGTGACTTCGGATCTGTGAAAATACGTGTGGAGCCATTCATGTTGACCCTCAGCTTGGCTGGATTGAGCATAGCATACGTGATGTTGTGGTCCCAGAGTTGTCTTTTGAGGGGGTTAAATTGGTGACGGGCCTCTTGTACTCGTGCCGTGAAGTCTGGATAGAGGGAGATGGCAGCTCCCTCATATCGAAGTTCGCCTAGTTCTCTGGTGCGCCTCAAGGCCGAGTCATGGACCCGGTAATTCAGGAGTTTAGCACCTACCGGGCGCGGTGGGGCACCCGGGACAGGCCTCAACCCCAGTGAGCGGTGAGCTCTTTCAACTACAAACATGTTCGAGAATGTCTTGCGGCCCATCAGAGAGATCAAGAGCTTTTCAATGAATTGTTCTACATTTCCCATCAGGGTCGTTTCCGGAAGGCCTGTTATGCGTAAATTACTGCGGCGGGAGCGGGCCTCTAAATCCTCCGTCTTTTCTTGTATGTCCGTGATGGTTTTGGCCATTTGCTTCTGTATTTGGTCCGTTTAGGTTTGAGCCTCTTCAACCTACGTGATCCGTCTCTCTGCCATGTCTGTTCGCTCCGCTTGTTTGTCGAGCCTCTCTGTCATCCAATTCATACGATAGACCAGGGAGTCTATTTTCCCAACCATCCTCATCAGACTTTTTGGGATAGTGGCAAACATTTGTTTCACGCCGCCGGCGTCCTCCTCCGATGCATCTGTCCTGGTGTCTGCTGATCGTGCCCGATCCATTTTTTTATGTCTGGTGGCTTTAGCCTCAAACGGTAGCTTAGTTTGTGTTTTGTCTACTCTTCCCATGGCTCCGGCTGGTGGTCCTGCAGTGCAGCAATGCTTGGTCCAAGGCGTAGGGGAATTAGCTGTTGCGCTTTGGCGAAATCCCAGTTAAGTCATACCAGCAAGCAAATTGGCCAGGGATGATGCGCTCCTCCCGCGTGGTAAGTAAGTAGTGTGATCAACGCTTCCCACCAGCAAGTTCCTGAGCCAGCAATAAGAGGAAGTGGACTAGTGGGCAAGACCCTCTATTGGCCCGCCATGCAAAGCCCCAACTCCGGCACACAGGCAGGTTTTCAGAGAAGGGCCGCAAGGCGCCCGACTGCCACTGCTCCTTAACACAGCAGTCAGGCCTCACCTCCCGCCGTGGCTCATGCGGTTGTCCTATCAGGCCCAGAGCACATCAATCTGCAGCGCCGCTACCGATGAGCATTTATCCGCCGTTTTCATTGCCGGATGCGGGTTAGGTGACAGGATAATCTTGGTGTGGCGCCGATGGCTCGCGGAGCTCTCTTTCTACGCAGCCATCTTGCATTGCGGCAAGTTCCGCCCCCGACGTATCCTGTATCTTACCTGATCCCTTCCCCTTTACGCGCCGGCGCTGCCATTGTTGGGCACGCCAAGAAGCAATGTGCACCTCATCAGCTGAGCTTTCTACGACATGTGACTACTCAGCTGGCTGCCTGCACATGCCGCACAAACCTGCACACATGGGAGGCATGCATCCTAGGACTCATTCGCAGAAATAAAGAAACAAAGGGTAACATCTCAATTTCTTGATCTTGGTCTGACAGCAGCTAAATGCTTAATCACCAGGCTATAGAAGCCACCCAAACCACACCCACCACTGGCATGGCGGCAATGGTTACTGGTGTGGGCGCAAGGTCAAAAGTGTCACACTACACAAAGATACTCTGGGGCTGCGTAAAATAACTATAGCCGTTAACTGAGACACTATACTACATGACTTCCAACTGGATCAGCACTCAGACTCCGAGCACATCGACGTGGAGACAGAGGCTAGTGGGATAGAAAGTGACTTAGTTTATTGCTCCACACTACACAACCATGGTAACAGCATTGTGTTAGCTCACACCAGTAGCAGATGATCGGCAGGGGCATTAATGGATTGTATGTGCATTGACATTGATATTATTTTCATGGCTGGGGATTTGTAGCGAGCAGAGGTCAGAGGGGGAAACCCAAGTTGGACTGGTCTGTATCTTTGTTCCACATTGTTATTTACTTTACTTTCCCTCCTTCAAAAATGTGATGTACCACAGTATCAATGACCCAGTGATGGGCCTTCTCCCGTGATCTCACCCCATAATCTCGGTCCAGCAGGCGGTGGTATTATCCTCGCTGTACTCCCCAATGCAGTTTCCGGCTAATGTATTAACATATGTATTTCTCCTATTTGCGGTGAACGTTGACTACTTAACTATTCGTGCTTTTTTTTGTTTGTTTTCATATACCACGTGTAATAACATTAATGAACCACTGATGATGTTACCAATCCTTGAGCTGTAACCTCCTTAAATGTAAACTTGTTTCTGCATCGAAATTCAATAAAACAGATTTAAACAAAAAATAGAGAAGGGGCATCAACTATAGGGTATAGATAAGGAGCACCAACGGTGTAATATCATGAATGGACACTGACTGGGGGTTATAAAGAAAGGACATCAACTATGGGAAATAGAGAAGGAGCACCAACTGTGTAATATCATGAATAATCACTGACTGTGGGTTACAGAGAAAGGACACCAGCAATGGGGAATAGAGAGAGCACAAACTGTGTAATACAGTGAATGAGCACTGAAGGGCCACTCTGAATCCAGCAATGCCCGAAAACCTGAGACCTAGCTCGCTGCTCCCCTTTTTTGCAAAACTGGCGGGAAAGCATGTAAATATCCAACTCACTAATTTCATAGACGCCAATATTCTGCTACCTTCGTCACAGTCAGGCTTTCGAGCCCAGCACTCTACGGAGTCAGCTCTCTTACTAGCCACAGAAACACTCAGACACCGGGCAGACACGGATCAGATAACAGCACTAATAATGCTGGACCTCAGTGCGGCATTCAACACCGTGTCCTCTTAGAGCGGCTGTGGAACTGCGGTGTCAGAGGTCTCACACTGATTTGGCTGGCTTCCTTCCTTCAAAACCGCACCTTTAAAGTAGCTTAAAAACCTTTCTCCTCTGAAACACTGCCCCTGCCGCAGGGGGTGCTGCAGGGCTCTACTTTGAGCCCTACCTTATTCAATCTATATATGAGCCACCTGGCAGAGATCGTCAAGCGACACAATCTAACCATTGTGTCTTATACTAACGATACACAACTGAATGTCACTCTGTCCCAGGAGGTGGATGGTGCGGCCACCCAATTCAGGCTATGCCTGATGGAGCTGGCACAGTGGATGAATAAGGGCTGTCTCCAACTAAATGAGCATAAGACGGAGGCTCTCATTGTAGGCAAAGTCCCTTCTATCTGGTCCTCTACATGGTGGCCGGACATCTTAGGTCCCACCCTAACTCCAAAGCAAAAAGTAAAGAACTTGGGTGTTTGGTTCGACCCTATGCTGACTTTCGACAGTCAAATAGCATGTGTTGCAGGAAAGTGTTTCGGCACTCTAAAAGTCTTGAAGAAGGTTATGGACCTTATACCCCCAGAAAAACTTTAGTTCAGGCACTGGTCACAAGCCCGCTGGACTATTGCAATCTTCTCTATCTTCGGGTCTCTCGAGGCACACTGCAGAAGCTGCAGCGAGTTCAGAATGCGGCAGCACGCTTAGTGCTGAATTCATCTTGTTGCACGCCATCTCTGCCAGCTCTTGCTGGGTTGCACTGACTGTCATTAAACAAGAGAGTCTCCTTTAAAGCAGTGGTCCTGTGTCACATGATTCTTAATGACAGGGGTCCCCGGCATCTGTCATCCATGGTGCAACCTTATTGTCCCAGCCGCAGTCTTAGATCTTCCAGAGCTAAGTTGCCTATGGTGGCTTTTGTGCCTTTGGCGTTCGAGCGGCCAAGATGTGGAACACTCTACCCTCCCATGTTAGGATGAAGTCTTTGGAAATAGCCTTCTGCAAGATGCTCAAAACTTGGCTATTTCAGACACAGTAAGATCTTTGGTGGAGTACCACTGTTCAATATGGCTTGTTACTGATGTAAGGTTACATTTGGCGGTAGGTAAATAGGCCAACCCTAGGGCGGATGACAAGCCTCTGGGCGTAACCATGCGCTTTAGAAATCAAACTATTATTATTACCACTGACTGTGGGTTATAAAGACAGGACCCCAACTATGGAAAACAGAGAAAGAGCACCAGCTGTGTAATATAGTGAGTGAGCACGGACTGTGTGTTGTAAAGAAAGGACACCAACTATGTGGTAAAGAAAAGCAACAACTGTGTAATACAGTGATTAGTGACTTTGGGTTATATAGAAGGGACATCAACTATGGGGAATAGAGAAGGAGCACCAACTGTGTAATATCGTGAATGGGCACTGACTGTGAATTACAGAGAACTTACACCAACTATGACGTACAGAGAAGCAGGAACAACTATGTAATATAATGAATGAGCACTGACTGTGGGATATGAAGAAGGGGCACCAACTATGGCGTACAGAGAAGGAGCATCAACTGTAATATAATGAATGAGCACTGAGACAACTGGGGATATAACAATGAGTCACTGACCATGAAGTATAACTAATAAAGAACTGTGGAAAATAGCAAATGAGCACCAACTTTAGGGTACCGAAAAGAGGCACCATCCATTGTGGGAGGTTTTGAAGGGCAAGGGCATTATGACATTTTACAGATTTGCTGTAGTTTTCATCATCGGTTGAATCATTTTCAAAAATCCATGAAAAACGTTTCTGCTTCCAAAAGTTCAAACACATTTGGCATGGAAAATATGAATGATTTTCAAAGCACTAAAAACCTGCCTACGTTAACCTGTTCACTGTGACATTTCCAGCTAAAAAAGGTGTTAATTCCTCAACAATGTACAGAGCCATACATATCAGAATTGTCTGACAGTTTCAGAATCACAGACCATGATATTAATACCCTTAACGTGATAGGTAGCAGGGCCCTTGTGAAAAGTAAATAACCAGCAAGAGAGATGAGTGGCAGTTTCGTCTCTGGACCACAAGTCATTTTATGAATATTTCTAATGTGAGAGGTAGGACTGTGCCTGTGACAAGTAAATCACCAGCAAGAAACAAACACGCACTGGCATAGCATAATAGGACATGGATCTAAAAAGGCCAAGCTATTGGCTTTGTAAATGCTTTCTTAATTGCTTATCTCATACCCATGTTATGTTAAAATAACTTTTAAAGCGCACAAATACCCATGGGTGTCTTGGCGCTAGCTGAACTTAAGCATGCAGAATTAGGACCATATTAGTTTTTATAGAGCCATGTCTTGAACTCCTTCCTAAATGCAAGAAGGGATGGGATAGCTCTGAGGTGGGTAGGAAGACTATTCCATAGCTTGTCTGTACTGGCGACAAATCTCCTACCACCCCAGTTCGCTTTTCTGAGGATTGTAAGCGTCTGGATGCAGCGGAATGCAGGGGTTTGTTGGTGATTTACCACTGGAAGGAGTGCCACAGGAATTCAGGTCCTACGTGGTGCAGGCTTTGTGTGACAAGAAGAGGGCCTTAAATTTGATCCACTTGTGGACCTGGAACCAATGTAGCTTTCAGATTCCGGGGGCAATTGAGTGAAATTTTGGGAGGTCTAGAAACATTCTGGCTGCTGCGTTCTGGACTAACTGAAGACTTCAAAAAACAATTCTTGTAGGTTCATGGAGAGGCCATTGCAATAGTCCAATTTTGAGAGGACTAAGGCCATGAACACATTCTACCTGGTCTCATCAGGAATGTAGGGAACAATTTTCTCAATCATCCTTAGAGTACGAAAGGGGGACGAAATACTGTGGAGACTTGGGCTCCATATTTGAGCTTGTCATCAATAGGGAAGCCCAGGTTTTTGGCTTTGGTCACAGGTATGGGTGGGGGTTGAGTTTATCAGGCCACCAGGCTGGGCGCCAGGAGGGGAAGAGATCCTGAACTATACTTCTTCAGATTTTCCAGAATTGAGTTTTAGACAGTGTCTACTCATCCAGAGACTGACTGCTCTCATACAGTCCTGGAAACGTAGGGGACCTGAGGGGTCTTTGTCAAGGGCTGTAACTACCAATTGGGTGACATCAGCACAAGAGGTAGGATGTAGGTTGAAACTGTTAATTAGAGGAGCCATTTAAGAGACCTAGATATTAAAAAGTGTGGAGCTCAGCGAGGATCCCTCAGGGACCCGCAAAGCAGAGTAAAAGGTGAGGATTCAAATTGGCTCAAGGTCAGCGTTTGGGTCCTGTTTGAAAGTACAGATGTTAAGCAGGGAGAGGGCCTTGTCTTTTACCCCTATGGCAGTCAGATGGTGGATCAGGGTCTTACGATCCACCGTATCGAAGGCCGCAGATAGGTCAGAGGAGAATGAGGGTGCTTGATCTACCCTCTGTCTAAGGCAGCTCTTATCTCTTCTGTGGTTTTAATGAGGGCAGTCTCTGTGCTGTGCCCTGGTCTAAAACCTGTGCTGTGCCCTGGTCTAAAACCGAACCAGGTAGAGTCCAGCAAGAGGTTGTCTAGGATAAACTTTAAAAGTTCTGAGTTCATGATTTTTTTCAGCAATTTTCGCGGGGAGGGGAAGATGTGAGATAGGATGGTAATTATTAAGATCGGTAGCATCAAGATTGGACTTTTTTTATTAGCAGAAGGATGGAGGCTTGTTTCCACCTGGTTGGAAACACACCCGATGAGAACATCGTGTTGAAAATGGCTGAAAGATTGGTGGAGATAAGTTCCGGTACAAGCTTAAGTACCCTGTGGGAGGGATAAGGGGGGGGGGGGCATGGGTGTTAGGGGACCCTGATTTTGCTACAAACAGGAGTGAGGCCCCTTGATTCCTTGATTGGGAGACATGGGAGAAAATTCAGAGAGAGGGGGGTAGCACTGGTCTGTCTGAGGGCTCAGCTCGTTGGTGGCTTCAGTATGAGAAGTGTCGAATCTATTGAAGATTTGGTTAACCTTGTCTTTGAAGGTGAAGGTCAGCGTTTCACAAAACTGTTGGCTATGTGCGGTCAAATGGTTTTTTGAGGCAGGGGTAAGCTTAGTGAAAACTTGAAAAGGTTTCTTATTGGAGTTGGACGCATTTTCATCTGTATATAAAAATTACTTTTTTATTTGATGAAAGGATTTTTGTATTTGGCTAATACTAATCTGTAAGAGTGTTTTTCTTGGGCATCGTTGTGCTTTCACCAGCACCTTTGTTGCCTTCTGCAGGCTTGTTTCTCCAATCTCAGGGCTTTGGAGAACCAGGGAGCAGACGGTTCCTTCCCGTTAGTGTGTGAGGAATTGGGAGAAGCTAATTTACGGAAGGTGGAATTAAGCCAGTCTGTGCAGTAGGTAGATGCTAGATCGGCGTCAGGAGGCAAGGCAGGTTGATTCTGTGCAAAGAGCTGGGGTAGTGTGTCAATGTCTAACGTGTGCCAGGCACCGTGAGTAGTAGACTCGACTGGCCTAGAATGGTCGTAAATTTTAAAAGGTGTATTAAGTTACAAAATTATGGCTTGGTGGTCAGACCAAATGAGAGGGAGAACCGTTTTAATTGTAATGTAAGGATTACTGGTAAAGAGGCCATTGAGGGTGTGACCAGCTGAGTGTGTGGAATCCTTAATGAGTTGGCTGAGTCCTAGTAATGAGGAAATTACCAAGAGGGCTTCTGTGTCTTTGTCATCATTGTCTTCCAAATGAAAATTGAGTCACCAAGAATAGTGAAGTTGTCGGATCGGACACTGTCCTCATTTAGTGACTGAAACTTATGCAGAAAGTTGTTTTTGGCGACTGGAGCTGATATAGAAGTATGCCATTAAAAGTTGGTTGCTTACGGCAGCCTAGTTTGAAATCAAATGCTTCACATTTGCTGGAGGAAGCAGCAGTACAGTTAGCAGTAAGGCAACTGCGGTATATCAGAGCGAGGCCTCTGCCTCTTTTTACAGGTATCAAGTCTAAACAGAGAGTAGCCCGCCGGAAGAGCCACCGTGAAATTCGGGTTGGATGCCTCGTCACCCCAAGTTTCAGAAATAAATAACACACATATGTCTCCTGAAGCACGAACAGGTCTGGCTGGCAATGCTGCAATAAGTTTTCTATTAAAGAAAATTAATTCCAAGATGGCTGCCGATCTATACCTGTGCATCGTGAAGCATACATGTATGTGTGAGCAGGTGCTATGATGCACCATGCCCATTTTTAATTTACTGTTCGGAAATGGAGGACACAGACAGCTAACAAAGCCATCTTATCTTGAGAAGGAGCTTTCCCAAAGACTGATTCAAGCATAAGTTATGCATTGGAAACAACAGGTCTGCCACAAGACTGACACGAGTCTGTAGCTGTGATCTAATGAAGCCCTGACTTGGAGACAAGCATAGCTGACCCCTAAGGACTTACAAATCCTTCTAGAAAAGTATTCTTTTTCTTACAGAGTTCTAGCTCCTTCTCCTTCCGTTATATACGCGCCTTAGTCCCACAGGTCCTGTTTTCTTTGCCTTACTTTGGACTCTAACTGCAGGAGTCAGGTAAAGTTAGGAAGTAGGCTTGCAAATGTTTGTTGTTTTATTGTTCTGTTGCTGCCTGTACAGATATGACTGGGCATGTGCCTGTAGTGATTGTGTATTACCTGCCATAAGAGATTTCCGACCATTATACAATCAGAGGAGGAAGAAGTCGTGACAAAGCCATTAGGTTTGTGCTGAATTTTTTGAGCAAATTAGCATAATGTTCGCAGGAAAAATAAAGAATGCATGCATTTATTTGCTTGTACATTTAACAGAAAAAGGTAATTTTTTGCAGTGCCAAAAGTTAATAAACGTGCATAGTGTGAAAATGTAGACTACATTAGTTAGCTATTCTAATTTGATGTCCAAACGTACAATTATGCTATTAGCAAGCTTAAGAAGAAAGTGTGTTGCTTGCTGGTCTTATTTACTTAGGTGCATTTAGGAGAAATTGAGCCTCAAGGCCTGATTTTGAGTTTGCGGGCAAGTACTCCGTAACAACGGCAGGGATAACCTGACAGTCTTATTACAAGTGTATTGTACCCTAAGACACTTGTAATATGAGGGCTAAGACGTCCACCAAACTCTAAATTAGGCCCCACGTTTCCAGATTTCAAGGCCATACTTCATTGCATCTCCACACCAAGACTAAAGAAGTAAAATCATTAGAAAACTAACAAAAACAAAATATGAAACCTCATGAAAGCCGGGCTTACATGAAAAGTGATATAGGAAGCTATAAATAAGGTCTTTGGTAAAGTGTCCATATAGAAAAATATTTTAAAAAAGCAAAATTTCTGCCAACGGAGAGCACAAATTCCTACAAAATAACTACAAGGAAGCTTGAAAATATGTTAACATTCAGCGACTCAACTTGAAAGCACTAAAAAACGTATTGGCAATGCCAACAGTTCTGGTCTAAGAATGAAAATGCTTCTTCAATTAATGATGGGCTGAGGTACTGTCATCATCATAGTGTACTCTGTCACTCATCCGTGCACTCATGCATCCACATTCTACCCACTGACTCATTTTTGCTTTCACCGACTTACACAGGCACAATAAAACACACACACCAACTCAAGAACATATGCACAGAAGGCAAATCCTTGCAATAACAAATTAAATTGAATATAACAGGTGGCTGTTTTGCAATGATGCTGTAAGTAGTATATAGTTGTTTTAAAGCCACGTTTATAACCAACATGTTGGCCATCTGGTAATGGTAAACAATCATACACTATGAACAGTACCATTTGGAATGCGGCACGCTGCAGATAAAATGAGCGGCAAGCAAGTGGCTCATTAACACTGTCTGGGGAGGCAGGGGAGCTGTAGTATGCTCTTAAAAATGAAAATTAAAAGAGAAGGAAATAATTGACAGAGGGCCTATAAAAAGAGAAAAGGGCAAACTAAAGGACAGGCCCTCCTGCCTGGGCACATTTTCAGGCAGATGTGAACATGTGATCCAACAAATGCTATCACTCACAGGACAAGAAAGCCAATGCCTGAGGTGGGCTGACCCATTCATTGGCTTGCGCTGTACACAGTTTTTGATGGAAGCAGAGTGTAAATGGCATTCATCGACACCAATGG
This sequence comes from Triturus cristatus, assembly GCF_964204655.1. Lineage (NCBI taxonomy): Eukaryota > Metazoa > Chordata > Amphibia > Caudata > Salamandridae > Triturus > Triturus cristatus. The sequence continues at coordinate 263,004,443 of NC_140585.1, forward strand.
CAGAAAAGACCCGACATGCCAATGCTCCTATATATATATATGTGTGTAGATATTAAGTTCATTATTTGATATTGACAACTGTTAGTCAGACATTCCAGAGAAATTTTAGCAATAATTATTAGAGTGCAAATCCTCCATATCTAGGATTTCTGAATGTAGTTATTCTGTACCAAAATTGTTGAATACTAAGGGAATCTGAGAAATTTCCTGCAACAAAATGCTTGTCTGCAGGCATCAACATGGTGCAATAAGAATCCACCCTTTAAGGTCTGACGTGTTTCATAATAAATAATTCTGATGGCTGCTTCTAACCACACATTTATCACCTTTAGAACATTCCCAGAGACGAGGCTAAATTTGGAAATCTTAAAATGAGACTAGATATGGAAATCTTAAATCAATGGCTCCTGTGAGCTGATAGGCGGCAACTAATGACTCAGGGATGGGCTTACGCCACCTCAGACGTGATGGTGCAGAGCTGCATATATTTTTTATTTTAAAAGATTTATATAGTGTGAACATGATCCCTGGAGGTATAAGAGCGCTTTACAATTTGGCAATCACAAAAGGTATAGAAGTAAATCAAAAGAAGATTCAGGACACCTGTACCAGCTTAGAGGAAAATTTGTCTGTATTGGCACATCGGATGGAGGCCCTGGAAAGTAAAGTGGGGGAGTTGGGGTTGGAGGTGAAGGATAACACTCAGGAAGTGGTCAGGTTGAAGCAAAGAGAAAGGGATCTGACGGACAGACTGGAGAGACTTGAAAACAATGCCAGAAGGAATAACATCAGGATTCTGGACTTGAGAGAAGGGCTGGAAGGAGATAACATCAAAACCTATGTCATGGACATCTTGACTAAAGCCTTCCCGCAGGTTGCTGCGGCATCGGTCTGGGAAACTGAGATCCAGAGAGTTCACAGGGACCCTTTTAAGCTGAGCCCCGGCTGGAAAAACCCCAGGAAAATCCTAATATATATTCAATCCTACCTTCTTAAGGAACAGCTACTTGGAGCTGCTCTTAAACTTAAGAAGATACAGGTCCGAGATGCTTCGTTTAGAATAAGGTCAGATATCTCGCGGGTTACAGCATAAAAGGTGGGAGCTGGGTAAGCGGATGGATGCGTTGAGAGAGCTTGGAGTTCAAGTACAGTTAAGGTTTCCTGCCTTTCTAAAAGTAGTATGGGCTAACAAGATGTATATTTTTCAGTACCCAGAGGAAGTGGACAGTTTCTTGGCACAAAATAAACCTTAATTTATAGTTTGAAGGGAGTGCAGTCTTGTGGAGATGTTACTGCGTTTTTTTTTGTTTTGTTTAAGAGGTTAGTGGGCATTGGCTCGAATTGTCAATTGCCAATGAGAGATCAGGGAGGGTTCCCATGGGTGGGGTGGTGGGTTCGGGGGGGGGGAGGGGGTTGGAGGGTGCTGCACATGTGTTGGTGGGGAGCATTGGGAAATAAATCAACAACAAAAAATCCGTAATAGGGACCTCATGTGACGTAATAACTTCCTGTAGACAGAGCCGGGGGTGGAACCAGGACAAAAATGGGGGATAGATATACCTGTGGAGAAAGTAGGTTTCTTGAAGTTTTATTCTGGAATGTTAATGGTCTAAGAGTCAGAAAAAGACAGAGTGTGATCCTGCAGTATCTCAAAGATAGTTCAGCTAGGATCCTTATGATTCAGGAAACTCTCCTGCTACAATCAGAATGTAAGGCATTGTCCAATAAACTAAGATGGGTGGCCAAGATTGTAGCATCCGATCAACAATGCTGCTCTAAGGGGGTCGCCATAATTCTCAAAGTGAATTCAGGTGTTGAGCTTATTACGACTCAGGTAGATGACAGAGGGCGTTAGGCAATAGCTGAAGTTAAATGTCAAGACGCTAAATAAACCCTGGTTAGTTATTATGGCCCAAATGAGGATGATACTACTCCTCTGAGTAATCTTGTCTTGCCTTGGCAGATTTTGAGGCTCCACTTATATTAGGTGGAGACTTCAATGTGCTTCTAGATAATAAGCTGGATAGATCTTCTCCCCGTACTCAGATAGCTGCCGTGCGCGTTAAAGCCCATCTCATGACAATATTACATTTTTTTAATCTCTGTGATGTTTGGCAGAAAAAAATGGGGGACATCAGGGAGTACTCCTTTTACAGTAAAAAGAACTCCCATTATTCTAGAATCGATTATATATTTATGGAACATCCAGAACTCACTAAAGTAAGCCTAATTGAATATCTTCCCATACACCTCTCCGATCATGGAGCTATAGCCTTGAATTTGGAACTTCCCCCAGAGCTTTCTCAAAGGAGATGGACTCTGCATAGGAGACTTCTCCTACAACCTTCTATCCCAGGCCTAATAAAGAGGGAAATAGCTATCTTCCTCCGGCACAATCTGGGGTCAGCCTCCCCACATATAGTGTGGGATGCTTTCAAGGGCTGGTTAAGAGGGACGTTAAAATGGGCAGCTGTGGGTTGGGATAGATCAGAAAAAAAAAGAGATGGCTGATTTAGAAATGCGGCTAGCAGGGGCCGAGGCAGATTTAAAGGCTAGGCGGCTCTCTGGTGTAGGGGATGAAAACCTACTAAGGAGAGTGGAAGATCTCCAGCTGAAGTTTAGACTTAAGTCTGAAGAGATACTACTTCAAAAATGGGAGGTAAGCATAATGAGGAATTTTGATCAGGGTGAGAATTGTGGCAAACTTCTTGCCATGAAAAGTAGAGTTGATAAATCTTGCAATGATATCAGTAAGATTAAAGTGGGCACCCATATTATGGAGGATAAAGGGGATATTGAGTGGGCTTTTGTGGAATTTTTTCAGGGGTTTATCGGGAAGATCTCTTAGCTGAGGAAGAGGACATTGATAGGTGGCTCAACGAGAAACAGCTTCCAAAATTAAATTTGGATAGCCAAAACATTCTTACCCAAGATATGACAGGAAGTGAGATACTGTGCGCCTTAAATAAAGCCAAGAAAGGGAAAGCGGTTCCAACTGAGGTCTATGCTCTAATGATAGATGAAATCATTCCGGTTTTGTTGCAATTGTTTAACGAAATCCTAGGAGGTACTTTTCCTGTGCCCGACTCATGGAGTGAGGCTGTTATCGCGCTGATTCTGAAGCCCAGGAAGGATTCGACCCAGTGCCAGTCTTACCGTCCAATTTCATTACTAAACTCTGATTACAAGATCTTACCAGGGATTCTGAATGCCTGGCTCTGTAAGATCGTAGGGCTGATAATTCATGAAGACCAAAAGGGCTTCCTCCCGGGTAGGCAAATGTCATATTTGGTGTACACCTTAATTGATGCGGTTGATCTGGCAACTGCGCAGGACCTCCCTCTTTCAATCACCACCGTAGACGCAGCTAAAGCTTTCGATCAAGTGAATTGGCACTATTTAAGTAGGACATTGAAGGCTTTTGGTATTGGTGACGGTTTTAAGGAGGTCCTTAGGAAAATTTATAAAGCTCCCCAGGCTCGGATTTTGGTTAATGGCAGCCTCTCCCCTGTGGTCACAATAGGGTGTGGAACTAGGCAGGGTTGCCCACTTTCTTCCATTCTTTTCGACTTATATATCGAGCCCCTGGCCCAGAGTCTAAGGCAGAATGTAAAGATCTCTCCCTTTGTAATAAATGGGTATACGAGGAAATTAGCATTATATGCGGATGATTTAATCTTACTATCTTCAAATGTTAATATTACACTACCGGAGCTTCTTACTGAAGTCCAGGCTTTTGGAAACCTTTCTGACTATGAAGTTAATAGTATAAAACTATGCTCATGGCATGGAACAGCATAGATCAAGGGGTGAAGTTTGCTAAGGAGCTAAGGGGCATATGTATCAACAACACCATTTGCGATTCTCAAATAGCGATTTTTAAAGAATCGCTATTTGAGAATTGCAAAACGGGATGTATTTAAAAAATTGCAAACTTTTTGCGATTTCTTAAAATTCCTTAATTGCGATTAGCAAATTGCGAAATCGCAATTAAGAATACCTGCCCATTCATTTCTATGGGCCAGGAGACCCATAGGAATGAATGGGAAGTAATTCTCAAATAGCGAATCGCAATTTGCTAATCGCAATTTGGGAATAATTTCAAAGGTGCAAGGGTGTCATTATGACACCCCTATGCACCCCTGAAATGAGCATGTGTGTGCATATGGCGCACATACATGCCCTAAGGGCATGTATGTGCGCCACGTGGCACTTTGTAAAATTTAAAAAAGTGCATTTTGAAAGGAAATCGCAAATTACCATCAACTGGAAGTTGGTGGTAATTTGCGATTTCTTAAGGATAATTCGCACAACTTGGGTGCTTTTTACATCTCATTTAAGAAATCGCAATTTGCGATTTCTAAAATGCTTCCGCAAAATTAAGAAATCGCTAAATTAGCAATTCCTTAATTTTGCGATGGGATTTGTCTCACACATCCCGATTACCGATTTTTTAATCGCAAACGCTGTTATTTTGCGAATCGCAGCGTTTGCGACTAAAAAATCGTTTGATACATATGCCCCTAAGATACCTCAGAGTGACAATAACTTAAGATCTCAGAGAGATCCCAAAAACGAACCTGGAAAGAGTTTCTAAGGAAGTGGATGTTCTATTAAAAAGATGGCAGAATATCCCTTTAACCCAGTATGGGAGGGTGAATCTGGTTAAAATGTGTGTGCTCCCGAAGTATGCCTATCTGTTTAATAATATTCCCCTGGAGTTTGGTAAAGGTGACCTGCTTAAAATACAGGGTAAGATTTATTCTTTCATCTGGGCAGGTAAAGGGATCAGGCTGTCTTGGAAGAAACTGAGACGAAAACTTACACATGGGGGGATGGGCTTACCAGATTTTCAGTTGTACTGTTGGGACTACCAGTTAAAAACTGTAGGATGCTACTCCTTAGCCCAGAGTTTTCACTGATTGGCAGTATGTTTAAAGCCATGCTATCCGACATAGAGGAGGTAGGATTTATGTATAAATTTGGCCCTCCGAAATTATTTTTAAAAGTCCGGCTGAAGACGTTGTATACGGTGGCCAAGCTCTGGTCGGACTGTCGGGTCTTTTTGGGTCTCTCCTACTATAGTGATTGGGCCCCAGTGTGGGACTCCCCTGGTACACCGGAATGTCTTTTGGACGCCTTAGTTCAGCCATTAAAAGAGGTGGGAGTCAAACACCGGAAGGACATAGTGGTGAATAACAACTGTCACTCCTGGGACTTTTGGAGGAATCTTACCAGCGGTGCTCTTTCCAGGTTTATGTTCTACCAAATTTCATCATGGTGTAAGAGTCAACATTGGCCATTCTTGGAAGACAACTCTATGGAAAATAAGCTACAAGATCTGATCCCCCCCAAAAAAAGAAGTAGCACAATGGTATAATCATCTCCCTGTTGCTGCTGACACGAAACTGGAACAGCCATACGTGGTCTGGGAAAAGTACTTGCCGAACGAGGAGCTGAAAGATCTATGGCAAGTATCTGTAGACACACTTTACCCATTGGTTAAATCAGCCTCACTCAGGAGGAATCACTTTTTTACACTCCACAGGATATATTGGTCCCAACTTAAAATATCCAGAATGAAAGGCAGTGGAGAAGCCAGGTGTCTGAGATGTGGTGCCCAGAAGGCGGACGATATCCATGTGTTTGCTGAATGTCCTGAGGTCCAAAAAGTCTGGGGAAATGTGGGTAAGACACTATTCAAGGCTCTGGGTACCGAGGTTAAGGTAAGCTATACTTTAATTTTATTTGGCACTGTTTTGAGGCCTGAAGGGGTGTTAGGCTCCATAGGCCGTATGGGGTTACAGAATAAACTGGCATTTTATCTGATTCTGTTATCTAGGAGAGAGATCTGTAAACTATGTCGTCAGATGCTGCCCCCAACGTGGAGTGCTTGGTGGAATTCAGTAAAATACTATAGAGATTTAGACCAGAAGGTCAATGCATACAGAGAAAGATTTTGGAACTTGTTAGATGATTTAGATCCTGATTAAACCAATTTAGTTTATAGGATAAGCTCCAATGATTATACCTCTTGGTCAGCTCAAGATGTGTGCTGCAGGTGGTTCCCGTAAGAACATCAGCTGAGATTGGAACCACAAAGTTATAAGCAGCAGGGGTGGATCAGGCAGAGAGGTTGCTATAGCTACAGAGGTCATATGAGGAGAAAAAAAAGGTATAGGAAGTAGTAACAGATAACCAACAGATCAACATACAGTCATAACAGTCAAATATAAACAAGCGTGTCCCAGAGTGCCTTAGGGGCTGGGGATCTAGGCCGGAAATTTCTTCATCAGTATCACTTTAAGTTCTCTTTTGAAAGAAGCAGGCAAAGGATTCAGTCTGATTTCAGGGGGCAGGGAATTCCAGATTCCCTGTGCTATACCAGAGAATGCTTGATTGCACGGTTTCTTTTAATGGAATTTCAGTGGCTTGAGCAGTAAGGTGCTGACACCTCTAGAGGATCTAGAGCCACCAGAGAGCTCAAGGTTTTGTGCGAGGTATATCGAGGTGTTGAAATGTAAAGCTTTGTGGGTCATGCATGCAATTTTTTGTTGTATCCTTGATTCATACAGGAGCCAGTTTAGGGATTTCAGCTCAGGCGTGATATGATTGTTCCGTTTAGAAACTGCGATGAGCCTTGCAGCAGAGTTGAGAGAGGTCTTTAGTGGAGCCGTCTTAGATCTGTGAAGACCGCAGAGGGTTGCGCTTCCATAATCCAGTCACTAGGGCTTGCACCGTAGCCTTGAAGTCGTTGTGTGGTAGGAAAGGTTTTATTTTCCTTAGGATGCGCAGTTGGAAGTTCGCTACTTTGGTGACACCACTGATGTGCTTCTGCAGGTTCAAACTCTTATCTAGCATTATTCTCGAACAGCTTGTGGAATCAATTATGTATTGCATGCAGTTGCGAGCTGTTAGTTGATTCATCCATTCTTCGATGGCTGGTAACTGTTTGGCTGGGGCGATTAGGAGGAATTCTGTTTTGAGAGCGTTTAATTTCAGGTGATTAAAGGTCTGCCAATTTTGGGTTTTCTGTAACGCTGAGATGAGGGACCTGATGTCGTCTGGGGAGAAGACTTTCAGGTACAGTTGGGTGTCATTGGCATACATGTGATAGTGGAGGCTGGATGGTTTCAGAATTTCTGTAAGAGGCTCCATGAACAAGTTGAAGAGAGTGGGTGAAAGCGTGGACCCCTGTGGCACCCCCAGAGTGAGTAGTGAGGGATTAGACAGAGACTTGTTCACCCTGAATCTTTGGGTTCTATTGTGGAGAAATGAGGAGAACCAGTTTAGAACAGGCCCTGAAATCCCCATCCTGTGTTCTAATAGGTCGATTAGACCGTCGTGTTAAACCGTACGAAAAGCTCGCAATAAGTCGAGGAGGATCAAAAGGCATGATTCCTTCTGATCCAGCATTCTTAGCGCATCATCTACAATGTGAGTGAGAGCGGATTCAGTGCTATGAACCTGACGGAAGCAGAACTGGAATTGGTCTGGCAGTTCAAATTGTTCTATGTGGTTGCATAGCTGGATGTAGACACATTTCTCGAGGAGCTTTGCCAGAGTGGGAATGTTTGAAATTGGATGGAAATTGTGAAGGTCTGTGTGATCTGCAGTCAGTTTTTTTTAAGAATAGGGGTGGCCTGCCCAGACTTTAGGAAATCTGGAATAGAGCCTTGAAGTAGTGAGGCATTGACTATCTTAGTCCAAAGTGGGAGAATGGATGATCTGATCTCATTGAAGAAGTTCGACGGCAAGGGGTCACTAATGTGGTTGGAGGGTTTCAGTGCAGCAAGAGTTTTGAGAATAGTGCTTTCATCCAATGTTTTGAATAGACTTCAAGAAGCATTGTTTGGGGGGATGGGCGCATGCCAAACCAAAGGAAGGGAGGGTGAAAGGTGGAGTGGTAGGTAGGTTCTCCAAAGCTAACCGCAAATCCGATTCCATCTTTGCTTTCTTTTCACAGAAGAAGGCCGCAAAATCCTTCACAGTTAGGTTGCGGACAGGGTCTCACTTAGGGAAGGATAGGTTCACAATTTGATTGAAGCTTGATTAGTTCAAACAATTCTTTCGGTTGGTTTTTGGATTGCTCTAGTTGGTTTCTGTAGTAACTATATAGGAGCCATCAATGTACAGTAAGATCAGTTCCATTCATTGCACACCCTTCTATATGATCCAGAGCTCCATGACCATACTATTGATGGTTCTACTTTTCTGCACAGTGAGCCAAGGAAGAAGTATTCCCCCCCCCCATGACAGAAATCATGATGTCAGTCTCGAACCCTCACAATCGGAGTCTTTGGTGCCTGGGCTCTTGCCATGGCTCAAAGCAGTGTGATAAGTGTACCCTAATGAGGCAATCAGAGAGCAGGAAGCAAGGTTATACGAGGCAGAGCACAAGAAGAGGTCACGTTTGGAGCAGCAGTCCTGGTCCTGCTCCAAAACCCAGTCCTGCTCAAAGTCACAAGGTAAATCAAAGTCCAAGCGGAATTCGTCCACAACTTGCCACACATAGTCAGATGAAAGTCATGCAACTGACATTTTAAGGGCCCCTTTCACCTTGCATCCTGACTCCAAGCCAGTGCTGAGGATGGCGTTGGTATGCCCTGAATTTACCATGCCATCATTGACCTTGCAGCAGATAGAGCCCTTCAAAGAGGCCAGGCTGCAAATTTTCAAGACGCTGCCAGCTGCTTCCACAGTGCTTTCAGGCCCCATGGAATTGCAGGGAGGAACAGTCGTACTTTCCCGGCGCATCCCTCCTTGGAGCCGACTGCCCCCTGCCAGCACTGGTGCAGGCTTCTACCCCAGGTCAGGGTTCACGTGGGTCAGTTCCATGTTGGCATCAATACCAATTCCAATGGTGCTTATGCTGGACACAATCCAATACCAGTCTTCGACTCAGAGTTGACATTAGCTCATGCAAGTCCTTTGCTGCACTTTCAATTTACTAATGTGCAATCAGCCAGATTAGACTGCGATCCTCAGCTTCTCCCACAACGCTAATACCAGCAGAGGATAGAAGCTGTATTCAGTTCTGATTCAGATGCAGTCCAGTAGATCCAATAAATTCCACACAAAAATGATGATGAGGAGGTGGAGAACATGCCCCCCCTCCCATTCGACCGATGACCAATGCAGGACTCTACTTGGACCTGCTTATTGCTTGTGTGTTAAATACCTTTCCAGAAACTGAGTTGGAATTCCCACCTGGTCCACCCAAAGAGGAAAGTGCTTTATTTGCGGTGATTGTGTGCAGGGCAGCAGAAGTCCTTGATCTATGACTGTCCACTGTAAAGACCAAATCAAACCTGCTGACATTCTACAACTTGGGCCAGTCTCTTCAGAACCTTTATAGCCCTTCAATGACGCTCTTACAAATACCTTAACTGCTACATGGGCGAAGCCATGCTCAGCTCACCAGTCAGTCAACTGATGGCTGTGTGACATATGCCCGCTTCTGGTGATCCAGCATTCCTCACCCAACTTCGGAAATCCTTGTGGTGCAAATATCAATGAGTAAAGTTAACCTAGATGCTTTTCCTTCTTTGCCACAAAGCAAGGAATTTAATTGCATTGACACATTCAGAAAGAAGTTATTCTCTTCAGCTAGCTGGCCTTATGATGTTTTAGATGTGGTCTGTCTCCTGAGACTTGGGAGTGTGACCATCTTTATTTCATGTGTTCGGTAACATGCAGCATTGCTCCCCGCTCCCTGACAAGATGACCTTCGGAAGCACTGCCATATGACTTTGAATCAAGTTTGGATCAGAGACCAAAAACAGAGGTCATGCGGGTCCCTAACCAATATCTGCAGCTCAGCTTGAAGTCTGTTGACTTTGTTGGGACATATTCCTTGTGTCACTATTTTGAAAGACGTTTTGGATATCGGCAGCGGACTAACAAAAGTTCAGTAGGGCAGAAAAAAAGGATCTAATGTCAGTGCACAGGAGTGGTGCCTACATACGCTATGCATTATCACTTTCAAAAGTAGCATGAGGCTGTCACACAGCCTGATGTTGCCACCTGTCTGTGAGCAGGAAAGAAGTTTCCGGATCCAGTCTAGCACCTGGGGGAATTCAAAAGGCTAGGAATCAGCAGTTAGAAGTATCCATCAGAAACAAAGGTACAAAAGAGAGGGAGGCAGTCTAGCTATACTACATGTCAGACTCCGGTGGGGAGTTGCCTTTCTAGTGGAAAAAAAGGGCAAAGCTTCAAAGGGACCCTCTGCCTCCTGTCCTCCACACCCCATAGACTGTCTCACTACAGAGAGTCCCTGGAATGTTCTGCTGGAGGTATACACATAGTAATACAATACAATTAACAGATAATTAAGTTGAATGCCAACTCAGCTGCATGAGTTTTTGAGGGAAAACTTCTCCAAAACACATTCAGAACAACTGTGAGAAGGACCCGTGGCACCTTTGCTACACTCTAGGCACTGAAGTGGTCTCTGGCTCAGACCCTAACTTTACCCACCTCTTAATCCCTATTACCAGTCGCTGTCCAAAATTATTCTGAATTCCACCTCCACTCAGTCTGAAAAGGCAGTTTAATGGCCACAGCGCTAGAGAAGGACATTCCTTCTGTTCTGATGTTTCATCCAATCACTCATTATAATGGGCAATGACTCCACAAATAATATATATTTTCAGAATATTTACCTGTTAGCGCAAGGGGAAGCATAGCTTTAGCCTGCTGCCTTTTCTTTCCTTGTACTCGAATGGACACTGGAACAGCCAGGGACAGGAGCTGCTCGGTATGCAGACCCACCTAGCAGACAGCTATAAAGGGTCAAGAAGGGGGTATGCGAGTGCCTGAGGCAACACAGCAGGCGTGCTAACAGTGATATTGAATATAATGAGCCTTGGTAGCAAAGGCACTTAAAGTAAGTACATGGTACAGGGCCCATTACAGTAGCTGAAGGAGGCTCTCTTTAACCACCCCCGCTCTTGTAAGGGGCAAAGAAGGGAAGACCGCTCGATACTGGAACAGTTGCCAGAATGGATGTAAAACACTGCTTGCAATGCGGTGTGCATTCACGTAGCAGCCAGCCCAAACTTGTGCAATAGATTTCAAGGGCCTCATCAAGTCGTAGCAGGAGCCAACTGCGGAGGTGATCAGCTGGTCAAAGAGAAGCATTATTTTATTCCAGAGGTGTCCAACATAGATCCAGGAGGGCCAGAACCAGAGCAGACATTTGGGTGACCACTATCTATATAAATGAGGGCTATTTAGGTTCACTGTTTAAAAATCTTGAAAATCTGGCATGGATTCGCTTTTCCCAAAGCTACGATAACCCCCCTGATTTATGCTTTTCTCAGCATTTGTGTTGTCTATTTCAATCAGCTTTTGTGTAAATGTAATACATTTTAGGGAAGGAGGGGGTTGTGGTTAATATATTTAATCAGAAGACGTGGATTCCACGAGTGAAACCATGTAGGGTTTGGAGAGATTTAGACATAGCACATAAACAAACAAGATTCGCCCAGAGGCAGGGCCACCAAGGAATATCTAACCAGCCAAATTCCATGCCTGAAGCAAAGCTTTAGAGTCTACCTGGCCTCTATTTAAGGCTTGAGTCTGGGATTTTGATTGAAGTAATTCTCAGTTTTGTTACTGTTTCTGCCACACCATCCCTGCCAGAAAGGCATTTTATGTCTTCTGTGAGGATAACTTTCTTGAGCTCCTCCAATACTTTTGTTCTGTTCTGGGGGAGTGTGAATAGCAGGTCAAAGTGGATGACTTCCTTTCTAAGAAAGAGTATCTCAGGTACAGCTTGCCGCTCTGCTTCCTGGCCAGCATCTACATGTGTCCACTAGCGGAGACTTGTTCCCACCAAGGTCACAAGGATCAAATGCTTTTTGGCGATACCCAGTTGGGGGTTCGCTTGAAACTACTTCCTGGGGATAAACTAGTACAGGTTTGGTCCATAAAAACACAGGAAACCCATGAACTTGAGGTGTTCTTATTAGGGACTAACATTAAGGCTGACTTGTGTTTTCTTGAAAATACTCCTATTTTTCCGAAAGAACGAGGGAGGTCGCTCTTGATCCAGGAAGCCGAGGGATGAACACCGGGAGGTGACCGCTTCACCCGGCCCAGCGCCGGATGAAGAAGGGGCGCTGGGGTCGATGGAACTGGATGAAACCCTGGTAGACACTCTACTGATTTTTTGATCCTTCAATGATGTCCCAAATCCACTGCCGTGACCACCCTCGCCTCTGTAACCACAGACATTGGGACTGCTATCAGGTGAGGATCAGACTGTAACGCTGCGGTCTGCCGGCCACCCACGGTTAACGAGAGACCTGGGTCTGGCCTCTGCCAGCTGCCGGGATGGATGAGCGTCTGTTGTTTGCTCAGGCATTGATTTCTGATGCTATCTAACCTGATATGGTACCCTACAGTCCGCCTCAGCCTGACATTTCTTGCCTTTTTCCTTACCTTCATGCTGTCGGGCAAGATCTCCTGTTTATTGGGCACCTACTTAACCACGGGCTTTCCCCCCTGATTTATACGTTGCTGTTATGCTGTATTTAAGGGCAACAGATGCTTCATGGGCAGAAGTGTGATGGGAGGGCAGATGGGGGAATTGTGTTGACCCTGCGGGGCTGGGTTCCTTGATCTAACCTTGTTATTCTCTTTCAGGTTTTTCAACAGCGAGCTCTCTTCAGTGAATCCTTTTGACTGTGCTTGCTCCACTCTGTTTGGATGCCTCATGTTCTCAGCAGGCTCGACGAACGCCCTCCTTACCCCACCATGTATGCCCCGACCTGATATATTCTCTTGGAAAACCAATGGTCAACTAGACCGGATCAAGAGATGTGCGGTGTTTCTTTACATTATGAGGTACAAACCGGCAGTCGTCCTCTTACTGGAAACCCATCTATTGGGTTTGCGGTGTTCTTTCCTTGGCTGATTCAGCTACGATAGAGTTTTTGATTCCGATTTTATGAAGGGCGCCCCAGGGGCAGCTATAATGTTACACAGATCTCTCACACTGACGGTAACCAAAGTCCACGGGGATCCCCAGGGGAGATATGTGGGGACTGAAGGACGTATGGTGGCTAGGCATTATATCCTTTTTTTCTGCCATATTCTCCCGCCGTTGCTGCAGCCCACCTCCTGGGTGCTGCGGTCTTTGATCCTAGACCTCCCACCGGGGACTACTGTGGTGTGGGTCGACTTTTATGCGATCCCTGACCCCGATCTGGACACCTCCACTGCCTCTGATCCAAGCCAGTGCACCCGCTTAGCATGTTCAGCTTCCTGGACTGACTCAAAGGGCTTCTGCGGCGCATGGCGCTCCTGGCATCCAGCGTCATGGGCCCACACATACCAATCTGCGGCTCACAACATGGAGTCGCAGATCAGGCTGCAGACCTCCTCTCTCTTCAGTCTGTGCGCATCCTCCCACGCGGCATCTCTGACCAGGCACCCTAGTTGATGGAACGGGGAGTAGACTGAAGGGCACCCCCCAGAACTAATACCTGCTGCATCACTGCTCATCTTTGCCACCGGTTGTATGGCACTATACTGAGGTCATTACTATAGACCGGCAATAATATCTCATCCTCAATATAATGACCTACTTTTTGGAATGCACATATATATTTTCTATTCCTAACTCCAGCTAAACCTACCTTTTGATGTATGTATAAGAAGAATCAACGCTAGTAAATATATACTTATCTTACAATATCATGGTGGTGAATAAAATATTTTTGACATGAGATATACCTTTTTTTTTGTTTTTTTCCAAAACCTTTATTCAGCATGAATACGAAATACACAGCCCCATGCCTACAACCACACTGTGGCCGGCGGCTTGGTGCAAGGAGGAAAATGAATGTTAAACACAGCTGCCTGCCTACAACCCTCCAGGGGCCGGCTGCGGCATAAGAAGCAGGATAATTGGCGTGCCAATATGAAAGACCATCACCCATTACCCCCGAAACACTTTGCATTGAAACATTCGACCCCCAGTAACATGCAGCAGTGGTGTAAAGGCGCCTGGCAATCGTGCACAATGACCGTCTCAACTCTCATCCCCATGTGCTGTCTGGCCAAGGGGCAGACGGTGGGTCATTACCGCAGGAGCGGTGTCTAGGAAGGTTAGTGTGAAAGCGGGACGAAGGCCCGCTATGTCTGTGGGTGTGACAACAGATATGCCTGTAAGGGACCCCAGATGTCAGTCGGCCTTGAAGCGGAAGGCAGGAGTTCAGCATATCGAAGTAAAGTATCCTGACAGTGTACCATATCACCGATCCAATCCTTAAACTTGGGGGCTCTGCCCCGTCCCCATCTACAGGCTATCAGACGTTTCGCCATGAGAAAGGCGATAGTGGCAAATCTGCGGACCGGTTTTCGTATAGTTCTTGTATAGCCCAGGAGTGCCTGTGTCGGAGAGGGTGCCAGTGAGACATCTATCATTTCGGAAATGCCGGAAAACACTTGTTGCCAATAGTCGGCAATTTCCCGGCATCCCCACGTCATGTGAAGGAAATCCGCCCCCGGAGCGCGACAGCGCCAGCATAGATCATCCTCTCGAAGGCCCACCCTGTGCATATGTGCTGGAGTACAATAGAGCCTATGTAAGAACCTATAATGAATCACCCTGAACCTGCTACTGGAGGAGATCTGTTCGGTTTGTAAGCAGCAATAGCTCCAGAGTTCGTCATCTATGGGCAGTCTTAGGTCTTCCTCCCATTTTGTACATGCCTTGCAAGGCAAGAAGTCTAGGGTGGTGCGTAGCGAGTGGTATAGGGTAGAGACTGCATGAGCCGGAGTGGTAGCCTTAAGTAAACGATGCAAGGGTTCCAGCGTGGGTGGCTCACTAGGAAAGTCCCCTGTCAATGCACGAATACCACTACGAAGCCTGGTATATAGGAAGGTGTCCATAAAAGTGGGTGCAGAGTGAGCGAACATATGAGATTGGGAACGGAATTGTCCATTATGATAGAGGTCCCCCCATGTTGTAATGTGGAATTTGGCCCTAAAGTTTTTGAATAGTTGCTCCTGTAAGAGGGGCAACCGGGGATGGTATGCCAGAGGAAGCAGTGGGGAATAAAGCAGCGGTGCGCATGTTATCTTCGCAATGTATCGCCACGCTAGAAAGAGGCTCGAGATCGTGGTGCGGTACGCCGTATGTGTCTCTGGTGTACTGAGTATCGCTCCCTCAAGTGGAATAGGCTCAGCCAGCCAATGTTCCACAGCCGTCTGCGGCAGGAAGGGCGTGGGGCGAATCCAGTGATGAATGTAGTGGGCCTGCGCGCTGTGATAATACATCTCAAAGTCCGGAAGGTCGAGCCCTCCCTGCGCGAATGGACGAGTCAACACCTCCCAACGAAGACGCGGCCTCCTCCCTCCCCAGACCAGGCGAATGAGCTCAGACCTCAAAAGACGAAAGAAGGACTTGCCAGGGTAATATGGGATGTTCATGAAAAGGTACAGGAGTTTCGGAAGAACCACCATCTTGATTAAGGAAGCGCGGCCCGCAAAGGAGAGGGGCAGCGTGATCCATCTAGACACGCATGCCTGGATATAGTCAAACGTGCGGCCATAGTTCATCCGCATTAGCTCTTCTCGGTCATGGGAGAGGAGTATGCCCAGGTAGCGGACCTCATCCATTTCCCACCGTAGAGGGTAGTCCAGAGGGAAAGGCTGGGCCGCCGCAGTCAGGGGAACGATAGTGGACTTTCCCCAATTGATATGGATACCAGACATACCCGCAAAGCGAATAAACTCACGGAGGATAGGGTTGAGGTTGGCAGCGGGGTCACGTATATAAAGCGTGATGTCATCCGCGTATAGGGAGATGAGGACCTCTCGCTGAAGACAGCGCAGAGCCTTGTCTCGGTGATGTTGGCGGAGCCGGGCCGCAAGAGGTTCCATCGCCACCGCAAACAGCAGCGGAGATAGTGGGCAACCCTGCCGGGTACCTCGCGACACCACAAAGGGGTCCGATATGCGCCCGTTCAACCCCACCCTAGCGACTGGTCGGTCATACAGGAGATCAATCCAGCTCGTGAAGCCCAACGGCATGCCCATATTGCGCAAAATACAGTGGAGATAGTCCCATTCCAGAGAGTCGAAGGCCTTGGTGGCGTCCAAAAAAACCGCCACCAATGGTAAATCCGGATCTACATTATGCATGATGGAGAATAGCGTCCGGAGATTATTGGAGGTGGCCCTACCAGGGACGAAACCCGCTTGATCAGATAACACCAGGCCTCCCAGTAACAACTGCAGCCGGTTTGCTAGTATTTTAGTCAGGATTTTGGCGTCGCAATTAATTAGCGAGAGTGGGCGGTACGAGTCGCAACACTGAGGCGGCTTCCCAGGCTTCAACAAGGAGGCAATCAGTGCCTCCTGCATCGACGGAGGAAGCGTGCCCGATTCATGAGCCTCCATGAAGACCTCACGGAGCACCGGAGCAAGGATATCCATATACGCCTTGTAGAAGTCCATAGGTAACCCGTCCAGGCCAGGGGCCTTTCCCGGAGCCATCTGTTTGATCACATCTCTAACCTCCTCCAGGCCGACCGGCTCTGCCAGGAACTCCCGGTGACGGTCAGAGAGCCATCCCAGTGTAAGCTCCCTAAGGTAGTCGTCCATGTCCAGTGCACCGACCCTGGTAGTAGAGTATAGCGTGGAATAGTGTGTAGTGAAGGCCGCCAGAAGCGAGCGCGTGTCCCGTAAAGGAGTCCCATCCTCCCCTTCCAGCTCCAGCACAAAATTAGAGCCTCGCGGTGGGCGGACCGCCCCCGCCAAAGATTTACCGGGTCGTTCCCCTTCCCCGTACGTACGAGCTTTGAAGTGCTTGCCCCGGAAATTTACCCCTCTTTCAGCAGTGGACATGTAGTCCGATAGCGTTTCGCGGTACTTTGCCTGTGCATCTGTATTGGTGGTGTAGTCTGGGCTATGTTCTAGGGTGTGGAGTGTAGCTTCCAGTTTGCGCAATGTATCTCGCAAGGTCCGTAGTACCCCGGAGCTCTTAGAAATGCAGAAGCCCCGTATTGTGACCTTTAGCGCCTCCCAGAGAGTGGCCACCCGGTCCACCGTTCCCCTGTTACGGGATAGGAAATCTTCTAGCTCTTGACCCAATTCGGTGCGAAATAGTTCATCAAGTAGGATGGTGGGTTGGAGCCTCCAAGTCTGAGGTCTGCCCATGATGTCGGGTAGACGGAACTCGGCCAGTACTGGGGAGTGATCGGAGTATGTACGGCCCAGATGTCGCACCCCCACCAAGGAAGGGGCTAGGGCCCTATCCACCATAATGTAATCTAGTCTGGCCCAAGTTGCATGTGCATGATTCCAATGCGTGCCTTCCATAGAAGTCGGGTGTAAGTGTCGCCAGGTATCCACGATCTCATGAGTGTCGCATATGTCCCTTAGGTATCTGTGTGTATTAGTGTAGTGGTGCATGGAAGGGTTCAACCTGTCCAAAGCGGGGTCTAAAACAGCGTTGAAATCTCCCCCCCAGATGAGGTGTGTGGATCCCACTTCTCTGACCTTGTTCCAGAGAGCAATGAAACTGCTCGGATTATCGCAGTTGGGGCCATAAGAGCAGGCGAGGGTGACGGTCTCGACCCCTATCCTACCCCACGCTATGCAATAACGACCCTCATGATCCTTGGCGGTGCCTATGGGAACGTAGGGAACTCCCCTTTTAACTAAGATAATAACGCCTCTTGCATAAGACGAGTAAGGCGCATGAAGTGAATGGGCAGCCCATCTGGCAGCAAAGGTGGCATTGCGAAGAGGGTCCATGTGAGTCTCCTGAAGAAATACAACCTGAGCATGCATCCTGTCTAGGGCACCCAAGATTCGCCTGCGTTTCCTGGGATCCCCCAGGCCACGAACATTCCATGTGATAGCAGTGAGCAGTCCTCCCCCCCCTAGCTCAGTGCGTGTGGTGCGGGTCATGTGTGCCGAGAAATGAATTATGGGTTAAGTGGTGCAACTGGCAGCAGGGCCATAAATGTATTGGTTGAAAAAGGGTGGCACAGTGTGCTATTTCAACAAGTATGTTCGCAGTGTTCATGCTGAAAATCAACAACAACCCCAAAACAGTCCCTGGAACTCCCACCCCCTCGCCCATTTCAACATCCCAATCATGTCGAGCATCCCCAAATCCCATCCCACCCCCTCCCACCACTGCAGCCCAATCCTGCCGGAATTCAGACCCCCTCCCAACCTTTACAACAAACATATACGCAAAAGTGGGGTATACCCTATAGGGGACTCGCCGGTGTGCCGGACCTGCCCTTCCCAATCCCCTTTTTTTCACCCACCACACCATCACCCCATTGGGGGAGGATATCAGGTGGGACAGGGGGGGAGTGCCGGGGCGAATCCAGTCGTCAATGTCCAGACCAGTACCCTGTTAACAGTAGGCGATAGCATATACAGGGCCCCAAACCGTAATGACTGTTCATCCCTTACATCTTAGTGAGAGTGCGAAAGGTAAATGTAGTCCCACATTGGGCTAACGGAAACGGTCCCTCCCAAAAAACATGATCCTCCCAAGCTCCACAGTCAGAGTACAAGGCTCTCAAAGAGAAGAATCAAGAGCGAGGGGGGAGCCAACAGTGCCAAGGAAGAAGGAAAGGCACATGAAGGGGTAAAGAGACAAAACATAAACCAAAACAGCGGTACTCATCAGTCTGGTGCAGACGTCGGGGAGCTGGAGCCCGATCCCGTTACCGGACCGCGTCCCCGAGGGGCCGCAGAAGACTGTTCTTTCAGAAAGTCCTCCACCTGTTGCGGATTGCCAAAGAAAAGGGGCTTGCCATGATGTGTAACCTTGAGCTTGGCTGGATATTGCATGGAGTAAGGAATGTCTCGTTGCTGTAGTTTCTTCTTTACTCCTGTAAACTTTCGACGGGCATCTTGCACTGCCTGGGTAAAATCCGGGTAGAATGAAATGGTGACGTTTTCATGTAGGATCGGTTGTTTCTCCCTGGCCAGGCGCAATACGGTGTCACGATCCCTGTAATTCAAAAATTTGATGATAACAGGGCGTGGCCCCAGGAACTGGACGAGGCCCCAAGGAGCGGTGGGCTCGCTCCACTACCAGTTGCGGCGAGAACGAGTCCCTTCCAAATTTATCGATCAGCAGCCGCTCAATGAAATCCTCCATACGGCCCCCACCGCTGGACTCCGCAAGGCCAATCAGGCGAACGTTGTTCCGCCGGGAGCGCGCCTCTAAATCTTCATTTTTGTCGGCAATGACCTTGAGCAGCCGGTCCATCTGCGTCAACTTAGTCGCACCGGCCACTGCGCCATCCTCCAGCTCCGATATTCGCCCCTCTGCCTCTTTCAGGCGCTCTCCGTGTTGGTCCAGCCGATGCACCACCGCCTCCAGGCGTGTGTTCATGTTGTCGATTTTGGTGTCAATAGACGTTAAGCTCTTCTGCATGCCGAGGAGGATAGCCTTCCAGTCCACTTCCTCCTCCTCGCTGGGACCCAGCTCGCCACTCTCCGCAGGCAGCGCTCGTGTTTTCTTTTTTGGGGGGTTGAATTGTAGAGTCGCTTGTTTTGCGTCCGCTTTGCCCATGGCTGCTTCAGACGAGAGCCCAGGCCTCAGATAGGTAGTCTGCCAGGTAAGTGTAATAGCGTAGGCGATTACGTGAGCACCAAGTCGAGGGGTCCGCCACACACCGCAGTGCCAACACCAGCTCGCCAGACGAGTAGATCCTTCTAGACGCCGGGAGCCTGCAGGTCAGCTTGGCCTCAAGGCGCTCCGTGCAGCCACAGCACCTCCTCAACCCCCGCAAGTACAGGGCCACGCACCTCCGCCCCGCAGGCCACAAGGTCCAGACCGGAAGAGACGTCCGTCGGGCAAGGGCCGCTGCCACCCCCCAGCACCAGCGGAGGGGCTCCACCGACAGCCCCCCCCTCGAGGCAGCTCCCGATGTCTCCGGCTACGGCACCCCTGCGGCCTCCGGGCTCAGAAGCGCGCACCCCCGTCTCAGTGCGATCTGGTTGGGCGGGCAGGGCACCGACACGCACCACGTCTGCAGCCTCGAGGCAGCGAAGTCCTCTCCACGTTCCCAGCACGCACAGCCCCGCAGGTGGGCACTGGCAGTCGCGATGCAGCGAAGGGGACGACCAGGCTCACCGTGGCTGTCCAGCAGAGCGTCCGTCGCGCCAGCCACAGTCCACGACTCCCTCGCGGCCCGCAGGGTCCGATGAATCCCCGGTCTCGCGTTGTGGGGAGCCTCCGCTTCCAAGGTCCGCTCCTCTCGCTGCTCCGTCCGCTGCAGGTAATATCTGCAACCGTCAAGGCGCCCACAGACTTGAAACTTGCACCGAGTGGACCCGCGACCTTCAGCTGTCCATCGGTATCGATTAAATATCGGTAACTGGCCTGTAGGATGTAGTTGCAGGGTTTATTGTCGCCCGGCTGGCGAGAGCCTCACTAAAGCGCGGCCATGACGGTCCAGCGCCACCTAGCGCCCCTGACATGAGATATACCTTATGCGATAAAAACAGTTTCCCTCACATGCATTTCCCCAAAAATGTAGTTTCGTCCCTGACTCTCCCTCGCTTACTTATAATATAAATGTGCAGTGACATTAATTTCGTATAATAGACAGCTTAAAAACCGAGGATTGTATCAAATGTTCTCAAATGTCGCTTTCTGTAGGTCCCAGTTACTGTGACAATGCAACGACACAGGCTGCCTCATAGCCTCAATTACTGAAACACGTTCAACATCTGAAGTAGAAATGTCCTTTTTAATTAGTCGTAATCTATAAAATGTCCTTATCATATATATATTCCCCTAATTGAACACCAATTTCCTTCCTTCACAATTCAAACCCCCCTTTTGGTGCCCCCTGAGAGCTATAACACTACCATTTAAAGCCTTCATTCCCACGCAGGTCCTGAAGTATTCACCAAAGCCATCAAGCACTCTTTCACAGGGACTGGCAATCACTCATCTCACACCATTATTTAGAACCAAAACTTGGGCACACTCAGCAAATGGATTTAACCCAGATCTCTTGACTGGGGGAGAATGTCTGCATTGTCAGCATTCCGTCCATCATTTGTTTGTTGTAACGCTTTTCGCCCTAAGTGGGATGGGTATGCCCAGACGTGGGACCCGTGCTTACTATGCCACTGGAGTCAAGCTATCCTGGCTGATGACGGCTGATAGCCAGAAACCGGTCCTAGGATGCTTGATTCCGGTCCAGGGAAGACTTGGCTTGGCAGATCGGGCTGGACTGTTCCCATGAGGCACAGGGTCAAGACTGATTTGCATATGGCCATGTCTAAACTGGGGTGGTGTAGTGGGCAAAAGAACGATGGATTTAACCCAGATCTCTTGACTGGGGGAGAATGTCTGCATTGTCAGCATTCCGTCCATCATTTGTTTGTTGTAACGCTTTTCTCCCTAAGTGGGATGGGTATTCCCAGACGTGGGACCCGTGCTCACTACGCCACTGGAGTCAAGCTATCCTGGCTGATGACGGCTGATAGCCAGAAACCGGTCCTAGGATGCTTGATTCCGGTCCAGGGAAGACATGGCTTGGCAGTTCGGGCTGGACTGTTCCCATGAGGCACAGGGTCAAGACTGCATTGTCAGCATTCCGTCCATCATTTGTTTGTTGTAACAATTGTGCAGGACAACCACAGCCAGCGCCCTTTGACCCCACAGAAAATACTCCTAAGCCTCCACCAAAGTGTAATATGACCTGCAGTCCAGCACTCACACACCAGCACTGGTGCACTATCATGAATGCGTCAGTTCCACACCACCTACCAAAGGCAGTGGTCTTTCAGCATCACTCACAGCAGAGAACTAAAGGTGCAGGACACACAAGCGAGCTATGCCGTTCATCCTTTATTCATTTTTACGAAGTGCTGACATAATCCAAGAATACGTTAAAGCGCTTTACATGGAATAGATTAATGTGGCATGATAACAATTTACAGAGCAACTGAATAGATGGATGTAAGAACAGCACTCACAATTTACAAATGTCCAGTGCAGGTAAAATATGTACTTGCATTTGATGTTTTGACAAATTGTTCAAAAATAATGGTCCATGCCGCTGACGAACAGAGGGGTTTCTGCAAGGTTCCAGCAGTGTGAAGTCTTAAATGATAACAAATGTCAGTGTTGAGAATTTTTAGGAGTATGAAAGTGTTTAAGCCGGTCTGGCTTAACAGTCAAGCCGTCCGCAAGACTTATTTGACCAATTCTTTAAACTATACATATTGTTTCAAATTCTTTAAAATATACATAGAGTGGCTTTTGGCTCCTCCCAGTGGAGAGTTACTTTTTCACATCATGGTACCGCATGTTGTGCTTAATTTGAACAGGTGCTTTTCAGTGTTGAGCACCGGCACTTAATTGGTTTCCGGTGCTCGCCAGGGACACCTAACTGTCAACACCAAACTTAGGGCAGTCTGCCACAAGGTGGCGCTGCTCATGTAATTTAGAGATGAGCAGTATAACAGCTGTTTAGGAAAACAATATACATTTAAAACAATTGCTAACACCTGCCTCCCCAGCCATATCTTTAGCTTTGGGGACCAGGTATAATCTGAACTGTCGCATTTACATGCGAGAGAGATGATTAGTATTTATTTTGGCACCGATGACGGGCGATGGGTGGTGCAAGCTGCAGTGGCCTCCTGGTCAGAGCCCTGGCACTTAATATTTTACAAATTAAGCCTCAACTGCACATCCTATGGAGTGACTGCATTGCAAAGCATCAAGTACTGTTTTATATCTCAAATGCAATCTGAAGTACCACACATTGATTTTTTCTCTCACAGATGCAATGTAACCAATCTTTTTGTTTTGTTTTTCACTGCAGCAGGCTTTTTAAATGTTTTAGCAAGGACTCAAAATGTCGCTCTCCTTCCCCCAGCTAGAAGTCCTGCAGTAAGAGTTACAATAAATGCATCCGCAATGATCTCTGGCCCTGGGGATGCCAAGCTCAGACCTGCCACATCGCAGCAGGCAGCCCCACGAAAATAAATAACTTTTTCAGTGCATTGTAGCGCGAGAGTCGATAAATCCCCCACTGGCCAAAATTACAGCTCCGAGCTCAATGGGGGCCTGTTGGCTCCGCTGCCGCTCCCGCACAGGCCTGTGATTTGCGCCCAGGCATGTCAGGGCCGCATTGTTCCGGGCGCCTTTGGTTCGGGCAGGCGGACAATCCCGGACTCTACCGTCAATGGCCGGCTCTTCGCCGCCTGCTGTTCCCATCCCTGCGGTGGGTCATTCACTCCGAGGCTCCCCTTTATTCCTTTATCCTCGGTCACACACACCAAAATACCTCTGCGAAGCGCTACTGCGGGGTAACGTGCGCGCCAGGCCTGAGAAAAAGAACTCTGTCAAGGGGGGGGGGGGGTTGGGGGTGGCGACAGAAGACAGGTCTCTGAGCCCCCTCCGATGCATACAGCTGCCACCTACCAGCGCAGTGCCCATAAGGCCGGAACTCCATTTTACAACTTCCAAGAGCGTCAATTCAACAAAAATTGCCAGAGGAAGTGACATCATCCATCGTTTGGTTCATTGGTTCCCAGTGTCACCAATGGGTTGATCCAATATCTCATCCTGGTCCCTTAATAACCTCCTCTCACAGCAGCTGACGAGCTAAAAGAAGGACAAGGGGTGGAACCAACGGAAATAAACAGGCATCTATGAGCAACGTTTGATTTCTACCCCGTTTACTTTACATTCCTGTGGCTGCCATAATATATTGCTGGGGCTAGGGGTAGCAAAGGGCAAGCGAGGGGTAGCAGCTGCTATCTATCCATGGTTAGAGGTGGTGAAATTCCAGTGCGGAAAGCACAATATTAGGAATTTCACGCTTTTTTCCTGCCTACAGAGTGGAACTGATCCGCTAGCACATGGACAGAAATAACGCTTAAAAGCATGGTTGCCTTTTGAAGCACTGTGAGATTCTGGGGATTGCATGCACCGTCAGCTTACTGCATTAAGGTGCATACATGAACCCTGAGAGTGCATTTCAAAGCAACTTCCTCAGCAGAGAAGTCTATGTGCAGTGCCTTCCTGCGGGGTCCTTCTGGCAGGAAAAGGGTCCAACCTCGACCTCCCCTGAGGGGACATTTTGTTTGAAGAGCACTGACTGTCATGAGTCGGCCATTGATATTAACCTACTGAAGTTACCATCAATATAATTATAATATCTCCCCCCCCCCCCCCCGACAGTGCCCAGTGGTACTACAATTCTTAGTTCCTGGCATTCCTCATTGCCAGGAATGAAGAGTTCTTGTTTCGTAGGGCATTCCGCAGGCATTCCTCTCCTTTTTTTCCTATCTGGGGCGCATGCACATACAGTGACGTTTTTGGCATTTTTGCATCTGGGAAAATGGAATTCCGCCCTTCTCTAACTGTGACTACCCCTAATTATTGTCCATAGATTGCACTGGACAAGCATTTCCATAATTATGGGTGCAACTGGCTTTTTCAGTACTTTTGCAAATTGCATTGCAAATTCCATGCAACTTTGATGAAGTGCGCGAGTGGCAGCTGGGCATGAGTGATGCATTTCCATACTTAGCCTGGAGTTCGGCAGCATCCTTTCACAAAAACAGAATTAGAAACAGAGCGGATGCCATGGGGGTGATGACTGAAGCTTTAAAGCCCAGAAAATATTAATGCCTGTGTTTGTGAATTAGACCAATGAGTGAAGTACTTGACAGGTGATAATCCCATGCCAACCCGATGGCACTGGCACCCAACATGCCTTCCTGTGTGCAGTTGTGCTTTAAGGCAGGTAATAAGGAACTGTGGCTACATTGTCATCTTAGGAACTAGTTTTAAAAAAAACAATCTTTTTATTAACATAGCTCATAGTACCAAAAAACAATAGACAATGTCCAAGAAGCAGATTAGGAAATAGAGTTGTGGTGAACAAAGTCGGACACATTAGTACACAAGTGTGATATCCAATTACATAATTACTCCCCAGACTCCCTCCCCGACCCTCTATATTTCCGCCATGGCCCCCAGATCTTCTTTCATTTCTTAATGCAGCCCCTGCTCTTGTATATTGTTTCCTCAGCTCTTTGGCACCAATCTAGGTCCCTACTCCACTGTTCCCATTGCGGGGGCGTCTGGGATCCCCACCCCCTGGCAATGTTGCTTTTCGCTACCCCCGCCGCCAACGCTAGCCAGAGCTCAACATGCCTCAACCAGTCTGCGTCACCCCTAATCATCAATAACAGCCACTTTGGCTCCATCGGAACCTTGGTCACCCACAACCGTGGACATAATGTCCGTGACCTTGGTCCAGAAACGAACTATCTCGGGGCACTCCCATAATTTGTGGTAGAAGGTGCCTTCCCCCTGGCAACCCCTCAGGCAAAGGGCCGATTGACTCCTGCCCCAAGCGAATAGATGTGTGCGAGGGTAGTATATGCGATGTAGGATTTTCAATTGGACCAACCTAATCCTGGGACGGATTGCTATTTCACGTGGGCTCTGTATGGCGTCTTGCTAATCATCGTCATCTAGGGTACCAATATCACGGGTCCACGCCGCCCGAAGCGTCACCAAGGGGTCTGGCATATTGTTTATGAGCTTTCGGTAAATGGTGGATGTGGCCTTCTCCAATATGGGGTCTAGCAGTAATCTATCTTCCAAGGGGGAGTATTCCGGGATAGAGGAATCTCTACTAATGTGTGAACGTAGGGCGTGTATGAGCTGTATGTAATGGTATTGTTGTGAGTCGTGAAGGTCATATTCCTTCTTGAGGTAAGCAAAGGAGCGGGGGGCAGATCCCTTCCAAACGTCACCCAAGTATTCAATGCCAATCAGCTTCCACGTCCTGAAGCCGGTCAAACGCGTCACCTCTCTCAGTTGATCTCCGAGCCATAAGGGGGTTCTACCAGTCAGTTTATCCGTCCACCCCAGGAACTTGTTCGCCTCCCTCCAACATTGAACTACCACTCTTGTGTGTGCAGGCCACTCCCTTCGCGGCCTCCGGGCGTAAAGCAGGCACTCGCTGTTATCCCATGGCATGACCATCCTGTCTACTCTGTAGGCCGGTTCGGTGCTGTCTGTATAAACCCAGTCATTAGAACTAGTTTTAATCTTCATCCAATTGTATGATCCTGGGCTAATATCTTTAACTTACTGTGCCTCATTTCCCTCATCTGCCAAAGTGAGGAGCACGGAAAAGTGAAAATAATAACTGTGTGGAAGGGCCGTATTAATACTGTGAATTTATATTTAAAATGCCCCCAAGCTTTATTCCCTATGCCCAGGGCTTTAAGTGGGCCGGGTCTCACTGGTGCTGAGCACCGGCAGTTTTTTAAAGGGGGCCTCGAAACGGGTCTCTTTCGGGCTCTGTTTTGTGCCTTTCACTGCAGTCCATTTTTTTCCGGACTGAAGTGAGAGGCACATCGATGTGTGCTGCTCACACTGCTCACTTCTCACTAGTTGAGAAGTTACAGCATGACGTCATGCCAGGTGAGTGTTGAAGGGGGAAGGGAAATCCTTTAGAGAGAGTAATTTTCTCTCTGGATTTCCCTTCTCTTTGTGGAAGCTTTTTCAATATTATATACAACAAACCATAGTTGCTGCTTATTTATCTACTGCAACTAACAACCATTGACAAAGCCAATAGTCCTGACTTGTTGTAGGTATGATGTTACTTGTTGTATCATTTATCTGGAAGCAATGACAGAAACAGCAAAATACAAGTTGGGCGGCACACTCTGCTAAGCACAGACTTTTTAGTTTAAGTGTTTTTAAGCCACGCCCTTAATTACATTGGCCACGCCCATGAGAGAGACCCTCCAGTTTTTCCATCCCACTTAAAGCCCTGCCTATGCCCAGTTTACAGTCGAAGTTGGACAACGAGTATACGTTCCCTCGCCACTCCGCACAGTGTGAACAGATCGTCTTCAGATACCGCTAAATATGGGCTTTGATGTCACTTTCGGGTCGGCACTCGAGTATGCCCCTCGTGTCCTTACTTGTGAGTGGGGGAGAGGTGCATGGGTGTGAGGGTGTTGACCTACAGATACAACAAGATGAGGTTGTGGAACATTCAGCACATTGTTTGTTGGGATCAAATTCCCAACTACTTTTTTATGCTCTACTAAACACCAGTGCTTTAAATGACAGGTACTGTCTGGTACTGAGCACTTGCACTTCTTTAATGTGAAAGGGGGAGTACCTGCACTTCTCAAAACTGCTGCAATACATTTAATAGGGGAGTACTAACAATTCTCAGAAGCAAAGAGGTACTCTAAATAGTGAGTACTTGCACTTCTATATTTACCATTTAAAGCACCGCTAAACACTGATGCTTGGAACATCACTAGGGCACAAGATTTATTTACCGATTATTTAGTTAAACACAGCCTCCGCTTACAGTCGGTGATCAATGTTCATAATTCTATAGTAATAATGTTGTAAGCAGGCAGGCAGCCTTCTCATAGGCTGGCATCACTACTAGTGTTTGCAACGATGTAAAATTCCTCATCATCAAAGTGCCCATGAATTTTACCCGGGAGGTGGGTTGGAGGGGTGTGGCTGCTTCTTTAAGTTGCAAATTACTCCCACCCACCTTGTCATTTGTGTCCCAATTGGCACTCAGATGTTTGAGACCACTACCTGCAGTACTTTTTTTTTTACTGGTTGTGGTCCTTAAAAGGGGCCATCGAGTGACTGACATCACAACAGGTCTCAGCACCCGTCATGAAACATCTGATTGTGAATGGTAAAGGGAACAATATATTTCCTTTCACTTGATGGCCTCTTTATTGATCGCTTCTGTGAAAATTCTGGAAACAAATATTTTTTCTGTGATTTTGCCTTTCTGCTGAACGTGTACAGGTGGTCACTGACGGTGGTATTGGCACTTGTTTTTGGGGAAATTGAATTAGTTTTGATCTTAAATTACCGGATCACATCCTCCCTTTGTTGAACAGCTCCCTCAATTACGGCTCTGTCCCTGCATCTTTTAAGGAGGCAATTTTGGTGCCCCTCTTAAAAAAACCTGGGGCTGACCCAGGAGAACCCTCTAATTATCGCCCCATCTCCCTTCTCCCCTACCTCTCAAAGTTACTGGAGGCCCACGTTACTCAATTCCTGTCACACTTCATTGAGTCCTCTGGCTTCCTCGAGCCCAATCAAGCTGGGTTCAGACCCGCCCACTCGACCGAGGCCGTCATCCTCGCAGTCTTGAATACTCTGAGATGTAATGCGGACGCTGGCACTCCTCAAGCCTTGGTGCTACTGGATTTGTCCGCCGCGTTTGACACGGTGGACCATAACATCCTCCTCCGCCGTGTTGCAGAGGCGGGCATCCAGGCCACCGCCCTTAACTGGATCACGTCTTTCTTAACTAGCAGAACTCAGGCTGTACGCCTGGGCCCTTATACAGCCGAGAGAACTGCAATTACTTGCGGAGTCCCCCAAGGCTCCTCCATCTCGCCGTTGCTGTTCAACCTCTACCTTCGCCCACTCATTCAGTCACTCAGGGACTGGGATATCACGGTGTATAACTACGCCGACGACCTGCAAATCATCTTCCCACTGAACTCCCCTAATGCGGTTAATACCTTCCATTCTGTTATGATCCACATTTTGGATTGGATGAACATTAACCAACTAAAGCTGAACCCGGGGAAAACTGAACTACTTCTCCCTGGCACCAGTTCTGGTCACTGGGGCCCACAGTTCTGGCCCACTGAGTTTGGCCCTCCTCCGGCCCCGCTGAAAACAGTGAAAAGTCTTGGCGTGATAATAGATGCGGAACTCTCTCTAAAAGCCCAAGTGGGGGCTGTCATTTCCTCATCTATGCACCAGCTCAGAAAGATCCGCAAGGTTAGCCACCTACTTTCATCCCCTGCATTAATTCAGGTCGTCATCTCCCTGGTCCTGTCCCGCATGGATTTCTCCAACTCCATCTACCATGGTCTTCCCCAGTGTCTTCTGCATCGCCTTCAGAGTGTCCAGAACCAGGCGGCCCGTC
Source organism: Triturus cristatus (assembly GCF_964204655.1). Classification (NCBI taxonomy): domain Eukaryota; kingdom Metazoa; phylum Chordata; class Amphibia; order Caudata; family Salamandridae; genus Triturus; species Triturus cristatus. The sequence continues at coordinate 263,033,428 of NC_140585.1, forward strand.
TTATCTATAAAATCCCCAGGTGGCAGTCAGCAAAACCACTACTACAGCGACTTCACTGGCTGCCGATCAGTCAAAGGGCAGCTTTTAAGATGGCGTGCATCATCTATAAAGCACTTCACTGCACCAGCCCTGCTTTCTTGCAATCCTCAGTCACAGCATACCAGCCAGCGCGTAACCTACGCTCTGCCTACCTCCACTTACTGACTGTTCCCAGAGTCAAAACCAAAAAGTTCGGTGCCCGCTCCTTCGCCCTCCTGGCCCCTTCTCTCTGGAACTCATTACCTCTCCCCATCAAGTCTACCCCCTCCCTCCTCGACTTCAGGAAACTGTTAAAAACTTCCCTCTTCCCCCCTCCTTGCTAACCTATCCATTGCTGTCTGTCACTCTGCTACTGCTCTCACTCCTCTGTCATTAGCGCCAGGAAACCATTGGTGTCAGTGCGCTTTACAAGTCTCATTTAACATAACATAACATAACATCTTCAGACTTTGACCCAGAGCAAGAGAGAGACATTTAGAAAATAGAGAAAAAAGGAGGAAGAGAAAGACAGGAAAACAGTGACAAAGGATTAAAACAAGAATGAAAAATAACCTGCAAAGGTGAAATAAAGAGGCAGGAAACTTAGGGTGCTGGAAGGAAGAAGCATGATGGAATCAAGACTAAGGAACCTTGGTATTTGGCAACCACAGGATTCCGCGATTGTGATTTGGAAGAAAGGAGTTTGTGGCAGAAATATATGAAGAGTATTCACCCTGGTGTAAGTTTTACAGATGTCTGGAAAGGTGCAAGTAGATAGGAAGGCTTCTTCAGGCCTACTTTACTGTGGCACCGTGTGTGAATGAGCAAGTGTATAAAACGTGGATACCACAGGGCAAAGATCTGGAATTGTTGTTCAATGAGAAAAAGTGACTCAGGAGTCCTTTCTAGCTGGAGCGAGAGAGCCACCAGATCGCTAGCTGGACCAGGAGCTTGGGTAGCACCACCTTTACAACTACCCAACTCTCTCTTCTCACTAAGGACCATTGGAAAAGCCTGATAGGTGTAATAAAAAGACCAACTCTGTTTTGCAAATTTCCTCTAAAGTATCAGATAACACTCTAGATCATGTTCTCTTTCGCAAAGTACATTGAGAGTACATCTTCAGAGAACTGGCTGACTCTGTAGCAGCTCAGACAAAGATCAGGAAAGCACTGGGCAGACCCATGTACTGCCTCATCGGATTTTGACACTGCTCACCAAGCGTGTGACGCAACGACCTCAACTTTCAACACAGCCCCGACTTTTCTGCAGCACCTCAGAAGAACCGACGCCCATGGTGCACTGTCCCTACTCTGACGCATTGGTGGCCCTGTATGGCTTTCGACTGACACATCACCTTCAGCTCAGTGGTTTGACTTCGACGCAGAGGAATCAACGCTCCACGTTCTGGACATCGACGCATCCTCAACACTGCATGGCCTTCAGGAACTGAGGTCTCGCACCCACACCAGACGCATCCCCTCCTCTGCAATGCAGCATCCCAGAGCGGCAAAGCTTTAACGGCCTTGCAGCACCTTAAGGAACCGACGCCTCACCTGCATCCACGACGCTTCATCTCCTCTGCGCGATGCATTGTCTTTGGTTTCCGACACATCCAAGGTACTGGAAGGGGGTCTACGTGACTTCTGTATCCGGCCCACGCTCCATCGTGGTCGGATTGAACTTTTGGATTTGTCCCGGTCAAGTGTGACCAGATAGCCCCAGTTGGAGCTACAGACTTGTAAGCACTACATTTTGATTTAATCTTCACAAATTCATTTCTTGACTTGTGTATGTTGGATTTTTGGTGTTCTAGTATTATTTTACTTAGATAAATATTGGCTATTTTTCTAAACTGGTGTGGATTACTTTTGTGGGGTTTTCACTGTGTTACTGTGTGTGTGTGCCCTAATACTTTACAAATTTCCACTTTAGTTTAGCCTAACGACTCTGTCTCAAGCTACCAGAGGGTGAGCACAGGTAAATTTTAGTGTGTACTACATTTACCCTAACTCTAGTGTGGGTCCCTGCTTCGACAGGGTTCATACCTCGGCCAACTAGAGACCCCAGTTCTTACACTTATACTTTGTAGTAAGTCCCTATCTCCATTATTTTCTATGGGAAGGTGTTGCAGTACCAGTGGTTGGTCATGTGAAGTGCTGGACTTACTACATAAGTGTAAGTTACTACAAAAGTGTAAGTTACTACAAAAGTGCAGTGTGTGAATACCAAAAAGTAGTAAACCTACTGAGAAGTGTAATCTCGCTCAAAAGTGAAAGTTACCATTGTGAATTGGGCAGAAGCCATCAAATGAAAATGTTAGGGCTTCATTTTCTTGTACACAATGCTTAAACCAAATGCCATTCTTTTTTCCAAGGCTTTTGTTTGCCTATTATGCAGAAAGGTGAGTTTAGTATTTCTATTACAACATGCCCCCAAAATGCCATTTATGCGGTTAGTGGTAGGTAGATAGTCATGGTTAATATTTGGTACCACAACCCTTGCTTCTCCTATTCTCAGTGGTCACGCTGTCAGCGACAGGAACAGAAAGTAAACAGTGTCCACTCGTTGACCACATCCGGCCCCTTGGTAGCAAACAGGGGTATGTTGATGTTGAAGGCGGAGGGTGAGACAGGAGGCACTTGGTGAAGTCATCTGGTGGATGCCAAAGGGTACACAATGTCACTTCCGCTTCTCCTGGTGTTCTGGAGAATCTACTTTCATGCATTAAGTGCCACCACAATGCCATCAGGTGCCTAAACAATGCCATCCACCATTCAGATGCACACACTTCAGCAACACTCTTGAAACAACTCTGAACCTGTAAAGCTTTGGAAGCGCCTGTGTACCAGTACGTCACGCAAATAAAGAATGCACTTATTGTGTTGTAGTGTATTGTTTAGTCTGGGAAGTGCTACCAGCGGTGGTGGGGCAGTTTTGGGCGTGGGGGTGCTGGCCAGTGGCATCAGCTCAGTAAAATGTATGGGGGTTCAAAAAATCATAATGTTACTGAACGCCGGAGTGAAATAATTGAGTGTAATGCCTTCTACCCAAGACCTTTTGTAAAAACAGGACTAATGGTTCATTTATAAGAACATATTTCACAATGTATGAGTAAAGTTTGTGTCGACCATTCATAGTGCAAAAATAACAATCGATGGACAGAATGCAGAACAATGTCATACATTCACCCCAGTACAGAGATCTGGGCCTAAATCTATCGTTTTTTTGCTCACCATGCCATTCCAGTTTGAACCCAGCCATATGCAAATCAGTCTTGACCCTGTGCCCCATGGGAACAGTCCAGCCCGAACTGCCAAGCCAGGTCCTCCCTGGACTGGAAACAAGCATCCTAGGACCGGTTTCGGGCTTTCAGCCCTCATCAGCCAGGATAGCCTGATTCCAGTGGCATGGAGAGCAAGGGACTCACGTCTGAGCATACCCTTCCCACTCGGGGTGACAAATGCAAAAATAACAATTGATGGACAGAATGCAGAACAATGTCATACATTCACCCCAGTACAGAGATCTGGGCCTAAATCCATCGTTTTTTTCTCACCATGCCATTCCAGTTTGAACCCAGCCATATGCAAATCAGTCTTGACCCTGTGCCCCATGGGAACAGTCCAGCCCGAACTGCCAAGCCAGGTCCTCCCTGGACTGGAAACAAGCATCCTAGGACCGGTTTCGGGCTTTCAGCCCTCATCAGCCAGGATAGCCTGATTCCAGTGGCATGGAGAGCAAGGGACTCACGTCTGAGCATACCCTTCCCACTCGGGGTGACAAATGCAAAAATAACAATTGATGGACAGAATGCAGAACAATGTCATACATTCACCCCAGTACAGAGATCTGGGCCTAAATCCATCGTTTTTTTGCTCACCATGCCATTCCAGTTTGAACCCAGCCATATGCAAATCAGTCTTGACCCTGTGCCCCATGGGAACAGTCCAGCCCGAACTGCCAAGCCAGGTCCTCCCTGGACTGGAAACAAGCATCCTAGGACCGGTTTCGGGCTTTCAGCCCTCATCAGCCAGGATAGCCTGATTCCAGTGGCATGGAGAGCAAGGGACTCACGTCTGAGCATACCCTTCCTATCGTTTTTTTGCTCACCATGCCATTCCAGTTTGAACCCAGCCATATGCAAATCAGTCTTGACCCTTTGCCCCATGGGAACAGTCCAGCCCGAACTGCCAAGCCATGAGGCACAGGGTCAAGACTGATTTGCATATGGCCATGTCTAAACTGGGGTGGTGTAGTGGGCAAAAGAACGATGGATTTAACCCAGATCTCTTGACTGGGGGAGAATGTATGCATTGTCAGCATTCCGTCCATCATTTGTTTGTTGTAACGCTTTTCGCCCTAAGTGGGATGGGTATTCCCAGACGTGGGACCCGTGCTCACTACGCCACTGGAGTCAAGCTATCCTGGCTGATGACGGCTGATAGCCAGAAACCGGTCCTAGGATGCTTGATTCCGGTCCAGGGAAGACATGGCTTGGCAGTTCGGGCTGGACTGTTCCCATGAGGCACAGGGTCAAGACTGATTTGCATATGGCCATGTCTAAACTGGGGTGGTGTAGTGGGCAAAAGAACGATGGATTTAACCCAGATCTCTTGACTGGGGGAGAATGTATGCATTGTCAGCATTCCGTCCATCATTTGTTTGTTGTAACACCATTCATAGTGAGCACAAGCTAATCAAACTGGGAGTTTGGCAATAAAATACCAACAGAAACAACCAAACCCCTGGAATTAAGCCAAGAAAATGCTTGAATAAAAGGTGAACTTGTGTCCCACAGAAAGAGAATCCGAATTCTCAGTGAGATTCTGAAAAGCAGACCACTGGGTAAGTCTTAATATTAGCAAGAACAGAATTCTGAGAGAGGCCACACAATTTACTACCCTCTCAGAACGAGGGCCTCAGGGTCAGTAAACAGCAAAAAAGAAGAATTTCCATTGCATGACAAATGTAAATATTGTCCGGGGTGGATGCGACCATCTCACAGTAACATGGTTACTTCTGCTTAACTGAGGTCACTCCATTAGAAAGTGTCACCTGTCAGCACAGGACTCATGGTGAGAGCAAAGCAGAAGAGCAGGGGAGTGACCAGAAGGGTTCGTTTAGCTGAGCCTTGCTCCCTGCCATCATTGCGGGTCAGTTCCAGGATGCAGGGCCAGCCTTTGCTGCCTGTGTGTAGCTAGATCTCAGCAGGCCTGTGTGAGATGTTCCAAGCTACAGGCACAGTCACTGGTACAGATACAACCATGACTCCTCTGTGTGCATCTATGCAGGGGACTGGCTCGTCCTTGGTTCTCTAGTGGGACACAACCGCACAAGCCTTAGGGTGGAAAAGTCTTCCACATACCTTTGGGCACCAGGCGATCATAAGGCTCAGCATGCAGCTGCCCTCAAGGACAGGCTCATGCTTTGGAACTCTTTGTCCAGACTACCACAAACCTTTGTGTGCAGTTACCACGGATGTATACTTATTCTTTGATGCACATGTGACCTCTATAAGCCAATCATTTGCAGGTTTCTCCTTAAGCTCACTTGTATGAGTGTGCCTTCACATCCTCAATATGCAACCACCTCCACCATTCAGGTGGGACTCGTATCACATACAAAAATTATTTTTGTATGCAGCAAATGTGTAATGTTGGTAGGTTGGCAAGACTGCAGTTTGTGAATTTTTGGACCTTTTGTGTTCATTTTTAACGCTGTTCATTATATACAAAATAGTATGCTTGTTTTTATTACTCCTCTAGCCTGTGCAGGGGAACCCCCTTGATAGCTAAGAGGTCCATGTCATTGGGAAACAAAATAGCACAACTTAGAAAACCCCTATCCGAATATTTACCTGTTTTATTTAGATGATAAAATACCTAAAATGGCAAAATTCAGTGACCCTTTTATGGTAATTTGGTATGTTTCTGTGCTTAGTGCAGATATTCCACATACATCAAACATGAAAAATGAATACCACTAACGTAAGTATCCTGCAATAACATCCCAACTTACATTATAATATATCATATCAAAGATTAGCATGATATGACATCCACTAAAAGTATGGAAGGTCAAAGATCAGAAAGTTAAAAGAAACACAATGTCTAAGACTATTGCTAATCAAATTGTTTGGCAATAATACCTGCCTATGATTTCATAAATGGTACCCGTTCATGGCCCTGCAATTGTATCAGTTGTAAATGGAGAAAATATATATTCCCAAAAAATAAAATATGAGTTATTTTTGCCTTGTTTACATCAAGAAGCAAGACGCTTATTTTTTACTTTCAAAAATAGACATATATTTGGGAATATTTTTATACTTTAGAAAGGCACGTTGTAAATATTTTACATCTATGAGTGTCACCAGACCTTTAACATTCATAAGGCTTTTCAGACATGACTATATAACTTATATTCAGCTGTTTAACCCCTTAACTGCTGGGTCCCCCCACAGATTTTCTGGAGGGGACCAACAAAATTGCCAAAATATAGCTACATTTTGAGTTTTGGAGGAAAAATAGGAAAAAAGTACATCATAAAAAATTGTCTGCTTTTTATCCTAAAAATGGCATCAAGAAAAGGTTTGCATCTTTCCATCTTTCAGGCGCACATAGAGCCGAATCAAAAAAACACATTTTTTAACACAATGTTGGCATTTTTCAAAGAGGTAGCCAATTTTTCCTATTTTTGTGTGTTTTCTACCTACTTCCAGTTTGTGGTGCAAACCAGTGTGAAACCAATGGGTGATCCAGGAAAGCTATAGATTTTTACAGAGTAGACAATATTCTGAATTCAGCAAGGGGTCTCATGGATACATTAAATTTTTCCACTGAAACTGATCCTTTTTTGCAATGTGGGTAGCTGTGGATTCTGGGCCCTAGTTCAGCCAGCACCTAAGGAAACCTAGCAAACCTGTACATTTTTTTTAAAACAAGACACCTAGGGGAATCCAGGGCATAGTGACTTGCATGGCCATCCTAAGAGGTTTTTTTACCCAGAAGTCCTTTCAAACCTCAAAGTTTGACTAAAAGCAAACATTTTCCTCACATTTCTGTGAGGATAGCATGGAATTTGCAGGACCTACAAATTTCGTACCACCAAGCACTCCTCCAAGTCTCCTGATAAAAATGGTAACTTACTTGTGCAGGTAGGCCTAGTGCCTGCGACAGGAAAGGGCCCAAAACACAACATGGACACCACATTTTTCCACTGAAAACTGGCCCATTTTTCCAATGTGGGTGGCTTTGGATTTTGGGCCATGGCACTTTTTTTCAATGCGGGTGGCTTTGGATCTTGGGCCCTAACTCACCTGGCACCTAAGGAAACGTAGCAAGCCTGTAAAAAAAATTAAACTGGACACCTACGGAAATCCAGGGTGAGGTGACTTGTGTGGCTCTCCTGAAGTTTTGTTACCCGGAATCCATTGCAAAATCAGACCTAGACAAAAAACATATTTTTCTCATATTTCTGTTATGGAAAGTTCTGAAATCTGTGTGGACCAACAAACTTCTTACTACCTATCATTTCTCCAAGTCTACCAATAAAATGATTCTTCACTTGTATGGGTAGGCTTAGTATCCCACTTGTGTGGTAGGGCCAAGAGACCACTACACAAAATACCCTAAAGGGCTACGTGGTGAGATCAGAAATAGGGGTAGCTGCAGTATTTAGGGCCATGCTGGGCCTCTACCCATGGAAACCTACCAACCACAGACATTTATGAAATGTAGACATCCAGGGAATTCCATGGTGGTGTGACTTGAGTGAATCCCACAAGGTTTTCTTACCTACAATGCCTGCAAACCTCAAACATTGCCTAAAATCATGCATTTTCTGACATTCCTGTGATGAAACTTCCAGAATCAGCAGGAATCCACAACATTTCTAGCACCCAGCATTCCCCCACTTTTCCCCATAAAAACGCTACCCCACTTGTGTGGCTGGGCCTAGTGCCCACGACAGGAAAGGTTCAAATCAAGGTCAATGGGCGTTCCACTGTGGGATTTCCATTGACCCTGGTTTGATGCATTCCTGTCGTGGTCACTAGGCTCAGCCACACAAGTGGGGCAGCGTTTTAATTGGGACCAGTGGGGGAACAATGGGTGGTAGGAAGTTTGTGGATTCCTTCAGATTTGCCATCACAGAAATGCAAGGAACATTTGTGATTTTAGGCAAAGTTTGAGGTTTGCAGGGCATTGTGGGTAAGATCCACGTGAAGAACACCACCCCAGACTCACTTGGGTGCCTAGTTTTCAGAAACGTTTTCAGGGGTACCTAGATTGGGATCTGTATGTGTCGGCTGAGCCCGGGACTAGTTAACGTAGCTACCGCCATTAACAAATCAGGTTAGTTTCTTGACAGGAAATGTTCAAGTTCCTGTAGTGGACACTATGCCCACCCGTACAAGAAAGGTAGATTTGTTATCGGACAAGTGGGGGAATGCTGGGCAGAAGAAATTTTGTGGATCTCTGTGTACTCTGGAAATATACATCACAGAAATGAAAGGAAAATACGTGATTTTAGGCAAAGTTCGAGGTATGGAGAGCATTATGGATAAGAAAACATCCACGCAAGGCATACCACCCTGAACTCCCATTGATGTCTAGTTTTCCAAAATGTCTGGGTCTGGTAGTTTTCTCCAGGTGGTGGCCCACTGAAGCCCAAAACGTGCAGGCAATCACCCCGGCAAGAGGAAAGATATTGGGACTTTGCTCCACTCTCCTGCCCTATATGTAAAAACACCCAAAATAATCAAATGTCCTCTTGCTTGCATATGGGATGGGATGTTATAGTCCACAGGAAAGCAGAAAGACTGTTGGGGCTTTAGAGGCATGGACGGGTCTGATGTCAGGGTGGGCCAAACCCCCAAATTATTTTATATAAAAAATAGTCCTGTCATTTAGTGGCTTTTCAGGCCCAGGGACAAATTGGGGGCAAACTCCCTGCGCCCCTTTCTTTTGGTCCAAATGCAAAATCACTGGTGATCAGTGGGCTTTCTACCCTCAGGGAACAGATTTGGGGCAACCTCCCTGCTTTGGGACAAGCCTCTGATCTGCCTCCGGGATAGGGGGCAGAATTACACTATTGCCCCATCTGGGGCAGGGGTATGGCTCGATACCAGGGTAGGGGCCGCCCCCTCCTTTTGCTTGTGTTGGTGCTATTTTGAATTCCTTAGTGTTTAGTGGGCTTTCTGCCCCTCACAGGGGCAAACGGGGGGAAAACCCTCTGTCTACTCCATGGGAGCCATGGAGGGTTGGGGGGGCAGGAAGACTGGTTTGTCCCTTTTGGGGTGGGGATGTGGGCAATGCCAGGGTGCAACGCCCGTGCCCCTTTCTTTTGCCCGAAATGAAAAATGCCTGGTGCTTAGTGGGCTTTTTAAATCCACACAGAGCAGATTGGGAGCAACCTCCCCAATTGGGAGAAACTTTCTATCTGATCCTAGGGGGGCAGAAAGACACTATTGCCCCTTATGGGGTGAGGGTGTGGCTCGATGCCAGGGTAAGTCGCCCCCTCCTTTTATTTGATTGGCACAATTTTGAATTCCCTGGTGTCTAGTGGGCTTTGTGCCTCTGATAGGGGTGAATTGGGGGCAAACCACCTATCCACCCCTGTGGAGAGCAGCAAGACTGGTTTGTTTCTTTTGAGGTGGGGGTGTGGGAATGCCAGAGCCCAACGACCAAGCCTGTTTCTTTTGCCCGAAATGCAAAATAACCGATGTCTAGTGGGCTTTCTACCCCCTGGGGAGGCAGATTTGGGGCAACCTCCCAAATTGGGAAAACCTTTCTGTCTGCCCTGAAGGGGTGGGGAGGGAGGCACAGAAAGACTGTCAACATATTTCTTTGTGGTGGGGGCATGCCCCCACCCCTATATTTGTTTTATAATTTTCCCTAGTGTTTAGTGGGCTTTCTGTCTCGATCAGGGATAATTACCCCCATCTGTCCCCCAGAAGGGGCAGAAAGACTGAATTTTGTATGGGGTGGTGGAAACACTTGCTCTTTCTCTTGAGGCGATCATCATGCAGGGATCCATTGAGCAGAGATATCACTGGCGAGTGGCTGAACGTCTGCATGTGCAACTCAGCGACCAGAGTTCTAACCCAACCTTCCATTGAGTGACCCTGGGCTAACCACTTTCTCACTGGGCACCCAGACCACGTGTCCACTGACGGCCGCCTTTGCAGTAGGGGTTGTCAGTTGGCACATTTGAAGTCTACTTTGCCACACGACCAAATTATGTGAGGCCTGACACATTACTTTATCTCACTGTGCCTTAGTACAATTTTCTGCTAAAAAACGGACTATGTACAGTTATAGTGTGCCCAATATTAAAAAAATATATATGTATTCGTTGATCCATTGTATACTTTTAAAGATTAAGGCAAACCAGACTTGGAGCAAATGTTGAACATTTGAATCAAACTTATTTTATATTGTTTATCTACAAATTGTATTTGTTAACGTGTAAGGGAATAAAGTAGGTTCAATTACCACTGCCATTTTGTGTAGACGCAACTGATTTCTCATTTGTTACAGAGGAGGCAATGCAACAGGTGTAAACATATGTTTACTGACCAAAACTCAAGACGTCTTTATAATTGAAAAGGGCTAAATATTATTGTTCACTTGGGTACTCCTATAAGGTTGTTGGAGCAACGAAAAAGAGAAGTGGTCAGCATGGCTGTGAGTTTTATCCTCGTATGATGTGGATCCCATGGATGGCCAGGCACATTTAGCTTTACATAGGTGTTCTTGTAATATTAACATTTTTTTTTACAATGGAAAGCATCAATAGAAGGTCAAAACAAACATCATTTTCTGTGGGTGTGCTGGAAACTTCCATTACAAAAGTGACGCAACGGCGACGCAAAAGTGGCGTACGGAGCTTGTAAATCTGCCCCTTGGTTCCTAACAGGTAGCTGGCTTTGCCATAGATATTTAGAGAAAGACCCTACATGCCTATTACAGATCAATGCAAGAAGGATAATTTTTATATTATTGATACAGGGCTCTACGTTGTCAGCAGAAAGGTGGGTCTTATGTGGCCTTCCCACAAAATGACTGAGAGGAACCCCACTTACTGAAGCATCTGTGTTGTGCTTCCCTGTTTTGTCTTTTCTGGAATTTCTCTGCACGTCTTCCCGGCTACTTCCCCATCTGGGATCATTCGTTTTCGAACTGGAGGATTCCACCGTTCCGTCATCCTGGGAGAAAACAAAACGAAGACTCAGGAGATGGCAATAAAACACACATCACCCTATGGAGAGCGTTGCAAAGTCAACATATCTAGCTTTTTTTATCTCGCTCATGTGCGATATGTCTGGATCAATAATAGAAAACAGAAAGCTAACACGGACCTAAATACTGGTCAGATGGCAAGCTGTGCAAAGCACAGGACTTTAGTTCATATGTTTTAAGCCATGCCTTGAATCACACAGGACACATCCCTTGCAGTAGATTCCCCTTTACTCTTCTAGGGTCATACTCCCTTCAGAGACCCCTTCCCACCAACCTTTTCCATCTCACTTAAAGCACCTCTTGACACCATAACCAACAAAGGCCTCCTGAAGTGTGTATAACCTGGCAGCCATCACGCTTCAGTTATAAAATTGCAAATATTACAGAATGATGGTTGGCAAAACAATGTACAGCCCCTCTCAAAAGACCAAACTAGGATTATCACAGCAAAAATTGTCCACCCCAAAGTTTCTCAGAGGGGGTGACCAACACAAAAACACTTGCATGGCAATACCTAAGATTTCTTGTAATAAAATACCTGTCAACAGCCTGTAACACACTGCGATAGCAACCCACCACTCTTACAGGCCTTTTAGCTTCAAAAAAACGCTTTCGTAATATAGGTCAGTCCTAATGACTTTGTCATAACTTTTTATAAGAAACATATCTTACCCAGCCCACAGGCATAACTTTTCCCAGTTAACCAATCAGGCCGATAGCATTTATCATGGCTTGTCACTATAACCAATTACTAGCGTATTGTTTTGAGTATAAGCTTTCCCAAACAGCAACCATCACGCACACATTAATAAAACAACAATCTATCCTAATTTCCAATTGTCGTTAGCATATGTTTTTCTCAATAAATATGCCAAGCCTTCTGCTTTTAACGTAACGTTTTATCATCACCAGATCAGGTCGATAGTCTTGATCACTGACTTTCTGCCATGACCATCTCAGTCTTGCTGAACTGATCATAAGCTTTCCCACAAGGCAAAGGTGAAAGACAAGTACCCAGTGGAAGCACACAATTTCTGTCCAATCAAATGCAGTACTCAAGAAGACCAACATGTGGGCAGAGTGTAAGCCCTTCTCTGATTAGTACTTCTGAAAGCTCTTTTTCAGTTGATCACATAAGGGCAAGCCAGCTCAAAAAAAGCAAGACAGAATTGGGTGCAGAATAACCTTGTACAATTTACCCACAATCGCGTTTTGAGAAGGAAGGAAGAGAAGTTGGAAAACTTGAGCTGGGGACATCCCTTCCAAAGCATCTCTGAAGCATGCTCCTGGATATAACATCAAAAGGAGCTGAGCATAAATGTAAGACCCACAGAAAATCTCAGACACAGGCACAACATGTTTTGCACTGGTAAATGGGAGCAACATCATAGAAAAATATCTGCTCACAGTGAGGAGACCAACACACAGGTGGGTCTGCACGAGGGCGTTCAGCCCCAAACTTGCAGACAGACCTTGAAAGCAGGAAGGGGCCTGTCAGGAATGCAGCCTTATTCTTGTATAAAATGAGCCCCATCCCTCACAAGGAGAAGTGAGGAACTGCTACCAGGAGGATTCTAAGGGAGGATAAGTGATTTCACAGAGGCAAAACACAAACAAAAGATCCATACTCTGCCGAGGAAACAACCCCAGTGTGCAGGAGGCACAGCAGAACATCTGACACTGTGACACCAGGCGACAGAAGTGCAAAGATCTGGAAATCTTTAAAAATGTATATGAAGCAAGAGAATAATAAGGAATTGAACTGAAGTCAAATGAATTGAAATAGGTGATAAAAGTTCAGGAGGTGTAACGAATATGAAAAAAAGAAAGGGTAGGACAAAAAAGTGAAGTTGCAAGCTTGGCAGAAGGGTGACAGGGAAACAGAGCAAGATATTGTGTGGACCGTTGGTTTTCTTAAATCACTATTGTCCAGACTCTACGTTTAAAATTCTGTGATAGGAGAATACTAGAAAACATAGTTTTTTATAGTTGCTTTGCCTCATAGCGTCCATTTCAGATGATGAGTTGGGCCTCCTCCATGCTCATGTTCGGTATTTTATCAACATTGAAGCCTTTTTGGCGCTCTTTACACGCTAGCCGTTCAGTATTTTTATCTTCACTGCTTAATTGTGAGCATGTCATGCTTGTCGCCAGCCACAAAAACTACCTCTCTAGGGACAACGTAGGCATCTAAGGGGCTAAATTAGATCTCGACGGACGTGTTATTCCGTCACAACAGTGACGGATATCCCGTCTGCAAAATATAAATCCCATTATATCCTACGGGATTTATATTCCCGCGGACGGGATATCCGTCACAGCTGTGACGGAGTAACCTGTATGCCGAGATCTAATCAGGCCCTGAGCCTCCTCTAGGAACACAAAAGAAGTTTTCACTTGGCTGTGGTTAACATACTAGTATCCAAAATGGCAATTTACATGTGGCATGGTGGGCACATGGCCAGTCTCTATCTAAAGGTGCATGGTGGGCAAAAATCAATAGACTGGAAAGTGGCCCGCGTCATGACCAGTTGCTGAGATTATTTCAAGCATTCCATCCATCGCTATTGGTTTTTCCACCTCGTACAGATGAGGCATATGTAGAAGACATGTATTAAAACATACAATATATATAGGAGAATATACAATATATACAGGACAATGTACTGGGATATGGTGGCATGGGCGGCAAGCTCCTGAGTCTCAAGCTGAACTGCCAGAGACAGGCTGTTACACAGGGTGGAAGCTGCTGCTGAAAAAGGTCTGTCACCTTTAAGTTTGCATCTGGTGATGGGGTGACGAGGAGATGCTTTTGTGCAGCTCATGGGTTGTATTTAAAGGAGTATGTTACAATTTTATCTTGCCAGTCTTTGAGTGCTGTGCCTTCGATGCCATTATAACTGTGGCAGAGGCTCTTGAATGCGAGTCTGCCCTTGACTGGGAGTCAGTATATACTTTTGAGGTAATGAGTAAAGATGGCCAGATATCAGTCGCTCACTTGAGTTTTGCACCTTCTGATTTAGTAGGAATACCAGCAGCCTCAGGCACAAAATATTCCAACAGTCTAGGCTTGAGTTGGCCAATGCCTCCAACATAAAGGAGTTTTTTTTCTGGTGGGCAGGCGAAAGGAAAGGTTTTTCATAGGTGTTTGGTGGATGGTTTTTTTTTGTTGCCACTGCTCTCACTTGTGTGTTTAAACTGAGGTGAATGTCCCACAACACTCTCAAGTTTTGTACATTTGTTTTGATGGGTACGAATTTGCAAAAGGTTTCACAGGTACAGGGTACCAACATTTTCATCTTTTGGACCCATAACAATGATTTCTGTTTTTGAATCCTTGAAATTGAGACTGTTATCCCTCATCCTATGGGATAGGAGGATCTGAGCAACCTGCATGACACAAAATTTACAATCAGCTGACAGTGGGTGGCAGGCAGGAGAAAGCACGAGACAGCCAACAGGGAGCCACAGATTACTGAGACAAAAAAACAGGCAGTGGTAGCAATAGAGGATGTAAGGATTCAAATATTATAAGAGGGAGAACTTGTAAAAAAAAATTATCATGCATTATCTCACTGACCAAAGAAGGAGGTTCCCCTATTTTTTCTAAAAGAATCCTCATCCAGTAGTTATACTAGTGGCATGCTTCATTATAGGGTTTCCACCCAGTATATCTAATGTATTTTGGTATGCTTGGATGATAGTGGAGCGATTTATTATCAAAGGATCGAATGTTTTAAAATTACCTGCAGGTATCCCTTCTTAGATTGAATTTTTTTGCTAGTGGGACCCTTTGGTAAGGTTAAAAACAGCAAAGTTTGATGTGGATGGAGATAGGAGCTCCCACTTCAGTATCTTGGTCTACATGTTTCAGTCAAATCGTAGGTGCCACTTAAGGTCAAATGGCTTTCTTCAGGACCAGCAATTTTTCAAGATCCCTATCATAATATTATATCTAGTGCAGAACACCAATTTGTGCACCAATGATCAATTCGCATTGCATCATGTTATTTTTTTTATTTCTTACAGTCTCGATTCCCACATCACAAGATACTTTCCTGTTAGATTGTGTTTTTTAGTTGTATATCTCCCCATAGAGCCTTAAAATGTGGAGACTCTATTGTCACACTTTCGTCAAGGTGTCTCACCCGCGGAGGACCTATACAGTGCCCTCTAAGCTCTGTATGTTGGAAGGAAGGATGCCTAAGGTTGACCTGAAAGTAGCACTGTTACTCGAGGCTTCTTGAGATTTCCCCTTTTCAGTGTACCATAACTGTTGCACAACAAGTGTCTCTCTCCCTGACTGGAGTGACATGGAAAGAGCATGAAAAGATCATCTTCTTTAAAGAGCAGTTGGTCTCAGCAGCAGTAGAATGCTCCTCTCTTCCGGCAGCCGATTCTCATGGCAGTATTTCAGGACAGTGGAGCCAAGCGCGGTGAGTGTAGGCAAGTACTCGCTTCACACTGCAGTCTTCCTTCTCTTGCTTATATGTCATCCTGAAGCCTATTCCTGACATCTACAGGGAACAGCAACACTTTCCATCCCCTGCTTATTCATTTCACCACTGTTGGTGCACACAGCATCACAAAATTTAAGAGTTAACAGAGTACCTGACATTTTGGATGGATTCCATCAAAAGATATACAATGTCATACATGACAATGGACCTTTTTTGGAATATGTATAAACTTAGGGGGGCCAACAGCATGGAGTATATAGCACTCTACACAAATACTTACTCCTCATGCTCAAGCAGAAGGAGCTGCCCCAGTCATAAGAGAATACATAGACCTGAGAGGGCCAATAGGCCCCTTACCATACAAGGGGGAATATTTACATGGGCATTGTGCCACCTGAGCGTCACTTTTTCCGACGCACCCGTAGCGCAATGCCCTGCTCCATATTTATAAGGTGGCGCTAAGCCACTTTGCATAGCTTAAAGCCGCCTTGTAAATATGGGCCTCCTCGACACCGTTTTCTGCGGCAAAGGGGCATGCAATGGGTGTCGCTGTGGGCGTACCCATGCAACACCCATTGCTTTTCGACACTGCCCCAAATTTACAAGGATCTGTAAATCTAAGGCAGCGCCAAAAACGAATGCCGCTGAAAAGGAGCCGTTAAAGTGGAGCAACGAGGAGAAATACTTTTATTTCGCCTCGCTTTTTGCTCCTTCTATTTGTTCTGCATTCTGCAGCACACATAGGAGCAAAACGTCATTAATGATTGTTTTTGCGTGGGAAGGTGTCCCTTCCTGCACAAACACAATCATCCATGAGATGCAGGCACCCTTGCATCATGGATCGAGGGTGCTAAGCCACTTTGCGTAGCTTAATGCCGCCCCCTCACCACAGTTTTCTGCGGCAAAGGGGCATGCAATGGGTGTCACAGTGGGCGTACCCATGAAACACCCATTGCTTTTTTACATTGCCCCTGTAAATCTGAGGCAGCGCTAAACATAGATGCCGTTGAAAAGGAGGTGTTAGAGTGGAGCAACAAGGAGAAATACTTTTATTATGCCTCACTTTTTGCAGGAAGGTGTCCCTTCCTCCACAAACACAATCATCCATGAGATGCAGGCACCCTTGTACCATGGATCAAGGGTGCCTGTCCTGATGCTAGACAGCGTTTTTAGTGCTGGCGCAAAGGAAAACACAGGGGTGTGACGTATTCTTGTCAATACGGCGCATCCCTGCATTTTTTAAATGATGCAGCGCGCTGCTAAATTGCTTGCAGAACCAGGCTGCACCATTTAGTTGTAAATATGCGCCAAAGTCTGGAAAGATATTGCAGATGAGCTATTTCCTCGATTACTACAGATCTGCAACCAATCACTGAAATCAGGCTTGGTCCCCCGGGCTTGGAAAAAACCCATAGTTACCCCATTCTGAAGAAGCCCTCGGTGGAGCCCTTGGTCCTCAGTACCTATAGGCCAATATCCCTCCTGCCCTTCCCAGTAAAAATCCTAGACTGCTTTGTCAGCAAAAAAACTGTCCAAATATCTGGGAGACCAAAACCTACTGGATGAGGAACAATTTGGATTTATAACAGGGCATGGAACGGAGTCTGCTCTGCTGCAAGCAAGGAACAAACTCCTGATGGGGTGGACAGTGGACAGTCAGAGGATCTGATATTTCTAGATTCATCAGCCGCTTTTGATACGGTTAACCACAAAATGCTGCTGATGAGACTGGCTATGAATGGAATCAGGGATATAGCACTAACCTGGGTGTGCTCCTATTTGTCAGAGCGCTGCCAAGTGGTTTCTCTGCCATCATACTGCTCTGACTTCAAAAACCATCGAACCATCAGCACTCAGCCAAATACTCTTTAATATTTATAGAACGCCAGTAATAAAACTCATCACATCCCATAACGTAACATCAAACTTGTCAATTATGCCAATGACACACAATTGATCCTGTCTATTGAAAGCAATAGGCAAGATGCTTAAAACGCCTTCCACAACCGCATAAGTGACATTGTTAAATGGCTGGACACAAACTGAGTTCTTGTGCCGCCCAGCGAATACAATTCCCATGAAGCTCCCCCCTATTTTTTGGCCACTAACAAATGCTGAGGAGTTGAAACACTTAGAAACAGTTTGCCTGCTGGGCGTCACCTTTGACAGCAAACTATCCATGGAGTGTCATGTAAAAAAACTTGTAGGCACCTGGGTCGCACTACTCCGTGGACTAAGGAAATTCCTGCCTCTGCTGCCCCCACATGCAAAATCTCTGATTGTACGCAGCATAATACTAAGTAGGCTCGATTACTGCAATGCCTTACTGTTAGGGGTTCTGGACTGGCTGGTAAACAGACTGTACTGAGTCCAAAACTGGCTCTAGACAGACCAAGAAGATCAACTGCATCAACCACCATGAAGGAACTTCACTGGCTAACTTTGAAGCAGAGGTTTGCCTTCGAGTCCTTGTGCATAATCTTCAAAGCACTTCATGGCAAGGGACCACTAGCCCTACAAAAAAGATTAATACGATATGCCCCGAAAAGTTGTCTTCGTTCAGTATCCACAAATCTGACCTGCACTGAAAAACTTCAAAAGACAAGACAGGGCAGGCGAGCCTTTATGATCAGAGCGGCTCAGCTATGTAATAACTTACCTTCCGCCTTGAGATCTCAATCTGACCTACTGTATTTTAGGAAAGCTTTGAAGACCTGCCCCTTTACCCACTTAATCACCTATCCCTGATCTAGCCCTTGCAATTCCAGCTTGCTATGTTCTGATAGGAGGGTCTAGCGCCAGGATATCTGTATGGTGACAGCATGCTTTATAAATGTAATAAATCAATAAATAAATCAATAGGCAGCCCCTTCAACCTATTGCACAAGTAAAATAAAACTGTACCAGACAGCTATCAATCAGCTGCAATTGGGACAATCATAAGGACAATAGTCACCCATGATTAAAGGTGATCCATTTTGGGTGAATCCCATCTCCAACAGAGCTGAGTACTCTCCCAACGAGCAAAAGTCATGTAGAAGACCCGGCAAAGGAATCAAGTCTCCTGTGCAGGAAAATATAAAACATACTGGAGTAGTCAGAATGTTGATTTGAGGTTCATGGCCACTCGGGGATACAACATCAAACACTTTTAACCCTACACTGAGGATCAGATGATGCCACCACTTTCACAACCACCAACCTGTGGCTTCTAAGCATTCACCAGAAGCACTACAGAGGGATCATAAGGCCCTTGGCTATGGGCAGTAACCATGGTGACATCGTGTCATGCCTTAATACGATTCATGCACAACTGTCTGTACGGCCTTCACATCACATCAAGCACTCACCACAATTTGTGGCATCTTAGAGCAGAGCTGTTTTAAATGGTGAATACAATAGAGACGCCTGAGTGTACAAGGCCTTTACTCCAAGAGATTATGCGTGCAGGCTGTGGTTGTCTGTACTTAGAAAGACTTGGCCTACTGAGGAACACTAACCTGCACTGGGGGCACCCTAGCTAGTAAGCATTTTGTGTCAATTTTCCTCAGCACATGTCTTTTGCCAGTAGCCGAGGCTTACCATCCTCAGGAAATCCCCATTCCAGAGCATACAACCTTGATTAAATGAATGGATGGGCCGGTCTTCTCTGGCAAACGGCTCAATGAAGAGATTCAGACCAGGTCTTTGCAGCCTATCTAGAACTCTGAGACATTCGGGAAGAAGCCGCCATTGCTCATTACAGGCAAGGCTTCCTCTCTAATATGGTGGTTATTTCCTGCTTAATAATATTAATTGCAGTTTTATATAGCGCATGCTAGACCCATGGGTGTCAGAGTGCTTTACAACATCAATTGGAACATTACAAAAAAAGGATACACAAGAATTTCTTAGCAGATTCTGTTACATAGAATCAAAGTTTGCAGGGGTAGGGAACCTAGTTGGCATTTCAGGATCAGTAAGAGTTTCAAGTCCTTCTTGAATGTTTCGAATGAGGAATCTCTGATGTGTTCAAGTTACATATTCTGGGTGCACTCCGTGAGAAGGAATGAGAGACGAGTCTTTGTTTCTTTACTAGGTGGTGGAGGAGCATGGACTCAGTGCTATGCACAGATCCGCTGCCCCCAGAATGGGTGCCGGCTACTTCAGGGTGCCAGACAGCAACGCTTTGTGGGTAACACAGGCCACTCTGAAAATGCTTCTAACTTCTATTGGGAGTCAGTTAGGGGTGGTAAGCACCTGAGTTATTTTTTCCAAAACATCTCACTTCAGAGACTCGCCTCACTGCAGTATTAAGGTTGGCCTTCATTGGCGCTAGGTTAGTGTTATACATCCCTGTGAGCAGCACCGGAGAAGGTACTACCGCTTTCAAATCCGCTTCCGGAATGAAGCGGTTGATATTTCTGAGCAGTCTGTAGGGAGCCGGGGCACTCTTTGTCATGGCATTTACGTGTGCCTGTAGTTTGAGATTCTTGTCTTGACTGATCCCTGGAGAATTAGTGTGTTCAATAATTTTGGGTTTGCAGTCTAGTAGTACATTTAGTAGGTCCAACCAGTGTTGACCGGGGTCAAGTTTTGAGGGGAGGGGGTTAAGGAGGAACTCCACCTTCATCATGTTTAGCTTCTGATGCTTGGAGGCCAGGCTTAGATGTCCTTTAGAAACTGGTTTATGATGATACATCTGTGCATCATCTGCATTAATATGAAATGAGAGGAGTGTTTCAGGACTGTGGTCAGAGGTTCCAGTTATAGGGTGAACGATCTGTTGAAACGATGGAGCTTGGAGGAACCCCCTGGGCTACAGGCGCTGGATCTGCTGGAAGCGTGTTCAGTTTCACTTGTTGGGATGGGTTTTCCGAGTATGAGGAGAAGCAGCTTAGGACTGTTCCACTTTTACCCATTCCCCTTGTGGTGGATGGTGTGACTATGTTGAATGCCATGGATAGTTTGTGAGGATGAGTAGGCAAGAATCTCTCTTGTTCAGTAGACGTAGAATGTTGTCGTGATGAGGAGAATAGCTATGTCTATGCTACCACCAGCTCTAAAGCCCAAATCAAGACGGTCTAGTAGGTTGCGGTCTTCGATGTATTGTTTATGTTGAGTTGCAATATAGTGTTCCAGGATTTTCAAAAGGAAAGAAAGATTAGTAACAGGGCAAAAGCTGATCAGAGTTTGCGGGTTGGCCCTCAGTTGTTTTAGCAGTGGCGTGACCTGTCCCATATTCAGTTTCTAACTTCGCCTTGGGCCAGCGATGAGTTAATCAACTGCATCTTACAGAGGGTGAGGAGAGCATGGATCTATTTTATTAAGGTGCAGGGTATCGGATCAGCGAAGTGCGAGGCCGGTCTTGAGTTACCCGTTGTTTTAATGAGAGCTCTCTCATTGATTTCCATGAACTTGCTCCAGAATGCATTGGTCTTAGGGACATCAAAAGCCATGGTTTTAGTCCTTTTCTTTTCAGTGTCAAGTTTGGCCAGAATGTTTGAGGGGTTTAGTCCCCATCTCTGTCAACTAAACTACGTTTCCTCCTCCCTTTATTTAGTTATTTGATGTAGCTTTCATAAGAGTTTTGTTTTTTTGCCCCTTTCGTTTCATGGGAGCTCCGGCTTCCATTTTGTGGGTCATAGCTTTGTTGTGATAAGCCATGAGAGTCACTGTTTCCTCCTTGTTCGGGTGTCAAAGCTGTCGCAAGATTCCTGAGGTAAGGTCAAGGGTGTTTATTTGTCTTGTATCTCTGGTCAATTTGGGGTGGGAGGGGGCGTTGTAGTCCATCTTTGGTTTTTAGTAATTATGGGCGATGTCCCATTGGACCAAAATGGGGGCCTCTGGATCGCACCTCAATCAAGAGGGAGGGGAGGGCGGCTGCTGCCAGCAAGAGCAAGGCTGCACTGCGCACAGACAGAGAAACTCTACCCAGAGAGCATATCTAGCCGCAAACAGCAGGGGTAGAGTTAAGGTGTCTGCTCCATTTTTTCAGAAACACACAGTGGCCATTAGGGGTCCTTTTTAAGCAATTGGAAGGCTTCCGCATAGCATGAGAGAAGGCGGACCGTGTCTCTGAACAAAGGCTACCTGTGCACCTGAGTGATCTGGGAGTTCACAACCTGAAGCTTTATTATTTGTGTGCCCAGCTCTAGTTCCTGGAAAAGGACCCAAGTAGAAATCTCTTATGAATGACGTACGGCTTATGTCATTGACAATGGGGCTGTTCTGCAACCATGCACAGGGCGTGTCACTACCTCAGCTGGTACATATGGCTCCTTACTATTGGAAAAGAGGATTTTAGATGACCAGGACACTGTTGATGTCCTCGCAGATGGATCCTTGGCAGATTCACGTCTAGGCTAAGATCCTGTCAGTGGCACTTACACATACGGATGATGTGGACGACTCCGTGAAGCTATACAGAAAGCTCCAGGGTCCCCGCTTTGCAATTTCAAATGCACATTTAATGACCACCCACCTAACATGACATCCCGATTCGTGTGAATCTGCTCCAACCTGCTGTTTCAACCCAGCGCTTGTTTGCTGGGTCAATTTGCACAGCTAAAGGGAATGAGACAGCAGGGTAGGTTGATAGATCTGGTTATTGGCATGGCGCAGGATGGCTAGAAGTCAACACTTGCCCTGGGTTTGGGGGTCCAGGTTGTGGATGTGGGTCACGGGAACGCACTTCCCTGAAGGAGGCAGTCGCGCATGCCCACTTCTCAGAATCAGCCCAGACGTGAGATACGAAATCATCAGGGCATGGGTGGGCTTCGTACCCGTGAGGAGTATCCGAGTACTGCTGGGAGACCCCGTGGCCTCATGTGAGGTGGACTTGTCAATCGTCGTCTTTGTTACAATTAGCGCTCTAGCGTTTAACGCTAGAGCGCGCCGGGTGATTACGCAATGCGTACGCCACGTTCGTGGCGTACGCCTGTCTATAAATAATAAAGGGGCGCGGCCTGAGAGGCAGTCACGCGCCGACACGAGAACCTAGTGTTGTGTCCATTACTGCAGCGGCGGCGCGAACACCAGGGGGTCCACACCAGCGCAGGCGGCCCTCGCAACACTGGCGACGAGGGTGGGATGGTACACCACATGTGCCCCAGCTGATCGACGCGCTCCGCGGCAGTCCCGCGCGCGCGCACGTGCTCCTGAAAGGCCGACCAGACGGATCAAGCTCGATCTCATGCAGGCAGAGTGCAGCTGGGCCTATTTAATCACCGGTGAGTGCACGTATGCACCAAACACAGCCCATCCTGGCAGACGAACATCCCTGCCATTGAACTGTAGCCCTCTGTGTCCCTGCTGCGTCCTGGCTGGGCCTTGAAGCCCTCTGCCCCAGCTGCCTGCTGCACCCGGGCTGAACCCTGCCGCCCTCCATCACCACCAAGAGTGGGCATCTCCTGCCACTGCAGACTCCTCTGCCTGCTGCCGTCCCGCCTGCTGTGCTGTGCCCCAGAGAGCCATGGGGGATGATGAGCGCCCCGCCCAGGCAGTGCCACTGCACCCCGCGTCCGGCGTTCTGCCGCCGTTTAGTGAAGCTGCTGACCCTGCCACAGCCGCCCCACGCTGGCAAACGTGGATTGGCCGGCTCGACAACTACTTTGCGGGCACCAGAGAAACGGATGGCACCGTGAAAAGATCCCTATTACTTCACTACGCAGGGGAAGAAGTCTATCTCCTTTTCAAGAACCTCCCCAACACAGGGAACGCGGACGACTATGATGCGGCAGTGAGAGCCCTCAATGCGCATTTCGACCCCCAGCTGAACCCAGACTTTGAACATTTCAAATTGCGCCAAGCGAGACAAAAGGAAGGGGAGTCGGTGGACGCATTCCACGCTCGACTGAGGGTGCTGGCAGACACACACCTCGTGGGCGATAGAGCCAAGGAGGAGATCAGGGCCCAGATAATATGCGGAATACGCAGCAAAAAGCTGCGGACACTCATCCTCCGCCAACCGAACATCCCGATGGCCGACATTCTGGTGCTGGCACGGTCCCATGACCTATCCGACGCCCGCGCGGAGGAGATGGAGATGGCGCTCACAAGAAGCGCCGGATCAGGAGTGACAGTCAAGACAGAGCGGGCCGACGCAATACAGTCGCGTGGAGCTTCCCGCCGGCCGGCGGCAAAGAAGCCGGCAGCCCCGTGCGGGTACTGCGGGTATGATGAGCACGGAGGCAGACCGTGCCCCGCGAAAGGAAAGGTGTGTGACAACTGCGGCGTGATGAACCACTTTGCGTCTGTTTGTCGCAAACGCGCCACGCAACGCGACCGGAGAGGAAAGAGGCCGGAGAAGGCCATGGTGAGACAACTATCCCAGCTGTCGCTGTCCTCTCCCACCAACCCAAGGGGCAAGCAAGCACAGGCCCTGCAGGAAAACGCAACGGAGTCCGATGATGACGAAGGGGAGACATACCTGATCTCATTCACCAGGGCCCTCAAGAGTTCGAGGAGGCCACAACCGAGGTGCGACATCCTAGTCGCCGGGTCCCGGATAAACGCAGTAATCGACACAGGGGCGTCAGTCACCGTAATGGGAGTGCAACAATACAATCGCCTCCGATCCAAGCCGGAACTCCGACGATCAAAAGCTCAAATTTATGCCTACGGGAGCGACACACCCCTGCCGTTGGCAGGAAAGATGACGGTGCCGGTGAAGTCAGATGACGCAGAGATAACGATTGACATACATGTAATCAACCAAGAGGCCGACACCCTCCTCAGCGGGCACGCAGCAGAAGACCTGGGGCTGATCGCATTCCTCCAGAAGGTACAAGAATCCCAGACAACTACCCTGCTGGACCAGTTTCCAGAGCTGTTCACTGGTCTGGGGAACATCCGACGACCACCAGTCAAGCTCCACATTGACCGGTCGGTCACCCCCACAGCGCTGAAGCACAGGAGGATTCCCTTCCACCTACGCCCGTTGGTAGAGGAAGAGCTGAAGAGGCTGGAAGAGCAAGGGGTCATAGAGACAGTAACCGGACCCACCCCCTGGGTATCACCCATGGTGATAGCGGAAAAACCCCGGCAACCAGGCAAGATTCGAGTGTGCATCGACATGAGGCTGCCCAACAAGGCCATCAAAAGGGAGAGGCACATCACACCCACGATGGATGACATAATCGCAGACCTTAACGGAGCACGGTGGTTCTCCAAACTAGACCTCAACGCGGGGTACCACCAACTAACGCTGGACGAAGAGAGCAGGTATATTACCACATTCAGCACGCACCTGGGGCTACGCAGATACCGACGCCTCAACTTTGGCATTTCTTCAGCAGCCGAAATATTTCAGAACACCATTAGAGACATCTTGCAGGGGCTACCGGGAGTGCTAAACGTCAGTGATGACATACTGATACACGCCACAACCGTGGATGAACACTACCGACGAGTCCGGTCCACATTGAAGAGGCTGAGGGAGTTTGGAGTCACGTTGCACAAGGAGAAGTGCCAGTTCTTCCAACAAAGCATCGAGTTCTTCGGATACACGTTTACCAACCATGGCATTCAAGTAGATCCAAGAAAATCACAGGCCATCAAGAACGCCCCACCACCAACTTCGGCGTCGGAAGTCAGCAGCTTTCTCGGGATGGCCACGTACTGTGGGCGGTTCATCCCGAACCTGGCCACCACGGCGGAACCTCTCCGACGCCTCACGAAAGCAGAGGCCCTATGGCGCTGGGGGCAAGAGGAAGAAGACGCCTTCAATGCGATCAAGACCACGCTCCTGGACCAGGCCACCCTGGTATACTTTGATCCGACCAGGAAAACAGAACTGCTTGTCGACGCCAGCCCGGTGGGACTGGGCGCGGTCCTTACGCAAGAGCAAGAGCCAGGAACGTGGGCCACCCTGGCATACGCCAGCAAGGCGCTCACCCCGACTGAACAGCGGTATTCTCAGATTGAACGCGAGGCACTAGCCATCCGATGGGGTTGCCGGCATTTCCACCTATATGTCTGCGGACACCCGTTTACTGTGGTGACAGACCACCAGCCTTTGGTGCCCCTATTCAAAGGGACAGCACCCCACCCCCCCCCCGAGGATCGAGAGGTGGGCCATTGGCCTACAGCAATACCAGATGGAGGTGACATACCGGCCAGGTGCGAAGAACCCGGCAGACTTTCTGTCACGACACCCGGAGAAGGAGGTGACATCTTCGGGCGGGAAGGAAGAAGAAGAAGAGACCGAGGCACACATCGACCTCCTAGCTGCTCTAACGTGCCCGCGGATCCTGACAATCCAAGAAATCATACGTGCTGGGGAGCACGACGCCGTGCTGGCAAGGACACGGGGAGCTCTTCAGAAAGGGTCCTGGGTTGATTTCCTGCACACCGCCAACTCGTGGGCAGATGAGGACAAGAAGGACCTGCAGCAGATGTGGCGAGTGCGGAATGAACTAAGCATGACCCGTGATGGTGTCGTCCTGCGAGGGTCTAGGATCGTCATGCCCGCTGCACTACGCCGTCAGGCCACGGCAATTGCTCACGAAGGCCACCAAGGGACGGAGAAGATGAAGACGCGGATGAGGGCGAAGATATGGTTCCCGGGGCTAGACGGCATGGTGGACGAAGTGGTAAGAAGCTGTGCCGCGTGTCAGGTGACGAGCGGCCCGGAACCTCCGGCCCCCATCGTGACAGAGGAACCAGGAAAATACCCGTGGGACAAGATCAGTATAGACTTCGGGAGCCTCCCAAACGGAAAAGTGTCGCTAGTGGTCATGGACAACTTCTCGAAGTATCCCCTGGTGGAAATTCTGCCGTCTACAGCCTTCATGTTCGTGGGACCAGCGCTGGAGAAAATATTTGCCATGTTCGGGCGGCAGAGTGACAATGGGCCACCCTTCCAGGGTCATGAGTTCCGGGAGTTCCTTCAGCGTCAAGGAGTACAACATCGGCGAATCACTCCCCAGTGGCCACAGGCCAACGGAGAAGTAGAGCGTTTCATGAGGACCCTGAATAAAGTCATCCGAATAGCCGGAGTAGAGCAACTAGACCCCGAGAGGGAAATCCAGCGATTCCTGGGAGAATATCGGAGCACGCCCCACTGCTCCACCAAACAAGCCCCGTGGTCTCTTATGCTCAATGGGCCCCGCCGCGATGGGCTACCCACAGCCCCAGGGTGGGCGCCCCCACCGTTCGAAACGGAGGAGGTCTTCCAAAGACGAGCACACCGCAACCGACAAGTAAGCCGAGCCAGAGGCAGTCAAGACCGCGACATCAGACCAGGGGACAACGTCCTCGTGAAGGACAGAAGGCCAGGAGGAAAGTTCAGACCCCGGTATGAACCAGGCAGCTGGACTGTGGCACAGAGGCGGGGTACAATGGTCACAGCAGAAAGAGGGGCGGAGTCGACCACAAGGAACATCTCGTGGTTCAAACGCATTCCGGAGGCCACCGACCGCGACCCGAGGGGACTGGACGGAGCGGAGGAAGAGATCTCAACCCCAGAGTTGGGACCAGGACTGACGTCCAGTGGGGCCTGCAGCGCCCCAGAGCAGAACCATCATACCCCCACGGAAGGTGAGGCCCCGAACAACCACCCACCCTGTTCCAGCACTCGTGCCACTGCCAGGTATGGTCTGAGAGCGAATCCTACACCCAGCAGCCGCCTTAAAGACTTTGCCTGCCACGCAAGTGAGTGACTATTATGGACTTTAGTTTATTTTGTTGTCCAAGTTGGGGAGGGATGTTACAATTAGCGCTCTAGCGTTTAACGCTAGAGCGCGCCGGGTGATTACGCAATGCGTACGCCACGTTCGTGGCGTACGCCTGTCTATAAATAATAAAGGGGCGCGGCCTGAGAGGCAGTCACGCGCCGACACGAGAACCTGGTGTTGTGTCCATTACTGCAGCGGCGGCGCGAACACCAGGGGGTCCACACCAGCGCAGGCGGCCCTCGCAACAGTCTTAACGAGCCCAATCCTATGCATGTTCAATTACATTTTGTGGGTCTGGAAGGAGTGGGGTCCTAGGTGGATGCTTGTGGACTGGGCCGGAGGCCGATCTCCTGCCCGTCTTCATGGGGGGCTATTAACAGAGGCGAGCAGAGGGCACCTTCTGACGCTGGACGGCTGTGCGCGAATTAACTGCGTTTCCAGCCCGCTCCCGCCGCAGATGTTCACAATTAAAATGTTCCGCAGCCGCGGCACTGGAGCTGCGGGCATCTGCCGCCCCTCGAGCGGCGCCGTGTTCGCGGGAGCTGGGGCGGCTTTGATTGGATAAGAGCGGGAACAGGCCAGGAATCATGGCGTGTTTTACTGCGCTCCTCCAGTATTTTATGGCGCTCCCGCCAACGCGTTTGCGGGCATGCAGAGGGCCTGGAGGGCGATCAGGGCTCTGCACGTCCCATAAACCGCAGCTCAAGCACCAACGTACAGAAGTCCATATCAATCAAATCCTGGGCACGGCTGAGCTTAATAGTGCGAATCCCCTGTCCGCTAAATCAAGTCACGCTAGGCATGCCCGGAGCTCCACTCACAATGGACAGAAGGATGAAGGCATAAATAGTGCAACAGTGCCACCCAGTGGCTGCTACTCAACATAGACATCGAGACACAGCTCAGTCGCAGACGTTTAAAGACAAAGAAAGTAGTCGTGACGTTTGAGACAAATGGGACACCGTCGAGAGACAGAGCTCGGTTACAGACGTCTAAAGAGATAGAGCTCAGTCACAAACGTCTAGAAACAAAGTAAACATCAACGGGAGACTTAGCTCAGTCACAAAAGTCTAAATACAACACTACGGCCGCCACCTGCCAGCTTGACAGAACTCCGCTCCTATGGACATACATTAGAATAGAGCCAGCCCCTTACTCTGATAGCCAGGCACAGGGCTTGCTCTCTGCTGCTGGTGAGTAAAAGCATTGACTATGCCAATAGGTCCCCTAATGAATGCACAATCAAGGCAGAACTAAAAATCAACGTGCACGAATCACTGCCTTGCTCCTATCTGTGCTGCTGCCAGAGAAAAACGCCATAAATGATCTAGTAGCCAAATTACTGGCAGTTGTTGACCCCCGATAACTCAAACTTTGGCAGCAGGGTGAATAAAACAAGCACTGGCTATTATTGTACAGTAACGTAAAGCATTACAGGTACATAAGACAGGAATATATATGCATCAGTGTGGAAGCAAGGAACTCAATCAGGGATTTATATAGTGTGACAAATCATCCGTGAGGGTTTTGAGGCGCTAGAGTTGCCAGCTGCTTCGTGGTGTTCATTTGAACAGCCAGGTTTTGAGTCCTTTCCTCAATTGCAGGAGAGATGAGGTGAGCCTGAGGTACAGAGGAAGGTTTTGCCAAGCTTGGACCACCAGGTGTGAGAAGGAGCGTCCTCTGCTGTTGCCATGGAGGATCGGGGGATGTCTGCGAGGAAGAGGGAGGTGGATCGTAGGTGTCTGGTGAGTTGGTTGAAGATTCATCCGTTTGTTGATGTATGCTGGTCCTTCGTTGTGCACGGCGTGGTATGCGTAGATGAGCATCTTGAACTGGCATCTCTCCAGGATCAGGACCCAGTGTAGCTTCTTGAGGTGGGGGGTGATGTGGGTCCATTTGGGGAGGTCGAGTATGAGTCTTGCCTCGGAGTTTTGTATTACCTGTAGTCTCTTCAGGAGGCGTGCAGTGATTCCTACGTAGAGTGTGTTCCCCGTAGTCCAGCACGCTGCTGATGAGGGCCTGCATGACGGTCCTTCTGGTATTGACTGGGAACCACCTGAAGATCTCGCGGAGCATGTGTAGGATGTGAACTGTAGAATAATATTGGTGTAGGTTAAAAGGATCCACCTACAGTTATTTTAGATTTGCCGGCTCTTCGAATAGGACCTAAACTCGACATCCTTTCCATTTATAGTCCTTTTTATTTGTACTCATTGTAGTCCCATTTCCCATTTTAGATGTTTTGGAAGCAATTCATAAAGGTATGTAAGAGTACCTAAAACGTGCTACAGGAGTACTACTTTACATACTTCAAAATTACTCCGTAAATAGGCCCTATATGTGCAAGGGCTGCATTATCTATGTCTGAACCTGCCAGAGAGAGGTGGAAAAGGCCTGTTATCGGAGCAGACATTGGCCAAAGGGGTCCAAAAGTATAGACTGGCCAAAAGAAGTCCAGTCGCAGCACTGCAAGGCCAGACATGGCATAGAAACTAAAAGGAAGGTTACCAATGCTGAGAGTTGGATAGCGCCAGGAGTGTTTTGTCGAAACACAGTGTAAACAGTGATCGTTGCATTGCAGAATTCTTACACAAAGATTATTATAAAATGCTTAGAATAGTCCTGTATTGCCCGAGCTCTCTGAGGGTTCCGCTACAGAAATACCAGGATGTTATACATTAATTTTACTGTGGCACAGTGAGACTGTGTGGGGTGCACTGCCAGAATTGCATGGTTTGCTGCAAACCTGGATATGCTGTCACTGCTTTAAATGCACAGATGCTGCAGGTGTTTCCAGTGCTTCAAAATCAGCAGTGTTGCAGGTGCGAAGTGGGGTGCATGGTCGAGATGAGCGTAGGCCACAGCATTGAAACCTCTGGGGGCGGGATGTGGGGTGCTGCAAGCTGTCCTATCTGGCATCATTGGAGCTCAGCCTGGGCCCAAGTATGGCAGTGCAACGCATAATGTGCGAGACTGATGGCCACTGATGGTGCCATGTGTTGGTCCCCGACTGGCACAACTGGGATCTATAAAAGTTCGAGATTGGGATAGGAGGACGGATTTCTCCATGGGATGTTTCAGGTGCATTGGTTAGCAGGGTGTTCTTGGCGCTATCAGAGCGCTAAAAGAGAGGTGGGTGTGTCTCAAAGTGAGAATGATATTAAATGCCACAGACCTGTTCTGAGATGTATTGATCTAGCTTTGTGTAGGCCTCATGTGGTAGCAGTGAGTAGCATCGGCTACAGGTCACAACTGAGGTGCACTGGTAGAGCTGCAGCTAGACCTCTATGGGATTAGCAAAGGATGTTGCAGATCTGGGCTGGGGTTCACTGACAGTGTGTGGGCTGAAGTACTTACATAGCTTGAGTGCTGTTTGTAAAGATGAGTAACCTCAGCTCACCTTTATGTTGACCAAAGTGTAGAAATGGAAGGGCAGGAATTGATGCAGGCTAAGATGTAAAAATTGATACTTGTATAGCGCACTACTCACCCGCAAGGGTCTCAAGGTGCTTGTACGAATACCGCTGTGGAACCCATCCTGGCTTTCCCTGTGAGGCGTCCACTCCTGGGCACCCCCAAGGTGGAGGCCAGGCATCCTTTAGCGTTGTGGGGGCCGTTGTGGAGATTAAGCAAGCTATTGCCCAGAGTTGCAGAGTGGGACTCCATGATTGGAATAAGCACCGAGGCGAGAATTATCATGTCCGTGGAATTTTTGAGCCCAAGACCGGCCGAGGCGGGGAATTGAACCCTGGTCCAAGGGCTAGACCGCTGTATCAGGGTCTGCCGCTCTAATCATTGAGCCACACTTCTCCACTCATTGAGCGACACTTCTCCACTCCAGATGAAAGTACATTGGTAGAGATGTCTGTGGGTATAAGCTGTGGAATAGGAAGGTACATCATGCAGATCAGGAATGAAGCTTGCACTGTCTGGTCTGGAACAGCAAGTGTGCTACAGGTCAGGACCGGGTGCGCTTACGCTGCACGATCACTTGGAACCTAATATTACACGCAGCCGAAGGGGGGCTCCAGATTTTGATTTCTAAGACTCCGCTTACGTCCCAGGGCAGCCTGGACAGTGACAGGTGTGTGGCATGTACTTCTATATATTGAAACCTGTTATGTGTGGGTAGCCATGGTAGTGGAATGATCTGATGTCATGTGGAATGTAGAAGGACTGTGAGGCAGATGAATCCTGGCAGCAGTCGTTGAGGATGGACGAATGGACTCCTTTATGAGGAATACATTTGCACTTGAAACTATCTACCTGTCGCTTGGATTCGTGTGCAAAGGCCTACTTGTCTCAAGGTGCACTGGGCGTGAACGGGATAATAGAGGGACGCATAGATGGTGCTACTAAAAGTAACACTCCTGGACTAGATCGACCTTTTATAAATATCCACAATAAAAATAAACGAAGAGGCAAACATGGGAGAGGAGAAGTGAAGCAATGAGAGGAGAGCTGCATGGAACACAGACAAATACAGATTATAGAGTGTTCTGTTCTTGCCGTGCACGGCTAGAGGTGAAAGGGCCGGACAGTTTCCAAAATGCACATACTGAGCAAGTATTCAGGGACTCTCCACATGCAAATCTCTGCAAGTATTACCTGGAGAAATGTGTACAAGGATATCAGTTCGAAGATAGGAATTGCTTGCAAATTTACTGATCAGTTGAGCCAAAGGCCCATTCTGAAGCTGAGCTCTTGAAGCTGGCAGGTACAACTGCCCGGGATAAGACTGTGTCCATGCGGTGATGGTACTTCTCGAATGCAGTTTTGCCAGATAAACTTATCAGCCCAAACAGACTGAGGAGAGGATCAGGGGAGCGATGCATGCATTTTAACGAGCAGAGGGTAAATCCTTTTTTTTTTAAACTCTGAGCAAATTCATTTTTTTAATCTGTGGTATGCGGATGGAAACTTCGGAAAATCCCGCTTGTTCCTGCTGGTTTTACATCTGCCTTAAATTAATTTAAACAAAGAACGAAATGCAAGCAGAATGCCCGGCAGCACAGGATTTGCACATCCTGCGCATTGAGAAACGGAATTCTTTTGCTATCTAGTAGTGGCAAAGGCTGCAACATCATAGCTAATTACTTAAATTAATGACGCCGTCTGGCCTCTGTCACTGCAGCAAAGCCTGTGCATGGAGAGGGCTCTGCAGAAAGACGCTGGACAAATGCTTGCCCGCCGAGGAATTTTCTTTCCTGAGCACTGTCAGAAGCCAAACAGGGTTAAGTAACTTAATGTAACTTTCATTCAGGTAAACATATGGGCTGCTCATAAAATCAAATGCGTTGGGGTTTCTTCCGTTTCTCCTTGTGGAGCAGAGGAGCACCCTTAATTCTGCTCCGCAGGTG
Organism: Triturus cristatus; assembly: GCF_964204655.1. Taxonomy (NCBI): domain Eukaryota; kingdom Metazoa; phylum Chordata; class Amphibia; order Caudata; family Salamandridae; genus Triturus; species Triturus cristatus. The sequence goes on from NC_140585.1 coordinate 263,066,169, forward strand.
GAAAACAAGACTAAATTTGCATGTTTCAGGCTTCGGGCAAATATTTTCCCTACTCCTGATTTTAACCTTAGTACTTAAAGTGGCCCAATAAGAGACACAAAGCGCTGTTTACATTCTACAATACAAACACAATACAATCCTTAGGCCAAGTTTACAGTTCTACAATACAACACAACGCACTCTTTAGGCACAGTTTAGATCAGCCTTTTCCAACGAGTTGCTCGCGAGTCACTGGGAGCTCTCCAGCTACTCATAAGTAGCTCTCCTGTGTATTGTATAACACACTTTATTCGATATAAAAATATCATAAAAGTACGAACATAATTAATTCATCAATAATCAATAAAAGTCCATCATTATACAGCATGTGACAATATAAAAATAGAATAAAAAAAAAAGGAGTATATACAGATAAAAAGAACATAAAAATCACTTCCTGATTTGACAGAGCAAAATACACATGTCACTCTAAAGGCCTAACTCTAATTAGGACTCAACAATTTGGTACACGTCAACCAGGCACACGCGAAAAATTTAGCTACCCCACAAACCATGTCAAGGGAAGAGGTATCAGTTAGAATAGAGCGCAACGCCACCCTAAAATCCAAAACCCCCAAATTTCTGCAGATTGGGCTAAGCCATTTCCTCCTTGCCTCCCTATAAGCCGGGCACGCAAAGAGGAAATGGGAGATGGATTAATTGGGGGCACAACACCCGGGGCAGTTGGCAGGTGTTGCGCTCTGTTTTTTCCAGCCCACCACCAAGGCATTGAGCGTGAGGATTCCTAACCTGAGCTTCATGTAGAGTGTTCTACCTCGTGGGGATTGTATAAAGTCGAGATACTGCTCAGTTTTAATGTCAGGCTTGTGCTCCTGGAACTGATCAGTAAGGATCCCTCGATTGGGATGTCTTCCTCTCCCTTCACCCAGTCCCAATAAGCTTTTTTAATAATTTGCTTTGCGGGTGGAATCTGGCTGGCCCATGCCTCCCCAAAACCGATTTCTATGGCCAGCTGTTTTAGATTGCAGATCCATTTTATCTTGTTGCCTGTATCTAAGTTGATAATCTCATTCAAGGCAGCAGCATAGCTGGCCAGTTCAGGGGTGCGTCTCAAGCGAACCCAGAAGAGCAACGGGTGCAATCTTACTATGTCCTTGATAGAGCGTTTACCCAGGTCACCACGAAGCGGTATCAAGGGGGTAGAAGATGGTAGAGAAACCAGTCCTCTGTAGAAATGATTCTCGGATCTCTCCAGGTCACTGATATTCTCAAACCCCCATAGCTCCGCCCGTATAGTGCTGAGGGTAAAGCCTCCCCGTCGTAGACCACAAGGGCCGGAACAACTGGTCTACTAAGGGAAAGTCGCTGCTCTCTTAAAATTGCCCCCGCCACCCTCTTATGGTTAAGGAGCATTTTCGCTAGATGGCTGTTCCATTTCATCTTATAGTTGATCCTAATGCCCAAGTAATCAAAGGAATCTACAATATCTAGTGGCGTGCCATTGAGTGTGATCCCATTCCTGAAACGTTTGGATGGGGATAGTGTCATTAGTTTTGTTTTGGTGGTACTTATCACTAAACCCCGTGCATCGCAAAACTTGCTAAACCTATCGAGCAGTTTTTGCAGACCACTTGGACTTTTAGACATCAGAAGGGTGTCATCAGCGAAGAGGAGAGTAGGAGATTTCTCCCCTGCCAGGGTTGGGGCATCAGATGGATCCTCTCTCAAATGGTCAACCACCCCATTTATAAAGAGAGAAAACAAAGTTGGAGCCAGCACGCAACCCTGGCGTACTCCCCTATTCACTGCCACCCTTTCTGTCAGTTGGCCCTGATTGCCCCACCTAATTTTAGCGTAGTTCCCCTCGTGGAGACGCTTGGTAATATCAAGGATCAAAGATGGAAAACCCAGGTCGGACAACACCTGCCAGAGCTTGGCACGAGGTTTCAGGTCAAACGCGGTCTTAAGATCGATAAAAGCCAAATATAGGCTACCTTTCCCAAGAAGCTCTCCTGTGTGCATCCCAGCCTACTAAATTAACACCTTCCCTGCGGGGGTAATTCCCCCACGGTGCGGGGGGGGGGGAGCCGCGGCAAAACTATACTCACAGTGGCTATACTCACAGTGGAGCTGTGCTCATGACGAGCTGAGCTTGTCACGACCCCGCCCACTGATTAATTCTCCAGCACAGGCGGGGAATTAATCGCGCGTGGGCGGGCCGCGGCCGTTATGACGAGATCAGCTCGTCATGAGCACAACTCCACTGTGACTCATGCCGAGCTGAGCTCTGGCTCAGTAAAAAAAAAATGATAAGGTTGTTTTATTATTACTTTATTTCTCACTTTTGCCTCTGCTTGCTATCAGCAGTGGGACGATGCTCTTCCACCATTAACGGAGGAGCCACCCCTGCTTTGTTGTACTTATAAACATTTTTTTCAGTCACGTTACAGCACATTGTTCATGTAAACAGTATTCCTCTTATTCTCTGCTTGGATATGTTATAAACCTATGGTATGCAAAAAAGACAGGAGTCATATCTTTCCATAAGGATTATATTATTATACTATTTGAGTGGCTGGGAGCTTTCTTTTCATTTGTTTGGCTGGCAGGGTGTAATGTTAAGAATTACACATAGTTTGATCCACCTCTTTTATGCAATCCAATCCTCCTGCTCTATGGAGTAGGTGAAGAAAGACTTCATGACTTGCATGGAAGCCATCAAGGCCAACAAGATGCATATAGACAGATGAAAAACTATATTCTTACACTGTTTCGAGTCAGAGAGAATGTTAGGAAGTCTTTTCTGATTAGACAAGAATGCTTAAAGGATTTGCTCATAGAATCAATTTAAAGAAAAGCCCTAATCTGAGAAAACCAAAGGTAATGGGGTACCAATTAGTGTGAGGGTCACATTGAAGGAAATGTTAGAGTAATTAGCAAAGGGGAGAAATATCGAGGAGGAAGTGTCATCTGAATGGGTGCCATCCCAGAGTCCTAGCCAGGAAGGTGGATAGCTCGTTAAGAATCTGTCTAGATTTGAGAGCATTTTATTGCACTATTGCAATTACTACTCACCTACTACAGAACTTGAGATAGTAGCCCCTCTGGAAGGTGCAACTATATTTTCCACATTGAACCTGTGATCTGCATACCACCAAATTGTGTTGTCGCCAAATTTCAAACCTCTCATTGCCCTTCTTATGCCACAGGGGTTGTTCCAGTTCAGAAAAATGCCTTTGCATTGGCCAGAGTGGCCTCTCTTTTCTAGAGAGCCATGTACCTGATTTCTAAAGATGCGGACATATTTGTCAAGTGTTTCCAAGGCGATGACTTGATGTTCTTAAAGGGCAAAAAAGATTCACATCAAGGAAGTACAGAGGAGGTTGTTTGAGAATGGTTTGACATTGAAAGAAGAAACAAACAAGCAATTCCACAAGAAAGCAGAATAAACTATCAAGTAATGGCATAGTGTCTAAGAAATCACAGGTAGGCACAATCCTAAGGGTTCCTGCCTCAGATAACATGGAGAAATTGCGATTTTTGTCAGGACCATGAGAATATGAAAGCACATTTTAAATAACTTCACAGAAATGACAGAACCATTGAGGAAACATGATAGGATGAAAGGAGAAATATTGGTCTGAAAAATATCAAAAAGCTTTTAAGCAGACCAAATTGGAGATTGCCCAGGCTCTCACATTGAAACTATTCTGCGTCACTTGGTTGTGACAATGGATGACAGCATGTATGTAGTGGGACCTGTGTGTCGCAGGGGGCAGACAAACAAGAGAGGAAGAATGTTGAGTGGCATGGACAGCAGGTGCACAGTGACTGAAAGAGTTGCTGGCAGGTGTATGGGCTGTTTAACATTTAAAAATCTATATTTGCGGGAACCAGTTTGTCCTGAGATCAGATCCCAAATTTCTTGTGGGGATTTTATCTCCTGATGGTGGTGAAATTTAACGGCACACATTACAAGATTGTCGTCAAGGTTACAGAAGTACTGTTTCCAAGTGGAATACATGCTTAGCGAGAAAAATATAACAGCGGATTGTTTATCAAGGCTTCCTTACTTTTCTAAAGTGCCTGGTGATGTGGAAAATAGTAAGTTGGATGTGGTAGCCTCAAAAATGTTTGTTATATGATGCCATTCCATTTTAGAGTGTTTGCCATGAGATGGAAGTTGAAGGGATCTAATTTTTACGTTGGGAAGTGTGTGCCACCAATATCAATAAAAACAAGATTTTGTAAATTGTCCATGAGTGGCATCCTATAATGTCTTTCATGAAAAGGTTATAAAGAATGTTTTTGATGGTATGGGTATTGACAAAGCTGCATTTAAGTGGTTGAGGGAGGGCTTAGAATGTTAAAGACCTAGTCTGCCCTATTAACCCGTGTGACTTGGCTTACGTAAGCAAGCGAAAAGTTTGTGTTTTGAAATTTCTGAACCTTTCCATCAGCTACCTTGTGACTCATAGTATGCTTTGGTTTTGGGTGGATTACCATTTAAAGTGGGCCAAAGTTAAATTTGCTAGTCACATCACCACTGACAAAGCCACTGAGATTTTTATGGAAGGTTTCATGAGAGAAGTGTACTGTGAAACATTGGTAATGGTTTCCAATTAGTTTCACATAAGATGACAGAGTTCTTGTGTGGGGTTAAGCACATGACCACAGCCTTGTATGATCCCCATGTCAATGGTTAGTAGAATGCTTTAACTGAGTCCTTAAAGTGAGTAGAGTTTTGGCCCAACGGATTAGATTGGAAGAAATTTCTTTGAGAGAACCTCTGGCGGTATTTCATCAGTTTGGATTGTACCATGAAATATCAAGTCTAAGAATATTATGGCATCGTAATATCGTACACAAAATGTCAAAGACCAAAATATAGAAAGATAAGTGCATATAGAGGAAGTATAGTTTTACCATTCTTAACTCTGCATCTATATATATATATATATATTATCTACTGGCGGTCAAAATTCTATTTTGAATAACTTTGGCGCCGGTTGACGAATCTTCGCAAATTTTTCAAAACTAATGGGGCGCTCCGCTCAGCTCCTACCCTGAAAGTCTCGGGGGGATTCGTCAAGCGGGGGCCGAGAAAAAAGGGGGGTCCCAAAACACGTTTTCCCCATGCATTTTCTTATAGGACCTTTAGTCGAAGGTACAGCCCGAACGGCTGAACAGAATTACTTGAAATTTGGCAGAGAGGTAGTCCTCAGGTCAGGGATGTGCCTTTTGGATATATGGTGTCAATCTGTTCAGTAGTTCCTGAGAAAATTGCAGTTAAAAGCACATACATATCTATAGCCGCGCACCGTGCGCGCACCGTGCGCGCACCCTAACGTGCGCGAGCGTAATTCTGATTGGTGGTTACATGTCAGTCAACATTCGAATCGGTCGAAATCAGGAAGTGTCGGCCGCCATTTTGTTTGTTTTCAGTGCGAGAGTGAAAAAGGAAGGTGGCGAACGTGAAAAGGGGGCAGGGTAGAGAGTTGCTGATCCCCTAGCCTTTGTCAGGGGGTCCCTGAAGGACCCCGAAGGCAGAAAAAAAAATGTAATTTTTTTTTAAAAAAATCGCGGGGTGCGCGCACGGTGAAAAGCCATCAAAAAAAAAAAAATTTAATACGTAGTTTATTGTCAAATAAATATATAAAAAAAAATAATACATACATGACTTAGCATTTAAAAAAACGTACAAATTCACTGAAAAAACCATAGGTTTCACACACGTTATAGTTAGGAATTAGCATTTAAAAAACCTTGCAAATTCACTTAAAAAACCATAGGTTTCACACATGTTATAGTTAGGTGGATATTTCACTCGTAAAAAAACAATGAAATTCCCCCGTTATAGTAAGTTCAGATAACTATAACTTGTGCGACCGCCACTCTATCACAAGGATGATGTCATCAGTGATGTCATGAGTGATGCCACTGACCATGTCATGAGTGATGTAATATGTGACGTCATGAGTAGGATTGCGGGCGCGCGAGTTATAGTTATCTGAACTAACTATAACGGGGGAATTTCATTGGTTTTTTACGAGTGAAATATCCACCTAACTATAACATGTGTGAAACCTATGGTTTTTTAAGTGAATATATATATATATACACATATATATATATATTTTTTTATATATATATATCTATATATGTATATATATATTACCTACTATTTTCGGAAAATCGCCGATTACGCTTACCGTACGCGCACGGTAAAAAATTATAAAAAAAAAAAAACTATCCACATTCTCCCCACCCCGTGTGCAAATGGTGCCCGAAGAATACATTTCACAAAGATGCGCAAAATATGTCCCCCATGTGCACACGGTGCGCGAAGCGCATCGTGCGTACATGGCCCATCCCGCTTAACGTGGGCACGCGGTGCGCGCAGCGCACCGCGTGACCACTGTGCGTGCACGGCACTAACTGCGTAAAGTGGGCGCGCGGTGCGCAAAGCGCACCGCGCGCACGGAACGAACTGCGTTAACTGGGCGCGCACGCCAAGAATGGCGTAAAGTAACTTAGCATTTAAAAAACCTTGCAAATTCACTGAAAAAACCATAGGTTTCACACATGTTATAGTTAGCTGGACATTTTACTGATAAAAAACCAATGAAATTCCCCCGTTATAGTTACTGCAGGCAACTATAACTCACGCGACCGCAATCTTCTGCTGATGACATATGTGTCTTTATGAAAAAAAAATATTTGTAATATATGTAAAGCTAAAATTTTATGGAAGAAGACATGGGCAAATAAGTGTCTAAATACAGTATTAGCATCAGCAGAGGATTGCGGTCGCGTGAGTTATAGTTGCCTGCAGTAACTATAACGGGGGAATTTCATTGGTTTTTTATCAGTAAAATGTCCAGCTAACTATAACATGTGTGAAACCTATGGTTTTTTCAGTGAATATATATATATATATTGTCTCACCACATATATGTGGAGTTGGAGCTAAAAAATCTATACATACTTACCTTTTGATATTTTGTTCTTCTATATTCTGTGTACAATAATAAGGTCCCAAGATTTTCCCTACTCAATATTGAGGCGGTACACCATAACTTTGCACAGCAACACAGAGGTCAGAACCTCCATGTTACTTAAGGGAAGGGATCACACATCTAACCTTTGAACATGGTGGTTCAAAAAGAGGTCTGGGGAGAAAGGATATGAAATATTTGAAATTAAAGCAGTAGCCAAGAAGGTAGCTAAAGGCTAGAACTGGTGAAGGATAAGCATGATTGCAAGAACATTTTTGGTGTGCCTGATTTCAAGGAGATGCCAGTTAAGGTCATAAAGGTTAACCCCTTAAGTTTGGTGATCCCGGGTGAAGGCATGTGCAATGTTAGATGGGGCACGGGATGTGAACTTAGGGACTCAGATGCTCAAGATTCATTCCCAGAGAAAATTGCCACTGAATGACAAGCTAGACTGGATTCCAGTGTGGAAGAAATACAGAATGCTTGCAGAGGGAGTAGTAACATAGGTGTTGGTGACAGTTTACAATGGGGATTAATAGCCAGCCCAGTCACGCACCTGGGAAGAATTAGGTATCAGTCTATTATGCTCAAGGATTGTGTGTGAAACTCTTTCCAATGTATATTGTATAGCTTTGTCTTACCATCTGGTTTGATGAAAAACTCTCCTTCGATTCCCAGATTACTACCCTCGCAGGGAAATGTTTTGGGATGCTGAGATCCTAGGAGAAAATTCTCCATCTCTTTCCTTAATCTTCCCAAAAAACTGTAGTCCAGGCCCTGGTTATATTCAGGCTGGACTACTACAATGTTATCTACTTGGATGTATCCCAGTCCTGTCTGAGTATGCTTCAGCAGATCTAGAAAGCTGTGGCTCGGGCACTGGTCAGGCTACCCAAGCATGCCTCTAGTAGTACGGCGCTGAAAAACTGCATTGGCCGTCAGTGAGGTAAACAGTTACTTGTAAAGCTCTCTGCTACTGCTACAAAGCTGTTTCCTCTCTAGACTCATCTTATCTCCAGTCGATGGTGAAACCTTAGGTTCTGTCTAGGAACTTAAGATGAGCTGAAGCAAAGTGTACTGTTAACCCAAAATTTTAAAAGCGCCAGAATAGGAGGCAGTTTCTTTAGCCATCTTGCGCCAAAAAAGTGGAACTCGCTACCTGTTGTTATTCGGAAAGCTCCATCTGAAACTCTTTTAGGAAAAAAACTAAAAACATGGCTCCTTGGATCTGGTTGAGACCTATCCAGCAGGAAGGGAAACATTATTTTTCTGGAATCAGAAACCTAGAGCTGGTACACTTCGCAAGAAGTAGCTATATGCTTTATAAATCTCATTATTATTATTACAATGGTTTTATCCTTTATTTCTCTTCCTTGTTTTTTTCACTTTTGTTAAGGAACAAGGTGTGGTGTATTCTATCTTCTTCTCTTCCTCTAGGAGCTTTCCTTTACTCCCTCACTTTTCCTTCCTTTTTATTAGAATGTTTGTCCATTGCTGTCGCACATGTAGCTTTGTACTGCTTACATTCTACATTTGTCACTTATGAACATAAGCTTTGTGGTGGACAGAGAAGATTATATTCAAATTCTTAATACTGTGTTGTGTCATCATGACAGTGCATCCAAAATCTTGTATATTGCAAAATCTTAGTTTTTTCCAGTGAATCTAATATACTACATCTAAACCTGTAATGCCTGATAATGTAAACAAAACAGATGCATACAGTGTCTCTCAGTCATAATTTCACTACCCAAATTGTAACCCTGCTACTTTAACCATGTCAACCCGAAGTCACTGGTAGGGACATCACCAAAGCTCACCCTGAAGCCTGTTCCATCACCAAATCAGGCATTCCTGGTGGGGTAACTTCCGATGGTGCCTCCAGCACTTCTGGGTCGAGGATGAAAATCTCTTCTTGAGAAATCTCGGTCACGAAGTGCAAATGTTCCTGCCAATAGAAAGGGGGACAGTTTGTAAGGCATGAAGATTTTTGTAAAGTCATTAATGGCAATGAATTTTTCTGGGATGATAGTGATCTTAAAAAAGGTGATACTGAAGGCGATAAGATAGATGCTTAAAGCTTGGCATTGCAAGTAATGGAGCTAGGATACATAGACATGGATTAGGGCATAGACACAGACTATTGGCTGGGTCGCAGCAAGGCTTTATCTGGAGGCATGCATGCAGACATGGATTTCTTTTTAAATCTATCTGGACAATCTCAGATAGGACGGAGCTGAATCAAGACATGAACGGAGGCCAGTTGGATGGTTTGAAGAGGAACATGAGCTAGGGTGTTTGTGAATCTGAGTGCTGGGATGGAAGGGCTTTTCTTCCATCCCATTTCTTTTCTGACAAACCATATAAGGTGTGTCAGAAAAGAAAGTCCTGTATACCTCTGTCCGTGCACTGTTACCCCCAAAAATCAGAAATAAATCTAAATTTTGCATGAAACGTGCACCCCTTCCAGTAATTCTGACTGTGAGATGATTTCCCTCTTGACAGTAACTATGCAGGGCTGGGTTCAGAAAATACTTTGGGAGTGTACATGGACCCCCAGCCTCAGCAGGGGTTTTCATGCTGCTTACTGAGTTGGATAGTAATGAGTCCAAAGCCCCAAAGGAGTAGAGGAACTAGTCGCCTCGAAAGCCCTGGAGTGTTGCACATGGTGGGGATCAACACTGACATTTAGGACTGGGAGCTATTTTTCATCATCAAACCTAGACCCAGTGCAAAAGAGAGTGAAAGACAGAAAATTGAGACAGCAAGAGGAAGAGAAAGATAGGGAAAACATCAACAAAGGGAGACCTATCGACAGCCTTTGATACGGTGAACCACAAAATATTAGCCGGTAGACTTGCGGAGTTGGAGATCTAAGATTCTGCCCTCTCACTGTTACTGTCCTATCTTGCCAACAGAACCTTCTCCGTTGAATTGGGAGCCTTCTCATCCAAGCTTTTTAAACTGCCTTGTGGGGTGCCTCAGGGCTCGTCTCTTAGCCCTACGTTATTTAATGTATATGTGGCTCCTCTTGCTTCAATTATACGGCAATCTGGATTTTCTGTCGTCTCTTACACAGACGACACACAGTTGGTGCTGTCAGTCTCAAGCAATGTGGAGGAGACTGCCGACCGATTTCAGAGCTGTACGTCACAAGTAAACCAGTGGATGCAGTCTAACTGCTTGAAATTGAACGGCGGAATGACTGAGGTCCTGCTGCTGGGCGCCGACACAACCTTTTGGTCGCCCAGGTGGTGGTTTGATAATCCGGGAGATTGTACTACCCCAGTGCCCAGTGTTAAAAACCTTGGAGTCATCTTCGATGACAAATTAACATTTAGTAATCGGATTAACAAGCTCTCCTCCACTATCTGGTTCATTCTTAAAATGATTAGAAAAATCTGCCCATTTATCCCTCCTGATGCAATTAAAACCTTGGTCACAGCATTGGCCCTTTCGAGATTGGACTATGGGAATGCACTATACCTGGGAATTCAATCCCAGCATCTACTTAAACTGCAATGTCTACAGAACGCCGCTGCGAGATTGGTACTAAACATCCCTAGGTTTCAATCAGTTTCTCACGGTTTAAGAGGTCTTCATTGGCTCCCGCTGAAAAAACGGATCAAGTTTAAATCTCAATGTCTAGCCTTTAAAGCTTTACAGGGTATAGGGGCGCTCTTTCTGTGGACGCATCTGAAATGGTGTGCGCCGGCCAGAAGCTTAAGATCAGCCCACACTAAACATCTGCAGACACCTAAATGTAAAAAGGCCCGATGTAGTGGCAGAAGCTTCCCGTTAGGGACAGTCAAGATCTGGAACCAGCTCCCCATTTCCATAAAGAGCAGCCCATCCCTCTGGTCCTTCAGAAAGGCACTAAAAACCTGGCTCTTTAACAACTGATCTTGATCTTCCTGGATTCCCGCCAATACCTGGCAAACTACCGTTCCTAGCGCCAAGACGCCTTTGGGCATTTGTCGTGCTTTATAAATACATGAATCAAATCAAATCAGACAACAGGGAGGAAAAAGAATGAGATCAAGAATTAAGAAGATGAGGGTGTGGAAGAGAGAAGCATGAGATGTGATCAAGATGAGGAAGCCTTGGTATTCGGCAACCACAGCACTCAGCTGCACCAGTGGAGGTCATTTAAGAAAATATTTTAGCCCCAGCCTTTTTTCTTAAACAATTAAGCACTACTGCGGTCTCTTGCACGTGCTCAATATCTTAAGATGGTCCCACTGGCTCCAAAGAGTAGCCTGATCAAAGTGTAATCATATAACTGATGCCAAACACCCCAAGCCTCAAGAGCCGTCGGCAGATGTGTGCCATTGTGGAGCTATATAGCGATTCCTGAAGACCAGCTGTTGGATCTCTCTGGCTACTTTTGAGACCCAGTACCTCTTCCTCAACTAACTGAGCACCCATATTTCAGCAAAATGTATTTTTAATATGCGATTACCTCTTCATGCCCATGTACATCTTCAACTAAACTATACACAGATTCACGGTTATTATTACTACTATAAAGTGTACATACACCTCCTATAACAGACAGTCTACACACTGAAAGGCTGCTTGATCATTTAGGCTCCAATGCTTGATGTCTAAATGTAAAGCCCTTTGCCTATATGTACCTCCGTGAGGCAACCCGCCAAATGGGTGAATGTTTTCCATGTTGTCTGCATTCTCCTACTCTTTGATGATTGCCTTCAGGAGCAACACATATTACAGGTTAGTATTGCCTCAAGCAATGCAACTCTGTTGCCTGCTCCCTCTGCTGAATCACTCACTTCAATCAGGTATGCTAACCCAAACTCTAAGCAGCGGTGGCCTGTGACTGTGACACATTACACAGAGCAGGTTAGGCATGGGCTGTGCCTAGCTGAAGGCCACAAAGAGCAAGATAGACAGGCACTGTTCAGAGTTGGACAGGTACACATTACAAGAATGAAAAAGAGATTTGCATAGTATGACAGCTGCAGATTTCACAGGTGGCAGACAGAGACCACACGGGATGTGAGAGGGACACACCATACAAAGGGTAGGAGATAAACATTGCACATGGGATGAGCAGGTTGTTTTGTTATTGTTTCCATGACAAAGCCTTTTTTCACACAAAAGAACCTGATGATGCCCTCAGTTTGCCAATCATCTTGCCTGGAACGTACCTGAGATCTATCGATGCGGTAGAATCGGTCCGCCGATGTCGCTGTGGAAGAAACAACACATAGTTTAGTTGGAAACATTTGGCGTGCAGCATCCCACAGTATCAGTCCCTGCAGGCAAGCACTGGATAGAACAGAAAGATTTGCCTGCCGATGAGAACAGGCACATGTCTGACACTTATTTAACTCAAAGCTCTTCAAGATAATCCCCCTTTTCACTGGTTCCTGTAGCAGTCAGTTATTACTGAGCAATATCTATGGAAGATACTGTCAGTTACCACTGGTGCTGTTCCAGGGCCAGCCACGTGGGTTTGAGCTCCAGGAGGTGAGAAATTCACTAAAATTGTACAGCATCCAAAGTAACTGAAAAACCCATAGCCCAGAGTCACACAATGTCAAAAGGAAATGTAATGTCTCCTCCTAAGACACTACTGACAATGGGATTTCCAACGATGAAAATATTGTGTATTAATTCCCTAAAAATGAAACTATTATACTTAAAGAGCCCGAATAGCTCATCAAAAGTTCCAACAATGAAATACCCAACACTGCAAATGCAAGCTTTGATATGCCAGACAACGAAAATGCGAATGTAGCCACAGACAGGAGATCTGTGTAACACTAACAATGCATTAGCCATTGAAGCTTAGTCTCAGTGCAATAATATTAACAGCTTTATCATGTAAATGTGAAAGCTGGTGGAAAGCGTATGCCACTGTAACCAAACCCCTACGCACCATACAGACCTCTTTTGGAAGCGCCCTTAGAAAAATTGATTTGCTCAGTGAACACTACACAAAATAATACATTCAATGTTTATAGAGATGTTTTAGGTTGTGAAGGGTCCAGTTCCCAAAATAGCAAGTGTTGAGAATGGGAAACATTGGGTCTGGTAGTAGATATCAACAATTAGACACAGTTCAGAGGGGAGGCCAGTTTACATCCAAATTGGTATCACAGTCAAAGTTCAACATATAGTGATTCTGGAGCTTAGCTAGATCTCAAATAACACACCATGTTGTTCCCACAGAACACACAGGCTTCCAGGCTGCAGCTAGGAAATTTAAATGCAGAGTTGGGGTTCAACCATGAAATCATATGATGATATCTTGGAAAATGTAAACACCGGTGACATAGTTAAAACATGTCTTTAATTAAGACCACTGGCTACAGCCAAAAGGATGCTATCTGAAGGTCAGGGCCAACGAGTAAATCTGTCTCTGACTCTGGTTCTTGAAATAGGCCGATATGGGTTTCTACAAAGTAAGAATTGGCTGGGGTGATGATGCAGGCTCACAACACTTAGTTCTGAAATGCTTCTTTGAAGATCCTCTATCTGGTAACATAGATGTCCTTTGGTCGGTTTTGGCCAAGTCACCTGCAAGGATCTTAAAACTTCTGTATGGTTCTCTTCTTCAAGATGTTCTTCACCAAGGTGTCTCCCAACTGAGTCTTGTTCTTCAAAATGCTCCTCTTCAAAATTCTTCACAGATCCTTACTCATGAGAGCACGCTTCAAGTTTGATGGGGGATCCGTTTACATCAATACTTGTGTATAAGTAGGAATGTGCCCTCAGCCACAAAGTACAGGTCTTAACTGTAAATTCTGCAAATACTCTGCCACTTCTTGGGATTTCATTGAGCAGGCACCACGATTGCAGCCTATACAGGCATTCTTTTAAAGAGCAATGTGAACAATTGATGGCCAGAATGTTGAACAATGTCAAAAAATCATCCCAGTACAAAGAGCTGGGCCTAAATCCATCGTTTTTGGTTTCCATGCCATTCCAGTTTAAACCCAGCCATATGCAAATAGGGAACAGTCCAGCCCGAACTGCCGGGCCAGGTACTCCCTTGACCGGAAACGAGCATCCTGGGACTGGTTTCGGGGTATCACCCCATATCAGCCAGGCTAGCTTGACTCCAGTGGCATGGAGAGCACGGGACCACGTCTGGGCGTACCCATCCCACTCAGGTTGAGAAATGCAAAAAGAACAATTAATGGACAGAATGCTGAACAATGTCAAACATTCGCCCCAGTAAAGAGATCTGGGCCAAAATTCATTGTTTCTCTGCTCCCCATGCCATTCCAGAGTTAACTAAGCCATTTGCAAATCAGTCTTGATCCTGTTCCCCATAGGAACAGTGCAGCCTGACCAGGTCCAGGTCTTCCCTGGACTGGAAACAAGCATCCTGGGACCAGTTCTGGGGTATCACCCCTCATCGGCCAGGCTAGCTATACTCCAGTGACATGGACAGCATGAGACCTTTTAAAGAGTACAGTATATAGGTTTAGGGAGATGTGAGAAATTAGGTTACAAGATTACTTGGGTGTGAGTCCTGGTCAAGCAGCAACCACAATCCTTGTCAGGGTAAAGCACAAGCAGAGCCCAAACTAACTTGGCATAGAGCAGTCAACCTTAATATAGAGGTAATGTGTAAAGTATTTGTGCAACACTTCAAAACAGTGAAAACACCACACAAAAAGATCCCACACCAGGTTAGACAAATTGAGCAACATTTCATAAATAAAACAAGACCAAAACGACAAAAATCCAAACAGTAAAACTGGAGATATGGATTTTTAAAGAATAAATTATCAAATAGTGCCTAAAAATACAAAGCGCTGAGCTGCGGCTATATGGTCGCCCTGGACCTGGACAAATTCAAAAGTTCGAGCCGACCACGATGGAGTGCAGGTCAGATACAGTTTCAGGTTCGTCCCCCTGAAAGTTTACCCTCTCAAGTTTGTGCCGAGAGTCTTGTTCGCAGTGCAGAGGGCCGAGAGGAGCAGGGAGAGCATCGCGGGATGATGTGGGGGAGCGTGAGAAGCCGGCCGGCGTCGTGGGCGGGCGTTGCTGGAGCTAGCAGGTGGCGGTCCTCACGAGTGGTCAATGCTGCAGTGCAAAGAGTCAGACTGCCGGAGCTTTGCACTTGATTACAGTGCTAGAGACAAGGTCTCTGAGCAAACAAGCCCGTTTGCAGTCGCACAGAGCCCAAAGGTTTTATTTCAGCACCCGCAAGTCACATCAAGGTTCCAGAACCTGAGAGGCACCACTTGAGGGTCAGGAACTCACTGCCGCTGGGTCTAGGGGCTGGTTCTGTATGTTGGTGAGCCTTTTATGTCCCTAAGGCTAAGATCAGGAGGCCAGCAGACTAGCCCCTTGTAGTAACTATGGGGTCCTGGGTCAAGATTAAGTTGCAGGTCCAGTTCTCTTCCCCCAGGCAAGAGGGTAGCAGGCAGCAGGTCAGCACAGCAGGAAAGCAGTTCCTTCAGAGCAGCAGCCCAGCAGAGTGTAGCAGCGCAGCAGTCTTCTTCCTGGCACAGTATTCACAGGTTCAGAAGTGTACTGAAGAGTAGGTGTCTGAGGTCCAGTATTTATACACAGTGGTGACTTTGAAGTTGGGAGAAGCTTCTAGAGGAATGCCTTTGAGGAGCACAGATGCCTTGCCTTCCTGGCCCGGGTGGGCTGTCACTGGCAGGATAGGTGAGAAGAGCTGGGCCTTGCCCCACTTACACTTAAATAGGCTGTGTCCTGTCTCCACACAGAGGACTGCATCCTTTGTGTGGAGACAGGACACATCCTATTTAAGCGTAAGTCGGGCTGGGCCTAGCTCCTCTCACCTATCCTGCCAGTGATGGCTCATCCAGTCACACCTAAGCTTCCCACTGTGTGTGTCTGTCTAGGAGGAATAGATAAAGCTTAAATGTCAGCTACATCCAGTCATGTGACCTAGAGACAGGCTGCAGGCACCAAATGGCTAAGGGAAACAAATGGCAACGTTCTAAAAGTGGTATTTTCAAAATAGTCATTTAAAATCCAACTTTACCATAAATTAGGATTTTACATTCCAATTACAGAGACACCAAACGTGAACTGGTTGCCTGTTCCCATTTGGAAATTACGCTTATAAAATTTAAGAAGGTAACTCCAGTGTTATACTATGGGAGAGGTATGTCTTGGAGTAGTAAAAAAACAAATTCAAGAGTTTTTCACAACTAGGACATGTTAAACCTAAAATTACAAGTCCTACCTTATGGGCTACCTAGGGCCTACCTTAGGGGTGACGTACATATAATAAAAGGGGAGTTTAAGGCTTGGCAAGGGAATTTAAATGTCAAGTCGACATGGCAGTTTACAAGTGCTTTCAGGTTGCAATGGCAAGCCTGGGACATATTTTAAAGTGCTATTTAGGTGGGTGGCACAATAAGTGTTGCAGGCCCACTGGTAGTATTTCGTTTACAAGCCCAGGATATATTGTATACCACTCTACAAGGGACAAATATGTCAATTGGGTATAAGTCAATTAAACCATGTTTAGAGAATAGAGCACAAGCCCTTTAGCTCTGGTTAGCAGCGGCAAAGTGCACAGATCCCTAAGGCAAACAAAAACAAATGCAGTTTAAAGTGGAGGAAAAGGGCAAAACGTTTGTGGGTGACCCAGCAGAGAAGGCCAGGTCTAACAGGAGAAATAAATGTGCTCCTCGTTTATTGTTGGATTATCTTAACAGCTCCAAAGTATTACATCAATATACTGCATATTGCATATTCTTAGTTCTATTCCAAAACTTTTACAATGGGGATCACCAATGTATTTTGAGCATGCTATTTATCAGTGGGAGGAACACATATATAATTGAAATCTGTGGAGGAAAATGGAGAATGGAAAAGCCTGCCTGAATGGAGAATAGGCTTTTGAATACTCTGAGTTAGATTCTGATGCAAGTCTGCAAGCTTTCATATGGGAAAGCCATTCCACCGTCTTAGTCAGAGAAGTTGAATAATGTCTCGAAGTCGTACCATGTCTCAAAGTCGAAGTTTTCGACTTTGTATGGTGTCTCGACATCAAGGCATTCCTCGACGTCCATGGCGCTTTGCCCTTCGATGTAGGAGTCCTCAGAGGGTGAGATTGAGGCACT
The DNA here is from genome assembly GCF_964204655.1 of Triturus cristatus. Classification (NCBI taxonomy): domain Eukaryota; kingdom Metazoa; phylum Chordata; class Amphibia; order Caudata; family Salamandridae; genus Triturus; species Triturus cristatus. Next base: position 263,083,255 of record NC_140585.1, read on the forward strand.
GTCAGAGGGAACAGTCTCTCCTCTCCCTTAAGATGGCTCTCCAGCCAGGGAATCTTGCCTTTTCCGGTGCTTGACTTGGCCTTGATAGCAAATCTTTTCTCTTTTCCTCAAAGTACACCTGGAGAAAGACTTGGAGGGGGGTCTTACAGTGGCAACATATCTTTGGGCCATGAGAGTCTGGCAAACAGAAGATTCAGATCCTGGGGGTTCTGTTTTTACTATTTGTCTGCCACATTCTGGGCGTTTTACAAAAAGAGTTGGCCTTTTGCAAACAACAGACATATTTCCTGTCAGGAAAATATTTTTAAAAGTGCTCTCTGCCTTAAAGGATGTCAAGTGAATAACTTTTGTAGAGAAAAAAATGAAAAATCTTTGGAGAAAAAGCCTGGAAATGGTAGAGTTTTGATCCAGGATCCTGTCGGGAGGAAACGGAAAAAATAACTGAGTAAAAACTGCCACCTGCAAGGCATGATGGGACACTGGAGGTCAATTGGCCAATCCGAAGTAAGGCAAAGATACTGTGAAAAAGTGACATTGAAAAAACTGCTCCAGCGTCCCTGCATGTGGGCGGGACTATTCAGTACTTATGATTATCAATGGAGATCCGCTGAGAGAGTACACGGGCATACAGGTCTTAATATCCGCAGAGAAGGATGAAGCCACACTGACAGGAAACATCATTTTTTACCAGACACGCATTGTCCTCCAGCCTGTAACACGCCCCTCAGGCACACATTGCTCATAATGCCCATACTGTATGGGTGAGAAAGAACTCCAGGTACAAACAATAGCCCAGATTTTCAGGGAATGGTCAGTAGCCCACCTCTCCACTAGGGTTATAGGTAAATAGATATGTAGTGCTGAAATGTAGGCTCTTTCGGTATCCTATAAGGGGATTATGAGGGGAGTAGTCACCCTCCGATATAAGAATGGGAATACACTTTGCGTGAACTAGGGCAGGGTGGGACAGATTTCCTAGCCATGCGAGGCCTTTCATCCCTTACCCCACCTCTCAAAAACTCCAAATAAGCTTCATGTAAATCATAGTCTAGGTCAAGAGTGGAGCTACAAAGAAAAACACGTTATAACAGTGATGAAAAATGAACCAGTTTTTTGGGAGCCTCCACTTTAGAATCTGCATTAAACTGAAACAGGCTCACATAGTGAAAACAAACATAGGCAGAGAAAGGTGCATTTTCACATACAGTTGACCCACCTTCTGAAACCCCTCCCCTTACATGATGTTGAATGGGATAAGGAATAAGCTTAATCCAAATGGCATTAAATAGTATGAGAGATCTACACAATAAAAACATATTTATTTACATTGAGCTATTTTATTGTTTTGTATAGTGCTTCTATCACTGAATGAGCTCTATAGAGGGGCACGCCTATAAAAAGGCAGATTACCACGTAGTCCACGTGCAAGGCCTGAGTGCACGCTCCAAAACCATAGAGGAGTTGTGGCTTGTTACCCAATTTCAAGTCGTTGAGTTGTTAATTTCATGACAAAGCTGTTGTCATGTGGAAGTTGGATCCTTGCACATGGTGGGATAGGGGGCGTCTCTTGTCCAGTGATCTGTTGCCAGTGGTTGGCCAGTATTCTCAAAGAGGCTGATACAGAAGGAATAGCCCAGAGAAGAATCTGGGAGCAATTCAAGACATTGCTTTGACATTGGGCGTAAAGCTCTGAGGACTGATCACACCTGGACAGAGAGCCAGTGCAGTGATGTTAGGACTGGTGTGGTGTGGTATGGTCATATCACTTGAAGCTGGTCATGCAGGCAGCAGAGTTCTCTGCCCTCTGAAATTTGTGCTTTAGCTTGTTAAAGAGTTCACTACAGATGCTGTTGCAATAACCACTAGTCACTGGGGACATTATCAGTGCAACGACCATCTTGAGCTTATGAGCATCAAGGCTTAAAACAGATGGATCAAGGGCAGGGTGTAGAATGTACTCTTGCAGTCAAATGCACAAGCCCTGAGCAGATTAATAATGCTGCCTCCTTGAAATATGGTCCTGTCCCGTCGAATCTCTCAGGCTCTCTGGGTAGGTTTCCTTTTCTCTATCCGCTGACTTCACAGATCAGGACACAGGCTCATCAAAAGCAGGTCCATGAAAAGATTCCGCTTGGAGGTGTTGCCGTAACACAAGGTGAAGAGGATCATAAGTGTGAGATGAGACATGAAGAGGCATGTATGTGGGAGATTGCATACTAGCACTAGTATGTGCACACACCTTGCCTTCAGGTTTCAGGTACAAGTTTCAGTAACTGTCTTTTCTGCCCTTCATTTGCATATGCTAAGCCTTCTGACTGCAACCTCTTTCATCCAGCACATTTTGCAAAACAAAATTACTCCAGTACAATAAGTTTCCATATTCAACAGATTCACCAAGGCATTTGAAATGCATCCTTAATCTTTGCACTGCCAATCCTCCCTCTTCTCACTCGAATAGCAGAAGCAAGTAGATGTCCTGAAACATTTAAGGATAATATAATTTGTCAATCCTATTTGCGATCTTAGAATATAAGGGAATCAGCAGAAGACATTTCAAAATATTTAAGGACAGAGTAATTTACTATTTCTAACTTCAGCGTTATAACTATTTCGGGAGGAGGGAAGGTTGTTGTAGCATGAGTTGTGATGAAATAAGATCGAAGAGGCAAGAGTGAACAGGAAGGAAATCAGAGTGGGTGAAGATCAGAGGTGCAGGGAGAATGTGATAGTGCCATGGATAGATGTTAGAGTGTTGAGCAAGAGTGACACACGAGTAGAATTGGGGTGTAAGAGATGTGAGTTCGGGGACACTTGTGTGATGGTGGATGGTGAGTGGGTAGTGAGGCGGAAGACTTGATAACGATGGACAGATGAGATGGTAAATGGACAAATGTGAAAGCACAGAGGGGCTATGGTAATGGACGAACTTAAGGGATGGAAGTGGCAAGCGTGGTGATGAAGCAGAAGTTGTTTGAGAGGGATGGAGGATGTAGAAGCCTGGAATTAACAGATTTAGAAGCAGACTCACCATCAAGGAAGCACCATCGGGGATTCAGCCGTTCACCGAGGGAAACTTGTGGGGGTGGGCTCTCATCATCCTGAGAAAAAACAGAGAGCTGTCATTATTTGCTGTCCAGCTTTATGTTATCATCCCCTCTCCACTGTTCAAAACAGTGAGCTAAGGACTGAAGTCGATAATCTCTCATCGGACATATTTGACTTCTGACCTTAGAAACCCCGATCCCTCTACACTTTATTCACAGAAGGCACTGCTGCACACAATTAAATTGCTGTAACCTCCAGTTGGGTGGATTAATGATCTTTCTATCTGTTTAATGAAACTGAAAGAGGGTGGATGCGGTGACGAAACAGGTGCTGCGCCGATTTCCACAGCTGCAGACAGGTAATGCATCGATTCCTTCAGCTGCGCAGCAGGACCTTCGGCAAAGTTGGAGTGGGGGTCTTGGACATCGGAACTCGGTGCTCTGGACTTGGGTCGCGGCGGTTCTCTGGGCCGCGAGTAGGTGCTGTGTTGGTTTTTCAACTGCACGGCAAGCTTGCGACGGGAAAAACGGTGCTGGAAGAGCGATGCGTGGTATTTTTGGTCCTTGAAGCAGCAAAGCATCCTCCAAGGGCCCAGAACTAGAGTTGGCACCACTTGGCAGGTCAGAACTCCAAGCAGTGAAGTTCAGGGGAGCTGCAGACAAAGTCTTTGATGGCCCCGAGACCTTCAACAGGAGGCAAGCACACACATGCCCTTGGAGAACTTTGGAGAAGCAGGATTCAAAAAGCAAAGTCCAGTTCTTTCACTACCCACAATCAGAAGCAGCAACTGCAGGCCAACCCAGCAAAGCAACACACAGCAAGGGGGCAGTAATCCTCCAGACAGCTCTTTAAGCTCTTCTTTTTGGCAGAGTCCTCAGTCCAGAAGTGTTCTAAAAATGTGGGGTTACAGGTCCAATACTTATAGCCCATGTCAGTCTAAACCAGGATTTGTTTCCCTAGGCAGGCAGTGGCACAGAATAGTAAAGAAAGAAAATGCTCACTTTCTAAAAGTGGCATTTTCAAACACACAATTTAAAAAACAACTTCACCTAAAGATGTATTTTAAATTCGAAATTCAGGGTGCCCAAACTTTAAATCTCTATCTCTTACCAAATTGAAAGTTACACTTGTAAGTTTGGTACAAGGCAGCTCGACAGTTTTTCACTATCAAGACATGTAAAGTATACCAGTACATGTACTACCTTTCAAATACAGTGCACCCTGCTCATGGGGCTACGTTGGGCCTACCTTAGGGGTGTCTTACATGTGGTAAAACATAAGGTTAGGCCTGGCAAGTGGGTGCACTTGCCAGGTCGATATACCAGTTAAAAACTGAACTGGCAGACACTGCAGTGGCAGATCTGAGATATGGTTAAAAGGCTACTCATGTGGGTGGCACAATCAGTGCTGAAAGGCCCACTTGTAGAATTTCATTTACAGGCCTTGGGCACACACAGTGCACTTTACGAGGGACTTACCAGTAAATGAAATATGCCAATCAGGGATAACCAATCATAATCACAATTTACATTGGGAGCACTTGCACTTCAGCACTGATCGGCAGTGATAAAGAGCCCAGAGTACAGAAACCAGCAAAAGCGAAGTCCAGCATACATTCAAAGATACAGGAGGTAGAGGCAAAAAGACTGGAGCAACCACACAAAGGATGCCAGGTCTAACAAGCACCCTTGTAAAATTTAATTATGTAAATACGAATATGCAATAAGACATTTGTCAGATATAATATCATATATCTGCAAACCAACGTAATTTGTGACAATTGTCACTGTAAAGCCTTATGTCACGTTAGTAATGTCCAGCAATTGATTGATTTCCTGTATAGTCAATACCATATCTTGTTAAAAAAAATCATTTATTAACTCTAGTTCAGTAGATTCTTTAAAAAACAGATCCTTTTGTCTGTTCTACTACACTTACCCAGGTTCAGAAGAGGTCAGGTTTGGCGCCCTGGTTTGGAAACACAATTTGCTGCACTGGCGTCTTCTATACCCATGGAGCAAAACTGCAGTCCCTTAAGGGACAGTGAATTCATCTGCACAGCAATGGCTGTTAATGTTTGTCCCCATCTACATCACGTCCAATAAAACAATACAATCCATACAGAACACTAAAGATATGATCAAAAGCAAAACTATAGCGGAAAGTATCAATAAACCTACCAATGTCCTACATTTTCTACACACCTGTAAAAATAGTCTGCAGTGTCTTAGAACAAGACTAGGGATAACTGGCACATCTCACTAAATCATACCTGTGGGCATCAAATCTTAAAATAAAGTTACAAATATATAATGTTGTGTGAAGTTAAAAAAATAATTTCTGAGAAAAGTGGTGTGTTCAGGTAACCTCCTCTTAAAAAAAGCAAATAAAGCTTTTCTATATTCTAGCGCTGTAGCGGCTACTGGCTGCCTGTCAGTGACCATGCGTAGGAGGATGTGCACCCACTGAGACAGGTTCCATTCTTACTGTCTGTTTTAAAAGCAGGCGAGTTAAGAGTAAGTGTCTAGTCAGCAATGACAGCTCTAGCAGCCCCACAAGTTTACTCTTGTCTTAACTAGAGGATGCTCTCCAGGGGTGAAGACGTTTTTCATTGTGCATCCTCATTCGTACTTAAGCCCATCTCTGGGAGAGTTCCTCCGGGGATAATCGTGACACGCCAGCTCTATGCCCATCTACTTGCTGTCCTCTATATGGGCTACTTTAGGGACAGTAATAGAGTTCAGCCTCAATGCCCATTGAGTCACTGAACATTTTGAAGCATGCACATGCTGTCAGAAGTGCACTTGATTCTTGACTTGTTAAGATAATGTTTTACAGTACTGTAGCATTACTGGCTGTACAGACCATTAAGGAACCCACTATTTTGCACCAAAGAGACGTACTAGAATAAGCCATAAGCGAGGGCACAGGACAATGCCTAGCACTACAGACTAGTTCCAAAGTTAGTAATTGTATGAGGACCTGAACGTGTCTGAAATGTCATCATCCCTTCAGCTGTCTGTTGTGAGAAGTAGAGCTGATGGGCTTTATGAGTAGGTATGGACAACATTCTAAGGAATATGAATGTGCTGTTCAAAGCTAAATATTACTATGATTGTCTCTAGAGTTTATATCAACTTTATTTAGTATCTGTGTTATGCCAAGGATGTTAATAAATCTAAAATTCATGATTTTGATCTTTTTAGAACACATATTGCAGAGTGAGGGAACTTGTGCCTCCATGCCCATTCAGTGCTTGTTTTCTCTTTGGTGACATCAGCTCATGGATTTCACAAGGAGGTCAGTGTTTATTCCTGAAAACTGATCTTGGACAAAATGAAACGTGACAACTGGTGGCCCTCCCACAAATGTATCCCCTAGTTTCATACTCAACAGATCCCTTCAAATTTACAAGTATACAACCAAAATAGCTAAACTCACAAACAACTATTGATTCCTTCTCTAGAAGGCCAGGGAGCCTTGGTGTAGATTTGCTTATAAGTATGATTAACATAAAAAATACTACACAGGAGCATTCACCAAATAGCATCAGCTTAGGACACCAGCAAACTCCAGAAAGATAGACAAGCTGATGCTTAGAAAGCCCTAAACCCAACAGCCTACCTGTATATGCTCCAAATTCCCTTTACCAAGAAACCAGCCTTAAGGTTTCAATCCTTCTTTGCAGAGTTGACTTGGGAATGGAACATTCTTCCACATTAACTTTCTTACAGAACTTTACTGAACTAGTAGTTATCTCCATACACGGTTCTAAGACCAAACTGATGCCTGTCACTACCAAGACATTTGAGTCGCAGTAAGAGAGCCAGAAATCACTCATCCCTCTCATGTTGTACTTCCGAGGTCTACAACAAAGTGCACAATGTGAAGAAGTGTTTAGACATACTATAGTAAACTTTGTTTCACTTTATTCTTAGAGTTAGTAACAAGTAACCTGGTTCTTGCCACTCAGAGCTCACACACGTATCCTTGTGCCTTCAACAGATCAAACAGGGGAGCTATTGTCCCCACAACTTCCCACAGCAACGTCCAAAGGACTAAAACAAAACAAGTTCTGGTACCTGTGTATCCAAGGCAGAGGGCAAGGCTAGTAGGAATAAATGCATTTTTTTACCTGGGAGTGGGATTTGTGCACAGCTGACGTCACAGATAGTAGGTCCTAAAGAATCAAAAAGAAGATAATGCCAGTGTCATAAAACAGATCAATAATAGCATATCAAAGGGTTTAGACTGTGCCCCAGGCAGGCATCATGGTGCTCTACAAAAGTCACCTCACACAACAGGTTAGTGCACGTTACCCACGTACTGAATGATATGAGTGAAGACTGAGCTGATACCTGGGGAATATCCACCAACTCCTGTGATGGCACTGGTACCACTAATGGACAGAGCGGGTCTCCTGTGGCTAAGCACTTACAATAGGTACATTTGAGAACACTCATCTCTCACCCATGACTTCTCAAAACCCAACATGGTTCAAGACACACTCCTTCCTTTAGACATACTCTGATGCAAGGAGAAACTTGGTACCGTGGGCACATATTCCTTTGAAGCAGTTGTGCGTAACTGCTGGTAAACTATACCATTAAACTGAAACTCATTGGTCCAATGAGTTTCAGATTAATGGTATAGTTTACCATGAGTTACACACAACTAAATAAACTTTTACACCTAAATAAATAAACTCATTACAACAATTCATCATAATTACAGTAAGAAGGACACATATTTCTCAAAAACATTTAGTTCAAAACAAATGTCATTCATATGTGCTGAATTCCCTCACATCATTCTCACTTAATACAATCGAGCTTCCAATAAGAAATAACATGACACTGAGACATCACATATCTGAAGATCTCAGTTTGCACTTCCACACAGGTGACACATTTGATAAGTACTCTTTAAAGCAGCCGAACCTCTTTTCATCTCCCAAACTTTAACTTTGCCAAATTAAAATCTTGTAAACTGGTGTCTAAAATGTGGGTCAATTAAGATAACTCTTAAAGGATTTGTTTGGACAATAGAAATCTGAAGTCATTCTCAAAAAGATTACACTTTGCTGAGGTCATATTAACACCTTCAATGGAACATACCTAGGTTTGTTACGCTCTTGAGAATCCCACCGCTACCAACCCTTTTCTTCAAGGCAGTGTAAATTCTTGTAACTTTTACACACTGTTCTCATTCTTAAACTTTAACAGGTGTAACAGCGGGTCACTGGGGTATATAAAATGTTGTTGCATCACATTAGCAAGAGCTTGATCATGAAAGACGCAACCAACCCAAAACCGATCTAAAGAGGTGGGTAGGTAGCACATGGTTCAATCCTGCATTAGACCGAATGTCTGGCTCTGACTCAGCCTGTGGTCTCATACTACTCGTGGGCAAAAATAGAGCTGGGACCAGCATCCCACACACTGTCCTATTCACTCCCAAATGAAGTTTTTAGAAGTCAAATACTGCTAAATGCTTTTCTGCTTGAAACCAAATGTCTATAGCTGAGTAGTGCTTCACATATGTCTATTTAAAGACCAGTATTCCGCGTGCAACATTTGTGGGAACTTGTGGGAACTTTTTGCTTTGCTAATCCATTTAGTTGCTGTCGTGGATGTTGACATGAACATTGTCCTGCCTTTTCCTCACACTTACCCTTTTCCTACAAAAACTTTATATATACGGTTAGGAAACCTTATTAGCTCGCCACTCTACCATTGTTCTCACAAGTGATGTGATTTATGATGTCATAAGTGTTGTTATGAATGCTATGATTTCAGGTGGTATAAGCGATGTAATATGAAAGGGTATTTGCACTGCATGGAGAAAGGCTGAGTTACAGCGAATGTACTGTTACTATTGAGCTCAGTACACTGTGTTTGGAGTATAAATTATTTTCAAGGTGGTTCGTAAATTTTAAATCTAAGGCAAAAATATAACTTTAGAATTTCTAATGTTTGTGTAGTTTAAGGTTGGTTTGTATAGAAAGAATACATAACGTTTTCCTAACCATAGCTAAGCTTTAAGCTGTTTTTCCATTGAATACAAGTATAATCTTTTACAAGTCATATCTTGACCAAATTTTATGATGCTCAGCATATCATTTAATTTCACTGTGCCTCACTTTGCTTGACCAACCAATCTGAAAGAACCTGAGAGTATTTTGGTTTCATACGTGCACTATACCAAGACAATAATTGAATATTTACAGTTTAATAGACTATAATGTTGCTTTACATCAAACATGTGTTTCAAAGAAAAAGGGAACCCCAGTATTGAGACCCGGGGTAATTAAGTATTTGGAAAAAACAAGGGTCTGTGGGTGGCCAATAGGTTCCTCATGTAGCCTTGGCTACTAAAATTTCTTTAGAACAGCGTTAATCAAGAAGGAACAATTTTAGGGAAGTCCAGGCGGGACTGGTTACGTAATGTATGCTGGGACACAAGGTTTGGTATGACATCACATTCATTAACAGCATAAATGGAGTATCATAGTATATTTCTAGTAATAGTTCCAGAGCTCACACAAAAATTGAAAGTGCGTGAAGTGAGGGGTGATCGTGACATTAAAATTTGCATCGAATTGACAACAACAATAAAGAAAACTCCAAATTAATTAAATGCAGTAGTGGAGTTTTGGTTGTAAAGGTCGACGGCGTTTCGATCTCATTAATGTGAGATCATTATCAGGACGAAACAAGTGTAAGCAGGTGGAATCCTGGAGAGCTAGGGAGCCAGATGAAGAATTGATGTTAATCAGGAGTGGAAATCAATTCACTTCCAGGCAGCGGCCAGTGTTAGATGGATGAGCAGGTCTCGAAAGCCTGGGGTGGCGCGAGAGGTGCAATGAATTAGCGGATGCTAGGGAGGCCACGGGGGGCCACAAGATTAAGGAGACCGTATGACCCGTTCGGACTCTTGGTGAATTGCTCCCGGACCTTTCAAAATCATTTGGCTCCCACAGCTCCCACAGCATTACTCAAAGATCAATACGCTTGATTCGGCTGACGCTGAATGCCCAACGGCGCGACTCAATATGGGTCTACTTACTCCTGTAGCCCCCCCCGTCGCCTCCCTAGCATCTGCTAATTCATTGCACCGCTCGCGCCACCCCAGGCTTTCCGGACCTGCTCATCCACCTAACAATTGCCGCTCACTGGAAGTGAATTGATTTCCACTCCTGATTAACATCAATTCTACATCTGGCTCCCTAGCTTTCCAGGATTCCACCTGCTTACACTTGTTTCGTCCTAATGATGATCTCACATTACTGAGATCGAAACGCCGTCGACATTTACAACCAAAAATCCACTACTGCATTTAATTAATTTGGAGTTTTGTTTATTGTTGTTGTCAATGCGATGTCAATTTTAATGTCACGATAACCTCTCACTTCACGCACTTTCACTTTTTGTGTGAGTACTGAAACTATTACTAGAAATATACTATGATACTCCATTTATGCTGTTAATAAATGTGATGTCATACCAAACCTTGTGTCCCAGCGTACATTGCGTAACCAGTCCCGCCTGGACTTCCCTAAAATTGTTCCTCTTGATTAACGCTGTTCTAAGGAAATTTTAATAGCCTAGGCTACATGAGGACCCTATTGGCCTCCCACAGACCCTTGTTTTTACAAAATATTACATCCAATATTGACATGTAGTGCACGGGACAAATTGGCATCCCATGGAAACATAGTCAGAGCATGGGGTTACTAAATGTATCTACGTTTAATGTTAACAACTATTACTATTATTAAATGTCACTCAACACAGTGGTATAATGTAATGTAATATGAATTACCTTCACATTATGAGCTACTTTTAGGAGTTTCAGATACCGCCCACCAAATGTGTTTGGAACATTTGGATACCTGAGCTCAGCTTGCTGACATACAGAATGTAGGATAAATCTACAGATCTAACACTAACATCTGCTTGGGAATTGGGGTCAGTGGTAACTCAGAGATAAAGGTGTCCTTTAATGACACTTTCAGGGAGCAAGGGGAAGCCTGACACATTGGTAGGATTTGTAAATGTGTTGAGTCTGTAGGCAACAGAGGCAGTGTATGACACTTCACAATTTTACTCACAAAACTAGAGAGGAAATGGCATTTTTCTCACCTCCTGAAGCCGATCGACATACATCCGACAGGTCTCCAGGTCACAGTCTCCCCGCATCACGACAATACCTAGGGGGATAGCTGGAAAGGCAAGGAATAGATGAGGCAAAACACAACATGACATTACCCTTTGAACTACCTTTCATGCCCGATGGAAGCCCTCCAGTCAAAGAAGCACACTCTCTCAAATCTCTGATAAGAAACACACCTCACTCTCAATTCCATGACCATCCATTTCTAGGGAAGTCCTTCATTTATCCCCAGAAAGCAATGGGGGTAAAAAAGTGAAAGCCAGTGTTACTACAAGATGTCCCGGGTGGCTGCCTGTCAGAAATATGAACAATTTGAGAAAAAGCATAGCAGTGTCCCTGTGCTTGGCACAATGGGGGAGGCTGGCAGGAAGGTAAGGTATAGGAATGATGCTTCGGTAAAGATGTGTAGCCTCTGGCCACAGAGGGATCTAAACACACACACGTCAACATTCTCCATACAAGCACACAAAGTAACAACCCCGTGACCACAATATTGTTAATGGGTGACGGTGCAGAACGGTCAGTGAACAGTATTTTTAACGTGGTACAGTAAGAAAATATGTTAGATAGAAAACAAAGTGCAAAATGTTATTAATCACAAATATACAACTGTGCCAGGAGATTTAAAGGCTATAATCAAAAGCATGGTGAGACAAACAGTAATGTATATACAGATACTATTATAGGAGAAGAGATTTGTAGTTGGAATAATGAGTTGTTGGACATACAATAAAAATGGGATATTGGCCAACGTGTTGCTAAAAAAGAATTTCTCATTGGGCCACATAATAAGCCAAATCAGTCTGCAAGATGTACCTAAGCTTGAGTTGAAGAAGATGGCCACACGCGATAATATGGCACTGAATGCGCCCCATTGCTGTGACACAAAATAGTGGCATCTTTGTTCAGCACAAAGTAGCCTGCGTTCTGGCATTAAATATGGCCATAACGGAGCCAAATATAGGAATCGTTGGGCCATTTAATGCGGTCTTTATTGATTAGTGGGGATTTCTCAGCCATGATTGCGAAGAAATCGGCAGTGGTAAATCCTGAGCAAGAGTTGAGAAGTGGACGTTCCAAGGTTTATATTGCCTTGGACATTTGAGAATACCCACAAACATATTCACAAACTCTTCTCTGACCCCATTCCACCATGTAAATAGTCAGAGATTTACTCCACAGGCAGAAGTTAATTCCCATGGAAAGCGCAAAAGATCACCCTTGACTAACTGGAAGATTTTTTTACAGCTAGAAAAATGTTTTAATTGGAGGGAAAAACCTGCATTTGCACAAGTACAATAGGAACCTTTAAGAAAAGTGACCTCATGTTCCCAGAAGTACACCTGGAAACCTCCACCAGATGCAGTTTTCCATTAATAATTCTGGGAATGTTTGTGACACTCAGACAGAGACGCAAATCTCTGCCAGTAGTTTTGCGAGCTGGTGGTTCTCTGGCAGCTGGCCCACTGGCACTATATTTCTGGCTGTAGGCTTCTGATGCTGTTGAGCAGGAAGTTCTCCAGCTGTAGGTTTCTGAAGCTGTTGAGTAGCAGCTCTCTAACAGCTGGTCTACCAGTACTATATTTCTGATAGCTGGCTTCCAATGCTGTTGAGCAGGTGATTGCTTAGCAGATGGTCCACAAGCACAATGTTTCTGACATTAGACTTTTGCTGCTGTTGAGCAGGTGATTGTCTAGCAGCTGGTCCAAAAGTACTATGTTTATGGCAGTAGGCTTCCGATACTGTTGAGTAGGTGATTGCCTAGCAGATGGTCCACAAGCACAATGACATTAGACTTTCACTGCTGTTGATCAGGTGGTTCTCTAGCAGCTGGTCCAGCAGCACTATATTTCTGACAGTAGGCTTCCGATACTGTTGAGTAGGTAATTGTCTAGCAGCTAGTCCACCAGTACTAAATTTCTGACAGTAGGCTTCTGATGCTGTTGAGCAGGTGATTGCATAGCAGCTGGTCCACAAGCACAATGTTTCTGACAGTTGGCATCCAATGCTGTTAAGCAGGCAGCTCTCGAACAGCTTGTCCGCCAGCACTATATTTCTGACAGTAGGCTTCCCATGTTGTTGAGCATGTGATTGCCTAGCAGCTGGTCCACCAGTACAATATTTTTGGCAGTAGACGTCTGATGCAGTTGAGCAAGTGATGTTCAAGCAGTAAGTCTACCAGCACTGTTTCTGGCTTCTGATGCTATTGAGCAGCCGGCTCTCTAGAAATGGTCCACCAGTACTGTATTTCTGACGAAAGGCTTGGATTCTGTTGAGCAGGTGATTGTCTAGCAGCTGGTCCACCAGTACTATATTTCTGGCTTCCCTTACTGTTGATCAGGTGGTTTGATAGGGTCCACCAGTACTGTATTTCTGAAAGTAGGCTTCCGATGCTGTTGAACAGGTGATTATCTAGCAGCTGGTCCACAGCACTATGTTTCCGTATCGGTTGAGATTCTGCCATCGGAAAGACAGAGGTTTCACCACCTTAAAGCAAGTGTCGAAAACGAGATGTCAGAGGTCTGGTAATCTCACGAATTTCCCCTAGGTTTCAAGTTACCATAAGCTTGCAAATACGGCTCTAGCCTGATTTCTGAAGCGGGATATTTTAAACTAAAAGCACAATAACAAGCAAGAAACTGCTGGAAACTTAGTAGAAATAGGAAGATCAGGAGAAAAGTAGGACTGGGCGTGAAATTCTGCTCCGCTTGTGGAGTTTCTCCCACTCGGCGCTCCGCATAGCGCACCGAGTTCCGTAAAACTCTGCTCTGTGTAGTGGAGTTATTTCCTCGCTCACGTGTACCAACGTTAAGTCGGCGTGCGAGGAAAATCTTACTCCAGACCACCTGAGAAGTTGCTCAATACGGGCGGTCGAGGATGACTGCTACTGTTCACATTGAGAAACCTTCCGTTCACGTTGAGGAAGCTGCCCTTCGAGTAGAATATCTACTCGAGCGGCAGAAAGAAGCAGCGCCCTCTTGCACAGCGCAGGGTGCCGTTCATGCTGATTTTCCAGCACGGGACAAACACCCGGCGCTGAGGAGCAACACAAACGCACTCCGTAGCTTGTGGAAGTCCATGTAGCGTGGCGGAGTTTTTTGGTCACTTAAGGGAGTTCTGCTAACTCCATCCAGGCCTAGAGAAAAGAAATACAGGAAAGAGAGCAGGTCAATGCCAATTAGAGACTGAGGAGGCTAAAAAAAGGGAATGATAACAAGAATGGGAGAAAATGGTGAAAGGCGGAGTAGTATGAGGCAGCAATCAGGGGTTCACTGCAGAGTAGAAAAAGGCAAGATGACGAGAAAGGAAGGAAGTAAAAAGGAAAGAGATGTGAGAAGGGAGGACCGAAAATAGAGAAATTGGAGGTGGAAAAAGAGATATGAGAAAAAAAGAAATGAAGAAAATTAACAAAGAAGATAAAAAGGTAACGAAGGACAAAACTGGAACATGATAGAGACACATGGTTAGAGAGAGAAAGGCAATGGGATAGAGCTAGAGAGGAAGACTATGAACGAGCTGGAGAAAGAAAAGGTGACACAGATACCACAGACACACAGAGGAAGGCAGAGTTTGGTGCCGGAGTTTACTTTACTTCGGAAGCGGCGTCACAGGCAGGGCCTGCCCTTCAGCGCACAGCACGGCCTCGCTTAATTGCTCGGAAGCTTTTTGAGATGAGATGTCGACATCCAGCAGAGCAAAAATGAATCCTTTTAAGTGTTGTGTACAAAGTGCTGGTAAAACCGCGTGGAGAAAAAATCCATCGTATCCGGAGAACTGATAGAATGAAAAGAAGGTCTGCAAGGCGAGGGGGTGGGTGTCAAAAGGGAGGCAAAGATAAGAGTTATTTAGCGCTCAGGCTGCGCATATTATTAGACAAATGTTTGACTTTTGTGACGCTCCAAAGATAGAAATAGCCTCATCATGCGAATTCCTCCATCATGTAATTTTGTGCCCCTCTTCTAAGCACTGTTTAGTTCAATATTCAAAGAAGTGGCCTGAAGAGACCACGGTGGGTCTCAGTCCTGCTGACTAAACGGTCCCAGAAACCTGTATCCTGTCCTCTGCAAGGTCTAAGGATCCGGCTACTGTATTTTCTATCAATGTTTCCATCTATACTCCCCCCTCCTCTTATTCTGCGACAATAAAGATCCATATATGGTTCTTTCTGCAACACCGCCCCCGTTGTTTCCGCTGTAAACAGCAATCTTGTAACCAATAGATTTTTTGCATGAATATCTCAGGTCGCAAATTGACAACCAATGACAACAGCAAAGGCAATAGGTCTCACCTTCATGCGACCTATTAGATTTGTCAATGTTTTTTAGGCAAGTTCTACAGCAGCGCGGTGGCTGTGCAGCATAGCTGAAACTAAAATAAGATACTGTTCAGCACGGGCAAAAGAAAAGAGAGCTATTGGCTTTACCAATGTGTTTTAGCCATGGCGTACACCAGCATGGCTGCTGTTCTGTATGGCTTAAGGTGAGTTGAGTGGCGTAGAGTGAAACAGAGTGGAGTACAGTGGCGTGAAGGGGAGGGGAGTGGAGTAGAGTTAGTACAGTGGAGTGGAGGTAAAAGGATGCTCCCAGGGACCATATTGGTACCTGCTGCCCTGAGCAGCTAGAACTTCCACTGCATCCAGTAAACTCAATAGTCTTGATCAACACAGCTGACAGAAGACAAAATATGTAGAGCTACATGACTGGCACAGTTCGAGACCAAGCACGTCCGTAAAACATTATCCTCAGCTCCACAGCAAGATGCTAGCCTGAAGCACCCTCATACATGTTGCAAAAACCCACATGAAATAGAGTTATCATAATAAAGGAGGTCAACAACCATATTGTACTTCTGGGCACACCGGGTTAGCCAATAGAGTCAGTAACAAATGGAATAAACAGCCCTGTGATTTTGCCCTGCTCCTGAAAAAATGAAGAGGACGAAAACCTGTGCCCGAGTTTCCACTGACAGTGCATTGATGCCTCTTAAAATAAGAGCCTTGTTTAAATGAACAGCAACAGAATCTGATGGTCAATCAATCAATCAGGCATTTGTTAAGCGCGACTACTCACCCGTAAGGGCCTCAAGGCACTGGGGGTGAGGAAGGGGAGTGCAGGTTCCAGTCCATCAAGGAGGGGGTCTGTCGAAGAGCCTGGTTCTGAGGATTCTTGCGAAGATGGGAAGTGATGTTGTCTGTCAGAGGTGGAGCGGAAGGGCGTTCCAGGCTCTGGCCGTGAGGAAGGAGAAGGAGCAGCCTCCCGATCTGGTCTTTCTGGTGCAGGGGACCACAGCGTAGGAGAGCTGGGCTGATCGTAGAGTCCTTTGGGGTGCGTGGAAATTGAGCCGGCTGTTCAGGTATGCTGGTCCGGTGTTGTGGAGGGCCTTGTCTGCGCGTGTGAGCATCTTGAACGCGACTCTGGCCTCGATGGGGAGCCAGTGGAGTGTGCGCAGGTGCTGGGAGATGTGGCAGTGTCTTGGCAGGTTGAGGACCAGTCTTGCGACAGCGTTCTGGATGTTCTGTAGCTTGCGGGTATTCCGGCGTAGAGTGCGTTGTTTATTCCGGCGTAGAGTACGTTGCCGTAGTGGAGTCTGCTGGTGACCATGGCGTGAGTGACGGTCTTTCTGTGTTAGAGGGGGATACATTTGAAGGTCTTGCATAGGAGGCGGAGGGTGTGGAAGCAGGAGGACGAGACGGAGTTGATCTGGCGGTCTATTTTGAGCTTGGAGTCCAGGATGATTCCCAGGTTGCGTGTGTGGTCCATGGGGGTGGGTGGGTTTCCAAAATTGGGGGCCACCAGGTGTTGTTCCAGGCATCGGGATTTGGGCCCATGATGACTACTTCTGTCTTGTTGGTGTTTAGTTGTAAGCAGCTGTTTTTCATCCATTTGGCGACGGCTTTCATGCTTTCTCAAAAGTTGTGTCTGGCGGTGTTGGGTTCTTTGGATAGGGAGAGGATGAGTTGGGTGTCGTCGGCGTATGACACGATGTTGAGTCCGTAGTTTCTGACGATGGGGGCGAGTGGAGCCATGTAGACGTTGAAGAGCGTAGGGCTGAGGGAGGACCCCTGAGGGACTCCGCAGGTGGTTGGTGTAGGGTCCGAGAGGAAAGGGGGAGGGGGAGTCTGACCCGCTGCGTTCTGCTGGAGAGGAAGGAGCAGGTCCATTCGAGGTGGAATCCTGCTGGTCATATCTGCATGTTCTTTATTATCAGCAAAGTGCCAGGGCTTTCGTTTGATAGCAAAGCAAACTACTAATGTGTGATCTGAAGCATTAATGCAAGCGTTGGATCATTAATGCACAAACCATGTCCCTGCTTACCTACACTTGACAGGAACAGGTTCAATGGGATAAGCCCACTAAGTCTTCTTGCTGTGAATTACCCTACAAGCCTTTAAACATTCTGTGGTGTTCTGAGTTTTACCAATGGAAGTGCTGTCTTCTATCTAGTATCTAGTGAAAAAAGCACTATGGTTGTACACAAAGTCACACTTCATGGGCTAGATTCTCTTTTTTTGTGCAGTGTTGAACTGACATTCCTCCTAAACCAGTCAACTACATAATCGGAGTAACTACTTGTGGAGTGAACATGTATGGTAAAATCAGCACTCACTTGGGAGGAGGTAGAGAGGGAGGAAGAGAGATGGAGAGAGGGAGAGAGAGAGAGAGAGAGAGAGAGAGAAAGAGAGAGAGGGAGGGAGACAGACAGAGAGAGCGAGAGAGAGAGAGAGAGACATAAAGAGGGAGAGAGGGAGAGCGAGAGAGAGAGAAGAGGGTCATGGATTTGTCTGAAGTCACCAAGCCAAACCCTGGATAGTAAAGAAGTTTAATCACCTTAAGCGGGCACATGTGAGACAGTCACAAGATCTAGAAACTGCGAAATGTAAAATCTAGAAGAGTCCCAGGGGGAACGAGTCAAAGACTATCAGCAACAGTCATCCATCTAGCCCAGGACCAGAAGAAGGCTTATGTCGATGGCCAACTTGATGGCACTCATGATTTCAACCTTCCATGGATAAAAGGCTGTTTATCCACAATTATCCGAAGCAGGCTCAGAGCTCACTTACATAACTCTTCAGGCCTAGTGTGATGTTTCCAATCATTTCTGGCTTTTAGACCAACTGCACTTTCTGTACTAAGATGGTAGTTTCACTCACAAACACTAGAAGGAAGGGCTGAAAACCAAGTGCGAGAAGTGCTGATGCCCAAGAGGTTCCGTTATACCATAATTTGTCTGCTCTGTTTCCATCAGTCCCTTGTTCATTTTTTACTCCACCGCCACATACCCTCCAGCGGGAGTAGTGAGTGGGCGGGGTCGCTACGGATTTTGGAAGTTGTATTGCTGGAGCCTATAACATAAAGCAGTGCAGTCTAGGATATGTGAAAGGAACATTAAATAAAATCAATCCTGATGTTTATCTTTAAGAATGTCTTGTGTGCCTGTACTGGCTCGTGTCGCCGTGCATTCTGGGTTAACAAATAGACAGATTCCACAGAACAACACTTCCTCGCTGAAAAATGATTTTGCCGTTCTTTTTTGAGACGTAAAGGAATAGGAGACCATAAAAAAGCGTAGCTGGAGGAGTGGGAGATGCGGGAAGGATGACAGCAACAACAGGTATCAAGGGGGTGGGAGAAAAGATGCAATAAAATACGGCCATAGAAACTGACACATACCCATAATGTAAAACGAGCAGGAAAGAAATAAAAAACAACAGTCCCCGAAGCGAACAGATAAATAACCAAAGCATAAGGATACAGTATTTGGTCCCTGCTCCATGGGCGGAAAGAAAAGACAAAAAGGTGGAACTAAGAGGAAGGATTGACCACTAGCATGCAAGGATTTTTCTGCAGAATTCTGCAGCACACATAGCAGTAACAAGTCACCATTATTGATTATGTGGGGGAAGGAACACCTTCCTGCATACAAACAGTAATTCCCTGCAAAGGAAGCACCCTTGCACTATGGTTGGGTACCTGCATTGGTGCTAGGCAGCTAATTTTAGCACCAGAGGTTGGGAAAACCCAAAGATGCACCTTATTGTTGTAAATACGGCACATCCTTGCGTTTTGGAAATGGAGAACGGCCCTGCTGAATTTGGTGCAGCTCCACGCTCCAACATTTCCTTGTAAATATGCCAAAGAGAGAACCATTGCTTACCATTGGTTGGCTTTACTGTCACTATTATTTCCCTGCTTCTTATTCAGTGGTTTGCCTTGTCCATTATGTGCCTTTGTCCCTCCTTAGGAGCATAGTGGTGTCAGGCACATATTGAGATTCTACTAAGTCCTTGATTTTACTGTTTGAGGGGCCATTGGAGGGGCTCACTGCTGTGTGTTGCAGGGTGAGCCTAGTCTCCTTTTTAGGGGGGGGCTGCGTTTTACATTGTTCATTTGTGTTTTTAATAGTCACTGACCTCTTTTTGAGTTGTTGCTTGCTCGTGCCATTCTTTGCACTCGCACTTTAGACGTTCTTCTTTACCGAGCAGAGCGCCATTTTTACTCCGCCCGGACAGGCCATTTTCCAGCAGCCATCTTGGGGCAGTCAGCAGTCCAGCTCTTGGATTGCTCCCAGGTAGTGGTGCCTACTTAATGCACTCTGCATCGCCGCCGTGCAGCGGACGCACGCAGCAGGCGCGCCGCCGTTGCGCCGAAGGCAAGCCCGTCTGCGCCCTTCCGCTCCTGTCCCACGCCTAGCGCCAGTCATACTGCCGGTTTGAATAGCGGGGGCAGGGTGTGCTGGTCACGAGACCTGCTCCTCGCCCTGGGTAGAAAATTATGTATCGGGGAGTATGGTAAGTGCTGGAAGAATTTTAACTCCAGCTTTCATTGCAAGTTCTGTAATTTTAAGCAGGGAATCCCTGGTAGGACATCTAGTGGCCGGGGGAAGCCCACCAAGACACAGAGAGTATTGAGTGGTGGGATGAGAGCAGCCCTGATTAACTGCAGATCGCTACCCAAGCATACTGATGACATTTGGCTTTAACTAATGGATAAGGATGGGGATATAGTGTTCCTTACGGAAACTTGGCTGAAAGAGGACACCCTTACGGCACTAACACTGGCAATCCCCCAGGGCTTCAGGATAGTCTGTGTCAACAGGACTGGAGAGAAGTGAGGGGGTGGGGTGGCAATTATTTTAAGGGAGTCATGGGACATCTCCTCTTCTGAATTAAGTGGCTTCGGAGCCAAAGAGGGCATGAATTTTTGCATTAAGTTCTCCCCAGTCCTTTCCTTTGCTAGCCTATTAATATATAGACCTCCAGACTGCCCGAATCTTTATCACTGGGAACTGAGCAATCTGATTGTCCAGAAATCTCTACAATACTCTAATTTCATGGCGTTAGGTGATTTTAACCTCCATGTGGACAATCCCTCATGCCTCGCAGTTAGTGCAGTCCCTTAAGGGTGTGAACCTTATGCAACATATATCCATGCCGCCCCACACATAGAGCTGGCCACACTCTCGACCTCATTTCTTTAACGTCCTGTCTACTAGAGTTGAGGACCCTCAATGTATGATGTGGGCAGGCCACTATCTTATCTTGTTCTCGTTTATCATAGGTAAAACACAGTTGTTGGACTAAAAACAATCAAAGGTGGGTAGGAACTAGAAGAGAGTGAGTGCAGATATTGTGGGTCCACTGTTTATTAATGTGACCTTCCACGCTCAGGGGATCCTAACAAGGATGCAGCACTTTTTAATGCCAGGATCTCGGCTTCACTTGATGTGGTGGCGCCATTAAAAACTCCCAAATCTCAGAGAGAGTCCCCCTCAGCCCCCTGGTTTTCAGAGGATCTCAGAAGGGAAAAAAGTGGATGCAAGAGATTGGGAAAGGCAATGGAGGAAGGAGTATACTCCGGAAGCGAAGCAGGAGCATAAGATAGCTCTAAAAAAACACGGCATAAAATGATGGGAGTGGCCAGTAAAGAGTACTTTCTTTAGACAGATTGAGGGTGCGGAGCACTCAAGCAAAGAGATTTTTAGTATCGTGAGACCATTACTAACCCTGTTGCAGCTGAAGGGACAATTTTGCACTCCTTAGAGTTATGTTCTAACCTATCGAACTTCTTCGAGAAGAAGATTCAGAATGTATACTCTTCTTTCACATCAGAGGAATCATTATTGTCTCCCCATGTCCCAATAACCTGCGAGACTGATGGTACTTTTATGGAGTTTGCCCATATATCCCTGCAAGAATCCTTGGCTGAAATCTTGAGGTGTAAGTCGGGATCTTCCACTGATCCCTGTCCTCCCAAGATTTTTAGATCACTCGCGCACTGGATTAATCCAGCACTAGATTTTATCTGGAATACGTCACTCTCCAGGGGCATCTTTCCTGATGTCTGGAAACAGGCCCTCCTTTTATCTCTCTTGACAAAACCTAATGCTGACCCCAAGGTGCTTGGGAATTACTGTCCTATATCTCTGCTACCGGCACCTGCAAAAATGTTGGAAAAAATAATGCAGCACCAACTCACCAAGTATGTCGACTCCCATGACATCCTTCACGACACTCAGTCAGGTTTCCGGACAGGATACAGCACGGAAACAGCCTTGGTGGAGGTGTCAGTCTATAAGAATGTCAATGGACGCGGGAGCTTCTGCTATGCTGATCCAGTTGGATTTGTCCGCGGCCTTTGACACGGTTGCTAATTCCATACTGCTAAATAGACTTGAACAGATTGGTATTCAGGGCACAGCCCTTGCTTGGATCTAGTCCTACCTCCATAATCGCACCCAAAGTGTATTTCTTCCACCACACCAATCATCACCTAAGCCGTTAAGGTGTGGGGTACCACAGGGCTCAGCACTAAACCCCCTGCTCTTTAATATCTATTTGGTACCACTTTTCCATCTGATTGACACCTGAGAGTTGAAGGCTGTTTCGTACGCAGATAATACACAGCTGATACTCTCCTTTAAGGATTAGTCAAGGGATGTATTTGCTAGAATAACGGGCTGCCAGAAAGATATCACCAGCTGGATGAACGGCAACACGCTGAAGCTAAATGCAGACAAGACGGAGATCATGTTCTTTGGACAGCCATCTCCTCCGCCCGCAGGACTTTGGTGGCCGGCTGAGTTGGGAAGTCCACCCTGTCCGGCTAGTGAAGCTAGAAATCTGGGCGTCAAGTGGGACGCAGCTCTATCTTCTGAACCCCACATACACCATGTCTCGTCGGTCTGCTTTGGCAAACTGAAAACTCTGCCTGAGGACAGTAGTCCACTCGACGGTGACATCTCATCTAGATTATATTAACAGCCCGTACCTGGGACTACCCAGGTATCTGATTCACAGACTTCAGATGATTCAGAACGCAGCAGCAAGACATATTCACAGAGTGCCTTTCCGTCACCACATTTCCCCTCACATCAAGCTCCTTCATTCGCTCCCGGTTGCAAAGCGCATTAAATTTAAGGCCTTGACCCTTGCTTTTCGGGCAATGCACAACATAGGACCTAGATACCTTAGAAAGAGACTCCTCCAGTATCAATCGGCACACACTCTTAGATCTAACTCCAAACACCTACTGTGCGTTCCCCGGTTTTCCAAGGCCAGAAAGGGCCTTCTCGGTCAGGACAGCTATGCTATGGAATGCACTTCCTCTACATCTTTGCATACTGGACTCTGAATCTGACTTTCGCAGATACCTGAAGACGTGGCTCTTCGGCTAGGCCAGTCTCTTATCTGTTCACCTGACTGCTGCTCAGCGCCGGACACCTCTGTTTGAGGTAGCTGTTTGCGTTATAGAAGTAGCACTATTATTATTATTATCATAGCCTCTTACTTGTGCTCACTTTTAGGACCTACTTTTCTTCTTTTGCTTGAGAAATTCACAAGAGTGCACGTGTTTTCCAGATGTCTCACTCATGTGTTTCTGCCCCCCTCCGTGTTCTCTCTCATGCACGTGCTTCCCTACCCCCACGCTCCATGGTGGTCTCTCTCATCCATGTGCCTCTCTCGCCCGAGTGCGTCTCCTCTCAACTCCAAGTTGTCTCTCTCTCTCTCTCTCTCTCTCTCTCTCTCTCTATCTCTCTCATTTGATTCTAACTGCTAGGGATGCCACCCTTTCCAGAGAGAAATATCAGCCGTTTGATCACGTTTTAAGGCCCAAAACATGGTATATAAATAGAAATGTATATAGAAATGTATATAAAAAATCACAAAAATTTATTTTTAACATGGTCTGCCTTTATTTACTTTAGTTATCGGTCAGGGATCAGTAAGTTAGATTTAGAACACATTTTAAAGTGCTTTCTTCTTATATTTACTGATAAAGTATGCACGCGTTTTTTTCTTTTTATGTACCAATGCACCGCGGATCAGGTCAGTAAAAAGAATTTGAAAAAAACACATCATTTTGTAGGTGCTCCGACGGCGGCGTCATTTTGTAGGCGCACGCACACCACCTGCATGCTCCTCCAAAATGACGCCGCTGCTGTTGTTTTTTCCAATTGGTCATGCTGCACAGCACCAGCGATGCTGTGCAACATGGCAAACAAGCATTTGCAATGCAATAGGTCTCCCATTTACGTGAGTTTGAGCTATTGACATTGTAAATGACAATGCCTTTTATTTTTGTTTCTGTTTTTAAAACATAAATAAAAGGCATTGTTATTTACAATAGCTCAAACTCGCGCAAATTCGAGACCTATTGCATTGCAAATGCTTGTTTTGGTCTGGGCTTGTGAAATACTTTATTATGTTTGTATTTATCGATCCGATATGGATTGATAAATGAACAACCATGATACAAAACGCTACAAAAGCCAGAAGTGTCAGCAGCAGTTTGCTTGAAAAAAAAGTTACAAAAAGAGGGTGGGGATGGGGCAACAGAGGAGCGAGTGGGGGGAGGCAACAGGGCGTGGGAGGGGATAAGCATCAGATAAGGGAAATCTACATGAAGGATAAAGCAACATTGGCCAGCAAGGGAATTTTTTGCTGGGCGGGAGGGCAATCACGGAAGAGGTTTTATACCACGAGGGAGACAGCAACAAAGAGCGTGGGGTCCAATGTTATGCAGTTAAGCACGACCAATTACAGTACGTAGGGCATCAGATGAGCAAAGAGTCATTGATGTGTGTGAACAGTTTAAGTGGGACGTCAGCAGCTTTCCATGCAAGAACATGCATTCTCCACTATCCTGCGTGAGCATTCAACAAATTTATAGCCACGTGTGAGTTATGCTGAAAAGCCAGAAAGATTTAAAAGTCCCTTCACCCAACATTGTAAATACGGTGAGAAGCACTACAAGGCATTTTTTGTATCTGCCTTGCGAGTGCGTGTTGTTAAAAGACGTGCGGACTTCTAATAAAAATAATTGCACCCACTCCAAAAGCACACAGTTACCTCCATGCCGCTGCCCAAAGTAAACAGAGGCAGGCAGCGGATGAGTGGTGGGGGAGGGTGGGCACCCCACAAGGAGATACGGCACTCTCTGTTTATGTGTGTTTTTTTATCCGCAATGGACTGCGTGCTGTTAAAAGGCATGCTGCCTTCAATTTACAAGCAGGGGGGAGATGGAGGCAGCCGCCACCAAGGAAAAAAAATGAGCAAGCAACAGCTGAGCCCGAGCGCTGCTGGAGTACAGCTAAAAAACAAGCTTAGGCAACGCGGCCGCGAAAGCGAAAGTGATCGCGATTACGATCGCGTGCTACGGAGGAAAGACACATGGCGCTGCGCGCGTGCACGTTCACGTGCACTGAAGCTTTAGGCCACGGCAGCACTTTGAAAAGCCTATATACAAAATGTCTCGGCCAGATCAGCGCAAGCGCTGGATCAGGCGAGACCTAAAAATCATTGTCAAAGCCAAAATATCACAATAGCGAGAACTATTGGCTTTGCCAGTGCTTTTTTAAGAATGCATTTGTTGTCTAAAATCAAAGTTATGTCTCTTCCGTCTGTGGAACAACAGTGCCACCAGCTGGCGAATAGAAACAGTAGCAAGTACTTTCAATACAGCAAATACCACGCGCAGGGCTTCCTTTTAGCTTTTTTGTGCTTCCCGATGTAACCATGCAAATGTGTTAAAGAGTTATTAAAATGTGCACTGGTGCATGCATCCACGTCGATGGGGTTATACCACATATGCAACTTTCTGGTTCCCATTAGGGTGACCAACTGGCATAGGTGCAAATTCAGGACAGTGAGTGTACAAATTTAGGACAAAGGGCCAAAATTCAGGACAAAAAGTTTGGCGCAAAAGGTACATTTAACAGAGGAGGTTGCGCAAAAGTACATAAGTAAGTAAATAGACAACCAACATAAGTAGACGTCAAAATAAGTTTATATTAGGTTGAGACAATCGTGCGCTTCACTTTCTGTCGCGGCTTTTGGCTACTTTGGCACCCTTTAGCCCCCTCCACACAGCTGCATCACTGTCCTGAATTGGCACCTATGGCGGTTGGTCACCCTAACCTATATTAGCAGCGTGTTGTACTGCTGCCTCGCACACCCTTCTCTGGTGCTGGTCTGTGACATCTAGTAATCGAAGTCAGCAAGGGCCAAGAAACACTTGTGTGTGACCCCGTGACACCCCCACTTAAGCAGAGATAGCCGGTGCGTCCGGTCACTACGCCTTTGGCCCAGTGTCATTCTTTATGTGATGGTCAGCCACAGACTGAGCGAGGTCGGGGAGGGGGGCGGCTGCAGCCTCCAGAGTTCAAAGAGAAGTGCGAGCTGGGTCCAATTGTCGCAGGGAAACAGCACAGCTTGCTGCCATCCCCAAAATCACGGGCAAAAGGCCTCCGTGAAAGAAGTCCTCGGACAACGGACAAGACGCCCAAATAACAGGCAGTCGGTGAAATTTACGGACGGTTTTGGTCACCCTAGTTCCCATTCCTTCAGGAACAGGCAGTATGGTTATTCCCCTGCCCTCATATCGCGCTGCCCCTTACCAAAAGCACTTTTACGCGTCCAGAGGTTTTCGTAGGAAGAGTGCACGGTATAAGTGTGTTAATTTATTCATTGATCCACCCATCCATCGTTCATTCATGTGCCGGCAGCCTCACACCCAAAGACGCCAGCTGAGTCACTGGCAGGGCTTGCTGCACGCTGAAGGGGATCCTTCAGAAGAAGCTCCAGCCCCAAACCACCTATCAGGGCGACTCGATTCCAAAATGTCTCTAATTGTTAAAAGATGACATCAGACCCCCGAATTGTGAAACATCAGAACCCCAGGTACTGCAAAAAGTCCTCAGCAGGTGAGATTATGGAGCTCACGTTTTTAAGATGGCTGCAGCCGCGATGCTGGCTGCCGCCTACCTAGAACGGCCTTTAGCGTGGGCGAGCTGGGCCCAGGCCAAGGCGGCAATCTTCTGTGTGTATTAAGGTTATGCCAACAGCAGGGCCCTTCTCATCTTGCTTCAGCCTTGTGTTGTCCCTGCCTATTCGTTTCTGTCTGATTTGCCAGTTTTAGGTGGTTTTAGTCAATCATTATTACACGGTAGGCGATGTTTTTAACCCCCCAAAGCCCCCTTCCTTGCCCTCCCTTCATCCTCGGACCGCTGCTGGCACACATCAACAAAACCATCATCTGCGTGAGGCAGCTAAGCTGTCGGTGATTTAGGAGCTGGGGGATATTCGGGGATGTTTTTGTTCAGGGGCCAGTTCCTACTCATCCAGATACTGATCAATGAATACAAAAGGGACCCCTGCTGCCTCATTTAAAGCACAACCATCAGCAAGGGTGCCAAATTTCTCTCCGGCCACCCCCTGGACACTATCTGCCCCTATCCCTTCTTAAAACAGATTCGATTAAATATGGACATGTGTGATTCAATAGGTTCCAAAGCAGCAACAAGGGCAGAGCGATTACTGGTGGTGCTTCATGGCCCAGAAGAAACTGGTAGGCAAGAGGCCAACAACTGTTCCAAGGATAGTGCAATAGTTCTGTACCTCTTTACAACCTGCAGATTTGAGAACAAATGCGTCTCTTTGCACCTGGCAGGAGGCCTACCTTCAAATGCCCATTGGATTATACTAGCAACCATCAGTGACCAGGCACCAGCCTTCTACTCGGGCCCACACTAGTGCCCGCAGTGCTTCAGGGGCAGCTCAAACATGTGGGTCTGATGACCAACAAGAAACATAGGCGCAGATGTACAAATCTTTTTGGGAGGTCGCAAACCATTCACAGATTCGTCCGTCTGCGACACCAAAAAAGCATTTTGAAATGTACAAAAGTCAAATTCCATTTTGGTAACTAGTTACTGATTCACAATTTGGTTTTGCGATTCGGTATATTGAAGGGGCGTGTTTAGGCATCCCTTTGAGATACTGAATCGCAGTGGTATGTATTAATGTATTGCGACCGAATTACAGTTGCAAAACAATAATTTTTTACCACCCATTGAAAGGTAGTGGTAAACAATCACAAATTGAAAGGGGGTCCCCATGGGACCTCTTCCCCTTAGAGAATGTTTAACAAAACATTTTTTAGGAACAGGCTGTGTTCCCATGGACAATTGCCTACTTTAAAAAAATGTAACTTAAATGTTTAATTTTTGTTTTTGAAGCGCCTCCTGTTCTCCTATAATGAAAATGGGCTGCATTAAAAAAAAATGCTTTATTTAGAAGCAATCACATACATTGTGATCTGCTGACCCCAACAGGCCACCATCCCTGTGATGGATATTATCCCGTGGTGAGGCGCTTTCCTGAATGATATACATAGAGGGTATTATACCTGGGACTTTCACTTTGTCCAACAGGAAGTAACTATCTTGACCCTATTAAAGTATAGCAGATATGAGCTTTGTATATTCCTGCCTGTAATACATACCCACTGCGGCAACTCCGATGTTGATTTCTGTTTGGGAGTATCCGTCCTTTTTGCTTAAATGCCCTGAAGAAGTCCGTTACTGGACGAAACGCGTCGGCTGTGTTTTTTTTATGAAAGAAAAATATTTTTTGTGAATAAAAGAAGATATCACCTGAAAAATACCTTGGACATGGACTTGATGTTTTGTGATGAGTCC
Organism: Triturus cristatus; assembly: GCF_964204655.1. Taxonomy (NCBI): domain Eukaryota; kingdom Metazoa; phylum Chordata; class Amphibia; order Caudata; family Salamandridae; genus Triturus; species Triturus cristatus. The sequence continues at coordinate 263,111,452 of NC_140585.1, forward strand.
ATTGCTTTATGCTATTAAGTGGTGCACCTTTGCGATTTATTCTGATCATTACTAATGGGTCACAAACCGTGATCTACCTAATTCACGAGGTAGGTTGATTTGCAACCCACTAGGAATGGCTAATTAAAAGTTAAATTGGTTTCCTACGTTAGGAATTGCGATTTCCTAATTGCGATTTGGTAAGAGCCGCAATTTGGAAAACGCGATTCCTAATATTTGTACATCTGGCCCAAAGTTGCTGAAGATATCTTTTTGACCAACAAAATGGCATACCACATGTGGCACAGTGGAATCACAGAAAGGCAGGGGTGAGGCACTGTGAAACACTGGAAGTAGACTCAAAAGATATGCAATCAAAACCAGAAGGCATTGCTTTGCTTAGTAATTGCAGGTATATAGCACTTACTTCCCCAGACGAGGCGTTGCAGTGCTTAATGGGGGTAGCAAGCTACTTCGTAGATTACGAGCATGGCTCTTCTAAGGCTGAAGTCACCAGGAATCCTGATGATTCTATAGTCAGAATCAGCGTCCTTGATGGAGTACTGACCACTCATAGGATTCAGCGACTTAAAGACTGGAAAGTCCGCCTCCTTATTACCTAGCGCATGTGACAGGCAATAATGTGGTTGCATAATCATCAGACCTGGCAGAGAAAAGCCACTGAAACCACCTCTTCATAGTATAGCATTGCTTAAGTATATATTATTGATGCAATGAGGATCATGCAGGTGTCCCTTTTTAGGTATTAAAAAAAACGAACCAGAAAGGACAAGTGTTTCACATCAACGTGCAGAAGTTGATAGCCATCTGAATAGTATGAAAAGTGTTCATGCCACAAGGAGCTATTCAGTCAACGTAGACAACACAACCACATTGATGTACATTTGGAACCAGGGAGGGACAAGGGGGAATGTTTATAAGGGGATTGCCCGACCGGAACATCACTTTAACGCCACTTTGTAAATATGGTACCTTTTCACCAGTGGCATAACATAGGCCCCAGCTGCCTCCACGGCGCGGGGGGCCAGAGCTCCAGGGGGCCCCTTCAGCACAGTACCTTGGCCTGAGAGCCCATGACTGACTCTGGAGTGGGGTCCCTCCATGTACTTTGCGGGGGGGACCCCAATTTTCTCTGCGCCATTGCCTTTCACACACTTTTCTGAATGAAAAGGGCATGCAATGGGTGTTGCTGTGGCGTACCCATGCAACACCCATTGCTTTTCGACACTGCCCCAGATATACAAGGAGCTGTAAATCTGAGGAGCGCCAAACACGAATGCCACTGATTAGCAGGCATTAGATGGCACAATGAGAAGAAATACCTTTATTTCTCCTCCTTTTTGCTCTTTGAAAAAGCAAATCACCTTTAAAGATTGGATAAACAATCATCCCTGCAACACAGACAGCCTTGCACTATGGCACAAGGGTGCCTGTGTTGGCGCTAGGGAAATCACAGGGGTGCGCCTTATTCTTGTGGATATGGCGCATCCCTGCATTTTGTAAATGATGCAGCATGGAGCTGCCAAATTTTGATTTTGTGCAGCGACACTGCTGACGGAAGCCCAAGGAATGCGGCGGTGGGCTGTCACACACAATACTTTGTTTTGACTGTGGATTACTTGCCACAGTGAAGGATATTGGTACAACTGTGAAATGTGCAGTAGGTTCCTGGCAAACAGAACCAAACAGAGCTAAGCTGTGAATCGTATTATGTTAAATGAAGAGCACCATGGTCACCTTCAGATGAGCACAAAAAAGATTGGTAACAAGTTCAATTTGTTTTTTGAAAATGTATTCAGTGAAAGGTAAACATGTTTGGAAGACATTAATATGCTTCTTGACCACTTATAAAATTCACCAATACAGCAAAAGATAAATGTATTTTAAAAAACGGTTGACTTGGCAGAAACCAATAATATTATTGGTTCTTTATCCAGCACAAAACAATCTGGTGTTAGGGATTTACGGGAGAATTTTGTAGAAAACACTGTCAGTTGTATTCATAAATCTGGATTCTACCAGTCTCTGGATAGTATAAATAAGGATACAACCATAATAGATCAAGTGGTTTGAATAGGGGGAGGAGTCGACTTATTACTGAGGAGGTGATGGCAGCATTCCTTAAATCTCAGTAAAAAAACTCAACAGGACCGTCTGCAGACTACATACATCAAAAAGTAATTCAATAATATTATCTGGAACTATATGCAACCTTCCATAGAAATATTATTTTTGTTCTGAATTAATTAATGGAATATTATACTTTTCAAGGGTTATGATTGGACAAGTTATTACGAAAGGACAGGTACTAAGGCAAAGTAAGATTTAGAGGCTGATTACGATGCTGCCCGGAAAGGCTCTGACCATCGGTCAGAGCCTTTCCGGGCCTCATCTTGGTTTCATTTCCGACCGCCGCATTACAATGCTGGCGATCGGAAATTAAACCAGCCCGTCATTCCAGCTGTATTCTTGAGCCCGTCAGCCTGTCGGAGGCCAGCCCCTAATCCCAAAGGGCAGCCTTTCCGCACTTGGGATTAGGATACTCGGTCTCCGGCAGGCTCTCCATGTCGGGCGTTCCAACATGGAAAGCTTGTTGGAGAGGTCGTATAGGGGCCGCTAGCAGGGCCCCCTTGCCTCAGCAGCCTCCAGTTTGGGCCCCAGCCACACCTTGAGGTGCCTGCCACACGGTGCAGGGATGAACACAGACTCCCATTCCTCTATGGGAACTTGTGTTACGGCCGGTTTACGGCCGTAACATGAGCTCCCATTGAGGAATGGGAATATGCGACCAAACAGCGTTCGGTCGCATCATGATGACGTGGTCGGGACTGCAGACCAGAGGTCGGTCGGTCCCGTTTCCGAGACAGTGTCATGGGGACGTAAATCCACCCTACATCATAATAGGCCCCTTAATGTGGTTATTTAATATGGCAAATGAAGAATTACAAATACCATGGTTACAGGGATGTTAGCTGGTTTTCAGCTATTATGATATTCATATCTTATGTCACTAGTGGTATAAGATCTTGCTGACCAAGTACCTGCTGTTGCGTAGAATATTGATAGCTTTGGTTCCATTGTAGGTTACAAAGTCAGCCAGGGTGAATGAAGTACAGTGGCAGTCCCCAAGGGAGCTGACCCTTTCAGGACTCTGAATGGGCATTATAAAGGCAGTTCTACCTTGCAATTACATCCCAAGAAAGTGTATTGAAAATAAGAGCAAGTGGGATGCGTTGGCCTGGTGCCCTGAGAGCCAACATTAGTGAAACAGCAAATGGGCAGAGGGGGGCCAAGACACATCACTGTTTGCTCCTTAATACCAGGTCGCTCATCAAGAATAAATAAGAATTTGCAGATTTTATGAGCCAGCATAATCCGGACATTTCCTTTCTTACGGAGACTGGGGCTAATAGCTGGTCTGACCCCAGACATCTAGTCTGCTATCCCAGAGGGCTTCAACATTGAAAGGCTAGACAGAACAGCGAAGGGGGGGCTGGCAATTGTGTATCGCAAGTCGCTGGTGGCAAGTTTTACCCCAATCTTTCATCTAGACTGTGAAGCGCTCAAGATTAGCATTAAACAGAATGAATCATATATGTTTCATGGAATGCTAATCTATCGACCTCCAGGCCCAGGTACAGGTTTTATTGACAAAATACAGTCCTTTATGGAATCCTGCGTGACGCATACCAGCTTTACGGTGGTAGGGGACTTCAACTTTCATTTACAACTGTCCTCCAATACGCATACGGGATATTTGGTTGACACGCTTAATAGTTTTAACCTACGCCAACTAATAGATGCCTCTACCCACACGGCGAATCATAAGTTGGATGGAGTCTTCACCAACAATGCCGATTTAGCCATAGACTAGATCCTCTCACTCCTATGGTCATATCACAAGCCCATTCTCTTCTCAGTTACAGCCCCATGTAACAAAGTGGATAGAACTAGTGCAATCAGAACCATTGCAATGAGAACAGGCCCTGGAAGCATACCAAGGTGGCAGCCTTATGTGAGGCTCTCTCTCAATCAGCTCCAATGCCTGAGAGCAACTTAGATTGTGCAACTATCAGCTTCACACGCTGGCTGAATGCCGCCTGTACCAAAGTGGTGCCTGAAAAAAAGCTAAAAAGCCGCAGGAAAAATCCATCTGCTCCTTGGTTCTCACCTGCATTAAAAGCAGTACAGCTTAAATGTAGACTGCAGGAGCGCATTTGGAGGAGGGAATACAGGTCGGAGGAAACAATTAAATATAAAAAATGTCTTCTGGAGTATAAACAGCTAATTAGAGCAGAAAAAAATAAATATTTCTTAGAAAAAATTAGCTTAGCTGCAAACTCCACTACGGAACTTTTTTAAATGGTCGAGAAATACCCACACGTATTAGTAGTATCATCGCCAATGAAGGAGGTATACTCGGTGTTAAGGGGGACAGCAAGCAAACAACCAGGGAAAAGCTCAGCCGCGGATTCAAGATCTTATTTAATGCCTAAAGGATAACAAGTTCAATTGATCAAAGGTCAGTCCACTACAGTGGGCAAAAGAATAGCGTCATGCAAGGCACTGGAGGCCAGCCCCCACAAAGGCACTTCTAATATAATAAATGCTGCTTGTCACCTGAATAAGAATAGAACAGCGGGAAATAACACATATCTGTCCATCATATCCTGGAACGTCGCAGGGCTAAAAAGATTGCTTACCTGTAACGCAGCACGTATGTACCTTCAAGCAAATGACATCCTGTGCCTTCCAGAGACGTGGGCCACTGAACCCCTAATTATCCCAGGTTTTTATGAATTTCACGCTGCAGCTATAAAACGTAACATCTTTGGAAGAGCATCTGGTGGGCTCTCAATTTTGATTAATCATGCACGTAAAATAGAGGTATCATCAGTAATAACACACATTTCCAACTTGCAAGCAGTACTGATCGGCGGATTTAAAAATAACAACATCTCAATCCGCCCTTTTGATAATCAACTGCTAAGTCAACCCCGCCACTCAGCAAAAAAAGCAAGTACTAAAAACATTGACAAGAGAAATGGACCACCTCGTAAAGAAATATGCTTTACATTTCCCAATTATCGTCGGGGACATGAACACCAGGGAGCTGGGACACGCAACATGGGACCCTCCAAACAATATAGAATCGGCTCCTCTGTAGTGGCTCCTTTTCACGCAAAATATGGTTTCCGCCCACACTATCAAATAAGCCGCGGACTCTCTCTGGCATCCTCTTCCCACCTTCAGGGACAAGTCAACAATTGATTACATATTTATTTCGAATAACCTGCTAACAACTTTGAAGTGGGAAACAGGGACGAGAGTGACCATAGACCTCTGAGGGTATCTCTTGAGCTAAACGGGAAACCTGCAAAACAACTGGAAATACTGGGAGCTGTAACTGGAGAAGAGCACCATGAAGTCTTGAGTAGAATAAAATGGACCACAAATATAGGCCCAAAGCTCTTGGAGTGGATCTTATGCAAAGAGGCAAGTCTAACAGACAGAAGTATTGCATCCCCATTGGAGCTCTGGAAAGCACTCCTTGATGAACTGAAAAACGTTCTCGGACGAGTTACTGGAAGCCCTAAAGCACATGACTCCTATCCACAATGCCAGTCATCACAATTAAAATCAAGGGCCCTAGCGCAAACCAAGCGGAACCTTTCAAAGGCCTTGAAGGCAAGAAGAATAGGAGCCACAAATTCCCATACATCAGAAATAAAAGTGCTTCGTAGGGAACACAGGAAGAAAATATGGGAAATACGATCAAAGAAAACCGAGGCAGAGTGGCTGAAAATGTTTAATCTTCTCAAAGAAAAGGGTCGCATCCAACGTTCCAGATACATCAAACAACAGAGCCGCACCGGTCAAAGCAAGGAAAACGGGGTGGCAGCCTCCGAGTGGGTCAAACACGCAAAGCAACTGTATACGACAGCAGAATATGACTGATATCCAAATACAACAAATCACCCCAGTTCCTCATAATAATGACAAAATACCTGTTATTACCAAGGTCGAGATTACCAATCTGATTAAAAAAATGAGGTCAGATGGGGTCCCTGGTCCCAATGGAGTCCCAGCAGCAGTGCTTAAAGCTTCCCACGGATTCTGGGCAGATCAGTTAACACCACTTTGAAGTACGCGTTTGCCACGTCTACCACGTCTACAGTTCCATCCTCGTGTAAAGGCTCAATACTCGTTCCGATTCACAAAAAAGGGGACCGCACGAAACCTGAAAATTATCGGCTGGTCGCTCTATTAGATATAGAAGCAATAGCATATGCCAGATTACTGTTGAAGGAACTAGAAACCTGGGCAAAAGATCATAACATCCTTCCTTTCTTCCAATCTGGTTTTAGGCCCCAAAGCTCCACCATAGATAACATTCTAGCACTGGGACACTTGTCATTACGTGTGACCCAGACATCACAACTACCGTTGATTTGCTGTTTTGTGGATTACAGCGCAGCTTTTGACTGAGTCGACCGCGGAAAGCTAAGGGAAAAACTTAGCATCTGGGGCATACCACAGAAGCTTTTAAGGCAATAATTGCCCTGCATGAGGGGACCTGGGTACGTATCAAAACCAGCCAAATGTCCGTATCAACTAAGGTTCCAACCAACAATGGCCTTAAACAAGGGTGCGTTCTGGCCCCTTTACTTTTTAATATCTATACAGCCGATCTGGGGAAAGCCCTTGAGGAAATTTGATTTTCGATCCCGATCGTATTAGGACGCCATTTTGTGTACCGCTGCCATTTTGTGTTGCCCTCACTCAGGCAGCATGGTGAACACGGTCTTTTCTGCTTTTCCTGTAGTATCGTGTCAAAACAGCCTTCTGCCTCTGTTTACGAACTGGTGTCAGGGACTGGCCGAGTACACTAATCCCTGTCTGGTTTGACTAATCCCTGTCTCATCTATCTGTTAGTTCACACTATTCTCTTCTGACTTTATCTTATCTACTGGCCTTCACTGTTCTCTGCCTGTATTCTCTCGTTTCACAACTGTCCTCCAAAGCACACAAGTGTATCTTGCCATCTGCAAGTCAGTTGCAGACACGTTAATGAATTACCTGTGGGGAGGGGTGACAAACACAGTTGGAGGAGAGGCTTCTTCGGGTTACTCGATATCCTGTTTTTAAATTCTTTCTATTGGCTATGTCTCGTTTTCGATCTTTTCCTATTGGCTCTTTATGTATGTATTGGGTGTGTTTCTGGTTAATCTATATGTCATCTATATACTATAAAAGATTGTGTGTCACGGAGTGAAGTGGCAGTCTCCTGAGAACATGCCGTGTGTACTTCTGGGACAACTGTACTAGCTGCAGCTAATAAATCTGATCTTATACGCCTGACAGAGTGTCCTGTGTCTCTGTTAGTTAAAGCAGGTGAACCCAGGAGATTAAGGCGTACCCTGCGCCGCCAGGCCCATAAGGTTCTGGTTCTTCAACTGGCGCCCAACGTTGGACGGTTTCAGTGGTAGTGGTTCTGCCTGAAGGTTGTGAGGAACCCCGCAAGAAATTCTGGAGGAACCGCGAACCACGTCAAGCGACCCCTGTATGTCGAAGTGGTCCGAAGGGCTTTTGCAGCGTGGTTACTCCTTCCTGACGGCTACTGACGACTGCTGCCCTGACTACCGCCCTGCTTTGGCCCTCTTTTGGTGATGTATGGTAAAGCGAGACAATAGACGGGCCTCTGTTGGCGTAAGAAGACATCCTTAGTTAAGTATTTGGTGGGTAGCTCCCACAAATTTTGTTTGGTCTTTGGTTCTTTGGGTCTTTGATTCGGCTATTGCAAAAGCCGAAGCCGAGGGGTGAGTACATTTGTGCTGTGTTAATTGATTTAACCCCCTTGATGTTTGTGAACAGTCCAGTGAAATAACGATGCCTGGTCTGACTAAGTTTGGAAAACTTTGTTGTTTTTGTTGTGATAGGGATTCCCGGCTGGAGGACTCTTGTCCAATTCCTTCGGTTGGAACTCCCACTTATGAGCTCTATTCTAAACATGGTGTTGGCCCCATTGCCTTTAATGAAGCATTGATCCGATATACGAAGAATGATGGTGTTTTAAAGTGGCCAGAAAATGGTAGTTTTGAGCCTGATATACTAGATAATTTGGAAGCAGTTTTATTTAAAAGAAAAGCCCGGCCGGCAATGTTTGACTCTTTCCGCCTTTGGCGTAAAGAAGCCAAACAGAGAGAAATTAAGCAAGCAAAACGGGATAGAAAAGCACAGGGTATGACGATTATACAGGCTGCTCAACAATTTAAAGATAATGAAGCCGATAATGCGATGGAAATTTCAGAAAGACAGCATCATATGGCGATAGATAAATGCTATCCAGTGTTGCCTGCTTCCCCTCCCGATAAAAGAAAGGACTTAAAGGAAGATCCCTTGATGTCTCACTTATTGAGATTGCCTCCGCCCTATGCACAAGGTGCTTAATGCACCCCCATTGTTACAGCCTGTTCAGCCGTCAGTTGCGCCTCCGCCTGTTCTGGCTGTTCCGCATCTACCCCTTCCAGTATTGCCCCCACCAGCTTTGCTTTCGACTCCTTTGCTCTCATCTTCTGAACTTCGATCTTCTTTGCCTTCTGCTCCGCCTGTAATTACTGTTTCCTCTTCTGTTAGTTTGCCTAATACCTTGTCCCCTGTTCTTATGTCCAATTCTCCGTCTGTGCGTAAACGACTCACAGACACTGTCTCTGGTCTTTTATCTCCTTTCTTTGAGGCTTTAAATGTGTCTCCGGCTTATTCTCAAAGACAGTCTCATAGTCAGTTCCTGGCTTCCGAAGAACGAGAAAGGTTGGACTCTCTCGCTCGTAATTGGATCGAGAGGGGTCCTCAAAATAGTGTGCCCGATATTATGTCCACCTTTTCACAATGGAATGCGCCCACGCAGAAATATGTTTTCAATGTTATGTGTGACACTTTTGTTAAAGAATAGGAGGATATGGATTTGGGTTCGGTTCCTCAGGGTCTGTTAGATGTTCAGGCTGATTTTGATAAAGGACTCATTGTGGGTTCTAAGGTTGAGGACACTGTAAGGACACTTATCACCTTTAGATCCTTATTTTCCTCGCAGACTTTTCTTGACTCCGATCCTTCAGTTAGGCTGACACTGAAAAATTACCCAATGAGAGAGGTTCCTCTAGTGTGGAGAGAAGCGGTTGCAGCTCAGGGTGGTAATCCAGCTGTTCCTGCTCACTTCCAGCGTATATGGGTACACGTCCCCTGGAAGAGATCTGAAGTTTTGGCTCTTAAACAGTCTCTACCGGACCCTCGTAAGAATCCTGCGGGTTATTATAACGAATTGTCACAGACTGTTGATGCCTGTATCATGAATCTAGCCGATATTGATATGTTGATGGGAAATGTAGTCCCACAAGCGTTATGGGCTAGGATTCGTAGAGAGGATCACGATCAAGAATTGGGTGGTACATGGAATGCTATAACTGCCGCGGATACGGCTCAAGTGGGTGGTGCTAAGCCTGATGCTTTGATTTCAGAACTACCTGGTAGGATTATTACATTAATGAAAACGATGATGCCTGCCTTGAGAGTTAATTGGGATAAACTAGCTGCATGTAAACAGAAGAAAGATGAGAGCGTCTCCGATTTCTTCACTCGTTTCGAGGAGACGTTTATTGATCACAGTGGTCAAGATATGACTACAGAGGGTGGACAGCGATTATTTGTAGACAAATTTGTATTTAATTTGCTTCCCGAGCTGTCACACAAGTTGAAAGACTCCGAGAGTTCATGGGCTGTTTCTTCTTCTGCCCAGATATTGGCTACTGCCCAATATTACGAGAACAGGGACAAAGAGGAAAAAGATAAGCAAGAGAAAAAGACTAAAGAATTGAAAACTAATGTTCTTTTGCAACAAGCTTATCCTCCTCGTTATGCTCAGCCCCAATTTCAACAGCCTTCGCAGTTTCAGAGGATATATCAAAAGCCTTAGCCGTATATTTCGCGACCTTTGTTAGGTCCTAATCAATGTGCCTATTGTAGGGAGGAACGTCATTTTAAGAATAGTTGTCCGGTTTTATTACAGCGAAATGGAGCACTATCTGCTCCACGAGGTCGTGGTGGCCTCCAATTAGCAAACAGAGGTAGAGGTGTGTTGACTCAAGAACAGCGTTCCCTTCCTCCTTCAAATTCCGTGAACTACTTTAATCAGACAAACGGTCGGTCTGCACAGTATTACAATGATGATCATTAAGTTGAAGGCGAGAATGAAAGCCTTCACGCTAACTAGGACAGCCATAGACAAAGTGAGGGAGTTATATCGATTCCAGTAGATCAGAATGGACCTTATGTTCATGTCACTACAATGGGTGTTTCAGAACCATTTCTTTTAGATACTGGTGCGATGAGAAGTTCTATCATTCATTCTAAACTCCCTGGGGCACCTTTGTCTGGCTTAACGAATGTATCTGTAGGATTTTCTGGCGCACCAGTTCGTAATCCGGTCTCTTGCCCTTTGCCTATTTCAATTGGCCCTTATGATTTAGAGGCTCCGCTTCCCTTGACGAATGGTTGTGGCGAGAATCTGTTGGGCTTGGACTTATTGAAAAGAATGCATGCTACGATATATTATTCTCCTTTTGGTGTACATCTTACTTTAGGACAGAAATTGACTTCTCCAATGTATTTGTCTAAAGATAAATTTCCACCTGAATTGCTCTCTCTTCCTGCAACGCTTTGGGCTACGGGTCTAAATGATGTTGGTTGTCTTGAGATCCCACCTTATGTTGTTACTCTCAAGCCCAATGCTGAATTACCACGTGTTCCTCAGTACAGAATTTCTAATGAAGGTGAAAGCGCGCTTTTGGATATCATACATGATTTGATTCAGAAGGATGTGGTTGAGGAAACGAGAGGAAACATATGCAATAGCCCTATTCTTCCGGTTCTTAAACGCACTGATCCATCCCAACCTCCTGTTTATCGCTTTGTAATTAATCTTCGGGAGGTAAACAAAGTAGTTGTACCACAGTTTCCTGTTGTTCCAGATATCACTGCTCTGTTGACAATGATACCTGCCTCAGCGGCTTGGTTTTCCGTTATTGATTTGAAAAATGCTTTCTTCAGTATTCCCATTGCCGAAGAGAGTAGGGATATTTTTGGCTTCTCTCTTGGAGGCCGAATCTTCCGGTTCAAGCGCGCACCCCAAGGCTATTGTGAGAGCCCCTCTATTTACAGTCAAGCTCTGAAATGTCAGCTTGATGCTTTTCCTCTGCCGTCTGGTGCTACTCCTATTCAGTACATGGACGACTTGTTAATCGCTGCTGATTCAGAGGATATATGTAAAAATGTGACTGTTGCATTGTTGCGTCACTTGTCTGATCTTAATCATAAGGTTTGACCTTCCAAGCTACAATATGTTCGTCGAGAGGTTACCTACTTGGGTCATCTTTTATCAAAGGAGCGAAGGCGATTAACCCCAGAACGTATTCAAGCAATTGCGCAAATGTCTGTGCCATCCACACAAAGAGAGGTGCATACCTTTCTGGGCATTACTTCTTATTGTAGGCAGTGGATTCTGAACTTTTCTTTGTTGGCCAAACCTCTGTTGGCACTCACTTTGAAAGATACACCTCAGCCCCTTCCGTGGACTAACGAATGTCAGAAGAGTTTTTCTGACTTACGTGCTGCTATGTGCTCTGCTCCTGTATTGGGTACTTCTGATTACAGTAAGCCCTTCGTGCTCTATGTCCATGAGAGAGAAGGTTGTGCGTTGTCAGTCTTAACGCAACGATTTGGAGATAAACAGCGACCATGTGCCTATTTTTCGGCTACGTTAGATCCGGTAGCTAAGGCATTACCTAGTTGTCTTAAAGCGACAGCAGCAGCAGCAATTTCTATTCGTCAGTCGGCTGGAGTAGTGCTAGATAATACTCTAATTGTTATGGTACCACATGCAGTGGATACCTTGCTAAACAGGACGAAAACGCAGCATCTTACTAGTGCTCGTCAGTCTGGATTTGAGTTGACGCTCTTGGCTCTTGGCTAGTCACGTGCACATCAAACGATGTAACACTTTAAATCCAGCTACTTTGTTGCCTCTTGCGGAAGCGAAAGATGTTCAAGAACAACATGATTGTTTCCTCCGTACTGAGGAAGAGACAAAAGGTAGAATTGACTTAACAGATACGCCACTAGTAGATCCGGATGGAATCCTATGGGTGGATGGTTCTTGTTTTAAACTTCCTAATGGAGAGACACCTTCAGCCTATGCTGTTACTACCTTGCATACAATTGTGGAGACAGCACGCATCAGACATAATTCAGCTCAGGCAGCTGAATTGATAGCTTTGACTAGAGCGTGTGTGTTATCAAAGGGCAAACGAGTGAATGTATATACCGACAGCCAGTACGCGTTTGGTGTGGCGTTCAATTTTGGGCGTCTGTGGAAAGAGAGGGGATTCCTTACCTCTCACGGCACTAAGATACAGCATGGGCAATTAGTGACTGACCTTCTTGAGTCAATTGCTTTGCCTACCCAGATAGCGATTGTGAAGTGTAGTGCGCATACGAAGATTGCTGACGATGTTGGTCGCGGGAATGCTTTTGTGGATGAGGTAGCAAAAAGGACAGCCAGAGATGCTACAAGTCGCATGTATGTTGCGGGCCCTGCGAATTGGGTCAGAGAAAGAGGAATGTATGAGGACACAGTAGAAAGTGTGAAATTGATTCAAGAAGAGGCTACGGAGAAAGAGTTGAGTAAGTGGAAGGAAAGTACAGGAATGTTAGATGAGATGGGATGTTGGGTGGAATTGTCAGAGCACAAGCGTTGGCTGTTACCAGACGGTTCTCATAGTACAGGCCCAGCAGAAGCCTTAGATCTAGTTCTGCATTCCTAGTCATGGTCCCACGAATCAAGAGAGTGAACTGGGGAGACAGAACGCTGGCATATCAGGGGGAAAGTTCTGGAACTCTCTTCCCCTGGCTCTTCATTCACAGCCAGCACTGCAGCTATTTAGAAAGCAGGTTAAAACTTGGCTGTTTCCACTTTAAGTAGCGGGATCACCCAGGTTTCGAGTTTCCTCTAATCCTGTGGCACCTTCTCTCGGCCTGGATCTGCTCAGCGCTAAGACACCCTCGGGTAATGCGGGCTTTATAAAACTTTCTCATTCTCATTCATTTGGCATTAGAAATTGAACAAGGAAGAATCTGATAAACAAATACAGTTCTTTCTGAGAATATGTAATAATAACTAGTGACAATTCTATTCTTAAGCTAATATAACCAGAGCTAATGAGCTAAACATGTTTTTTTAGGTAGAAAAGAAAAAGTGACTTATCTTCAGAAACAATAGTTGTAGTGGATACTGTACTCCTTAAAAGTCATACTTTACTAAGATAGCTATAATTCAGATTCTGGACACATATTCCTTATATTTTGACTATCCCCAAGTGCCAGACAGAAGCCAGAAAATGTTATTCCAGTAATAGCTTTTCAGAGCCACAGAGCCGCAGCTCCAGCTGTCCCGGAAGTGAAACACCACCACCTGGTGTACTGGCCCCAGCCTTTAAATTTTTTCCATGCTCAAGCATGCGATGCGTAGAGGAATAGAAAAAGAATAACAACAGCAGTGAAACACAACAACACAAATAACCATGGTAAACCTTGTAACCTTCTCATGAACATTACTAACACAGGTGAGAAGGAAAGCTGGTGAAGAGTCTGCTGGAAGACATAAAATTCACCTGAAGTCACATTACAGAAAGTCATTTACATTTTTTATCTAATGGATACTTCTTTATACACCCTCTTCACCTTATCAATAAGCCCCAAAACAGTGCTCACTGGGAGGCAAGATTAAGAATTGACAATTAACCAAAGATCTCATGTAAAAGGGCTATTACAAGATATCTGGCGCTCCACGCCTGAGCCACCAGACAGTTATGTTTTGGCAAAGGCATGTAAATGAGATCAAGTGGGTGCCCGGCAAATATCAGTTACTGGGAAGCCACTGGTGAGAGAAGTAAAAGCTGGCTACTTATATCGATCATGATTGACAGTTGGTGAGTCTTTCTTATTGAAGGCATAGCAGGTCTTAATGCCAAAAGTGGCCCGGCACGACAAAGTACGCTTGGTCACTGCTTTGCCCTTCTTAGCTACAGTGAACCCTAGGGCAAGGTAATTAATTATTCTCCCATCCTGACCATATGAGAGCAAAAGAGAAGGACATTGTGTGCCTAGGGTCTAGCCTTTGTAGCTGCTCCTTGCCTCTGGAGGGATGGGAAGGGAGAAAGAAAGATGGACAGTAAATGACAGCAAGACTGAGAGGGCCTGCAACTCTCCAACCTTAAGAGTCGAAAAATAACCACCGCAAAGAAAGTCTTAGGGATACAGAACAACTGGTTTAAATGACAATGCCATGAGAAAAGTCATACTATGTTTAAGTCTCACTGAGAAACAACAAAAAATGTAGATGGAAATATACAATAAACATCTGAAGAAATTCACCATCATAGCTGACCTGAACAAAGGAGGCTGTTCAGGAAAAGGCAGAAATGCAGAAAGAGTAGCTATATAGCCTTTGACAGAATAAACCACGAAACCCCGCTAAGCCAAAGAAAGCATAAAGCGCAAAACTTCAGACAGGTGATTTTCAAAACGCTTTAAACCTCCAGTCTGGCACCAGGAACCATATCTGTACCAGTGACCCAAACAGATTTGGTTGCTGGTCTCCAAGCAGCTCAGCTGCTCCCAGTCTGCGGAGGGTGCAGGAACATGAAACCCAGCTGATCCTCAAAGCCCTACATTGGACAAGGAGGATCTGGTACATTAATAAATTGCTTCCTGTTTTCTTCCCAGACAGGATAGATCTGCTTTCACAGCAGGATAGTCGGATCCCCCCCCCAAACCTCAGATTCTACGTCCGCATCTGTGAAAATTGAGCAGTGTCAGTTAGAGGACTTTAGCTTACCACCAGAGAATAGACCCAGCCCTATACAACTGCCAAGCCAGGTCCTCTCTGAACCGGAACACAAGCAATCCAAGACCAGTTTCACTCTAGTTGGGGTTGCGACGCGGCCAGAGTAATTCCTGGGATTAATTCAAGCATTCCATCCATCCCATTTTTGTTTATTTCAGTGCAACATCATAAGTGTGAAGGGTATGCTCAGACAGGGCCCTTTACTCATTGTGCCACTGGAACCAAGCTGCACCTGACTAAACAGCCCTAACTATGGATAAAGTGGCTTGGGTTGCTTGGGTTGGCAGGTCGGACTGGACTATTCCTATTGCAGCAGGCCCACAATTGATTTGCATTGACTGGGTTTAATTTGAGGCGGCATTGGTGAACAAAAAAATGAGGGACGTGGATGCGCCCCGAGTAATTACCAGTGGCTGATAATAATTCAAGAATTCTATCCAGCACCTTTTTGTATACATTAGTATGAAGGCCTGAGTATGAAAGGTATGCCCATGCGGGAGTCCTGTGCTCACAGTGCCGCCAGAACCAAGTTTGCTTGTGTTAGAGTTTGGAGAGAACCTGGCTTGGCAGTTCGGGCTGGTCTGTTCCTACTGGAGCAGGAGCAGGACTGATTTGCATATGACTGGGTCTAATTTGAAGTAGCATGGTGGGCAAAAAAACGATGCACTAGAATGTGGGCCGAGTAATTACCAGTGGCTGAGATTAATTCAAACATTCCACCCTTCACTTTTTTGTTCACTTTCTTACACTTTTTTAGCAGATGATATGCCCTAGAATTCACTTAACCTTTCATTCATACAGGAAAGCTGGATGAGGCAAAGTGGGATGGGAAGAAAAAACTAAAGCTAGAAAGACAGGATAAATAGATGGACACACCGAAGAGTGGATTGCAGTACACAGGCAGAATATCAGAGTGAAACAAAAGAATACACAATGGGAATTAGCAGATAAATAAGAGACTAAAAAAAGGGCCAAGAATCCTACAAAATAAACTGCATGAGGAAGATCCACATAGCCACAAATATGAAGAAACATGGATGGAAAGCAACAGCTGGACTTACAGGCGTCCCGTAGCTTCTCTTTGTCATAGTGCAGCCTTTCGTAATCATGCAACTTGATCCTGTTCACTCTGATCCGCAGGCGGTCCGGCACCGAGTGGGGGCTGCAAACAAGAGAATTGAAAAAAAGGATATCAGACGAGTCAATGTTTTATATATTTATAGTAGTTCTTGATGCATACTGTCAAGATCATGGGTAGAGTGCGGCATAGCACATAGTTCATAACAGGCAAGGTTAAAGCACATTATGTTATCACCAGGATCTACAGTAAATCAACAAGTACTGTTGGATTGTTGCGTAAAGTGAGGTCTTCACAGCGATTTTCCTTGAGATCCCTTTTGAAGGAAGTGCTCAACAGGGAAAGTGTGATGTGCACCAGAAGAGCAATTCACACCGTTGGCACTTTTCAGGCGAAAGATTGAACGTGCAGGTTTTCCAAACTGGGAGTGTCCAGAGTGTTTAGAGATTTACTTCTTATGATTATGTTACTGCTGGATATACGGGATTTTTGTGACAGACATTTGGATTTCTTTACATTATTCACCTTATAGGTAAGACATGTATTCGCACAGGATAATCAGCATTCTAGAGTAAGCCAGCTTACAGATTCTAGGACAGATGCAATAAGCTTTAAAGACCAAGTCAGCTGAGATGTGAAGGATCACTTGAGTGGATCTAGGTGGTCCAATTAGTAGGACATTGCAATAGCCCTATATGTGAAATGACTGAATCCTGGCCTGCCTTCTTCAGGTCTTCTTTGAGAAGGCAGTATGTGAGTCTATTGTTACGTTTTAACTGGAAGCTTGCCTTTTTGGCCATCACTTTGATGTGTAGACCAAGGTGTAGTAGTCTATCAAGTTTAAAGCGAAGGGATTTGCTGAGGCAATATTATTGGGTGAGAGACCCATGTCTTAAATTGATTTGAACAATAAGAGAGATAGAAGGAAGCTCATAGAGTTTCTGGAGGGTTAAGCAAAATAAACTAGGTTTTATGTATGTTTAATCTTAACTTTATATTAGCGATTTAGTATTTTGGGTTTTGTGGTCAATAGTATAAAAGGCAGGTCAATGAGGAGCAGAAGGCAGGAATTTACTACTCATAGTATACTGTTTGCAATTTTGAGGACAGAGGTTTGATTGCTGTGACCAGATTAGAAATTACTAGAAATGAACACTAGTTTAGTTTTAAAATGTACTGGCAACACATCTTTCTAGGATCTTGGGAAGGAGGGAGTGGCACTGATGGGCTAGTGGTTGTCCAGTGCTTCCACGTAAACATTAGATTTTTGAGAAGAGGGGGAACATAGGTAGCCTTCAGGAAAACCAGGATTGAGTCCCTGGTTCATAGAAGAATGCACAATTTGAACCGACAGGGGAAAGACGGCATTAGTGTCCTTAGGTCAACGCACTCTTGAGTTTGCCATTGGAGGCTGAGATTTACTGAGTAGAGAATGTGTTGAGGTAACCTGTCCACTTGGAGAGGGTTCGAATTCCCTATGCAATCCTTCTCTGGCAAACATTTATCAAAGGTGGAGCACTTATTGTGAGCAGGGGAAATGCAATGTTTAAATCGATTACTGTCACAATCGAAGAATTTGAGAAGAGATGTGAAAGTCTCTCGTTTTTGTCCCTAGTGGAGGTTGAAATGACTAAGAAGTTTTGCTCACATGTGGAGATGAGGTGATCCATTCTGGAGTAAATAAAGTTCTTTAAGAAGCTCTTTTTTACTGCCAAAGGAGCGGTAAAGATTATTTAGGCTCCAAGGTTTGGGTGTTTTGCTGTTAATCTACACCATGAAGCACTGGAAATGGGGGACTTAAATGAGTTGGAAATTTGCACTGAAGGCGCTACTGGTGCACAGGGAAGATGCATCCCTTGAACTGATTACCCATCGCTATTGAGGTGAAGAATAGGTCACTACCATTTGATGAGGTCATTTTTCAAAGGTTACTTGAGAAAATGAATCTCTGAATCTGTCCAGGGGTTCTAGTTCTGCATCTACTGGGAATGTAGTGAGCGGAGGCATCTGTTGTTGGAGAGTATTCAGGCACGAGAAGTATGTGGGAGGTTATATGTTTAGCTGCATGTTTGAAGGTGTTAGAAGTTGTGTATCTGTGGCTCAGCGCTGGACTGTGTATGTCAGGTGAGCCTTGGAGAGAGGAGTTGGGAGATCACCTTCTAACATAAGCATACCTGAGGAAGAGGGATAGAGGCTCTGCATTGTTTCATAGGTGTGATTTCATTTCAATTTAAAGTCTTCAATTCACTAGAAGGGCTGAACTATTTGTACTTTGGTCTGAAGAATGGTGCAGAGTGGAGTAACTAACATGGAGTCGCATCCTTCATGAGAAATGTTGATTGTGGTAGAAGGGTCTATGTTCGGTTGCGATGGCATGCCAAGATCCATGTTGGGATTATTTGCCCGGTTTCACAGTGCAGGTAATAGGGAAGATTATTATTATAAGATTAAGGATGCAGGGGTGAAGGGCTGTCAGATGGTGATGCTGTCACCAGCTGGAATGGTTGTCATGACTTGACTGTTGTTTACTAAGGTCATGAGCAAGGCTTTATTGACTTCAAGGCTTTTCAAGCCTTAAACGCATTAAACAGTGTGATGTAGACGTGTTGGTTAATGTGGAAGGGCCGGATCATGACCATCCAATTTTCATATAGGGTTAGGTGTAGATGACATTTCTGGTTGCGGCAGCCACTGATAGTTTTACTATGAAGAGAAGGCTCCCCCTAAGTTAACTGCAGGTCCAAGAGGAGGGGGAAAGGATACAAATTAAGCAGTGAAAGCCTCTTACAGGACCTATATTACTTTTGCAAAGACCTAAACAGGTTCTCTCCTGCCAACACAAATCTATGGTTAAAGACACATAGAATACAAAATTATTTTTACAATCATTTTATTTTTTCACGTTTTAGTTTTATGAAATAATCTGCATTAATAACATCAAGTACTCTATATACAATGAACATATATTACATATAAATCATCAATAACAAATGACTTATTCAAAACATGTAAATACCCCCACAAATTTAAACACACACAAAAAAAGAAAATTTCTCATCATACTCACTCCTACAACCATACATCAGTCATCCTCATACTGTTAAAATAACAAAAAACATTCAAAAATTGTATAAGGTCAGATGAAATCAAGTGGAGAAAAAAAAACCTAAACCCTACCATCACGATAGAGGAGAGGTCCCAGGAGACTCAATATCATCAGAAACAATCATTAAAGTGTTTTTTTTTTTTTTTCTCCACTTGACTCTCAGATCATCTAGTCAACCTACTGAGACTGACAGCAAAAAGTTTGACAGTTTTGGGACTGACATATTAAGTTATGGAGAGCTCAAAAACTGAGTTAATGCTGAGCATGAACGATGGGCAAAGGCCAGGTTTTTAAATTGGGGTAAAAAACTTGCAGGGCCAAACGCGGCTCAGTTAAATGTGTTCTTTTAAACGCTAGGTCACTGGTTAAGCACGCTATAGAATGTGCGGTATTTCTGGAGGAATTAGATATTAAAGTAGCATTCATTACAGAATCATGGGCCGATTCGACCTCTGGTCCAGCACTGGTAAAGGCCACTCCCCCAGGCTATGTCTGCTACACTCTGAACAGACCCAGGAGAGGGGGTGGGGGCCTTGCAATTATTTACCAAGATGACTTGAACCCCACTTTTCAGCCAGCATGCAACACCTTTTGTGAGGCATTATGGTTCAATTTTAACTTGAAGCACTCCAAAAGCTTTAAGGGGCTATTGCTCTACCAGCCTCCTGGTCCGAGAGCAGGGTTCCTGGATTCAATAGGCACCCTACTAGAAGAAGGAATGTGTGCAGACTCATTCACGGTTTTGGGGGATTTTAACTTCATTCTGGAGGATCTAGGGGACCCAGACATGTTAAACCTCGACAAACTTTTGGAGATCGGGGACTTGAAACAACAGGTGGAAGGTCCCATGCACCTCAAGGGCCACACTTTAGATGGGTTTTATACTAATGACCCCGATCTCTCTGTACTTGAGGTAGTTCCTCTGGTGTGGTCAGATCATAGGGCAGTTACTTTCGAATTGTCTGACTCCAAAGTACTTTCCTCCTCTCCCGTTGGATATTGATAAGGCAGTAGAGGGTTACTCTGACTGGCTTGATACAGCCTGTAAAAAACTGGTCCCAGTCAAAAAGTGAACCCCCAGGCGCATCAAACCCTCCTCCCCTTGGTATTCAGACAAACTTAAGACTCAGAAGCAGGTCTGTAAAAAACTTTAACGGGTTTGGAGGAGGGAATACAAAAGTGTAGATAAAGAAATCTATAAACAGAGCCTCAGAAGTTATAAAGACCTACTGCTGGAGTCAAAAAAGGAGTTTTATATCCATGAAATTCTCCTAGCAAAATCAAATGCAAAAGAATTATTCAAAACAGTGAAGAAGCTAGCGGTGCCAAGTTCACCGAAGGTTACTAGCAGTCCAGGTATGTGTAACAAACTGGCATCCTGGTTTCAACAAAAGGTGGGTGGTATTTATTCTTCCTTTGCTATAGGCCAATCTGGCATTTGTACCTCCTCCCATGGAAAGAGTATGGCGGATTGCTACACTGGGCCCACCCTTGACCGGTTCCTCCCTTTAGAAAGAATTGACATACAAAAACTTTTGACCTCAATTAGTTCGGGTTCCCCCATTGATCCTTGTCCTGTTTTTATTGCGAAAACCGTCTTGGAATTGATCAATGACATCCTGATCTCAGGGTATTTCCCGAAGGCTTGGAAAATTGCTTCCAATCTTCCCCTTCTGAAAAAGCCAACGTTGGACCCCTCTGATCCAGGCAGTAATAGGCCAATCTCGCGGCTTCCTATGCCAGCAAAAATCGTGGAAAAGGCCATGAATAGCCAGCTGAGCACCTATTTACTTAACAACCACATACTTGTCCCAACGCAATTCGGTTTCAGAGCCAAACATAACACTGAACTGGCCTTAATTAAATAGTTGGACGAAGTAAGGGAGGCTCTGGATGGTGGCGGCAAAGCCGTGATGGTCTTGTTGGATCTTTCAGCGGCCTTCGACACGGTCCATCATGTGATTTTGATGGATCGTTTGTCGGAGGTGGGAGTTCAAGGGATGGCCTGGAAACTGCTACGCTCGTTTCTCTCTGATAGGTCCCAGACTGTCAACCTGGGAGAGCATAATTCTGATTCCTTTAGCCTTCCATGTGGGGTCCCTCAAGGATCCTCACTAAGTCCCACCCTTTTTAATATTTATATGATCTCGCTTGCCGCTCTTATAAAATCCCATGGCTGTCAGCTAACGTCCTATGCAGACAACACTCAAATAGTGTTATCCTTCAAGGGCGGGATGGAAAGAGAAACGGGATTGCGGTTCCATGATTGCATGACAGAGATCGCCGGATGGATGGCATCGCATTGCCTGAAACTTAATTCGTCCAAAACAGAGATTATTGTCTTCGGAAATAATCTCAATGTCTGGGCCCCTGACTATTGGCCGGTGGAACTAGGCAGTTGCCCTACTCCCTCGCTGAAAACAAAAAATGTAGGCGTAACTGTCGATTGTAAATTGACCTTTAGCGATCATATAAGCACTGTGGTCTCCACCTGTTTTATGTGGATACGAATTTTAAGGAAAATCAAACCTTATCTTTCGGAGGGGAACTTCAGGACGGTGGTCACCGTGCTTATCATGTCAAGACTGGATTACTGTAACGGCATTCTTATGAATGTCAGTCAGTACCTGGTTAGCAGGCTGCAGATGGTTCAAAATGCGGCGGCAAGGCTGTTACTAGGTATTCCTAAATTTGCTTCGGTAAAAAATTAGGTAACCAGGCTGCATTGGCTGCCGGTGAAGCAAAGACTCTGTTTTAAGGCCCTTTGTACAGTTTTTAAGGCCTTAAATGGGACTGGCCATCAGTACTTGCAGGACAAGTTTTTATGGTATGCTCCCACTAGGACCCTTCGGTCCTCTAGCGCGAAAAAGATTCTCACGCCGTTTGTTAAGAAGGCTAGCTGGGGTGGTAGGAGTTTCAGGGCCGGGGCATCACTTTCGTGGAATAACTTGCCTTTCTCCTTGAGGAACGCTTCCAGTCTTCCTCTGTTTAGGAAGGGTCTGAAGACCTGGCCTTTCATTTAATGATTGTCCAACCCCTCCGGTCAGGTATCAATACAGCGCCAGAACACCTTAGGGTAACCATTGCGCTCTACAAATTTTATTAACATAACATACTGCTGAGGTCTCGCATTTAGCACCGTTTGTTTTTGTTCATTGAATTTGTAGATTACAAGCATGCAGTGTAGGTAATTAAGAACATTTTCTGAAAAACTAGATTATATAGAGACAACAGAAAAATGGCTTTAATAATAATAATCTTGCAATAAAACGTTGATATGGTATATAATTAACTACTTGCCATAACCATTCGTTTTTCAGGCCTTTTAAAACCTTGATACTTATTTAATTCCTGAAAGAAGTAGTGTGCTCTAGAATTCTACTTTTTCTGTTGAGAAAACGTCACGCCTGATGCCAATCTAAGACCTGGTGTTAGGGTCTGCGAACAGCAAGGCTTTCAAGCAATATTGAGAAAATAGTTGAGAACCTTGAGAAGATGGCTCGGCCCCTCCACCCCACTCGACTCGGCACTGCCAGCCAACTAAGCAGGTCCCTGCCTCAGCCATAAGACCTGACCACTTAGGCAGCTGAAATAGCTACAATGAGTTTCAGGACCTTACGTGTCACAAGAACCACGTCACTGGATGCCAGGATGTAGAGGGCTAATACGCGAAGACAGATAACACAGCATTTGAATGCCAAAAGGAGATGGTCTCCGAGAAAACAAAGACAAGTGGAGCAGTCAACCCAAATCTTGGGCTTAATTCCAATAGGTGCAGATCAGTGTTAGCCTGGATTCATGTGACGTCTCCTGGAGAAGCAACCAAGACAGAAAAAATAGACTAATCAACCAAAGTTCAGATCGAGTTAATATGTTTCCTTCGTGAGAAATGTTCCTCCTGGCACGATAACTTCCAGGTCACTTATGCAAATTAGCTGTTATTCAAACAGAAACTCAGATTCCCATACTATAGGGATCCGGGAATCAAGAGGGCAAGCTAAGACATTACCGCTAGGGGGAGCTACTCTACCCCCATGGAGTGGTGAGCTAGGAACAGAGACCAGGGGCTGTCTTCCGAGCTCAGAAGTGTGAGGAAACATAAGATGTTGAGCAGCGTCGCAGCTGCCACTGGGTATCTTGATGGCGTCCTGTCAAACTAGGTTTTATGGCACAGACATTCATGGCACGGGATTAATACCTAATAGACGGCAGTTTCAGGAGAGCACAGTTCAATTGAACTGAGGATGGTAATTATCGAAGCACCTGCACCTGAACCCCTGGGAAAGCCCTTTGAGCATATTTATAGTTCACCCTTTTGCACAGCACAATCAAGTTACCTAAGTAGCTGTAAACCCAACTAATTTCAGACTACCTTAACCTCTAAATTCAGAAAATTGCTTTATTTTTATTTTTATAAAGCCAATGGAGGAGAATATTAACGAAAAGTAAACACACAGTTTAGTTTACTTTCTAACAGATGGTACTTTCTGCACTTCGTAGTTTTGGTGAAAAAGGCACTAGCGAGTCAGCTAGGACACCGTGCATCCCAAATCCTTCCGCCATTTTTCCCTTTATCCGCGTGGTCCGCCTGCCCCTGGCACAGAAGTGAACAGGAGCGCAACGGCACAGCTTCAGGGCATTCTGAGCACATGCATGGCGCCCATCACTCCTGCAGCAGGCTGGCTCTTCAAGCCTTTCACTCGAATCGCATGATGACTGGAGGCGATCAGGCGAAAGAGATGTGTGGGTAACATTAAGAAACGGGGTCTGAAGAGCGCCAACCCCAACAGAGGCTACAGCGAAGAACCTATAGTTACTTGTAAGCCTGCCATTCCATTCTGCATATGAGAGAACGCAAAAGTCCTCATGATAATTCCTCCACCATATACATTTACAACACATTACCAACTGGGCGTAGGAGGCCGTAGAAGCTCATTCCCTAGGACTATGGCCGCCATCAGTCAGAAACAATAATATTTGGGGTGCAAAACAGTCTTGTGCACTCAACGTATAACTGCCTGTCCTGCTATATCAAGGTAATTGGGGATGCTCTCTGTATCCATCAAATATTTAAAAAAAGGTCAAACAGATTATACTGATTTATAGGAAAATCAGCTATGACCATGGGGCGAAGAGGTAGGTGTGTCATGAACACAACCCATCCATGAGTCAAAATGGACTAATGTGACTGGGACAGCCTGCAGCTCAGCGACCTAAGGGACTAGGGTGGTATCAGAAAGTAACAAAGTTTTCCTTACCACTGCTCTTACACCACTGGTGGCCACTCATACGAAAGGTAAAAGGTGTATTAGCAACCACTGGAAAGAAAATCCTAAGGTCTGACTTGAAGAGGTAGTCTGAATGTGGATCCTACCTGAGGGTCTAGAAACCAATATAATTCATCAAAATCCCAGAAAGTGAATCCTGAAGCAAAAACGTCTAAATCTGAGGTCCCAATCGTGTCAGTGGCGGGCGGGCAGGCCGGTCACGAGTCAAAATGAAAGGCAGAATCGTCTAAGGATGAAGAAAATAACAGAAAATCAAAGACCCTGTTAGGATCCCAGTGGCCGCACATAGAGAACTTGTTACTGTTTTGCATGCGGGCTGGCTGCTTCCAGGCCACCTTCACAACATCTATGAGGAGTTAGATGGCCAGGTGTCAGTACCTGTCACGACCATGGAAAGCGGAGGGTAAATGTCACCTCCTGCTATCGTCTGTAACTGTAGTAGTTACTCTGTTACTAGTAGACGTTGTGACATGCTGACCATATGACATTAAGGAGGGCTGAACCCTTCCACCACTTAAACCATCCCTGAGTCCTGGCTGAGTGATGTCCATGCGCAGAGGTGTCCAGAGGTTCTACCCTAGGATGGGTGAAACGCGCTCAAATCTGAACTTGGACGTAGGGGCATTGAATAGAATGTCGGTTCTGTTTCTTAATGTCGTGGGCAGGAGCCACAGAGGTCCAATCCTTCACAGTTCTGGGACAGGCATCCATCATATAGAAAGGATGGGGCAAAGAGATTACACTGACTATATGAATGGTTTCCATTTAGTCACTGTACGTAGATATAGCTCATGTGCAATGTTAAGTTGCACTGCATTCCCCGCTCTTTCAGGTTTTCTAGGTCCACGACTGAGTCGCTCATCCGACCTAGGTTCTTCGCTTTGCATTCTGGACTTCTAGTCTTGATTTTACAAAGGCTTACACAGCACTACAAGTCCCAGAATCCAAAGAGAAAAGCTGGGTTAGATGTGCTACTCACACCACCGTGTAAGCTGGCCGACTAGCCATAAGGCCGTCACTGGGAGCACTGCTCCTCGCCGGGGCAACATGATCTCCAGCAAGAGGTACTCTCTTTCCAGAAAAAAAACAATCTCTCAATTGTTCACAAGGGTTACCACGACACTGGGCGATTCCCGTCTGTTACTTACTTTCTGCTCTCTGAATATATCCTTCATTTCGGAAATGAAACCCTATCTGTTTTCTCTCTATGCGCTGACTTGAAGTACTATGAATGTATTTATGTCTCGCCGAGAGGGGGCTCTCCAAACAACACCCTTAAGAACAGCAACATATTTTCTGTACAAATTCCATGTGGTTGTTGAAGGTTTATGTTGATTCTAAAAACTGGAACAACAGTGCCATCGTATGGACGCTTTACAAAATGACTGAAAAGGTGTATTGTATAACACAAGGAGATGTCTGTACTTAGTTGATTCAAGTAATTCATTGGGTAACGTATAAAAACGCTACTATAAATGTTCCATCGTCCATGGGTTTCTAGCTGCTCCAGGCCAGGTTTTTCCTTTGCATTGAGTGACTTGGAGGTTATTAGTCTATAATGGGATAACCAAGACTACAAGTCCCAGAATGCAAAGAAAAACATGGGCTGGAGCAGAAACGATTGTAAGAAGCACACTTGGCAGGGCTGAGATAGATCATTATGCATGCGGAGGGGACTAATGCTTCAATTACTTACCGGTAATTGCATTACTCCTAGTACGTTTTCACCCTAATTAATTACTTAATGAGGCCGTCGAGTCTCACAGACACACCGATTTAACTTTCCAAAAAGTTGTAATGCCCCTCCCCCACTCACGACCTCTTGCTTTAGTTGGCACAAGCCCCCACCTAGTACAGCTGGCCTTGTCCTAACAGGGCGGGAGGGAGGA
This sequence comes from Triturus cristatus, assembly GCF_964204655.1. Classification (NCBI taxonomy): domain Eukaryota; kingdom Metazoa; phylum Chordata; class Amphibia; order Caudata; family Salamandridae; genus Triturus; species Triturus cristatus. The sequence continues at coordinate 263,137,769 of NC_140585.1, forward strand.
GTTAATGTATTAGGGTGAGAACGTACTTAGAGTAATACAATTACTGGTTAGTAATTGAGGCATTACCTCTTCCTTACGTTTCCCCCCGTAGTTAGTTACTTAATGAGACATAGCAAGCGTTAACATTGGCCAGGACAACTTATTGTTCATGTACCACAGTTTAATTAATCCTGGAACCAAAACTTCTAATACTTATTGGAAGACGGGACTTTTAACCCCAAAACCTCCTCCAAGTCAATTTCCTGCATCATTCTGTAATGTTGCACAAACGCACAAGTTACTTACTTGTGTAACGATATATCTGTAAGAGACATTAGTTAGTGATAGATTCCTTACCTTAGAATATCCCCAGGCGTCAGACTGGATCTGGAAAGTTTTTGTCAGCAGTACCCCTGCGCGTTGCTAGGCGTCGTCGTGCGGCTCCGCGTACGTCGGTGGCATCCTAGCCGCTGAGACGACGTCATCAGAGCTACTTAGATGCGCCCACGCACGCTGACGTCAGTTCTGTACACGACTTTCCGTGCCATTGAACGCAGAGCCATGCCAGAAACCGACTACTGGTGCAATAGAACTAGGGCCCTGAAAGGGATGACCTGAACCCTAGTGAACTGTTCGCAGAACGGGGAGGATGGGCGGGCGGTAAGGAATCTATCACTAACTAATGTCTCTTACAGATATATTGTTACACAAGTAAGTAACTTGTGCATCTTAAAGAGACACGTTAGTGATAGATTCCTTACCTTAGAATACATACCCATGGGCTTAGGAAGTGTGGGGGACGCGGGGGATATATCCCCCCCCAGATTTTGGAGTGGGGGGGACACGGGGGACAAGGGTGGGGGGGACGAGGGGACAAAGGAATTTCCCCTCTCCCTTCTGTTATCGCAGGGCCATTAGCACGCGAAAGCGCTACCTAATGGCCCTGCACTTGACCTTCCTGGAGTCAGAGGCCACCCGCCCTCTGCCTTTTGTTATGCTGCAGGAAGGTTCAGCCGTTCTGGGAAGGGCAGAGAACGGAGAAAACATAAACGCTGTCTCTTTTCCTTCATGGCACAGACCGTGTCCACTACTCCTGATCTGCCTCTGGCGGCTGCCCTCCTCTCTTTATGCCTCCATCTCTTTCTGTCTCTGTCTCGCTCCTGCTTACATGCTGATTTCAAGAGGCAGCTCTTAAGGTACTCTCTCGCCTCTCCTTTTCTTTATTTGTTCCCCTGTGAAATTGATCCAAAAAAGGCTGAACACTTTGGCTGTAAATGTCCTCATTTTCTGACCGTTTTCTATTGAAAAGAAAAACCTCGGAATGGAGAGAAAAAATAGTTAAATACCTAAATAAAGCAATACAGAGTGGACAGCAGACAGGCCAGACTGTTATTTACACCCACACACATTAGCGCCACTTTACAGAGTTTGCCAGTGAAAGCGCTACTTTCTTTTTATCTTCTTTCTTTGAACAACATTGTTTTCCCAGGGTGGGTAAGTGCGCCATTCCTAAAGGGACTGCAATACCTGGTTGATGGGTAGAGTGGAAACGTTTAATATGATCGTTTTCAACTTTTTAATTATTTTAGCTTATAAAATGTGACTGTGTTTGGGGATGTGGTCTTTTTTAAACCAAACTGCATACATTTTGAAAGGATATAAGCAATGGACATTGAAAGGGGTCCCTTCCTGGTCCTGTAGCCATGTCTTGAACTTTTCAGGCAAAATCACTTACTGATTTCTGAATAATGAGTTTAAAACCGTTAAGGTAACCATGTTTTTTTCTGATTACAGTTCACATGCTTTGCTTATTATTGCATTCCCTATGAGTGTTTGCTTTTTCCAGGGTGTTATTCATTTTTTTTCAGGCAGCATTTTACTGTTGTCTAGTGCATAATTTGAATTTAATCGCAGCACAATTGAGTTGTGCTGAAGGCGGTGCAATTTTCTCTCAGTGGGGCAGTATGGTGTTCAGTGTGGGAGAGAATGTGGCACTCTGGCCAGAGCTGCTGAATTTGGAACTGGAGAACCATATTCAGACCTTCATGACCAGTTCACCATACCACACTCCTGACAGAGCTTATTCCGATGCTACACCTTAGAAGGCCCGATAGACCTTAGAAGCCCAGGTGTCTTTGCACCCGCAGGTGGACCTGTCCACCACAATCCATACTGCAGTTCACTTCCAGTCTTACGGGCAGGCATATGAAGAAGCACATCCTAGATCGACAGTGAATCAGTCACTGAGGTCACAAGACCCTTGAGGCCAGTCCACCTCACCCATTGGTACCTCCATTGGCCTTTTTCCAGCACTAGCAGTGCAACTTGCCAGGGGTTGGCAATGTAGGATTTGCATGCACACCAAACTTAGGGGGTGATTATAATGGCAGTGGACCGCCATGTCACCCCGTTGGTGGCGGTCCCACTGCCATTGGTGACTGCATCACAGCCCGCCATATTACAATGGCAGGTGGTTACCTGGCGGTCGGAAAGACCAACCACCACGCACCCGACGGGCTTCTTGAGCCCGCCGGTGTGGTGGAGGGGCTCGTGGTTCCTACAATGCTGGTGGTGCCTACCATGCACCGCAGCAGGGATTACGATGTCCCTTACCCGCCAGCTTATCAATGGCGGTTCACCTGCCATGGAAATGCTGGCAAAAGGGACATTGGGGGCCCGTAGCAGGCCCCTTTACCCCTGACCCTCAGACATGGGTCCTGGGGGGCATCTATGATGCCCCACAACATATCACTGCACCATGTGGCAGGCACGGATATATTTAACATGTTCCTTTTTTTTTTACTTTGCGGCTGTAGATGCAGCCAGCAGCACCTGCTGCAATGTAAAAGATAGGCACTGCGAACACCGTATTGGCAGTCGCATTGTAATGCCTATCGTGGGGCCTTCACCTTGAAGGCCAGCGGTCCCATTCCCCGATTCGATGGCGGTGGTACTGAAGTCCACCTGCCATCGTAGTCAGCCCCTAAGTTTGCATTTTATGAATATGATTCAGCGGGAAATAAATTGATGTTTGCAATTTAATTGACTTTGGTTGGCCTCTTATCTATGAGATTTCCCTGTTGAATGTGCCTTTACATTATACATTTTTGGTTGTATGAATTGATTGCATACTACACTCTCCTACAGGTATTAATTTGAGTGTCATTAGGAGTGTCTGGGACCAATTGTTTTCTTAGGAATTGTTTTCTTTACTAACCTTTGCAAAGGGCCCTAAACTTCACAGCAACACAAGTCACATTTCTTTTAGTAATTTGGGATCCGTTTGAGCTACAAAATTGTTTTGGAGGAAATCGTTAGATTATGCAGCAGATCATGTATTATGTGGCACATATGATACATCCATAGTTAAGTGGAAAACATTTTTCCACTTAATTTTGCCCCAACATTGTAGTTGATCAATTTGTAAGTTCCCCAAACCCAAAAGTCGAGTTTGGGCACAATTTGCATTTTAAAAGCAGCCCTATAACACAGGGCTAATTTAAACTGACCTCAGGCTTCAGCAGTGCACACATGCAAGCGCAGAAAGGGCTGCTGGCCTCTAAACTGCCATGCCTTATTATATTCTAGGGACTTAAAAGTAGTTCTAATCCTCCTGCCCTATTATGTACTAGGGCCTTATAGGAGAGGTCATGCCAATCATAGGGGTACCCTAACCCGTAGTGAACCCTAGTGTATGTAGGTGTTTTCACTGTATTTTTAAGTGCCTCTTTCAGAATAGCACTGGTTGTTTAGGCAGAGGCCAGGGTCAGTCAGTCAGGTACCACCAGTACCAGTCAGCAAAAAGTTGGGGAGTGCCCAGGGTGGCTTTGCAACACTAGAGAAACACAAACTCAGAATGTAAAACATAACACCATGGTTGGGGGGTTCTCTTCAATAATCAGAATTGATTTCTATCCTAATGAACCCATTTTCCAACATTAGGATAGGGAAAGACTGGGGAAAAATCATAACGTTCTAATCTATACATTGAAGTTTTTATGCAGCTCTTTGATGACGGTTATTTGCTCGCTGTTCAATGTTAGGATTTTAACTTATAAACTTCAAATACAAAAAGAATATCTCAGACAAAAGCAGTAACTCACTGACCTATTGAATTAAAACCTTCACTAGACAAGCCTTCGATCTCTCTCAAAAAAAGAACATTAATCACCAAAGTTATCTTCACATTTTTATTGTTGCCTGAAAATTGCTGGAGACCAGGAATGCAGCAGCAGGTACTTTTCAAACCCTAATGCACTTGCAAACACGACGCCCTCACCCTAAGTCAGCGGCCTTTGTTTGCTTTGTGCATTAAGATGCAAGATTCATATATATGTTTTTTTAAAACATTTGGTCTCATTACTATATGAATGTAAATAACAATAAAGCATACATGCAAACTGTGACTACATGCCTGCTTTTCTCAATATTTCACTTCGAAAGTATGCGATTGTATTTGTTTAACGGGCGGTGATTTGTATAGGGTCACTGGAAAGTGCACAAGGTTGTCCCTGTCCCCCCCAGAATTTTAGTGTCTCCTACGCCTCTGTACATACCCAAGGAATACCAACCCCGGTGGTGGGTCTGCGAAGTGAGATTACACCAGAAAGTCACGGAGAACCGAACGGCCAAAGAAGCTGTCTCTCGGACCTGACTGTCAAGGCAATAGTGCTTTGTGAAGGTGTGCAACGAGGCCCAAGTGGCCGCCTGACAGATGTCTTGCAGGAGGACACCGCATCCCATGCTGTAGTAGCAGCTGTCGCCCTGGTAGAATGGGTGCGCAGCCCAACCGGAGGCTCCTTTTTAGCCAGAGAGTAACAGGGTTTAATGCACAAGACAACCCATCGGGAGATAGTCCGCTTGTGCACAGCCCAACCTTTCTTGGCACCCACGTAGCCAACAAAGAGCTGGTCATCCACCCGGAACTGTTGTGTGTGGTTGAGATAGAACGAAAGCGCACGTTTTGGGTCCAGACGGTGAAGCCTCTCTTCTTCTCTTGAAGGGTGCAAAGGCAGAAAGAAATTGGGTAGAGTGACAGTTTGCCCGAGATGAAAGGTAGAAACTACTTTTGGTAGAAAGGAGGAAAGCGGCCGAAGCACAACCTTGTCCAGATGAATCGCCAGGAAAGGAGGTTTACAGGAAAGAGCCTGCAGCTCACTCACCCGCCGAGCGGAGGTGATGGCCACCAGGAAGACAGTCTTCAAAGTTAATAACTGCAAAGGAAAGTTATGAAGAGGCTCAAAGGGAGCGCACATCAAGTATGTGAGAGCCAGGTTCAAGTCCCATTGAGGCATCACAAAAGGAATAGGAGGGAAAAGGTGAGTAATGCCTTTGAGAAATCTATTGTCAACATCTATTGTCAACTGGGGACTTGAAAAGAGAGGGCTGATAAGGCAGCCTAAGAAAGGCTGAAAGAGCAGAAAGGTGCCCAGAGCAGAGCACAGCTGGGCCAAAGAGAGAAGAAACAATAGGACCTCAGAAAGAGGGGCAGAAAGAGGATCTACAGCTTTTTGCTGTGCACCACGCCACAAATTCTTTCCACCGACAGGCGTATACCATTTTAGTGGAGGGACGCCTGGCTGCCAGAATCACATTATAGACTTCAGGAAGCAAGTCAAATGGAATCAGCTGTCGCCGCTCAATCTCCACGCAAGGAGGTGGAGGCTGGACAGGTTCGGGTGGAGGACTGTCCCCTGTTGCTGCGACAGGAGATCCTCCTGAAGAGGCACTCGGATCGGGGGATCCACACTCATACTGAGTAGCTCAGGATACCAAACTCTTACAGCCCAGTCCAGTGCCACAAGAATGACTTGGGCCTGGTCACGTCTTATCTTCTTCAGCACTCTGGGCAGAAGTTGTATAGGCGGAATGGCGTACAATAGACCGCAACTCCACTCGCGACGAAAAGCGTCTCCGAGCGTGTGCAGCCTTGGAAACTACAATGCGCAGAACTGCTGACATTGCGCGTTCTCTTCGGTGGCAAATAGATCTAACCAAGGTTCTCCCCACTGCTGAAAGAGACCTTGCACCACCTCCGAGTGAAGACGCCATTCGTGATCCAACATGCACCTGCGGCTCAGTTCGTCTGCCCTGCATTCAGGGTACCTGCCAAGTGTTGAACCACCAAGGAAATGCCTTGATGTTCCAGCCACGTACAGAGACGTAGAGCCTCCTGACATGGGGTCCACGACCCCACCCCGCCCTGATGTTGCAGTACCACATGGCAGTGGTGTTGTCTGTGAACACCTGCACTACTCTCCCCTTGACAGAGGGAAGGAATGCTTTCAGTGCAAGTAAGATCGCCCTGAGCTCCAAAAGATGGATATGGAGCTTGGACTCTGCCGGAGACCAGAGGCCTCTGATCTCCGCCTCTCCCATGTGGCCACCCTATCCCAGGAGGGACACGTCCGTCACTACTGTGTGATCTGGTTGGGGAAGGGAGAGGGATCTGCCAATCACCCAACGCTGGTTCGTGAGCCCCCACTGCAAGTCCTGTGCAGTGCCCTCCGAGATCTGGACGTAGTCAGACAGGTTCCCCCAATGCTGCATCCACTGGAACTTCAGGTCCCACTTCAGAGCCCGCATATGCCATCGGGCATGATAGATCAGCAGGATGCAGGAGGCCATGAGGCCCAGCAGCCTCAGGGTCTTCCTGACCGAAACCCAGGACCAGGGCCAAAAGATCAGAATCATAGCCCGAATGTCCCGGATTCGCTGTTCGGGAGGGTAAACCCAAAACTGCGCCGTATCCAGAACAGCTCCGATGAAGAGGAGCTTCTGAGAGGGAATCAGGTGCGACTTCGGCACGTTGATGGAAAACCCCAGCAAGTGCAGGAGGTCGGCCGTAGCCTGGGGCGAGCCCGCCTTCAACAGCCAGTTGTCGAGATAGGGGAAGACTGAAACCCCGGATCTGCGCAGATGAGCTGTGACCACCGCTATCACTTTCGTGAACACCCGAGGGGCGCTGGTAAGGCCAAAGGAGAGCACGGTGAACTAAAAGTGCTTGTGGCCCACCGTGAACCGTAGGTAACACCGGTGGGCTGGCAGGATAGGAATATGAAAATAAGCATCCTGCAAGTCCAACGCTACCACAGCCAGTCTTGCGGGTCTAGGGCAGACAAGACCTGAGCAAGCGTGAACATCTTAAACTTCTCCTTCCGGAGGAAGCGATTGACGTTCCGGAGGTCTAAGATAGGGCGCAGACCTTTGCCATTCTTTGGAACCAAGAAGTAGTGAGAGTAACAACCACAACCTACTTCTGGCATCGGAACGCGCTCGATGGCCCCCTTGGCCAAGAGGGCCGCAACTTCCTGCTGGAGAAGTGCCAAGTGATCCCCTGACATGTGGTGGTACTGAGGTGGCATGACTGGAGGGGTAGACTCGAAGGGGAGGGAGTAGCCCCTTTGGACTATCTTCAGAACCCACCTGTCCAAAGTGATGGTGTGCCAGTGGGGGAGGTGATGGCAAATCCTGCCGCCCACTGGCATCTGGTGGGCCTGAAACACCGGACTAGGAAGGTTGTGAGGCGGCGGTGGCAGGAGCGGTGGTGGATTGACCTGCCCGCTGTCCTCGGGACCCACCACGTCGCGTCCCACGTTCGCAGCTGCGCTGAGACTGCGGCTGCACAGGCCTGCGGGCCTGAAAGGAACGCAATAGGGTGCCTCAACCCTGACTTCGAAAGGAGCGAAATGCGGACCCCGAGGGAGTGCGCGTGGTGGCGAGACCCAAGGAGTGGGCCGTAGCCCGAGAGTCCTTAAAGCGTTCCAGAGTGCTATCCGCCTGGTCACCAAAGAGGTGTGTGGCATCAAAGGGCATGTCCAACAAAGTGTTCTGAACATCCCCGGAGAAGCCAATTGTTCTTAGCCAAGTGTAATCGCGCAGTGCCACCGTTGAGGAAAGTGCCCTGCCGAGTGAATCGGCCGTGTCAAGGCCACAACGGATAGTGAATTTAACAGCATCTCTCCCCTCAGTAATGGCCTGGGAGAACACCGCCTGAGCTTCCACAGGGCACTGAGGCAGCACCTGTGCCACCATGTCCCACACAGAATGTGAATAGCGGCCCAACAGGCACGCAGTATTCACCGCACACAACCCGGAACTGGCAGAAGTGAAAATCTTTTTCTTAAACTGTTCCAGTTTCTTAGATTCCTTGTCCTGAGGGGCAGAAGGGAATGCGTTCAGCGAGGCAGAGGCCTGGACAACCAGACTCTGAGGCATCGGGTGTTGTGTGAGAAAACTGGGCGCGCCACACCCTTATCCACAGGAGCCCCAGTGTTGGGTTTGTTCCAGGTACTCAACAGGACGTCAGTAAGTGCGTCGTTGAAGAGCAGCAGCGGCTCCGCAGAGGAGGATGCTGGCTGCAGTCCCTCAGTCAGGAAATTGGTCTTGATAGGTACAGAAGGGAGCTCGCGGTTAAGAGCCTCAGCCACCCTACGCAACACCACAGAAAAAGTCCCAACCTCCTCCATAGCCATGGAAGAGGGGGACAGTGTACCAGGATGTGGAGCGAAATCCAGATCCACTGAAGCTTCCATATCACCTTCCCATTCTGGCTCATCCTCGCATTGAGCTGCAAGAGGGTCTTCAGACCCCTCCCAGTATTCCCCTTCGTCCACCGGTTGTTGAACAGGCCAGTAAGGACGAGGTGCCCTGTGGAATGGGAGAAACTCCCCACCCAGAAACGGAATCGGGGGGTAAAAGACCAATCCCGGTTCTGCGCCGGGGGAGGCGCCGAGGCCAGAGCCGACGGCGCCATAGGGTTTCGTGCCGACGTAGCCGGGGCCAAAGGCGGCGGCACGGGGGCAGAGCCCCCCAATGGGTCCACAGAGCCCGAAGGTGCTCCGGAGGGACCCGATGGGCTAAACAAACAGCTCAAAGCTGACAGGAAAACCTGTATTTCATCTGGAGTCGCGTGCGAGCCTGGAAAGGGCGGATAGGCCGCAGGCAACAACGGAGGCTTCATCGGAGCCGCAGGGGAGTGACTGCCCGCCCCCTCCAGTGCGTCCCGCGACCAGTGAGGGGTAGACACAGAGTGACGTCGCTTCTTTGACTTTTTATGGTGCCGTGTCTTACCTGTCTCCGAGTCCAACAAGCGAAGGTGACGGCTCCGCGACCGGGCCCTCGACCTCCCACGTGAGCGGGACCTCAATAGGCACGGAACCGATTGCCGGACCTCCAGTAACTTTCGGGAACGCTCCCGCAAAGCTTTCGGCCACATGGCCTGACAATCAGGGCACGCCTCGGGGTCATGGGCGTGCCCCAAGCAGAAGAGACACACGTTGTGCGGGTCCGCCACCGACATGTTCCGGGCATCCCTACTGCACCAGCAGTCGAGTACTCGACAAGACAAACAAGTTCTCAGAAACCAAGTTAAAATATTAACTAGGGGTACCGCTCTCTCTCGGATCTGCGCTTGCTGGCGTAGAAAAAGAAAAAACTGATGTCAGCGCACTTGGGCACGTCTAAGTAGCTCCGACGACATCATCTCGGCGGTTACGATGCCACCGACGTACGCGGAGCCGCACGACGATGCCTACCAACGCGCAAGGGTACTGCTGACGAAAACTTTCCGGATCCAGTCTGAGGCCTGGGGATATTCCAAGGTAAGGAATCCATCACTAACGTGTCTCTTTCAGATGTAGACGGTGTAACTCATGTTGCAGCCCTACAAATGTTTACTAAAGATGCACCCTGAGCCTCTGCAAAGGAAGTAGACATGGCTCTAGTGGATTCACCTTCCACCACAACTGGACACAGTTTCTACCTCTCTATATGCCACGGCAATCGGAGATCTGATCCACCTACTCAGAGTCTCATTTAAAGGTTTACAACCCTTTCTAGCAGGCCCAAAATTCACAAAGGAGAAGAAATCCTGAAATGAGAAACTCTATGCAATAAATAAGAATAGCCCACTTAATGTCCAAAGAATGTAACTTCCCCTCCTCCAGGGAAAAAGGATTAGATGAAACTCTAGTAAAATAACCTCTTTCTGTATGTGAAATACTGAATTTACATTAGGGAAGAAAGAAGTACCAGGACGTACAATGCCCCTGTCCTCGAACACCCTAAAGAAAAGATGCCTTACTAATAAGGAACCCAACTCCCCAACCTCCTCCCTGATGTGATTGCCACCAGGAAGAAAGTTTTCAAGGTAAGTCATCTCAAATCCACACTCTCAAGAGGTTCAAAAGGAGACTTCTGCAACACCTCCAGGACCAAAGAAAGATTCCGAGAGGGGCACAAGGGCCTAGTCGGAGACTTGAGATTCAAAAATCCTTTAAAAGCCTTTGGACTAACCCATCTGTATCTTGCAAACTATCCTATGACATCCAAAAAGTCCTAATGGCTCCCATTGAATCTTAAGAGTGGTAACCTTTAATGCAAGAGCAAAACCATCCTGCAGGAAACCCATTACCTTCACCAGCTCAGCTGACTGTGGGACTAAATGCTTTGTTGTACACCATTTCTGAAAAGTGATCCAATGTCTGTAATAAGAAGAAAGAGTGGAAGTTCTCCTGGAGACCTGAATGGAGGAAGCCCCCCTCTCACGACCCCCTTTACCTTTAACCCTGCCCTTTCAACCTCCAAGCCATCAAGTTAAGGGTTCACAAGGCTTTGACCTGAAGGCAGGGAAACACTTCTGGGAGAAGGAACCCCCTCGCTGAACCTCATGTTCATTATCAGATGTTACCAGGCAGAGTGGGGCCATGCTGGAGCTACCAGTATCACCACCAAATCCTCTCGCTTCAACCTGATCAAGAACCTTAGAAGAAGATCGAAAGGTGGAAAGGCATAAAAGATCCTCTCTGACCAAGGACAAGACAGGGCATCCACTGACCAAGTCCCCTCTTCCCTCACCCTCGAACAGAACAGGGGAAGAGGGGCATTCGGAGCTGATGCGAATGAATCTGCTACGGTGGTCCCCCACTCCTGACAAATGCTGTGAAAGGCGTGCCTGGTCAGAAAAGTACTGAGAGGAGAGAATTTCCCTGCTCAATTTGTCTGCTCTGACATTCAGCTTCCCCTGAAAGTAAATCGATCTCAGCTCTAGTAAGTTGACGTGTGCCCACAGAAGGATCAGAAAGAACTGATCAGAGATCCTTTACAGTGCTGGAGATCTTGTGCCTCCCTGTTTGTTCAGACAGGACTTGGCTGTGTTGTTGGCCATCCGTACCAGGACACTCTTGCCCCTCAACATGGGAGCAAATGCAAGCAGAGCCAGCTGAATCGCCTCTAGCACCCCCTCCAGTTGGAGGACCTCAACTGCTGCACCCTTGACCACAGGCCCTGCACTTGACGTTCACCAATCCAAGCTCCCCAAACTCAGCTGCTATCGGTTGTCAAGATGATCGGCATCTGGGACAAAAAGCTGAACCCGTTCCTGATGTGTGGAGACTCCATCCACTAACAAATTTCCTCTCTCATTACAATTGTCATCGGAATCCTTATGGTCAAATCCTGAGATACCAGGGACTAGTGATCCCGAATGCACTTTACCACCCTGTTTATATGGAACCTGGCCCATGGTACCAGAAAAATGGTCACTGCAGGATTACCCTGCACCTGCATCCTCTCTGCTGCAGTGGCATTGTGCTGCACCATCAACTCTGACAAATGAGGGAGAATCTTGTTGATTCACTTCTCTGTCAGCAGAACCAATCTTGCGCTGGTTAGAAACCTTGCACCAATAAACGTCTGGTCCTGAGCAGGCATCAGATGGGACTTCTTCTGATCCAGCAGAAACCCTTGATGTTCCAGAACTGAAAGCACTCTTGTGACATGAGCCATAGAGGTCTTCAGGGAGGATGAGGACACCAGGCAGACATCTAGATATGGAAGGAGTGCAATGCCCTCTGACACAGAACCCTAATCAGAGGAGCTAGGACTGTGGTAAAGACCCTTGCTGATTTTAGAACAAAGGGCAGCACCCAAAAATGAAAGTGCAATGGACCCACTGCGAACCGCAGAAATTTCTAGTGACATCTGTAAATGGGGACGTGAAGCTAGGCACCTGAAGATCTATGGTGGCCAGGAAGTCGTCTTTTGACACCAAAGGAATAACTTGCTGCAAGGATAGCATTTTGAAATGGATGGTCTTCACCCATTTGTTCACTCCTCTTAGGGCCAGAATTGACCTGTACTCTCCGTTTGGCTTCTGCACCAGGACCTGAATAGGATAAACTCCTTCAGCCTTTCTGGTGCCGGAACCTCCACAATTGCCCTTTTCTTCATGAGGGCTAGAACCCTGGACAACAAAGCCTCTCTTTAATGGATCCCAGGGAATAGAGGAAGGGAGAGTGGCTGAATCCAGAGGATTTTTAATGAACTCAATCATATAGCCTCTCCTGAGTAAGCTGAGCACCTACTGATCTGTGATGGACTCCGGCCAAACACTGCCAAAGTCCAACAACCTCCCTCCAACTGGGCAATCTGCCTGCTTACCAGAGTCCTGAGATTTGGAGGGTCTCCTAGGGTGAAATCGTCTTCATCTGGAAGAATAACCTTTCGCATCCTTCCTAAATAAATGCTTATAGTCCCTGTTCCAAGATCTATAGGAGTTGGAGGTAGCCCACTTATAAGAAAAAGTGTGCTTCCTATCTTTGAAAGTCTTTGTTAATGTAGCATCCAACTGGTCTCCAAACAACTTTTCCCCTTCAAAAGGAATTTTCAGGAGGGAAGCTTTTTCCGCATAATCAATAATCTAGTCCCGCATCCATAAATGGCAACGTGCCAGGATGGAAGCACCAGAAGCCACTGCTGAGGTTCTAATAATATCCAAAGAAACATCAGCTAACATCTTTGCCTCCTGTTCCATTTGTTAAAAAGAAACAGTGGTCCTTGGAGAAAGGGAAAATACACTTGGGATAAATATAGTCCAGAATCGAAGCTATATTATGGGATGTCCAGCCGGACAAACCTATTTATTTCTAGAATGTAATAATAACAAATACAATAACATACTAATTGTGGGACACAATCCTGTATCCTTTGGGGAGAAAAAGACAATACATGTAAAACAATTACATACAAGGGGGCATTTCAGGCAAGACGTAAAGAGCTTTTGTACAAATCCAATATTAGAAGCTTTTTAAGTAACAACAGTTGCACTTTTTTAACACACTGGCTTAATGTGCAAGTTGTTAGCTTGGGTCGACGACGTTTCGATCCTGTCTTAGAATACTAGGATCATCATCAGGACAAAAATAATTGGCTGGCCTGAGCATAAGAAATTGCCTGTGAAAGTAAAAGGGAAAGGGTAGATATGAAGAAAGGAGAGAGTTTGAATTTAGATAAAAGTAAGCATGCCGAACAGTAAGCATGCGACTAGTGATGAAAAAGGGGCCAAGAGGGAAGTGCTATGGGAGAATTAATCGCTAGCCTTTGATAAAAATCAATAACAATAGAAGGATTACCATGCAAACGATGAATTGCGTGCGTGAATCAACGGACGCCGGAGGAGCGTAAAGTGACCAAAGTTGAGCTACAGGCATTCTTGGAGGAGGGCTAACAACTATGTCGAAATCGATGGTAATGGAGGAGTCATGCGTGGAGTGAGTCATGACCGAGGGCGATGTGAGATCAATTACTGATGAAGGTGAGTACACAGAACGAGGTGAGTGAGTGACCGCGTTTAGTGTACGAGATGAGAATACTGCGGCGCGCTTGTGAGAGCTGAAAACCAGTCACTGAATTACAATAGGAAGCTCACCCACTGGACACGGAAGCAGGGTACGAGGACCAAGGAGCCGGCTAAAATAAGCTGGGCTCAACCAGGGGCACAGCCAAGTGTAGCTGACCTAGAAGTTAAATTAATAAACCATAACTAAAATGAAGTGGGAAGTGATAATGTGAAAACTAAAGAAATGGGTAAAAGGTACCTGTGTGAGGACAGGCAGGGAATTCCTGTCCGAGGGTAGGGAAACCAGGGGGTTTTTGAGAGAAAGCTCGCTGACAATGCATGAGAGCTCAGCCAAGCCAGGGTGATCAATGCCGTAATGGGTTAATCCTGTTGAGGGGACGGCACGGAGGCGAGGCAATCGGGCGAGAGTTGGGGAATCCGCCGAATTGTTAAGACAGGGTGACAATGCACTAGAGAAAAAGGAGGCAGAGAGTGAGCGAAATGGCGAGCAAAATTAAAACATAACCATTGACGGCGACACGCTGAATACGAGGGACCGCTTACCTCAGAGCTGCCTGGGACCTCCAGAGAAGGGATACGGAGTGACAGGGAGGCCGGGCGGTGCAAAGGTTTTTAAAGGATTGGACGTGCGCAATGAGTAGAAGCGTGAAACCGTCACGCCATCTTGGGACGGGTAGTGAGGACAGAGAGGAGGGACTAGGTAGTGCACAGTGCAATATATGTGAAAATGCCGAAAGTCGCGCCATCTTGGGACGGGTAGTATAGAGGAGGGACAGGTAGTGCACATTGGGATAGATGTGAAACTGCCGAAAGTAACATAAATGCAGAAGAAAGGAAGGAGGTTAAGAATAGACAGTGCAAAACGAGTATAGTATTAGCTGAACAGCAATAAAGGCAAAACGAATAAGGCATTAACCGAACAACAATGAAGGCAATGGAGGAAATTAAAATACGCAAGGTATTCATGAGAGACTAGAACGGGCTAGACATCAATGAGAGGATGAACTAGGTGGTCAAATTGAGCTAAACAGACGCTATGTTGATACTGTGAAAGCAGGGAGGCAGTATCAAGGCGGACTATAAAGTTCAGATTGCAAAACCTGAAAAGGTACAGGGAATGTTAAAGGTACCAAGTCATACCGAGGGGCACACTGTACGAAATGAAATTAGTCTATAAAGTAACAGTATGAAAGAGACAATAAGCAATTATTTTACACAATGGAGGAGAAACCAGACATGACCTCTGCAACCAGTTTGAAGAAAACAGGTATCAAAGTACAGGAGATGGTTAAATGAGATTAGTCCAGTCTTCAATGCGATTCAGACCATCCCTGATGCTATTGATGCGGATAATCATTTTCAGTTCCTCCTTGTTCAAGATTTTGGTGATGTCACCACCTCTTGGCGGTTGTTTGATTGTTTTGATTACTGTCCATTTGAAGTCATCTTCTTTGTGTCCCATTTCCAAAAACTGTTCAACCATGGGAGCATTAGGAGTTTTGCATCGTATTCGACTCCTGTGCTGGCCGATGCGCAGTTTGACCTTTTGAGTTGTCTGGCCTATGTAGATTTTATTGCAAGGACATGATATCAGGTAAATGACGTTGCTAGTATTGCAATTGGAAAACGTGTTCAATTTGATAGATACATTGTTAAATAGAAAATTAGTACCTTCAATGGTTGTGCTACATACATTGCAATTGCAACATTTTACATGTCCAATCAGTGGCTTGCGTCCCCAAAGTTCGTCCAAAGTGGACATTGGTCGGGGAGAGGGGAGTGCAGCTCTTACAAGATGATCCTTAAGGTTGCGGTTCTTTCGGAAGGCAAATAAGGGACGATCAAGTGAGAGAATACCTGCATTGATCACTGGCCAGTGGTGCAGGATAGATTTGCGGATAGGGTTTGAGGCAGGGGAAAAGGTGGTAACGCAAACAATACGATTGGATTTGGTTTTCAATCTGGGGGATAAGAGGACTTCCCTTGGGCAATACCATGCTCTTTTTTGTGCATTCCGCACTAATCTTTTAGGGTAGCCACGTGCTTTGAGTTTGTTGGTAAGGGTAAATGCTTCAGCGAAGTAATCTTCCTTTTCAAAACAATTGCGTCTAATGCGCAGGAATTGGGAGTATGGAAGAGAGTCTCTGAGGGCTCTGGGATGATTGCTCTCATACCGGAGTAAGGTGTTCCTTTCTGTGCTTTTCCTATACAATTTGGTAAGTAATTCTCCATTGGAATGATATATAGTGAGGTCTAGAAAGGGAATGTGTGACCTGTGGTGTGTATTGGTGAAGGTGAGGCCAGAGCAGTTGTTGTTCAGCCAGTGGGCAAATTGGGAAAGGGTGGTTTCATCTTGGTTCCAAATCAAGAAAATGTCGTCTATGTAGCGACGCCACAGGACAATAGCCGGGAGGAAAGGGTTAGTGGTGGCAAGGATTGTCCTTACTTCAAGGTAATCCATGTAGAGGATGGCCAGATTGGGTGCAAAAACTGCACCCATGGATGTACCTTTCACTTGCTGGTAAAATTCATTTTCAAAACTGAAAAAGTTGCGGGTCAGGCAGAGTTCTAACAATTGAATGATGAAGAGAGTGGGGACAAAATGGGGGCGGGGTCTGGAGTTCAAGATGTCACGGATAACTAGGAGTGCCGGGATTTGTGGAATGTTAGTGTAGAGTGATTCTACATCCATGGTGCAGAGGAGATTATGTTCAGGGTGGAAGGGATGATGTTCAATGAGGTTGATCATGGCCATACTGTCTCTGACGTAACAGTGTGTTACGGGGACGAATTCCTTGATGAAATGGTCGATGTATTGACCTAATGGCTCGAGAATAGACCCACAGCCAGAGACTATGGGGCGTCCAGGTGGGTTAGTCTGACTTTTGTGAACTTTGGGGAGAGTATATATGACCGGAGTACGGGGAGATTTGACATTAAGGAAAAGAAATTCCTTCTGACTTAGAAATCCTTCCATTTTGGCATCAGTAGTTATTTGTGAAATAAGTGTCTGTAGTTCTTTTGTGGGATTAGTAGGTAGTCTACAGTAATGGTCTGTGTTAGATAGTTGGCGCTGAATTTCTGCCTTATACATGGCCTTTTCTTGAAGAACTATCCCACCACCTTTATCTTCTGATTTGATGACTAACGAGTCGTTATCTTTCAAGGAAATAATGGCTTTCTTCTCTTGTAGAGTAATGTTGTAGGGAATGAAGCGTTTTTTGGTTTCCAAGGCAGATAAATCACCGAGGACTAATTTCTCAAACGTGGTGATCTCACTCGGGATTATACTGGATGACAGTGAGAAGCTGGATGGAGTGTGTGCGATCTGAGGGGGAGACGGATTCAAAAGAAAAAATGCATGTAGACGTAAGCGTCTAAAAAATCTAAGAAGTTCAGTGTGGAGTTCTAAAAATTTTTTTCCATTTGTAGCAGCAAATCAGAACTGTCTACACTCTCCTGGATGGCAATAGAAAGAGATTCAAAGTCTTTAATTAAAGACTGTGTTGTGCATGCCGCATAAGTAGCCAACTTCATGGACACAGAACTGGCAGCAAAAGACATCTTACTAGAGCTGTCAATCTTACGATCCACAGCATCAGCAGCAGGTGAGCAATCCTCTGGGTTAATCACCGTTATGCCATTCAAAGGTGCCAGAATTGAATCTACTTTAATGTTGGGCACAAATACCTCCTCCCCTTCATGAGGACATACATCTTTTGGAGGAGCCTTGAAATACTTGATTGAGCCACCTCCTTCCAATGCCTGAAGCTTAATTCCTTAATCCTCTTTTGAAGAGAGAGAGATAAAAACAAGGGCTTGGCACACTGAGGAAAGAGACCTTCTCCATCTCACTGGGCCGATAGCTCCTCAAAGCCTAGGTTACTTCTAACATGATCCAAAATCTGGACCAAATCTTCTCTGCAAATGTTCTTCCCATAAGTTAAAGTATTAGGACCCACGGCCGCTGAATTTTAATTAGAATCCAGCATCCATCCCTTTAAATTAAAAAAAGAAATGAAAAGATAAATCTTTTTTAGGAAAGCAAGATGTACTCCTAAAAAATGTTATTGCCAACATTCCCAAAGGGAGAGGGGTCCGCGGGGGACACCTTCTGGTTTAAGAATGGCTTACCATCAATTTTGAATTGGTGGTAAAATATTAATGTTTTGCAACCTCATCAATGCATCTATTAAGGAATCAGTATTTGGAAGGGATGCCCTTAACAAACTCCTTCCAAACTGCTATTCCTTTAAGTTTACTTAACCCATTTAATGATTCAGAAAAACCTTTTCTGAATCATTAATTTGGTTTAGAACATTGCAAAAAGTGTTTTAGCAGGTGCAACCCCTCAGATTTACCTAATTTCATGGTTTGCAGCCATTAAAATATTTTGTAAATCAGACCCTCATGGAGGTATTAAGATATTTTGTACTCGTAAAGTTGTATGAGATGTGTCCAATTACTGTTCTTGTTCTCTTTTGCTTTGTGCTCTGCCTTGCTTGCTAATTTTAATTTTACTATTGGTTATCTTCCTGTGTTTGGTTTGCTCTGCTCCAAATAGGGAGGTACATGTCCCCAAATGTGTAGATTCCCTATGCACAGCTTTCTGGGAGGCAATAAGTCCTTTGAACTGGTACCTATCGTTGCCTGGAAGCTACTGGTGGTTGTTAGAACCAATCCTATGTGGCTTCGAAATCCAAAGCTGGAAATCGGTCTGCTCTTTCGAGCACCATAGTTTCAAACCCTGGGGACAATCCTAAGTGCCCTGTTGATGGCTTGTCATGAGAGGTGACCATCTGCTTACCATCAGGAAAAGCAGCAGATTCCTCTGTTGTAGTATGAGTGGCCTGAACCTACCTGCGTCGCTCACCTCAGCAACTTTTCAAAAAGGGTGGTCGAAAGAGCAGATAAGTACAACATCACAAGAATATTTGTCGCTGTATACCGTGTCATGCTTCAAGGAAGGTTGTTTTGGTCGCTGTATCCAGAGTACCCTTGTGCTGAAGAAATGCCATTAAACTGACAAAATTAACGGGCATGAAACATGTACACATGAATATACAGAAAAGGGCCATAACTCACCCTTTACGTTTTTCGCATCATCATAGGATAAAAAAAGAATAAACTGGTTAGGTCAACCATAGACTTTTATAACCTCAGGCGTTTCCAAAGCAGAACCAGGCAGTTCCACTGCCAATTCACCAGCACAGTGAATGACTGAATAGAATCGTGCTCTGCACAACACGCTCCCCCCACAATTGCTCCACACAGAGTGGGAGCCCACCCTAACTCTACAAGCTGATCTTCAGCAGGTTGAGGAGTGAGCCCTATGATGGACCATGCCACCTAGTGTGGGTGGCGGGCCAGTGTCCTAAATAAAATATCTTACCAGGTATCCGACACGCATTTTTTGCTGGCGACTACTACAAATTTCTAGCATGAGAGATCTATTCCTTTCCTATTCTGCTTTAATTATCTGAGTTAGAAGGGCAAAAGAATAAACTACAACTTCCTCTTGGTCCTCTTAGGTTTAACTATTGACACCTACTACCACATGTGTCTGAATAATATGGAAGGGAAAAAGTCAAAATAGTGTGAATCTAAGATGAGATCACCGTCTGAATAAAGTTCTACGCGAAACCCTACAGTACATTTCAGAATATTTGAGGCGAGAGAAAGGCAAGACCTGGGTGGGATTAGCGTGGTGTTTGGGCCAATGGAGAGCCATGAGTGTTGGTTTAATCTATAGGCTCAGGATGCAAAAAAGGGAACACGCAAGACTGATACTGATGTTGTCTTCAGAGCAGCCCACAGTACAGCCCGGCAGGTTTGGCTTGCACATGGTGCCATGAAGGATATATAATATGCAAAACTTTCATATACCCTGGACATCTAAGTTCTCGGAATTCACTGGAGAGGAACATGAGGAAAGGAACCCAAACCTCTGTGAACACAAATCCTTTTTAGATAGACATTTGTGTTTATGTTCTTAGAGACTGCAGCATGCTTCAAGTACAGTGGAAGGATTATACAAAGAAAGGGGAGAGAGGCCACTGTAAGACCTTTCCTCCAGGACCTGGGACAGCTGGTGATTATGGGTATGTCTCCGTCTTGGGTACTGGTATTTACCACTAGAGTCCCAGGAACTGTGGCAATATATTTGAATAATTATGTTACTCTCTTTGCACAAAGGACTCTCTAAGGGCAGCCAGGGTGAGCAGTCAAAACTTACTCCAGGAGGTGGTAGAGACCAGGGATCCCACATTCTGTATGACACTATGCATTACATGATAAAAGTATGTCTAGTCAGAGCTCTATCGTTAGGAGAGGTCTGTATTTTTATGTGCAGAGTTGTCACCCCAACAGCGGAGTCTCCGCAGTCGTAAACTTACTATTAACTCGTAGTTTGTGAATACCAAAAAAACAGACCCTCCAGGATATCACGATTTCACAAATCACCACTTCTGCCCAAAATTAACTCAAAAGCGCTATGTCTCCAAGTTCTGATAAAAGACAGCAGCAATCGGACTAGAAGCTGGCCGCATTCATCAGAAAACACAACAAGGGTTCTTCCCTTGCTGATCGGGAGGTGCAACTGAAACATGCCTCCCCACACTGCCCTTCTTCCCTGTGGTCATAGCTGCTCGAGGGAGACAGAGACAGCCAGATATGTCTGTTTTTAGGTTTTGCCTTGGCAGCGAAAGCACTGTCTCTTTCAAGACATGCTGTATCTAGAATATGGGCTTTAAGCACTGGCCATTTTTAGGTCTCGCTGAGCCCAGCGCATGGGCGCTGGCTCGGAGAGACATTTTGTATGTGGGCTTTTCAAAGTGCTGCTGGCTGGCCTAACGCTTGAGTTCACGCGATCGAAAAAGCGCGAAGCCGGCCGCCAGCAGCACTTTGAAAACTCGTGCGTCATCGCGATCACTTTCGCTTTCAGAGCGATCGTGATCACGATGACGCACGCGCGCACACAACTCCCGCTTCTCCCCCTCCCCCACCACATATTGCGTCTCCGGCCGCTCGCGCGCGGCCAACGCTTGTTTATTTAAGCAGTGGCATGCCGCTTTAGCTTCAACAATGACTGCTGTGGGGCTCAATGTTATTCCTCCTCTCACAACACAGCGCCCACTTTATTATTATCTACACGGACGCCGTGCTTTATGCTGCAGCATGGCTCCCACACATTTATAAAGCTAATATGTAAGTGGGCACCATGCTGCAGCATTAAGTTTCGTAAAGTTTATACTTCATCACGGCGCCTGCTTTCATATTATCAACACGGGCGCAACTATTTAATCCAGCGTGGCGCCCGTGTTGATAATTCAAAAGTGGGCGCCGTGCTGAAGTATAAGCTTTATGCTGCAGCACAGCGCCCACTTTCATATTAACAATACGGGTGCCACGCTTTTGCCCTTGTGCTATGCGTGGCAAAAAACGATTAACCTTGCTCTAAATATGCCCTATTTATCTATTTATTTAATTATTGCACAAGAAAACACACGCAATCTCTTTTTCCTACCAAGTTTTTTAATAAATGCGCTTACACAACTTGCCACTGTTTGGTGTGCGGAACGTCGGCCTTTTCACCCTTTCCTTTTCTTTCCCCCCGGTTCCTCTCAGGAACGGCAATCCATTGTGATGCCTGCCGTGCGAACCGGTTTTGACAAGCCAAAACAGCATTTAACCGTACCTTGACACTTACCTCGCTGTCATCACACACAGACAGAGACTTTAGAGGTGACGCGTAGAAGCCGCATGCGTCTTTTGCCGACTGAATCGGAATGTAAGCCTCACACGCGGTAAACTTTCTTAGATAGCTCTCCACACCACTCGCATACAGATTTATTCTGTTCCCCAAGCTCCGACACCCGCTCAGGCATTATCGGCCTAGAAGAGGGTTTTGCACTAAAATATTACACGGCTATGAAGCGACTAAATGCGCTGTTACCACGCGCAACATTAATTCGCGTATATCACTTTAATACATTAAATGAAGTGCCACACACTGTGGTACTGAAGCGCAGTGAAGCGACTGAATGCGCCACTTGAGCGCGACATACCACCTCGTGCACATCACTTTGATATTTTACATGGAGCAACCACACATCGTGGTACTTCAGCAAAGTGAAGCGACTTAACGCGTGATTACCGTGCGACATATCTAATCGCACAAATTACTTCGTACTCTGGAACTGATGGATACGTGCATCTTTTCAGATATCCAAGGACAGAGGGTTTCCAGTTACTGTGCCCATATTATTGTAACCTGTGACTTGGCCTACATTTACTGGAGACCTAAACGGGTAAGAATTCTATCTGCTCCAACATGCCGTTCTAATTTGAGTTCCCTACACATGATGCACCCATTCCCTTCATATACCACGCCTTCTTTTCAGATAATACCTCTCAGGCTCTGATCCACAGACAGCCGCATCTGCCCTGTCTCATCTTCAACCACCATTCTTCCCTCCGCACTTTCCTTTCCACCATTTCCCCACACTGAGGTAAGCATCCTCAAAAACAGTTGTTCATTTACTTCCACCATTTTCAATATCTCCATTACCAACACATTTTCCTTTTCGTGTAGTACCCGGCTGGGTCCAGTGTGAGTATATTCCCATTTCCTTTTCACTTGACCGGTGTTCCTCACTTCTAACACGTGGCTGCGCACATTGTTACTATTTCTCCAGGTACCTCTTGGCCTCTACTATTTTTTCTTCAGAGAAATCACTGTCTTATCACTTTTATATAATGTAGCTTACACAACTCTCCCCATTTAAATTCCAGATGTCACTATATTATTAGGTCCTGAAGAGACCCTGCATCATTGGAAGGGTCGAAACGCCATCGACATATAAAACAAGCATTTGCAATGCAAGAGGTCTCGCATTTATAAGAGTTTGAGCTATTGGCATTGTAAATGACAATGCTTTTTATTTAAGTTTGTTTTTTTTAAAACAGAAATAAAAGGCACTGTCATTTACAATGCTAATAGCTCAAACTCTCGCAAATGCGAGACCTATTGCATTGCAAATGCTTGTTTTAATTGGATTGTTTTATTGTCCTTCTTAAATGGCTGCTTTTCTTTAGTTAATATGCTCAGTAGTCTCTCCTTTTCTACTTTTGTAACCTCCCATGAGGACTGCCCCTGTTACATGTGCCCTTACTCTTCATGTTATTTATAACGTTGTGCGCACTCTTTTTTTATTTTTGCTTGTTTAGGCTCAGGAATTCACTCAAGCCCACACTTGCTCCCTCTCCTCGGGCGCAGCTGCCTCCTCCTCCTCCTCCTAGTTGTTTGTGTTCCCGAAGCATCTTGGGAAGCTGCCTGATACCAGGTTACTATTCCTGGTGTACTTTGTGAAATCTGAGCGCAACAAACAAAAAAAATTGAATTATTTTGGTAATTACTCCACTGCACCACTTGGTCACATGATTCAATAAATTAAAATAATCAAGTTGGGCTCTTCACTTCTATGTTTAGTAAAAACAACAGCGGCGATATGACTATCCATGTTGAAGAGGGGGAACATTCAGGCCTTTTCTATGCAAAGATATAGAATAGCAGTTGCCCGAAGGTATTGCAGTGCTTTACATGAGCACCAGTTGCATTACAGACAAGAAAATTTTTTACGGGGGTTGCCCGTAGACCCCTGATCCTGAAGCTACGATTTATTTCTTTTTAACAGGGATGGTTGCTGAAACCCTACTTTACGGACCTTGTATTCAACCCCCACCTGCTTCTTCTGCTCTTCGTGATGTTATGTTGTAGTGCAGATTGGACAGTGTCACCAGTGCTATCACTGAATCAAGCCTATCGCCATCTGCCATCAAGAAGTCTATCGGAAAGTTTTTCCTCTCTCCCACAGAAGTTTGTCCCATATTCCTTAGAGTAGATCTCGTGCAAGGACTTGTATCTCTAGCTGCTAGTCAGTGTGTGCAGTTACTTCATGCAGAGCGATGTGCGTTTAGTGAAGTCTGGTATAACCCCTAACTCTCAGCCAAGCCTGTTTTAGTCTCTCATTCTGCTCGCAGACAGCTACGTAAAATTTAGAGAAATGCAGGGTAGGAAAGTGCACGAAGGGTGGTCGATAAGGAGGCCCATTATGGTTGGCTTTTGTGAAAGCGCCACTACTTTAGCAGCGTTCCATGAAACAGTACTGTGCCAAAGTAAAACACACTTCGCCGCTTTGACCCTTCCACTAAAAGTCAGACCCACCATTTTTGAGAAGCTGGATGCACTGGATGACAGCCCGGACTCCTCTGGGTTCTGCTAACATAGTGTTGATACATACTGTCTAAATGTTTTGTGCGCTGCACTAATGTGTGGTCTTGAATTCAAAGTAGTAATTTACTGTCACATTCAGAATGGTAAGCAACACGCCAACCAGGTGAACCAGTGGATCTTAAAATATCTGTTTTGAAACATTCTTAAAGTTGTTTACCCTGCTTCACAGTTATTATTGTTTTTATTATTATTAAATTAAATGTGTAAGGCGCACAGCTACCCGGAGGTTTCCCGGCGCCAGTCGACAAATCGCAACGGAGAGGACAGCATTTACTGATTAAATAGCTAGGTCTTAAGGCCTTTGTGGAAAAACTTATGGCTGACTTCATGACGAAGTTAGTGAATTCCACAACACTGGGGCCAGATAGGAAAAGGACCGTCCACCCATACGTGATAGTTTACATCTAGGGACTAAGAATTTGGCTTGAGATGAGGATGGGAGCAGACGTGTCGGAAGATATGTCTGGGCTAAAGAGCATAGATAGTGGGGTGCTGTGCCTAGTTTAATCTTATGCATATAGCATAAGACCTTGAATTTAGTCCGGTTCTCAATCCTGAGCCAGTGGAGGTCACAGAGAGTATCTGTGATGGAGGATGCTTTGGATACATGACAGAGTAACCTAGCCGCAGAGTTCTGGACGACTTGCAATTTGCGCACTACCAACCTATTGGCTCCTAAATTTAGGATGTTGCCATAATCCAGCCTTTACATTATTAAGGCTTGGATCACAGTTCTTTGAGTGGACCCAGGCAACATCCAAAGTATTTTACGGAGCCATTTAAGAATGGTAAAGCAAATAGATGTGGTCTTAGCTACTGATGATCAGCTACAGCTGATCATCAATCACTATGCCCAGATTGCGTGCAGTTTGCACTGGTTGCGGAAGTTCACCCATTTCTGGTGGCCAATGGTGAGGGCCCCAGAGATCTTTATCTTTCCCCATGATCAAGATCTCCTTCTTTCCACCATTTAACTTTAGCCAGGTAGTGTGCATCCAACTGGCTATTTTATGCAGCCCAACCTGTAGTGATGAAACTGTGGGGGTTTAATTAGAAGGTAAAGAAAAAAGAAGCTGGGTGTCATCAGCATAAGAGAAGATAGACAACCCAGCTTCTTCCACAATGGTGGCTAAAGGGCTGACATAGAGATTGAATAACAAAGGGCTGAGGATCGAGCCCTGTGGTACTCCATAAGGAGATGCATAGATCTTAGAGCTAGCCGAAGGGGAAAAAACTTTAAAAGTCTTTCCGGTGAGGAAGCTTTTAATCCAATCTAGGGCTGAGCCAACAATCTCCAGGGACTGGAGTGCCTTTAAAAGGGTTAGATGAGACGAAGGCGGCAGTTCTTAGTAACATAGGACTCTCGGATCCGACTGCATTTCAGGAATAATTTTGTACGCACTTTTTTTTTCATTATTATTTTTGGATTAACTGTGATTATGGTATCATGGTCCCAGTTTCACTATGGTCTTGGCAGTAATCAGGATATTGCTACAATAATAACAATTACATGGTGTTTTGGCTAAAACATATAAGTTTAATACCTAGATCTTTAAAGTAGCTTTTTGAAAAGAAAAAGCACCTTAAGTACTGTTTCTTTCAGTGGAGCTCCTAAATGAGCGTTGTGCACAACCTCGTTAAAACAACAGTGTGTGAAACACACAAGGACTTTCCTTGTAATACTGCTTGACATTGTGAACCATTCCATGAACAGATTATGAACTGAGTGGAGGGAAAATGTCTGATAATCTAGTTCCCAGATTTTATTTTCACTCTACACCATTATGAAAAGATCATCCCTATTACCGAAAGACATAGAACAAGGCATTTTCTAGTAATCCTTTTGCATGAGCTACCCGAAGAAACCAGCAGAATTAGTAGCAAATCAATGTTTTTGCCTGGCTCTCCCTACAGTGCATGCCCAAATTCGAATTAGGGCTGGATGGAAGGGTGACCAAGAATCCCTGGTTTGCCGGGATAGTTCCGTTTTTCACCAGCTGCCGCGGCAGATTTCCTCAAATTTGGGTCAGGTCTCGGTTTTCAGAGATGGTTGACTACAAACACTGAAGGCAAATTATTTAATGTCACAAAGCAGTACTAGTTAGCAGTTCTTATTAAAGAGCTGTTCGAATAGCATGTTCGATGTTGGGTTTAAAAACTGACTTTTTATTTATTCCCTCAATGCCTCCTCTGTGTTTCTATATTGATAAAGCTGTCATTCTCTGCCCATTTTGTGATGGCGAATTAGCCCTTCTATTTTTTTGTGAAATATCCAGTTGTTTTGCTCTCAAATCTGGGTACCCTACTTAGTGCTGGCTTTCAAGATGGCCCGTGCACTCATAACCACCTGGAGCGAGAGATAATTAGTAGGGTATTAACCTTTTTTTAACGTTGATATATACCATTCTTGAGAAAAAAATGCCTGTATTTTACTAAAATTTTGCATAGATATTTAAATAATAATTATCTATCCATTCATTTACCACACGCATCCATTCATTTAGCTACTCACTTATCATCCATCATCCATCATTCTCCCACTTGTCCAATTATATGGCACTAACCCATCCTCGATACACAGCCACCCTCCCATACCCACTATCCATCCACCCATGGCCTGTACTCTTCCACACTGACTGTCCTTGTATCTCTTCAAAATTAACAGTCACAAACAGTGCTTAGAGGCCATTGTAGCCTGGCGAGTGCTGGGCGAGGGCATACATTAACACTTAAATAGCACCTCTAAGTACAGGCCAGGACTCCTCTTTAATAGTCTCTTATAAGGTGCCAAAAGTGAGACCAATTGGCTATGCCAATGCTTGTTTTTAGTGTGCACAGCTAACCTCCATGACTCTGCAGGGTAAGATGCGTACAGTAAACACTTTACATATCCAGCTTCTGTTTGTATATCTATCAGGCAATGAAATGTCTATTTTCTATTGAAGGTCCACACAATGCATGAAGAGAATCAAAATAGGAAATAAGCAGAACAGAGGATTTTATTTAGATCAACGGTTGTAAATGTGTTTAAACTCTGGTTATTTGGAGTGTTGTGGAGCAAGGGCACGGATCAATATTTTTAGGTATCGCCTATGTAACGCTTGAGCTGTCTCTTCGAGATAAAACTCCGCCCTTTGCCGGCTCTTGTTTTCAATTGACTCTTGTGACTGTCTTTTGTAAATGCTTTTCTTCCTTTGGCTAGTTTGCTTAGTAGTCCCTCCTTTTCTACTCTTGTAACCTCCCATAAGGACTGCTCCTCTTACATGTGCTCTTACTCTGTGTGTTTCATTCATGCAGAGCATTATTTTTTTTTTAATAAGGTGGTGTTGCAGGCACGAAGCAACCTCTTCCAGACCACACTTTCCTAACCCTAGGTACTTTTAATGTATTTTATTACTTTTGGTGCAGAGCAGCATGCCGTGCTTTATCTTGAAGTATTGCAATGTTCAACACTCCGTCCATCGGGAGGAGCCTAGCGCTTGACCAAGATGGCCGCGTGAGCTTAGAGCTCCCGAGACCCTCGCGCCCTCCGTCGACTATCCTGACCCTAATCCTGATGGTATGCATGGCACCGTGTTGCTGAGTTGTCAGGGAGGCGATTGATGCTACCCGCGGCTGGATCGCCCATCGGGAACCGGACTTATGACTGGCGAAAGATTGCGGCCTAACACCCGGAGATGCCAGGGGCTAGAGTTGGCAGGATGCCCGACTCCTAGTTGATCAACAACGGCCTGGTGAGGTGTGAACTGTCGGACGGAGGCCCTCGCTCTTTCACTTTCGGTTTCGTTCCCCTTGTCTGCCCGGACACTGTAGTGCTCTGGGTGGCTTTACAACCCCGGGGACGCTCGGTGGGCTACTTTGGCAGCACAAGGCGGACCTGCTCACTCTTTATACCTCTCTCTGAGAGGGGACGGTCTTCACTGCATTGGACTGCCTGGAGTCCATTATGTCGGGCAAGGCAGAAGGAGATCGGCTGAAGACTAAGTCCACCAGGCGGGGAACGTATTCCCAAGTCAACAGTATGGACCGCTACGCCCTCCTGAAAACATCGCCGAGTGGATTGAGCCAGGCGCCGGATGCCCAGAAGGAGGACTCGCCTGGGACACCGGAGCTCTCCCTGCAGGATGTCATGGGCGCGCTTGATGGGATGCAGACCTCGATGGGGAGGCAATTCGAGGCCCTGGCGCATAAGGTGGACGCCATCCTGGTGGATGTCAACTTGATCCGCTCGGACCTGGGCAAGACAAACGAACGCGTTAAGGACCTGGACCACAGGACCACGGGCCTCACTGATGAGGTCGCGGATCTGCAGAACGAGGTCCGGAAGCTGAGGGCCGAGAGTGACCTCGCCGCCCGCCGGCTGGAGGACTTCGAGAGCCGGTCCAGGCGCAACAACGTGCGCGTCATCGGGGTCCCGGAGTCCTCGGATGAGGCTTCGGTGGACCTGCTTGTGGAAGATTTGGTCCTCAATCATCTGAAGCCTAAGGGCCTTGGAAAGTTTTTTGCGGTGGAAAGGGCCCATAGGGTGCCGGGCGGACGGCCCAAGGCGGGTGCTCCGCCGCGGCCGATTGTCGCCCGGCTCTTTCATTTTCGAGATCGGGACGCTATCCTGCAAGCTTCGAGGGTGACGGGCCCAGTTCCCTTCCAGAATGCGTCGGTGAATTTTTATCCGGACTTCACCCAGCAGGTGCAGAGACAGAGCTTCCTGGGGGTGAAGCGAAGGCTTCGGGAGCGGGACCTAAAGTATGCCATGCTTTTCCCCGCCAGACTACGGGTGGTGCATGAAGATCGGACATTCTTTTTTGACTCTCCTGTTATGGCCGACGAATGGCTGGACGCTTTGCCCCGGCGACGGACCGGGGACGACACAGCTGAGCATGCAGACAGTGGCCGGGATGGACAGGACTGATACCTCAAAGCCGGCCTGACTTGATTTGACCATATTTGAAGATTTGAACAGAGTGCAGTAACTGTGGAGGGTTGCGGGAGGTCGAGGGGTGCTCTTTTCCTCCCTTAGGGTACTTTTTGTAGATTTTTGTTTTTGTAGGGCGACAGGCACACTGCAAGTTGGGGGGGCTTTTTAAGCTGCAGCAGGGGTGCAGGGTGGGGGGAGTTATGGGGAGTTTGAGTTTGTTGTTGGGGGGTTTATTTCTGCAAGGCATGATGATTATCCTCAGGGCTGTTCCATGGTGGCGCCTCGGGTGTGGGGTGGGCCTCTTTCCGTTTGAGGATGGGGGGTAGAGGCCTAAGTGTTATAAGCTGGAATGTTAATGGTTTGGGGGATCGCATTAAGAGGGGGATCGTTTTGCAATTTCTGAAACGCTCAATGCCAGACGTTGTACTGCTGCAGGAGACGCATCTCATAGGCAATACGTGCTATGCCCTGAATAGGAAGGGGTATAAATTCATTGCACACTCGGGATTCTCTTCTGGGTCCAGGGGTGTGGGCATCCTCGTTAGAGCATCGCTGCCTTTTGAGGTGGACTCCACCATTGTTGACGATAGGGGGAGGTTTGTGGCGGTGGCGGGGCGGTGGGAAGGAAGGACTTTGGTTTTGGTTTCGGTTTATGTCCCGCCGGCCCTGCAGGCCGCCACATTTGCTGAATTGGGCAGGGCTTTGCTGACTCTCCCGGGGGGCATGCTGGTAGTGGGAGGGGATTTCAACGCTGTGGGTTCCGGACTGCTGGATAGATACCCGCCCAGGGACACAGGGGGGGCTCAGAAATGGCTTCCAGACCTCCTAGACACGTTTGGCCTGATAGACTGCTGGAGGCTCCGGCACCCCACACAGAGTCAATACACGTTTCACTCCGGTGCGCATGGTAGCCTCTCCAGGATTGACTACCTGCTCACCCTGGCCGCCCATGCCTCGTTGATATCCGAGGCGAGGCACATGGCACGTGGTATCTCTGATCACTCGCCAGTGTGGATCCGGCTGGATCTCGGTCGGGAGGGGGGAGGGAGGGTGGCCCCCATTAACCCATGGTATTTCCGAGACCCCAAGATGCGCAGCGCCCTGGTAAAGAAGGTAGATAATTACTTTAAGGACAATCTGGGAACCGTGGACTCGGCGATCTCGCTGTGGGAAGCTTTTAAGACCGTGCTTCGGGGGGAGGCCCTCTCCCTGGTGGTGACTGCCAAGAATCGGAGGGATTGCGAAGTGCGGCAAGTGGAGGAGGAGATTGCGGCCCTTGAGGGGGATATGGAGGAGGAGGTCACAGAGTCCTCATTGCATGAGCTTTGCTTGAAGCAGGCGGAGTATAGGGACCTGGTGACGGACGCCGCCAAGACCCTCAGCAGGGAACAACAGGGCCGTCTGTATGATGTTGGAGATAAGGCAGGGAAACTCCTGGCGTGGCTGGGCAGGAGGGAACGGATCAATAGAGTGGTGCCAGAATTGATTGGAGAGGGGGGAGAGGCGATTGTGGAACCTGAAGGGATTGTGGAGTGTTTCGCGGAGTATTTTCATAGGGTTTATTCCTCTGTGTCGGACAGGCCGCCCGAAGACTCGTCTGATCTCCTCCGTGATATCGAGTTGCCCTGCCTCTCTGACATAGATAGGGACGATTTGGATGGCGACATCACGGTTGACGAGGTGGCGGGGGCGATTCGCGCGCTGAATTCGGGTAAGGCCTCTGGACCGAACGGACTGCCGATCGATCTGTACAAACTGTTCCCGGATAGGGTCGCCCCTCACCTGCGCGCCATGTTTTTGGAGGCGCGGGGAGATGGGATCCTTCCGTTGGATCAGTGCTTGGCGTCGATCGTGGTCATACACAAAGAGGGTAAACCCCGAGATAGATGCGCCTCCTATCGGCCCATTTCACTCCTCAACGCCGAGCCGAAAATACTGGCCAAACTCCTGGCTACCCGTCTGATTAGGGTACTTGGCGATCTGGTCCACCCGGATCAATCTGGCTTTATCCCGCACCGAAACACAGCATTGAACCTTAGGCGTCTTCATGGCGTCATCGCCAGGGCGGGCACGCTGCGTGAACCGGCTGTCGTGGCATCTCTTGATGCCACGATGGCCTTTGACACGGTGGAGTGGCCGTATTTATGGGCCGTGCTGGCCAAGTTTGGTTTCGGTCGCGGGTTTGTGAGTTGGGTCCGGTTGTTGTACGAGGGGCCACTAGCGAATGTTGTGGTGAATGGTCGGGCATCTACTCCGTTTCAGCTTGGTAGGGGTACTCGGCAGGGCTGCCCCCTGTCGCCTCTGTTGTTCGCCCTCGCCCTTGAACCGTTGGCTGCGTGGATACGTTGGCACCCGGATATACGGGGCCTTCGGTGGTCGCCTGATCACGAGGACCGTATTTCGCTTTATGCCGATGATATCCTGCTGTATCTTGCCTCACCAAAGAAATCACTTATAGTGGTTTGTGACGTACTCGCATCGTTCGGTAGGAACTCGGGGCTGGTGATTAATTGGGGCAAATCGTACTTGTACGTTCTTAGTGGCGAGGTCCCACCGATCCCTAGAACATGTTCGATACAGGTTGCCCAGCAAGGTTTTGTGTATTTGGGGATTTTTATATCCATGGATCCTGTTGTGCGCTATGAGAGGAACCTGCTCCCCCCCTTGGCACGTTTGAGGCGAGATGTTGAAGGTTGGCGGAGGCTGCCGCTCTCCCTTGTTGGGCGTGCGGCCCTGTTCAAAATGATGTCTCTTCCCCGCTTCCTCTACGCCCTCCAGAACACCTTGGACTGGGTACCGGCCAAATACTTTCGGGAGGTCGAAGGCCTCCAAAGGACGTTGCTGTGGGACGGGCGGCCGCGAATAGCTATTTCAAAGTTGACGCTCCCATGGTACGATGGGGGCATTGCGCTCCCAGACATCCGACGGTACTATTGGGCCACGCAGCTGAGCGCGATCAACCATGGGTTTTACGGCCCTGCCCTCAGCCCTGGGTATGCCATGGATAGGTGGCTGCTGCGCGGCGGCAACTACTACAGGGCGTTGTATTCGCGGTCCCTAGACTCGTCCCTCACGGGGCCCACAGGTGTGGCGGTGCGCGTATGGAAGATGGCGACCGACTCGCTGGGCTGGAAGGATAGGCTAACCCTCACTACCCCACTGTTTGAATCGGAAAGGTTGGGAAGACTCTGGCATACGAAGGGCTTTGATAAGTGGGATCTGATAGGTATATCCAAGGTGGGGGATGTGCTGCATAAGGGGAGTGTGAAGTCTTTCGAGGAGTTGCAGACTGAGTTTGAGCTAGGGCCTTCAGAGTATTTTAGGTATATCCAGCTGCGTCACGCCCTCCGATCAGTCCTTGTGGAGGGTGAGAAGGTGCCGGAGTCCTCTCCCCTTGAGGACCGAGTCCTTGATGGTCATATGCCCGAGAGCACGATTTCGCTCATATATAAGAAGTTGATAAACGTCCGGGCAGACTTGCTATTGGGGCTGAGAGAACAGTGGACCAGGGATGGCCTCGAGTTGGATAATGAGGACTGGCAGTCAGCGGTTTCTTCGCCTAAGGAGGTTGCGATCCCGTCGCGTCTGAGGCTGGTGCAGCTTAAAATACTGCACCGGGTGTATGTTACCGGGCCAAGGCTGGTCCACATGGGATTCTCGGAGGATGGCCTGTGCAGAAGGGGATGTGGTATGGTGGGTACTTTTCTGCACATTATTTGGGAATGTAGTGTCATTGTGGAGTTCTGGAGGAGAGTCCATGCAGTTATGGGGGAGGTGACGGGCATTGTGGTACAGCCGGAGGCGCGGTGTTGCCTCCTGAACGTCTGGGGGCCCACTGATCTCGATGAGGCGCAGACCCAATGGGTGACTCTGGGTAACATGGTAGCTAAAAGGGATATCGCGCGATTGTGGGGCTCCTCGGGACCCCCTACACTGACCGCGTGGAAGGAGAACATGGATTGGAGCATGTTTAGGGAGAAGACGGTCTACTGCTCTAGAGGTCGCCCCCGGAAGTGGCATGCCATCTGGGGGCGGTGGAACCAATACAGGGGGGGAATATGTCTTGCCCCGGACCTGGAACCTCCCGAGGCACAGCTTTCCCCCTGACCTACCTTCCAGCACATTTTGGTTTTGGTAACCGTTCTGGGCCTCTGCTGTCCCCCTTTTTCCTCCGCACACAGTCTGATACTTAGTAGATGAGTGGGGTCCTGCCTCCCCTGGGGGCTTTCGCCATGGGATTTCAATGTTCTGCCTTGCTGGGGTTTGTTGTGTGTTTTTTCTGTGTTTATTTAAAATTGGACCTTTGCATTACTCATTGTACTGTATCGGGGACACATTACTGTATTTAACTTGCAATGCTGCCGAACCTTCGGGCTGTCGGCTGAATAGCTGTGTCCTGAATTTCGAAATAAAGGTTTTTAAAAAAAAAAAAAAAAAACACTCCGTCCATCATTTTCTTTGGTTTTTGCTTTGTTCGCCATAAGTTGGCAGGGTATGCTCAGACGTGAGTCCCTTGCTCACTTTGCCACTGGATTCAAGCAAGCCTGGCTGAAGACGGCTGAAATGCCAGAAACCGGTCCTAGGAAGCTTGTTTCCGGTCCAGGGAAGACGTGGCTTGGCAGTTCGGGCTGGACTGTTCCCATGAGGCACAGGGTCAGACTGATTTGCATATGGCCATGTCTGAACTGGGGTGGCAGAGTGGGCTAAAGAACGGTGATGGATTAAACCCAGATCAGTTGACTGGGGGTGAGTGCTTGCAATGTTCAACACTCCGTCCATCATTTCCTTTGGTTTTGCTTTATCTTGAAGTATAGCAGCTGCTCCTTTGTTTTGTTCGGCACGGCGTGGCTCGCCCACCTCCATTTCTTAAATAAATAACTTAAAAAATACTTTTACTCACAGTGTAGCACGTGTTTCACGAGCCCTGCGCTTTTCTTTTACTTGCAGCTTCTGCGCTGTATCTTCCAGTGCGGTGACCTCCTTCCCTCCACAGAACAAAACCTTGTCTATTTTACACTCCTCCCGCCCGCTGCCTGCTTATGGAGACTGCGCCTTTAACTTCAGGCGGCCGCTCTGCTTGCTATAGATGCACCGCAGCCGCCATTTATTTCTTTTGTTGCTGCACAGCATTTTTGCAGAAATGTATGAAATAGTGTTTTTTAATTAGTTACTTGCTTTTGTTGCAGCGCAGCTTGCCAGCATTAGTCTATAAATGTTTCTGTTGCTGAACACAATCCCTCACAGGGTGTCATACCTTATGGGGCCAAAAGAGGTCCCAAGTGACACCTAGTGATAACCTGTGTAACTGCACCCTTTAACTGCTTCATGCACACTAAACAAGTAAATGTTGCTGTACTCACAATAATATGCTGCATAGCTAAATTCTTCTAAGGTCGCAAATTCGAGACCTATTGCATTGCAAATGTTTGTTAAATTATCGTGGGAAACAGTCAGTTAACAGCAGTGCAAGCAAAAACAAAGTTGGAGACTAACTAGCACCAAGGAGAAATGAGCAGACTAAACGTGCTGGGTGGCTCTTCTGCCATCATTAAGTATGTGTCTGTAATATTATGCATGCCAGCATTCCACATTTATAAGCCAGCGATGTTCATATTTCTTTAAAACAACTTCAGATCTTTGTAACTTTTTCCTTATATGTACGTGGCAGAGAGCCTAAATCAGTCTATATAAATTATTGTTGCACACCTTATGCTTAAGAAATGTTTAAGATGCTCTTGCGTTTGTACTGCAGATTTTTTTTTTAAAACAAGCACTGGCAAATCCAATAGGTTTCGCCAAAATCTATTGGCTTTGTCAATGTTTTTTAAATGATGCAGAGCACCACGAGCTGCTGTGCAACATGGCTAGAAAAAATAAAAAACTATTACGCAGCCAGCACTGACTCTGTTATTTTTAGGTCTCGGCTCGAACGCTGCGCTTGCGCAGTCTCGCTCTGAGATTTAATGTTTTGGAGAAGAGGGGCTTGCACCCGCCCCTCTTCTCCCCTCTTCTCCATTGGCTGGCCTCTTGAATGCTGGCCAGCCATTGGAGAAGAGCTTCGTCACTCCGAACAGGCCCCGTCCTTTTCGGATTCGGGGGCGTGTTTTTTCATTACTTTTCGATGGGCGTGTCTAAACGCCCCCGAATCCGAAAACACGCCCCCGAATCCGAAAATGCCCCTGCCTTTCTCCGAGGCATTTCTGCTTCGCCTCGGAGAAAGGCAGCAAGGCTCAGCTCAGGGCACCGCAGTCTGCCACATTTCCAGCTCCCAAGCCACTCTTCGAGCCTCCGCCGCGGCACAAAAGGCAGATCCCTTCTACGTCCGTGCACGTGAAACACTAATGTTAGCGTTACCGCCTGCAAACTCCTCTTTTAAACTTCTTGTCGCGTTCGTTGAGAGGAAGCCGTTAGTCCTGTTAAGCTCTCTTGCAAAATGGGGAATTATAAGGTCCGCATTACAATCCGTCGCCGCCATACAACAAATCCACATGCGGCACAACGGGCAACTGTACCGGCGGTCCAATACACTCCGAAGTACTATGGGGTGGGTGGGGGTATCTCACATTCATCCAACCGCAAAGCGTGAAGCGCAGTCGCCTCACCCCGTCCACAAATCACGGCGTTCCACGGTGGGATGGCGAGTCCCTTTACATCAACCAATGCTGTCTCCTCATACACCAAGCAGCAGGCCGTGGACTCAATTTTGTAAGGTAAAATTTTATTAGGCTTAGACCCAAAACACTCTACGCATTTCGTAGTTAGAGCTCCTTGCTCACGAGTAACTGTGTTTCTGCACATCACTGATTTAAATAAAGTGACACGTGATCGGACCAAGTTAAAGAACAGAGTAAAAAGACTCAATCTTTACAAGTTACAGAACTTGAAAGTTGAAACCCAATGTCTTCATAATTTCATTATTTTGCCTAAGAGGCATGAAGTAATTTATCATAATCATCATATACATTAATTTGAACATTTACCCAATTGCAGTGAGAAGGCGTTTAATTACGATCGCGTGTCCGGCCACGTACTAAACTCCACCGGCAAAAACTTTATTGATTTTTCTTTTGTGAACACACCAAACATGCCCTTCAGTTTCACGGTTCTATTTACATTACAGATCCATACAGATCCAAGCCATACTGCAACGAGTATTCCTGCACGTATTTTTGTGCGTACCAAAATGGCCTGCGTTATGTTGCAGACAATCAAGCCCCAGTGGGCACATATTATCTAGATACTCACATAAAACAATTGATTATAGTTCAAAAAAAGGGGGGGGGGTTCAATCATCCTAGTGGGCTACCTCAAAGGGTACCAAAGTAATCCAGTTTTACACATACGATCAATAAAACAGGATTGCACTGACTCCTCAACAGTGGGTGTGTTTTTCGTTGCAATATATCTATTGCATATTAGATGGTGACCAAGTCTGTCTAGAAGCAGCATCAACACCATGGACAGGGTAGCACCTACACCGTATCGGAACATGGGTGTTTGTGTGTATTTTAATTTTACAATAATTAAAGTATTGTTTCTTTTTTTTATTATATATTTTTTTAAATCAATATTTTAACTAATTTAAATATAATGCTGAATAATGCTGAATATATTGGAATATTTCAATACACTTACATATTTTGTGAAGATAGTCTTCTCCCCAATAGTTTTTCGATATTTTTTTGTTTATATTTTTGTTGCAATATTTGTGTATTGTGATATTTATGTTCCCAATATTTTTCACACTGGTGTCAAATGGAGCCACATTTACTCTAGTTACCTGGCGTGAAAGGGCAGCGGTGCTCCACCATTCGTCTTAAACTATTTTTATTAGCCTCATAATTTGAGTCTAATAATATGTGTGCGTTTTCTTGTCTTCATGTCAGAATATGAAGTACAGGACTGGACAAAGCTTGCTAGGCTGAAAATCTCAAAGGGTAGCATTTCACACCAAAACTCGGACTCAGGTAAACTTAATGCACGGGCAAGCAATAACTTGACACAGATTTGCTTTTAAACAGCCTATGAGATGGTCGAGTTTTGGCTCCATTGGTTCCCCCCCCCTCCCCCCATCTTAAAGGGATCTTCCGGAAATTTCTAAGAAATCACAAGTCAGCCCCCCTACATTAAACGCAGGCCAGTGAATGCACTATTTTATTTGGACAACCCTACATAACTTGATAGAACTGCAGATGTACAAGTAAGCCAGCTAATTTCCCCTGAAATGTCTTGCAAGGCAAATAAACGTCTTAATATTAAAAACCCGAGGTCAAGCACATTAATAGGAATAGTTTGTTTAGCCGGACACTAAATAATGCACAGAAAGCTCAACACTGTGGACCCTTATAAGTATGTGGGAGTTCTATTTAACAATAAGTTACATTTTGACAAACATATGCAGTATGCTTTGAATCAAGAACAAATATCCCGTTATGGTCTTTTCCGATTTAACCAACACTATGCAGGCAAATGGTTGTTCCATTTTTAAGACTATTCTTCTAAAATAAATCCCATTCTGAATTACGGTAAAGCAGGAATAATACTGGGTAAAGCCTCCGATTTTAAAATATATGGTATGGATGAAGGGTACTTTGCCAAGTCTTAGGCCTGCCCAGTGCGTCAGTCTCAAAACAACATTCAGAGGCCCCAGCACTTTAAATGGAAGTTGGCTTAAACTTTTTTTAATTTTTGCTAACTAAAGAGGAGAATGTACGTATAGCTAGGCAGTGTCTGTTAGATTTGGGTAAAAGTCAGAGCAACTACGTTTGCAAAATGAGGAAAGCAGTAAAAAGGCTGCTCAAAAATGATGATATGCTTAACATGTTACAAGAGTTTCTGCATGGTAACCCAGGCTTATTGATAACAAGCATTTACAATGCAACGGTCTCGGCATTGTTAAAGATAGAGATATTGGCATTGCTCATGACAATGCCGTTTCTTTAAATGTTTTAAAAACATAAACAAAATAATGTCATGAGCAATGCCAATAGCTCAAACTTTACCAATGCCGAGACCATTGCATTGTAAATGCTTGTTTACTTTAAGCCATGGCACACCACAGTCTGCGCTGCAGTGCATGTAAAAAAAACAGTAGGGACTGTGACAAGAGGGAGAAGTGGGGGAAACACAATAGAGAGCGGGAGAGGAAGTGTGAGATACAGGAGGTTAGAAACAACAGGAAAGCCGGAGGGGGCAGGATTTAAAAACAAAGGAAAGTGGTTGGTTGGGTTAAGGGAGAGCGGGTGGAGGGCGGGGAGTGGGTGTTAAAAGAACAACGGTGAGCAGTGGGCTTTAATAATAACAGAGATTGTGGGGAGCGTGGGGGTGAAGGAGAGGTCTAGGGGCCGATAATGCCATGGACAGGGACTTGGGATGTTATGGGTATCGATGGTTGGGGCAGATAGAGTTCAGATACTGATGATGCACTGGGGTCTAGGGCAGAGGCGCTGGGAAGAAAATTACTTGGGTCAGACTAGAGACAGGAGATGGCCATGGGCAGATGATGTCAGGGGCAAATGATGTTTATATACAGGTGACGTCCAAAAGCAGGTAATAAAATGGGCCAATGGTGTCAGGGGCAAATGTTCATACATGGCACGTAATGCCTATTCCCAGGACCGGGTATTGCCCCACCTGATCTCCCCTTTGACGTTGCAGAAGCCCCGTGGTTATGTGGGGCTATGGAGGCAATCCAGGGGTGTGGTGGAAGTGGTGAAAGTGTTTGTTTCTGGGGCTCGGGGTGCGCCTCTGTGTACAGTGTAAACAACGGCTTGGTGTGCTGCCTGGGCCGACGGCAGTGTTTGTGTGCAACAGGTACATCTCAGGCCGCCCCGGGTGTCATCCCTGAGAGGGGTGACAAAATGGCAAAAATATGTGTTTTCAACACATATTGTTGCCATTTTGTCAAGCCGGTGGTGACAAGAAATTTTCCACACCGGGTACCACCTGACATTGCTACGCCACTGGTGCTGTCAGGAAACAATGACCCAAGTCACGTAAGCACAGCTTAGGTGGTCAATGCTCCTGCTTCAGGGATCTGTTCATGACATGCAGGTCACCAGTTTCAGCCACTGTAATACAGTTCAGTGAATGAATACATCTCCTGAAGGCATAAATGCAACCAGCATTGAGGCTTTATGAAGTGTGGTACTGACTGAGTGAGCTCCTCTACGTTCCAACTTGCAGGTAACATGGAATTCGTGTTCTAAAAGACAGTACACTGGAATAATGCACCTACTGCAGACGTGTGCAATGTGCATGCTTTCAGGATCTGGATTCGCCTTCGGGTCACAGGTTTCAGTTTCCATAAGAGACATTTGTGGGTTAATACAACACCAGCTGCAGTCATCTGTGCTACCCTAGTGCCGCTGAATAAAGTCCTGTGCCCCGAGCCAAGAGAGCTGCAATGATTGATTCCCAAATGCTGGAAAACATGTAGTGCATTCTGTTACAGCACTTAGAAACTCAAGAGTATTATGAATGTTTCATTATAAATATGTATAATACTGAATGAATGGAGGACACTGTAGAGTAGAGAGACGAAGTATCAGAAGGTTAGAGAATCCCAGCCCAGGCCACCGGGACAGCACACACGGCGGGGGACCCGGATTCACTGCCATGGCTTATCCAGTGTGTAAATTGCTCCACTGCCCCTTAAAGTATATTGAAGGTGATGGCGCAAAAAGAGCACCTGCAGGAGCCAGCAGTGGAAGGACACTGGCAACCGAAAGAAGTAATTGGTCCAGGCTCCCAGGGAGACACAGACTCAAAGCCCATGAGGAAAAAGGAGGCGAGGAGGAGGTGCTGACCAATAGGAAGCAAGGAAATGAGAATGACGTGAGAGCCAGTCAATGGTAAGTATAGTGACACGGGAGCAAGCCAATTGTAAGTAAAGGTAAGTAATGGGTGGGCTCTAAGCCTCTTTTAATATTTTTAGGTCGAGCCTGGGCAGCACAGGCGCTGCTTTGCGAGGCATGCTGTATTCAGTATATGGGCTAGCAGGGACTTTGGACACGCCCACCGCTTTTGGTTGGTTAGTTTGCCTGCTTTTTAAAATTCCTTTTCTCTGGTTGGTTAATATTGTGCATCTGTCCCGCCTTTCGTTGCTTGGTTCCCTCCCAGCGAACATCACGCACAAAAGCAGTGTCCATCCATGTCCTGCTGGTAAGATCAAGATTAAACAAGCATTTGCAATGCAATAGGTCTCGCGTTGCTGAAAGTTTGACGTATTGGCGTTGCAAATATTAATGCAACGCCAATAGCACAAACTTTCAGTAATGCGAGCCCTATTGCATTTGAAATGCTTATTTTTCAATACAAGAGATTTCGAAAGCACTGTGCAAGCGAAACGTAAAAATGTAATTTGCCGCTGCATAAAAAGCTCAGGCTCAAGACATGTTGTACTGAAGTGCGCTGTAGGGAGTAGGCTGAAATATGTACAGCACTCCAGACACATTTTGTCAGTCAATTGTTTTGTGTTAATTGTAATCCCAATCATCACATTACACACGCAGCAATACAATTACCAGTATTCAAGAAACAAGTTTAGATTACATGAGATACTGTTGTACAGAAAAGGGAAAATTGAGAGAGCTGAGGAGGTTGGCCCTCGGACCAAACACAGGTGTTAAGTTTCACTGCAGGCACCATGGAAAAGGGATGCTTGAGGATGGGATCCATTCCTTGAATATGTTTTGTTACGACTGTAAAAACAAGCACAGAAAGTATTATGCAGATAATGTAAAGTGAATGTCTTGGTCATAGCTTTTGGAGTTAAATCAGGATGCAGTATCGGGCAAGAGCCACTTCCTTTCAAGTGTCTCAGAAAACATTTTCTGAATACCTTACAAAATGCTTGCCTGCTCTCCCCATAATCTGAGACAGAGGCTAGTAGGGAGACGAAGGGAAGCATATGATGTTCAGCCCCATCAGATAGTTTGGCACCTACTTGAGAACCTTAGTCGAGGCCCAACTAGAGTTGCAGAGAACTTGCATCTCTTCCCACCCTATCTGTGCTAAAAAAAATAGATGTAGAGAGAGGAGAGAAAGACAGTGTATGAAAGGATTCTGATGAGATAATGGCAGGACATATGGTTTATCTTTGCTGTTCTGTGCTCTTCATAAGGCAGGCATGGGGAAATGATAAATAAGAGAACCATGTCCTTCTTGTCAGTGTTGGTGGTAGATATCTGTTCTTCGCCAACTGGAGATGTCTTCTTCTTTCTTTCCTCGTGGGTTCAAAGGCGAGCCAAGATGGTCATGATTACTGTCACTCAGAAAAACATGAAGAATGTATCAGTGGAATTGGTTGTCAAGAATGCAGGGGGGGGGGCCTAAAAAAAGGAGTTTCCTTTCACCGTGGTGTTATCTTAAGGTTCTAATGACCAAGCAGTTTCTCTTTGGTTCAGTTGTTCTATTGGGTGCAGCTGCTGATCTTTCACCTTATTGGCACCTCTCTTGCGGCTTCCTGCATTCCTCTCTTCTTTCTCCCACACTGTTGCTCATCCTTCTCCCTACCTGTTGGACATATCTAAGCCTTTCACCCCATTCCTGCCCTCTCTGTGGAGTGCTATCGCACGGTGTCATTTTCACCTGGTCCAGAAGTGGCATGCAGGCGTCCTGTGCTGATGTTTTCCAAAGGGAGATGAGTTCCTGGGCTTTCTCATGTCGGTAGAGGTAGATGACTGGTGCTCAGAACTAGTGGGGGAGTCAATTAGGATCCCTGTCATTGAGGGTTTCTGACAGTGTATCTAGCGCAATACAGGCTCGGACGCTTCAGTGGTGACTTCTCAGCACTAAGAAAGGTAGGTTCCTTGTTGCAAAATCTTGAGGGCGAAAATTCAGTAGCAAAGGATACATAGCAAAAACCTTCCTGGTTACTTTTGATATGTTTCTTTGAAGGGGCAATAGCTTGCATCTTTTTCTGCTGCCGAAACCTCTTCATAATGAAAATATCTGAATATAATAAAGTGCCGCAAAATGCCAAGAAAACGAAATTGTGTGCCGCAAAATATGCAATTCCATGCCGCAATACTCTGGGGGGGGGGGGGGGGGGGAGGGGGGTCTGCAAAAAACAAACCTACACAAAAGTGTTAGCTTACCTTTGTGAATCAGGCCCTGTGTGTCCACAAACTGCACTGAGCAAATTCATATAATTCATAGCTTTTTCAAAGTTGCAACTACTTTATGAGCAAATTACGAGTTACTTACCTTCGGTAAAAATTTATCTGGTAGAGACGTTGTCTAGCCGCAGATTCCTTAACTTAGAATATCCCCAGGCATCAGACTGGATCCTGAAATGTTTTTGCAGCAGCACCTCTGCGCGCCGGGGGACGGCGCCACACGACCCCACCCTGACATCGTCCACGTACGTGACGTCAGCGAGGTCATATAAGTCCCTCCCTGCACGCTGACGTCAGTTTTCTTCGGAGAAACGTTTCCGCGGCACAACGTGGAGCCACCAACAACAAACTGTGAAAGTATGGGAACAGTGTGCGAGGGATGAAAAATCCATGAATAAAGAAGGAGGATGGTGCAAGACACCATCGTAAAAGACAGAATTACACTACCTACATAGAAGTGAAAAAGCTGTGAGAAAGAACCCCACAAGTTAAGCGAAGACCCTTCCCAAGCGTAACAAGGGAAGAATATCTGAACAGATAGAAATAGTCTGTCATTACCATGTAGAACAACAGACAGAAATAGACTGTCAATACCAGGTAGAACTGTGCCGTCTAGCAAGAACGGAGCACAGAGAGAACAACAGTCCACCGCCGGAAGGTATGAAAAGACTGGCACTACCCCTACAGTAATGGAGGTCTGAAACAGAGGTCAACAGATCCCCAAAGAAGACGACTGTAGAGGAGACCAGAACCCTGAGCCAATTGAGAAGGCGGGAGTGAGGGAAGGCAGCAGGATAAGAAAAGAAAAGGAAGATGAATCTCCTGGTGAAGGTTAATGAGAAGTCATCATTTTAGATGTAAGAAACCCCTGAGAGGGAGTCAGCTGTATTATGGCAACTCTCAAAGGGACGCAACAATGTAGCACCTGTGAGAGAAAAACCAATGGCAACTGAAAGAGGCCAGTGGAGAACCCCACTTGGCAAGATTTTCGCAGAACAGGGAGGCTGGGTGGGCGTTAAGGAATCTGCGGCTAGACAACATCTCTACCAGATACATTGTTACCGAAAGTAAGTAACTCGTACATCTGATAGAGACATCTAGCCGCAGATTCCTTAACTTAGAAAAGATACCACAGACATACTCCAAAGGGGAGGTGGGTCTGCGACAGAACAACATAAAGCGCCAAGCACTTGAGCCGGCAACAGAGTGACGGACAATGGGGAAGGCTGTGGTGGAACAGCCATACAGCAACCCACATAGCTCAGAAGAGAAAACGATAACAGGATGTAAGACATCCCAAAATGCCAGAATGGCGCTACACCATACCTGTATAAGCATGGGAGGTAGAAACGGCATCAGCCATATACCAGAACAAAAGAAAGAGAGAGGAAGAAGGACCACTCTCAGCTTAATGGCGCAGTATGTGAACACCGACCAAAGGTTGAGAAGAAACATGAAGAGATGCAACCAGAGCCTACCAGGCTAGCCCACGAAGGAAGGCTGGAGAGGCAACAGCCAAGAACGAAAGGTCAAGAGTAGAAATCAGCTATGTTTTTAGACTTGCAGGCGGAGACAAGAAACACGCTAAGTGCACACCCAGTCCCAAAAGGGGGAACAGGGGCGAACAGTAACAATCTTAAGCACGCTGAGGCAGGCCACCACAGAAAGATGCACAGAGCAAACAGCCACAGAGACCATAAGGTGGCATAGCTAAAAGAAGCATAAAACAGCCAAAGAGACCATAAGGTGGCGTAGCTAAAATAAGCATAAGGCTTTTCGACCAGGCAGCTGGAAGACCAGGGTGAGAATCAACACACGAAATACAGATATGCAGGGTGCAGACCTAGGACTTCTGACATCAGAAGAGCCGTCCCACATGCCCAGCTGATATAAGATAGGGTGAACTTAAGAAGGAGGCACATCCAAAGGAAGGTGCAGCAGAGGCACCAAAGTGCTAAGGCGTAGAAACTGAGGGAGAATCTCAGAAGTTCAGACCACACCCTCCGACTGGAAGGAAAGTACGGACCAGACCTTGCGGCCTCGAAGAGAGGTGAAGAGTTAGGAAGAAGAGTACCCATGGAACTCGTATATATACATAAATACATATATATAGTAAAAACGGGTAAAACAGCCACGACTATGCAACATGGTTGTTGAGGAACATGCCTGGTGCAGTTATGGCAGATGGAAGCTGCCTTTAAAGCATGATGAATACCCCGAAAAAACTCCCAAGGAGGAGAATGAAGCAAATAAGCAAGATGACCCGCAAGGAAGACGCTGACCAGCCGAGTCGACATGAGCATCAAACAATAAAACCCCATCAAAGGGTAAATCAACAACTCTCTCCCGGATATTCTCCGGGAAGACGCTATACCGTAACCAAGCATGGCGCCACAAGGCGACTGAACCAGCCATAGCCCGGCCTAAGGAATCAGCAGTGTCCAAGGCGGAGCGGATCGTTAACTCAGCAAGGTCATGGCCATCCCGGAGAAGATGAAGGAG
Source organism: Triturus cristatus (assembly GCF_964204655.1). Classification (NCBI taxonomy): domain Eukaryota; kingdom Metazoa; phylum Chordata; class Amphibia; order Caudata; family Salamandridae; genus Triturus; species Triturus cristatus. The sequence continues at coordinate 263,182,219 of NC_140585.1, forward strand.
GTCAACACGAGTGCAGAAGGGGTGCAATGGGTCGTAGAGGGGGACCCAGCCAGGCCGCACCCTAATGATACCATATCTCCGACGTCCCTGGAGGGCAAGGGCTCATTTGACGCCGGGGGCAAACCCACCGGCAAGTCCGTCGGAGACCGCACAGGTAGCGGAGGCCCCGAGAACGCCCCAGAGACGGGAGAGGACCCAAGGGAGGCCTGCAAAGCCGTGGCATAGGCCTCCATTTGGGCCCTAGTCGCCCCCGCACCCGGGTAGGGCGGATAGAGGGGGGACGACTGTCGGGGGCGCACGTCTGGAATGTTCCAGGAACCAGTGCCCCTGACAACAGATGAAAGTGAGGTCGAGGACCTCGGCGACATGCACCGCGGCTTACCAAGAATTGGTGAACGACGATCCCGGGCCCCAGAGGGCGATCGGCGGCGGAACTGCGTTGAAGAGGCCGGGGGACGAGACGACTCCGACTGGGACAGCCGTGCCGAAAGAAGCTTCATCTGGCGCTCCCACCGGGACTTCGGCTTAAGGTGTTGGCAGGCGTCGCAGTCCGTGGAGTCGTGGTGCTCGCCCAGACACCACATACAGATAAGATGCGGGTCTGTCGTGGATGTTTGAAGCAAACAGGAAGTACATGGTTTAAAGCCCAAAGGCATCGCACACTGTTCCAAACTCGAAGCGTCGAAAAAGGGCCTGAAAACAGGCCAGAGGAACCGCTCACTCCGGATCCGCGTTGCACGCGGAAAAGAAGGAAACTGACGTCAGTGCGCCGGGAGAGTACAGTTTGTTTGGATATTACACACTTTAAGACCAGCGCCAAGAGACCATCTGGGGTAGTTTCCATTACAGAAGTGAAGTCAGTCAGTTAGTTGAGAGGTCCTGATATTTTTTAACAGAAATTTTGTTTTGCATTAACAAAGACATTCAGATAAGGAAATTGTTTGGTCAACCAAGAGCTTTCCTAGAAGCCCAGCTAACTAAAAGGTAATCCGGCTATCACATGAGACATTAAAGAAGCAATGGCTACAGATATGGGGATGTTACAGTGATTTCTACCCACCCTTGCAGAGAAGGAATTTGCCAGTCAATATCTTATGTGAGGTAGACAAGACACATAACTAGAGACCAACACTCCAAGTGAAATCAGGTTTATTCTGGTAGACCCCAGGCAACCAGCTTTTTAAAAAACAAATTTGGCGTAATGTTTGGCAGATGCCTCATCTAATAAGACATTGGGATCAAAGTCACTTTTAGTCCTCGGCTTTCTTTACAGACTGGCATTACCAGGCGTCCACTGTGGAAGCTGGCATAAGCACTTTAACCATACAATGTTGGAACAGAACAGAAACAAATCTAAGCCTCGGAGTGTTCATTTTGGTTGTGAAGAATTACTGGAACTCCGTTAGGGGCTTGAGCAGTAAATGCTTTAAAGTAACAAAAGAAAACAAAAATGTGTTCTTACCTGCACTATATCATATGAGAAATTATATCATCTATTAGAACATTGGAACGTTGGCAGCTCCATTGAAGACAATGGAGCGCTCCGGGCTAATACTGGCCGGTATAAGCCCGGAGCACCAACATTCCAATGTGTCTTTGTTCACAGCTCTGGCTGTGAACAAAGACTTCAGGGAGCCTGAGGGGATTTCAATCCCCTCGCGCTCCCTGAAGGGCTTTGTTTTGGTAGAACATTCTGCCCTCTAGTGGCAGAATGTTCTAATAGCCTTATAGCCCTTCGTAGCAGGGCTATACCGCTGTTAATGGCCCGCTGCTGTTGTTAAAGTCCCTCGCCTTCGGCTCGGGCCTTTAACGCTGCAGCGGGCCATTAACAGCTGGTATAGCCCGCTACGGCGGGCTATAAGGCTATATTATATCACTGCTGACATTATGTATGACATCAACAATAGTAACAGCTATTGCATCATAGAACAATTGGAGAGACAATGGCGCAGGACACAATTGCTATCGGACAAGGACGCTTATAGAGCACTGTTAACGATTTATTACATCAAAAGAGCTCGGAATTGTCATATTTCCAACCAAATTAAACAGGCTGGCAACTCACCTAAAGAGGTATTTAAAGTGCCCAATGCCTCTGCCAACCCCGTGCTCACTAACAAGAAATTCCTGTATCACAAGCACTATGTGACTCTCTCGCTAATCATTTCAATGATAAAGTAAAAGCAATCGATCACAACTTTCCAAGCTCGTCTGTCCAGGCCTGTGAGGCGACTGCTCTGAATTCACCTCCCTCTAACTGTGCCACACACTTGGGCAAGTTCAATAACTTCTCTAACGACGCAATTCAGATAGTACTTGCCACAGCTAAATCGGGATCGCCCTTGGATATCTGCCCTCCTAGGGTCTTTGCTGTCCTATCCAATCAGCTTGCTCCTGCCGTATGTTCGCTATTTAATCTGTCTGTTAATACAGGCCAGATTCATTTGGCTTGGAAAGCGGCTAGGGGTATGCCATCCAAAAGAAAGCAAACATGCGGCCCACGAACCTTACTAGCTACTGACCGATTTCATTGCCCCCCTCATTTGGTAAGCTGTTAGAAGGTCAAATTAATAAGCAATTTATGGATTACCTTGAGGCCAATATGATTCTGGACCCGTCACAATTTGGGTTTCGACATTTTCCCAGCACAGAGGCTGCCCTGGGAGCGGTCACTGACCACATCAGATGTTCCCTTGGTGCCAGCATTGCCTCCTTGCTCCTGCTGCTGGGATTATCCACAGCATCTGATACTGTTTCTCATCCCAGGCTGATTCATAGGCTGCAGGAGGTGGGAATCCAGGGCTTAGCATTACAATGGCTCAAGCATTTTCTTAGCAACAGAATTCAAACCCTTACTTTGGGCCTTTATAAATCCCGTACCAGGCTATTGGACAAGGGGATGCCACAGGGCTCCTCTCTCAGCCCTCCCTTATTTAATATCTATATAGCCCCCCTTGCCAAGATCATTAAAGCCTTCGGATTTGAGGCAATATCTTATGCTGGTGATACACAGCTAATAACCTCCTTCCATGAAGATCTGGCCAAAGCCAAAGAATGTTTTTCAGCCGAGATGAAGGCAATTGCTGATTGGATGGCAGTTAATTGCCTTCAGTCGAATGCTGGTAAAACTGAAATCATGTTGTTTGGCAAGGCCCAACTGTTTTGGTCCTCTGACTGGTGGCCTTCAGAACTTGGGGCCCTGCTCTGAGCCCCAAACAAGTAGTCTAAAACCTGGGTGTAGGAGAGTAGGGTCTGCTTTCTATGTTCACCCCCACTTTTTGCTTTTGCTCCACTGGTTTTCGACTTAGATGTGGCTGTGGGCCTGCTAATCAGACCCACAGCCCAGCTGTTCTCTCTCTAAACTATTACTATGTACTTTAGGTGCATAACCCAATTGGATAGGATCACCTTATTGGCCCCTGCACAGTGTACCTTAGGTACCCAGGGCATAGGTGTACCCTAGGCCTACCAGGGGCTGCAGCATGTATTATGCCACCCCTGGCCTGGCCTTCTATTATGACACAACTGGCTGATCACTTACCTGGGGCAAGGTCGTGTAATCACCCCTTGCTTAGGTGTAGTATTCCTATACCTACCTTATATATAGACACATGTGTACCTATCAGCCACTCCTATGGCAGGCCTTAACAATCCTGGAGGCAGAGTGCTTGGTAACATGTGAGATGGTGCTCTAGCATGAGCTGAGCCTGTCTGCAGCTTTCGGAACCATGTCCTTATAGCTGTTCTATGATATAGCCTACCACATACTCTTAAAGTACCTTATAATCTTAAACGGTTATGGTAACTATGGTTTGGCTTTATCGAAACATGTAGTGTAAGGTGTCTAACACTTTGGAATAATAACCCCATACCATTTCTGGCAATGAGGATATTATTCCTCCCTTCTAGAGGGAGAAGACATGTTGAAACCTACTTACCCGGTTAAAGTTAACCAGAGCCCCAGCATCACAAAATGAATGCTGCTGCCACAGACACAAGTCTGACCTCCTGCTGCTGGGAGTCCTTCCAGCGAGGGAGGCTTGGACAATAGGTTTCCTGCCTCGGGAGGTGCGAGCACCACCCTAGACAGGATTTAGTGTATTGGGGCAGGGAGGGTTGAATGAAACGAGACACTGCCTGGGGCACACAAGGTGTCCCATGCATAGTCCAGTTCAAACCGGTGCTGGGGCACTCCAGCCCCAGCTCTGGCGCGAAACTGGACAAAGGAAAGGGGGTGTAGCCACTCCCCTTCCTGGTCCCACCCATAGGAGGGTCCTTGCAGGTAGCCCAGCCCACTAGCCCAGTATATTAGTAGCTAGTTGGGCCCTGCTAGATTAGATTAACCTGAATCTGCAACTTGAACAGAAACTCTGGACCTTCGACATTCGACCTCAGTAAGAAGACTGAAGAAATCTCCCTTGTGGCCAAGGAGTGACCACCCTGGGCAACCAGGCACCATCCAGCGACCGCTGCTTGCTTTGCGACTGAATCCTACGAGGGACGACTGCAGAGACTGACCAGCGCCGAGACTTCCAGACACCTCTGAACCAGATCCACATCTCCAGCGAAGCTGAGACCCGTGGAGGCGACGAGGGACGTGGGACCGGCGACTTGGGAAAAGTGGCTAGTAACTGACTAGCGCGACTTCTGAGGTATCCTCGAGGCTGTGCTTGGGGAATTGAGAAGCCCCACTCCCGAGCACCATCTGCAAAGAAGATCAGCTCCCCACACTTCACGTGTTCCGCGTGGGGCCCTTCTGCACCTGTGTTGCTCGACGTGTTGTCCGGTTGCTGGCCCGTTGGCTGGTAGCCTCCGTGACGACGAACCTTTACTTTCAACTTGCTGGTCCGGCTCCTCCAGACTGGCACCCGCTCCTCTGTGAAAGAGAAGCATCCCAGACCTTCCTGGTCTGCACCAGAAGCAAGTCCTCCATCCTGCGTGGGTTCCGCTTGCCAAGACTTGTTGGGTCCTGACTCGACTTCGACGCCGCCGACAGCAAGAGCCTTCGTGGGACAGCTCACCTCCTGGTCCTGGTCGTCCTCGACGTCTCCTGGTACCCGTGGCTGCTGCGACAAGCTTCACCTCTTCACCTGCATCTTCATGACATCGCCTGGTTCCTTCCCGGCTCCTGGCTGGTGACCTAGACTCTGTCCCTTCTGCTTGCAGGTTCCTTCCTTCTTGATCCCCACCTTGGGATCCACCGGACACTCGTCACTGAGTGCCTGTCAGCAACTTTCCTTCAGGCATCCATAGAAGTCCACGATGAAACCCGACGCAAGTTCACACCTATGCACCCGCAGCCCGTGGGCTAGGTAACTAGGGTACTTCGGTGCTCACAAGGGTATTGACTATCCTAGGGTCTAGTTTCTCGACTTTCTAGCTATACCAGAAGTGTCCTAAAACTGCTTATTTCTAACTGCTAGTGATTCTATCGACTTTTACGCATTACGCGTGAGTGTTTCCACTCTGCACCTGAATCCCGTGGGCCTCCCACTTCCTGAATGAATGAATGAATGAAAAAGAATTTGTAATCGCGCTACTAAGCCCGAAGGCATCAAGGCGCCTAACCAAAAGAGTTCATAAGAAGACTGATCAAAACTAAGGGTAGGCCCTGGCAAATAGCCACGTCTTAAGGGCCTTCCTAAAGGCTTGCATGGAGGGAAGAGATTTAATTTCCACTGGCAGCATGTTCCACAGCCTGGGGGCTAAAGATGAGAAAGCTCTGCCACCCCATTTGGCTTTACGAACTCGGGGAACTGATAGCAGAAATTTGTTGGCCGAACGAAGATTTCTAGAAGGTGTATAAGGGGCCAACAAATCCCTTAAGCCTCCAGACCTATTTGTGGCCAGAGCCCCATATGTCAGACTCAGGGACTTAAAAGAGATCCTGGCCTCAATTGGGAGCCAATGCAAGGACCTTCTGGCAGCCTGAGCAGAAGCCCGTTTGGGCAAGTCCAATACAAACTTGGCCGCAGCATTCTGCACCATTTGTAATCGTGTTAGCAAGCCCTTGTTAATGCCTAAGTAGAGGGCATTACAATAATCCAATCTGGAGCCTATCATTGCCAAGACGATCTGTTTTCTGGCTTGAGGAGATAGATAATGTCTAATCCTCCATAGGATATTTATTAGGCCCCAGCAAGTGGAAATAGTTCTCTTAACTTGTTGGTCCATCCCCAAAGTAGGGTCAATCATGACTCCTAAATTTCTAGCCAGGGTCGTAGGAGTCGGGCACATCCCCAACGAGATAGGCCACCACTCCGCCGACCAAAAGTTCTTTTTTCCTCCAAACACAAGAATCTCTGTCTTTTCGCCATTGAGCTTCAGGGAATTACAGGTCATCCATTGAGCAATGGCTTCCATGCAATTTCTAAGATTGGAAGCCACAAGAGTGTCAGGTTGGGCGAAAGACAGAAGAATCTGTGTGTCGTCGGCATAGGAGATTACCTCCATCCCATACGATCTAATAAGCCTGGCAAGTGGGGTCATATAGATGTTAAAAAGGGTCGGACTTAATGCCGACCCCTGAGGAACCCCACAAATCACAGGATGGGATGGAGACAAAAACTCCCCCAACTTTACTCTCTGCTCCCTCTGGTTAAGGAAAGAGGCCAGCAAACTAAGTGCGGGCCCCTCAACCCCTATCTCTCTCATCCTGGATGTTAAGACTGAGGGAGACAGGGTGTCAAACGCAGCCAAAAGATCCAGCAGGATAAGGAGAGTAGTCTGACCCTTGTCTACTCTGGTGCGGATGTTATCAAGCACAATAGTCAGGGCAGACTCCGTACTATGTTCTCTCCTAAATCCGTGCTGCGAGTGATCTAGCCGACCAGAGGTTTCCAGAAATGCTGCAAGGTGATGGTTGAGATGAATTTCCAACATCTTTGAAGGAGCTGGGAGCAGCGAGATAGGGCGGAAGTTTTTAAGAACCCCTGGGTCTAGCGTAGCCTTCTTTAACAGAGGTTTTACTACCGCTTTCTTCCATTGAGGGGGGAAAATCCCATCCCTCATTGCCCTATTCATAATATCTAGTAAGGGGGGGAGGAAACACTCCTTACATTGTTTGAGAAGATTCAAAGGGCAAGGGTCTAATGGGGACCCCGACCTGATCTTAGTCAAAAGAGCTTCAAGTTCCTGTAAGGAAAGGGGTGGAAAACTAAACAGGCTCCCTAAAGATACTTCCTCCGGTAATGTTACCGAAGTAACAGAGGTACACATGGGGGTGGATAGAGTTACCTTTTGGTGCTCTAATGCAGAATGTATGTCTACAATCTTAGAATTAAAGAATTGTGCAACATCATTGCAGAGCTGCTGTGAACTAACCACAGGATCAGGCGTCTTCAATGAGATGAGTGTATCAACAATCTTGAAGAGATCTTTCGGAGAGGAGAGAGAGGTTGTAAGAGAGGTGAAATACTCTTGTTTAGTTTTTATAACCTCCTTCTTGTAATTCTTTAGGAGGATTTTATGCTCATCCCTCTCACGCAAGTCCCAGCTGGTCCTCCAGAGACGTTCCTGTCTCCGTAGTCCCTGCCTGAGAAGTCTAAGTGATTCAGAGAATCACGGGGCAGAGGGACTTTTTCTGGCAGAATAACGCAAGGTGGCTGGTGCCAGTTCATCAAGAGCTGTTTTAATGACATTCTCCATCCTCTCAACTGCAGATCTTACATCCTCCTCCGGAGAGATCGTTAGACTCAACAACTTAGGGGCAAGCACATTGTTAGTTAAGTTTTTAAGGTTACGTCTCAATACCATCTTGCTGGGCACATTTCCCTTTCTGCTGTTCGAGGCAGTTGTTAAGACCAAAGGGATCGCATAATGGTCGGACCAGGAGAGAGGGAAAGGAATCTCAGTTTCCAGCCGAATATCATTGGAGAATACCCCATCAAGCGTATGTCCAGCCTGATGGGTGGGACCCTTGACTAACTGTCTCAGCCCGCAGCCAGAAAACATATCCAATAAAGATGAAATTTCGGTTGACTCTGAGTTCTCCAGATGGAAGTTTACATCCCCAAGAACAGTAATGTGCTCACAGCCAAAATGTGACTCTAGAATATTAAGCACTTGAAGACCAAAATCGGTTTTTGTCCCCGGGGGTCTGTAAATGAGAAAACCCATAAACGGCACGGCATAAGGTCCATAAATAGAGAACTGAAGGGCCTCAAATGAGTCTTGAAAGTCCTCCTGGGGGAGTGATATTACAGGATAGATAGTCCCTATAGAGGATACCAAGCCCCCCTCCCTTTCGACCCACTCTATCCTTCCTCACTAGAGAGTAACCATCTGGTACCGCCTCAACCAAGTCAGGGCCCGAGGAATCCTTTGCCCAGGTTTCTGTTATGAAAACCCAGGCGGGTTCTCTGGCCAGTACAAAGTCCTTGAAAGCGAGATTATTTTTGATCAATGACCTCGCATTGACGAGGAAGCCCTTATCGGTCCTCAGGCTGGTACCTGGCTTAGAACTCGGCGCTAGAGATGAACTTACGGTGACAGGAGTCAGCTCCGAAATAGAAGACTGGAAACAGTCACAACTAAAGGAGGTCAAGAACCCTTCCGGCGCATACCCATGATGACAAGGGAGCGCAGGCGGCTTCAGAGTCATAAAGTCCTGCCTCGTATAACCGGTCCCAGTGGTCCCCCGGTCGATCAGTATTATCTCCCCGCTGTCCAGCCCGTCCTTAGCGCGGACGGGCGCAGACGGGCTGGACTCTGGCGTGACTCCGGCGTTACTACGGCACACACGCCGCACGCACACGCTGCGCGCCTGCATGAGGGATCTATATAGGGCACTAGCCAATCCACCTGACCCCTGACAGCTGTAGCGCTACGTCGCCTGGCGCCCAAACAGCTTTCCCTATCCAAGATGGCGCCCAAGAATTACGGGAAGGGCGCTAAACGCGCTTTGGAGGACCCGCCAAAACAGCGGTGAGGACCCAATTTATAGTGCGTGTAAAGGGACGTGTAAAAGCAGGTGAAAATATCTAAAAGAATTTTTAACGCAAATACAACAAAAGGTAATATTTAAAATCAATGCCGCACCTAGCTGACACAGCGCCGCCCTTAGAATGAGCAGCCTTACCTGCAAGCAGAACTAGCAGGGTTGCTTAAATCAATTCCTGGTGATTACCTCGAGCAATCCACCTGATCCCTGACAGCTGTAGCGCTACGTCGCCTGGCGCCCAAACAGCTTTCCCTATCCAAGATGGCGCCCAAGAATTACGGGAAGGGCACTAAACGCGCTATGGAGGACCCGCCAAAACAGCGGTGAGGACCCAATTTATAGTGCGTGTAAAGGGACGTGTAAAAACAGGGGAAAATATCTAAAAGAATTTTTAACGCAAATACAACAAAAGGTAATATTTAAAATCAATGCCGCACCTAGCTGACACAGCGCCGCCCTTAGAATGAGCAGCCTTACCTGCAAGCAGAACTAGCAGGGTTGCTTAGATCAATTCCTGGTGATTGCCTCGAGCAATCCACCTGATCCCTGACAGCTGTAGCGCTACGTCGCCTGGCGCCCAAACAGCTTTCCCTATCCAAGATGGCGCCCAAGAATTACGGGAAGGGCGCTAAACGTGCTATGGAGGACCCGCCAAAACAGCGGTGAGGACCCAATTTATAGTGCGTGTAAAGGGACGTGTAAAAGCAGGGGAAAATATCTAAAATAATTTTTAACGCAAATACAACAAAAGGTAATATTTAAAATCAATGCCGCACCTAGCTGACACAGCGCCGCCCTTAGAATGAGCAGCTTGAGTAACTACCACACTCCTGTTTACTGGTTTTGCAGGGCCGATTTTTCTTCAATGCCGCCGTCGGTCTAACACATGAACGGTTTCTATAACTACAGGCGAAGGGACTTCGCCTGTCCTAACTGTTGGTAGTATAGTGTAGCCCCAGCGATTCCCTAGGCCTAGGCCTATCCTGTGTTTGTGACAGTGGTCCTTATACCACTTACTTAGTATATGGTTTGCGTGGCCCCTAGGGCCTAACTGTATTACTTACCTGTGTGACTTAATGTATGCTTAAATAAGACTGTGTTGTACTTACCTCGAATCTCATAAAGAGTGCTGAGGCTTTGCCTAGAATAAATACATTCTATTTTTATATAGATCTGTTGTGGTGTCCTTTCATTTGGTATTCAAGGGATTACATATGGTATAACAGCTGGCTTCACATGCCATTCAGAGTTTAGCCTAAGACTGCTCTTGTCCATGCTACCACTAGGATAGCTGGTCTATAAGGTTGACTTTACAACCAATCACCATAAGGGTTGGTTGGACTGATACAAGGTGTACACTAGAATTAGTGACATCATATATCAGGCCAACTTCTCACACTGGGTGTCCAATTGGACCAAACACTCTCTATGAAGGAACAGGTGTTCTCCACTATTGGCATTTGCTTCTACATTATGTGCCTGTTGAGGAAAGTCTTCACCTTTCGCCCTCTTTCTGTAAGGAAAACTTTGGTACAGATGTTGGTTAATATTCATTTGGATTATGACAATGTCTTATTGGCTTCGTTAAATGAGACGTTGTTATCGAAACTCCAAGTGGTGCAAAACACTGCCGCCCGTCTCATCTGCAATTACATTCAGAGTGCCATCTTCCCCTCTTTTGCGTACTCTGCATTGGTTACCAATCTGGAAAAGGATTTTCTTTCAAATCTGTTTCCTGACAAAACTCACTGATTGGGAAAGGCCCAAACTACCTATCTTCCATGCTCTCGCTTTATCACCTTTATAGACTTCGTAGATCTAGTGATAAAGCGTTGCTGACAGTTACATGGGTCAGAAAGTCCCATACAGGGCAGATCTTTTCCCTATCTAGCCCTTTTGTATTGCAATAGGTAACCTTTGCACATTCGCATGTGTAGCGAACATCTCCAATTCAGAAAATTACTCATGACAGTGCTCTTTAAAACACAACAGTCTCTGCTTTGCCTGTGGTTTTGGTTGAGGCGCCGAGATACCCCTCCTGGGGTGATTCATGCATGTTATAAATTATATTAACATAACGTAACATAACATAGAAGCTACGAATAATTGAAGCTTTATTTTAATGTATTTGCTGACTGTGGAAAAGGAAAATGCTACTTACCAGTATGCACCTGTTCTTGGCATAGATCGCCATCTGGTGTTGGGCTCGGATGTTTGCACTTTGTTTTTGTCTTGGAAGAAGTCTTTTGTAGTCATGAGGTAGGTGACTCGTCCTTAGGACGATAGTGAGCATGGGCATCAACTCCATCTCCAGGTCGTTTTGCCATGGAGGGTCATGATGGAGTTAGTAAGAAATAGAAAAGGATGTCCATGTGCAATGTATCTAAGAAAGATAATACTGGAACAGATAGAGGTATCCGGGGAGGCGGGTGGACGTATACGAATCTACAGCTCTACATGCCAAGAACAGATGCATTCTGGTAAGTAGCATTTTCCTTTCGAGGCATATGAGCTGTAGATCGTATACTTGTCCACAGACTATACAGAAGTTACCTCCTTAGCGGTGGCTGTCTGTATCTGTTGCAGTGGTTTGAAAAAGTGTTCTTAATACAGCCTGGCCCACACTAGCTTGTTGTTTAGCTTGCACATCTACACAATAGTGTTTTATGAACGTGTGTGGTGTAGACCAAGTTGTTGCTTTGCAGATGTCATCTAGGGGAATGTTCCCTAAGAATGCCATAGATGTCCCTAGTTTACGTGTGGAGTGAGCCCTAGAGGGAATGGTTAAGGTGCATTTGGCTTTAGCATAGCATATTTGGATGCATTTAACTATCCACCTTGCAATTCCTGTTTTTGAAATAGGATTGCCTTTATGAGGTGGGGAGATGCTACAAAAAGTTGTTTAGCCTTTGTAAAGGGTTTTGTTCTTTCAATGTAGTATAGTATCGCTCTTTTAACGTCTAGCGTGTCAAAAGCCCATTCTGCTACTGAGTCTGGTAGAGGGACAAACACTGGGAGTTCTACAGACTGGTTAAGGTGGAAAGCAGAGACGACCTTAGGTAGAAATGTTGGGTTAGTCCTAAGAACCACTTTGTTATGATGGATTTGGAGAAATGGTTCTTGTATGGTTAATGCCTGGAGTTCACTGACTCTTCTGAGAGAGGTGATCGCAACCAGGATAGCTACTTTCCAGGTGAGAAATTGTACTTCGCATTTATGCATAGGTTCAAATGGAGGACCCATGAGCCTGGTAAGTACCACATTTAGGTTTCATACTGGAGAGGGTGGAACTCTAGGTGGAATTATTCTTTTAAGTCCTTCCATAAATGCCTTGATAGCTGGCACCCTAAACAAGGACAAATGTTGTCTGTTTTGACGATAGGCTGCTATTGCCGCAAGATGTAGTCTTATGGATGTATACGCTAGGTTACATTGTTGTAGATGCAAAAGGTAAGAGATGATGTGTTGAATAGAAGCATCTAGTGTGTTGATTTTGTTATTTGTACATTAAATTACAAATCTTTTCCACTTTGCGGCATAGCAAGCTCTCGTGGTAGGACGTCTAGCCTCTTTAATGATGTTCATGCAGTCTGGCGGGAGATTAAGGTAGCCAAACTCTAAGACTTCAGGTGCCAGATCGCAAGGTTGAGTTGATTGGGATCTGGATGCCTTATCTCTCCATGGTTCTGAGTGAGAAGCTTGGGTGAGAGGCGTAGCTTTTGATGAGGAACTACTGATAGTTCCAAGATGGTTGTGAACCATGGCTGTCCTGCCCATATTGGAGCAATTAGGATGATTGTGAGAGAATGCTGTTTGAGTTTCCGAACCACTAGCGGAATGAGCGGGAGAGGCGGACAAGCGTAAACAAATTTGCCTGACCAGTTCATCCATAGCGCATTGCCTTTGGACAATGGGTGTGGATACCTGGATGCGAAGCTTGGGCATTTTGCGTTTTGGTGTGTAGCGAACAGGTCTATTTCTGGGTGCCCCAAAATTTGAAAGAATGGAAGCAGAACTTGAGGATGAAGTTCCCATTCGTGGATCTGCTGTCTCTGATGACGGAGCAGATCTGCAATCTGATTGTGTACTCCTGGGATGTATTATGCAAGGAGATATATGTTCTGAGGAATGGCCCATCTCCATATGCTTTGAGCTAGTTGTGAAAGCTGTAGAGAGTGTGTTCTCCCCCCCCCCCCCTGTTTTTCTATGCATTACATTGCTGTCATGCTGTCTGTACGGACCAGGACAGTTTTGCCCACAAGGTGGAGTTGAAAAGATTTTAACGCTAGGAAGATCGCCAACAATTCCAGGTAATTTATGTGGAATTGTTTTGTTGAGGGGGCCACATGCCCTGAATGGTATAGGTTTGAAGATGAGCTCCCCAGCCGGTGAGCGATGCATCTGCTGTTAGCACTATCTGTGGAACCGGGTCGAGGAACTGCCGCCCTTTGGAAAGGTTTTGTGTATTCCACCACCGCAGAGAGCGATAGGTGCGGTCGTCTACCAACACCAGATCTGTTAGCTGGCCTTGAGCCTGGTTCCACTGATGTGCCAAACACTCCTGTAAGGGACGCATTTGGAGTCTTGCATAAGGGACGATGAGAATGCAGGAGGCCATCATCCCGATTAGCTGCATGAACACTCGAGCTGGGAGTGAGTGTTGAGGCTAAAATTTTGTTATTAGAGATTGTATGATGTTTATCCTGACTAGGTAAGGAACCGATTGATTCCTGCATTGCTCTATGCAGATGATGCAGCGCTATTGACACGCACAGCCGTGGGGCTTTAGCACCTGTTGACCGTCTTCACCAATTTTATGGGCTCATTAGACTTAAATGTAAACCTGTCCAAATCACATATTATGAGCCTGGGAGGGAAGTCAAAGATAGCCAAAATGTTTTGTTGTGTCAGGACCGAAGTAACTAGGGTCTCCACATTCCCGTACCTTGGCGTCTTATTCGACGATAGGTGTTCATGGGTTCCGCAGAGGAGGGCGAAGAGAAATGCTATGGCTAGATCAACAGGTGCGGTTCTTGATTTTGCCCGGAGGCTGGGTGGCAAGCCCATGCAGGCCATGTTGAATATATGTAAGGCCAAGAGCATTGCCATTGTGAAGTATGGCTCCGAAATTTGGGGTTATAATAAATCAAGAGGTGGGCCTTGGCTATGTTGCTGATTCAATTAGAATGTCTCTCATTCTTAAATGGATCTCGATCTGGTCTAATCCTGATTTGGTGTTAAACAAAGAGATCATACGAGATTGTATGGCTCTAGATAGGGCCAGTAGTATACCATGGTTGAGATGTTTGAAAAGCACAGCTGAGTTGTTAGGTCATCCAACCCTGTTTGACAATCCAGAAAATATATTTAAAAAAGATCTTGTGTGGGCCAAGACCTCATTACTGCGCATAGCGTCATTAGAAAGAGAGGCCTCGGAATTATTGAAACCTAAAGTCCATGCCCACCAGCTCCTAAAAACTTCCTATTGCATGGAGCCTTATCTGGATAATGTCGTATGTAATATTCTCTGGTGAGTTGCTGGTGCTCTTGTGGGAATTATATTGGTATGTTGGTAAGAAAACAATAAAAAATGTTTAAACAAAAAAAAAAAAATGGAGCCTTATCTGGACATTGTTACCAAGCCCCAACACCGTTTTCTTTTGACGAGATTTAGGTTTAATTATTTACATCTTTTGCTGGCTGATCCTTTAGGCTGGGCTAAGATAGACGACCTGGGTCCTTGCTCATGCGATTGTTTCTCAAGGCAGGACACTATGCATTTTGTCCTGTCATGCAAATTTTATTAATCTATACGCAGGTGTTATATCCTTCCAATTTTAAAGAACAAAGGTTTTCTGCAGGCTCTTTTATACCTGCAGATGTTGAGTAACCCTTAGGAAATGTTCAGCATTGCTAGCTTTCTAGTAGCAGCAGTTAGAGCAAGGAAAAAAAGGAAGTAGCGAGTGAAGCAGGTTTATGTGTCCGGATACTTTTACTTATTTTTGCCCTATTGTATATGCAATGTTGTTATACTGTTTGTATTTCATAGTGCTATATGCATATTCGGATCTGTGATTATATTTTAATCCCGGATGATTTTATGTAAAAGTTTTTTAGCTTTGTATTGTTGATAGGTATTTTTAACATGCTTTTATGGTTTTTAATAACCGAATAAAGTGATTTTGACTGACTGACTAGGTTGGGGTATGCTAGAGCTTTTGAAGTGTCTATTGTAGCCCCTAAATATTGTTGTATGCTGGATGGTTGGAAGTGGGATTTGGTGAGATTTACTGTGAATCCCAAGTTGTGAAGCAGTTGAACTGTTTTGTGTGTGTTTTGCACACAGCTGCTGTGTGCGTTGGCTTTTATGAGCCAGTCGTCCAGATAAGGGAAGACATGAATGTGCTGTCTTCGTAAGTGGGCTGCAGCTACTGTGAGGCACTTGGTGAATACTCTGGGTGCCGTAGTCACCCCGAATGGGAGGACTTTGAATTGGTAGTGTTGACCGTCTACCATGAACCTGAGGTATTTTCTGTGAGCGGGATGAATGGGAATGTGAAAGTAGGCGTCATTTAAATCTAGAGTGGAGAGAAAGTCGCCTTGTTGAAGTAGTGGGAGCAACTGTTGGAGAGTGACCATGTGGAAGTGATCCGATTGAATGTGAAGGTTTAGGGGTCTGAGGTCCAATATGGGTCTGAGAGAGCCGTCCTTTTTTGGTATTAGGAAATAGAGGGAGTAAACCCCTGTGCCTTGATGAGGCAAGGGCACTGGTTCTATTGCATGTTTTTGTAATAGAGAGAGAACCTCTTGTTTGAGAAGTGTCAGATGTTCTGAGAACATTGGACGTTGTTTGGCAGGCAGATTTGGGGGAGTAGAGGTGAGTTCCAGGCAATAACCATACTGGATAATTTGTCTTACCCACTTGTCTGTTGTGTTTGAATTGCACGCAGGTAGGAACTGTGAGAGACGTCCCCCGACAGGAAGGGGATTATTGGGGGGAAGTGCAGGAAAGTCACTGTTTGGTGGTAGGGGAGAAGCGGTTATTGTTGCAGCGACCGGTCTGAGGTTTCCTGTGGGGTCTCGGACTCCTTAGATTTTGTTATAGGAGTTGGTGGCTCTGAGACTTTTTTCGGTTCCGAGGATTTTTTCGGCTCCGAAGATTTTTTCGGTTCCGAATGTTTGTCCTTGGCATGTTTCAACGCCGAGGGCTTCGGTGTCGAGGCTGTCTTCGGTGCCGACGAAGAAAGGCGTGGCACATCTTTGGTCTTGTGCTTTGATGCCGAAGGTGACTTTTCGACACCGGATTGGGGTTGGCCCGAGACCAAGCTGGATGGCTTATCTTTAGGTTTCATAGCCGGGCCCGAGGGCGGGGCGTCTAATACATGTTGCCGGTGTCGACCCGAGGGCGAGGGTGTTACAAGATTCTTAGGTTTGTTTTTGGGAGAGGGGTTTCGGTACTCACGGACCGCTGAGCTGGGGTGAGTGTCTCCTCTTCGACGTCGGAGTCGTCAGCCTCGGAGACGGAGATGTCTTCTTCATCACCTTGTTGCTCCGGCTGGGCATTGAAATCTGCTCCGAAGATGTCCGGAATCGAGCTGCTCCCGCGAGACATTTCGTGATGTCGAGCCCGACGATCACAGATGGTTTTCTTCGACCTGAAAGATGAACAGGCCTCGCAGTTCTTGTCTTTGTGCTCCGGGGAGAGGCAGAGGTTACAAACCTCATGCATGTCACTGTGTGGGAACTTAGCGCCACACCCGGGGCATTTTTTGAAAGGAGTCTTTTCCATTGACTGCAGGCACGGATAGACCTAACGGCCCGCGTCGAAGATTGAGGAGTTTGTGTTTAAGTTGCGCGTCAAAAGAGAAACGCGATCGAGATAACACGGTCGAGTGTAGAGGGATTGCGCGTCGAAGGGGGTTCAACATCAACCCGGAGCGCAGCAAATCACATCCGAACCCGATGGCATAAAAAAACAATCTGGAGATGGAGTTGATGACCATGCGCACTATCCTCCTAAGGAGGAGTCACCTACCTCGTGACTACAAAAGACTTCTTCCAAGACAAAAACTAAGTGCAAACATCCAAGCCCAACATCAGATGGCGATCTATGCACAAGTATATGATCTACAGCTCATATGCCTCGAACATAATTTCTTTCCTGTATATATACTCTGTGGGACTGTTAGATGTTGACAACGTTAAGGCAGCCATCCAATTACATTTAATGCGTTTAACAATATCCATTTCTTTTAACAATAACTTCAGCAACATTCATTATCAATATAATGTTTGCATGGTCATCTAGATGTTGACATTCTTACAGCAGCCTAACAACTTAATTTCATACTTATGAAGATTTTCTGAATTGCAAGTACAATTGCAGAAGACTTTCTCTTTTAAATGCTTCATATGAGAAGGTATCCATTTGTGGACAGTGGTCTTGCAGACTTATAACTGCAGTTCCCGTGCATGATGAGAAGTATAACTCCCGGAGTCTCTGCAGGAACTATATATATATAGTGTGAAAGCATCTAGATGTTGTCAGTGGTATTGCAGTTATATTACAGCTCCAAATGACTGTGAAGATAGTATTTAGTTAGGAAAGCAACCACAACAGCTTTCCATTTTACATATATATAATATGTTGGAGCTAGCTGTTGACAGTGTTAGTGCACCCTTACAACTGCCTTTAATGTCTTACATGATATGCATTATCTGTGATTAAAACCACAGTATACTTAAAATGTGTGACTGAAGATATGAGTAGTGCATTACACACCAGACAGGAACAGTTAACATAGTGAAGAGGAAAGTTTTGGGGGGTCAGCTCTGGCTATCTACCATTCTGTCACCACAAAAGAAAAGTATGCTCTCCCAGGAGAGTTATTTTATAGCTTGGATCCACTGGAACCTTTTGAGATGCTGAACACAATGGTCCGGGTAAGTTGTACAGTTTATATTATATTTTTTAATATACATGGAATCTTGGTAGGTGCACTTCAGAAAGGGCCACACACCTGCATTGAAATATAGCCTAGGGAGGGAGGTAGGAAGTAGGCACAGAGGAAGAGATAAAAATACTTACCTGATGAAGGAGTCGGGAGGAGCCGAGGTCCTTCTCGAGTCTACTGCATGCACTTTATGGAGACTGAGGCAGAGAGCGAGGGAGGGTGGAGGTAGCCATGGAACAGGAAGCAAAAGAGAGCAAACACACAAAGGGAATAGCAGGGAAGAAAGCAAGAGGAAGACGGAGGCAGAGAGAGAGAGAGAAAGGCACACAACATTTAAACAGAGGCTAGAGGTATACATCAAAGGGAAAAGGGAATAGGGCATCAAGGGTGCATAATGCTGAATTCAAGGTGAGAGCCAAATACAGAGGGAAAGGGGATTGGTTGGTCACCATATGTTTAAGGTTCAGGGAAAGGATAGGTCCATGGTACTTTCGTCTAATACAAGCAGAGCAGGAGAGTTTTCACTGAAAAAGCAGGGGTTGGAATCTGGGCAAGGGCAGAGAAGAACCTTCAAAAAGACAGGACCCAGGCTGATGAAAAGAAATGAGATGCCTCAGTGTTTCCTTTGTGTTTTTAGCTGCGTGTTCCATAGGTTTCAGTGGCTTGTTAGTGAACTGTAGTGTGTTCTTTGTTTACAAACGATATTTTATGAGTGCTGGGGATGTCAAAGGCCTAAGAATAAGCCCTCCAACCATTCCACCAGAAGGACCTATGAGATATACCTAAAAATGCCCCTGTGATTTGACATGACCTCCCTTGTGTTCTTGACATAGTTTTTAAGAGGTCATGAGGGGGGGGAAAGCTATATTTAGAACTGAAATTTAAAATACTTGCTTAGTGGATCCCATGGTTACTTGGTACAGGCCAAATAAGTGTACTCAGCTATTCTTTAGCCAAGTACGGTATTTCTCTTAAATAGGGGAGGCTTTCCCTGCAATTTTCTTGGTTGGATAAGGAATTTGTTGCATTGCAAGCATACTGAATAATGGAGGAATGCTATTGTGCATTGGATTTTATGCAATGTCTACGGGAAATCTGGTCATGATTAAGTGAAAATCTGGCTGCTAGAGAGGGTGAGTGGCAGAATATTACTTGAGAATATGATGAGACTGGTATGAATAACTGAATAACCCTTGCGATTAAAATATCATTAACAATGAATTTTCAGATTTCTTTTAGGGCTCTTCACAATAGTTAGCTAATGCACATGATCACGAAAACCGGTATAAAATGCGGTGGAAGGCTGGTTCAATATCTATTCCACAAACAATTGCTGTTCTCACAACAACCTTTGATGAAGAGTTTTAAAATACTATCCATGCAAAAAAGTATTAAATACTATATTTATTTAAAAAATATATGGTATTCAATTTTGAACGTTTCAACAAAGGCAAGCTATAACAACACTGGGTAAGAAGAAAATAACCTTTCATTATCACTCATTGGAAGAAAATTTTGGAATGAGTGTTTTTCAAAAACATACCAGAGATAAACATTACAAAATAACACAATAAAGTCATAAGTTTGGTCTTGCGCCAGACAGTCAGAAGTAAGCTTGGTGAAGGTAGGGAACTCCGCGGCTACCTTGCACTGCAGCCTGCTGTGCTCTATAAGCAACGCCTTCCTGCTATGTGGGTGATGTCAAACTTTTCGCTTGTACAGGATAACCTATAACTTATCGCTCTGTACCTCTAAAACTCCAGGGCAATTGCGAGGAGACAGAAGAGCCCAATGGGCATCATCTGTCACACACTTATTCAGTCAACCTATCCTTAATAGTAAACTCAGCAGCTACATGAGTACATTGGTAGAAAACAGAAAGAGCAAGGAAGGCACCTAAGCAATTGGAGTGGCTAGCAGGATAAAAAAATAACATAAGCAAAGAGCACAGAAAACAGATGCCAAGCTCTTACTTAGCTGAATCCTACTAAGGAGCACATCTAAGTGTCCTGAAGACAGTACAATAGAACAATCTGTCAATTACTGGATCACCTTCCCAAGCACAAAATGGATTTTTGGAAACAATCGTGGTTTTAGGCAACCATGAGAATCAGATGGTCCGAGTGAAAGAAATGAGTATGAATGGAAAAGGAAAAACGGGAAATAAAACACATATATGTTTTCCCAGCTGATAAAGCAAGAGCAAAAGAATAAAGAACTGAGGGGCATATCAGCAAGGCGAGGCGATAGAATTATCGCCGCTTATGCGGCCGTTTTCGGCCGAAAAGCGGCGATAATTTTTTCGCCTAATTAGCAAGCTCACGCTAACGCGTGAAAACTTGCGTTAGCGCAGGAATTCCTAACGCCCAGCTTTGCATCTCTAATGAGATGCAAAGTGGGCGTTCCTGACCTGACATGACAGGAGAAATGTCACTAAGCGACATTTCTCCTATCATCAAGCCCCACACTATGAAGCATAGTGGCAGGAAAAGTAGCGATAACCCCTGTTATCGCTACTTTCCTTACGCCTGCTTCAGGACTGACTTAGCCATGATATCCTATGGAAGGTGGATATCATGGCTAAGTTTGTGGGGCCCTATCAACAAGCTAACGCCACATTGCGTGAGATTATCGCTGGGTTTCCAGCGATAATCTTACATTAGGCAGTTAGCGCGAGGATTTTTATCGCTTTTGAGATCAGCGTTGCTAATAGCACGCTATCTGAGCGATAAAAATCCACGCTAGCCGGCGATAATTATCCTAACGCTAAGTGCACTTAGCGATAATTATCGCCGGTTGTTGCTGATATGCCCCCGAATTTGTATCAAGTTCAGGCAGCAATCATATGGAATCATTCCTTGATCCTACTGTGCTAAGTGGTACAATCCATATACCTTGTTCTGTTCTGGAGCAAGTGTTTACATCGCATGACTACCTGGCAATGGTGAAAAGAACAAGAAAGGAACATCCCAGAAGAAACACATTTATAACAACATGAATGGGAAGAGAACATCCTGGCAGATTAGAGGGGTTGACCTAGGGTATGACAGTAAGAAAACACAGACCCATATTAACTAATTGCAAGAACGAAGAACTGGAGAAAGACTTTAGTTCCGTTTTTGATAATTCAACTCTACTAGATCTTAAGTCACTACATCACTTTAGGCAAAAGGATCTGGTTTTGTAAACTGGTATCACAGGAAGTAGAACATTTGAAAATCGCCAACAAGAACTGAGCTAATTTAAGTGTGCGTGTGGCCCCTTTCGGGTACTGATGGGCAGCATTATCCACTTGCCCCAGTTCTCAGCGAGTTGGTGGGATGGGGTTGAGTCCTTAATTCAGAACTGCATTTCTGAACTTCCCATCCCTACACAGAACTGTGAGGAGTCTTTGGTTCTGCCCAAGGTGTAGGAAAGTGAGCAGTGTCTCTGGTACCTCTCTGAACCATGTCTGTGGATATGGAGATATTCAGTTTATAAGGTCTGAAAGTTCCCGGCACAGCATTAGGTTTTGATTGAATGACTGCTAGTGTTCCCTGTAAGACTGATGTGACACACACCTCTTGGAAGAGGACCATTTTTTTAGTTCACCTGCCAGCCGTCCATCAACATACCATCCAGGAGGCGTGGAATCAGTTACTTACCTCTTTACTCATAGTTATTCATTCATCTTTTGCAGAGTCAGTTCATTAGCTTGTCTACAGACTCATTTCCTTTGACCCTGATAACGTTGGTGCCTCAGGTGCACGTGTGTTGTAGCACTAGCTAGACCCTCATCATCAGGAGCATCCCTCTTCTTCCCAAAGACCCCACCATCTGTACAGCATTGAGCTCAAACAATGGCGAAAAGGAGTCTACTACAGGGGTGTTCGTAACTTATGCAGAGTGATCTTTATATATAGATACATTTTGTGCCTACGTCATATGTCTAATCTACACTTTAAGTAGGAAAAACTCTGTATACTTATTTGTGCATCATCTTTAGATAATTCATTCCCTAATAATGTATTTTGTATCCTGTGATCACAGTTGAACGCTCTCTAGCTCATACCTCCAACCTCCTAATATTGGCTTTGACACTTGTAGAGTGCACACCTAGCTAGAAAGCAATGGAGCAGTGAATAGCGAACTGAGAGTCCACGTATATGACTCAAGCTAAGTTACAAAAGGCAGTTTATACATGGAGTTTCTATTGCGCAGGCTCTTTGAACAAGTGGCCATAGCAATCACCAATAGCTAATATTAATTGAAGTAACCATCACCTAAATGTTTGTTGCTGTAGACAACAATACTCAGTGTGATGGGTATGCTTAGACATGGGTCCTGTGCTCACTGTGCCACAGGACTCATGCTACAGCTCTATGAAAAGACTCAAGTAGACCAAAACTGGTCTGGGGTTGCCTGTGTTTCAATCTGGAGGGGACCTGGGCAGGACTGTTCCTATTGGAGCAGGACATAGACTGGTTTTTATACAACTGGTCTCTGTCTAAAGTGGCATCAAGGGCAAAATGATAAACTAGATTCACCAGTGACTGAGAGTAATTGAAGTACTCCTTCCATCACCTTGTCGTTTTGTGAAGAAGTGAGTCTTGCAGCATTCTGCTCTTGATATGGGTTGTTGTGTCAGTGATCTTTAAAAAATAATGAAGAAGAACTAAGTTCTGGTCTTTTTCCTCCTACATTTCTTCAACTCAAGAGAGGCGATGTCCTGACTCCTAATTTGGTAATGTCCACTTGCTGTGGTACTTTTACCTGAAACGTGTGTACGGTAAACAACGTTTACCACAAAACTTTTTCCCGCAGGGAATCACAACGCGGTCGTTACAACGACCGCGTTGTGATTCCGCCTATCATTACTCCGCAAGTCATTGTTCCAACACCTTCCCTAGTGTCCGCACAGACTGGAGTTGGAATAGTAAATTATACTATTCCAACACCCAGCGCACCCCCTCCGCAAGTCATTGGTCCGACTTGCGGAGTAATGGTATGCGGAATCACAGCGCGGTCGTTGTAACGACCGCGTTGTGATTCCCTGCGGGGAAAAAGACTGCGGGATGACGACATACATTCCCGTGTGTACAGGTGCCCTTTCTGATGGCCTTGTAAGTGATGGAACTGGGTGTGAAGATGATGTAGCTTTAGAGGTGGAGTCAATGTACTTTCTTCAGTGAAGAGAAGAAGTGACAAGCTTCAGTATGTAGGATGGATTTGAGAGGTGCTTGTTATGTGCCCTAAACTAGGCATAAGTAGCAAAATGACCTTTTACCTACATTTGTTCTGCCTTGCTCTGCATAATGGTTCTAGCACTGACCTTTTACCTGGCTATGTGCTGAATAAATGTCGATTGGTTTCCTTGAAACTAGTTTTATTTATTATGCATGAGGATTCTTAGTAAAATGCACATGACGTACATAACAGGATTAACATACTCTGTACAAAAGTCATCACTATCTTCATCCTAGGGCAGCCAGGCTACTTGGCATAATTACAATTATTGATCTAGGCTCATCTACATAATCGTACTCACAACATATCAATTGTGGTAGAACCCCCAAGGCTACCTTTTGGTATAAAAAAAACACACACAGACACTGAGGCCCCGGCATGCTGAAGCTTCAACACGTAGCAGTCTGACATCCCTTGCAGGGTGTCTAACTCTTGACCAAAACGGGGTCCTTCATTCTCTCCCATCGGGTAATGGGGTTGGCTCTTTCCTAGGGGATTCTTAGCTTTCAACCCACATACATGCTAGGACACTCAGGTACATTTAGGTAGGGTCCGCATCGTAGGAGTATGCTTGATCACTTTCATGTTTATATGCTTGCATACATTAGCTGTTTTAGCACCATAGTAGAATTCTACCTTCTATTTACTCGGTTGGTGCTTGGAATCTCTTATGTTAGCTTCTGTCTACTGATTGTTGCAGCACATATGTTTTATACTAGAATGATGCTGTCTTAATAAATGCTTATTTAAAACGTCCCCAACGTTTATTCTGTATATCTCTCTGAGACTAAGTGGGCATGATTGAACGAGTGAAAAGTACTGTACTCTTTCCACGATCCCTGAAGGGTCAAGGGTTGTCATGTTTGATGGTTTTCAGAAGCTATTCGCTCCTTGGTAAGTTTAGGGGGCTTATAGTGGCACTGTGAGCTAGCTATAGGACAACATATCCTGCAGGGGGTGCCCAGAACCAGTCTTGGCACCAAGCCCTTACGTTGTC
Organism: Triturus cristatus; assembly: GCF_964204655.1. Taxonomy (NCBI): domain Eukaryota; kingdom Metazoa; phylum Chordata; class Amphibia; order Caudata; family Salamandridae; genus Triturus; species Triturus cristatus. Next base: position 263,206,337 of record NC_140585.1, read on the forward strand.
CAACAAACGTGCAGATCCTATGTATTTTTAGGAACTAAACGACAGCTTGTGTAGTGTCTGAGAGACCATTGAGAACAGCCTTGCCTAGATCCAAGTGCGAGAGGACTAGGGCTTGAACTGCTGTTCGGAAAAAGTTTCAGATAAGTAGAGTTTCTCTTGTTTCAGGATGGACAGGTGATACAATGCTGATTTGGTTTTGTTAGCGATGTGTTCTTTGAGTGAAATATCTGTGTTTAGACTGAGCACACAAGGTTTTGCATTGGTTGTCAGATGGGGAAGAAGCTGATTAAGTTCATGTCAAATAGCCAGACTTGAATCTGTGGTTGTTTGGTATTGTCTGTGAAAATTAGGAATCCTGTCTTTGTAGGGACCAGTTTAATAACTGCTTGTTATTCATGCCTGGAACTGAGCCGGGTTTCCGAGAACATCAACATTCTGGGAGATTTTGAGGTTGAGTGTTATCACAGTGCATCTGTCCAATAGTGAGGCACTCATATCACAGTTGCCGAACTAGAGTGAGGAATCCTTTGAAAACTCTCTTGAAAGTTTAAGATTTATTCTAGTTCCAAACATGCTTATGGTGCCAAATCCTTTGTGGCCTCTACAGTTCTTGTGAAAAAAGTCGAGCTAGCTTAACTAAATGCTCATGCATCTGTTACAAGCCTAATTGCTTAGATCCTTGCCACTGTAAAGGCCCATCTGAAGGTAATGTGCAATGACAAAATAACAATTTGAGATCTTGCAACAGTTGAGGACTTTAGCAACAGAAATCATTAAGTTTGTGATTTTGACCTGCACTTATAACAAGTCTTTATGTTTTATTTTAGGGATATTTATATTGTTTGGATTTAACCATAGGGGCTCACAGCTAGCTGAAAATAGTGTTAAGTCCTCTGGTATTCCTTCTGGGGTCTTGCAATAGTTAGTATTTTTTTATTTTGTTATTTGATTCTTTAATGTTGTTTTGGATTTAGGGTTTGTACAATTTTTTATTTTGTGTCATGTGCCTCGAACCAGCACAAACGTGCTGGCACGCACATGTTACGTGAGTGAGGGGGCATAAGGAACATTATATGGAGTATTACAGGGGAGAGTTCAGAAATTATAATGGTCAAGGTTTGTACACAATACAAGTTTATTTAGGTCACTATTACTGGGGAGTGTTGGCAAATGGAGATGTGCACTGAAAAAGGAGTCTCTTGAACAGTTTTCAGAATTTTAGGAGTGAGACTGCTGGTTTGAGTCTATATTGGAGGAAAGTGATATGTGAGGAGCACAAAAGTGCTAACTTAAGGTAAAGAAGTGTAGGGTAAGGTAATCATTAACTTTACAAGAGCAGGGATCTTTTAGTCAAGATGAGCAAAAACACAAACTATAGTAGGAAATGTAGAATAAAGAGATGTAAACATATAGTTGTGTAAAATTATTAGGTAATGCTATAGCTCTAAGAGAAAAAATTAGTACAACTACATTAAATGACACCTTTTAATAGAAACAGACTCGTAAAATTAAAGAAATGCATCTCTTGACCAGCATAAGTATATACACCAGGAGTAAACCCATAGACTAGGTTAAGATCTGGGTGAGGAAGTATAAACAAGCAACAAGCAACAATATCTCAACCGGTATTATTGAGAAGACTAGTTATCAAGCATGCACAAAAAGAAGGAAAGTCGGGAGACTCAAAGGAGATTTTAAGTGTGCCAAAGGCATCATATATTCAAAGGAGTACAGGGCCTTTGAAAAGCAATGGCAAGGGTTGTGAAAATTGGAAATATTTGTATCAGCACTGTAAGCAATTGTTGCGTAAGTAACCCGAAAACTTTGTGCACGTAAGGTGGACGGTGCTGGTGACCAGTGAAAAACACAGCAGTGGCGCAGAGTGGATAAGTGACAAAAAATAAATACAGGGACGTGGCCAACCATCATGGCCGCACGGACGAGAATCTGATCGGCTCCGTCCCAGGCCCCGTCTAATAAATGTAATTAAGGGTACTGACCACAGAGCCGATCCTGGCCCCTGCAGCGCAAATGATGGTGGGGGCACCGAAACGCTGATTTAAGCCCCTGAGCGCCACTGAGTGCCTGAAGACGAAGGCAAGACGGGAGACATCCTGAGTGCCGGCAGACAACACAAAATGGTGGGGAGATGCGGTGCGCGGCTCCAAGGGCACCAGTAACGCCAAACAGCATCCAGGTGGCTCGGGACATCCCCCCCCCAGGGGAATGCGAGTCGGCATCTACATGGTTCGGGCGACCGTCTCCAGCTGCAGTCACCCCCAGATGAAGAGCACCCCTCTGACGCCATGTGGCGAGCCCGATCCAGTGCGCAAGGACTACCGGGATGCCAGTGGGAGGCCGGTGCTGCCAGAAACCCTCTGGTGCTCAACGAAGCTCCCCCACGAGCATAAAGAAGATCCGGGGGCTCGGGGTGCCTGTCCTCCCTAAAACCAATGCCTGACCCCAACATGGCGCCGACTCTCTGCGAGACCCTCTGGTCCCAACACAAGGGGGTCTGATGAAAGGGGAGCAAGACCCACAGCCACATCAGGTCTCTGGAGCGGCGAGCGTGGATTCCCCCCACCCCAACCACATGAAGTAATCCTCGGCGAGGATGGGGGAGCAAGGAGGCCTGATGCACCGGAGGGGCCTGCAGGGCCTTGCTTGAAGTCACCTAGTGAGGAGATACAGGACCTGATGACCACGTGGGCGCTCCTTGGTTCTCATTGTGGACCCCCCCCCATAGGAAGAGTCCTCGCAAGCGACGAACCGGAAGGTGGAGGGGCGACCCCGGGCTGACCAGTCTCCCTGTCCCCACATGCCACCCAAAAAGGCCACAAGCAATAAGGTTTTCAATTACTTTGCTTCACCGGGTGCAGGGCCACCTGAAGAGGCAGAGGCGAAGGAGAGGGGCAGCATGACTCTCACTCGGGAAGACTTGTTGGCGTCTCTTAGGGACTTTAGGAGGGTGCTGAGGGAGGATATCAAGGCAGACATGGATGCCTCCTTCGACGCATTTAGAGCAGAAATGAGGGTGAAAATGGTGGCTCTACAGGCTGACGTGGACTCAGTAGGAACGCATACCCTAGACCTGGAAGCGAAGTTCCAGGAACTGGATGAACGTATGAGGCCCCTCAAGGAGAGTTCTGCAGAGATTCGTGACTAGCTACGTGCATCTGCCCTCAAGTGCGAGGACTTGGAGAATCGCTCCCGACAGGATAATATAAGAGTCAGAGGCCTGGAAGAAGAAAGCAAGGGTCCAGACCTAGAAGCGTTAATGGTAGGCCTTTTTTCCACAGTCCTCGTGGAGGAGGTCCAGAGGTACAGCTGGAGAGAGTTCACAGAGTAGGCCCGAGGATGCCCGGAAACAGCAGGAGACCGAGAGAGGTACTAGCCAAATTTAGCTCTTTCAAAACAAAAGAACTGGTTCTCCGAAAACAAGAGGAATGGACAAAGTATAATTTCATAATGTCTCATGCTCACTCTTCCAAGGCGTGGCGCAGGCCACCTTGGCGTGATGTCAGCAGTTCCTACCGATCACTGAAGCCCTGCGAGAACGGCAAATAAAGTACAGATGGACCCACCCCTTTGGTATTGCCTTCCACCTGGATAACAAGCAGGTTCACTGCACAGAAATGGATGAAGCGGTGAGCTTTCTGGGAGTCAATATCCCTCTCCCGACATGAGCGACAACATCAAAGAATGATGAGGAGGGGCAACCAAAGGAGCGGCGAGGCGGAGGACCATGGCGGAAGGCTGGACATGGGGGTAAAAAGCGCTGGACTGAGACTAGGGGAGCCATCACCTAAACCTAGGTTTCACAAGAATTTAGGTGGGGGAGGCTCCAGGAGAGAGGATGAAGGTTCGGTACCCCACATCAGGCGCAACGTGAGTTGAGACTTATATTTTGGTGACATTTCACTTATTGGGATCAGTACAAAAAAAAAAATGTGGCCGGGTATTTGAATTCTATATAACAACTACCATGCTAGTACCACAACGATCTGGCTAAGGGGTTCCTGGGAGTGGAATTGGGCTCACTCCTAGAGTTGGACACAGTTTATTTATTTTATTTATGGGTTTTGTATGGCACCTGAATCATCCCCGAAGGGTTATCTCTGTGCTGCGGACATACAAGAGGAGGCTGATGCAGCGAGTCTAAAACAGAACAGTTTTCAGAAGCCTTCTAAACTGAAGATGGTCTGGACATTGCCTCAGTGAGGTAGGAAGCTGATTCCAGTACAGGGGAGCAAGATACAAGAAGGCTTTCCCACCTCTCCTTGACTTCTTGACCGGAGAAACCACAAGAAGAGATTTGGATCCTGATCGAAGATCTCTAGAGGGAGTGCAACATTTAAATTTCTCTGCGATGTAAACTGGGCCATTACCATACACTGCCTTGTGGATGATGCAGCAAATTTTTAACTTTCTACGTTTGCGCACCTGAAGCCAATGAAGCTGTTCAAGAAGGGGAAGGGAGGCCGTTCTATAAGGGACATTTAGTACCAGACGAGCAGCTGTGTTCTGGACTACCTGCAGACGGTCCAGTGAAGACTCATTGGCTGAGACCAACAAGGCATTGCAGTAGTCCAGTCTGCTTGACACCAATATTTGGATAAGAGTTTTTCGTGTTGAGTCTGGAAGAAAAGGGAAAACTTGTCTCAACAGACTAAGTACATGGAAACAGGAGCAGACAGTGTGGGTCACAAGTTCCTTCATGGTCAAAGCCTGCTCAAGGCGAACACACGTATTTTTTTACTGCTACCTTAGACTTGGGGTGAGGATTTCCTCTGAGATGGAAGACCCCACAACTCATGGTTCATGTTTTTTTCTTGTTTTATATGTTTTGTATCATGGTGCTCCAAAGTTGGTTGCCTGTAGCAAGGCTGAAGGGGGGGGTGGTGGGTTGGCGAGGTGGGACGCTCGGGGAGAGGTCAAAGTGGGAGCAGCGATAGAGGGGGTGAATACACAGTGATATATGGCAGTTAATTGCATCTCCTGGAACGGTAGGGGGCTTAACTCCCCTAACAAGAGACAGAGCCTTTGGAAGTTCCTAACTGATCACCAGATCCTGATAGCCGCACTACAGGAAACCCACTTAAAGAAAGGGGAAGAAGAGATGCTGAAACACAAACAATACCCACAGATTTTCCGCTCCTCAGCTCCCACGAAAAAAAATGCAGTGGCTCTCCTCTTCCATTCCTTGCTTCCCTTTCACCACCTCACCACTAAAACAGATGCAGCGGGGTGCTTTCTGATGGTTCAGGGGACGATCCTGCACCACTGCCACAATTTATGCTCCTAACACAGGGCAACTGGATTTTCTGGAGGCTTTCTTAACAACACTGGAGGGGTTTGCCACGGGAGACATTCTATTGCTGGGGGATTTTAACCTGAAATGGGATCCCGAACTGGACACCACCCACCCTCATAGGGTGATGGAAGGGATGTTCAGTAGGGCCCTCAAAGCCTCCCTTTAGCTTTTGGGCCTGCTAGACGTCTGAAGGGCAACTCACCCCACGCTGAGAAACTACTCTTTTTTCTCCCATTCCCACAGAGCATATTCTAGACTAGATCAAATATTTCGAAGCCAATCCCTTCTATTCACAGTCGTGGAGGCTAGATTCCACCTAATGTGCCTTCCTGATCATGACCCCCTGGAGTTAGTATTAAACTGGCCAGCCCCCCATTTGAAACACAGGCGATGGTACTTTCCCAACTTCCTCAGCAGGGATAGACTCCTGAGGGACAAACTAAGAACGTCAGTCACAGAATTTTTTAATACCAACGATCCAGCCCTTACTTTTTATGCAACCAACTGGGATGCCTTCAAGGCAGTTATTAGGGGCAAATGCATAGAGCTAGCCACCACACTTAGACAGCAGCAGGGGGGAGAGAGGCTTCTATTGGAAGGGGAACTGTAATGGGCGGGAAAAAAGCATCAAGAGTCAGCGTCGAGCCAAACCCTCCGCACAATCACCTCCCTAAAAGGCAAAATAAAGGCTATCTACACCAACAGGGCACAGAAATCCATTCTAAGGCTGCAGGTGCGAGGCTATGAAAGTGGCAATAAGATGGGCACCCTTTTGGCGTGTCAATTGAGGGCAAAGCAAGAAAAAGAATACATTAAGCATATAGTAGACGATGCAGGCGTCTCCCATACTAACGATGAAAGCAAGGCAAACACTTTTGGGGAGTTCTATCCCAACGAGAAACTTAGTAGACCCTTCATAGGGGAGGAGGTCCAGATAGCGATAGACGCTCTAATACTGCAGAAAGCCCCCGGCCCTGATGGGCTCAACGCCCAATTCTATCGTACTTTTGAGCCCGAGCTGACTACCCATCTGGTGACTCTTTTTAATGATATCGCAAAAGCCAGAGGGTGACAGATACCATGGGAGAGGCGTCAATCACAGCTATTCCCAAACCAGGAAAGGACCCCAAAGCATGCGCATCATATAGGCCCATTGCCCTACTGAATTTGGACGCTAAGTTGTACTCTAACATACTGGCAACCCGCTTAGAAAATCTCCTCCCTGCACCGATCGACCCTGATCAGTCGGGGTTTATTAAGGCCCGGCAGACCCACGAGTCGACATCTTACGGATAATAGTCCACATAATCGAGAAAGCCAAGAAGAAAACAATTCCTGCCGCTCTTCTCTTGCTAGACGCGGAGAAGGCCTTTGATCGGGCCAACTGGCCCTTTCTCCTTCAAACACTGAGACGATTTGGCTTCCATGAAACATTTATCGGTATGGTGCAGGCCATTTACCACTCTCCCAGGTCAAGAGCCCTTGTAAATGGGGTGGCGTCCGACACCTTTGCACTTTCGCGAGGGACAAGGCAAGGTTGCCCTCTGTCCCCCACGCTATTTGCCCCTAGTATTGAACCCCTAGTGGAAAGGATTAGGGCGAATAAGGATATAAAGGGGATAAAATTTGGCACTGACCATCATAAGATCTCTCTCTTTGCGAACAATGTCCTTATCCCTATCACTGACCCGCTGACCTCGCTCCCAACCATTCAGGAGGAGGGTGATCGATTTAAACTGGTATCGGGCCTTAAGGTGAATCTATCAAAGTCATTCTTGCTCAATCTGACTCTGCCGGGGAAATTGGTCGATAGAATCAAGGAGAACTCCCCTTTTGCTGTACGAACAGAGAGATTACATATCTAGGGGTTAAGCTAACGCCCACAGTTGCCGGCCACCATAAGGCTAACTATCCACCACTAGTACGACAGATTAGGGCATCACCTAACTAGATGGAAAGCTGCCTATACCTGTTGGCTGGGGAGATTAAATGCAATAAAAATGAACGTCCTCCCGAGGCTGCTTTAGCTCTTTCAGGGGCTCCCGGTACCAGTAGATAGGGAACTGTTCATAGACCTCAAAAAGATGGTCACTAAATTTATATGGCAGGGACAAACAGCATTCCTATCACATCGAGTGCTCACTTGAACGCGCGCTGAGGGTGGCCTGGCCCTCGTAGACTTCGGGGGCTATTACAGAGCAGCCTAACTTCAAGTACTGATGGAATGGTCCCTCAGAGAATACGAAAAACATTGGCTCCATATAGACAAACAAATAACTGGCAGGACCATTTGGGATCTCTTATGGTTGAAGAAGCAACACAGGCCCCCAAACGCTTATCTCAGCACTCCCACTACTCTCCGGGTTTGGAACCTACTTACAAAAACACTATCCCTGACGACCTTTCCCTCGCCATACACCCCCATCCATTTCAACCCAGCGTTTCCTCCGGCACTGTGAGATGGACCATTTAAGCAATGGAGACTTGGGGGTTGTCGTATGATTTCCCACCTATACAAAAATGGGGAACTTCTGACATTTGCGGAGTGTGCCAAAGCTTTCCAACCACAGTCTACAGAAGTCTTCCACTATGCACAGCTCAAACACTGGTTGCAGCAACCCCAGGTGCAGCTGGCCGCTCCGATGGACCTGCTTCCTATTGAGAAATTTACACAATCAGGGGCCTCTGCTAGGGCGACTATCTCTTCCCTATACTCCCTCATTAGGGCCTTGAGCTCACAACAGACTCCAAGGCATAGGGTTTTCTGGGACACAAATCTTTCAAGGCCAGTTGAGGAGAAACAATGGAGCCGTCTGTATAAAGACATTGCCAAACACAACTGCTCTATGCATCTACGAGAGGCCCACAACAAAATAATGTATGACTGGTTCTTACATCCCCAGAAATTACATAAAATATTCCCTGACACAAAGGACAGATGTTGGAGGGGGTGTTGGCTCCTGGGTGACTTTCGGAATATCTGGTGGGATTGCCCATCCATTCAACCGTTATGGAAGGAAATCCTCTCACAAATTAAACTGATACTGGGTTACCCCATCCCGGAAACCTTGGAACACACCCTTCTGGGGCTCCAGGACCCGATACTGAAACGGCAAACATATGGAGACCGCTCCATCATGTGGCTATGTCTCGGCGCCGCTAAAATGGCCATCGCAGAGGCCTGGAAAAATACAGAGGCCCCATCCCATATACAGCGGCATGCTAGATTGTGGCGTTGATTGGCTCTGGAACAGTTGACAGACATAACGGAGGACTCCAGAAAGAGGTTTGAGTGTATTTGGACTCTGCTAGTGGAATATTTGTCCTAAGGCCTGCCCCTTTTATCATGTAGCCCCAGGCTGCATGCACTTCACCTGTTTCACATTTAACTGAGGGGGGGGAGCGCTCCAGACGAGCAAGAGTTGAGTGAAGCCTGACCCTGGTCTCCGCCTGCGAGACCACCCCCACCTTGGAACATTGTCACCATGATACACCTGTTGGATACACACTTAGTTTTTCTTTTTTAAGTCTCTCACACTTTTCTCTTCTTGTCTTTCAATTTCTTTTTTTTTTTATTTCTTCTGGCCTCCATGGCTCAAAAATGGTTCTCTTTTTCAATTGCCCAGTTTAGGGCTGAAATTTGGGTTGGATTGCATTAGTGCAGCCGAGTACACGTCCCACACCATGGCAACTGGATAACTGAAGATACATAAGACACACAAGATGTAGGAGGAGACATAATAGAGCAAATACCCTTAGGGCCGAGCCCTTGTTAACAAGATGTGTGTACCTGGAAGCTATCTGTTACACTTAGCCTATATGCTGTACTTGTTGTGACTGCCATGTTCTTTTTCTTGTAATGGTGTAAAATTCAATAAAAAGATTTTGAAATAAAAAAAAAAATACAAAGGAACTTGTGGTTTGCAGTTAACTATTTACATCAATTTGACAGATTTATAACATTTTTAGTGAACCACAGAGAAAAGGCACCGGAAGTTGCGCTGGTATGTTGATGGTGTTTCGATCCTAGTGATTGAGGATCATCATCAGGACCGGGTTACTGGATGAAGGTGCAAAGGTGAGGTTTCCCGGAGTCCGCCACTTACTAATCGGGGATCCGATCCAGGGCCCCGACCTGCTTCTAGGCCTCCATGACTCCAATAGGCACTGCCGCCCACGGATTCTTACTGAACCGGTTTTGCCTCATTCTTCTTCACATCCACTGATGACTGATCTCATTCATGAAGATCCTCTGCACTGACCTCTCTTCCCTCGCTGCACTTCACCTTCACACCTTCATCCAATACCCCGGTCCTGATGATGATCCTCAATCACTAGGATCGAAATGCCATCGACACACCAGCGCTACTTCCGGTGCCTTTTCTCTGTGGTTCACTAAAAATTTTATTAATATGTCAAATTGATGTAGACAATTAACTGCGAACCACAAGTTCCTTTGTATTTATTTTTTGTCACTTATCCACTCTGCGCCACCGCTGTGTTTTTCACAAGGTTTTCGGGTTACTTATGCAACAATTGCTTACAGTGCTGATACAACTGTTTCCAATTTTCACAACCCTTGCCTTGATTGTTTTTCAAATGCCCTGTACTCCTTTGAATATGTGATGCCTTTGGCACACTTAAAATCTCCTTTGAGTCTCCTGACGTTCCTCTCTTCACCAGCAGGCATGAAGGGAAATGCTTGTCAATTGAGTGTTTTCTGACAAGAGGGCAGTCATTTTGATGGCAAGAGGTGCCAGGATGTCTATCCTAGTAAAGGGTGATATCAATATACAGCTGAAACATAGAGAAAACAAGATTTTATGACTGCTCCTGACTCCACCTAAACATTAGGCCTTATTTATTGTAACAAGGGTAATTTAGCACACTTCATAGATCCAAACATTTATAAAACCTCTGAATACGCAAAGAGATTATTAGCAAAACCAAACAGGAAGTTTTTTAGGAGGAAGGACGGGCGATTTGCTTTGAGTATGTATCAGCAGGTAAAGATATGAGCAAATTGGGGGATTATTTTTGACAAGTTAGGAAAAAACAATTCTCTTGTGTACGCTACTACTTGGTAGATGCAGTTTACTGTCTCAACAGGGGTCGACCTCTAACTAACACAGCTTTCCCAGCACACCGAACTGGAAATGCAATCAGATGTGTATAGATGAGGTGCACAAGAGTGGAGAAGAACCCTTGATGAAAAGACAGTCCGATACACAAAATCACCTATAGACTTCTTCATTTTGGGACTGGCAATGTGTGGCTACTGATAAATACATTATGTTACTTATCACTACTTGTGAGAATATTCTGTCTGTAATTTGTCCGTTTTTACAGCCGTAATGTGTCTGTTTTTACAGCCCTGAAGAAGTCCCATTATTATAGATACAAAACATGTGTTTCACACTTTAAGATCCTCAAGCGCACTGATACCTCCGGGTCTAGCCAGCGCTATATAAAACACCGCAATTAAATAAATAAAATAAAAGTCACGTCACTGTATTCAACACTAATTAAACAGCAAAGTAAAGGATACCAGTCTACAACTGAGTAGTATCACGATAGATACGCATCTTTTAGATTAACATAGAGATTTACATGTATGTATACTCTTTAAAAGTGTCAGGTAGCGATCAGAAACAGCGCTCTACCGCAGGCAAATTAACAACTTGTGCTATTTTACCAGTTTAAAAGTTGTGACCTAGTTGGTAAATGCAGATCACCACTGCAGTCGCTTTAACAACATGAACTATTTTTCTAGCTGATACACTTGGCAGCATATACAACTTTTAAGATAGCTCAGCCCAAAAAAGTTCTTGCTTTGGACATCTGTGGGCACCTTGAATATCAAAGGTTCAGATCTCTTTGTAATCAACTCAGCTTTTCACTCCACCATGGTCCATAATATGAGTGTAACTGAGTTTAATAATGACATCTATTAGTGCATAACACAAATGCCTAGGCATGTGCACCTATGTATATAGATATATAGACGCATTAAAAATGGGTCATAAGATGTGTGTTGATTACCCAGATTTGCGGACTTTGCTTCAAACAAAGGTGGCAACCCTACTGACATGACATCTAGGCCTTATCCTTGCTCCCGCAGAACGAAGACAGATGCTGCACTGAGGTTGGAGAGGGAAAGGCTACCATAGGCTTCAGAGTCACTCTGCTGTCACTCCCCGCCCTACTCCACTTCTTACCGCTTTAGATCCGGAGAGAAGAAGCTAAATGGAGGTTGGTGCTTGAGCTGAGTCTGAGGGGGCACCGGTACTCTCTTTTTAAATAAAGATGAACATAATATGGTACATGGTGGGCAAAGCTTCAACGGAGAGTCCAAACCAGCATTTTACACTGATTTTAAAGGTGACCATTATTTCAAAGGTTTAGCAGTCAATTTAGTGTATTGTACAGATTAAACAATTTGTTGGATCACAGCTGAAAAACAGTACATTTTTGATGAAAACTAAGCTCAAAATGTTCACCTACATTTTACGCACAGTCCTATTTAAAGAATTGCCCAACTCAACCTCTAACTCGTAAACTTGTGGCTTAACTGAAGGCGTATAATGGATCAGCATTTAAATGTCAGAGGAGAAGACCATCATTCCCTCTTTGAATTATTAAAGCATGTGCAGCTCATGTTTCCTCCATCATGTCTATGTAGTAGAAATTATGTGCAAATTCACAACAAAACTGCGTCCCATACAGAAATTTAGCTTTTCGTTAAATATTGTGCTTGTAAATTATCCTCTCATGCAGTATCAGAAACACAGCATAAGTGGATAATGCATGTATACAAAATGGTGCACCAGACCATCTTTAAATTAGGGTATGAGTGTGAAAGGTGCCCTTTGTTCACATGGACACTTTAGGGTCCCAAAAACCCCCTTAGGTGCTCTATCGACAGAAAACATCATTAAGATGAATCAATATGGCGATGATACACAAGCCGATTTGAAAGTCTCCTATGCTGCAGATATCCAACGCCTCAAACACTGCTTGCACATTATCGCGGTCTGGATGTCCAGGGCTTACCTGAAGATCAACCAAACCAAGACAGAATTCCTGTTATTTGCCACGAACAACAGACAAGATACAGAACAAACCTGAACATGGAAGGCTTCGAACCCCAACTCTCACACTATTCCAAGTCACATGGATTTACCGTGGACGCCAACCGCGACCTCATGGAACATATTGCCAAAAAACACAAGGACAGCCTCATACCAGCTCTCTCTTCTAAAGAAAGTCCAATCTTTCAGAAAGTGACTTCAGAACTGCTGCTCAAGCCCTCCTCCTCTCACATCAGGATTGTGGTAATGCCCTACCAATAGCCTCCCAAACGACACACTGGCACTGCTTACTGACATCCTACACGCCGTAGCACGTTTCATCCATGGGCAGAAGAAATATGATTAGAATATGCCCATCGTGGTGGAACTCTATTAGCTTCATTTCTCTTAGCACCATCTTCAAAACCGGCTGCATCATTTACAAAGCCATTACGACTAGCACTGCCGCTTATCTTGTAGATAAGCTCACCATGTTTGGTGGCTCTTCGTACACCTACAGCCAGGATACCATCATACTGCAGAATAAGAAGTGTAATAAAGAAAAATCAAGATATCATACCTTTTCCATCTATGCACTAAGGATCTGGAATAACACCTTTGTATCCATCAAGATTGCCCTCAACACTGCTCCAATTTAGGAAAGAGTTAAAGACTCACCTCCTTATAGAACACTGCATTAGCCATCCGAAACCCAGCTTCCTCTCCTGTTACTCATTGACTTTATGATTGTATTTCACCACCTACAGAAATCCGCTGCCTTTTGGCTAGGTTTGCACTGTAAAATACCATATACATACATACATACATCCCATGGATTTTTTGCCAATATATTTAAAAGACTGTGCTAAATTGTTTTTCTGGTTGGAAATAACCTCCTTCCCCTTATAGGGTTCAGGCTTGTTCACTCAGTGCAATGTGGGCTGTTTAACAAGTTACATGCCTTCAGTAACACTATTTCTGGTGGATACTCTATGTAACCACAGATTTCTCACCTTAAAATAGCCACCAGGCACCAAACTGGATCCGGAGAATTTTGTAGCACTGCCCATGCATGCCAAAGTAACAGAGCAGGGGTCGCACTGAGGTTAATTCCTTGTCATGTTCCTTTCCACGCCCACAGACAGAGAGCCTGAAGAAATAGTTTGTGACAGCGTGCTGAGTTCTAACTTGGGACCTTTTTAAAAGATAAAAAGAGACCACTCGGTAGAACAGGCAAGGGGGAGGTCAGTGAGGAATCTGCGGTATCCACCAGAAAGAGAGTTCCCAAAGGTCAGTTACTTGTTCTTCTGATTGATAGTTGCTGCAGATTCCTCACCTTAACATAGATACCAAAGCAATACCTTCTGGTCAGTGGAGTGAGCTCAACCAGAGCTGAGCAGAATTGAGAGAGTAAAGAGGCCTTACTGCCAGACATGGCTGTCGAGGCACTAGTGCTTTGAGAATGTATGTAGCCACACTGACACTGCAGCCTTGCAGATATCAAGGACAGAGACCATTCTTGTCAATGCAGTGGAAGCAACCTTGGACCTGACAAAGTTCACTCAGGCCTTTCGGAGGCTACTTCTTGGCCTTGGCAAAGCAGATCTTAATGAAGAGGACTATACACCTCAATGAGGTTCTCTTCTGAACAGACTTCCCTTCCTTTGATCCAGAGGCCCCACAAAAAGTTGATTGTCCACTCAATGGTCCTTGTTATGATATATATAAAAGCTTAACACCCTTTTGGGGTCCAAGCCTTTCCTCCTCTTTTGAGGTATGAAAGCTGGTGGAGTGATGGACTACCCAACGTAGAAGGGAGTCCAATGTTTGGTAAGAAGGCCGCCTGAGTCTTCAGCACCAATTTGATTGGAAAAAACATGGTGTAGGATGGGTATACTGACAGTGCCTGAAGGTCACTCATGTGATCTTGCCCCCTACTGTTTGGGCATGCTTTGCTGTGTGCAAACTAAAGTGGTTTGTGGGCTACTATAACAAGGGAAGCAGAGATAGAGGAAAGGCACCCCTGTTGGCTTGTGCATTGCCTGATGGCACTGCGTCAACCGCCCTGACTGACAGGGCAGTCTACTGCATCTTCAGTCAGGTCTCTGGAAAAGCCCCTACATTTCAAGAAATTAACGGGACATTTTTTGACAGGGGTCAAAAGTCTAAAAAGCACACAGTGACTCTGCTGTCAAAAACGGGTTCTAAAGGAGAGTCCGCCTTCTTTTCAAACAGACTAGATGCATCAAACAGCATACGCATTGGCAAAGCCTGTATATCACTGGAGTATCTGGTAAAGCCCACCCAAGCACCTCCATGAAGGACACCGCCCTGTCAATAATGCAGTCCGTGGTATCAAAACTGGCACGGATAACATACTTGGCCACATCCTGCCTTTCATTTATCATCTGATCTAGAGAACCCACAAAAATCCTCTGGAACTGCTAGGATGCTCTCGCTGGGCATGTGCCAAGCACATGCGTGTATTGGTCCTAAAGGCAGATTGCGTTTCCAGATCACCAAGCTGAGCGAGAAAAAAGTAAGTTTCCCAAAAGCATCATTCCTTTGGATTCTCCATCCGGAGTGTTGGTTGGAAATGAGTTAGGGTTCATCTTAATGGTCAAGGTCTGCATCTGTAGAAGAAAATCTGGATCACCAGGTGCCGGTCTTTGACATCTGGCCACCTGCTGGCTAACCGATGGGCTAGATAATGGTTTTGAACAGGTAGCCATTAGAAAAATCTGTGAGGCCATCAGTAAATGGGAGCAAGGGCTCAGGTGTTGCCGACCCAGGCTGTACAATTTCCATGAAAATATTTGTTTTAGACTCAATAGAGGGCAGCTTTAGTTCTAGTACATTGGCTTCTATCCGTAATACCACTACGAATAAGGCACTCTGCTCTGTTGATGGCTCTTAAGGCAAGTCTAACTTTGTCTCAGGGGGATTATCAAGCCTATTGACTTTTTGCAAATCAAGGTATATGGCTTCATCAGTGTAATAGGGGGAGAGCAATCCATCCTCCTCACCATAATCATCTTCAATATCCTGGGGTGCACACTGCGATGGCATAGGATCAGAGTCAGAGCCTAAAAGATAATTGAACCTCTGCTGGTAGCTACAAAGCAATAAAGGCACAGGGTTAGGATTACAGTGCATCATAACAGGTTGTGCTTTTGTAATCTCTCTGCACAACATTGGTCTATCTCTAGCTGATGTCAGTTCAGGATCTGACATTGGAGTCATGAGTAGATCATCTGCCTGGTGCCGGTGGGGTTAGCACCAGTGTTTGGGTGGTTGGACATAGTGTGGATCTCTGATCTGGAGTGGAAGTCCGAACTGGAGTCATTATGTGCCCAGTAACAGGTCCTGAGAGGACAGATGGAGCCAGGGAGGGAAGTTACATTGGTATCTTGACCTGAGGCCTCTGGGGTTCCTTAGGGCCCGAAGGCACACCACAAGAAGCCGGAAGCACACTGATCATTGGCAGCATAGCCTCCTTAAAGGCTTAGATCTGCTGCGGGTTCAACGATGATCAGGGAAACTAAGAACAAGTTGAGATCAACTCAGAAATCTATTCCATGGTCAGTGACCTTGAATGAGTGCAACTGAGATTTTGACACCCTTGAGCACTGTCTTGTGAGCAAGAGTGGCAGGATGGAGTCAAGTACAGCTTAACTTTTTTATGCTTGCACTTGGACTTGAATTTCAACTCACCGGAGGATTTCAAGAGGGAAGTGGCACAGTCACAGTAACAGTCCATGACCGGTAATGGGACCAGACCCATAGCTTGGAATAGGACCGTGACTTTTTATTGTGTTCAGTGACATATGTAATCACCTCCCAGGCTCGAATCTCTCGGACGCATGAGGGCCCACCTATCACATAACGCCGAGTCATGTCTGGAGCCCAGGCACCAAAGGCACAACTTGTGGGACCCGTTACCGACTTGTGCTTCCTGCAGTTATGCCACACCTTGACACATGCTGCTTCCGGTGGGGGGGGGGGCATTATTCACTAGCACACTGTGGAAAAAGGTTTGGAGTCATCGAAAAGAACAACTTACTTACTTGCAGTAATGCTTTTTCTGGTAAAGACTCTATCTAGACGCAGAATCCTCACTTTTTGAATGTTCCAAAAGCGTCAGACTGAATCCGGAAGATTTTTCTGCAATACCCAGGCATGCCTGATAGCGCCGAGCGGCTCTGCACCAAAGCTGTTCTGCTCCAGACATGACGTGAGGAGCCTATATAGGTACCACCACTGCCCACTGACATCAGTTGGTTTTGAGGCTGTCCGTGCTACCAGACCGTAAGCAGTGTGCAGATTCCTAAACTTGGGATCTTATTAACATGTTGAGTCCAATCGCAAAATGAGAAGGATGGGAGGGTCAGTGAGAAAACTAGGGCTAGATAGAGTCTCTACAAGGAAGAGCGTTATCAAAGGTAAGTAACTTATTCTTCTGACAGAGACTTCTAGCCGCAGATTCCTCACCTTTTGAATAGATACCAAGGCAGTACCTATTTGGAGGTGGGCATGTGAGAGGACTCAAACCAGAAAGTTCCACTGGACCAAATGGTAAAATGCCCCTGCTAGCAAACCTGACTGTCTGGACAATAGTGCTTCGTGAAAATATGAAGGGACGCCCAAGTAACTGCCTGGCAGATGTCTAGGGCAGGGACCCCGCATGCTAACACAGGATTTAGCAGCTTTGGCATTGGTGGAATGAACATGCAGTCCCTTCTGAAGGTTGCTTTTTGGCCAATGCATAGAAGATCTTAATACAGAGCATGATCCGGCATGAGATGGTTCTCTTATGCATTGCCTGCTATGCCTTGCTTTTTTCCCAGTGGGCCCACAAAGAGCTGATCGTCCACCCAGTGGTCTTTGGTAAGATCAATGTAAAAGCTTAGCACTCTTCTGGGATTTAAGCAATGGAGCCTCCCCTCATCCTTAGAAGGGTGAGTTGAAACATAGAACACAGGCAGGGTGATGGTTTGGCCAACGTGGAATGGCTTCACAACTTGCAGCGGAAAGGACGCCTGAGTCGGCAGAACCAGTCGTCCGTGAAGAAGGAGGTGTATGGTGGTTTGACACAAAGAGAATGACGATAAGGAACATTGTCTTGACTGCAAAGCACCTGTAAAGGACAGCTTTGAATCAGCTCAAACAGAATGTGCATCAGCTAACAAAATAAAACATCACATTCAGTGACTTAAAAAACAAGGGATGATCTGGAAACCGTAAGGAGGCTGGAAGGCCCGAAAGATAACCCTTAACCATGCCCAAAACCAAACATGGGAAAATTTGAATAAAGAAATTCCTAGAAAAGCACGTGAATGAAGTCTGTGCATCCCATGATTCAACTGATATGTATTATATATTTATAAATAAGAAACTGTGTGTGTTGATCATCCTTATTTAACAGTATTATGGAGTAGGACTCCTGTGGGGAAGACTAGGAGGCTGATCTTCCTGATGTGGGCATCACATAAGTTTGACTAAATTCACTAAATGCGACAAGTGTGATTTTTCTTGCCTCAGTCTCATCACTTGTAAATCACTCAATGCCCAAAGCCAAACCTTGTTGGGCAAGAGAAAAAACAAATAACAGTATGTCAGATAACTTATCTTGGAGGTGGTCTATCTGGCCCAACGTCTGGCATATACAGTTTTTGCCCAGTTTTTGATGCCTGGCTGCCAAGATGACACCCACTACATCCGGAGGGAGGTGGAAGGTGTTCAGCTGTCTAAGCATGAAGGTGGAGACTGAGAAGGCCAGGGTGTGGAACCCTGCCCTGCTGTGGCGACAGTAGGTACTCCGAGTAAGGGGCAGCCTGATCGGAGGACATATGCTCAAGATCAGGGGTTTACCTTACTCTCTATGCCCAATTCGGACTCACTAGGATGACTTGGACCTGGTCAATCCTGATCTTCTTGAGGTGGAAATGCATACAAGAGTCCCGAGGTCCACTCGAGGCGGAACAGCTCTCTGAGTAAGAGATACCTCAGAAACTCCAATGCCCAGAAGTGGTGACATTGCACGCTCTCTGCAGTGGCGAACAAATTGAGCCATGGTTTTCTCCATTTGTAGAAGAGACCTTGTTCCACATCAAGGTGTAACTACCATTCGTGATCTGCTAGGCATCGATGGCTGCGCTTGTCTGTCCTGGTACTGAAGGATGCTGCCAGGTGGTTCACCACCAAAAAAATATCTTGGCTGCTCAGCCATTTGTAGAGGAGCTAGGCCTCTTGGTACAGAGTCTGTGACCCTACCCCACCTTGTTTGTTGCAGGGCCACGTGGGGGTGGTATCATTCGTCAGCACTTGCATCACACTTTTAACCCCAGTTTATGAGCTCCAGAAGGTTGAGGTGGAGCTGTGACTCTGCAAGAGACCAGAGGACTCTGATCTCCACCTCTCCCAGATGGCCGCCTAAAACGAGAAGTGATGCATCAGTCACCACCATGAGGTCTGGGTGGGGAAGAGAGAGAGTAGTTTGCCGCTAACCCAATTGAGGTCCAGCGACCACTACTGTAGATCTTTTAAAGTCTCCTCTGAAATCTGAACGTGGTCGGAGAGGTCCCTTGATGTTGGGCACACTGAGACTGAGACTTCAGATCCCACCTCAGAGTGGCATATGCCGATATGCAAGCAGCAGGATGCAGGAGGCCACCAGTCCCACCACCCTCAAAGTCAACCTCACTGAAATCCTGGACCGAGGCTGGAAGATCCAAACCATAGCCTGAATATCCTGGACTCTCTTTTCCGGAGAAAAGGCGCAAAACTGAACCGTGTCCAGAATGACTCCAATGAAAGGTAGCATGTGAGAAGGAGACAGGTGTGACTTTAGCTAGTTCATAATGAACCCCAAAGATGACAGAAGGTTGCCCATAGTCTGGAGGTGGTTGGTAACTGGATGAGGCGAGCCCGCTTTCAGCAGCAAGCCATTGAGTTAGTGAAAGAGTGACATCCCTGACCTCCGAAGGGGTGCTACTACCCAGTACAAGCCCATCACAGTCTTGAACATGTGAGGGGCACTGGTGAGGCCAAACTTGAGCATGGCAAACTGAAAAGGCTCCTGGGCTACCTCAAACCGCAGGTAGCGATGATGGGCCTTCAGGACGGGTGTTGTGCCTTGTGATTGTTGCTATGCATTCTCTCCATAGTTCTCTGTTCCCTGCTGCTCAGCCATTGTGAGTGTTCGGTCACGGAATGTTGATGAGTCCCTGGTTTGTATGAATGTCAGTTGGAGAGAGTGGGGTGAGCAGTAAGGATACTGCTCCTGATGGGGCGCTACCTTAAACCTGTAACCTGTAAGTAAGCAAGTTCTACTTCAATATAACTACATCCTACAATCTAAGAGACTTGACTATTTCCTACAAGAGCGTATCTTCATTTACAACACTGGTGATGACTGAAGAATGAACCTACGCATGGAAGGAGATTGAAGGGAAAGAGAAATTACAGAGTAAGACAATAAGAGAGATTGAAAACCTAAGAAGAAAACAGACATTTAAAGAGGAAAAGTGGAGACCCTGAGCCCCATCAGTGTCTCAAACCATCATACAGCCTGAAGACTGCGAGGGTTGTCTACTTAACTGTTCACAGAAGAACAGAGTATGCAGAATTCATGGTGATGAGTCAACTGGCAGTAAGTGGCATCTGCCATTTGAAGAGCTGAAATCCTTCTTTATGATACACTGGGAGTAGCAATAACAGTTGACAGTGAGGGTTTGTGGGTTTATGTTAATGTAACATTGCATAATGGCAGGATTGTTTATTCCTGGGAAGCACTTAAAGTCCCATGCTGTAAATGTTTGCCACAAGCACTTTGGAACTGTTGTAGTTAAAATTTGAGGGGGGCCGCATGCACTGACGAACTGTGTTTTAGCCCTATCAAGTGGCGGGAGAAGCGTGCACTTAGGCGCGTGTCTCTTGCTGTAGGGATTGTTAATATTCAAAAAGACAAGCTTAACCAGAGCGGGAAATGAAGCCAGGAGAAGTGCCTGTACACTTTGTTGAGCCTGTGCCATAGGTTAAATAAAGTGTGCTGCAATTGCCAGGACTCAACAGCGTTGCCATGGGATGGTGTCACTTGCATGAGGAGAGAGCAACCAGTGCATGAATTGATGCAGGTGTGTGCGTGTTTACAACACAAGTCCAAGTTATTAGGAGGGATCGAATGATGTACTGGGCCGGCGCATGGAGGAAGCACCATGCGCATGTGCACTGCTTTCCTGGGACTTGTCTGAATGAACGTGCCGAGCTGCTGCATGCGCTGTAGCACGAGGAAACACGCACAATTCAGCCCCTATGTCTGCATCGGAGCATTAATCAGTGGCGCAACTCCTGTGTAGCGCTGATTAGGAAAGGAAAACTGGTGAATCCTTACTGAGTGGCCCGTCTTGTAGAGGAGTGAAGATCGTGCTTGCTATCTACCAGGTAGAAATAAAGAAGGGACTATCCTGTTAGTGGCTGTATGCAGAAAGAGAGGAGGATCAATCGGCGGCCAGCATGGATTGGGGAGTCTTCAGAATAGAGATAGGACTTATACATTGAGTTTATGTTGGCACTGGAGTTTTAAGATGTATACGGATGAGAAGCCGCTCACCAGAGTAGTGACTATTGTCATGTCATTCTATTTAAATATTTGGGTGTAATGTTGGCTAATGTCTGTGGCTGGAATATTGCTGTGTGAGTATATAGTGCCTCAGGTCCTGTTGTGCATTCAGAAGGGGGGTGTTGAGGTTGAGCTTGTTTTTAAGGATGTCTGTAAGGATTAGTAGATGCAGTAGAGGGTAAGATCACCGGCAGATCTCTGAGCGCTTCAAGAGAGTGGCCGAAACTCACCACCTGTCACAAACGCAACACTTGGAGGTGCTTTATGCTGTGTTCAGAGCCTCCTTAAACAGAAGAGTTTTGAGTCGTTTCCTGAAGGGGAGGAGTGCGGGTTCCTTGCATAGATTCTCCGGCCCCTAATTCCATAATTGAGATATTAAAACAGAAAAGGCTCTGCCGCCTTTGGATGTAGTTTTGAACCATGGATAGGCCAAAGGGCCTTTCTCGGACGCCCGAAGTGTACGTCCTGGCACTTAGTTCCCTAGGCGCTCCTTGATATATACTGGGGCCTGGCCATGAAGGGCTTTATGGGTGATGCAGAGACCTTTGAACTTTTCTCTCTGTTTAATGGGGAGCCAGTGCAGCTGCTGCAGCATGGGGGTAGCATGAGCTCATCTGGGAAGCCTGAGGATCCGCCTAGCTGCGTCATTCATGGTCACCTGCAACTTACTGATAAGTTTCTTGGGGAGACCAATATATAAGGCATTGCCATAATCCAGTCTAGACACGATCATTGCAGACATGACCATCAGTAATGTGGCAGATGAGAGGAGAGGGGCGAGTCTCCACAGCTGCCTCATTAAGCCCACACAGGTTCCGACCACGGCAGAGACTTGGTTTGCCATGGAGAGGTTGGCATCGATCTTGATGCCTAAGCTTTTTACAACTGGAACTGGCATTGGGGTGGTGCCAAGCTCTTGTGGCCAGAACAGGTCATTCCAGGGATTGCTTATGGAGGAAATGACGATGACCTCAGTTTTATCGGGATTGATTTTTAGCAAATTAGCTGTCATCCACTTGACCGTGTGTTTGAATATGTTTTGCACACGGGCATGGGCTTGAGGGGAGTTATCAATCTAGAGGGCATGAGATGTCTGTGGTCCTGCCATGCATTTTTAAGTGGATGGAGTAGAGGGATGAGAATTCCCTGGTCCTACCATGTATTTTGTAAGTGGATGCAGTAGAGAGTATGAGAGGTACCTGGTCCTGCATTGGGTTTTTAAGTGGATGCAGTAGAGGGAATGAAAAGTTCTCTGTGTCTGCAGATGTTGCAAAGATCCTTCCTAAGGGGTTAAGGATATAGGGGGCAAGCATGTTACGCCCTAATGTTGGGTTACAGGTGTACTTTGAACTGTATGGTTAAATTGGAGTTACCTGTTAAAGATTTATGAGGTCTAATATTCATAGGACTGATTGATCGTTTTCTTCTATCTTTTGTCCTTTTGATTTGATGTTGAATGAGTTTGAATATTTATGGGACTGGTTGATTGTTTATTTATATATTCAATTGTTTCTCTAAGGGGAGGTGGTGTGTTGTGACTTGTGATTGTTGCCATGCATCCTCTCCATAGTTCTCTGTTCCCTGCTGCTCAGCCATTGTGAGTGTTCGCTCACGGAATGTTGATGAGTCCCTGGTTCGTGGGAATGTCAGTTGGAGAGAGTGGACTGAGCAGCAAGGATACTGCTCGTGATGGGGCGTTACCTTAAACCTGTACCCTGTAACTATGCAAATTCTACTTCAATATAACTACATCCTACAATCTAAGACACTTGAATACTTGCCTACAAGAGTGTATCTTCATTTAAGACAACAGGTATATGGAAAAAGGCATCCTGCTGGTTTAACCCCACCATCCATTTTCCAGTAACGAGGGAAGACAAGTACTTGGCTAGGGAGAGCAATTTGATTTTCACCTTACGGAGAAAGGTGTTGAGAGGGTGCAGGTCTAAATTGGCAAAGGCATCCGTCCTTCTTGGGCAGCAGAAAGTAGATGGAATAACAAAAACCTCCTACTTCTGGCGCTGTCACCCTGTCAATATCCCATTAGGCCAAAAGTGCTTGCACCTCCTGCCACAAAATGGAAAGATGGTCCTCAGTCAGTCACTGGGTGGATAGTGGAAGGTGCTGAGGAGAAGAGAAGAAAGTAAGGACGTATCCTTTGTGAACGATCTGCAAAACCCACATGAATGAAGGAATGGTCTACCAACCTAGGTCAGTGGATTTTTGACTCCCACTGGGTGGTTGTGCACTTAAAAGGACATGCTAAAGAGGCTTGGCAGGTGGGGCTGTGGAGGGGCGGGTGGTGGACTGGGCGGACACTGATCTTGGACGCAGGGGGGGTGGGCACCTCAGCCAGGACAGCAAAACTGCTAGGTCTCCTGTGGGGGCTGGAAAACTGGTGGTGTGGGGCGCCTTGACCAAAGCTACAAAAGGAATGGTAAAACTGCTGCGGTTGGAGAGAAGGAACAGAGAGGCCAAGGGAGAAAACTTTAGCCTTACTCTCAGTCACCCTTGTTCCTGAACAGGTGAGTCCCGTTAAACGGCATGCCCATCAGGGAGGACTGGGTATTGCTTGAGAACACAGTTGAGCATAGACATGTATGGCGGCGAATGGCAACACTGGTGTCAATAGCCCGCCCTTTGGAATTGGTGGTGTCCAAGCCACAGTGAATTGTGAACTTGGCTGCATCACAACCATCTTGATTCGCCAGAGACAGAAAAGGATGAAGGTCGTCAGGCAGACCATGGAAGACTTATGCCAAAGAGTCCCAAAGGGCATGGAAACAACAGCCCAACAAGCAGCTGGAGTTAATGGAATAGAGAATCAGGCTGGTGGCAGTGAGGACATATTTTCGGAATGTTTCCACTCTTATAGATTACCTGTCAGGGGGAGTAAATATAAACGTATTGCGGTTGGAACAAATTGTGGAAGCCTCCACCACGAGGCTGGCAGTTGAGGGATGCTGAAAAAGGAATGCCAGGTCACATGGAGCAGGGCCATGGTGCCTGGCACCAGGACGATTTACTGGTAAACCGGACCATGGTGCCCAAGCATCTAATAAGGTGACCATCGCTGCCTCATTAAAGATTAGGAGAGGTTGTTCCGAAGATGTCTGCCCAAGCTGGAGAACATAAAACATTCATCTTGACCTCTAGGGTAGGAAGGTGTAGGTCGAGAACATATGTGATCTTATGCATAACCTTGTCGTAGGAAGTGGTGAAACAGGGCCATCTCAGGTGAGGAATCAAGGCCACTAGCCTCTTGTAAGTCTTCATACCAACTGTTGTCTTGATAGGGAGAGGTTCATAATCATTGCCTGAACTGATACTAAAATGGGAATGCGGAGACTGGTGATGGCCCTGCAGCTGCTTAAGGGGCTGAAGATCCAGGGGTGGAAATGGTGCCCTGGTTGCATTATGGTGCGACTTCAAATGAGGTCCGACTGGTGTTGACTTGCCATTGGAAAGAAGAGGTGCCAAAGTTTGCATCAGTGTCAATATGCCTGGGGCAGGTGAGGGTTGTAGCATCAGAACCAAGGCATGGAGAGGAGCCAGAGTTAAGATGCGTTTGAAGGGCCCACCTGGTGCAGAAGGCAAACCCGCCGGCAGTGTTCTAGGTAGAGATCCATTCGGCTCCTTCAGCCTAAGGGCATACTAGAGGGAGTTTGCAGATATCTGAAGAGCTGGTGCATGGTTGTGCAGAACTCCTCGATCTGACGAATTGTGGATGAAGGCCCTGGAAACTTTGGTTGTGCCGGAAACAGTTGTGGAATTGCTTCCAAAGTCAGATGAATTTAGGAGTGAGATAGACAAGGATGGCACTGCCCCCATTGCTGATCAAGCAAAGGCGACTGGGCGAGGGACTGGAGCCCTGATTAAACTTTTTATATTTTTATACCTACCTTAAGACTTGGAGCACAATGAAGACAGATCCCTGGAGTGGCTCCGTCGACTCTAGGAATGGAAGCGGGACCGAAAACGAACCATGGTCACAGTGCATGATTTGGAATGGTCCCAATGAGGAGGTTTTTTGTGCTTGGTGACATAGAGATTTGCCTCGCATTCCTTGATGGCCTTTGGGGTCATCGTCTGCAGTCTCCCCAAGCACCACAGGCACACCTAATAGAATGTATCACAGACATTTGTTTGCAACAGTCCATACAGGGCCCAAAACATATAGTTTTATGGGTTGACATCCCTTGCACATTAAGAAATTTAGGAAAAAATCAAGGTAAGTCTCAGAGAGACTTAGATCTCTAGATCCACATTTGTTGGCAAAGGAAGAGAGAAACTCAGGTAAGTGCAGAGGTAGCACCTATACAGGCTCCCCACGTCATTTCTGGAACTGAACGGCGTTGGTGCACAGCCACACAGCATCACCTTTTGGAGCACCAAGGTACTGCTGATAAATCTTCTGATTCCATTTTGACACCTGGAAAATATTCAAAAAGTGAGGAATCTGCAGTCAGACGACTCTATCAGAAACCAACATGGGGGCCAGGCAAACCGCCGCTGCCAGTGTCATGGCGTCCGAGTGGAGAGGTGAGGGATGAAAGTAGAGGGCAGAAGGAAAACAAAAAAAGAAAAATAAGTAACTTACCTGGCTTGCACATCCTCGCTCCTCCTGATCTTTTTCTCCACTCCAGCATGGTCCCAACCAACTCCCTTAACCAATTCCTGCGCTGCTCTCATGCTGTGAGCGCAGCTTCAGGATTAGCTGGAGCAGGCTAGCTAGATGCTCCTTCAGGCCGTAGGCCTGTGCTTGGTCTCCACCCAGCTGTCTAAGCCAGCTAGGTGGAGAGCTTCAAAGAGCGCATGTCACTTTGGCCAGTGCAAGACAGCCGGCCAAAATGACATGCACACATTGGAGCATCCAGCCAGCCACTGCTCCTGTCAGAGGACATGCCCCGCATGTCTCTGGGCTCGGGGAAGGCTGGCTGTTGCAGTGCGGTGAGTGTGCACATTGAAAAAATAAAATGACAATGAAATCTTTTCCTAGCCATTTTATTCTTCCTGCGAGGCTCGCAGTAGGCGGGGTGGGGGAGGCTATGCTCCCCCACCCAAATGAAGAAACCGCCACTGGACAAAGTGGAAGTGGGTCTGCTCCATCATTTCCTCGGAGGTATGAAGCCAGGGTGAAGCCGGAGAATGCCACGCGTGAGCACTGCTACAAAACTCTCCGCATACAGTCTGGTGCCTGGGAGATATTCTAAGATGAGGAATCTGCAGTTAGAAGTATCCATCAGAAATTTAATATTTTGCCAGAACTAGTTGCAGTTCTAAGTTTGGCCTTGTCCTCTTCTCCTCACCGAGCCTCCCTGAGTTATGGTAATACAGAAGACACTAAAATTCAGCTGCAATTTGGACATTCCATACCCTTGACCGAGCTATCAATGACATATATTCTGATTTGCTGCATATTTATAGTACACCATACAGTATTAGCCATCCTGATTAAAAGTTCCATGGACACTCCCATCGCCTTTCCAATCCCCACACATGTGACTGTAATTGGTGACACTCACTCATTCAGCAGTGGCATTGATGTCCTTCTTTTGCTTTTCTGCACCATGTTGGCCTGATTCCGGAGGGAGATTTGGATAAGGGAGGGGTTGAGACGGCAAGGCTCGCCGTCAACCTGCATTGGAATGGCCTTATACGTAAGCAACGTCACCTCCCGGCATTGGTGCAGCCTCTCTCCATGGCCTCCGACCTGAAGGGCAGCCTGCAAAATCATATAAGTCATCCATAGCTTAGTGTACTGGATTTTGTAGTGTATCAGCATAGCATCTAACTTTGAAAAGCAAGAGATGTGAAATGTTAGAGGCAAAAGAAGGCGTATCTTGAATCTCCACTTGACTTTTATCACAATAAGGATATTTTTGTGAGTTTTTTTAAAATGAAAATAAGAAGGCTTTCATTCCAACAGTGGTAAAGTTACACAGGCACATTGAAAATTGATGGATGCACAATAATAAGCATGTCTGTGCTATGCAATCCAGCATTCTTATCACTATCACAATGAGCTGTTGGTACATATAACATACATTATGTGCACTTAAAGTTAGTCCTTGAGATGTGAAAAGTTTTTTTTTCAAAAAAGCTGTAGCCATATAAACAGAACAGCAAATAAGCCTTTATTACTAGTGCTGAGAATATCTAGTCTTAAAAGTATTGCAAGAAGGAGTGTTTCACATGGAAACTGCATCTCCTGCAAGCAGAAAAAGGCTCTGTGTGGAATTGTGGGGAAAACATGTGTGAACAGTGCGGAAACTAAGATTCTGTTATGTTATTCCTGCAAATCATGTATTAGTTCTGTCCCTGTGCCAGAGATTCAAATGCCGTTAGTAGTTGAAGTAGTAGAGATCTGAAAAATTCGCAGAATTAGAACACCACATGTTCGTCTTCATGCTCATAATGAATAGAGAAGGCACTTACAATCTTAACATAAAGTTTGTGCAGAAAGCAGTTGCGTTGCATTTTTCTCTGCATTCTCAAACATCAAGTTTACTCTGTACCTTTGCATTTCAGTATATCAATCACAAAAATATTGGGATACTGAAATAGCTTGGAGAAAACATTGTTGGCCAAAATGACCATATTCTGTACTTTTAATGTGCAATGCAAAATTAGCAACAACAAAAATATTGAGATTAAAAACATAATAAATATAAACCTATCTACTATGAATACATGGTACTTTAAAAAGAACAACAGACTAATAAAATATCTATAAAAAATTGTGTATGAAAATAACAAACAAATACTTATTAAACAGCATTAAAAAATAGTTTTTATAATACCTATATACATATAGAAAAGTTAATGTTAGTAATTAAAAGAAAATGATATAAAATACATATTACATATTTTAAAAGCATAAATAAAAAAATAACCAATTTTTACCTAACAATAATCTACAATTATAAAATTGTGACAAAACCCATTTTAAACTGCATTAATGTATTTAAAATCATATTACCAACATAGAAACATTTAATTGTTAATTATGTAACAATTTCAAATAAACATATAAAGAAAAAACATGTGAAAATATATACATTATTTCATAAATAAAGACATTTATAAAATATTAATTAAATTCAAACTACAACCACCAAAATAAACACATTTTTTTAAAATATAATATTTTAATTTAAATCCTGTATACATTATAAAAATACATAATTTGACATGGAGGGGGTCCAGATTTATTATTCTATCTCTAGGGCATCAAGATTGGGAAAAGTGGATTAAAGTGGTTAAAAGGGGTTACATTTACTACTGTACCTACAATTATTGTAAACATTTTATTTTTCCAAAACTTAGAATTTAAAAAGCACAATTAAACATACCCCCTTTTTTATAATCTAAGTTGAATTAAAACCACAAAAACTGTAATTGAAACATAACTAAATCATTTTATGCATAATTGAAACATAAAAATAAAATTAAACATTAAACAGCCCAAATACAAAAACACCAACATTTAAAAAAATCACTTTTTAAAAAAAATAATAATTTCAAGTAAAAAACATTTAAAATATGTATTAAATAATTTATAAAAGAAACAGCAACCACAAAATATCAACCCCCAGAAAGTTAGCATTTGTTACAACAAATGCGATAATTACATCTCAGCATCTCGAAAACAACCTGTGCAACATATCTTAAATAAACTACACAATCTGTACTGTAAAAAAGCTTTTTAACAAATGTAACAATATATACATTTTGACAATTAGAAGTTATTTTAAATATTTATTAAAAAACTATATTTGTTTAAAAAATGTAAATTCTTGCACTACATGCCCTAACCCTCAAACAAAACCAACAACTCCCAAAAAGTTTACATGTATGAAATAAAAAATTAACAAAACTATATACTTATCAAAACGATTACTTAAATTAAAAAATAAAAATACAAATATTAAAACTACAACATTAACACTTACTATGTTAAATACCACAATAATTTAATTAATAGAATTTTAAACACTGAAATGATTGCAAAAAACAATTCTTAC
Organism: Triturus cristatus; assembly: GCF_964204655.1. Classification (NCBI taxonomy): domain Eukaryota; kingdom Metazoa; phylum Chordata; class Amphibia; order Caudata; family Salamandridae; genus Triturus; species Triturus cristatus. The sequence goes on from NC_140585.1 coordinate 263,235,368, forward strand.
AATTGATAATGTGCCCCTCAATATTTTTACAGTCATGATATTTTGACCATAATATTTTGGTGCAGATGTTCAAGTGCCATACTCTTTCTCTCTATAGCAATACTCACCAATGACGCCATTGTGAAGCCGATCACTTCAATATAGCCATCGTCATGTCGCTGTGGTTCAAAGTCACGGTGATCCCCTGTGTTTCCCCATGGCATCGTGCCAGCACAATACCTGCAGCCAAGAGACATGCAATCAATGAGTCGTGAGGAATGATATACAACAAAACCAGTGAAAGAGAAATGTTCTAAATCTCTGAAAAGAAACAGCCAAAGAAAGAATATTTTCATCAGTCGTACAGACAATGAAAAAGGTGTCAACAGAGTAAAAATGCTTGATTAAGAAAACATTGAGAGACAATTTACCTATTATAATCTCCCTATCTGCAAGGATTTTTCTCACTTTGCATTGACTTGATGGCAACAGAGAATTTTTAAGTCTTCTTTAGCTGACCTCAAAGTCACAATTTCCTTTCTCAGCCTTGCTAGGACTATACTCCTTTCTAGCCCTCCCGAATCCCTACTGTCTCCTTCTAAGGGGTAGATTACGATGTCGTCCGGAAGGACTCTGAACGGGATTCGATTATTTCGAAAATGATTTGGAAGTCCTGTTTCCAACCAACTCGGAAACATTTCCAAACACCGATTTAGATGTTCGGAAACCGTTCAGACTGTCCGAGTTGGTTCCGAATGGCATTCAGAGTAACCAAGTCGTTCGGAGCAGAATCGTAGTGGTCTACGGACCGCATTTCCGAATGAGCGATTTGGATGTAGGATACGGACAGCTTTTCCGAATCGGGCGACACGGATCGGCTGCCGGAATCTGACTTTGAGAGCCCATAGCCGGCCCCCCTTCACCCGGGGCCCTCCGAATGGGGCCCGTGAGGGAACCAATGGGAGCTCTCTTTCTAACCATGCACCAGTGGGAGCCTGTGTAATCAGTCGGAACACAGGCTTCCATTGAAGTCAATGGGAGACGGACCGAACGATGTCCTGAAGCATCGTAATCAGTCGTCAGACTTGCAGAAACTGAGTCGGTCGGAAAGCATTCCAAAACCGAATCGGTCAGAATGCTTTCCGAACGACATAGTAATCGACCCCTAAATCTTTCCCCCACCTCTCGACCCACTATACTTTTGGTTGGTTCCAGGTCACATGGTTAGGCCAGTTACACAATGTCCCCTCTTGGGTGTGCTCAATTAAAGGCGACTCTCTGCGGCAACCTCGATGTTTGGGCTTAGAAAGGCTGAGCCAGTAACCGTGCGTTGCAGCCTACCATTCAATCCTAGGAATATTTCTTGCAGATAAGGTGACCCAAACCGATTCCATAGTGTTTTCAAATGAGAATTGTATGCAATCTATTATGCTGACTTCTTCCTGCCAGTTACTTTCCTTACAATTACTCAGCCACAAGCTAAATGTCTCTCTAATGTAATTTCTCAGGTTATCTGTCACAGTTCTAACCTGGCATGCCCATACAGATTGGAGACATGCATATTCCCAGCTGCCGTATAGCTGTCCACTAACTGGACCACCTTAGTGATCTTTAACCTGAGAGATCTATAGTTGGCCGTTTAGTGTGAATGTGCTTAGTATTGTGAACTGAAGCCTTTCAAATACCTTTCATTTAAGGCTAAATTTAATGTTCCAGCTTGGTGTGGAGATGTCATTATCTGCGTTTTGCATTAATATATGTAGACCGAGCCTTTTCTGGTTGGCTCTGTATCTCTGTAGCTCTCATAGGGATATGGGCGGATCTACACATGGATGTCTTTTCTGGAATCCTCTCACCCATGTGGAACGGGCTACGGCCTTTGAAAAGCCGACCAACGCCATCTTCCGATGCACAGAGGTACTGCTGCCGAAAAATTTTCCGGATCCAGTCTGACGCCTGGGGGTAATTCTAAGGTAAGGATTCTATAACTAACGTGTTTCTTTCAGATACTTTGTTACTCATATGCTGTGAATATTAAGCCGCATGAGCAAATACTTGACTTCAAAGAGCTCACCAAGGTATGTCTAAAGGCACAACTATACAAAACACAAATCTGTGGCATTTATCACACCTAGCCACAGTACCTAATTCACTGGGTTATCTTCAGAGCACAGCTCTTGACCTCACAGACAACATCCAACCATCCCATATAGAACATGCCCCACCCATGTACCTACCAATCTTACAGATAAAAGTGGCTCTAATGGTATCCCTTATACCTTTCTGTATGACCAGCATGCCTTGCCTGAAAGCCACGTTTGTTGTGACACTCTTGGTGCACAAATCTCACTTTGCATTTGAAAGACAGCTCTCCTCACATAAAACACTCCACCCAAGATTTCCAGCCATCTATTTAAGCTTCGACATGCAATCCATCAGTTAAGGCAACAGCAATAGGTAACAGAAACAATGATGGTGTTCATATCTCTCTCTACATTGATTATGGTCAAGTCTATGGAGAATACATAGTTTAAAGGACAACTGTGAAGGTTTAATGAAAAGATGGTTATTAAATGAAGGTGCAAATTATGACAGAGATGGTGACTCTGGACAGGGCACACAGAACACTGTGGCCAGGATTTACAAAGATTTTGCGTCACGTTTGTGTTACTCTGTTAATGCAAATCCGTCACAAAACCTTTCTGAGAATTTACAAACCAACGCACTGCTTTGCGTTACTTAGCGTGATGAGGGCATTACATGGGTGGTAATTTGGGTGTCCCCAAGCAACCACCCATGCTTTCGGATGCAAAACCCTATCTACTAATATTTGTAGACAGAATTTTACATCAAAAAATAATGCTGCTGGAAAGCAGGCGTTAAAAGGAGATGTTTTCCTTTTTTTCCTGACTTTGCTCTGGTACTGCACTGTACAGCACACATCGAAGTAGGAAACGTTTTAAAACTTGTTTACTCACAGTATTTTTTACTGGAAGGGTACCCATCCAGTACAAAACCTATGATGGACTCAGGCACACACCCTTGCCCTATGGCGCAAAGGTGTGTGTGTGGCACTCGATGGCAAAATTCTGCACCAGTGTAGGGAGAGGGAAGGAGAGTGCCGTATCTCTGTAGATTAGGCACTCTCTTGCTCTCTCGCTGTCACGCAACGCAGTGCAGTACCTTTGGGTGCTGCCATGTGTTGCGTAAATCCTTTATAAATCTGGGCCTGCAAGTTACACAAAGGCAATGAGAAAAAATGTTAAAGGCAAATAAACAAAGGCAGAGAGCTAGGCAACCCATGGATTGAAGAATGGCTAAATTCTGACCACCTCGCATTCTGAAAAAACCTTCACAAAGCATCTTTGCAGCCTTGCATTCCAAATGTCAGAATTGACCTCCCTGGTTAGTACTCGTCAGACTATCCTCCACTCTACATTCTGCCACTTTTTTTTTTTTAAGTAAAGCGCTTCTCTGCCTTTGGGCTACGTTTATGATACAAAAATACCCTAAAACATGAATAAATAAATTGAGGGAAAGGTTTGTAGAGCAGGCAAATTGGAATAGCACAACATTAATACTTCTGATACATTCGAACAAGGTAATGGATGATCCAAGTAGTTCAGTGAACAGAAAGGATCAATTCTGGAAGGTACTATAATTTAGAGAATAAATTTAATTAACTTGAAAGTGAAAAAAGGTAAGTAGCTGTTACAAAAAGTGTTAAAGTAGATAATTTCTCTCTCTATCAAAGATATATAAAAACTGATCTGGAAATGAGGTTATCAATCACAAAAGATAGAAACAAGTCATATATAGAGAAAACAATGGTACAATCAATCATTCAAGTGCTGCAGAAAAGAGTGTAATACCTCTTGAAAGGAAGAGACCAGTGACAAAGTTTACTACTGATTAGCAGTCAGTAGAAAAACAGTGATAATATCCTGTAAAGGGCAGAAGAGACTACACATCCTTGAGCAAACCATCAAAGCAAAGGCAACATATCTTTAGAAATATCAGAGAGCAAAACACACTCTGCTTATGTCTCTTACCTGGGGATATTTAGAAATACTATACACTGGAACTTCATCTCTTGGATTTTGGGGGTGAGGTCCGTGCCATCACACTGCAAAGAAACATATTTTAATTGGAAAGGAAGTTTTGAAATATATTGATATATCTTTAGAATTGGCACTAAAGATGCAGGTCAATTTCTAGTGCTTTAAATAGCTGTTATACTGATGGCGGATAGGTGATGACCATGGAAACATAAAAACAACAGAACTGCAGCTTTTGTGGTCACTATACTAACAAAGAAGAGCATCTATTAATAGGACCCAAGAATCACAGCGGATAAAAACCTTCTCTCATGGGCAACCCTCCTTTTCTAGCACATTTTAAAGCCTTTTTCTTAAATGTATTTGAGCAATTTTAACCACTATGTCCACAAAAGGACTTTAAATCTTTGACGGGGTTCTACTTGTCTCTTGGCTGTGTATATGCTCCCTGATGATCTCTGTCCCCATCCCCAACATATAAAAGAGATCAGAGCTAATTCTCTTTGTCTAGCACACATGCAGCTCTTACCACAACTTTGACGTGCTTCGATAAATCTCTGGAACTTCGCTGCAGGAAGTCGGAGAAGGCGGCCTGTAAATACATATGGAGAGAGGGCAGAGAAGAAGCTAATGTGAGAACACAGTTTTGTTCACCCTTTGGGTCGGTCAACATTGTACGGTGGCTCTCCATCAACTCTATGACTTTGGTCACCTTAAGTTGTTTTTTAAGCAGACATATAACTAAATACATTAACATGGCATGGAGAAACTTTCACCCAGCCCTCATTGCAATATCCAGACCTTAAAAGATGCTTGGTTTCACTTTGTGCCTTACAGGCAATATGGTATTATTATATAGGTCTTTATTGCATCTGTAGGTCCACTCACACTGCTAACCTAAGCATACTGATGTATATGCTACTCTGAGTACAATATTGTAGAAGGACAAGGTTCATAAATAGACATTATCCCACCATTTAGCTAACTAATGCTTAATCAGTTACTAATCTGTACATCAATCTCTCTAATCCTCAATTTCTCTAACCTCTGGAATCTTCTCACCTCCTATCTCTTAATCCATAATACTGTTGATATATACAAATCTAACTCTATGCGTAAATATGTTCCAGTTGTACTTCGCAGCAACAGCATCTCCACCTGTCCCCTTTAACATCACTCAGTCATATACCCCACTGAACCCTCTACAGCCAAAGTCGTTTTGCGATTTACCAAGACATTGTCCTCCTTCCACTGCACATGTGGCAAAATTGACTCACCCCTGCATAGAACATTTTGTTTCGAAAGCGGCTGTTGAATTTCTCTGGGTTGGCTTCTGCAATGAGAAGTAAAAGGCAGGCATGAGATGGCGGAAACTCAGGGGGCGGTACCAGGGAGACCCTCTTCATCGCAGCAACAAAGGAATCAAAACAAAAAAAGGACAAGAAAGCACATGTGTTGATTGAAACATGTACGTTCTAGAGTTTGCAACTCCGTTTTCTCTGAAGGAAGAGTTATGTTATGTTATGTTATTCGTGATTTATACAGCGCACGGCTACTCCAAAGAGTGTCCCGGCGCTACTGGTTAATTTATTTTACACCATTAGACATGGTTTCTTTAAACACCTGTATTTTGTGTAAAACTGTTCATGGGGTGAGTTACTGGTTCCTAATTTATAAAAACCTGTTCTATTGTATTTGATCAGTTGCTACCCATGCAATAGCGTAATGTTATAGCAATGTGAGTGTGTGCAGAAATATGGTGAGAGCACCAATACATTTCTGAAAGGTCATCAGTAGGCATTACCCAGCAGCATGAAATCACCCTTCTGCTAAGGTGATTCTTTGCTTTGGAGCAAATCGACATCACTCTGGGTGCAGTTTCCAGATTGTCTTCTAGGTTTGAAGCTGCTCAAAATACATTACTGGGTAATAGCAGCTTCATAAAAGGATACATGGATTCACTCTTTTTTAGTTAAGACTGTGTTTTATATGGTCCAGAAAGTGGCCATGAGAGAATCTGCGATCCGTACACACCAGGACAGTGTTTTCTGGTCTACTGACAATAGTAAACAGAATCCTATAAGGTAGATTCTATACTTTGCTCTGTTTCAGATTCGGTTCTTTAGTGAAAATGACTCTGAGTCAGCCTGGGAAGTTGGCAGCACAAGGGTGAGAGAATGAAAAAAGCCAGTAATAGATTGATTGATAGAAAAAAGCCATAGAGATAGGCCTGCAGAGGCCTAAACATCATGATGTCCTATACCATCTAGGGCTCGGTGCAGCCATTGGCATAATAGGGGAAGGAGAAGTGTCAAGAAAAAAAAAATTCCATTTATCCAAATCCTGTTTGCAGAAAGTCCTGTTAGAGAATAATTTTACTTACCATGCGGCAACAGGGTCTGAACATTTCATTTTGGCTCTTGTTGTAAATCATCATGACCAATATCACTTTTTTCAGGCATTATGCGTTGACTAAATTACAATTTTTTCAGTGTTATAGTGTTCTACCTACATCAGTTGCTCAATTGAGGTACATGGTGACCTGACTTCAAATAGGATATTGAAGGTTCCTCTTATCAGACATGCCTTAATGTGTGAAGCAGGTGAATGAGCCATTAGGTTGTGTTAAAGAGGTCAGTGTAGACAGGCACACAACAGTTATGTTTGTCTATACTAGAATGCACCCAAAATTTGTTTCCACAATACGGCGTAAATCGCTAGTTGATATTTGGCGACTTTGCCATCCAGACCTCCGCGAATACAGTTTTTATTCAGCTCCACACGACACAATCCCATATTGATGACCTCTTTCTCAGTACGTCCATGGATAAACACAATCTTCAGTCTGAAATAGGTTTGATTTTAATTTCAGATCACGCTCCAGTTCATGTTGACTGTGATCTTATACCCTTCTCATCGCACTCAGGTAGATGGTGCTTTAATAATTCCTTACTCTTAGACCCTAAAGTTACCGACCAATTCAGTTCCTTCGCCTCTGAATTCTTCACCATCAATTCAACCCCGGACTCTTCTTTCGCAATGAATTGAGATTCCTTTAAGGCAGAGGTTTTATAATGAACTTTGTTTCGCAAAAGAAAAAATCTATAGATGCTCAATAAACTCAATTACTTAATAAAATCAAACAGTTAGAATATACTTACTATCATTCTAATGATGAATCTTACCTGAAAAATCTTATTGATGCTAAGCTCACTTTTAATAGATTATCTTTGAATGCTGTTTCTTCCTATTTACTGAAAAGTAGTACTCGTTATTATGGGGGTCAGAATAAAATGGGGAAGTTATTAGCTAATTATCTAAAAATTAGAAAGGACAGAACTAGAATAGAATCATTACAAGGTCCCGCTGGGATTCCTCAAGATATTAATATTTTAAATGAATTTGTTTCTGTTTATAAAAATGTATATTCCCCAGAAACACAAGAAGAGCAATCAGATCTATTCTCTTATTTCCAATCCATTGCTTCTCCTTCCTCCCACCTTATTGATTTTGACTCATTGGGAACTGATATTTCTTTAGCGGATATCGCTCATGCAGTCTCGGTACTACAGCAAAGGAAGGCTCCTGCGCCTGATGGCTTTACTGTCAAATTTTATGACCATTTTGCAAATCTCCTCCTTACCAATCTTTTACCTTTATTTAATTCCTTCATTAATAAAGGTACTTCTCAGGGCACTTTCCAGGAAGCCATGATTTGTTTAATTCCAAAAGATAATAAAGACCTTTCCTTATGTAAGAACTATCATCCCATCTTCTTAGTCAATACTGACTACAAGATGTTTGCTAAGATTTTGGCGTTACACATTGACCCCGTTCTGCCTGATCATATAGACCCTGAGCAATCCAGATTTGTTAAGGGACGTCTAGCTTCTGACAACTCTCGAGTCTTTTTTAATGTCCTCAGCAAGGCCTCGTCTTTAGACCATCCTATTGCTGCTATTGCTTTGGACGCAGAAAAAGCTTTTGATAGGATTAGATGGGATTGTATGTTTCATGCATTAAGATGGGTTGCTTTTCACCCTAAATTGCTTGCTTTGATTTCTCTATTGTATTCTGGTCCTAAAGCCTTGATTTTTGTTAGTGTTAAAATCTCAGATTATTTTCCTTTACTTAGAGGGGTACGAAAAGGGTGACCTTTATCACCTCTATTGTTAGTCATTGCGTTGGAACCTTTTCTTACTAAAATCAGAAAGGATGCTCATATCTCAGGCTTCCAATTTGGTTCTCATCAGGTTAAAATGACTGTTTACGCTGATGATATTCTCCTATATTGTTCTAACCCAATAACCTCTCTCCCTCCTTTTCTTCAACAAGTTGATATATTTTCTCAATTATCAGGATATTTACTTAATACTGATAAGTGTGAAGTCTTGCCTTTAAATGTTCCATGTCGTAAGTATCTTTTTGTTCACAAGGTTTTTCATGGCAACCCTCTAAACTAAAATATCTAGGCTTGTGGTTTTCTCAGACGATTCCTGAGACATTAAAATTAAATTTTGACCACATAACCAAAACATTAAATGATACTATTGCACGCAGGCATCCTCTCTTCCTCTCTAGGGGTCAGATGTACGACCGTTTTTGCATGCGCAAACGGGGTTTGCGAACCCGTTTGTGCATGCAAAAACAGCATGGGCCATGTACAAAGCCTATTTAGCGAGTCTCAATTAATTTGCAACCCGCTAAATAGGTTTTACAACTCGCTATTAGGAAGGGGCGTTCCCTTCCTAATAGCGTGCGCAAGCCCATGTATAAATGTTTTGCGTCCGCAATTGCGGGCGCAAAACACTCGCAAAATACCACCCTCTTCAAGAGGGTGGTAATGTACTTGCAAAAAGGGAAGGGGTCCCCAGTGGACCCCTTCCCCTTTGCAAATGCATGGGAAAATATTTGTTAAGGGCAGGCAGTGGTCCCAGGGACCACTACCTGCCCTTAAAAAATGAAACAAAAAAGTTTCATTTTTTCTTTTTTAAATGCATCCCGTTTTCCTGTGTTTTTTTAAAAGCAGTCCCTGACATGGTGGTCTGCTGAGCCCATCAGGCCACCATACCTGGGAGGGCCTGCCATTCCCAATGGGGTTGCAAATTGCGAGAGGCTCATTAATATTCATGAGCCTCTCAATTTGCGACCCCATTGGTAATCGCTAACAGTGTGTTACACACTGTTCTATATCCAAAATAGCGCCTCGCAAATTGCGAGTCGCAAAAAACTCGCAATTTGCGAGGCGCTATTTTGGCCGTTGTACTTCTGGCCCTTGGTGGGGCCACATTGATTCGATTAAAATGATGCTCACCCCCCTGATATTATATATATAGGCTGTCCGGAATTCGGTTAAAACCGACTCTCCCCGACACTACCCTACCGGGTGAAAATCATCTGACTCGGTTTAAACCGAGTTTCACAGATTTTTCGCATTCGTTGCACTGCTTCATTTGTTGCACTGCTTGGCCACTTGAGGGCGCCAAAGCAGTACAAAACATATTGAGACGGGCTATGGTTGGTTGCAGAACAGAGGTCAGGCTACGGGCGACACGGCCGACACCGATTTTACAATCCGGGCAATGAATGAATGAGTGTCTTTTATATAGCGCGCAGATACTGCGAGTGTCGCGGCGCTCGGCTTGAAAGTACAGGTGAAGAGGGGCAGAGTCCCCAAAGGTGTCCCAGAGTCCTCAAAGCCTAAAAAGATGTGTCTTCAGAGCCTTATGAAGGGAATTCCTCGGGAATGAAAGATAGCAGCGACAGAGCGCAATGAACACGGGGAGAAGGGAACGATGCACAGCAGACGCATCTATTGCATGTGTGCTAAAGAATTCTTCGTGTTACACAGATCGGCCTTTTCTTCCAATGTTGCCATGGATACGGGCAGGCGCGCAACACCCATTGGACTCACAGGGCTTCAGCCCCCCCCCCCGTCGTGTGTGGCAGCCCGGGATGAGACACCTTCCCGGGCAAAAAAGCAGCCGCACCCGAGCACTTCACAGGTCTTTAAAAGACCATTTGCATGTTAATGAGGCCTCGCTGTTGTTTCACCCCTTCTAAGAGCCCCTGCAGCTCCACTCTGCCTATTGCTTAAAGTTCAGCCCCCCCCCCCGAAATTTTTGCTCAGCCCCCCCCCCCCCCGAAATTTGGCTCTAGTTGCGCCTCTGATATCTTGTATATCACGTGGTTCATCGAGTAGTTTAATCTGACACACGTGTCTCTTCGGTGGCGTGTCAGTCGTAGTGTTGTTTAAGGCGCTATATTTAGCAACTCGTAAAACGGCGCTGATGTGCGTCCTGCTAATTCGGATCTGAACTCTCCCGGCTAAACTAATGTCTTCATCCTGCACCATTTGTTCAATAACGGTGAACCACCTGTCACTGCAGCAAACAATCAAACCACCCGTTGATTAACATTTTATGATTGGTGCAGCTGCCTAAATAGTATGAAACATATGCACATCTCTCTCGGTTAGTCTGTTTTCACTTTCCAGCTCTCAGATTAATGACTGAAAAATAGTGTGAAACTGTTTTACAACCAAATTTGTGAAACCGAAAGGGTAGCTGACACTGTTTATAAATTCTTTATGGAAATCTGAGCACAGTTGGAACTAACACAGAATAATGTATAGCTATGCCTGTTGTGTTTATTGCCAATAGAGTGGCCGACTAGGAGATTAAATACCGACCACATCTGGTGTACGAGTGTTAGTTTCTTTTATTAACTATAAATCCCATATCTAGCTTTTATTAAACCCCTCCCACATGTCACAGTCAAGCCACGCAGAGGATACGTCCAGAGGTGGATCACTTCTGAGTAGCCTAATAATACCCCCCCGAAATTTTTGCTCAGCCCCCCCCGAAATTTTTGCTCAGCCCCCCCCCCCCCCCCCCCTCTCCCCGAAATTTGGCTCTAGTTGCGCCTCTGGATACGGGCTTTTATTTTGGGCTCAGCGATTTCAGTTTCCATTGTTGCATGTTAAACCTGAGGGATAGTTAAGAGGAATGAAGAAGAAAGGCAACCCGCTCTTGCCTCGAATGAGCTAAAATCGGCCACTAAGTATTGGCGACAGTCAAGGAGCGCTGGCACTTGTTTACAGAACACACTTGGAAGAGCTACAATAATAAAGCCAGCGCGAAACAGGATAATACATTTAAAAAATGAGAACAGTGGACCGGGGCTAATTTTGATTGGTCAATGACTTATTTTCTAGAGCTTAATGGTCATCTACAAACATGCATTAGGTATGTATTTAAAAGAATGGGTCCTGTTGGGCATGTGGCAAGTGTGCAGGGAAAAGCACACAGAGAGGAGAGTGCAATACGGCAGAATGGGAAGGAGGCCCACGGGCAAGAAAGAATATAGCGCTGAGAAATGCACATGTGGGAGGTAACTGGAACACACCTGCACTCTCATGCCAACATTTAGGAAAAGCAACGTGGGAGATTGGAAAAAACAAAAAAAATCGGGAGAATGGGTTACTGTCATGTGTGGGCTTTGGAAGTGTGCTGCTGCAAGATCGGACATTTGAAGCGCAAATGCACGTTTTTTTCGTACATTTCAGAAGCATGGAGCGCAATGGCAGGAAGAGAGAGGGTGGTGCAAGTGTTGTGCACTGACCTGGCAGGTTGCTGCCAGTGCATACACCCCACCCCCCCCTGTGTGTGGCAGCCCTGGCTGAAACAGCTTCCCGGATACACACCCAGCTGCCCCCAGTACTTCGCAGGTCTTTTAAAGACCATTCGCTTGTTAATGGGGCTCTGTTGTTTTTTCACCCCTTCTAGAGCCCCTGCATCGCCACTCAGACTATTGCTGGAAGAATTAGCACGTCACACAATACCAAGTCCTGTCAGCTGAGACCCCCTAGGAATCGGGTTTTTGTTTGCAGGAATGGGGTGGGGTGGGGTGGGGCGGGAGACGCCTTGAAATCGGTAGTCTCCCGCCTGAATCGGGAGGGTTGACATGTGCAATACCATCCCAGAAGACGGCCCAGAGAGTACATCAGTTACCATTAGGTTGCTGTCTGGTGGCGCCGATAGGCCACGTAACGGTGCCATTAAGAACGGCCCTGATGCGTTGCTGGCATTCACTTGCTAACCTCGTGACATCCGGGGTTAGCCCTTTTATTCACGGTTCTACGTGACTATGCACGACCAAACCATTCCGTGGGTTGGGAGGGGGTTGATAAGTACATACAAACGATGGGGTTATGACCTAGCCCTTATATGCTGTTCAACAAACTATGTATTCAGCAATTACTTTATTGCTGTCTTCAACACTGAAGCTCCGGAGTTAACTGTATCATGAGAAAACAATAGCAATCGAAAATGTGAAAAAAAGTGTTAGGAGTAGCCCAAGATGCAGCTCTACATATTTCCTCTCAGGACAGACCCCCTGTCTTTGCCCAAGAGTCAGCCATGGCACGAGTTGATTTGGCTAAAAAAAATTATTGAAACCTGAGTTATTGCTTGCTTAACGCATCTGCTAAAATATTTTAGGAACTTACTGACTAAGGACGAATGCCCATTAAGTAATTTGATGGAACCCTGCACAAACGAATTGCTGCCCACTAAGCTGCCAAAGGAGAAAGGGATAACCTCATGGATAAACCGTCTCTTAAAAAATCCAGAATTTTAAAGGGATCACCAGAGATAGGATCTACATATGATTTCTCATACCAGGAAGAAAAATTGGCCCTGTGTTTTGCATAGCATTTAAGAGACGAGGGTTTCTTAGCCAAATGGATATCACATGCCACTTTCTTTGAACACTGTTGCAACCTGGACCTCTCAATTTCCAGGCCACCAACCCCAGTTGGTAGAACTACTCATGAGTCAACTACAGAAAACGAAGCGCCGAGGATGAAGAGACAATGGCAGATGGGGAAGAATTGCCAACTGTATCAGAATGAGTTAATGTGAATGATACAATAAGAACCTCATGCCAACTTCGTAATAGTGGAAGGTATGGAAGATGCTTAAGTAATGGTATACAAAGCACAAAAGGGGCATGAACCATTCTGAGAAAACTACAAAATGATTCTCTCGTTTTGGGACAGTCGTTCTTGGGCATGAGAGTCTAGGAGTGATTACTGATGTTTAGTGCACTGCTCTGTCAAGCAGTTTCTAAGTACCAAGATCACATTTGAAGTTGACAGTAAGGGAATCAAACATTTAGAAGCAGAACAGGGAAAACATGGTCATCAGACTTCTATGGCTGAAGGAAGTCGGTGCATAAATATATGAATAATTGCAAATATTCTCAATTTTCTGTGAGAAATGGTGATAAACAAAGATGAAAAACCATTCTAATTATTTTACCCTCATTCAAATTGATGATAAAAGTATAGGAAACTGGACCCACTATCTTTATTTTAAGCATTCTTAAATATTTAGAAAATAATACAACTAAAGGAAGTCTCTTTGGCTGAAATTTGTGAGTCCTGATATCATGGCCATGTGGGCTGGCAGTAGAGACATTTAAGTGGCATTTAGCCAAGATAGTATACGTGTAGTGCTGCTTGGAAGAGGGATCAGAAAACATTCTCTCTTCAAGTGGTTCACTTTGCAGTGATAGTGAGACATCCAAGACTGAATCATGCCTAACTTAAATAGGAATGTGTGTGACATTTGTATAATTTACTTGCAAAATTTCAGAAAATTTATGCTTACGTACATACAAAACCAGCATTTAGCGCCAAATTTGACTTGTAAAAATGTATTTTAACGTCATATACACTGTACATAGACTGTCTATATTCCATGCACTAATTAAGAAAGCAAACAATAATAAAAGCAAAGCGTCCCATAAACACCGGTAAAACACCGTTTCAGTTGTTTTTTATAGCGCGAAAATTAGTAACCACTGAAAAGCACAGTTTTTTTGAGGTATTGAAATCACTGGAAAACACTGAAAAAACACCACCAGAATTTACCAAAAATAGAAACTGAAAACAGGAAAGCCTATATATATATTATTTCCATGATTTCTGTTCACATCCCTGGGGTATTATTTCAAGATAATTGACTCTCTCTTAACAAAATTTCTCTGGTAAGACAAACCCCCTCGCATAGCTTTGTCCTCTTTAAAAACGGATAAACCTAACGGAGGTCTTAGGTTTCCTGACTTTAAAACTTATCACACTGCCTTTTCCCTAAAACAGGCTGCCGTTGGCTCTCTTCTGATCTCTCCTTACGTCCTCCATGGTGGATTAAGATAGAGAAATTTCTTATTTCCCCTTTTGACTTTCAAGAAATTCTTGTTTTTTCTACTACTATCTCATTATTACGTTCTCCCATCATCTCCCACTCACGTAAACTTTTAGCTCCTCTTTTACCATCATCTTATCCCTCAGTTTCTTCTTATTAACGACAACCCATTTGGCATAATAAATCATTAAGAATTAAGAATACACGAAGACTTGGCGATCTAAAGGTTTGCGTTTTTTATTGCAACTTCTAGCTGATGATCAACCCTAATCATTGATTGATATCCAAACAAAATGTTCTTTACCAACTACCTTTAATTAACAATATGCTTTTTTACGTCCCTCTCTCATCCAATATCTTCTCGCTTAACCACTTTCTTCCGACCCCACCCAAAGTATACAACGCTTTCTCCACTATTAGACACTTCCCCATCTGCATCCACTTTATACAAAGCCTTACAATTGCCTTCAGACAGGCTTAAAACGAAGACTGACTTAGCATGAGAAAAAGACTTATTGCAATGTTGTCCAACTAGTACATGGGATAAACTATGACTTAAACTTCACAAAACCTCCTGAGCGGTAAACACCACTCAGAACCTTTATTTTGTTTATCGAAGTTTGTTATTTTCCCCAGCGACTTTAGTATCTTTTTCTTCAAACATGTCTTCTACATGTTGGTCATGTTCCTACACTAATGCCGGTTTAAAACACGTTATTTGAGTGCCCTCCTATCCATTTGTTTTGACAGCAGGTTTGGACCCAAATCGGAAAGATTTTCAGGGTTAAGGTCCTTTTTTCTATCATCAACATATTTGTAGGTACTCTAGCACCCCAATGGCCTCAGTCACCATTGAATTTTAAGTTGTTAGATCTATTGTTAGCTGTTGCTTTTCACTTAATAACCTCTAACTGGAAACAAGCATATAAAGTCATTTTTAGAACCTGGTGGAATGCTGTGTGTTTTCATCATAGATTAGACACCAATTATGTTTCTCCTATATCTCTGGCGATCAAGAGGGATGTCTTATGGCTCCCATTAACTACGTATTTATCCTTGTCCACCTCCTCTGATCCGAAAGTTACTAATGTATCAGATGATGTGCAGAAGCCTCCTTAATTTCACCTTGTTGTCTTTTCTAAAGATCATAAGATGTTAATTATGCTTTTAGATTTATACTTTGTCATTTAGTTTTGCTTATTATAATGCTTATAGTGTTTAATTATTACCATCTTCTTAACATTACAATTCTTAACATTATAATGTAATTATATACTGTCCCCTCCCCCCCTTTTTGCCCCTCCCCTTTTATTGTTTATATTTCTCTTGCACACAGCGTGGTAGTTATAATTTTCATATATTCTTGTTTTTCCTATAATCTTTACGTTAAATAGCATTTATTATAATTCATTGTATTGCTGTTCCCTTTGTTTTTCATGTTGGTCTTAATAAACTCAAACTAAAAAAAAAGAGGCCAGTGTATTGAATGGCTGTGTTGCACAATGATATAGATGGGTGTTCCATCTCCAATAATTGAGCTAGCACTCGTTTGTAGACTGAGGACCTCATTACAAGCGGCAGTATTACCCCTGAGAGTTAACTTAGGGGAAAGAGGAGTATTGCCCCATGCTATTCTGAGTAGCTCTGTTTTTCCAGCATGATATCCCAGGTCTGGTTTCACCAGGAGCCGATGGGTACCCCAGTGAAACTACTGCAGGTCTATAGTCGGGCCCAACCCTAGCATCACCATATGGGAAGCATACAACCCTGCTGCGCCCTGGCCTACCCTAGCCTCATGTCCTCTGACTTTAAGATTCCAGACACTGGTGTCCCCACAACTCATAATAAGACCCTTAGTGTGAATGTAATGTTCAATGGCTCTGGCTAACTGCACGCTTCTTCTGATTGTGCACTCATGAATAGTACACAATTCTAGGGAGGATTTAACTACTGTGGGTGTACTTATTAGGTGCGGGCGGAGAGCTCCACTCCGCCCACGGAGTGTGCAGAGATTTGCCTACTCCGCGTTACGTGGAGAACGTGGAGTAGGCAAATCTCCACACACTCCGCAGCGGAGCAGAGTTGACCAGCCCCCGCCTCCATCCCCCCTATTAGGAATTAATTTAAAATACATTAAAGGTAAAAGAAAAAAAACTTACCTTGACTGTGGCGTCCCCTGGCTGCCATCCTCCTCTTCCTCACCATCTCAGGGTGATCTGCGCGCGCCCCTGCACATTCCTTGTAAGAAATGCGCATGCGTGGGCGCGCGCTTAAGCGCAGATCACCCAAAGATGGTGAGATAGAGGTGGAGGGCAGCCCGGGGACGTGGCAGTCAAGGTAAGTCTTTTTTCTTTTACCTTTAATGTATTTTTAATTCATTCTTAATAGGTGGGGTGGAGACGTGTGGCGGGGTGGAGGGGAGTTCCACGGAGTTTGTTCCCAACTCCATGGACCTCCGCATAGCCCCACTCTGCCAGCTCCGCCCGGGGTTGATGCTTATAGCCATAGGCTATTTGTAGTGTACACATTTTAGTCATCTGTTTTGTCCTTATAATCAGTGCCAGTGTTATTAAGGTATCACTGTTAAGCAGTGTGACTTGGTTAATGCTGGGGTGTGTTTTGTCTGCTTAATTAACCATCTAAACCAAAAAATCACATTAAAGTGCTCTTTTCTCACCAGGAATGAATCCCTCCACCCAACCAAAAATCTGAGAAAGCCACTGTTTGTAGCACAGTTGACCACTTGTGTGGTGTGTGTGGATCATTGGTTAACTGCAGCTTGCCACTGACCATTACTTCACACTTCCAAGCGTCTATCACAGTATATGCCGAGAATTAGCCTGTGTGCTTTATAGAAGATACTTAAACTTCATCTCTTATTTTATGTTGTGTTATGTGAATTGTATAGCAGGTTACCACCTGTGTGAGTATCCTGGTGCTACACAGGTGCATGAGGCTAGCCACATGGGAGCTTACTTGAAGACCCAGGTCTTCAGCTTCTTGTGGAATTCAAGAAGAGAGGAGGAGGCTCTGATGTGGTGAGGGAGGTCGTTCCATTCTTTCGAAGTGATGTGCGTAAAGGCTCAGCCTTCTTATTTACGTTTGTGTATGCATGGAACGTGTGCCAGTAAGAGTCCGGCTGAGCAGATCTGTCTGAAGGCTTGGTGCAAATATTTGCAGCTGTTCAAGTAGGCTGGGTCTGTGTTGTGTAGTGCTTTGTATGAGTGGGTGAGAAGCTTGAAAAGTGTGTGCTTGAGTAGTGGGAGACAGTGGAGTTCCCTCATGTGTGCAGTGTTTTGGCTCTGGTGTTAGAGATTGAGGACGAGTCTAGCTGCTGCGTTCTGGGCTGTCTGTAGTATTTTGATGAGTTGCTTGGTGATTCCTGCGTAGAGTGAGTTGCCATATTCCAGCCTGTTCGTGATGAGGGCTTGAGTGATGGTATTTCTGGAATTATTTGGAAGCCACTTAGATCTTTCTGTGCATGATCAGACTGTGGAAACAGGTCTTGGTGACGATGTCCTTTCTGAAGATCACCACTTCAGTTTTGTCCATGTTCAGCTTAAGGTAGCTGGACTTCATCCAAGTGGCCACATCTGTTATGCAGGTGATAAATGTGTTCCTTGTGCTGGGTTTGTTGTCAGAGAGTGATAGTATCAGTTGCGTGTCATCAGCGTAGGTGAGCATTTTGATGATTTCGGCTCACATGATGTTGGGCAGTGATGTCATGTGGGTGTTAAAAAAGGTCGAGCTGAGTGAGGAGCCCTGAAAAACTCCACAGATAAGTGTATTCTTTAGGCATTCATGGTCATACAATTACAAGACAATGTTTGGATGCTAATTTCTGATTTTGTACATTGCTATGGTGATATATCAAACAATTCAGTAAGAAATTGTATAGTATACAGTATGGCACATGCCTGCCGCTATTTAAAGGCTGAGCTAGGGAAGTGGGCTGTAATGGCACATTTTGCTTAACTTCTTGCTCTTTTCCCTCGGTAGGCAGTATGCTTTGATTCCTCATAAATCTTCATTGGCTCGTACCATACCATCTTGGTCCTGCACCTGCATTTTCCTATGTCTGCACCTCGCATATTTTGAGATATCCTGTTTCATTTACCCTCCAGAATTGGCTGTTTCCTTGGTGTCTGCTGTATGGTTTCCTGCAAACGTGCTAGACCTATTTCCTTCAGTTGCCGTTCCTCAATTCCACCAAAACATCGGAATTCCAAGGTGGGAGGCTAGTAAAAGCTCTACCAGTTCCGAGCCAATGCCTCCTTCTGTGTTGAGCCTAAATGACTATTTTCTCTGCAGCACCTCTGCCCGCGTCTTTAGAGCAGCCATCCTAATAAGCAATCCACTTTGTGGTGAGTTATTTATTTATTTATTTATAAAGTTTTATATAGCGCGAACATGATCCCAAGGGATATCAGAGCGCTTCACAGTTACAGATGATCAGGGATGTACAAGCGTCAAATACAAATCAGTGAAACAGTTACAAAGGGTGCATCAAAACATCACAGTGGTTAAAAATAGCGGATCTGGGAGGGGAAGAAAAGATTAAATAAGGATATATAGCAAATCAGTACAAGAAATGAAGGTATAAGTCCAGTATCTTATAGAAGATGATCTAAACCCGATTAAGGTAAGAACTTGCTCATAAGGAATCTTTTTACTTCCAATTTGAAAGAAACCGTGGAGGTGAGTGTGCAAACTTCAGAAGGGAGAGAGCTCCAGATCCTCTGGGAGAGCCGGAGAAAGCTCTTTGACAAGTTCTCTTTTTAAGAAACATCTGTGGTTTCAGGATGAAGGAGTTAGCACTTCTTGAGGATCTACCATCTCTGGATAATTCCAACTTTTGGACTAGCTACTTGGGGGTTTGGAAAAGGAGAGCTTTGTGAGACAGGCAGGCAATCTTTAGCTGTATTCTTGCTATAAAAGGCAGCCAATTTAGAGATTTTAAGACTGGGGAAATGTGTGCATTTCTTTTTGTACCCGTGGTCAGTCTGGCGGCAGCGTTCAATGCAGCCCTAAGTGAGGCCAAGATATATTTAGGGAGGCCACAGAGCGTAGCACTGCCATAGTCTAACCTCAGTAAAACCAGCGCTTGGACCACCTGCTTGAAGTCAGCTTGTGGAAGGAAAGGTTTGAGATTCCCGAGTAATCTCATCTGGTGATTCACTCCCTTGCACACCTTGCTAATATGATTCTTCATATTTAAATGCTTGTCCAGGGTGATTCCGAGAGATTTGGCAGAATCGATAATGAGGGGGGAGTAGTTATAGGCAGCGAGATGGTTCATCCAGAGGTCTAACGTGGCAGTATGATTCGGAGGAGAAATGAGCAGAAATTCGGTTTTGGAGGTGTTGAGTAGGAGGTGGTTCTCGGTTAGCCAGTTTTCAGTATTCATGAGGGTAGTGTTGAGTGATATAAGATTTTTTGGGGAGGAGATTTTCAGGTAGAGTTGTGTATCATCTGCGTACATATGGAAGATAATGTTCATTGAGTTTAGTGCATTAGTCAGTGGTTCCAAGAATAAGTTGATAGTATGGGGGATAAGGGGAACCCTTGTGGAACCCCCATGGATACTGGCGTGGGCTGGGATAGAGAGTGGTTCACCTTTATTCTTTGGGATCTGTGGTGATGGAAGGACGTGAACCATTGCAACACCAGACTGGAGAGGCCATCCTGTGCTCCAAAATAGATAAAATGTTGTTGTGATTTACAGTGTCAAATGCAGAGGAAAAGTCAAGGAGGATTAGGAGGCAAGATTCATTGTGGTCGAGCATTTTTAAAATGTCATCGATAACGTGAATGAGAGCCGATTCAGTGCTGTGTCCACTTTGAAAGCCAAATTGGTGTTGGTCAAGGAGTTGGAAATTCTCAATGTGAGACGCATTTTTCCAGGAGTTTGGCCAGAGTAGTGATGTTGGAGATAGGGCGGAAGTTGTTAAGGTCGGCACTATTAGCATTAGTTTTTTTTTGAATAGGTGAAACCTGAGCTGCTTTTAGGCACTCAGGGATCATGCCTTGAGACAGTGAAGCATTGATAATCTTTGTCCAAAGGAGGGTGATGACTTCCTTGATTCCTTTGAAGACAGAGGGTGGTAACGTGTCGCTAAAATGATTGGATGGGTTGATATTCTCTTTCGCTGAATGGAGTAAAGGTGCCCCATGAGGCATTGTTCTTGGTGCTCAGACTAGCTGGTTTGAGCTGTTCTGAGCGGGACGGAGGGTGCGCAAACAAGTTGATGTCCTTTTCTTGCGGTTGTGACTCCTTGTCTGGCTAGTGCTGCGGTAGTCACTCTGAAGTTATGGTCTGATCTCACCTTATCTACTTCATTTGTCGGGCAAATGCTTCTTTTTTTGTCTCGCCAGCTTCAGAAACTGATTCTTTGTTCTTGTGTGAGCATTATAGCGTAGCTAGTGGATGATGTTATCTTTCAGCCTATACTCAAGCAGCTTTTCCAGCAGATGCATAAATAGGTGTAAAAGCTCTACCACAAGCAAACTTTAAATTCATACATACTGCAGCAATTCTGTGCTAGTCCAATGACACGTCCTCTTCTCTGTACTTGTTGGCCACTATGGAAAGCTGCAATCAAAGCTTTGAGGATCTTTGCTTCACACTGTAATTTGACGGCACTATTCACCCTAGGTAAGAGACCAAACTGCTCACTGTTACATTAGGAAAATTCAGGAACAACTTTTGAGACACAGGAACCCATCTCTTTCCGAGACCATTGACACTGCCAAGAGGATGCCATTCAATTTTTAAAGGAAGTCGCTCATAGTAGACATTCGTGAGATTAAATTTCTTTTGTTTGTAGCAAAACTATATTTGAGAAGACTGATGATAGATTCACGGAAAAAGAGAAAGCTTTGGTCAGTTCATCTGGTAGAAATATATATTAGCGATGTGTGATGTATATATCACTATGGAAACGTCAAGTGCTGCCCTGAAGCAATGAAAGAATGTCTCCAGTGTGAAAAATGGGACATTTTCTAGTGTTGAAGAATTGTAACAAATGTTTCTGAATGTAGACTTAATATGCAGGTTATTAGCATTTCACAAAATGAAGAACAGGTTGAAAACATTCGTCAACAGAAGTTATTTGGAATTGTTGAAGAACCTTTCTCCTGACTGTGAAATTTGTGATGAGAGCATCACTATCCACGTTTTGGCTGACTTAGATGCACGCTTTACCATTATTTCTGATTAATTGTTTTTTTTTTAGAGAAACTGGAGAACATACCCTTAAAAGAGACTGATGATAGAACCTTCTTCTAAGGTGGTAAGGCTACTGACATGACTGTATGTTTCTGTTTTCTACAGAATTTAATAAAAAGTAAGATATTAGGTAACATTTATGTAGCAAAAAAGGACAATAACCGTCAAGGTGCTGCATCAAGACCATTTAGGCATAACATGAAGACCTGGCACTGTTGTTCCAATTACTTGTATTTCTACCTAAAATTATAAAGAATTACATGTTTTAAAAAGCATATAAAATGCATTTGACCCATCTAGAATGTGTGAAATGATTTTCACACCCAATTGAAGTAAAGGGTATGTCAGTTGTATCACGCATAGCCTTAAGAATGCTTCTTTAAGAATGAGGAAAGAGTTATCAGTAACGTTAAAGGACAAGTACAAAAGGGGTATCTTCAGGGTGTATTACTACCACTGTCGCAGGAAAAAGACACGCAAACTGAGATTATGGGCCTGATTATGTTGTAAATCGGAAAGCCTAAGACCACAGGTCGGAGGTTTTCCGACTCACATTGTGGGTTTCACTTTCGATTGCGCATTACAATGCCAGCGGTCGAAAGTGAAACAGGCCAGTCATTCCAGCTGGATTCCGATGGGCTCACGAAGCCCGTAGGCCATTCAGAGGCCCCACTGTAATCCCTGAGGACGGCGTTTCCGACGTTGGGATTACAATATTGGTTTCCGACAGGCTTTCTGTGTCGAGCTTTCCGACATGGAAAGCCTGTCGGAAAGCAACTTTGGGGGACCTTAGCAGGGCCCCTATTCCTCCACGGCCTCCGGTTGGGGGCTGATAGGGCACCTGTGGTGCCCCCCTATTTATCTCTGCACCCCGTGGCAGGCACCTTGAGGTGCAGGGATTAACAGAATCTACCATTTCTATATAGAAGCTAGTGCTACAGCCGGTTTACGGCCGCAGCCCAAGCTCCCATAGAGAAATTGTAATACTGCTGTCTGGACCACTGACCAGAGGTCGGTCACCCAGTTTGCAGATTTGAAGATATTGTGCTGCAACGTGGGAGGCCAAATACTTTTCCACCTTTAACCGATGAGCTGCATATCATCAGATTCAGTTAACTCTCACCTGTCACAAGCTTACTACCTTTCTAACGCAAGATGGTACTTTCTGTTTTATGTTGATGCCTTTTGGCTTGGTATCAGCTGCCTATCTGTTCCAGAAGTTGATGGACAACATTTTTTGGAGAGCATGGAGGGAGCTGTTGCTTACAAGACAATACTCTTATTTTACTACTATTTTTGATACTGTTAGTGTGGTCAAGGAGATTATCAATGAGAAAGATTAGGTACAAGAAATACAAGTTGATAAACTCTGGTGTAGGTAAAGAAGTTAATTTCTCTTGATTGGCCTAAGGAAGAATCTTTGTCTGCCAACTAACAAGTTTTTTCGAAGGTTAAGGATGAATTAGCTTGTTAGGGAAATGTAAATTTGAGAGGTGCTGAATATGTACTCTTTGGAAACATCAGAATGAGCACCATGTTCATAAGGGATATTGAGTTAAGAATGCTACCAAGAAATTAGTCAGAGTGTATTACTGGTGGACTTTTATGATAGTTTTTTGAAAATGTGATTGAATTGCAAGAATTCTGGCAAATGTTTGAAAATCTTTAATGTTCTAAAAGGTATTTACTGTTCTAAAATGTATTTGGGTGAAAATCTATTGATGTGAATAGAAAAATAGTGTTCTGCGCCAGGTGCACTATCAAAAGTCAGTTACTTTCCTGGTGTTACTAAATAGAAGAAAAAAGAAGTAGAGAGGCACCTCATCAGCAAACTGTTAACTGATATGTAGCTCTTGTTAACACCAAATTTAATAAATTAAATATATAAAAAGGGTTATCCTCACTGTAATTTTTTATAATATAGAAAATGGATACCTGTAAAGAATAGTTTGCAACATTGATATCAGCTGGTGTAAAAAAAATGTAAAGGATAAAACCAGCCAACACGTATTTCGCAGCTCTAAAGCAACCTTGTGAAGGTAATACTCACAGGACATAAAATGATGAATAGTAAAATTTCAGAAAATTGGATCTGGTTCTTAAAACAATTGGAGCTTTTTATGTGTAGTCCTCTCGGCCAACACTCTATGGTCTTTGATGAGGTCTAAGAAAGCGTTACCCCTACGAAAGACTTGGACGGACATTGAACATCCATCTTACTTTGATTTCTATCACCAAGCTCAACATTTTGTTTCTGACGCATACAAAGAGCTGGCCCAACTCTGACCACTTGCCAATTTATGCTCCTCAATCATATACTTTCACGTACTAATCCAAATTACCCAAGTTTTTATTTTTGTACACAAGTTGCATTGCTGACCAAATGCAATAAATAAAGCTGAAACAGAATTTTAGTATTTCAATCAATGTAGGAGATAAAACAGAGATGAAAAGCAATCCTAAATTAGGCAAAAGATCTCAAATTCAGAACAAAGTAATCCTAGGCAGGGGTCCCTAGCAGGAAAGATGTCTGTGCCAAACAATCACAATCCAAAATTGCACATCCATCGGGCAGAGCTTCCCCTCAAGTTTGAATGAAGTAAAAAAGATAAACTAAAAGCAGAGTTATTTTTCTTCTAATAGGTATTTAGTAGTTTTTGATATTTTTTTCAAATGACTGGAGTGTATGTTTTTCAAGGAATGCACAGCTGATTGCGTTTTGGACTTCATGGTTTTCCTATTTCTATAACCATAGATAACAGAGTTCAATTCACTTCTTCCAAGAAAATGCAATTTCTACCGCAGATGAATCAACACAATTTTTTATATTCTTTCAACAGTAATGATCAAGCTGTAAGCTTAAACAGGATTTTGAGTGAAGCAATTCAAATTGCTTTAGGTACATCCGTGCTAAGGAGTTAATTCATGAAAAAATGTAGGTTTATCATTACGCACCTCATTCTACTATTTTGTTTTCTCTATTAGAATGATTAAATAATTGCATTCCTCCAATCTAAGCGCTTCTAGGTTATCACATTATATATGATTCAAAATTGATTCAAATATGCATAAGAAAGTGACAGAAAATGTATTGTCCAGACAACAAATGATTGTTTGACATCAGCAAACCTGTCAGAGGTCCTGTTATTGTCAAAGATGATTTAGTTATCAAAGGCAAATCAACATTGTTGGTGACTAACGCAGCTGGATCTTCGGTCACAGCAGTAGAATCTTAGCAGACTAGTTAAAGTTAATGATCATGAGGTGAATGACTGTAAAGACAAAACACTGTGGGAACATTTTCCAAGAGGATTGGTGCATCTCACTTTAGGCAGGATAGTGTATATATAAGTCTACACAGTCCTTGTTACCCAGACACCCAGAGAAATGACTTGTTGTGGCTGACCGAGGCATGTAGACAAACAAAGCTCCAATGTTTTCATATAAAGTTCTATAAAAGCTTCTCAACCACAACCTCTGAAGGATTATGCTTAGTTATATACCCTTCATATCTTGCAACACCTATGAGGCTAATGTGAATTCCATATTTTCTTTAAACTGTTCTGTTTAGTGTATTTGTATAAAGGGCAGATATGCTGTAAAGGCACAGACAAATGTGTTACCCTCTTGTGCGCCTTTTGCTCTGTAGACTGCATGTGCTTTGTTTCTGTGCCTTAATTGATTTGCACCATACCTCCTTTGTCCTCCCATGCCTGGCCCCCATATGGTTCCCTGCGTGCTTTGTGATCTTGGGCCTATTTCCATATGTTCTGTGCTGTGCTTTAATTTAAGAGGTAATCTGAATCAATAAACAGTGAATTACTGAAGTTAGAGGAGACAAATGAGAATAAATACTACTTTAATATAAGTAAAAAGTGAGTGAGAGGTTAAGTATGACTTCTTTATATCGAAATGGAGAAAAGTGACCTCTTGTCAAGGACAAGACACAGTGAAAGTCTCTCTCGCTCCCTTCTTCCTTACCCAAAGAAATGGCTTCTATGTCATGCCACCCTACACTTAATATACATGTGAAAGTTGTCAGGTTTCTCCTAAAAAAGCTCGAGGTTAGTAAGAAAAGAAATAAAGTACAGAAAAAACACCTTGGCAATATTGGTAGTTCTTAAATTGATGAGTTTTGCAGGAGTTGGAAAGCAAGACATCTCCTTCTTCCGACTACTCAGCCTTGTGTCCTAGACTGCTTTCATAGCAGCCTACTGCCAGCAGAAAGTCATGCCAATGCCAGTTCATAGCCTTGAGTAAAGCAAAGAGGGTCTCTTTACCCCGCATGCCAGTGCAATATGCATGAGGGTCTTTTAGAGAGAGGAAGAGTACACAGGAGCTGCACTGCCTTCAGTCTGCTGATGTGAGGCCAAATGACCACACCAATGCTTCTCTCCCCGGTGAGCACCTGGCTAGAGCCAGGGCTGATGTGCTATATAAGGATCACCTCATTAACAGTTGTAAATCTAGATGACAAACAATGAAATCTAGAAAACTCAACTAAAATGGCGGTTCAGTTGATTACTGTCCGTGTGGCAGAAATCTGAGTTGAACCCGACTTAAAACCCATTATTGTGACTTAAACGTTTCATCCTTCCAACATCAACAATGGGTTCTGCAATCACAACATCTATTATGATAGCTGGTGGTGTCACTCAGAGACTCTTGCACTGACATCCCTCTGCTTTGATCAGCCAGAGCTTAGCTTAATTTGCATCTGAATGTGGCCTGTGACTGCCCTCTGATAAGTATATATGTCTTGGAATTAAAAACTTAATATACCATATATTGCATCTGTGGTCTTATCAATAACCACAGCTGAACTTACAAATGAGTCTGTGCAATACACATGTCTGTTTGGTGTGGTACAGTAATTGTGTCATTTTCAGTCACTGAGTACGTGGTTTCATGTAGCAAGATGAGAGCACAATCTGTGTGTGGGGTGTGACAGATGATCTATAAAAGTGCTGCAACTTTGTATCCCTAATACCTAATTTACTTGTTTGCTTTTGTACTGTATATTGGTATTATTTTGCAATCGGTGCTTGTTAACCAATTTGGTTGCTGTTATCTCAGCTTACCTCTGGATTCGTGGAACTCCAGCGTAACATGTGCGTCAAATCCCAGAGAGAAGTAATTATTAAAGACACTCAGAGGAAGCTGCAGAAAAAGAGATGGGTTACTTCTTGTGTTTTCTACCCCAACCAAGTGAGAACCCACAAGAACCCATGCAAAGGCAAACCATCCCCAAGCTCCTCAACAATTCTACTCAGAGGATGTTAACCAATCCTCCTATGGCAAGCAAGAA
Organism: Triturus cristatus; assembly: GCF_964204655.1. Classification (NCBI taxonomy): domain Eukaryota; kingdom Metazoa; phylum Chordata; class Amphibia; order Caudata; family Salamandridae; genus Triturus; species Triturus cristatus. The sequence goes on from NC_140585.1 coordinate 263,262,152, forward strand.
CCCAAATGATTCTAAAGAGGGAGGTCACATACTATTTCCCACACCATGTAGATCAACTCCTACGAATTTAAAACAGGGAATTTATCTTTTGATTTTTAACATACTCAGGCGGTCACCTGACAAACTATAGACCAGTATGCAGATGTTTAAATTTGCATCCTCCCCACCCATGCAAGCACCCTTCTATTGACAAGCACCCGTACAAATATGTACATGAAATGCAATCTCTAGCTCCACATTTGGGTGAGTATCCCAAAAAGACTGTACAAAGGGGAACTGACCACTGACCTTCCATCCCCACACAGACGGTGCCCTTTATACAGAGGAGCCGACCTCTAACCTTATGCGCTCCGTCATCCATCTCTTCTTGGGGCATGTCTGGATTCTTTTCAACCAGCAGATTCCATCGATCTAGTTGCACTATCGTCCCATCTTCCACATGGCAGAGGATCTTGGAAACAGGCTCATCTGTATACCCCTGGACAATAAGAGGGACAAATGGTAATATAAGGTGAGGAACGGTGTCGTTCTCATCGTGGTAAAAATCTGCCATGGCATATAGCGACAAGAGGAACACCACATCCTGTCTTTTCAAGTTGAAAACTCAAATTCAAACCTGCAAATGTTATCAGATGAATGAACTTCAGATAATTTAACTGGTAAATGCATAGTTCAGTGAAAACATTCAAATGAACTTAAGAATGTGATATTACCTTTAAACTAAGAAGCTATAATCACATCAATCAATGGCTTTAATTGAGAATTGCAAACACTACAATGAGCACACGCAGTATGGTAATGGCAGTAACATGTCAAACATCTAGATGAGACTGCATGCAGATTTATGACTGGCTCAAGAATAGAGACAATCTGAAAATCTGCAAGTGGCTTATTCAAGATTACTCGCAATAATTCTGAGCATAGAAGTGTACTTGTGATCACAGTGAAACACCCAGGATCACAACATGCTCGGTCGCCATTACCCTACTCAACCTAAATTCAGCATTTGGCATGGCAAACTATAACATCCCTTTAAGAAGACTTGTGAAGGCTGGAATCGCCAGAAGAGCTCTTTCCTGGCTACAGCACTTGCTTGAAGATAGGACATTTCATGTCTTTGAAGAAGGCTGCATGTCTTATATATTCCCTCTAAAATGTGGAGTAACTCAGGGCTCATCCTGGAGCCCGACTTTGTTTAATATATACTTGATGCCACTTGCAGATATCGTCTTACCCTTTGTGATCTCAATAGTTACTTATACTGACGATACGCAACTAGTTTTCTCTCTGACTCAAAGTAAAGACTTCCCTTCTTTCTCTCTAGGCCCACGTCTTGAAAAGGTAGCTACGTGGATGAAACACTCCTGTCTTAAGCTTAACAGGGACAAAACTGAGCTCATGTTCCTCAGCAACAATTTAAACGTGGGTCTGAGACTGTATTGGCCAAGTTGTGTAGGTCCTCCTCCCCCATCTAAAACCATCATTAAAAGCCTTGGTATATAGCTGGAGAATTCTCTCAAATTTGACTATAAGTTACTGAAGCTTGCAGCCACTTGTTACAGCATGCTCAGAATGCTTCAGAAGATTATTCCTTTTGTTCCTTTCACTCCAAAAAGTCTGATAGACATTCTCTCCCGCATGGATTATGGGAACTCTCTTTACCTAGAAGCTCCAAAGGCCACAACAAGGAAACTTCAGGTGGCACAGAATTGTGCCGCGCGATTGCTGTTCAATATACCTACAAATCAATCTGCCCGACAAGCTTAGAAATATCTTCATTGGCTCCATGCAGCTGAGAGTATGAACTTCGAATCCCTGGGCATTGCCCACAAGGCACTGTTGGGTAAGGGACCCCTGTTTTCCTCCTATTTGCTTTCATTCTACCTCCCTCGAAGAACCCTGCACTCCTCTAATGCATACCTGGCCAAAGTACCCGCATTTAGAAGAGAACGATTTGGAGGGCGCTTTTTTTAATACAATGCGGCTAGATTATGGAACACCATCCCCTTATCTCTGCGTTCTGCAAACCAACTACTTCCCTTCCGAAAAAATTATTAAAACATGGCTATTTCAGAATATCCTCCATCAATAGAGGTTTGAAATACCCTTCTATATGCTACTGTGCAGCACTATCAACGCTGGAATGTCTATGGGTAGCTACGTGCTCTGTAAGTGCTTCATAACAAAACATAACATAACATAATAGTGGTGTGCACAGAAGAGCTTGTGTGATGGTAGTGACTCATCCAATTTCTGTCCAGGATTCTGGGGCTTGGGTAGAAATTGGCTAGAGGGTGTATTAAACAAGAGGGTGGAAGGTATGAAAAGGCAGGATATTGTGTGGCTTTACACCAGTCATTGACCAGAGAGAACACCATGCAGCTTATATTGAGTGTGCAAGCATCTTCCCACAGAAGAAAATACCTAGGTGGAAAGGTGGGTGGGTAGTGTGTATGCGTGTGAGGATGTGGATGTGTGGGGGTGCTAAATCAATTGCTCAACTGAACCATAGTGAGGAGACTGGCGGTTCAAAATTAGGGCAAGGTGTGAGTCAGAGCTGCCTGTCAACATAAAATGTGCCCTTCTACTGAGCTAGTTGTTCTTTACGTAAGAGACTGATAGGATTTCATTCTGGATGCAGTTTCTTGGCTGGAACCGTGGCTGTGGGGGGCTTCATAGTTTGAGGACTTTTTCACTTTTAGGCCAGCACCGAACGTGTATCCCCAACACACCATTGCATTACCATTCACCCAGCATAGTATCCCGGGGTAGACTCATGCTTGGCTGCACATTGGATGTAGAATCAGGTTTTGTATGAGCAAGACTTTGACAAGAACCCACTTAAAACAGGTGATATCAAAAGCATAGGAATAGTTGTGAGGAGTATGGAAAATGGAGACTTACACATGATCAAACATACAACGGTGAATAGCAGTGGAACCTGGGCAATGTCAGTGAACACAAGATTAAATCTACATTATTTATGACAAACAACCATGATAATGACAGCATAGGAAATATGAATGCTTACCCCTCCCCAGTTGAGTGTTCGAGCCAGGTCATTGCCTGTGCCCAGTGGAAGTATAGCAACGGGGGGCTTGGGGTGCAGCTGAAGCTCATCCAGGACGGAAAGGATCCAGCCCACCTGCCAAGCAATAGCAGAAAATGATGTAACAAAGTTGAAAGTTTGAGAAGAAAAGAGGGGAGGGGAAGGGAAGGGACAGGAGTGGAGAGAAGAGGGGGGATGAGAGGAGAGAGACAGAGGGATAGGGAGGGGGGAGAGGGATAGGAGAGGAGTAGTTAGAAGAGGAGAGGACAGGCAAGGGAAAAAGAGATGAGAGGAAATGAGAGGGGAGGGGAGGGGAGAGTGGGGGAGAGGAGAGGCCATACACAAGAGTTGTTGCAACAGTAATTGGGAATCTATACAAAAGACAACTGCTAATAAAAGATATGTTTTCAAGATCAGTAACAAAGCAAAATAAATTAAAGGAGCTAAAGTTGTTACAAAGGAAATGGGTAAGTAGGCTCAGCGTTACGATACATGGTTATATTTAGGATTATGGGAAGGGCTATAGTTAGTGTTATGGTACAGTTTAGAGTTAGGGTTATGGTTAGAGATGCTCTGGGTTACTTAGAGGTGGTTTAAAGCTTATTTGTAATAAAGGATATTGCAAAAGTAGTTTCATTATTGGAGTACTTCTAAGGTAAATTCATTCCTTCATTATTGACAACTCTTTTGTTAGGATTATTTTATAAAGGTATTTCTTTACAAATATGCACTTTTTTAATGTACAATAGGGAGAGTAGGGATTGCTGTTTAGATAGAAAATTACATATAGGAGAAATGACAAAGAGAAACCTTTGATATGAAGGGAGAAAGAACTAAACAGAGAACACCAAAGGTTCAACCAGAACAGATGAAAGCTATTCATAAAAACACATGAAAGTAAAGTTGATCTAAATAATGCATTGCTTTACTTTGCTTCTCCAACTGCATTATTAGGCATACTGTATACCACACCCACACACTACATCCACTCCATCTCAGCAAGGAGTCTTATTACAATGCACACTTACCGTCCCGTCACCACCACAAGCCAGTATTCGGAGGTTTGGCACTTTTCTGTAAAGCTCAAGCCTTAAGGAAAAAGAAAATGAAAACAACTTCAAAGGTATCCAACATGGAAACAAACTTTTTTGTCCCTGCTTTAATAACACAAAGCCAAAATTAACGCTGTGACTACTTATGGGACAGCAGTGAGGGGTATCTAGGCCCACTGGTTCTTCAGCAGGAGTAAAATAGACTCTTGTGTAAATAACTTGCCCTGGCTAAATCAGCTACCCCCTTCACCTCCATAATCTACATAATCACAACAACCATTTTGGAATGTACACAACCATGTATTACATTTTGGGGGTTTTAAGACTTTTTCATAAAATTGGCATTGAAATTGGAAAGACTGATATGTACCTATGAACAGTTTCTTAAATTCGCCTCACTACAGTCATCATTTGTGGAAGACACTTACCATTGTGGCATTTGAGTGCAGTGTGTACTTGTTAACTATAACACCTCATTTAACCATCCACATTCACAACACTAACATAAAAATGCATAATTCACATCATAAAAATGCCAACATGTTTCAGATTTCACATTTCTTATAACCAATCATATTCAGGACACCCAATATTCAAATACACAATGTATGCAGATCTTCTATCATGTGTAACTCTCAACACTTGCAAATTAACGCAATATCACTAAATGCACATGGATACATGTAACATTCTTCTTAGTGTTTCTGGGCATTCATATCACTGAAGACCAATTTATGAAAGTGATTGGTTTTCCAACCCTTTACTTATAAGGTATTCTCATAATCAGGACGTTTACTGCTTTTTGCTATTCTTTTCATACTTGGTATTAATCCCCAATATTACGGATGTAAAAATCTCACTTTTCAGGTGGAAAACTAATTCCTTCTTGTTAATATTGTTTCTCTCTAGGTGCAGTATATTATCATGGTTTCTAGTATCCTCTTCTAATGTAATCTAATTTCATACACTTAGGGCTAGTTCGGTCTCTGTATTATTGATACGTACGCTTCTCGTGGTCCTTCCTGAGAGAGATCGAAGACTTGGCGTGGATTTAAGAACCACATGAACATCTGTAAAACTTTCGTACCCTGTGCAATTGTGATGAGATGAAGGGAGAGAGGTATCAATACATAATTTATCCAAAATTAACAGCCAGATATTTCCCTTTACAAAGACTTATTGTCCGAGAGAAGGTGTGCAGGTGACTGTCCGGCCATGGCAGTAACAGCTATTTATTTACTTAAATAGTCAGGTATATTGCTCCTGCACCAACATGCATTAGGGTGCTTTACACAAATCCATAAATTTCACATTGTACCATAACGTATGTAATACGTTAGTACTCATATATCAATTGCAAGTACCAATAGGACGCTGCAGAGGAATAACAATTGGTTGGAACTGTACTAGTAACACAAGCTACACATCAGCATTGCACATTAATCTTAGGATGTTTGTAATTAACCAATACATGGCAATAACAGCATGAGCCAAAGAATAACCATTTTCTCAAACTCATCTGAATGTTCTTTGACCACATAGCCTTATCCTGCATTGCTCCTAGTCTAGTACCCGAATATGAACTCTTGTGGTTTCATTATACATAGCTCTGTCTTTCCTGTGCACCCTACGGCACTATTCTACTTTGCTGCTGCTCAGATGACTTCCCTTCTCCCTAATGGCCTCATTATTTCTTTTTCCAATTCTGCTGGTATCAATGGTCACCAAAAGCCTTGTTTTGCATTGCTCTTGCTGTGCTTCAAGATTACGAGGCCTCATTTTGTCTTGTTCCTGCTCTGCTAGCCTCTACAGTCCTGTAGCCTACATCCTGTATTGATCAGGTGTGTTTGAGCTCCCTTGTCTGGAAGCCTCATCCTGCCTTGTTCATGGTTGTGAGGACTTAGCCAATCCTGTTCCTTATTTATCAATCTTCCTGGTCCTCTGAGACTTCGTCCTCTCTTTCATATTTACTTGTAACATCACTACACAAGAGGCCTTATCAGTAGCAAAGAAAGGAAATAAGAAGTGGACCAACCATCAACCCATGCAATGGTGACGGGGCACAAGCCAAAAACTAAAAAAGAGCTTTATTCTCTATTCCCTCCATGTTTTGTTTTGTTGCTGGCTGAGTTTCAGGGCAGGCACAAGCAGCTGACAATAGCTGTTGCCAACAGCTTAAATAGATTCCCCGGTGTTGTCCCTTGAGTCTCCAAATATCGTAATTTCAAGGGAAAGTGACTCTTTCAAATAGGCCATGCAGTGGGCACCATTACACAGGGAAGTAGGTGTGATCCCCAAGGACTAAACATGCAAGCATTTAGGCTTGGCTGAAAGTGCACCCAACACAATCCTGTGATTTATCCCTAATGTCGATCATTGAAATATCCCTGACATGTATACAATAAACTTGCTATTCATTCTTCATGGCAGCCTGGATCACAGTCCTACCTATTCCCACAGTAACCACAGTTGGAAATATCCTTGCGACTGGCACCTTGTCCTAGGAGAGAGAATGGCTTTCCAAAGGATGACCGGCTCATAAAATTAAAGCTCACATTCTCCTCACTGGTCACCAAAGGCTACAATCCTCTGTAAATTCTAATTGCTCATACACCTCACACACACAGCACAACCAAATTCAGATAAAAGAGTGGTGAACAACAACTAAAGTTACTACCCTATTTCACCTTTGTAGACTTCAATGGTAGAACCTGCACTCAGCAGCACAGGTGGAGGGGCAAGACTTATTACAACCCTCTTAATGGAAGACCATCATACTACAGCACTGCAACAGCACATTTCGCATGCCATGGGATTTTCCACTCTACTAGATAACAGGAGATAAGGTAACTTGGCAATCAACAGCAGGGTCTTCACTTGATTATTTATTAACATTTGATGCTGCAGTACAAAGTATCCTCTTGCCTTCAAAGAGATGGTCTCTTTAAACCATCCCAACTCTACAACACTAGAGAAGCACCAACCCCTATAGCTCATGCAGAGAGACACATTTTTACTTTCCCCACTGTACAAAACATTCTTTAATGACTTACAGCGTCTGTACACCAACTGCACTGATATTAAGTCTTCGTGTACACGTGTACTTGAAACCAGATCTGCCGTTCACCAGGCACCACAGCTTTTTCCAAGCCTTATAGAGGTTCTGTCTTTGTAAGGATCCACTCTACTGAACCTGAACTGTAAATGCACTCTCAGGCCTTGCAAACTCCTAACTCTGCTGTACCACTTGGGCCACCTACTTCCATAATTCTTAAAGAAACACTCTTTTATTCCCCTTCAATTGAAAATTAAGGAGATTGTGAACCACAGTCTTCCCTGACCCGTTTAGAATGCTCTAACTCCATTGCGCACCAGAAGCCACAGCCCGCTCTGCACCTCAAAGAGACTTTTTTTAAAACTATGTCGTCAGACCCCGAGGAGGACGAAATCGGCAAAGCCATACTCTGGGTCTCACCTGATTACCTCCACTCTTTGGATTCACAAATACAAGCAGCGGTTTCATGAGGGAGGAAGAAATGGGTTTCAGTGCAAAGGGCCGGCCTTTACTGTCCTGAAAAAAAGAAAAGACATAATCAATCCAGGAAGGGACAGATGAGATTAGAATTTAATGACCTGTCTACCACTCCACTAGCCAAGCAAGGCCTCAGTCCAATACAGATACTTCATAAACTCAGTAAGATGGAGTAGTAGACAGGGGTCTTGGAAATCAACATTAAATACAGAGACAGACAGAAATCGCAGAAAGAAGCTAAAGATGTTCATTGAGAACTCACAATGAGGAGGATTCTGTAATGCATGCAGCATTGCACGTTCTTCCTCGCCTCTAAAGCAGTGAGTTGGTAAAACATTTGAACATGCTGCTGTATGTTTATTTGGGAATTATCGCGAAATACTGTATTCAGAAACTGTGGGCCTGATTCACCAAGATAAACTTAGACCTGAAGTTTAAGTTTACTACTTTTTGGTATTCACAAACAGACGTACGAGCAGTATCTTTACGACTGCAGAGGTTCCGCCCCAAATGCAGAGTTTCCACCCTGAGTGCGGAACCTCTCCCATCCAAAAGATACTACTTGTAAGTCCCTTTGTGAATACCGAAATGTAGTAAACTTAGACTTCAGGTCTAAATTTACCTTTTTTAAATCAGACCCTGCATGTCTACTACAGTTACAGAGATGAGGTGTGATGGCATATGCAACTCATAAATCTGTCTTCTCTGTGTTGAAAGCACACAACTTTGAGCAAACACAGCAGCTATAGCTTACTGAAATACAATGTTAAAATGCAGAATCTCCAGCATGACGTTTCTGCAGGATTGGTTGCCAAACATCCTTGCAAAGTACACAGTACAAAGTATTGATGTTGCCTTAATCCACTGACGGGAATTACTTCAAGAATACAACACAAGGAGGGGGCATGGCCTGGCGCCGGTAAAGATGGCCGCCTAAAGAAACAGCTCCGCCGGGCCCGAGCCCAAAAACCCTGAAATCCGGCACAAATCCTGCAGTAGTGGTCCCGGAATACCTGCAGCGCTGTCGGAACGTTATCCGACCCGATCGCTGCTGAATATCCGATCCAGGAAGCAGCTCTGTCCCCCTGATTACTGACTCCGAGGAGGGGATCGCTGAAAAAGGACCGCGCAACGAACGGGAGTGGGATACAAGCCCGCCCTCTGTGGGCCCACTGTGGCTGAGTGACCGCCAAGGTACGGATCGTCGACTTCCCTCTCTCTGCCGCCCTTTCCCTCCTCTTTGCCGCGAACGGCGGCTCATCAGCATCTGCAGTGGGGTCTGCCGGAACTCGGGGGCTTTGGTGGGAGGCTGTGGCCTAGAGGTTTCCGGATGTCGCTCTCTACGCGGTGGTGAACTGGAGGGGACGGCGAATCGTGGCCTACGCCTTGCCTCTATTGTATGCTGCCTAGCTGTAGCGGGGGTGCACGACTGAGGCGGCGGATCTCCGCTTCATCTCCCCTCCTCCCGAGGACGCATTCGCATCGGCCCATCGGAGCTTGGAGCGATCGGAAGACGCAGCTCCACCTACACAGTTAGGATCTATGGAGGTTGGGGGCAGCGGGCGCCAATCTCCTGGCACACTATCATAGGTACCACTGAGTCACTCCCCAGGGATGCGTGGGATTAACATCGGGGCAAGCACCACCCATAACGGTGAGGGAACAGAATTGCTGGTGTACGCTGGATCGCTGTGCCCGCGCAGGAGGCTGAAGTGGGAGAGTGCCGGATGGTGGCTAGCGGCGGTGGCCGTGAAAATAACGGTGTTGGTCCAGGGTTCACCCCCCCTCACATGTGCACTCATTGCACTCACGGACAACATCAATAAGGTGGTGCCACCGCAAATAAGGTAAGAGACCTGACACCCGACTGGCAAGGGTGAGCTACTGGCAGCGACAAAACCACTGACGAATGGTGGAGCAGACCACACTCGAGAACTGAGTTGGGGTGTCCAAGAGGAACGAAATTATCCCACCGGCAAGTGACCTCCGGAACACGCGCCACTACCATGAAGCCCAAGGGTGGAGCAGTGGTGCAGACAAATAAACTTGACAAATACGCCGTTCCGAAGCAGGCGCCTTCGGCAGACGGTGCCCAGAGGGGGCAGGCCGGAGACAATGAACAATCCCTCGGCTCAATAATGGCTGCCATCCAGGTGCTGGGAGCTACACTTGAGACCAAAATCGATAAGGTCTCCATCGAAATGAACTTGATGAGGGCCGACATGAATAAAACCGCGGACAGAGTCAAGGTGACCGAGACAAATGTTCTGGAGCTCCAAACCTCCACTAAGAAACTTGAAGAGCGGGTCCAGCAGTTAGTACACCAACATCGCCAGATGGCCCTTAAACTGGAGGACCAGGAGGGACGGGCCCATCGCAACAATATAAGAGTGGTAGGGGTCCCGGAGGGCTCAGAAGGACCGGTGCGTTTCTTCCCTGACTTCACACTTCAAGTCCAACAAGAGAGGCGCTCCTTCGATGGGATCAAGAAGGCACTACGAGACAGAGGGATCAAATACGTTATGTTTTTCCCCCGCAAATCTCAAAATCATCGCAGACGGGAAATCACTGTTTTTCACGACTCCAGCGGGGGTCAGACTTGGCTGGATAAGGCGACCATGCAGAGGTCAGAAGCGACCGTGGGGGACAACTGGAGAGACACCCGCGCCCACCCACCGGGCTCAGCAGATGGCAGATCAGACTTAGAAAGGCGGAGTTAGCGATCCTGGAGATCGAGATCCAGCAGCCCGGGGATGCTAATGGTCAACAAGGAATGAACGGACATTTCTTTGGTGTTGGACTTCCGGAACTGCCCCAACAAACTGTAATGTATAAAACTTTACTATGATAAAGTGGGGTGGGGTGTATGCCATAAGAGACGGGCCCTACGGGACTGATGGGTCCTCAAAATCACACTCTCCTTTGATGGGTGAGGGCAGGCCCCTGGCGGTCGGAGTCAGTGCTAACCCGAGTTCCCCTGCAACTGTTGATCTGTTCTTGGGGCAATAGGCGCTCTGCTAGTTGGGGATGTGGGTAGTTTTGAGCCTACGTAGCAGGGTAGCAGGGAGGGGGGGTTGGTGTCAAGCGGGTATTATTTTCAGTTTCATTGTAAACAGTTCTCAGGGATGTTGGGGGGAGAGGTGGGATGTGGGGGGGTAGTTACTGGTCACGCACAAACAAAACTTTTCTATGTTGGATGTGTTGCATGTTTCAGAGGTATGGCAGGAACCCCGTTTGCAAAAATGAGTACGCAGTGGGATGAGAGTCTAAAGCTCCTAACTTGGAACGTTAACGGGTAGGGTGACAAGGTAAAACGAAGTATTGTTCTCCAATACATAAAACATCAAACTCCAGATGTTGCTCTACTCCAAGAGACACATCTAATTGGTAACACCTATAGGGCGTTAGATAGATGGGGGTACACAATGGTGGCACATGCAGGCTTCACATCCGGCTCACGAGGGGTGGGCATCCTACTTAAACGCACCATTCCGTTCAGTATAAAGCATACCTGGACCGACCCATTGGGGCGCTATGCGGCAGTCTCCGGGCAATGGCGCACTCTCACACTACTAGTAGTCTATATTCCACCGGGTCTCCAGACCCAGTCCTACAAGGACCTGGGGGCCTTCATAGACGCTCTTCCAGAGGGGAAGCTTGTACTGGGTGGGGACTTCAACGCAGTTGTATAGGGCCTGCTTGACCGTTGTCCACCACGAAATATCAGTGCTGGGAGCAACTGGCTCTCAAACTTCCTCAAGGCCTTCGGCATCAAGGACCTCTGGTGGATGCACCATCCTGGTCTCCAACAATACACTTTCTTCTCTGGATCCCACCGCACATTTCCCAGAATTGACTAGATCCTTATGCCTGTGCAGCAAAAAATGACCATACAAGAAATTCGACATTTGGCAAGGGGCATCTCTGATCATTCCCCCTTGTGGGCCCATCTCACGGTTGGAGACAAAAGGGTCAGTTGTATAGCCCTCATTTACCCGTGGTACCTCCGCAGCCCCGAAATCAAAACTACGCTAAGCCGCACCATTGACCACTACTTCCAGGACAACAATGGCACTGTCGATTCCCCCACCACCCTCTGGGAGGCGTTTAAAATGGTCATTAGAGGCCATACCCTCTCAGCCATAGCCAGGCTGCGAAAGAAAAAAGATAAAGAGATGACTTGCATCAAGCATGATCTCCTCCGCCTCGAGGAGGCGGCGAAAGATGGGGAGGAACAGGCCGCTCCTCATAACTTGCAACTTAAGGTGGCTGAATACAAATCATTTGCGACTGATGCTGCCAAAACCCTCGCGAGGGACAGGGATGGACGACTATACGATCAAGGAGACAAAGCAGGCAAGCTAATCGCTTGGCTGGACAAGAAAGAGAGGACGAAAAGGCTGGTGCCAGAGCTCAAGAGTAATTCTGGCACTGTACTGATGAAACCCCACGACGTAGTGATAGAGTTTGCTAACCACTTCAAACAGGTGCACCGGAGTAGCTCGGGACTGCCAGAGGAGGACTCCTCCGTGCTTCTTGTAGACATCCAATTACCCATCCTCACTGACTCCGACAGGGAAGCATTAGATAGTGCGGTGACAAAGGATGAACTTGCTACAGCAATAAGAGATCTCCGGCCTGGGTAAGCCCTGGGCCCCAATGGACTGCCCATTGAGCTTTACAAACTGAAACCCGATAAGCTAGCCCCATACCTCAAGAAAATGTTCGAGGACTGTAAAGACCTTGGCCTACTCCCGCGTGACCAACGTATCGCCATGCTGGTTGCCATACATAAGGAAGGGAAGCCGAAAGATGAATGCTCCTCCTACAGACCTATCTCCCTGCTAAATGCGGAGCCCAAAATCCTGGCCAAACTATTGGCAAACCGACTAAGACAGGTAATAGACAAACTGGTCCACCCCGACCAGTCGGGCTGCATGACACACCGCAATACTGCGCTCAATTCGCAATGCTTACACAGGATATTGGGGCGTCAGGCCACCATCCAGGAAGACGCAATAGTGGTCTCGCTAGACGCTACTATGGCGTTCGATACACTGGAATGGGCGTATCTGATGACAGTCCTCAAGAAGTTGGGCTTCGGCCCCAATTTTATTGGATGGGTACGGCTCCTCTATGCAGAACCACTGGCCCAAGTGGTGGTAAACAATAAAGTCTCGGAGGTGTTCACTCTCGGCAGAGGGACGCGACAGGGATGCCCCCTCTCGCCTCTACTCTTCGCCGTGTCCCTCGAGCCACTAGCAACCTGGATATGACAAGACCCTTCCATCAGGGGACTTAGGTGGGCGGAGGGATGGGAGGATCGAATCTCACTCTATGCAGACGATATCCTCCTAAATCTTGTCTCTCCCCAGAAGTCGCTACGGGAGGTTCTAGATATCTTCACAAATTTCGGGAGAAACTCTGGCTACAGAATCAACTGGAGCTAGTTGCTGTTATACGTCCTGCACAGAGATCCCCCCTGTGAGAAGTTGGCCTGATGTATGATGTCACTAGTTCTAGTGTACACCTTATATCAGTCCAAATACCCTTATGGTGATTGGTTGTAAAGTCAACCTTATAGACCAGCTATCCTAGTGGTAGCATGGACAAGAGCAGTCTTAGGCTAAACTCTGAATGGCATGTGAAGCCAGCTGTGATACCATATATAATCCCTTGAATACCAAATGAAAGGACACCACAACAGATATATATATAAAATAAAGTGTATTTATTTTAGTCAAACCCTCAGCACTCTTTATGAGATTAGAGGTAAGTACAACACAGTCTTATTTAAGCATACATTAAGTCACACAGGTAAGTAATACAGTTAGGCCCTAGGGGCCACGCAAACCATATACTAAGTAAGTGGTATAAGAACCACTGTCACGGAAATAGAATAGGCCTAGGCCTAGGGAATCGCTGGGGCTACACTACACTAGCGTTAGTTAGGAAGTGGGAGGCCCACGGGATTCGTGTGCAGAGTGGAAACACTCACGCGTAATGCGTAAAAGTCAATAGCAATAGTACAGTTTAGAAAACGGTAGATTTAGGACACTTCCGGAGTAGCTAGGAAGTTGAGACTTGAAAACTAGACACTAGGATAGTCACTATCCTGATGAGCACCGGAGTACCCAAGTTACCTAGCCCACAGGCTGCGGGTGCATAGGGGTGAAGATGCGTCGTTTTCGTCGTCGACTCCTATGGATGCCTGAAGAAAGATGCTGACAGGCAGTCAGTGAAGAGTGTCCGGTGGATCCCAAGGCTGGGATCAAGAAGAGAAGAAACCTGCAAGCAGAAGGGACAGAGTCAAGGTCACTAGCCAGTGACCACGTGGAACCAGGAAGGAACCAGGCGATGTCGTGAAGATTGCAGGTGAAGGTGAAGCTTGTCGCTGCAGCCAGGAGGACCAGGAAGCGTCGAGGACGACCAGGACCAGGAGGCGAGCTGTCCCACGAAGGCTCTTGCTGTCGGCGGCGTCGAAGTTGGACTAGGACTCACCAAGCCTTGGCAAGCGGAACCCACGAAGAACGAAGGACTTGCTTCTGGTGCAGACCAGGAAGGTCTGGGGTGCTTCTTCTTTGCAGAGAAGCGGGAGCCAGTCTGGAGGAGCCAAACCAGCGCAGAAGATTTCAGGGTGCGTCGTCCCAAAGGCCACTAGCCAGCGGGCAAGCAACCGGACAGACGCGGCAAGCAGGAAAATGCTGAAGGGCCCCACGCAGGACTCGTGGAGTGTGGGGGGGCAGATCTTCGGTGCAGATGGTGCTTGGGGTTGGGGCTTCTCAATCCCCGGTGCACAACTTCGAGGGTACCTCAGAAGCTGCGCTTTAAGTTACTAGCCACTTTTCCCAGGTAGCCGGTCCCACGTCGCTCGTCGCCTCCACGGATCTCAGCTTTGCTGTCGATGTGGATCAGGGTCGGAGAAGTCTGGAAGTCAAGGCTCTGGTCGGGCTCTGCAGTCGGTTCCTCGTAGAACGTGGGCAAAGCAAAGGGTAGTCTCTTGATGGTGCCTGTTTGCACAGGGTAGCCACTCCTTGGCTACAAGGGAGATTCTTCAGTCTTCTTCTTTCGTCGAATGTCGAAGGTCCAGAGTTTCTGTTCAGTTTTGCAGGTTCAGGATAATCTAAAGTCTTGAGGCCCAACTCCCACTCTTATACTAATCTGGGGAGCTGGGATACCTGCTAGGTCCCGCCTTATGGGTGGGACCTGGGAGGGGGTGGTTACACCCACTTCCCTTTGTCCAGTTTCGCGCCAGAGCTGGGGCTGGAGTGCCCCATCGCCGGTTTGAACTGGACTATGCAAGGAACATCTTGTGTGCCCCAGGCATGTCTCATTCCTTTCAGCCCACCCTGCCCCAATACACTAAAGGCTGTCTGGGGAGGTGCTAGCACCTCCCCAAGCAGGAAACCTATTGTCCAGGCCTCCCTGGCTGGGATCACTCCCAGCTGCAGGAGGTCAGACTTGTGTCGTGGCAGCAGCATCCATTTTGTGATGCTGAGGCTTTGGTTAGAGTTAAACAGCAAAGTAGGATTTTAACATGTCTCTCCCTCTAGAAGGGAGGAATAATATCCTCATCACCAGGAATGGTATGGGGGTATTATTCCAAAGTGTTAGACACCTTACACGACATGTTTTGATGAAGCCAAACCATAGTTACCATAACCGTTTAAGATTATAAGGCACTTTAAGAGTATATGGTAGGCTATATCATAGAACAGCTATAAGGACATTGTTCCAAAAGCTGCAGACAGGCTCAGCTCATGCTAGAGCACCATCTCACATGTTACCAAGCACTCTGCCTCCAGGATTGTTAAGGCCTGCCATAGGAGTGACTGATAGGTACACATGTGTCTATATATAAGGGTAGATATAGGCATACTATATCTAAGCAAGGGGTGATTACACGACCTTGCCCCAGCTGAGTGATCAGCCAGTTGTGTCTGATTGGAAGGCCAGACCAGGGGTGGCATAATACATGCTGCAGCCCCTGGGAGGCCTAGGGTACACCTATGCCCTGGATACCTAGGGTACACTGTACAGGGTCCAATAAGGTGATCCTTACCAATTGGTTATGTACCTAGGGTACATGGAGTCCATTTTAAAGAGAGAGCAGACAGCCTGAGACCCTGAATGGCAGGATCTCAGGCCAACTAAGTCGAAAAACCAGCTAGACACTAGGCAAAAAGTTGGGGGTAACCATAGTCAGATATCCACCTTCCTACACAACCCCCCCCCAAACGAAAGGAGATAAGGCTGGCCTTGACAAGGTAAGCCTCTATTGCCTAAGTGGCCATATAAGGAAGAACCAGCACTGGCATGGTTACCCCCTGTCTCATGGTCCACTAAGCAATCCCTCATCCTAAAGGTATCATAGGGTCTCCACCATAGGGAATCTCTACCTTGGGTGTGTCTTTGCAAAGTAAAAGGCTGGTGTTGAGATGGAGTACTGAAGTGAGTGTCCTCAAAGTGAGGCCTCAGCTTCCTCCAATCATCCTCCACCATGGATGCCTTTCTTTCTTTAACTGAGTTGCACTGTGCTCTCAGGGTCAGCCTCTGGCTACCTAAAGCTGGAGGCTGGGTCCCTTTTGTGGGCTTACTGGAGGGACAGGTCAGGTTTGGGGCCCTAAGGTCCCATGTTTGCCTGTGCCCAACAGAATCCCTCTGGGGGAGGTCCCTAACTACCTGTAAAGGGGATCCCTCAGGAATGTTTTTACCCATCACCTGGCTAGGGCCACTAGCCAGGCAATCCTCATTCTTTTGATGGGGGGGTTCTTGTGGACAGGGGCCCTCTTGGGGTCCACTGGCCTCCCTGACCTCTGCAGCCCTGGGCTGACTGAGGCAGGGTAGAGAGAGGCAGGCTACCTGCACCAGACTGGGTCCCACCTTGGAAGGGGCCACTGACATCAGAGGCTCTGCCAGGCCAGGCCTGGCTACCTCTGGGGCAGTTCCTTCACAAGGGGTGAGGTCAGATCCCTGAGGAGGCTGACCTTTTCCTAATGTCTGGGGAGAGGGAGACTTTTCTTCCTCCCCACTACTCTCTGTTTGTGTGGAGTGATCCATAGTTTCAGGCTTCACTACATCTATGTCAATCTGAGTATAGGCTGAGACCATTACAGCCTTGCCAACCTTTTCAGGAAGGCTGTGGAAATATGGATTTTTCTGGTCAGTTATGTCCCCTATCTTGGACCCCAACGGTTCTATGAGCATGTTACAAGTACATGTATGCTCCCTCCAGTTCCAGTTATGAAGACGCAAATACATGTGCGTCCACCGTTAACATGTCCTCTGTTGACCCACCATGAATGGGCCGGATATTCCATTCCTAAGTACGAAAGGCCACCGCCTTTATATGGTTCACTTATGCCATTTCACAGTCCAGGCAAGTAGGCCCTGATTCTGTCATCGAACTCTTCTTGCCTTCTGCCTCTGAAAACTCCAGTCTGAGCCTGCATCTGTGACCATGAACTTTGTCTCATTCTCTGCGCGGCTCACGAAGCCTGACATCAGCCTATTCTCTGCCAAGAACTGTATTTCACCTTCGAGTTATCTGCTTCCCCCTCAGCCAATGCATTCCTGCCTAGTAGTTTAAGTAAACATTCTTCCAGCTACCGAGCAAAGGGCCCGGCTTCTCTGTCTTTATGCAAGTAATTCATAGTCCTGTTACCATGGAATATTCCTACCCCCTCGCATCTAGTGTAGACACTTAGACGCTTGTACACGCACGCACAGTCAGTATAGAATAGATTCTGTCCGAGAGTCCTTCTTTTGTGGATAACATAGTTCTTTAAACATAGGATGTTAGATATGATTTGGGATTAGGTTGACTTGACCCCCCAGACTTTTCGTCTCCACATGTAGAGCTAAATGTCAAGTCCCCTTCACCCCCTAGTTGCACGTCAATCACACGTCATGCTGCTGCGCGCGCATCTATGCCAAGTATTATCTTATAGATCCACCTATATATGACATCATAACCAATTATGTTCCTTTTTACTCCTTATTACACCCATTTTCGGTTACGCATATGAATCGTCATTTTCCTTATCAATTGTTACGCCTACTGTATTCGCTTCATTGTAATGTATGTACTATAAAAGTCATTTCTTGTCAATAATGTATGTACTTCACTTCCTGAACCTCCGTGGTGATGGAACTTGGAGCAACCGATTATAATCGTTCATTGGAATAAAGCCCATTCCGAACCTCTAATACCACGTATTCTGCCTCTCATTTTACTGAGCTGTTTTATTATGTTTCCGTATCAAATTAAGTCCCGGTAAAGGAAAATTATTTACCACATGAATGGCGCCCGAACAGGGACACTTTCTCATCTCACGCGCCGGCGGTGAGTTGCAGGCCCGGTTTCCTGCCACAGCTGGACGGACAATAACGCGTACCAGCAGGATTTCCTGTATCTCCCTCCGGTCAAGCGGGGGCGACTGAGGCTGCGATCAACACCTAGACGAGGCGGTGAGAAGTGCGAAGTATCCCGACCAGAGCCTAGCTGAGAGAGCAAGATCCGAGGTATACAGAGGCCCACCAGTTTTCGAAGTCCCAAGTCGAGTCCAGTGTCCAACGAGTCGAGTCGAGTCCAGTCCGGTCCAAGTTCAGTCTCCGAGGCCTTCCGTTTCCGAAGCTACCCGGTGAGTACCATTGCTGGGGAGGCATTTCTGACGTGCACATAGGTTGTGCCGGTCAAGACGGGTTTGGGTACACAAATCCGGTCTACACTGTTTTAGCAGTGTATATGTACTATTTAGCAGTATATCAAGTATTCCGAAGTATCTAGTTATTGTCAAGAATTATACTTGGTGATTAGTTATGCAGACGATCATCATTGTTGGTTATTTTTAAAGGTTAAAAATGTTTAATGTTTAATGTTTAATGTGTTAAACGTCCTGCATATTGTGGTATGAATGGTTGTTCATTATTGTGCTTTTGTACTAAGTGTGTTCAAAATTAAGTATCAGATCAGTTCTCAATATGCCGCTCTTTTCGAAACTAAGACAGATCACTACAAGAAAAGGGGTACTCGAAGAAGCCGTTCCTATTCCTCCTAGGGACACTCCAGGGTACTTCATGTATCATAAACATGGCTTAGATGCTATATTATTTCTTGATCTATGGGTAGACTACACCAAGGAATTACCAGAAAGTCAGAGGTGGCCCGCAGCGGGGACCTGGGATGCAGAGTGCATCGTGAAAGTAGAGGAAGAATTATGGAAAAAGAAAGCTAGACAATCACAGAAAGATGCCATTGAATTATGGCGTAAAGAATCACATAGACGAACAGAAAAAGCACGTAGACAGGAAGAGAAAAGTAAAGAGAATTCCAATAAAGTTCAAGAAAATCTATTAATTGAGGAAGGTATCCGAGTGAAATCAGAACAAGTAGACAGACAAAGAAATACCCTTATGAATGGTATGTATCCCCTTCTGGCCGAAGGATTACCTAAGGCTACTCCAGAGATACCGAAAGACTTGCCACCCCCATTATTCCCAATAAAGGTACATCCTAAGGGGCATCCTAGAACCGCAGAAGATGTTTTTCTTTCCTCATATTTAGATGACGCAGCTCCCGAGTATGCTAATTCCGCCTCACATAGACCACCTATCAGGGAGGTTCAACACCAAGATCCGGTACCCGTATCTCTACAGCAACAAGTTCCGGCAAGCACATCTGTTTCTACATCTGTTCCCACAGCTGCTTCTATAGCTGTGTCCACACCTATAGTTGCTGTGTCACGTTCGACGAATCCTTTCACGCCCGACACCCCAGATGGGGCTACGGGGGGTGCTAGCAACATCTTTTCTACGCCACCCAGAATAAATAAACTTACTTTTCAAGAGTCAGCACATTCACGTACACCCAAACTCATAAATGCCCGTACGCTTAAGGAACTTCTGATAGATTGTAGATATGACCCTGTGCCCGGAAAAGAGGACGAAATGACCCTAGCATCATTACGTATCAGACGAGCCGCAGTGTATTTAGGGAAATTACCAGGAATGACTACACATCTAGATAAAATATACCATTTTGTCCAAACAGGGCGAGATCCAGAATGTATTAACAGAGCTATGGAATACCAGAAAGTGGAAATACAGGGGGAACTGTTGCGTTTCCTTATAAATTGTGTGATCAGAAATGAAGACCGACCGGGGGTAGACCCGGAAGCAATGCAAATTCTTACCAGATGGAGTCAGAATATATCAGAAGGAAGACATGATAAGCAAAATTGTATAATAGCCATGTGCCGAAAGATCCGTAAAGAAATAGAACGCCTACACGAAGAAAGATTAGCGGTAGACGAGTTCGAACAAAACGAGGAGGAAGGGTCAGGACTGCCCACAGGACAGTCAGAAACTATAGCCTATGTAGGTAGAGGAAGATCTTGTAATAGTGATAGATGTCTTATTGACCCGATACGTCCGATATGTCCAGACAATAACAGGGGTTTCCCAACACCCATAGGCCATATAAGGTCTAACGAGCATTCGTTCCAAGCCGCCGACAAACTACTCCGAGAACGAAGGGGTTATCATTTTCTCGATTCTATGGATGAACAAGAATTAGCCAGGTCAGCTGTCCATTGGGTTGACAGTCCCGGAAAATATAGTGATGGTACAGTAGCACGCACATTTTTGAATCTCACCCCAGATGAACAACGGTTAGCTGGGATTTATATGATTCAACAACTCATTATACTATATCAGAGTCAGCATTCGGACCCTGGTCCCTTACCTGACATATTGACTGAATTGCTTATGAATAGATGGAGAGGTTCAGGTACTAAATTAATTAAAGAAATTCTAGAATCAAGAAAGCAGTATATTCTTTTTGTATGTTCAGACCGTGTCTCATTACCCATCAAGGAAAGAACCACGTATTACATGGATAGACAGAATCCCTTACGAGAAGTGCACCCAATAAAGGGCGAAGACAACGAGTTTAAGCGCGTATTTGTATATACGCCCATATCAAAAATAGAATTGTTAGAAATGAAGAAAGTGGTACCCAGTCATGACAAGGATCCAGCGGGTTTTCACCGAGAAATTAAAGACATGCTACTCATGGGAGAGTATACCTATCCCGACATTATGACAATATTAAAGGTATTGATGCCTGCTGGCATTTATGAGAAACTCAGGGAAAAAGAGTGGGAGGTAGGAGACCAAAAGATAGAATGGTCAGTATTAGAAGCAGAAGAAAAGGCCCGAACTGCAGGAGCAGGACTCGGGGATAAAACTAAAGCACTACCAGGTTTATTAGTACAGGTACTGCCACGTTTATTAACTACGAAAAAGGAAGATTGGGGTACAATTTCAGCCTGTAAACAGAAGCAAGATGAAGACACTAGTGATTACTATGCCCGATTTGAAAAATGTTTTGGTATAAATAGTGGCCTAAAAGCAAGTAGCGAATCATACCCACATCTGTTTGTAACAAAATTAGTAGAAAATGCCCTGCCCCAAGTAAAGAATAGAGTATTAAAATTCGAGAGTACCTGGCAAGGTAACACTCCATCACAAATGTTACAAATGTTACAGTACCATCACAATAGAATCAGAGAGGAACAAGATCATGAACAAAGACGCATGAAAGACACGAAAATGAAAATGCTAGTCTCTCAGACAGTTCCAGCTGAAGGACATAAGAAGGGTATGACACATTCCGGTGATTCAGCTGGACCTGTAAAAGGGACATGCAATTATTGTAAAAAGCCAGGTCATTACGTACACGATTGTCCAGTTTTGAAACATAATATCGCCATAGGTAAAACACAAGAAAGACCACGGCCACCTAGACAGGACCAGAATGAACAAGGAGCCCCGCAGCATGCACAGTCCATGCCAGCTTCACAACAGTCTATACAGTTTGTGCCAGCTGCACCAGCGCTGCCTGTTGCTGCCACACAAACCACGACACGACAACTGTACCAGACCGCACAGTACGACTATCCTGATTATCAACGATACGCATGAACCAGCCTAGAGAGGGAAGTTGACTTACCCCTTATCGAGATCCCTGTAGATCAAGAAGGACCTTATGTACATAGTGAATTATTAGGCCAAGACAGAAAATTTTTACTCGATACAGGGGCAAGTCGAACAACCATAAAACGTAGCGAAGTTCCAGGGGCACCCCTCTCAGGCTCACAGAATATTTCCCTTGGTTTTTCAGGAAAACCTATTGTTAATGAAGTATCACAGCCTCTCCCACTTACGATAGGACCTTTGACCCGAACTACAGATTTATTGCTTACTAAATCATGTCCAGAAAATCTGTTAGGAATAAAAACACTGAAAGCTCTAGGAGCTATAATATGTTGTTCTCCGGAAGGAGTAAGGTTGTTTTTACGTGATTTTAAAGGTCATTATGTGTCTAGAGACATGGATCCCCGACTGCAGACTTTACCTACACATCTATGGGCACAAGGCCCTACTGATGTTGGATGCATGAATATTACACCATATCGAGTCACATTAAAGGCAGGAGTGGTGCTACCACGAATGCGACAATACAAGTTACCACCAGATGCTGTAGTGGCTTTACTACAAATCATTGACGAGCTCATTACCCAAGGAGTAGTTGTGGAAACAGACTCCAATGTATGTAATTCACCGATAATTCCGATTCTTAAACGAACAGATCCGAAGGCCCCGCCAGTATATCGATTGGTTATTGATCTGCGCGAATTAAACAAGTGCATTGTGCCACAATTCCCTGTGGTCCCCGATATCTCATCATTATTGACAGCCATTGATTCCGAAGCGACATTCTTTACTGTAATCGATCTCAAGAATGCCTTTTTCAGCGTCCCAATAGATCCGGAAAGCCAATATTTGTTCGGATTTAGTTTAAATGGACGTAGCTTTAAATTCTCACGCGCACCTCAAGGATTTACAGAAAGCCCCAGCATCTATAGCCAAGCACTGAAACGAGAACTTGACAGTATCCACATGCCAGTTAACACTGCCTTGCTTCAATACGTCGATGATCTGTTGATCACCGCGAGAAGTGAACCGGAATGTGAAAAAGCATCACTGACAGTTTTACAATTTCTAGCCGAAAAGGGGCACAAGGTGTCCCCTTCTAAGCTGCAATTCTGTGTCCAGCGAGTTATTTATCTTGGACACTCGCTGTCCAAGGAGGGAAGGCAGCTTACACCCGACCGCATTCAGTTAATAGCTAACATGCCAATACCCAAGACACAAAAGGAGGTGCGGGCTTTCATAGGCCTCACTTCATACTGTAGACAGTGGATCCCTCAATATGCATTTCTAGCAAAATCGCTCATTCAGTTGACAACACAGGAGGCAGCCACATCGACTGTTCTCCCTTGGACTCAGGAACATACACAAGCTTTTGAAAGCCTAAAGAAAGCTTTATGTCAAGCACCTGTTTTAGCAACGCCATGTTACAGAAAACAGTTTACACTCTTTGTTACAGAACGCGAAGGTACTGCCTTGTCAGTACTCACACAGGAACAAGCAGGAGCACACAAACCATGTGCTTACTTTTCTAGTACATTAGATCCCGTAGCTCAGGCTTTGCCTGCATGCCTAAAATCAGTGGCAGCGACAGCTTTAGCAATCAGACAAAGCGATGCCATAGTGTTAGGACATCCATTGACAGTTCAAGTACCACATGCAGTAGAGGTTCTTGTAAATAGAACGCAAACACAACACTTGACTATAGCGCGACTTACAGGGTACGAACTTACATTGTTTCAGCCACATATAGAAATCAGACGCTGTAACACATTGAATCCTGCCACACTTTTGCCAGTAACCGGAACAGACCCACTAGCCCATGACTGTATTGAAGTTATTACTATAACGACGAAACCCAGACAAGACTTAACCGATGCCCCATTGTCAGACCCAGACCTGACATTGTATGTAGATGGTTCATGTATGAGAACAAATACAGGAGAATTAGTGGCTGCTTACGCAGTCACAACAGATACTGAAATCATTGAAACTAATCGTATAAATACTTTGTCAGCTCAAGCCGCAGAGCTCATCGCTCTGACACAAGCCTGTATTCAAGCCACAAGTAAAAAAGTCAACATATACACTGATTCACGTTATGCATTCGGAGTTGTACATGACTTCGGCGTGCTATGGCGAGAGAGAGGTTATTTAACTTCCCACGGTGCCCACATTCAGCACGGACCCCTCATTCATGCCTTATTAGATGCAATACATCTACCTACTGCAATATCAATTATGAAATGTAAGGCTCACACGAAGGTTACTGATATCATTTCTCAAGGCAATGATCTAGCCGATAGAACAGCTAAACAGACAGCTCAAACCCAAACATCCGACATGACAAAGACAATAGTCCCGATGCCGACACATTGTATGACAGTCAAAGATCCTACCCTTGACGTAATTGACATACAGACACATGCTACACCAGACGAAATAAAGAAATGGACTGAATTAGGAGGGATCCAAACGGACCAAGGATGGATGATGAAGGAAAAGTCTGTGTGGTTCCTTCCTGATTCAATGGTCCAAGTTATAGTTAACACTATACATAGTCCAGCACATCTAGGAGAAAAAGCTATGCTAGATAGCATTCAACACATTTGGTTCAATAAACATTTACGAGCAGCAGCCAAACAAAAGGTCCGTACCTGTATGATCTGTTGCCAGTTCAACCCAGGAAAAAGTGTTCCCGTAGAACAAGGTGGATTTCATCCTCCTAATCACCCTTTTGAAGTCCTCCAGATGGATTATATCCAGATGGAACGATGTCGAGGATTCAAATATGTTCTCGTAGTTGTCTGTGCTCTGTCCCGCTGGACGGAGGCATACCCGGTTTCAGATTACACTGCCCCGACTACTGCCAAACAGTTAGTTCGAGAATTCTTCCCACGATACGGTTTACCACGTGTTGTTCACTCAGATAACGGCCAGCCGTTCTCATCCGAATTAATGAAACATGTTTCACTTTTGTTAGGTTATCAGTGGAAATTCCACTGTGTCCGACACCCAGAGGCAGCAGGTCTCGTAGAAAGACATAATCAGACACTGAAAATTAGATTGTCCAAAATATGCAGGGAGAAAGGTGTCGACTGGGTAGTAGCACTACCAGTTGCACTCTTTTTCACAAGAATGGTAGCACACTCTCGAACAGGGCTATCCCCGTATGAGGTGATCTTCGGCAGACCACCAAATATGTGGGGGACGCCTATACCACGCAAAATAACTGATATTGACTGTAATATGCTGACAGATTATTTGGCTTCCTTGATGTCTGCACTACAATCTTGTCGTTCACAGGTAGCTGCAGCCTTTCCCGACAACACTGAGGTGAAACCCCATGACGTAATTCCGGGGGACCTCGTCCTTGTGAGGAATTTCGACCGAAAGACTCAGCTGGAGCCCAGGTGGAAGACACCCAAGTTGGTCTTGCTAACCACAAGGACAGCCGTGAAGATTGAAGGCAGGAAAGGATGGATTCACTCAAGTCATATCAAGAAATTTCATGGACTTTCTTCAGATGTAAACAGCCCACCTCGTGTGTCCTCACCAATTGACTCAAAACTACCTCTGGCTGAGACCGACAGTAAAGAACTTTATAAACTAAAATTAAGGCCTAGGCCGTCGGTCGATTTGATTGTTTAAGTCCTCTCCTAGGTGAAGCGGTTGAATCTGTCTCCGACATGTATCGCCTAGACCTGAATCATGGACAGTCGCGAAAAATGATGAAACGACAGGCGTATTGTAAATCACTGCGTAGCCATTGCATAGTGACATTATTAATCTTGTTTTTCTTAAGTCTTTTAATAATTACTGCAAGTATATTGTTGCACATATATTACCCTATTGCCAGAAACGTTTACAATGTTACTGCTGAACATTCTTTTAGTGACTTACCTCCGCAAGAATTGTCTTATAGACTTGCGCTGCGCAATAACACTTTCATTAGTATGTTACATCATTCCCATCAGACTAGTAATGCAACTAATTGTTGGGTGTGTGGCCGGCTCCCTCCCTATCAGAATTATGAAGGGGTCCTGCCTTTCTTTCCACATCCGTTTACACATAATGGCTCCTGTGGAGCATGGTTCAGCTTAATCAATTCCATAGACTCAGACACAGCAGTTTATCAAGACCATTGGGTATGGGGAAATCTGAACCTAGTTTTATTCAAAGTCTGTTACCCTGACAAGGAGGGTCGCCCCAAAGGAACAGGAACTGATCTAGAAAATGAAGTATATGGATTAGGTAACTTTACTCCTAATCTCATGGTTCTAAATATCGAATCCGAAGTTGAACTAGTTTTACCAACCATGTCAGTATTCCCAGCGAAAGGTGAATTGTGTGTAAGAAAAGTTGGTTCCATACATATGGGCCATAGTAAATGCACTACTACAGTAGAATTCAGTGATCAAGGCAAATCTTCATTTAGAGCTTATCGCCACTCCTACTTTATATGTGGTCAGACTGCATATATGCGTCTACCTCTAGATTGGGATGGTACCTGCTACATTGCATTCCTTTTGCCACCTGTTTTCCTAGCTCCTCCTGATTATTATAGAAATATTCATTTAGTACACAACAGAGAGCGGAGAGATCTCCCGATAGTCGATTACACTGAAACAGCATGGGAAAAAAACACAGATTTCAATAAAGGCATCTTTCCCTATATAGGTACTGTTACTAATAGTAAGCTGATACGTAGATTAACTAGAACCCTTGAAGCAGTAGTAAATGAAACTATTTCCGCCTTAGGCAATTTAACAGAAGAGCAGTCTGCTATGCGGATTGTTGTGCTTCAAAATCGTCTTGTCCTTGACGTCATCCTGGCTGATAGGGGCGGAGCTTGCAGGGTCATCGGATCAAGCTGCTGCGTATTCATACCAGAAAATTCGCCATCTGTATATAAAGCTATAACTCGCCTTCATAAGATTGTAAGCCAGATACACCAGAACCCAGGCACTTGGACTTGGTCCGGTTGGTTTTGGAGTGTGATATCAGCCTGGGGATGGAGAGTCCTATCCTTCCTAGGTATTGGCCTTCTCATATTATTCAGTTGCTGCTTATGCCTGCAATGTGGACCAGCGATTTGTGGTCTGTGTGCCACATCGTGCATTCCACATCAAGATTTTCATTCAAGATCCCGGAAGAAGAAAGAAGAACAAATGATGCTATATGAACAGATAAATGGATTAATGAAGATTGATATCTCTTGACGGGCAAGTAGGGGACAAGGAGGGAATGTGGAAATATGGATTTTTCTGGTCAGTTATGTCCCCTATCTTGGACCCCAACGGTTCTATGAGCATGTTACAAGTACATGTATGCTCCCTCCAGTTCCAGTTATGAAGACGCAAATACATGTGCGTCCACCGTTAACATGTCCTCTGTTGACCCACCATGAATGGGCCGGATATTCCATTCCTAAGTACGAAAGGCCACCGCCTTTATATGGTTCACTTATGCCATTTCACAGTCCAGGCAAGTAGGCCCTGATTCTGTCATCGAACTCTTCTTGCCTTCTGCCTCTGAAAACTCCAGTCTGAGCCTGCATCTGTGACCATGAACTTTGTCTCATTCTCTGCGCGGCTCACGAAGCCTGACATCAGCCTATTCTCTGCCAAGAACTGTATTTCACCTTCGAGTTATCTGCTTCCCCCTCAGCCAATGCATTCCTGCCTAGTAGTTTAAGTAAACATTCTTCCAGCTACCGAGCAAAGGGCCCGGCTTCTCTGTCTTTATGCAAGTAATTCATAGTCCTGTTACCATGGAATATTCCTACCCCCTCGCATTCAGTGTAGACACTTAGACGCTTGTACACGCACACACAGTCAGTATAGAATAGATTCTGTCCGAGAGTCCTTCTTTTGTGGATAACATAGTTCTTTAAACATAGGATGTTAGATATGATTTGGGATTAGGTTGACTTGACCCCCCAGACTTTTCGTCTCCACATGTAGAGCTAAATGTCAAGTCCCCTTCACCCCCTAGTTGCACGTCAATCACACGTCATGCTGCTGCGCGCGCATCTATGCCAAGTATTATCTTATAGATCCACCTATATATGACATCATAACCAATTATGTTCCTTTTTACTCCTTATTACACCCATTTTCGGTTACGCATATGAATCGTCATTTTCCTTATCAATTGTTACGCCTACTGTATTCGCTTCATTGTAATGTATGTACTATAAAAGTCATTTCTTGTCAATAATGTATGTACTTCACTTCCTGAACCTCCGTGGTGATGGAACTTGGAGCAACCGATTATAATCGTTCATTGGAATAAAGCCCATTCCGAACCTCTAATACCACGGATTCTGCCTCTCATTTTACTGAGCTGTTTTATTATGTTTCCGTATCAAATTTAGTCCCGGTAAAGGAAAATTATTTACCACAAGGCACTCAGTTTGTGTTTGAGCTGTGACTGTCACAGCTCTGCCAATCTCTACAGGGAAGTCTGTCGGTGCCTGGGCTGTGGCTACCACTGCCCTTCCAACCTTTTCAGGGAGGAAATCTACTTGGACAGGGGTTGTGACTGGCACAACCCCACTACCCTTTTTGGAAAGGCCTACCATTCTGGAATGGGTGTCTTGTTCAACTTCAGCCCAAGCTGAGAGTTCTAAGTCATTCCCCAGCAAGCAGTCCACAGGCAAGGTTGGAGACACTGCCACCCTTTTAGGGCCAGTGACCCCTCCCCAGCTGAGACATACTTCTGCCATGGGATGACTGTTTTGTTTGCCATCAATGTTAGTGACCTGGTATGAGAAACCAGGCAAAAGCTGCTCAGAGGGAACTAGCCTATGGGCCATCATAGTGATGCTAGCTCCAGTGTCTCTGTAGGCCTCAGCTTTTCTACCATTGATGTAGGGCTCCTGTCTGTACCTACCCAAAGTGTTGGGACAGGCAGTGAAGTTGGCAAACCCCATGCCACCATCACAGACAAGAGTAGCTGCTGTAGGGGAATTGGCTAAGCCAGAATCCCCCTGTGTTCCCCAAGAAAACCCAACCAAATTTTTGGGGGCACTCCCACCACCTGGGGGATTACTGCTGACAGTAATAGGTGGTGTGACAGGAGTAGTTGGAGGAACAGTTTTGTTTTTAGCCTGTGGGCAACTGCTGTCAGTTTTCCAATGCCCAGGTGTTTTACACACATGGCAGTAAGGCTTTTTAACTGTGGTAGAGGAGGGAGCTTGGGACCTACCACCCTGTGTGGAGTTTTGGGGCCCTGAGGAAGATTTCTCTTTTGCTTTATCCTCACCCTTCTCTTGAGGCTTGGTGGTATCTTTCTTTTGGTCACCACCCTGATTTTTAGGCCTAATCCTGGTCCTGACCCATTTATCTGCCCTCTTTCCCAATTCTTGGGGAGAGGTCAAATCTGAGTCTACCAGGTGTTGATGGAGAAGCTGGTTCTGACAATTACTAAGGATCTGCTCCCTCATAATCAAGTTGTACAATCCTGTATAGTCCTGCACCTTGCTGCCATTTAACCAACCTTCCAAAGCCTTAGTGGCACAATCCACAAAATCAGACCAGTCCTGTGTCTGTGTCTTCTGGGTGTCTCTGAACAACAACCTATATTGCTCAGTGGTTAAGCCAAACCCATCTATCAGAGCACTCTTCAGGACTTTGTAATTGTTTGCATCCTCATCACTGACTGTGAGGAGCTTGTCTCTACCTTTGTCAGAAAAGGAGAGCCACAAGATAGCTGCCCACTGACTCTGGGGTACCTGCTGTACTTTGCAGGCCCTCTCCAAAGCAGTCATCCACTTGTGGATGTCATCCCCATTCTGATATGGGGGGACTATCTTGCTTAGGTTTCTATGGTCATAAGACCTATCCCTATCTCTAGGAATGTTGCTGCCACCAGTGGGTTCTGACCCACACAATTTTTGCTCTCTAGCCAGAGCAAGCTTCTCTTTGGCAAGGGCAAGTTCTTCCCTCTGAATCCTCAGATTAGCTTCCCTCATTCTGGCTTCATGCTCCTTTCTCTCAGGGGAAGTCATTCCCCTGTGAGAGGAAGCATTAGAGATGTTAGAGACATGGGAGTGGATGGATTCCCTTGAAGGGGATCTGTCCCTCCTGCTTCTCTGTGTAAGCCTACTTGGGGGTCTGTATGGGGGGACCCCATGCAAACTCCCATGTAAGCTTAGGTTAGCCTGGCTAAGTCTTCCTACTTGGCCCTGGCTGTCTACCTCTTCATCTGAAGTCCCATCTGACTCCTCTGTGGTGGGTAGACCCTCCTCTGTACCTAGGGTACCTGCCTGAGATGCCCTAAGAGTATCATACTCCTCTAGGAGTTGTCTTAACTGAAGGAGGGTAGGGTTTGCACCCTGTTTTATTCCTCTGGAGGTACACAAGTGTCTCATCTCCTGGAATGTTAAGGTATCATATCTAGAGGGGGTCTTTTGCAGACCTGATCCTCCTGAGAGAGCATCTACTTGATCTCCTCTCAGAGACATGATCTAGTGAGGGTGTGGTGTGTGCACCTACCTACACTAGTTGTATCTACTAAACCTCTCTAGTAGTTGTAGTCAGGGTGTGTTACTCCCTTCAACCTACAACTACAAAGTCCAGTAGGACTTAAGTATTATAATCTATGTTATATGTACCTAGACAATATCTGTGTGATCTTTCAATTTAGTATCTCAAGATTACAATGGTATTACAACAGCAAGCTCAGATCCCAACCGCTGCTCACCAATGTGAGAAGTTGGCCTGATGTATGATGTCACTAGTTCTAGTGTACACCTTATATCAGTCCAAATACCCTTATGGTGATTGGTTGTAAAGTCAACCTTATAGACCAGCTATCCTAGTGGTAGCATGGACAAGAGCAGTCTTAGGCTAAACTCTGAATGGCATGTGAAGCCAGCTGTGATACCATATAATCCCTTGAATACCAAATGAAAGGACACCACAACAGATATATATATAAAATAAAGTGTATTTATTTTAGTCAAACCCTCAGCACTCTTTATGAGATTAGAGGTAAGTACAACACAGTCTTATTTAAGCATACATTAAGTCACACAGGTAAGTAATACAGTTAGGCCCTAGGGGCCACGCAAACCATATACTAAGTAAGTGGTATAAGAACCACTGTCACGGAAATAGAATAGGCCTAGGCCTAGGGAATCGCTGGGGCTACACTACACTAGCGTTAGTTAGGAAGTGGGAGGCCCACGGGATTCGTGTGCAGAGTGGAAACACTCACGCGTAATGCGTAAAAGTGAATAGCAATAGTACAGTTTAGAAAACGGTAGATTTAGGACACTTCCGGAGTAGCTAGGAAGTGGAGACTTGAAAACTAGACACTAGGATAGTCACTATCCTGATGAGCACCGGAGTACCCAAGTTACCTAGCCCACAGGCTGCGGGTGCATAGGGGTGAAGATGCGTCGTTTTCGTCGTCGACTCCTATGGATGCCTGAAGAAAGATGCTGACAGGCAGTCAGTGAAGAGTGTCCGGTGGATCCCAAGGCTGGGATCAAGAAGAGAAGAAACCTGCAAGCAGAAGGGACAGAGTCAAGGTCACTAGCCAGTGACCACGTGGAACCAGGAAGGAACCAGGCGATGTCGTGAAGATTGCAGGTGAAGGTGAAGCTTGTCGCTGCAGCCAGGAGGACCAGGAAGCGTCGAGGACGACCAGGACCAGGAGGCGAGCTGTCCCACGAAGGCTCTTGCTGTCGGCGGCGTCGAAGTTGGACTAGGACTCACCAAGCCTTGGCAAGCGGAACCCACGAAGAACGAAGGACTTGCTTCTGGTGCAGACCAGGAAGGTCTGGGGTGCTTCTTCTTTGCAGAGAAGCGGGAGCCAGTCTGGAGGAGCCAAACCAGCGCAGAAGATTTCAGGGTGCGTCGTCCCAAAGGCCACTAGCCAGCGGGCAAGCAACCGGACAGACGCGGCAAGCAGGAAAATGCTGAAGGGCCCCACGCAGGACTCGTGGAGTGTGGGGGGGCTGATCTTCGGTGCAGATGGTGCTTGGGGTTGGGGCTTCTCAATCCCCGGTGCACAACTTCGAGGGTACCTCAGAAGCTGCGCTTTAAGTTACTAGCCACTTTTCCCAGGTAGCCGGTCCCACGTCGCTCGTCGCCTCCACGGATCTCAGCTTTGCTGTCGATGTGGATCAGGGTCGGAGAAGTCTGGAAGTCAAGGCTCTGGTCGGGCTCTGCAGTCGGTTCCTCGTAGAACGTGGGCAAAGCAAAGGGTAGTCTCTTGATGGTGCCTGTTTGCACAGGGTAGCCACTCCTTGGCTACAAGGGAGATTCTTCAGTCTTCTTCTTTCGTCGAATGTCGAAGGTCCAGAGTTTCTGTTCAGTTTTGCAGGTTCAGGATAATCTAAAGTCTTGAGGCCCAACTCCCACTCTTATACTAATCTGGGGGGCTGGGATACCTGCTAGGTCCCGCCTTATGGGTGGGACCTGGGAGGGGGTGGTTACACCCACTTCCCTTTGTCCAGTTTCGCGCCAGAGCTGGGGCTGGAGTGCCCCAGCGCCGGTTTGAACTGGACTATGCAAGGAACACCTTGTGTGCCCCAGGCATGTCTCATTCCTTTCAGCCCACCCTGCCCCAATACACTAAAGGCTGTCTGGGGAGGTGCTAGCACCTCCCCAAGCAGGAAACCTATTGTCCAGGCCTCCCTGGCTGGGATCACTCCCAGCTGCAGGAGGTCAGACTTGTGTCGTGGCAGCAGCATCCATTTTGTGATGCTGAGGCTTTGGTTAGAGTTAAACAGCAAAGTAGGATTTTAACATGTCTCTCCCTCTAGAAGGGAGGAATAATATCCTCATCACCAGGAATGGTATGGGGGTATTATTCCAAAGTGTTAGACACCTTACACGACATGTTTTGATGAAGCCAAACCATAGTTACCATAACCGTTTAAGATTATAAGGCACTTTAAGAGTATATGGTAGGCTATATCATAGAACAGCTATAAGGACATGGTTCCGAAAGCTGCAGACAGGCTCAGCTCATGCTAGAGCACCATCTCACATGTTACCAAGCACTCTGCCTCCAGGATTGTTAAGGCCTGCCATAGAAGTGACTGATAGGTACACATGTGTCTATATATAAGGGTAGATATAGGCATACTATATCTAAGCAAGGGGTGATTACACGACCTTGCCCCAGCTGAGTGATCAGCCAGTTGTGTCTGATTGGAAGGCCAGACCAGGGGTGGCATAATACATGCTGCAGCCCCTGGGAGGCCTAGGGTACACCTATGCCCTGGGTACCTAGGGTACACTGTACAGGGTCCAATAAGGTGATCCTTACCAATTGGTTATGTACCTAGGGTACATGGAGTCCATTTTAAATAGAGAGCAGACAGCCTGAGACCCTGAATGGCAGGATCTCAGGCCAACTAAGTCGAAAAACCAGCTAGACACTAGGCAAAAAGTTGGGGGTAACCATAGTCAGATATCCACCTTCCTACAACCCCCCTGCCGAGGGACTGCCCCATCCTGACAGCCACAGACGGATTTAAATACCTGGGTATTTTTATCACAACCGACGTTAAACTCTGATATGAGCGTAATCTCCTCCCCCCTGCAGAAGTTTAAACGAGATACCATTACCTGGAAGATGCTGCCACTGTCTTTACTGGGACGAGCAGCGCTTTTTAAAATGATGACATTGCTGCGTTTCCTCTATGCCCTCCAGAACTTCCCAGACCTAGTTCCACCCAGATTCTTTAAAGACATTGAAAGTATCCAAAGAGACTTACTGTGGGATGGTAACTCGTGCATAGAGCTTCACAAACTAACGCTTGTTTGGTATGATGAGGGCATAGGACTCTCTGACATTAAAAAGTATTACTGGGCGGCACATCTCTCAGCCATAAACCATTGCACTTATCGCGGTGGGGATGACCCAGGTTACATGATTGACAAATGGGTACTCCCAGGTGGCAGCTTCACTAGGGATCTCTATTCAAGGCCCAACAAATATTTACTTACAGGATCTACACAACACTCAGTCCAGCTCTGGCACACGGTTAACCGTAGCTTAGGATGGGCCAAAAAGCTCACGCTCGCCACTCCTTTGTGGAACTCCGAGTGCTTGGGTACACTAGGGCAGACTAAGGGCTTTGACAAATGGGACCTAATAGGGCTCTCCTGCATTGGGGATCTGTGGGGTACAAACAGGGTGGTCTCATTCGCCTCACTCAAAAGACACATGAGCTAGCGAACCCGGAATATTTTAGATATGTACAAGTCAGACACTCCCTCCAGTCTAACATCCCCGCGGGGTCCTCCCCTCCAGTGTCCTCTCCTCTCAAGGATAGACTGCTGGATGGGTACTTGCCAGACAAAGCCATCTCCCTCACATACAAAAAGCTCATTCATAACACTCAGGACCCCTTAATATCACTGAGGGAGAAATGGGGGCGGGATGGCTTCGAGTTGGATGACGACGAATGGCAGGAGGCACTGTCCTCCCCTAGGGAGGTTGCTATCGTATCCAAACTGAGGCTTGTCCAGTTAAAAATATTACACCAAATCTATATCTCCGGCCCTAGGCTGGTGTTGATGGGTAGGGTTGAAGAAGGGTTGTGTAAAAGACAATATGGATTAGAAGGCTCCTGTATGCATATTAGTTGGGAGTGTGCGCAAATTCAAGCCGATTGAGGAAAAGTGCATGAATGTATGAGCACAGTCTGGGGAGTTGTAATCCGGCCCGAAGCCAAGAGATGCCTCCTAAACTTCTGGGAGCCCACGGACCTTAACACCAAGAGCAAACTCTGGGTGACCCTTGGGCAGATGATCTCCAAACGGAACATTGCCCGTCTGTTGGGAGCGGCGGCACCACCAACGCTGAATGCCTGGAAGGTGGATATGGACTGGTATATGGTAAGGGAGAAGATGGTGTATGTAGCACGTGGCTGCCCCCGAAAATGGATAGCAATCTGGACTAAGTAGAACGTTTATCGTGACAATATTTGTGAACCCCCACTTGTCTCCGCCCTAGACGAAGCATTATCGCCTTGATATGTATGATCAGTGAGCCACCTATCCTGCCTCATGCATCATCATATGCTATGTAACTGCTTGACTTGGAAATGTGTGAAACTGCTGCGACCAATAACTAATTGTAAGCAATGACCAAATCTTTACTGTTCTTGTTTAAAAAAAACAGTTAAAAAAAAAAGAATACAACACAACCACAAATCATCATGTGCCCTCT
Source organism: Triturus cristatus (assembly GCF_964204655.1). NCBI lineage: Eukaryota > Metazoa > Chordata > Amphibia > Caudata > Salamandridae > Triturus > Triturus cristatus. The sequence continues at coordinate 263,296,980 of NC_140585.1, forward strand.
GTAATTGCATTGTATTGGCCCTAAATGGATTAATGCCATCTCCTCATCATGCTTCCACACTCTTTGCCTGCTTTGAAAGACCTTCAAAAGGATTCCCATTGAGGCCAGAAAGACGGTCACCCACACACTCATTAGCAGCAGACTCGACTATTGCAGCGCGCTCTACGCAGGCATCACACAGAAATTCCTCAGGAAACTACAGAACGTTCAAAACCCCGCAGCCAGACTGGTCCTCACCATCCCTGGCCGTAGCTACATCTCCGAACATCTACGAGAACTCCTCTGGCTCCCAGTCAACAAAAGAGTCACATTCAAGCTCCTCACACACACCTACAAAGCCCTCCATGACGCCGGGCCAGCATACCTGAACCACTGCCTCTCATTCCAAGTACCCACCAGACACCTCCGCTCTGCCCAACCATCCCTTGCCACCGTCCCATGGATCTGCAAGATCAGGATCGGATGAAAGATCCTTTTCCTAACTTGCCGCCAAAACCTGGAACACCCTGCCTCTCCACATCAAGCTATCCCTGTAGCTGACCCAATTCGGGAAGGATCTCAAAACCTGGCTCTTCGACTGAACTGCAGCGCCCAATCAGGCCAACACATCCCCCCCCTTCCGCCACCTCCAGCACCTTGAGACCCTCACGGATGAGTAGTCGTGATTAACAAGTACTGATTGATTGATTGATTGAATGGTTCTACATGTGACTCCTAAATCTGATTTTGAGAGGGCTATTCCCTTTAAACTTTTGATAGCACAATATGGGTGTGACAGCAATTGCAGCAGTCATTGATAGTATATAGATTGTTTTACATAAGGATAAACTGGCCAAAACATTTTTTGAACATATCGATCAATGTCATGAGTGATATACAATTCCCACATACACCGACAGGGACAGCAGTCATTCACATGGGATCTGTGGAACTGAAACTAAGGTTTCATTAATAAGCATATGAACAGTCATTGAGAATTCCACATCTTGCCCCCCAGATCTACATTTCTCCCTCAAGGCAACCTATGTCTAAATCACATAAGACGGGATAATTCTCCTGTAATGAAACATCCAACCCCAGAATACTGTAATATTTTCAATCTGCACGTGCTCCCATCTGTGTTGACTAGACCAGTCAGTCAGCTGCTGCAGGTTTGTGTGTGCGCCCATGCCTTGTGCTCAGTACCAATGGCCGGTCTAGCGACGGGGTGAACCCTGAGGCCGGGGTATTTTTGCTGATTGGAGAGATCACCCAGATACAGTGATGGCAACAAATATCCCTAAGTAATGGCACTAAACTGCATATCATTCCCTGCTTCCTATCTGCTTCCTGACCTCTAGCATGCAACATCTGTGGTATACAAAGAGCCTACCCTATCCTTTTGCTCATGCCTTTCTCCAAACAGCATTCTGGGTAACCAACAATTACACCAGACCTTTCATCCCCCAGTGCATTCGCCACTCTAAAAACACAAGTGAGGAAGAGGTTTTTCTAATGAGCAGAGAGGGTTCGTATTCATGAACAACAAATAATAAAAGGAAACAACTCAGAAGAACACCCAGTTTGTGAAAGAGCATATAGATGGGAGTAGCACAGCACCACAAAATGTACAGCTTCATAAGGGAGAGGAAAGCAGCTTCTCAATCAGAGGAAATGACAGACACATCCCTTGCCTCTCTGCAATGTACTCACTTGGTGGGGCGACAGACTTTCACATGGGTTCCATTGCTTCGGAGGAATAAGCAACAACCGCAAAGGGAGCAATGGCCCTCACATGACTTCCATCCTTTCATATACATTTGTTACAGGTGGCAGTGCAGGGAAACCCCGAGTTATATGGGGCCATGTAGCATCCTGGCATGGAAAAGGCAGCCCCTGGTCCTTTGCTGCCTTTTTTATGATCAGAAATGTGAACACATCTTTGCACGGCTTGGCAGATGGGAGTGTGGAGGGTTTTGATTTTAGTACCTGGTTCAGGTCTTCTTGTGACCAACACGACTGGAACTGTAGAATGGGTGATGTGCCTATTGTTCCCTGCATCATCAGACATAATGGGAAGTCTACATCCTGCTAGGAGGTTAAATCAATGAACTGAACATCCTGTGCCCCAGAAACATTTCTTTGAAGGAAAGTGTTGCACACACTGTGTTTTCCTGCTTAAATGCCCCCATTGTATATGTATTAATACATCTCATTTATAAGCGCCTTTCATTTAACATTAATGACTCATGTTTATAATATTATATTTGTGCTTATTATACCTTGGTAGTGCACCAAATGCCTTTAAATTCAGAATGAATTATAATGTTTAGCAGATTTTAGTAAGCAGGATTTATATGCCAATTCTTGCACTTCACAATACTAATCGTAAGGTCTGACCTATTCATCATAACAAGAAAACAGTGTTTATGTCCAATGCAAAGGCATCTTTAGGGAGAGACGCCTAGAGAATTTCCTCTGAGTTTCGAGCAAAGTGAATGCTAAAGACATCTTAAGGCCACAGAATGGCGCCGGCGGAGTGAACTGTGCGATTCACAGCTCGGAACACCAAGCCAGGCGACGACCTTCTCAAAGCACAGTATCTAATCGAAAACAACTTTATTATGCATCAGCAGTATGTGTGTCAGAAGTGATATGTTCATGGGGGAGTTAAGATTTAGCAAGAGACTACAAATGGAGGGGTGGTTGCCATAGATTGGTTCCATCTATAAATGCTTTGATTTAATGAACACCATCTAAATACCTTCTAATATGTTGCCATTCTCATTAATCTATAGCTGTGTTGTATTACTTTTCTAACCATTATGTTAATTTTTGTAGCAACATCCGTTCATACAATCTGCACTAAATGAGAACTTTACTTATTAATGAATCCTTTTTAAATATATACACTGTGGATTTCTTGGGTGTGTTCATCCATGGGGAAACTGAGCTCTGTAACTCACTAATTAATAAATACCTTAAATACACCATCCCCTAGTAGGCTTTGGTAGGTACATGGATTACAGTCTGCCTGATTTTCTGGCTCAAGCAGGTAAGTTGGCTTGAGTCTACGCTTGCCAGAGGGTTTTTAAGTCTCTTAAACAGGGCCATATTTACTGTCAAACCTGCAAAAAAGTATAAAAGGGCCACTTACCTCGCTGCCTTTCTTGCTCGCTTTCCTCTTGAACGACGTCCTTTTCTTTCGTCGACTGGAGTATTTTAGTGCCATCTACATATAGAAGGAGCACAGTAAGAGACAGAGACATCAGGAGAAGAACAACACCCTCCAACGTATCCTTGCTTACCGCTACCGGCTGCGCAGACCCAGCCACGTGGCGAATCACACTAGGCGTATCAGGAGGCAGAAAAACCTTGCAAGCTCCTAAATTTGTGGACAAGGCTCACATTGCCTTTTCTTGGTGAATTTACTAAAGTCATGGAATGTAGTATTTAACCCCATATCACCAAAGCTTAGGAAACCACAGTTACAACACAGACTGATCACAAAAAACAACAGGCCAAAGTTGGTCATGCACACAGCGCACTCCATGTTATAACAGAACTCGGGGCTACTGACAAACCTGAAGAGGCCGGGGTCTGCCAAAGGAGTGTTTGAGTAACCCTGCTCCCTGCTTTACCCTGACAGAAGCAGGGAGCAGGGAGGCGGCTCACAGAGGGGTGATAAGACAAACACTGCAGCCACGTCCTATCTGAGAAAGCACCTAATGCTCAGGTCTATCTCTTACTCTCTACTTCTCCATGCAATGTTCTCATAATAATTTCATTCATTTGCCATTGTGTAGAGCATGTTATAGACAGAGTAAAAATCAAAAAAGTCACTTTTATTAAAAAACAAATAAAAAGAACACAGCATGTATACACCTGTTCAGCAGCGCTTTTACACAAACGTTTTCAGCTAAGGCTTCAACTTTGTCTGCTATGCAAATTTTCTTTTCAGTATTTATTCGGGAAGTCCTGTTCACTACAGCTAAACATGCCTTTTGAAATGTGCTTGCTTGAAACTCTAAATATCTCGCCACAATCCCAAGGCGGGGGACCTGCTACTAGCTTCCAGGCTCATTGCTGGATTCGCAAGCGATTGTCCAAGCTGGGGACTAAGGCAGACATCCAGAGATACAGTGATTGGGCTCACCTACAAGAAGATTGAATGAATGAATGTCGGGATTTCTAGAGTGCACAGCTACTCCAAGGACTGTCCAGACGCTAGTTTAGAATGTAAGATAATGCTAAGGGATAGAATTAAAAAGGTGAAAAGCCAAGTTTTAAGTTGCTTTCTGAAAGACTGTTCATTGTCCATTTGAGGTAACTCAGCAGGCATGCTGTTCCAAGCTTGCGGGCCCAAGAAGGAGAAGGATATGCTTCCGGTTTTTGCTCGTTTGACCCTTGGAACTTTGGTAAAATGGCCAAGGGTTTGAGTGCTAAATTTAGGTCTGAACCCTGAGTGGCTGGGTAGAGAAGCTTATTGGACTCTAGGCAGTTGGAAATCTGTCAGTTCGCAAACTTCGCCACAATTTTGATTGCCAGTGGCAACAGGGAGATGGGTCTGTAGGTACTTGGAATCTTGGGGTCTGCTTTGTTTTTTTCTTTTTAAAGAGGCAGAATCTTTGCCTGTTTCTGGAGGGCACAATCCCAGACGTCAAAGATCTATTAAGAAGGGGGTTCAATACCGGATTGATGGCATCAACTCCCTTAGCAAAAACAGCTGGGGAGCGGGGGTCAGAGGGTGAGCCTGATCTAAGATTAAGAATGGCAAGTCTCGAATCCTCTATTGAAATTTGAACAAAGCAGGAGAGTATGACGTTGATGGCATCAGGAGAGGGAGAGCAGATGTCTGGTAGATTCACTGTCATTAAACCGCTGTGAATCTGCAATTCCTTTCTTAAAGAAGAGCGCTAGTTGTTCGCACCACTCGGCTGAGGGATCTATGCTGTGATGAGATGCTGCGGGATCAAGGAATTTTTTTACAATCTTGAATATCTCAGTTGACCTGTTATCTGCCTTGTCCATCGTTCCCTCGTAAAAAAAATTGTAGAATTGATTAGGTTAGTGTAGCTTTTGAGTGCTGACTTGTATTTAGCCAGCATACAGGAACATTCAAAAGGTGCGACGAGGGCCTAGCTTACCAGAGGGCAGTAAGCAAAATAAGATGTGCAATAGGAGTAGCAAAGAAACAATTTCAAATTGAATTGTAAAAATATGCCATCTACTGAGGGCACTGAGTAGAGGGCTTGAAGGGAAAGTGAGGGTAATTAAGGGGACTATGTAATGTGTCAGGTTTCTGCATGCAAGGGGCAGAGCACCATCAGGCTCATACCAATTGCCTTTTGAAGCCATTCAGCCTAAAAAATTACAAATCAAAACTCAAAGAAGACTTAATGCCGAATAGAGATAGAAACTAGGCCAATCTGTTTTAGATATTTAAGTCTGTTTGTGTTCAATGTCCTGCCTGTGATTTGTGTATGTTGAAACATTCAATGCAATGCACTATTCTCTGATTATAACAACTCAAGCTGGAAGCAGAATGTAAACATTTGGTGTGCAATGTAGACCCAGGACTGCCTTATCTAGACCGGATGTTGATGATAAGCATGGATATATGAACATGTGCTCCGCTTAGTTTAACTGTATGTACTTTCATTTAAAGTTAATATCCTGAAAAGCGGCCATGGATCTAGCCCTTCTGTATATATGTCACACAACCCTGATGTAAACAATCAGCAGTCACCTTCCACAACCCATAAGGATAGTTTTAAATCACACTACTAGGTCTTTTTGCTCCTTTATTTGTAAAGCTATGCACAGCTGCATTGGGGATGCTAGGCATAGCGGCAAACGTTGCCAAATGCAAAGCGGCTAGTTGGGGAAACAAGGGAGGAGAAGAAAGAAAAAGAAAGAAGATTAATTATGTATGTGAGATAAGTTGGGAAACGTGGGAGGATGGAGGGGTATAATTAGTTAGAGCTGAAGGTCAGGGCTTACATTCTGAGCTTGGTGGAGCAAGACCAAATCGGGTGATGTGAGCTGTAGAAAGGCAGTCACTCAGTCAGGGTGGGGAGAGGAGATGGAGTCTTTAACAGTCAGACCCATGGATCTAGAACAACAAACTAATTAGCACCACAAACAAGCACTGACATAGCCAATAGATTTCACCAACGCCAGAGCTATTGGCTTTGTCAATGTATTTTAGCCATTTTGTACACTGGCATGGAGTGGGGAAGAGTGGAGTAGAGTGTCGCAGAGTGGAGTGCTACAGAGTGGAGCAGTATAGAGTGTCGCTGGGTGGAGTGGCACAGAGTGGTGCACCCTGGAATGGTGTAGAGTGGAGTAGATTGGAGCAGTGTCATACAGTGGAGTAGAGTTGAGTAAAGTGGAATAGAAGGAGTGGAGTATGGTGACGGAGTGGAGTGGAGTGTCGTAGAGTAGAGGGTCGTCGAGTGGAGTGTCGTAGAGTGGAGTGTCGTAGAGTGGAGTGTCGTAGAGTGAAGTGGTGTGGATTGGAGAGGTGTAGCATCGAGTGGAATAATGTATCATAGTGTAGAGTGGAGTGGTGGAAAGTGGAGTGACATGAAGTGATGTTATTTTTTAGCGGGCTGAGCCATGTGTTCCGCAAGCGGAACAACGCTTGCTTTAACCACGCACATGGTTTAACCACGCATATGCCTTAACTAAGCATGTGCGTAGTTGAGGCAGTCAGCAGTCTAGATGTGCAGATGAGCAGGGAAATGAAGAGGAAGGACTGGGAGAGGAAGCTCTGGGAAACGGCCTGTTAAGTATGGCTGGGGCTGAGTTTGGAGGGGTAGTTATTAGGGGTGGGGTCGGTTTTAGGGCTCAGGGCAGGGGGGGTCGGGGTTAGTTTTTTGGCAGGGGGCAGAGTTTTAGGGCTCAGAGCGGGAGGGGGTCGGGGTAGTTTTAAGGGCTGGGGCCGGGGTTTAGGGCTCAGGGCGGGGGGGTAGAGGCAGGGGCAGTTTTCAGGGCTGAGGGCAGTTTTAGGGCTCAGGACGGGGGAGCTGGGGTCGAGGCAGTTTTTTGGGCAGGGGCCGAGTGGTAGGGCTCAGGGTGAAGAGTCGGGTAGTTGTAAGGGCTGGGGTGCATTGCAGGGCTGGGGTATCTGGTGTTATGGTGCAGGGCGTAGGGGTCTGGGGTGTGCACTTTACCACCCATTTCCCTTGAACAATTATGCCTTTACACCAAAATTTGTTGTAAAGGCATGTGTGGTAAAGTCATGCATGGTAAAGACGCGGTTGTGGTTCAGACTGCATTGTTTAGGCCTGTGTGGTTTAGACATGCGTGGTTGTATCATACAACCATTGATGATAGACCTCATAAGAATGCAAATGGAGGAGATAAGGACTAAAATTAATTTGGTGACAGCCGCTGGATAAACAAGTTACTTACCTATAGTATACTTTTCCAGATCCACATGCTGATATCATCCGTCCTTCTCTAAAAACTTTTTTTATATTGTATTACTATATTCTTCATCAACTGAACCAATCAAATGAATGTGCATTTTAGACTGGCACAACACCTTTTGATTGGCTTAACGTGTGTTACACGGCAAAGCCGCAGCCGTTAATGTTTTATATGAAGTAGTTTTTTTGGGTAATTTATCTGGATACAGAAGAAATCCACTTTGGCAATATCTATTTAGAGACATGACTGCCGGACTGTAAGCTACAAAGGCTGCTTCACAAACCAAATGCCTTATCAATCACTTTGTCACATTTAAAGTTGATTAAGGACAGACACAGGCAAACTGATAAAACTGTTCACTTGAAAGTCTGATACCACCTTAAGGAAGAAGCAAGGTTGTCTTCTTAAGACAACTTTCACTGAGTAAATATTTAAGAAGAGTTGTTGGGGTCAGTTGTTCTATTTCACTAACCCTGACTGCTAACATAATGATATCTAAAAATGTCACTATCAAACAACAATGTTACATCACATTAATGCAAAGGTTTGGATGTGTGAGCCAAGTGTTTGGACAAAAATAATTTTCAATTCGTAGGTCAGAAATTGTCTCCTAACTGGAGCATACATTATCCTGAAGTTCTCGCTGAAGTCATTAATATCTGGCATGTTGAAGAACAATATTTGATCTGGACTGTTTCTGTATGCTGTTGTAATAACCACTATCACCAGAGAGAGAACTCATATGACTAACACATCTACTCCCTCTTTAGAAATGTATGGCGGGGCGACACCCTCATGGTTCTAAAAGGACCCTTGCCCACCAATCACACTGGTGTTGTGCTTCATCCTCGGGTCCTCACCCAAAACACCTAGCGTGTTTGGGGGTTCTACGTTATTGTCTCATAAGCTCTTTTTATATGTTAGGGGGTCTTATAATTGCCTGCAAGTTCCCCCTTCTGATGTCTTTTTTATCCAGGGTACTGTTGGCAAGGTTAAGAACCCAAAGTCATGTTCTAAGATTATACAATGTACTCCAAAATTTTAGTTTTCCTGAGATGTTGGTATAAACTGTATACTCTAAGGACATCTTAAAAGAGCTTCGCTAGACAATAGAGCCCAGCCAAACAAACCAGCTGTTTTGAGTGAGGATACATGGATGAAGCATGACTCCAGTTAAAACTATCAGGGTATCCCCCCAATGATACATATCAAACGACGGACTAGATGCATTAGTCATACGAGTTCTCTCTCGAGGGATAGTGGTTGTTTTAAGTATTGGAAGCGGAGCAAGCTCACAAATCTTGCTTCTTACTCCCCACTTTATCTTGATGTTAGATTGCTGTGGTAGCAGTCAAATGAACTCAAAGTGAATGATAGTACAAAACCACCTTTGCTTGAAGCAGCAGACAAGGGCCTCAGAGTTTTTTCTTGGAAAATGAGCGGTTTTAGAAAAAGGTCTGATGCCAATTCTAAAAATCACAAGGAGCCCTCCTGAAAATGTAAGGCCTTTGATTTGTGTGCCAGACCACCCCTAAATATTCTACAGTACATATGGTTTAGTGAAAGTCATATGTATATGGCAGTCAGAACAGATCTGACTAGCAGATCTGTCTAGGCCACGGAGAAGGTAACACAATTATTACAGCCCTCAAGTTATGTAAACTGTATGTTTTTAATAGCTTTAGTACAAATGATTTTAGAAATTTCAACAATACATTGAGCAGAAATGCGGCTTCTGACAATTTGGACATGGAATCTCAGCACTTTCTTTTGTGTACTGTCCCAAACAAGTCTTTTTCTAGTGTTCCCCTTGAATCAATTAGGATATACAATAAATTACATTTGGGCTCCCAAAAATGGCTCAGTGCAAGGTATTTCATCGCCTTGCCTGCTTTCTGGTGGAGAAGACTGTAACATGTTTTACCATCAGACAAATTCCATTCTGCAAAGCCTAGGTCTAACTACATTAGCCTTCTTCAAGAGACCCATGAGTTCAGATCCAGCTGAAATTCAGGACACAAAACACGATGCACGTGGTATCTACCTTCACCACCAACATAGTCTGCTTGAGTCAGAGAAATTACATGAAAGCTAACCTGACTATCGACAGGTACAGAACATTTTTGTATACTGTATTGATTTCCTAAAACCTTACTCCTACAGTCAAAAGATTTTGTACACAAGCACCACATTGTAGGAGGGACATATTCATGACCACGACATGCAGCAAACTTCAATTGACATGGAAATGCCTTGAGGACACTCCTGCGGTCACAAGTTCAGTGATTTGATGTGTTTATTAACAAGACATTGAACAGAGATGTAATGTGCTCATGTCTGAAACGCTGCCCAAACTTCTTTTTAAACACTTCATGATTTCCTCTTTCAGGTTTGTTTGAAATGTTTCATCTTTCAATAAGTATGGGTTGAATTTCCAGTTTTGATTGCGTCTTTATTTCTGTTCCCACTTACTTTACCTATTTTTTGTCATCTGTAAATGTTTACAATGAAGACATGGAAAACATCCTCTAAATTAAGAGCAAACATGTTAAGCAATACTAATCAAATTAGCGTACACCCTGATAATTCCTCAATCCACTGCTACCTTGTATTTGCTAAACTAAACCGCTTCCTCATCTATGTCACAATATCAATGTGCAGTCCAGTTGTTCCAGTTTCATTTTAATTTTAGGTTTGTCATGATGCGTGGTTTATAATTTACTACAGCGTGATTTATTTATTCATTTATGTAAAGTGCCAGCACGTTGTTCCCCTATTTGAGGATTATGCTAATTAAATGTGTCTAGGCTGCACAGAAAATTTTCTATTTTACTGACTTCCCTCAACTGACTGACTTGTCTTCATGTCATACCCAAAGGCTGATGGTTTTCATGACTTTTGGGGCCTGGATTCTTAAGGATCTTCGACCATGGTTTAGTGTCTTGAGGGAGCGTTGTTGGATCAACCGAGATAAAGCAGAATGCAGGCTCCTGCCTGGTAGTTAATGGTGCACCAGATGTTGGAGGTAGCCAGCACTTCTGGACGGTATCCTTTGTGAATGATGCTCACTGTTTTAAAATTTAGTATGGGTTCCAACTGAGCCTAGGAGTGTTTTCAAGGCTGGCTGACATGGGCATATCTCTAAAAGTGTAGGTATATTTCACATAACTTCTTTTTATGCTCTGTGAGGACTGGAGAGTTTTTTAGGGAGGTCAGTGTAGACATCATTGCAATAATTCAGGTGAGCCATTACTATAGCTGGAATTCGCTCTATTTAGCAATCAGTGTGCAGAAGCAGGATGATTTTCTGCAGGAAACACAGTTGAAACTTTGTTTCCTTAATAACTACATTGATTCAGGAATAAAATCGAGGACAGAATAAGTGACCTGTCACCCCCAGATTCCTTGCATGTTGTTGGTATGTTAGTGGCGGTACCAGACTAGACGGCTATTTAGAAAAGAGCAACTGAAGGCCAATCCCTTCTATTATTAGAACTTCAGTCTAGGCACCATTCAAAAAGAGGGAACTCTCGTTCATCGAATGATTTACATTGGCGCTGGTGAGCTGGAAATGAGTCTGGATATCATCAGCGTACATTGGGAGCCGTCACTCCTGAAAACCAGACACATGCATCAGGGGAAGCATTTAGATATGGGACAGAAGAGGTGAAATCGATGAGCCCTGCGTCACTACTCACTGCACTTTGTGGACAGATGATACAATAAATTTGCACAATACCTTCTGGCTTGGATTATGGAGGATTGATGAGATCCAATTTAGGGGGCAGCTGTGAAACCCTCGCCCAAAGCTTCACACTCTGCAACAGCACGTTGTGTCACACCGTGTCACAGGCTAGCGACAGGTCCAGTAGAATCAATGCCACTCCACTGATGAAAGCAGGTAAGTGGACTTGATTCTACTGGACCTGTCGGGAGCCCGTGACAGACACTTGAGGCAAACCAAGCTGACCGCACTCCCATGATCTGGGCATGTGATTTGTCAAAGAAGAAACTCTAATAAGATATATTATTATGTTCATTCTTCAGTGCTTTTTAACATGAAGAACATGTGGCCCTCCCAACCAAAGAGTGTGGATAATTTTATTTGAATGGTTGTAGTTTTTCCACCTGCTTCACCTCTAGTTTGCACTGAGGACCACATAGGGTTATCACACTAAAAGAAAAAAAGGGCGGCTCAGCATCTCCACTGGCAGGTCATTCTTCAGACCCAGAAGCCAAGCTGTGCCTCATGCACGTATTTTCAGATTCTGAACCTGAGTGACCCAGTTTAATGCAGAGTTAATGAACCAGCCCAGATAAAAACTAGATTCAATTATATACAGCTTCCATGTACATTGCCATTGCATGGCACAATGTCAATGCTGCAAGAGTTGGAAAGCAGACACATACACCTTTGTATAACAGGCAGTACGATCATTCTAGTGAACACATTAATACATGGGGTTGAGCACATGTACTGCTCAATAAATGCATCTAAACACCTCAAAACTTTGACACAGTCTACACATCAGTCACTTTACAACATAAAGTGCAGTGGGTCACATGGAATAGAGGTGCACCACACACAGAAGTACAAGTAGCTTACATACAGGCATGCAGATTTTCAGACATATGGGCAGGCAGTCAGATAAAGTATTCACACGGATGTGCATGTGTACAAGGCACAGATGTACAGACATTTGCACAAAGATATTCACAAGGGTGAGGCACAGATGTGCATGGGCTCACACACAGATGGGATGCTCAAACCACAGTGCAGAAACTCACACACAAATGTGCATGTGTGTGTCACACACAGATGCGCATGCAGTTACCTGAGGTCTCTTCACCTTAATGATCCACGTTGGGGGCACGATGACTGCAGCGTGCGCCCCCAGAGAGCAGGGCTCCTCAATGTGATGGAGCAGAAAGCAGGTTACCTTATTGTGGAACTGAAAGCGAAAAAAGCAGTGATGAGATAATGGAGTAAGGGAAGACAAACAAGAAAGAGGGGACATAAGAGACATAAAAAGAAGCTGTGGCATACAGGGTGAGAGAGAGAACATTTTAAACAAAATGATTTTACTAGTCATGAAGAGACGAGCAGACAGTGTTGTCTGATAGAATGTCAATGCTAAAAATATAGTGTGGACAGAGTATCGTGTCAAAAATATCAAGGATCAAAATATCGAGAAAGTAAGTGCATATAGATAAGTATAGATTTATTATTCTTGAATCTACATCTACGTACCTTGAAGATATATATTGTCGAGACACATATATGTAGATTTAAGCATACTAAATTTACCTTCACAATATTTTTGACCTCTATATGCTTCACACAATATTTTGCCCACATGATATTTTTGGCTCAATATTTTGTCCAATCACCATTTTAAGAGCAGAGATCCAGGTGTATAACCTTTATAAATGAAAATCAGTGTATGCATACTAGAAAATAAGTGATCACCACAATTATCCAAACAGAAGACCTAACTTAAAGATACACAGCTGTTGAATCAGAAGAATCTACCACTGCAATGATGATGAAATGTACAGGTTTGGGTATTTATTTATTTACTTATTTCTATCATTTATAAAGCGCATGAATCACCCCAAATGGGGTATCTCCGCGCTGAGGACGTATACAGGTGGAGCACTCAGTGTTTTAAAAAATGAGGTTTTGAGTTTTTTTCCTAAAGCTCAGATAATTAGTGCAGAGATGTAAGTCCAAGGGTAGTCGGTTCCAGAGTTGAGGGGCTAGATCGGAGAACGATTTGCCTCCCAATCTGGTTTGCTTGATGCGTGGGATGACGAGTAGGCCTTTCGCATTTGAACGAAGGGTACGTGATGGTGTATGTCTGATCAGTTTGTCTGCCAGATATGTAGGACCCATCTGGTTTAGGCCTTTAAACACCATACAGCAGATCTTGAATTGGATTCTTTTGCGTATAGGTAACCAGTGAAGTTTGCGTAGCAAGGGAAGTGAGGGAGCTCGATAGGGTGCACTGGATACCAGGCGGGCTGCTGTGTTCTGCACCACCTGTAAGCTATTCAGGGCGGATTCTTTGGTAGAAATCAACAAAGCATTACTGAAATCCAGGTGACTAAGTACTAAAGCGTGTACCAGAGTTTTACGTGTGGAAGCAGGGAGGAAGTGAAAAACCTTGCGGAGCAGACTGAGTGCATGGGAGCAAGCACGTTTGGTTGTAGCTATGTGCTCATCAAGATTAAGTTTCCTGTCTATTAGGATCGCCAGGTTTTTAACCACTAATTTAGGGGATGGTGCCGAACCCAGTTTGGACACACAATATACTTTCAACATACCAATATATGATTGTAGGTTGTTAGTAATGTGCACTATCACATGTAGTGAGGAGTCACTAGGCGCAGCATCTATAGGTTACCACATCAATTTCCTGAAAACGGCCATCTATTGAGTGGAATGCTACATCTCAAGTGGCATTCTAAATTTGAAAATCCAGCGCCCGGATACCCTTTGGGTGATACGTTGCGCTATACAAATACATAGAACATAACAAAAGATTCACTTTTTCCCTTTTAGGAAATGGTAGAGAATTCAAGCATCATTTTTCAAGTTTTTATTTTGCTATTCCAAATTCGATTGTGTTGGTAGATCTGAGGTAGCAAGTGGGAGTGTGTTTCTGAAATTTCTGAGAGAGGAATGTAGAGCTATTGCCATAATATATATGTTACCCTCAGACAAGCAGATTTGAACAGGATTCTTTGGCTACTGAGAACCAGTGCAGTAGTTTTCTGCATATGGAAACATGGTCTCAGTCAGTCAGCCTGGCAACGCACACCTCGGATGCCTGCGACCCAATCTACGGAGTTCTGCAAGGATCCTCCCTGAGCCCAACCCTCTTCAACCCATTTGTGAACCATCTAGCCAGCATCATCGGCTCTCACATCAATGTCCTCTCATACGCCGACAACAAGCAACTCATTCTCTTTTTCATGGAAAAGTCGGCCAGTAACCAGATCATGGGTAATGCCTGCATGACTGAAATAGCCCACTGGATGAAAATCAACTGCTTTGCCAGGGCAAGGGAGGGCAAGGGAGGGCAGAGGGTGGCTGTGGCGATGTCAGGAGCAGATGCATAGTTCAGCCATTTAAGGAAAATGAGGTTCGGGGCATTGTCGTGCAGCAGGTGCCAGATCTCTCTGGAGTGTTTGGTGAGTAAGCGGGTGCTGAGGAGCATGCATGAGAGTGTGGAGTGTTGTGTGTGTGGTTGCCAGGCAGCATGAGTTTGAGAGTGGGATGTTGGGTACTGTTTGTGTGGATGCAGTGAGCGTTGGGTGTGGGTAAGTGCATGAAAACAGGAATAGGAATATTAGAACAATCTTTAAACCTTCACCTAGGCTAACTTTAAGTAAATATACAGGGGCCAAGGCAGATCAGCTTTAGCTATCATTTATGGATCACAGTAGTGCTCTTGACTGAGCCAATCGGGCCAAGTTGTGAGACATCCCATCCCATAAGGGCATGTATAAGACCTTGGTTGACTTCCTCCGTGGACTGCATGTAAAGGTTTCAGTGTCAGTAAGAAATGGGGCTGGATGTGACTGCTCCACCCAATTTCTGCTCGAAGGAGGGGGGTAGCAGAGCTTCGTCCTTGCTCCAATATTGTTTTATTGTATATTAATCGTCTTAATGCATGTGTAATTGCTAACTGTAAGGACATGCCAGTGGTGTGCTCAAAACCCATACCGTTGTTAATGTACGCAGATGGCACAGTTTTAATGCCAAGGACCCCTGACGGCCTTAGATTCTTAATAGAAACTTTTATAATTTGTATGTACTCTCTGAAAATAGATACTAATTTTATCAAGACACATTATAAAGTCTGGAGTCAGAAGCAAAGTAAAATGTGCCCAATCCTCATCAAAGGCATACAGAGGTTAGGCAATTCCCATATTTGGGCATTCATTTCGATTCACTTAGCTCCTGGGCACACTGTTTTATGACCAGGTGCTTAAGATTTAACCAGTCTGTGGGTACCACAGGGTTTGGGAAAAAATTTTTTGGGCCCTGCTAGAAATGTATAACTGGGAAGCAATCTGGGTATATCATAACGCAGACAGCCTCCAGACTGAAGAAAAGCACTTCTGTTGGCATCTGCTGGGGCTACCACCTACCAATCCACATTTTCTTCTTACATGGGCTATTAGGGCTAACCTTTGCTGGGGAACGGGTAAAACTTGTGTATGTCTTGTTATGGTTGACTCAAGTCTAGAATTGATCATAGTGTCCCTTCTACCTTTGGAATTAGGAAATATGTTGAGTAGCTTTCCTTGTTTATTGCTATCTTTGGCACTAATTCTATAGTATCCTTTGCCAACATTTCCTCTACTTTTTCCTCCTTTGAATGTACCTTTCTCCTTGGTGCCTTGCCTGGAAGTGTGTTGTCTAATTCAATGCAATATTTGTATTGTATTATGTGTAAAACCCATCTGTCTGAAGTGATCTTCCTCCACTCCTGTAATGATGATGTTAGTCAAGATTGAAAATAGGTGTAAAAGACGTGGTAAACGCTGCAGTATTGGTATGGTGCATTAAACCCCAAAACACTGGGAAGCCGAGTGGTGGGAAAAGAAGGTTCCCTGGCCAATATCTGATCTTTAACTCTCCCGACTGGAGCAACAAGGAAAAAAACATACTTGCCGCTCTGCAGATAATCACTCTCCTTTGGCATACCTACTCATGCCCAAGCCCTGCACAATGTTTTTCTTTGCAGCAAAGACAACCATGCACCTGGTGGTGTACATTGCTATGCAAAGATATATTTTGCATTGTGCCTATCATGTTAATTTAATGACCTGGGTACAAAAGAGAGTGGAGGGGGCTCTAGAGGAAGTGGACACTACTAGCCACAATCGAGTATGCATTGGGAGATGTGGGATGAGTTTTTTTCAGTACAAATGCACTTGTTATCATCATTATGGTGGATGAAGAAGTTATTAGGTGCCAATGAGATGAGAACAGGTTATTCGAGGGAGAAATTCAGGGAGGGGACTGGAGTTATTAAGGTATGGCAAGCTGAATCTAAGACTGCTACATTTGTTCAAAGGGACTAATCAACTGCACTTACGGTTCACCTCACAAATACCAGACGCCATTGTAGGGAGCATTAGAAGAATTCGAACACAACTACACGCCTAGTAAGCTGTACTTTGGCCTTTAATACAGCCTTCACTCTTTTGCATAGAACACTCTTTGAAATTGCCAGTGGCCACGTGCCTTATGACCTGCTCAAAATGGCACATTCTGCTATAATGAAAATGTTACCTGGGCTTCAGGTAAGCACTTGATTCAGCATTCTCACACCCTGTCACCATCAATGGCAATTGGCCTTCCTGAAAACTGGAAGTAGATGTGGAAGCACCAATAGGCATCAGAAGTGGTCAATGGAGTTTGCTGACCACAATGCCTGTGAGGCAGCTTCAGCTAGTGTCCCCATTGCACTTTGGTAATGGCACCCACATGGTCATCTCCAGCTGTGCCACAACTCTGTTATCTATCTACCTCCTCCTGGAGACCACAGTGTGGATGTGAAGTTACTCCTGGAACAAGCTTCCTGGATCTAGAAGCAAACAACAACTTCCCTATAGGCATTGGGAAATGGCACCTTTTGTGGGAATGCACTTGACAGGACACTGCATTCTCAGCAGGGTGCGCGTGATGTCCCGGAGCCACAGGTCATTTATATACTGGGTCACTCTTTTGTCCTTAGTCTCCAGATAAATGCCATGACCACCTGGCAAATTCCCATAGACCCCCGTCCTGTACAATGAGTGTGAAATAATGAACAAAGAACGAAATTAGTAAAGAGGTAAAAAGGATGAGAACTAACCTAGATGCCATTATGAAAGCCATGACCCTTATCTACAGTCCATGAATCACTCATTAAAGATTGATAAGGGACACTTTTCAGAGCAGCATAAAGCAGGGCTTATGGTCATAAACACAATTCAGAAGAAAGGGTGGTGGAATGCCTTCTTCTCCTGGGGATGGGGGTTTTGTGTTTTGTACAATCCCTGTGCTCTGAGTAGTAATTTCTATTACGTTCTAATCATAAGGATTTGTTAAGTGCCTGGCTACCTTTGAGGGATTCCACGTGCTGAGAAATACCCAGGTAATCTGCAACTGAGAAAACAGTTAAAACAGGAAGGTTTTTACCATTTTCCTAAAGGCTAATTCAGAGTTAGTCTGCCTTAGCCTCAGCGGCAGTCCACTCCAAAGTCTGGGCACTAGGAAGGCAAAAGATCTGCCGCCGCTCCTGCTTCTCCTCATCCTAGTAAAAGGATATATGCACTGTATGTAAAAAGTATTCAAGAAAAGTGGTCAGGGGTTTGTAGAGGAAATAGTAGACAGAAAGTGGAGGGAAAAGGGGCGGGGTATACAGAAGATATAGAGCGAGACTAATGTCCATCAAAGATGTCTTTCATTCTGCTTGAGGAAGCACTAAAGAGGGGAATAGAGGAAGAGAAATGAAAAACACGACATTGCCCAGGATGAGAAAACAAAAATAAAATCTGTGTGTGTGTCATGTGTGTGTGCATATGTTGTGCATGTTGCGTATGTTGTACGTGTGTGTGCATGTTTGTGTGTGTGTGTGCGCACACAGATGACCTCTTGACCAGTGCTCCAGTGCAGTTCACTTTTCTTCCCTGTCGACACTGCAGGAGTGCAAAAGAGCAGTTTCTGCTTTCAGACATTTGTCATCCCTGCATATTGCTTATCATATATCACTGCACAAGGCAGAACTGTTATGCACCTTACTTACTATTGTGTTCTGGAAGCTGGAACAGTTTGCAATTGCAGGAATCCTTGTTTAAATTATATTGCTTCCCTGTTAAGCTGTAAACCTTTTTGTTTGTACAGGCTTCCTCTTTCAGGGAACCACATGACCTCTGACCGTGGAGATTTGTATATAGACTGCCTGTGTTTACCGTGTCAGAAGAAGTCTGGTGGCTGATATTCTCCATTGGTTGACACTCCTGAATAAATGTACATTCTGGTATTACCGGAGTAAAACTGCTACATGCACTAATGGTTACTCCCACAGACTATTTTTGTTTGTGCAAGTACAAATCATGGGACTCTGAATGAGCCTGTTAAAGCCTACATCAGTGACTGGTGTAGCGAAGGAGGGCAGTGTAGGATTTTAAAATAGGTAGAACACTTGTTTATATCTGATATCTGCATCTAATGTCATTTGGCAGACTCACTCCAGATTTCAGCACTCCTAAGGAGCAAGATGTGCATTCAGGATTTTAAATCGCAGCCAAATATGACATCCAAATAATTCTGGATGGAGGAGACATGGCAGCCCTCATGCTCCTGGACCACTCCTCAGCGTTTGACACGATTTTCAACCCCATTCTCAACCAACGCCTACATGACATCAAAATCCAAGGGCACACACTCCGATGGATCTACTCCTTCCTGGCAAGAAGGACCCAGTCAGTCAGCTTGGCACCGTACCCCTCGGACACACGTGACCTTATTCGCAAGGATCTTCGCGGAGACTTATCCTCTTCAATGCTTACATAATCCCTCTAGCCAGCATCATCTGCACTCACAACATCAGCGTCCTCTCCTAGGACAATGAAACAACACATTCTCTCCCTCACAGACAACCGGCCCAGTACCCGGGTCAAGTTTAATGCCTTCATGACTTAAATCACTTACTGGATAGGGGCCGACTGGCTGAAGCTGAACACCGACAAAAACGAAATCATGATCTTCTGGAAGAGAGCTTCACTGTGGGATTCCCCCTTGTGACCAACAGAGCTAGGACTGACACCCACCCCCAACACCCATGCCAAGAACATCGAGATCATCAACAGTAAACTCGACATGTACGTCCAAGTCAACGCCGTCACTGCTTCATCCTTCCATACCCTGAAGATGCTGAGGAATATTTTCAAATGGCTCCTAATAAGAAAACTGTCAAGCACGCCCTTGTCACAAGTAAGCTGGACTACGGGAATATCCTTTTTGCCAGGATTAACAAAAAATTCACCAGAAGACCATTCAGAACTTGGTGACCAGAATCAATCTCACCTTCCTACGCCACACTCACATCACACCACATCTAAAGGAAATCCACTGGCTCCCCATATAGAGAAGCGCACAATTCAAATTGCTCACCCACACTTCCAAGTCACTGCATAACAACAGCGCCGCATACATCAACAATTGCATCTGCATTCACAAACCTTCCAGACACCTCAGCTCACTTGGACTTCTACTTGCACACACACCACGTATATGGAAAAACAGATCCAGTGGTCAACCCTTAGTTTATATCACTCCTAAACGTGGAACGACCAACCACTACTTGAATTCGGCAAGAAGCTTAAGGCTGGCTTTTCAAGTATCCTCATTAGGCCCTTGGTTTGGCTAGATTCCCACCTGCTCAGCGCCAGGATACCCTCCTGTGTGATGGCACACTCCACAAATCTGCATAAAATAACAACACAACAGCAGAACTGCTATGTGGTCTGGATGAAGACATGTTTTCTTATTACTGAAAAGTGGACAATTCCATTCCAGTTAAGTGTACGTTGTAATAATGTTAAAAGGGATCACTATAACAAGCCCGCCTGGTGTAAGGAAAGTCACAAAGGGAATTTTTGGGGGAAGGGAACCTGGAAGAGAGGAGAGTGGGCACATGATTAGTAGAAGGGCAAATACACAGGAGATAAGGGGAGTGTGATATGAAAGTGAGCAAAGTAGAGAGCAAAAGAAGAGAGGGACTCAACATCGTATCTTACGCAGATGACACCCAGCTTATCCTCTCCCTATCCAACGAACCCAACATCTTCAAACAAAACTTTCAAGAAGGAATGGAAGCAGTCGCCAGTTGGATAAAGAACAGCTGCCTTCAACTAAACACGGAACAAAACCTAAGTACTCATCATGGGCCCACAACCTGATGCCTGGAATGATACCTGGTGCCCCCCTGCCCTCGGGAACCCACCCTCGCAACCTCGGAATCATCCTGGACTCCGAACTCAAAATTAACCACCAAATCAATGCTGTTACCTCTTCTTGTTTCCACATCCTCTGCCTCCTACTTAAGACCTTCCACTGGATTCACCTTGAATACCGGAAAACCGTCACCCACGCCCTCATCGACAGCAGACTGGACTACGGCAACGCACACTACGACGGGATCAACAGGAACCTCACCCGCAAACTCCGGAACATCCAGAATGCCTCCACCAGACTAGTCTTCAGCCTACCACGCCACTGCCACATCACCCAACACCTGCGGACACTACAATGGCTCCCCGTCGAGAAGAGAATCACCTTCAAGCTCCACAACACTGGCCCCGCCTACATGAACCATCGCTTCTCGTTCCACGCTGACCAAACATCCCTCCGCTCAGCCCAGCTTTTCCTTGCCATGGTGCAGCACATCAAGAAGACCAGAACAGGAGGTTGTTCCTTCACCTACCTCACGGCCAAGGCATGGAACACCCTCCCCCTCCACCTCCGACAGACATCTACTCTCTCTAAGTTCTTGAAGGACCTTAAGACTTGGCTCTTCGACGAATCACAGTGAACTTCCAGGAGCTGCGCCCCCTTCTCCCCTCAGCGCCCTGACACCCTTTCGGGTGAGTAATTGCGCTTTACAAACCCCTGATTGATTGATTGATTGATTGAGGGAAGAAAGAGGATGCAGAGAAGGAACAAATTGTAGAAAAGAGTTGTGTGGATGGTGATGAAGTTAAAATATAGAGGACAAGAGAGAGGCGGCAAAGTGTGGCATGAGAGGAGAGATTGCGAGTGACAGGAGAGGAAGAAACTGAGGTTACAAGGTAGGTTGCAAGGGAGAGGAGTAGCAGGGGAACAAAGAAGAGTGTGACTAAAACAAGAGACGGGAATACAAGGTTAAGGAAGTGGGGGGACAATAGGGGAAGGACAGCAGCGAGAGTAAGAATGACAAGAGAAGGAACAAGGGAGAGAAGGAATAGGAGTCAAGAGAGTGGATAGAGTGGGAGCGACAATAGAGAAAGGAATAGAGAGCACAGGGGAGAATAGGAAAAGGGAGCAAGAGAGAAGAGGAAAGAGTAGGAGTGACAAGTGGAAAAAATACAGGGGGTAAAGGGGAATGGACAGGATTGTGTGAGACTCCGCGGTACACTTGCAATCCCTGGTGCTTGAATGGACTCCCACAAACCCATCGAGAGGCTGCAAATACTGAAACAAATGGATTCCTGAACTGAGCACTTTTGGTTCACAGTTTGAATGAGGTTTGACTGAACATGCTTTTTGTTCAATGAACAATGAACACAATGATATCCTAACTGGAATGGAAACTTGCCGAAAGACACAAGGGCCTATGATTGAACTATCTTTAGTTTGTGACTGAAATAGGCACTGTGTTGTACATCTGAAACCCAGTAAAGTACATTTGCATTCATTTTCATTCTGATTTGTATAAGAAGCCTCTGGTGGGATCTGACCCCCTGCCTATGTTGACAGTGTTACTTAGCAACTATTGATCCGGTGGTCACAGACCTATAAATAATACTGTGTGGGTGCACTTGATCAGAGATGGGGGCAATTATAGCACCTGATGTACTGTTGAGAAGTGTACATATATTTATGAATAGTTTAAAATTAGATGTGCATGTGAAGGTCTTTACCTTAAAAGGTATGTGTTCAGTGCTTCTTGCACAATTATGTAATTTTAATTATGTGAACCATGCTCTTTAAAAACATTTACTTTATACAAATTGTTGTAGTTTCTAGATTATTAATGCATTAAAAGTATTGACAGCCACAAAACGTACACATTATTTTTCAAGCTTGGGTATATTTATTAGCTTTTTTGTGTAATGAAGTGTGTGCGGGAAGTTCTAATGAAACTTCACAACTTGATCATCACCAGCAGCTATAACTAGTACAAATCTGCAGTTTGAAAGTTTCTGCAGGGTAAGCAGATGTATTAATATGTGATGATTTTTAAAATGACATGAATATTTTCAAAATTGCTAATACATTTTGTCACTAGATGATGGGCCTTTTCTCCTCTAAGTCTGAGTATCGAGGAAGTATGTAGGAGCCAGACACTGGAAGCTCAGGAGAGAGGTGTTTGAGTGGGACATACAAACAGTGGCTGATGTATATTTGGGGACACAGACCCTGACATTGTAAAACCGACTCAGCAGACCTGTGTATAATGGGATATGGTTTATACCTGACCCACCTAGAAAAAGAGATTTAGGAGCTTGAGCTTCGATGTTTTCATTCTGGCCACTATCCATGGTAAACTGTCGGAATTTGAGGAGGCTGCAAATCGGGAGACTCACTACCTGGGGAGAGAGTCACGAGCCAGGCGGTAGAGTGATGGCGACAGACCGAGGAATTCTCTCGCCCTACTGCTCCGCAAGCCATGGGCCAGTGATTATATCACTGAGATACACATGGTAACAGAGGCTGTACAGGCTGCCATGGTTGCCTTCTTTTCTTCTCTCTAACAAACATGACTGCCCCCCCCCAGGACCTTTCTGCTTACTTAGACTCCATTTAACTGCTATGGCTAGAAGAAGGACATAGGCGTTATCTAGATGAACCATTCATGGTCAAAGAGATTGTCAGAATTATCGGAACAATGCTTTGATGGACTCCTTGCCGCACTCTATAAGGAGTATGTCCCTCTTCTGACCCCATACCTTCTTGCAATGTATTAAGAATCATTCTCTTCTGGCTTGTTGCCTCCTTCCCTATGTGAAGCACTCATTGTCACAATTCTTAAACCTGGCAATAACCCCCATTACTGCAATTCTTTTCGCCCATTATCAATGGGTAACACGGATAATAAGATACTAGCTAAACTCACCGCTTCGTGACTTCTTCCACTCTTGCTGGCCATGGTACGACCAGATCAGGCAGGCTTTGTGCCTAGCAGATCTACGTCTCTGCTCTTTCTTTGCCCTCATCCATACCATTGACCTGACGGTGCACACAGCGTTGGTATTCCTAAATGCCACCAAGGTTTTGATTCTTTCGAATGGCTATTTCTTTTCAATCTTTTGACACACCTCGGACTGAGTCCTACATTTCTTGAATTAATTGGCCTACCCTACTCACAGCCCATGGCTCGACTGTGGGTGAATGGCAGGATATCTGATCCCTTTGAGGTGATGAGGGACATACCACAGGAGTGCCCCATGTCGTGTATAACTTTTGCAACAGTGATGGAGCCCCTGGCTGCCAGACTCCGACAACACCACGTCCATTGAGGCCTCATGTTCACCCCTCGCAGAATCTTCGAGTCATTATATGCCAACAATGTTACTCTATATGTTAGAGACCTGCAACTACATCTCAACCATCTTATTAGGGAATTCACTAGATTTGGGTGTTTATCCGGTATCAAGATTAACTGGATGAAATTGCGTATTTTCCCATTGACAGATCTGATGTCACAGTTTATCCCGGAATACCCTCTCGCTTGGGCTGATGGCCCAGTCAAGTACCTCGGGTCTGGTTGAGTAGAGACATTAATGATCTGTGGAAGCTCAATTACGGTAAAATATTTACATGGCTTTATGATCGAGTTGAGTGCTAGAGGTATCTTCCTTTGTCCCTGACTGGCCGCCTAGCTGTTGCTAAAATGGCAATACTACCCAAATTGCTTTATCTATTCATGACCTTGCCAATTCCCCTGACACTACACTTCTGTCGTCAGCTCAGGTCCCAACTTGTCTCATTGGCATGGACAGGTGGACAGCCACGTATCTCATGGGAAGTAATTACTCTCCCCTTTGCGCAGAGTGGATTGGGGCCCCCTGACATGGACTTGTATTATATGTGTGCTCAGGGTCAGTTCGCCCATCACTGGCGCTTCCCCACTCAGTTACTTGCCCATACCACCCCTGAAGTTGACCACACAGCTCCCTGCCCACTTCCAATGGCTTTATTCATGGCTCCTGAGAGCTCACAAGCGCAGGCTGACATGGTAGCATGCAATGTCTGGGCGTTGAATGGGCTCAGACGCAGGGCCAGCGTCAGGCACCTTTTCGCTCCTTCGGTGCCGCTAATCAGTCACCTCCCCTTTCCCATCAGTGAGGATCCTGGTACTCGTTCTAGACTGCATACATTTCAACTAACGCCGATGAGTGCCGGATACCATATGATATTTTCACTCTTCCCAACAGACTTTACATGGGGGAGTTCAACCTGTTAGACACCTTCACTTATCATCAACTCCGAGCTGCAACTCGAGCGACGCACACCTCATTTCCTGATGCCCCACTCACCTTCCAAGTGCTTGAGTGGGCAATGCTTACTCCTTCTCCCCGCCAGCTTATTATGCAGCTATATGCTGGGTTGCAAACCACAGTGCCAATACGTTCCCTGAGGAGCCGAACCGAGTGGAACCAAGATATAGTCCCTTCTCTCACGGACGAACAGTGGAGCTACTGCTGTGGCCGGTCGTGTGCACTCTCCCCTAATTGCAGACTCTGTTTCATTCATTTCAAATATATACATCGCCTTTATCTCACTAATGAGAGATTGCTCAAGGTGGGCCTGTGCGCAGACTCTCGTTGCCCTTTTGCAACGGCTGGGTTCCTCCATCTTACCTGGGACTGTCCAGGAATCACTGACATTTTAAGCAAGATTGTAGACATCACTGGACACCTCCCTGAGTGCACTCCCAGAGTAACGCAACTGGGCTTCGTCAGTGATGTGTCCACAGTGGTACGCAAACTGACAGCAACCGTCCTCCTGCTCAAAAAGCATAGGGTTGCGATGCGATGGACCAGGTGTACGCTGCCATTTGTGGTGGATTGGTTAAAAGATGCTACGTATTGCCAGGAACAACTTACTACCTACTGGGAACTTATGCCTTTATACTCTCGACCCCAGGATATTTGGCAACCTCTTGTCGGATACCTTCTTGCCCGTGCTGATGTTGTGGATGATGGGCCGGATACTGACAGAGCTGGACCCTCTGATCATTAATGAGGTGGAAAATCCCTCTTGACCCCGAACGGACTACCTGTGCCCACCTTTGTTTTTCTCTTACTACTCAAACCTTTCTTTGTTGCCAACTAACTTGCTGTATACAGGGTAACTGATATTGCTGAGTGACAGCCACTTTCCTCCCTCCCCTTCACTCTTTCCCCACTTTCCCGCTTTTCCTTAGCTGCTTCCCCTTCTTTCCCTCTTGCTCAGCTGCACAGAGGTGAACATTCCATTTGTGATGTACTCTGCCATGTAAATTTCTTTTTTGAGGTGCTTTAACTCCTATGTTTGCTGTCATCTCTCTATTTTGTTCTTCCTGAAATTAATAAACAAATTTTCCCCCCCAAAAAACTGAAGTGGGCAGAGACCCTTAATGTTTAAAATACTTATATTTCTAAATTCTAATTAATACAATGAGGGCAGTTTAATGCACCAAATGTTTTAAAAAAAATCTAAATGAGGAACAGAAATGCACATTTTCACTATCCTTTCAATAGATTTTTATGTTTTCCTCATTAAACTTATCCAATGTCTGCTCAGGAATCTGAAGAACAATTCTGCAGCTTTGCATTCTTTATTTCTTACGTTTGTTCTGCCTCTCTCAATAGGCTTAGCAGTGCCAGTAGGCAGCACCGATGAAAAAGATGTTTTTTGACAGACAATAAAAATTGGCTACATGAAGAAAAGCTAATGAATCATGCCATCTCCCTTTACCTCATATGCAAAGCTTTCTTGAGAGCCAAATCTAGTGACTGGGGCTCATCTTCAAAGTTGTTGTTTCATAAATATCTCTCCACATTTTAGTTATCTCTGTTTCTCTGACCACAAGCCATCTAGTAGCATATATCCAGTTCTACCGATTGGATTTTTGTAATCTTGGTCTTGATTTATTTATTGAAGCTTTCTATTTTTCTAATTTGGTGTGGGATTCATTTAGTGTGGTATTTTTTCATTATTACAGTTTGAAGTGCTGTATACATACTTTATGTATTGTCTTTCAGTTAAGCCTGACCGCTCTGTGCCAAGCTACCAGAGGGTTGAGCACAGGTTAATTTGGGGTTTGCTTGCAAATTCACCCTGACAAGGATTGTGGTTGCTGCTTGAGTTGGGTTGCATCCCACACAATGAGTAATGCAATTTCTTACACCCACAAACTGGAAATACTTAACCATGAGTGCCAGTATTTCCTTGTGCGCATAAGCTGACCCTTCAAAAGGTACATGACGTTAACTTTAACATACTTTTCCTTGCAACTTTTAAACTAGATGAATGAAGCAATTATTTCTCCACTTAAACGGTGCACGAATGTATTTGGAAAACTTCAAACACTAATGGGAAAAATGTAATATTCACATCAATTACTAGAAGTTTGCAAGCAAAAACTTTGCAACTTCACGTATCCAAGCACCGTAATGGTTACTAGTCTCCTTAATCTAGCGTAGGTACAGTCCTCTAGTTGAAATCTCATTACCACTGTACTCTTGCTCTACAACTGCACCTTCACATAGTTTAGCAGCTGTCTATTTCTATCTTAGGTTCTTTGCTGTCTCCTACCAAGGATTTTGACTCTTCCTTTTTCCCACATTTTTTGTTACACACAGTTTAGTATTCTATTGCCCTGTTTCATATCTCTGCAGTCCAACTCTCCTCCCATTATTACCTAGTATAACTGGTCTATAACTTTCAAGATATCTTCAGCTTCTTCCCCCAGAGTAGCTTTCTCATTTCATTCTCAGTATCTCTGCAGTCCCTTTGAATGCCAGTTTAGCAGTCACTTCCCATTTTCAGTATATCTGTCCCTCAGTTTAGCAGTGGCTTAATTTGTTCTCACTGTGCTACCACACTTCAGCTTTACATCACTAGCGAACCTTAAGTAGGTTGAAACTGGTCTGGGATTGCTTGTGTTCCCGTCTGGAGGGAAACTTGCCTGACAATTCAGGCTAGAATGTTTCTACTGGTGCAGGAATAAGACTGAACCACACGTAGCAGGTCTCTGTCTAGAGTGGGATATTGGGTGAAAAAGGATGCTCTGGAATGCAGCCCCATGTGATTACCAGTAGCTGAGATGAATTCAAGCTACTTTCCATCACCTTATCTTTATTATGTTTATTGTAGGAGACGCTCTGGGTGGGACAGCTATGCAAGGACAAGGGTCACATGCTCACTGTGCCACAAGACTAAAGCTGCACCTCAATCATGAGACTTTGGTGATGATGTAGGTGTCATCTACCGTCTGGACTGGAAATAACTCAAATGGACTCTACCAGTTTTGTACATTTGGTCCTACTCTGTTTGCAGCCTAACTCCCCAACAGACAAACTCTCTGAGTTGCCTGAATTTATTTTCCACTTTACTGTAAATGATGAAAATGTATAGTTCCTAGGAGAGCTTAATCTCTGGCTTGAACCTCCTACTGGGGCAAATGAAACCCACGTGGTCAATCTCTCCATCCTGGCAGTGGCTCTTCATGGCTACCTCCACACACAGCCACACACTTGACTCAATTTTTGCCTCTGGCTACAGATGCTTCTGTACCACGTCCTGGTCAGATCACTGTTACAGTGTCAGAAGAAAATTCTTATGACCAATTTCCTTACAATGCTTCCATTTAACTATTTCAATTTAATGACGTTTTGCCTCTTGTTTTAGATAAGCTTCTCTCTCTTCAGTCAGGCTCCAGGATGTGCTTACACAAGCCTACTAATAATGTGGATTTCCTGCGATCTTGACTTAATTGCTACTAACTGCTGGAAGACTCGAAATGATAGGGAGAAGAGACTACTTCGTAGAGAGCCATCAGCTAAGTGTAAGATCTTGCCATAAATGTAGCAACTGAATCCTATCCTATCCGTTTCAGGCTGGTCTCACATTCTACCAACCCAAAAATATGATAAACACCTCTCCAAGCCGCCCAAGAAATTTGTGATGCCCTGTATTTGTTATTTTGGAAAAAGGTGACAAATATTCGTTCAGAGGTTCAGGATGAAAACCATGTGTTTCCAGAGGGGCTCCCCCTGTCTCAGGACCCTCCCCACCCACTTACTGTGTTTCTTGCAACTTTTTGACCAGTAACACCAATAGAAGTCATTGACATTCTGCGTTCCTGCTGGATGGCTGGTTTTCCCTTAACCACTACCCTGTCCTGCACACCAAATCAAGACAACTGCCCGAGTACAGCTACCTCACTTCAATATGATTATGATTTGCATTAGGCATATTTTTTATTAACTGCTAACAATAGAGAAAGTCCATCTGCTCAGAAAGCTGGACCTTAATTCAACAATTTTCAGTTGATTTTCCAATTACATTTTCTTGGAAAATCTTGAAATAGGTAGCAACTTCCCAGCTTCAAGGTACTGTAAGAAATCTAAATCTCCTTGATCCTCCGCAGCAGGTGTTTGTCCCTATAGAAACTGAAGTGCCCGTGTTTTCAGCCTTAGGAGACCGAAGGTTGGACGTGGACGAGGGTGGCTTTGAGCCCTGATCTCCTTAATATTTGTGCAGCGTTTGACCACCATCCATCACTACCTACTGCGTGATATTTGTTGATGAGATAAATAATAAATAATGCATCGGTTGATTTTTTCCTGGCGAAACCGAAACAGAGGCAGTGACGCCTTACATACCTTCTGACCATGAGATGAACTGGGAGGTCCACCAGGGTCCGTATATGCTCCTGGCATTCAATTAAATATATACAGACGGGTGACACAGAGCTGAAGCTTAATCTGGTTAAACTAAACCACCCCCACTCAGCCTATGAATTAATCAGGCCACCCGAGGTCCTGACTATCAGCCATACCTTGGTGAATTTCAGTGACTTTTTTAAAGTAAAATTCAGCGAATAAGTTTAACTCATTCACACTCCCTCTCCTCCTCTCTTGTTATCTATCAGCTGGCCAAAATCAAGCACCCAAGCCCCACCCAGGGGTGCCCAGTATCTGGGTATTCATTTGAATGATCAATGTATTCCCATTGTGATATTCCTGAGGTGAATGCAACAACTAACTACTGAACAGATTGCTGAAGAAGTGTTTACCAGGGAACAGGAATTAAATGCTCCTTGTCGGTGTCTTAGATCTGCGACTCTGCACATCCTGTGCACAGACACACAGAAAGTACGTGGAGGCGAGAGAATCTTCTCAGACTCACCAGCCTGACTGTGGAACTCGACACCTTTTTACTTAAGGTTCCAATCGACCACCCCCTTCCCCCCCCCCACCCACATTGGTATTTAGGGTGCATTTAAAGAGCTGGCATTACACATTATAGTTTTAATATTCTGCCGTTTCTAGCTGCAGACAGTCAGGTGTGTTTCCACAGAGCCATGAAGCTTCTGTGAGCGTGCATGCAACAAGTGTTTTATAACATTAAACACAGAACGCGGACCAACATCAGTGAATCATAACATCACCAAGATCCAAACGTACATGATTAGAACTAGTAAAATAATTATTTTACAGTTGTTGGCCACACACAGCAGAAAAATACAATACCTGCAACCCTCAATAGGTCAGTGAGAATTGGACTTACGTCAGGAGAACCACCTCTAAGACTGGATTAACTAGGGGGTGGCAGGGCAATACCCCTATTGTCAATGACCATGCAGTGACAATCTACTTAACACAGGGGCAGATTCTCAAAGGCAAACTTAGACCAAAAGTCTAACTTAGACTAAAAGTCTAACTTTAGTAGTAGTAAAGTTAGACTTTTGGTCTAAACTTAGACTTCAGGCCTAAACTTAGACTTTTGGTGTAAGTTTACCTTTGTGAATCAGGCCCTTAATATCTGCACAGGTTAAGGTGGAAGGTCACAAAACCTAACCACACTTTTAGAAAATGCCATAAGGATACCTCACACTCACCATGCCCCCCTTGCAAATTGTGAAGAACCCCGCCCCCCCATTCAAGAGTGTAGAAACATACTGAAATAATCACTATCACAGGCCTTAGTTTTTACAAAGTGCCAAGTGGTAAAGCAATTGGTTAACATTGCGCTATATAAATACACCGAAACATAACATATGATAACGTAACACAGCATGTACCTACCGCCTGCTTACACCAAGAACAGCTTATAGCCACAATCTCCTTACTATGGAAGGTGAACTTCTGCTGGAACCCCTGCAGAGGAGAAAAAGGGAGAGGGACAAGAGAGAGGAGATAGGGAAAAAATAAGAGATGGACAAGAAAGAGGTGAGAGGGTACATGTGCAAGAGTAAAAGGAAGAGAAAGGAAGCATAGGAAAAGATAAAGCAGAAATAGAGATGATAAGGGGCAGACAAGGATGAAAGAATAGGAATAAATGAAGAGGGAAGAAGAGAATAAGGACACAGGATGCATGACAAGGGAAAGGGGACATAGGCGAGTGGACAATACATGGAGGACACAAAAGACAGAATGAGGAAAAGGAGCCACAGAAAAAGGCACCGAGGGAAGCAAAGGTGAGTGGTCATGGTCACAAGGGGGCAAGACAGCCAACAATGATATTGGAAAGACGGCAAGAAACAGAAGGATCGACAAAAGAATTGAACAGCAAAGAACAGTGTAGGTAGAAGAGATGGGGAGGAGAATATAGCAGAAGGGTACGGTAAGAGGGTACATGCATTTGAGAAGACAAAAGAACGAGAAAAGACAAGAAGGCAAAGGCACATGGCATACATTTGAAAAGAACAAGAAATGAGTTAACATATGCGGTAGAAGATACAAAGAATTAAAGGGTAGAGGGTAGAGGACATGAGAGAGAGGACAATGGTCAACAGAGTGATAAAAAGGGACAAATGAGAGAGAATACATGTAACAATTGTGATGTGTGCAGAACATAAATAGTGAGGAGAGAGGATCAGAAGAAAAAAGCAAATAAGAGATAGGACGGTATGCAGAGGTGAAGAGAGAGGAGGGGACAAACAGGACAAAGAAGAGGAGAGCAAAGAAAAACAATAACGAAGAAGACAAGGTGGAAAGGATATGAGTGTAAGGATGAGGAAGAAATGGGATAAGCATGAGGAAAGCAAGTGGAGATGACAAATTAAAGGAGACATGGGTAAGGAGAAAGTAGTGAGGGATCAAGAGAGGTAAGGTTTCCGATTGACGACAAAGGAATAGAGTGAGTGCAGTGGGGACAAGTGGGAGATGAAAGTTAGAACAAAGAAGAGAAGAGATAATTAGATGCAACGGAGGATCAGTGTGGATAGCGGTAATGGATAATGAGGGGACAGACAACATACAAATGAGAGAGGATTTAATAGAGAGGGGGGAATGGTGAGCAGAGAGTAGAGAAACAGTAATGAAAGGGCAGAAAATGGGATTTAAAATACATACGAAGAGAAAATAACGAATGAGGGAAAGTGCAGAAAGAAGGAAAGGAGGAGAAAAGGAGGAGGAGATTTAATTTCGAACATTTTGTACTTTGTACCTATATATGCATGCATAAAAGTATTAATTAATTCGATTTTCTACCACATGCTGTGACAAGATGAAGCTCATCTGTATTGTTGTCTGGCCATGATCTCCATTAGAGATCTCAGCACCTGAGTGCACACCCAAACATTATGAGTGTATAGAAACCCAAGCCCTACATTGCCTCTCGCACTGCCACGGGTTTCATCAGCTCTTGTCCCACGTCCATTATTTATGACACCAACACCAAACTCTCTTCTTTAATTTGAGTTCTCACTATGAGGTCTTTTCACATCTAACCAAATTCAACTTCTGTGCAATGCTTTTGCAACTCTACACATGATATGATATGATAAACATTTATTGAGCGCTTAGCTACCCTGGGGCATCCCAGCGGTGACTGCAGTAACCAAGAACATCACAGCAACATTAAGGGAAGAGCCAAGTTTTTAGCAGTTTCCAGAAGGCCAGATGGTTGGGTTCCTTACGTAGGTGGGGAGGGAGGGCGTTCCATATCCTAACGGCGTTACAGGAAAATAGGCGACCACCACTTCTGGCCTTATTAATCCTGGGGACGATGGCAAACATTCGTAATGACTTGCTCAATAACCACCCCAATGGGTTATAGGCTGTTGATAAAATACAGCTCCTTCTCTCTGGCCCCAACCACCCCTTTCCACTGATAACTTGATCCACCTCAGCACCCTGGTACACCCAAGAGCTGAATGACCGCATCGCACTGAAGACACTCCACTCTAATCAATCCTGCTTCATCACAGCTAAAGTCTCTTACTTCAGGAGCACCATCAGTGAGGCAACCCAGCCTCCCTTTCCCTGAATCACAGCATCTCTCTCCTCTGTAAATCACTCCTGCTTCCCTTCGCTCTGACTCCCAATCTCTTTGACCAGCTCACCACCAGTTTGCAACTTCCCTACCACTCAGCCTCACTCCTCTCTAACTTTCCATCAGCCTCTCCCATCTCTGAGTATCAGCCTCCCCACTGTGCGACTCTGCTCTTTTTCCTAGACGTCCTCCTCTTGGACCCCCAGGCACTCTTCTCTATGACTGCCCAGCTGCACTCATCTAAACTCCCAAATACCCATCCTTCCCTATCCTGCACCCTCTTATCTGATCCCCTCTCAAGCCCCAGCCTCTCTCCTCTCTGACCCCTAGACTCTGTCCTCTCCGACCCCAACGATTCCCTCCTCTCTGAATCCCATTTCTCTCTTTAACAAATGTCCCCAATTTTGCCTTGCTCTGACTTACAGCATCCAACCTCAAAGACCCCCAGCATCCTTTCTCTCTAGCCCTAGCAGTCATCCTCTCCAACGTCCTACCCTTCCATGCTTTGTGTCTAATCCTATGCCTGCAGTTCTTTTCCAGACACCCGCTGATTATGTAGTATCCAACTGTTCCCAATGCTTGTCTCTTTGTATTCGCCCTAACCCACCTCTTACCTTTCCACACTGTTTGCACTTGCCCTCCTGTCTCCTCCTGTGCACCCAGTGGTGTCGCACCAGGGTCTGCGGAAAGAACAAGAACAAACTCTTTCACTTGAGAAAATGGACCAAGTTGCTTACCTTACCATAAACTCACATAGGGCACAGTCAACATGCTCTGAGAACTCCTTTCTCATGCTCCTGATGGTTCACATACATGTCAACTTGCTATCTGCTAGTATCCAATGGACCACATAGTGTATAACATTTTAGACGAAGCGACTGATGTTACCGTTTGATGGATAAAGTAGTGTTCGTCAGGATCACGGAGGACATTACCACCGCCATCTTGGCGGTAATCCTAACATGAAACGTAGAGATGACCACCAGCCCAGCAGACACTTCTATACATTGAAGGGAACTGCAGTCACAGCGGTTCCCTTCAATGTACTAAATGTTTGGTGTACGCCTGCCATCGTTTTTAATTGACATCAAACTTTTGAATGTTTTTGTTTTTCAGGAGTTTGTTTCTGAAAAACAAAACAATAAGGATCCCCGCTCCCCTTGGGATATTTCTCTGTGGGTGTCATTATTGGGTTTTTTCGTGTCCCTCACTGCCAGGTTTTTTCGGAAGATGATGGGCAGGAAAAAAAGGCATTACACTGTCCACCCTAATTAGGGCGGATTTAGTAATGTCTTCCTTCTATGAATGGGGCCAAAAGGGCCCATCGGTGAAATACTTAATTTCTGCTAATTTCTAAATGAGGTGGGTGAACAGTGGATTTGGCTTACTCATTGCATCTGTGATGCAGTACCCTGTCTGCTATACTAGATAATTTTGAGCTTAACCACGGTTGAATCTGCTTGTCATGGAATGCCACTGAGAGGTATACATTTTGGTTAAGACGTTGTGACTCAAGAATTTCAGTTCATCAAATTTTCAACTTTGATTTGTCAACCACTGTCAGTCTTTTGTTTGCTTGTTATTCTGTCCATAAAAGCTCCTTTTATTCTCTCCTCATTTAATTCTCCACTCACTATTTTCCAGAGCCCCCCCCCCCCCACCCGCGTCTGCTCAGTTGTCATTTTACCTCCTCATGGGCTAGTGTTCAGTTATGGTTTTGCCATTGATTCGTCTGCCTGAGAACCCCAGTAAAAAGAAGTAAGTGGATATTTGTGCATGTGGTAACAAACTGTATGACTTAAAAAAGAAATGTATCTCGAGATTTTGTGAGCTGTGGATTCTACCTGACAGGGCTATGTGGTGCATCGGTCAGGATGCAATATCTAGCAAGTCGAAGAAAAGCACTTGGTGGGATACAAAGCCCACAGACACAATCTTCTATTGCCCCAGTAGACTTTTATTCCCAGCTGGTTGATCTAATTTTGGAGCTGGAGTTTACAGTTACACTACACATGTGAAAATATGAATTTACTACTTACGTCTCTCGGAGCTCGAATACTGCCCTCTCGGAATGTAGGCTTGCATCGGAAATTTATCTGCCACACAAAAAAAAAACATATTTTATTAATTCTACCATAAATCTGACAGCCAGGCAGAGAAATCCTAGTACTGACCAAATATCCAATGTCATGGGTAGGACACCAATCTCTGCCCCACATTCAGTTGATTCTACTCCCTGTCTGTACAAAGGAAACCAGGAGATCAACATGTGTGGATCTCACTTTATGTTCTCCAGTCAATATATGGAAGTAAGCAATTTGTAGGTGTTTTTATTTATTAAAGTTTTTTATGTAGCACGTATTAGGTCCTACAGCATCTGAACACCTTACACATGCACCGCACAACATATACCGTGTTCAGTAAGACAATCTGAGGAAATAAAACTCTGTGAAATATAATAAGATAAAAGAATATATAAATACAATATAAACTTCGAGAGCAGACTAACAAGCTAGTAGTAATACTGGTCCTCAAAGCTGGCAGCAAATCACAAGAGGCTCTGAGAGAAAATACAAGTAGGTCATATGCAGTAGGTTCTCTTGGTCCACATCACCTGGAAGTAACCCACACAAGTCATGTGAAATCCTTACATTAAAGCAGATTACAAGAGACAGCAATGGCATATCACTATTGCCAATGAAAAGGATTGAAACCCTTGACTGTTTAAAAAAGCAAAATACACCCCTACACCTAACCAGAGACTGTTTAAGAGATAGCTTAATCTGTTTTATGGATCAAATTGTGTTTGGAAAGTATATTTAGCACTCGTTTTTGGCTAGAAAAAGTGTTTCTTTTTTTTAAGTGCACTAAAAGTAGTATTTTAATGGCTTTCGATTTGGGCCTTATCTGCAGAGTTGAACTGAAACTACAAAGTGTGTTTTGAGCCTGTCTGTATCCAAGGAGATTCTGACTTCAGGGGCACCTCCTTGCCCTCTGCACACCGGTTTGTGGTTTAGTGATTGGTCCCCAGGTCTCTGAGCAGATCTGACCACTCCCTTCACACCTGCACAGGCCCTTAGGTTATGTTAAATTTATGTTATGTTAAATTTAGCTTATAAAGCGCACGTACGCCCGTGGGCTTCATGGCGCTGTAGGAGATTTTCAGAGCATAACACAACAACAGGAGGACAACTTAGGTTTGAGACAGGAACCCCAAGACAGCCACCTCCATTTTGTAGTCCCAGTGAGCAAGGACAAAGGAAGTTAATAAGAACATAGACTTTGTGCTGTGTAGTTCGAAACTTTGAAACTGCTCTTTTCCTCTCACCATGAATGTTTAAATGTATCTCTTACTTTCTGTACAATTTGTACACTTAATACTAATGTTTTCTTGTACCAGTGACAGCTTAAATTTCTCTCCTGGTTTTCCTCTAAATTGTGCTAAGGCTACGAGAACATCAAACATACATACCTCAAACATACAAACGCAGTCTCAGCAAACACACACTGTTCATTTACAACATACAAAATCTAACCACATTTCAATGTCTCAACAACCACTACAAAACCCCACAAACCACATCTATCCACCGTCCTACCCCTACTGCCACACAATGGCACACTCTCAAACAGACCATCATATCATCAACACAACACAAACCCACATTATGTATAAACTTAATCCCTTCAAACACATACTCCCTGTTAATACAAAACATCAGCTCTACCCTCTTCTTACTCTTACAGACCCCTTCCATCACTACGAACCCTATACTGAACCCTCTCTCATAACATCCAACAACACCCTCCTCCTCTTTTTACCAAAAACACACAACCAAACAATCACTCCTTACACTCCACTCCACCACATATACTTCCTCTTTCTCCTATCAAACATTACACAACTCAGAACTCCTCACACACAACACATACACTCTCATCCAACACACATCACCATCCCCTTTAGCATTCAACCCCCACTCACCAACAGTACTTAACATCCAAATCCTTCACAGAAATGCACTACATCAATCTCATCTCACTACTCTACAAAAATAAAACATAACAAACACACCATCACATCAAAATCTCACAAACACGGCTTCGAGGCATGAACTTAAAATACGCCATGCTCTTCCCGGCCAGGCTGCGGGTGGAGGTGGATGGTCGCACTCACTTTTTTGACCGTCCTGAAATGGCCGGGGACTGGCTGGACACTTTGTCTGGGGGTCATGATCGGGATGGCGGGGGGGGGGGCTGCGGGAGGGGATTGCCCACCGGACCGGGTCTGAGGTACTGATGCCGGGGCTCACTCCGGATGACGCGGCCACTTTCGGCCAAGCTTAGGGTCTTTTGTTTGTTGTACTCGTCTCCCCTCATTTGGAGGCTGTGCGGGGTCTTGAGGGGGTACTCTTTCCTCCTCTAGGGGGGTCTAGCTAGTTCCAATTATATAGGGGCGACAGGCACACTGCAAGTTGGGGGGGCTGTCTGGGCTCATGCAGGGGTGCAGGGAGGGGGGAGTTTTGTTGGGGCGGTTGGGTTGGGGTGGGGTATTGTTCATTTGTACCACAAGGCAAAAGTATTGTTGTGCTATTCCTAAAGTGCTCTCGGGGGGACGATTGATCGCTTTCGGCTATGATGGGGGGTAGGGGACTGAGCCTTTTGTCCTGGAATGTTAATGGACTGGGGGACAGGATAAAACGGGGTGTGGTCCTGCAGTTTCTGAAACGAATTTCACCTGATATAGTTTTTCTGCAGGAGACGCACCTCATTGGCAACTCCTTTCGTGCTATGAATCGACGGGGCTACCGCCTTCTGGCCCATTCGGGCTTCACGTCTGGTTCCAGGGGTGTGGGCATCATGGCTAAAACCTCGCTCCCATTGGAAGTTGATGAGGTGCTCCATGATGACAGGGGACGTTATACGGTTCTGGTGGGTAGAATGGAGGGCAGAGTGATTGTTTTTGTTTCTGTCTATGTCCCGCCAGGGTTGCAAACGACTACTTTTGCGGATCTGGGGCGCCTCCTCCTTGGCCTTCCGGAGGGGATTCTAGTGGTTGGGGGGGATTTCAACGCGGTGGTTTCCGGAACTGAGGACCGTCACCCCCCTAGGGATCTCCCCCGTGCCCAAGCGTGGTTATCTGGCCTCTTGGATACTTTGGGGTTGGTGGATTGTTGGCGTTTGAAACACCCTACGCAGAAACAGTATTCCTTTCATTCCGGGGCCCATGGCAGTCTCTCAAGGCTAGATTATGTTCTGGTGCCGGCGGCGCATGCGGGGAGGATCGGGGAGGTGCGCCATTTGGCGCGTGGTATTTCAGACCACTCCCCGCTCCTGTTGCACTTCGACATTCTCCCGAGGGGGGGGGGGTAGGGTGGTCCCGATTAATCCCTGGTACCTGCGTGACCCCACCATTCGCGCAGAGTTGGTTAAATCCCTTAAGCGATATTTTGATGATAATGTGGGGTCAGTGTCATCGGCGGTCTCCCTGTGGGAGGCTTTCAAGACGGTACTCCGGGGGGAGGCCCTGTCCCTTATTTCCCATTCCCGGAAGCGCGAGCGGGAGGAGGTGACCCGTGTTGAAACTGAGATAACCGAGTTGGAGGGTGACCTAGAATGTGGGGTGACGGATGACAAACTACATGTTCTCCGACTCAAGCAGGCGGCCTATAAGGCCCTCGTCACGGAGGCGGCCAAGGGCCTCAGTAGAGAGCAACAGGGGAGACTGTATGATGTGGGTGATAAGGCTGGGAAACTGATTGCGTGGCTGGATAAAAAGGAGAGAGCGAGTCGAGTTGTCCCGTCGATTGAGAAACTGGATGGTGTGTGTGTCACTGAACCGAAAGAAATTGTTGATTGCTTTGCAGAATATTTCCGTGGGGTGTATTCCCCGGTGTCCTCCCGCTCGGAAGAGGATTCCCATGCCCTGCTCAGGGATATCGCGCTGCCTTCCCTTTCGGAGGAGGACAGGGTGTCGTTGGACGCCGCCCCAACATCTGAGGAAATTGCCCTCGCCATACGTTCGGTCGCTTCCGGCAAGGCCATGGGTCCTAATGGTCTTCCTATCGAATTGTACAAGCTGCGACCGGATACGCTGGCGCCGCATCTCCGTGCTATGTTCCTCGCGGCCCGTTCGGCGGGTTCCCTCCCGCTAGACCAGCGTCTGGCTACTATCGTGGTTATTCACAAGGAGGGGAGGCCGCGGGACCGGCTCACGTCCTACAGGCCCATTTCACTGCTGAATGCGGAACCCAAAATTCTCGCCAAGGTGTTGGCCAATCGGCTGGTTGGCGTGGTGTGCGATCTGATTCACCAGGATCAGTCCGGTTTTATCCCTCATCGCAACACTGCGCTCAACCTGCGGCGCTTGCATGGGGTGCTCGCGAGTGTCCCGTTCATACGGGAGCCGGCCATT
This sequence comes from Triturus cristatus, assembly GCF_964204655.1. Taxonomy (NCBI): domain Eukaryota; kingdom Metazoa; phylum Chordata; class Amphibia; order Caudata; family Salamandridae; genus Triturus; species Triturus cristatus. The sequence continues at coordinate 263,336,066 of NC_140585.1, forward strand.
TTGGCGTCCCTGGACGCCACTATGGCGTTTGACACACTTGAGTGGCCATATTTTTGGGCGACGCTGGCGAAGTTTGGGTTTGGCCCGGGATTCATCGGTTGGGTGAAATTGTTGTATTCCGGACCGCTGGCGCAGGTGGCTGTAAACGGTAGAGTGTCGGCTCCGTTTGAGCTGGGCAGGGGCACGCGGCAGGGCTGCCCGTTATCGCCGCTCCTCTTCGCGCTTGCCTTGGAGCCCCTGGCGGAGTGGCTGCGGTGGCATCCTTCTATCCGTGGTCTCCGATGGACCCCCGAGTATGAGGACCGCGTATCTCTTTACGCTGATGATATTCTTTGGTACCTGGCTTCCCCGCGTAAATCGCTGATAGTGCTGGTTGATGTATTGCACTCATTTGGCCTCAACTCCGGCCTAGTCATCAATTGGGCTAAATCTTGTGTGTATGTCCTCTCTGGGGAGGCTCCTATCCTTCCGCGGGGTTGTCCTATCCAGATTGCCCCGCGGGGATTTAGGTACCTGGGTATCTTCATTACCCTGGACGCGGAGGCCCGGTATAAACAGAACTTGCTTCCCCCCCTCCAGCGCCTGAAGGAGGATGTCGCGCGTTGGAGGCGCTTGCCGCTCTCGCCGCTCGGCCGGGCGGCATTGTTTAAGATGATGTCGCTGCCACGTTTCCTGTACGCCTTACAGAACACAATGGACGTTGTCCCGGCGCGCTACTTTCGCGAGGTGGAGAGTTTGCAGCGCCGCCTGTTCTGGGAGGGTAGACCGCGTATCGCCCTGGCGAAGCTGACGCTCCCGTGGTACGACGGGGGGGTTGCCCTCCCAGACATCAAGCGATATTACTGGGCCTCCCAGCTGGCTGCGATAAATCACGGCCTTTACGGGTCCGCTCTAAACCCGGCCTTTGAGATGGATAAAATGTTACTGCCGGGCGGCGACTATAATCGGGCGCTTTATTCTAGCTCACTCGACGCACGTCTGACGGGCCCCACGCGGGTCATGGTGCGAGTGTGGCACGCGGCTAACTTGGCGATGGGGTGGAAGGATCGTTTGACCCGGGCGACGCCACTATACGCATCTGAGCGGCTGGGCTCCCTGTGGACCTCGAAGGGCTTTGAGAAGTGGGACATGATAGGCATCAGCAGGGTGGGCGATCTCTGGACGAGGGGGGGATTCAAAACGTTCGATGTGCTGCAGACGGAATTCCAGTTGCAGGACAGGGAGTACTTTCGATATATGCAGATCCGTCATGCGTTGTGCTCCGTATTCCCGGACGTTGCCTCCATCCCGGAGTACTCCCCTCTGGAGGATAGAGTGCTAGATGGGCATGTACCGGATGCCACGATTTCATTAATTTACAAAAAACTCATCAATGATCGCTCGGGACTGCTGACTGACCTTCGTGAGGCGTGGGGGGCTGATGGCTTGGAGCTGGATGACGAGGACTGGGTGTCTGCGGTGGCCTCCCCGAAAGAGGTGGCCATACCGGCTCGCCTTCGCTTCGTCCAGCTCAAGATACTCCATAGGGTCTATGTTACGGGGCCGAGTCTGATGCGTATGGGCTATGCTGTGGACGGGTTGTGTAAGCGTGGGTGTGGTTCTTTGGGGACCTTTCTCCATATATTGTGGGAATGCCCGGAGGTGGCGCGATTCTGGCGTGGTGTGCACGAGGTCTTGCAGGCAGTTACGCATGTGCCGCTGCTGCCCGAGGCGAGGAGATGTCTCCTGAATGTGTGGGAGCCAACCGACTACTCAGTGCCGCAGACGTGGTGGGTGACTCTGGGATATATGGTGGCCAAGCGTGATATTGCGCAATTGTGTGGTTCCCAGAGGTCACCGACTGTCTCGGCGTGGAAGGACAACATGGATTGGTGTATGTTTCGGGAAAAGGTGGTGTATGTTGCGAGAGGTAAGCCTGGGAAATGGGTGAAAGTGTGGGGCCCCTGGAACGCCTACCGTGGGGGAATCTGTACCCCGCCGCTGATGCCGGATCCGTCACCGGCCCCGTCTCCTTAGCCTGCTTGTCTTCCTGGTTCTGGGCTTGAGTTCACTTTGTCTCCGTCCCGACCTATCCCCCCCTTGATATTCCTGTGGACCGGTAGGGTCCCCCCCAGGGGAGCACATGCTATTGTTCCGATTGTGGGTTGCCTTGTGGACTTGTTTCTTCGTTATTTATATAACAATGAAACCGTTGTGTGGGGTCCGGATGGTGTGGCTGCCAACGCTTCTTTCAACTCCTGTGATCTCTCTTCTGCCGCAGCGTGTGTTCTACTGTTTGTATTATATGCTCTTTCTGTCTGCTAGCGGCCGGCCTGAAGGTTGTAGGCCCATCTTTGTATATCTTTTGGATTCTGTAATAAACGGTTTCAAAAAAAAAAAAGAAAATCTCACAAACACAATTTAATACTGCATTCAGTCACAAAATAGGAACAAACACCAACTCCCAACCTCATGACTAAACAAATCATACAGGTCCTAAACCAACTTTACTCCCAAATTTTGTATCCTCACCAACACCTACAACAAACACGCTAAAACAACAACTTCATTAACCCGCCTCTCATCCATTGCACTATTTAGGGTCTTAAAACATGACCCACATGCACCACCACCACCCCTAAACCATACACCTTACACCCTAAACAGACACACACAACATAAACAACATGCCACTCTTCACAACTTTGCATCTCCTTGTCTATTACACAAGAGTACACTACAAAAACAACACAACCCACTCTCAACCACCATATCCACCACCTGCACACAAAGACCCAACAAAATGCCTTCTAAGCCTACTCAATGAGAATTACGATATAGACAAACAACACTATTGCTTTCCTGATACAGTTAATACCAACACTAGTGATGCTCCTGCTACAAGTTCAAAGAACACTTTTCACAGGTCTAGAAAACAAAGTCACACCACAGCCAAAACACAATCTCTAGAGTACCTACTTAGAAATGCTTGTTCACTCTCTAAAAAGAAGCACCACATCTATTGTCTGCTCTCTGACACACAACCTGACTTACTCTTCATAACTAAATCATGGTTAAGAGATGACATGGCTCCAGGGTTGCATGAAGCCATTCCTCCTGGCTCATAAACTGTCACAGAAAATTACATACGCAAAGGAGGAGATGGATTAGATGTTATATTCAAGGAAACAATAAATCTCACCAAAGCTGGCGACATTTCCATACAAGGTTGTGACTCTCTCATCACCAGATGCAACACTACATCAACTCCCTCCTGCAACTTCCTCCTTCTTTGCAGACTAACACCTAGCAATGCAATATTCACAGACACATTTCTAGACACAGTTTCAAACCTTATGACACTATACTCCAATCTTTGTATCCTTGAGGACCTAAACATATGGTTTGACAAACTCAATATGCCCCATCCAAGAACTATCATCATTGGCCTAAATACACTGAACCTACATCCGATCAACCAAAAACACACACACACCGCTGGACATATCCTAGATGTAACTTTTGCAAATCGTCACATGGTCAAGTCAACATCTGGCAGCTTTCCAAGACAAAACACTACAAATCACCACACCCAAGGCCACCTTACATCCAACCGCATATCAACCGTTGAACAAACTCAGTTTTGAATGCTTAGAAATATAACTAATAACCAAAACAGATCTAGGCACAATAAATTCAGTTCAAAATACTCTATGAGTGACTCCAGGAAGCTTTTGATATCCTAATACCACTAGGGACAACAAAACATGACAAAAGAGAACAAGCACCTAGAATGACTGCAGACCTAAAAAAGAAAAAACAACAAATTGCAAAGCTGCAACGCACCTGGCTTAAAACAAATAACAATCAGGACAAACTTCACCTACACAAACTTACCAGAATATACACGCCAACAAGAAAAAAAAGCTAAAAAAAGGTACTATTCAAACAGAATTCGAAATGCTAAATGTGGAAATAAATAATTATATAAAAATCTCACAGAATTTCATGAACCTAAATACACAGAAGGAACTCATCCCATTTCTCAAGAACTCACTGACAACTGGGAAATCATTACACAACCAAAGCAGACATATGGTGGACTCCTATTTGAAACAAAGGAAACCCGCCAACATCCACCCATTTCCAACAATACCCTCCAAGGGTAGGTTACCCCAGCCTCTGGAGTCCTTCAAACAACTATCAGAAAGTGAATTTATGGATCTTGTCAAAGCAAGCAGCCCAGCCGGCTGCCCTTCTGACCCTTGCCCACCACAAGTCTTAATGACATTCTTTTAACTACCTCTGCTGTTACACCTGTAAGAACAATTGTCAATAATGCTTCAACTTCAGGAATCTTTCCAGAAGACTTAAAAAGCCATACATATAATCACTATTAAAGAAAACAAAACTGGACCCACATGACCCAAACAACTACAGACCAATTACAAATGGAGCCTTCCTGTGCAAACTGATATAAAGAGCAGCATTCACCAAGATGTCACAATTCACTGAAGATAACTCCATACTTTTCCACTTCCAAACAGGATTCCATCCGAGAAGATTCAGAGAATCTGCCCTTATCACCATGTGGGATGACCTTAAAAATGCAAAATGCAGTAGACCAGAACGGGGTCGCTGCACTACTTCTCTTGTTCCTTTCAGCTGCCTTTGACACAGTTGATAGTGAAACTCTAATCCAAAGACTCTATGAAGCCAGCATAGAGGGGGCTGGTCTCGTCTGGATCACATCCCACCTTCAAAACAGAATCATCCATCCAATCCAAAGTGTACTTTAGAAAATCAGGGGTCCCTCAAGGCCCTATCATCTCACCAGGCTTTTCAACATTGGCATGAATTCATTACCCTCAATGATCAATGAAGTTCAGCTCACTGCTATAACTACGCAGATGACACACTTCTTAAAAACTGGAAAGCCCCAAAGACATTAGAAACTCAAAACTCCTCAGTTGTCTTAGAGCATTTGGTCAGTAGATGACATGGAGCCATCTCAAATTTGATGCATCCAAAATGGAAATACTGGCGTGTGGCGATTGGAAAAATTACATTAGTTACCAGTTACCAGAAGATCCACCTCCAAGCTGCTTTGTATCACCCACAAAGCAACACATGGAACAGGACCACTTTTCATCATGAATAAAATCACCAAATACATACAACAGAGGAACCTCCGCTCCAGATTGGCACCTTGCCTCAAAATCCGGGCATATAAGAAAAAAAAAACATTGGTGGTACACCTTTCTTGTTCAAGCTGCCAAACTTCATTACCCCTAAACATAAGATTCACAGATAACTATCTTCTCTTTGGGTGGGACCTATTGGGGATCTCATGGGTGGGAGATCTCCTTGAGGGTGGCGAGCTGGTGTTATTTGCAATGCTCCTGTGAGAATATGCTATGCACAGTAATCAATTTTTTTAATACGCACAGCTGCGGCATGCCGGGTTGGCGGAGGGCATAGAGCCACTAAATTTACCTGAATTCGCCCCATTTTATAAAATATAAATAAATGAATATAAATAAACAAAAAACTAAATTTACACAATTTTTTTTATAAAAATACACAAATAAATTAACTTCATGTACAGCAACACTTGAAAGTCTGGGTTTCTAACTATTTATCCATACATGTACATATTGAACTTTATATCTCTTTATTATTTTTCATATAAATGTATAACTTTCTATGTAGTAATGTATCTATATATTTATTACTTTACTCCTACTGTAGGGGAAAAAACCTTCCGTTCTCTCTAATGCACTACGTCTTATCCTATATCTCTCTCACTATATCATCTACCTCAACTCTCTGACTCGTCCCAAACCTCATTGTCCTACTAATGATTTTCCAACTAACCCTTACTAGACATTTCCCTCCTCTATCCCACCTTTGACTCATCCCAAACCTCATTGCATTACTATAATCTCCCAAATCACATTTTCTAGACTCCTCCTGCCTCTATCCCACCTTTATCCTATTCACTCCTACTAACAGACTGTCTCCCTCTCAAATTAACAATTTATATTCCCCTACACTAATCCATCATAATCCACTTTGCGTTCTGGAGTAGCGCGCTACTCGCTGAAAAGCACTTCAATGCCTCGTCTGGGGTAGTAAGCCCAAAGTAAATACTATTACAATGATGATCGTGGTGCAGCACAGGGGTTTTAGTCGAAAAAAAGTCATCAGTGTCCTCCATCCTCAGAAAGAGAAATTGAGAAAACTAAAATTATAAATCAAATTTATAAAGCATTCACCGCGCCTCACAAACATTGGACCATCGTGAACATGAGTGGATCTTGAGAAGAATTTATTAATGAGAAAAAGTTGTTTTTGTGAAACTGGTAGTGAAGCAAGAGTCTGAATTTTGGGAGGGCTGAATTCCACATTTTGGGTGCGCTTCCTGAGAAGGACTCCTTCACTGTAAGTTTTTTTCCTGAAGGCGGGCGTTTCAAGTATCCCACTTTATCTCTTCCAGCCAAAACAGGGGAATACACTCTGTGTAGATCTCACTGCTGGCTCTCCATCCAATGCAAGGGAACTTTTGCCAACTTATGGACGTTATTTCTCTCTGTTCACTATGAATTCCAGAGGGCAAAAAATAGTCACATAAACACTATCCAAATTCCTCGAGACTGCCAGACGGCTTCTGGTACTGCATTCCTGCTGCATTGCACCATCTGCCCTATTTAGAGTGGACGGTGTCACGCCTTTTATTCCTACCTGTCACCCTGTGCAACCATGCTACTACCGTTGCCTATGGCCTTACCCCTAGGACCTATGGTTATGACCCTGCATTAGAGATCCTTGCCTCTAAGTACCCTTCTCTATTTATGTCCCATTGTATACTGTGAAGCCACAACCAGAGAACATTCTGTGTCTCCACAAAACTGTCTAAGGGACAGGGATATGTAGAGAAGATCATAGGCAGTGGATGGTAAACAACATGCAGTGCATCACATGGGCGTGGCCCTTGCCTTTCAGGTAACTGCCATGTTGGTTGAGCTTGGCAGGCATTGCTATCAGGACTGGGGGTTTGTTGCAATGCAACCAGGGATCTAGCGAAATAACCTAAATGAAGCTTGAGAGTCAGATTCCTTCCAAGGCAAGACAATACCCGACAGCTGCATAGGATACTGCCAGCTGGGGTCTGGATTTGGCCCCATTTCCATTAAAGCGGGGCAGAGGTAACTTGCCACTTTGCCTAGGGTTCCAGAACTTGTTGCACAAACAGGCACTCCCGGCGGGGGACTTCATTAATGGACACTGGCACCTACCTTGGTACATAGAGTCATTTGATCTTCCACTAGTCACAAGAGCGCTACTGAAAGGGATCTCCAACAGCATCTCCTCCTCGTGTCGTTCACAGTCACAGTCCTACAAGTGGTGACTGGTCAATATCCAAGATATACCTTATGGCTGTGACCTAAAATGGAGGGGTGGGCGGTAAGCTCCACTCTTCTGGCAGAGTTCGCAGAGATTTGTCCACTCCACGCTCCGCATGGGGCACAGAGTTCTGCAGTAACTCTGCCAACCGCCATGTGACGGAGTTTTCGGCTCACCAATGTTAGTTAACGTTAAGTTGGTGAGCGCGAGTAAGAAAATCGAGTGCTTTACTGCCCCCAGGCGAGACTCTCAACACAGGGGGTCGCGGCAGGTCGCTACAGCTCACGTTGAGAAAGCTGCCGCTCAGTGGAAAATCTACTCAAGGGGCAGAAAGAAGCAGCTCCCTCTGGCGCCCCACGTGGTGCCATTTGCAATGATTGTACAGCGCGGGACAAGCTCCCAGCACTAAAAATCAGTGCGAGCAGCACAATGTACCAAATTCCGCTGCTCGACGAACTCCGTGGAATCTCGCTGAGTTTTAGGTAGCTCCCCGGAATTCTGCAAAGAGAAACTTTGCGTGTACCACATCTATCATCACATCCGTAAAGTGCACACTTTTTCTGCAGGGTTCTTGAGAGGCCTCAGAGATACAACAGCTAAGAGGGCGGCACAGCAGGAATCTATGAGTATTTAATATTTTATGCAAACTGCACCATATGCAGATCCACGTCATGCAGAGGGAGCCAGTTTAGGTCCAATGCAGCCAAGTGCAAAAATAATATGTGTGATGCAGTATGGGACTTGAGGTTTTAGTGGTTATTGGACATAGAGGGATCTTAAGGGTATCCCATCACCTGACCTCAGAGCAGATGAATAGCTCAAGGTTGCAAGGTTAACAGGAAGGGTGCTATGTCCCATAAGGAGAGCTATAACCAGAAGCAATAAAATAGGTTGAGCTGTCTCTATAGAAGTGACCAGTAAGTAAGGTCTCATCAGAAGTTCTAGTCCATTTCTGATGTCCATTTCTCCAGGTGTTTGAGAAGAAGTTGGAGGCAGTCCAGAAGGGGTTAAAAAAAGAGTGAATGGTTTAATCTTTACATGCCAACAGGAGAGGTTAATAGTAATAACTTGCTGTACACTTCACCTCTGCGAGTCAGTCCCAGGTGTCACCATTAACCGATGTTACTAGTTTTCAATCTTCCAGCCTCTAGGTATGTAATGCAGAGCTCACCTTGAAGGGATTTGCACATACCACTGCCGATGTCAGCAGTGACCTTGTAGACGTCTCACAGGATGACGGAGAGGGGGAGTGTGGGGAATAACATCACTATTCAGAAACCTGATGAAATTCAACAGAGAACAACATGTTTCCGAACAAAATCATTTCTAGAACTGTGGACCAAGATGGGAAACTTTCAAAGATGTACAGTGAACACGCGGCACAACCTTCTAGGGACGATGATGGATTCCGATAGGTAAATCGGGTTAAAAGTCCTGCTAAGAACACAGGCGTGAGAGAGATTATTAAGCATGCAAGGGTAAAGCTGGAGACCAATTTGGGCTATGGCAAGGGGATGGAGGGGCCGGGCAGGATGTGCCCGGTTCTGGTTGTATGCTTGCAATTTAAGAGAATTTTCATCCTGTTTGGCCACCAGGTGGCAAAGCATCCCAAAAGTTGTAGACGAAAAGCATGCATCGGCCAACACCACATAAACTGGGCTACAGAAATTATGTGATTCTGCGGCCTTGCCATTTTCAGCATAATTATGAATTTCTCGCATTTGCCACATAAACCATCACCTGTTGCATAATGTGCAGATATTAACATAAAAATCAGTTTCTAGCTCAAACGGATCATTAGTTACTAAAAATGTGACCGCGCGTGCTGCTGTGCAGTGGAAGGCTCTTCGCAAATATTGACTGCAACTGCTATATATGGGTGTTAAACTAGTACTAATTATGATAAACTTTTGTCCAGACAGCGTTAACATGTGTGAAAATGACAAACTAAAGCACAGACACTATCCCAAAATGTGCCACATTATGCCGCATAATTTGCATTTTCGTGGCACGTACTTTAGTAAACCCTGCTGCATGATTTGGTCCTCTCTTGCCGCATAATTCCAGTGGCCCTGCTCATAACTCATTGTCTGTCGCCCTAAAGGGTCTCTAACGATGCTTAGGAATGTGAATGTGCACGAGCCTTTTGCCCTAAACACAGACTACTGCTCAGTAGCTCCCACACCCAACAAGACCGGCGACAAGACAGTCAGAACAAGACAGTCAGACCGAGTGCACAAACAGATTTGTGTAACGTGCAAACACAAGCATGCAGAAGTGGATATTGGTGCATGCTTGTGTTTGTATGCGTTAGTACTTAAAGGCCAGATGTATTGGCAGGGCAAATGCTTGTTTTTTTATTATGTACGCAGGCATCCAGGTTCCCGATTGGAAACATAAATAGCCTTACTCTTTATCATGTCAGGACTCGAGGATTAGTAATAAAAGTTAACTGCTGTAAAATGGGAGTTAAACAGGACCATTAGGCTGCCAGCCATCGACCAGCCGCCCAACCTGCGGCGAGCTGGTGAAAGCAGCTGCTTGCAAAGCCGTGTCAATACTATTAATTAGCATTAATGTGCAACAGCCCACATAACATCATAAAGAACATATGGGAGAGTCGCATAGGCTAAAATGTACACCTGCTGCTTGTAGGGCCTTTTTGGAAAGGATGCTGTAACAAATCGAAGTTGAACATCGAAATCAGAAAGTTAGCAATACTAAACTTTTGAACATAATAGTCAAATAGTTTGGAGGCAAAAAGTTCAAATGTTTTTCAAATTTACACTTGACTAAACCTCTTATTAATCCCATCACTTACCCATGCCCATTCCTCAAACGCTGCCCTAACCCTACCCTCAACCCAAGCCCCAGTCACACCCTAACCATCACCCTCAGCCTAAGTGCCATCCAGCCCACCTCCTAATCCTAAACCCCTTCTAACTCTGACTGCCACACCCTAAACCCCAGCTTAACCCTAACCAACACCTTGCTTTTCAACCTAGCTCCGCCCTAACCCTCATCCTAAACCCTGCCTAAACCTAACCCACAATCTAACCCTGCCAAAGTCCCACACTCTAATCCCTGTGTAAACCAAACCTACACCGCTTCTCTAGCCCCACCTAAACCCTTACCCCACCTACAATAACCCTAGACTTAAGCTTACCCTACACCAACACAACTCTCAACATGCGCATGCTAACCCTTCCCCTACCTATTAATCTGCACCTCGCGTATACCTTGCCCTTTACTCTTACCAATACCCGCCAAGTAACATTCTAAAATGCTTGAATGGCATTTTGTTTTGTAAACAATTGTAAACTTTTTTCAAACTCTCCTTCTTCTAATCTTCAAAAAATTTCGTAAACAACTATTGTATTCAATTTTAGATTCAAACTTTTGGACACTCCAACCTTTCCATTCAAACTTTTGATTTAATACGGTTTTAAGGCATGTCATTGCTACAACTTAGAAAAACAGAACTATGGAGATTTATGTCAAAACAAATAATAATGATAATAACAATAACAACACTACTGCTATTACTATTACTACAACTAATAATACTAACAATAATAACAATAGTATAAGGGATAAAGTACCCCATGCCATACAGTATAAGGATATTGTAAGCACCCAGGAGTTCCATAAAAATATAGAGGAACAAGGCTGAAGGCTGAGCTCCTTTATAAGGGTATGGAACTCCGAGGTAACTTGCAATATCCTTACCATGTACAGCAGGGGTACTTTATCCCATATAATACATGGTCACACCACCACCTTTCCCACAGACTGCTTAAATCCTTGGTGCACAGTTCTTTCATATGAAAGACAGAGCATGTTTGCAAACATGAACAATAAAAATAGAACCTTTAGTGTAAAATTTAACACACCAAAACCTGCTAAATATTTGTTGCAAATAGATTATTAGAAACAGTTCAATATAAGTCCTTTTTTTTTTTGAGTTGCAGTAGCTCGGAATGTGTAGAAACATGCAGTAAGATTCCAACTGTTTATATTTCTCTATGGAGTGCGAACAATAAACATGTTCTTTCTGCTTGTCATGCAAGCTAAAAGAAACTAGAGCAGAAGAAAAGCAACCTTTCATTTACATTGCTTTAAACAGCTCCTCCATGACCTGACCTTCCTTTCGCCTTGGTTGCTGGCTCTGACCACAGGCACTGACTGTGATATTCAAACTCAATGTAATAACTTACTATAGTTGAGCTCTGACATCTTTTCTTTATAATCGGGGCCTTGGTGGGTCACGAGTCGCCTATTGAAATTCGAGACCGGCGTTTATACAGGAATTGCAGAATCCCATGTATTGGACACAAGCAGTGGTTTTAAAGGAAGGGGTGAGCCTAAGTACTGCATTCTGGGATTTATAGGCGATGTGAAGTTCTACAGTTTCTAAAGGGAGGCCTAGGTGTACAGACCTGCAACAATCCAGTCTTCATAGACATATCACAGGAAGGATATGAGTCAGGGAGACAGAAGGAAACTGAATTTGAATCCGTTTGGTATGAAGGGAATGTTTTTTTTTAAATTACCCAGAACTTGAGGAGTACATTAAAAACTTGGAATTACACTTAATTCTCCAGGCGAGTTGGAACCTGAAAGAAAGCCGGAAATGGGGCAAAGGAGTCAGGAAATACTGAGCACTGGTATCATTCTTTACAAACACGTTCCCCTGTTCTGGTTGCTTTTATTTTATTCGTACATTTGTCTGATTTGTAGCATGCTTTCCATGAACCCCATCACTCTTGTCTTTCTGTGAGGCGGGGTTGATGGGTGGATGGAATCAGACAGTAGCGGCCCCTTCAAAGTGTAATTGGTGGATTTTGAGCCCTTTTTAAGGAGAGGAATGTTAGACAGGGAGACTGTTTTGGAGCTCATGTCTTTTACTGCAACTGCCTGTCTTCTAAGTTATACTATTTGGTAGCGGGGGGAGGGAGTAGTTTTAGGTGGGCTGAATGCAGCCCTCTGGTTGACTCTTAGGTAGATATAGTGGCACCAATTCAGGCACATTCTCGTGAGGCGCAGGTTTGTAACTTGACGCGTGCTCTCGCAAGGCGATAGTGGCGGTCTCTTGGACCCTTAACCGGCAAGTCATCTCATTTGTGACTTTTTGGAGAGTGTTTACTTAGTATTCTGACAGACCACAGTAGTACCCAGTGCTACAATGTAATGTGGTAGTAAAGAAGGGGCCAGGATTCTGGAGGAAAGATCATAACCTGGTTGCTGCTCCTAGGAGAAGATATTCAGTGGTGGCATTTAATAACGTACATGCTTGGACTGCAATCAAATTATTATTTAAGGGTGTGACAGGGGTGGAGAGAGGGCAGGTGAGTAAAGCATGTAATGGGGCTGGGAACCACTCAATCATCCAGTGTTAGGCTGCTTCTGGCCATCCAGTTCTCCAGAAGGGCTTTGAAGGTGCTGGAGAACTGGACTTGTGCCCACATACTTGGCGGCAGACAAGTTTTCCCTATGCGTAGCTTTCAAGGTAAGAACCAGTAATTAAGTAGGCAAACATACGAGGTAGAATATGAAAAAAAATGTTGTTTACTTTTCCACAGTTGTCCACTCAGACCACAGTTTTTTTACTAAGAAACACACCATGCAAAATACCTTAAGATATTGATTAGGCCACCTGTTATCAACAAGACCATAACCCATTCACTAATCAACACAACCTTCAGGACACACATCTTTCAGTTAATAACAACTGCTCTCATTGGCCACGTCACAGATACTAGGCCACATCTTCGCCACTAGGCCACAACTGCTCTCCACAGCTACAACCTATCCAGTAGGCTGCAAATGCTTAATTAGACTGAACCACCTCCAAGGGACTTCATGCCCTCCACTATCTCAAATCTTCTCGAATTCGCCATACTTCTCTTCTAGACCACAAATCTGCTCACCAGGTCTGGTGGCTTAGTGGACTAATGCGTTCACTGTAGGGGCCTGCGTTCAACCTCATGGTCACAGGTTTAAATCCTGGTGGGTTCACTCAGCCCTTCATCCTTCTAAGGTCGATAAAATGAGTAACATTGAGTTGGGTAACAATAAACATCTGTTATTCAGCACCAAAATACCACTGGGTGAATGTGCACTTTACAAATACACATGCTATATTATGCTCGAGCCGAAACTTTAAACTAGATCAAATGCCCTAAAGCAGATCACACTTTTGTCACTACACCACAATACCTCTACTAGACAACACCATCTCCAGAAGATCACACATCTACTAGATCACACATCCTTCACTAAACCACAGGTCCTTCCGTAGGCCACTCCACTTGTACTAGATCACACACTGCTTTCCGTAGTCATCTCCACCCCCAGTAAAATAGATATATTCTACTAGGCTGTGCCCATTCTATTAGTCAACACCTCCTGCAGTTGACACTAGACAACACAACCTGGCCACAATCTCAGTGGCAGGCCCAGGGCCATTGCAGAGGTTAGGTAGTCACCATTCTCTTGCTGGTTTCTGTATTTAGATGTTAAACATAAAATAAATGTTTTGACAGCGTTAACGTGTAAAATTGTAAAAATTATGATGTAGTGCTTCCATAAAATATGCCACTTTACGATGCACAATTTGATCTTTCTTGCCACATAATTTAGTTAATGCTGCTTCATAATTTGGTCCTCCCATGAGACATAATTCCAGTGGCCCTAAGTATATCTCCCCAACAACACCTCCTCCTATAGCCCACTTCTCCAGTAGACCACACCTGTTCTAGCAGATCACCCTCCCCACTGCGCCACAATCCTGTATCAACAAGACCGCACCTTCTCTAGTAGACCACACCACCACTAGACCACTCCACCACTAGACCACTCCACCTTCGCTATATCACACCTTCTCCAGCAGAGCAGGTATATTTCACTATAGTATACCGTGTCCACTAGACACCACATCCAGCAGGCCACAACTCTACAGCTAGGCCATACCGCTATAGCTAGGCCTCATCTCCTTTGAAATTCCAGACCTCCATCACTAAATCCCAACTGCTGCACTAGACCATACGTCTTCCACTAGACCGTATCAACTCTAGCAGATCTTATCTCTTCCAATACAGCACATTTATTTTGCTAGACAACACTGTCTCCAGCAGCCCACGCCTTTTTCTACAAGACCACGCCTCCTCCAATAAGCCATGTCTGTTTCAATACACTCGGGCCCAGATTTATGAAGCCCTTGCGTCACGCAAGGCGACACAAGGCAACGCAAGGACTTAAGTCAGATTTACCAAGATACACAAATCCACCTTGCGAGCCCTGTGTGGCTTGGTAAATCCAGAATAACACAAAGCAGCGCAATTGCTGCCTTGCGTTACTCTGCGTTGGGAAGGAGTACCATTTGTGGAGTGCGGGCATTCCAACGCATCCACCAATGGATTTTAGAGCATTCTCAGATTTATTAAGGGCCGTAAACCTGAGAATGCATCAAAATGGTAAGCTATCCCAATAGAGGTGTAACGAGGAGAAATATCTTTATTTCTCCTTGTTATTCCCGCTTTATATGTGTGCTGCAATCTTCAGCACATGTAGAAAAAAAATAAAGCCTCTGAGGATTGTTTTTGTGTAGGAAAGGATCCCTTCCTGCCCAAAAAAATCCTGTCTGCAATGCAGGCACCTTTGCACTATGGCGCAAGGGTGTCTGCGTTGGCGCTAGACCGCACACAGTGCAACAGCGCGCAGAAACAGCAGGAATTCACCATATATTTGTAAATATGGTGCATTCCTGCTCTCTCCATTTGACGCAGCGCAACAAGGCGGCTTGCTGCGTTGTGCCAAATCTTCGTAAATCTGGCCCTAGATGTCTTCATACTTCCAGAAGACAACTCCCCCTTCAACAGACCTCACCTGTTCTACTAGAACAAACCTGCTCAACCAGACAACCCCCCGTACAACAGACAAAACCTTCTACAGTAGACCGCATCACAACCACAGATGCCCTATTAAATCATATGTGTTCAACTAGACTATATTGCTGTTAGAAGACCTCAGCCACCCGCCCCACAACCCGCTCAGAGCTTCTGAAAATGAAAAAGTGAATTAATATTTTCTTTGCATCATATAAGCAGACACTGGGAAAGCTCCATCAAGGCATGTGATGAATACATCTTCTCTTTTTTTCTTTTCTCTGATTTTAAATACCTGCGCCGTTGCTCCTGATAGAAGTTTATGGTCTATCAACCACAATGTAAAAAACAGTTAGTTTGACAGCAGTACTTTCTTACCTTTTCAAGCTGCTCCATGCAGGCCATGTGGACAACAATCTTGCATGCTGCACACTTCCGCCTGAGAGCTGATTTCTGAATGAAATTGATGCAAAATAAAAAAAAGAGAGAAAGTGTGAATAAAGTCCATGGTGAGATCACGTTATTCGCACTCCTAAAAATAAGAAATTAGAGGCTATCCTCATTCTGAGATTCCCATGTCTTTTTCAAAGGCAGAGGTGCAGAAACATCACAAATACTGAAGAGGATTACTTACTATAACAACTCCAGTCCTCCAATATTTGGGAAAAGTGTGTTGTTATGAGCCGTGACAAAAAAGATAGTGTGAGAATATAGCTATTGTGCGTGCATGTGATGCTTTTGAATACACAGTTGAGATGCAACAGATCCTACACAATCTTAGATTAGGATTTAGCAAATGTTGGCTTAGTCTAACAAGCAGTGGCAAAGCCAATAAGTCTCGCTTCATTGTGCCAACGAACGTAAATCTAGGCATTTACAAACGCTGTTTATATGCTGGAGCCACAAATACCGTTTATCACATTCAAGCCTGTCCTAATGTGTTTTCCAAAACTGTGAACAAAGTAGCAAAAATGTTGCAAAAAGGGGAGATAAAGAAATGAATGTGACAAAATGCGTGATTATGAGCCTCCAATGTGCATTGTCAATCCGACCTAAAAACACAAAGGAACTACTGCAGGCGCTCTTGTGCTCAATAAAAGGTCCAGTCGGTTTACAAGTTGTAATGCAGAAGACTGGCCACAACGCGGCAGCAGATCCTAAAAAATCGCAGAGAAAGCTATAGCACATGTAAGGAAAAAAAAACGAAAGGGTACAGACAGAATTTTAAACATTTTTTATAACTGAGTTTTATAAAGCACGAACTTGACCCGAAGGTATCGGGTATTGGAGCTCTTTACATAACACCAGTTGTGTTACATGAGGACACATTCATTTTTGTTAGGCACGGGGAGATTAAGTGATTTTCCCAGAATCACAGGATGTTCAGCGTCATTGCCGACTCGAACCCGGTTCCCCAGATTCGAGGTCGGCTGGCCTAGCCGTTAGGCCAAGTCCTCTCCCAATGTTTACAGATTTCTAAAGACGCTCATTGCGCGTCGCAAATTGGGTCAAATTACGACTTGCAATTTGCAACTTGCAAAAGTGAATGTACAACAGTGTCTCAAACACTGTTTGCGATTCCCATTGGGGACGCAAATTGTATGCCTCATTAATATTCATGAGGCAGTCGCAATTTGCGACCCCATTGGGAAAGTCTAGCACTCACAGGGATGGTGGCCTGCTGGGGTCATCAGAGCACCATGTCTGTGACTACTTTTTTTTAATAAAGCAGTTTTTTTGTTTTTTTAAATGGAGCTCGTTTTCCTTAAAGGAAAACGGGCTGCATTTAAAAAAGAAAAATTCAACTTTTCAGTTTCATTTTTTAAGGGCAGGCAATGGTCCCTGGGACCACTGCCTGCTCTTAAAAAATATTTTTGCACACATTCACAAAGGGGCAGGTTCCCCTGGGCACCCCTTCCTGTTTGCGAGTGGTTTACCACCCTTTTGAAAAGGGTGGTAAACTGCGAGTGTTTTGCGACCGCAAACGTGGTCGCAAAACAATCATACATTGCAGTTAGTCTCGCTATTAGGAAGGGACACCCGTGGCACGCCCCTTCCTAATAGCAAGATGCAAACCATATTTTGAAAGTTGCTAATACGTTAGTGACTCGCAAAATATGATTTGTACATGGGGCTGCCCAATTTTGCGGTTGCAAACGGGCCGAGTTACCGTTTGCGACCGCAAAAAGCCCCTTGATGGGTTGAGGAGGTGAAGCATAGGACAGCCCACTAGCTGGCAGTAGATCGTAGTGAATGATTTGCTGCGTGTAAGGTGGAAAGGTACAGCTTTAAGTGGACTAAATGAAAACATTATCCCTGGCAGAACAGTGCGCAGGCTTTCACAGTCACACACATTCCTGGCTCAGATAGCAGCGAAACAATGATCTGGAGGATGGAACTGAACATCATTTCAGCTTAGAAAAAACATATACGATTCTACATCGAGAGCATTAAACTCTAAATAAACAACTGAAGTCGGCACTGTGCCTGGCTCACAAGACTGAGCGGCATTGTATTGTGTCACCTTTATCAGTCTAAAAAAAAAATAATGCTGAAACAGCAAAGCAAATTTGAAGCTGAAGAGAGGCACAAATAAACCCACTCAGAAATGAAAAACGCATTTAACCTGCTGTTTGGACAAAACAAAGTATTTAATTAAAAGCACAACAGACATTCAGTTGTCCATAAATCTGGTTTTGTCGTCAAACAAAACAGTTGTCTGAGTTTGGTTACAGAAAATTCACTGGTTGTAGAAAGAAGCCCTCGAAGTGTGCAGGGTTCGTGCATCCCTCGTGTATGTTTAATATGCATGATTTCATGATAGCTTAAAGTTCTCGACAGACGTGCTAACAACCAGGGCGCAAGCTGGAGGTGTACGCAGGTGGACAGCATCCACCCACTATTTTCACAGGGTGGACACCGTCCACCCTGCCAAGAAGTTGGGCCCCACTGAAAAATATGTTGAATTCGTCCCGGTGTAATTTGCAAACACCGGGACACATTCAGCAGCGCCTGTATATTGTTGTCTGCTTTTCATCCGCAACAACGTGCAGGCGGGAGGGGGCTTTCTTATTTTAGACTTCTGCTGGGCCCATAACAAAGCAAAACCAAAGGGGATGATGGACAGAGTGTTAAACAATGCAAGCACTCACCCCCAGTCAACTGCTCTGGGTTTAATCCATCATCATTCTTTAGCTCACGCCGCCACCCCAGTTCAGACATGGCCATATGCAAATCAGTCTGATCCTGTGCCTCATGGCAACAGTCCAGCCCGAACTGCCAAGCAATGTCTTCCCTGGACCGGAAACAAGCATCCTGGGACCGGTTTCTGGTTAATCAGCCGTCATCAGCCAGGCTAGCTTGAATCAAGTTGCAAAGTGAGCAAGGGACCCACGTCTGGACATACCCTGCCAATTTAGGGCGAACAAACCAAAACCAAAGAGGATGATGGACGGAGTGTTCAACAATGCAAGCACTCACACCCAGTCAACTGATCTGGGTTTACTTCATCATCTTTCTTTAGCTCACACCGCCACCCCAGTTCAGACATGGCATACCAGCCCGAACTGCCAAGCCATGACTTCCCTGGACCATAAACAAGCATCCTGGGACCGGTTTCTGGCTAATCAGCCATCAACAGCCAGGCTAGCTTGAATCCAGTGGCAAAGTGAGCAAGGGACCCACGTCTGGGCATACCCTGCCAACTCAGGGCCAACAAAGCAAAACCAAAGGGGATGATGGATGGAGTGTTGAACAATGCAAGCACTCACCCCCAGTCAAATGATCTGGGTTTAATCCATCATCATTCTTTAGCTCACTCCGCCACCCCAGTTCAGACATGGCCATATGCAAATCAGTCTGACCCTGTGCCTCATGGGAACAGTCCAGCCCAAACTGCCAAGCCATGTCTTCCCTGGACCGGAAACAAGCATCCTGGGACTGGTTTCTGGCTAATCAGCCGTCATCAGCCAGGCTAGCTTGAATCCAGTGGCAAAGTGAGCAAGGGACCTACGTCTGGGCATACCCTGCCAACTTAGGGAGAACAAAGCAAAACCAAAGGGGATGATGGACGGAGTGTTGAACATTGCAAGCACTCACCCCCAGTCAACTGATCTGGGTTTAATCCATCATCATTCTTTAGCTCACTCCGCCACCCCACTTCAGACATGGCCATATGCAAATCAGTCTGACCCTGTGCCTCATGGGAACAGTCCAGCCCGAACTGCCAAGCCATGTCTTCCCTGGACCGGAAACAAGCATCCTGGGACTGGTTTCTGGCTAATCAGGCTTCATCAGCCAGGCTAGCTTCAATCCAGTGGCAAAGTGAGCAAGGGACCCACGTCTGGACATACCCTGCCAATTTAGGGCGAACAAACCAAAACCAAAGAGGATGATGGACGGAGTGTTCAACAATGCAAGCACTCACACCCAGTCAACTGATCTGGGTTTACTTTATCATCTTTCTTTAGCTCACACCGCCACCCCAGTTCAGACATGGCATACCAGCCCGAACTGCCAAGCCATGACTTCCCTGGACCATAAACAAGCATCCTGGGACCGGTTTCTGGCTAATCAGCCATCAACAGCCAGGCTAGCTTGAATCCAGTGGCAAAGTGAGCAAGGGACCCACGTCTGGGCATACCCTGCCAACTCAGGGCAAACAAAGCAAAACCAAAGGGGATGATGGATGGAGTGTTGAACAATGCAAGCACTCACCCCCAGTCAACTGATCTGGGTTTAATCCATCATTATTCTTTAGCTCACTCCGCCACCCCAGTTCAGACATGGCCATATGCAAATCAGTCTGACCCTGTGCCTCATGGGAACAGTCCAGCCCAAACTGCCAAGCCATGTCTTCCCTGGACCGGAAACAAGCATCCTGGGACTGGTTTCTGGCTAATCAGCCGTCATCAGCCAGGCTAGCTTGAATCCAGTGGCAAAGTGAGCAAGGGACCTACGTCTGGGCATACTCTGCCAACTTAGGGAGAACAAAGCAAAACCAAAGGGGATGATGGACGGAGTGTTGAACATTGCAAGCACTCACCCCCAGTCAACTGATCTGGGTTTAATCCATCATCATTCTTTAGCTCACTCCGCCACCCCACTTCAGACATGGCCATATGCAAATCAGTCTGACCCTGTGCCTCATGGGAACAGTCCAGCCCAAACTGCCAAGCCATGTCTTCCCTGGACCGGAAACAAGCATCCTGGGACTGGTTTCTGGCTAATCAGCCGTCATCAGCCAGGCTAGCTTGAATCCAGTGGCAAAGTGAGCAAGGGACCTACGTCTGGGCATACTCTGCCAACTTAGGGAGAACAAAGCAAAACCAAAGAGGATGATGGACGGAGTATTCAACAATGCAAGCACTCACACCCAGTCAACTGATCTGGGTTTACTTTATCATCTTTCTTTAGCTCACACCGCCACCCCAGTTCAGACATGGCCATATGCAAATCAGTCTGACCCTGTGCCTCGTGGGAACAGTCCAGCCCGAACTGCCAAGCCATGTCTTCCCTGGACCGGAAACAAGCATCCTGGGACTGGTTTCTGGCTAATCAGGCTTCATCAGCCAGGCTAGCTTGAATCCAGTGGCAAAGTGAGCAAGGGACCCACGTCTGGACATACCCTGCCAATTTAGGGCGAACAAACCAAAACCAAAGAGGATGATGGACGGAGTGTTCAACAATGCAAGCACTCACACCCAGTCAACTGATCTGGGTTTACTTTATCATCTTTCTTTAGCTCACACCGCCACCCCAGTTCAGACATGGCATACCAGCCCGAACTGCCAAGCCATGACTTCCCTGGACCATAAACAAGCATCCTGGGACCGGTTTCTGGCTAATCAGCCATCAACAGCCAGGCTAGCTTGAATCCAGTGGCAAAGTGAGCAAGGGACCCACGTCTGGGCATACCCTGCCAACTCAGGGCAAACAAAGCAAAACCAAAGGGGATGATGGATGGAGTGTTGAACAATGCAAGCACTCACCCCCAGTCAACTGATCTGGGTTTAATCCATCATTATTCTTTAGCTCACTCCGCCACCCCAGTTCAGACATGGCCATATGCAAATCAGTCTGACCCTGTGCCTCATGGGAACAGTCCAGCCCAAACTGCCAAGCCATGTCTTCCCTGGACCGGAAACAAGCATCCTGGGACTGGTTTCTGGCTAATCAGCCGTCATCAGCCAGGCTAGCTTGAATCCAGTGGCAAAGTGAGCAAGGGACCTACGTCTGGGCATACTCTGCCAACTTAGGGAGAACAAAGCAAAACCAAAGGGGATGATGGACGGAGTGTTGAACATTGCAAGCACTCACCCCCAGTCAACTGATCTGGGTTTAATCCATCATCATTCTTTAGCTCACTCCGCCACCCCACTTCAGACATGGCCATATGCAAATCAGTCTGACCCTGTGCCTCATGGGAACAGTCCAGCCCAAACTGCCAAGCCATGTCTTCCCTGGACCGGAAACAAGCATCCTGGGACTGGTTTCTGGCTAATCAGCCGTCATCAGCCAGGCTAGCTTGAATCCAGTGGCAAAGTGAGCAAGGGACCTACGTCTGGGCATACTCTGCCAACTTAGGGAGAACAAAGCAAAACCAAAGAGGATGATGGACGGAGTATTCAACAATGCAAGCACTCACACCCAGTCAACTGATCTGTGTTTACTTTAACATCTTTCTTTAGCTCACACCGCCACCCCAGTTCAGACATGGCCATATGCAAATCAGTCTGACCCTGTGCCTCGTGGGAACAGTCCAGCCCGAACTGCCATATCAGTTGACTGGGGGTGAGTGCTTGCAATGTTCAACACTCAGGGTCAGACTGATTTGCATATGGCCATGTCTGAACTGGGGTGGCGGAGTGAGCTAAAGAATGATGATGGATTAAACCCAGATCAGTTGACTGGGGGTGAGTGCTTGCAATGTTCAACACTCCGTCCATCATTCCCTTTGGTTTTGCTTTGTTCGCCCTAAGTTGGCAGGGTATGCCCAGACATGGGTCCCTTGCTCATTTTCCCACTGGATTCAAGGTAGCCTGGCTGATGACGGCTGATTAGCCAGAAACTGGTCCCAGGATGCTTGTTTCCAGTCCAGGGAAGACATGGCTTGGCAGTTCGGGCTGGACTGTTCCTATGAGGCACAGGGTCAGACTGATTTGCAAATGGCCATGTCTGAACTGGGGTGGCGGAGTGAGCTAAGGAATGATGATGGATTAAACCCAGATCAGTTGACTGGGGGTGAGTGCTTGCAATGTTCAACACTCCATCCATCATCCCCTTTGGTTTTGCTTTGTTCGCTCTAAGTTGGCAGGGTATGCCCAGACGTGGGTTCCTTGTTCACTTTGCCACTGGATTCAAGCTAACCTGGCTGATGACGGCTGATTAGCCAGAAACTGGTCCCAGGATCCTTGTTTCCGGTCCAGGGAAGACATGGCTTGGCAGTTTGGGCTGGACTGTTCCCATGAGGCACAGGGTCAGACTGATTTGCATATGGCCATGTCTGAACTGGGTTGGCGGAGTGAGCTAAAGAGTGATGATGGATTAAACCCAGATCAGTTGACTGGGGGTGAGTGCTTGCAATGTTCAACACTCCGTCCATCATCCCCTTTGGTTTTGCTTTGTGGGCCCATAACAAAACCCGAATCTGAGGGGTCATCAGGCGTCTTTTTGTTTGAGTCTCCTGGCTGGGAGCAGCCAGGAACCTCACATCTAGAAGCAAATGCAGCAGAGGGGAAACAAAGGCTCACACCTTGTTAGCACTTCACACACACTTAAGTGAGGCAGCTTTTCACTTTGTTCAGGCTCTGTTTCGGAGAAATACATGCACTGTAGGAATGTCAGATTTTTTGGTCTTTCCCAGTATTTACACAAAATAAATAGCTTACTACCTCTGAGGAGGCGCTGTAATAATTTAAATATCACTATAGGAAGTTTACGCTGACAAAAGGCAATATTGTTATATGTGTAGCTTACAAAAGTCGGAACCTTCTATCTAAATCAGGAGGGTTTCCCTAAATACTGGAAATGTGCTCTAATCTACTCATGATAGACCTGTTAAACATACATGTGAGGGCTTAAGATCTGATGTCACTTCTTATGATGCCACTTCCTGTGATGTCACATGCCGCGATGTCACGCGCCGTGTTGTCTCATGCCTGTGATGTCACTTGCATTCTGATTAACGAGGTTAGTCCCCCCACTTATGTGTTTGTAGGACTTTTGCCCTGCTAACAACACATTGAAAGAAGTGATTTAAAAAGTAAAAATAAAGCTGAGGTTGTCGATTGGTGGTTAGGGCGGGACTGCGTCATGAGGCCGTGTTGAACCATGTAAGAGCGATCTAGGAATCCACCGGCTCAAATTAAGCACTGCCGGAAAACCCAGGCTTTTAGGTAATTTTAGTAACCAGGACCACTGCATCTATACAGTCAGTTCTTATTAAGAACTCCCTAAAGCCAAGATTGCGCCCAACCTGGTGGTATTCACTGACCAGGACGGGAGAAGAACACTAATGAAGAAGCATGCCACAAAAATTGTAGGTGAGGTGTCTTTTTTCGTAATCTTAGCAACCTATAACTAAGGGTGTGATGGATTTAATTTCTGACTGTCGTACCTGATGTGATTTATACTGCAGTGTGAGGAACTCTCCCTACTCTGTGGGACGCCAATATCCTACTATCCAAATGTACTCTGTAGGGCGGCCTCTATTCAGCATTATTGCCCAACAATCATACACACGCAAGTAGTGTGCAACGTGCACTACAAAAAGACATACTTGCAATAAAAGGTTAATGCTTTATTTCTTGTTGATTGCACTGCTGTCCCTTCTGCAGACTCCTTGCTGGCGCCAGTAAAACTGTAGCACAAGATGAAGTGATGCCTCACTACACACTACCTTTGTTTAAATCCTCTTGCTCAGCGGTTCTTAACCTTTTGACTTCTGTGGATCCCCAATTAATCATCAATGGAACCAGGGACCCCCACTGAGTCATATTTGGAAGGCAGGGACCCCAGCTAAGCATTTAAAAAGTTGTGAACTGCAAATAATGCACACAAAAATTCAGCATTCACAAACAAATATACAAAAAAATGTTAATTATAGAGGGAAGGTTGGAGCTTTCCTAAATTCAATTGAGGTCAACCATCGTCTATACTATATCCTGTTTAATTAATTTACCCTTCTCCCACAGATCAATCTGGGGTTAATAACTTAATTTTGGCCTCCATAATTAAATTCCTTCACACTTTTAAAATGTTTAATTTTACATTTCCTTCCTTATATGCTCTTTATTACTCAGTTAATATTTATTTAATTTTCTTATCAGTCTTGGACTACTGAAAAGGCTTCATGAACTCCCAGATCAACTCTTGCAAAACACAAAACAGAACTAAAAATGTTTCTAAGTATTTTTCATAAAACTCCACTGAACAGGTTTCATCCTTGAGGTAGAGATGGTTTCAAGAAGATAGTCACTCGTATGTAGTTGGGCTTAGAATGCATTAACATGCTTCTCTACCTTTGAAAGAGCCACTTAATTTTTATGGGCCACCTTACACATATGCATTTTTAAAAGTGAATTTAATTGCAGACTTTTGAACAGCAGGATGAATGATGGCACTTAATGAGTATGGTCATGGTACGCCCTCCTGCTCTTCCGTGCTTATGCCCACCTTGGCACTTACTGCTGGAGATCCCCTCAAGGCTGCAAGCCCTCGGGGCTAGGACAGTGTAATTTTTTGAGTGCATTCCTCTGTTTAGGGGAATATATTACCTATAATATATTACCTATCAATATAGGTCTGCTGCATTACTGTGCAAATCAGTGTTGGCCACACCAATATCCACATTTTCAAAGGGAACACCCTTATTAATATTTTGAAGGCCCTAAGTGGAAGAAATGTCTCAAATGTAACTGACCTGGTGATGTTAACTTAGACCAGATACTTAAAATATGTCATGCCGAGCTCCTAAAACTTTTGGCCATTTGTGAGACCATAAAAAACACAAAAGACCTCAATAGATTGCAGTATTTGTAAACTATGAACTACAATCAGGAAGTGAACAATTTCAGTAGTTTGTAGTCTATCACTTCTAACAATGCAGCCTCAAACGTGGTCCACACCCGAGGTGCATTCCATGTGACCAGGATGGGTCTTTTAAATCAGTTTGGCAGTTCGGCCTTTTATTTTAGTCCTAGAAATTGAAAACAAGCATTAGCAAAGAGAATGGGTCAGGTGCTGGCTTCCAGTCTTTTGTTTTGCCAATACTTGCTTAGTTTAGCCATGGCTTGTTAAACTTTGAGGTTGGGGGAGCTGCTGTGCCTTCGCCGACAATTTAAAAAAAAATGGCTAAAGGCAAAAAAAATAGTGTCCAAAATGCACACTTTGCTACAGTAGCCTCTGGCATTATGGGAACTATTTTGTGCTCAGATGTGCTCCATAGGAAAGAAAAGAATGCTGTCAATCACATTGAGTTAGCCATTGACCGAAGTAGGGCGGACCCTTTGCTGTAGTGGGGAATAGAAAAACGTGAATGACACAATAACAGACCAACAGATGCAGAGTAGCTGAAAATCCCTATCCATCTATCCATCTATCCATCTATCTATCCATCTATCCATCTATCCATCTATCTATCTATCTTTTTTGTGCAAAATCAAAAGGTGTTAGTTGGTGGACCTAAAATTGGCGTCAAGTAGCCTCTGCCTTGCAGTGGCATCTTCGACATGTATTTATCATGGAATTCAAGGAAGCCATTGACTCCGAAATAGAATGACTCAAATGTATACATAAAATGTTACAAGTTTCACTCCCAACCTATACCTGCACATCTTTGTATGACTACCACAGGCGGACGGTCTCTCCGCAGTATTACGGCAACAAACTACTGGTTGGTCAGCGATGCTGTTTTCTTTTCATTCCTGGGAAGTGGATGTGATTTGGAGAAGGCTGCATGCAGCTGTTTGAAGTAAAGAGTTAGTTTTCCACAGCGAATGTGTATGCAGAGGGGCCACGGCCTACACCAGACTAAAAACTCTGTGTTGTGACAGGCAGAGAACATGAAATACACTGTTTACGGGCAAGAAAAGAGAGATAACTAAGAAGAGACTCACGGCAAACTTGACTTGACAGCTGTCTTCGCCCAGGTAGCACAGGTCCCCCGAGATGTTGGTCTCCAGCCACACGTGGTCTCCATTTATTGCATTCTCCTGTGGACCGAAAACAGACATGTCACAGCCATTCCTAGGGTAGAGCTTCACAGGCTGTGGTGTTATCTCTCACTAGTGGGATACTCACCGGGAAAACTAATCTTAAGTATCAGTCTATGAGAACACGTACAGTCTAACTTTTGTTCAAATTTGTTAATTTTGGCTCCAAAACTCATGACCCTCTTACCTAAGCATCCCTGGGTTATCAGATCTCTGATACATAGGCTCGAAGCCGGTGTTTTTCACAGTAAGAATGTTGAAGCAATATTCTAATAGCACAGAAGGAAAATCATACTTCAGAAAAGTAGGAACAGGAATCATTGTTGGTGCATTCTTAAATCCCGGAGGTGCTAGTGCAACCTCACAATCATTGGAACTGACATCAAAAAGATCCCACTGAGCTCCTGCTCTGACCTTTAGAGCTGCTTGTAATTTCAGATATCATTCTCCAGATATCACTAGCTCCGATTAAGTCTGTCTTTAAGTTTCACGCTATTTTCAGATTCTACAAATAGGAAATTCAACCTCATATGCCCATTCTAAGTTCAATTTACAAGGCTAGCAATTTGGGTAACACACCCGCAGACCCCTCTGAGTGAACTACAATGGCTTCCTATGCATGCCATATTAAAAATGTAAAATCTGACGTCAGATGTAGAAGGCTATCAATTTGGGTTCTACATCTTATCTGGGGTCATTGCCCTGTAACTTGGGAGGAGTGTAGGGAGTAAGGAACACACCAAAACTGGAAACATTTCAGTCTCTTAAATCCATTTTTCACTGGTGCTTCAGCCAGTTTATGGAAATCTCTTCCCAACTCGCGACACAATCTGACCTCTTGGCATCCAGGCAAAAGTTAAACTCACATTTTCCGACTTCATCTCAAATAAATTTGCTTTGAGTCACTCATTTGTGTATATTTTATTGAAGCCTCTCTCCATGTTAAAGTTGTATAGTACATATCTCAGCTTGAATTAATCCAACAATTTTTCTTCACTACTGTAAAACTGTTTAAACAGCAGTGCAATAGAAAATGAATACTAAATAATAAATAAAAACGACATAAAATATCATATAAAGAAGCATTATCGAAGTTAAGTAGAGGAATTCTGTATTTTCATAAAATAGCTGTTTAAACATCACAGCGCTTCTCAGTGGCAACTACAAATGTTGCTGCCACTTTTACAAGAAAAAGAAAAGTATGCTCAATTATTTAATATGGGGTTTCTGGAATGTTGTTGTGAGATCTTTAGAGACCAGGGGCCATATTTAACATTATTATCATATTTATAATTATTTCACGCAATGCCACAAGACACCTTGGTACGCTGCACTGCGTAAAAGGGAGAGGACAGGAATGCGCCATCTCTATCAACATATGGCGCATTCATGCTCTCTGCCTGCGCTGGCGTACTAACTGCTGCCTAGAGCCAACACAGGCACCCTTGCACCATGGTGCAAGGGTGCCTGCATTACAGACAGGATTGTTTTGTGCACGAATGGACACCTTCCTCCACAAAAGCAATCCTCTAAGGGTTTCTCCTCTTTCTACGTGTGCTGCAGAAAGCAGTACACGTAGAAAAAGGAAACAAGCATTGGCATAGCCAATAGGTCTCACCTTTGGGACCTTATAAGTGTTTAGCCATGCAACAGTTGCATAGCTAAATACTTATACGGTCCCAAAAGCGAGACCTATTGGCTATGCTAAGCGGCCGTGCGGCCGCGAAAGTGATCGCAACCGTGATCAAACATCAAAGCGGCCGCAAAAGTGAGTACTCGCGTCAAGTGCGGTGCACGCGGCCGCGCACATGCACTGTAGTTCTAGGCTGGCCTAGTAGCACTTTTTGGAGCCCTCTCAAAAAGTCTCGCCAGACCAGCGCATGCACTGGGTCAGGCAAGACCTAAAAATGAGGAGAAATAAAGATATTTTTCCTCATTGCGCCTCCCCTGGGAAGGCTTAGCATTCTGATGTGCACCCAGATCTACCAGTCTTGGCAAATATGGGAATGCTTCAGAATCCATGGGTGGATGCGTGGGAACACACTCGCTCCACAAATAGAAAGCCACCCTGGGGCAGACTAACGCAAGGCAGCGACTTTAGCTACCTTGCATTACTCCAGATTTACCCACCCAAGGTGGTCTTGCGTGGCTTGGTAAATCTCATTAAAGATTTTGCATTGCCCAGCATGGGGCAAGGGCAAGGGCAATGCAAAACCCCTTGATAAATATGTCCCTCGATGTTACTAATTTTTCTTTTCATTTCTTCTATATACGAGACAAGTACACTTAAAAACACACTTCAAGGCATGTAAGTAGTAAAGGCCCTAATCTCATCTTGTACTATTCAAACTCACAACAACAATTTCAGTCAGTTTTTAATAACAAAAACACTTCTTTAACAAAAGGTAGAAAATATAACTCAAAATATCTTCGTTGGGAGAACCAACTCTTTGCATTTGTTGTGAGGTCGATCAGGCAAGCACAATCCATCCAGGATTTACAATGCATGTAAAGATAACATTTCCACAGCTAATATGTCTTGCTTTTATAATACGAGTGCCCATCTATTGGCCTTGCCGAATGCTAGTTTGTAAAGTATTTTTTATTTTTAATGAGCAAAAGAAAAGACACTTCAAAATACTAGATGAAAAGAAAACACATAACCTAACATCTCCGGAAAGTGAACATTGAATGTGTTTAATCTTTATGAACACTATGGTTTAGTTTTCAAATTTCATGCAGGAAAGTCTGAACAGAATTTAAAAGCTCTGTTAAACCTAGTAAAAATGTACATGATGCTGTGCATTTACAGATCAGCTTGGAAAACTGCGAGCATCATGAAGCGCGCATTGGGGAAGGATGAGCGGTGGAAGGAGCATGTGGAAAGAGAGCAAGAAAATGCTTGCACTCCAACAGAGTACTCAAAGAGAAATACAAAAGTAGTTCTGTAATGTGAGCTGTGGAAGGATACATTTCACCCAATCAAAAGGAGAGTAAAGAAGCAATGGGGCAAACAAAAGAAGGGGAATTAAAACTATTGAAAAAGAGGCAGCAAAAGAGAGTCACAAGAAAGCCAACATATGTTAAGCAAGGGCTGCCGCGAAGCCCACTGTAAGTATTGGCATTGTGCCCAATAAGTCTTCAAAAACAGACCACATAAGGCTGTATACAGGGGAGACCCTAGAAGACAGGCTGCAGCCAAAGCTGTCATTTCCTGTACACTATGCACTTCAAAAAGTGAATGACAAGTGAAAGACAATGTTTTCCCAAAGATACATTTTTAACATTACAGAAAATGTATGCTTTGGCTCCAGCCTATTAAATTCACATTCACTGAAAACGCGGATTCAATGTCCCTTCATTCTCTGACTTCAAAGGCTCTGAATGGAACGAGGCCGTTAATTCCAGAATTAAAATTTGCTACAAATTAAGGCCAACATGTGTGCTTTTCGACGCAAACTGCAGGTGAAAATTGCATGCATTTTCAGTTTGCATACCAATGCAGAACCGGGTGAAATTCTGTTCACAATTCAACCTAAAATTGGGTGCGAATTGTGAATCTGCTGTAGTTAGTGTAATGATTGCTGCAACCCACAAAGAGGAAAGACACAAACACTTAGGTATATTTATAAGTGCTACTTTATTCTTAAGTTACAGGGTATAGGAGAGCGCCGGGAGACGTCCGATCAGCTCTCAGACAATCGCGCTAATAAACGCTATTTCCAAGATGGCCGCCGCGTCCTACGTCATCGCGCACACGCGAAGACTAGAACGCTACACTACATATCTCCCCCTTTACAGATATACATTTCACAATTAAGATAATGTCTCTCAAGCTACTTGCTGTTGCACTCGTTCCCTTCTCCCATCTCAAAGTCTCTGTACTTCAACGGTCTTACTACAGCTCTGCCCATGCGGGTGCGCCTCACCGGAGTCTTGGACGTGTACTTAGCTACTTCTTGGGAATTCCTCGTTCCACTTCTTTCTGCACTCCAGGGAACTCCAATGCACGGCGAGCTGATGGTGCTTCCCGACTGTTCCTCCGCTTCTGGATCACTCCTTTTCTCTACTTCCTCTTCTCTTTCTCTTTCTCTGGTTATTACCGTTCCTGCCCCCTCCGGATTGACCTCCATTTCTTGTGTCCGGAGAGTTGCTGTCTGTCCACTTTCTTTCCCACTCCATCTCAAGATCTTGTTGCATTTGGACATCCTATCTTGGGACCAAACCTTTCCGTCGCTCAGTAGAGCTGCTCGCTTGTAGACTTCCTCCACTTGCATGGGTGCACTAAACTTGCTGTCGCCTTTTCTTCTTAACTGCGCTAGTTTGACTCGAACCCATTCTCCTCTCTCTAACTCCATCTCCTTGACATTCCTCCTCCTATTATAGTGTTCGGTATATATTCTTTGAGCTTTTTCCAGATTATGTTGCACTACTGCTGGAGACCACTTGCTTGTGATCGTGCGCTCCTTCCAGACAACATTGTCCTTCGTGAATGGGTCTCGGCCTCTGAGAATCTGGAAGGGACTGTATCCTGTGCAGGTCGGGGTAATCCTGTATGCCCACAACATGCACTTTAGTTCTTTCTCCCAGTCCTTCCGCGATCCTATTGCTGATTGTACCGAGCCCATGATGACTCTATTAAACCTCTCGGCTAGTCCGTTCCCTGCTGGATGGTATATGGAAGTATGTTTGACTTTTATCCCATTCCTTTCCATGTACGCATTCCATTTTTCCGACGTGAACTGAGGCCCATTGTCACTTAGGAGAGAGAGTGGAATACCTTCTCTGAGGAAAACTGTGGTTAGAAATTTTAATATTCTGTGTCCATGTCTTCCTGTATGTCCACTTCAGGCCACTTGGAGTACCGGTCCACCACTACTGCTACGTATTTCTGGATTCCCTGGTTATCCAATATTGGCCACAAAATGTCGAAATCTTCCCAAGGGTTGGTGGGGTTGTCGATTTTCCCTAAGGGAGGACGCATCAGGCTTTGGGACTTGTCCGCTCTTTGGCATAGATCACACTCCCGCACGTGCCTCTCTATCTGGTTGTCCATTGCTGGTCACCAATAAATCTGTTTCGCCCGGAGCTTCGTTTTCACGATGCCTAGGTGTCCTTCATGTATGATGGCTAGCAGTCTTGGCACCAGCTCGTTGGGCGGAACTATTTTTCGCCTCTCCGCAGGAAGATCCCTTGGTCACATACTGATAACTCTTCTCTTACTTCAAAGAATTTTCTGAGCGCTGCCTCCATGTGCCTCTTCTCTGGCCATCCCCCAAGTGTGTACCTTTTGACCTCCACGATGTCCGAGTCAGTCTCCTTCCACTCCTGTTCGCTTATCACTCATTCGTGATCTTCCGTGAACGCCACTCTAAGGTCTTCCTCCTCAGATTCACTCAGAGCTTCCTCCATGGCTGCGGCACGACTGAGGTAGTCTGCTACTATGTTCCTGGTTACTGGGATATGTTCTACATCATACCTGTAATCTAGTAATTTCAAAGTCATTTTCGCAATGCAGGGGGTCGCATTAGCATGTCCAGATGACGTAAGGACTTTGACCAGGGGTTTATGGTCGGTTCTGATCCTGAATCTTGTACCCCATAGGAATTGGTGGAACTTCTCCCTGGCCCATACTGCCGCCAACATTTCCTTTTCTATCACACTGTACTTTTGCTCCGTGGGCGATAAGGATCTGGACGCAAAGCTGAGGGTGGCTAGTTCCCCTTCCTTCGTTCCTTGCATTAGGACCGCTCCTAGGCCCCTTTCACTCGCGTCTGTCGTCAATACTGATCTAGCTTGCTGATCGTATCCACTCAAGGGAACTGCTGTGCTGATGTCTGTCTTGATCTTCTGGAATTCTTCCTCAGTCTCCTCAGTCCACTTGTAGGTTGTTTTATCCCTTAGAAGTTGGCGTAAGTGGTGTGTCTTAGTGGCAAAGTGTGGTACAAATTTGCTGTAGAATTCAGCCATGCCTAGAAAGGATCTGACTTCTTCCTTGGTCCCCCGGAGATGGCGCATCACATATTGCTTTGACATTGGATTGTTTAGGTGTAATGCCTTGGTCGCTGATCTCATGTCCTAAGTATGTGACGGATGTCATCCCGAACCGGCATTTGTCCCACTCTGCTGTGAGTCCATTGCGCTCCAAGACATGTAGGACCTTGGACATCTTGGCGTCATGGTCCGCTTTGCTCTTGCCCATTACCAAGATGTTGTCTTGGAAATACTGAACTCCTTCTACTTCTTTAAATAGTTTGTGCATGAGTTTCTGAAATACGGCCGCTGCCGAGGCCAGTCCGAATGGCATCCTGCGAAACTGGTAGCATCCGAATGGGGTTATGAACGACGTCAGTCTTTGGCATGTGTGGTGTAGGGCTATCTGATGGTAGGCTGAGGTGATGTCAATGGTAGAGAACCATTTCACCCCTTTGGTCTTCGCTAGCATTTCGTCTATCCTTGGTAGTGGGAATTTTTCTACTATTATATTTTTGTTTAATTCTCTCAAGTCCACACACAGACGCACCTTGCCGTTTGGTTTCATTGCTACTACCAATGGAGCCAACCACTCCGCGCTGGTGATCGGTTCTATTATGCCGTTGTCCTCTAGTCTGCGTAATTCTAGTTGTACTTTCTCTCTAATTGCCAGCGGGATATTTCTCACTTTGTGACACACCGGTTTCGCCTCCGCTTTGAGCTCGATCTTGTGTGTGAATTTGGTTAATTTGCCAACCTTGCCTCCAAACACTGTAGGGAATTCTTCTTTCAGTTTTTCTGCGACCGGTTGTTGGTCTTCGCTGGTCATCAAGACTTGTGTGGTGCCTCCGGGGTTCAATTGTATTCCCAAATCTCCTTGGTCGATCCACCCCAGAACCGAAGGGCCTTTCTCCGCCACGTACAGTTTGCATCTCGCACTCCTTTCCTTGAATTCAAATTTCAATCTTCTGTACCCCACCATAGGGATCGGGTCTCCTGTTAATGTGACGGGGCGAATGTCTGGGGGTTCAATGTGATGCCCCAGGTGCTCTTTGAAGTGTTCCTCCCATACCGTCCTTTGTATTATGGTGTACGGGGATCCTGAATCTGCCACCATCTTTATTGGTATACCTCGTATCACCAGGTCGCACTGGGGTTTCTTGGAACGGTTGCAGTTGATCCCAAGTATGTGTTCTTCTATGCACAACACGCCGTCTTCTTCTTCTTCCCCTTCACTTTCCGCCTCTGTCTCCTGTGCCACGTATTTTACTGCTGCTCTCTTTTGCTTACGGCGACATACTTTCTCGTAGTGCCCTACAATTCCGCAAAACATGCATTTTGCACGAAACGCTGGACATCGTTTGTCATAGGCTGGATGTGACAGACTGCCGCACCTGTAGCACGTGTTTTTGCCTTCTTACTCGGCTTCTTCGTCGGTGCTGATTTGGGCATCCATTTTGCTTGTACTCTCGTGTCCCCCATAGTTCCCTTTCCTTTTTCCGGCAGTTCTGCTTCGGTGACTTTGTTCACCATGGGCCTCTCTCTTCGCTGCCTCCGCACATCTCTTTGACAGCTCTGCCTTTTTTACCATGGCTATGACTTCTTTCAAGGTCGCGTCTCCATTTACCCACAGCTTGTCCTGGATCGTCGCATTCGTGGTGTGCATTACGATCTGATCCTTTATGAATTCGTCGTGTAACACGCCAAAGTTACACGTGGCCGCTAATTTCCTCAACGCTGCTACATATTCGTCTACAGACTCCCCCACTGCCTGTTTTCTCTGTTGGAAGTTGTATCGGTCTATGGACGTGTACACTGCTGGTCTGTAATGCTTATTCAGGTCATCAATAGCATGCTGGAATACATCATCATCTCCCGCTTGTCGTGGAGTCAGGACTATGTTCTGAAACACTCTAATGCCTTCTGAGCCTAGGTTGTGAAGTAATATCCTCTTCCATCTCTTGCTGGGAAATGCTTCTCCATTCTCGTCCTCTAGGGCTTCCAGATACTTCATAAAGTATTCTCTCCAGTCTTCCCACTTCATCGATGGATCTCCTGGTTTCGGTAGGAACGGAATGGGTGTCGTGAGTGAGGACGGTTGAGCACACATTTCTGCTCTTCTTCCCGGTGACTCTTCTTCACCCCTAGGGCTGCCTGGCGCGCTTTGCCTTGGTAGGCATGGAGGGCTCTGTTGCGACGCTGCTCCACCCCCTGGTCTGTGTCCTGCTTGCTCCGCCAGGGCCTCCGGCGTTCCGTCTGTCGTCCGCGAACGGGAGAGTAGGCTTCTGCGTTTCCCTGGTCGCTGTCTTGCCCCCCTTGACTCTCCTCACTGGTGGGCAGTATATGTCCCGTTGCGGTCGGTCCTCTCCGCTTCTCCGCTTCTCCTCTTGCCTTGAGGTGTGGCTGCGTGGTGCTCTTTCCCTTTGCACCTGGCTGTTTGCGCCAGCTGTGGTGGGCTGTGTATACAGTAATGCTTTGGCCTGTTCCTGCGCTCGTTGGCCTAGCCTTCCCCTCTGTCGCGCTCTCCTTACTGTCTGTGCCTGTGTGGGTCGGTCTCTGCTTCCTAGGTTGGTGGGTGAGTTGCCCCTTAGTCCACGTGGGTTCTGGGCTGTGCCTGGATGTTCGTTTTTCTTGTTTTTCCCAGATCCTCAGCCTCGTCGCCAGTTGTAATGATTGCTGAGACCCACAAAGAGGAAAGACACAAGCACTTAGGTATATTTATAAGTGCTACTTTATTCTTAAGTTACAGGGTATAGGAGAGCGCCGGGAGACGTCCGATCAGCTCTCCGACAATCGCGCTAATAAACGCGATTTCCAAGATGGCCGCCGCATCCTACGTCATCACGCGAAGACTAGAACGCTACACTACAGTTAGGTGAGCCACAATTTTCACTCACAACTGTGCATTGATTGTAAAGCGGACCAAAAAGAATGAGTCTTCTAGTACATGAGAGGCAGACTACGTTTTCAACAATGAAGTTTTTTTATAGGCTGAAACTGCCACAAAAGGTATGAAGGTATGACACTATCTTTTTCCTCCAGTGCTGGCCATATCAGGCTCAACAAGACAAGAAGCAGAGGAACTTTTTCCTAAATTGGGCAGCTGAGACCTCAAAACGTCTACCTTCTGTTTGAGCATAAACATCCCAGTAACAGTTTAAAAAAAACGTGTTTATTGTTAATTAGTTGGTCAAATAAATCTTTCCTCCAGTTAATCTTTTCTATTTCTTGGGTCCACTGGACTTTTCTGTCCTTACTCTTGGGTCTGCCATGGATGTTACAAGTTAGCACATAAATAAATAAATACATTCGCTGGAAGTTCCTTCCCTCTCTTTAATACCATCGCGTACCTTGGCATTACCTTCTTTGTTTTATCGTATGTCAGTCAACTCACATAATCTGCTAAGGATGTTTGTCATCAAATTAAAACCCACTGAACATGCAGGCTCTTTGAGCACCAGCTTCTGAATCTACGCCTCTTAATATTTGCCTTGAAAGGCATTTAGTCTAAATGCATTTACTTCAAATTTGAGATCCCCACCATTATTAAAACTTAATATTACAGTGACTTGGCTTCAATGACCAAACTATCCAAGAGTGGAGCGGGAACAGTGAAGCTGCTCAGTTCAAGTAATGGTAAGATAAGGTAATAGTCACAGTAAGACACCTCTGGTGATCAATGCACTTGCTGGAGAGATCTGGGTGCTGTTTAATTACAGGTTTGACTCATCATAAAATAGTGTGACTTGTGCAAAACACAGTATGTAATAGTAAGGTCACAGATTGGAATTTTATGTAGGTAGCTCATTAGGTTACTGTTTCGGCTCCAGTGTTACTTGAGTCAGAAGTCATAATTATTTGCAATATACCTGACGGCGCTTAGGGAGTTATGAACTGGTACCAAGGAGTTGCATGTGACCTGCAAGGCAAAAGTTTACAACCTTCCCGTTTATTTTCCTCAGTCTTTTGTTATTCTTGCATTACTAAAAATAATTCCTTTTGCGAGTATTAAACAGTTATCATAAGTGATAGACAAATGAATACTGGTGTAATTAGTCATATAGACCAATGCATATGACATTACTGCAGTGCATTATATCATTTCATGCAAAGTTTGGAACAGTTAAAAAAAGTCTGCTTCCAAGTCATAGAATCTCCTAAGCACTTATAGAGTGACAAGCTGGGTGTCTTTATTTCCTTTGTGCAATAGCATCAAAGTTGACATAACTTTCCCAATGAACCATCCAGGCCTATATACTTAACTAGTCACTATCACCAACTAAGGCCTTCTAAATCAAGACTATGTTTTAACACAAGGCAGCCATTAGGCAGTCAGAAAAATTTAAAATATGTCAATATATAACCCTTCCTAAGAAGGTCTACCAAGAAATATCACAGTGAAAATCTTCTACCCGAAGGGGTTATCTGAGGATGTAACCAACCCCAAAGTCAGACCTTACTAAATTAATGTGTGAGATTTCATGAAACAAAATATGAGTCTCCAGCCTTCGCCACAGAGTAAAAGAACTATCTTTAAGTGCCCCTTGGTTTTAATAAATGCATTTCACAACAAGTAAGTCAGACCTACTACCTTTGTTGTAACTTTTCAGAATAAACATATCAAACCTCTGGCATTTGACTTAACTTTTCCCATGAACCAATCAAGCCTTTAGCCTTCATCAATGGCTTGTTGCTATAACCAAGTGAGGCCCACTGTATTGCATATAAACTGGCACTCATCAGGCACACAGTAATGACATTACAAATAGAAGCAAAATTACAGTTGGCAAACAACATACAACCCCTCTGTAAAAGGACCTAACAAGGATGATCACACTGCAAATGTTCAACTCTAAGTGTTTGTCAGAGGGGTTACCAAACGGCAAAACCCTTGACTACTATGGTAATCTGTGAGATTCCATGTAACAAAATATCAATGTAGTCTCTTTAAGACAGAGTAATGAAAATTCACCTTTAAAGCCATATTGGTTTTAACAGACTCTTACAGTAAATTGCTATCTTCGTCATAACTTTTCATAATAAACGTATGAGGCTTACTGCAATTTACAAAACTTTTCCCAAATGAACGAATCAGGACCATCGTCTTTATCATTGATTTGTCAGCACAGCAAACTC
Source organism: Triturus cristatus (assembly GCF_964204655.1). NCBI lineage: Eukaryota > Metazoa > Chordata > Amphibia > Caudata > Salamandridae > Triturus > Triturus cristatus. Next base: position 263,373,660 of record NC_140585.1, read on the forward strand.
TGGCCCACGGAATTCTGCCTAAACTTTCCCAGAAGGCAGAAAATTATAAATATACAGAAAAATGCAGCTGGCAAATGAATATTCAATCCCTCCTAAGAGGGTTAACAAGGATTATCAAAGTGCAAATCTTCTATCTGCAGGATTTGTCAAAAGGAAACCAGAAGGGGAAACAAACACCAAAACCCCTTACACTCTACAGTAATCTGCGAGGATCCATGCAACGCAATATCTGTCCAAAACTGTGTAATAACAAATATGTTTACAATAAATAAGTCAGACCTACTACGTCTATCACAAGTTTTCATAATAAAAATATTAGACTGAAGGCCCCTGACATAACTTTCTTCCAGTGAACCAACCAACTATGCATATTGCCTTTATTACAGGCTCGGCATCATTACCAACCCAGGTCTTCTGTATTCTGTATGCAAATACTGCTTTGCAGTTATAAAATTACAAATATGTACAAAATTACAGATATGTGCAATCAATATACAGGCCTTCCTAAAATGGCATAACAGGAGTTTTCTCAGAATGGGTAACAACACAGAAACCTTTTCATACTATGGTAATCTGTAGCAACAAAACTGCCTACATGCTTTAACACAGTGTAATGATCTTCCACCCATAAATTCTGATTGATTTTTAACATTTACTTTTCATAGTAAATAAGTAAGTTAAGCCAATTACCTATTTTGTAACTTTTCATAAAAAAGATGAGGCCTTTAGCCTTTATAAATGGGTTGCAGCTAAACTTACTCAGTCCTGCTGTACTGAGCATAAGCACCCTTTTTGAGTGGATGCACACAACTTCAGTGCAACAAAGATCTGTACTCAAGGAAGCCAATATTTGGGAGGCACCACAGTCTCTGTAGTCATAAAATTACAACATATGTACACAATTAAAGTTTGTAAAGCACTATACAACCCTTCCTCAAACAGCAAAACAGCAATTACCAAAGTGCCAATCTTCTAACTTGAGGATTTGTTAAAAGGAGTACCCACTCCAAACCCCTTGCCTACCATAATAATCTGTGAGATTCCATGTAACAAATTACATCTAAAGCTTTAACACAGTGTATTGACAATCCACTCTTCAAGACCCATTGGATTTAACAAACGCTGCTCACAATAAATAAGTCAAGTCTACTGCCTTTGTCATAGCATTTATAATAAACAGATCAGGCCTGTAGACTTGATCAATGGCTACAGCGAAATCCTACTGTGTTGATCGTAAGCCTTCCCACCAGACATAAAGTGCAATACAAGCACTTTTTTCAGCACAAGAACACATGAGCCGAATCAAAATCTGTACTGAAGACAATCAACATTTGGCAAACCAAAGCCTCTTTCTTAGTAGTTGTTCGACTTAGCCCTTTTTTGCAGGGTCACCCCTAAACTTTTTGCCTGTCTCCTAGCCTTTTCCCTGGGTAGTGTTGGTGTTTTAGGCCTCCAGGCACTTTAGCACTGCTGTCCAGTGTAAAGTGCGTGCGCGCTGTGTTACATTTAGTGAGATTGGCCTGCCCTCCCATAGGAATGCATGGGGGATTCCTAAATGAATGTGTGTCAGTGGTAATTCTTGTTATGAGAGGAGCAGTGTTGTCAAGTCTGGTATGTATGAAATTGGGAGAATAAATGCTGCGCAACGGTGCGCGCGGATTTATTATGGGTATTTTATAAATGCCACTTTTAGAAGTTGGCATCTCTGTGTGCTATGTGTCTGCCTGCCTGATGTGAATTGCATGTCCGGCTTGTGAGTGACAGGAGCTGGAGGTGTGTGTGGCTCCAGGAGGGGCAGGGTGAGTCAGCGCTAGGCTGAATGGGACACCAGGAGTAAGAGTAGTGGGAAGAATAATCCCTTGACTCTGAATAGGATGGTGCCTACCCTAATGAATGCTGGCTACGCCCCCCTGTGGTGTGTCTGAGCACCTAGCCCCCATCTGACAAAGGGAAAGAGGAGCTTGAAAAACAAAGTGCTCCAAATCCCCCCAGAACCAGTTGCATCTGGTTCCTCCATGCCCTGTCCTACAGACAAAGGAAATTGTCCTATAAATGTAGGGGCAGTGACCCCATGAGGGTGTGCTTGTGCTGTTTCTGACTTGGGGGGGGCCTGCTGCTCCTGGGCTCCAGGAGGAACCGCCACGAGGGACTGCCTCCCTATTGGAGGGCCCTGTGTGCTGGCCTGCCTGCGCCCAGCTTTGCCCCTTCATCCCTGACCTTTGGACTTTAGCACTTTGCTTGTATTTGGAGAAGTGCCTTGCTTATTTGGAAGAGCCCTTTATTTTTATCCTGAGGAGCGCTTCCGTTTTTGGGCCTGCAGCGCTGAGCTGCGATCGATTTAGAAGGAATCCCGATGTAGTTCTTGCGGGAGCCCACTCCGCATTATTGCCGCTAATTTATGCTAAAAACCGAGCGGGAGCCCACCCCGTATTGGTACCTTCTAGCGGGAGCCCACCCCGATATAAGCTAATTACAGCGGGTGCCCACCCCGCATTGAGTGGAAGTCCAGCGGGTGCCCACCCCGCTTTCTGCATACCTTAAACCGCAGGTGCACACCCCGCACTAAGGAGCCGCCGAGACCCGAAGAAGAGAAACCGGAAGTCCAGCACCTCCGCCTGACTGTGGGTGGGGCCAGGAGCCAGCCGGAAGTGAAGGGAGGAAGTCCGGAGCCCAGGAGGGGGCTCAGGTGAAGCGAGGAGAGATGCCGGAGTCCTGAACCAGCCGGTGAGATTCAACGGGGCCTCGCGGGCTCCAATTAGTGGCGTCTTCAACCTTCCCCCACCTGGTAGAGGGGATGAAGGCCACAGAGATAACCGGTGACATGAGGAGACCGGTGAGTAAGCCCGAGACACGTTTAGTGCCAGTGCTAACTTCTTTTTGACACAGCTGCGCCAGCTGCAAAGTTGGGGCCGAAGTGTGGAGCCTTGTTGGTGCCCCTCGGGCACGGTCGGTGCCAGTGTCCTCATTTGCTAAAGAGGCACCAGGAGGAGCCCAGTGAAACGGGGCTCCCCAGGCACAAAGACGGCCAGTGCTCATTTGACCTGTCTTGATTGGGGCTTCACAATTGCGTCGCCGTTGCGGGCAGTTGCAACGTGGGGGCACATTGTTATCAGGGCTCGAGTGGGGGTCCAGAGGGCACCGTGAGTGCCAGGGCCCACATTTTCCTTCCCAGCTGCACCGCAATTAGCGGCAGCTGCTACGTTTAGGCCCACAGTTCTTGGGGGGCATTTCTGAGAGAGATCCACTCCTCTGCCCAGCACAATTGTGCACTGCGAATGCCGCTGCATTGGCAGCAGCCCTGACATTTGGGACATAGGGCATTTGAGCCCCTGAACAGGCCAGTTGGCAAGGGGGACTGATAGGTTTGTAGGGCACAAGGCCCTAATTTGATTTATGTACTGTGTTTATGCACTGTGATTTATGCCTCTACTGTGGCTTATGATTATGAGGTTTTGCATACTCTGATTTATGTTGCAGTATAATGCTGAGTACAGTGTTTGCCAGTAATTATGGGTTGTGATCTACTTTTATTATAAGTTCTACATTTACTCTTTTCACTTTGTGATGGTCCTGACAGTGGCCCAGTTAGCCCTGTCATGTGTGTATAATCCCCTGTAAATATTACCTAGTGCCAGTTGGCACAGTGCATATTACATGATTACCATTCTAATGTGTTTATGATAATACAAAGGCTATTTTTTATATAACCTTGTGTGGAGTTCCTTTTGTGGTGTGCCTAGTGGGTTGCTGCTGTGTGTGTGTGTTGCGCAAACGCTTTACACATTGCCTCCGGGATAAGCCTGACTGCTCGTGCCAAGCTACAAAGGGGGTGAGCAGGGGTTATCTTTGGCGTGCAACTCCCTTGCCCTGACTAGAGTGGTGGTCTCTGCCTGGCTTTGGCGCAAGCCTTAGCCAACCAGAGATCTCATTTCTAACAGAAGTAGTTCTTTTTTTTCTGTTGATCACATAAGGTCCTTGACAACTGTATTTTCAAGCCAGACCTAAAAACAGAACAAAAGCACTTTCATCTATGAGGTAAAGAATTTAATGTATGATGATTCACAATAGATTTTAGATGTAAAATAGCCCCTCGTGCATTGTAATGCAAGAAAACCACAATATTTATTTTCTGAGTTTTATATAGAGCTGGCCAGACCCGAGGGTATCGGAGCGCTTTACAACCTTTTGTCATGTAGCAATCATTAATAAAGTAAGACAATATAAACACAGTAGTAACTGCAGTGATTTGTGACAAGCTCTTTTCAGGGAGGGGGGACAAAGGTATCAATCGCATAACAGTGTAAAACAATAGTAAACATATTAATTTTTGAGTCCAGAGGTAGGTGATGTCAAAGTCTTCTTGTCATCATTGGAAGGGGTGGGAGCACACTGCTTCACCTCCCAGCACAGTTCGCCCGTTAGCATTATGGTAAATGCAGTTCTTAATACATGCTTTCTTGAGATTTTACTGGAGTGTTCCACCAAAGTTGGTGCAGGTTAGTGCTGTACATCTCTAGACACGTGTTTCTGGATTTCATCAGTCATCAGTAGAGATAAAAACAAATTTTATATGGGGTTGCTGAGCAGGCTGCCACAATCCTCACAGGTCTCAGTACCTCTCACAGGCGCACAGGTGCATCTCCACAAGCTCGTCAGCTCAATGGCTCAAGGGAGTCTTTTCAAAACAGGAAGGTGGGGAAGCACACTGCTTCACCTCCCAGCACAGTGCGCCTGTTGGACTTGGCCCTTCTTGCAGGGTCATCCCTAAACTTTTTGTCTTCCTCCTGTATTTTTCCTGACCTGTTGTTGGCTGATTTATGACTCTGGGCACCTTACCACTGCTGATCAGTGCTAAGGTGCATATGCTCTCCCTATGGTAAAAGGTTGATGTTAATTGACTTCCATGTTTGGCTTATTTGGTTTACTATCAGTCCCTAGTAGAGTGCACCAGGGGTGCCAACGGCTTGTATATCCAAATGCCGCTAGTGGGCTTGCAGCACTGGTTGTGCCACCCACAGAAGCAGCCTGGTAAAATGTGTCTAAGGTCTGCCATTGCAGAACCTGCATGCAGTCTGGTACTGTCATGCTGACTGGGCAAGTGTCCCCACTTGCCAGTCCCTAAACCTTCCCTTACCTTCATATTAGTCACCCCTATGGTAGGCCCCAGGGCAGGGTGCATTGTAAGGATAAGGTAGGACATGCCCTGAGGTGTGTGGCATGTCCTAATAGTGAATTACAGCCATTTTCGTTTCTCACTATTGTAAGGCTACCTGCTCTCCATAGGCCAGAATGGGCTGCTAGGTTATAACACTCTATAATCCTAGCAGGCTCAGGAAGCATGGTAGAAATTCATGTATAGTATGCCTGAACTCAGAATAATAAAATACATCGTTTAGCAATGGTTCTTTTAATATCCTGGGTTTGCAAATGCTACTTTTAGAAAGTTAGCCTTTGCGTGCCTAACCATTTCACTCCGCCTCTGGAGGGGAGGGCTATCTTCTTTGTGTGTAGCTTGAGTGACAGGGCTGGGAAGTTCCAGGAGACAGGCTGGGGCTGCCAGGGGGTGAATAAAGAGATTACACCAGGATGGGTGGGAGGAGTGCACCTTGACTCTGAATAGGGAAGTGCTCTGCCACCACAATGCTGGCTCCACCCCCTGGGGAGCGTCTGATGTCTCTGCCCTGCCTGCTGAAAGAAGAAGCCAGAGTCCCAATAACAAAGTGCTCCTCACTGAAAAGAACTGGACTGGGATTATGCAAAGGCCCCCCTGGCCTGTAAAGACAAAAGAAACTTGGTATAAATGTAGGAGCCCTGCTCCTAAGAAATCAGATCCTGATTGAACCACGAAGAAACTCTGCCTGACTAGAAGGACCTGGAAGAAGCTGAAGGAGGAGTAACTTTCCCTAACCTGGGGGATTGGCCTGCAGTTGGTGCCTTGCTGAGAAAGGAGAGGAAAAGACTGAAAGAGACTTTGCACTTTGTTTTTCAACAATCTCCATGGGCTTGGAAGAAGAGCTTGCCCCCTGAACTGAGTCCCAGGACCATTGGACTCATCTGCCTTCCAAAATTGAGTTGCCTGGACGATTTGTGCTTGTTTCCCGCTGGATTTGGCCCCAGTACGCCTCGTACCCCATCCGCCACGAAGCCGTGTCTTTGCCGCCCGGCACCGTGCGTCTACGCTGATCCAAAAGCGTTAGTACGCGCCGTATCCCTCCCGGCCGCATTGCACCTAACCTTCCCCGCCGATTCGAGACGTACAACACTGGCTGCCGAACCCTGTACGCCGGACCCAAGCTCCATCGACCCGCAGGTACGGTCCGTACACTGCTAACGTACTGCACCGTTCCGTACTCAGAGCCGAGAAGCCGCAGTACGCTGATCCTCCCCGTACGCTGTACGGCGCCGAGAAGTGTCGCCGCCTATCCGCATCGAAGGTACGGCTCGAACGCCGAACGCCACGGACTCTGCAAGCTGATCCGGGCCATCCGCATGTATCCCTGAAGGTCCCGTACCAATGCCGCGTCCCGACGCCGCGACCCGACCTGCATCTGAATACGCTGCCGAACTACGACCCGGACCCATCAACTTGTCCCGCACTGTCCGTCGCGGACCCCACGAACTTAAGGTACTTTGTTCTGTTCGCACCGCAGCGTGCGCGTCACAGACTCCGGAGTCCGCACCGATTGTTTGACTCGTACTTTTCTTGTTTTTAATGCGGACGAGTCGCACACCCGGGTACGAACCGTACAAAGCCTGAAAAGAAGCAGAATTGAGTAAAAGAAGCCTATTTTTGTGTTTTAAGCCTTCTTACAAGAACATTGAACTTTAAAATAATACTGTGGTCATTTTAATCGTTATTCTGGTCTTGTGCTAAGCCTTATATAAAGAGAACTATTTTTGATATAACCTTGACTGGTGTCCATTTGTGGTGTGTCATTGCATTACTGTATGTGTTCACAAATGCTTAACCTATGACGCCCTGAGAATAGTCTTGACTGCTTGCGCCACACTACCTAAAGGGTGAGCAGGGGTTATTTGAAAGGGTGATCCCCTTACTCTGACTTAGAATTGAGAGTCCCTGCTTGTCGCAAGTGCATACCTGTGCCAACTAGAGATTCCCAGTTCTAACAGCGCCCCTTAGCATTACGGTTGGAATCCGGTGTATAGGAGGTGACGCAGGTCAGTATGTCAGTAAGCTCTTACGAGTGACTTCTAATAGGGCCTCTCAAGGATTGTTTGTGGCTATTTTCATTGATTGTGCCACCTGTCTTTGTGGGTACTGTCTCCTTATTAAGTTCTTTGCTAAGGATTCGGCCTCTGTCTTGTTGTCACTGGTAGAACTACAGTTTCGCCTAATGCCACTGGTGAAATCTACTCCCTCCTACGTGCGAGATACTACAGATATTCTACGCATATTAGGAGTCGCCAGAAACAGAACAAACAAGCATTGGCATGGCCAATAGGTCTCGCCTTTGGGACCTTATAAGTGTATAGCCATGCAACAGTTGCATAACTAAATACTTATAAGGTCCCAAAAGCGAGACCTATTGGCTATGCAAAGTGGCCGTGCGGCCGCTTAAGTGATCGTGATCACGATCAAACATCAAAGCGGCCCTGCGGCCCCGAAACCGAAAGTAATCGCGGTGCGCGCACCCGCGCACATGCACTGTAGCTCTAGGCTGGCCTGGTAGCACTTTTTGGAGCCCTCTCAATAAGTCTCGCCAGACCAGCGCATGCGCTGGGTCAGGCGAGACCTAAAAACCTGAAAGACATGCTAATACATACAAGACTGAAAACAATAAGACCAAATGAACAGAGATCACTTTGGGACCTTCCGCCAGTCCAGGGCCACTACCCTTGTGGCTCCTGTGCAGTAACTCCCTTGAGCCATTGAGCCGACAAGCTTATGGAGATGCACCTGTGCGCCTGTGTGCTTGTGCGCCTATGAGAGATACTGAGACCTGTAAGGATTGTGGCAGCCTGCTTAGCAACCCCATATAAAATTAGTTTTTATTTCTACCGATGACGGATGAAATCCAGAAACACATGTCTAGAGATGTACAGCACTAACCTGCACCAACTTTGGTGGAACACTCCAGTAAAATGTTAAGTAAGCATGTATTACGAAAAGCATTTACCCTAATGCTAAGGGGCAAACTGTGTTGGGAGGTGAAGAAGTGTGCTCCCACCCCTTCCTGTCTTCTTGTCAGCATGACTGTATACTCTATTGGGCAGGATTGGGTGGCAGCTATCCCTTTTATCCCTTTGGAGGAAATCGGCTGAGGTAGAAGTCTTTGATCTGGCTTTTGAATTTTATGAAGCAGGGGTTTGTTCTGATATGGACTGGGATGCCGTTCCAGATTTTGGGTGCATTACCGGAGAAGGAGCGTGATAAAGTTTTTTGTTTTCGAGTTCTCGGAGGGATGAGGAGTAGGGTGTTCGTACTCCTAAGGTTCCTTGTCTAGCCCGCCTTGGTGAGTTTGGATGCCAGGTAGGCAGGTTTACCCGTGTGCAGAGCTTTGCGAGTGAGACACGCAGTTCTGAAGCTTGCACGCATTTCTATTGGGAGACATTTTAGCTCCCTGAGAGCGGGAGAGATGTGTTCATATTTCTTTACTCCCATGACCATCCTGGCTGCTGCATTTAGAGCTGATCGGAGGGGAGCTAAGTGTGATTTTGCCTTGCCTGTGAGGGTTGCATTCCCGTAATCTAATCTGGATGGAACCAGGGATTGTGTGGCTTGTTTGAGGTCATTGGGAGGGATGAAGGGTTTTATTTTGTTCAGTAGTTTTAGGTTGAGGAACGCGCTCTTTGCGGTGTACTTGATGTGTTTGACCATGTCTAAGTTAGGGTCCAGAGTGATTCCCAGAGATTTTACAGAGTCGGCAGGGATGAGATTGCAGTTGAGAGCATCAATGGTTTTTAGCCATTCTGTGATTTTGTGGGTCTGCTCTTTGCTGGATATGAGAAGGATTTCCGTCTTGTCTTGGTTGAGTTTCAGGTGGTTGAGGGATAGCCAGTGTTGGACTTCTTCTAGGGTGTCGTTTAGTCTCTTAATGTCTTCAATGGAGGAGGTTTCCAGGTAGATCTGTGTAACGTCTGCATAGAGGTGGAAGGGGATGTTAGCTTTTTTGAGTATGATGGTGAGGGGCTCCATGTAGTTGTTGAACAGTGATGGGGAGAGGACTGATCCTTGTGGGACACACCTACTTATGGGGAGTAGGTCAGACGTGAAGTTTAAAATTTTTACTCTTTGAGAGCGGTTCTGCAGAAAGGAAGGAAACCACTGTAGTACCACTTCTTCCGCTCCCACCCTTTCTCGGAGTGTATTAATGAGCAATTTGTGGTCTACCGTGTCGAAGGCTGCCGATAGGTCCAGGAGTAGGAGTATACAGCAACGGTCCGTGTCGAGTGATTTGTGGACATCATCTAGGACATTCAGGATAGCTGTCTCCGTGCTGCAACCTTTTCTGAAACCCGATAGGTGAGGGTCTAGTAAGGTGTAGCTGTCTATGTGCTGGGTATGTTGAAGGAGAACACATCTTTCTAGGATTTTGACTAAGAATGGAAGATTGGATACGGACCTGAAGTTATTGAGATCATTTGAGTCAGAGCCCGTTTTTTTAGTAGTGACGTGACTTGGTCGATTTTAAGACAGTCTGGCATGATTCCGGTTGTCAGGGAGCTGTTTATAATCTTGGTCCAGTGGAGGGTTAGTGTGTGTTTGAGCTTTCTAACCAGTTGGGCAGGGATAGGGTCCGCAATGTGAGACGAGGGATTAGATTTGGTAATCATTTAGATGATTTCTGCTTTACAGATGGGGTTGAACGACTTCCATTTGGTAGAGGGGTGTCTGGGTGGGATGATTTCTTCTTTGCCATGGGGCGGGTTTTCGCTGGGTGGACCACGGTGGACGTCCAGGGAGAGCTCAATGTTGGTGATTTTATCGTTAAAGAAGTTGGCAAAGTTGTCACATAGGGTTTTGGAAGCCTGCACTGAGGTTGAGGGAGGCTTGGAAGTTTGTTGTCTAATGAGATTGAAGAGTTCTCTGGGACGGTTTTTGGCACTGTCTAGTGCACCACAGAAGAAGGAGGATTTTTCATTCTTGATGTGCTTTTTATAATTTCTGCGTTCTGTTTTGAGTTAATCAAGATGGATTGGGGACGGATTTTGTCAGCCAGAGTCTTAGTTGTCTTCTTTCCAAGTTTAGGTCTGTGTTGAACCAGGATCCAGATGGAAAGTTGCTGACTCTTTTTTGTTTCAAGGGGGCCATTTGGTCAAGTATGGAGGTTATAGTGGCATTGTAGTGTGTAGTAAGTTCTGTTGTAGACAAGTCGCATGTGGTGGTGGGAAGGATTGAGCTTATTCTTTCTTCCAGGGCAGCAAGGGGAATCTGTCTTAGATTTCTCGCCCATCGGGGGGAATCCTGTGTGCAAGGTAGGCAAACTATCTTTTAGTTGATGTGGAATAGAATGATGTGGTGGTCTGACCAGTCAACAAGAAGGATGTGGTCAATAGTGATTGTATCTTCTTGAGCTATGATGACATCCCGGATGGATCCCTTATTATGGGTTCGCTCTGAGCAGTGTTGGATAAGATTGTTGTTGCGTAGGAGATCGTTCAACGATTGGATCAGAGAGTTATTATCATCATCCCAATGTAGGTTGAGGTCACCTAGTATTATGTTCTTAGAGTCCAACAGTGTGTTATCAGGTTGGACAGGTGTTCTCCAAATGAGGGGGTGTTGCCTGGCGGATGGTAAAGAAGATGACAGTATAGTGCTTTGGTGTCAGTCATCATGTGGCAGTAAGATATTCAAATGTGTTATATTTGAAGGAGTCTGTTTCCGTTAAGGAGATGTTGCTCTTGTGGATGATTGCAATCCCCCCACCTCGAGTTTGAGTTTGAGTTTGAGTTTAAAAGCACTTTTAAAGCGCACGTATACCGGCGGTTTCTTGGCGCTGTAGCTAGTGGGGACTGAGGGTTAAGAGCAGGGAGAGAGGAATGGGCATTTATTCAAAGGATTTTGTGAATAGGTAGGTTTTAAGATTTTTGCGGAATTGGGGATAGAGGGTGATGGCACGAAGATGAAGGGGAAGGGAATTCCAAAGGGTTGGTGCTAGAATGGCAAATTTGGAGCCGCCCCACTTCTTTCTCCGGAAGCGAGGGATGGTGAGGAGGGACTGAGAAGAAGAACGTAGGTCCCTAGAGGGGACATAGGGAATAATCTCAGAGGAGATGAAGGCAGGTGCCAGGTCCAATCGGGCCAGGAAAGTGATGGATGCGAGTTTGAATTGAATTCTAGCCCGCACTGGGAGCCAGTGGAGAGATTTCAGAAGTGGGGTGGAGTGGTGGAATTTGGGAAGGTTGAAGGCTAGGCGGGCCGCCTGGTTTTGGATCTGTTGAAGGCGGCGCAAACTGTATGCAGGAATACCGGCATACAGAGCGTTCCCGTAGTCCAGGCGGGACACCACCATGGCCAGAATAATAAGTTTGAGAGCGGAAAAAGTAAAGAAGCGGGACACCTTGCGAATAGTACGCAGTGAGAGGAAAGAAGAAGATACCACAGAGCTAACCTGGGAGTGGAGGGTGAGTTGGGAATTGAGCTTAATGCCTAGTGTTTTAACAGAGGAGGAGGGGGCAGGAGGAGAACCAAGAGAGGGAGGCCAGCAAAGGGGGGACCAGGGGCTGGATGAACCGCCCGTCAATACCAACTCGGTTTTGTCCGGGTTAAGTTTGAGGTGATTGTGGCTCATCCAGTCCCTGATGTGAAACATGACAGTTTGAAAGTTGAGGACAGCAGAAGGAGAGGAAAGATCAAAGACCAGCTGGAGCTCATCCGCATAGTTAAATACGGCGACCTCCATCTGTTGGAGAGAAAAGATAAGAGGGGAGATATATAGATTAAACAGAAGAGGGGAGAGAGATGAACCTTGAGGAACCCCGCACTGGACTTTCCGGAAGTCCGCTGTGAAGTCACCCAGGCGAACAGCCTGGGTGCGGTCGCTCAGGAAGGAGGACAACCAGACCAGGGCAGTCCCCTCGATCCCCGCCGCCCTGACACGGGAAAGTAAGATGTTGTGGTCCACCGTATCAAAGGCGGCTGAGAGGTCGAGGAGCACAAGGGCCTGGTGATGATTAGTGTCCATACCCTCCCTGAGGGTGTCGAGGACCGACATGACCACGGACTCCGTGGAGTGTGCGGGGCGGAAACCAGCTTGGCGGGGGGCAAGGGCTCCATGTTTCTCCACAAAGGAGCTCAGAGCGCAGGTGACGTGGCGCTCGAGCACCTTAGCTAGAAATGGCAGGAGGGAGATGGGGCGGAAATTGGCAGGGACAGAAGGATCTGCCCCAGGTTTTTTCAAGATGGGCACAATTACCGCAGACTTCAAGGAGCTAGGAACTATGCCTTGCGCGAGGGAGCTGTTGAGGAGGTGAAGGGGGGGATCTAGACAGGAGACAAAGATGTGGCGGAGGATATGGGCAGGACAGGGATCAAGAGGGGAGCCAGATTTGATCAGAGGCACCAATGAAGTCAGGTTTTCCCGAGTGATAGGGGGAAAGGTGGTTAGTTTGCCTTTGGAAGGGGGACATTGGGGATCCACAAAAGAAGGGGGAGGTGGGGGGATGTTGGCCTTAATGGTGATAATTTTCTGGATGAAATAATTATTAAGAGAAAGACAGAGGTCATTTGACGGGGCAGGTTTAAGCGTAGTTCTGTCCGAGAATGCCAGGTTGTGAACGATGGAGAAGATCTCCTTAGACTGGTTCTCCGCTGCTAAGATTTTGGAGGAGAAATAAGCTGTTTTGGCCTCCAGGATGCTTTTTTTGTACTGGTTAAGGATATTGATATATTCCAGTTTCAAAGTGGGGCAGTAGTTTCTCCTCCAAGCCCGCTCTGCGCGGCGAACTATTCGTTTGGTGGCTTTAAGCTCTTGGTTAAACCACCGGTTGGCGTCTTTGTCGCGTTTAGAGGTAATGCGCTTGAGCGGGGCAACGGAGTCGCAGCTGCGGGAGAGCCACTGGTCTATAGCGTCAGCCTGGGAGACGGTGGTGAGGCCCTGAAGAGGCGGGAGAGAACCAGCAAGGAGAGAGGAGAGATTCTCAAGATTGACCCGGCCCCATGATCGGACCCAGGTGTTTTTGGGTCGGGGGGGCATAGCTGGGGGAAGGATAGGAAGGAGAAATGAAATCAAATGATGGTCGGACCAGGTGCAAGGGGAGATAGATAAGGATTCCACAGGGCAGTTTAGGGACCAGATTTGGTCAAGCTGGTGACCCTTGATGTGGGTGGGGGAGTGAACATGGGGTGTGAAGTTCAGGGAGTGGAGGGTTTCGGAAAAATCCTTAGATGACAGACATTCGGCAGGATCGGAAGGCCAGAAATTAAAGTCGCCGAGGAGCAGGATGGAGGAGTTGTGGATTGCAATGGTAGCCAAGACCTCCAAAAAATCTGGGAGAAACTGCAGGGGGGACTGAGGAGGACGATAAGTAAGGAAACAGGTAAGAGGAGGGGAGGTGGATACTGTGCGAATCACCAGGAATTCGGTGGTAGCAATTGGTCTTTTCTATCTTTATTGATGATTGAGAACCCCGGGGGCACCAGCATGTCAATTATAAGGGAAGAGGATTCGTTCAGTCAGGTTTCTGTGATGAATGTGATGTCTATGTCGTGGGTGAGGATGGTTTCTGCCAGTTCTGTTGCGTGTTTGGAGGCAGATCTGCAGTTTATGAGCATGCAGTTGATCAACCCCTTATTGTTGATTTCCTTCATTATGGTAGCCATGGGGATATTAGTGAGGAGGGTTGGAGGCCTCGACATTCTCGGTGCGATGCAGTCTCTTCCAAATCCAGTGATAACCTGGATCTCGGATCTGAGGTTAGTGGCTGGAGTTGAGTCATATGATTTGGCAAGGTTAATCGCCTCATTCATGGGCATTGTGGCACTTGTTCTTTTGGGTCTCTGTGGCTGGTTCAAGAAGGGGGTTGTGTTCCAGCTGTGTTGTTGGACCTTAGGAGGGCTTGTGTGTTTATAATTGGTAGCTATGGGTGTAGAGTGTGGTCGCTGGGTAGACTCCAGAGGTGTTGTGAGGTTCACTAAGATTTTATAGATTCCCTGTATTACGCTCTCTAGCTGGTTTTCCAGCAGATCGAGTCTCTCAGTCATATTTAAAGAGGGAGGGGTGGGGAAGCTTAGGTTCAGGGTGTCCTGAGAGGGGCAGTCAGGGGAAGGAGAGAGCTTATCTCTGGTAGAGTGGTTCACTGTGTTAGTGTTGCCTCTGTTGTCTCTGGCTATAGCTGAGGGCAAGCTGTGTGGGGAGTCATGTCGTGAATCAGGCGGCGGCCTCCGGAGTGCCGGTGAGAGGAGAGAGATTGGAGTTATTGCTTGCGGGTCGGTGGTTGCGCTCAATGCTTGAAGGTGATAGTTTTGTGTGAAGAGTGTGTTGTGCGCGTCAGGGGAAATGGCGGAGTTAGGGGAAATGGCGGAAGTTGCGGAGTCAGGGGAAATGGCGGAGGAGGAGATGGTGTCGTCAGAGTGGGAAAGGTTGGTGGAGTGTGATTTGGGGTTGTTTTGAGAATTCTCCAGGGGGTCAGTCGGTTGGTGGATAGGGGGTTGTTCCAGTTGGAATAGTGTAAATGAGTGTAGGCATTGCGTAGTGTGGGGAGCATGGAGTCGACTGTGTCAAGGTTGTCATTGTTGGCTTGGATCAGGATTGTACCATTGCTGTACATGGTCGCAAAGGTGTTTCCATTGCACGTGGGGCGGTTTGGGATTGAGAAAGTCAGTTTGAAACTGAGAGGGGTGCTAGTTGTTTGGTTATGTTATGGTGGGTTCTAAGAATGGTGTTCCAACTCGCAGGGCTCTGGGAGTATAAGATGAGATTCATTTTCTGTTGGCCTGTGGAGGAACAGTGGTAAATGTAGGCAAATAGTGTTTTCTTTTCGATTTGGGTGAGAGTTTGGGGGGAAGATGATGGAGAAGGAGTTAGGGCCATGGGGTTTCAGGCAATGCGGTGTAGGGGAGCGGAGGTAGGTTAGATTGGTCGGTGTCATCTTGTCTCTGTAACAAGGGTGGATTACCATCCAGATCTCTCCCCAGTCTGCTGGTCGTAAAGAGGAAGAACTAGGATGGTGGCTGGGACAAGTTTCATGGGTCAGGGTTTCGTTTTTTCTTGGTGGTTTAGTGACGTTAAGAAATTTACACCTACTCTTTCAGTAAGCCTCGCTCAGCAACGTTGCACCAGCGAGAGTCTACTGGTCTCATTGGGAGAGGAATTTCTTTAGTCCACTGATCTCAATTGTGAGGGGAATTTCTCTCTGCTCCAACACTTCAATTGTCCTGCGGGTCCCTGAGGAGAGTTTGCGTCGTGTATCCACTTTGCATTGTGGGCCAGTGGCCGCCGAGAAGAGGTGTAGGGCGAAGGGGGGGGGGGGGGCAACTGGGATTTACACTAAACAGAGATCCCTCAGTCCTGGTGTCTGATCCTAGAGCTCTTTCCCCATTAGCTGTCAGCCATTGCGTTTTCTGTGATAAAAACTACTCTTGTAATGGAGTTAGTGTGGGGCTGAACCTCTCTCTTCTCCTGTCTATCAGGATTCAAGTGGAGCTGGGACGTTATTTCTTCATCATTTTTTCATCTAGTGGCACATGAGGCAACATACACACAAAACAGCCAATAGAAAACAGTGAGAATCACTCTCCTCCTTGGAGCCAAAGGACGTGCACTGTATACTAAAAAGAAGTGGTAACAATGGGTAAGCAGATAGCTGCACTATTACGCCAGACCTAAAAGGAGAGGCCCTCGATGGAGGTGACTATTTGCTGCTGAAATATATTGCAAAACTATGAACCAAGAAATGGTGGTATAAATTGATACTGTTGTTTATAGGGAACTATTAATAATGCACTAATCTGGAATAAGTATTTTAGCGAACTTGAATACCAAGAGAAAGGCACTTTCCATTTCACAGATTCAGCTTTCCCAGCTATCGGTCTGTGACTTTCCAAAGGGTTACTAACTGGTGCACTTAACGTCGAAGGCTCAGTCCTAACGGTTTTTAGCTGTCACGCATATTTAGCACCTCAGCAGCCTTGATCGAGGCACCTTGATGGAGGCACTTGCTTTCAGCGCTACAAAAGCACAGCAGTAGCGGCCCGTCCCCAGCGTAAGTGGGAGGATGGGCCGAGCTGGAGGAGGGAGGTGGGGAAGAGAGAGGTGGGGAGGGTTCAGGGACAAAAAATAAAAATAAAACAAAATAAACGTACCTTTACGCCGCTGCTGCCGCTGTCTTCCACTCATCGGCTCTTCCTGCTTCTGGCCCTGGGCATAGGTTCCCAGCCTGCCCTGCAGCCAATCCTGAAGCTACTCTTGCATGAGAGCAACTTCAGGGTTGGCCAGACTAGGAGTCTGTGCCTGCTCTCTCCAGCCCATTCAATGCAGCTGAGGCTGGAGAGAGCTTCACTGCGCATGAGGGGTTTGGCCAGACTGAGACGGCCGGCCAAACAACTCATGTGCAGTGAAGAGAGTGCCCACCACTCCCGCAACAGTAGTGTCATCCCCTGGACCTGCCCCGAAGGCTCGTCAGAGTCCTGGGGGTGGATCCAAGGCATTACAATAAAACGATAAAATGGATTTAAAACCCAGTTTATTATCTTTTTATTTGCTGTTGGGGGGGGCAGGGGGGTGGCGCTCCTCTGCTCTAATGGAGTGGCCGCAGGAGTACAGAAAGCGAGCGTTTCTGCTTTATATTTATGAAGTGTCCCAGGCAATGTGAGCTAGGACCAGAGGGGTGACTTTGGTTGCCATGACAAACTGATCTGGGCCCGGCTACTTTCATTGTATAGCTTTGTGGTGTCAAAGGCAAGCTTCTTTGAGTGGCATCAGATCCAGTTTAAGGATTTCTGACGCCACTGAAAATGATAAAGAATAATTTAGTCTACAATAATTACAGAATTAAAGGTTGGGCTAGTCATAGCATGATCAAAAGTGGACTTATGTCTAATTTGACATTTCCCTGTGGCCTTCAAACTCAGTCTCACAAGCTATGGAGTCAAGTTCAAGTTCAAAAACTTTATTCAAATGCCAAATGTATCCATCAAAGTGCAAAAGCTAGCGAGACCACAAAACTAGGCAGCATTTCTCTTTTGAGGTCACCAGACATACTGGCCAAGTCTGTGCAAAGCAGCCATCAACCACCGGAGGCTTTTGTAGTAGTTCTAGTGTTTTATTCCAGAAACATGGTCACGTTGTCTTTGAAGGCCCACATCCTGCCCTGTGAGCAGCATACAGCTCTCAGAGTGCAAGCTATGCAGGTGTGAGCCGCGAAGCCCACAGCAAGTTGCTATGTGTACCACTCAGGCCTCTGAGTCGGGCGTAGTCTGACAGAGCAGTCACACTTGAAGCAGTCCAGCCGGTGTACCCAGACTTCAGTTGGGACTGTGAACTGAGAAGGCAATTAAAGTTTCTCACAGTGCCTATTGGTGGCTCATTAAGGCGTTCATATGCTCATCCAATCATTGGCCTCTCTAACCAGCACAAAGTACCTTCCCTTAAGGTACTTTTAAATTATTTTGTCAGCATTTACATGGATTTCATGTTTCACTTCATCTTGCATCCCTTAAGAGTATACGCTTTTCCTAGATGTTTCCTTTCTGTAGGTTCGTTTTTCGTATATCATGGGAATGTTGTAAACTGCTTAAAGTTTCATGAGTTGCCTCCAGGTGGTCGGGTGAGTTCTGGTTGTGGGTGGGTGTTCTTGTTGGGACAGGCTTGAGAGGTCAGCAGCTGATTGTATGTCAGAATATCAAAGACAACATTTTTTTATCATGAGGGTAAGTCGATATAGGTATGTGTAGATTTACAATCCTTAACTCCATATCTACATCAGAGGCAGCTGACATCTACTGGGAATTGGGAGGAGGGTGGACGCAAGCACGCAAAATTAAATTAAAAAGGCTTCCAGAATGACGCTCTCGGCTCCGGTGCTCTTCTTTCTCCGACACCCGCAGGTGCTGGATGCTGCAGCTCCCTTAACCAATCGAGGCGCTGCTCTGATACTGTGAGAGGAGCGTCTGGATTGGAGGGAGCTTCCTCGCTAGGCGCCCCACAGAACCCTGGAGGCCTGCACTTACTCTGCACCATCAAGAATAGTAAACCTATGCTTACCTCTGTTTTAATTACCTTCGTAATATTTTTGTGCTCTGTATTTAAGTCTCAATATTTTTGTCCCATGAGATTTTGTAATTTAAATTCTGGTGGATTACCCTGTGGCCCCAGCAGGGAACCAGTGCAATGGAGTCGGGCATGTATGGTAATGCGCTGGCACGCAGTTATTACACTGTGCCCCCTTTTACAGTAACGCTTTTACCATACGTGCCCGACTCCATAGCACTGGTTCCCCGCTGCGGCTGCTGGGACGCTGTGATTACATCACGTCCCTTTTCGCAGTTTTTCCTCAGTTTCCTGTGGGCCATCAGGACGCCGCTCATGGTCTGCGTCTTTTAGTATATAGCTCATACAGAGTATAGGGTAGCCATGTGCTCAAAAGGGGAAAAGACTGTGACAAGTGAGGGCACAGCAGGTGTTTGGACGAGAACCCCCACTCACCCGAAAGTGACATGCTTCATCATTGGGTTCCTCCACACACTGGGACCGCAATGTACCCAGTGTGGGCTACACCGTCCCCGCAGGAAAGGAGCAGCAGTGTTTAAAGGAGCACGTCGGTGTTTCAAAACCTCTTTGGTGAAAGTGAGGGGCATAGTGCAACAAAACGTGTATTAAAACTACCTCAATAGGAGCAACCAACTATATTATTATGTCCTAAAGAAGAGAAGTTAAAAGCAATGTGAAACAGGGTTATGGATGTACACCCTGTGTTGTGGTCAACATGTTTCTGCCTTAATGACATGAGATGTTCTAGGCATTCTTCAGGACCATGATGTTCAGTCACGCTGCTATAAGAATGTGTATAAATAATAATACTAAATATCCGGGCCCATACTCTTGACCAACCGTGCACACTGGCAACAATTCGTTGGGTGCTTGGTGTTTATGTATGTGACTGTTGTTGTACCTCTTGTTAGAGGAATCTGTGTGTGGAGAGACTCTGTGGATGGTAGAGTCGGACCGCAATACATTGTTCATAGGTAAGGTTACCATGAACTCACTATGACATAAGGATGCACTTGAATTTGGTGGTGGCTCACACTGGTGCTTGACACACTATTTACGATTTAAATATGTGTTTTTTTTTTTTCAGGGCTACCTGACCTACCCAACAAATTGTTGCCACTGTGCACGGTTGGTTGAGAGTATGAGCCCTGTATCTATCTGCGTGCTCTCTTCAAGCCGCTGCTGCTGCATCTCTAGGCGTTTTGATTCTGTCAATGCATTAATATGTTTCTGTACTGGATGTTCTAAAAAACAGTCATTTTGTCCTTTCAAGACTTCAACTTGGGAAAGGAGGAAAATAACTGCATTGTCTGCATATATTAAGATGCTGCAGCTTAACTGACAATTAATTCACCGAACGTTTTGAGGCTCTGTCAATGCTCTAGGGACCCACTTGAAAGAAGTGACACAGAGAGAGAGAGAGAGAGAGAGATGGCAGGAAAGGCCACAAGCTCATCCAAACCCTCTATTATCATACTGCTGTATCTTACATTCCCAAATTGTGATTATTAACAAGTGACCACAGTAAAGCCTTTACAAAACAAACAAGCATTGGTAATGGCAATAGGTCTGGCTTAAAAAATGAAAGTGTTGTTTCTGTCGCTGATGAATTTTGACTCTTGTCATTACATGTGTAATCTGTCTCATCTTCTCATCTTTGCTCAATTAGCCATTCGTCTGCCCATATATCATCCTTGTATTCACACACATGCACAACCACATTAAAACCCACATACAAGCTCAACAACATATGCAAGATAAATTAAAACAAGAATGTAGAAAAAAGCAACATGTTTTCTCCTAAACATGGCAGGCATATGCTCGCAATAACAAATCAAATTTAACACGGCAGCGGGTGGCCATCTTATAATGGTACTATAGATAAAGCATCATTGTTTTTAAGTTCCACCAATAGCCATCATGTTTGGAACCATTGTATTTTCCATTTTAGAATGGTAAAACAGTGATACAGTATGAACAATACAATTTCTTGATGGCTGCCTGATTTAGAGGCAGTGGCTATTCATGATGCGGCACACGGAAGGGGAAATGTGTGGCAAGCAAGCGACCTGTTGGCAAAGTCTGGGGAGCTGTAGCATGCTCTAAAAAGTGAAAATAAAAAGGGAAGAAAAGAAATTAAAAAGAGAAAATGGAAAACGAAAGGACTGGAACACCAGCCCTGGCACTGAAGCACACTCATTTTCAGGTGGATGTGCACATGATGGACATGTGATCGAGCAAACGCCGTCATTCACAGGGCAAGAAAAGCAATGGCTCAAGTGGTATATGGGTGAGTAACTGCATATGTGTAAGGCAGTATATGTGAGTGTTGGAGTATATAAGTGACTGTATGTGAGAGTGAGTGATTGTGAGAGTGGCTGTATGGATGAGTGTGTGCTTGCGTTAGGGATTGTATAAGAGTAAGTATGTGTTCGTATTTGTATGAATAAGTGAGGTGGTGTGTGTATAACTGTATATGTGAGTAAATGGCAGTGTGATTGACTCTGGGTGAGTGACTAGGTATGTGAGTAACTCTATGGGTGAGTGGCAGTGTGTGAGTCTCTGTATGGGTATATGAATGCATGTATCAGTGACTATTGGTGAGTGACTGCATGTATGAGTGGCTGTATGGGTGAGTGAGTGGATGTGTGTGTATGCCTATGAATCAGTAAGTGGGTTTATATTAACTGGTATTGGTGTGGCTATAGTTTCGAGAATTGTAGTCTGTATTTTAGAGTGGGTGTATGAAAGAATTTATTAGGGTGTGAGTAGGTTGATCAGAGATTATGTGGATGATGTCTTTGTCATTTGAGATATCATCAGTGATGTCACTGATCATGTCATGAGTGATGTAATATGTGACGTCATCAGCAGTGCATTGTGGGGCGAGAGTTATAGTTAGCTCAGTTAACTATAACGGCTGAAATTCTCTGGTTTTGTACGGGTGAAATGTCAGCCTAACTATAACCTCTCTGTAACCTTTGTTTTTTTCCGTGAATGTCTAAGGTTTTTTAAATGCTAATTTCTAACTATAACGTCCCTGAAACCTGTGCTTTTTTTCAGTGAATTTCTAAGGTTTTTTACATGCTAATTTCCAGGGCTGGCTTTAGTGCTGGTGGCGCCCTGTGCGACAATGTTTGTTGACACCCCCCAATAACCACTCCTTAATGGATTCCCTCACTACCACCCTTTAACATTGCCCCTCAAGTCTCCATAACCACTCTCTCTCAGACGTGTTTAATCTGTTTTATACCGCCGTTGCCACTCATATTAGTGTAGGGTGTCTGCTTACTTTACATCACCCATACTATACAGAGCCAATCAATCATAGGTGTGTAGATTAGTGTATTGAAAATGTTACATAAGGAATAGGATTACAAGGTACAGGTGAAACATAATCCATTCTGGTAGACAGTATAGTCTAATAGTGCTTGGTCTGGAGAAGCACAAACTCTTAACTTGAAAGTTAACACCATGGTTGGGGGCTCTTTTTAATAATCAATATTGATTTCTATCCAAATGAATCCTTTTTCCAACATTAGGATAATGAAAGACGGGATAAAATCATAACGCTCTAATCTATGCCTTGCAGTTTGTATGCAGCTCTTTTGTGACAGTTAATAGCTCACTGTTCTATGTTAAGATTATCATTTATAAACTGCTAGTCACAAAAGGATCTCTCTGGAAAAAAAGAGTAACCCACTAACCTATTTGTATTATATGTGCTTTGTGATCTGAATGGTACACGTTCTTTGCAGCAGGCATATCAACCCTCTGCACTACCTTACTTCGAGTCAAAACTTACACTAGACAAACCTCCGATCTCTCGAAGAAGAAGAACATTAATCACCAGAGTTATCTTGACATTTATCTTGTTGCCTGTACATTTCTGGAGGACAGGAATCAGCAGGAGGTGCTTTTAAAACCACACAATACTTCCAAATACGACGCCCACCCAAAGACAGCGCCCGGTGCATTCGCACCGCACTAGAGCTGCACCCTGCTAATTTCTGAGCTGCACCCTGCTAATTTCTAACTATAACGTCCCTGAAACCTGTGGTTTTTTCATTGAATTTCTAAGGTTTTTTACGTGCTAATTTCTAACTGTAACGACCATCAGCAATCCCACTGTTTGCGTATTACTGGAGGTAACAGGAGGCCTAGCCTTAGGTGGCCTAGTTGGCCCCTAAGGACCCTCACCATCGAAGGCGACTTCATTCCCCAACCAAGAGAGCGTCAGGAGGTGTGTTTCAGAGTAGTGGAGAAAGGGGCGGGGCCTCTGGCGAGTTGCCACCTTCCTTTTTTAATTTTATGAAGGGGGGCTGTGTGGCCTCCCTTTCTTTGACCATTTTGGGCCCAGAGGACCCCATCTCCGGGCCCAGCCATTTTAAAATAATTTTTATTTATTGTTTTTCAAGGGCCAGGCTATTTGTTTTTTAATTTTTAATTTTGTGCTTTTAAGGGAGGGGGCTGCGCAGCCCCCTCCCCAGGCTGATTTCAGCCCGGGGACCCTATCCCCCGGGGCATGTCCATCTGTTTGGGGACCGTGGGGGAGCATAAAGCCCCCAAGGTCCCAGCCATTGCTTTTTACTGTCAGGGAGCTGCTGACATGCAGCTCCCTGGGGTAAAAATCTAAGTGCTCCACTTTGAACAAGTGAGAGCAAAATGCTCTCACTTGTTCAAAGTGGAGCACTTGTTTGCTATGGGATGGCGGGAACAGTGCTCCAGCCATCCCATAGCAAACCGCAATGTCCCAGGGGTGGGCACTCCGGGACATTGCTGGAGCTGGTCCTGGGAGGGTGGCGGTCCCCGGGGCCCTATATGGCTCCACGTGGGGGTCGCGCAGCCCCCCTCCAACAATATTAAAGCCCTGGGGCTGTATGGGGGGGCTCGAGCCCCCCACACTTTCGTAATATAGCCCTGGGGAGCCCCCCCACAGATTTATTCAATGTAGCCCCAGGGAGGTGGTGGTCCCCCGGGGCTCCGTGGGGGGGCTGGACCCCCACGCCTTTTTTTTTTTAAATCAAGCCCCGGGGACGTGGCAGTGCGGTGGGCTGGTGTGGCCCCCCGCAATTAATGAACATAGCCCCAGGGAGGTGGCGGTCCCCGGGGCTGCAGGCCCCCAGATATATTTAGATCATTGCCCCAGGGACCTGGCCCACCTGGAGTCCTAGTTAAATAAAGCGTGGGAGCCTAGGGAGTCATGGTGTTTCTACTTGCCCCTTTTTCTTGATTTTTAACGGGTTTTTTTAACCTTTTTTCTTGTGACTCAGTTCAACAGAGTCATAAGATGGCTGCCAACACTTCCTGGTTTGAAGTGTTGGCAGCCAATCAGATCTCAGGCACGAGATCAGGAGGGTTCGGAGATCCTCGGCACCCATATTTGGATATCTGAGAAATATTTAAATTTCTCAGGAACTACTGAACGGATTTACACCATTTAACAAAAAAGAGTGCTTTCTGAACCAAGAGCTACCTTTCAATGAAATTTGGTGTAATTCCGTTCAGCAGTTCGGGCTGTAGACATGTCTAGATTTTCATATGAAAATTAACTTAGAGAAAATGTGTTTTGGGACCCCCCCTTTTTCTCTGCCCCCGCTTGACGAATCACCCCAAAATATTCAACACAACAGCTGACCAGACTGCCCCATTAGTTTTGAAAATTGTGCGAAGATTCATCAAACGACGCCAAAGATATTGGCAAAAGAAAAAATGTTTTTTGAATAGAAACAAGGTCCTAACTATAACTACCTACTGGCGACCACTAGTAGGTGATATATATATATATATATACATATACTGTATTTTTAATGTTTTTATTACAAGACTGTGACAGATAATAAGTTTGTCAGATCTTTTGGAAAGATACTAGCAAGAAGTATTATAGGGCAAATCTTCCACCCCTATGGTTTGTCAAAGGGAGTAATAAACACCAAAATCATGGCCTAACAGATAACCTTTGAGATTTATTGTAACAAAATACCTGCTTCTCGGCTTGCGTCGGATGGGATGCAATCGAAGGAGGAAATTCCATAATAGATCAGCAAATATATTAGATATACTTTTATTTACAAATGGCCCCTTTCCCAGGTATACGCTCCCCTCTCAGCACCTTTTCCAGTCAAGTACTAAGCAAAACACTGTGGTTGAGACAGATATGGGAAGGAGACAACACAATATCTATGACAAGGCAGACTTAGATTGAAAGTAACTAACATCACCGGTTAGTAACTGGCCCAAAATCTTCATTTGTAAACTGATTGCAATAGATGGATGTCTGATGTGCTTCATTATTTTATATTATCTCTACATTTGCGACCAGAGTGTTTCATACATAACATAATTCACATTGTGAGCAGACTTGAGTTCACAGTTGGATGTGAGATTTTAGCTAAAAAGAAAAAATAAACATTTTGAAAAGCAAAAACCAATGCACGAATAATTTTGGCTAAACCTTCTCTTCAGATTTCCACAAAGAAGGAAGGCAGGGCAAGGGAGAGGGTGTATGAAGAGGACAGCCTCCTTCAGTCAGTTGCAGTAAATCCAGTGAGGTAGCACGGCTAGCACATTCAAGAGGTTCCATATCACCATGTTACTCAAAATATGAGGCAACAGAAGAAATGGAAGATAAATTCGTAAACGAGGTTGTGCTTGAACAATAGAGCAGAGCACAAAACGACAATAATTCGCAAGTGTGACGAAAGAAGAAAGCTACAGAGGGAGACACAAGTCAAAATCAGGAATCAAATTTAGGGGCGAAATGGGGAAATGCCAATAAGAAAATCAAGTATAAAGGCATTACCTAAAAATAAATTGTTTAAATGAAACAAGTACAACCAAATGACTTGAGACACATAAATACATCACCAAATTAACACAATGAACTCGTCCTTGAGACTTTTAAGTGACAGGGTTGGAAGGATTGGGCCAGAAATATACGACCAACAACCTCCAACAGATAGATCACGTGTCAAAGCCGCCTGTGTGTAAACGTATGTTGCACAAAGACATAATCAAGTGGGATGTCCAGACATGTTTATATATTTGTCTAGCGATATCAGAACTCGATAAGTACCCAGTTCCCCACCAAATAAACGAGTACTACAGCGTTGGGTCTGCTCGTCACAAGCCGCTGCAACATTGTGCTCATGGCAGAATGAAAGGACTTCAGCTCTGGAATCCATCTCTGTGACATCTGGCCACGCCTGTTTTGTGTGGCTGCCTGCACTCTGTTGTTCAGTCCGCCTTTGTTGCAGCCATTCAGCTGGATCAAATAACCTTTTGTAAAAGCAGAAGTAGTCTTGGATATTTAACATGCCACAAGGTAAACAAAGGTTTACATTCAGAACTTGAAGCAAATGCTAAGATAGCATTTCCTCTTCTGGAACAGAGATTTAGAAGAACCTGCAGAAATTAAAGGGGGTTCATTAAAAACGATCAGGATGAGTTTCCCCTTCTCAATCTTCCCATCTGCAGGAAGGGTCTTGTTTTGGTAGAGAGGGCCAGGCAGCTTCATGTGGGGCTGCCAGTGGTTCACCAGTGGACATTTGTCGTTTGCACTGGCAGAGCAGTGCTACATACATTGTATGAATATTGTTGTTTTATATCCCAAGTCTGAGGGCAGTCATGGTATTGGACATTCAGAAAGTTTTAGCAGCAAACTCTGCCCGCTCTTCTGTTTGGAGCAGCTAGCTGGGTGTGTGGTAAGGTTTGGTGCACATACCCAGGAAAGGTGCTTTATGGGCACAGTTGTGCGTAATGGTCACTGCCAGCACACAACGCTGTTGTAGGGCAAGCACACGATTCAGGTTGCTGGGCTGGTACTAATTCCAGCTGTACATCCCTCCCTTCGGCTACCCTCTATACCTGGGCACCATTTCAGGCTTCTTGGCAGACCTCTGCTACATGTGAAGCAAAGACTGGCTGCCTCGTCCGTGTCTAGAGGGTCAACTTGTCCACTAGTGCACTCTGGCCATGGGATTGTGCAGTGACCCTGTACAGCAGGAAGTCATCTCCACACTTAAGCCACTCCCCTTTACACACCCTGTGGCCTTTGACAACCCAGTGCACTGTCGCTCTGGAGTCAGATGTGGTCAGGGCCGGACTGGCCGTAGCGGGCACCGGGCAATCCCCCGGTGCGCCGCACGGGTGGGGGCCGGTTTTGGGATCCTGGGGGCCGTTTTTGTTACCGGGCAGTTTAGCATAGCTGCAAAATCGGCCCTTTAACAAAATCGCCCGAAAACCGGCCCTGGCAAAGAGCTCGGAGGCACCCCCAAACCCGGGGGTGCCGGCCGAGCACTTTGCCAGGGCCGGTTTTGGTTCCCAGTCCGGCCCTGGATGTGGAGCAGTGGGGTCATACAAAATAATGGGCCCCCCTGCAGAATGTGATGGTGACCCCCAAGTCTCCCATAACTCACATATATTCCTTGGCCTTGAGCTGAACAGGACCCCCTTGAAGCGATGGGTTTGGGATCCCCCTGCACCGCATGGGCAGCAGGGGCCCCTTTTACGCCCCTTAAGTGAAATCTGGGTAGTGGGGAGGAACCTCCATAAGGTATACCCACCATGAAAGGGCATGAACTCGATCTTCAGTCCCTGATTTTGGAAAAGGCGAAGACGAGCAGGATATATCGGGGGCGGCTCCTCTATTTGAGCAGAGGAGAGTAGCCCCAAAAGCCCCAGAGCTGAAAAATAATATGTTAATAAACTTTATTTATTACCATTTTATTTTTCAGCAACCTGTTCCGCACTGTCAGGACAGGGCGTAGCCAGTGCTGCCAAGTGGCATCAGCAGGGAGCTGTGCGCTTTAAAATGCGCATGTCTCTTTGGCCGGCAGTCTTGGGACGGCCAGCCAGACATGCACATCTTAGACAGCTGGGTTAGAGAAAGTGCAGGCCACCAGGTCGCTCCCTCCAATCCTGGCTCTGCTCTCATGCTGTCAGAGCAGCGCCATGATTGGGTAGTGCAATTTCCTGGTTACGGAGAAGACACCCGAGGGAGGAGGGCGTAGCACTGCAAGCAAGAAATGTAAGTTGATTTCCTTTTTTTATTTTATCTTTTGTGGCGCACCACACCACCCTTAGTACATGCCAGCCGCCACTGGGATCTATGTGATCCTAGTGCTTCCATATGCCACGACCACACTACTTGTGCCTCTGCCTTTTAAATCGTGAAAGTTGTATGAGATCTGATGGGGGCTGCTTTAGGGTTTGTATTCATTTATTGCATCAGACTTATTTAGAGGGGCCAAGCATCCTGGATTTACTAGAACAGTCCAGGTTTTTCACCATCTGTTCTGTCAAATGTAAGGACATTTATCACATCACAGTTTTCAGGGAGGGTTCACAGCACACAGAGGTTGGAAAGTTTTCATGTGTTTCAGTAAAGGATTAGGTAGTAGCTACTAGCGAAATGAAATTACGATAATACAGATTATCCTGTGTGGAAAAAAATGCATTTAATTTCCGTGAGTGCCTCATTGTGCGGGAGTGCTGTCAAGTAAGTAATTCTGTGCCCCTCGGTCGATACAAAACTGTAGTACTACCTCTTTGTTGGTGGAATGTCCAACATTTCGTTTTTTCTACTCTGCCACTAGAAATATTAGCCTACAGATGGAAGCTAACTTAAGAAACATTTTTCTGGGTTCTTCCTGTCATATATTTTGTTTCTTTTTAATGCAAGTGCCAGGCTAAGTGTTTTTGCCAATTATTTAGAAGCCAATTGAACCTTAGAAGCCCTTCAATAATTAAGCCATATGGGATCTGGGACTTTAGAGAGGGGGCTGGGAAGTCAGACTCCGCCTCACACCTGCAGCTGCAAAGAATAGGTGCAGGCATCTCCTTGAGAAAATTGGTATTTCAATCAATGGCATAACGCAATACACTTTCCAAAAGCCAGTCACACTACCTACTAAGACTGGTTGCCACCTAGGCTTCCAATAGCCGACACTTATTGAGAAGTATATGAAGTAAGCATAAGCCAGCTAAATGTTGAAGTCCTGGGTCTGCTGAATGCCTGCGGGCTAAGCCTGACGCTGTGCTCAGGCACAGTAGTCGCGAATACCAACAGTAGTAAGATGTACTGCAGTTCAGCTAGTGCCAAGACGCATCCGGGGATTCGAGCGCTCTACAAGAAAAATTAACATAACACAATATGTGGTGGAAATGGCAAAACTACTGTTCCATTCAATATGAACAGAGGATATCAGAGGGGTGCACCATAATGGCTACCATATTTCTGTTGCACCTTGAGTAATCTTGCAAGGAAGTCATTAGATGGTTTCATGGTGGCTCAAAATATTAATGCCCATTGCCACGGATGTGCCACACAACTAGACTGCACACCTAGAGGCTTCCAGAAAAGGCTTAGCACAGTCAAACATTATTTCAAGCTAACACAAAGTTAAACCTTGTGAAAGCCAAACTGAGACATTCTGGCAATGCAACACCCAAATAGTTTTTAAACATTTGTTACTGCTTTACTTAAACGACAACAAGCAGGAATAAATGTCATTGTTAGGTGCAGGTAATTGTAGAGGGCCAGTGACCACAACAAGTCATGGGGCACGGTGCAACCACGGGGAGGGATGTCATTCGCAAGGTCGTCATGCATGGTAAGGCGTAAGCATAAGTAGAACTTACGACAGCAAAGGTTAAAGAATGCTAGCCCTTGGCCTTAATATCATCTGAAAGTGGGAACAATGATGTAAAAAAAGTTGTCAAGCTGCTCTGAACAGGCCTCTGGGAACTACAGAGACTTTATTATTAATGTGGAGGTGAAATCCCATTGCAATGCCTGACAGCGTACCAGGTACACCATCTCCACACATATGCATAAAAATAAAGCCGGGCAGCACCTGCAAACCTGCAAATCAACTCAGATGTTTCAAAACATAACTCAGCATAGGTGGCATGATTAGAACTGGATACCGAGTCTGTTGACACTAAAATAGAAACACTCTCGAAAATTATAGCTGCACGCTTTCTTAGAGGAAATCACCTAATGTTAATATTTAAAATGGCATAAATGAAAAGTGAAACCAGAATCAAATATACCTGATGCACACAGGTGGGTAGTAAACCGGAACAATGGCAGCATATGTCTCTCGCGGTGCAACACAAGGTATCAAACTATATTAATGAAAATTCAATATAAAAAAATAAGAAAATTGAGCCAAGGAATTGGAAGTGTATGCTGGCTATAGCAACCCTTTTGAAACACCTACCCATTTACTAATATTGAAGACTCCGGCGTTAAGAATGTTCATATAATAACAAGAAGGAGTACTAACTTGTTGTTACTTGCAGATATGATGCAGAAATTGAGTACCAATGAATCATAACTGATATAAGTTTGTGTTTTATGTGAAACTGAGAGCATTTCCTAAAGCGTGGCCAGGAGTCGCTGTCACAGCATTTCCTATCAATGCTTTTTGCAATTTGACGCTCGGCTCCGTCAAGCACGATAGCGCCATACAGCGAACAGCTTTCTTTTTTATTTTCAAAAATAAAATCCCGGAGCGTGATTTTCTTTTTGAAAATAAAAAAGACAATACTCCCATCGTCATGGGAGCCATCTCCCATGGCAAGGACAGCATTGTATAGTTTTCACTGCCCTTACCACCAGGTTCTTCCTGGAGGTGACGGGCAGTGAAACTGACCTCTAATTCCACCCATCTTAATTAGGTGGGCAGAATTAGTGGTCAGCCTCGGAGGGCCCCTCCTCCGTCAGGCCGTAATAGGCGTTTATTCATGGCAGAGACGTGGTCTCCGCTGTGATTAAACCAAAGGTCTGGACCACAGTCTTATCCGTATGGATATTTTGCCGCCGCTGTGATGGAGTATTCATACTGCCAGGATATAAATCAGTCCCTTTGATAAGAAATTCCAAAAGGCTCTCTCATTGTCTCATTCTCTCTCTCTCTGGCAAGGCTATGAAGGATTATTTTAACACTCTGTCATGTGGCAACGCCGGAGTGTGTTTGTCACACCTTCACCGCAGTTCTAAACAGTTCAGAAGGTCTTTTTAGGATTCACTTACTGACAGAAAAAGTTCTGCTGATGTTCCATTCCAGCCAATTACAGGATGTAAGCAGATGGGATCACGTTGAAACTTTTATTGGTATTCCAACCATCAAATTTGCGGTATTCCTGGACCCTAGAAAAATTCAGCCAATGAGAACGCTCCATTTGGATTTTATTATTAGCCCAATGATATCACTCTCCGGAACCTAGCCTAAGAGCCGGGAGGGTGAATGCTCCACCAGCGTGCGTTTTGTACACCACGCCTTGACTAATAACACGGTGGTGGAGGTGAGGGGGGTGATGCATTTTTAGACCCTCACAACCTTGCCCAAGGTGTTATTTCACCCTTTTCCCCACCTTGCCAAAGGCACGGGAATGGGAACACTCAGTGCTTCTTCGCTATCCAAGCCTGACTTGCCTGGGAGTCTGGGGAGGTTCTGCCTTAACAAAAACAAAAAAACATAGCAGTGCTCACAGTTGCTGAGGACTCGCGTTCATGATAGTGAATGAGGCTCTAGGGCCAAGAAGATGCAAGCCAGCCGATAGCTTCCCCACTGTCCTGTCCAGGCCTTATTCACCCTCAAACATATGAGGGTGAAGGAGGCTCAGAACAGCGCCATCTTGCTTACCAAGGTGATCTCAGTTACTTTGTATGCACGTGAGAGCACAGCAACAGGTCGTAAAGAGTTTTTTTTTGTTTTTTAAACAAAGGAAGTATTTCTTTTCCTAAAAAAAACCCAGTATAAACAGTTTCTGGCTTTCTGCCGTTCTCAGACAACGTTAAGGTTGACGCTAGGTGAACAGTGCCTATAAAACACAAGCATTTACAATGCAATGGTCTCGGCATTGGTAAAGTCAGAGCTATTGGCATTGCTCATGACATTATTTTTGTTTATGTTTTCATAGAAGTGTAGAATGGACGGTCACAATACAAAATAGTGAGTGGGTCATAAAGACACAGACTATTAAGGAGTGAAAACTAAAGTAAGAAGAGGCGATTGTGAACCGGGATCAATGTCACGACAGTACGGAGTGGGAACTCATGACACGCGTGAGGATTGTGGGCTGGCCTCTGATCTCACAAGAGACGAATATAGAATGATCATTGACGCCAGGTGAAAATTATGGACAGGGCACTAGAGTATTGAAACATTAACGGGGACGAGTCAGTAACGTCACGAGAGATGGGTCGTGTGGGCACAGGGGTCACAAGACACAACTGGGGAATGGGAAGTTATGCAGCAAGAGGCGAGTGGAAAGTGTACTGTGATGTCATGAAAGCCGAGTGTGAGATCTGACGTTATAAACAAATCACGAGGTGTGTCTAGTCAGCCCATGTGACATGAGGTGGATGCATCAGAAACAAGAGATCGGATGAAGTAAGCACAGCCGACAGAAGCTACCAGAGACGAGTTGGGAATGTGTACTCGTTAGGCCCAGGCGGTAAATTCCGTTCCGTTCGCGGAATTTGCGGAATTTGGGTAATTTCGCGTTCCGCGGAGAACGCGAAAATTCCGATTTCCGCGACTTCGCGAAATTTTTGCTTGTTCGCGTTCTCAACATGCGTGTTCGCGAGATTTTTCTCCCCGAACACGCAAACAGCGATCGTGAACAGGAAAAAAGCATCGCGAACAAGCAATTCTGCGTGTTCGCGGAATTTCTGCGTGTTCGCGGAGATTTTTTACCGTTTCGCGGAGATTTGCGTAAGGCGATTACGCAAATTCCGCCCACCCCTAGTACTCGTGCCACAACAGACAGGCCAATATCACACTGATGTAGTCTGTGTGTGGATGTTCCGACCCAAGAACTGAGATTTCCACCATGGTTATAGTCACTTATTGGAGTGGAAAATTGAGCATTGCAGCCCTAATCCTTACCAGAAACAGCGTACTCTCGTTGCCACAAAAAAAAAAAAAACACCCCTATCTGCCTCTGACCTAGGAGATGTCTAGCTGTTTACCTAATAAGGTCTTATTCTGCGCTAGAGGCAGTGGTGACCAGCAAGACAGTTATTTCTCTATTCATATCGGAAAAACCTAATTTGATTCACACAAAAATGCTACCCTCCGATGCTTAGATCTAAGTTTTGGTACTCAAAACCATCGAGAGCAAAGTAGAAAAACGTATGCTTTTATGCGGTTCTGTGTAACATAAATAACCCTGCCCAAAAAGCAACGCTTTAAATGGGCAGGACTGAAAGAATGATGGATCAGAATGGGGCAAAAACATTAAAAAAAACTCTACTTTGCTTCGTCAAATGCCCCTAGCCCCGCCTACGTGCCACACCTCTATTTTATAGAGTACTTGCACTTACTTTTGCCCATTCAAAGCACTGGTGGCACCCCTTTTCGACTTAAGACATACTAGGGCCGAATGCGCTGTTTAGCCAACAATGTATCTGCATCGCTGCGTCAGAGTCACTGCCCGCTTTGCAGTATCTGACATGTGGCTGGCTGTGAACCTACCCTATCATCTTTCAATGGTACAGTCGTATTGAGAAATCTCCCCAAACCTTTAATGGCACATCCCCAACATAACAACAGTTTGCTTCAGAAATATAAGTTGTAGAGTAATTGGCCTGCAGAGAAATCTGCCTCATTGTAAGCAGAGCTTACAAGGCGATAAATATCCCCATTTGCATCGGGGTGTAAACTAAGGCATTTCCGACACTGACTAATCCCTAAAACATGTCCTACACAAAGGTTTGGTCTTTTATGAATGGCGCGTGACTTACTGACACGACCATAAGTGCCTGTCTGGAGCACAGCTTGTGAGGAAACTCCTCAGTTTAGCAATTGGCTGAACCTGGAGCGTCACTGCCGCAGACTAAACCACAGCTAGCCAATAGGAAACAGCTACACGTTTCCCGTGGTACAATGCGCATCTGGGGCTCACTAGCCAATCGCTGCTTAACCCCTGTTCCCAGACTCCATCTTCTTGGAGATGCTGCATCCTTTCCAGGCTACGCACGTCAGAGACGTAAGCCTGGCCTCGCCTGACTTGCGTCGCCACGCACGGTCTGTGTATGTTGCTGTTAATACGAAACCCGGCTAAAAATACTGCAGCAACAAGTTGCTATTGAGGACGAAGAGCTGGAGCGATGTTAATGGAGATGCTGCTGCTATGGATTCCCATTTCCGATTGTATTAAAAATCATAAAGCTTCTCCCCGCCCCTGTAGTCAGTAGAAGCGAAGAACATCGCAGCAAGATGACTCGCACAGGGAAAACACAGAGGCCGGCTACAGAAACAATTTCCATCTTCGGGGCAGGTGGGAATGAACAATAACAATTTAAAAACAAGGCAGAGCAAAAGGCACACCGCCGCCTTTCTCCGAGGCAGAGCAGAAATGCCTCGGAGAAACGCAGCGTCCATTTCGGATTCGGGGGCGTGTTTTGATGTTATCTCCTCCAGCCATTGGCTGGAGGAGAGAATGAGACTTTCTGCACAAAACACGCCCCCCGATCTGAAAAGGACGGGGCATGATCGGAGTGACGGGACCTCTTCTCCAATGGCTGGCCAGCATTGAAGAGGCCAGCCAATGGAGAACAGGGGAGAAGAGGGGCGGGTTCAAGCCCCTCTTCTCCAAGTCATTAAATCTCTCGACTTCCGGTTCTGCCTTCGGCAGACCGGATGGTCCCGAGACCTAAAAAACAGTGGCAGAGTCAATAGGTCTCACCTTTGGGACGTTCTGGCTTTGCCAATGGAGTTAGGCCTTTTTGAGCAGCATTCTGAATGCTGTGCAGCTTGGATAAAGAATCTAAAAAAAATATACTTTTGACATGGACATGGTGTGTCATTTTGTAGGCGCGCGCATCACGCATCTAAGCGCCTACAAAATGACACAAGCTCTTTTTTTTATTCTTGGTTACGGATCCGAGATGGAGTCGTAACTAAAAAGACCAAGCATTTGAAATGCAATAGGTTTCGCATTTGCGAGAGTTTAAGCTATTGGCATTGTAAATGACAATGCCTTTTATTTATCTGTTTTGCTAATTAACACATAAATAAAAGGCATTGTCATTTACAAAGCCATTAGCTCAAACTCTTGCAAAGGCAAGACCTATTCAAAGAGGAGGCCGCCATTGTCCCGGGCTGCTGGGAAAGTGAAAGCACGCATGGCGTGCTGAATGCTGCAGGAAAGCATGTCGTGCCTGTAGTAGGAGAAACTCCTTAAAGAAAATAGTGCTTACAGACTAAGAAGAAGTAATGAGTATCAACCGAAGTAAAAGGGCCAGTCCTCTTGGGAGGTTATAAATGAAGACTAGGCGGTACTAAGGAGGGACTAACAAGCTTATTAGCAAATCAGAAGCCAGCATTACGAAGGACAATGACACAAGTCAATGACAAATATGGGCGGAGAGTGGGCGGGGCTTCTATTCCATACTTCAATTCAGCATGCGGCAGAGCAGCGTGTGCGCTATCAAGGCTCGACCTAAAAAAATGCCGGGAGAGGCACGGAAGTAAAACAAAGGTCGCAGGAGGGTGGGGAAGCAAAACAGGAGACGTGGGCGGAGGGGAAGTAACATAGGAGACGGAAACAACACATGGGTGGGGGGCAGAGAAGCACAAGGCAAGACAAAGTAAGATGGGCGAGTACAGAAGCACATGGAGAGACAGAGCAACACAGAGAAAATAGAACACAGATGTACACAGCAAGACAGAGCAATGCAGAGATGGGGAATGCAACACAGAGGACGGAAAGAACATCGGGAGGGCATAGAAGCACACAGTGAGACAGAGCAACATGGTGACCAAGGGGTTGAGGATTAACATAAAAGCACACAGTGAGACAGAACAACATATAAACTGGGGATGGGAGTAGAGAAGCACGAAGTGAGATGGAGCAACACGGAGATGGGGTATAGAAGTACACGGTGAGACAAAGCAACACTGAAAGACGAAGCAACACGGAGACAGGAGCGGGGCAGGGATGCATATGGAACATGGAGAAACAGAACAACATGGAGATGGTGGCGGAGAAGCACACAAGGAAGACAGCTGGAAAACACATGCACTCTCATAAAGTACTTAGCTAATAGAGGAAATAGAGCAATTAAGGTAGCATGTCCAAGATCCAGAAAACCCAGCTCATGGACCAAAAGCTTCATCAAAGTAAACTAACTAGAATTAGAAGCGGTTTGTCAACTTTTCAAAAATCATCAAAAATATATGGCTGCAACACCGCAAATACATTAAAAGTACTTGCTCTAAGGCAGGTTATGGAACAGAACCTCATTTGGAGGAAGGATGTTGTCAGACCCCATTCAGGAGGCCAAGGGGCAGGCAGGGCCTACTGAGCCAGAACCGTGTGGTATGAGGCCTGTTACCACTGCTGTCCCGGGTCCTGTCTAACCATGACTCTGCATACTGAGCCATGCGCAGCACTTTTCGCACTTGACTCTCAGTGGAAGCGAGGGGGAGTTGTCACAGGCTTCTCAAGGAGGTTAGTATAGATGTACTGAGGCTCAGTGATCAACACCCTTCCCCTCCCCCCCAGCAGAGCAATAAGATCAATGTTGAGCCCAGTGCTTATCTTTGTATAAAAGACAAGTACTTCACTATAGAGAAAACAGAGAATTTTACTACACATACAATAATGCAAGGATACACGATTTACAGGTGTGAGCCTTCAGGCTTCCATGGGCCTTTTCTACCTACCACGGAGGGGCAACAGCAGACCGCATTCAACCCTCCAGCACAGTAGGACCTCAATGGCAGCAGGAGGCCTCTAGGCGGAACACAGCAGTCTACGAGAGAACTGTGCAGGAGCCGGTCAAGTGGCAGGAGCAGAGCCTTCTGCCAGAGGCCCTCTTTTGTGTGGCTGGTGGTAGATCTCTGCACATGGCACTGCTTCCTCCAGCATGCCAGTGAATAATGGGTGCTTCTTTTTGTGTGCAACAACAACACCGCCGCAGGTCATTGTTCTTTGGTGTGGCGGTAGTTGGGCACTACCTTTGGCACATGGTGCCTTGAGGTGATTACCTTGATTCTTCACAAGGCACCCCAGAACACTTCTCAATTCACTTGGTCTTCAGGACTAGTCCCGACCCAATAGCACACTTTTACAGTGCTACGGTCACACAGTCCACTTGTCGAGCACTTGGGCCACCGGCAGGTGCTTATTTCCTGCTTCGGTTGTGCTTACCACTTGGGCACATAGCTTCAAGTACAGTGGTAGCTAAACACCTAGAAAGAACACACTGTTGGGCCTAGCAATACGATAAATCCTTCGGTGCAGCTGCTCAGCAAGACCCCGTCAGACGGACCCTAGGCCAAGGTCCATTATGTCAGTCCCTTCCACGGCAGTCTGTGCTCCTTCAGCAGGGTTGTCCTTCAGTCACAGAGAGGATGTATTGGTACTGAGGACAGCCAAGTAATTCTTCCTTTGGATCAGACTCCTGGCAATGTAACCTCACCTGTGGGGAGTTATTTATGGTTGCAACACCAAACCTTGGCTCTCTCGTAATCCGGAGTACTTTGCAGAGTACCCCCTCATTGGGAGAATA
The DNA here is from genome assembly GCF_964204655.1 of Triturus cristatus. Lineage (NCBI taxonomy): Eukaryota > Metazoa > Chordata > Amphibia > Caudata > Salamandridae > Triturus > Triturus cristatus. The sequence goes on from NC_140585.1 coordinate 263,410,365, forward strand.
GAACAAAACAGCGAACACTGATAGTCTTGGGCAATTTTGCAGGGAAAGAATGAGTATTTCAGAAATGCTTCCTTGGAACCAGTTTTGGTCAGTTTACCCTTTATGTGTCCTGGCCATGCTACCTTCCAGACCTGTTTTGTGGCTGCAATGATGTTCTGCCTACCAGGAGAGTTTCTAGGTGGAGTGCCACCACAGAAGAACAAAATGGGGAGAGCAGGCTGCAAATATGACCCCTTCCTTACAGAAATCAGAAAAGCGAGACAAGAATCTGTGGTCCTTCAAAAGACTCCTCTCCCTAACAACAGATACTGCCAGCCTCACCCGGTAACTCCTACCATCTGCCTAACAGCAGCTGCAGTCAGTCATTTACAACTTGATGTATGAGGATGGGCCCAGACACTGCTTAAGAAAGGCTATTGCCTCTTTCCTCAGTATAGCATCGAGTGTTCCCCCCTACCGACTATGAGATGCCAGCAATACACTGGTTTGCGGTCTGGGGAAAGCAACCTCTCCTCCAACTTGTGATCTGATCCAGGATGTGGGCTTCCAAAATGGAAACATACAGGCCTGCATCACTTGTCAACGCCACACTATCATTCCTAGAACACACTCACATGTACACCACATGGGATGTTGTCATTGAGGATTCCGAGTTCATTATGAGCAGAGGAACTTTGGATAATTGGACAGATAATCGTGCATTCATGTCTCACAGGTAAAAAGTACCCAACAAAGAAAAGCGAGCATGCTAATATACTTTGTTTGTCTGCCTGCTTGAGATGTCCTTCACACGTCCGTGTGAAAAAAACACTTTTCGCTTTTCTTAAAAGACCCCTCACCCACTAACAAAGTCGATTACCTGCTTCATCATTGGGGTCCCATCCAAGATACCTAGTAATGTAATGTAAAGTAAATAATTTATAAAGTGCGCGATCACCGAAGTATCTTGGCGCTGGCCGTGCTCTCAAACTATAGTTACCCAGCGGAGACTAGATGGAGGAAGAGGAAAAAAGCTGGGCCTTTAATAATTTTCTGAAGAGGGGGTAACTTACTTTGGATCCTAAAGATAGGAGCAGGTAATTCCAAAGTTTGCCTGCTAGGAAAGAAAATCTTCTCCAACCCCAAGGAACTTTATTTATTTTTGGAATAGTGGCCAATTTGGCAGTGGAAATCTTAGGGTTCTCCGCGGGGAGTAACAAGAGAACAGATTCGGCAGGTACAAGGGCCCGAGCTATATAGGGCTTTATGGGCAAGGCAGAGCGCTTTAAATTTCACTATGTCCACCACTAGCAGCCAATGAAGACCCGCATCTTTCCCGATACAAATTTGGGCAGCTTCAAGAGCAGCCATGCTGCCATGTTTTGCAGTGACTGCAGTTTTTGTAGGGCTTTGCAATAATCTATCCTCGAGAGGATCAGTGCTACCACCTCAGTTTTTTGTACCTCACTAGGGATGAACCTGAAGATCTCCTTTAACCTCTTAATTAGATAATAACAAGAGGATGTAATACAGTTTATCTGACTAGAGAAGCTAAGTTGGTCATCAAAAAGGACCCCAGGATTTTTTTGCTTCAGTGTTGGAGATGGTAAAGGTCCGAGTAATTTTTAGTCATAGTAGGGTCTAAAGATGATTTCTTTAGGATAGGAAGGACAGATGTCTTTTTTCAATACACTGGATAGTGGTATTCCCTTATAAGCAGCACATCAAGGGTGTGCTACAACACCTGATTACAATGGAGCGTGTTTTCTTTGGGCGTTTCTAAAGTGAAGAAAAGGTGAATTAAAATTGCCTCCAGGTTACCATCCAGTGAGGTATGTTTAATAGTAGTAACCTTAGACAAAGATTAAAAGTGGTGGTGGATGTGCTTTAAGAAGACAATGAACTCTCACATTTTCAGGTGCGGTAGGCATGTTTCAGTCATAATGGCTACAAGCCCAAGGGTCTGTACGGAATTCTTCAAGATCAGTATCGCGTGCGAGCTAAGGCATGCAACAATATCACAGCCTGTAACATTCACCCATTTCAGTTTTTCTGCCCTGTGGAGTGTACGGATCTCCAGAGGTCAGAAAATAGGTAACTCAAACGGGATATCACCCTTGACGAATGTGTGACTACAGGCACACCCCCGAAGCCTCCATTTGGTTAGGAAATACTGAGCAACAAAGACTCAAATGGAGTAAACACAGACATCCATAAGTTACGAGCTGTGATATTGTTGCATGCCTCAGCCCGCATGCAAAAGTGTTCCTGATCCATGGGATGCTGCCGCCACCAACCAGAGGATGCTGTCACCACCAAGCTCCATGCATGAAAAAGACAACAAAGTTGGTAGCCCTATATTGCTTTGAAGTGCACTTGGTGCACCCCTAACGGTTCAGGAAAAGGTCCACGACCTATTAACGTCAAAGACTGTGTCTAGGTCAATGATCACACATTGGATTAGTGTATGGTATGACCAAAAATCAGAAGCCTGGATCACAGATACATGCAGTTCCGGCACACAGGGCAGGAGACACAACCGTACATCATTCAAGGGTCATTCCCATCCCAGCAGAGGAAATGTGTCTTGCTCTGAGCACACCTCTTGAATGAAAACAACACTTTGGGCAATCTCCAAGGTACGGCTAGAAGACCATCACCACCACCTGCAGATTAGTCCTCCTCCAGTCAGTCCCATATGTACTTCAAGCTCCCAGGAAGAGTTGAACAACAGAAAACATAGATGGCACTAGGTTAATGAGATACATTTTTATTACTAGATCTGCTATCTATTCACATTCCAAACCAAAGCACTGTAGAAGAGATCTGGGTGGGTGAATTCCTTGCTCTTCCTGCTCTGAGGCTCCAGAAGGAAAGAGGAAGCTTTCCTGAGGCAACTTAGGTTTATAAATCCACTGTCCATTCCCTCTTATTAATGCACATCTTTATCTGCAATATCAGTTGGCACTCTTGCTTCCAGGTGAGAAAAATGCAAAGAGGGTGGTGGGGCACCACAGGGCAGAGGAGAAGAAGCAGTAGTATGGCCACTTGATGTGCTATCTCTCCCTGGAAAAGTATGACTAATGGTCCCCCTCAGTTAGATCTAGGGTGTTCATGTCATTTTTAGGGTTCAGCCTGCAAGAGCATGCGCTAGCGCCTGCATTCTCGCTTACGAGGCACTACTGTTTACAAAAAGAGCTTGGAAACTGCCTATTGATTACCATCTGTTGGCTTCACTGTCACTCTTCTTTACAGCCTCCATGATTGGCCAGTGCAGGCTGAACATCACTTCTGATCCTTTCTGTGGAGCATGGAATCAGAGCCCGTCTCCTGCTACCGACATGATTGAGGAACTATTCTTACCCCACATCCTACCGTTTCCTGCTGCTCCCTCCTTAGCCCTTTTTCTTCCTGCTTGTGGACCTGTCTGAGTTTAAGAATGTCTTCTGCATAAATTCTCCTCCTATCCTATAGGTTCACAGTGGGAACATTTCATTTAGCCGTTAGGGAAAGCAAAGGTCTGTCTTCAGCGTCTATTGTAACCTGTCTTGCTTACACAAACCTTTGCAGTGGTCTGTCTTACCAGTACATGTAACTGAAATCATCTTTCGGTGTTTCCTGTTGTGTCTTTCACTTATTTAAACTATATAGACACGTTTGAATGGCAAATTCACTCTATTAAAGGTTAGTTTTGTGAATGCTCTAGTTAAAGCTGTTCTAAAATGTGTTAATACTTTACAAACTGCAAAAACGTTACATGTCTTTCAATATGGTGCTTGACACATAAAATGATATTCCCAGATGGCGACTCCCTTTATATGCACTGAGGATCCCTTGCACCAAACCTGACAACGCTCAGACAAGTTGATGCAAGCGAATATTCTCATACTCAACGATAAAAAGCCCAATTCAAGATGATATTTACGTACAGGGATAAAAATCTCCTACGGTCAAAGTTGTGGTAGACAATGGCAATAAGAAGAAGCATTACTTGGAAGTCATGTTACATATTTCTTGAGAGGTTTTCCCATAATTCGCAGGCTCTCACGGGTAAGACAAGCTTGCAATCAGCCTGTCAGATGCAGGCGTGCTTCTCCGCTTTCATCCCTCATGTATGTTCTCCTATGCATGTCATCTTCCTCTTTCCCTCCAGGCTGCCATAGTGGACACACACACAGCTCATTAGCTCCTCTTAAGGAACAGCTTGAAGTAAGTTCATGGCGCTACAAGGAATCGCCAGCCACGTGCAAAAACTCTCCTCGTCCAACAAAGTGAGTCTCTGTCGCACAGGGGGACAAGAGAGATTGCTTTGGGTCATTTGAATACGCATTAAATGTCTGTAGGCAGTGTGTTCGAATGACTGACACGTGTAAAGAGCTATCAGAGATAGGGAGCGTAATTTGCCTTGCCTAAATGTTCCGTAGCCCCGCCCCCCACCCATGGGCTCCTCAGTCTGAAGAGCTGCTCTTCCTTAATTAAAATATATATAACATTTTACTTTTCTGTGACTGGATTTGAAGCCCTGTGTCTCTACGGCCATTAAGTTTGTAATTGGCTTGCCCTCTTCCCCCAATCCTAGCTTGCACATCCTGCCCCCCCAACAAAAGACAAGCAGTGGCATAGCCAATAGGTCTCGCCTTTGGGACCTTGTAAGTATCTAGCCATGCAGCACATTATCCTGGGTGCTACAACATCTACAGATACTTACGTGCCACTGGTGAACGGGGGAGCTAGAGCCGCCAATTAAGCCAGAAGGGGCTTGTACGAGTCACAAGAGAGCGAAAAAGCTACGAGGATCAGGTGCAACACTATGGAAGGGTAGGTGGAACATGCTGTGCCCTTGTAATAGTAACAGACATAATGGTGAAGTGAGTTATGTTATGTTACTTAAACTTATTAAATGCGCAAATACACTGGGGTGTCTTGGCACTGCCCAAGACACCCCAGAGTCCCTGCCCACATGTTACAAGAAGCGAAGAAATGGTTACACGTTTATTTGCATAGATGCGCACATACAAGCAGATCACAGACTGCCACTGCAGCACAGAACCGGTGGGTCAGCCTAAGGGGCTACCATCACCAAGCGGATGGGACTTGCAACAGGTCACTCTAGAGCTACACCGCTGACCAGTGACAGCCACTAGAGGAAAGTAGGTATGTGGCATTAGGGCCAGTGCTGCTAAGAAACTGGGGAACAAGGTTCAAATGTCAGCTTCGGCTCAACATCCTGTGATTCACGGCAAATCACTTAAACTCCCATGCATACCAAATAAAAACAAGCGTTGCAGTGCACTGTTTCGACACTCCAACAAGCATTTACAAAAGTGAATGATCGGTACAAGCGACAAACAGGAGATTTGCTTGCTCACCTGGGGATGAACACCAGCGGGCTTAGGCACAAAGTGAAACGGGAGCAAAATAGTGGAAGGGATCCACTGTCGGAAGGGCCAGCATAAATCCTTACATGCTGATAGTGTAGCAGGGAGTGCAGTAATTAAAGGCTGCTGTGCCTGCATGGGTCATGTATCCGGAAGCATCTGGGGGCTAGAAGGACTAGACTGCTGAATGGAGTGCTGTGTCCTCTGTCACACCAAGTGATGTACGCAAGCTAATGTGGGCCATCGGCTGATACAAGTAACAGCGGCTATATGAGGAGACCTACAGGGTGCCTGAAAACAATATAGGAAGTGTGGCATGTGGAAGTCCACAAAGGAAGAGCATTAAAACTGCATAAAGCACTGTCCACAAGCCGAGAATTGGCTTCAGAAGAAAATACGTACACACAGGCTGCCTAAATAAAGACCGCAGTCCCCTTCGGGTATGTCATGTAGTGAGGTGTGGGGAAACCCACATGAGGAGCACATTAACAATCGCACGTGCACGGGGTCCAAGGCCACCAATAAACACAATCCTAAACCACAAGCTGAGGCAGAAGAAAAAGTTGTGCAACAAAACTAACATATATGGCCGATCGTGTGATGATCCACGTAACTGGGCCAGTCTCCAGGATGTGACCTAAATAGCAAAAGGAGGGACAAATGTAAGCTATTCACCAACGAAAACAAGGGAATTTCAAAAAGCACGTGAAAGAACCAATCACAAGCAATGGGCGTTCTGAAACCCCATACAGTAGATTACAGCATGTCAAGAGACAGCGCATGCACTGCCTAGACTCAACCTAAAACACTATATGGCACGGCACCCGTGCTGACTGCATCATAGAGCTTTTTCTAATTTTACTTTTAGCGCGGTTGCACATCCATGCTGCTGTGCAACATGGCTAAACAAGCATTTACAATGCAATGGTCTCGGCATTGGTAAAGTTAGAGCTATTGGCATTGCTCATGACATTATTTTTGTTTATGTTTTTTGTTTTTAAAACATTTAAAGAAACGGCATTGTCATGAGCAATGGCAATAGCTCTAACTTTAACAATGCCGAGACCGTTGCATTGTAAATGCTTGTTTTGGGTAGGCACGGGCGATTAAGTGATTTGCCCAGAATCACAGAATGTGGAGCGTCCCTGCTGAGACTCAAACCCGATTCCCCAGCTGCGAGGTGACCGCCCTAGCCGTTAGGCCACATTCTCTCCCTATTAATGGAGCCAAGAAGCTTTACGTGTATAACACGTAAAATTTACAGAATAAGAGTAAGTGAATCATAGACTGAGTAACACTATTACAACACAGGCATGCAATCACATCTAAGTTGGTGTGATACCGTATTGGAAAGCAAAGTAGGTCTTTTACTGTCTGCCCTGGATCTAAATAATAGAGAGCGCTCCCAGGTCCTCCTTGGTTTCGATATGTAGCTACCTGATGTAACCTCCGTATTCATGGACAGATATTTTCCAATCAATGCTTTCCTATACTCCTCCAAAACCCTCTTATCAAGCGATTGTGCTAATAACATTGATGAAACTTTTCTTTTATTAATGGATACATGTGTGGTGGTATCAGAAAAAGTATATGACAGACCATCCTCATCAAAAGAGCTTTTCACGTAAGCCAACCATGGGATTGACATACCTTTGTCACAATTCAAGCAGTCACTAATTATAGCCCTTGTTAGTCAGGCGTCCTCATGTTAAAAATATGTAATAGTTCATCCATTAGTTCCCTTCTTAATGATTATTTGGCTTTTATCTTTGAGCAAATTCACAGGACTGGAGAAAATATAAACACGACTGGGACAATTGAATTTAAAAATGTATGAATAAACCCATCTAGTTTTATGTTAAAAGAAGCCTGTACACTACGGGCTAGGGACGTTCTATCTTGTGTACACCACAGTCTGATTCTCCACATTGCCAATTGAAAACGGGATACTGCATAGACAGTTAAGTAACTTACATCGTTCTTAAATATTTGGAATGCAATAATATGAGCTGTGGTGCCCATGACCTGGCAAATAGGGATAAGCCACTTTTTCCTGGATAATGTATAGGTGGGGCAGAGAAAGAATACATGCTCTATAGTTTCCCTCTCTGCTCCACAAGTGGGGCAAAAACGTCCCATTAAAGGCAGTTTTTTTAGGGGCTTGATAGCATCAAAGAAAAATTCAAGGCTGTTAGATACTTTAACTTTGAGAAATTGGTCCCTCATAGTGCCTATATTGGAATCTGACCCAATTTAAACTGATAGTTGGGTTTGATCGTGGATTTGCTGTTGGCTGGGTGGTTCTTGCATGCTTCCCATAGATCACTACACCCAATCTTGCCTAGGGTGTCTCTCACATATTTGAACCACAGGATATTTCATGTTTCCACATTTTTCATGCATGACTTCCGAAAATCCTAATCCTGAATGTATGATGGTGTGCACTGCAAGTAGCAAAATTGCAGAAACAACTTTGCCTGGGTTGGGATTCGGATGTAGAATCAGAAAACCTGAGTGCAAAATCAGGGAAGAAATGACTCAGCATACTGAATTTACTTTTTTTTTTTTTTTTTTTCAAATTAAGCACTGCCACGAAGGCTGACTTTCCACTCACATTACCAGAGATGGGCTAAAAAAAAAAAAACGAACAGTCGACTCAGCAACATGTCAGATTAAGAAACTTGTGTTTATATGCTGTGCTTGTATGAACGGGCTCCTACCATTTGTACACAAAATCTACCCATTTTGGACACGGGACCCCCTTCTAACCACACCCGTTCAGCACAAGCCGTACAAGTTTAAAACAAGCTTTTTCCAAAGCAGGAATTTTTAAAATTCCCACCGTGACTGTTGCACCCCAGCAAGTACACACACACACACACCAGAACAGCGGGGGATGCGTCAGTCTGGGCCTGCTCACTACAACGGATGTGACGTTTCACCAGTGGCGCGGGTCTTCAAGAAACCGAGCTAAAATCCATTCTGAATACACCAATGTCCCGAACACGCGCCATAAATGTGCTGCGTTTAACTAGAACGGATTTATGCCATGCCTGAAACGTTCCAACTCATTTCATGAAACAACCTAGTGCATTCTGGGTGTTGCCGTTCTGGCTGTCTTGAAGTAACCCAATATGAAAAATGTAATAGCAATTGTCTGCATTTTAATGCGGGATTAGAGATCGCCCTCGACCGCTCTCTAGCGTTTGTTTGCCCCGTTTTCACTGTTGATTTGCCCCTATAACTTCGAAATAAAACATTCAGAACTCAGCAGCGGGTGTAAATAGAAATCGATGCCGATTGAAAAAACGTTCAAAAAGGCAATTTTCATTGAAAAAAACAATACGAAATAAATACACAGCATAATTGACATTTTAGGCGAGGAGACATTTAAGTAACTTATAGAATGCCAGGTTCAACAAGCATTGAACACGCCCGACCATCGCTCTGGGAAAAGCGCTCACAGAAACCGAGGCGCAGAGGTGGACCTGTGTCCGAGGAGTCCACGCCCGCCCCCTCCACTCCCCCCTCAAACCAAACACAAGTGACGGGGCTCATTCATGATCAGCATTGAATGAAGGCTTCGAGGGCAGAGGCCGGCCTGGCTCGCGGCAGCGAGGTTTGGAATAAAGGTCCAGTTTGTGGGTCACTCCTAGCCCTACACGCGCACACGTCTTTATGACCCTCCCCCCCCCCCCGTTCATCCCTTCCGATGCCTCCCGCCCTCTGTTCGTGGTTTGCTCCTAAACGCTCACAAGTAAAAAACACAGAACTTGGAGCAGATTAAAAAAAAACAACTGAAAGTTGAAGTATAAAAATCAAAAACCAGGATAACTTTTTCTGATAAACCTAACACAGGTAAATCACAATACAAAACACAAACCCTTTACAACCTCCCTCCCTGCAACCAACCCCACTCGCACAGTCAGAAACACCATCAAAATTTACTTTAAAGTTGCTTGCTGTCGCTTGCGAAGGATAAAAAGCCGTATCGCCGCGCCTTCTGCAGGGCGTCCGATGAAAGCGGCTGGCCATGTTGGAATGGGTGTAAAAGAGAGGCGTATCTTATCAAAAGAAGTCCATTAAATGTTTAATTAGGTGATTACATTTAACACTATCGCAGACGCTCTAGCGAAAAACTAAAGTGCTGGTATTACTGGACACCGACATTCTGTAGGGGTATCTGCAGAGAAAACGCCGCCTCCTTCTACCATGAGAACCGCGCAGCCCTCCAAGCGGCCGAGACTTCCTGACCAGACGCAGTGTATCATGATGGCAGCGGCACAGACAATGAAGGTAAGTCTGCGGTACCACGAAATACAGCCATGAAACTAAAGACATTAACAGCGCCACCGGAGACCTGTTCCAAAGGTTTCCTATTACGAAAGCGACGTGCGCCCTTTCACGAGGACTTGTGTGTTCGAGCTACACTCCCTCCACACGTTTAATAATAGTGCAGCACCGGGACAAAGTGTCCCTGCACCTCCGCACCAGCTCTTCGCAATCACGTCTCATTCACGCTAAAAATACACTTTCCAACACTGCGGATCATACATAGAAATAAAAACAGATCAGCTTTCCCCCACAAGCAATGAGCGCCAGCAACCAGTTGAATGCCGAAACACCCCATTAGGGCCAACGCTGCCACCAGCAGAGCCTGCAAAGGGCTCGCGGGGGGCAGCGACAGCTGACGAAGTTTTTTACGTGCTCGCAGATCCATGTTTTTGCTTGCCCGGTGCAGTTTGTCCGAGGTTTCCTAGAGGTCTTCGTATTCGTCGTCCGCAGGCTGTGTAGCTCAGAGGTAATCCGAGATAGGATACACATAGTAATCCGTGCGGCTCATGCTCGCTTTCCCAAGATCGCCGGAGCTCCCCTCGGACACCAACTTGCTCCAATGTGCTTGCTCCCAGAGACACGCAGAGTTCCGCCCCGGTCGGGATCAAAGTTGGTCTCAAACGGGAAGCAAGGCAGCCAAACCACGAGCAGCGATTCTGCGGGAAGGGGGACCTCAAAGCAGCGCGCGCGCACCCCCACGTAAAGCTTGTGACTGGATTAACAAGCCGAGGGCACCGAAAGACACCACCGCCTTTCTCCGAGGCACAGCAGAAAATGCCTTGGAGAAAGGGAGTGTCCTTTTCGGATTGGGGGGCGTGTTTTGCTGTTGTCTCCTCCCTGAGACTTCTCGCAAAAAACACGCCCCCCGATCCGAAAAGGACGGGGCATAATCGGAGTGACTGGACCTCTTCTCCAGTGGCTGGCCAGCATTTAAGAGGCCAGCCAATGGAGAACAGGAGAGAAGAGAGGCGGGTGCAAGCCCCTCTTCTCAAACTCATTAAATCTCGCAAGCGAGACTGCGCAAGCGCAGCCTTCGCTAGCCGAGACCTAACAAGCGAGACTGCGCAAGCGCAGCCTTCGCTAGCCGAGACCTAAAAACGGCATCACTTTTTAATCTCCATAGAGACACAATAGCTCTTGCATAGGCAAGACCTGTTAGCTTTGCCGTTGCTTGTGTGTAGTTGTTTTTACTCCATGTCGTCAAAAACACTCTTAGCAGAACTCTGTACATCAGTATGCACGTTCTTTCCACTTTGCTCTAAACACTTCCACGCCACTTTAATTCTTAAGGTTGAGTAAAGATGCATTATTTTTTGCACCACATCAGTCTTTAGCAAAGATCTTCTTGATATGCATATCTTGCCTTGCATCCCTTGCCTTCTTAGAAATGTGACTCACATATCCAGCAGGTTTCCCTATCTTGATTGACTGTGAAATTGTTATTGCTTGCAAGTCTTTTAGACCAGTTTCTTGAGATTAAAAAGTGATGCACTTAGTTTAAGTAGTACATGAACTATACAACTGTGCATTCCCATAACTGCTGTGCCCCAACATACAGTATGGCATAGATGGAAATATTGTTCAGTTCCTAAACTGTATGCAGGCTCATATATAATGATGGGAATTTTATTTTTTTAATTGCCTTTCAAGGTGGATCTAGATTGGATGTATGAGTCAGTGAGTAACAGAGCGACTTCCCGGAATTAAGAACGTGATCCTCTTCAAATTCCACAAGTCTATGATCGAACCCCACATTTCTCTTTCTGACATGGCTTTTGTACTGGAGGGTGCAGCTCCACTTCATTTGAGAGGATTCGTGGCAAAATCGGTCCATAAAAATTTAGTTCTCATCAACTGAATTGTAAAGACTATCGGCGTCAGTGCAATTTTACTTTTACAGCAAGTTCCCATAAGCATTTCTGTGATGGAAGCAAATTGTCTCACTATGTGATATCTATCCATGCATATCTGCAATACTGATTGACAATTAATGTTCTGGCCTCAAACTCATAGTCTTCATGAGAAGGGTTTCCACTCCATCGGTGGCATTAATAGTTGGGTGTTATCCTGATGGTAACTCCAGCCTCCTCCCCCTCTTCAAAGCTTTAGCAACTCTGGGGGTAGTTCACAGGGCATTATGAAATAGACACCTCAGAAATTAAGAAAAACCTGCAGAATCTAAAAGGCCGGACCTGATTCTGGATCTACTGTCTGGATTCAGGGAAAGGAGAGAATCAAAGGCTGGAGAGTACTTTACACGAGAATATTTAGGGCAGCTCAGGAACAGTGGTGCAGTCGCAAAAGCTGGAAAGTTTGGAATACCGGTCTATGGAGGCTGGGGCTGAGTATGAGGAGGGCTTTACAGGGCAAAGGAAAAGGCAGACCAATCAGAGGTTCAGGATCCCAGAAACTGGCCCATTTCAGGAAGCTTAATAAGTGGGGAACAACCTTTACAACGCAACTTTTACAACGCACTACCATTACAACGAAACTGTTACAACGCGAGTGCATTGACAACGCAGGACATTTCAACGCAAGTCTTTACATCGACTTGCACTAGATGGCGTGCTAACATTAAAAATAGTGTAGTTTACTATCCCAACACCTTCCCTACTGTTACGTGGACTGGAGTTGGAATAGTAAATTACACTTTTTTAATGTTAGCACGCCATCTAGTGCAAGTCGATGTAAAGACTTGCGTTGTAATGTCCTGCGTTGTCAATGCACTCACGTTGTAATACTTTCGTTGTAACAGCATGCGTTGTAACAGCATGCGTTGTAACGTCATACATCCTTAATAAGTGCCAGCAGCGAAGCCTGGGTGCCTCGCACCTATCTTGTTGACATAGTAAAGGTTGGTGGTTTGTGGTTTTTAACGTCTTTCTGCATTTTCTTTCCCTTTAGTGCCTCACATCTTTCTGCTACTCACTATCCTCCAGCTGCTGTCCTGCACAGTCCTTGCCTTGCGGCTTCCACTCTAGCGCCGTGGGGCTCTGGAACTTGGGGTGCTCATACTTAACTGCTGTGACAATAGCAGCATCAGGACAGCAGTAATAGAACCAGAAGGGACGTTCTGACAAGAACCCAAACTGTCCGTACCTACATTTCTCATACTACTCTTCTTCATTTATACACTATAAGAAAATTCTCTGACCGAACCCATAAAGAGTGATGCTCGCATAAACGAATGCGCAAGCCTGTGACTTTTGAGAGATATGCTGTGTACCCTGTGCCTTTCTCTCATCCCTTACCCAGGCTCCCATTTTTCCCTCTTCTGATCGTCTTGACTCACTCAGTCAGTAGCGCCCAGAACCTTGGTCTCCTTAGAGAGGATGATTGAAGGATTATCGTCAGAGCACGTGTCACCACGTTAGAGCAGAGGAGAGTCGCCCCACTAAAAAATGCTCCAAGAAAAGCCCCAGAGCTGAATAATAAAATGGTCATAAAGTTTATTTATTATGATAGAGCGCCATGTTGTTCTGAAAATTGTAGGGGTGCACCATAATCGTCGTTAGCCAGCACCCACATACTTTAAAGGAGTCATACTAATGTGTGACTTAGAAATGTATTACTCAATCTGTTTATAATAAAGTGATTAGAAATGTTACCATGTCTTTCATGAAGAGCAATGTTGTAATTAACTGCAAATGTATTATATAGTCAATGCCTAATGGTTGGTTTTCGTGCAATGGGATGCATTAGGTTTAAACGTGCACCATATTAAAGTCTGCACATGTAGTTTGCTTATTCATACCTGAAGAGTAATGAAGTTAATGCTTATAGTGTGATTTTAGAAGTGTGGGTTTAAATTGTGTAAAGGCCTGATCGTATATACGTTGGAGGAAGGCCTGTTCATTTCTTATGTTAGCTAAATATTGTAGGCCGAAAATGATTTCCCTTGGCAAGGCTTTGGGCTTCAGGACGTTAGAAAATCTCAGAGAAGTGGAAAGTTTCTCGTTCCCATGTTTCTGTTGCAGGTGCAAGGACATTTAGCTTGTTAGAGAGACTAACCCTTTGTTCTAGGAGTTAGAATGGTACGAGAAGCCAATATGGGAGTATACTGGAATGTAGGGATGATACTTTCGGTGGAGAAGGTGCCTGGGACCCAAGGACGCGTAAACCGTCGTTGGAAGGGAGACACGTTTCACTGGAAAATCACTGGGAGAAGACCTGGCTGAAGAGGTGTGCCGGAGGGCGTGTTCTACGTTTTTGGGATTTTGAATTAGGGACAGTGCCCCGTGGGTTGAGTAGTTGAGGTTCAGAAGGAGCTAGAAGGAGCATCTTAGGAACGAGCTCTGACACGTGAGTGTACTTCTAAGGGAGTCTTCACTTCTGACACCTTTTATCCTCTTGCCTGGGAAAATGCTAAGTAGGGATGTCACCTTAGAGATAGAGTAGGGATAGACTAACTGATTTTCTTGTAGGCTGATGACTTCTAATGTAGAGATCGGATGAGACTTCTGCGTAGGATATTTTTTGTATTAGTGCCCATTTATTTTCTTCACCTCGTGTTGAGGTGCTTGTATGTGCAGTTAATTTTGGCTTTGTAATAAATCTTTAAATTTTGAGATTCTGAGTCAGTGATGCTTTAGAGTTTAAATTCGAATTTGATTGATTATGTGTTAATTTTGGATTTCCTCCCCTATACACTATTTAGTAGATAAAAAGAGCCTGGTGACTTGTGAGGATTCTTGGTGATGGTAAGACAGTTAAGAATCCTGCTTTATCAGTTACATTATATTTCACTAACCTGTCTTGAAATGAGTGTCAGGACGGGGTGGGGTCATTGCTGCTGAGTGGCAGCAGCGAGCTGTACAATAATTTCTTCGTGCATGAGGAGTTTCCGCTGTGAAAGGAAGATCCACTTCCTTGAAAAAATTCCCACCACAAAATTTCCCTTACTTCTGCTATACCTAGTAATAGGCTCTGCACACTGCAAACATTCTCAGTCTCAGCAACTGGTAATTGAATGGCCAACTTTTATCTGCCTCAGGGGAGAAGACATATTTAACTATTCTTAGGTTGTCCCTCAATCTCATTTAACACACGCAGAGGATTTGTCCTTCTAATGTAAACACCAGATGTAGAATTATTTAGTGTAGTAGCATTAGATCACTGATGCATTCTTTCTGGGGCCCATGTTGCTTCAATTTGCATCTCTCCTTGCATTTGTGTCATTCAGTTTAATTTGTATGGGTTTGTTGCTCCTACTTTGGCTATATTCGTTTTGTGTTGTTAGGAAAGGGGAAGTTTCGCTTTCGTATTCCTCACTGTATGTTTATTGCCATCTTTTTGCAAGTGTGCTTCCTGGGTTGAGCGCAGGCTGGTTTAGGCACATCTATGGCAGATGGCACTCACCCTAAGTCCAAACATTTTACACACCAGGCCAGTTCTGGACATGTATGTTCCCAGATAAAGTCTGGGTCACTCCTGAGCTCCTACGGGCTTCCTCAAGGGACCAGAAATTCCATGCTGGAGTCTTGGAGAATACTGCCTGTTCTTACTGCAGCTTCATAAGCTCAAAAACCCTACAAGGGTTTGTGATGGGGGCTCTACTATTTACTGATCTAAGTGTTCTACTGACTATATTTCGCTAAAGTGTTGAGTTGCTTCCAACATGCACAAATGTGTTGGTTGGTGAACTAAACTCGCGATCATTGGTCTGCAGTTTGCTTTATTGTATGCCACTGACCAATCCACTGTTTCATCAATCGCCACACCAGACTGCAGCCTCAACCCACACCCAGAGCAGCTACTACAGAGCTACATAGCCATGGTGCACACACACTCACCCCAATTATACCTCTGACTCCCCATTTGCCTCTACCAATGTCACTCCTGAATACTGATCCCTAAAAGCACCCAGTGATATATCCCTAGCACTCCTTAACAAAAAGCACAACTACGGCTGACCAATGGTTCAGCACCTCAATCCTTGTTTATAAATCAAATAAGAGTCCTGTGCACAATTCTTCCAGAGTCCGCCGCAGAAGGACTCCACTGTGATCCAGATGAAAATCTTTTTTGACAGAGAAAGAGGAAGGTGCACCAGTAAGAAGTCCAAACTTGATAGAAAGTCCTTTAAGTTTCTTTTATTCTTATATATTTTTTTATCCCTAGCACTCCTACTCACCCATCTCTTGAGCTCTCCACCACCTAACCTTGAGCTTACCTCCACCTCCAACCCATCCTCTTCTTCGTTGGCTCCCCAAGGCCATCATCACTCCAGCATTACAGACATCAACACCCCCCCACCTCCTTGACCCCTGCTCCAAGACCCGACAACCAGCTTCCACACCTCACTTGAATCCAGACTGGATGAGATAACACAAAACCTACATGAACTCAAAGCAGACTTACAAAGACTCATTTGCATCACCATAGAAATGACCAATAAACAGTGGTTTAATAGGAATCCAAGGTTGAATACTCTTATTCATGACCATTCCTCTAAACACCTCACCTTCTTCAACGCTCACACACAGAGCACCAAGGCTCACATAGAGCAGTAAACAAGCACACCTTAGTGAGTTACCCTCACACAGACTACCCCAGTGAATCTCAAACCCTATCTGAAATGCATGCTACTCATTTGCAGATCGGCTACAAGAAATGCGGTGGATATTGCTGACCTTATCCTTGAACATGATCTTGACCTCCTAATCCAGATGGAAACATGGCTAAATGATTTCTCTGCACCTCTTCTTGACAAACTATCCTTCAATCTCCTCACTAGATAGTACCGCCAAATTGATGGGTTGTGTCTTACTTAATAGATTAGAGGAATGGGCCACTGACAAAAACATCTTGATCCCGGTGCAATACGGGTTCAAAAAGGGGAGTGGCACCCAAGGATTAAAGCCTCAACCTGACCCTACTAATGGCTAAGTACATTAAAGCAAAGCAGGAGAAATTATATTTGGCATTTATTGACCTCCCAGCCTTTTTTCCATCTATATCAACGGGGTAGAAGCACACCTGTTGAATTCCACCCCGGACGTCCCATTAATTAAGAATGTATGCACCACAATTCTGCTATATGCAGACGATGCTGTCTTGATTGCTCGCACTGGCCGAGCCTTACAACAACTATTAGGGATTTATGTAAACTATACGAGTAGCCTAGACCTAAAAACAAATGAGGCAAAGTCTCTTGTTTTAATAACCAGACGCAAAGAGAAGAGGCCTCCACATTTTTATATAGAAGGACGTGAACTGGCACATACTGACACCTTTTCGTACCTCGGAATAACCTTCGAGAGACAATTATCTTGGTCCAACATGATTATAACAAGAGGCTTAGCACTGGAAAAAGTATTATAGCACTTAATTCCTTTACAAAGAAATTGGGTTCAAAGCCCCTTGAGATGTTCAAAAAGGTTTATTTTGCTAAATCAAAATCGGTGGAAACTTATGGGGCAGGAATATGGTGATATACCAATGAGTGGAGCAAATTATTAATAATCTGTTGGTGCAGGGTAACACCACTATGCCACGGGTTCTTATCAAGTAAGGAGAAAATGACACTGGAAAGAAGTCAAACCATAGGTCATTTATTTTAATCATTAATAAATGGGTCTCCATCCGACAAGTAAAATCAAGATACCCAAGGAGAGAACACACTAAGCGATGGTTACATGGGTTTATATAGGGAAAAACACAGACAAGGAATGCCCAGAGATAAATAGAGCTCTGGGAAGAACACACAAATGAGACAATCAGTAAGAATCAACAACCTTGGTGCCTTGGTGCCTTGTGTAACTGTCGTGCCTTGATGCTGCATAACAAAATAGGCTTTTCTGAACAAACTTTGTCTAAGGCTTTAAAATACACATGAAACCCACAGTGCAGACATCAGCTGTTCTTTTGTGCTGACTTTGCATGTTTACGCAGCCTACAATGTCTCAACTTAGATTTGTGACTTAATGTTTATGCAAGTGTGGTGTCAGGGATAGAGTCAGGCGGAAAACAGGTCAAAGGTGAGCATGGATGAAGCACAGCTGAATTAGAAAACGAGAGATTCAGATTTTAAGGTTTCACAAATGCCCATTCTCTCCAGACTATCGAAAATTCCTTTTGGAAAAGACTGTGGCATTCCATCTGGTGAAGAGCTATAGTAAACCTCACCCACAGACTAATAGAAGATTGTCTCACTTTGGAACACGTGCTAAGGATCTCGTGGTTATTATATATTAAAAACAGCCTCACCTCTCTCGGCTTAGGCTGACTATTTACATCTCCTTCAAACTGTATCACAGTATCAAAAAAAGAACTTAAAAGATCTTTTTTAAATCCTAGGATACTGGAGTGATCTAAATTAAATAGCTCAAAAGCGCTCGTAAAATTATATTTAGAGAGCCCAATTGAACAGGAAGGCGCCCCGAAATACTTATTTTTTGTGACCAACCCACACCATCCATTTATCCCAGTAAGGTTTTGTTTGAACCTCATTCCTTGTATGTTTTCTTTCCCAGCTGATATTTACTCTATAGCAGATCTTCCACCCTGTCCGTGTGATGGCTCTTCTCCTCAATCAAATATACACATCCTCTTTTTCTGTAAATTTTATAAGACGCACCGCAAAAGATTACTTTGGCCGCTTATGCGCAAATATCATTTTTCTCAGTGTCGTGACTGCCCCAGCCCGCCGCGAGAGAAGTGCTGCTGGAGTGTTGCCGGTCCCGTAGGGCAGACGGCGGAGAGCGGAGGCGGCACGGGAGTCCCCGGAGAGCAGCCCGGTAAGTGCGAAGGGCTGGGGGACTCCGCGCCTGTGTTGGGGGGCATTGTCGGTGTCCTTGAGCCCGCGAGGCTCCAACGTGCTAGGGGGTATTGTCTGTGTCCTTGAGCCCGCGAGGCTCCAATGTTCTAGGGGGCATTGTCTGTGTCCTTGAGCCCAGTGAGGCTCCCACGTACTCGGGGCATTCTGGTGGTTTCCGAGCGCGAGTGCGCTCCAACGAAGGGGGCACCAGTTGTTTCATGGTAGGGCGGCCCCAGAAGGCAGCGGGCCGCTCCCCCCTTTCCCCACAGGGACGTTCAGAGCCACGAAGGCTCCAGGGGGCACTTCATTTGCCTATAGCCCAGAGAGGCTCCACGTGACGGCTATATTTGATTTAAAAGGCACAGTGGTGCCCAGGCTCCTTTTCCCAGCTGCCCAGCACTTAGTGGGCAGCTGCAACGTTTAGGTTGTGGCCTTTACGCTTTTGGACTACGCAGCTGGCGCAGCCTTGCTGGACAGGGCGTCCTAGCCCCCACAAGGCCAGTTGGCCTAGGGACTGCCACAAGTAGTGGCTTATGTGAGTTTCTCGCTATGGTTCCTAACCTGCACCTCTGAATGTATTTTTTATGCGTCATGTGCCATGTTTTTACACCGCTGAATGTATTTTATGCATCATGTGTTTTACTTCCCTACACCTCTGAATGTGTTGTGATGCATCATGTGTAATGTGCTTTTACCCCTACAGCTATTGTGATACTTAGGTGGTTGTTTTCTCCTAGGACAGGTGGTGCTAGTGAGATCCTGGTTCCCTGCGCGATATTTTCCTAAGGTGGTTAGGGTTGCGTAGGTGGTACTTACCTATTACCAGTAGTTACTGGTTGTGTGCTATATGTGTTACTTTGTTCTACAGTAATTTTATATCTTATGTTCTAAGTGCTAAGTTCTAAAAGTGCTATTTCCTGACAGTGGTCCATGTGGCCCTGTCCCCTGTACATATAATCCCTTATAAATTCTGCCCGTGCCTGTTGGCACATTGTAAAGAGTGTGTTTTTATCTAATGTGTTTTGGTATAATACAAAGGCTATTTTTATATAATGTGTACACAATAAGGAGCTATAGAGGGAAAAAAAACCTAGGTCGCCCTCCTGTCAATCAATATAATTCTCTCTAGGCCTAGGTCTTTAGAAGGTATAATGGTCATCAAAATGTGGTTCAAAACCCTATCACTTAAGGTATTTTCTACTCCCCATGTTTCCAAATTTTGAGGTAGTCACCAAAGAATACGCCACCTTCAATTTTTAATTAATAGAAGATTTTACTTCAAGCAGTCTCCCCAATGAGCCTCACGGTGTAAGTACTCATGTAAAGTACACCAGATGTTTCTCTAATCAGTTGGTTAATGAAAGAAACGTGAGGAAAAAATGTGAGGAAAAAATGTGAAAGAGACGTGATGGCACCTCACGTGCGCAACACCAATTGAGCCTGCTGATTGGTACTCATCAGCTCTGCCCACTCTTATCATCATCGGTAGCCATCATGCTCCAAAATAATAAACAAAGTGTCCACACTATAAACCCAGAAGAAATTAATGTAGGTAAGTAGTGCGACTGAATAGTGAAAAATAAAAAATGAAAAAGATGCACCCTCTATAGGTTCAAACTTTATTCTTCCTTAGAAGTGCACCCAGTTCAAAATTTAAAAAGGTTGCTAAATATGCATACCATTATGATGTGCCAACATGTTTCATCGCCAAGTGTATTTGTGGCGATTTCGTCAGGGCAACTACAGTCGCTTGGCACAAGGCTCCTTGTGTGAGTCCTCGTGGTGGTTCAGCATTCAGCCGTAATGCCAATCACCCAAAGCCTCACGGAGCTCCTTATCTCCGCCGGCGGAGATAAGGAGCTCCGTGAGGCTCCGTGAGGCTTTGGGTGATTGGCATTACGGCTGAATGCTGAACCACCACGAGGACTCACACAAGGAGCCTTTGGGTGACCTTTATGAATGAGCCGGTACGCGAGGCTATGGCTCCACAAGGTCCCCGAATGAAACTCTAAGAAGTGTCCCTGACGTGTGCCAAGCGACTGCTGGGCAGCTGCAACGTTTAGGTTGTGGCCTTTACGCTTTTGGCTTGCGCAGCTGGCGCAGCCTTGCTGGACAGGGCGTCCTAGCCCCCACAAGGCCAGTTGGCCTAGGGACTGCCACAAGTAGTGGCTTATGTGAGTTTCTCGCTATGGTTTCTAACCTGCACCTCTGAATGTATTTTTTATGCGTCATGTGCCATGTTTTTACACCGCTAAATGTATTTTATGCATCATGTGTTTTACTTCCCTACACCTCTGAATGTGTTGTGATGCATCATGTGTAATGTGATTTTACCCCTACAGGTATTGTGATACTTAGGTGGTTGTTTTCTCCTAGGACTGGTGGTGCTAGTGAGGTCCTGTTTCCCTGCGCGATATTTTCCTAAGGTGGTTAGGCTTGCGTAGGTGGTACTTACCTGTTACCAGTAGTTACTGGTTGTGTGCTATATGTGTTACTTTGTTCTACAGTAATTTTATATCTTATGTTCTAAGTGCTAAGTTCTAAAAGTGCTATTTCCTGACAGTGGTCCATGTGGCCCTGTCCCCTGTACATATAATCCCTTGTAAATTCTGCCCGTGCCCGTTGGCACATTGTAAAGAGTGTGTTTTTATCTAATGTGTTTTGGTATAATACAAAGGCTATTTTTATATAATACCTTGTGTGGAGTTTCCTTTGTGGTGGGCCTTGGGTGTTGTTGCTGGGTGCGCGCGCAAACGCTTTACACATTGCCTCAGAGATAAGCCTGACTGCTCGTGCCAAGCTACCAAGGGGGTGAGCAGGGGTTATCTTTGGCATGTAACTCCCCAGCCCTGACTAGAGTGGTGGTTTCTGCCTGGCTTTGGCGCAAGCCTCAGCCAACCAGAAATCCCATTTCTAACACATCTGTAGTGTTTTCACTGTATTACTGTATGTGTTCACAAATGCTTTACACACTGCCTCTGAGATAAGCCTGTCTGCTCGTGCCAGGCTACCAAGGGGGTGAGCAGGGGTTATCCAGGAGTGTAATCCCCTTTCCCTGACTTAGAAGCAAGGGTCCCTATTTGGTACTACCTCTGCCAACTAGAGACCTCCAGTTCTAACAAGATCACTGAGGAATAGCTACTACAAAAGTAGTGGAAGCTCGAAAGCAAATTTCTTCAGAAACCAACTATATCAAGCTAGAAACCAAACAAAAAAAAATACTTGAACTCATTAAACTACAATTAAATGGCCTATCCAACCCTTACCTTGCTGGATCCAGTCCGTCACCAAACTGCAAGGAATTTGCCTACTTCTTTCTTGAGAAGACCGAAAACATGAGAAATAATTAGCAGATTGCTTTGGTGCATCATCCTCTCCTACCTCACTCCAGTTTCTCCTCTTCCCAGACTGTTGTTCCCTCATGTCTACCAGGGCACATCCCCCAAAACAAAGCATCATGGAATTCTTCCAAAACCTTTGAGGGAAGCACCATTCTCAAAATTCTTGCAGTGCTGAAACCCTCAAAGCACTTCAACGACCCTCTACTCCACAATTTCTTGAATGAGATCAAACCGTTGATGCTTCCACTTTGGACCAAGATTGTTAATGCCTCCCTACTTCAAGATACTATCCCTGACTGCCTAAAGTCAGGGCAGGATTCCCCCATCCTAAAAAAATCCAACGGCAGATCACACTGACCTAAACAACATCGGCCCTTTCTCTGACATTCCTACTCCGGAGAAGCTCCTTGAAAAATGTGTACATGTCCAGCTCTGTAACAACATTGAACAATTCTGCCTTTTAGACCAAGTCCAGTCTGGCTTCCGTCCAGGGCATATCACCAAACCGTTCTTGCACATATAGTGGACGATGCGCTTAAAATGTTGGAACAGAGCGAATCTTACCATCTAATCCTCCTTGACCTATCTTCAGCATTCAACACGGTTAAGCATGACCACCTACTAGACATATTGGAACACAGAATGGGGTTAACATGGTCACTCCTAAACTGGTTCACCTCATTACTTCGAAATAGAATTCAAAGATTCAAGGTCAATCATCAGACCACTCTGCTCTCCTCAGGGGTCCCACTGGGTTCCTCCCTCTCACCCACTTTCTTTAACTTGTTCATAGAACCTCTAACAGAAATTCTGAGTGCATCCAACATCCACTACCACATGTACGCTGATGACACCCAATAATGCCTGAAGGTATCCTCCCCAGAAGACAACAGATCCCTCAAATTAACTCTACAGAATACCCAAAATTGGCTGCTATGCAACCACCTCAAAATAAATGCTCTAACAAGTGAATTCCTCCTATTTGCCCCACCCAACCAGTCGCCTGTCATTGAGGAATGTTTGGAACAACTAACAGTCCTCAACTGTTTGCCACAAGTTATAGATTCAGCAAGATCACTGGGAATAGCTCTCGACAAGAACCTTAACATGCAGAAGCACATCAGTGCTGCCACCAAAGGAAGCGAACCCGCAAATTAACATCTTAATAAAATTAAAACCCTTGCTCCCCCCAATCACTTCAAGTCTGCAGTGCAAGCCCTGGTAATTCCTAGGTTGGACTATGGAAGTGCAACCCTCTGTGACTTGCCCAAATCCAAAACTGCCCCTCTAAGGGCTTCTCTTAACTCTTCTGCAAGGCTCATCACAGGATCAAAAACAAAACCACATCACCCCCGATTTGAAATCCCTCAACTGGCTCCCTTACGAAGCAAGAACTCATCTAAAAATTGCCTGCATCATACATAAAGCCCTACACTTCAATACCCCAAGATACCTGGCTCAGAAGTTGGAACTTTCTGAGGGCTGCAGATCCTCTAGAAGCTCTAGCACCCTACTGCTGAAACCACAGCGATTCCGTAAAAAGAAAACCTACAACCGAGCCTTCTCTGTGATCGCCCCGAGAATTTGAGGAATGCCTGGCCTCCTGAAATCAGACTAAATCCCTCAACTGCATTTTTCAAGAAAGATGTTAAAGTACTAATTAAGAACACATTTCTGCCCTAGATCCTAGGAGCTCCTCTCTTCATATCTTTCATGACATGTCAATCACACTCATGCCCACAGTTCTCCTGTTATGTTATCGTTTTTGAGCTATTGTTCCTGCCATTGTGTTGTACCCTCCCTTATCTGGGGTGCTACCATATCTTGTTTTTTTTCATGGCTATGAAATTATTGATTCTATTTGTCTCTGCTCTCTGAACAATTTTAAAGCGCTCTGATACCCGAAAGGGGCGGTTTGTGCTATATAAAACTTTCTAAATAAAAAGAAACAGAATAAATGGTAATCTGGGAACAATAAGAGGGTACTCCACCAGCTGTCCTATGACCACTTGACATAGTCATCCTGGACAAGATTTGCCAAAATCCAGGGTTCTTTGATTTTTTAACTTTCCGCATCATAAGGCTGGGTGCAAAAAATCAGAATTTTTGCGGGTGGAATTGGCTTGCCTGCAGGGGGAAAGGCCATTCATTGGGGTAACCCATTCTAATACTACTAAAGGGGGCATTAGGGGGAGATTGGGGGAAGTAATAAGCTTCCAGGAAGTGTCTGGCAACACATTTTCCCTGTGTCAGTCTTGTCCACATTTCTATTGGTGTCTTCACAGAGGTTGCATCAATACTTATTTAAAAGCTGTGCTTCAAGTTTACAATCATCTGCTACCTGAATTTGAGGGGCCAGGAATAGAGCAAATCAACTCATCTTACCTAAGGGATCAGAGCAGAAATCACTGAATTTTTGAGAGAGATACATTAAAAAGGTTTAGCTGGAAAAGTCCTGCCGGTATAAATAAAATGCTGCACGCTACATAAAATGTGACTGTTGTTGACTTTAAATCAACAAAGAAGAAAGGGGGGGCCAAACGGGCTTTTATTTGAGGTCCAGCTAAGTGTGCCCAAAATATGTAAACTACAAATAACAAAGCTGTTCCTAAATGGGGGTGGGAAGAGGATGTACCATGTAGGAAGGTATCTGTTATGGATATGGGAGCCCTCACACAGCCATCGGGATATTGTGAATCACATACCCTTCAGGATGTAATGTAACATCATCGGGCTGCTCCTACGTCGAGTCGGCTGGTGCAATACCCGACGGGCTCTTGTTTGGAGAGCACTCTTGTGGAGATCTTTTATATCCAAGATAGCCGGTAGTTCAAACCAGTCCTGGTAGTGCGGGGTAGGTCTATGAGTGACACGGACTCGGCGTGTCATACGCAAGGAACTCCTTGCGCAGCCTACCAGGGACTGCAGTGGTTTATCCTATGGAGCTTATAGGGTAGACCGAGCCGCAGGTAATAATACCAGTTGTATATTTAAACGCTTATTGTCTATCACACAATCTTCTTGGATAGAACTGTAGATAGAATCTTTAGGTCCTGATGAATCACTTGAGTATATCTCAGTTATAGTGAGAAACATGTCGACCATAACGAGGCAGTGTAGACAACCCAGAACATAGACCTGAGCTACTATCACTTTACCTCATGTTTTTAATTAGGTGAGGAGACATCATAATAAAATTGTTGAGATAGTACTCCCCTCCTTTTTAACATTCATCTACAATATCTCAAAGCCCCACTTTTCCATTTGAACTACCGGCTATCTTGGATATAAAAGATCTCCACAAGAGTGCTCTCCAAACAAGAGCCAGTCGGGTATTGCACCAGCCGACTCGACGTAGGAGCAGCCCGATGATGTTACATTACATCCTGAAGGGTATGTGATTCACAATATCCCGATGGCTGTGTGAGGGCTCCCATATCCATAACAGATACCTTCCTACATGGTACATCCTCTTCCCACCCCCATTTAGGAACAGCTTTGTTATTTGTAGTTTACATGTTGTTGACTTTACCCTACTATTTGTTGGAGCTTAAAAGTGCCAAGCTCACAAGATGATAGGGGTAAATTCCTTAGATGCGGGCCAGACTTCGGGATCCGCACAAAGCAATCCGGTCTCCTGGCACAGTTCCTAGTCCGACGCCGCGCTACCAGTTGGAATCCAGCAAACGATGTGGGCACTTGAGAGGGCACTGCGCTTCAAGTGTCACAGGTAGATGGTGTGGGCCCATTGCAGGCGATCTTTGATGTCTCTGAGACCTCCAAAAGAACAGGGGCAAGCTCAACAAGCCCTTGGAGAGCACACTTTAGGGTGCCACACAGCAGCAGGCAGTCGGCCCATGACTGCCGCTATTGCAATGGCAGGCCGGACCAGGTCTTAAAACATAATAGGTGTGAGTGGGTACCCACTGGCCAGCCATGGCAGACATGACCGACGTTTTAGAAACCTCAGGTGAGCACCCCTTCCTAATATTAGGAAGGGAATGTGGACTTTCACACTGCATTTACTGTGGGAAAGTGCCCTAGGCCCTGAGGACTTAACAAGAGAATCAACTACACTCAGGAAGTGTCCCATCGAGAGAGCCGACCCCCTAGGTAGGGAAAACCCACATGGGGGTTCATCCCTACCCAGGCAGTGCAAACGCAGATGTACCTACCCGGCCACTCACCCTCCCCAGATTGGTGGTAGTGAGCGGTCGCCTAAGGGTTAGCTATGGAGTGAGACCGGCCACCCTCAGTATGAGACATTTTGACGGGTTATTCAGGTGGGTGGCACCACCAGTGCGGCGTCCCCTTAGTAGCCAGTGTCGCACCCACCCTGGCTATGTGGTGTACCTTTTTATAGGGCACTCACAGGTACAACACCTAACCCAATCAAGCAAGCACCCTCTCCTGTCATGTGTAGGAAGGGCGCGCGCACTTTCCCACTGCAGTTCAGTGGGAAAGTGCCCAATGTCCTAAGGTCAGGAAAAGAGAGTCGTCAAAAAACCAGGAGGACAAAAAGCAAAACGTTTTAAGGAAATCTCCCTAAGAAGTGCCATGTCCAACAGTGTGCAATAAAATGTAACCGGGAACGCCCCTCTACTCATAAGGTGGATTAGAGCTTGTCATGTTGCGGCCTATGTAAAATAATCCACTTGCATGAATGCCTCGACGAGGCCTTGCAGGTTCCCTGTACCCTCGAGTGCTTTGAGCACATAAACTTGCTCGAGTGGCAGTTTCATTTGTCTATTAAACATCAGTGACTCACAAGTGCCCTAAGTCTTATTTCAAATGATAGAGAAAGGCGCAGCATGGATCCATGTCTAGGAGAATTTCCTATTACAATTAACAAGACGCCATAAATGCCTAGAATTTATTTATCTTATACCACGTTTGTTTTTATTGCTTAAAACACCACATTTTCTGGTCTTAACTCCACATTAATTCCACAGCCAAATATGCAGTAAAAAATTACTAATTACGTATAATTGAGCGTGCGCATGGTTTAAAAGGTCGCGACTCACAAAGCTCATAGTAGTTGCTTCTTACTCCTGACTCCGGTGTGACTTACACCTGAGGTTTCTTCTGCAAGACACAACTGCCTACATAGTACAAGCACTTTTAATCGAGCTCAAAAGAGGCTGTTTCTCCGGAAGTTCCACTTGAATTTCCCATTAGTGATATCCATTCTGGCAGGAGCTTGGGAAATGGAAGCACTGACTAAATCTCATACCAGTTAATTATTGATTTAGGAGTTTTATATAGTGCTGCATGTCACGCCAGGGCCTACGTCACATAACTGGACTTCTCGCATTAAATGCTGACTTGTATACAACTGCCGCTATTGGCTATTTCTCGCTCACTACCTCTGTCTTAGCCAAAGGTCACTTTAAATAACTTAGTTTTCAGGAGTTGCCTGAACTGCAGGAAGTTGGGATCTTCTCTCAAGTTTAGGTCCATGGCATTCCAGAGCTTTGGGCGGGAAAAATGGCAAGACACAAAATGATGCCCCCCCTGCAGAATGTGAGGAGGGAGCCCTAAGTCTCTCATATAGACTCACTGTCTTTGGCCTGATTGTGGCCCCCATATGGACTGAGGGCCCCCTGAAGGGTTGTGGGCCCCCTTGCGCCGCACAAGCCTGTGTTACGCCCCTGGACGGGAACCCATCAAGTCAAGAGGTGACTCTGTACTACCTGCACTAAGCAACACATCGATTGTTGGTCCCCACTGTAGCTGCATCTTCATAAAATGAAACTATACCAGGATGTAGGTAAAGAAAGAGCAGCTCGGTTCAGCCTGGATTGCTTATGGGTCTTACCCAATGGTTTCCGAATGGTCACCGCCTTCCTTATGGGAATCATCCAGCCTGTTGTGGTTTTGTTGTGTTGTACTTGCAGCAGATGATTCAGCTGACCTCGCCACCCCCACTTGAGGTTTATTTTTGGCTTTGGCACGCACATTATGTGGCACCCGTCACAGCCATTCATTCCAGTAGATCTTTTGTGCCAGGGCGTCTACTAAATAAAGCTCTAAATTATAGAGAGGACTTTGCCTTTCTATTGGGCTCACAACTTGATATGCCTTCTATTCTGGTGTGATTCACAGCTCTATTCAGCTTGCTCACTTTCAAATATACAAAACTCGGAGTCACAATTTAAAAATATCCCAAACACCGACACGTGCTAGTTATATAATAAGGCTGAACCCATATTTAGAACAACGAACGTCCTCCAGTACAAAAAAATTGTGAGACCTTCTTAACATAATGTCTGTATCTGTAAAGTGAACACACACCTGTGAGCCTTTTGGGGGTGAAATAACAAATGTTTTTTACACAATGGTAATTGTTTTATCGGCCTCGAAAGGATGAAATGTTCAATGGATCTGACGGATTCAAACATGCAAACACAGACCTCTTGTGTGGATAGATTAGGGTCTGTAACCAGAACCTGCCAATTTCCTCCAATAAAATACATTGCACTGTCTGCCTGTAATATGACCGGGCACACTCAGGTTCAACTTAACTGCCTAATTTAGTCTTCTTGAATTGTGACAAATTAAAGGCCACATAATGCCACATTTATTTATTTTTTTGTTTGATTTTTTTTTATTAGGGTTTTGCATATAACATTCCATAATGGACATCAAATATATCATTGACGAACCACTTTTTACATCATTGTAAGGTATCATTCCTGTTTACAAAGGGTGATTGCATTAGTTGCCGAGTCCCTGGAACCTCTTGACATTACTAAGATCGTAAATCTACTACTGGTTTGTTTTCCAATAGGCTGTAGTGTACGCCATTGCGACTGTACCGGTGTGTCACGTGTTAGCTAGGGTTAGCTCGTTCTCCCCATCTCTGTCTGTGTAGCTCTTCCACATAATGCCACATTTATACCACATTTATACCACTGTCCACTCCAATCAGCGTCTGTCCATCTTTCTTGAAAGGACACAAACACAATGTCTATAGCACAACTAAAGCAAACTATGGTGCAAAGTGTGTACGTACTAAGTGCCAATACTAAAGGTTATGGTTATTAATGAATGTGAAATGTGCAGCCAAATCTGAGTTGCACCCCAGAATGGAAGCATTTGATTTCCATCGGCCTGGGTGTGCACACTGGAACTGCGTGAACTTTACACTAACGATGTGTGGCCGGTTTTCTATGGCATGGCCCCCCTGAGTCATATGGGCAAGGTTGTACAGTGGGTTGATATGCTGAAAGTCCCATTCTGTAGGTCTACATTGAACTTCATTTCGGTTTGTTTCTGGGGCGTTGTTTGTCTTTAAGGAACGAGTGAAGTTTTTAGTTTGTGAGTAAATTTGAAGACGTCTATTTTGGATGTTTCCAGTTTCCAGGTGGTTGTTGGGCAAAATGTCAGGTTCTTCACCAATATATACTGGTAATATCTGGAGTTGGTATCCCATAGGTTTGTAATGAGGTATTTGTAGTGCAGTATTGTTCTTGTTATTTTTTGCTTTTTACCTCTATGTACCCTACACCCCGGGACACACAATACACTAACTAACGACAAGTTTCCTCATGTGTCTCACGTTTGCCGTGCCCACCGACTACTGTTGATTTATAATTCAGTATATTAAATGTTCCTTATATGTAACCATATTCACAGCTTTGAAAAACCTCAGCCAAATACTGCTTTGGGGCGAAACCTGTGTCAGCTCTCTTTACAGTGAAAAAACATGAAGACTAAAAATAGGAAAACTGTTAACTAAGTTAAAATTTAAAAAACAATAACATGGCATGGCAGGCTCAATGTGTATCAGTAGCACAAATACTGGGACACCATGCATATTCATGGTAAAGGATTCATGGAAATGGACATGCGTGGTAACGGCATGTTCGTTGTAAAGGATGCGTGGTAATGATCATGCGTGTTTATGACCGCGTTGAAATGGATTTTTCCACTCACAGCTGCGTGATCAATAATAGATAAGGCAGTTTTACTTTACAATCTGTAAATAAATGTTGTTGCATGCGTGTCGGACATAGAAAAGGGACACGCGGCATGGGGAATAACAGCACCTTTGTCACTCCTTCTGATGGTTCAGCATAATCTGCCACTTCCTAACCACAGCACAAGCGCAAGATGCCTAGTTCTGGGAAATGTGACTCACACTCTGGTTTGTGTTTTTGCACGTGAGCTATTTCTGCACCACTGGAAAGATCACCAGCACAAACACTGGCACAAATGTCACTGGTGCAAATACCACCATGTTAACACGAATGTGCAAAAGTGCTACCAAGGTTCTCATGAAAAACGTTGACATATAACTCGCAAGGCCTCATTAGAAATGAAATTACACCGAGTGTTAAAACACCAAACAAGCTCTAAATGAGGCTTTGATGGTGCAGGAGGAGGGGCAATGGACCGACTAGGTAACCACAACAACTCTTACAACAGCTAAACTGAAATCACAACTTCATAACACGACCTTAACCATCAAACTGTAGAAAGCTAAGCCCATGTGTTTCACATTAAAACAGTGACATAATTGAGTGGTGCCTGGCTCAAAGGATACCAAGTATTTTTGTTCTCTAAATTCAAGAAATCCATAGTGGGCCAGTATGTTTTCTTTTTTACTTAATGTAGCAAAGATGTCTTTATGTTTGTAACTGGAAATGGGCTTCTTGCATGAGTAAAATAGAAACAAAGCCTGAGAAGCTTGGTGTTGCCAAAGAAGAGTGAAGATGGTTGAGTAAGCACATATCAAGGATGGGCAGTGTCAGTTTAACATTAACCCTCTTCCCCCATCCCCACCAACAGCACTTTTACTAATATTTGAAGTTAGAAATTACATTTGAAAATCCTATAAGTGCAAAAATTCAAAATATATGTTTTTCATTATTTATCGAACAAGCAACCTAAGCACAACCAATAGATGCAGAATAACCTTTGCTAAGTTTGTTGTTCTACCGCACAGTCCGGTATAGTCCTCCATTTACAACTAACAGTATTAATTCTGCATGCAGGGCACCCTTTCAATGTGATTAACATGTGAATTAATTATGTCACTGTTTTAATGTGAAACACATGGGCTTAGCTTTTTACAATTTGATGGTTAGTGTCGTGTTATTTCAGTTTAGCTGTTGTAAGAGTTGTTGTGGCTACATGGTCTGCAAGCACTGCTCAAATCAAAATTGCCTGACTCAAAGATGGTGATCGGAGCCAAGCTTGTCGACTGTGAGAATGGGGGTTCTTTAAATGGAGCACCAATACTAAAATGAGCAAATGACACATAGCTATGCTACTAGACCCATGCTCCACTCCTGCGATTGCTCTGCAAACTCCAGTGAGAACAAATTAAATGTATAATCCATTCAAATTCTGGAAACTCCTTTGTATTTTTACTGGCAATGAGTTTGTAGGCTGCTAAGGAGACATTTAGCCAAATTTAAGTCACGTGGTGACTGAGTGAAGTTAATGAAAAGCAGAAAAAGCTGCAGAACTAGAAGGATTCGTGTACCAATTACCAATCAATCTTCCCCTTGAAGAGGCAGGAAGCATTGACAGCGGCTATCAGGGAAGGTAGGATTGTGCTATGGAGACGTAATGGTAAGTAAAGGTGGGAAGCCATAAATCCTCCCATCCCCAATGGTGGACACCAGATGGTGCTTGCATCGCCTTCTAAGATGTTTGTCTATGTCCCATTATCTCACAAAGGAGAGACAAGGTTTGCAGGAAGGTGTGGCATTTTCACATGGGAGTTCACAAAGAAGATGAATCGCGGAGGCATCTAGACCATTATGGTAATAATCTCAGGTGTTTTGGTGTAAACCATAATCCCTATAAATTTGGAAGAGCTGATGATGACCCAGCCGCTGGTGCAAGAGAGAACAAAAAGCAGCTGCAGCGGCCTTTTCAAAGAACATTTGTTGTCATTCCGTAAAGCCATCATCTGGACCTGTTCGAAGAAGGCAAAAGAACGAGACGTGGTACATACTACAAAGCTAGAGGAGTAAGAGGAAAGGGGCCACTTACAGTCCAATCGAGAGTTGACCTGGGTTCCTTCAAGGGCCCATTGGAGAGTGCGGCACTGAGGGAGTGAGCAGGAGCCAAGTGCTGGAGGCCGGACCGGGAGATCGCCTTCCTGCAAGAAGAGGGAAAAGAAAACAGCAGGTGAGTGGAAGCAGAAGGAACAGACCCACCAATATGACTCCCCCCACCAATATCCATATCTCCATCCCTTATGTGGCAGCCATCTTCGATGGGAACCTGCATTGCCCCATTTGCCTATCGTGATAACCTCACAAAACTATGATTGTCTTTTCTTCAAGTGGACCTGAATACTAATATATTACATATTCTCCAGATCCAAACACACTTCCCCTGGGAGAAAGAGTTTCTCTGATGCTTTTAGAGATATGTTCAGACATAAACAGATCTGCTCAAGCCTTCCTGGTTAAGCCTGGACAAGTGGCAACTATTGCCACTAACCACCCAAGCAAAATCCACACATCCAGTGTTAGCTTGCCAGATATTTGTATATAAATCGTGTGCCACATGAGAAGCTTGACACAACAAGTTTTGAAGAAAACAAAATGTGCTCCACGTGAAAGAGGGGTCCACTAAAACAATAATGGTAGAGAAAAGGGCATTTGTATATACAGATACTAGTTACGTGAGTTGCATGCACACAACAAATATTGTTCATCACATTAAATGCTGCATTACTGGCATTTCCAGTGATGGAAACAGGTAGCAAAAAGGATTGCTGTCTGCACAGAATACAAATAGGTAATAAAGAAAACATTATGACAAACAGCGTGATGACTGAGTGTACCTTCCAGATGTAAAAGAGTCCCACACACATTCCAATGGAAGCACTTCAGGAAGGTGGAAGGCTACACCCAATAGGATGAGGTAAGAGTGATTCCCTTCTGAGTGGACCCAAAGCCCGCTCTATGTATATTTTAAATGACTGATAATACTTCATGCACACCGCTGCGCTGTCAAGCCAGACCTAAAACTGTGCATTCATGACATTCTTCGCCATACACCGCATGATCCACGGCGGCGCACAGCAGGAACCTCACCATCTACCAACCTATGGATGAATCCCTTGTCAGAGAACTTCAGTGGGAAAGGAGAGTGAGTGTCACTGACAGTTGAGACAGCTTGGACCTTTCCACACTTCCTCTCATTTTACAGTCTGTTTACTGGAAGGAGAAAGGTGTATTCCCTCCTCTGGACCGCGAGACAGTCGAGGATGCTTTCTCACCCTCTTGTCAATCAGAGATATAAGACTTTGTGTGTGCAGAGTACATACGTCGGGAAGAGATCCTGCCAGAAATGGTTGTTACACAGTATTATACCCGCTGTTAGCAGCCACAAGCGGCCAACTGGTGACAGGGTCATTTTTGCGTAGGACTGGGCAAAAGGGGTCAGTCAAAACTGAATTCTCCCTAAGTTTGGGAAGATTTGAGTGTTGGGAAATCTCTAACTTGTTCGTGGTTCGAGTTCTAGCGACCCTTAAATATCGCTGCCAATGATTGCATGTAAGCAACAAAAAACCTAGAAAATTTGTAAGATACACTTTTTGGATCACAGATTTAGTAGGCAAAAACCCAAAAACAAAATATATGGTTTGTTTTTATTAACTTTTGAAAATCCAATTTATAGCAGACAATCCACCCCAGGGTGCCAAAGTGCTGAGGAGGAAAGAGCTGCAAAAACAAAACATAGGCATGAAATGCAATACTTGTTACTCAAACAGAGCACAAACAGATCACAGCAAGTGACCAACATGGACGCCGATTCACCAAAGTACTAGGTGTAGCAGAAGCAACATCACTTGTCTTTTGACATGCTATGACATCACAGGATGTGACATCATGTAACACCAGGCCTGTTGCAATAAAATGATGATGTTTGACATTTACCTCGGATAACATCACAGAAAGGGATATCAATGAACAAAAACCAAAATAAGTGCAAAAATGAAACAATAAATTTGATACTAATCATATAAGAGGTTGTTAAAGAAAGTATGTCTATTTTAATCACCAGACCTATACTGTTTAGACCTGCTATCATGAGATGGTAGAGATGCAGAAACCACATGCCCATGGGCAGCCATCATATGCCAAATAGTCTTGGTATATCCAATGCTAGCCTCAAGGCCAGACAGAGCCTTAAATGTCTGTAGCTACATTTAGCTGCAAGCGTCCCTGAGGCACACATCAGTGACAGGCTGCATAAAGGTAAGCTTCCTTAGTGGTCCCAGAACAAGCATTGCAAAGACAGCAGCAGTGCAAGCTTCCCTCATCACACAAAGTACCTACAGAATGGGCAACAGTAATACAGGCAAACGTGCTAGAGCGTACACTGTGGATTGCTGACTCGCCTTCTGCCTATCTTAGAAACATTCTAGTCGGCTAAAAATAATAGCAGCAGGTGCCTCAAACCTCACAAAGCTGGTCTCTCTCTCTCTCTCTCTATCTCTTTCTCTCTCTCTTCATCCTTCAAACACAGGAGTGATGCATAAATATTCGAATAATATCACGGTGTTGCTGGAACATTGTTTGTTGCTGCTCCTAATATGATGTTGAATAAGCTTTGATCAGATATACTAGAGCATGACTTATCGGTGGCGTAGTGTGCCTGCTTACACATTTCCACAATACTTCTCTTAAGTACACATTTCCACTTCTGTATTACAATGTCCTAGGTATGTACACATTTCAATGCCAGAATCACAATGCCCCAGATAAGTGCAGAAAAGAAGGTTTTGCACAGGGAGGTGTCTGGAAAAATAAAGAAGAACGACACATACCCGGAAGGCCCATGTTTGGTAAGTAGAACCAGCCAAATCCTTAATCTAAAAATATGTGCTTGTGACCATTGGCGGCCGACGCAGATAAAGAGCGGTGAGGTGGGTGGAGGAGGTCTGGCAAGGGAGGTCTGGAGGGTGTACGGGGGGAGCGTGTGCTGGGGGTTAATAAATAAAAATGAAAAATAATAAAAGACTTACCTGGTGTTACCAGCCCCCTCGTGCTCCTCTACTTGCAGTTCCTGGCATCACCATCCAATCCGCACGCTGCTCTCAAGCATGAGAGGAGCATGGGGATTGACCTGAGTGGGCTGGATTAACGTTCTCCCAGGCAGAGGGAATTTGTGCTTTTTCTCCAACCTGGCTGTGCAGTAAAGCTGAGTTGGAGAAACCTAAGTGCACATGTCAGTTTGGCTGTCCTAAGACGTCCGGCCAAACATTCATGCGCACTTGTAAGTGAACATACCACTCCTCCTCCCCCCTCTAATGGCCCGGCCCCTGCTCCTCCGTGCACACGCTGGCTCAGCCAGAATCTGAAAAATAAAAGAATTGTAAAATATTGTTTTATTTTTCAGCTGCTGGCTCTGAGCCAGTGGGGCGACGCACCTCCGCCATTGAAGAGGAGCCGCCGCTGCTTGTGACATTATAATTCTGTCCTGAGCCAATGGAAACTGTGATGAAACATTAAGCAATCTTCCTTATTTTGTTGTATTGTATTGTCAATTATGCAATGCTTTCCATGCTCCTTGGCCTGAAGTGCTTTCTATATTGTTGAGCAAGTAACTGCTCCATATAGGCATGTATATTGAACTACTCATCCCCCAGAGGTCCATGGAGGCCTCCAACTTTCATCGAGTTCCTATGCACCATTGGAGTGCACGTTTCAAAGTTGCAGTTACACCTAAATAGGAAAACTGGATGCTGGGTGTGCGGTTTGTACATGAAGTATAAGTGATGGTAAGCTACCTGGCACATGAGCTGAATGTTGCAGAGCAGCATTAGTTTGGACACAGCAGCACGTGTGGATGTGTGCCCTGCAATGACACCGGGGCTTGAGTCAATGGCTTGGCCTGAGGAATGGCTAAAAAGAGTAAAATGCCCTTACTT
Source organism: Triturus cristatus (assembly GCF_964204655.1). Taxonomy (NCBI): domain Eukaryota; kingdom Metazoa; phylum Chordata; class Amphibia; order Caudata; family Salamandridae; genus Triturus; species Triturus cristatus. The sequence goes on from NC_140585.1 coordinate 263,446,062, forward strand.
TTTTGTTAACAGGTAACCCCAAATGAAATTAGGTGGCCCCATTGAGTTTTAAATGAGAAATGGGGGGGTCATTAGTTTCAAGTGTCCTGCAGAGGCACAGATATAAAACAAATACATTAGCTGAGTTGGTGCTGATGTTGGTCAGGGGCTGAAATTCGTTCACAATAATATTCCGATTGTGGAGGCAATTCTGCTGGTGGATTCTACGCTGTGACTAGAGTTTCTACCAGACATCGGAGTAGGAGGGAGTCATAATGCATGCCCTAAACAGCTTCTGCGGAGCTGATCTCCCCAGCGCTCTGCCCTCATTCAGGCACTGCGTGGCAGGGGTGCAGCAAAATAAACACACCACACTACAGAGCACAGCCAAACACTCGGAAGTGTACATTAGACTCCTGTTGCATACAAGACTCATGCCACTCGAAGCTCAGTGTTCCAGTGACTTCTGCAGTTCCAGATGACGGCTGGAAAACACAGGCTACACAGACCTGCCTGAGGTAAAAACTATTGCACCCTTTCCACACAGATCTGGTGTGAGAAGGGGTGAACTGGCACAATCGCCCTATTTGAAAATTGCTCGTACTGGGGCGAACACGAGAAGAACAAGAGGCAAAAATGTGCTTATTTTGCATTTTCATCTCATATTCGTTCCACCTCAACAACTGTGAGTAAACAACAGTGACATCTGTGCTAGAAATACGACCAAAGTGCGGACAACGTGTGGAAAATGTAAGCAAAAATGAAATTTTTAAAACCTCAGTGTCTCCACACATTTTCCTCTGTCCACCTATTTATGGCTGCAGGAAGCTGTAAGTACATACTATGGGACCACAGTTTCTTTCCCTCAGGTTTGAAGTGGAAGTTGGACGTTTGCCAATGCAGGGGATATATGAGGCGTAGACAGATGGTGATGGGGCTCGATCAAGAGGTGTGCAGAGAGAGAGCTGAGCCAAGAGATGTAAGGGGCAGATGTTGAGAAGGACCCTGGGGGTGTGTGAGGCATGGGGCAGATGGGGAAAGGACTGCGCCAGGTGTGTGTTGGGCTGGATGTAGATGGGGAGAGGGCTGCATCAGGGGATATAAGGTTGGAAGGAGGCAGCAGGGGCTGAGTGAGATTTTTCATTGAGCAGTGGCTTTGCTTGGATTGGCTGACGCGAGGGTGATGGGTACCAAGAGATGCTGTCCTGGTAAAAGGCGCCATCTCTCGGTCCTCATTCTAGCTGGACAACAAATTCACATGCTCACAGAGGGCATAGCAAACTGAGTGGCTGTGTTGTGCATGAAGGGTAGTTAAGGCTCTCAACCAACCTATCAGGAATATTATAGACCACGGTCGATGAAAGGCTGAGAGGGCCAGGCTGAGTTTTGAGGAAATCAGTCATAAGGTTCACAAGGCTCGCTGCAGTGAGTTCTTGTTATACCTTCAGCACAAAGGAATATTTACCATGCAATGCCTGTTCTTATCTGATACCAATGGTGTTTACTTTGGAACAGGTCGGAGGGTGGTGCCTGGCCTGTATGGGTGCCACAGCGTGGTTAGCAATAAACTTTCTTTTATTCAAGAAGAAACAACTAATTCTGGTATATTCACTACAATCTGGCGACAAGGATGTAATTTAACTTTAACACAATCATGCAACAACCAACTATTAGTAAGGCAATATCCTTGTCCTTTCAATCTACCTTAGAAACACTAAAATTCTCAGTTTGCAGAAATGCTTCTTACTGAGGGTTCTTTTGCAGGTTGTGCAAAAACACAATTTGAGGAATCTTCTGCTTGTTAACAAATAGTCACAGACACTACACCACACTTTTATCAGACGAAGTAGAAACGTGCACTCAGCTCCATGTGGGTTTTGTTGCAGGGAAGCTCATTTGCTACACAATCCTTCAGGACTCCAGAACCTGCTTTATTTGCTTCTTATATACTCTCTTTTTGACTTTAGACTCTGAAGACCTGGCTTATCTCCTCTTAGTTCTTTTTCTTTTGAGTTTCCTCTTCTCAGGCTGTTGAGGCAGTTGTTTTTTAGGTCTCGCCTGGCGTTAGCAGTGTGCATGCGCTGCACTCGACATGCGAGGGGCTTCTTGGAATCAATACGGTTTCGAAGTTCAGTGTAGGCTCTGCCCCCTGTTTCTATTGGCTTGCGTCATCCTCCATGCTAAACGCTGGCTTCACATTGTAAGTGAGGCTTTTTAGTCCCTCCTGGCTACCACCCTGTCCACTTTTAGCCCCACCCACCAGGACAGGATGCTTTACTTGTGGCGTGTTACTATCTCCTTTAATTAGAGGGTGAGGACTTTTTTTGTCATTCTAGCTGGAGCACGGCGCACGCTGTTTATTTAGTGTAATTCCGGCTTGTTATTTATTAATTTTTACTTTACATCGAAGCGCGGCGCGCACGCTGTTTATTTATTATTTTTTACTTTACAACGGAGCGTGGCGCCCACTTTAGGGACACCGCGCTCCTTTTATTTATTTATTTTATACCGGATGCCCACGCTCCTTTAAATATTCGCACCTAAGTTTCTGTTCTCCGTAGCACTTAAATACCGCTACTTAATCAAGTATCGTTTGTGCCCGATTACGCAGAGTACAGCTGCTTTTCTGCAGAAAATAAAGGCATTGCCGGAACAACGAGGCTTTTAAAGTGCTCCTCTCTAATCACTGCTGTTTATAGGGTGTGTTGCTGCAATAGGATTCTGTCCGTCTTGAAGTTTACAGTCTATGTGACTTTTACAACTGTAAAATCCTTAGCTGGGTATAAACTGCTGTCAGTGGTGAAGGTCCAGAGCTCGACGGCAAAATATCTGGCCTTCCATTCCAACTTTGAAAACAGGCCTTGGTTTGCCGTGACGTGTGTGTGTGAGAGAGCTTTTGGGGTTCGGCGTGTCTGAGGACCATACCTCAGTCTGTGTGTGTCACAGTGGTGATTAACTGTTCATGTGTTTGTCTGTGTGTGTGAGACAAAGAGAGATTGATTCTATCTGTCGGTGCCTGACGTACGTGTTGGTAGAGTTCAGTGTGCTTCTACTTGTGTATTTGTGTACAGACTACACTGCTCAGGAATGTGATCACAAACAGGGGCTCATTGCCTGCTTTCACAATCCCACTACTAACTGCGCACCCCCTTCCGATGAAATGTCACCTGTCCCTCCCACACCTCTCATCTGCCTTCACAGCCGGGAGCGCAGCCTCGTAACAGGGTGCTCGGCAGCTGCCTACCCTGCATGGGTCAGGAGAGGCGTCTGCGCACTTAACACCCTCCCTGTCTCCTATTCTTTCTCCCTCTGTTACTTTCATCGCTTGCTATCGTTCTCCTTTTCTCTCTCCGTTCCTCTCACTTTCTGTCACTCTCCTCTTCTCATCTTTGTTACTCTCACCTCTTTCTTTCCCTCCCCATCATGCTGTCTCCCTCTACTCTCTTTCCTTGTCTCTTTCTCTCTTCTCACATGTTCTCTTCATTTCTCGCTAGTCCTCCTCTTTCTAACTCCTTCTGTCAGTCTCTCCTTCTTCTTTTGGGTGTCCTTTTCACCCTCTTTGCCCCACACTTCTATGACACTCTCTTTGTCATCTTTCCTCTCCATTCTCTTCCCTCTTTTTTCTCTTAATTGCATATTGCGCTATTTCTTTCGCAGTCTCTTGGTACTTTCCAACGCTCATGGTCTTCCCTTGCACTTTCTTTCTCCTTTATTTGTTTCGTTGTGTGTCTATGTGTCCCTTGGGCTGTGTTGCTCCTCCGCCTCCCTCTCTTTCTTTTGCTCTCCGTTCTATTCCTTCTCTCCTCCCCCTCTCTTTCTTTGCTGTTCCGCTGCCCGTTTTCCATTTTCTCTCGATCCCCACTTATCTCCTCGTTCTCCTCGGCCCATCTTGCTGCTGTCTCTTTCTTTCCCAGATCTCCCCCTCTCTCACGACCCTTCTCTCTTTCTCCACATTCTTTGATTTCTCTTTGCTCTTCTTTCCGCGCTCACTTTCCGCGCCCCTGTTTCCTCATCCTTCGCGGTCTCTTCGCCCTGCTCTTGCTTCTGTCTTTCTCTCTCTCTCCTCTGCCTGGCTTTGTGTCTGTGGGAATGCTGTGATTTGGGGGCCAAGCTCGCCTGATCAGTTTTTCCAGACCCTCATTTGGAAGGAAGAAAGTAGTGTCAGAATAAGAGTCCTTCCCGCCACATACACCTTCCTTCTCTTTCCTCGGTGTGTCACCCTGTTCGCGCATGTGTGCATGTCTGCGTGCGCATATCGCAATCACTGTGTGGCAACGTATAGTGCCACTCACTTTATCTCTAAATCTGCATGTGCCTGTCACCGTCTGTCTAAAAAACAGGCATATCTCCTTGGAACGTTCGCTTCTCTCGCCCACAGTGGGTCGAACACTCCTTTATTCTCCCCGTGTGTTACGAGGTGGCTTAAAATCTGCGTGTCTGCATGTTTGTGCCCCACACGTAGATTCCATGCAGGTGTTTATAATCATTTCTGTGTGGCCAGTAGTCTGTCCATGAGTGTCTGAAGTTGTGCAACTGTGAGTGCACCCATAGCTGCCAAAGTTTCAGATTGCTATGATTGACATTTTCAAAATTTAAATGCAATTATGGGTGGCATTTCAACGAGTAAGAGTGACACTTTCTTGCGAGCAAAAAAATCAAGCAATGAAGAAAGGGAAACATATAAATGTCAGAAATGAATCAGACAGAGAAACTGTAAGATTTTAAAACGGGTGCAAACAACTGCGGTGGCTGACCCATAATTACAATGAAATTATGAAAATGTCACATATAGCAATCTGAAACCTTGGCAGTTTTTGGCAGACTGGCCTGTACCCTCACCTTGGAGAATACCTGACCAAGAGTTAATGAACGCCTTTGCCTCACTTATGCTTCAGTCCTTCTGAAACAGACAGATGGAATCAGGAGCAGAAATCGAAGCTCTCAGCCGGCGGGTCCCATTAGGCAGTATCCTTACTTAACAAGAATGGAAAATGGAATAGGTCTTGCCTTTGATTAAGTTAAAGCCATTTGCTTTGCTAATGGTATTGTATTCCAGCTTTGCATTATTTAGTGTATATTTGTGATATGTTGTAGTTGTATGTAGCTAGAATTGTTTTGTTAGCTGTGTAGTAGTTTAAAGCATAGCTTTAGTAGGAAAAGAGCAGTGTTTCAGATTTCGGAGGTGAATGAATAGAAGAATAGTTTGTGTTAATTTCGTATAGTGAGGATTACAATAGCATGAGGCAGACGAAAGGGGCGAGGGAAGAGCAAATATATGCACATACCACAAATATACACTAAATAATGCAAAGCTAGAATACAATATCATTAGCAAAGCAAATGGCTTTAACTTAATCAAAGGCGAGACCTAATGCTTTTCCAATGTTTGTTTAATTCTGGACTAGCGCTGGGAAGCGGGAGCAGCTATGAACTTTATACATTTTTCATATAACATTTAGGGACAGAAACATCAACATTATCACACAGTGAAACACCTTTGATCCCCAAACACTCTTTACTGTGTATTTCACCTTATCAAAACCCATCTTTTTAATAACACTTATTCATACCTTGCCTCAACCACTTCAATCCCATTTAAACCTCTACAGACACAAGTTTGTATGATCAGTCCACTCATTTGCCTCCCCTTGGAACTCTTTTCATCCCATCTCAGACTGGTATTGACGCTCAGATGTTGAGACATCGCCTACGCCTATCTCCTCACCCAGGCCTACACGAGTCTCCAGTTCACTACCTTATCCAGTCTTCTCTGGTTTACACTCATTCAGTCTTCACAAGTCTCTGTCTAGGAGCCAGCAGGGTGGACACCTAAAACCATCCACTCCACTTCATGCTTCCCACTTCTCTCGAGTTAACATGGTTATTGTTAGTACCCCTTATGTACATCTTGGAACTACTCAGGGTGCAAACACGCATTGCTTGTGGCTGCTACTGCAGAAAAATAACACAGACCTCATGTCCTACTTGATCCTGCAGCGACCGGGTCTAGAGCCAGAATACCCCATTTGGCACAAATGGCTCACCTAAATGGCCATTAACGACTCTTTTTATCTGAATCTTATGGTATCTGGAAGTAGTCAGATGGCAAAGAAATGTAGTCCAATGCCTACTCTGTACAAAACCCAGGTATAGCTAAATGTGTAACAACAATAATAACCATTTATATAGCACTTACTAACAAGTGTTCATTGCTACTTAAAGGAACCCTTTTAACAACCTTGGATTAACAAAAAATTGAGAAAACCCCTACAAGATTATGTTCCTGCATCTAACAGTAGCTTTTGAATGAGGGGGCATAACTGACTGAGCTGTTACCAGGACTGTGTCTTGCAAATTTCAGACGGTGTCTAGCAAAAGCAGATGATAAACCAAACGCTGAAGTAGTGAATACATCTAGCTCTGTCTTGTGCCACTTACAATCTTTTATGTCCAATTATGGTCTTGCTATGCCCAGATAAAGAGTGATTTGAGAAGTAAATCATGGCATGCACCAGTACTGCCTTTCTAGGCCAGTCCTGCGATCATGTGTTCGGTTCAGTCGAATATGCCCAGTAGTAAAGCTATCAGATGCTAAGTATAGTCTCATAGGTCCAAGGACTGGCATTATGTGCCAGGTGTAACATCAATCAATCAATCAATCAATCAATCAATCATAACATTTGTAAAGCGCACTACTCACCCGTGAGGGTCTAAAGGCGCTGGGGGGAGGGGTGCTGCTACTGCTCCAATTGCCAGGTCACATGCATAGGTACACAACAGTATGTACAGCTAAACTAATGACAAAGCTAGGCACGGTTTCATAAATCAAGGTAAAGCCATCAAACACCAGGTCATTGATCACATACCTAATAGATACTCATATGTCTATCAAGTCAGGTGCGCCCTCATGTGGTTAGCTACATCCACCACATGCCTGTGAAAAGTCTCGTATGCCTACATAAAGCCTCATACGCCCAAGCATGGTCATTATTTACTAAGTACAGCATCACATGATAAACTAATGTCTTTTTTATGCTAGAGACAGTCTCCTACGCCCAATCATATTTTCATATTCAAAGGTAGATTTGCCCTGGTAAAGACAACACATGTCAGGTATAGCCAGTGACTGTCGTCATTTGTCCAGATACTTGCCATGGTGGGGAGGTGGGGCGAGCGGGGCCCAAAGATGGAAGAGGAGAGACAAGTGGTGAGTAGCAAGGATCACATGCAGCCAGCAAACTAGAGCCAATATGTGGCGGCACCGAAAGGGATACCAAGAGTCACCAAGCAACAAATGTTGGCCTGCACATGCTTTAGCAAACCACAGAAGAAGTAGCACTTGGGTGGCAGCAGCGTAGTATTTTACTCACAGAATGAAGCTGGCACTGCTGAAGCCCAGGCTGCCCAACTGCTGCATGTTAGTGAAGTTTGGTGATTACATTTTCACTACACAAAAGCCAAAACAATTACCACAACTGGGGAGTACGTGCAGGAGCAATTCAGGATTCATGGGTGGGGAAGCCGAGCAGTGCCTAAGGGGCAGGAGCAGTGCAGGGTTAAGTGTCCAGTGGAGGATGAGGGGGTTGGAGGTGTGCATGGTTCTATGGGACACCGGGGAAGGGCAGGGTCCTAAGGGACAGGGGCCATGCATGGTCCTGAAGTCAAGACCAGCACAGAGTGCAGGGGGCAGAACAGGATGCAAGGGAAAAAGGGAAAACACTGGTTGGAGATAGTTTCAGAAAAGCATCTGAGGTAACATAATGGCAGTGCTTAATTTGAGCCTGTGGTTTCCAGTGATTGGCACTGGCACTTAAACGTCAACATCGGCACGTATGACCATCTGCCACATGGTGGTGCTGTCTATCTAATTGAGAATTGAGAACAGCAACAGTTGTTTATTATTTCAACCAATGCCTGTCGCCCAAGCCATTCTCATAGCTTTGGGGCCCTGGAATAGTCTGAATTCTCACACGTGTATGAGTGAGATGGCTAGTAGTTGTTTGGTATTTTCATTGGCAGTGCTAGAAGCTCCACTGGCCTCCTAACGAGAGCCCTGAAACTCATTTCTTTTTTACAAACTAAGCACTGGCTTCAGGGTAAGAAGGCAATACATGGTCCAGGAGGGTGCAGCTCAGGGTGCAAGCAGGAATAGTGCAGCGTTCAGGTGGGCTACTGCACAGAATCCAGGGAGAGTGGCACAGGGTCTGGAGGAAGCAATGTAAGAAAGTGGCTCTGTATATACTGCACCAAAGTAAGGTTCAGAGTCCACAGTCCCCAAAAGGTTTGGCAGAGGCTAAAGTTAGATATAACCTTACTCTCTAAAGTGGTAGGTTGGTCGAGGAGTAAGGCAGTATCAGAGAACATTGTAAAGCATTTGTTGTACACACAAAGTCAGCAAATGGTCTCACACACTCAAGAACTGAACTCTAGGCAAATGATTTGTATATAAAAATATATAGTTGTTCTATTTTAGAACCACAAGTAGGTATCAAAATATACTTTCTCAGAATCAGATGCTTTAGTTAAATACTTTCACTAGGCAATAGACTTTTGAATGCAATAGTTACAGTTGTTGCAATAGGCAACACAATTCAAACACAATTATAACATTGAGCTCAATGGGACTTTTTAAGTAAATGTAATTACAGTTACTTTGCGCATGATTTTCTTACTCAGGGTTGGATCCTGGATTCAACCCTGGTGCATTTCCTGTAAACAGTTGAAAGAAATCGTTTTTGTTACACAGGTGATTTTTAAGGAATATTTGTAAGTTTCAAAAATCGACACTTAGAAGAATTTCTGGCAAAAACCAGGCAATGTTATCCTACGGAGGAAAATCAAGTTATTGGTAAGTACGGTTGTAATTACTTTTCAGGGTCAGTGCTGAGCACCAAGATCCAGCACTGGGATCTCTCCTGATAACAGGTGAGTAATTTCGTTTTCGTTGATCGGCTGATTTTAGTGAATATTTTAAATTTTCAAAACTCGACACTTGGAAGAATTTCCAAGTGAAACCAGTCAATGTTGCCCAATGGAGGAAAAGTGAGTTATCGGCTTTTGGGTAAGTACTCGACTGGCAGAGTTAAGGTTCTGGGCATAGACTCAGCGGTCTCCCAGGGTCAGGTAGGTACAGTTGTTACACCCTCAGCGCCACAGGGGCAGCCGGGTGCTGAGAGAGTTAGGCCCAATGTTAGCCTATGGCGGGCAGGGGGCCTTTGGTTGGTGGCTGCTAGCAGGCAGGCCACGCGGCTGTTGGAGCTGGGCTCCTCGTCACTTACTCAGGGCAAGTGGGGAAGTAGATTAGGATAGATGTTGCACTCCCAGGGGCACTCGGGCGGCTGGGTGCAGGGGGCTTTTGAGCTGTCGGGCACTCAATGGATTCCAATGGAGAAGCTATAAACGAACAAAGGCTGCAAGCTCGGGGACGAAGATTCTTCAGGTGCGACCACCACTTCGAGAGGTAAGTTGGGAAGCTGTAGGTTAGGTAGGCACCCAGGAGCTGGGCACAGGGGGCCGCAGGGTTCCGGGTGCAGGGGTGTCTTTTCGCGTCGGGAAATCTTACCCTCAGCTGGTTGCGGTTGGAGGGGTCCCTGGTTCTGAGGCTGCAGGCGTCGTCAGGAGCGTCGAGGTGGGCCCTTGGGTGCTGGATTCTGGGTCACAGTTGCCGGGGGGACATCCTCGGGGTCTTCGTCCACTCAGGCACAGGCCGGGCTTGGCGAGTGCAGAGTGTGCAGGAGTCGCAGCTCCTGGTTGGCACCAGGGGTTTGTTACTTGCTTTGAGCAGAACCACTGCTCGTGGGAATCCCAGTCTTTCAGAGTCACAAGGCAGTCAGATCCTACGGGGTTTTCGAGGTTGTTGACCACTGGAGACGCCGGGTTTTAGCAGGAGCAGGTTCGAGGGTCGACAGGCCGATAGGGCTGGGGCCAAGTCAGTTGGTGTCGTCCTCTTGTTAGCAGCTGCAAGGCAGGTCTTCTTTCTTCTTGTTCTTCTTTCTTGTTTCGGATTCAGGATCAGAGGAAGGAAGGTTCAGGGTGCCCCTAAATACTAAATATAGGGGCGTTACAGGTAGGTAAAGGTCAGGGACCAATTGGTCCCTTCGTTGGGGTGGGTACACCCTCTATCCTGCCACTCTCCAGTGGGAGGGGGGCAGGAACCTAGTCCTGATTGGGTAGGGCTCCCCATCCTCCAGATGGAGTTGTGCTTCACCTCACCTCCCCCACCTGAGGGTAGGGGTTGGCAGAGGCTGGCACACCCCCTTTCCTCACTTTGGTTTTCCCGCCGATCTTCCCGCCAGAGTGGGGGTCAGAACCGGTAGGGGCAAGTTGCTGAGTACAGCAAGTAGCCTGGAGAAGCTCACAAAGGCGGCATGCCTTTGAAGCTTCCCCTGCCCATCCTGGGGGAGGAGACCTAGCACCTCGCCCAGGATGTGCATTGTTGCAGACCCCCGAGAGCGGAGGGCTCTCTACCCAGGGGTCCAGCAACATGTGTGCTGGGTGGCAGCCTAGTCAGCCTCTCAGTCAGGACGCTGGTTGTTGGTTAGTTTCAGGGGGCATCTCTAAGATGCCCTCTGTCGTGCATTTTACATTAAATCCCACACTGGCATCAGTGTGGGTTTAATGTGCTGAGAAGTTTGATACCAAACTTCTCAGTCTTCAGTGCAGCCATCATGGTGCTGTGGAGTTTGTAATGTCGACCTCCCAGCACCATATACTCTTAATGGCAACACTCCACTTACAGGGCCCAGTTTTTAGGGAAGGAACACAGGCCCTGGGGTCCTGATAGGCGGGGCCCCAGAGCACATCAAGTCAAAGAGCATCAGTAGTCTGGCAGCAAAAAAAAAGAAAAGGGGGGGTTACTGCAACAGAAACCCACTTTCTCACAAGCAGTGCATGGTAAGGGGAGAGTAGAACAGGGCGTTGTGGAGCAGTACAGGATCCAGAGTTGGCACCAGGCTCCAGACAGGGGGCAGGACAATGGAGGGGGCAGATAGTGAACCACAAGGAATCAGAACACACCATGGTGGATGAAGCTGCATGTAACATGAAAGACACATCACAGACCCCCGGATCAAACCAACACATGCGTGTACCAGTCCTACATGCACCACAACTGGATGTCTACTATTTCTTTTGCTACAGCTGTGGGGCGAACTTAACAGGACAGAAGGCAAGTAGGGTAAAGGAGGGAGAGAGTGAAGGGAGATGAGGGCAGGAGTCAGAAAAGGGCAGAGGCAAATGTGGATGGAGGCCTGGAACAGAGTCCGCAAGCTCCAGCAATTACTGTACTGTGCATCATTGTCTGTGTGAACTCGATGAAAACAACATCACTCCTGGCCAGGGCAAGTCCTGCATTTACAGTCCCAGTTGGTGATGTGCCTCACATCAGGAGTGGCTATTGCCCATGGAGTAAACACTGGGTGCTGTGCAAGAATGCAGTAGGGGATGTGCAGGTCAGTACCACTAGGATGGTGTACAATATGGGGAACAGGGTGATGTAAGAGAAGCCGTGACAAATCGAGCATGTTCTGAGGTTTTTATGAGCTTACAAGGACTTGCATTGTCTTTCCTTTACAAAACAGCACTACAAGTATCAGAATTCAAAGAAAATTATTGGGACAGGATAAGCTGCTTCTGCTTGATATCATGGAAGAAAGGCTTCAAACAAAGATTTGGAAAAATTAGCACATTCACAGAGAAACTGAATCAGAGCCAAGTCAGGGAGTTTCTTGGCACTAAGAGCCAAAGCACGAGGCTAGCAGTCAAAAGATCTGTCATAAAACAAATGTCATGTACGCATAAGATAAACACTCCTTAAACTTCAAAGGAAGTTTATTTCTTTAACACTTGTAAGTGATTTATTTTGTACCATAGATAATAACACTGCAAAACGGAATATATTATACAATAACAAAAACATCCAAGAATCTCCCACAAACTGAAGACATTGCCATGACTGAGCCATGAGACATGAATACACACACACACGTATATTTATATTTATTACCCAGTGGCGGTTGTTACTTGGTAGTTATAGTTAGGATTGTGTTTCCATAAGAAATGCCTATTTTGTGTGGCTAATAACTTTGGGGCTGTTTGACATAGCTCCAGGAAACCTTCCAAAAAAGTGCTATTTTTTTTTATACAAGTTTGCGCATGGAAATTTCTGGGATGAATAATCAAGCAGGGCCGAGAAAAAAGGAGGTCCCAGAACGCGGTCCCGGGATCCCCAACCAGTGGGACACCATCTGTTTTTCTGCTAGCGAGCGTGGGTAGGGAAAATGTAAAGTTCTCCCCCTGAGAGCGGGCAAAAAGCTTCTCCCGCCCGGTAGGAGAGCAACGCATTCCCTGCTTGTGCTCTCAGGCAAGGAAATGCTTTGATTGCTCCCACCCCGCAAGAACAAAGGAAAACTGGAGGAGTGCTGGTGCCCGCGGCAGCCCCCGAAGCCCTCAACAAGGAACCAGCCATGGAGTACCCCTGGTGGGCTTCGGGGCACACATTTGTATTTTTAAAAAAGGGAAAGACTAGTTGTAGCATGCCCCAGGTGGGTACCAGGACATGCCACTTAAAAAGAAAACATGGTGGCTCCTGAGTGGCAAAAGTTGTAGCGGGCCCCAAGTAGGCGTCGCCACAAGTTGGCAGGGTATGCTCAGACGTGAGTCCCTTGCTCACTTTGCCACTGGATTCAAGCAAGCCTGGAAAAAATTGCATATGGCCATGTCTGAACTGGGGTGGCAAAGTGGGCTAAAGAACGGTGATGGATCAAACCCAGATCTGTTGACTGGGTGTGAGTGTTTGATTGGTTCTGATGCTCCGTCCATCACCACCCCCTTTTGTAAGGCGTCGGGGAAGGCCAATATATAGGTATATAAAAAAACTTTGTGCTGCAGGAGCAGGGAACTGGTGCAGTCATCAAGAATTATATTGGTGTGGGGTGCCTCAGGAGGGCACCAGGGTACTCTGTAGAGAAAGAAAATGCCAGCTCCTGCCCTGCCCCATGAAAGCGGGCTGCTTGCACAGAGCTGGTGGGCCATGAGGGTTGTGGGGCTCCTCCCGCAGCCCCTTGTAACAAAAAAAAACAGTGGGTGTCTCGAGTGGGAGCAGGACACCCATAAAAAATATTTTAAAAGAGCAAAAAGTGAATAATAAGTGAGCGGCCACAATAGCTTATTAATTATTCACTTCTCCTTCAAGGAGCGCCCCATAATGCCCTGGGAGGGCTATTTACATGTATCTTTTTTGGTGATGTTCCAAGAAGGTGCAGGGCCAGCACCATTTATTTTTATTTTTTTATGTTGTGTGAGGCTGTTGGGCCCTTTTGCAGCCCCGCAGCAACACTTGGAAAAAAAAAAACTCTCTTGGGCCACCGAAACTATGACCCCAGGAGAACTTATCACATCTTTTAAAAGGCATATCCCAGACTGGAGCTTTCACTCAACAGTTAGGATTACATTGCCACTTAGGGACTGACTGTATAGTTGCATTTTATGTGTTGAAGATGTATCACATAAAATACAAGGTCTTGATGTAGTTATTTTTACCATTGCATTTTATGGGGAGTAAAATGTTAAACAGAACAGAGACATATTTGTTTTTTTTCTTTTTCTTAAAGAAAAAATAACACATCTCTGACTATTTATTTTCCAATTTTTCATCTCCTAAATGTAATGATAAACACTGTGTAAAAAAAAGAGTCACAGACATGTAGTTCCAGCAAAATGAATTAAATGTTTTTAATGCGTTATTGAAATATACATTTGTTTAAAATGTTTGGTAATTTCCGGAGAAAGATGATTGATCTACTTTATATATACGGAGACTATTGGGTGCAGAAGGGGAGGAAAGTTTGGGATGGGGGAGGGGAGGTTTGGCTGCCTGCGGGAGGTTGGCTGCTGTGCCTTGCCGCCCCGTGGCTATGCCTCACCCCTTGCCGCGCAGGGCATTGTCTGTGCGCCGCAATGGGTTGGCTGTCTGCGAGGGGTTGGAGTCAAGGCCTGGGCACATGCCAAGCCCTCTGGCTAATCCCCTGCCACGCACAGCCATACGCAGTGCTCGGCGGGGGTTAGCTTTACGTATATTACTTTACTTTTTTTTTAAAACTAGAAATTCACTGAGCAAACCGCGTTAGTATAACGTTATAGTTAGGTGAAATGTTCAGTAATAACGTAACGTTTTAAACTCAATAAAGCACAGAAATTCACCAGTTATAGTTTTCTCAAGTAACCATAATTCATGCCCTAAGCTAACTACAACTCAGGCCCTCACCATGCACCGCTAATTACTGAACATATTACATCACTCATGACATCTTCAATGACATCATTGATAATATCACTGCAACATTTGCAAATAAATTATTCATGAGAAAACTGTGCATGGCGGTAGCGAGAGTTATAGTTACTTTAGGACATGTCATCGTAGCTCTTACTACTCAGTGGCGATATATATTTTTGAAGCAACTTTTTTACTTTCTCTCAAAATATAGAGTGCAAACTACATTCACAGAAAAATGTTAAAATACCTCTATGAGTTGAATACTTGCTGTAGTCTTTACGTAAAGTGTAGGTTAAAAGGTGGAATCCCAGTACAGCAAACTCAGACCTTTCATCCTCTGAGACTCAAAAAACAAGTGATATTAATTTGGGTAATTATTTATGCACATAAAGACAACGTCACTCTGTGCCCTCGAACAACAGCCAATCCTATTGCTGTCTCGTTCAGAATTCATGCTGTCTTTCCTGAAGCTGAACTGAAAGTGATAATGCATTCCACATGGCGTCCCCAAATAGGAGTTGTGCCCTTGTGTCACTAAAAATTACATTTCCCTCATGGGAAGACCTCTAGTTTGGGAGCATGTGCACAAGGACGTCATTAGGGGTCGCTGTGACCCCTGGCTTGCCCTTTGCTACCCCTAGCACTGCCTTTGCAACCCGTGGCCTAAGAGGTGGCAAATTCAGTGGCAGGAACACACGGCAGCTGGGGCTCCACTCTCTTTATTTTCTGTCATTTTTTTTATTACACTAATAGTGAATAAATAAATTATATTATTCACTAATAGTGCGATAAAATTGGAGTACAATAAGCTGGAATATGCCCTTCCATGAAAGCTGAGGTAAGTAAAAAATGCTTTTTAATGTATGTTGTGTGCATGCGTGAGAGTGAGTGCTTATCTGTCAAAGAGTGTATGTGTAGTAAGTATGTGTGTGTGAGTGAAAGTAGAGGTCTATGGGCGTGTGATGTCACTTCCGCTACTCCTGGAATTTCGGTGAATTGCCGCCCATTGCATGTGCGTTTCTTCAGCTTGCTCTGATTTCAAAAAGCAAAACTTGACAGACAACAGAGGTCAGATTACACACTGTTACACAAATGCTCCTTTTGCAGCGTCGTTTTCGCTCCACGTGTTACATGGAATGGAGCAAACAGACCGGATTCTGTCGTTATTTGATAAATAAAATTTAAACTAGTTTAAAAGGGAGAAAGCCAGATAGTGAAACAATGGCAAACATGCATGCATGTAAGGTCCTTTGGCAATGAATCACTTGCAAGTAACGAAAATAGCTGATGGTTTAATAGTTTAAAAAATAATAAAACAGTTTTATTATCCAGCTGTCACTCACTCCCATCTCAAAGTACTATCCTACCAGGTGTCACCGCCCCCTTCTCTCACTGGGCTCTCCCACCCGCCCATCACATTCAGAGGATTCTACAGGAGCGCATTAAAAAACACATTAGTCGTGAAACCAGCCGCTTGCACCTTTCCTCTGCTGCTTTCTTCTTTTTGTTAGATTTCTTAGGCACAAACGAGTAATAACACTGATTATGAAAGAAAGTGCCTGTTATCCCTTACAGTGCCCACAAAGGAGGGATCAACAACAGCAAATGCTTTTAAGTAATATGGGTTATCAATATTGTCATGATATATTGCCTTACCATACCATTATGAATTATTTGCGAAATTAGGGCCTGCAGCGCCAAGATTTTCTTGTACAATGTTATTCAACTAAGCAGGTATTACCAACCTTCTGCATATTAATGTGTGCAAATGGAGCCTTCCGGAAAGTCGTGTCATTATTTTTCTTGTTCACATTAAAACTTAATAAAAACATTACACTTTGTGCATCTGAACTTCGTGTGCCAAAGGAGAATTGTGAACTTGTTTATGAAAATTCTGGGAGATACACTTTAGTTCTATTTTAAATTTCCCATTAGGGAAATCGTGCAATTTTGTTCTGGTTTTGTTCCTTTTGGATGTGTCCACAGATTGTTCTGGGCGGGTTCTGGTGGAAGCCTGTCATGCTCTTAATTTATCTCCATACGTCACGCATGCCACACATCAAAGAGCCTGACGCTTGACCTCATACCTTGTAATCTCTTTCTGGGCCTTGATCCTCCTCTGCCCCTTTTATGGTCAGATTATTTTCTGTTCCCCTTTTCCTGGGACGCAGGGATCCGGAAAATTTGCCACACCACCCAGGGCCCCTCGGAAGTGAAGCTTTGGAGTAAAGTCAATGAAGCCGAAATGCACTCTGTGTGGTGGGACTATCAACTTTTGAGACGCCCCGGCTGTGACAGACTGCTTTTCAAGGGGAAGAGGGAACAGAGGAGTGGACACCTCAAAAGAAGCAGGACCCCAACATAACATTTTAAAATCTCAGACACTAAATTACATTTGGTGTCTAGAAATGGACTATAAGAAGGAGGGTTTGAGACCCCCAAAATTGTCATCTGCAAAGAATCCAGATGGGCTGTGTGTGAAGGGGAAGCTGTGCAAGACTTCTGCCTGTGACCAGGACTGGTGGCCATGGCCTACTAGTGTCCCTGCTAGGTGAGGGGACATCATCTGGGAATCCAAGATCACCTGCTGTGGAGCCTAAGGCACCAGCGCTTGCCTGCTTGCCAAAAGCAATGTGCCCTGTGAGGAAGAGGAGAGCGCTGCAGGGAGCGAAGTCAGTGGGGAGCCCTGTCAAATGCACTCCCTGTGTAAGGAAATGGCTGCTGCAACGATCAGGTCGTTGCCCATGTGCAGGACAGAGTTGGCGACCCTGTATGTCAGGAAAGGGCTGCCGTGAAATTAGCTGTGTGTTGTGATGAGCCAATCGGGCCACAGCCCTGCGTAGAAGTGAGATGGTGACAGCGTATGCCAGGAGGGGCCACTGTGCAAAAGACTGCTGTGGCGTAACCGCCGAAGCCTTGTGCAGTAGCGTGGTGGCAACCTCGTATGCCATGAGGGGCTGCCGTGGAGAACTTCACTGTGCTGATCGGACCAAAGCCCATGGACAGTGACTTGCTGTGACCCCATATGTAAGAGGGGGTCATCGGGAGCAACAAGGTTTGTGACTTGTTCTTACCACTGCAGGAGAAATGAGGACACTGTAGGAGCACCTGTGCACTTTTGACCCAGGTGAGGGACCCAAGACAGGATCATCGTAGCCACCCACCATCGGGAGCTGAACGAGCACTTACCCTGCAGAAGGAGCTGCAGAAAGCCTCTGGTTGCTTCAGAAGAGCGACTGCGTGTGAGATCTCTGCACCCACTGAGTGCAGCCATCTGGGCCGCATGCAGCCGGCTTACCTGACGTTGGCTACAGCCACTGTGACTGCCTGCAGATGGGGCGCACTCCGGAACTCCAAACTCTTCATACCGACGGGTGTGGGTTAGACTGGTTTCTGGCCAGTTGGATCCAGGGGAACTTGCTGCTAATTGAGCACAATAGCACTGGAACACTATTGACTTAAAGTTAGAGTCATAGTGAACTCTTGAGACTCCGACTACTAGTGTAGTATACCCAGGATGTTACAAAAGTGAATGGGTAATGAGTAGGACAGGGAACCACCAAAGAAACACAAGAGCTCTGACCTCAGGAGAGGATTGTGTAATTGTTCGTGGATGTCGCATCGTACCTTTGTGTGGATAGTGGCAGAAATAAAATACTTATCTTTTGTCATAAAAGTGAGTATTTGGCTGGGTATGATTTATTGCTGTAGCTGCGTGGAAGTTAAGTTGTGAGCCCAAGTTCACTATCCTATATCCACACCTCCCACTGAGTGAGCTTTGAACTGCTCAGATCACGCTGTCCCGAGAATCAAGTGCTGAAGGGATACTTGACCCAACTACTCAAAGTCCATAGTAAGACGGCCCCGGGACATCAGGAGTAAAAGGCCACAACCCCCATAGTTGGGCCCAGTAACTCCTGCTTGCCTTGTGGCCTGCTGAAAGGGGTTCTGGCAGTGATACGGAGTGTTTTATGTACAAATGAAGAGGATTGTGAAATGGATACATTTTGAACCAGTAACCACTGTGTTGAATGAAGATAAGAAGACATACAGTCTAATTTAACACCACAAACTCAAAAGAACTATTGTAGAGAGCTACATTCATGGGTTCGGAAAATGTTGACAGCCACACAACACATGAGGTATGAAAATCACTTTAAATTCAACTAACACCTGAGATTTTAGAAATGTTTAAAAATTGAACACTACAGTGTTAACTGTTCCACAATAAACCTAACTTCAGCCCAAATGCAACTCTCCCGGTTCTGTAAAATACACAATGGTCTAATAAAAGCAATGGCCATCTTATCCTAAGACCTATCTGGCAATGTCACAGACTAGTGCAAGGTTCTTATCTCTGTTATAGCACACAACACATTGTGCCTGATTCAGATCTTGGCGTACGGGTTACTTCGTCACAACAGTGATGGGTTTCCTGCCTGCCGAAATATAAATCACATAGGATATAATGGGATTTATAATTCGGCAGACAGGATATCCATCACCGCTGTGATGGAGCAACCCATTCGCCAAGATCTAAATCAGTCTTTGTTTCATCGTTGCATCACTTACACATCCACTGGCGGGCACCAATGGAGACTGTGTTACCCAAACTTCATTCATGAACTAATTCCAGAATCCTACTCACAAGAGAAACAAGAGAGACACATTTGAATATTGTTCCTTTTGGCATATTTTTCACCACAATTCTCCTCTTCAAAAAAAATTGAAATCTTCTCAATTCTTTCGTACAGGAATATATATGGATGTTGATCTGTAAAGTGTCCCAACATCAACAATAGAGACACTATATAAATCTGTCATAAAAATACATCTGCAATTTGAAAATATTGTTTTACCACACAGCGCACATTCCTACCACAGGATTAAGTGTAGGGCATAAGTAAGTATAGCAATCTATATTTTGCAAACATGTTTGTGCTTTTTTTCCCAGGGATTTTTGTGAATCTCCTTTAAAATCAGAAATGTACACAAAGAATAGAAAATTTATGAAGGACATTTTTGATGTAAAAATGTTCTTTGTGAATTGTCTCCCTGAATGTCTCAAGCCATGAGTGTATCATCCTTGACTTCTCAAATTGTATAGTGAAATCAACATGCTGTCACCTGCATCTATTACATAACATCTCTCCAGTAGACACCACAAGCTGATAGTAAACAGGGTCAGTTAGATGAGTGGATAACAGGGCCAGGTAATTGCTTGGAAAGCCAGGAAAGGAGTATTATTGTTGGGCTAGGATGAATCAATGTGGAGGAAAACTCCCCTTGTCCCACCACTAAACCTAAGCTTACAATTAGGAAAAAAATTAGCTATACTAGCAGATTTTACCTTTAAATCATAAAATCACCCAAATCGTGAGTCTGTAAATCACGAAGTGGTCTTGATGGGCACAAACAATATTACGGTTGATGAATCTGGTCCAAGGTCTGTACTCCGACGACCGAGCATCAAAACAAATGTCTATACCATAAGCACCAATGTAACTTCAGTTCACCGTATTTTCCTCTTCCGTTCTCCCCATCATTACTCCAGACTCCTCTCCTTCTCCCACTATCGCTAGCTTTACTTGAAAATCCCACAGTCTCCTTGTTCTGAGATCCCCAATTTTATTCCACACTTTCCACTGAGCATTTCTCCCACTCTCCCCAACTTCATATCCACCCACTCACACTCCTTTCACACTCCTATTTCAACACTGCACACTATGTGAAATTGCACGTATCACCTGTTCACCCGCACATTGACATATGTCCCCTCAACATGGCAAATTTGTCACAACTGGAAAAAATATAATTTAACCTGAAAGATCAAGAAGAACAATTTGAGTCCGCTTGAAAAGACGTTCTGGATCTGTTCGATTCCTAATCACGATTTAATCTGATTGACAGCTTCCATGTAGCGTTATTTGTATGGTTCTGAAATACTCGCAAACATAGCAGAATGACATATATTTGAATGCCCATAAATATTATTATATTTACAATCTGTAAAAAGTGGGAAGAGATATACCTTGGCATGTATTTTCCAAACGTGCTAATTAGGTGTTTAAACATGTGACAAATGGTTTTGAAACACCTAATTAATATGGAATAAGAATAAACATATTTTAGGCAACCCATTTGTAACTAATAATAATCCCGTCCAGTATATTACATTGTTACAGATACAAACAGAAAACATATGCCTTGTTTTAAGTAATTGTTAAAGCTAAATAATAAGCTAATTGGTTACTTTACTCTTGACAGGATTGTGACTATTTTTTCCAACTTTTCTAAGCTTGAAAATCGGTGAAAAAAACATTATATTCTGATTTACATTAACTTTTAATTTGTTAGGTCTTATTTTTGTGTAATTAATTTGTTGATAAATATACACAATAACATTTAACTAACTTATATTAAAAAGCATTGGCAATGCCGACAGGTCTGGATTTAAAGGAATGTTGTATTGCAATGTGAAGCATTACTAGTAAACAGCATGGGATTAGATATGCACTTGTGTGGAAGTAAAGAACTGTAGAATAATACTGGTGTAGGTGAAATGTCAGGTGACACTTGCACTGTCAAGCCAGACTTAAAAGTCCATATAGGTTAATGGCTGCCCTCCACCCATCAGTGCTGCTGCCAGAGAAAAACAACATCAATTATCTAGTTATCTAAGACACTTTAATAGCATTTCTTTGCCATGTGTGTGCCCCTAAAAGGTCACGCTTTGGCAGCTGGATAAATAAGCGAAATGATGACAGCTTGTTAGAGGGCGAGCACTTTAGTTGTGGAAGCCCACAACTTCTGCCCAATCAAAACATGTATGTAATACTGGCTCCAAACATGTGTGCGGAGCCAAGGACCCTCTTTGTCAATTCAGACAAGAAGAATGAAGCCTGCCAAGCCTTATTATGGAAACAGTAACAACAATAACTTGTGTCAGTGCATGAACACTGTGCAATGCCTGCCAACACAAGTGATGCTTGTGTTTACCAGCTCTGCACAATATCATCCATCTCTGCTCATTAACACCAGCACAATATCACCCGGCACATATGAGCTCTACGCCTCAACACTGCAAAAACGTGTCATCACGTGATGCCAGAGTTCATTGACTCTGCCCAATATCTGCCATCATAGGTGACTTCGGCGTGCAACAAAAATGCACAATATTCATCAATACAAGTATTAGCCATCACAATGATGTCTGAGCTATTCGCAATATTTACCATCACGAGGTACATATCAACATTTCACAGTAGCTTCCACCAACACTGCACAATATTTGTAATCCCAATAATATTTGAGTTTGTTAACTCTGCAAGAAATTTGCCACCACAAGTGACATTTGTGCTTACCAACAGAACTCAACTACTCAACAATGCACCATATCTACCATCCTAAGTGACACCATTGCAGACTGACGCTACACAACTAGTCTACACAGTACACAAACTGCTAGATGCATGTTGTGGATCCTGTATCTGCTCACATCACGTATTCAATCTGTAACGTAGAGCATGTAATATCTGAAAACCTTGGTGTTTCATATGCACTACTGCATCTCAGCTTATCTGCATTTTATCACATTTTCAACCATGTCTGCAATTTTTGATTGTTGCAGATTTGACAACTGTCAGGGTTACTCCCTCAAGGTCATTTACAGACATTATTAGCAGTCCTGGGCATTTGTGTGATAGCCTAATGCATTCTGGGCGTTGTAGTCTAGTTTTGCTTCATATGATTTAATTAGACTTCAGCAACAGAAACCAATGGTTTATAGGTGAAAAGTTTAGTACTTGAGACAGTGCCTGTAATAACTAGGCCTGGGACAAATTTAAATTACAGCGGCATAATTAGCCAAAATTTTTGAGAACGTTCAGCACTCATCTAGGATTGCGAAGGTATCGGCGGCT
The DNA here is from genome assembly GCF_964204655.1 of Triturus cristatus. Lineage (NCBI taxonomy): Eukaryota > Metazoa > Chordata > Amphibia > Caudata > Salamandridae > Triturus > Triturus cristatus. The sequence goes on from NC_140585.1 coordinate 263,468,235, forward strand.
CAACTTCGGGATCTCGTCGGCCGCAGAGATTTTTCAAAACACCATCCGGGACATCCTGCAAGGCCTACCCGGAGTCATGAATGTGAGTGATGATATCCTGATACACTCCACAACTGTAGACGAGCACTACCGGCGAGTCCGAGCCACGCTAACACGACTCAAAGAGCAGGGAGTCACACTCCACAAAGACAAGTGCCAACTCTTCCAACAACGCATCGAGTTCTTCGGCTACACATTCACGAGCAACGGCATCCAAGTCGATCCAAGAAAGTCCCTAGCCATCAAGAATGCCCCCGCACCAGCGTCCGCCTCAGAGGTTCGCAGTTTCCTAGGTATGGCTACATACTGCAGACGGTTCATCCCGAACCTGGCAACGATTGCCGAGCCGCTCAAACACCTCACCAAGAATGATGTCCAATGGCGGTGGGGACCGCGCGAAGACCAAGCATTCCAAGCCATCAATACAGCGCTCCTCGACCAGACCACACTAGTCTACTTCGACCCGGCCAGGAAAACTGAGCTGCTCGTCGATGCCAGCCCGGTAGGGCTAGGAGCAGTGCTCACACAGGAGCAGGAGCTGAGGCAATGGGCGACGTTGGCATACGCGTGCAAGGCGCTCACACCAACCGAACAAAGATACTCCCAGATTGAGAGGGAAGCGCTGGCCATAAAGTGGGGCTGTCGACACTTCCATCTATACGTCTGCGGACACCCTTTCACAGTCGTGACGGACCACCAGCCGCTAGTACCCCTTTTCAAAGGGACAGCTCCACACCCACCTCCGCGAATCGAGCGATGGGCCATTGGGCTGCAGCAATACGAGATGGACATCACATATCGGCCAGGCGCCAAGAACCCAGCTGACTTCCTGTCCAGACATCCGGACAACGAAGTACACAGCCCCACCAGGAATGAGGAGAAAGAGGAAGCTGAAGCACACCTCGATCTCTTAGCCGCTCTGACCTGCCCCCAAGTGCTGACACTCCAGGAGATCAGGCAGGCAATGGAACAAGACACAATAATAACCCGGACCCGGGAAGCCATCCAACGAGGGTCGTGGGCAAACTTCTTGCAATCAGCCAACACGTGGACGGAGGACGAACGCAGAGACTTACAGCAAATCTGGCGAGTGCGGAACGAACTCAGCGCGACGAGAGAAGGAATTGTCCTGCGAGGAGCCAGGATTGTTATACCAACAGCGCTGCGCCGCCAAGCCACAATCCTCGCCCACAAAGGACATCAGGGGACCGAGAAAACGAAGGCCCGGATGAGAGAGAAGGTATGGTTCCCAGGAATGGACACCCTGGTGGAGGACACCGTGAGGAGCTGCCCAGCGTGTCACGTGACCAGCGGACCAGAACCCCCGGCCCCCATCGTGACCGAAGAGACAGGGAGACACCCTTGGGACAAAGTTAGTGTAGACTTCGGGAGTCTCCCCGATGGCAGGGTCACACTAGTAGTCATGGACAGTTTCTCCAAATACCCCCTGGTGGAAGCATTGCCGTCCACGGCGTTTACGTTTGTAGAGCCAGCCCTCGAGAAGATATTCAGCATGTTTGGGCGTCCCTCCGAGCTGAAGAGTGACAATGGACCACCATTCCAGGGCCACGAATTTCGAGACTTTCTCGCACGCAAGGGCATTCGGCATCGGCGGATCACCCCTCAGTGGCCCCAAGCCAATGGCGAAGTTGAACGGTTCATGCGAACGTTAAATAAAGTCATACGTTGAACACCAAGACCCGGAGCGAGAGAACCAACGGTTCCTGGGAGAGTACCGGAGCACACCCCATTGCACCACCAAGCAAGCACCGTGGGCCCTCATGCTCAACGGAGTTCGCCAGGACGGACTCCCCACGGCCCCAGGGTGGACCCCACCGCTTTTCCAAGAGGAACAGACTCTCCAGCGGAGGACACACCGCAATCAGCAAGCGAGCCAGTCCCGAGGCAGCCGGAACCACACCGTCCGGCTGGGAGACAGTGTGCTCATCAGAAATCGCAGGCCCGGAGGGAAATTCAAACCACGGTATGAGCCGGGGAACTGGATAGTGGAACGAATACGGGGAACTATGGTCACGGCCCGGCGTGGAGCAGAGTCGACCATGCGCAACATCTCGTGGTTCAAGCGCATTCCCGCCGCAACTGAATGCTGTAGTGACCACGACAGAGAAGCCGAGGAGGACACAGTGGTCCCCGGAACTGCAGCCGAACCCCAGCTACCCCAGGCTAGCCCTGAGCCAGCACCCAGGCCAGAATCTCCCGGCCCCGGGACACCTGAGGCTAGAGATGGGTGCCCCGAAGATCCTAACACCCGGGCGACCGCCAGGTATGGACTGAGGGGAAACCCCCACCGAGCAGCAGCCTCAAAGACTTCGTGTGCCAAGTAAGTGAGTGACTGTTAAGCTCGATGGCGGTGTTTCGTCATCCAAGTTGGAGAGGGATGTTGCAGTCAGCGTTCTAGCGGTTATCACTAGAACGCGTAGTTTACGTGTGTCATGCGCACGCCACGGCGTGGCGTGCGCCAATATAAAATAAATGGGCGTGCCCTGCAGAGGCAGTCACGCCGACACCCTCAACGCGTGTGGGCTCAATTCATTAGCGCGGCGACAGTTAGCGCCCGAGGCCCACTATACACCTCGCAACACCCACTATGCCAATTCTTGTAATTATCCAGCGTTCGTGGTAAAAAAATTACTGTGAACGCACACGAACAACAGAAAGTGAGTGGCTTTTGTTTAAATGCATCCTTGCGCCATAAATTCGCAAGATGACGCGCTAAAATATAGCAGGATTTGAAAGATTTACATTTTACATAATTACGTTTAATTTTACTGTAATTGTGAAAAAGCAATTTGCGCGAATTTCACAAACCTCTATCAGTAACCTGGAGAGAGGTTTTCACCCTAGCAATCACATCTTGCCTGAAGTCCTGCAAATGTCATGCCTGGCATCTATCTTCATCCAATCCTGGCTATTCATGCATTAGAAAGAGCAAACTTTAGCAGCCTGAACTGCAAAGAGCTGTTGGATGCCAGCCAGGACTCTGCGAAGGTGCCTCTCGAGGCACGGGGCCAGGCGGGAGCTACCTTCACTCCGTCTCCTTCTCACCAAGCTCCTCGCGCTTTCCCACTGAGTGTCTGCTTCTTTGAACAAGTGGAGCGAACACTTCTTCCCTTACAGGGAAAGATATCTGCGGCCAGGCTCTCTCCTCCAACACCCCCACAGAAGCTGCAGAGCAGCACCGTGCTTTCCAGAAAGCGCACCCGAGTGTGTCTGTACACGATTTTGTTTTCCAGAGAAGTCAGCATCTGGTTGAATATTCACAGTAAATAGGAGTTTTCTCCAGGAATGCGACAGATTTTTAACAGTAGATAAAGGAAATCTTAAAGCAACACATTGTGTGATATTTTACAATATTGCTGGGCTGTCTTTTAATTGCAGGAATTTCGAACTATCCCATGCGAATTCTGGGGGTCGGACATATCCCAATGAACACCCTTCACAGTAGGACCAATCACTGATTACACAGTAGGGCTGGATATGGCTTACATGGTAGGGTGCGACACTGCGTATACAACAGGGGGAAATACCAGACATAGCGTGTACAGAAGGCTGGGACATAGCTTCAACAGACTTACGTACTTCACGCTTGGCCTCCACGGATGTCCATGCAATGTCCTCATGAGAGTGGTTGAATCCTGCGGCACTCCAGATTCATGACTCAGAGTCCGGGCCAGGCGTTGAAACCTGCGACAGGAAGGGCTTCTACGTACCAATGCCCCGGTCCTCGACGCCGGTTCTGAGGGTTTGTTTGTGTGTAAAACAACAGTACTTGTATCATCTTGATCAGGGAAGGCATCTTCCCACTCTGCGGGTGTCTCACCATCCACCTCATCAAAGGGTGAGTGGGACCAGGTGGCCAGTCGTCTTCTTGCATAGGCCTTTGGTCCCATGACATCCCGTGGGTCAGGACTTTGATGTACATGGGAATGGGCCGTCAAAGCCACTAACAATGACTTGGGAATAGCTCTGGCGATCCACCGCAAGTCATGGCTACCACTGGCTGCCCCAAAGCATTGGTCATCGATAACTGGGCTAGAGATGCTTGGGCTCTTCCCATCATCATATCCAGGGTCGATGCATCCTGGTTCCTCGCTGCCACTTTCGAGAATTCGTGATTTTGTCCAATCGCTCCACTTTAGGCTACCCAGTTCTGTAGACCCAAACCTTCTTGCCTTCCTGCCCCTGACAGAGAAACGCGGGTTGACTTGCAGCGGGGCAGTGCTTGATTTCCGCCGCCCTTTGGGGCCTCTTCCCCAGCACGAGGACCGTTGCCCAATGGACTTCCTTCTTTGGGCCAAAAGCTCCTGAGATGGAATACCAACACTAGATTTTCGGCGGACCTTGGTTGCCGTCACTGCTAGACTGGGCCGCCTCTTTCTGTCAGTCCGACATGGCTCTGGCGGCTGCTTCTTAAAATGACCACAGAATATCTTCTCCATGGTGCACCGAAAAGCAGCTATCAAAAGTGCAATTGGTCAAGAGACACCGCAGAGCTCTCTTATTGAACAGGCAAACAGAATGTGTGATTGGTGATTTATTCGGGAACGGTGGTGCTGCGGCGGTGTTGTAGATGAGGCTTACTGATAAACGACATTAGATGGGAGGCAAGAACTAGGCAATTTGAAAGTACTGGGTCACTGACTGAAGAAACAGAACAACAGCTGTATTTTGGGCTGGGAGAGGCATGGGGGCAGTGTATCACAAAGTGATGTATTAAGAAAGGGAAGGTAGAGTTGCTGGGTGAGGCTTGGGAGAGCAGGGGAGGCTACATGGTGTGCTAGATGAAAGATTATAGGTAACGTACAGTGTTGGTTACTGAATCTGCATTACTCACAGAGGTTATTGATTAGGGACGAATAAGGATGATTGATGAGGGAAGCAATAGAGATTCATGAGTTTATAATCAAGAGATCAAAGTGGGTGGTGAGTGATTGATGAGGCGAGTGGGGAAGGTGGCTGTTCAGCTACTCTGGGGTAGGTTGAAGGTTTTTCACTGAATAACGTGGAGAGAAGGAGTTAGTAATATTATTGTATGTGGAAGGAGCAGTTTAACTTCTGCCTTGATTTGAGAGTTTTTTTTAGAGTTGAAGCCAGCAGCTCTCTGTTCTCTTTTTAGCCTCTCTTCTGTTTTTTTTCCCTTTGCTCCTCTCCTTTCAGGTTTTCACTTCCTGTATTCTTTTTCCTTGACCTTTACAATATTGCTCCCGAGTGTCCCCACCTCCTACCTTTGCCCCTCAATTTAAACAATTTCCTTCCCGCTCCTTTTCACATATGCTCCTCGGGGTTCTGCCTTGAGGTTCAGCCGCCCCCTCCAGTGGCCTGCCTCTCGTCCTTCTTTCCCCTTGCCTCTCGCCTCCGTCCCCGGTTCCCACGCTGCCTGTCCCTGCCTCCTGGCTCTCTTTGGGGTCCGCATACCTCTCCGGTCTGACAGGGCGGCTGGAATCAGAAGGTCAGTGTGGATTAAGGAACAGCTGGTGTGTGCGCATACAGCCCTCGGTCTCTTCGCCCCCCACCTCAGCGTTCAGCCTCTCTGGGGCTGCAGTGTCAATCTGGGGAGAAACACAGCGAGCACGCTCAGAGTGCCGCACGCGCTGTGCACAATTGTGAGTGACAAGGGGGGGGGAGCGTCACACTCAGTTTTGCAATTTTACTGGTTTTATGGATGACATTAAAATGAATATGTTTAATGTGACGGATTAAGCCATTTTTAGATGCCTCGATTTCCTTTGCTGATTAAGCCTGAGAGGCTCAGCAGCCATCAGAGGGGCTGCTGGGACTTCACACACTGCAGGACCTGCGGGTTTAGACACAAATGTCGAGTTTTGGGTACTCTCTGTGCTGGCAGACGTAGGCAACTACCCAGCTCCGCGCAATGCTCGCTCAAGTGTGAGATGCGGTCTAGGTGTGAGGTTGATGGCTTCTAATTGGTGTGCTATCAGAAGGCCCGCTTTCTGATCCTGGCTTCTCCACTTAAGCACATTATGTGATTCTGCACAAATCACTTTTTTCTCTAAGTGATTGAATTCAGCTATTTGTCAGAATTGGGAGTGCCTTAAAGTGGACTACTAACCACTAGGCCAAGAGCCACAGCATTAAGAGTTTTTATAAAACACTAAACATCTACGTGGGTCCGTGTGCTCCAGTTCAGTAGGGCTGGTCCAGCTCTGCCACCGAGACCTTCCAGTGGGGTCATGCAGGGCTGTCGTTCCATGCAGAGCTGCTGCTGAGGCTTTCAGCAGTGGAAGCCTCTTGCAGGTTTCATGCTTTGGTTCAATACAACACTTGCGTTTTGAGGTTCTAGTTACAGCTCCCCAGTGCTGTGCTTGGGATCCGCGGCTGTAAATAACTAGTTAGTCTCCTGTGATGGCTCTGGCTGGAGTTCTCAGTTGCAGTCCCTAGTAATGTTGGGCTTGGTGTTGTCACTTGTTTGCCCTGGTTACAGTCCCCAGCAGGGTTCCGTCTGGGGTGTGTCTTGCAGAGCTGGGTCAGAACATATCTTCAGTTTGTAAGAATGTGTTTCAGCTCCACAGGATGAGGGAATGAGGGGCCCTACAGTCCCATGCAGCACTGGGGCTGCCGCCCTCACTCCGATGACTCTGGAAAGAGATGCACACGATGCTGGGTCAACGGTGTTCAAATGTAGGCCGTAAGTACTATCCAACACAGTCTGTGGTTCTGTGGTTCTCCTCAGCTGCTGAAACCTAGCTACAGTGCCAGGCAGTGCGGGGCCCAGGGCCTCAGTCGCATGCCTCAGGTGTTGTATCATGCGATGGTTGGTCTGAGGTCTGCCAGGTGTGGACCTGTGGGACAGTGCTTGCTGCGGAGTCTTCAGTCTCCTCGGTTGTAGGCCTCAGAGACATCCCACGCATCTCTTGGTCCAGAGGTCTTCAGAGGTCTTCTTTCTAGGCCTTAGGGACAGTCCCACCCAACCCTAGGCCTGGCGTCCTCAGCTGTACACCTCAGGGACAGTCACACGCAGAGCCGGGTCCAGGGTCTCAGTTGAAGGCCTTAGGAGCAGTGTCATGCATGCGGGGCCCGGAGTCCTGAGCTGTAGTACATTAAGGACAGTCCAACGCAGGTCTGTGGCCCTCAGGCACACTCCCGGGCAGTGCTGGGTCCGAGGGCACAGCTCCAGACCTCAGGCACACTCCCGGACAGTGCTGGGTCCGGGGGTACAGCTCCAGACCACAGGCACACTTCCGGGCAGTGCTGGCCCTGCAGCCCTCAGAGGCGGCTTCGTCGGTGCGCTTCAGCTTTGGCGCAGGGCTCCTCACTCACAAAAGCCCAGCTGCGGTCCCACGAGGCGCTGCATGTTTCTGCATCCAGGGGTCTGTGCCGTGGGCCTGGGTGGGGCACTCTAGCTGCAGTCAGACCCCTGCCTGTGACGGGACGTCCTGCCCTCGGCTGCTCTGAAGCTGTAGTCCCCCTCGCGGGCACCTGCGCGTCGCACCCCGGGCTGAGGTAAAACGTCCCACACGCCCCGCGAGCGCCGCTTCACACTCTCCCCTCTCCCCACCCTCTCACAGAGCCGCCCTCCTCTCCTCTCTGTAGGTCACAGCTCGGGGCTTGGAGGCTGAGAGCCAGGCAGTGCCGGGGGAGGGCCTCCGGCGTGTGTGTGGGAAAGCCCCGGGGCCCCCTCCCGCCTCAGCGCGAGGAAGTCAGCTTTCCTCAGCGCGGCAGCACCGCAGGCAGCTGTCCTCGCGCCACACGAGAGCCGGCCTCCCCGAGGGTTTCCTGAGCTGCAAGTTTTGCTGTTCAGTCCCTCTTATTTTAGGGTTTGATGGTACGGATTCCTCAAATGCAGGCAGAGGCCAACATTCTGACAGAGTCCAGGCCCCTCCTTGCATTCGAAGGGCTGCCCACACACTTTTGCTACTTTCCCCCTCTCATTCCTTTCCGTGACCTCCTGAAAGCCTCTTACGGTGACGGTAAAAGCAGCTGAAAGTGGCATGTGGGGGCAACACACAATGACGTATGCGCACAGCCTTAATCTGGGAAAGAACCATATCATGGCAATGAAAGGCCTCTCCAACGTGAACTTCCTACTCAGATGCCAGGCCTCGGTGAATATTCTAGTTAGGCCCAAAATTATGGAACTCCCTTCCAGAGCATTTGAGAGCTTGAACATCATCAAGGCCGGGCTATTTTAACCTGCTACCCCAAAAATGTCCTACCTTGCTGCCTCTGCACCGGGAAACCCCTGGGGGTAGCTTTGCGCATCATACATTAAAAACAAAAATATATATATATATATTATCTACTGGCGGTCGCCAGTAGATAGTTATAGTTAGGACCGTGTTTCCATAGGAAATCCGCAACATTCTATTTGGAATAACTTTGGCGCCGATTGATGAATCCTCGCGAAATTCTCAAAATAGGTGGGGCGCTCCGCTCCGCTCCTTCCCTGAAAGTCTCGGGGGGATTCGTCAAGCGGGGGCTGAGAAAAAGGGGGGTCCCAAAACGCGTTTTCCCCATTCATTTTTCCATAGGACCTTTAGTCCGAGCTACTGCCCAAACGGCTAAACAGAATTACTTGAAATTTGGCAGAGAGGTAGCCCTCAGGTCAGGGATGTGCCTTTTGAAGGTCTCGTGTAAATCTGTTCAGTATTTCCTGAGAAAATAGCATTTAAATCAATATATATATCTATAGGCGCGCTCCGAGCGCGTACCGTAAGCTTACCGTACGCGCACGCCGCCGTGCACGAGCGCGATTCTGATTGGTTGTTAGATCTTAGTAAACATTCGAATCGGTCGAAACCAGGAACTGTCGGCCGCCATTTTGTCTCTCGCAGTCTGAGGGGGTGAAAAACAAAGGTGGAGAACGTGAAAAGGGGGCAGGGTGGACAGTTCCTGACCCCCTAGCCTTTGTCAGGGGGTCCCAGAAGGACCCCCAAGGGCAAAAATTAATTGTAATTTTTTTTTGAAAAATCGCCGAATGCGCGTAGCGTACGCGCACGGCGTAAACGGAAAAATTGCGCGAACTTCGCGTAACGATTCCGCGACTACGCGTACCGTGCGCGCACAGCAAAAAAATTAAAAAAATAAAAAATACACAACTTAGCATTTAAAAAACTGTACAAATTCACTGAAAAAACCATAGGTTTCATACACGTTATAGTTAGGAATTAGCATTTAAAAAACCTTGCAAATTCACTTAAAAAAACATAGGTTTCACACATGTTATAGTTAGTAGGACATTTCACTCGTGAAAAACCAATGAAATTCCCCCGTTATAGTTAGTGCAGGCAACTATAACTCACGCGACCGCAATCCTCTGCTGATGACGTCAGATATTACATCACTGATGACATATGTGTTTTTCTGAAAAAAAAATATTTGTAATATATGTATAGCTAAAAATGAATGGAAGAAGACATGGGTAAACAAGTGTCTAAATACAGTGATGTAATATCTGACGTCATCAGCAGAGGATTGCGGTCGCGTGAGTTATAGTTGCCTGCACTAACTATAACGGGGGAATTTCATTGGTTTTTCACGAGTGAAATGTCCTACTAATTGTAACATGTGTGAAACCTATGGTTTTTTAAGTGAATATATATATATGTATGTATGTTTTGTCAAAATCTACAGAAGGTAATTAGTTTAAAAAAAATTAAATCACTTTAAAAAAGAATAATCTGAATATGGCAGTTACTACAAACAGTAGCGTATCAAGGATGCAGTGAGCCCTGGTGCAAGCCAGGAAAAGCGGTCCATTTGGCTACGGTTGGGGTATTAAAATACAGAATTATCAGGGTTCAACTGGCCCCTTAGGAGTCTGGGCTCCGGTGCACTGCACCCGCTGCACCAATGGTAGCTACCCCCTGACTACAAAGCAGTGCCAGCCTTCCTGTCTCAACAAAATGTTTACTGCATTCCTGAGAAGGGAGGGACGATTTAAGTTTATGCAACAGTCCCCAACTGGATATGCCCCCCCAATACCTGACATTTATTCACTTTATTTTGAAAAAGTGTTGCAACATCAATTGACATTCTTTTAAAATGATAGAGGGAATATAGATTCACTAATTGCTAAACAGTAACAATATCCTGGGGATATGGTGATGGTAAGTGTGATATATTAACACAAAATGGACAAGGCGTTAGCAAGGTGGACGGGTTTGAGCTGAGTGTGACAAACTAAGGGAAAAGAGATTAGGTTCTGTAGCTTTGTGATAATTCTTTAAGTTTTTTGTGAAGAGGAAAGTTTTTAAGCCTCTTCTGAACTAGTGTGGTCTTTGTCTCAGGAGCGTTGGTAGAGAGTTACCCAAGCTGGTTGCGCTCCCATGAAGCCTCCGTTATGTGCCGATCTTGTTCTAGAAGTATGGTTTTGATTCCGGAGTCTTCAGAGTGCTTTACAAAGTTTATCAGCTAGTTGGGCCTCCTCTGATGGATAGCTTTGTGAGGTATGCAGCGCTTACTTTGTAAAAGAATAAATGCCAGCGCCAAAGCTCTGCTCAGCAGCCTGTGGCCGGAGCAATTAAATGTTGGCGCTCTAAATACCAAGGCTGCATAGTTTTAAATCCATATCATTCCTTTTTAATCCACTCCTAGACACTCCTTTCCCCTTTATCCCTTCCTTGCAGGTTCCTATTTTTTCCCTTTGTGCCAGTTTTCCTGTCTTTCTCTTCCTCCTTCTTTCCACTTTGTGTGTTTTTCCTTCTTTTGTTCTCTGTACATTTTTGATGCTGAAAAATAAGTGTGGTGGCCACCATTGGCAACCACCAGCTCAAATTAAGCACTGTAGTGATGCAGCCAGTTTTGAATTTTCTTATGTATTCCAGTGGGAGCCGGTGCAAATCATGCAGAACTGGTGTAATGTAGTTGTGTTTTGTCTCTATTTAAAGTGTGACATGTGGAAATGTAATGATAACTTGTCATACCGTGACTAGCACCCACTGTGGGAAAGTGTCCTTTTTGACATGGTCACCCCCACTTTTGTACCCAGTACTGGTCCTTTTTTTAATGAAAGTGCACTGGGTCACTACCAATCAGGCCCCCAGTGCCAGTGTTCTTTCCCTTAAAAAAAGGTAAATGTCTAACTGTAACCCAATTAGCAAAGACTTTAGCACCCCTGTAAGTCCCTAGTAAATGGTACTCCTGGTACCCAGGGCATGGGTTCTAAAGAGGGTCCCCTATGTGCTGCAGCATGTATTCTGCCACCCAAAGGGACCCACATAAAACTGCATGCAGACTGCCATTGCATGATGCATGAAAAAGTGCAAACCATTTTGATAACACAACATGCTAAGGTAGACTGCATATACTATATGTAAGTCACCCCTACAGCAGGCCTTAGAGCCCTAAGGCAGGGTGCATTATTTTATACGTGGGAGCACATCTGCATGAGCAGGTAGGCCACTGTGATGTCTAGTTCTATTACTAAATATTGCAAGTGATCAGGCAGCCATCTTAAGGACATGTACTGGGCATTGGTCATTATGAGTTACCCAGCTACATGATGGCTGCACTGAAACCAATGGTGTTTGGTATCAAACACCTTGTCTTAATACATCTGTACTGATGCCAGTACTAGATTTATTATGACATGCGCTCAGGGGGCACTTTAGAGGTGTCCCTTGAAAACCTACTAGTCCTCTAGTGTGCTGACTAATTGATATCACCCAGCTTGCCACCACAGATTAGTTTCTGACCCCCTTTAGGTGAGAGCGCACACTTTCTGGCCTTCCGGCCTCGGGAGAGCCATCAAACCACCACCTGTGTTGCAGACCCTTGGAGAGTCCGTGGGACAGCAGGATCCACACACTGGTCGTCGTCTTTGAGGTGCCTGCTGGTGCAGAGGAGTGACTTCAGCTGTCCTTGATGCACACAAAGTCCTTGTGACCCTGGAGGATGCACGGCCACGGAGGTTACAGGATGGGTTCAAAGCACAGAGACAAAGTTAAAGAAGGAGCCTTCCTACTAGAAGCGGTCTTGTCTTGAGCCCAACAGCAGAGTCCAGTGTCCAGCAGCAGAAGAGTCTTGTGGAGGGTCTTGAAGATGAGTCTTGCAGTGGAACCCTTGGCCAGACAAATCTAGGGATCCACCCTCAGGAGAGCCCTTAAGGAACCCAGAAAGATGGGTGGGACAACTTCTGCAGTAACCCATCCATCAGGACGGGATCAGGGATGCTACTCTGGTGGACTGACCAGTCGGATGCTCAAAGGGGCCTCTGTTTATCTTGCTTTCAAGATGGCAGAATTCCCAGGGGAAAAGCCGGACAGGGAGTGGTCACTCCCCTGTCCTTTGTGTGGTTTCGCGCCAAAGCGGGGGCCAAGGGCTCCTGTACTGCAGTAAACTGCTTTATGCAAGGAGGGCACCAAATGTGCCCTTCAACAGTCTCCAGGTGCTCAAAAGCACCCCCACCCTATCCCAGAAACACCTATTTCTAAAGGAGAGGTGGTGACACCTCTCCTCTACAGGAAATCCATTGTTCTGCTTTCCCCTGCCCGAGTTAGGGTCATCAGCAGGAGGGCAGAACAGTGTTTGGGGTCGGCAAAGCACTGGCTTGCACGCAGACCCTGCAAGGCTACACAGGTAGTAGATTCATGCAACTAACACTGGAATCGGTGTAGTTGCATGATTCCAACATGTTTGATACCAAACATGACCAGGTTCGGTGAAGCCATTATGTGGTTGGACATCTTGTGTTGACCAGTGTCCACAACATTCTTTAAGATGGCTTCCCTGCGCTTACAAAGTCAAGAGAATGGAGAATGGAGTCTGGTGTTTATGAGGTGCCTTTGCACACTTAGAGCCATGCACCCTGCCCTTGGACTGAAGGGCCTACCTTAGGGGTAACTTATAGGTTTTAAGTGCAGTGACTGGGATATAAGGTAAACCTTATATCTGCAGTGAAAGGTGCATTCACCATTTCACACAAGCTGCAATGGCAGGCCTGTAGTCACAGTTTGCATGCTCCCATGGGTGGCATAATACATGCTGCAGTCCATGGGAGACCCCTGGTGTACCAATGCTCTGTGTACCTTAGTACCATAAACTAGGGACTTACAGGGGTTCACCAGTCTGCCAATTGTGGGGTGTACAAAGTACTTACCAAGTAAATTTAGAGGAGAGAGCACTGACACTGGGGTCCTTGTTATCAGGATCGCAGTGTACTACAGTCTAAACACACTGACACCAGGCAAAAAGTGGGCGCAACCATGTCAGAAAGATCCTGCAGAAACACCTGAGCCCCCCAGCCAGGGTTCACATAAACCAACTATGTCCCTGTGCTCCCCACGAGCTGAGCCTCCCTTTGGGTCCGGCTGGACTGATCTCCAAGTCCCCACTTGCAGCCTTTCTTTTGTATGTACTTCTTCCATTGACTTTAACGTGTAGTGCTCAAGGCTACCAACATGACCTGCACCTCTGCACCTGGGAACACCAAGGTAGGTAAAATCAAACTGCTGGTGGTTTCTTGGACCTTGGCTCCTAAGCACCTTAAGTCCTAGAAGGCACCCTCCAAAAACATTTGCAAGAATGCCTATGCAGTATATGTTTCTCCTATATGATACCATTACCGCATTCGAGCCTCATACCTCAAAACCGTTATTTGACTGTTTTTTCCATTTCTACAAAAATCTATAATTTCAACAGTACTTACCTGATTCCGATGATCTTGGTGTCCAAAAATATATAAAAATTTGTGTTATTTTTCTAAATTGGTCTAGCTTATCTTCTTGAGTGTTTGTCTCATTTATTGACTCTGTGAGCACAACAAATGCTTAACACTACCCATTGATCAGCCTAAGCTGCTCGACCACACTACCACAAATAGAGCACTTGGGGTTATTAATTTAAGCCCAGAAAACCAATAAGGGTCGTCTGCACTTTTTGCAGGGTGTGCCCTTAGATTGGCACTACCACATAAAAGGCTAACTTCCATATCCTATTTTTTTTCAACTGTGGCAGGCTTAGCTGTCCTATGTTACACAACCACCGTACAGGTTAAAATCCTAATACAGTTTCCCAGGAACAGGACTGGCTAGAAATATATTGAAACAACTGTTTTTAATAGTTATTGCAAATCTAATTTAATAGTGAAGTTGGAATTTAAATAACTATTAGGAAAAAGTCACTTTTAGAAAATTAGCATTTGAACAGGTGTTAAAAAGGTGTGGAAAGCATCCAAGGAGCAAACAATAGGTTGGCCTGAAAGGACAGAGTTGATTCCTCTGAACTTCACACATAATGCAGAGTCGGGTTGTGAGGATCCTTTTTGATACTACAGTGTAAAATCCTGCTTGAGTGTCAAATCCCACTTGACAGGTCTGTAGAGTTTACATATAACACTTTGGGGCACACCTGACAGGCAGAGACCTGGATGCCAAGATAATTTCTGTGTATCCACTGTCTGGTTGCTGAAAGATCTGCTTTGTCCCACCAGACTTCTGCCTCTAGATTTTACTTATAACACTTGGGGCACACTTGAAAAGAAGGGAAACAGGATGCCAAAACAATTCTTGTGTAGTCACTGTCTGGTTCCTGGAAAACCCTACTTTGGTTCTACCAGGCTTTTATCTAAGGGTTAATTGTGGGTACAGTGGCTGCCCGAGTTGGATTTTAGTGTTAGATATGGGAGGACACGAGGATTACCATAGTACACTTCCCAAACACATCCCCAACACACAGAGTCCAAGTTTAATGTGGCCAAAGACCTTCACCATCTTGAACATGCCCAAAGTGGGTAGAGTTGGCCCAAGGAACTTTTACTCCGTGGCATACGTGTAGCATCTACGGTCACTCACTTCAGAACACTCATGGACCTTAGAAAGATCAGAAAAGGATTTGACCTGCTGTCTTTGACCTGAGAGGAGCTCTAAATGACTGGACTTGCAACCTCTTATACCCAGGACAAATAAGTAGACTCCAGGGTTATAAGACTGACATCCTGTTCAAGCTATAGGGATACAGCAACCTAAAAGAAGCCTTTCCTGCAACTGACCAGTGGCAACTGGACGTGGATTGGATGGACCCTGCTTTTGGCCACTGCCTGACTCTCTAAGTGCCTCCCCTAAGGTCCTGGAGGGCTCTAGAAATGTACGTTTGTGGTGGAGTGGGACTTAAAGGACTAAGTCAGAAGGTACAAGGGACTAGGGCGAACTTGGTTAGTGTGTCCGACACACGCTCTACCGCGGCCAGCCTCAAATAGCGTCTAGGTCCTAGTCTGCTGTGACAATTGACAATCATTGGCACTTTATGCTTCTTGACATTTATCATGGCCTTACTGGATTTCTGTCATATCAGTGTCATTTTGTTTATTAAATATTACTCTACTTTTCTATCTCAGTTTGGGATTTTTATTGTTTCGCATTTTGACTTTATTTCTGTTTTGGTGCTGCTTAAATGCTTCCCACATTGCCTCCAAGTTAAACCTGTCTGCTCTGTGACATTTTAACCAGGAGGTTGAGTTCAGGTTTATTTAGTGGCTTTAGTGGTTGACCCTGACAAGGCTTGTCATTGTTCCTTGAGGTGGCAGTCACCCACCCCAATTAATAATCCAATTTCTTGAAATCAGTGCATGTGCATTGGATTTTAGTTGGTCAGGGAAGAAAGTTTTTTTTATTTTCTTGAGCATGTGTAAGTGATAGTTTGGGGATTGTGCAATTTTGCCTAGTGGTGATTCAGCAATAGATCAGTGTTGATTTTGAAGCATAGTGACTTAACAGTCGATGGCATAGTAGGTGAGAAACCATTCGATTTGAGCTCCTGGAGTAGTTCTTGACACACTTTGCTTTTGAATTTTGGTAAAATGGGTATGAATTCTGGTTTCTGTGGACTGAGCATTAGAAAGTTTTCATTCATTCATTTTTGTAGTTTTTCAGACAATATTAGAGCAATACAATGAAGTAGATGGCGGAGAGCTTCACACTTGAACCAAATGAGTTTGTGATATGATTGTAATCTTGCTACACTGTTTTGATAACAGAATGTTAACACACTTTCTCCAGCATGCTAACTTTTGGTACACTCAAATTCTTTCAGTACAATTCTCAGTTAAGAAGAGAGATCACAGGAATATGATAAAAACGTGTGGGCCATTTTCTAGCTGTTCAAGTTCACTGGATCTTCTTCACAAAAGTTCCCTTTGGAAAGTCAGAAACATATTCACCTAGGCTTACACCTATTTTCAGAGAACACAAATGTCATGTCACATATGTGCTGCTCTGGTTGAATGCCCCCAGGCTTTCAAACTCTTTCATGCCCTGGAACATAATGTTATCAATAATAGGCTGGCCAGTGCGTGGCCAATTCTGAACACAGAAAAGCCATAAGGACATTACTTCACACCATTATTTGTCACCAAGCACCTGCCGGGCAAGGACTAGTGCTGGCAATTGACTATAAGCCTACTTGGCACTCTGTGCCACAGCGTGGCATTGCCACATGGTTGCTCTCTAGTGCTAGGAGCACTGCTCACCTGGCTCCTCTATAGGGCTGTGAGCACTGGCCTGCCTCCCCACCCATCTCCATCAATGTTCTGCTTGTCTGTGCCTTGCTGCTTTACAAGGGCAGTGCACCTTTGCCGGCTCTACTGACACCAGTAGTTCGCAGACGCTCACTTCTCAAACTTTCAGTCGTGAATGGTCTCCTTGGCTGTTGGTGGCTTGCCCCTCTTCAGCCTGGGCGTGCACAGTTATGTTGCTGTGTGACACGTGGACACCCCTTCACCAAAGGAAATGTTGTCTCCTGGTGACTGTGTCTCTGTTGCTGTTTACCCCTAGTTGAAAAGGTTCATGCAAATCCTGATGAAGACAATTAGGACTGGATGTGCCTCCAGTCTGACTGTGGATTGTTCCATCTGCTCACTCTATTGGGAATACCACAATCTTCCGACACATGAGCCCTGGGTAGGCTCTTGCATAGACACGCATGGGCAAGACTGTTGTGAACACTATTGTACCCTACTGTCCATGGACACTGAATTCTCCAGACAGTGATCCCATGTTATCCCATAGTAGTAACAAAATAGAAAAAGCTTGTCAGCAAAGACTTGCTTGCAATCCTAACCTCAAAGTGGTGAACAAGTGGCACCCTAAAGGCCAATTTCATCTTCCATTTGAGTTGCTACTCTGGCTTTTTTCTTTGACATTAAGAGAAATCTTGTCACTGCAAAGTGTGATGACTGCTATGTTACAAGATATGTGCCAATTTGAAAGAACTCTGTCTGCCAGCAGAAATTACAGCTAGTGATGGCACCCCTCCTAACAAGGCACCCGATGCCAGTTTGCCAACAATGCCAGATCTTGAGACAACTGGTGGAGCAAACCTTTCCATGCATACCACACCATACCTGAACAATCCACACTAGTGCTACAAGATGAGTTCAACATACTGTCATTAGAACCACACCCAGGGGCATAGCTTGTTGATGGGGTGGGGGCGGGGGGGAGGTTACACCCCCCTAAGGAATGTATTTTCTAATAGTCGAGTACAGGTGATTCAAGTTGGGTATGGTGAGGTGTTTGTCAGATTTCACTTGAGAATTTTGCATACACACAGACAAAAGCACCCACACTCATCTCTGTTTTAAAGGTCTTAAAAAATTGTTATTTTACAAAACATTGAGATTTAAGTACCCCAACAAACCACATTTTTCCCTTTCCACCTTTCCTTAAGCCCCTCTCATGCCCTTCTTCTCATATGATGTATCTCTACAAGCTATACCAGTGTGATTGTTGGAAAATAAGAAACTCACATCCCCCTAATCTTACTGACCAAGCTACGCCCCTGAACACAACCTTGGTACTTTGGTACTCTGAGGGGGTGCAACACCCGGCCTCATCTTCAGCACCTTTTTTCTGATCAAGTGATTTAGTCCTACTGTCATCTGTGTTTGACTCTTATACCATCTCCTATGTTGAGCTACGAATTGGTTTGCGCCCCAAGTTGTTCCTGCGATTTCTCTATTTTGGGAATGACTGTAGTGTCACACAGGGAGGACACCCTATGAACACTCCCAGGTCTTCAAGTCATGGTATGCCCTGGGATGTAATACCCATGGGCGTCCGCAGGGGGGGGGGTGGGCAAGGAGGGGCGCTTGCCCCCCCCCTGGAGTGCTCCTCCTTGCCCCCCCTGCGGCCACCCATGCTTTTACGGACGCCTTTTGTCCGTAATTACGGGCCCAGCAGGGAGCAGAGCTGTTCTCTGCCAGAGGCCTCAACTCCCTGATGGGGCGCCTCGCACTCCTCCTCGCAGCCCCTCCCGCCCATTGTCATTCTGTCTGTGGCTGATTATCACAAACAGAATGACAATGGCCAGTTTGAGCTGCGCGCCACAAGCACGAGTGGTTAGGTCTGGACATAAAGACCTCATTTTAACACTCTGTAGCTTGAGAGCAAGGGGTCTTCTGAATGAAGTTCTGGGGGGGTCGATGCATTATTCTCCCAAGTCAAAAATTGAGGTTGCGCCATAGCCCGGATTTCAGATCCCACCAAAACGTACACAGACTCGTGTCAATAACATATCTATCTGCCAGTATGCACCCTATCATGTCTGGCAGGACATGCCGACCCTGTGTTTCACTGCCTCATATCCCCCTGCACCCCACTCCCCACTGCCTCATATCCCCCTGTACCCCACTCCCCGCGCTCAGGGCCGGCTCTAGGGCGGTGCAACCGGTGCCACCGCCCCGGGTGTTGACTTTGTGTAGGGTGCGCTAATATGATTTTAAAAGCACCTGCTTCTTTCCTGGGCTCCTAGAAATTTTCAGCCACCAATAAAAATGTCTAAATGACTGCAGTGATTAATGCACTTCTTAGAGAGGGAGAGATCGAAGTTTTGTGTAATGGAAGTTTCTCCTCATCCTAAGGTAGCGCAGAGGGTTACTATTCTTGCTGCAAAGAACGTGCAGCTCACAAAGTGCGTATAATGTAATGTAAATAGGTCAGTGGGTCACACTTTTGTCAGAGTGACCATATTGTTGATAACTCTTTATGAGTTAAAATCCTAATGTGGAACAGTGAGCAAGTAACTGTTATGAAAGATGCATGCAAACTGTAGGGTATGGGCTAGAGCGTTATGATTTCCCCCCAGCTTTTCATTATCCTAATGTGGCAAAATGGGTTAATTTGGGTAGAAATCAATTCTTATTAATAAAGGGAACCCCCCATCCATGGTGCTAGGTTTTAAATTCTAGGTTTCTGATTCTCCTGGCCAAGCCCTCTTAACCTCTTCTGTGCCCATGACGAGATAGTCTCGTCATGGAGCAAGGTTGCGCTGTGCCCATGACGAGACTATCTCGTCATGAACCCCACCCACTAATGCAACGCCCGGCACAGGAGGGGGAAAGGGCGTGGCACTGAAGGGGCTAAACTATCCTGCCTACCTGTACGGATGACCTGTGACTCCTACACCTTCTTGTCCTCTCTCTTATGTAACATTTCCTATGCACTGTTTACACACTTATGATTGATTGTCTCTATGTAATCTGTGTAATGTAAAGTGTTCTGACACCTTACACGGATAGGAGCGGCGCTATAAAATGAATTAAATGCACCTGAGACTGAATGGTTACGGAGGCTTGAGGGGCGCTGTGAAAGGATGGTTATGAAGAACCTGTAGTGGAGGTGGTCATTGGGGGTGCCAAAAAGCATTGTCGCACTGGGCGCCACGAGCGCTTAAGCCGGCCCTGCCCGCGCTTATTGCCTTATATCCCTCTGTACCCCACACCTCGCGCTAACTGCCACAACATATCCCTCTGTACCCCACACCTTGTGCTAACTGCCACAACATATCCCTCTGTACCCCGCACCTTGTGCGCACTGCCACAACATATCCCTCTGTACCCTGCACCGTGTGCACACTGCCTCAACATATCCCTCTGTACCCCGCACATCACGCTCACTGCCACATATGCCTCTGTATCCCACTCCTCACACTCACTGCCTGATCGCTCATTTTACCCTGCTATTCATCTTCTACGTGTTCTCTCCCCTTCCACTCGTTCTACCTCTGTTCACCCCCTTACTTCTTTTAGTGCCTTACATCTTTCTCAATATCTCTACTTCTTTCCCTCTTCAGTAACATCTGTGGCACATCTCTGCACTTCCATTATATCAACGCACCCCTCTACCTCACCTGTCTACCTCCGTCTTTATTATTCCCTCTTCCTCAGCTGTCTCTACATGTCTATGACACACCTCTCCCTCTCTCTACCTGGCCCCCTCACGTTCTACGACTGCGTTATTCTCCCCTCTCCAGCTTTGATTTACCTGTCTCTGCTCCTGAATCTTTTTCTTCTACACCTCACTTCTTTGTCTACCCTTCACCCCTCGCTACCCTTCTGTTTGCCTTACTACGGTCTTTACCCGACCCACCTTTCAGTGCCTCTTCCCATTTCGCCTCACTCCCTCACAGCGCTCTCCTAGCATGCATCTGTTTCTCCCCTCACCACCATGCCTGTCTCTACCCCTCCTTATCTTTCTAACCAGCCTAACTTTCTAATTTCCTGTTATTCCTGGTAGCGAACCTTTCATTTCACCCCTCCGGTTGTATTACCTATGCATTCAAATTGAGTAGGTTATTGCTGTACCCCGAACCAGACATCGAGACCGAGTCCCCTAGCCTCTCAACATGCCCAGATATAACAACAAGCATTGGCATAGCCAATTGGTCTCGCCTTTGGGACCTGCTGCAGAACTAAATACTTATACTGCCGGCATCATACTTACCCAGCGCCAAGACGCCTCGGCAAAAGTGAGCTATATAAGTTCTTCAGTCAGTGAGTCAGTCATAAGGTCCCAAAGGCGAGACCTATTGGCTATGCCAATGCTTGTTTTTCTCAGGTTGGCCTGAACATTACCCGGTCCTGATTGTCTGCCATTTTAGCCCCGCCCCTATTGATTAACATTAGCCACGCCCCTTCATTTACCAGGTTCGCCCCCCCCCCCTGGAAAAATTTCTGCGGACGCCCATGGTAATACCATTAATACAAAGTCTGTTTCGTCCGAGTGTGGTCAGTTTGGGAGATAGATACGGCCCTAGATTACACACTTTGTTCACACTACCTCTTGCTTTGCGTTTCTAAGTGGAGCGCTCACTGACACTTAAGGTCAACCCACAGGAAAAGAAATTCTGCAGATTCTGCATTTTCTCAGCTGTCAGCATGCTCACAAGATGCATCCTCTCTGCATCACTTACCTCTCTAAGGGGCTGTTAGAGTAAGAATAGACGTTTCTTCTCATGCCATTGAGGAAGAAGATGGGTGTGACCTAGCCCTGTCATTTCTTTGATGGATCCTGTAGACATGCAGGCACCTGTCACCCTGTAGACATGCATCCTGTAGACATGCAGGCACCTGTCACCCTGTAGGCATGCATCCTGTAGACATGCATGCACCTGTCACCCTGTAGGAAGGCATCCTGTAGACATGCAGGCACCTGCCACCTGTCACCCTGTAGGCATGCATCCTGTAGACATGCAGGCACCTGTCACCCTGTAGACATGCATCCTGTAGACATGCATGCACCCGTCAACCTGTAGGCATGCATCCGGTAGACATGCAGGCACCTGTCACCCTGTAGACATGCATCCTGTAGACATGCATGCACCCGTCAACCTGTAGACATGCATGCACCTGTCAGCCTGTAGACATGCACTCACCGGCACCAGAACACCGTTACGGGTGGGACTGCGCTTTATAAATCTACTTACCATAACATAATATTTTGTGCACTCGCTGTCCTAACAGTCTCATAGCCTCATGCACTTGGGATGAGTGGGGGAGGGGTCCTTATTACGGGGGCTACTGAACTGTGCCACAAGCTGGTCCACAAACACGCTGAACCCCCTGCATCAGTGATCACTGCCCCCCAGCACAACCTCACAGCAAGAGGAGTGACGTGGGAAGCGCCTCTCAAGGCCAACGGCAGGTGGAAGGTGGAAGGTGGGCCGTGTTCTGAGTCCTGGGTGGTTGTGTGATAACTTCATGAACTTGGGGTGCTGTTCTCCTGTTTTGTTTTAATTGAAGCACTTAGGCTAACGCACCTGAAACCTTTGGCTGGTGAAACGTTCAGGACAGGAGCCAGCGTCCATAGTGCCCTGGAGTGAGGGGGTGTTCGTTTAGGTTCCTTCATCTCACAACAGCAGCTTAAGGCTCTCTGGGGTATGACTACCCTTGCTGTAGGAGAGAGCCCTTAGACTACATATACAATAATCTACAATGTCACAGGGTCATATATACAACATTATACAATAATACAGGGTCATGCCAAGGGTAGAATGTCCAGAAACGCCGAGGTGGAACATCTGGCACAAACAGCTGTGTATTGTCGTCCGCCCCTACAGTCCCTCTTTGAGCGCGCGCAATGTGTCCCACTCGGTCTATTTTTCCAGTAAACACTTCAGTCTGTCTGTCTCACTCTCTCTAGCTCGCGCTTTCTCTGCTGAAACTCGCTCCGGCTCTTTAGCACTTCAGAGCTAAGAATAAATGCCTCGTTTTTCCCTCCGTGAAGGGGAGGGTGACGTACAGAGCCATGGATGTGCCTGGAAGCACTGGAGTGATAGCGCTCGCTCCACGCTGCTGCTGCTGCCTCATCTTTTCAATCTTGCTGAGTCAGCGCTGGTGGCGACTCTGAGAGACTCTCTTCTAGTGATGAAGCACCCCGAGATAACGATGAGTCACGCCCACTTGTGGCATCTGAGCAAGAAAAAAGCTGATGCACCGAATATCCGTCTTCCATACCGTGTGCAAACAGGATGCGACTTGTTTTTAATTTAAAAGGTGCATTTTACTCTAAAATGGGTTGGAGGGTGGATGGGTCATTTTTAAGGACGTACAACAAGCAGCCCATGTATGCAGTATATTCTGCACTGTAGCAAGGCCGACATGCAATACTGGTTATGGTCTACTGTTGTCAGAATGGAAAGTGAGCCCTGACGGGCCTGCTGCCGCTGGACTGATGGTCTCTTTGACACCTACCCTTGCTTCCCGCTTTCTAGGGAGACAAGCATTGGCATAGCCAATAGGTCTTGCCTTTGGGACATTAGAAGTGTTTAGCCATGCAACAGTTGATGTTGCACCAAGCAAATTGTGCTGCATAATTAAATACTCATAAGGTCCCAAAGGCGAGACCTATTGGAAATGCCAATGCTTGTTTCCCTCTGTAAGCAGCATATTTCAGGCTCAGAAAAAAAGGCAGTTGGAGCCTGTGAACACTGCACTGTATTCCCTCGATCTCTACAATTAGGACACCTTGAGCCTTGTATGTTTGATGTTGGTACCCGACAACAGGGGCCCTATCCCAGGGGAAGTGGTGTGAGGGGTGTGAGGGAGGCGGTGTGAGGGAAGGGTGTGAAGCATTTGTCTCATGTGACTCCTGCCTAACAAAGTGTTTGTCCCAGGATGAAGCCAAAATATGGAAAGGAAACTGCAACTTTGTAGATCTGACAGTCTGGGGCTCGGATGGCTCTTTTTCAGATGATCTGTGCTTTGTGTAGCTTTTGATATAATCTGCATCATCTATTCTATAACCAAGCGTTTTTGGATGTTGGTAAGTGACACTGAGGAAGGACTGAGTTTTATTGCTCAATGTATGCTGAACCCTTCGCCAACCATGGTGTGAATATAGAAACTGACTCAGGAAGGTACCGCTGCAGAGAGTGGAACATTGGGAATAAGAGAAAAGGAAGAAATAAAGACCAAGGGAAAAAAGATTGCAAGGAAGATAACAACTGTGAGGAAGGCGGAGAAAAAAAGAGATGAAATATAAGGGGGGTGGAAACAGAAAGAAGGATAAAGGTGAGAGATGGAAAAAAGAGACAAAGTGAAAGATGGGGAAGCAAGCCACAGGAAGGGAAAAAGGGTGGAAATGGTTTAAAGAATGTGGGTTAAAGAAGAAGGGAAACAAGTCTCTTGCTTGAGGGCTTGAATCTATAAGACTCCAAAATGTGCAGCTCCACAGCCACGCTCGCCGCCTGGTCCAGGAGTCCAGGAGAATGCGGCATTCGTTCCAGACCAGTGTTAAACCAGGCGCGTGTTACATAGGAGGCCATCTTGGAAAAGTGTGCTGCCGGAAAAGACTCAACCAACAAGTCCTGCACGTGGGAGACCTGCCCCCCATGAGAACGCTAATTAACAAATAAGGAATGTATATGACATCACTTTGTAGCTGCTAACACAGACCTTAAAAAGTACACGAGAAATGTGCACAAGTTTCTTTTTCTGCAAGACAGGAAACTATTGGGAATTAGTTTAATCTGCCTGGCTTCTGGTCTGTTGTCCATTACTAACAAGATGTAACTCTACAAGGACTACACTACACCTTTGGCAGAAGTGCAAATGCTCTCATATTGGTATATTTTAGGATTGCTGCTTCCGGCATGGAGCACGTGCAAAAATATATTGTGTCTAGAAGCGAATTTATGCAATGTATTTCACAGTTATTTTACTTCTGGTGGAAAGATTATTTGAATGATTGCACAGAAAATTATAGTGCATTTGTATCTGAAAGATGCAAGTCCTGACAGACAGCAAGAGAAATGTGTTTATTTTCATGTAACAAAGAGCTCACAATTTGTTCTGTATGCATGAATTGTTCGTATAATTCACGACTCAAAATTTTTGGCATGGAGCTCACTTTGCTCGTTTTTACAGGCACATTAGACATGGGGACATTTTAAAGCACAACCCTATTTTTAGAAAGCTTGTTTTTAGCAGAATCCTGTAGTAAAGCGCAGTTGAGCTGATTTCTAGAACGCGCACCTTGCGGGCACCGTGATTCCTGAAGCACATTTGTGAGCACGGAGTACACTTTGGGCGAAGGAGGGGGCGGAGGCAGGGAGCAAGCAAGAGGAAAGACAGACGGCGCTGAAGGTTGGCGGTTTGCGCGTTCACGCTCGCGTGAACGCAAGCTTGTCGCCAGCCAGCAGCACTTTGAAAACTCACCTACTAAAGTCTCTCCGAGCAGCGCATGCACGCTGACTCAGCGAGACCTAAAAAAAGAGCAATCCAGACTGTGTCCTTTTGCCAGTGGTGGCACTTAGACAGTGCTTAATTTGTAAAAAAAACAACATTTAAAAAAATTGTTCTGGTCCACAATTTGTTTGAGAAGTACAGAGGGTATGTGCTCGGTGTTCGTGGGTTTGGGCCTTCCCCTCCTCTCCCAATGGCTATTATTCTACTTTACATATCTGGATAGAGAGCAGCATGCACACCATGCAAGAAGAACTACAGGCCTTCGTTTATTTCCATTATGGCTTATCAATACTACAAATAGTAAAGTATGACAGTGCCTGGTTTCCGTCTTCTATTTTAATGGGCCACTGTAGGAAACAATAATTGGCAATGCCAATAGGGCAAGCTTTAAAGTAGGGGCGGGCGGAACTCATGGAGTTTCCCTCTGCGGAATTTAGCAGAGTTACATAAAAATTCATGGAGGTTCCTTGGTGGTCCATCAACAGACGGAAATATGCATGTCGCGCTGCAATTTAGACCAGTAGCGTGAGCAGTGCTAAAAATCAGGACAAACAGCACTAAGTGCGCAAGAGCGCGTGCCCAATCAAGTTGATTTTGCTTCCGCTCGAGTAAAAAATCTACTTGAGCTAAAGCAAATCGGCTCGAGAAGTAGCTATCTGACATTGACCGCCCACAACTGCCTGCGTTTAAAACCCGGGTGATAGGTAGCGCCAAATCTTGCTTTTGCTCGCATTTCTAGATCTTCATGGTAGAAAGTTATGCCGCACTGCGATTGGCAGCATTTGGCCGGAACTCTGCGTTGGAAGAGTAACACTGAGTGGCCAAATTCTGCCAATTCTGCATGTGGATTAAACGTAGGTTGTATGGTAATGTGAATGATTACAAGAAACTAGCATTGGTATGGATATGATTTCAGTGGAAGCAAAGAACTATAGAATAATATTGTTATAGGTTTAAAGGTCGATGACAGTTGAGCTTTCAAGCCAGACCTAAACATCTATCTAAGCTATTGAATGCCCACCTCCCGCCTGTGCTGCGGCCAGAGAAAAACACCATGAATGATCTGGTTACCTAAGACACTTTCATAGTATTATAATGACGTTTAGGAAAGTCTGCCAGTGTTTGCTGTAGCACAGCTTAATCCATTCTCTGATAACTCCCGCCACTGATCCCCCTTGTAGAAATGTGAATGGGAATTGTGTAAATGTGGCATTTGCCTGCATTCCCATGGCTTAAGGGTGGAGGCCAGATGCTGGGGAGGGAAGGAATGGAGACAGGGCTACCCTTGGAAATTCAGTGAGGCCTTCGTTAGGGAGGGCCTGCTAATTACCTGTTCCTCCTGAGCACTGCCAGTTTGTCAAATGGGAAGTGTAAAGAGTGGCACTATGGTTCTGTCGCTCGGGTGAGGTAGTTTCTAGGCAGGGCAGTTCCTTTTGTGTGTCTGACAGGACGGCAGAATGACAGACAGACACAGGATCTCACACTTCATTATGCCTACGTTTTGGGTGTTTCAGATTAGACACAGCCCAGTGATACCTGTCCTGAGAAGCATTACTTCACATAAATCCACTAAACAGACTTTGTGCCCCTTTATCCCTCCCTGATCACCAGAGGGAAGGAGGGGAACATCTCTCACACAAATGTTTAAAGTACAACATTCCTATTTCGTATTTTCCTTCCTTCTGATTTTTGGGGAACGTGAAACCATATTTATTTATATCAGTCCTATTAATGCACAGGTGACGGTGGTGTGGGTGTGCACAGTGGTGTTCTCACAGCCTACAATGATATTGCAACGCATGCAAATTGTGTTATTTCTTTCTACAGGTTTGCAGGCTCTTTCAAAAAGCCTTCACAATATTCCTAAAAACCCTGCATGAAAACTGACTTTGACTTAAGACTTCCAACTCTTGATTCTCCCTTTTCTTTAAATTTTTTTCTCTCCTTCCTTTCCATCCTCTGTGTGACTCCACTCTAAGTACAGCTTACTCTAAATCAAGTACATGCTCTTCTTAATCCTTATTTTTGTATCTCTTCAAATTGCCCATACCTTATTTCAAAGATCACAAACTCCCCCTAAAAGTCATACCCTGCACCCTAATAGCACCTAATCTCCTGTAGCTCATCTCTTAATACCGCCAGCCAGTGCATGAATTCACATATCCCCATCTTCTACTAGATCACAGCTAATTCCTACTATTGTAATCTACCCCGTAGAAACTGGAGTAAAGGCATGGAATGGTTTCACTAGAGCACAAGACTAATTCCAATAACCAAAAACAAAACGATAACCCTGGGACCAGGAGAAGCGTGCTGCTCAGCGTAAACGCACAAGAATGCCTTGTGAGGGGTGGTGAGAGTATTTAATGCAATCACAATATGATATACAACCCACACTAAAACTAATTTCATAACGTTCCACAGCCAGACAATCTGTTGTAGTTCATACAGGTTTTTAATAATTCCCATTTACTGCCTGACACTCTTACATTCACATAAGACAAAACTGCTCAGGGTCATATCCATCACCCAGTGCTATACAAGTCCTTTGAATAGACCAGCCATCACCAATTGAACAGACACAGAATAAGTGAAGAGATCTGCCACATACTGCCGGCCAACGGAAGACTCTAACAGCGCAACACTGCAGGTCCATACTAGACTACGGCCACTTCTTGGCATCTCACAATGACAATCCGATTTGCGATGATATTAACAAAGTCCTTCCCAGCAAATCTCACCACCACTTCTCCCTTTAACCTATGCTTTATCAGGACCGTCAATGTAGAACAGAATATATCGGAATGGACCACTCAGTTTAGCAACCACCTAAGTGGACTGTAAACATATGAAATACCAAAAAAGGGACCTGCAGAGCTGCTCAACGCCGCCAGCTTACTGAAAACCATAAACTATATGCCTGTCTCTCACACTTCTTCCTTCATCACACTAAGCGATGCGTCCCAGAACACGATAATTGCACATCGGTGGTGCTCACACATGACATGGAAACATTTCGCACATAGGATCAAAACAAGACAACATCCTTCCAACCCCACACCCTACATGGTGCAGCATGTTACTCATGTAGGCAAGTGCTTCAACGCCCCACATTGGGACAGAAAGTGCTAGATAAATGTTGCAATATAATACGATATATGCCCTATGGTGATCTTTGCTTTTCTTTTGCACAACACAGCAAATATAACCATACTCAATACATGACCTGACACCACACTTTATGCCCTACTTCTTGAAACCACCAACATAATTCACAACCTAACATATCCCACTGGGCAACAGATAACTCACGTTCCATCTGGATCACCTCTCACTCACCCACATATACCCACACTCACCCACATATAAACACAACCTACCCAGACCTAACCAGAACATACCGCAGTGCTGCACTTATCAGATCTACCATACGTAAGGGTTATTTGCAGATTTGCTATGTGAATGAATAACATAACTTCAGCCATTTAGATTTTGTTTCTTTATGGTCTTTTGCCTCTCTAACAAGTATTCATCAACTTCGGATGGAGTCTGCCAACGCCACATTACTCCCACGCTCTGAAAGTAATATCCTCCTCACAGTCACAAAATGACACTCCTACTGCAAACCAAAGTGAGTCTCCCATACCAAACAAGCACCACACACAAGGTTCACAATGTACAGTAAAAGCCTTATCGCCCACTACACCCAACAATATTTAGGAAAGGCTCTTGCATCACAACAGGCACAATAAAATACAATTGAGAACAGTCTGCAAAAACTTCCAGAATGAACAATCTGGCAGTCCACTGCACTAACACATGTTATATATGCAGAAGCAGATCCCGGTAAGAACAAGAGGCTGTCAATCGGGGCGGTACGAGCACGGGTTACCGGTAACCTCGCTTAACATGTAGCACAAATCTTCTGTAGTCACAGGAGAAAACACAGACGCCCAGTAAGTTGCAGAAAATATATTTAATGGCTGCACACACATGTGTACAGAAGATTTGTGCTACACATATATATATTCACTTAAAAAACCATAGGTTTCACACATGTTATAGTTAGCTGGACATTTCACTCGTAAAAAACCAATGAAATTCCCCCGTTATAGTTAGTTCAGATAACTATAACTTGCGCGCCCGCAATCCACTGCTCATGACGTCACATATTACATCACTCATGACATGGTCAGTGGCATCACTCATGACATCACTGATGAGATCATCGTTGTGATAGAGTGGCGGTCACGCGAGTTATAGTTATCTGAACTAACTATAACGGGGGAATTTCATTGGTTTTTTACGAGTGAAATGTCCAGCTAACTATAACATGTGTGAAACCTATGGTTTTTTAAGTGAATTTGCAAGGTTTTTTAAATGCTAATTCCTAACTATAACGTGTGGGAAACCTATGGTTTTTTAAGTGAATTTGTATGGTTTTTTAAATGCTAAGTTATGTATGTATTATTATATTTTTTATATATTTATTTTACAATAAACTACCTATGTATATAGTTATAGATTGACTGTATCCTGTAATATGGAATGGCTCGTTTAAAATGTTTTTTTTTTTTTTTTTAGGTTTTTCACCGGTGCGCGTACCCCGCGAATTTTTGAAAAAAAAATAAAATGTTGTTTTCACCCTTCGGTGTCCTTCAGGGACCCCTGACAAAGGCTAGGGGGTCAGGAACTCTCTACCCTGCCCCCTTTTCACGTTCTCCACCTTTCTTTTTCACTGTCACACACCAAACACACAAAATGGCGGCCGACACTTCCTGATTTTGACCGATTCGAATGTTGACTGACATGTAACCGCCAATCAGAATTGCGCTCGCGCACGTTAGGGTGCGCGCACCGTGCACGCACCGTGCGCGCTTATAGATATTTATGTACTTTTAAATGCAATTTTCTCAGGAACTACTGAACAGATTGACACCATATATGCAAAAGGCACATGCCTGACCTGAGGACTACCTCTTTGCCAAATTTCAAGTAATTCTGTTCAGCCGTTCGGGCTGTACCTTCGACTAAAGGTCCTATGGGAAAATGCATGGGGAAAACGCCTTTTGGGACCCCCTTTTTTCTCAGCCCCCGCTTGACGAATCACCCCAAGACTTTCAGGGTAGGAGCTGAGCGGAGCGCCCCATTAGTTTTGAACATTTCGTGAGGATTCGTCAACCGGCGCCAAAGTTATTCAAAATAGAATTTTCAGATTTCCTATGGAAACACGGTCCTAACTATAATTATCTACTGGCGACCGCCAGTAGATAATATACATTCCTACTCCTTAGTCCCGACGACTGCCAGTGGTGCTCCGTATACGGCGTGGCCGCCACCAACACTTTCCTGTGTATTCAAGCTCTCTCACTAGTATTCACAGAGAGAACGGCACTCAGGAAGTTGCAGGCGCAGATTTTTTTTTTGCAACCTTTATTTATATTTTGAAAGAAAATACAGTATGGAGGTAGCGAAACCAAAGCGTTGACTTGTAGCCGCAGCGATGATATAGATCTGCACCTGCAAC
Source organism: Triturus cristatus (assembly GCF_964204655.1). NCBI lineage: Eukaryota > Metazoa > Chordata > Amphibia > Caudata > Salamandridae > Triturus > Triturus cristatus. The sequence goes on from NC_140585.1 coordinate 263,498,741, forward strand.
TTCCTGAGTGCCGTTCTCTCTGTGGATAAGAGTGAGAGAGCACCTATTGACGTTAATGCATCCTTTTCACAATAAGTAAGTCAGGCCTACTGGCTTTGTAATAACTTTTCATTATAAACAGATAAAACCAATGGACTCTGACATAACTGTTTCTACAGAACCAATAAGACCTGCAAACATTGCCCGTGGCTTGACACTGTAACCAACATTGGCCCACTGAAGTGTACATAGGCTGGTAAACATCATGCATGCAGTAATAAAATTACAAACTATGTGCAAGATTATAGTTGTCAAAACAATATACAACCTCCCTCAAAAGGGCCTAAGAGGCATTTTCACAGTGACACTTTGACACTTTCAAGGTTTGTTAAAGGGCGTGGCCACACCACAGTCCATGCCTATTAGGATGATCTGTAAGGTTTTGATAACAATCCACTGGTAAATACCTATTGGCTTCTAGAAATCATTTTTACAATAAACAAGCTAGGTCTATTGCTTTTGTCATAATTTCCTAAATGCAGATCAGGCTTATGACAGCAGACAGTGAATCGATTATGGTCTTAGTTTTTAGCATTGGATTGTGGCCATAACTAACTCAAACCTACTACACAGAGCGTTAAGCTTTCCCACAATTGAATCCTCAGTTATGAATCATAACTATTACAAATGTATTCAAAATCACAGCTGGAAAGCGGATACTATCACTCCTGAGAAGGAGTAATAAGTAATATCACAGTTAAAATCTTCTATTATCATGGTTTGTCAGAGTTGGTAGCCAACACCAAAACCCTTCTTTTATACAATAATTTGTGCCATTCCCTATAACAAAAAAACCTCTCAACAGTCTTTGATATAAAGTAATAACATATTTAATGCATATGGACTTAAATATATGCTTTTCAGAACAAACCTGTCAGGCCTACTGCCTTTATCATGACATTTCTTAATAAACAAATCAGGTCTGGAGTCTTGGATCATTGGCGACCCAAAATTATCAACTGAGTCCTACAGTACTGAGCATAAGCTTTCCCAAAAGGCAAAAAGAGCAATACAAACACTCCTTTTCAGTGGAAACAAACAACTTATGCTCAATCAAATGCTGTATTCAAGCAAAAAAAACAACATGTGTGGGGGGATGGGCTAATTTCTACTCTCAGTAATACACCCAAAAGCTTTTTTTTCTGGTGTCAGCTGTGCTGTTAAGCTAAACCTTAAAATGTTGTGAATAACATGATAAAGTGCCATTTTTCTACACTAAAACACCTCTACTTCCTTTCGGAGAAAAATGAAAATGGAGAACATAAGCCTCATGAACTCAAGCTTCCTCATTTTGCCACATGTCCAAAACAAGGAAAACCCTTTTGTTTAAAAAGAATAAGGAAAATGCTACAATATTTAGGAAAAGAAGAACACAACCCAGTTGCAAGAAAATAGTGTAGGAGAGGAGTAAAGGGCAGGGCAAGAGATCCTGCTGGGGTGTAGGTATAGAGTATACGTAGGGTGAAGTTACTAGGCTAAAGGCAGGGGTGGAGCTATAGGTAGATGTGAAAGGTAAATAGGGCATAGGCAAAGGTAGACACTAATATACTGGAGGAGTAAAGGAACAACGTTGTAGGTAGAGCTGGAGGTCCAAGAATGTTTGCAGGCATGGGTGGAGGTGCAAGGTATAGGTAAGAGTCCTAAGCTATAGGTAGTGGTGTGGTGGTAGGTTATAGGTAGGCTGATAGGTCAGCCATAGGGTGGTTTTCTCTCAACATTTTAGCTTTTAGGATCCTATTTTGTTGAATTTGTTTTTGTTGGCTTTAAGACTGCTAACCAGTGCTAATGTGCTCATGCTCACTCCCTAAACCATGTTAACGTTGGCGTACACCTGATTGGCATATTTACTTTACTTATAGGTCCCGAGTAAAGTCGTATATATATACCCAGGGCCTATAAATTAAAAGCTACTAGTGGGCCTGCAGAACTTATTATGAAACCCACTTAGGTAGCCCCATAAAACATGTTCCAGGCCCACTTCTGCAGCCTGAATGCAGTTTTAAACTGCGAATTCGACTTGGCAATATAACCTCCTTGTCAAGAATGACATTCCCCATTTACTGCATATAGGTCACCCCTAAGGAAGACGCTAGGTAGTCCATTGGGCAGGGTACATTGTAATTAAAAGATTGGGCTTGTCCTTCATTTTACATGTCCTGGTGGTGAAAAACTGCTCTGAGGCCTACCTCTCCCTTAGGATACCATTAGGTTGCCTTGTTAAATTTAATAAGTGGTAACTTTTGATTGGGAACAGATAAGCATTTCATCTTTGGTGTCTGAGAAATTGTAATTTAAAATCCTCTTGTTGAGGAGCCTAGCGCGCAACCAAGATGGCCGCGTAGGTGCGAGGCTCCCGAGGACCTCCGCGACCTCCTACATCTATCCTGTCTTTCTCCTGATTTGGTTGAGGGGACTTTGTTGGTGACACTGAGCCGAGGTGGTGCCTGTTTTCCGTTTTTGAATTGGACCCTGGGAACGGTGGTGGGCATCGCTTGAAGTTTGCGGCCCGCTTCACTTCTGACCCCGGACTCGGGTTGAGGGGTGACCCGGTGGCAAAGTGAACAACAACGGCACGACGGACCTGGAGGGGCGCGTACCCCACACTTTCGCTTTCGCTTTTGAGCCTGCTCGCCTTCCTCGCTTTCGCAGCTTAGGCGCTTCCGCGAGGTGTGGTGGTTGGCCTGCTGGGGACACTGCCTATGCTGCCGGGACCCGGTCTATCTTTCGGAGGCGACCGCTGGGGCCTTCGTGATTGACGGTTTGCCCGCCGCTCCTGACTCGTGGGGCACAGCCTGCAGTGGGATGGCAATGAAGCAGGACGGAGAGAGGCTGAAGGCCAAGTCGACCCGGCGCGGGGCCCCTACCCAGGCTAACGTAATGGACCGCTATACTTTGCCGAGGGGGTCTCCTGGCGGGTCGCATAAGTCTCCGGAGCGATCTGCAGATGCCCCGGATTTACCATCGGACCTGACCCTGCAGGATATCATGGGCGCCATAGCGGAGGTGAAGGCCGCGGTGGGCCACCAGCTCGACACCTTGTCGCAAAAACTCGACGCGGTCCTGATTGATGTCAACCTCGTCAGGGCCGATCTCTCGAAAACAAATGAGAGGGTTGATTCTTTGGCCCTTACCGCGTCGAGTCTGACGGTTGATGTGGCTGCTCTCCAAACGGAGATGCGTCGGCTCCAGCAGGCCAGTACTCTCGTTGAGCGGCGACTGGAGGACTCCGAGAGTAGGGCCCGGCGGAACAATGTTCGCCTTATCGGAGTGCCTGAGGGGTTGGAGGATTCGGCTGCGGATCTCTATGTGGAGGATTTGATCTCCAACCGACTGAAGCCTCGGGGATTGAGCAACTTTTTTGCGGTGGAGAGGGCCCACAGGGTTCCTGGTGGCAAGCCAAAGGTCGGAGCTCCCCCGCGGCCTCTCATTGCCCGTATTTTTAACTTTCGGGACAGAGATGCGATCCTGCAGGCTTCTAGAGTGCAAGGGCCGCTCAAGCTCTAGAACACCGAGGTGAATTTCTATCCAGACTTTACACAGGCGGTCCAGAAACAGAGACTGGGATTCATGGGCGTTAAACGGCGGCTCCGCCAGATGAACTTAAAGTACGCCATGCTCTTCCCGGCCAAGGTGCGGGTGGAGTTCGAGGGCCGCTCTCATTTCTTTGACCGTCCGGAGACGGTGGGAGATTGGCTGGACACTTTGCCGGGGACACTTGATCGAGGGGGGACAGGGGCCGCGGGTGGCGAGTGCCCACCGGACCGGGCCTAGTGTGTTGACCTTGATACTAACCTTTGATGGTGCCACCTTTTTATTGGGCTCAGGGTCTACTTGAATATTCTCCTTTTCTCCCCCCCTGCCTGGAGGTAGTGGTGAGTCTAAAGGGGGTTCTCTTTCCTCCTCCGGGGGTCTCTTTTGTAGTTTAGTTTATGCGAGGGCGACAGGCACACTGCAAGTTGGGGGGGCTGTTTGGGCTCACGCAGGGGTGCAGGGAGGGGGGAGTTTTACTTGGTATGTTGGGTAGGGGTTGGGTTTTGTTTGTTTGTATCGCAAGGCAGGAGTATTGTTGTTCTATGATCCATGTGCTCTCCGGGGGGGGGCTGATTGGTGCTGGCTGTGATGGGGGGTAGGGGACTGAGACTTCTTTCTTGGAATGTCAACGGATTGGGGGACAGGATAAAGCGTGGGGTGGTCCTGCAGTTTTTAAAACGGATCTCTCCCGACATTGTGTTCCTGCAGGAAACACACCTCATTGGTAATTCCTTCCGTGCCATGAATAGGCGGGGCTTTCGCCTCTTGGCTCACACGGGATTCACTTCTGGCTCGAGGGGTGTAGGCATACTGGTTAGAACCTCTCTTCCATTGGAGGTTGATGAGGTGCTCCATGATGACAGGGGGCGCTACACGGCACTTGTGGGCAGATGGGAGGGTAAAGTGCTTGTGTTGGTATCTGTATATGTCCCGCCGGGTTTGCAGACGACTACTTTTGCGGACCTGGGGCGCTTTCTCCTCGGGCTGCCGGAGGGGGTACTAGTGGTGGGAGGGGACTTTAATGCAGTGGTTTCGGGGGCCGAGGATCGTTACCCGCCGCGGGACCTCCCCCGGGCCCAAACCTGGTTAGCTGGCCTTTTGGACACCCTGGGTTTAGTGGATTGCTGGAGGCTAAAACATCCTGCACAGACACAGTACACTTTCCACTCGGGGGCCCATGGTAGCCTTTCGAGACTTGATTATGTTCTAATGCCATCGGCCCAGGCGGGGAGGATCGGGGAGGTGCGCCATCTTGCCCGGGGAGTTTCGGATGACTCCCCCCTTTTGTTACACTTTGATATTGTCCTAGGTGCGGAGGGGAGGGTGGCCCCGATTAACTCCTGGTACCTGCGTAATCCCACTATTCGTGCAGCCCTGATTAAATCTCTTGAGCGATACTTCAAAGACAATGTGGGATCGGTGTCATCTGCTATCTCCCTATGGGAGGCTTTTAAAACGGTGCTTCGAGGAGAGGCCCTGTCCCTCATCTCCAACTCCAAGAGGTGCGAGCGGGAGGAGGTGGTTCGTATTGAGTCCGAGATCTCTGAGCTGGAGGGTGAATTGGATGGTTGTGTTACGGAAGACAAACTGCATGTTCTTGGCCTCAAGCAAGCGGATTACAAGGCTCTGGTCACTGAAGCTGCCAAGAGTATGAGTAGGGAGCAACAGGGGCGTTTGTATGACATGGGTGACAAGGCTGGGAAGCTGATCGCGTGGCTGGATAAAAAGGAGAGAGCGAGTCTTGTGGTGCCGCAGGTTGAGAGAGTGGATGGTGTGTGTGTTACAGATCCCGTAGAAATTGTTGGCTGCTTTGCGGAGTATTTTCGCGGGGTGTACTCTCCGGTCTCCGATCGCCCGGAGGAGGATTCCCGCATTATGCTCAGGGACATTGTGTTGCCGTCCCTTTCGGACGATGATAAATTGTTGATGGACGCGCCTCCGACGTCTGAGGAGATCGCCCTGGCCATACGGTCAGTTGCCTCCGGCAAGGCCATGGGTACTAATGGCCTCCCCATCGAACTGTATAAGCTGCGTCCGGACACGCTAGCGCCTCATCTTCGCGATATGTTTATCGCGGCCCGTGCAGCGGGCTCCCTCCCGCTGGACCAACGCCTTGCTACCATTGTGGTTATTCATAAAGAGGGGAAGCCGCGGGACCAGGTCACGTCCTATAGGCCCATAAAGCTTCTGAATGCGGAACCCAAAATCCTCGCCAAGGTGTTGGCTACCCGCTTGGCTAGTGTGGTCTGTGATCTGATACATCAGGATCAGTCCGGCTTCATCCCCCATCGTAATACTGCACTTAATCTGCGGCGTTTGCATGGGGTGCTTGCGAGGGTTCCCTTTATTCGTGAGCCGGCCATTTTGGCGTCCTTGGACGCGACTATGGCGTTTGATACGCTGGAGTGGCCGTATATTTGGGCAACGCTGGAAAAGTTTGGGTTTGGCCCGCGATTCATTGGTTGGGTGAAATTGTTGTATTGCAGACCATTGGCTCAGGTAGTGGTAAACGGTAGGGTGTCGGCTCCCTTTGAACTGGGCAGGGGCACGCGTCAGGGTTGTCCGTTATCGCCTCTCCTCTTTGCACTCTCCATGGAGCCCCTGGCGGAATGGTTGCGATGGCACCCTTCGATTCGTGGACTCCGATGGACTCCTGAATATGAGGATCGTGTTTCTCTTTATGCGGACGATATTCTTTTGTACCTCGCATCCCCCCGTGAATCGCTGATTGTGTTAGTGGATGTACTGCGCTCCTTCGGCTGTAACTCCGGGTTGGTCATCAACTGGTCTAAGTCCTGCGTCTATGTCCTCTCTGGGGAGGCCCCCATCCTTCCGCGGGGTTGCCCTATTCAGGTTGCCCAGTAGGGTTTTAAGTATCTGGGTATTTTTGTCACTCTGGATCCTGTGGCCCGGTATACGCAGAATCTACTTCCCCCTCTCCGGCGTCTGAAGACGGATGTGGCGCGTTGGCGGCAGTTGCCGCTCTCGCCGCTTGGCTGGGCGGCGCTGTTTAAAATGATGTCGCTACCGCGGTTTTTATATGCCTTACAAAACACGATGGATGTCGTGCCTGCTAGTTTTTTCCGGGAGGCTGAGGGTCTCCAGCGCCGATTGTTCTGGGATGGGAGGCCGCGAATTGCTCTCGCCAAGCTAACGCTCCCGTGGTATGACGGGGGGGTTGCCCTCCCTGACATCAAACGGTATTATTGGGCCTCCCAGTTGGCGGCGATAAATCACGGGCTTTACGGGCCGGCCCTCAACCCGGCCTTTGAGATGGACAAACTGTTATTGCCGGGCGGCGACTATAATCGGGCGCTCTATTCCAGGTCGATTGACGCGCGCTTGACAGGCCCGACTCGGGTTGCGGTCCGGGTGTGGCATGCGGCGAGCGCGGTGATGGGGTGGAGGGATCGGCTGACCCGGGCGACGCCATTATATGCCTCCGAGCGGTTGGGTGGTTTGTGGTCGACGAAAGGCTTCGAGAAGTGGGACATGATCGGCATCAGTAGAGTGGGTGATCTCTGGACGAAAGAGGGATTTAAAACGTTTGATGCGCTGAAAGCTGAGTACCACTTGCACGATAGGGAGTGCTTCCGATATGTACAGATTCGGCACGCGTTGCGTTCCGTATTCCCGGAGGTTGCGTCTATCCCGGTGTGTTCCCCGTTGGAAGATAGAGTGCTTGACGGGTACGTGCCGGATAGCACTATCTCCTTGATCTACAAGAAGCTCATTAACGACCGATCGGGGCTGTTAACTGCCCTTCGGGATGCTTGGGTTGCTGATGGACTGGAGCTGGATGACGAGGATTGGGTGTCGGCGGTGGCCTCCCCGAAAGAGGTGGCCATACCGGCCCGACTTCGCTTCGTCCAGCTTAAGATACTGCATAGAGTGTATGTCACGGGACCTGGCCTGATGCGTATGGGTTATGCGGTGGATGGGATGTGTAAGCGTGGGTGTGGTATGGCGGGGACTTTTCTCCATGTTCTGTGGGAGTGTCCGGAGGTGACTCGGTTCTGGCGTGGTGTGCATGCTGTGTTGCAGGCAGTCACGCATGTTGCGTTGCTCCCAGAGGCGAGGAGGTGTCTGTTGAATGTATGGGAACCGAATGATTATACGGTGGCGCAACTGTGGTGGGTGACACTGGGATATATGGTGGCCAAGCGTGACATTGCACGGTTGTGGGGCTCCCAGAGGCCACCCACGGTCTTGGCCTGGAAGGAAAATATGGACTGGTGCATGTTTCGAGAGAAAACGGTGTATGTGGCGAGAGGCAAGCCTGGGAAATGGAAAATGGTGTGGGGTCCCTGGAACTCCTATCGCGGAGGAATTTGCACCCCACCCCTCACGCGGGACCTGGATGATGCCTTGTCCCCTTAGTCTGCACATTCCTGCGATCCTGTTCTACTGTGATAATTTTGTCTCTGCCACCTGCCCTCCTTCCCCCCTCCTGTTACTGTCCTTCTATGGATTCCTCCCTGCTGTGATGAGCACCTTTTGCCACTTCGAATTTTGCTGCCTTGTGGGTTTGTTCGTTGTTTGTTTGTTCTTCATCACTTAAAATGAAACCGCTATATGTGATGTTGCGACCTCTCAACGCCGCCAGTGACACTACTCTGCAACTTGGTTATTTATTGTTGTTGCTTGTATTAGTGTGGTTATGATTATGTCATTTGTTGGCGGCCGGCCTGGAGGTTGTAGGCCCGTGTCTGTATATTTTTTGAAATTTGTAATAAAGGTTTCCAAAAAAAAAAAAATCCTTTTGTTTGGTTAAGTTACAATTTTAAAATTGCCAATTTTAGAAAGGTGGCATTTTCCTGTCATTATTTGGTGCCTGTAGCCTGTTCCTAGGTCACATGACTGGATGTTATTGGATGTTGGACTTTGATTATTCTTCCCAGACAGCCACACAATAGAGAAACTAGGTGTGCCTGGATGGCCCTTCAACTGGCAGGATTGGGAGTGGGGGCAGAGTTGGAACAGTCCCAATTGCAACTGAACAGGCTGTCCTCTGTCTTGACACATTGTTCTTGCAGACAGCTTGGAGCCAGGGCAGAGGAAGCGTGAAACTTCAAGTACTTCAAAGGGAATTCCATAGAAAGTTCTCCTATTTCAAAGAAGTCACGAAGTATAAAAATATGATCCTCAGACCCACTCTTCTGTTAACTTTCTGGACCTGCGAAAGGACTTTCACAGGGGTGTCTGCTGCTGTGTACTCCACAAGACTGCTTTGCTGCACATGGAAGGATTGCTTTGCTGTCTGAAGCCTGCTTTGAACTCTCAGAGGCCTATCCTGCTGCCTGAGTCGTGTTTCTCTTCTTGAACACAGGACTGCCAGAGTGACTGCAAGGGCTATTTGTCTGGCCTCTTGATCAGAGCCTCAGTGACAGAAAAGGCTCCAATCATTCTGAACCCACACCTGGATCCAGCCTGAGTGAGTCCTAACCCCATAGGTGGTGCCCTTGCAGTTTGGGGCCCTGGGTGGTGGTGCTAATGGTGCCCCCCTAGCCAAAATCCAAAACTTAGGGCTGTGAACATTTTTGGCTATGAGGAGACCGGGAACAATCTACTCTGCCAAAGGTGCATCGCCAGCTGGCAAATCCTGTTTAGTTGTTCTTCGCCAAAGGGGTATCCAGCCTTGTGGAACTCTCGTCCGCCATAGCCTCCAGCTTTGTCCCGCTGGAGATTTTCAATTTCCAAAAAGGAAGGGCTTGATTTAGATCTTGGCGGATGGGTTACTCCGTCACAATGGTGATAGATACCCCATCCACCGAAATATAAATCCCACAGGATATAATAGGATTTATATTTCGGTAAATGGGATATCCGTCACCGTTGTGATGGAGTAACCCATCGGACGTGATCTAAATCAGGCTCTAAGTCTGATCAAAGAAATCTTAATCATGACTTCATCTATCGGCTCCCAGAAGATGACGCCTCCTCCTCGGACACTGCCTGCAACCTTGCCCCGCAGAACGTCTACCTTCTCAGGGATGTTTTGTCAAAATGTCTTCTATGTCCGAAGGTAAGCGCTGACTAGGCACAATCCACTCTTTGTGTCCGACTCGCGCTCCTTCAAGGTCAGTCATATTTTTAGACTTTGGCCCAATCTCGCGTGACTAGCTGTCCACGGTTGGCGCTTTGATCTTTTAGGTGCTAGTTTTTACCTTGAACTTTAAAAATTCATAACTTCGATTTTACTGATGGCATTTTTGTTGTTTTGGTTTCAAATAATATACTAAAATGCACTCTACTTTTTTAAACTGGTGTGGAATTTTTGTTGGGTTTTCACTTTTGTATGCTGCATAAATTGCTCTAAATTAAGTCTGACCGCTTTTATGCCAAGCTACCAAGGGTTGAGCACAGTTAATTTATTGACATTTGTGGTTCCCCCTGAAAGAGCCAGTGGCTGTCGCTTGAGCAGGGTTAACACCCTACTCAACCAACATCCCAGTTTCTCAAATAAGGGTTATTAAGGTATTTGTAGAAGTGATATGGTATAGACAGGTAAAGGGGCTTGGATATAAGCAGGGATAGAAGTGAAAGGGTAGAGGTACAAAATATACGTAAAGGTACTAGAATATAGGTAGCGGTAGAGATGCTATGATGTTTGCAGGTAGGGGTAGAAATTCTATAGTCAGGCGTAGAGGTACAAGGATACACTTTAAGGAAAATAGGCAGGGTGTGGAGACAGTGTATAGAAGGTAGAGGTAGACATGCTATGATAAGATAGGGGTAAAGGTTCTAGGGTATTGGTAGTGGGATTAGGGATATTGCCAGGTGTAGAAGTACTAGGTTAAAGGCAGGGTACAAGCATCAGCTGTAGAGGGGGATAGACATTTGAATTTCCACCTCTTGGTACGGGTAAAGGTGCTAGGGGTTAGGCAGGGTTGAGAACCGAGGCGAAAAAACAAAAACAAAGTCAAGGAAGAAGATGTGTACCCAACATGGATAAATGAAAGGGATAAGAGGAAGAGACAGATGAGGGGAGGTGGGGTAGTCCCCAAAACAAGACAGAGAGGATAGACAGGTAAAAGAAAGACATAAGCTAAAGTCTTCTCTGGACCACCATCCTTAATAAAGAAGAAGAAAAAGACTGCTTGAACTTTTTCTACATGAAAGGCAGAAATGCAGCACTCTACAAATGTATTAATAAATAGGGTCATTAAGCAATTACACCAGACTTGGAGTATATTTCACGCTGGTGTCTTGAAAGAGGACATAGGCGTCAATACACAACAAGCATTGGCAAAGCCAATAGGTCTAGCCTCTGTGACCGATTGTTTTTGCAAATAGTTTTAGCCAAGCTGCACAGCATTCCAGATGGTGTGTAGCATGGCTAAAGTAAAAAAAAAGACCTTTATGGAGCCATCTGGATCATTCTGTAGGCATGCACACCACACAGCGCACCTACAAAATGACATGGCTGCTTTTTTTTGTTTTTGGATATCAATTCAAGTCGGGTCAGTAGCAAAAAACGAGGTGTGAAAAAGCCTTTTAAGTGGGAGTGGGGGTGTGGTGGGGTGGCCTTTCGAAGCAATGGGGTGACAAAGCAGTGCTGCGGTCGGAAGCAATATGAGGAGGGTGCAGGGACACAGGGCATGGAACCAAGATGGAGAGGGTGGGAGACACCGAAGCAACACGGCAGAGGGTGGGGAGACAGATGCAACATGAAGAAGCACACAGACGAGCGCTATAGGGAGGGGGTGGGGATAGGCACGCAGGGACAGGTAGCAGTACAAGGGAGGAGAGAAGTACATGAGGAAGACAGCTCACAGGCACCTGCACTCTCTACAACCCTACATATAAAAAAAATTAAAAGTAGTTCCCTGAGCTCAGACAACAGGCAAAAACACACTTCGTAAAGAGACAATCCTCTATGGTAGAGATGAACCTTAGATTAACAGGCTGGGACATGAATAAGAAGCAGGCAAATGAGAGTGTGAAGGAAAGCCAACAAATGGTAAGGAATGGGCGGGCTTCAAGCCACACTGTGTTCACGGTAAGGCCCAATATGCCTTGCAACAGACAGCGCATGTGCGGTCTAGCTGGCTCGACCTAAAACCGACAAATGTAACCGGATTGACATCGTACACCCTTTAACTCATGAGAAATAAAAGGGGTGACCTCTTATCCCACACTTTGCCCCTCAAAAGCCTTCTATTTGTTGCTGGAGGCTTGGAGGGGAAACCAAAGGACGTAAACAGGGATCTGAGAATCCGGTTTACTTTCTGTTTTTTCCCGCATTTGTAACCCCTTGGGCCAGATTTAACAAGGACCATGCCAGCAGTAACCCCTTGTAGTGCAGTGCCTATGAGGTCCCATAGTGGAGGTGCAAGTTTGACCAACTATAGTCGGCTTATTCCATAATGGTGGAGGAGCGTTGCCCCAGAGCCCGTGCCCGCAGACGATAAATAAAACGATAATGATACAATTTTATTCTCATTTTATTTATGCTGTCTGAGCCCCGCAATACAATAGGTATAGAGCCGGGCTCGGCATGGCAGGGAGGAGGAGTACTGTGCACTCATAAGTATTCATGTGTGTTTGGCCGGCCGTCTTAGGCTGGCCAAACACATATGCGCACTTATGTTTCTCCAACCAGCTGTGTTACACAGCTGGTTGGAGAAAAGCCACAGGCTCCAATTCAGCTCGCATGTGCGAGCAGCGTCTGAATTGGGTGTGGAGCCTGTGACCTGAGGGCCATCCCCTTCTGGACGGCCAATGAGAGGAGATGCAAGGCAGGCATCAGCAAGAGCGGACCAGCAGGTAAGTCTTTTTTTATTTATTTTACTCATATTTTATTTCTCCCGCCCCCCCTCTCCAACCAGCCGCCCTCTCTACTCGCGGCTGACCTACCACTTTAGATAGGCGGCAGCCGCCACTGGACTTGTCCAGCTATGTCAAACTTCTGAATAACACTGTCCAGTGGTCCCCATCTGGCGTTTATGTCTCTCTATTCTACATTCACCTCGGAATTTTAAATCTTGCCTGGCTGTGACTTGCTCAGAAACAGATAACAGTAAGCTGAGCTTAATGGTAGACAGTGTTTATCTGACCCATGGCTGCTGATTATCCCTGTCATATATGTTGACATATACATTTATCAGCAGAAACACGCTGAATAAAGATGAGCCTGTTCAGGGTTTGCTTGGTTGTAAACTGCTCCCAAAGCTCTTACTGGTAGCCACGCCCCTAATCCTTTTAGTTTCCTGATAGCCTTAGTCCCGCCCACAGTCAGAAGCTTGGCCCAGCCCACTGCATGCTATCTGCATTTTAGGCCCACCCACAATGAATAACTGTGAAGGACCTAGCTTGAGTACAGATACCTCAGCAATACGTGGTTACTGCAGGAACAAATGTTTTTTCCTCAGTGAAATGAAACCTAAAAACACATGCCAACTATCTGCATGGGTTCAGTGAAGTGCAAATGCAAAGATGGCTCCCTGGAAAATACAGCAGAGCTTCTGGGCTCTGTCAATTTGTTTATCTTCCGCGTACCTTCTTTTATTGAGTTTCTGACACTGATTTGTGGTACGTTTAAGCATAGCTGTTGTTGTTTTAGCGCTGTTTAAATGGGTATTTGCTACATTGTTTGAAGTAGGAAGTATTTGTCGTATAATAAGCAGACTTCTTGACTCCCGCCTTTTGTGTGGTTTCATTTTCAGTTCCAGACTCTAGTCTGAAGATAAAATAGCCGCCCACGATGAATGCTTTGCTTATTTATTTTTTAATAGTGTTCTAGAACATTGAACAGACCCAGGCGAGAGACTATTCTACAAAGTGAGCAGTGTTTAAGGACCACCAGAACCTGCCAACCTGTGAGAAAAATTCACCGTGCAGGGCCATTGAGGGGGAGGGCAGGGCCGTTTCTAGGTGTTTTGCCGCCCTAGGCAGGAATTGAAAAATTCAGCCCCCTCCCTTTTTCTCCTAATTTGCAAACATTTTTCGCTGTTTGATTTCAATTTTTTTTTAAAATCCCTCTTTTGCCGCCCTAGGCGGCCGCCTAGACTTGCCTAATGGTAGAAACTTCCCTGGGGGAGGGAAATAGTGCCAAGCACAGCCGGAGGCTCTTTAAATCCACAGACTCCCCCCCTCCAACACCAAAAACATAAACCTTCTGAGACTGCCACCGATGTCCTGGGGCGGTTTCATACCCTCTTAAGGACATTGGCTGCCCAGAGGCTTCAAACAATGAACTGGAAATATGCTGTCTGCTGGGCTTTCCAGCGTTATTGCGTGCACACTGTGTGATGTCAGCTTCTAACTTGGTGACCGCATGAAAGAAGCCAAAATTGTGTGACACATTGTTGGACTGTGTGAGTTGGAAGGTCTGGATTAACTATGAGGCTATGACCAGGGCTTTAAGTGGGATGAAAAAACTGAGGGCTCTCTCTACGGGGCTTGGCTGATGTAATTAAGGGCGTGGCTTAAAAACACGTAAACTAAAAATCTGTGCTTGGTATAGTGTGCCGCACGACTGGTATTTTGCTGCTTCTGTCAGTGCACCCAGATATATAATACAACAAGTAACATTACACCTACAATAAACCAGGACTATTGACTTTGTCAATCGTTGTTAGTTGTATATTCTAAATAAGCAACAACTATGGCTTCCTTATATATAATATTGAAAATGCTTCAGTTGCGAAATTATGAAACAGTGAACGAACTATAACAAGTCTTTTTGACCTTACATCACAGGCAGTGAACGGTGCTACTGCTGCAGAGTTAAAAGAAAAATCCACCATAAGGATGAGGGCAAAAATGAAGAGCCTGGTAGGGACCCCTCTCAGCACCTGCTTTTTAGGTCTCGCGCCTAGCGTTGCAGTGCGTAGCCCTGATCGTGCAGCGACACTTCATGTAGGGGCTACTGAAAGCTGATCACACGCTTGTGTGTGTGCTTTTGTTTTGGTCGGCTGCAATTTGCTTTTGCGTGCGTCTTTTTTTTTAAAACAGCACGCAATTGGTGAAAGGCGGGTGCATGTCCCAGCTTCCTTTAGAAATGTAACCGCCCATGGCCTATTGGTGTCTGTTACGCGCAGCAGCGGCATCTGGTTTTAATTATAAACATGTGTTTATAATTAGCGCGTTCGCTTTGCTGCCGCGCTCCCTCTGCTCTGTGGTGCGCGCGCACCACTGATTGGAATACTGGCTGCCTTGTTTGTGGAAAGGATCGTTCGCATCCGGTAAGAGGAGGGCTTCTCGGCGCTATGAGTTATTGAAAGCTGAAAGCGACGTCTAACATACCGTGGACATCTGATATAAATTAAATGTCCGTGTGGACAGCGCACAATAGCAGTCTTTTTTACCTGGCAAAGTGATACCAAGGTTGCATTGCTGCGTTACGTTTGAGACGGCATAGTTGCTTCATAAAAACGTGCACATCAACATAAAAAAATAAATGCCTACAGAATGCAGGTACAAAAGTATGCTTTCTCCAAATGCATTGAGACCTCCATATACATGAAGAGCAGCACTTACTGTAATGACCTGCAGCCGCTCCCGCAACAGGTCCGCCTCCTCCATCACGGGGCTCGGCAGCAGGGCCAGTATGCACAGGGGCCGCGTCTTAATGATTAGTATTACCAGGAGCCGCCAAGTGCATAATTTTTACATGTACGCCGTACATACATGTTAGCGCGGCGCCCTTTCGTATTTGTAACATGGGCGCCGCCGCATTCCGCGAGTATTTTTTATATGTAGAGCAGAGGTTGCATTCACAATGGTGGCCGTCTTTGAAGCTTAAGAACCAGGTTTGAGTGTGGCTGGGGTTCGAACATTCTCTGATTGTAGACTATTCACATGTACCGGTGCTGAAAAATGCTCTGTAATGCAATTGGTGCTCATGTAAAGCGGGTTGATACGTTCGGGTCGAGTTCGTGCGTCCTTCAATTTTGTTCTATTCCTCCAGTGGAGAGGCTTCTTTTATTTGCATTAAATAATGGCGGCCGTGCATCTTCTTGTTCGCAGCTCGCCCAAATCGGGTTTTTTTAATAAAACATTCTGTAAGGGGGACCGCACATCTCCTTGCAGCGGGTTGCCCAACTCGTGTTTTTTTTTTTACCTGCTGCATGCCCAAGATCAGGAAGCAGGAATACCAAACTGGCACCTCCTCACCACTTCCCGTCAGCCAATAGCAACCCCCATGCCCAGCATGCACAGAGGACTACACTGCCATGGCACAGCCCTACTGACTGCCTGCCTTCCTGCTCCCACACTGCAGCCACAGGACAGTGGCTACATTCCTTGCTTCTGCCCCGCAACACGTTGTTCCCGCCATGGAGGTTTCCCACAGCCGGGTACTGTTATTCAGTACGGGGACCCAAAGGCATGTAGCATCCCAGAAAAAGAACGGACGTGCTACAGGTAGGCTTTTTTTATTTATTTATTTGTTTAAACTTTTATATAGCGCAAACTTCACTCATGTACTGTTCTTCCTCCCCTTGTCTGCAGCGCTCCATGTTCTTTCTTGCTTGTGTGCTTCTCCTTCAATCCCCTCCCTGATCTTCTTGCTCTCATGTGCTTCTTTCCGTGTTGCTTAATCATCGGTGAGCTCCACCGCCCCAGCAGCTCCATGTTCCGCTCCAGCTTGTATGCGTCTCCTCCCAATGCTCAATGTTCCTCTTTCACCCATGTTGCTTCCCATCTGTGTTGCTTTTTCCTTATGTGTTGCTTCACCTCGTGTTGCTTCCTTCGCCACCCACGCCTTCTGTGTTTGCCCATCCCCCCGCACCGCACACAAAAAAAAACATTTGGGCTACCTCTTTTAAAAAATATATATATATATTTAATTATTTACCCAGTCAACTCTGATTTGTAATCCAAATGGGGAAAAACACGTTTCATTTTGTAGGTGTGTGCACCTACAAAATGAGACTGATGTATCTGACATATCGTTTTTTTAAAGATTTTATTTGTTTAGTCTTTAGCCATGTTGTGCAGTAGGGGGGATGCTGTACTGCATCGCTAAAACCCAATGGCAACTAGCATTTGCAATGCAATAGATCTCGCATTTACGCGAGTTTGAGCTATTGGCATTGTAAATGACAATGCCTTTTATTTATGTTTTGTTTTTTAAAACAGATAAAAGGCATTGTCATTTACAATGCCAATAGCTTCAACTCGCATAAATGCGAGACCTATTGCATTGCAAATGCTTGTTTTAACTGCCGGTGCTGAGCAGCGCCCGGACCCGGCCAACTTAAAGCCCTGGCTATCACCATAGTACATAAGGGAGGCAGTCCATGCGAAAACCCTGGATTTTTGGCCTGCATATAGGATTGCCACTTGGCCAGTTTTATTCCGGCACCACCTCTATTTGATGTCCCGGCTGGTATAAAAATAAGCAAAATCACCTAAAGACGGTATTTTTAGCCCTTGTCTGTGCAGACTTAAAACAGCAGAGATAGATCGAAATTACTTTTAGATGTGTTCTAGAGCTGCGTTAACAATCCTTAATGATTAAAGTGAACAAAGGTAGAAAAGTCAAGTTACAGATGTATACATTCAGTTTTGTTTAAAGTCCTATTTGGTATCTTGTCCAGCCTTTGCAGACGCTTAGCACAACAACAAATGGCCGGTATTTTTCTGTTGGAAGTGTGGCAACCCTACCTGCATATCCCTGGTTTCATCCTGCAGTCCACGACCAGTGCATAGTTATGTCCGTATAAGCGGCGGCAATTACCCATGGAGGCAGAGCTTTATCTCCGACGCTGCAAAAAATGGAATCTGATTCCACATGTATTACCTACAGAACTAAGGGCCCGATTCACAGAACTAACTTAAGACAAAATCCTAAACTTACTACCATTTTGGTATTCACAGAAGGCACTTACTCATTTTGGTATTCACAGAAGTTAGCAGTCCTAACTTTAAGACTCCTAAATGCCTTCGGTGAATACCTGAAGTCTTAAAGTTAGGATTTTTCTCAGTTTAGGAGTAGTAAAGTTAGGACTCCTAATTGCCTTCTGTGAATACCGAAAGTCCTAAAGTCACAGAAGTTAGGAGTCCTGACTTTACTACTCCTAAACTGAGAAGAATCCTAACTTTAAGACTTTCGGTATTCACAGAAGGTATTTAGGAGTCCTAAAGTTAGGACTCCTAACTTCTGTGAATACCAAAATGAGTAAGTGCCTTCTGTGAATACCAAAATGGTAGTGAGTTTAGAATTTTGTCTTAATTTAGTTCTGTGAATCGGGCCCTAAGCTAATAGTGATTAAGAAGTTACTTAAATTCTCCCTCTTTGAGAAGTAGGATTTTTCTCCTCTTGCAATATTAATGTTCAGAAAATAATTTCACAGAGCCAGAAAAACCTAAAAAAAAATGCCTATTTTTTCTGTTTCCCTTTTATTACATATGGCCTCCTTTTCCTCTAGCCTTTTCTAAAGAAAACACAGCTCGCTTGTTAGTTTATTTACTATTTTATGATGCATCAAGAGGTTCTGCAGACTTTGCACTAATTAAATGCAAGTAGCATAACATAACAACACGAAGACCTTTGAGAAAGAATTGCCTCCCGGTTGCCTCACCCCAGACACCCTGCCTTGATATCATATTCACAGTGCACATACTTTATTATTCTTATTAGTTTTACTTCCTTCTGAAACAATATGCAAAAAGCTGGTGTCTGAGGACACAACGTTGCTGTTGTTGTTTGTGGTGGGCCATCCGAGAGTTATTTCACTTCCCCTTTCCATCGCTGTGGGTACGGCTGCCAGCTACCAGGAACTTGTGGCAGGCCTGCTGGATCATGGTGCTCAGACTCTTATCCCAATTAAAAGCAAACTGTTGGAGGGACAGAAGAGATTGCAAGGTAAGTTCTTTCGGCAAACTCTAAAGAAGTGGCAGGCGGCTTTCTGCAGGCATTTACATACAAAAAGGTGAAGACCTAAAAGTACCTTTTAAACCTGTGAATTGTTTTGTTTCAGTCATTTTGGGTGGGAGAGGGGAATCCTCCATACTGCATCTGAGAATATACCTTGGGTAGAATGTGATGTGCTGTTGCACACTATGGATACGCCCATAAGCATGCGTGCCCATCTTCACTAAAAAGAGGAAGTCTCAGCCTACTTGTTCTCACTCAAGAGTGATCCTGTGACTCATGTTTACCCCTTCCTGAATGCTGGTGCTGCACAGCACAGCAACAATGGGTGTGTATGATTGTATGACACTACACCACACAGGGAAGAGGCTGATGGAGCAAAGCATGGAATAGCTGACACTGCGAGCAGATTTACAAAGTTTTGACGCAACTCGGCAAGACAACGTGCTGCGTTGCATCAAATGAAGAGAGCAGGAATGTGCCATATCTACTAAGAATTGTATTTTCCTGCACTCTGACAGGTTTACTAGTGTTAGTGAATCTGGGAATGCACCAAAAACCACGGGTGGATGCGTGGGAATACCCACGCTCCACACATGGAACGCCTTCCGAGACCTGAGACTGCAAGACAGCAACTTGCTCTGCCTTGCGTTACTCCAATTTACTATGCCACACAGCGCCACGCTAGGTGGCTTTGTGAGGCATAGTCTTATAGCATAGCGAATCTAATTTACGGCAGTGCTTCATTTTAGCTGGTGGTTTTTGGTGCTCAGCACCGGCATTTAATTGTCAGCACCAGCACTTATGACAGCTGCCACATGGTGGCGCTGTTTGTGTAATTTAGAGGTGAGCAGAACAGCAGTTGTTTATAAATTCAATATACATTAAAAACAACTCATACCAGCTGCCCGAGCCATTCTTTTTTTTTTTTTTTTTTTAAACCGTTTATTGCAGGTTGCAAAAGTTACAGGTATGGGCCTACAACCACCCGGCCGGCCGCTAGAATGACAAAAGCATATTGCATACATACAGTAAAAGTCTCTCGGCAGTGCAGAGCAGTGAAACAGGAGTAATCAATGGTGCAGGCCACACAGCTCCAAGCCCACAGTACGGTTCCCTTTTCTTGAAACAAAACAACACCAAAAAACCACACCCGCAAGGCAACCCGCGATCCAAAGTGACAGCACGTGCTCCATAAGTGGGGGATCCAAACCAGCAGCAGAACTCTGAGGAGGGGAATGGGAGTAGGCCAGGGACTGGGGGACCGCGCGCCCGCGGCCGAGGGAGGGGGGCCGTCTAGGGAGACGGAGCAGGCGAGGCAGCCGGTAGCAGAGGTGGCTCACAAATACCCCCGCGGTAGGCGTTCCAGGGGCCCCAGAGTCCCGAGCCATTCTTATATCTTTTTTCAGAGCCTTGAACAGTCGGAATTGTCGCACTTTAGCAGTATGATAGTTAGTAGATGTGTAAGAACTGTAATTGGCAGCGCTGGCAGTGGCAATGCGTGGTACAAGCTTTGGTGGCGGCCTCACAACGGCCCAGGCACTTTTTTTTCTTACTAATTAAGTACTGATTTAAGGGTTTGCATCGCCTTGCATGACGCAAGGGCGATGCAAGGGCAACACAAGCACTTGATGAATCTGCCCCCACACCTTTCACCTGACAGGTAGAAAAGGACCACTACTTCTGGTAGAGAGAGCACTACAATGTGTGGGTGTTGGACAATTCAATTCAAGTACTCCCTCTAAATAAATGCTACACATTCCTTCTGCTTATAGTCTCCTCATCTTTAGTCTCAATTTAGGGCAACCCTTCCATTAATAAGCACACCGTGTGTGTAAACAAGCAAAAGACATGCATTGATAATCTGGTTTCACTGTAGAAAAAAGCAAGAAACACATAATGCACTCCCTTTTATTATAAAATATATCAAACATATATTATTCTTTCTAATTCTACACTTGAGCCTACTTTGAGAGGTGGCACGTGCAGGTCCTGCCAACATCACCTGGAAGGACTATGACATGTAAAAATTATATTTAGTGCCCTAGTGGAGCCAAGTCCAGCCATCTGATCAGGGCCGTACTAGTAACCCAAAGCATCCCTGGCAATTTTGTGGAACCAGCCCCACCCCACCACCCCCACCCCAGGGCGGGGCTAGGGGCAGTGCAAGCAAAAAGCACTGCTGTTTTTGTTACTGGGAGCCGATATTGCGGCACTGTTTCAAAACTAGCCCCCAGTGACAAAAAAACAGCCCCCACTGCAGCAAAACCGGCCCCCACTCTTCCAATCAATCAATAAATCAATCAGAGGTTTATAAAGCGCGCTACTCACCCGTGAGGTTCTCAAGGCGCTGGGGGGGGGGGGGGGTGGGACAGCTCCGGCTCAGTCGAAGAGCCAGGTCTTGAGGTCCTTCCTGAACGTGTGCAGGGTAGGGGAGCGCACCCCCGACCAGCCTCCTGGAAAAACACCTGATGCCCGCTACGGCCAGTCCAGCCCTGCATCTAATCTACAAAATCCATGAAGAATCGGGAGCTAAAGCTGGCTACTAGTACTACACATATTTCTCTGAAATGGTAAAAGATTATTTCTCTGCAGCTTACGAGCAGAAGAAAATTATCCTCGAGGGCATCTGACCCATCACCAAGGATGACGCCAAACTCTGCTTTTTTAGGGAAGGCTTGAAATTGCCTTTTCAGTCAGCTGCATGCTATTCCTTGGTGGTCCTCTTCCTCCTGAAATGATGGAGTCCAGAAAACTGAACATGCGTCTTCTCCACTTCAAGCACGGCATGAGACATGACTGCCCCTATGGAATACAGCTTCACGCTTTGAGGACGCGTGACTTGCCACGTGTTTGAAGCTGACAGGGTAGCTGTCTTCCCCCGGCGGGACTTTGTCTCCGATCTCAGAGACTGGCTAGAAACACCTGACAAATTTACTGCTCTTAAATTCGCCATCAGGTGCAATTCTCTCTTAGGTAAAGTTGTGGCACTCTACTAATCATGCTTCTGAATACATAAGTTATTCTTGAACCACCCACATCTGCTTTTGAACATCTGAGCGGGGATCCTAAGAGGATCCCAATGAGTGAGCCGCGAGCTGTCTGCATGTGTCAGATGCAGACAGTCTCAGGGCACGGTGACCACATTCACATAGGTGTAATGAGGCTTTTTCTGACTGCACTATAGCCCACTTTTGAGGAGAGGTCAACGATTTGTGGCACTAAATGCATCAAGAGAATATGTTCTTGATTCGAGCTTTCTGATCAGAAGAAGAAGTCGTCAGTTTGAGGGCTGCAGATACAACGCAGGAAGAACACAGTTGTTATCCTATCAATCAGGATGTTCGATTAACTGCATGCAGTTTAGACGACGACAATGGCGTTCAAGAGCGAATGCGATCTACGGATAAGGATGGCCGACAGAAAATCGAGAACAAAAATATTGTGTGGACAGAATATTGTGTCAAAACTATTAAGGATCAAAATACTGAGATCTTACGTGCAAATAAGTACGTATAGATTTACAGTTCTTAACTCCACATCTATATACCTAGACAATATATATATCGTCAAAGTACATATATGTGGACTTAAGTATACTAAAACTGTGCATACCCATAGAAACTTACCTTCACGGTATTCTTGACACGATATTTTGTCCACTCGATATTTTCTGCCTGTCTCGCTCTTGCGCTGGGTACAAAATGTGATGATGAAAAATAAACCCCCGCCTCCAAAAATGAGAGCTGGTGTCCACCACCTGAAAATATCAGCACAACTTAAGCCCTACAGCAGAGACTAACGCAATAGTGTTACAAACGCAAATGATGGAGTCACACGACAAATAGTTGAGCTATCAAGGTCAATGTGTCTGGCTGGTTTTGTTTGATAGTTTTACAGTTATCCACAACCAACGTGAAAAGAGGTGAACCTTTTGGGTGTGCAATGCCTGCTATTAATGGAACAGTAACACCACCCCGTGCCCCAACATTTAGAAAATGATGGGTCAGAAAACAAGGCATGTTTCATCTCCCCATCCAATCGCATGGGGTGGACGATTTTTTTCATTAAAAAAAATCTAAAGGAAAATATTGCAAAAATACTCAATTGAAAATGTCACGATCGGAAGAAGTTTGCCCTAAAAGAAAAGAAATATATATGTCACAACAGAGCTGTTTTGCAAAGTTGTTTTTTAGACCCATGCACAGCACTTTGCAGATATGGTGCAATACAAATGCCACACGCTTCCTTTTTGAGCTCGATTTAAAAACGTTCAAGGAAAAAAACTGCTAATTCTTTTTACTAAAAGATGTACACTTTGTTACTCGTGGAGCAATTTTCCAAAATTGGGCAACACAATATCAAACCAATATTTTATTTACGCTTGAAAAAGATTTATGTAAACCATGCAAACAACTTTGTAAAACAGAAACCCACCTATCAGTACAAAAATAATGTTGTAAAATATCCATTCATTAAAAACAAACATTCAAAGCGTCAAAATGCAGACAGTTCATGTAACCATAAGGAAAACTCCCAACTTGTATGGACATTTCAAGGAACTCTGGCGCGCTTGAGGACATCGACGACTTGACTCTGCATGAAAATTTTAACACGTACAAGTACACACATATGTAAATGAACGCATATATTAATTTGCACATTTGATTGATATGTTGCCTCTCCAGAGAAGAAATACTTTTTCCTATGGAAAAACCCACTAATTGCCTGCACCGCCATTCATCTTGGTGATGCTTCTTATTAAGTTTATTTACCGTATTTATATAGCGCAACACTTATCCCCTGAGGGATATCACGGCGCTTAGAAAGCCCGCTATCTTTTCAATTGTGGAGACAAGAATTTAAAAATAAACTGCCAAGAATGACTTAACCTTTGAAAAACCAAGTTTTTAGTTTTTTCCTCAACCATAGATGGTTCTAGGTCAGGCGAAGGTCTAAAGGAAGAGAATTCCAATGGGCCGCTGCCAAATGAGAAAAAGAAGGGCCACCTGTTCTAACTTTTTTTATCCGTTTTCCCTCGGCGAGTGCCAGGATTCGCGATCTCATGCCGGAATATTAAAATTCCACTTTGTCTTGCAGAATTCCAGGCTCAGTATTATATAGTGACCTGTGTGTATGGCAAAGGAGCTTAAAGCTGGCTCTTTTCCTTACTGGCAGCCAATGTATAGCTGAGCTATGTCTGTCCATATTACAGATCAACTTGGCAGACGCGTTCTGGATTACCTGGAGTCCAGTAGAGAGGTAACCCATTCCTAATTTGGAAAGACACTTACTCCTGCCCCTACCAGAAGTAAACCCATGTGCTTTTGCAGGTGGAAGCAACCTACAAATCATTTGTAAATGTTCATAATCTTAGGAGTTTGTATTAATTAACATGTCTAGGGTACAACACATATAAGGATTGTAGGAACCCAATCTCTTGTTAGTCCTGGATTTGTTAAGGCGGAGGAGGGCGGGGGTGTGCACAAATATTAGTATTAAAAATAAAACATACCTGAACTGACCTCCGCTCCGGACCTCTTCTGAGGAAGTGGATGCTGCAGTGTGGGCACCAATCCTAGCGCTGCTCTCATGCAGTGTGAGCAGTGCTCTGATTGGAGGGAGCGGCCTCACTCAGTGCTCCCCAGAGGCCTGTACTTACTCTAACCCAGCTGGGTTAAAGGTTTCAAATTGCGCATGTCTGGCTGGCCGTCGCAATACGGCCGGCCATAGGGACATGTGCACTTTGAAAAGTTCTGAAACAGCCCTCCCTCCTTCCTGCTGGTGTCATTCGGTGCAGCCGCATCCCCGTCCTGATGCGTGGTTAAAGATGCTTGGATGAAAAATAAAGTAGTAATGAATAGCCATTTTATTTTTCATCTCTGGGGGAAATTTATGTGGGGTGACACTCCAACGGAGGAGCCGCCCCTTTTCACTGATGGAATTTCCGCATTTGCAGATCCCCATTCGCGTGGGCATAATGTCTAATAAGTAAGGAACATGAATTTACCCTTACAAATTTTTTGTGGGAAATTATTTTACGAATAGAGTCCTGAATACACAGGATCCTATTCAGAGGTTTGGAGTGGACACATGATAGCCTGAGCACACATGAGTCACATCAGGCAACTTAAGGAAAATTTGCTGAATATCAATACGCAAAACCATATTGCGCAACTGGTCTGTCCTAAATGCCGGCACACTAAATTTAGAACACCCAATGTTTGCTTTTAAGAAAAGCAAGAACATCAAAGTCCACCTTGTTCGCGCAGCACTACCCAGTAACAAAAAAAGCTCCAATACCCTTAATGATCTATGGGCCCTTGCACCGCTTAAAGGACAAAATATACATCGGACAGACCACTCAAAAAATCCGTCTACGTATCTCCCAACATCGGAGCAGAATCAGGTGCAAAACAGCCAACGCACCTCTGGTAGAACATTTTGAACTAAATGGACAAATGACATTCGCTGGACTATTATCACAGTGGTCAAACTACCCCCTAGAGTGGGGGACATTGCCAAACTTCTGAACAAAGAAGAATTGAAATGGATACTTAGAACTGACAGCCTCAACACTGGACTGTATCGCCTTGAGACATCATTGATTTAAAAATGTCTCTATTATAAACTCCTAAAATTGGGTTCTGAAAAATGTTTTCTGTAAAATATTTTGAATTACCTGTCTCTGTTGTTGTTTACTAGCCACCCACAGCCCATTCCAAGATGTCACCACCTCCATGCTATCTTCAGTCCATCCTCCATTTCCATCAATCCCTTTACCTTAGTCCTTCCTCTATTTTCCCCACAACCCACTTGACCCATAACATCCAATCAACACTCTTGCCCCGCCTCCATATAACTCAACATTGAATGCATGACTCGGTACGTATACACGTCCGACTGATTCCGCCATCGAGCCACAGCTTCTAATCGGTAAGTCCTAGACTCCAACGGGATAACATGCACGCTTCCACTCCTTGCCAGTACCTTAACCTTTTACCCCCCTTCTTCCAGGCGATCGAGCCGTCCAAGATACATAATTGTACCTATCCTTTACCGGGTATTCCCAAAGAATTCTACTGGTGAGTGCCAACCTTGGCTTACTTCGGCCCTACCCACGACACCGCATGGGTCTAACCAATTCTTTTCACCCCTAGACGCCGCCATTGTAGCAGCGCTCTCATCCCCATTCGCCGCCAATTCAGCAGTGCTCCAGAAGCACCTTCTGTTCCCTAACCCAAACCCGTTTAGGTATGTAATTTACCCGCACAAGTCACAACTCTGGCACAAGATTTCTTACCACCGCCCCCCCACAAACCTCCCTCTATTAATTACGCTTCCGTGGGTTGCATAATTCTGAATTTTTCATTCATGTAATGCATTACGATGTGGTTCGTAATTCCCGCTTCAAATTGCCAGTAAATTGTGGTCCTATGACAAGACCTTCTTGTTTTTAGAAATCGCTCGTGCTGCCTATATTATAGTTTCACTCCATCAACTGTATGTTTTTTTAACCGGTTTCTATGTTTTAATGTTTAACTATCATGTATTAGAACAAATTGACCCACAATTATAGGATCTTCGTGATACCTTCTGACTAGATCCACGTCTAAGGTTTCTGCCGGTTGTGTGCACGACTCATGCGGGCTCAACACGAATAATCATGATTTGCATATTTATAATTGGCATGTCCTTTCTAACTTTCTAGCAGCTCACTTCCTTTTATTCTTATTGCGTCCCTACCTTGTAATGCGCACACCGGTTATTCTCCGCTGACACCTTAACCTTAAATATGCTCATTCTACGTGTTCGTAGCATCTAACTGATCCTATTCACATCTTCCCCAGCATGGTTCCTATATGCCGTTATTGCTCGCATCAGCACTGTACGCTTTTGGCCTAATTAGCCACCTTGATAGGTCACACGCATATCCCTAATCCACTATACCACGTACCCTATCACTTCCAGTACCGCTCCTTAACTACGCAACTCGCTACCACTCACCGTTCTTCAATCAACACCTTCCTGAGTTTAAAACCGCGTTGTCTTTTAACTTCTTGACATCTAAGCATATATACCCTAATTGCCTCCTTGTTGTATTTTCCTTCCACACTTTCCCTCCAGGCTAATAGGCTCTACCTAACAGGCATGTACCTTATGTCCTGATGATGAACCGCTCATTATCTCCACGGTTTGAAACGCCGTCGACACCTTGATACATCTTATACAAAAAACTGCTATTTATTTCTTTGTAAAGGTGTTTTTTGCGATTTGTTCCTCACAATTCTGTGTATACTCATGTGTAAGAAACCAATTAGCATTGCCTGAGCCTCCTGTTGTTCACCGCTCTCTCTTGTCCCTCATGGCTAAGTAGGACACAGGCTTGTGTCCCACTTTATGTACTGTTTGTACTAAATGTTTTTAAAATTGTTTAAAAGTAAATATTAGACCTCTGCCCGGCTGGGCAAGTCAAGCCAATATAGTAACTACTGAGTCTATATTCATTTCGCTCTCAAATATTCTTACTTCTAGGGACCATTGTTGTCTAGAATGAATATCTGTGTCCAAGCAAATGTGGAGAAGCCCATTGCAACTTCAAGATTCACTTGAGCAAGTCCATGTGCGGTCCATACACAATGACATCAGCGGCTAGAGGCCATTCTTGGATACTCGTGCTCAGGAGGACAACTACAGACAAAATTTGGGGGGGGGGCTGAAAAATATTTCGGGGGGGGGGGGCTAATTCTTCCAGCCATAGGCAGAGTGACTCTAAGAAGGGGTGGAAACACAACAAAAGCCTCATTAACAAGTAAATGGTCTTTAAAAGACCTGTGTAGTCAGGGCCGGACTGACTACCGGGCGTTTTGGAATGCTGCAGAGCTGGGGGCTGATTTCGTTGATGGGGACCTGCGTGTACTGAACAAAATTTGTTTTGCTTTAATTATGTTGAAGTACACACAGGTCTCCATGAACGAAATCAGCCCCCACCGCAGTGAAATCAGCCCCCTGCTCGTAAGAATTCCAAAACGCCCGGTAGTCAGTCCGGCCCTGTGTGTAGTACTCGGGTGTGGCTGCAATTAGACGGTCGCCAGCCCGCAAAGCTGTCTCAGCCCGGGCTGACACACATGAGGGCGGGTAGGGGACTGAAGCCCGGTGAGCCCAATGGGTATTGCGCGCCTGCTCGTGCTACACAAGTATAGTAACTCACTCTGAAGCTTCTGAAAGATGCACCAGGCATCCAGAGGTGAGCTGTGGCATACATCTTTGTGAATCAAGATCACAAAACATTGCTCATAAGCTCTGAAAGCATTGAATTCTAAGATCTCATCATGCCATCAACTGCCAAACATAATTCACAAAGTAATTTGCACACCTACATTGAACAAAGTTGATCACATAGTGGGGATACTAGATTCCTTAAGATGAGAATTCACACTTTTTAACTGAAATGCTCCCAACAGAATTACAGTATTGTAGGATAAACTGAAGTGGAAATAAATTGCTGTCCTGGGCAGGGCGTGAGATGGCCAAGGCGGTGATGCCATAGAACGTTGGTGAGCACCCACAAAGCTATCCATTTTATTAAGCAAATTAGGAAATGGCTGGTGCAGCTCAGATCCACTCAAGCCCACAAAGATTTGCACTAGAGCAACTCTGGTAGAGCACCTTCAAGATGCACTTAAGCATATCTGTGTGAAGCCCTGCTGCTGTCTGTGCCTGTGAGAGGACATTAGTGCCTAGTCATAAAATGCTTAAAGAAATGGAGAGAGAATCGCTTGAAACCCCATGAAAACAACCTTAAACAACCCAGGAAGAGATTGGAGCTGCACTCGATTTAGCAGATAAGAAATTCATATCTGATGGAACTCTAAAATTAACCAGCAGCAGATCAAGGAAACTGACTGACTAAGCAATATGTGACAGCCACCCCCTGCTCCCCCTCCCCCCCCCCATAAGAATCCGCGGGAGAGTGGCAACAGTTATTGAGGGCAAGATTAAGACCCCAATCTCATACTTACAGGCACCCCGAGGGCCACCCAAAGCTCCATCCCTGGATCAAGTTCTTGCTAATCAGTTGTTTTTTTTCGTAATTTGAGGCATATGAATTTATCACGACTCCTAGATGTCAATAGATGTTCAGCTGAACGCCAGAGCAGCGCCTACAACCGACCCTTTAAAACTCCCTGGGAGAGTTCGCCCTCTTTGGAGCAGCGAGAGCAGCTCCTGGTGTTAACTATATATTGCAATGACCTGTTTGTTGGCGCTAGAAAGGAAACCTAAGGATGCTGCGGGTATTTTTAAATTGGATATGGTGGAGCGGCCAGAGCTGCCAACTTTGGAGCTGGGGAACCTGGTTCGATTCTCGGTGTCGGCTCAACACCCTGTGATTCTGGGCTCCGGCGCCTACATTGAATGTGTAATGTAACGGATTCTCATGTAAAGCGCTCTAATAGCATCGGGTCGACTTCGCGCGATATGAAACTGCAAAAAAAAATCAGCGGCTAAAACGGGAATGAGCTAAAAATAAAGATGATACTTCCCAACAGCGTGTGTGCTATGCACTGTAGTCACGTGGGGGCTAAAGAGAAGTTTAAAACCTACACCAGGCCACAACAAGGCCTCTTTGGTAGTGACTGAAACCCACAAAGACCATTTAAATGAAGTAGTGCGAGCCCATTGGAATTCTCTGCGGCATATTATCAAGCCCATTATCGCCGCTTTAGCGGCAGTTTTCTGCCGCTAAAGCGGCGATAATTTTAGCACAGTGCATGATAAGATGCCCCATAGTTTGATGTTAAACCTAGGAGACACATAGACAAGAAGGTTCCTAAAAAACAGCCTATGTGTGCCTAGTGTCTACAATCACAACGCAAGTCCATTGTTTTTGCAATGCTCTTCGCATATATGTTTAAATCCCACGCTGCGCAGTCATAAGCACTATGGAAAGGTGAGCAAAGGCAGGCAAAAAAAATGTAAGCGAGAGAAGATACAGATACATGAACATACCGCGCCCCCTTGTGGCCTTTAGGAGTGTCGTCCATGCCTCGAATTTCTTGGAATTTCTATTGTGGGAGCCCCGAGGATTAGAATTAAGTTACTGTTCCGAAATACATATTATAGTCAAAGTGAAAAGATTACTTTTGTATTTGGAAGCCCCAGAGCATGGGCGGCTTTAACTCAGGTGGCACCCAGTGCGACAAGCCCTTTGCATCCCCCTCGCCCCGTGACCCTTCTCCATGGAATGGAACCCCTCACTGCCGCCCCTCCTTCATCTCCCTCTAGCCCCTCCCACATTCATTTCATTTGTTTTTTAGCGCCACTCATACCAGTATAGGCTGTCGGAGCACTGTACATCGCACACACATTATAGAGAGATAATGAATCCCAGGTGTGAATCACTCCATTGGAAATGTTACATAAGGCACTGAGTATTGCACGGTGTAGGATTCACATGTCATCCACACTGGTAGGAGGAATATTTTAAGAGTGCTTGGTCTGAAGAAGCACAAACTCAGGATTTAAAACGTTCCACAATGGTTGGGTTTGGCTTTACTAAGAATGTATTTCTAGCCATATCACCCCTTTTTTTAAGCAACATTAAGATAATAAAATACTAGGGAAAACAACGTTCTAACCTCTACCATGCAGTTTGCATGCATCTCTTTGATAACAGTTCATAGGTCACTGTGATATATTAGGATTGTACCCTATGAACTGCAAGTAGCAAAAGACCTCTGTGACAAAACCAGTAACCCACTGAACTATCTACTGAAAATAGAGTTCTGTGATTCTTTGCAGCAGGCACATTAACCCTCTGCGCTACTTTATGATGAGCCAAAACGGCCACTAGTCAAAATCTCTCTCCAGGAGGAATGTTAATCAGTAGAGTCATCTTGACTTTTTTTATTGTTATCTCAAAACTGCTGGACACAGAAAGAACTCTGCAGCAGGTGCTTTTAAACTCATAAGTGATTTCTAAACACAAGGAGGGTGGCAGCACACTGCCTCACAGCCGAGCCCTCAATTTGCCCCAATGCATCATGGTAAATGCAGTACATGATAACGCTTACTTCATTAGTAGTCTTTAATTTTTCTACCCTCAACTCCGCGCCAGATGCTGCTGCACTGGTTGCACCGCCCTAAAGCTGGGCCTGCCCCATGGGGACAAACATCCCCAGAGGAAGAGGTGTGGCGCCGTGTCCAGGGCGACTGACTCCGGAATCCAGGGATCACGGTTCAATCCCCGGCGGCAGATTAGCCCAGCACCATGTGACTCTGGGCAATAGCTTGCTTAATCTTCCCGAGGGCCCCCAGCGCCTAGAGACCCTTACGGGTGAGTGTTCGCGCTTTACAAATGTGGATTATTATTATTATTCATAGTTCAGTGGAATTAAGCATTCACTGCCGAGATCTGTGTGTGATCTGCAGTCACAAATTTGAATCCAGCTCGCGGGCCAACTCAGCCAGTCATCTTTCTGAGGATGATAAAAATATCATCATCTAGGTGAGCAACATCAATGAGTGTTACTTGCAGTGCAATAAAACAAATCAAGTGCTATAAAAAAGGATTAAATATCAGTATGGGCATTCTGAGGTTCAAGCTCTCGCAAATTGACTTCTGTCGACTTGTGCTCCAAGTAAGGCCGTAAGACGGGTAGACTGCCAGGCAGCAGGGCGGACTGCACTTCAGTAAGACCTCCAGCTAACGAAGATAGAATGCCATCTTTCGGCTGCGGCAGACGCACGCCACAGCTGAGGTGCATACATAAGTATGGGAACTGTAATCCTGAGTGCCAAGGGGGCATGGCCAAGGAGTGGGTGGGCGAGGCCAAAGACATGGCTAAAAGAACATACTGGCACATGCATCAAGCAAAAATCCAGTCGGTAAAATACCGAATCGCTAAAATCACCCGTTAGCGAGTGTCAAAAACCGATTCCCAATGCATCAACCCAAATTGTGAGCAAATAAAGAATCGCTAAATAAATACCGGAAAAATAACTATTCGCAATTAACCAAACCTAAAAAATACCGATTCGCTAAATACCGAAATCGCTATTAGCAATTTCGGTATTACCGAATTCGCAATTAGCTCTTGGGTGTTTGCATTCCCCGCTATTGGATATTCGGTAATAAATAACGATTTTTAAGGAATCGCTATTTTTTACAGAATCTGTTGGTGCATTCACAAAAGCGATTCCTTAATACCGATTCCTTATTTCTCGCTATTAAGGAATCGCTTTTGCTTTTGTTGATGCATGTGCACCATAATGTTTTGTAAATATTTTGTTGCTTTTTCAGCTTCTGGTAATTGCTCACAAAATAACACACGAGTCAGTGGGAAATGCACCCTTTTCCAATTCGAAACTCCAGTTGTTCAATGCAGTTACTACAGAGGTCTGTGTGCGTGACCAGAAGTCACAGAACTGAATCATGGTTGGCACAGTGGCAAATGATTACTTGTGTATATCTAGTGCTAAGAGGTCCCCAGTCTGGGACAGAAAGCACTGTGCATATTTGAATTGTCATTTTAAAAGTGTATTGCATGCTGTACAGTCTGCTGCAAAATGTCCAACATATTTTGTGCTTAAGATAAAGCAAGTGCTTTCAAAATAGATATTTTTATATTTTAGTAATATAGTCAGTCAGACTGTATCTTGTGCAACATTTCTACTAAAAGAGCACATTCCAGAACTCAGCTGCTAGCACCCTCAGAAAGAATAACTCTTGTCACCATGAAGCTTCAAGTGATCCCTCAATTGAAACCTATCCTGGCCCCCAAGCAACATTTACATTTGGTGATTAACTGATTGCAAACATTTACATTTCTTTCCCGTAGCAGGTACCCTGGTGAGAAGGCGAATTCCTTCTCTGGCTGTCTCTTTCTCGGCTCACAGTACAGGAGACCTACCTCCTTCGTTTTCAGCCAGAGGCACCTTAAGGTCAGCATAAACCGTTCAAGGAGGGTTGGATTTTGTGCAAAAAATCATGGGAACTATTTTTTTGCCCCACTGTAGGAACCTGTGTTCAACCTCATGGCCACAGGTTCAAATCCCAGCAGGTCCAGTCAGCCTTTCATCCATCGGAGGCCGATAAAATGATTACTCTTGAGTTGGGTAACAATAAATAGCTGTTATTCAGCGCCAACATTCCTACGGATGAACATATGCTTTAAAAATACACGTTATGTTTGATCCAGTGGACTCTGCTTTAGTTAGTTGAGACCAGAAGACATTGTTAGGAAACAGTCCCTTCCAGATAGGCATAATCTTTGCCATTACTTTTTTCCCCTTTATGAACCCAATTGTGTGGCTATTCTAAACCTGATTTGCATATGGCTGGGTTCAAACTGGAATGGCATGGTGAGCAAAAAAACGATGGATTTAGGGCCATATCTCTGTACTGGGGTGAATGTATGACATTGTTCTGCATTCTATCCATCAACTGTTGTTTTTGCATTTGTCACCCCGAGTGGGAAGGGTATGCTCAGACTTGAGTCCCGTGTTCTCCATGACACTTGAATCAAGCTATCCTGGCTGAAGAGGGGTGAAACCCCGAAACCGGTCCTAGGATGCTTGTTTCCAGTCCAGGGAGGACCTGGCTTGGCAGTTCGGGCTGGACTGTTCCCATGAGGCACAGGGTCAAGACTGATTTGCATATGGCTGGGTTCAAACTGGAATGGCATGGTAAGCAAAAAAATGATGGATTTAGGCTCAGATCTCTGTACTGGGGTGAATGTATGACATTGTTCTGCATTCTGTCCACCAATTGTTGTTTTTGCATTTGTCACCCCGAGTGGGTAGGGTATGCCCAGACGTGGGTCCCGTGCTCACCATGCCACTGGAATCAGGCTGTCCTGGCTGAAGAGGGGTGAAACCCCGAAACCGGTCCTAGGATGCTTGTTTCCAGTCCAGGGAGGACCTGGCTTGGCAGTTCGGGCTGGACTGTTCCCATGAGGCACAGGGTCAAGACTGATTTGCATATGGCTGGGTTCAAACTGGAATGGCATGGTAAGCAAAAAAATGATGGATTTAGGCTCAGGTCTCTGTACTGGGGTGAATGTATGACATTGTTCTGCATTCTGTCCATCAACTGTTGTTTTTACTTTTAAACCCTGGGCATCCATTACCACTATTTTGGTTTTCCCTTTGTTGACAGATAGATTATGTTGTTCGGTATAAGATGAAAGAATGTCAATTTGTCTCTGTAAACATAATGGAATAAGGTGCATTAATACTAAGTCATCCGCATACATTAGACTAGATATTTCAATATTCCTTCATTTTGTCTTGCCAGGGATGTTGATAAAAAGATGTAATAAATAGTTGAGATGTTCTTAAATATTGCGATGTTACTACATTTCTTATACGTGAGGTGAGTTATTCACGTATTAAAATCACTTTAACTATTAAAACTGCACAAGGAAATGTATTACATTTAGGGGGTGATTAGGATGGCAAAAGGACCGCCACCGCAGGGCTGGCGGTGGCAACCGCCGGCCCTGTGGTGGCGGTCCTTCTGCCATCAAACTGATTTTCCCACTGCCAGATTAGGATGGCGGTGGGAACTTGACTGCGTCCCCAGCAGACGCAAAGACCGTCTGCCACCAGCAATCGTTTGCCTGGCGAATGGTGCAGGGTGCCCAAAATGGTGGCGGTTCCTAGCAGGCACCGTCCACCAGATTAGGATACATGCAAAAACCGGCCTTTCCATGGCGGCGATGCCGCCATGGACAGGCATAAGGAGTTTTGCTATGGGGGCCCATTGAGGGTCTCCCTTGTGTTGGGGGGAGGTGGGGTACACTTGGGGGGTAACCAGGGCACCCCCCAACATGTCACTGCACCAAGTGGCAGGCACCGTGTGGTGCCTGCCATGTGGTGCAGTGACATGCACTACGGGCGAATTAAGCATCGCGGCGGGTGCTGCTGTAAGCAGCACCCGCCGCAATGTTGCAATGCTGAATGCGATCGCCAGGGTGGCGGGGATGGCGGGCGGACCCAGGTCTGCCCGCCATCCTAATAAGCCCCTAAGTTGTTAGAACATCTAGTAACTTAGACAATGTATATTCATAATGACTATCTGAAGAAAAATAGATACTGCAAATAAGAAATTAATTCAAACTATCATTTGAGCCTACACAAGAGCAATGAGTAATCAAGGCAAATTATTAAAAACATGGGCAATTGTGTGGCTTTCTAATTCAAACTTGATTTCAGCAAAGTATAGATACCACCTTTTGGCTTTCCGTTTGCTGAAGGAGTTGCTGGACTAGAAAATACGTTATAATTGTTTACATCAAAATCCTTTGCCAACCATGTCTCTTGTAAATATTTTATTGAAGCAACATCAAAGATTAGTCCAATATCCTCTTGGGCAAGAAAACCCTCTAGACCAGCAACATTCCAACCGTATAATTTCCAACTGTCATTAGGAGCATCGATTTGTGCTTCAAACAGTTGGAAGCCGGGGCCAATGTGTTGATTCGATTGTAGAATTATCCAGAGCACTGCCTTCTCGATTTATTTCTCTGACATCCCTACTACCATTTGGTCGAGAGACTTTTAGGTTTGCTGCAGACGATTTCACGTTTGATGGTAGGTAAGACCAGGTCATACTCCGTACTATATTGTGGAGGTCCTCAGGACCTCAAAAAGTATTTTTTACAGAAACTAGTGAAACATCCATGTCCATATTAAGATGAGAAGAACTATGCCTCCAAACTCAAGAGTTCAAGAACTCCAAATGGAAATGCACCTGCAATTCGAAGACGTCCGACCCTACTTCAGAGTGAAAAATAAATTCAACTCAGTCCATATCCTTGGTGGAGATGAGAAGAAGATATTGGATATTATAAAAGAGATTCAAAAGTATGGCGATTCATAAAGAATTGATTACCTCAAGTGGCAAACAATTCAGTGAATATTAAAGTGTGACAGCGCCCAGAAGATTAAAATGGATCATATGGATTGAAAAGATAACTAAAGCTTTCTCTTTGAAAATTCATAGATTCATCTACAGAATGAAATTAGTTAGAATTCTGATTTGGAAAAGTTTTTTCCAGTTTCTCTAATTCTGCTAATGTAGATGTATACGCTGAGAGCGTTATCAGTCAAAGTGTCATTCTCGAAGGGGGATTATGTCCGAGTTTGTCCAGAATAGTTCATTTTTCATTATTCAACGAGAGGCCAGATGCTTATTTGGCACTCTGAGTAGGGAAGACGAGCTCACACAGTGGAAGATTGCGATAAATTTATGAACGTAATCTTTTTGGGAGGTTTCTTCTTTAATCCCCTAATTTAGAGTGTTTATTCTTAGATATATGTTTTGTTTTAGGAACACATGCCTCAGGGTCATGCTGTTTTCTCCCTTTTTATTCCTAATATTGTTCTCTATTTGTAGAGACTTGATCTGAGAGCTTGTTCCAGCGATCAGATGCATTTCCAGAACAACTGAGTTCTTACTAACATCAATCTCCCTTACCAACTGCTTTTTGCTTTTGGAAGGTGATTTTGTTAGATTAGTTTACTCTCCTACACTAGGGTGCGGTCAGGGAGACAAATATTGGTTGTATCAATTATCATCAACTTATTTATTGAATTAGAAATCTTCATCCTTTGAGATATTTTGCTATTATTTATTTTGTGCACCAATAGATCTATCAGTGGTTTATCCGATGATTTATCTACGTATCTGCTCTGTTTAGAATTGTTAGTCAAGGAGTTTAACATTAAAGTAAGTGTGTATAATGACTCCTCTTGAACCATGAATTGCTTATTTTTTGGTTTTAGTTTTAGCATCATGGTTAAAACTGAGTGAATTGAAGATATACTCTATATGGGAAGACCTATGATTTGTGGTTCCGCACACTGTCACAGTTTCGCAAAGACCGATCTATTCATTCAAACTCTGACGTGTATTTTATTAGAAGCTGAGCTGAAGCAAAGGACTCTTACAACATGATTTTTGAAACTGCTTTATCTGCCACAAGAGATGCTTAATCACTAAAGTAGTGCATTGTCTCCATGTTAGCATTAACAGATGGGATTATGGATTTTTCCATTGAACCCTCCTTTAAGTCATCTTCCATTAAGATTTGTCTTTCTGTAGAGGAGGGATTTACATCACGCACAATAGCGTTTCCCTTCTGCCAGGACTGATGTATACAGATGAACTCATTTTTTCTTGGAGCTAATACATTAAAACGAAGAACAATAATCTGAAATGGGTTACTATTTGGAGTGGATAAAACCATACGCATGGCTTCTTGGCTAGCGTTCAGAACATCCACAGTTGTACTTTTCTATGTAATTGTACGATGTCAAAGCTCCTTCGTATGGAGTGTAATTTGCTCTTGCCTCTTAACAGATCTTTACACTACACCAAGACAAATTACCTCTCTGTGCTCAATTCTGTTCTTCAATTTTACAACGTTGCATCCTCACCAGTGGCGTAACGAAACTCCCCCCTGCAAAGCACATGGAGGCCCTCCCACCCTGGTGGCCCGGCCCACCACCTACGGTATATCATCTCGACATCTCAGTCCAGCAATTCCTCAGGTTAAGCTCACAAGTGGTAGAAGTACCACGTTTATCACAGATAGGTATATATACACAGTGCTCCTCGTAGAATGCTCCGAGGCATTTTATAAAGGCAGCTCTAAGTTTTGGGGGGGTGAATGGCCAAACTGCCGGAATGTTTTTCAGGAATAACTAATACATGACTGAGACATACGTGAGAAATGAGAGCACAGCAAACATTATATCAGCCAAACTTAAAGCCACATAAAGACTTTAGTATGTCACTGATGACGTAAAATGGGATTTAGTACGACAATGATCAACTAAAGTAGATAAACAAGTTAAAGAGGTAAGCAAATTAAGGAAACATCGCCTATTACAGGGATCATGATGTTCATCAATATATACTGACTCCGTTGCAGCCCCGATGTGAGATTAGACAACCACCAGTAGGAATACTAAAATATAAATATAGTTTGGAAAGGCTTTCATTTTGCTTGTCGATTGATCTATTGATTTTATAGTATATGCGGGAAAATTTCCTTCAGGCGTATGACCGGCATGAGATGGAGAGTGGGTGAAGTATGTACCGCCCTGAACTATATTTTACTTTTATTGCCGGCCGGGCCCCAGCCGCCCCACTATGATGACCTTCCTGATTCCAAATTATCCGATTACCACCCCGCCACCCACTGAAACTCCGATGGTCCTTGGAGGTGGGACAAGGTGGATGTTCCCTCATGGTCAAGGGCCAATGCTGACCAAGAGCAAATCCAGGACTGGATTCAAAAGTGAAACCCACTGAGGAAACTTGTAGGATCGAGGTGACTGCCCACATTTTTGATATAGCTCGCACATGCCATGGAAGATGCCGCAAGACACTTAACATCTGCACGCCCTTTGTGAGAAGAGGGAAGCGTAATGCAATGGGGGACATTTAAATCCCACCAACCCACATGCCACTCGAATAGAGAGGGCTGGCAATAGAAGCTTAATTGGGAACGAGCCAATACTATTTCTTTGGTAATTCCAAAGAACTGGTGTAAAAACCACACACTTGAAGACAAAATTGCCCTGGCAACAATCAATAATGGATATGGGTGCACAACAGCCAGCGAGAGCAATATGGCCGCATTATGAGGATGCTCACAATTATGCAGGCGAGGGCTGGAGCATTTTTAAACACAATGTCATTGCAGTGCCAATATCGGACACTTTTGTGTGACCATTTTCGAGTCACATGCTACACATTTGTCCTTTGTATTTCTATTCACCTCATAGCCATCCACAAGTCGTAACCCATCCATCCTTACCCATCCAACTAAACCACCCAAATGACCAATCTACCCACCCACTTATCCAACCCCATCTATTAATCCATCCAAACCCTTTATCTATCAAACTAGCAAAACCCATCCATCTATTCACCCACCCAGCCATTCAGCCAACCTAACACATCAACCCAACCGTTCATCCATCCCCACCCATCCATCCTCTTGCATCGAACCACATATCAAACCAAGACCTTCTGTCCATATTACCATCCATTTATTCACTCATCTACCCACCCATCTCTCTAGATAAAAGCTGTGAGCAAAGGATAAGCCTTTCGCAGGCAAATAGAAAACTGGGAGCCTCATTTTTATTTCACCCCATGCCTGATTCTTCCACTACACACTCCCACCCTGCCTCTTAGCTCACAGCTGGGATTATTTTTATCCCGATTCCTGCTTTTATCACTGCTGCGGTCGTATCCTTTTCTTCCTGCTTCTTTTTCCGTTGCATGCCTTTCTCTCTATTGCACTAGGTCAATCTTTGGAAATGAAAAATAATTCTGGATGCCCAAATATTGAACGCCCGAGTACAACATACATTCACCAGCACAAATTAAGCATGTTTGCCTGAGAAACGACTGACTCTTTCCCGACCCTCACAAGCTTTCAGAGACACTGATCTTTTCAGAAAATGTCCCAGTTTTGAGACAGGCCAGCCCGCCGCTGATCTCTGCTTATTCTTGGGCCTTAGTATTACTTCCTTGGACTCTACATCCGCCCCCCTCCTCCTCTACTATGTATGGGCCACAATCACAAATTCCTGAAAAACAGGACCTGGTTTTGATGATTTTGTAACACAAATTTCACTTATCAATTGGGAAAATCGGACCTGTGCAACTAGGGAAGTGTTTCTGCTTTCAAGGGGACAGGCAAAGGCTTGAGTAGTGTCCCACCGTCGACAATCAAAGTGATATTATGCTACTCATTAGCTGCTACATTGATGCAAAAAAAAAAACAAAATGAAAACTTAATAAAATATATTTGATCTGTTAAATGAGCATCTGTCCTTTCATGGCTAGTGTTCTGCAAACCTTCAAGAAGG
This sequence comes from Triturus cristatus, assembly GCF_964204655.1. Lineage (NCBI taxonomy): Eukaryota > Metazoa > Chordata > Amphibia > Caudata > Salamandridae > Triturus > Triturus cristatus. The sequence continues at coordinate 263,538,030 of NC_140585.1, forward strand.
TGTGACCCCATGAAGTCCTCTTGCTGACATGCCCCGGACTGGCCCGACATGTCTTTGTGCCCACGACTACAGCTGTAGGCCCCTGTGGAGTATGTAGGGATGACCCGCTCTTTCTATAGGTCACAATGCCACAGGAATTGTCCATTAGCTGATGGATTTTATAGATCCCCAAAGGAAGAACCCCATTGCGGCCAACACTTGCCAACACTGCTTTGGCCACCATACATCCTTCTTCGTGGCCAAGGCTGTCACACTCATACGCAGCGCAACTGTTACGTGCTGTAGAAGTGACACTGATAATCATCCAATGGGGTCTGGCAGCACACACGACCATGTCGAAGTCATACACACATCATAGGGAGACCTGACAAACTGATCTACTGAAAAACTCTAAAAAAAAAAAAAAAGAAATCCTTCATTGTTGGATGTAGGTACAAAGATTTGACCAATACATCAAAGTTACTCACACAACACTCTGCAAGAACACCATTGATGTTAAAGAAAAGGACATGAAGGCCAAAATAAACAATAAATTTAAAAAAAGCCTTACACTACTGCCTAGGTGGGCGTAAGGCACTTCTAATTTTTTCTAACTGTAGTGCCTTTAATGTACTTGTTTGCCGCACTTCACAATGAGGAACACGGCACTTTACGTGGGGCGATCCCAGCACTTTCCAACATGACGGCATTCATTTAGTCAGTAGCGGCACTTTACAGATAGAGCTGGCACTTTCATGTAACTACATTGGCTCTTCCCTGCTTGTATGGCCTGCAAAATCCCCACTGTCCTGAATGAGTTAACGGTGACGTGATAACAGCAGCTACAAAAGCAGCAACTCACCCAATACACTACGAAGAATAAATCAGCCAAATTACCGGCAATTCACAACCAAAACCTGTAACCGCACCAATGGGACAGTGATAGCAGTTCGCATCCACAGCTACATCACATTTAAAGGGACACTGCCTGCTTCACCCCTTCAAGCACTTTCAATGGCATAGTAGCAGCACTTAGCATCTAGAACGGTGCATCCCGTTTAAAGGGACAGTGCGCGCTTGATGCTTAGCACACTTTTAACGGGACACCCCGGGCACGTCTCAACATACCTGCAATGCTTTCCACGTACCAGCAGAGGCACTTTTCTGAAGAATTTGATTACATTTAGTGGGGCAGAGGCAGAGCCAGCAGTCTCAGCAGGCATCCGCCACTGCTGATGGGGCAGTATGAATGATGCCGATCTCTGCGAGTCTGCTGCACGTGCGGTGGAATAGTGAAAACACAAACAGATCTAAGAGCATCTTCTAGGACACAAAGCTGAACTTTATGGGACAGTATCAATACATCCAACCCGACCCCATAGCATTTCGTGGGACAGCATAGACAGATCCCATAGCATTTCATGGGACAGTACACAAACGTATCCCAGAACATTCCATATGCACTACAAAGAGAACCCGGAACATTCCATGGGGCAGTGCAAACAGATCCCTGAGCATTCCACTGGGCAGTAACACCAACAGACCTAAGAGGATGCCATGGGACAGTACAAACAGACCCCTGAGCATTCCACAGGGCAGTAGCACCAACAGAACTAACACCATTCCAAGGGGCAGTAAAAACAAACCCCTGAGCATTCCACTGGGCAGTAACACCAACAGACCTAAGAGGATGCCATGGGACAGTACAAGCAGACCCCTGAGCATTCCACAGGGCAGTAGCACCAACAGAACTAACACCATTCCAAGGGGCAGTAAAAACAAACCCCTGAGCATTCCACAGGGCAGTAGCACCAACAGAACTAACACCATTTCAAGGGGCAGTAAAAACAGATCCCTGAGCATTCCATGGGTCAGTAGCACCAACAGACCTAAGAGGATGCCATGGGACAGTACAAACAGATCACTGAGCATTCCACGGGTCAGTAGCACCAACAGACCTAAGAGCATTCCACGGGGCAGTACAAACAGATCCCTGAGCATTCCACAGGGCAGTAGCACCAACAGAACTAACACCATTCCATGGGGCAGTAAAAACAGATCCCTGAGCATTCCACGGGGTGGTTGCACCACCAGACCTAAGAGCATTCCATGGGGCAGTACAAACAGATCCCTGAGCATTCCACTGGGCAGTAGCACTAACAGATCTAAAAGCATTCCATGGGGCAGTACAAACATATCCCTGAGCATGCCATGGGGCAGTTGCACCACCAGACCTAAGAGCATTCCATGGGGCAGTACAAACAGATCCCTGAGCATGCCACGGGGCAGTACAAACAGATCCCTGAGCATTCCACTGGGCAGTAGCACTAACAGATCTAAAAGCATTCCTTGGGGCAGTACAAACATATCCCTGAGCATTCCATGGGGCAGTACAAACATATCCCTGAGCATTCCATGGGGCAGTACAAACATATCCCTGAGCATTCCATGGGGCAGTACAAACATATCCCTGAGCATTCCATGGGGCAGTAGTACTAACAGATCTAAAAGCATTCTATGGGGCAGTACAAACATATCCCTGAGCATTTTATGGGGCAGTACAAACAGTTGCCAGAACATTTCTTTAGACAGCACCGACAGATTCCAAAGAATTTCATGTGGCAGTACCAACAGATCCAAACAAATTAGAAAGTCCCAAACGTTTCAAGGGATCATATAGGCACACCCAAACAGATCTCAGACAATTTCATAGGACAGAACAGCATTTCTAAAAAGACACACAGCATTCCAATGCGAAGTGCATACACAAATTGGACAGTACATACATAAATCCGTGCAGACCTCGTAATATTTTATACACAGTACATACAGGTCCTAAAGCATTTCATGGACAGTGGCGACACTTCTGAACAGTACCCCATAGCGCCTAAAAGGAGAGTGCAGCACTTTTCAAGGGAAACCAGGGTGTTAAATGGACAGTACCAGCACTTCCAGCTAGATCACCACAAGGGACAGTGCCAGCCACGAGCAAACCTTCCGCATAATCAGTCCCCCTCCCCACCCCACGCAGAAAGATCACTGGGTTAACAGACCTACTTACAGAGATCCCTGTAAATGCACATCCCAGGCCTTTAACTCTGAGGGCCCCCACCCCCATCCTTTTTCCAGACCCGGCTCTGACTGAAGAGAAACAATGTAACTTTTTACTTTGTTTCTCTTCAGTCCTGGGTCAGGTGGAGAACCCAGAGCAGGCTGCAGCTGCTTCAGAGCAAGAGACATACAGCTCTCTACCAATGAGCTGAGGGGGCCCCCTTCAGATACTGAAGACTGGGGCCCCCCCTGCACCGTGGGGGCTGCGAGGGTGTTTGTTACGCCCTTGATCCTCACTCACACCCAATCTCTGTGATAATCTCTATGGCAACCTGTGGCAGACCGGCTTCCATTCAAGAAGCAAACCAGGTGATAGAGTTGGTTGTCACACCTAACCTAGCTTCACCCTGGACTCCAATCGGGAGCACCGCAGGATTATAACAGACGCGCTACATCCCCGCCTCCTCTGCACCACGGCTCAAAATATGGCGAGGCACAGCAGGCGTAGATAGTTCTGAATATAAATGACTGTAGATAAATAGATATATGCTAAGGAACCAGATTTGCGACCGCACTTCTTAATTGTGTCTGCTACATATTGGACCAATAGTTTGCCAGGTGTGCAACATATTCGAATCAGCGCATCATTTATACAATTCAACTGTTATTGTCTAATACATAATTTGAAACTCTGCACACACCTACACCTTCTCAATTTCTTATCTGTGTCCTGGACATTTTGCCTCATCCTCAAGGGGGGGTCCACGGTGTCCTCCCCCTTAGCCTTAGGCATCATTATTGATTCAAACCTCGCCCTGGCTTCAGGTGCGTTGAGTTATGGTGCTGCCACTTACTTGATTGCATGCCTCCATCAGGGTTGCCCTTTTCTAGGTTTCCCACAAAGGGTATACGCCACTCCTGCTTAAATTCTGTCACTGGTACCTACAGGGCATCCATCCAGGTGGTTCGGAAGTTACAGAGAGTCCAGAATGCAGATGAGAGAGACATCTTTCATCATAACAGGTGGACTTGGAGACCACCTTTCCCTAAACTGGCTTCCTGTTTTATTTATTTGCGGTATTTGTAGAGCGCTAACATTCATCCCCAGAGGGATATCACGGCGCTAATACTGCTATTCGTTCTGTCAACAGGAGAACTGGGGAGGGAGCAGGTATATAAAGAAGGTCCATTAATCTGGGAAAAGCCATGGTTTACCTTTTTGGGGAATTAAAAATATTCCCTGTAAGGCTAGATGTATAGCTTTAAAAGGAATGGGCATAGCTCATCATGCCATTATAGGCTATAAACCTCTTTTCATTAAGCTCAAAATGTGTAAATACCACTAATCTAGAATCCTGCGATTTAGGCTGGCCCCACACTAGACCAGCCTCGCCTTCAAAACATCTCACACTGTGGACACTTCTGCTCAGATTAAAGAGATATGGACTCATTCCTTGCTATAATAAGAACAATTTACAACCATCTCAAATTTCAGCGAGAATTAAAAACCTGGGTCTTCCTTCACAATTAACTATCACCTTAATAAATTGTAAGCATCTGCTTGCAGCGCTGCACCTATTCTCATACCTTTTGACAACATTGCTTGTGTATGTGGTGCAAATCGACAGCACCATGTTTTGAGGTTGTATTCGAACCTCATCCACCACACCCAAAACCTCCCATACCAATCTTATTGCAACCAGCACCCTTTACATTGTACAATCTTATTGCAACCAACCCCCTTTTCATTGTACTCACAAAGGTCACCCAGATCAAAGTACTTCACATCTCTGGTAGGGGTACAAATGTTTTATATATAGATACAAAAAACAATAGCATGTTTACAATAGTAAACAACAGACATAATCAATTGTTTACAACTATAAAAGACACAAGCTCGTATCTTACATTCCCTCTACCAAAGAAGGCGCGTAAACAGACAATTCAGCAACGTTGTGTTATTTTGTGTTAATTTATTTCATGCTACATTGTTATATGTTTTATGTTGTATTATGTTATGTTTCTTTATGTTATGTTAAATCATAGCATCATGTAATAGTACCTAATTTTGAAGCTGCTAGATTGTATAATTGTCTTTTATGTTAGGTCATGTAACCACATGTCATTTTATGTTCTATTCTTTGTAGTTCTGACCACACAGGGACATCCGCTTTGTGAATGGAGACTGTGCATGCTCCTTTTTGTATTGCCCCCAGCTGGTTTCTTCTTTCTAGTTACAGAAAATGTAATACATTCTCCCGGTTAGAGATGTCTTCACCAAATTTTCCCACGGGAAAGCAGAGTCGACTTGCACCTCGCCTCGGAAATTGGTCTGTCAGAGGTATGTGGGGTTCGAAATATATGCAGCCATCTTCCCACTCTATGACCGACCATTCCTGCCTTTCAGAACTTGTGGGCCAATCCCTGGGCGGCTTAGGTCACTAGCATTCAGCATTCATTTCAAACGTGCATTTTTTAGGTTTCCCCTACAGACAGCTTTCGCTGCCTGTTGTGGAAGTCCTGGTGATAATACTAATGCTCAAGTGGGCTTTGAGGCAGCCCATTGCTTTTCATGGGCTGGATTGTTTGCAATTCTCATGAGTTTGCTTCTTGTTTCAAGGTTTTTCTTCCTCTTCGCCTGGAGCACAGCTTCCTTACTATCTTCTCGATTGGATGACTTCCAAAGCTCACATCAGGGAACTACTTTTTTCTTGTTGCTCCTCACCTCTTCCAGATCATCGATAAAACACAGCGTCGGGTACATGTTTGCCTGTGTTCAATGAAAGAGCAGACTTTGCCTGGCTGGATTTGTTTTAGCTCCTGCGCTCCACATGTTGCATGAAAGCCCAGGTCTTGGCATACAAATGCAGCATTTGCGATACTGAGGGACAGCAGGTTGCTCAGTTGGTAGTTTAAGCAGTGGGTGTACTTATTGTGATTAGAATGGTGATGTCTTTTCTGTTAGAGGCCCATAAATCTGCTCCCTAGGCTGCTGCAGAGCACCAAATGGATGGAACATGTGTTTCAGTTTCAAGCCTTGTGGAAAGTAAATTAGACCTTGACAAATGTTTCCCTTTAACTTCTGTCACTTTGTAACTCACAGCCTCAGACAGCTAATTTGTTCTTTCAAATACCTGCAACCAGTCCCCTGTGTTATTTTCAAGCTTGATCATGTTCAACAGGCCTTTTAAATTGTGGTGATTTTCAGCTTTGAAAATATTTGAAAAGTAAACCATGTCGTTTTTAAAGATTGAAAATATTGGATTTAATTTAAAGTTTTCAGGTACCGTAAGATATGTTGGCTTTACTGTGAGTATTCTGATTTAAAGAAAAAAATGTTTATTTAAACAATGCTTTACAAACAAGCGCTGGCAAAACCAATATTTTGGCACTTGCATTATAATGGTCCTACGTATCGGATTTGCTAATGCTTGCTCTGTTATGGAAGCCCTACAAGTACACAGCGAAGTGGATCATAGGCCCCAGGCAGTCATCACAGCAACACAAGCCGTGATTCCCATGCATGCCTAAACATGCATGTGATGTATGAACACAACTGTGAGTTTCAAAATATACTTGCCGCTAACATCTCTTGCTGTTTATAGGACACAAGTCTAAAAGATGGCAAGCCTCACTTAGGGCCAGATGTTTGTAATCGTGTGCTTGCGATTTCCTAATAGCATGTTTTAGCGATTCGCTATTAGGAAATTGGGATGTACAACAGTGTGTTAGACACTGTTAACAATTTGCAGTGGGTCGCAAATGGACCTGCCTTATCAATATTCACGAGGAAGGTCGCAATTTGCGACCCATTGTGAATGGCTACAATCACAGGAATGGTTGCCTGCTGGGGTTAGTAGACCACCATGTCTGTGAATGCTTTTTAAATAAAGCAATGTTTTTTTCTAATGCAGAATGTTTTCCTTAAAGGAAAAACAGGAAGCATTTAAAATTTAAAATTAAAAGCTACCTTTTCATTTTTTAAGAGTAGGCAGTGGTCCATGTTGGCGGCCACATTCACAAATTACCGTTTGCGTATGGGTTAAGAGCAACTTGAAGTTGGTGGTGATGGAGCAGGGTTTTGCGAAAAATAAAAACCTGCTCGAATTAACACCCCCGTAATATTTACTAACAGAGTGCAGTGTTAACTTACATACAAAAACACATAAACACGTGGGAAACCGCTTTGCGCATATGTGCACTAATGTGAACTAATGCATGGAAGAACTAGGCCGCATTTTACTTTGTACTGCATTTTACTTTGCGCTTCGAAAGAAACAAGAATAATGCATGACTAGGCCACATTTTGCATCTTGCTTTAAAAATAATAAATAATGCCGCTTTTGCTTAAAGCTTTGCTAGGAAAAATATATTAACATTGGATAGTGCAACGGTGGGTGATAAACAGTGAAAAGTGCATTCCATGTAATTAATGCTTATGTCTTATTCGTTATAGTGAATCGAATGGGCCTGAATCTTTCTAAAGTTGACATGATAGTTGGGCTTGAGAGAGGAGCATGAAATAATAAAGAAAATAGACAGTAAAAGCTAAGCACTGCAGAGGGAGAGTGTAAAAGTCCAAGGACAATCAACTTTGAAGAACATTGTTCATCTGCCAAAAAGATGAGACTGGCCCTGGGACCCAAAGTCAGGGTATATACTTCTTCCGTGTACACAGTGGAAAAGGAACACGTGAGAACGACGAAACGATAAAATTTAAATTAACAAACGAACTTGCATTCACTAGGCGTGAATTACGCAATGGGAACGACAGAATTAATAAGGGACCATAGAGTCATGAATGTGGTCATGGTGGTGTGATGAGCCACCCTCCGGACCAACCAATGAAAATTCAAGTTCTGTAAAATGTTTCAGTTATTGTGGGTTGGACATGTAGGTTTTAGGGTATAACTGGGGTGCTTTTAGGGGTGTGGTTTAAGTTAGCTAATGGGCGTGCTTTGATGCTGATCTGTCCTGAAAGATTCGTCCGGGGAGAGAGGTCGTTGGGAGAGAGATAGATGGGAGTTTGTCGCTGTCCGTCGGTTTGCAGAGAGGCCTAGTTGTTCCTGTCCCTGTCCAGTTTCCTGAAATATTTGTTTCCTGACTCTATTTCAGGGGACCCCCACTTCCTCCTTGGCCAGGGGGGTGGTATTTCTCTGATTCGTTGGGTTAGTATATCTTCATGATTCGTATTTTGCATAATCATTTGCGGATATATTTTTGTCTCTGAAACTTATGTCTCTCCACCTATCCACTCCTTCAAATGGATTTCGTACATTGATGAGTAAGACACTGTTTGCATTTCCTCATGTTTTTCTCTCCGTCTTGGTAAATTTTTCTTTGTTTGCTTTGTAACCTGTATGCGACGAGCATTAATTTTACACATTATTATGAGATAAACTTTATAAATCTTACTGAGAGTCTGTGATTACTTAGCTAACTAGATAGATAGTTAGATAGTACTATTATTAACATCAACTTCTCAACTAACGGTTCATCGACCAGAGGAAAGAGAGTTGATATGCAGTTTCAAGTTATGTACTTAGAAGTGTCAGATACGAACCTGTATAAAGAAAACAACTGAACATCTTCATTAAAACTTGACCCCCAGCGCATCAGTGATTTGGGTGAATGTGTATGGGCCATTTGTATGTGATGATATTGAGTCCTAATCCCTGATTGGGTGTCGCGCTAGATCAGTGGTAACTGTGAATGTCATACATACCAGTGCTATTCGGTATTAGGAAGGGACGCCCTAAACACGCCCCTTCTTAATACTGAATCGCAAAAGCAAAATGCAATTTGGTAACAAGGTACAGAGTCGCATTTTGCCTTCTGTACATGGCAAAATGCATTTCACTGGTCGCAAAAGGCCCATTGGGCCCTTTGCGACCACTAAAATGCTTCATACATCTGGCTCCAGGAAATAGCAGAAAAGTAGTTTGAATATAGGATTTGGCCTAATGGCTAGAGTGGTCGACCTTGAAGCTGGGGAACCAGGATCGAGTCTCGGCAGGGACGCTCAACATCCTGTGATTCTGGGCAAATCACTTAATCTCCCCGTGCCTAGCAAAATGAATGTGTCTGTCTGTAACGTAACTGGTGCTCATGTAAAGCGCTCTGATACCTTTTGGTCGAGTTTGCGCAATATAAACTAAAAACAAAATCATTATATCAGTTATAAAAAGTCATTATCATTAACTTAGCTTTCACCCTCGCTCCTTTGACTTCTACAACTACCTCTCTCGAGACAGGCACCGATGCACTCACCAGCATCTTGAATAACGTGGCATGATGCTGTCTCACCAAGGCAGTCAACGAGACAAAAAAAGGATTATCTCTGTGGTGTCTTGGGAAGGAACACTGCTCAGAATTGCTAATACAAACTCATACAGTATTGAAAAGTATTGGAACAGGGCAGGATTAAAGTTATAGATCGTCAAGCCGGCCGAGGATTCCAGGAAGCAGAGCTACTTTGATGGTAAAGTCTGGCTCCTATCCCAGCCTCTTCTTTGGCCCCTGAGACATCAGTAGGAAGAAATGAAGAACTCTTTGTCCTTTCTGCACAGTGCATCAGCGGCTTTGTGCCAATGGCTAACTTATTTTCCACAAAAACGTTTTGTGGGTTCTACTTATGCTTCCAAAATACCCAGCGCTCAATTTCTTATAGAATAAGTGCTCGGGCCCAAAGTTTTGTTTATTAGCCTGCGGCTAGTGATATTGAAACTGGGGTGCCGAACACCACGGCTGCGTAGTCTTTATTCGGCCTCATATCCTTTCATTCGCAATCAGATACTCTCTGTTTCTTTGTATGACTATTGCCGGTACTTTTTGATCTTTGTTTTCTCACTTTGTCACCAGTGGCAGCTGTTATGGGACAGTGGTGGTGGGGGGGCAAGGGGGTGTAAAAAAGCAAAAAAGTCACCGCTGCACGCCGCCGTCTCATGTCCCTCGTCTCTCCTCCCAGAAGCAGAAAGCAACCCGGCTCACCTAAGCCAATCATGACGCTGCTGTTAACAGCATGACAGCAGCATTTTGATTGGCCTGAGTGTATAGTTCGGCGTTCAGATGGGGACTGTGAGCCTGTGCATGATCTCCACCCAGGCTGTGCATTACAGCCCGGTGGAGAACATGCTTAGTGCAAATGACGGGCTGGCCCAAGACGGTCAGCCAAACCATCATGGGCGCTTAAGTGCACATATTTCCTCCTACCCCTGCTGGCTGTGACTACAGCCAAGTACCGCCCCCCGCAATCCCCTAAAAACAGGCTTCAACAAGGAAGAATAAAATGATAATAACAACGTGCTATCTTTTTCCGTCTTTCTGCTCCTTCTTTTTCCCTTTTGTATTTTTTCTTGGTTTCCCCTGAATCAAAGTTTTTTGAGGCAAAATATGTGAAGGTCCCCAAAAATGAATGCCAGTGGACCCCACCTTCAACCACCAGTTCAAATTAAGCACTGAGTATACAACTTTCGCAAGCGTGTTGTGGGAAGTTATTAGAGATAGTTGGATAATAAGCAGGATGCAGTGACAGCGTCCAGCACTGGGGACGACGATGCTAAAATCAATGGCTTAGCAGCAACGATGGGGGTGCCCAGTATCCAGCCATAGACATGCGGGCTGGAATCGGCCCTTTCCATATTGTGTGTTAAAATATATCCCATACACGAGGTGAAGCAAGTTATCATTGGGTCAACTGAAATAACAGCAACAACAGAAGGTGAGTAAAATATACTGGGCCAGATGTATGACGTGATTTTGCATGCGCAAACGGGTTTACGACCCGTTTGCGCATGCAAAAACCTACAGGACCATGTACAATTCCTAAATAGCAAGTCACAATTTATTCTTCAAGAGGGTGGTAATGCAGTCGCAATTTTGAAGGGGGCCCCTGGGAACCCCTTCCCCTTTGTGACTGTCTCTATAAAAAAAAATTAAGGGCAGGCAGTGGTGCCAGGGACCACTACCTGCCCTTAAAAAACGAAACAAAAACGTTGCATTTTTTTAAAAAATGCAGCCTGTTTTCCTTTAAGGTTTGCATTGTCAGCATTCCTTCCATGATTTGTTTGCTGTAACACTTTTCGCCCTAAGTGGGATCGGTATGCCCAGACGTGGGTCCCTTGCTCACTGTGCCACTGGAATCAAGCTATCCTGGCTGAAGAAGGGTGACATACCCTGAAACCAGTCCCAGGATACTTGTTTCCGGTCCAGGGAGGACCTGGCCGGCAGTTCGGTCTGGACTGTTCCCATGGGGCACAGGGTCAAGACTGATTTGCATATGACTGGGTCTAAACTGGAGTGGCATAGTAAAAGAACGATGGATTTAACCCAGATCTTTCGACTGTGGGAGAATGTTTGCATTGTCAGCATTCCGTCCATCATTTGTTTGCTGTGTCATCTACATATATGCCTTCCATGTACTTATGCATATTTATAGCTTTACTCCTAATTCAGCATCTCCAATGCACTAACCTATATCTCACCGTATACCTCTGAATATATCCTCTACCTCCACTCTCTGGCTCATCCCAAACCTCATTCTACTATAATTCCCAAAATAACCCTTTCTACACTCTTCCCTCCTCTATTGCTCCTTGTATCATCTCAAACCTCTTTTATTATTCAGATCTCCTAAAAAAGCCTTTCGTAATCCTTCCCTCATGTATCCCTCCTAGACTCATCCGATACCTCATCTTTCTCCTTAATCCACTTCAAAGACTCTTCATCCTCCATCTCTCCTCTACTCACCCCAAACCTCCTCCTACTGCTGTAATCTCCAAATAAACACTTTCTAGACCGTTCCCTCTTCTATACCTCCACTATCCTTTTCAATCCAGCACCAGACTCACATGTACATCGCTCAAATTAATTTCGTATTTCCCTATACTAATTAACCACTAATCCTTTTTGGGTTCCTGAGTAGCGTGCTACTCACTGAAAAGTGCCTCAACACCTTTGTCAGAGGTTAGTAAGCGCTATATTATGCGATTACAATTGCAATCTGATACTGCAAAGCTATCTATAAAATTACACAGATTTTTACTAGGGTGCACCTGAAACCCCAGACCTAGCCACCATGTTACACAGGCATTACAAGCAGAAATGACTTGTGGCAGAGCTATTGCTTGCATTACAGTGGTACCTTAGACATTGTCCCTGACAGTCAAGATATAACACACGTGCTCTTAGGAGAGCACCATTACATTTTTAGCAACACTGTCCTCACAATTTCTCCTTCCACAAATTCTTTTTAAATTCTCCTTTCTTATCATTGTGGTGCTAAGACTGTCTGATCATCTACAGGTATATGTCCTTCTGGTTATTTTTTCAATGCGACGTAGCACCTGCTTTGTGAGATCAGCATTCCGTTCCCACGTAGCCAACAGCGCAGAATTGTGGCTTTATCTGGTTCCTGCCAGCGGGCTGGAAACCCTCACTGTTTCATTAATTACAACCGGCTTCCAAGGGCTTTGCAAAGTGCTTGAGAATGGCCCATTGGTTGACTTTTCTAATTCCATCCATGAAATTGGACAAGTTGAAGATTTTCTTATTTCTCCACATTGCAACGTCACACCTCTGGCAAGATTTGCGCCTGCAAGAACTTTTTTGTGGAAAAAATCTCCCACAAAAATTTGATTTGCAAGTATTGTTTTCAGGAAAATAATTTCAAGGATATTTCAGTTATTTTGCTTGGAAATACGTCTGCAAAACAGCAATTTGCTGGTATTTTCTCCAACAAGACCACTTTTTGCAGATCCTTTCACCCACATTAAAAAAGGAAATAGTGTACAAAATTCTTCCTGTTTATTATGTTTCTCATGGAGGTTCAGAATTTGGGTAAAAGTATAATACTGCAAGTTAGCACAGCCCTCTGATTGGACAGTTAGTCACGTGTCTGGCATACACATGACCGATTGCGCCTCAAGTCCCATTTGCTTTTCAGATGCCTCACCCATCTAGTATCTGGAAATCTACCAGTTTGATTACAAACCAGTCTCCAAGTATGCCTTGGAAGGAACAGCCCTCTCATTTGTCCCTACCACTACATTATAAATTGTTCCTTCTTGTGTACTGGATTCATGTCTGTTGTTATTTCATGACTTTATCATCTGTATCTGTAAATGCAACAGTATTGGATACCTCGGGTAACTGTCAGATATGGGAGATTGAATCTTTTTCTTCTCCCTCCTCACTTTCTCTGTACTGCTTTTCATAATAAAATCCATAAAATGTATTGAACAAAAAAAATAAAAATAAAACATTCCTGATTCGTCCGAGAAGTCCAATATCCACCGAATTGGGAGTCACTGAGCACTTAAAATAAAGTTAATATGTTTAACTGAATACATTCTACACTCTAAACATTTGTATTTAATTAGAAGTTTTCTAAAGCATCTATTATTCAAAGGCATGTTATCATTGCACAAACTCAAATAGAGGAATCATCAACCTTAAGTGAAGAGAAGTAATAAGAACAGAACCGTAAACACGCAAGGGCATCGATGAGGGGGCACATACTGTAGAAATATAACCTGAAAGGGTGCATCTTTAACCGGTAATGGAAAGAAACTGTGGCAGAGGGCAAAATGGCAGAATGTCAGGAGGGGCCCCTTAGTCTCCCATATCTCACAAATATTCATTGGCCTTAGGCTGAATGGAGGCCTCTGAAGGGCTGATGGGTCGCTGAAGGGTTGGCGGCCTCCCTACCCCACGGGGGTAGCAGGGGCCTGTGTTATGCTCCTGGAAAGCAGGTTTGGGTTTAATCTCAGAAGTCAGCCCCTGAGGACAATTACCCTTCTGGATGTGAAGTTGTTAACTGTAGGCTTTGGAGCAGAAGTATGTCCTTGCTATGTAGTATATTGTAAATAGGTGTGTTAGGTAGGTTCACGTGTTAAGCTGTAGGGCCTTGTATGTGAGGCATCATGGTTTGAACACAGATCGTGCATCGGAGAGAGAACATATGGAATATGCAATGATATTTTGTCGATACGGATAAAAGTCTTCCAGCCGTGGTGAGGGTGGCTTTCAGCGCAGTGAGAGTGGATTGTGGTGCAACCCCCAGAACTGTATTTGCAAAGTCCAGTCTCGACAGGACCAGAGCATGAGCAGCAGATTCGAGGGGGTCAGATGTCAGGAAAGGTTTCTGCTGATCTGCAGTCTAAATTAGCAAGTGGGCAGTAGTGGTGTTCAATGGGAACCAATTGGATTCTGGAACCAGCAGTTATTCTGCACCTGGAACCAGTAGTGTAGCGTGGGCGGGGCCACAGGGGCAGTTGCCCAGGGCGCAAAATTCTTAGGGGTGGAAAATTTTAAAAGGAAAATACTGGTCAAGGTGGAAGGGAGTCAAGGAGGTGCTAACGGTCCACGGGTTAAGGGGCGCAATCCTTGCTTTGCCCCGGGCGCTGGCAACCCACGCTATTCCGCTGCCTGAAACTGTCCCGACTGTGGCCCAGTGCACTGGGTTCAGACACATCAATTTTGTAAACGTGAAGAGTAGCTGCCTATAGGGGATGCAGTCTCTTATTTTCCAACACTTCTGCAATTGCCTTACTTCACAGATAATTATTATTGGCGTTTGGCGAAGTTGTTGTCCTGGCTGAGATTGGTTAATGATCTAATGGAGCACAGATTATACCTCACATCTTTTAGCCCAACAAAGACGCACTCTGCATATCACTTCACAAGGTACTAGGACTGTTGTACTAGGAGATAAGAGGGAGATTTTAAAGTGTTTTTTCCTAAGCTTTATGCCCAGATCAAATAATATATTGCCAGGTGTAGCTGAGTGTGTAATTACACTAATATCTAATTCTATATCACACAAAAACAAGCACTTTTGTTGGCATACTAACAGTGTTTGAAGTCGAGGTCCCTGGGATGGAGGGCTGCTCCATTCTTTGCAACATCTGAAGTGGTGATATTTTCGCTGCAGTTCGTAGTTTAGACTTTAGAGGGCAGTCGACGCCAATATGTTACCACAAGCCTCTCAATTTTGTTTAAAACAAGACCTGTTCGCAAGGTCCTAGAAAATTATTACAGTTCGTGAACAATTTCAGGGACCCGCGCCATATGGATGAATTTCATGAATGATCATTAACACACCAGGAAATGGGCAGAATCAAAATTGTGCTGGTGGGACATGTAGACACAACATTGTCGTGAACAAATATAGCCACAGTGCTCCTTTTCATATTAAACGCTGTCTCATTCTAGCTAAATAAATCCGCCGACCCTTTCTACAAACAGTACTGAACAAGCATTGGCAAGGCCCATTATGTCTTGTAATGTGAAGATGTATTTCTGTGCAGTGTTCTCCCAGCACTTCTCAAGAGTGGCATAATACGTTTGATTGGAGAGTACCAGCACTTCTCAGAAGCAAGCAGGTACTCTGGTACTTTGATTTTTTCCTTTCAAGCACTGTTTATGTGGAAGCAAGGAACTTTAGAATAATATTGGTGTAGGTTGTCAGGTGACAGTTGCACTGTGAAACCAGACCTAAAGATCCATGTAAGTTAATGACTGATCTGTGCTGCTGCCAGAGAAAAACAACATACATTAACTTGATATCTAAGGCACTTTAATAGCATTCCAATGTCTTGTGAGTACCCCTGAAAGTTCAAGCTTAGGCAGCTAGATATATAAACAAAAGGATCACAGCTCTGGAGGGCAAGCACTTTTTTGTGAAAGTACACAACATCTGCCCAATCAAAATATGTACTCCTGGCTACCACCATGTGGGCGGAGCCACAGACCCTCTCTAGTGAAGCTCACATTATTGTATGGCGACAGCTGCGCTGTCAGCCAGACCATAAAAAGTTACTTGCAATATGAGACCTTACTGTTTACATCTTTCTCAGTAAAAAAAAAACAGTGGCTATCAGTTATTATTTAGAAATAATATTGACAGCTCCCGTTTATGTTTTAAATGACTTCTTCGGTTGTGCTGGTTTTTTTTTTTTTGCAGAGTTTTATATAGCGCAAACTTGACCCAAATCAGGTATCAGAGCACTTTACATAGCACCAGTTACGTTACATGAGGACACACATTCATTTTTGTTAGGCACGCGGAGATTAAGTGATTTGCCCAGAATCACAGGATGTTTTAGCGTCATTACCAAGACTCGAACCCAGTTCCCCAGGTCCGTGGTCAAGCACCCTAGCCTTTAGGCCAACTCCTCTTTTTGGTTTATATTTCAAATACGAAAGTATCCAGCTTTCACTGCTTTTCCCAATGAGCCTGGAATTAAAAATATAAACCAGGCCAGTAAAATAACAGCCAGGTGGCAACCCTAGCGTAAGGTTGTTATCTTTTGGTCAAGACTGACTCAAAAATGCTTTATATTAATCTTTTGTTAGCCTGAATGTACAATATGCCCCAAAAGGGCTAGAAAGACCGAAACAAGCTTTCATACTACTCAGCAAAAAGTCAGACAAGTAGCATGCTCCTGTCAAAAGCTTCCCCGTGTGCTTCTTAGCATGCTCTCTCCCCAATAAACGTCTCATGGAAAAGCTAGAAACGAAGAGGAAGCTCCTCTATTCTAACACTGTAATAGTTTTCAAGTTCACCTGCTAGGTGAGAGATTGTTAAGACGCTAACATATTGAAAGTCATCTTCTGGTTTATTCCCTGACCCTGTAGGAATCAGAGGTCAAATGAGGTATCACTGGCCTGGCTTACTCACTTGCCATATCACCATTCACATCAGGGCCGGACTGGCCGTAGCAGGCACCGGGCGTTTCCCTGGTGGGCCGGAAGGGCAGGGGCTGGTTTTGTCACGGCGACCAGTTTTACAGCAGTGCTGCAATATCGGCCCCCTGTAACAAAAGCGGGAGCAATCAATTTGGATGATACATCAATGGTTTACGGCCTCACTTGTGGTCACAAACCATTGAACAGTTTGGTTCTCATCGGGTCAAACGCAAACCACTCTTTCAAACTACTTATCGCAGTCTGACCATCCATACAGTTTCCTTCAACTCCTTATTTGAATCAGGAAACTGGATCCTAAAAAAGTGATCCCTAGCTGATGAGGAAGAGAATGTGTGATCAATTCATGATGTGAACAAGAATCCCCTCACTGTGGCAGACAGAACTGAAATGTATTATCAATCAGAATAATTCCCTGCAATGTTTATTTGTTCTTTATGGGTACATGTTTGTGCCATTTGTATTTCTTTTACCAAAATCAAATACAAATATTTTTTAGAAGAAAAGAAAAATAAGGAAAGCCCTGCTGGTAGTTTTAGAAGAGGCATTGGCTTTATTGTATCCACCAATCTATGCTATGTCCATATAATACAGTGATCGGTCACGCCAATCATGTCTATCGTTTCGGAGGTTATTTTTCGTAAAAAACTGAAAACTTATCTCATTCCCTCCGCATAGTCTCCCTTCCAGGGTAGTGCTTTCTGGCTCCGAGGGCAGATTGCACCGCAGCACGGGGACACACTAGTTCAGTGTAACCAGGCGCTTTATAAGTGGGAATATTATTATTATTATTATTATTATTATTATTATTATTATGGGATAATCCATAGACAGTAAGCTCTGAGATGGAGCATCTTCACCGATTCATCAATACCTTCACAAAAAACACACTCTCGGATCTCCTTCTCCACAAAGATGTCCATCACAGGTCACCATAATTTGTCTCCTACTATATTTTCGGTCCTAGTGATATCTATGTACAATGCGAAACGCAAAGATGTATTTTACTCTCAAAGCAGTGCAGGTGACACCAGCCTCTAATTCCACAAAAAGAACATGGCCTCCTCCTTGAGTTTCTCCTTCATCTCTAAATCCTGATCCAACAACCTAAACTTCCACCCTCTGGGGCATTCTGCAAAACTTTCTTTAACACTCCCTCCTATGGATAATAATTACCTCACTCCTGATGGGTAATGGTCTACACCACTCCTGACTCCGAAATGTACCACAACGCTCCTCCCACTCATCCTCTTACACCTCACCTAAAACTCCCAATTTCATCAACTTTTTTCACAAGTAATGAGCCGTTCTGTTTTTCAGCAAAGGTACGTTCTCCTTTTTAGGCCTCGCGACCTGCGTTGCACTGCGCAGCGGTGCTCGCGCAGGCGAGACTCCTTTGGTCCGGGGTTCAGAAATGGACCCTGGAATCGCACACGCTTGTGTGATTCCTTTTGTGCTACCCCATTGGCCTTTGCGTGCGTCTTTTTTATAAAAGACCGCACGCAATTGACCAAAGGCGGGCGCGTTGCTCCGCCCACGGCCTATTGGTGTCTATTACACGCTTGGTGCGCGTAATAGACACTAATAGGCCATGTGGTTTCAATTATCGTGCCCAGACAAGGGCGCGATAATTGAAAGCAAGTCTCGCTGTGGCGCACGCCCACCACTCGCGAGATTGTTCCTTTTTGGATCCATTTTTATTTCTTTATTTCAATTTCTATAGGTCAAACCAGGCCAATACAATAAAAGTGCTTTACATAAGCAATAAAGTTACAAGAGAAAACAATTCAATCATTCTTTACCCCAGAAAGATGCGTATGACTTAATTAGTGACGTAATAATATACATAAACATAAAAGTACGTGGAGGGAAGGATCTGGTATTAAAAACATGTTGTGAGGAGAGGAACAAACCTCACCCTGTCCAGGCGTGCGTGAGAGGGTGAACACGGGTCCGAGTCTGTTCCGCACGACACAGGGGTCGAGAAGGGTTCCATGGTGTGGGGTTCAAGTGCAGCACTTCTCTTCCACCCAGGTCTGAGTGCAGGGTTCAAGGGTCAGATTCTCTTGCTGCCTCGTTCTGTGTGCAAAGCTTGAGTGAAAGTGTCCAGTGGCCCGTACTAGCTCTGGACTGCTGGACCAGAGGGTAACACCGTAATGAAAGGACCCAGATCCCTTCTATTTAAACAAATATTAAAAATGACACTTTAGGCCGCCATCGCCTCTTCGGTTGAACAGTTTCCATTTATAACTAAATACAGCTGCATGACCCCCCCGCCCCACTCCCTCCCCTGTGCCCCCCCTTTAAAGTGAATACACTGTTCTTCCGTGCAGTACAATATTGACAATGTAACGCTCAGACACAAATGTAAGGCCCCCTCTGCGGGGGGTGGGGGTGGTCACAAAGTATACTCAACCCGAGTAGAAAGAAATACACTTGTTTCACTGAACACAACCCTGCGGTGCTATCCATCAAATACCACCTCGGACCCTTCACGGTGTCACAGTGACCCCTGCCCCGCGTCCTGCCACCTCTGAGTACCTTTGGCACCCAGGAATGTGTCTATCCACTGAGGCCCCTTCCATTGAAAATGATCCCCCCCCCTACTCTTCACATGCACCCCCCTCACCCCGGGTCCCCATTTTTCAATAAATCACTCACCAGGTCCGGTATTCCGCCGACCAGCAAGCTCAGCAGCCGAGGGAGGGCTCGATGATGCTGCAACGTCGCGGGGGTGGAGGGGGTCTCGGAGTCTGCACCCTGGGCCTGGGGTGTCTCTGATCACGGTGTCGCTCCCTGGATGTCTCTGAGCCCGCACCTTGGGGTGTTTCTGATGCCGCACCTTGGGGTATCTTGAGCCCGAGCCCTGGGGTGTTTCTGAGGCCGCGCCCCGGGCCTGGGGTGTCTCTGAGAACACACTTTGGGGTATCTATGAGCCCTATCTCTGGGGGGGTGTCTCTGAGCCCGCGCCCTGTGGTGTCTCTGAGGCCGCACCCTGGGCCTGTGGTGTCTGAGCCCCACTCTGGGGGTGTCTCTGAGGACCAGTCTGGGGGTGTCTCTGAGGCTGCACCTTGGGCCTGGGGGTGTCTCTGAGCCCGCACCTTGGGGTGTTTCTGTGGCCGCGCCCTGTGCCTGTGGGTGTCACTGAGCCCCACCCTGGGAATGTTTCTGACCCCACTCTGGGGGTGTCTCTGAGCCCGCACCTTGGGATGTTTCTGTGGCCGTGCCCTCGGCCTGGGGGTGTCACTGAGCCCACACCTTTGGGTGTCTCCGAGCCCGCACTCTGGGGGTTTCTATGAGCCCGCACCGTGGGCCTGGAGTATTCACGTCTCGGGCGCCCCGTGAATGTCCACACAGGAGGGGTGTCCTCCTGTCGCACTCTCACAAGCAGATGGCTGGCCTGGGGTGCTCACATTTCTGGGATGCCTTTCGGGGCCTCACATGCCTGAGGTGCCTTTTTGGGGTGCTCTCGTGAAGGAAAGCGGCTGGCTCAGAGTTTTTCACACGTCTAGGGGGGCTCTGGGGTGTTCACACCCGAGGGGTGTCTTACTCTCTCGTCGACGGGTCGCTGGCCTTGGGCTGTTCACACTTCTGGGGACCTCTTGGTTCCTAGGGTGTCTTGGGCGCCTCTGGAAGGTTCGCACCTGAGGGGTGTTTTTCTGTCTCGCCCTCAAGCAGATGGTTGGCCTGGGGTGTTCACACCTCGGGGGAGCCCCTTGGGTCCTCTCACACGTCCAGAGCGTCTGTGGGGTGTCTCTCGGGTGCTCAAAAGCAGAAGGCTGGCCCGGGGTGTTCACACCTCGGGGTGCCCCTTGGGTCCCGGGGAACCTCTGGGGTGCTCTTGCGTCGACGGGTCGGTGCCTCTGGGGCGCTCACACTTTGGGGGCCTCTTCCGTGCTCGCCGTGCGCCTCCTCCTCCACAGCTCTTGCACGTGTCCCTCTCACACCTCGCACACGCGGACATCCTCTGCAGCCAATCCCGTGTCCTGCAAGGAGGCCAGGCGGGCGAACCTTCACCAATCGGCACTAGACGCAGTTTTAAAATCCGAGTCCTGCGTAGAGACAACCAATAAAGATCCTGTGCTCGCCGCTGAGCGCAAAGAAAGCCGCGGCGGATTCAGCCAATGGGAGCAGGGAGCGGCTCCGCGCCTTAACACACTGAGGCACTGAGGTGAGGATAAACTTTGAGGAATCGGACTGTGCGGAGTGGGCGGTCGGGCACATTGTGATTTTATTTGTATGTTTGTGGAGCGCACAGGGGGAAGCGCTCACTGACATCTGAAACAATGTCATCATTAATATTAGGAAGGTGCCAGGATAGTGAAGGCAACGAGCACATACACACACCCCCGTGCAGGCGGGGGGCTCCCGGGTTCAAGGCCCCTCTCCCGCCTCCGCGTGCATAACCCCGACAGGGACTGGACTTGTGTGACTCGGAGTATGGACGGCCAGAAACCTGCACAGCACGTGTCAAGGGCCGGTGCACAACATGTGTGTCAAGGGCCGGTGCACAACATGTGTGTCAAGGGCCAGTGCACAACATGTGTGTTAAGGGCCAGTGCACAACAAGTGTGTCAAGGGCCGGTGCACAACATGCGTCGCAGGGACGGCTCTAGGGCGGTGCGATCGGTGCCACCGCACCGGGCACTGACTTGGGGTGGGGGCGCCTGTTTGCGAGTATATTTTCCTTTTAAACGCTCCTGCTGCCGTGTTCCTTGCTTCCAGCAATTTTCAGGCATCAATAAAAACGTCAAGATCACTCCAGTGCTTAATGTTCCTGCTGGAGAGAGATCGTAGGTTTGTCTAGTGGAAGTTTTAACTCATCCTAAGTGCACTGGGTTAATATGCCTGTTGCAAAGAATATATACCATGCAGATCACGAAGTACATATATTGTAAACAGGTCAGTGGGTTACTGCTTGTGTCCCAGGGATCCTTTGTTACTTGCAGTTTATAAGTTAAAATCCTATAGCATTATGAGCTATTAACTGTTATGAAAGAGCGCCATGCAAACTACAAGATATGTATTGGCGCTCTATGTCTTTTTCCCCAATCTTTCATTATCCTAAACTGGAAACAAGAATTTGCAATGCAATAGGTCTCGCATTTGCAAAAGTTTGAGCTATTGGTATTGTAAATGACAAACCTTTTATCTATGTATTGGTTTTGAAAATAGATAAATAAATGGCATTGTCATTTATAATGCCAATAGCTTAAAGTTTTGCATTGTAAATGACTATGCTTTTTATTTATGGTTTAAAAAAACCATAATTAAAACGCATTGTCATTTATAATAGCAATAGCTCAAACTTGTGTAAATGCGAGACCTATTGCATTGTAAATGCTTGTTTTATTTTGTCCTCATCACCACTGTTCACACGATGAACTGACTGCGCATTATAGAACCCCCTCTGGGGGAGGAGCACAGGACCAACCCCCAGAAATATAGAACATGTGTCTGCATTGCATTGATGCAATGAAGACACGTTATCTTAATGATGTGCATACATGAAACACCATTGACATGTGTGTCGTTTGTGCGGAGGCCTTATGCATTCCTCCCGTCGGTAATGTCAGTGATTTGAGGTCACACCTCAGCACAAATTCCAACCTCTACTAAAACTTCTTGTAGTGATTTATTGACAAACGCAAGCCCTTAATCCCTCGCACATATGTTTCCTCGGTCAGTGATAATGCCCGTGACATATGGACAATCACATTCTTTTATTTTACGTTCTTTGAAACAACACCTCTATTAGCCCTCTGACCCTCAGATCCATAACATCCACCTTTTCCAATCTTGAATCAAAATGTGTAAACTGACAATTGATCTCCTTCACACTTTCAGTTGCACCTGGGCATGCATTAACTCACTTGCATTGAACATTAGCATCCTCATTGAAAACAAGTTAGGAGAAATTAAGAGCTCATTTGATTCCAAGAAAATCCTCAGTTCATTATGTCTTGCAGGCTAAGATGCCAATCTAATCTCCTTATAACATACATAAATACATATATTTTCCTGTTTGGGGCAAACGCCTTAACTTGTCACAGAGGAACTATCAAATGAGTAAATTGACATCTCAGAACACCTTTAGCCCAGTTGATGATGCTGTGTACCACCAGCTGAACACCTGCTCCAGTAGAAATCTGAGTGTACATGGTGCCATTCTGTATAAGTAAAATCATTTCACTGATTTTGGGTAGCATACCTATCACTCAACATGTCCTGAATCAAGTCTTTCAGGTCTACACATAATCTTAATTTACATTTAACCTTATGCACAATTACTAAGAGGCGTTACTAAGAGAACAATTCTACGTGGTTGATTACACAAAATCTCCAATCAAACTTTCTTATCACTTTCCCACTTATGGGATGCAGCACAACTGGGGAGCTGCATCCTGTTAGCAAACTGCAACTTACAACCCTCTTTAATTTACCCAATGATCAAGTAAACTCTTGGAATCTCCCATACCACAACCCCATAGTTCAGTATCTCCTGTCCCAGAACTCATCTCCTGCTGTAAGTGTCCAATATGAAACCCAAACTCTTCTGATCACGCCATTCAAACACGTATGGCCCCTCCTCCGCAACATTCAAGTTACCTTCTATTTCTGCATCTTTCCATCTTAATCTCAATCAGTCATTCCAATGTTGTAATCTCTACGGGTGAACGTCAGATAGTACCAGCACATTTTCCCACTTCCTTTTAAATTTTGTAGACCAAACATTTGTAGCCACAATAGTGTCAAGTGAACCTGAAAAACCTTCAGTCTAACCACTCTTACTTCCACCAAACGCTCATCGTGACTTTGACTCTTGACTTTACTTGTGTGTGCAATTGCCCATAAGAGCACAATATCAGCAGCAATTCTTTAGCTTTGAACATTTTTTTAATCTAACCTTTTCTGAAGGAGAACTCCTCCTTGCTAAACCTTTAAGCCATTCCTCCCTCTTTTGATCTGTCCCGCTAGCTCTTTTCTCTACAGGCCTTCCACTCACCTTTCTCACAATTGATTGCTCTCAAGCTCCTGTGCCCATAAACTCCTTCTTATAACCGCATTATGGCAATTCACTCCTGTAAACTCTTCATGCAACTTCCAAAATTAGACCTTTGCTCTTGTTACATCCTTGTTTCCTCCCCAAAAACTTGGCTCTGGTGAACAGAACACACATTTTGGGGTAATATCTATCTAACTTTTTTAAGGCTCGCCATGCATCACCACTAGATTCTCCGTTGATACCATAGTCCTTCTCAGGAATTTGACTATAGCGAGATTGTCCTGCCATACTGAAGGCATGTGACACCTTTTTATTGTATTTTCTTAAGTGATGTATTTGTCATCCTCCACTGTGGCCACAATAGTTAAACAAGCATTGGCAGAGCCAATATGTCTGGCACTGGCTGCCGACCTTTGGCTCTGTCACAGTGTGCGAATGTTTTTTGTAAAACGGTATAAGTGGACTACTTTTTGAGTGCAAGCACACATTGTGCAAGAGCAGAATGCTGCCACTCACAGGGGTAAACCAATGGCTGAAGCTGGCAGACTTGTGCTCCTTGCTGTATGCAGTGGTGGGCATAAATGGATGAAGAGAGATGACTGAAAGACCCTACAAATAAGTTTATTATATATATAATGTTATTAAAATCAAAATGTCTTGGCTAGGGCCAGACCTAACAAAGCTGCTGCAACAGCTACCATTGGATCACCAGGGGAAGGAAGGAAAGTTTGAAGGGTACAAAAAAAAACATGTGCACACATAACTACATGGCAAATCCTGAAGAACAGTCTATTGGTTTTGTCATATTGGTGTTGCCTTGTGTATAACAATGAAAATCCAGTCACTAAATATATCTCAGAGGAAATGCGCAGACATTGACCTATTGATGATATGTGTTATTTAGAACTAGGCCATTTTAACAGTTTCTTTTTCTTTCACACAAAATGAGACACATTTTAAATGACAATTTCGATAAACATTTTTTTTATTCTTAAGTAAATAATTGAATATAGAAGACAGAGAATGTTTACACTTGGAATACTTGAACAAAAGATCTCAAAATATATATTTTTTGTGCTACGTGATTGAATAGTTTACATTCAAAAAGATGAATGTTTTAGACAGTCCTGCCACGATTCAAACCAGTTACCTGCAGCTGTACACAAACTGCACGTAAAATATTGTAGGAGCTATCCCTGCACTGTTTGATGGCCGGAAAGTGACAGCCGCAAGAGCTGCTTTTGAGTCCAACAACCCAAGGGCCCGATTTAAAAAGATAAGTGTAAACATAAGGGCTGAGTTCTGTGACTCAAACAGAACATACTTTTGCACTTTTCACAAATCACCAAACTGGTGTAATAGTACCCCTGTAAAGCTGCACCAGGTTCAGGTTTTAAGGTGTACCATTGCCGAGTTTGGGTGACTGGTCGCACAATTGATTGGCTGCCCTTCTGTTGGAATGGTGACTTACCTATTTGTTTTGGAACTGTAACCCAGCTGTATATTACACCTCTGCATTATATCCCTCTACAGATTTATCAACTATGGATCCTCTCTGAATTTACAAGTGGACCACTGTATGGTATTGTATTCTCATTATTCACACATCTTTGGAGGAGCAGCACTTCCACCTGGGGTCCTGACGAATGCCACACACACCTCGTTTGAGGGTGCAATGGCAGAAACATGTTGACCGTCCTGGGTAACACATTCCAGTGGGTTTAATCCACTCCTGCAGTATACTTTGTTTTTAATCCTGACCCAGGGGCACCCTAATAAAGCTGTATGCACACCCTATAGCCAGGTTTAACCATCACAGCACCACATTGCATGCTCTGTTCACCTCACCACCTGCAGGCTCTTAGTTGGGCATCTACCTTAGCTCTTGAAAACATCGGTTGAGCTCCTCTTTCTTTAAAAAAAAAAAAATCTTTTTATTAAACTTGAACATAAAACAAAATAAAAGCAGTCTCCATGGTAATACATTACCGGAAAAATGGTACATACAAAACGACTCAACATAATAATTCAAAAGAATCATTTGTAGCAGCATCATGGGTGACAAAAGTAAACATTTATCATGTCTCAATATCCACAATGATCGAAGAGCTCCTCTTTCTTAGTGGAAGAGTTGGAGCCCATACCGCGACTAGTTTTCACAGTATGAGGAGGTTCCCATTGATGAAGCATGCCACCTCTGGTGGGTGAGGGAGACCATCCTTAACAACTCTCCAGTCACAAGACATGGCTGAGTTTACAGGACTAGCCCACGATGACTCCTTAGTCCAATGGATTCTCACAACCTCAGGCTTACGGGACACACCAACTACTCAGTGTCTGGTACAGATGACCGGACCAAATTACTCAACCTCAAAATAACTCACACATGCACCCCCATACATGGGGTCATTATGACCTTATGTCTTCAGGGCAACTGTGCCCCAATGGGCCTGATTGTCACAAAAGCCCCCATACGTTTTCTTTATGATATGGTGTTCAGAAAGGACTGGTCCCTGACTGCATGGCGATGCACCAGGGGCTGGCCTGTACTGATCGTCAGCACTGCCAACCGGATTGCGGGTGCAATCCCAGTTGATATTCAGGTCCTTGAGGCCAATTTGATAACTGTTGTGTCAGCTACACTTCACAAGAAACATATTGAAGAAACAAACAAAACTAATAAAGATTACAAAGATTCCATTTTGACTACTAAGATAAAGATGTTCAAGAAGGATCTGGCATGCTTTTCACTTGAGAAAGTATACGCCTACATCAGCAAGGATTACATACCACCAGATATGAACCAAAAGGAGAAAGATGGCGGAGCCCAGAGACATTGGCTTCAGAGACTGATGATTGGTCAGGTGACTATGATTTTGGGTCGAGTGGTTCTAATCACTCTGCTCTACAAAGGAGCGGCTGTGGTAGGTGGTGGGGACAACACTACAGGTCACCCCTCCATCAGCGATGGCCCACGACTCCTTGGGGCTACCCTATGCCATAATTCCAACTTTCTCCACCTACTTTTTACAACCCATCTTTTTTAGAGCAAGGGGAGGAGAAGGCACCAACAGGTTCACGTTCCTTGGAGCCCCCAGCGTCACCCTGTCACACACGGAGCATGATGAAAATGCACGAGCAACGAGATGATCTAGTTATCAACCTTAGCAGCCGGGTCCTAAAACCACTTGAAACCTGTGTGCTAAACAAAGGACTAGGCTTTGTCCCTACACATAAGGGTAATGCGTTTCAAATTCATAAAAAACTCTCACAGTCCTTTCAGAAAATAAGGCTACATCACTTTTTTACAAACAGTGAGACTGAGACTGGGGACTCACAACCAAACACAAATTTGAGGAACAAATCTACTTTTAGCTCTTCCTCCCATATGTTTCCACTCGAGGTTCTGACCTTTGAAAAGGCAGTATTGAAAGATTTTGACATCAACAAGAATACTGCCAGAAAACCTTTCTAAAATCTCTCTAGACGGGAACAGTTAGCCATTGGTAGCCTCAGCACAGATACTTATGATCAGACCAGCTGACAAGGGCAGTTCTACTGTCTTCCTGAACACCATGACCAATAGGAATGGGCGTCTCCAACATTTGACTGTAAGGGAATCCTATCGACCGCTCAAATGCCACCCAACCAAACGGCTGCTCTCCACAATCAAGTCAATGGTTGCGGAAGTAAAAGAAAATGGATGGGTAATAGCTAAAGAAGTTGATTTCCTTGTAGTAAACGACCCCATCTCCCCATACTTTTATGTCTTCCCCAAAATCCACAAAACTCAAAGTCCACCTTCTAGCAGACCGATTATTTCGGGCATTGGGTCATTACTGGAACCACTCTCGGTTTTTCGATTTTTTCCTAAGACCCTTAGTCCATGGGATGCCTACCTACCTCCAGGACACTAAAGATGTCCTTAGAATCCTAGATGGTTGGGCGTTTGACATTGAAATTTGATTTCCTCATCTCCTTTGAATCCCTATATACTTGCATCCCCCAAGTTCATACTCTTACCACTGTGGAGTCCCTGCTTTAAGCCAGTACTTACGAATACCTGACACCTGTATCCTTCATCCTGAAATGTGCCCATCTGGTCATGAAAGAGAATTTCTTTTGATTTGAAGACTGCCTCTATTTACGAACGTCTGGGACTTCAGTGGGCAGTACCTTTGCCCCAAGCTTGGCGAATCTTTACATGCATGCCTTTGAGGTGGAACATGTGCTCTCCCCTGCCAATCCCTACCGCTCTAACATACATATGTGGAAACATTACATCCATGACATTTTGGTTGGAAAGCCTTACTGTCCTAGAACAGCTTTCATCTCAAATCATTAAGGGATAACCTACATTTAACCAGTTCCTTCACCTCAGGTGCAATTGCTCTCAGATCCAGAAGTTCAAGCAACATGCAGGTACCGTGCCCACCCAGCTCGTAGATAGAAAATATCCTGCTCCGCTCATATGTGAATCAGCTAGGAGAGCTAGGAACAATAATCGGGATGCACTTTTGGAAATCTGGACACCCAAACCACAAACAGAAAGACTATTATGTGTTTGCACCGTCTCCAGTCTCTCCAGTTCAATTCAGAAATCACTATGCAGCAATTGGCAATTCTTAACAAGGAGAATACCAGGCGTCACTGAGTATGAAGCTAGATACTGCTTGACTGTACATTGAAATTGGCTCTCAGCCGCAAGAACTACAACTCCCAGTCCCTGTATGCATCATAAGTGGGCGCCTCAAGGTGTGCACTTTCCAACAATTAAGAGAGCGCCTGAACTACTTCTGGTGTCCTCGCACCTGGCTTCAGAAGCGTTCTTACAAGGCTCTCTCTACAAGTGTGTACTTTTGAGGTTTTGACATATCTGCGCACGGCCCCCCATTCAGCTTGCTGTGCCTCTCTACGAGGTTTTGATAACCCACCTTAGCGGTAGGACGAGGTGATCGTAGCGGGTTATGTCATCATTTTACACGACGCGCCTGTATTACTGTATGCCCCTTTGGGAGCATGCCGTTTTCATCATAGTCCCTCGGTAAGCTATCTTAATGAGGTCTTGACAACCTGTCTTAGTGGCACACTGCATTTGTCTCTCTACAGTTATGCCCTTGTTACTTGGCTTTATTTACTGTTTTATTGTTGCCATTATCCCCTGTGGCTCTCAATCATTGTTATTGGGGCCAGTAAAACCCTTATTTCGAGCAGTCCTCTTAAGGACATACGTATTTGAGAAGTGTACACATATTCTGCCTTTAAGCGCAGAGAGCCCTTGGTGCGGGTCATTTGTTT
Source organism: Triturus cristatus (assembly GCF_964204655.1). NCBI lineage: Eukaryota > Metazoa > Chordata > Amphibia > Caudata > Salamandridae > Triturus > Triturus cristatus. Next base: position 263,567,071 of record NC_140585.1, read on the forward strand.
TAACTGCTTTACCTGGTTTTCACTGGTTTGTTTCAACTCTCGACTGGTAGCGTAAATATATTATGAGTATATCAGCACCGACTCACTATTGTGAGTCTTCTACTTGCTCATTTAACGTTCCCAATGGGTGTCTAACTCATGCCATCCTCTTGGATACTTAGAGACACCCTTATTTTATATTATATTTGGTTATTTTGACAAACTGTCTCTGTCTTTTCTTTTCTACCTTAGTGCTGTTTCTAGGACCTCAGAGCCTCATTCTTTATTTTCCTACTCTCTCCTACTGTTCTTTCTTAGGATAGAGAGTTCCCTGAACCCACGCCAGGGCCACCAAGTTGAGGCACCTCACCCGACGTTTGCGGGTAAGGTCCATTTGGGTTGCATGCACACTCACATTAATAGATTGCACATATATTGTGGCAAGTAGTTGTATTTTGAATGTCATCCCCGATTGAGGCATTACATGCATTGATTACACGGTGAACTGTATTTGTCATAGAGGTTGGGTGACCGGCGGTACAGTTAATTGGCCGTCCTTGCTTTGGAATGGTGAATTGCCTATTTGTTTTGGAATGGTAACCCAGCTGTACATTACACCGCTGTATTACATCTCTCTGCAGGTTTATCAACAGTGAATCTCCTCTGAACTTACCAGTGGACCACTGTATTGTTTTGTATTCTCATTTTATTCACAAATCTTTGGAGCAGCAGCACTTCCATCTTAGGTCCTGTTGAATGCCACACACACCTCATTTGAGGGTACAATGGCAGACACATGTCGACCGTCTTGAGTAACACATTCCAGCAGGTTTAATCCACTCCTGCAGTGTCCCTTGTTTTTAAATGTGACACAGGGGTGCCATAATAAAGTAGCGTGCACACGCTACAGCTGGTTTTAACCATCACATCATCACATCGCATGCTCTGCTTACCTCACCACCCGCAAGCTCTTAGTTGGGCACCTACCTTATCTCTTGAAAACATCAGTTCAGCTCCTCCTTCTTAGTGGAAGAGTTGGATCCAGTACCATGACTAGGTTTCAAGGCATGAAGAGGTTCCCAATGATGAAGCATGCCACCACTGGTGAGTGAGGGAAACCGTCCATAAAAAGGAATAATCCTTTCCAGTTGGGTTGTCTTAGTTTCCTGAATCCGTTCCCTTTCATACTCTCTCTCTTTCTCCCTGTTTTTCTTGTTACAGACCCAGGTCTTTATTTGTGTGAAACATTGAGACTTTGGGGAGCCAACACCTGCTGGTCTTAAAATCTCCCTTGGCCCTTTTTGTTGTGTTTGTACTATTGCACTTGTCATGTGACTTTTATTCAGATTGACTGTTCCACCTGTGCGGAACTGTCCAGACAGTGAGAAGGCCAGCTGAATGTGCAAAGTAAATTTTTTCGGTGTTTTTTTCCTCCTAAAGGAAATCATTGTTCTCCATGGAAAAATTCCTTCCCCTAGATACCCACCAAATCTGGGGGGCAATCTATTCCCTTTGCCATCCATGAAAGGAAGTTACTCCAGCCCTTGGCAGGAATTAATCATTACCAGGGTGAAAACAGTTAGATTTTGTTAGGCCTGGCCCTTTCTGCAGGGTTATTGCAAAACTTTTCTCCTTCTTCCTCCTATATTTCTGACCCTCTTTTGTTGGTTTTAGGACTCTGGGCCCTTTACCACTGCTAACCAGTGCTAAAGTGCATGTGGTCTCTCCTTTAACGTGGTATGATTGAATTATACCTGTTTGGCATATTTAATTTACTTATAAGTCCTTTGTATAGTTGTATCCCATATACTCAGGGCCTGTATATTAATTGCTACTGGTGGGCCTGCAGTCCCGCTTGTTCCACCCACTGACGTAACCTTTTAAATCTGTCTCAAGCGTGCCATGTCAGGACATTTGTGCGCAATTTACTGCTACTTTGACTTGGCATTTAAAACTAATTGCCAAGCCTTACAAATCCCCATTTATTACATATATGTTACCTCTAAGATAGGCCCTAGGTAGCCCTATGGGCAGGGTGCTGTGTAAGTAAAAGGTAGGACAGGTGCCTTTATTGTGTGGCATGTCCTGGTAGTAACAAACAGCCTATTTTGTTTCTCACTGCTGTGAGGCTGCCCTTTCATAGGGATGCATTGGGGATTCTCTTATATGTGTTTAAGTGGTAATTCCGGAAAGGAGTAGCGTTGCCATGTTTGGTATGTTTAGAATGCTAGTGACAAATCCTGCTTACTGGTGTTGTTAGATTTAACATTACTATTTTAGAAATGCCACTTTTAGAAAGTGGGTATTTCTCTGTGCTTATGACACTTTGTACTTTGCAGCCTGACTCCAATCCACATCTAGGCCTGGGTGACAGCTACACTTTGTAAATACTTTCCAGACAACCATCACACAGGAAGGGTTGAGTGTGACAGGGTTACATCTGCGCTCATCTGCATACTGATGGTCTTCCTGGGCTGGGAGCGGGAGATGGCGTTCACAGTTTACAATTGTATAGGCTGTGTCCTGCCCTCACACAAAGGGCTGATTTACCCTCTACTGATGTCTGGAACCAGAGCTGGGTTGAAAGGAGTTGTTGCGCACTTCTAAAGATTCTCTTGAAGTTCCCCCTTGAACAAAGACACATTTTGGTATAAGTAATGGACCTCTGACACCCCCAGTTGAGTTCATTTTGAGGTCCTGAGGAGACTCTGCACTAAGAGGAGCAACGCTGCCAGGAGAGACTGCCACTTTGCCCCTGCTGTGCTGTGTTGGCCTGCTACAAGCTGATTGCTGTGTTGCCAGGAGGGACTGCCACTTTACCCCTGCTGTGCTGTGTTGGCCGCTGCAAGCTGATTGCTGTGTTGCCAGGAGGGACTGCCACTTTGCCCCTGCTGTGCTGTGTTGGCCGCTACAAGCTGATTGCTGTGTTGCCAGGAGGGACTGCCACTTTGCCCCTGCTGTGCTGTGTTGGCCTGCTGCAAGCTGATTGCTGTGTTGCCAGGAGGGACTGCCACTTTGCCCCTGCTGTGCTGTGTTGGCCTGCTGCAAGCTGATTGCTGTGTTGCCAGGAGGGACTGCCACTTTCCCCCTGCTGTGCTGTGGTGGCCTGCTGCAAGCTGATTGCTGTGTTGCCAGGAGGGACTGCCACTTTGCCCCTGCTGTGCTGTGTTGGCCTGCTGCAAGCTGATTGCTGTGTTGCCAGGAGGGACTGCCACTTTGCCCCAGCTGTGCTGTGTTGGCCGCTACAAGCTGATTGCTGTCTTGCCAGGAGGGACCGCCACTTTGCCCCTGCTGTTCTGTGTTGGCCGCTACAAGCTGATTGCTGTGTTGCCAGGAGTGACTGCCACTTTGCCCCTGCTGTGCTGTGTTGGCCGCTACAAGCTGATTGCTGTGTTGCCAGGAGGGACTGCCACTTTGCCCCTGCTGTGCTGTGTTGGCCGCTAGAAGCTGATTGCTGTGTTGCCAGGACAGACTGCCACTTTGCCCCTGCTGTGCTGTGTTGGCCGCTACAAGCTGATTGCTGTGTTGCCAGGAGTGACTGCCACTTTGCCCCTGCTGTGCTGTATTGGCCGCTACAAGCGGATTGCTGTCTTGCCAGGAGGGACTGGCACTTTGCCCTGTTCTCTTCCATGTTGGCCTACGGCCTCTGCAGTGAAGGAGAGGGAGGGAGGATCCTGCCCTCAACATCCAATGACCCCAAGAACTCCAAGGGCTTGTCAAGCTTACCTCCTGTTGACGAGACCTCAGGGCCATAACATTTTTCATTCATTCCTTCTGTGCCACTGCTGGGCCCTGCCAACCGTAAACCCTGTAGGAGCGCGTGATTGCTTAGGAGCCAATATCAAGAGCTACGTGTTTTTCCATATTTCAAGATCAGCTCGCATCCATCCACCCTTGCAGTGTGTGCCCGAGCGCGAGTTAAGAGCCCACCCTGCTCTGCACACCAACTGCGCGTTGAATGTTGCTTCCTTTAAGCACAGTGCTCGTGTGGCATCCGGAGTGACATGTGCGTGTTCTCAGGGATACTAGCATAGACCTGTGCAAAAGAATCCAGTGCAACGCACCCGATCGCCGCCTGGCCCTGCCCCCACCAAGCCGACCGGATTCCTGAAGACAGAGAGCTGTGAGTATTGAGACCGGTGCAGTCTCGCCGGCCACCTTATAGGTCCTCGCGGGCGGTTGAATTGGATTATAGCAGTCTGGGCCGGTGCGCTACCATATCTTACTTGAAAGACACCGTCCCAAGCCCCGGCGTTCAGCCACTCATTAGTCTGCCTTTAAGATTACCGTAACTCCCTAAAGGGAGCGCCCGCATCTTTTAAGCAGTGGCGGCTGGTGACATTTGAAAGTGGTAGGGCGGCAGAATAGTAGACTATTTGAGGGCAGTGGCGGCTGGTGACATTTGAAAGTGGTGAGTTGTACAATTTTTGCCATACGAACGACCTATGGGGATTCGGGTGGTGGGGGCGAGTGGACAAATGGTGCATTTTTAAGCACATTTGAGGAAGCAGGAAGAATAATTAAGCAATACGATTTAATTATTTAAGAAATTGCCAATTTTTATGAGCTATAAAGGACACTTTGCGTATGCTGATATCATTTACCCATATTAACTTTTGAACACACGGATACACTTGTAATGATTTTAACTATACAATAAATACATTCATTGACTGCAATGCTGTACATCAATATGATGACGCTATTTCCTTACATTAATTTTCTGTTTTCATGCAAGAAACACCATTTAAAAAAAAGTGCAGAAAATATGAATGCATTTCAAGTAGTACTCTGTATAAAAAATGCCTGCATGTAACAGCAAACACTTCCCATGTTATCGTTTCCCAAAATTTTCAGTAGAAAAGCCATCCCACGTCGTCAACAGAGGCTTCCAAGTTATCCGGTATGGTCAGATTATCAATCCCTGATTAACTGAAATGGTCAGGACGTTCATGTAATGGATTCGCCTGCACTAATGGACTCCGTGGATCTGCGCAATCAAATAAACTGTGGTGCTAAGAGTGGTTTAAAGCAACACACAACATTCAGCAAAGCATGCATTTCTGTCCAGACCTCAGGCTACTTTTGACTTTTTATCAATTTTTTTTAGGTCTGGCCTGACAACTTTAGCTGCCTGCCTGGCTCGTGCAAATAATAGTACATACATACAGAGAGGGTCTGTTAATACTGGTCGGTTCAAACAAGGCTTGTGACTCTTATTTAGATTAAGGTACACCACATACGTTTTTCAAAACACAGAAAATATGTTTAAAGAGCAAAATGACTTGCTGCAAAAAAAGCATGGAAAAGTTAATAATGTAAAGCCACATAGCGTATTTTAAAAGGAAACCAATACCTCGGGCCTATCGCCATGCTCTGAGACACCTGGAATACTGCACTCCACCAGCACACCAACACCCGCCAAACCCAATGGAACATCCCAGTGGTCTTCTTTCTGAAGATACTCCGATGGAGGTAACACCCTCTCCATCAGGCAGTGCAAGGTGCACGCTGCACCTTCACTGGACAAGCGGCTACACAATCTAAACAGATGCAGCTGCGAGGTAAAAACGCACAGAGGGGAGTCTGTACACACAGGTCAGTGAAAAGCTGCTGTTGTGAGACACTATAGCCTTTTAACTATCTCTGGGTTCCTTTGAGCACTAATCTCGGACCACCTGCACGAGCGGTTGCTAACAATTTGCATCACTGACCACGACCCTCGTCCTCCCACAATCAAGGCGCAGCATATTTCTCCCTCCAGGAATGTCGACAGGGTTGGATGTGAGGGAGTCCCCGCGAATAAGAACTGGGGGCTTTGATCTATATTAAATATGATAATGTGGTGAATACCTGCGAGTAGCATGTCTCTAACAAGTCCCAGGTATGAAAATTTAAGGAATTAAAGCAAAGAGAAAAAACCGAGTCGCCCAGGAGCACACAGTTATGTCAGGCGAGGTGGCCAGGATTCAAGCCTCAAATAATCAAGTTTGCTTTTGCTTCCCGATCGCGTCTTTCTTCGCGATTCTGCTTCTTTAGCCGTGGGGAGGGGGGGGGGGGGGGATCGCGCACGGGGGGGGAATGTAATATATTTTTTAAAACTTACCTCACAGCCGGTCCACGGGTCCACGCCACCTCTCAGACCTCTGCTCTCCTGGGCGCCTCCACGAACGGCACTGGAGGGGCCTACCAACCCCTCTCAGCCAGGCAGCGCCAGGATTGGCCGACGGCACAGCTTACGCTACGCCCGCCGCCTGCCCATTAGGAGACCGAGGGGCTCCTAATGCGCATGCGCAAGCCAGTGCAAATACAAGTGCGCATGACTGGGCACGGGTGAAAATCCGCTCACCTTCCCCACTCATGCGCACTTGTGCTGCTGCCTGTTGCCCCATGTCTGACACAATCATGTCAGTCAACATGCTGTGTTGCCAGGAGTGACTGCCACTTTGCCCCTGCTGTGCTGTGTTGGCCGCTACAAGCGGATTGCTGTCTTGCCAGGAGGGACTGGCACTTTGCCCTGTTCTCTTCCATGTTGGCCTACGGCCTCTGCAGTGAAGGAGAGGGAGGGAGGATCCTGCCCTCAACATCCAATGACCCCAAGAACTCCAAGGGCTTGTCAAGCTTACCTCCTGTTGACGAGACCTCAGGGCCATAACATTTTTCATTCATTCCTTCTGTGCCACTGCTGGGCCCTGCCAACCGTAAACCCTGTAGGAGCGCGTGATTGCTTAGGAGCCAATATCAAGAGCTACGTGTTTTTCCATATTTCAAGATCAGCTCGCATCCATCCACCCTTGCAGTGTGTGCCCGAGCGCGAGTTAAGAGCCCACCCTGCTCTGCACACCAACTGCGCGTTGAATGTTGCTTCCTTTAAGCACAGTGCTCGTGTGGCATTTGATTACTTGAACTGGACCCGTGTGGTCCCAGCATTGTCGACCAGCTCTCCTCGCAGTGGGGGAGGGAAGGAGGGGGGGAGAGTACATCCCGTCTCCTTCCCCACGGAGCCTGATTACTGCATAAAGTTTAATAGGATTGCAGGAGCGCTGCACCCTATGTGTTTATGGTGATATTTGGTGTTTTGTGTGTTTTCTTCATAATCGGACTTGCATTACATGCACTATGGTAGTAACATATGTCATTTTAGTCTTGCGTTGTTCTAGATAACAAGTATTATAATGATAACTTCATAATATGAACAGCATTTATGATTCATGTTGTTTCGGTCTATGTTATGTGTAATATACAATATATTTTTTATATAATCCTGTGTGGAGTCTCTTGTGGTGTATTCCTTGTGTTATTGTGTGTTTGTTGCATAAATGCTTTACACATTGTCTCTGATGATAAGCCTGACTGCTCTGTACCAGGCTACCAGATGGTGAGCACAGGTTGTCTTTGGTGTGTAGCTTACTTGCCCTGACTAGAGTTGTGGGTTCAGCCTGGCATACCCTAGCCAACCAGAAACCCCATTTCTAACAGATTTAAAGTTGTAACGCCCATTTTTCATCCCTTACGTGGGATTTACTACTGAGGATTTCTCAACTCTCTTGGCACACATATCAGCAGCAATAAAGACTCTGGCGCAGGGGCCTTCAAACTGGGGGGCAGGCCCCCCCAGGGGAACCTCACTCGATCCAATGGGGGGCACTTGGATCCAGCCAAAAGAAGCATTATGCTGATAACAGCGCTTTGTGTTAAGTAGTAAACCGCTCTTCAATGGGCCTTCACTAACATCTTTTGTCATGTATATTCTAGCTGAGTGTATGTGTAACAAGCATTTACAATGCAACGGTCTCGGCATTGTTAAAGTTAGAGCTATTGGCATTGCTCATGACATTATTTTTGTTTATGTTTTTGTTTTTAAAACATTTAAAGAAACGGCATTGTTATTTACAATGTCAATAGCTTAATCACTGTCAAATGCGAGACCTATTGCATTTGCACCCACATACACAAAGCCACCCACACACACAGAGCCACCCACAGAGCCACTCACATAGAGCAACCCACACACAAATAGAGCCACCTACACACACACACGCAGTAGCCCACTGACCTATTTACATTATGTGCCCTTTGTGATCTGCATGGTACATGTTCTTTGCTGCAGGCACATTAACCCTATGTGCTACCTTTCCAGGAGTCAAAACTTCCACTAGACAAAACTCCGATCTCTCTCTAGGAAGAACATTAAACATCAATCATAAGTATACAGTTTTAGAAAAATACACTTAGTGATCCTCCTAGGTAATAAAGGCCACGCGAAAACAACTGAAACATTGTGCACAAGTCTGTTGTGAGAGACACTGACAGGTCTGACCTTGTTCAGCTAGTTCAAGACACTTCATCTGGCCCAGGCCTGTCCACTTGGTGAGTGAGGGAGGGATGCAATCTATCCTGTTGATTTCAGAGGAGTGGCATCCTTACAATTCAAAAGAGTGTCTTTCAATGTCTCTGAGACATACATCTGTGCAAGCAGAACCTGAGCTTGGATATATTGTAATGTTAACCACACAGAGGTCTGTTAGCTGCTGTCATCAGATATGTACTTAGTAGTAAGAAAATGTCAAGGACATTCTCCATAAAACGAGAGTAGTATTATATCTGTGGATGCAATGACAGAAGCAGCAAAATACCAATGGGGCGGCACACTATGCTAAGCAAAGATTTTTAGTTTATGTGTTTTAAGCCACGCCCTTAATTACATTGGCCACGCCGCTATGAGAGACGCCCTAGTTTTTTCATCCCACTTAAACCCCTGGACCTAATGACCACAGCTGCCAACTTTGGGGCTAGTGAATCAGATTCAAGTCATGGCGTCGGTTCAACCCATGTGATTTTGGGCAAATCACATCTTCCAATGTCGGCTGATCGTGTGTAATGTAATTAGATGCTCATGTAAATCGATGTGGTGTTTTTGGGCCAAGTTCGCGCTATATCAAACTGTAAACATGAAAGAAAAGACTAATGAATTCCTTAGTTTGAAAATGCGAGGAAACTGGAAACTAAAATCGATTTTAAAATGTACGACGCATGACAAAACGCTTCTGGTCTCCCCAGCTTCTGTTTCTGACAGGACTAGTGACGAGCGATTTTTTAAGATTAACTCAGCCTCCTCCACTGTCTTGAATGGAAGGAATTGGGAAATCTGTTTTGTCCTGCAGCATGGCGGCCGCTACTCGTTTACCAAAAGCCCATTTAGCGTTCTAGTTGTTTATTGGAACTGTGTTCAGAGGACGGAAGTCAATGGATTGCCGAATACACTTCCTGGTCGGCAGCTCATGCGTAGAATATAGCCAAGGCAGCTGGTGCGATAGGTAATGAGCAAATACATTTTTCCTGTTTTTTTTCTTCAATAAATTCCCACTTCATTATTCCCAGATTTCTGCATCTACGAGAAAGTAGTCCCTCTGTTTTGGCAGGGCACTGGTTGGCCGTTTCGGTGTGGGGTCTACTGCATTATTATCTGGAGCAGTTGCTTAGCAATGCTGTCATCGGTCTAATACATTCAAGGAAGATGCCGCCCTCATACCCCGGTTTCGTATTAAAAGCTCGCCTTAGTAGGGGGCAGTGGACCCTTGCAAATGTTAGGTTTGGAGGTTGTAAGTTTTGACATTTATACTGCGATAACCTTGGGGGCCTCTAGGACTGTTTAAAGAAAAAAATTAAAACCTAAAGAAATCCGTCCCAGCGCCTTACCTGGCGAGAGCCATGAACACCGCCGCCTTTCTCCGAGGTCAAGCAGAAATGCCTCGGAGAAACGCAGCTGCATTTTCAGATTTGGGGGCCTGTTTTTCTTTCTCTCCTCTTGCCATTGGCTGGAATGTTTACATTCCAGAGCAGAGAAAGAAAGTAAAAAACACGCCTTGTTTGGAGAGACAAAGCTCTTCTCCAATGGCTGACCAGCATTTAAGAGGCCAGATAATGGAGAAGAGGGGAGAAGAGGGGCGGTTTCAAGCCCCTCTTCTGAAAAACGTTAAATCTCGCGAGCGAGACTGCGCAAGCGCAGCCTTCGCTAGCCAAGACCTAAAAAGGGAAGGAACTCCAGATATTCTTCCAAACCCCCACACCCATTTCTAATGATCACACTGTGAATACTTTTACATGTTAGTGAGGCTCGCCTGACCTTGGCAATTATGTATTTGATTGCATTTTTAAAATGGTAACAGAACTAACTGCTATGTTTAAACATGTCTATACTTCTTTAAACATTGCCAATTTAATAGAAAAATGTGAAAACTTCTGAGGGGAGCCCTGATTTTTTTTCTACAGGGGGGCATGGCATTAAAATGTTTGAATACCACTTCTCTGGCGGCTATCATTCGTCCCTTTGGGCTTAATGTCTATTTTTTATACAGGTAACACTCAAATCTTATTTCATTTTAGCAACACTACCAGTGATGTCCCGTTACTGCAAGGATGCCTTTCTACAGTATGGAACTGGATGGGACAAAACCGGCTTAAACCAAACACAGACAAAACATAAATGTTATTATTGGAGGCCCTCGTAATGCCTGATACTCCACCCTTTAGTCTGAGGACTTTGGTGCCTGTTCACCACCTGCCAAACTAGGTTGTCTAGGAGTCAAAACATATGCCCCACCTACAGATATCACGGCGCTAAGGTGAACACATCCTAAGTGAGGGGGGATTCTGAGAGAGGGTCTCCAGATAGCAAGTCAGATCTTAGGAAACAAATGCCTTTTTAGTTTTTTCCTAAATGCCAGGACGTTGTTGGTGAGCCAAAGTTCTAGTGGAAGTTCATTCCACTGCTGCAAGGTGTGAAAAAGAGCGACCCCCTGCTCTGGACTTCTTGATGCGTTTAGTTTTTGCCCGTGCTTGGTGGCATGACCTCAGGTTCCATGTCGGTGCATAGAATTCGACTCTCTCTTGAAGAATTCAGGGTCCTATATGATGTAAGACTTTCTGTGCACGACTCAGCAGTTTAAATTTGGCCCTTTGTCGCACCGGGAGCCAATGGAGCGTCCCCATGCATTCTGACGCTGAGCTGTACTTGCTCTTGTTGCACACCAGTTTGGCAGCCGCATTCTTGACCAACTGCAGTCGGGTGAAGAGATAGTCCGCCATGCCCACAAAAAGTGCATTCCCGTAATCCAGCCTGCTTATGAGCAAGGCTTGGACGATGGTTCTCCTACACTCTATAGGGATCCATTGAAAGAGTCTTTTTAGCAATTTTAATTATGCAAAGCTTTTCCCACAGAGTGCACGTACATGGTCCTTCATGGTGAGTGCACTGTCAGCAAGAATGCCCACTTTTCTTGCAACCTCTTTGGGGGCAGGAGCATTACCCAGTGATGAGGGCCAGCAGGATGCATTCCAGACTAAATGTGCTCCTCCGAAGAGTAGCATCTCCGACTTGTCTGCGTTTAGTTTCAGACAGTTTTCGGACTTCCAGGCTGCCATTTCCAAAGGGCAGCTAGTGAGTCTGATCCTCATGTCTTCGTGTCCATCGAGAGCAATCATCAATTGTGTATCGTCTGCATAAGAGCAGATACTGATGCAGAGCAGACACTGATGCCCCACTGAAGAGGGTAGAGCTCAACGAAGCTCTCTGTGGAAATCCATACTTGATTGGTTTAGGGTTTGACGAGAAGGTGCTCAATTGTGTGGTCTGTGTTCTGTTGCTTAAAAAGGAGCAAAGCCACTTAAGGGCTTTTGAGTGTATATCTTTTTCATTCAGGATTTTCAACAGGAGGTCGCCAACAAGTCCCGCAGTATCAGGGCGGCGGCTCTACCCTGGTCGACCTCAGATCTGATGTTGTCTAGCAGTGCCACGAGGGTGGTTTCAGTGCTATTATTAGCTCTAAAGCCGGTTTGGGTGGTGTCCAGGAGCTCATTAGTCTTGATATAGTTGTTTAATTGTCTATTTACCAACTTCTCCATCTCTTTAGATAGGTATGGAAGCTGAGATATTTGTCAATAATTTGCTGGGTTTTGCACATCTGTGCCCACTTTTTTTAGTAGTGGAACCACGGTGGCTTTTTTCCAGATCTCTGGAAATACTGCAGTATGTAAGGATTGGTTAAATATGTGGGTAACGTAAGGGCATATAGTTTGTGCAATCTGAGAGAAAATAAAATGAGGGCAAGGGCCTAATGGGGACCCTTATTTAACTTCTGCCATTGCTTTTGCAACCTGGTCCTCTGTAAAGGGGTCAAAGTTACTGAGAAAGAATTAGGCATCAGGGTAAGGGTCTATAATTTCCCAATCTGTATCATCTGGTAGCTGCTGATCTCTAAAGGAGGAATAAATCACAGAGATTTTATCAGCAAAAAATCTGCTGATTTATATGTCCCCCTGGCTGCTCCGCAACGAGGACTACAGAGAGATGCTAAGTCGGGCAATCGCTGAATATTTCAGCTTTAACTCAGACACGTGCTCATCCCCAGTCATTCTATGGGAGTAGTTTAAGCCCGTGATCCGGGGGGCCGACATAAGCTATCGTACGGGGGAGAAGCAACGTCGCATGGCTCAGGTGCAAGACCTGGAAACCAGACAAGCAGAGCTCCAATTCCTCGTGGTGGAAGGCTCGGACCCAGCTGCCCGCCCGAACCTTTTGCATGTGCAACAGCTACTCCACCAGGTTCATACCGACTGCGCCAAAGACGCCTGTCTAGCCACTCAGCATAGGATCTACCAGTGGGGCGACAAGTCTAGTCAGATGCTGCATAGGCTCTGTCAGGCTTGGGCAGCCCCGACGCAGGTACCCCTCCTGTGGTCTCCTGATGGAGTCGCCTGCACCTCCCCTGAGGCTGTTGTACAGGCCTTTGCTGATTTCTATGCAGCATTATACGAAGAGCACAAAGTCATTCAAGAACCCCTCATCGATGCCTTTTTTGTAGACATCCCTCCCCCCCCGCCGCCTCTCGGACGAGCAAAGTGCTGCCCTGGAGGAACCCATCTCCTTCGCTGAGTTGCAGTCGGCACTATCTAGCACCCTCCCAGGCCGTGCGCCGGGCCCAAACGGTTTCCCCTGTGACTTCCTGCGGCCTCACATAACAACTCCATCTACTCAAGGTGATACACGACGCCGCAGAGCAGCATACTCTCCCTTTGGATTGGAGACATGCGGAGGTCGTGGTATTTCTTAAACCGGGTCGCCCACCAGAAGATCCTGGCTCATACTGCCCCATTTCATTATTAGAATTTTGAGCCCAAACTGCTTGGGAAGGTTCTGGCAGACCCCCTTCGTACGTGCATACAAGATCTGGTGCATCCAGACCAGTCTGACTTCATGCCACAGCGGTCCACCAGGCACAATATCAGGCACGCCCACAACGCTGTGGCGGAGGACCATCTCTTGGAATGCCCAGCTGCAGTCCTGCTGGCTGACATCGACAAGGCATTCGATTCATTGAGCTGGTCGTATCTCTTCAAGCTATTGGAAGCAGTCAACCTAGGCCCCCGCTTCCGGGCATATGTGAAGTTACCCTATACCAACCTCACGGCATCGGTCCGTGTGGCAGGCCACTGTTCGGCCCCCTTCCCCATACGCAGGGACACTAGGCAGGGCTCCCCACTCTCCCCGCCCTTGTTCGCGCTGACCATAGAGCCGTTAGCCACGTGGGTCCGCCGAGACTCTGTCCTACGGGGTCTGGACTGGTCTCCGGAGTGCTCAGATAGAATCGCGCTCTCTGAGGATGACGCCTTGTTTTTTTATGTGAGATCCTTGGGTGTCCGGGCCACGGGTGTTACAGATCCTACAGATTTTCGGGGAAACCTCCGGGTTTAACGCTAACCCGTCCAAGTCCATTTTGTTTCCTATCTGCGGTGACCAGCGTTCTCAGGCTTGGGCCTCGCAACTGATCGTGGCGGAGGAGGGATTCCAGTATCTCGGGGTGCATATTACGCGGTGCCCTACTGAAGCCTGGGCCCGCAATATTGCCCCACTGCTTCCTACAGTTCGGACGAGACGACTGTGTGGTCTCAACTCCCCCTCTCGTTATATGCAGATCAGTTATTTTTAAAATGGTATCTTTGCCTAGCCTACTTTATCGGCTGCAAAATTACCCCTTTCCAATTCCCCTGTCATGGTTTTGTCAAATCAATGCATTATTGAATAGGTTTCTCCTGGGGGGGAGGTGCGGTTCGGGTGGCGCTGGCCATGTGTGTCCAATCTACGTACTGTGGTGGGATAGCGGCGGCCGATGTCCAGGCATAATATTGCAAAAACAACAGTTGATGGACAGAATGCAGAACAATGTCATACATTCACCCCAGTACAGAGATCTGGGCCTAAATCCATCGTTTTTGTGCTCACCATGTCGTTCCAGTTTGAACCCAGCCATCTGCAAATCAATCTTGACCCTGTGCCTTATGGGAACAGTCCAGCTCGAACTGCCAAGCCAGGTCCTCCCTGAACTGGAAACAAGCATCCTAGGACCAGTTTCGGGGTTTCACCCCTCTTCAGCCAGGATAGCTTGATTCCAATGGCATGCAGAGCAAGGGACCCACGTCTGGGCATACCCTTCCCTCTCGGGGTGACAAATGAAAAAACAACAGTTGATGGACAGAATGCAGAACAATGTCATACATTCACCCCAGTACAGAGATCTGGGCCTAAATCCATCGTTTTTTTGCTCACCATGCTGTTCCAGTTTGAACCCAGCCATATGCAAATTAGTCTTGACCCTGTGCCTCATGGGAACAGTCCAGCCTGAACTGCCAAGCCAAGTCCTCCCTGGACTGGAAAGAAGCATCCTTGGACCGGTTTTGGGTTTTCACCCCTCTTCAGCCAGGATAGCTTGATTCCAGTGGCATGGAGAGCAAGGGACCCATGTCTGGGTATACCCTTCCCACTCGGAGTGACAAATGCAAAAACAACAGTTGATGGACAGAATGCAGAACAATGTCATACATTCACCCCAGTACAGAGATCTGGACCTTAATCCATCGTTTTTTTGCTCACCATGCCATTCCAGTTTGAACCCAGGCATATGCAAATCAGTCTTGACCCTGTGCCTCATGGGAAGAGTCAAGCCCAACCTGCCAAGCCAGGTCCTCTCTCGACTGGAAACAAGCATCCTAGGACAGGTTTCGGGGTTTCACCCCTCTTCAGCCAGGATAGCTTGATTCCAGTGGCATGGAGAGCAAGGGCCCCACGTCTGGGCATACCCTTCCCACTCGGCGTGACAAATGCAAATACAACAGTTGATGGACAGAATGCAGAACAATGTCATACATTCACCCCAGTACAGAGACCCCAGTACAGAGATCTGGGCCTAAATCCATCGTTTTTTTGCTCACCATGCCTTCCAGTTTGAACCCACCCATATGCAAATCAGTCTTGACCCTGTGCCTCATGGGAACAGTCCAGCCCGAACTGCCAAGCCAGGTCCTCCCTGGACTGGAAACAAGCATCCTAGGACCGGTTTTGGGTTTTCACCCCTCTTCAGCCAGGATAGCTTGATTCCAGTGGCATGGAGAGCAAGGGACCCACGTCTGGGCATACCCTTGCCTCTCGGGGTGACAAATGCAAAAACAACAGTTGATGGACAGAATACAGAACAATGTCATACATTCACCCCAGTACAGAGATCTGGGCCTTAATCCATTGTTTTTTTGCTCACCATACCATTCCAGTTTGAACCCAGGCATATGCAAATCAGTCTTGACCCTGTGCCTCATGGGAAGACTCCAGCCCAACCTGCCAAGCCAGGTCCTCTCTCGACTGGAAACAAGCATCCTAGGACAGGTTTCGGGGTTTCACCCCTCTTCAGCCAGGATAGCTTGATTCCAGTGGCATGGAGAGCAAGGGCCCCACGTCTGGGCATACCCTTCCCACTCGGCGTGACAAATGCAAAAACAACAGTTGATGGACAGAATGCAGAACAATGTCATACATTCACCCCAGTACAGAGACCCCAGTACAGAGATCTGGGCCTAAATCCATCGTTTTTTTGCTCACCATGCCTTCCAGTTTGAACCCACCCATATGCAAATCAGTCTTGACCCTGTGCCTCATGGGAACAGTCCAGCCCGAACTGCCAAGCCAGGTCCTCCCTGGACTGGAAACAAGCATCCTAGGACCAGTTTCGGTGTTTCACCCCTCTTCAGCCAGGATAGCTTGATTCCAGTGGCATGGAGAGCAAGGGACCCACGTCTGGGCATACCCTTCCCTCTCGGGGTGACAAATGCAAAAACAACAGTTGATGGACAGAATACAGAACAATGTCATACATTCCCCCCAGTACAGAGATCTGGGCCTTAATCCATCGTTTTTTTGCTCACCATGCCATTCCAGTTTGAACCCACCCATATGCAAATCAGTCTTGACCCTGTGCCTCATGGGAACAGTCCAGCCCGAACTGCCAAGCCAGGTCCTCCCTGGACTGGAAACAAGTATCCTAGGACCGGTTTCGGGGTTTCACCCCTCTTCAGCCAGGATAGCATGAAAACAGCAACAGAATTCGATAGAGTAGGCTCTCCCAGTGCTCCTCAGAGAACTGGTAGGCCTGCGCTTACTCTAACCTAGCTGTCTATGAAAGCTAGGTTAGAGAACATTAAAATGCGCAGGATGTCTGGCTGGCCGTCCCAAGACGGCCGGCCAAAGAGACATATGCATTTTAAAGCGCATAGCTCTCTGCTGCTGCCACTCAGCAGCGCTGGCACCACCCCGTCCTGACACTTAGCTCAGGACGGGTTGTTGAAAAATAAAACGGTAATAAATTAACTTTAGTACCGTTTATTTTTTCAGCTCTGGGGCTGGTGGGGTGATGCTCCTCTGCTCAAATGGAGAAGCAGCCCCTGCTTGAGGCCAAACTGTAAATGGAGGCCTTACTGTCCTAATAGGTAGGATGACTCCTATGTGTGAGGCTCCATTGAAATGAATGGGATATTGAGTGTGGCACATGAAGGGAGACCACGCTCCAACATGGCCGATTTGCATCAGGCGAATGAGGATAGAGGTACAGCAGCACTTGAGATGTGGCTCAAACCCTTGAAAAGATGGCCCATGCCCAGGGTGTGTGCAAGCGTTAGTATGATCTCCAGCATTATATGACCTCGACATGTGTCTAGACCAGAGGTCTTCAAACTGAAGGGCGACCCTCCCCCAACCCCCCCACACCCACCCCCGACAGCCCTGAATTTTGTTAGGTGGAGTGCCAGGTAATGACCAAGAGGAGCAACATGCTGAAAACAATGATTTGTTCTCAGTGAAAACAACACAGAGAAAATAAGCCACTCTGTAATTGTCATCAGTAACATATTTTGTCACTGGTGTCGTGGGAGGGACTAGGTGTCACCGGAGGAGGGTATCCAAATATTTCCCCAAGTTCTCCCCAGCCTAATTTCCGATAAAGAATAAAGAATAACAGTGTGGATGTTTTTACACTTTAGGAAGAACAGGCTGCACATAGCATGTTACAAATATTGTATTTGATTACGTTTTTAAAGATAATAACTGAACATAAGTGCAATGTTTGTGTTGTTAAATATGTTTAAACCTGTGAATTTCATAGAATAATTGTGAAAACATGTTTTCATTCTGGAGACCCTACTAGACTTTATTTTACGTGAGGCGGACCGGCATTAAAATGTTTGAAGACCACGGGTCTGGACAGATGACAGATGGGAAAACAGCCTATACTATGCAGCCAGAACTACGCAGTACCATTACAACACGGGCAATACAACGAACGCATTGTTACCACGCGTTCCATTGCCACGCAAGTCATTACAACGACTTGCATTAGGAAACGTGTTGTTGGATTTTAAATCCAACACCTTCCCTACTGTTGCACAGACTGGAGTTAGAATAGTAGTATATACTATTTCGAAGTCCAGAGCTTCCCTAAGGCAAGTCGTTGTAACAACTTGCGTGGTAAAGGAATGCGTGTCAACAACACGTTCGTTGTATTGCCCGTTTTGTAATGGCATGCGCTGTAAAATCATGCGTGATTGTGTCATACATTTGACGGATGAGTTTCTTTCTTCTGAGTATTATCTGTCCACCACGGTTTAATTGTAAAAATGTAAGTTCAGGGTCCCAAAGTTTTTCTTACAAGTCCACTGCCAGTGCTACCAAATTCCAGAGTGGGCAAATACCAACACTGCCTTATCTTTTTTATACCTCATTCCTCTTTCTTTCACCATCCTAAACTTTCTATTCCTTTATCTCACTCTTGAAAGATTTTTTTCATCTCTGCTTCCTCCCTTTGTCATTGTTTTTCTCTCTTTGTCTCCCTTCTTCTTTCTCCCCTTTCTCCCCTTTCTGCCTTTCTCTCTCTTACTCTAGGTCAAAGTCTGATAATGAAAAATAAATCCTGGTCGCCAAAGTTGACAGCTGGTGCTCATCTCCTGCAAACACCGGCACAAATTAAGAACAGCATCCAACCCTGCCCGATTCCCATAGGTTACAGATGCACTTTCACCGCCCCTGAAGGCGCCATCTCATAACACACTGGATAAGTTAAAGGTGGGGTCTGGGGACAGAAGTCACTGCATGAGCTTTAGGAGGGTGCGGAGGAGGACAAAGGGGAGGGCAATTGTTATTTATAAACATGGAAACAATTCCCAGAAAACAAAAAGCAGCATTCAGGGTGGGCGAGCCACCAACAAAGCAGCTGCACAGATCGACCGGGGTGGAAGCCGACAGCAGCGGGGGCGCCACGCCAAAAAACATCACACAGTGATGTGTATGGCGCCATTTATATGGATCCGGCCTGCTACAGATGATGGGTCTCAGGAAAAGGAAGAAAAGCATCTCAGTGCTACAAACTACAAAGAAAATAATAAATTAAGTCCATAAAATTTATAGAACAGGACTCCGCACCTACCTACGCCATTGCTAATCAAGAAGGAGTCTCGCTCACAAAGGCAAATCAGACCACGGCAATTGGCCACTCACTTGATCAGCCATTGGATGTCTCCCTAAATGTTTTGGAAACAGAATAGGTAACAATCGCGAATAATTGCTCGCTGTTTAAGCAATTTCTGAACTGGAAACAATCGCTACTGTGGGATCAGTTAAAAAACCTAAAATCCTGAGATCCACCTTCCACCACTTCACACGCAAACAGAAAGCAAGGCTTGTAGACCAATATGGTCTCAAAACTGCCGTGCGGATCACGGCCACATTTTGTGCGAGTGTGCAAAGTGACAAAGAATTTACTGCACTCACTACAGGTTAAAGGGTTCAGTCGAGGGAATAATGCATGTGCTTCAAGTACTCCTGGAAATTTTGTAAATCTCTTGACTCGCAATGCCATAATTTTATTTTAAAAGCTGCCCTCCGAAGCAGCAGGATGCCACGCAATATCTCCTTTCCCTACAAACCTGAACCCGCTTGCCCACTCCCCACCATTTGCTTTGTGTGGCCAATTATTTTGAAACACTGGATTGATGCCGACCCCGCCTTCCTCAAATTCACAAGAGCTAAAAGTTTGTCCTATATGGAATATTAAATTAACCCCAAAACTAAGTCTGGACTAAAGGTTTCCTATTGTTCACATGTCCGTATGGTGAAGCAGGCGTGTTACTGGTGTCTGTGATGCATGTGTCAGTCCTAAAATGAGACATTACTGCCAAGATGGAGTATTGAGAAACATTTCAGTCAAGTTTTCCTTCCTTAAGCCTGGAGCAGGCTTGAGAGTAGTGGCTCTATGGTAAGTCTTAAGGATTTATCACTGGTATTGCACACATGCATTTTCTATCCAGAGTGTGTAGGTGACCTTTTTAAATGAAACTTGAAAGTTCACCTACGTGGAATTTCGACAGACAACAATTAATATAGTTTAGCTACAAACTCTGCGTTATCAGGTTACAGGAAACAAAAAAAAGCTATTTTCTAAAAAATCAAAATCAAAGGTCTTAGCTGCAAGTGCTGTCAGTATGACTTAAAGGGACTGGTCCTGGACCTGCAACTTATTGGCAAAGATGCCCTGGAAGTCTGCTCTTCAATTGATACATTTATTTAGGGTGTTTTATGAAGAAATCAGTATCATCCTGTCTTAAAGCCGGAGCGACAGCGTTGCACAACACCGCGGAAAAGGGATTTACCTGTACACAGCAGTAGAGATGATGCCCAGGTCGCTAAACGTCAGTCGGGGGATATAGGCTCCTCACTGTCATTCTTCGACCAGGAACCTTGGTGCCTTCTTAGGCAAAGACTTCTTAAAGAGCCTGGTTTGGAGGACTTTTCTGAATCAGGGGAAGTTGGGATCCAGTTCTCATTTGGGGGTCCAGGACATACCATATATCGAACCTTAAACTCCCAACGATGGTCATCCGCGTTTCTGACAATTTAAATTGCGGCGAGGAAGCAGGTGTGATACTGCCGACCAAAAGGTTACTTGTAGTGCGATCTGTACGCAGACCTTATAGGGTATCATCAACACATAGCCTTCAATACGAGCAGCTATTTAATTCTCAGGGGCCGGTAACTCTCGTTTTCTGGTCACTTCATAATTACAAGGTCAGCAGATTTACTTCAGTGAAGAATGAGGAATTACTGAGTGTATCAGACCCGGAATTGCAGATCCTCCTAGAAACATTTCATTTGTCAGGGAAACCTCATATCTCACCTTTTGCTCCCCGTTAACATCCCCATGGATTTACTGGAGTTAGAGCGCGATTGTGCTCTTTCATTTGTAGGGGTGCATCATAATCACGAGAAGATTTTACCTGCATTTATTTTTGTCGTGTTAACATTTGGTCATTAGAATGTAAAAAGTAGTAACATGAAAAGGTGAAATGATAGAAGTATTTTGTGCAATCTGAAGAAATTAATTGGCAGTTGTGTTCTGAATAATGTAAATCTTAGTATTCGTTTATAACTGATTCATGAAGTTCATTCACTTAAATGTAATGCATTGATTTAAACGTGCACCATATTAATGCCCGCACATAGTCATGTTAACTGGAACTTTAACATGTAGAATTCGTGTAGGTTGCTTACAATCATTCATGTATTTGATGTGTTCACGTAACGTGTTAATTTAGAATTACTTAGTAAAATGTTCATTTTCTTGTGGCTTCATAAGGCGTATGTGCTATTTTCTTATTTTGGCCGATTTCTGCAGGCCTGAAATGCATTTTCCCTGGAAGTTCTCATATTAGACTCAGTAGTTAAATTTTTGTGCCTGTTGAATTTTTCCTTTCTCACGTTTCTGGTGCAGGTGGAGCAATTCATCTTTGTTAGTTAGAATAACGCTTTTGTTTTAGGAGTTAGGCTCAGGGAGGAGAGTATACATTTGTACAAGGAGTGCTGATAATGTGAGATGGTGTTCTTTCTCACTGGAGAAGGCCTGGGAATCAAATGCATCGAGCCATAGGCTGGGTGTATCGAAACTAAATGGAAAATCACCTATTAGGAGGTGTCCAGCAGCATGAGGCGATCGGATGATGTGAAATGGGCGTGTTTTATGATTTTGAGATCCGAATTTGGGACAATGTCCCGGGGGTTGAGTTAGGAGAGGAGAAGAGATCGATGGAGAGGGAAGGAGCATCTTTGAACGAGCTCTGTTGCTTTATGATACTTGACCCACACAACGTGAGTGCACTTCTTAGGAGTCTTCACACACTGACACCTTTTCCTGAACTTGCCTGGGGAAAGTTAAGTAGGGATGTCACTTTAGCAGTAGTGTAGAGACAGACTAATGCTTTTTACCTACGAACCTCAAATAAAGTCTGATCTTGACGTGGAGGTAATCACTGCCTGCGTTCGGTTTTTGAAATGTGTCATTCTTTTGAACAAGGCATGCAGATTCGGTTTTGTATTAGTTCCGATGTATTTTTACAACCTCTTCTTAAGGTGCCTGTATGTTCAGTTATTTTTTGCTTTGTAATAAACCCACTAACCCAGAACCTGGAGTCTGTGATTCTTCGGAGTCATGATTCTTTGAATTTGTGAGCCTGACCTAATGAGTTATTTCCCCCCTCTACACTTCCAAGCAGGTACAAACTGTCCATTGACCGAGGGCTCCAGAGTACATTGATAATGGGGAACCTGGGCCCTTCACGGTTATAGGTGACTGTAAGTCGCATACTGTAACCGGGCCAACCCCAAGTTATTGGTAATGAGACCCTCCGTGTCTTAAGCACAGTAGTCAAAAAAAGGTGTCCCTGCAACAGAAGAGCCTGCTTCCCTGTGCATAATCCCAGGTAATCTAAATGTCTGATTAATGCACGGCTAATTATCAGGAGAACAAAAAAATCCAGTTTTGGCACAATATATATCTAGTTTAATGTCACATCACATACAATCTCAGGCTTTCACAGATGCTATTTGCATCGGATAGCTAATTTAAGCTGGGCCTACTGCCTTTGGCAATGCTAAATGTACTGAGAGTGACAGGGTTTTTCAATGTCCCAAGCTAAATATTATTTGTCATTTGGCCACTCCCTTTTCACTAGCAATGATGTATTTTCAGGCCGCTTGTTGCAATTTGTAGTCGTTTTGGAACTATCTGTGGCAGCACTGTTAGGTATCTGCCTACAATGGCCTGAAAACAACACCAACCATTGTCGGTGCAACCCTTGTTCAATGAAAAACTTGATATAACTCAGAACTGACAGGTGTGTGGCCAAAACAGCCTTCTCCAATGTCCCCACAAACTCTGGAGTCCTTTGTAAGCACCAACAGTCTGCCGCCCTCCCGAGGGGCTAAGATCAGGGCTTAAAGAAGGATGAAAAACCGGGGGGGTCTCTCAAAGTGGCCTGGCTATGTAATTAAGGGCGCGGCTTAAAACCACCTAAGCTAAAACCCTGTGCTTAGCATAGTGTGCCACCCGACTGCTATTTTGCTGATTCTGTCACAGCATCCACATATATAATACAGCAAGTAACATTACACCTAGAACAAGCCAGGACTATTGGCTTTGTTAACGGTTGTTAGTTGCATGAGATAAATAAGCAACAACTATGGCTTTATTACATATAATATTGAAAATGCTTCAGTTCTGAAATGATGAGACTGTGAAAGAACTATAATGAGTCTCTTTGAAGTTGCACCAAAGACAGCGTAGGGTGGTATTGCTGCAGAGTTGAGATGGGTTTTTTTTCACCCTGAGGGTGAGGGCAACAATGGAGAGCCCGATAGGGGCACGTTTCAACATGTGCTCTTCAGAAGTGCCGGTGCTGAGCACCGCCAGGATCTGGCCCACTTAAAAGCCCTGGCTGAGATGGTTGCATTGAGTGACACATGTCTGGTTGCTGGTTGCCGCAGTCTTAGTCAAAGACATTCTTGTTTTCGAGAAGTTCTCGAAATCGTTGGTAGCTAGGTTCGGATCAGAGATGGGGTCCAGAGCATTCCACATTTTGGACCCACACTCCCAAGGATCGCCTTCTGTGCTTCTGACAACTAAAGCAGACGCAAATTCTCATGGGTGAAGCCTCTGAACAAAGTTTCTTTGGCGGGGTGTAAATAATGGATAGCTTTCTGATTGAATGCATAATGCTGCCAGTGGGACATTTGTTCATTTATTCATGGACCAGCTGCCACAAGTGATTTGAACAAACTGGCTATGATGTCCAACCATTTTGACTGCCCCATCAACAAATCAGTGGACAAAGGCATTGCTTAATTTGAGCCGGTGGTTTCCATAGCTGGGCACCGCCACTTAATTGTCAACGCCTGCACATATGACAGTCCACCACTAGTCAGCGCTGTTTGTCTAATTTAGAGACAATCCCTAGACCAGTTATGGGTTAATTCAATACACCTTAAAATGATTAATACATGCCACTCAAGCCATTCTTATAGCTTTGGGGGTCTGAAATTGTCTGACTAGTCACAGTGCTAGGAGTGTGATGGCTAGTATTTGTGTTGGTTCTGCTATTGGCAGTGCTGGCAGGGGAAGTGTGTGGTGCACACTGCAATGTCCTACTGACAAGGGCCCTGGCACTTATTTTCTCTTACAAATTAAGCACTGGACGAAGGACTGCTCTAAATGTACAGAATGCATTTATTGATGAACTGAGCCGTTTTGTGGAGCAACAAGGCTCGCTGGGGACAGCCAACTACCTGTGTACCTTTCACCTGAATAAACATTTCAGAAAACATCAAAACCCCTTTTGTTTCTGAAGCCAAAAGTGTGCACTGCTGCACTGTGTTCTAAACGTGTGCTGTCTCTCAGTGGAAATGTGCAATGCAAGCATGCCATAGGAGGCGGAGTGATACACCACCCAATAGCATGAGGTGAAAGAGAAACATTCCTATGTGGCAACTAAGCCTACCCTTAGTATAATTTGAAGAATTGGCAACCATAGGTATCAAAGGCAGCTGTGCTTTTAAGCCAGACCTAATGGACGCCAGACTCAAACATCTTACTTTATTCAATTATTCTTTGCAAGAGGTCCTATAGCCAGATCCATGTGATAGAATCTACATCTAAATTATCCAATATGTAAAATGCTAACTGCTAAAGAAAGACCTCTCTGTGTTTAGCTTTCTTAAAACATTGGAAACAACTGGACAGGACTAGTTTCCTGGTAGTCAAAAAACAGCCATGTAATACTAGTCACATAATATTACACAGGGAGGTGCAATTGTTATACTGCTACTGTCTTTAATTTTTCTAAAAACAAGCATGTTATCCTATACCAATAATATTACACTAGGAGGTGCAATTGTTATACTACTACTACCTTTCATTTTCCTAAAAACAACTAAGGGGCCGATTACGATGTTGTGTGGTAAGCCTCAGACCGACAGTCTGATTCTCCTAGACCGTGTCGGAACTCTTCCGCTCGACTCAGTCGGTTTATAATCTGACCGACTGATTACGATGTTCGCAGTTGGAGTGCAAACAGTAAGGTCATTCCGAATCGATTCCGACTGGCTCTCGCAGTATCTGTGTCGGTTGGAGCTGCATCGTACAGCTCTAGGGACAGCGTTTCCGACCATGCGATTACGATGCCGGTTTCCAACAGCCTTTCCAAGTCGGCCTGTCCGACACAAAAAGGCTGTCGGAAAGTGACTTTTGGGGCCAATGGCAGATCCCCCTTTATCCTGCGGCCTCCGTTTGGGGGCCGAGGGGTACCCAAGGGAGCCCCCTGTAAAACCCTGCAGTGTGTGGCAGGCACCATGGGGGGCCTACAATAGGGTGCAGAGTTTTACGCATTCACCTCATTTCCCTATAGGAGCCAGTGTTGTTGGTCGGAACACAAGCTCCCATAGAAGTCAATTGGACTTCGGCCGAACAGAGTTCGGTCGTATCGTAATAGGTCGGGCAGTGCCGCCGACAGCAAGTCGGTCGGATCCGATTCCAAGAAGAAGTCGGGCAGAAAGTGTCTGCACAACATCGTAATCGGCCTCTTAGTTTGATGTCACAATGAGGTTCATTGAATCGTGTATCTATTAAGGGCAAGAAGAATGTATCCGTCACTGCGAGACACTTCTGGTCTCGTTTTTCTATTCTCTCAAACTGTTGGAGAGCACTTCACAGACAGAATACTCAACAATCAGCACACAAACCCCTTCCAGCATATCCCGCTGTTCACTTTCCAGAAACATTTATTATATTATGCGTGTGGTGCCACTGCTCTGCGGCGCTATGATGTGACACAAGGGTGTTACTATTACCCAACTCAATGGTACTCATTTTATCATTCCCAGACTGATGAATGGCTGCTTCATCTCGAGCTGGAATCAAATCTGTGATCTGCTAGCTAAATACATGTTTCTGCCGGAGGCCCAACAGCCCACTAATCTTTCTTCATGACTTGGCTCTCTATCTATGTCCTGAAAGGTTTGTTTCTGCACTGAACGAATGCTTTGCTGAGGAGGCAAGTGCCAAATTTGCTAGGGATTTGGGGAGATCTGGCTTAAGTTCTGACGCATGACCCTAATAAGTTGCAGTAGGTATAGTTTCAGGAAGTTACATCTGTATGCGCCCCTCTGAAATTCCTACACATTTATAGAAAAACATATTAAATAGATCGATTTATTTAGAGATACAATCATATCTCTAAATAAATCAATGTATTTAAGTCTGGGCTGTCTGTTTCAGGCTGTCTGCCCCGCCTCTCTCTGAAGCAGGAGACGGATACCAGGCAGTAAATCAACTTTCTTAACTGTGATGCAGGACACAGGGCTTTCTGTTTTAAAGCCCTACATTGCCCTTGTGGTCTATGGTTGTTTGCACTCGGTAGGCCAGTGATGCAATCAGTGTCATGGTTTCGTGCGTCAGAGACTTCATCCCTGTGTGATTTTAGACATCCCTCATACTGCCCGGAATAGGGCCCGATCGGCATGCTGGGTTAACCTAATTTTTCCAGTGGGAATTTGAGCCCGTCGGGTGGGACCTCGAATGCCAGTAAGGCCCACGTCTTTTTACGCTTTGCCTGCAATTTTATATGAAGCTCTGCTTAACTTGAAGAAGCAGAATAGCTATTTGTTTAACAGTTTGGTGGCAGTCCCTCATGATTCACTGGGATTGAGATACTTAGACTCAAGTCTTCTGATATGCCACATACCGTGCTGGATAAGGGCGAACCTTAACTGCACAGTCAAGCTTCCGGACTTCATATGAATGAAATTTAGTCAATTTTTTACAGTGGAACTACCTTTGGAATAGATGTTTTATTGAATTATCTTGGACGCTCCTATATTCATTGTTTTGTCCTGATGATGACCATCTAATTTCACTATGGTCGAAACGCCTTCGACGCTTACATGAGGACTTAACTGAAGAGGACGCACTTTTGCTATGTGTTGTTTCTGTTTTGGCCTATTAGCATAATTGTTTCCTCATCCACTTTTTTTGATTACAACAGCCACTTTTTTTTATTACACATTGTATTGTTTGTATTGATGTTTTTGTAACTTGATGAGCGCCAGTATCATTATATTTCTGTTTTGACTTTCTAGCTTTAGTTAATACATTTTCTATGTAATGAGTTAATTTATGCATGGGTATCGTTTATCTAAACAGTATTTGGGCACTATTTTCTTCCTGTTTATGAGAAAATATGTTGTTTTTTCTTTCTTTCTTCTTTTTTGTATAACTTTATTTTTAAAAATGGGTATGTTAGTATGTATGTTCTGTTACTTTAAGTATTATACTTGAACCATTGTTGGGATTTTAGACTCTCAAAGGCGTAGATCCTACACTTTCATCAAACGTGATAGTGGATGCAAGTATGATTAATCTGGTGCCTTGTTCTCAGTAATGGTAAGCGTTTGCATGCTAATGTTGTGATATGTATATTGTGCTGAGACCCCTCATCACACTAACCTCCCCACTGTGACACACCAGGCCCTCACTGCATATTGCTGGCTCCCTTGGAAGTGGAGCTGCTGTATTTGTTCCCCCGTGAAATGGATCCAAATAACTAGCAGGGTTCTTGTTCCCTTGCAAACTTGATCCAAATATCCGAGGCAAGAAATGTGTGCTTACTGTGGACAATTCTCTTGAGTATGAAATCAAAAACGTTAAGGGAATTAATTTAATCGATTTAGTTCCTCTCTTATTTCACATGCTTTAATCTTGCATTCCCCAAGAGTTAGCTTTTTATAATGTTGTTTATCTGCATTTTTTTCTGTGCACACTTTGAGGCTTGATCTATGCTAGGTTGTTATGAGGGGTTGTGACTGAGCGCACAGGCGCTAAGGCTAAGCCAAACAAAGTGCCTGTCAGTGGGCTGGCCTCTCTGCAGAGCACAAAGAACAATGTTTATGTATTCCATTTGCAACTGAACTTCTGTGGATGTGAGTGTGAAGGGGGTACACAGATGTCAAAAAACTTGCAAGGCAAAAGTAAGATAAACTAAATTTGAGCGAGTGCAGTGCATGTTTCAGGGCAGTGAAGTGACAGAGATGCAAGGAAGTGCATTTGGGGAAGAGTCAAAAGAGAATCCTCTAGAGGAAAGAGAGGTGGTTGAAGATGTGCAGATGGACAAGCTTAGCAGAGAAAAAGAGGATACATATGTGTCATTTATCTGGATACAATCACATCTCAGAGAGAAACCAAAATACCGGTGAGGTGGCACACAATGGGAATTACAGAAATGTATTTGACATGTTCCTTTATAGAAAGTTTCCACCTTTTTCATCCCACTTAAATACCTGTCTGCACATATTTCTATATGACTGGTTGCAGCCAGCAGCTGTAGGTGCTTCTTGAAGTCTGGTTAGAGCATATTTTTCCAAAGTTAATGCTGGATGCAGTGCAAGACACCGGCCAAACATACATTTTATAGGGCTAAAGTTGTCATGCTATACAATTTACACATTACAGTAACTGTCGAACATATTAATGCAGGAAGATATGGGGCAGTTTTTAAGGTGTTTAATATTTCAAGACTATACGTTCCGACTGCTTTATTAGCCTTATTTTATCGCTACATTCATTTGCTTTGAAAATGCACCATTTGCCAATCTTTTTTTCATTACTTTCTCGGGAAAGGCGCTCAGCCTGGACCCCAGGTTTGTCCACTGAACTTGTTGACATCGCTCGCTATATTAAAGTCATGCACAACGTTTACGCCGCACCACTTTCAAATGTCACCAGCCGCCACTGGTATGGCACATGGCACAGTGAGGAAGCTACTGGCCAGATAGAAGTGGGAGGGTAGGTTAAGATTGCTACAATTCCCAGAATCAGCTCTTCACAGTTAAATTATATGGCATTATGGAGGTAGGAGCAGGCAGCTTAGGCAAGGGCTGCCCACACCAACAAATGGTGTACCCAACTGATGCACATGAGTGACTGTTTCTACTAATGAGACAGTGCACGTATAAACATGGTAAGTGCCTGCATGTGCAATTATGGCAAGGTTCAGTCTACAACACCCCGTGCTTATCCGCTGCGGTGTTCATCGCTCCTTTTCAGACATCATCCACATCACTGATGCTCAAAGCCCAGTTTGCAACAAACTCCCTTTCAAGAAAGGCGCACAGAAAATAGATGGAAATGAAGTTTCTGCACAAACTATATATCTATATATATATCTATATAGATATAGATATGTTGAGACTGTTATATATATATATATGTCAAAACAATACTCTTTCAGGCATTGAGTGCTGCATAATATATGCAAAAAAGTAGCTGAGAACTCTGGGCAGTTCCCACGTTTAGATGGAGAGCAACTCCTGTATGGAACACTCTACAAAACACCAGCGACACTCTAAAATTTGCTCACCTCAAATGTCTGCTTTTCTATCAAAGTTCTTAAGTATAGGATCCTATGTTCTCCACCTAAACTTGGGAACTACCCAGAGGTCTCGGCTTCTTTTTTGCATAATTTATGTGGCAATCTATGCCTGAAAGGGTATTGTTTTGAAATATATATATATTATATAACTTCAACAGTCTCCATTCTCCAGCCTCCTTTGTCTTCTTGGGTGCTGTGCACATATCAGGTATGGAAACCATAAAGATCAAAACTGCACAACTTCCCACAATCAGGAAACAGATGTGCACTCACTGACAGAACGCTATGTCATAATGCACTACTATTAAAGAAATTTGAACAGACGCATTCAGTGAGTGCACATCATTTTTGTCATTGAGGGAAGCGGTTCAGTTCTGATATATATATATATATATATATATATATATATATATATATATATATATATATATATATATATATATATATATACATACACACACACACACACACACACACAGACAGAGATAGATCACTGAAAAAATAACTGGATGTCATCAGAGATGATGTCCTTTAAAATGTCACGAGTGATGTAATATGTGAGGTCATCAGATGTGGATTATGGCGCACAAGTTATAGTTCATTCACTGAACTATAACTTACAAATGTCAGTGTTTTTTCGTTTTTTCAAACATTACTTCTTATCTCATTTCTAAGCCTAACTATAAGAATGCTTTAACCCTTGTGTTTGCAGTGATTTTTTTTAAGCTAAGATCTCATTACTATACCTGACTATAACGTCACTTTAACCTTTGGTTTTTCCAATGAATTTCTGTGTTTTTATTATCATATTGAAAGTTTAGCATGCGCCCAACCCACTTGGGCCACCTCTGCCCAACCTCTCTTCTGCAAATGGCCTCCAGTGGCCGCAGGGTTTGGTGTATGACTAAAACAGTCTCATTTTTTTTTCGTACCACTGCACCCCACTGGGGGCCTCATTGCATACGGCGATACCGGGTGCTGATACCACAGATATGGGGTTGGCCACCAGGTCTGGCTTCTGGCCAAACTCTGCATCAACACCACTGCACAAATTTACATCAATTAACAAAAAGCAAACTTTCAGAGTAACGTTCAAACTTATTTCCAAATTTGATGTAATTCAGTTCAGCCGTGTTTTTCTGTATCGAAGAACTAATGTTCCTATGAGAATTAGCAAGGGAAATCGTACTTTTGTGGGCTCAGTCGGATGGATGGGCACAACATTTTCTAAGAAGGAGCCAAAATCATGAACTTTTTAGGGGAAGTTTTGATCAAATTCCTCAAAAAAAAGAAATTCCTATGGAAGCTGAACCGAACTACACAGTGGTGACAGAGGGAGAGCGAGTGTGTGTGCATGTGAGCGGGAGAGTGTGTGAGTGCGCATGTGTGTGTATGTGTATAGAATGCAGTACAACAAATCAATTGATATTCTTGCAGTGTTTTCTTTCTGGCAAAGTGTTTTCTCCCCGGTGAAAAGTGACTGATGCCTGTCATGACAGTTCGTAAGAAGTGCAGTTTCAGCAACAAGCCCTTGTCTATGGAATATTACATGTAAGGATCCCCAACATACACCGAAGCATCTAGAAGCTAATGTAAAAAGTTCAGGCCAAATGAGAAGACACTAACAGTTGTGCAACTATGGTCTGAAGTGCTTCCTACATTGAAGCGGATTTGTTTCAGACCGAAGATGAATTGACAGGGAGTTCCATATTTGCACTGATGCACCACAGAAATGTCTGTCATTTACCCTGAGTTTTCTGGTGGTCGGGACTGAGGTAGGTGATTGGTGGTCTGGCTGCACAGCTCGCAGTGCCATGAGAATCATGTTATGTTATGAAACCCACCGCGGACCCCACAGACCTCAAGAACTTCCGCCCCATTTCGCTCCTCCCTTTCCCCGCAAAAGTCATCGAGAAGACCGTCAACAAGCAACTGACCGCCTTCCTCGAAACGAACGACTCCCTCGACCCATCGCAGTCCGGTTTCCGAGCGAACCACAGCACCGAGACCGCCCTCATCGCAGCCACCGACAACATCAGGACCCTGCTTGACAACGGGGAAACTGCCGCCCTCATCCTCCTCGACCTATCGGCCGCATTCGATACAGTCTGCCACCGCACCCTAACAACCCGCCTCCACCACGCCGGGATCCAAGGAAAGGTCCGGGAAGGGATCACCTCCTTCCTCTCCGACAGAACCCAGAGAGTCCGTCTCCCGCCCTTCCGCGCCACGGCCACCAAGATCATCTGCGGCTTACCCCAAGGCTCCTCGCTCAGCTCTACCGTCTTCAATGTCTACATGAGCCCCCTCGCAGCCATCGCTCGCAACCACAACCTCAACATCATCTCCTATGCTGACGACACCCAGCTGATCCTCTCCCTCACCAAAGACCCCGCCACCGCCAAAACCAGCCTTCAGGAAGGAATGAAAGACGTCGCGGAATGGATGAAGCTCAGCCGTCTGAAACTGAACTCAGACAAGATGGAGGTCCTCATCCTCGGACCAGCCCCCTCCGCCTGGGACGACTCCTGGGGGCCCCCTGCTCTGGGCACCGCCCCCAAGCCCACGGACCACGCACGCAACCTAGGCTTCATCCTTGACTCCTCCCTCAAGATGACCAAGCAAGTCAACGCCATCTCATCTTCATGCTTCAACACCCTTCGCATGCTCCGAAAGATCTTCCGGTGGATCCCCACCGAAACCAGAAAGACGGTCACCCAGGCCCTCGTCACCAGCCGGCTGGACTACGGGAACGCCCTCTACGCTGGAACCACAGCCAAGCTACAGAAAAGACTCCAGCGCATACAGAACGCATCTACACGACTCATCCTGGACATCCCTCGCCACACCCACATCTCCACCCACCTGAGAGACCTGCACTGGCTCCCCGTCAGCAAGATGATCACGTTCAGGCTCCTCACCCACACACACAAAGCTCTCCACGACATGGGCCCCGAATACCTCAACGACCACCTCACATTCTACTCACCAGCCCGCCAGCTCCGCTCCGCCAGCCTCGCCCTCGCCACCGTCCCACGGATTCGCAGAGCCAACACCGGAGGAAGATCCTTCTCCTACCTGGCTGCCAAGACGTGGAACTCCCTCCCCACCCACCTACGACTGACCCAGGACCACCTCTCCTTCAGGAAGCATCTCAAGACCTGGCTTTTCGAGCAGTAGCAGCTGCCCCTCCCCCCCAGCGCCTTGAGACCCGCTCGGGTGAGTAGCGCGCTCTATAAATTTTCTTGATTGATTGATTGATGTTATGTTACATCCATTTATAATGCGCTTGGATACGCATGAGTGTCCCGGCGCGATCAAGAATGACATGAGAATCACATGAGAATCATATGTTTATAAATCCGCTTTGCTGATGAGAGTGGTCAGTGTATTAATACTAGTGACCAAAGACAACAGTAAAAGTAACCAGTCCAGCACTCACCGGGCGACTTCAACAAACCATAAATACCAGTCGGGCTTGGAATCTGGCAGTTGAGCCTCATTTTCACAGAAACAGCCCCCATACCAAGAAGTCCCTGCCTACTGTCCGTGATGGGCAGAGGCTGTAATGAGACAGTACTGTTCAAATGTTTATTAATCATGGTTCAGTTAATTGAAACCATTACATGATATAAAACAACATACTTTTTTGATTGAGACAATAGCCACACACACACCGTGTGATACTCACACGGCCACCAGCTTCGAGCTACAGACCCTTCTATAATGAAGGCACTTGTTTTATGTAGCGCTAATTCAGCTTTGTAGTGATATAAATAGCATGAGTGACGAGGCACATTAAGATAGCTGTTCAATTCTTTTTTGTGTTTAATGAGGCTGTTGAATAGCGCCAAGATGTCCCTTTCCACCCACCTCAGTGAGTTAGGCCCTTTAAATTGAGAACTCGTTGGGATATGCAGGCTACAGATTTAATTCCCAGCCAGGCGGACTCACACTCTCATCCTTTTGCGGTCTCTGGAATGAAAGGCAGTTTTTGATGGGATAAGAATAATTGGATCTAAACAGCCTCCACAAAGAGCTTTGAATAAAAGCACTCGGTATGTATAATGTATTACTGTTATTACTAAATAAATGCATTCTGAACCCTGCAGAGCTGGGAGAAGGGCCCATTCCAAGAAACGAAGCAGCCGCGCAGTCTGCTTTTAAGAGCTCCCTTTTCGGGGCAGATGATTAAAAATGCAAAATTGGAAAAAATCGACAGCGATTCCAAAAATAGAACAAAGGTTCGGAGACGCCCTGGCAAGGGTGGGAGGCATTGTGTTCTGTAATATGAAATACATTAATGTCCCTGCACAAGGGACGGGCGCGTTCCAGATAAATTCTGTATGGCAAATCCACAGCCTTTAAATAAAACATGCTTGGAAAGATTATCTCCAAAACTCATCATTTCCCCTGACCCAGCCCTTTCATCTCCTCTGCTTTCATCCTTTCCCTCGATTCTCTATTAAATATTTTATCCCAGTGAAATGTAAAAATGCAGCAAGGGCTGCGTTCTTAACAGCACAATTATTGGAATAATCTTCTGTGAAATAGGATAGTTTTGTGCGCTCCGGAAAATTCCTCCCCCCTAAAAAATTAGGACAAATGCGCGACTTTATTCAAAATAACTTAATGCTATCAGAAATGAGGCTGTTCTGGATTGAACTACCACCTCTGCTCCCCCTATCTCTAAGGTCATCTAAGAAGCAACCCCAAAGTTGAATTTGTACTGCAAGGAGCCCCGCCCACAATGACTCCATTCGACCAATCCCTATGGTCGTAACACCAGAGATCTCCCCAAGAGAACTCTTTCCTACACACATACTAAAGGACTGTGCTGGGGTGTCCATTGTCGGACCAGGAGAGCCGTATCCCTGCCACTTATTGAGGATAACTACAGTCTGTCTAAAGGATTCCCACTTCTATCCTTAGAATCTTGCATGACTCTGTATCTCGCGCATTAACATTGTGTTCGCAATGACAACAACGCTAATTAGTAAATGCCTCGTTCGGAGGCTACTAGTTGATCATACCTGAATGCGAAGGATCAAATCGTACAGGTCTTTGTAAAAACCAACTAAGGGCCAGATTTATGGCCAAGTCAGGCAGTGCAGCGCAGAAAGTCACCTTGCGTGTTGCATGGTGCAAGAGCGACGCAAAAGAGCTCATAAATATGCCCCTAAGTATGTAAATTACCCACATGTGAAGCCATTTTATATCATAAAAATTCATGATGGATAGTCAATAAAGCCTGACTTTTTAGCACACCTCCCAATAGACCGCAGCAGGATACCCTTGCACTACGGCGCCAGGTGCCCTAAACGTAGCCCAAAAGACCCTAAAATGGAAGAACCTAAACAGAGGTCAGAATAGCTAACCCCAAACTCATTGGAAAAGCCTAGACATGGATAGACGTGCAGCTGAACATTGACGGCCATGACGTAATAGCCAAGTCATGGAACTGAGAGCGATGACCTCCGCATACGGGACAGCTGGCAATGTGCCACCTGATATACATTTCTTTGTTGGCGCTTCACCTCTAAACCATGATTCGGGTTGATCCTTTCCAACCGTAAGCGATGAGTAAAACTACTGCAGCATCAAGCAACGTCCGCAAGATGCCCACAAGGAGTTCCTCATAGCACCCCCTCTCCCCACCAGGTTATAAGATCTGTAGTTTAACTTACTCCCAGCCTCGGCCCATGCAGGTAAGAGTGGTGGGCGGTGGGCCGGTGGGGATTTTGACAGATAATGACCAGGGAAAACAAATTCATTGTCCGTTAACCCCCTGCCCCCACAACCAGCCTCACCGCCCCACCGCTCTTACCTGCACGGGCCGCGACTGCTTACTCTTCTTGCTGATACGCCTCCCCCCCCCCCCCCCAGATAAATCTGTTCCTGGACGAAACCCAACACTATTTTAAAATTGAAGATACGGCCAACACAATTGCTACTATCTAACGCAGTCTTCTGTATGTCTCAGCGTTTCTTAAAATGCAACATAAATATTGAAAAAACTATTATACGCTTATAAAACAGACGCTAAGAGCTCTCCATCTCATTGGTGACCTTTCACACACTTTAAAATAAAAATGTCACAAGCTTTTAAAGGATGGGATCTATGGCTCACGTTTGCTGAATGGTAGATGCATTATGCATGTGGATAAAGTCGTCTGAGACTACTACGTCCGTTAGAAGTCTTTTAAAGCGATACTCTTAATCCCCATAGTAGCAACATGTGGAAATTCATTTTTCATATAAAAAGTGAATTTTATTGACTTCTTGTTGATGCCCGCATAGCATTCATATTGCTCTGTCTCACCCTAAAATACATATACAGGGAAATCCAACCCACAGTAAGAGACGCATCTCTCAATGGGACTAGACTTACAAATATCGTTGGCCTAAAAATCATACCGAACACAACATGACAACAGTATCTGCAGACAGGTGGTTGGAGGAGAATCTCCATCTCTGGTCCAAACATTTGGTGCTCCCTTCCGTTAACCCTTTTCTAGTGCTTCCCAAGCTTTTTAGAACCATGACCCAATTTTCACAATGATCAACTTTCATGACCCACCTAGCTTTAATGGACCTGCGGCAAGCATTTAAAAAAAATGTAATTAAAGAACTGCGCGGTAGCACATTTTCCATTGAAATGGCGATTACATTTGCACAGACATACAATTTTACTGATAAAACTATATTGCACATAAATGAAAATATGTGGAAATCGGGTTTCAGTTGATATTTATCATTAGTGCATCACCAAGTAAAATGTCTTGATTGGTTTGGACGGTATTACATTCTTTGCTTTCCTAACTGCTGAATGTGTTAATTTCATTTACAGGTATTTACATTTTGTGGCGTTACAAAGAACACCATCCCACATCCTTTCCTTTCACATATTTCACTTTTTTCTTTCTCTGTCTGCAAAGTAAGAGGAGTGTTGAAAGATAAGTGGCAATTTGTCAGAGGATATAGCCTGACATTTGACACGCAGCATATGTGACAAGATAAATACAGAATTCAAAGGCATCTTCATTTATTGCTTGGACTTTCCCACCCACCAAAAATTGGCTGCCGAACCACCAGTGAGTCGCGACTTACATTTTAGGCAGCTCTGCCCTAGACCATACCAGGGCCTGCTTCTCTCCCATTCGGAAAGAGACCAGTTAATGAGTTACACCTGATGGTAATTTAATTTGCATTGTTATTACAGGAGAACATAAATAAGTGGGTAAAGAGAGATAAATGGGCAAAGCCCTATGACTCTCTCAAAAGAATGAGGTGCGAAAATATGTATATATATGTATGTATGTATGCATGTATGTATATGGTATTTCTATATTGCAAACTTTGCCAAATGTTAGCAGAGCAAACAGCCTGTGGTTGTACCCTCCAGGCTAAAAGTTTTCAATAAACAGATGCTCTTACTGGCCACCTGTACTCTGAATATGACAGACAAATCACTTTTGTGGTGCACCTCCTTTCTAGCAGATCTTTACCGCTTTGTGTCACAGTGTGCTTCGAGCTCTATGCCTACAACTCTCTCTGGGGGCATCCTCTCAACTCTCTTTCTAGACTCTCTCCTCTTCCATCTCTACACCACTGTCCTGGTACTATCGTATGTTTGTTTCTCCTACCTCTCATTAACTCAATATTTTCTTCTGCTTGCCCTCCTTTGCCTAATCCCCTCCCGTAAGTGACCAACTGGATTGCTGCATGTTGCCACTGCATGGCACTGCGCTACGTTACACTGAGCACAGCACCAGGAAACATTCCTTCTAGGCACCATCCTCCCCTGCCCATTAAGTATACTTGGACAATGACATCTGGGTTCCACCTTCTTCACTGCAACTCCCAAACCTCTGCTGATTTTCACCAACTCAACATGGACAACACTCAATTCTGCCTCATTCCAGACACACCTAAAAATGGTCATCCCCAGAGAACCAAAGGGACTGAATGCTTACGTCTTTCTGCACACCACACAGCACCACATCCATAGAGTTGACAAATCACTGTCAAACCAACGGCACTGTCAACTACTACACCCTCATGGGCACAACAGTGTATGATAAGTACCACTTCACTCTCTTCCTTGTCCCACTCTGAATATATGAGGGGTGTTGCACCCCAGTGACAGACCTTTAAAACCTCTAAAACATAATTGCTCCACCTTTCCTAGAGGAAGAGATATGAGGCAACTCTCCCAAGATTCTTTCAGATTTTGTCTACCTAGTACACTAGAGCAGGCACTTAAGAGTAAGCTTGATTTTTTCCCCATAAACTATGTTATGCTAGGCACACAGCGTGTGATGTCCTAAGACAATACTGAAGTACAATAATTCTTCAAGATACATAAGGTATTAGTCTCCATTTTGTTCAGGAGATACCAAAATCCCATTTATCCTCCATCAGCAGATCTTGATTGCAGGCTTACCTTCTTTTAGGATGCCTATAATCATTCAAAGCCTTATTGCTGTGTGACAGCTTATGACACTGAGGGAGGAGCTTCCTTTAGGTCTTTGACAGTGCGTCATTGCGGGTTTTATCGGAAATGCATGCGCTTCCTGATCCTCCTAGAAGATGAGCAGAATGCCTTAATAGCAGAATAAACTGGTAAATAATAAATCCAATGCATGTTTACTGAAATTCTGGGATTATTGTTTGTTTTTAATCCTGTTTAACTGGTAGTTCTGAGAAATCGCTTATGTAAGAGAGAATTTGCAGACCATGAGCAATCTCCTAGGTCTCTCGGACATTGTAACCATCATGATTCTGATGTCTCATTACAACCCTGTACCCCTCTCATTGATGCTCCATCTATTCACCAGATGAATAAGGATGGATCAAGTGCTGGCTCCACCTGCTTCAACTCTGGGTCCCTTGCAGGATACTTTTTTGAATGTCACTTTTTCTATGGTTAGACCTGTTAACAACACTGATATTGATGCAAAGTTTAGATATAAAT
The DNA here is from genome assembly GCF_964204655.1 of Triturus cristatus. Classification (NCBI taxonomy): domain Eukaryota; kingdom Metazoa; phylum Chordata; class Amphibia; order Caudata; family Salamandridae; genus Triturus; species Triturus cristatus. The sequence continues at coordinate 263,605,148 of NC_140585.1, forward strand.
TTAAAAAGCAGTCCTCTACGACGTTATGGCCCATTTCCACTCAAATATAGGTTTTTGGAAACTTGCCATTCTTCAGTCTAATGTTTTCCTAGATATTTACCAACCGAATCTCAGAGAATCTCTTTCACAGGATCTAAAGCAGATATTGAGGAAAGAGCTGGAGGTCCCAGAAAACACCCTGGGCAGGAGATGCTGTTGAAAAATGTATCCCTTTGATTAATTTGGTGGTGTGCATACTAAATATTGAAGTCAGAATATCAATGGAACTAAATATTGTAGACAACATATTGAAAAAATATATATTGGGCGGTAATTCTAGATTTTCTATACCTAACTATACATTTATGTACCTACATAGTACATATATATTCAAGGTACGTAGATGTGGAGTTAAGAATAGTAAACCCACATTTCTCTATATGGAATTACCTTTCAATATTTTGTCCCTCCCTATTCTTGTATGTTGATATCCCTCATGTTGATATTTAATAGTACAATCAAATTTGCTCCAGCCATTGCCCAACAATTTGAAAGTTGATTCTCTTGTTTTTCTGGCCGCTCAATTATTACCTCAGAGGATGCCCCTCCGAGTGACCCTACAGAAAAGAGGCTTGACTATTGCTTAAAAAGAGAACATGACCTACCTGACACCGTCCAAGCTTTACGTGGTAGGTGACAAGCTGATATAGGGGACATTGACGATGAGGACTGGCAGACGGCGCTAATGTCACCAAGGGAGGCGGCTATGCGCTCCGCTTCGACTGATCCAACTAAAAATCTTACATAGAACCTACCTCACCAGGGTCACCCTAGCGAAAATGGGACATAGGCAAGACGCACTGTGTCTGAGGGGATGTCACCAGGAAGCGTCTTTCTACCACACAATATGGGAATGCCCGTTCATACGACCCATATATGCTGGAGGCACTGGGCAAAGAAGTCAACCTCACTTTACCACTGGGACTTCTAAATATCTGGGACGCAACCAATCTCACGGAGGTAGAACAACAACTGGCTACTCTGGGGTACACACTTTTTAAGAAAGCAATAGCGATGAAATGGGGAGTAGCGGAGAGGCCATCAAAAACGACCTGGGCATCCGAATTCGATAAGTGCATTATTGCTGAAAAAGAAGTCTTTAAATCACGAGGCTGTTCCAAAAAATGGGATAAAAAATGGGGCGGGTGGAATGCATTTCGAGGGGACTTGTGTATATCCCCGACTGTGGAAATGGCCATGTCCAGAAACGCTGTTTGTTCGACTGCTATGATTGATTGATCACTTCTTTTTGTTAAGTACTACACACCTGATATTACAAGATTGGACTGTATGTATAACAATGTTTGTGATGATTGGAATTTAATATTCAATAAACAAAATATATTTTTTTTAAAAGAGAACATGAATCTTCTTCATTTGCGAGATGAGCTGAAAGTTATTTGGCTATGTACAATCATTAATGAAGAACATTAATTCTCTTTTGATTGCCTTAGAAAAGGAATTAGACTGTGGCAATTTTCAACATCATCAAAAAACAACTACAATTTCTTTCTAATATTTCTTTAGACATGTTAAACAGTCCTAATCCAGAAAAGAGATCAGTCTCAAAAGGACTTCTGCTAAGACTTCAGATTTTGAGACAGTTTAGATGAATTACTTAAGCAAGCATCAGAGAGCCATAAACTTGCATTTTCCTTTAATCCTTTTAATCCATTCTTCTTCCGGACTTAGGTCATGGTCTAAATATCCTCCCTTAAGACCAACGGCTTTTCCTGAAAGACCTTTATGAGGCAGAAGGAGAACGCCTGCCGCTGATTTAAAGGCAAATAATCTCCCCCCCCCCATTGGAAAGTCAGCTTTCCTGACTATACAGAGAATCCTCCCCTTCTTCCTCTTCAGTATCCAATGGGAGGCAAACTTCTATACTTCACCACTCCATGGTCAGACATCTCAGTTCAATGGGTGCTAAGTATTATTCTGCAACAGTATTTACCAGAATACATCTAAGCCTCCTCATCTGATGTTATATGTAACTCCCTGGCCAACGAATGTGATAAAACAGGAAGCGCTTAAAAGAGGAATTCAAGACTTACTCAACAAGTACTGTGATAATACCTGTACCTATACGAGATAGGTCTGAGGTTTATTCCATACTATTTGTTATTCTGAAACCTCGGGGGAAATTCAATTGAGTCTTCAGGTTAAGGAATGCCAACTGGTTCATTCAAAGGATCCCTGTCAGGAAGAGAACTCTACAGTCAATAATACCAACACTAAGCCCAGGTGACTTCCTAACCTCTATTGACCTTCAAAAAGGCTACTTCTATATCCAGATAATACCAGCTTACTATTGAAGCTTTAGGTTTGCAGCTCAAATCAAGTATTATCAATGTACTTGTATCAGGTGGTTATTTGGTCTATGTCACTAGCCCTGCTGGCCCATCAGATTTCTGTATGGGCAGAAGCACATCTACATACTGTATCTACCAGTTACGTTCCAGTGACAGAGAATGAGAGAGCAACCACCCAGAGAGCAGAGTGTTCCCACCCTCAACAGACTTTTCTCTGAAGGTAGGAATATTCAAGAAGATCTGTCTCAAGTTCACATTCCCACCTGTGGATCTCTTTGCAAACAAGCTCAGTACTCATCTTCCTCTGTTTTTTAAGGGTGATGGATCTCAAAGCGCTAGGATTAGAGGTTTTAACTTCCCCTTGATCATTTCCTCCTTTTCCTTTACTAAAAGATTCCTAATCAAGATCATAGGGAGAAAGTGGGTGTAATCCTGGTCGACCTAGCTTGGCCTAGGAGTCATGGTTTCTACTTGTGCAAGAGGTGGTAGTTTGCCCAGAGTGGCTACTCCTTCGAGTCTGGTCTCTTCACCACTGTACAACCCTTCCCTGGCCAACCCTCCTTTGTCTACATTTGATGGTTTGGCTTTTGAAGGTTAGGTCTGTTTGGTTTAAGAGTTTCTCCAAAGGTAGTTTTAGCTATCCAACTGTTCCTTGCTTGCCCTCTCCTCCAAGACATCTTAGAATATTTGCTCTACTCAGACCAAAGACTAAGTCAGCTGTTCCATCTTGCAATATCCCTGTAGTTTCTAGAGCTCGTCAAGTTTCTCCCTTTAAACCCTAGGAAGAGGCCTCCATTGGGATTATTTCTGAGAAGGGTATTTTCCTGGTAAAACATCATCTCAGCATGTAGATTAGGTGAAATTGGAGCCTTTCTTCCATTTGATCTGTTTCTGTGTTTCCTCCTTGAAGTTTAGCTTTAAAATTGTTTCTCACCTTCATACCTATAATATTTTCTCACTCCAAAGAAAACCAGAAAATTCTCCTTTTACATCTGAGGCGTTTTCCATCTTCAGTTGATGAAGTTGGCTTGCATTCTTTAGATGTGGATAGACTTAGAATTTTGTTCTTCAGAATATGTATTTATAACTTTTGGTTCTGTCAGAAGATGCCAAAACCCTTAGTTTTCCCTCTAAGTAAATAGGTGTAAACTGAGGTTTTTGAGGCATATGAACTATCTAGAGTTCCTGTACCTTCCATTGTAGGAAATTTCATGAGAGGTATGGCTGCTTCCTGTTCTCTTGTTCATGGTGCTTCCATTATTGATGTTTTTGGGATAGCTACTTGGACTTCTCCAGATCCTTTATTAATCATTAACTTCAGGTGGTGGAAACTAATTTGTTTTATGGGTAGTTGATATATGTAAAAAATGATTTTTCTCTCAATAAACTCATGTGTGAAGCATTAAGTTGGGTTTTGTTTTGCATCAAATTCTCATATGTTAGGCATGGGACGAGGAAGAGAAGTGAAGAGTTAATGCTCAATTGCTCACTAGTAACCTTCACTACACTGGATTTTCTCTTCTTTATCTCAGTCCTATTTCACACCCTCCATACCTGGAACTGCTGGGCATTGACTTATGTATTCATATAAGTTCTGCCTGTATATTCAGCAAGTAGATTGGAAAAGGATCCTCTTATCTTACATCGCACAAAGTGTGGAAAATATATATTTTAAGAGCCTTTAATGCCTCTCACTGGCATAGAATACCCCTCTTATGTTAGGAATGGGTTCAGGAAAAGAAGATTTAGCACACTGAAAAGTTATCTGGGCATTTCATGGCTTCTGAAATACATACATTAAAAGCACTTTAGTCTAGCCAAGTAAAACCGGGAGCCCTATTTAAAAATAATGAAAATAAAAAGTTGAGAAGGAAAAATATGAAAGGAAAAAAATGGAAAAATAAAAATTCTGGCACTGAAGTGCATAATTTTCAGGTTGATGTGCATGAGGTCAGAAAAAGGCCATTGTGGCAATCGGCAGGGTCTGGTTGACTGAAGGAGTCCTCCCAGGCAGGCAGAACCTACCGTTCCCTTCAAGGGCAAGTGATTACACTCAGTGTACAACCCATGCTCCCCCTTGGGTAGCTTGGCACTGATAGTCAGGCTCATATCATGTAAAGCAAAGGCACAGGAGTCACTCATGATAAATACACAGAGCATCACAAAAGAGACTTCACACGGGATGTAGATAAAAACGTTTATATTCAACACACATATTTGGTCATTATAACATGAACATCATATACTTTGTGGGCCTAATACACAATTGGAACTATTGCTAGCAGTACTAGGCCCACTCTTATTGCGATGATATCAAGAGTATTCACACTGTGGACAATGTCTATTCTAACGCCCCTTAATTGAGAGAGAGCACCCTTATGCAATGCACAATATCAACAATATGTACATACACGAAAGTAGAATACCTTTTTTCAGCACAGCGGGCCGGAGCCACGCGGGTAAAACCAATGGCAAAGTTATTGTGCTTTTGGCATACAATCAATGTATGAAGCGGCACTGCCGGCCAGTGTCGTGAATTACAGGTGGTTCATGCACAATCACTCCCAATCACACACACTCACTCTGCACAGCTACGCAGTGCGGCAGGTATCAGCCAATCCGTTCAAAATGCCCTAGCACACATGCTCACTCAGCACCCTTATGCAATGCCACTGGTACCCGGCAGGTCAATAGACTGTAGACTTCATTGCCCAAGCCCCCTTCAACCTTCTAGTTCACCCCAATTGTCCTATACCCCCAGATGGAAGGTAACCAACCCTGCCTTGCAGACACTGGACCACACGCTGCCAAAGTCACACTCAGTATGGGTCCTCAGGAAGCAGGTGGTAACGTAGTATTTTTAATTAGGAGGTAGATGCAAACAAGGGAAGGTTAGCAGCCACTCTGGAATTTCACCCACAGGTCTCAAAACACATGGAGTCACGCAGGCTCTTGACCCGCCTCCGAACTGTCTCGGAAGTGTTCCTTCAACCCAGTCAATCTCTCGCTTGCTACTACCTGGTGCTAAGAAGTCTTCGGGAGGAGCCAGGTGTGGAGAGGGCAGTTGGTCTGCCGTGATGAGGGTCAAAAGGGAACAAATGATGAATGGGGAGTAACACAGGGGAGCCTTTCAATAGAAAGAAGTGCCTGATAAGTATACAATGATCCTGGTCATGCCCAGGCAATCCCGGAACAGCATCTGGTGTGCGTTGGTAGGAGTCACAGCACTTCAAATTTCAAAGACGGTGGGTTGCAAATTCCGCACCTCCCTGGAAATGAGGCAAAATGACCAGTGCCCATTAAGCTAGGTTTCCCCAGGCAATTCCGGTAACACACACAGTGACCTGTACCTCTCTGGAAATGAGGCACAACATATGGTGCACGATGATACATGTTGGAACAGACCAGTCTGGTCATGCACACACACAGGCGCAAGATCAACAGAGCCACATGAGGTAGAATGAGGCACTACTATGGGTACACCCTCACTCTGAGTGTCGCACCCAGTGAATTGGACACTGCATACAATGAGCATTCAGTTGGTGTGTCGCACGATAGAGATGCGCCACGATCAACGAAATGGGCCACTTTGGGGTCCCGCAACCGGTGAATCAGCTCACCACTAATCAGGCACTTATGAGTGTCAGATTCCACAGGAACCACATGCCTTACATGCGGGGATGATTTCTAGGGCTGTGCACTAGGGAATCCAGTCTCCAGAAACAACACTTACTTCCACGCTCACACCACGCTACCAGTAGCCGAGGTGGGCACTTGAGAGGGCACTGCTCTCCAGATGTCACAGGTACATAGTGTAGGTCCCTTGCGGGAGATCTTTGATGTCCCTGAAATCTTCAGGGGAACAGGAGCCCCACGGACGGACCCTTGGAGAGTACACTTCATGCCACCACACTTCAGCAGATCCTCAGCCCAGGCCAGCTACCATTTAGACAGTTATCTCTCATGTGCACAACAGAGTCATCTGGCAATGTGCACCATGCATCTGGGTTCTACGGTCCCACATCCCTATAAGCGTATCTCACCTTTTCCTGAAGGATGGCACCCGTAGTTATACTATCATGTGTCTTTGAAACTGGGATGGTCTAAGGGGTTTCCCTTTGAACCACCAATTTCTACCCTATATAGTTGGCCTGTCTGCCATGGGGCCATGGAATGTAAATCTTATTCTTTAGTGGGGCCTTAATCCGAGTCCTAGAGGCTGAGTGTCAGAACCTCTCTCTCCAATCTATCCCGTTTGGCCCTCAAATGGCAGAGGTCTGCTATTCTCGTGGGATGCTCATGGTTTATGGCTACCACTTGGGTAATGCACAGATGTGCTTCCCTCACTCTGGAGTCTACTGGAGCCAGGCACCTTGGCACACAAGAATCTTGAAGCACAGAAATGTCTATATTCTATAAGTGACATGCCTAAGCGAGTTACGCCAAAGCCCCCTTTTCCAATGGAAAGGGTGTGGCATGGGGAATCCATTGATAGGAAACATCATGAGGCTGCTCCGCTGCAATCCACTATTGCCGCCCGAAGTGATATCAACCACTTCTCCATGTTAACCTTATAGGAAGAGCAGGCCTTATAGGTAGTGAAAACACACATAGGCATTCCCCACTACCTGGGCGCATAGAGACCTGCGTTGGCAGGTTGGACACATAGTCCTCAGCATCAGGGGTGCAAGTGCACCCGTCCAAGTCTGCAAAGCAGACTGGACACAGGTTTAACTAATACGTGTGTCTGTGCTAATGCACAAGCCGTAATGGCAGGTGCACACTGTTAGACCTGTCAGCCCTTTGGGTGGTCCCTCCTCATCATTATTTATTTTGTCCCACTTTTGCCTCAAACCCTGTTTGAATTTTTCCTTTTTGGGAACCACCAGACTTTTTCGTGTTGCTGCAGATTCAGGGAGCCATTTTAGCTACCCCTGAAACTTCTGTCTGGAGGCCTGAAGCACAAAATGGTGGCCACCTGTGACATCACCAGCATCCACTGGAACCTGCTAGCACCTTCCAGAACATTCCAGAACCCTGTGACAGTTGGAGGCGGTTTAGAATGTTGGGAAGCTAAGAGAGAGAGTTGGCAGTTGGAGCTGGCAGTTGGCACCTGACTGGTGAAGAGTGAGCAGCACAAACGTGAAGGAGGAAGGAGTGAAGCAGCAGGGGTGGAAACTTGTGCCTGGAGTGGGGTCCATAAACCCACCCTTGATACTAGTCCCTACTGACGGAGCCCAGCCTAGAGCCCTGTGTGGGAAGAAGTCAGAAAAACCATCCTGAGGACCTGGACAGCAGGAACAGGCCTTAGAAACAAGAGAACAGCAAGATCCTGACCTGGAAGCTGGTTTCCCTGAAGTCCGACGTCGAGTAGCCTAAGACCTGGAGCCCGAGGTGGAGAAGCGGCGCTGACTGGAAAAGCAGACGTCGTACCCGGAGCCGCCAGAGGTCGAGAGAGGGCGCCGTCAGAGGTCGTGAGGAATACCAGAGGTCGAGGAGGAAGTCACCCGAGGTCGAGTGAGCGGCGTCATCGGAGGAGTGAAGTCCGCCCTCCGGAGTCGTCGGAGACCGAGGTGAAGGGTAACGGAGGTCGGGAGTGAGGATCGCACTCCGGAGTCGCCGGAACCTGTGAGAATCGTGCCGGAGGTCGGGAGTGGAGGTCGCACTCCGGAGTCGCCGGAAACCTGTGAGGAGCACCGGAGGTCGGGAGTGAGGATCGCACTCCGGAGCCGCCGGAAGTCGACATCGAGGCAAGGCCGGCCGACGTCATCGAAGCCGAGGTCGCCATCGGACCGGAGCCGCCCGAAGTCGACATCGAGTAAGACTGCCCGACGCCATCGAATCGGAGGTCGAGATCGAACCGAGGCCGCTGACATCGAGACCGGATCCGCCTGCCGGCGTCGTCACAGAACTGACATTGTGCCGAGGCCGCCGACATCGAACCGGAACCGCCTCACGGCATCGATACGACTCCAGCGGCGTCGGAGCATCAGAAAAAGGGCAGTAAGTGGAGTAGAGGGCGCCTAAGGCCCTGTGGAGACCTGAGAGACTGCTCTAAGGGGCTAGGGAGGTGCTGGAACCAACCTGACTGTGCCAGGGGTGAACTGGGACTAATCTAGAGAAGTTGTGTGGAGAGAGAGAGCCAGGTCTCTGGTATTTCCCCCTCTATCTACCTCAGTTTAGGCCTCAGCCTTGACCAAGCCAGGGAGTAGACACCCCCAAGCCTTCCACATCCCCACAAGCTGTGCCTGGGCCAAATCAGCCCTTAGGAATCAAAAGTGATCTGATTCCATGAGTGTCACTGTCAGCTTTTAAGTATTTATTAGGGGCACTGTATTTATTGTATTTAACCTATTTATTGTTCCACTGTATTTATTGGTCCACAGTATTTATTGATGCACAATATTTATTGGTTACAGTATTTATTGCCTCAGAATATTTAAATGCCTGTCTGTATTGCACTTTTATTTATGCCTTCAGTATTTATGATCACCCCTATTTATTGAATCATTAAGCCAGTATTTATTTGTCCTGCACTTTCTAAAAAGTTTGTATATTGTGATTGTTATTTATTTTCTCCAATCAGCAACTAAGAGAAAAAGCAGATAAAGAAAGTTATTTTTATAATTTTTACGGTGTAGAGTCGTTTTTGGAACGGATGCACGCATGGTTATTGTTTGGGTATGTTGTATGCTTAGCACGGAGCCTGATTCCTGACCACTCGAGCCAAGCTACCACAGTGTGTCCGGAAGACCACCACCACCCCTTCTAGTGTGGGAGTGGTTTTCCAACATAAATTGGTGTTCAGTGGTGGGATAGAGCTGTGCCTACGCATACTCAACAATAACTGTGGGTAGTCCATAGGCCTACACCGGGAGTTTTCTCAAGAGCGGCCTTCCTAATTGTGGGTTTTTGTCTTTTCCAAATTTACTCTGGTGGTGGGAGGAGGTATTATTAAAGGTACCCCCCTGCATAGTTACTGCACAAAAACCTGTCCTCTAACCTGAGTGGGCAAGATGGAGTTTGTACTAGAAAATCTAGAAACGTACACTGTGGCCCAACTCAGGGAGTTTTGCCAGAGGGAGGGGGTGTACTGTCCCCCAGGAGCAAAGAAGGGTGCACTCCAAACCAGCTTAAGGGCTTGGGGGGAGGCACGCCGAGAAAGCAAGGCTGAGGAGGAAGACAGGGATGGAGAGCCTGACCCCGAGGGGGCTGAGATGTACCAACCTGAGGTGGGGAACCTGTCAGCAGGGCCCAGAACCATTTCTAGGAAGGGCAGCAGTGCCTCTAGCGGTGGCTTGTCTGAAGTGGAGCTAACAGACCGGAGGGAGAAAAGACAGCTCACATGGGACTTAGCAAGGCTGGAAAAGGAAAAGGAGGAGCAGAGGATGGCCCATGAATTACGACTGAAAGAAATAGATCTTCAGATCTTGAGAATCGGGGCACAACCTGTTCCTAATGGTGGCAGCCAAACCCAAGAGATCACCAGGGAACCTAAACCATACCTGCCAAAGGACATAGTAGCTAGCTATGGAGTGGGCGACGATATCGCCAAGTGGCTAGCGGCCTATGAGGTCTCGTTGAGGGCCCATGGGGTTCCAGAGAAGTACTGGGGAGGGGGATTGTACAAGTACATGCCTCCAGCTGGTAGGGATGCTTTATTGGCCCTCGAGGAGGATGAGCAGACCCACTACCCCACCATGAAACTGGCGCTCATCAGAAAGTTTGGACTAACACCTGAAAAGTACAGACAGAAGTTCAGGGGTAGTCACAAACTGGGCACGCAGAATTGGGTGGACTTCCTGGACTATGCGAAGAAGGCACTGGAAGGTTGGATTCAGGGCAGTGAAGTGAGGAACTACGAGGGGTTGTTTGACCTGGTACTGAAGGAACACCTGCTCGAGAAATGTTTCCCTGAACTGCGGCAACACCTGGTGGATAGCAAGCTGACCAGTCCCCGGAAGCTTGCTGAGGAGGCGGACATTTGGGCTAGTACCCGGGTGTCCACAAGGGGGACTGGAGGGGATACTCAAAAGGCCGGACAGGGCGCCCCCCAGAAGAAAGAGGGAGGGGAAAAGAAAAAGGAGTTCTCCAAAGGCCCCCAAAATAACTTCCAAGGGAAGGGAACAGGATTCACCCCTAAGGCTAACCCGCCCAGAAACCCTAATCCTGGCCAGAGTCAGCAGCCAAGGGTTGTCCATTGCTATGAGTGCGGTGGCGTTGGACACTATAAAGGAGATCCGAAGTGCTTGAAACGACCACCCCCTCCCACTGGAGGAAAGACCCCCGGAGTAGCTAGTGTAGTGCTCGGGGAGGAGATGCCCTTAACTAAGGGAAGGGAGTGGGCGGGTGTCACTTTAGTGTCCCTGGGAGAACGGGAGATGGTTCCCAAGATCCAGGTGCCCGCAAATACCGCAAAGTATGGGCAGTGGGTCACCATCAACGGCCAAAGAGGGGAGGCTCTGAGAGACACAGGAGCCAGTATGACTATGGTGCGTAGCCAACTGGTGTCTCCAGAGCAGGTAATTCCCGATGTACTCCACCCAGCCGCGATGGCTGACGGCAGAACCGGCCACTATCCAGTGGCCGAGGTTCCCTTTGAATGGGGGGGGTTGCAGGTTCACTTCGAGTTGCCGTAAGCCCTGCCGTGCCAGTCGATTGTCTGCTGGGGAATGACATGGAGCACAACGCTTGGAAGGAGGTGGAATACCGGACTCACACCGAGATGCTGGGTACACCTGATTGGGCCTGTGTTAGCACAAGGTCCGCGACTACCCGAAGAGGGAGTTCATTTCGGCTGGAGCCTGGAACAAAGGCCCAGTCAGCTGCCAGTCAAGGGAAGAACCGAGGACAGGAGGAGCCTGCCTCGGCGTCCCCACCCCGTAGGACGGATAGGCCACCGGAGGTGGTGGACCAGGAGTCTGCGGTGGGGGACGTTACCAACCTGGAGAACCTACCCATCCCGGCCGAGTGGCACGTGGAGGGAGGCCCGTCCAGGGAGGAATTCTGCCAGGGCCAGAGGGAGTGCCCTACCCTTGAGGGGCTGAGGCGGCAGGCCGAAGCCCAGGCAGCAGGGAACGTTGAAGGGAACTACAGTGTTTACTGGGAGGATGGCCTCCTCTACAGTGAACCCAAGGCACCCCTACACGGATCGTCACGAGCCTTGGTAGTTCCTCAACGTTATCGAGCCTTCCTTCTGGAGTTGGCTCACGAGATCCCCTTGGCAGGACACCTGGGGCAAGACAAGACCTTCGCCCGTCTTGTCCCACACTTTTATTGGCCTCAGATGAAAGTGTCGTCCGATACCTACTGCCGGACATGTGTGTCTTGCCAAGCCAGTGGGAAAACAGGGGTGAAGCTGAAAGCTCCCCTGGAACCACTTCCTGTCGTTAGCACCCCCTTTGAAAGGGTGGGCATCGACATTGTGAGTCCATTAGATCCGCCAACTACAGCTGGTCACCGGTTTATCCTGGTTCTGGTGGATCATGCCACACGGTACCCAGAGGCAATACCTCTGAGGACCATAACAGCACCTGTTGTGGCATGGGCCCTGATGGGAATCTTTACCCGAGTGGGTTTTCCCAAGGAAGTTGTGTCCGACAGGGGGACCAACTTCATGTCAGCGTATATGCGGGCAATGTGGAAGGAGTGTGGAGTGACATACCGGTTCACAACTCCTTACCACCCCCAGACCAATGGTCTGGTGGAGAGGTTTAACAAAACCTTGAAGGGCATGATCAGAAGTCTGCCTGAAAGCCTGCGGAGGAAATGGGACGTCCTCCTACCCTGTTTACTTTTTTCCTACAGGGAAGTGCCACAGAAGGGAGTGGGCTTCAGCCCCTTCGAGCTTCTGTATGGGCACCCTGTACGTGGACCTCTCAACCTGGTGAGAGACGGATGGGAAAGAACTCCCAGAAAGCTTCCCCAGGATGTGGTGAGCTACATGCTGGCCTTCCGGAGCCAAATGGCTAAGTTGTGGAAGCAAGCTTCTGACAACTTGGAAGCCAGCCAAGCAGTGATGAAGGCGTGGTATGACCACAATGCTCACCCGGTGGAGTTGGAGCCTGGCCAGAAGGTGTGGGTGATCGAACCGGGAGAGCTTAGTGCCCTCCAGGATCGCTGGTCAGGACCCTTTGAGGTGTTGGAGAAGAAGGGTAAGGCTACCTACTTGGTGGACCTGAAGACCCCTCGTCAGCCCCTGCGGGTGCTGCATGCCAACCGCCTCAAACCCCACCACGAGAGGCCCGAAGTCATCTTGATGATGGTGACTGACGGAGGAGAGGACGTGGAAAGCGAGCCTCTCCCTGATCTGTTTGCGTCTCAAGAGAAGGATGGGTCGGTGGAGGGAGTGATTCTCTCCCCATCTCTAACTCCTGAACAGCAGGAGGACTGTCGCCAGGTCCTGGGGCAGTACTCTTCGTTGTTCTCCCTTGTCCCGGGTAGGACTCACCTGTGCGTCCATGACGTGGACACAGGAGACAGCCCACCTGTGAAGTCCAAGATCTACCGGATGTCAGACAAGGTGAAGGCCAGCATTCATAGTGAAGTCACTAAGATGCTGGAGCTAGGAGTGATCGAACCTTCTAGCAGCCCCTGGTCCAGTCCGGTGGTGTTAGTACCAAAAGCTGCACCACCGGGTGCCCAACCAGAACTGAGGTTCTGTGTGGACTATCGGGGACTGAATTCAGTGACCAAAACTGATGCTCATCCGATCCCTAGGGCGGATGAATTGATTGACCGGCTGGGAGCTGCCCAATATCTAAGTACCTTTGACCTTACTTCAGGGTACTGGCAGATCTCTTTGACTGATGGAGCAAGGGAAAGGTCAGCCTTCTCCACGCCCAATGGCCACTACCAGTTCTGTGTGATGCCCTTTGGGCTCAAGAACGCACCTGCCACGTTTTCAGCGCCTGGTAAACCAGATCCTCACCGGAATGGAGAGTTTCTCTGCTGCTTATCTGGATGACATAGCCGTCTTCAGTAACAGCTGGGAGGATCACTTGCGTCACCTGCAGGCTGTTCTCCAGGCCCTGAGACAAGCTGGATTGACGATCAAGGCCAGCAAGTGCCAGATCGGGCAGGGGTCGGTAGTGTACCTTGGACACTTGGTGGGTAGGGGAGCGGTGCAACCCCTCCAGGCGAAGATCGAGGCCATCATGGCCTGGGAACCCCCCAAGACACAGACTGAGGTCCGAGCATTTTTGGGCCTCACGGGATACTACCGCCGCTTCGTGAAGGGGTACGGTACCATCGTAGCCCCCCTCACGGAGCTCACGTCCAAGAAACAACCTCGACGGGTAGTCTGGACGGAGGCTTGTCAGCAAGCCTTTGAGAGATTAAAGAAAGCTATGTGCGAGGCCCCGGTCTTAAGGGCCCCAGACTTTTCCAAGGAGTTCATTGTCCAGACAGATGCATCAGAACATGGCATTGGGGCAGTGTTATCGCAACTCAACGAAGAGGGTCTGGATCAACCCGTGGTCTTCCTATCCCGGAGACTACTTCCCAGGGAACAGAAGTGGAGTGCAATAGAGCGTGAAGCCTTTGCAGTGGTATGGGCTCTGAAGAAGTTGCGGCCATACCTGTTTGGCTCGCACTTCTTAGTTCAGACCGACCACAGACCCCTTCGTTGGCTGATGCAAATGAAGGGGGAGAATCCCAAGTTGTTGAGGTGGTCTATCTCCCTACAGGGAATGGACTTTCAGGTGGAACATCGGCCTGGAGTGGACCACGCCAATGCAGACGGTCTCTCAAGGTATTTCCGCCTTAGTGATGAGAACTCCCAAGGGGTTGGGTAGCTCTCCCCACTTTCAGCTGGGGGGGACGCGTGTTAGACCTGTCAGCCCTTTGGGTGGTCCCTCCTCATCATTATTTATTTTGTCCCACTTTTGCCTCAAACCCTGTTTGAATTTTTCCTTTTTGGGAACCACCAGACTTTTTCGTGTTGCTGCAGATTCAGGGAGCCATTTTAGCTACCCCTGAAACTTCTGTCTGGAGGCCTGAAGCACAAAATGGTGGCCACCTGTGACATCACCAGCATCCACTGGAACCTGCTAGCACCTTCCAGAACATTCCAGAACCCTGTGACAGTTGGAAGCTAAGAGAGAGAGTTGGCAGTTGGAGCTGGCAGTTGGCACCTGACTGGTGAAGAGTGAGCAGCACAAATGTGAAGGAGGAAGGAGTGAAGCAGCAGGGGTGGAAACTTGTGCCTGGAGTGGGGTCCATAAACCCACCCTTGATACTAGTCCCTACTGACGGAGCCCAGCCTAGAGCCCTGTGTGGGAAGAAGTCAGAAAAACCATCCTGAGGACCTGGACAGCAGGAACAGGCCTTAGAAACAAGAGAACAGCAAGATCCTGACCTGGAAGCTGGTTTCCCTGAAGTCCGACGTCGAGTAGCCTAAGACCTGGAGCCCGAGGTGGAGAAGCGGCGCTGACTGGAAAAGCAGACGTCGTACCCGGAGCCGCCAGAGGTCGAGAGAGGGCGCCGTCAGAGGTCGTGAGGAATACCAGAGGTCGAGGAGGAAGTCACCCGAGGTCGAGTGAGCCGCGTCATCGGAGGAGTGAAGTCCGCCCTCCGGAGTCGTCGGAGACCGAGGTGAAGGGTAACGGAGGTCGGGAGTGAGGATCGCACTCCGGAGTCGCCGGAACCTGTGAGAATCGTGCCGGAGGTCGGGAGTGGAGGTCGCACTCCGGAGTCGCCGGAAACCTGTGAGGAGCACCGGAGGTCGGGAGTGAGGATCGCACTCCGGAGCCGCCGGAAGTCGACATCGAGGCAAGGCCGGCCGACGTCATCGAAGCCGAGGTCGCCATCGGACCGGAGCCGCCCGAAGTCGACATCGAGTAAGACTGCCCGACGCCATCGAATCGGAGGTCGAGATCGAACCGAGGCCGCTGACATCGAGACCGGATCCGCCTGCCGGCGTCATCACAGAACTGACATTGTGCCGAGGCCGCCGACATCGAACCGGAACCGCCTCACGGCATCGATACGACTCCAGCGGCGTCGGAGCATCAGAAAAAGGGCAGTAAGTGGAGTAGAGGGCGCCTAAGGCCCTGTGGAGACCTGAGAGACTGCTCTAAGGGGCTAGGGAGGTGCTGGAACCAACCTGACTGTGCCAGGGGTGAACTGGGACTAATCTAGAGAAGTTGTGTGGAGAGAGAGAGCCAGGTCTCTGGTATTTCCCCCTCTATCTACCTCAGTTTAGGCCTCAGCCTTGACCAAGCCAGGGAGTAGATACCCCCAAGCCTTCCACATCCCCACAAGCTGTGCCTGGGCCAAATCAGCCCTTAGGAATCAAAAGTGATCTGATTCCATGCGTGTCACTGTCAGCTTTTAAGTATTTATTAGGGGCACTGTATTTATTGTATTTAACCTATTTATTGTTCCACTGTATTTATTGGTCCACAGTATTTATTGATGCACAATATTTATTGGTTACAATATTTATTGCCTCAGAATATTTAAATGCCTGTCTGTATTGCACTTTTATTTATGCCTTCAGTATTTATGATCACCCCTATTTATTGAATCATTAAGCCAGTATTTATTTGACCTGCACTATTTAAAAAGTTTGTATATTGTGATTGTTATTTATTTTCTCCAATCAGCAACTAAGAGAAAAAGCAGATAAAGAAAGTTATTTTTATAATTTTTACGGTGTAGAGTCGTTTTTGGAACGGATGCACGCATGGTTATTGTTTGGGTATGTTGTATGCTTAGCACGGAGCCTGATTCCTGACCACCCGAGCCAAGCTACCACAGTGTGTCCGGAAGACCACCACCACCCCTTCTAGTGTGGGAGTGGTTTTCCAACACACACGCATTCACAGGCACAGGCACCATAGGTACACATACAGCTGCCTACAATGGCAAAATGCTCATGGGTTTACTCACGATAGTGCACACCCACCAGTCTGCAGACAGATTGGCTCATGTTTCAAAACATTGAATGAGCGCCACTTCCCCACGTGGGTAGGAAGGGTGCACACACTTCACACCGTATTTACAGTGCCCAGCGCCTAGTGGCCACATACGAGAATTCTCAAAACAAAGGCGGAAAAAGTTTAAAAGTTCTGGGAAACGCTACCTGACGAGTATCAGCTCCAACAGCCGTCACTCATAGGGTTCTAGGGCCAATGTCTAAAGTGGCTGAACCATTGCCCCATGCTGAACATTATCATGGAAGCAAACAGAGTGATTCTGCCATTGGCTCGACTGCATTGTGAGTGACAGGATTTTTCTGATGTGATTTCTTTATTTCTCCCCTTTTTTGTTCCAATGTCTATGTAGAGCTGCTATATCTCTATTTCTGAGATAGATAGATAGATAGATAGATAGATAGATAGATAGATAGATAGATAGATAGATAGATAGATAGATAGATAGATAGATAGATAGATAGATAGATAGATAGATAGATAGATAGATAGATAGATAGATAGATAGATAGATAGATAGATAGATAGATAGATAGAATCTAGTTTTAATGTTTTATTGCAAAATCCTGACAGACAAGTAAGCTTTTCGGACCTTCTGAAGAGATTCTAGAAAGAATTATTACAGTGCATACTTCTATCCCCTGAGGGTTTGTCAAAGGGGATAATAAGGAACCAAATATTTGCTACAAAGGTAATCTGTGAGATTTCATGTACCAAAATAAATGTCTTCAGGCTTAACACTTTACAATAACAATTCACACTTAAAGGCTTATTGGCTTTAACAAATGTATTTCATAACAAATAAATAAGGCATATTGCCTTTGTTGTAACTTTAATAAAAACAAATCAGAACTATGGCATCTGGAACATCAGGCCTACAGCCTTTATCATTCTTATGTCATCATAACGAACTCAGACCTACTGTAGTACGCATAAACTTTCCCACAAGGCAACCATCGGGCTCAAAATAACAAGAGTACAAATTTATACAGAATTACATGAATCAAAACTATATAAAATCGCACTTAAAACAGCCTAATACGGATTATCATGTTAAAGTCGTCTATCCCTATGGTTTGTTCAAGTAAATCACCAACCCCAAAACTCTTGCCTACTACAGCAAACTGTAAGAATCCATTTAACACGATTCCTGCCTACAGCTGTTGACCACAGTGTAATAACAGTCCAGTAAAAGCCCATTGCCTTTAACAAATGCTTTTTCACAATATGTAAATCAAGCCTACTGGCTTTCTCATAACTTTCATAATAAACACATCAAATCTATAAACCTGATTTTCCAATTGAGCCATTAGGCCTGTAAGGCATAGAGGATTTTTCCCGTTAGCTTGACAGCATAACCAACACAGACATACTGAAGTGCACAAAGCCTAGCAACTATCATGCATGCAGTTATAAAATTACAAACATGTGCAAAATCACAGTTGGCAAATCAAGCTACTACCCCTCTCAAGAGGGACTAGTAAGGATTAGCACAGTAAAAATCTTCTACTACCAGGGTTTGTCACAGGCCATGACGAACACCAAAACCAGTGCCTACTATGGTAATCTGTGAATTTTCATACAGCCTGGAACATAGTGTGATTACAGTTTACTGTCAAAGTCCTATTGGCTTTAACATAATAGATGCTGTTCTCAATTAATAAGCCAAGCATGCTATCTTTGCCATAACGTTTTATTATAAAGAGATCAGACTATGCCTCTGGACATAACTTTTAACAGAGGACCAATCATACACTTTGTTTGTTTCTGTTCATGACAATGCACTGCATTGTGTCGATGCCCCGAGGCTCTGCCCATTATGACGCCAGAACTTTTCATGCCACTTTCCTGGGTTTCATGCATTTTTTTCCCCATTTACAGCACTGGCAACAGTTCAAGCACTCACTGGTAAAAGATGTGGTCTGTCTGAGGTTATAGGTCTCACACACCAGTTAGCCTCATATAACAGGCTATTTCCCTCACCTTCTGGAATCACATTTGACACCGCGGACTCTTCTACAAGGCTTTACCACCTTTTTAGGTCGAACCTGGGCAATACATGAGCTGCTCTGCGAGCCATGCTGAATTGAAGTATGGACGTGAAGCCCCGCCCACTCTCCACCCATATTTGTCATTGGCTTGCGTCACTGTCCTTTGTAAATGCTGGCTTCTGATTCGTTAATAGGCTTGTTAGTCCCTCCTTAGTACCGCCTTGTCTTCATTTGTAACCTCCCATGAGGACTGGCCCTTTTACTTCGGTTGTTACACAGTATGTCTTATTTACTCTGTAAGCACTATTTTCTTTAATGGTTTCTCCTACTGCAGGCACTACATGCTTTCCTGCAACATTCAGCGCACCATGCACAATTTCATGGGGCGTTTTTACAAAAAAAGTATTTGATTGTCAACTTGACAAACAAATGCTTTTTTGGTAAAAGCGCCCCATACCACACTTTTACTTTTATAGTGGCCATGGACCTTTCTTTAGACACGACTGTCTAAAGAAAGGGGTGTGGCCCCTATTAACGTGGCGCTTGTAAACGACAAGCATTTGCAATCCAACAGGTCACGCATTTTAGATACTTTGACGTATTTGTATTGTAAATGACAATGTCTTTTATAATTGCAGGTTTTTTTAAACACAAATAAAAGGCATTGTCATTTACAATGTCAATAGCTCAAAATCTCGCAATTGCGCGACCTATTGCATTGAAAATGCTAGTTAGGTCTGCCGACAGAGAGCGTTAGTAGGCTGCCAGATCTTTTGTTACCAATTCTTTAAAATATACATTGAGTGGGCTGTGTCTTCACACAAGAGAAATGTTTCCCTCTCACGTCATGCTACTGGCTCCTTCCACTTCCTATGAAGTGCTTGCACTGAAAGACATGAGGAACCACTTTACATCTATAAATTACACTCACGCATCAGCCATTTAGTCACATTCAATTCTATATCTCATATATGGAGCAGCACCACTACCACCACCAATACCACCATCACCAATCCCCAAATACCACCACCAATACTACTACCACAGATACCATGAATACCACCGCCATCAATTCCACCAATGCTATAACCACCAATACCACTAATAACACCATGTATCAGCACCAATAGCTCATCACCACCAACATTAATACCACCAAAACTACCGCCAATTCAACCAGCAATCTCATTAATACTACAACCCAAACACCACCAGCGAAATCATCACAACAATATGACCAAAACTACCACCAATAACACCAAAGCCAATAAAACACCATTACCAAAACACCACCACAATACCACCATCATGACTAGCAATAATAGCACCACCAATTTCCCCACCACCACATAATCGCTACTACAGTTACCACAAAGTCCATCACAATGGCCTTTTAAAATATCAATTTTAACAGTTTTTTTAAAGACACCTTGTGTCTACGTTCAATAGCTTACAAAACATGTATGATAATCAAAGATTTCACCATACCTTCTGCCATCTCTAGCAACATCATTCCCTTGCAAGGTCTTTGCAACAAGTTCTCATACTTTTTCTGCAACAAAATCATCTTGCTATACGGCAAATTTGACCCTCAACCTATCACCATTGCAACTCAGCTTCTCATCATGGCAGAAGAACGAAGCCTTACTTGTGGCCCACCGTCACCACTGTCTTAACTCCTGCTACCTTGAAAAACATCCACTCCGGGCCCGATTTGACCCTTGCCCCCACCACACCTTCACCAAAGGACTCCTACCCATCAGCGAAGCTCCAACACCTATCCACAATGCCTCTGTCAACTTGTCCACATTCCCGGACACCTGGAAACACGCCACCATCACGCCACTGCTCAAGAAACTATACCACACTCTTCAACTACAGACCAAACTCCCTCTTACCATACCCTGCCAAGGTCTGAGAATCTAATCAACTAACGCCGCACAGACCTCCTAAGCAACCACCAACTCCTTGAAGCCACGCAGTTGGATTCAGGCCCAGCCATAGTACAGAAACAGCACTCATCGTCAACACAGATGACATCTTCATGATCCTTGATGGACGAGACATGGCAGTCCTCATTCTCCTAAACATCTCTGCAGCATTTGACATGGTCTAAGACCCCATGCTCATCAGCCACCTGCATAAGTAGTGACCTTTGGCAAGAACACATTTGTCAAGGGACCCCAGCTGGTGGATGCCTAAATTCAGACCCGCACCCAGCGCCCGCACCATGCACCCGCACCGGGAACCTTGGGTTCATCATTGACAGTAAACTGGACATGACAGCACAAGTTAACGCTCTCACTGCATCCTGCTTCCACACCCAGAAGATGCTCAAGAAGATCTTCCTATGGCACCCAAATAACACCAAAAACACACGACTGAAATCCTAGACACCCGCAACTTGGACTACAGGAACTCGCTTCACACCGGGGTCACAAAGCAACTCACCAGAAGGATACAAACCATCCAAAACTCGGCAGCCAGACTCATCCTCAAACTCCCACACAGAACTCACATTACACCACACCTCAGGAAGCTCCACTAGCTCCCAGTACACAAACGTGCTCATTTCAAACTCCTCCCACACACACTCAAGGAACTACACAACTTAGGCCCCACCTACCTGAACAGTTGCATCTCCTTCCACCATCCACCCAGACATCGCTGCTCCATGAGAATACTACTCACACACATCCCACGCATACACAGAACCAGATCAGAGGATAGGTGTTCTGTTACATCGTTTCTAAAGCGTGGAACGACCTCCCACTCAGTACCAGACTACCCTTGTAGGTGATAGTGTGCTTTACAAATACACGTAACATAGCATAACATGATATAAACATAACACAACAATAGAAAAAGAGATATATGATGGCGTACATGACTTTACAAACATATTCTTGGCAACTGGTAGAAAGGTATTTTCTCTTTTCTTTTATATTTATGTTTGTGCATAGAGTTCCCCTTTTTTGCAGGTAGTCTAATCCTGATCCTGTCTCAGAAGAGATTTCCACATTGTTTTTCCTATCTAGGCATACAGTGTCTTTCAGCCCATCCCATTACCCTTCATTCTTCATGAAGTTGTCTATTTATCTATTCGTTTGTGATTCTCTGAGGTCTGTGGCTATTAATTTCTCAATTTAGCCTTCAGTCACGTTTTCCCAAACATGTGCCATTTTCCTTCGGATTTCTTCTGCCAATGCCATTCTGCTAGGTCCTTATGCCACTTGATTAGTAGCCCTGAGTTTCGATGAGCCAATGTGTGAAAATTCATCTCTTCCCGAGAGCTAACATTGACTTAGAGCCCCCGTAGAAGGCTATACTGGCCATTAAAGGCCCGCTCCTTCTGCTTGGGCACTTAACAACGGAGGGGCCTTTAATGGCTGTTAGAACATTCCGTCTATAGAGGGCAGAATGTTCTAATTTGTAAAACAAAGGCCTCAAGGAGCCTAAGGGGGCTGGAATCACCTTGGGCTCCGTGAGGCCTTTTTTTCACAGCAACAGCCAGTGGCAGCTCCTCAGCTAAGGCGAAGACGCAGCGCCCCAATGCTTCAGCTGCAAGCTGAATACAAAAAATAAAATGATAATAACATTTGTTATTATCATTTTGTTTTTGTATTCAGCTTGCAGCCGAAGCCAGGCGGGCTGGGCTGGGCTCCCTGCATCACAGGGGGAGGAGTGGAGTGATGGCAGCACCTAAAGTGTGCATAGCGCTTTGGCCGGCCAGCCGTCTCGGGCCGGCCAAAGCGTCATGTCACTGTGCATGTTCTTCATTAAGGCTGCATTACAGCCTGCCATCCCCTGTCTGAGCGCTGAACCATGGTGCTCAGACCAATCATAATGCTGCTAAGACAGCGTTGTGATTGGTCAGGGGATTCTGGGAGGCTGCAGACAGGAGGATGGAGGAAGAAGCGGCATCGACCGGAGGTCAGCGGTAAAATGGTAAGTTTGATTTTATTATTTCCCACCCCTCCCTCTTCCCCCCTCCCCCCGTCTCACCACCACTGTTCGATATCAGCAACTACTGGCAACAGCTGTGAATAAACATTGGAGTGTTGGAGCTCCGGGCTTCTACCAGCCATTAGAAGCCCGGAGCACTCCATTGTTTTCAATGGAGCTCCCAACATTCCAATATTCTAATATCTTAAATCTCATTTTAGCCCTCTTTTGTAAAGGATGCTGACCTAGTAGGGAAAGCTGCGGAGAACATTCACAATTTCGTAAACAGCTTATATTAAATGTAGACCACCTATTACAAGCACATCTGTGCCATCTAACATTGCCAGATCTTATGTATAAAGTCCGCATCCATGGCTGCACACCTGCGGCATTGGCATGCACGGTCTGAGTATATGTTTACCAATATCTTTAGAATGTGTGTGTTCTCTATAGAAACATATTGCGTATAGCAGAATCTGGGATTGCTGGTTACTTATTTATTAAATGTTAACATCCAGTTTTGTTATGATGTTATCCTATAGATGCTAGTCTAGACTTTTGTACTATTGTGATCACCGTAGTTATTAAGGGGCAAATGTATCAAAAATGCTTTTTGCGATTCTCAAATTGCGATTTTTAGCAAATCGCAATTAGAGAATCGCAAAATGCAATATATGTAGGATTTGCTAAAAATTTAGCGAATCCTACATATTCCTTATTTGCAAATCGCAAATTGAGATTCGCAAATAAGGAATTAATTACCATTCATTCCTATGAGCTAGGAGTCCCATAGGAATGAATGGGAAGACATTCTCAATTTGCGATTCGCAATTAGAGAATCGCAAATTGAGAATGTGGGGGCATATGTATCAAGAAAGTGTTTTTTGAGTCCTTAATATCGTCGAATTTTAGCGATTTGCTATTAAGGACTCGCAAAAGGTAATGTATGTAGGATTCGCAATATTAATTGCGATTCCTACGTATTCCTTAATTGCGAATCACAAATTGTGATTCGCAATTAAGGAATACCTTCCCATTGATTCCTATCGGCCTAGAGGCCCATAGGAATGAATGGGAGGACATTCGAAATTTGCGAGTACCCATTAGGTACTCGCAAACTGCGAATGCAATTTCAAGGGTGCAAGTGTGTCAAAAGGACACCCTATTGCACCCCTGAAATAAGCATGTGTGCACATGTGGCGCACATACATGCCCTAACGGCATGTATGTGCGCCACATGGCACTTTGAAAAATGCAAAAAAGTGCATTTTTCAAAGAAATGACAAATTACCAACAACTTGAAGTTGGTGGTAATTTGCGATTTCTAAAGGCAAAATCGCACAACTTGTGTACTTCCAGAATTGCATTTAAGGAATCGCAATTTGCGATTCCTTATATGCATTTGCAGTATAGGGAATCGCAAATTTTGTGATTCCCTATAGTGCGAGGGCCTTTTGGGATGATACATCCCAAAAGGTTTTTTCCCGTTCGCAAACGGGCCGATTCTGAGAATCGGCCCTTTTACGAACAGGAAAAAGCCTTCATACATATGCCCCGTGGTTGGAGATGTGATGTCATTTAGAATTTAGGGAAGGGGAGGTTTCGAGGGAGACGATTGGCTGGGAGAGACGGAGGACAGGTCAGTTTTGATATTTAATAGATACCAGGTTTGATGTGAAAGAAACTCCCAAAAAAGAAGCTTTGAGTGAAGTTCCTCTTTACACAGTTCTACTTTGCATCTGATATGGGGGGGGGGGCTATTATGATTTGTCCCATTTATCCATAACGTCTAATGTATAGAGATGCCTACATGGAGCTTTATACATTTTCATACATAATTTGATATTGCATGGAAATAAATTTCAGCTTCCGTGTGTTTGGATGCTTTGCGATATTAAAGCCAGACCTATTGATTTCGCCAATACCTGTGTTATCAGTTCTAGGTATAAGAGCTTCCCCCCGCTGTTGATACATCACTGCTAGCTGGAGGTCTGCTCATCTATCCTGTACTACAATTCCTTATCCTATTCCTATTACGCCAAAGTGTTCTAAGGCTACCATTCTGCAAAAGTCAGAGATTAAAAAAAACAGCTCTGACACACAACTGTAATTTTCGCAGCAATTGTGTATAATTAAAAAAAAAATCTACATAGCATTTAAACGTGCAGGACTCCTGCGCAGGTGCACGCCTCGCGCGCTCCTGACTGAAAGCACGTGCTCTGGCAGTATTTAAATGGGAAATGCTCGGTGGGGACACCTGGGGGATGAGCTTTTGGAACCCCAACACCGCATTGGGCACGTCAGATGAAACAAAGCAAGGAGGATGGTCAAATAGAACATTCAGCGCCGTTTTCGACAATTCCTAAAACTTTGAAACATAACATAGAACATGCTTTTTTTTGCAGGCGCAAACGGCCCGTTGCAACCTAAAACATGCATTTTCAATGCAATTGGTCTCGCGTTTGCAAGCGTTTAAGCTATTGGCATTGTAAATGGCAATGGCTTTTATTTATGCGTTTTTAAAAGCAACCTATATAAAAGCCATTGTTATTTTTAATGCAAAGAGCTCAAACTCTCGCATATGCGAGAGCACTTTAATGGTGGCCGCGCCCCTTTTTTTAGACGCTGCTCACATATTCAGGTTACAGTGAGCAGCGTCTAAACAAAGGGGTGCAGCCAACATTAAAGTGAAAGCACGCATGGTGCTTTCTCCCAAAGTGCAAAACAATTATTAATTTCAAAAGCTTCTGTAGCGCGGCCGCTAAAGCGAAAGCGGCCGTATTGAAAATTAAATAATTAAATAAACTCGGCCGCTAAAGTGAAAGCGAGCCGCGACGTATATTAAATAAATAAATAAGCACGCCAGCTAAAGTGAAAGAGGGCCGCGCCGTATATTAAATATTTAAATAAGCACAGGCGCTATAGTTAAAGCGGACTGCGTTGTAATTTGAATAAATACATTATTATTAAAATAAAAGCGGGAAGGTGCTGCAATGTTGTGGGTGGCATAGCGAAGAGCATTAAGGAAAATAGTGCTCACCGACTTATAAAGCAGACCATGTAACAACACCAGTAAAAGATCCAGTTTTTATGGGAGGAAACAAATGCAGACAAGGCCGTACCAAGGAGGGACTAACAAGCCTAATAACGACTCGGAAGCCAGCGTCTACGAAGGACAATGATACAAGCCAATGAAAAATATCGGCGGAGAGTGTCTTTGACTTCAAAACCATACTCCGCTACTGCATGACTCGCAGCAGTGCATGCGCTGCACAGGCTCGACCTAAAAAGCTGTGTACATCTGGCCTTGATATAAAATGTTGCAGTATTTGTTGCAATAGAAGAATTGTTGTAAAGGGGAGTGCAATGTGTGGTCAAACCCAGACTATTGTCATCCGCCTTTGTCTACATAGCTTGCTTACGGAGAAACAAAAATAACAGGCTGTCGGGGCAGGGCTATGTCGCTGCATGGGTGAAGGATGGGCCTAAAAGGTCAGTTGATTCACATGACCTAATCTGGCACATGAAAGTTTGGTTGTCTTACTTCAAGGAAAGGAACCCACTGAAGGGGACCCTCAATTCAGAAGTCTCATTATGGTTGATCATAACAGAAGTTGGTCCTGGAATGGGGCTGGGAGGTTGTTTCTTCTCAGATTATTTAAATCAGCATAGCAGAATTTCTTTACAAAATCCTTTTATTCTAGTACTATTGTGCAAAGAACTGTACAGCACCGCCACCCTACAGCTCCTCCTGCTCAACAGCTGAGATGCATACTGCCTCAGCTTGACTCTGCCTACCTCTCATCTGGAATTCATAGAGACAATTTCCCCCGCTGGCTCTACCTGCCCAAGGACCACAGCTCATTGAGACATCCTGCCTCACCTGGACTCCGACTGCCCTTGCTCCAGAGATGACAGAGACATCTTGCCCCAGTTGGACTCTAGCTGACCCAAATCCAGCCATGACAGAGACATCCTGCCCCAGTTGGACTCTAGCTGTCTCTGATCCAGAGGTGGCAGAGACATCCTGCCCCAGTTGGACTCTAGCTGTCTCTGGTCCTGAGGTTGCAGAGACATCCTGCCCCGAGCTGGACTCTAGCTGCCCCTGATCTAGAAATGATAGATGCATCATGCCCCAGCTGGGCTCGGGCTGCCCCTGATTCAGAGATGATAAATACATTTTGCCCGATCTAGACTCCAGACCCTTGTTCAGAAATATCCTATCCCATGCATACTCTAGCTACCCCTACTACAGAGATGGCAGAGACATCCTGCCCTAGCTAGACTCTAGCTGCCCGTTGTGCAGAGCTCACAGAGTCATCCTGCCCCAGCTGGAGTCCTGCTGTCACTGGTCAAGAGATCATAGAGACTCCCTGCCTCAGCTGGGCTCTAGCTGACACCGGTCCAGAGATGATAGACTCCCTGCCTCAGCTGGGCTCTAGCTGACCATGGTCCAGAGATGATAGACTCCCTGCCTTAGCTGGACTCTAGATGACCCTGGTCCAGAGGTGACAGCGACTCCCTGCCTCAGCTGGGCTCTAGCTGACCCTGGTCCAGAGATGACAGAGACTCCCTGCCTCAGCTGGGCTCTAGATGACCCTGGCCCAGAGATGACAGACTCCCTGCCTCAGCCGGGCTCTAGCTAACCCTGGTCCAGAGATGACAGAGACTCCCTGCCTCAGCTGGGCTCTAGATGACCCTGGCCCAGAGATGACAGACTCCCTGCCTCAGCCGGGCTCTAGCTGACCCTGGCCCAGAGATGACAGACTCCCTGCCTCAGCCGGGCTCTAGCTGACACCGGTCCAGAGATGATAGACTCCCTGCCTCAGCTGCGCTCTAGCTGACCATGGTCCAGAGATGACTGAGACTCCGTGCCTCAGCTGGGCTCTAGCTGACCATGGTCCAGAGATGACAGAGACTCCCTGCCTCAGCTGGGCTCTAGCTGACCATGGTCCAGAGATGACAGAGACTCCCTGCCTCAGCCGGGCTCTAGCTGACCCTGGTCCAGAGATGACAGACCCCCTGCCTCAGCTGGACTCTAGCTGACCCTGGCCCAGAGATGACAGACCCCCTGCCTCAGCTGGGCTCTAGCTGACCATGGTCCAGAGATGACAGAGACTCCCTGCCTCAGCTGGGCTCTAGATGACCCTGGCCCAGAGATAACAGCGACTCCCTGCCTCCGCTGGGCTCTAACTGACACTGGTCCAGAAATTATAGATCCATCCTGCCCCAGTTGAACTCTAGCTGACCCTGGTCCAGAGATGACAGAGATTCCCTGCCCCAGCTGGACTCTAGGTGACCCTGGTCCATAGATGGCAGAGACATCCTGCCCCAGCTAGACAGTAGCTGCCCATTAACCAGAGCTCACCGAGTTATCCTGCCCCAGCTGTAGTCAAGCTGTCCCTGGTCCAGAGATGATACAGACATTCTGCCCCAATTGTACTCTAGCTGCCCCTGGTCCAGAGATCATAGTCAAATCCTGCCTCAGCTGGAGTCTAGCTACACCTGGCCCAGAGCTCAAAGAGACACCCTCCCGAGCTGGAGTCTAGCTGCTTCTGGTCCTGAAATGGTACAGGCATCCTGTCCCAGCTGGACTCCAGCTCCAGGGATGATAGAGTTATCTGCCCAAGCCTGGCTTCAACAGCCCCTGCACCACAATAACCCTGTCCCCCTGCTCCAAAGTGTTTCATCCTAGGGAAGAGATTCCAGTGTGTCCCATGCCAAATGTATGCATTCCATCAACTTTTGCTTTTCTTTTTTCAGAGAGCGGTTTAATACCAGTATTTACTTTTGATTTTCAGTTAAGTCAGAACCATACGTTCAGGAATGCAAAGAAAAACGAGCATTTGCAAAGCCAACAGGTCTGGCAGTCTTTTGGCTTTGCCACTGATTATTTGCTATGACATTTTTTGTTTAACTTTATTGGGGGGTGGGGGTGCGCTGTCGCGCCCTCAACAATATAAAAAAAATACTATAGTTTAAAGCAAAATTATTATTATTGTATCTTAATAAAGCACAAGTTATCATAGTGGACCCCTAGTGATGGAGTGGGCAGCAGAAAAATGTGAATGACACAATAATAGACCAATGAATGAAGAGAGGTGGCCCAAAGAACCTAAAGGTAAGACTATTACATACATCATTTTTAGTAAGAATAGAAGGCCTTGGCTAATGCCAGACCTAAAAAGACAGGACTGGATGAGGTTCTCACAAATGATATGGGACGCCATGTCTATTGTGGCTGCCAACTTTGAGCCAACTTCTCAATTTTAGACAGAATTTTTCCATCGGCAGGCGGCGCTCTGCGATCCATATATCAACAGCCCCTCCAATAAAACCAAGTGGCACTTAACACCTCACAAAATGCCTCGTCTTGGCACACGATGTTATTCACCATGGCTTCTGCAAAAGGTAGCCTCGGAGAAGTGTCAATCGCGATTCTACGCTTCAAGTTAAAAAAAAAAAACATGTAGAAAGCCCTCACTAACCCTCCTGCCAGAAACCGTCATTCCATGCCATTATTTAAACACATGCCGGTAATAAAATCCTTACCCTTCTCGTTCTCTTTTCTAAGAGTTTCGAAATAAAACGGGGACAAAATGTTACTAAGTAAATATAATTTACGGCCTTTAACTTTCCCTGAGCTACTACTGCGAGTTGCCGTGGCAACGAGGCCCTGCGCCCTCCGAGAGGCGACAGTAATAACCGGGTGTCAAATGTCGCACAATAGGCGCAAAGAAGGGACAGAAATGCCCCGCTGAGCAGGCAGTACCTTAAGGAGGGGGCACCCTGAAGAGGCCCCCCACTCCAGGACACCCCTCTTACAGAGTGCCGGCGGGGGGGCGCGCGCGCAGCACACATCTCTACAAAGAGAGCAGAAGGCGACGGACTCTCTCATAAGTAGAGTTCAAGAATGGAAGTCATTTGGGGTCTTGCACCGCCTAACTTTTCTTTGGGAACACCTTAATTTTTAAAGACATCTTGCAGCAAAAGCGTAAAGGCAGGATCAAGAATCTTCAAAATTCAAAAAGGGAATGTAATTAATATGCAGCACCGTTTTACCTTAGTACATCAGATTATATCAGTGCAGTGAGAAGTATTTTTTAAAAGTGATTGTTTTCAATCATAAATTGAGAAACATGTGCTGTAACAGTGGCGGCTCCTCTGCAATGGCAGAGGAGCGTCGACCCACTGCCTGACTCAGAGCCTGCAAATGTAAAATAAAACGATGTTCTTGCATCACTTTATTTTACGTTTGCCGGCTCTTAGCCACTGGTGTTGGGAGGGGCGGGGCCGAGGCATGGGAGGTGGGAGGAGTGCTAGGGCACTCCACTCCCTAAGTGCTCATGCGTGTTTGGCCGGCCGTCCCGGGCTGACCAAAACACACATGCACACTTAGGTTTTCTCCAGCCCAGCTGCATGGAGCAGCCGGGCTGGAGAAACCCCACAGACTACCTGGTCTGAGCAGGGCATCTTTCCTGCCCGCTCAGACCAATCTCCCCGCTGCTCTGCAGTGCGGGGATTGGACAGGGAATCTGTCCCAGGGGCTGCTGGGACTCAGGAAGATAGGAGAGGCGGCAAAAGTTACGTTGAGAAAAAAAATTGTAATTCCTCCTCCCCGCGCTATGCCTTCCGCGTGACTGCACCGGCCCCACTACCCTTCGTTTATGGCTGGCACCGCTGGTATGTAACGCCATTGTATCCTGTGGTACGGCCGGTGTCCGGGCACAGTGGCATGGCGGGGGTGACCAGACTCCCCTGCGGCCAATCCTGACGCTGCTCTGATGCTGCTGGCAGCATGAGAGCAGCGTCAGCATTGACATGAGCGCCCTCAATTTGCGCCTATGCCTGCTGCCTCCAACACCGCAACGCAGCTCGGGTTGGAGACAGCTTCAGTGCGCATGACAGTTTGGCCGTCCTGAGACAGCCGACCAAACCCACATGTTCACTGGACACTGTGCAACCACTCCCCTCAGTGTCTGTCATTCCCCTGAACCCGCCCCCAAAGACTCGGTCGGGAAACAAAATAAAACAAAAATAAACCTGGGTTTATTATCGTTTTATTTTTCATTTTTTTGAGGCTGCTGGCAGGGAAGGCGACGCTCCTCCACCATAGCAGAGAAGCGGCTGCTAGTATTGAGTGGTGCTGGAACAATATGGCCACTCGTGACACTACACAAATATTAAAAGAGTTAGCAAATGCCAGAGTCACTGAGCAGGTGGGTCAGGCTTTCCAGAGGGGCTTGGGGGAAAATGCATGAATTAAGTGGGAGGCAAATGTCAGGATAATAAATCATTTTTCAAATACACTGATTAAAACATTACATGGTATAAAGTTAGTTGTGAAGGGAAGCACATAATTGCGTCCACTATAGTCACATTTTCAGGAACCATAAAGTAACAGTGTCCTGCATCTTCAAAAATATGAATTATGCCCTTCAGACATATTCTGTGACATGTTGACACCGTAGATACAGTCACAAAGACCAGGAACACAGCCCCATTCCATGTCTGCACACATCTGGTTAACAGGCCACAATACTGCACACATCTGCACACATCTGGTTAACAGACATCTGCACACATCTGGTTAACAAGCCTCAATACTTTAAAGAATTGGCTTCTTAATAATCCATTCTTAGTTAACTGAGAAATGATGTGTAGTACTAACATTATTTAGTGCGATTGTGTGTCTTTGTAAGAATTCCATCCAAAGAATAGTTATCTTGTTTTTATTTCTATGTTAATCCTGTTTTGCGTAGTGTTACAGGTTGAAATATGACTGAAATGTTCTGTGGGTCGTCAAAAAGAACTAATTGAAAAGGTTCCTGGCGAAGCACTGTGGCGAAATGCATTGAACTTTTGAATCCGGAATTGGTATTGTTTGCTATGCATCCTAGCGCCTGAGCTGAACTGACCCAATATGCTCTCAAAGATTCTGGGTGATATTACCTTGTGCTTTAATCTCCCTTTTCACTCTGCAAGACAAAAAAGAAATCAGCTGGCGGTCAGGAGGTCTTGAGAGGACGGATGCTGGCCAGGCGAGTCCACTGCCTATCCACAGTAGCACCCTTTGGTCAGGGTGCCACCTGACAGGTATGGTATTTTAGTGACAAAGTATGTATTTTTATGTCAAGACCAGTTTTAAAAATACTGGAAAATCTGGTCTTTTTTTCCTCTTTGAAATCAAAACTTTAACTATCAAATACAAGAATAGGTCAGGTGAAAAATATTTTCAAACTGTCTAAACAAACCCAAAATTATTGTTAAAGCAAACACAGGCACACTTGAGTAGAAAAGTGCAGAGGATTTTACACAAAACTGTAATCCAAGCCCAGCAGACACAAAGTAAGGATGCATATGGTATATTTGTATTTGTGAAGGAAATAAAAATAATCACATGAAAGAATACAGTTATAGACTGCACTACTTTTCACGTGTACAACACGTTGAACAAGTGGCAGAGAAGGAAGTATCTGGTAGCACAGTGGGCGGGGCCCAAAATACAAAACAAGCATTGGAAAAGTCAAAAGTTCTCGGCATTGGCTTTGTTAATGTTTTTTAGCTACATTGTATAGCTAAATACTATACTGCTGTGCCACATGGTTGAAAGCTAAAAAAAAAAAAGCAGAATTATGCAGCCACCACTGGCCACGTTATAACCTTTTTTCTATTGCTAGGTGGAGGGAGGCTTGGGCATGCGGCAATACGGAGAGAGGAGAGAGCCAACACAGACAATGGAGGGAGGTCAGTCGGGTGGGGAGGGAAGTGCTGTTGTGGGTGGGAGGTATTCCAGACAATAGAGCGTGGGCATTTTGGGTGGTAGAGGCAACAGGACCATGAAAGTGGGGAGCTCTATGACGCGGTCATGGGTGTCTGCGTCATTGCGCTTTTTTTGTTATAAACAGGTGGGGGAAGCAGCCTGGAAAACAGAGGGAAGATAGATGGATGGGTGGTAGGGAGGGGCCAAAGGGACAATTGAAAGATGGGGGGAGCGGGTCATAGCGTTTTTTTGCTATGGTGGGTGGGAGCAGGGCAACATGGACATCAACTGAGGGGGTGGGAGCATGACAACAGGAGGTATGGAGGGGACAAGCAATCACAGACAACAGGAGGGATGGTAGGGGCAAGCCAACATGGACGACGACAATGGGAGGAAGGGGGTGCATGAGGGCAAGCCAATACAGACATGGAGAAACATAGAGGGCTGATAATTACACAACAGAAAAAGGTGAAACAGATACACTCTGATGGAGCGATTAAACACAAAGACAAAAAGAGCGCCTAAAAAAAGGAGCAGTGGTAGTACACAAGCAATGTGCCCATGCTCTAGGGGTGCGACAAACACACGAAGAGGATGGAAGCCTACAGCAGTTGACCAATAAGAAGCAAGCACAAATTGTGGCACTGACGCCAACCAATGGCAAGCAATGTGCGGGCTCTAAACCTACTGCTGTCTAGGTAAGATCTAAAAAATTGTCAAACCAATTAAAAGATAACCATTTATAAAACAAAAAATGATAAAATTTAACCAAAAACGTAAATGAGAGGAGATCTGGAGCTGATGTGAACTATTTTAAGGTGAATGCATGCATGGGCACTGGAAGTATGCAATAAATCACAGTGAAGGGAACCAATAGCTGAAGTGGACTGACCCATTGCTCCATGCTGTATACTGTGGTGGCCAGAAGCAACATATGCAATACACCTTAACAGACCAATGGATTAAGACCACAGTCTCAAAGCCCCTCTATGTATTTGTATATATGCGCATACATTTTTAGAAAGCAAGAGTCTGCCATGAGACGCTAGGTCTAAAAGCAGGCTCCTCCATTACATCTCATAATGCCCCAGCCCATTCACACTGCCTTAGTGGAACCGGCATGTGCTTCAGTGTAGGTCAATCAATATGTGCCATAAAGTCAATGACAACACCTAGCCGACATATATATGTTGGGCAGGTGTTGCCATTGACTTGATGGCACTTATTGACAGAGCATCCTGGACGCGGTATGTTTTATACTGTGTCCAGGACGCTCTGTCTTCTATTTGGCTCTTCAGACTTCTCAGTGGTGTGTATTTACCACTAGCTTAAATGTGGCCTGAGCGTGAGTAGGATAAACCTGAAAGAACAGACATGTTGCTCTACTTTTAAAAGTGTGAGCAAGTTACATGACCATTTAGCTACAGCAAAAAGGTGTCTCTGGACAGACTTAGAATCCACAGGATAGCACACTGACGTACAGGCCACGTGGGAGAGACATCACACCACAGAAGACGCTTTATAAACAGAGTTCCCATTGCTTTAGCTCTGATTTTTACATATAAATACAGTCAGAAAACAATCTCTTTCAGTGTCTTATTGCAAATGGAAAACTATAGAAGTCAGGTCTGTTATTTGACTGTCTCTCCATTTTTCAACTGTGACTGCCAGGCCTAGAAAGTTGAACAAGCATTGGCAAAAAAACAATATGTCTCCCCTTGGGACCTATTGCCTTTGCTAATGGTTTTTAGGCATACTGTTCTGCATTCCCGACGCTGAACAGCATGGAGAGAGAAAACAAACACAAAAAGGCACTATGTGGGTGAGTGCACCACACTCTTTATTTACCAAGTTGGATTGGTAAATTTAAAAAAAGTAGCACAAAACTGTTTTGTTTTTGTTTTTAGGTCTCGTCTGACCCAGCGCATGCGCTGACCTGGCGAGACTTATTGTGAGGGCTCCAAAAAGTGCTACCAGGCCAGCCTAGAGCTACAGTGCATGTGCGCGGGTGCGCGCGCCGCGCTTGACCGGGATTACTTTCACTTTCGCAGCCGCAGGGCCGCTTTGATGTTTGATCGCCATCGCGATCACTTTCGCGGCCGCACGGCCACTTGTTCTTTTTTTCTAACAGGGATGCCATCCCATAGCTAGCCAAATGTTCACAGTTTGAAACTTTTAAAAAATTACCGCCTGTTGCACATTTAATAACAATATAATAGCTTGCAAAGGCCAGACCAATTGACTTTGCCAGTGCTTTGTTTGGTTTTATTCCTTTATCTTTACGTCAGGCCTTTACTGTTTCTCCTCGTTCATGTAACCAAATAAATTCATTAGTAAGCAGACTAATACTGGATTATTTAGCAGACTAATACTGGGCAGTGAAAGTCTGTCCTCACATTCAAGGTTGTAGCGATATCTCATCCAGGCTGGTGAATGATGGAGTTATCTATCACAAGACCCTTTCATATGACTTGATATTAAGTTAACTTGATTTGAAATTGCCTCGCATGTAACGTTTTGAACCCCAGGTATATTGAGACACATGTACATATTTCACACATAATTACTCTAGATTACCTGTGGCTATCTGCTTTGCACAGCACTCTTTAAAGTAGGATGGCACATGTATTTTTGTATTTGAATTCTGAAAAGGGTGTTGTTGAACGGTGTTTTCAACTTCAGTCTCTGCTAGTCAAAGTGATTTAACCCCATCCGCAGTTGAAGTAGCAGTCACCCCTGCCCGGAAGAAACTGTGGGTCTCAATAAACAGTACTTGAGCAAGATATCTTGAGGAAGAATAGCCCTCACGGCGCCAGAATAGGCACCAACATCGACATTCTTAGGGTCCGCCCGCCTCTAAATCAGGTGGTTGCGACAGAACACACAGTCACAACATTCAAGGAGGATTGGCAGGCTCGGCCCGGCCAGTGTCCGGCTCACCCGCTCCATCAGCTCGCGGCCCCGCTCCTCTAACGATAGCATCTTTCTTCTCACCCCTTCGTTCTCTTGCACCGCAGAGCACACCTGCTGCTCCAAGTCCAGTTTGTGGTGTGATTCCCGCACCACGTACAGAGAGGCCAGTAACAGAAGACATTCTGAGCAAAGCCTGCATTGTAAATGACACTAACTGCTGAAACGCTTGATACAACGGAGTATAAATGCCTATGTGCTTTTTTGGCAATCCAAACCCTGCTTTGCTGCTACGGTCATTTCTGCGGCCCCAGCACACGGTCTCCTGATGTAATTCATGCTGCCCGAAGGAGCCCAGCTTCCGCCATCCAGTAAGAGTACAATCAGCAGCACCGGGCCCAGACCCTCCCGCTATCATGGAGACTTGGGGCAGATACTGACTCGTCCTCGCGAGAACTCTCTGTTTCTTTATTATTTACAAAGAGCTGATCGTGGAAGGTACAACCTTCAAGGGACTTCAACAGCCGATATATTCACCAGGGCCCAACCACTGAAAGATGCAGAGAAAACACCCAACCCACATATTTACATCTAGACAAATGCATAACAAGGTACAGTTTACAATAAATACATTCCACTGAAAACAGACAGCATGAACTTCAACCACTAGAAAGTGCAAAACTTACACAGACCGATACTGCAGAACCTACAGACCAAGGCACATGTCTAAACAGGGATGACACGCTAGACAGAAACAGGGACTCCTGCTTCAACCTAATAGTCTTTTGTCATGGCTGGGAGTACATGTCAAGGTATGTGGACTGGGGGGTCTCCAAATAACCCTCGAGGTCACTCCCCCCTATTTCTGATAAAAGATCGCACTACGGATCTGTTTAAACTTTAGGGAGACCTGACTGGCAACAGATTACTGGTTACCGTGCATTACTGAAAGGGATAATAGAGCTGACGGCTTTATAGAATAATTGCGAAAAATATATTTGTCTTTCTGGTGACACATTTGTTGTACACAAGGTTGCAAGCGTGGTATTAAAAAGTTTGAAGACCATTGCCCTAGACACTGAGGACTACTAGATCAGTATTCAGAAAGTCCCCTTTCTTCCTCACTTTTTTCTTAACTTCCCTCACTATATTTGTTATGGTATATTTTGTGTGGAAGCTATGCAGCGTTTGAATGAACATCCTGACAGTGTTTTGGAATGTGGGAGGCAAAGTATGTCCGGGTCGAGTTTAGGAGTCCAGCAGGGGTCAATTGCAGGGGTAAGAGGAGGTGGGAGCGCTAGACTCCCTGCTTCAAGTTGAAAGTGAATCTGTGTGTCTTTGTATGGATCTTACAGAAAAAACTACTGGTAACTATAAATATTTAGAAACATGTTAAAATGAACATGTATTTATTTATGGACATTGAACTTCACAGTTGTTCCCGTGATTTGGAATTCTTGTTACTGCAAAAAGCATCAGGTGAAAGCATTTTGTATAACATTCTGAGCTTCTATTCACTAAAAAGTAGGAACTCGTATGGCATGGGACGCCTGGGAGCTGTGTGAACACATTGTTAGAGGTGGCTTGCATTAATTTCCCCAAGTTTGCGGATTCCTCGTACCGCTTCCAGACTCACATCTGCAGACACAGAAAATTGTTATTCTTTAGGGTATAGACTACCACAAGCCGTCTGTTGGTCTGACCACTTCACCAATCCAGGAATACTCTTATTTTACTGGACATCAAACCAAGCCAAGACTATGCAAAGAGCCCAAGATGTTTTGGAACATCGGTTGTTTAGGCCTTGCTGATTGGCTGATGTCTCCCAGTAACAATGGATAACTTTTGCTATGCCTTCCTGGACAGGCATTTAGCTCTGGAAATATGAAAGAGCCATGGGGAACTGGAGGCAAACTGGGGATAATGTACATCCAGATCGAGTCGGGTGATACTGTACTAGCGCCTCTAAGGCTTGCTATCGTTCCATCTTTCAGATCACAGACACAATGATGAGTGGCATTGAATTGTGCCGTTCACATCCACATTTTTACTAGGAACCGTGCCAAGGCTGAAAAGAGTTGAGGAACTTGAAGAAACAAGTGCTCTGCTTTTGAGCTCTCTCTACGATATTAAACCTTCTAAGCTTGTATCACTCACAAAACTTAAATGCCACAGGATTCAACTTGAAAAATTAAACAAAAATATATAGTACTATTTACATTACTGTTCTTCCAATTAAGTAAATGAGCATTTTTGGGTTTGGGTATGCATTCATAATAATTTTAGGAGTATTGTAGTGGTACCCTAATTTCTCTCCTGGTTCTGTACCATTCACTATGCAGCTGATCGTTCTGCTTAGCTACGGCACCTCAGTACAGCGTCACTTAGTCCGTTTTTAGGTTGAGTCTGGGCAGCGCATGCCCTGCTCTGCGGGGCATGCTGTATTTGAGTATGGAGTTGAAGCGCCGCTCACGCTCCGCCCATATTTTTCATTGGCCATTGAAAATGCTGGCTTCTGATTCGTTAATAGGCTTGTTAGTCCCTCCTTAGTACAGCCTTGTCTTCATTTGTAACCTCTCACGAGGACTATCCCTTTTACTTTTGTTACACGGTATGTCTTATTTAGTCTGTAAGCACTTTTCTTTAATGAGTTTTGCTTACTGCAGGCAGGACATGCTTTCCTGCAACATTCAGCACACCATGTGAGCTTTCATTATCCATTCATGTGTTAATTGTCAAAACATATAAATAAAAGCTATTGTCATTTACAATGCCAATAGCTTAAACTCTCGTAAATGCGAGACCTATTGCATTGCAAATGCTTGTTTGAAGAGCGGGTAGGGCGAGCAACACAGGGGGTGTGTGTGGAGAAAGCACCACAAAGCATGTGGGTAGGGGAAATATCACAAAGGAGGCGGTGGGGCAAACAACACAGATGGCGTTAGTTGGGGGAACCAATGAAGAGGGTGGGGACAGAAGAAACATGGAGGGTGGGGGAGAAGCAATGCAGTAGAGACAGCAATGTGGAGTGGGCAGGGACAAGCAGACAGGTAAGAAAGGAATGAGGGGAGAGAAGTGTGAGGGCGAGAGCAACAGGGAGCACGACCAGGGGACAGAAGTTTATGAGGGAGACAGCTAAAAAACATGTGCATAACCAAAAAGAAAAAAATAGTGCTTAAAAACCAAGGAGTGGAAGGACACAAGTAATGCGTCCATGCTCAAGGGGAGGGACAAACACAAGGAGAAGAAGTAAAGCCCAAACAAGCTAACAAATTAAATGCAAGCAAAAGAGGGTGACAATAAAGCCAAACAATGAGAAGCAATGGGGCACTCTCACCCCAATGTCATCTGACAATAGGTATTTTCACCAACAGACAGCTTACGTTATAGGGTAGGCAATACCTACAAAGAAGCAATTTCTTAGTGCAACTCAACAAGTGCATATGTGCACATGTGATGGTACTACATTGCTAATGGTTTAATTGTGATTCTATTCCTTTATTGTGTATTACTACTTAGACCACTGGCATCCGTACACAAAGCAAACATCAGTGTCATTTATCAGTTAAATAAATTTAGACATACACTGGTGACAACTTTCCTCATCCCTCAAAAAGTAATTCTGGATAAATGCCAATAAGATAAGAAAAAAGTAGGTATGGATAAATACACAAAGTCATGTTGAAAAATAAATACCATACTAAAACCAGCTAACATTCCCATGTTCCTAGGGCAGAGTGTGTCTCTACTGACTCTTCTCCAAAGCGCTATCACCTTTCTACCGTCTTACCACAATAAATGCGTCCGTCAGCTTATTATACACCACTGCTGGCTGATTACTGATAAAACTACCAATTCCACTATCATATTTTAAACAAATGTTTACATTTCTCCAGCCTCAAACAAGGATGTATACATTGCAACAATCTAGAATAAATTACAGATACTTTTTATTATACATGCATAATCTCATATACATCCTGACTATTAGGCTACACGTAGCTCTTGTCATTTTCTGTTTTCCCTACACCTTCACCGACCATGTAGCTTGCTCTCGGGGATAGGTGGATCGAGCAGAAATGTTTTAAAGGAACTATAAAACCTGATGAGGGCTGTCTGTGCTGTACTAGCAACATTTACCACATAACTTACTTAGATAAGCTATACATTGTGAACTGTGTCTAGGGAAAGGTAGGCAAGATGATTTATTTTTGCAGACATAAGTGAAAATGGGAACTCACGATTTAGAAAGCCACTATCGCGTTGCACACGTAAAACACCTATACCTCAGGAGAAATACTGCTTGACGTCCGACATGCCTGTTGGCCAAGTTTTACAGTTAGGAAACCTTTTATGGGAATTTCAGGGCTCTATGGCAATTCCTGAGACATTCCCGCATCTCCTGCTTGTAGGATACATTGCGACAAATAGGTAGAAAACGAGGTCAATTAGAATCAGGAATGTTTCCACGGAATGCCATACTGTGACCACTTCACTGAATCAACGGGAGGACCACGAACGCCTCCTTTGGACAAGAGTTTCCCGAAGACCTCTTTGGAAATGAGCCGCGTATAAGATATGATGAGTTAGATCTAGAATTGGAGACCAGTTTTCTATGATGCCTGCTGGACTTCTAGAGCCTGTCTGCTGAAATCTTCCCAAGCCTGGGAATGAGGGTCCATCTAGATGGAATGTGGAACTTCTGATTGTGGGATCTACAAAGTTCATGAAAGTCTCCTTGTTTGCTAGGGAATCCGTCTCTGCAGGGAGTGGGAGCATTTGCCTGGACCGCACCCTTCCTAAGCTGCGTGTGCAGCCTCGCTGGCTCAGAATACGGGTACCCTTACAGGGGCGTTTCGCCAGATGAAAGTACTGCAGGGCCCGCATAGGTGTTGCCTGGTGGTGACCACCAGATTATGGCCGAATGCATTTTGGATTCTGAAACTAACTCCACACTGTGCTGCAATGAAGGGGTGCCAGCATCAAACAATTGTGAAACAATTAGTGGAAAACATTCCTGAGCAGTTTAGCCCTGGCTGACCGGTCGGAGGATGTTGCTTTGCACCCGTCCATGGAGGAGAACGATCTGGAGTGTGTCCCAAGGTAACTCTCCTTCCTGGGTCTGAAACTGACTGTGGGCTGAAGTAGACCCGGCCTTGCCCGTAGGACTGAGGTGTGTAACCGGTTGAGACATTCTGGAAGTCTCAGACCTTTGAAGACGGTTTGGGACAATTATGTTTCTGTTTTTTACTGGTTTGACTGTGTAGTAAATTTTAAACCAACAAAAAAATATTTTATTGCTTTTGATGCATATACATTTTTGATCAAATGGCTAAGTACATTTTTAATCGAATTGCTCCACTTTTAACCCCTAACCATATAGTGGTTTGTAGCAAATA
The DNA here is from genome assembly GCF_964204655.1 of Triturus cristatus. Taxonomy (NCBI): domain Eukaryota; kingdom Metazoa; phylum Chordata; class Amphibia; order Caudata; family Salamandridae; genus Triturus; species Triturus cristatus. Next base: position 263,645,444 of record NC_140585.1, read on the forward strand.
CAGAATCCCTACTTCACCTCATTCTGACAGTGTGCATAGACTTGTTGCCGTTCAGAGCACACCTCGTCACATTCCAGCCATATGCTCCTGCTGACAAACATATTCCATTCAATATGCTCACTCCCATGCATCAACATATTTATGGTTAATGTCCACTCCATCTAAAATTGTGATCTGCTCCTGCACGGTTGGAACACACGCCAGTTGCTTAAAACGCCAGAGCTCCCAGCGTTCCACCCTTGACCAGAGGCATTTATAAGGCTTTTGAGATGGCGGGCAATCTGAGAATGCAAATCTATAGAAAGAACCATTTTCTCATGTGAGATTATGCTATATCAATCCGGTACTCTTATAAGCACTACAATGAGTGAACAGTCTATCCGCTGATAGGCTACTGATAGGCTACAGCTTCAGCAGTGACAGCTAATCAGCTGAGACGTTAGAAGCAGAAAGTGATGGCTGGACCCACATATTGAGAAATATCCAGAGATTTAGGCTGCGCTTGAAGGAAGCCGTAACCTTATGATCATAGCAATCTTGAGAGCAAATACAGAGGAAATAATGCAAACACCAAGAGGAGATTATGCAAATGTTGAAGCGAATGTCTTCTGTTGTAGTGCTCATTAAAGACTTCAGTCTTCAACTCTTTACTAAATGGGAGTTGCATTGGGCAGTCCTTATAAATACAGGGGTGTTGTTTGTGATCATGGGTGCCTAGAGGGAAATGGACTGCTGCCTTCTTTTGTCCTTCTAAGTCTTCAGTCTGATGGTGGATTGGCTCCGGGTGTGCCTTGAGTCAGCGGAGATGGTGAGCTTGTCTGTCACTTTGAGCTACAGCCATGAGAGGGAAGCTCAGGATTGCTCTTTGAAAGTTGCTTTTTAGGTCTTGCATGAAGATAGCTTTAATCTGTCTATTGTTGAAGACCTATTGTGGACAATATCAATACCTACAGGGGGGTTTGGGTTAGCTCATAGGATCTTAACCTTTGGTCTGGGGACCCATGGGGGTCTGCGAAGTCTACTCAGGGGGTCCGCGCCTGCTTAGAAAATTAAGGAATATCAACTGATAAATAAAGTTGATATAAAGAAGAAATGTATATTGAAAATGTTAAAAACATTCTGTAAATGTGAAGAAATTTGAAATTGTAGGCTAAAAATGAAGTTAGTGTCCTCAGATTGATTCGTGGGAGCAGTGCAAGTGTATCAAACAGAATACAGAATGGACGATGAATAGTCCATGTCTATTGTTTTGCGGATCAAACCATCGAAAATGCTTAGGCAGAGGTGCTCTGCTTCCAGAGATGACTCAGTGGGAGTCCCCAAATTCCAATAATGATTCAGTGGGGTCCCCGGGTTCCAGTAAAAATTAAGTAGGAGTCCACAGAAGTCAAAAGGTTATGAACCACTGGGTTAGCCCCATTGCTTAATCAACTATCTACCAGTCGGTCTGTGAGCCTTCAAAGCCCTGCCTCCATCGGAGTGATCACTGAAGGGGTGGCTGTTACTGATTCCCTGTATGTCAGTCAAAATCAGAATATGGATAAGCTATTGGGGGCTCACCCTCAGGTAACATTCAAAATCAAACAAAAATATATTCAAATGTTCAATGCTGACGCCAGCTATGTGTGCATGCACTACCGCTGACCGCTGTCCACGCTTACCACTCATCCGACAGTGCACAAGCGCGAGGCTCTCTGCTCAGCATCACATGTCTCTTTCTGTGGCCAGTCCTGTGAAAGAAATCCATGCCTCCTGCGCCTTCTCAAGGAGCCAAGCACCTCCTTCCACCACTCTGGCCGCCATCCATAGCCAACCCGGAAGCAGGAAATGGAAAGAGCGTCAGGGGGCATTGCCTCTCACCCTGGAATGACCCTGCCTGCAGCAGGTGATGGCTGATTCCCGCCGCTCTAAGCTGCCTTCCTAATGCGCCCGGGTGGGTCTAGCATGGAGGACGGAGTAACAGGAAGATCTGTTAAGAGAGCCAGCAGCAGGGCCTCGACTGCATGCCCGGCGTGCCCTTGGCAGCGTGCCCTTGGCAGGTGGGTATGCAGTCAGGGGGCCATGCCAGCTCTCCACGGGCAGGCAGGCGTGCGCTCTGAGGGTGGGTGCGCCTGGGGTAGCAGCGGGCTCAGCATTCTCGGCCACCATGATTGTCTGCGGCTCCTGCTGGGAGCCTGAGCTGCGAGACATGACTAAGACAGGGCAGTGTGCGCGTGACATGTCACTGAGACCAGGGAGCACCGCGTGCTGGGCACGGAGAGAAAGGAGCAGCTTTATTTTACAGTGAGAACTTGTAAGTACAGAAAGAAACCCTCTCTGCCTCACAGCATTTGGGTGCGGACCAGTTATTCTTTCTGTGTCTGCTCTACAACGCTAACCCCCACGCTGGACTCTGCAGTGGCGTTAGCCTTTCTGTGGAAAGATCAAGGCTGTGACAGGAATGACGCGGACACCAGGACAGAGAGGTGCAGCAGGTCAAACCTGCAGGGCTCACCACCCCAACAAAGCCAGCGAGGGCACAATCCTGAGCGTGAAGCTGTTGGACAGCCCCCAACAAAGTTAGGTTACACCACACCACAACCAAGGGCTAGGCACACCAACAGGTGCCGCAAAGGAAATGTCTCAAAGAACACCCTCGACTCCACGTACTTGCATGGTTGGCATCCGCGGGAGGCGTACGTCATCATAACCCACAATTAGAACATAAGAATCAGAGGGACAAGAACATACAAGCACTCATGAGGAGCGAGCAGGACACACTCCATTAACAGGGACAAGACTCTGAGGATCAGACAGACCGGGGTTTAGGCTGAGAGTGGTGAGTCTCAACACTCCATGGCCGTACTCTGCATTGCGGGGCATCCCATCACTAGGTTTTAAACTTCAAACAGCAACAACATGTTGCAATTGTATTTACTTAGTGCGTACTACCTCTAAAGAGGCGTTGAAGCACTTTACACCCTGCAGCACGCTGCTCCAGAACCCAAGGCTAGTGGTTAATCCAGTGGTTATTCTTCTGCTCTTAAGAAAAGTACCCCAGGCACTTACTCCAGTTCCTTCGTTGTGAATTCAATTACTGAGTTGGGTGTTATCATTAGCTGGGGCAGTACGCGAGTGCTTGCAGATGGGTGGTGGCATTAATACATTAGATAGAGGAGATTAGGAATTGTTAGGCTGCAAGTATGACTTTCAAAGAAGGAGATTTTTTTTTAATTATAGCACCAAATTAGGGCAATTTGCAGAAATACAATAATAATATACATGCAACTCAAACTAGGCTGTGTTCCAAGAAAGGGGGGTAAGTAGAGGATGGAAAGCAAGAAAAGGGTCATTCTAAAAAATAAAAAAGAGGGGGGGGGGGGGAGTATGTCATGCAGGCTTTTGGGAACACAGAAGTATTTTGAGATAACATGCCATCTAAGGTGCAAATCTTTCAAAAGAAACAACATTTTTTGTTTGTGAAATCGTGCTGTATTAGATACTTTGATAAGCACTAGAGTAGGCGAACATTCTATCCGCTGCTAGGCTGCTGCTGGGTCACCGCTCATGCAATGACAGGTAATCAGCCCAGACGGTGGAAGCATAAAGTCATGGCTGAACCCAGTTATAACCTCATGATCATAGCAACATGAGGGCAAACACAGGGTAAATAATGTAAACACTAAAAGGAGATTCTGCAAATGTTGGAACGAATTTCTTCTGATGTAGTGCTCTGTAAAGAGTTGTGTCTCCAACCCTTTCCTAAATCGGAGGAATATTGCCTCATGGATATAGGAATGTTGTTCTGGACCCTAGGTTCATAACACTTCTTAGTTCCTGGATGTGCCGAGAGCCGCCTCGGTGCCTGCAGGTTCCTGCACCACATGGAATGCAGACACTATGCGGTGTCACAAAATGACACTAGGACAAATTCAGCATATTTCCCTGGGTCAGCCAGATCCAGCTCAAAAATAGCATCCGGAACCGGGATCCGGCACGGTCCCTATATATACCAGTACTGCTTATTCTTTACAGTTAGCCTCTCCATACCTCTTTTGACCCATTTAAAGTGTCGGCGTCTGACAATTCTGCTAAAAGCGGTTTGGGGTTTTCGCCACCCTGCCCACACCAGTGCAGTGGCGTAACGAAAGTTTAAGGACCCCCCCTGCAAAGTACACTGAGGGGCCCCCATTCCGGATTTTATCCGGAGCGCTCAGACCTGAGTACTGGGCAGAGGGGGCCCCTGCAGCTGGGGGCCCCCCCACACCGCGAGGGATGCGGGGGCCTGTGTTACGCCCCTGACCAGTGTCCTAGGCCAAATGTCTTCCCTGTACTCTGGAGATGTGGAAAGCAGCTCAGCTGGTCTGTACTTTAAATGACCTGAAGACCCTTTCTGTACATTGCCCTGCCCTATACCACTCAGCATGGATGACCAATAGCAAGCAGAAGAGGTCCAAATCTAAGCTAGTGAAACAGCAAGACTGACTAGGCCTCAGGGCTGTCTGCCAGTGCATGCGCGCGAGACCGCCATGTGACATTTCACAAACCAGGAAGGAGCCACATGCAACGCAGAGGCGGGGCTACAGACAGTCGCTGCCACATCCTGTTCCCCAGGGGGGACCGCCGCACTCCGACTACAAACCGAGCTCTTCATACCTGTCTAATTCAATTAGCAGCACTGAATAATTCATTAAAAAGGAGAGATCGTCTTTCTTGCTAGGTCTTGTCACGTGCGGATCAGAGATCAGGCGCGCGCTTTTGGGACAGGGCATTTAATGATCAGTTTAACCGTCCACTCAAAAAACCTCAAATGCATGTGGGACACTGCACATATATTTTGAAAATCCTTTGTCTATGCAAGTCAACGGAACTAATGCTTTTAGGCTCACGTAAGTGGACAGATTTGTCTATGGCAATGCACATTTTGTTTTAAAAAAAACTGCAACACCCCACATGACATTTGTTACTCAGCTTAAATATTGTGAGAGACTCTTGCAAAACAAATGACGCAGCTCTAAAACAGAAAAGGGAAGAGGTGTGAAGCTTTATGTGTAAACTGGAAGTGGACCACTGGTCACTGGCCTTAAAAATAAAACATCCTGACAGGCGCCGATGCTCTGACCTACCACCTTCGGGTTCTTGAGTTGTCCAACATTGGTCCAAGCTTTCGATCCATCCCGTATATTGAGGTTATCCACATGGGATAAATGTACACACTATAAACCTTTGCTGACTCTGTGGTTATCCCGGGCATGGATCCAGCTCTTGTCAACCATTAGTTGACCCTCTAGCTCTAATACCATAGAAAAGTGGCCAGTAGATGGAAAGGCCGACCATCCACTCTTCTCCATGTCTGTAGACTCTTTTGGACGCATGGCGACACAGCTTTTTAGGTCGAAGTTTCAACTGTGCAGCTGTCAAATAGACCTAATGCTATTAATATATACATATATATATATATATATATATATATGTATATATATATATATATATATATACACATATATATAAATATATATGTATATTGAGTGGGCTTTCGGTTTACCCATTTTAACCACTGGCTTTCTTCAATCAGCCTCTTCATGCATTGGCTTAAGGCTTCGTCAATAACTCCTTGGCTCAGGCCACTGGCTGTTTGGATGTATCCTTCCACCTCCACTGAGGTGCTTGTATTGAACTGCATTAGGAGCTACTTTACAACTACAATACTCACTGTCTGCCTCTCTTTTGTGTGTCTCATTCTAATGAGCTAAGGCTGTCTTTGCCAATGCTTGTTTGTAAAGCAGCAGGTCATCACACGGTGGTGGGAATGTGTGAGGTAAGGATGAACTTGGTGGTCGGTGAATAGTTACCGGAATGCGATTGTCTAGTATAGACTGGGATGGCATTTAAGCCCCATTTTTCTTCTGTCTTGTTCATTACACAGTATTGGAACTAGACACATTTTGGAGAAATTGATGCCTAATTTTGATTGCGGGCTTGGATTATCTCAGTTTGGAATATTGGTAAGCTTTCTTCGTATTTCAATGTTAGGAATTCCTTTTTGGAGCATGGTGAGCCTATAGTGAAATAATATTGAGTGGTTTGGCATGCTTTCAAACATATGGGCATATTGTTGAGATTACATTGACTCAGACAAATACTTGAGTGGAGGCAGCATGACACTCTATAGGGGACAGGAATGAGTCCATGTCAAAAAATTGAATATAGCAACTAGAACTTCCATGATCCAATGTAACAAATACAAAGCATTACAATCAAGAATATTAATTTGCACATGTAATAAATCTTTGTACAATGAGTGTTATGACAAATGAACTATTGAGAATGTGTACTATATGTATTTCTTGTTCGCTCTCTCGGGTATGCTTACTCTTGAATAATGCTTGTGTTTAATCAAGTGTTTTAACAGCTGAATGAGTCTAATTTCTGTCCATTAGGATTAAATTGTGAACATGAACTATTGTCTTAGAATTAACTTATCTTGTGTTAATAATGCAAACGATGGAAACTTGTTTCCTCTTGTGTATTTATGTATGTCAATTGTATTTTGTCAAGTTATTGTTCAAAGGTTTTGTCCTGTGTGTGTCTTTTGACAGCCCTGAAGAAGTCCCGTGAAAGCTGAGGCGAAACGCGTAGGCTGTGTCTTGGATGTATCGTCTTTCTTGTCTAGTAACATGAAGACGTATGAATAAAAAAGAAAAAAGAAAAACAAGGACGTGAACATTTTTCATTTCTAAAAGAGAACAAAATAGTTATGTTGTCTCATGTATGGGATTAGTGTCTTTCAAGAATGTAAGATACATGCTTGAGTTTGTATAAAACTATGAGGTCAGATATTTACGCTTCAGATTACAGTGCTCTTCTATCTTTGTAGTTGCATATGTTGTTAAACTCGGGTTTTTATGACGGTTGACCCGAAGAGTGAGCACTGTTTAGACTTTTTGGACAAATAGTGTGCAGGCAAATTTTAGGCCACAACGTCTTGTTAAAATTGTACCACACAGTGGTGTATACTGGGTGCCAAAATCCCTTACTAAGCAAGTAAAATGGGCCCCTTGGCCACTGACTGAGTAACAACTAACAGCTATACCTGGAAGTCAGTTGTTCCCTCTTCTGGTGCACCACTAATAGCTACGCCCTTGTTGACACACGAAGATGACCCATGATCCCACCTTCTGCACTAGTTTCATTGGCAAAGGTTCACAGGAGGGTGAGTTCATTTATGAACTGTACATTCTGTATGGTCAGACTTTACCAAATTGATCCCACCCTGGCCCCTAGGTAACGGTGGAGTGAGGTGTAGAAGGCAAGTCAGTCTAAGCACTTAACGTAAAATGGTGAACCACTGTCAAGAAGCAGTGTATAGAAGGGAGATTAGTATTAATCCTGTATCCACTCATGCTAACTGTGGTCACCTAGAGACTGGCTTTAACTCCAGAACCAAGCTGAGTCCATGTCATTGCCAGTGGGCGGCACCAATAGCCCTGGGTTGACAGGAAGACAGTTCCCTCCATTTGTGGCGACGTCAGACAGGTGGTCTTGCCGTACCTTGGGCTGGTTGGTTGCTGGTGAGACCATCACCCTAAATTGGCATATTGCTGGAACAGCTGTGTCTCACATCCTGATTGAAAATATTGGTTCTGGAGCCCTGCTCGTGATGCAGGTGCACATTTTAGGCAGTGTTCCTTCTGTGCTGTGCACCATTCTGCACAACCAATGAAAAAGGAGGAGCTGACTAAAGTATCTGACTGGTGCTTAAAGCTTTTATTGGCTGATTCACCACACCTGAGTGTGTACATTAAATTCCCGTGCCTGGAGATAGCGTCTTCCCCCAACGCAGATAGCAGGCTGGCGGTACCGAAAGACATGGCACTACAAATGTATTCTCATACCGTGGAGCATGTCATTGATTAAAGAGTCTGTCCTCACAGGAACTCGCGTCATCCCTGCCCTTCAGCGAGATGGCGGGAGCAGGCTTCTCTTCCAGGTCAACTAACCAAGATGGCCAATAGCTTGGTGTTTTCCCTGAGGTGCCGCCAATGAGAGTCAAAAAGAAACAAGCTATGCAGATCTCACTGGCTTCTATAAAGTAGACAGCACAGCTATCCCTCTGGCTCTTTACAAAGATATCACAGGCATTAGTTATATTTTAGGCTATACACATATTACATGACGAGTCCTTATAGAGGTGAGCTGACCTCACAAGTTTGCGACTTGCTGAGCAGAGTTACACTTCACGATGCTTGAATCTGTTCTTCTCACAGCTAAAAGAGTGGAACTTTCAGTAATACTGAAAGGATCAAAGATCTGTTTCATGGTCAGCAGCACTGTCTCTCCAGTTACAATCGCCCTGGAGGCTTATATCCTCAAGGGCGGGGTTGCTCTTCCTGCTACACATGGCATAGAGACTCACTTTAGGATAGCAATCCACACTATACCTCTGGTTACACCGATCGTAGATCCTTACCCTGCCTTTTAGACAGCAGAGCTACTGCTCAAGTTACAGAACAAAACTGCGATCTATTGAACAGCAGAGTTACCCCTCCTTAACCAGATCCCAGGAATTAATCTCTTTGACAGGAGGACAAGTGGTCATTTCTATCAGTAGACTGGGATGTCTCCAGCGGCCAGGGCGGGGTGCCTTAAGTGACCACCAGGCCGGATATCCTTCATGCCATGCAGTCATGCACACTGAACATGAGCTGCGCAGAAGCTTCAGTGAAAGGCCAGTGTTACGTGATGAAGGGTATGGACAACATGGTCCTCCATTCTGAGACTCCAAACCAGCCTTGCTGCAGCATTTGTATTACCTGCAGCCTTCTCATCTGGTATGGAGACAGGCTAGCATACCACAGGCAGCACTTTCCTGAGAGTCCTATTCATTTGAGGCTTCAAAGCCAATCTCTGATCGATGAAGAGCCTTGAGTTTTGTGTCCTCTATGCAAGCGGCAGGGGAGGTAGGGCAACAACATTTTTACCATAAAGTACAAGAACTTCTGTCTTACCTGCAACAAGTCTAACTCACTAACCATGATCCAAATGGAAATCACAATTAGACAGTTTTGAAAGCACTCCTAACTGTTTCGACCTAGTCCTAAACTCAGATGATTCATTATTATCCCCACATCCATAGATTTCTAAACAACAGCATTGCGTTAATGGGGCACTATGTCTAGCATAAACGTGGAGGGGAGCTCACAGATCTTTGTGGATATCTTTAGTGTAGGATCTCTAGTTCCCCAAACTGACACCGCGTCTCCTATCTTGCAATGACCAATACAACTGGTCCAGGACACCTGTGGAGTGTGGTGGGAGAGAGTGTTGAAGATGCAAGAAGATCCAATAATCTCGGCTAAACTGACTAACCGTTCACATGAAGATCATTGAACGAGGCCGATAACACTGACTCAGTTCCATGCTGTGGTCTAAATCGAGACTGTGCCAGGTAAGTAGATTATTATATTACAAACAGTCTGAAAACTGTCTGTTCACTAAACTTTCTAATATCTTGGTGGCAAAAGGTAATCATAAAATGGACCGATAATTGTTTAAGGTTAAAGAATCAGTTACCTGTTCCTCTGTGTTGGACTTGGCCCTTTCTGCAGGGTCATCCCTGAAATTTGTACCTTCCTCCTGTATTTTTTCTGACCTGTTGTTGGCTGTTCTATGACTCTGGGCACTGCTGATCAGTGCTAAAGTGCATATGCTCTCCCTATTGTAAAATGTATATGTTGGTTGGATTCCATGATTGCCTTATTTGGTTTACTGTCAGACCCCAGTAAAGTGCACCAGGTGTGCCCAGGGCTTGTAAATACAAATGCTGCTGGTGGGCCTGCAGCACTGGTTGTGCCACCCACAGAAGCGGCCTGGTAAAATGTGTCTAAGGTCTGCCATTGCAGAACCTGCGTGCAGTCTGGTACTGTCATGCTGACTGGCAAGTGCACCCGCTTGCCAGTCCCTAAACCTTCCCTTAACTTCATGTTAGTCACCCCTATGGTAGGCCCAAGGGCAGGGTGCATTGTAAGCATAAGGTAGGACAAGCCCTGATGTGTGTGGCATGTCCTAATAGTGAATTACAGCCATTTTCGTTTTTCACTATTGTAAAGCTACCAGTGTTCCATAGGCCAGAATGGGCTGTTAGAATTGTTACATTCTATGATCCTAACAGACCCAGGGAACATGGTAGAAATTCGAGTTTAGTATGCCTGAACTCAGAATAATAAAATACATCTTTTAGTAAAGTTTATTTTAATATTCTGTGTTTGCAAATGCCACTTTTAGAAATCTGGTATTTGCTTGCCTCTGCTAGGATGTGTATCTGCTGTCTGGTTTCTGTGAGTGACAGGGCTGGGGAATTCCAGGAGACAGGCTGGGGCAGCCCGGTGGTGAATAGAGAGATCTACATCCAGATGGGTGGGAGGAGTACACCTGGACTCTGAATAGGGCTGTGCTCTGCCACCACAATGCTGGCTCCACCTCCTGTGGAGCGGCTGATGTCTCTGCCCTGCACTCTGAATGGAAAGTCAGAGTCATGTCAACAAAGTGCTCAGGAACTGGTTTGGACTGGGCAAAGGCCCCTCTACCCCAGAGGAACAAAGGAATTAGGGGTATAAGTATTGGGACCCTGCTCCCAAGAAATTAGATCCTGCTTGACAAGAAGAACCTCTGCCTGAGAAGAAGGAACTGGAAAGCTGTAAGGAGGAGTACTGTCCCTGACCTGGGGGATTGGCCTGCAGTGGTTGCCTTGCTGCTGAAGGAGAGGAGAAAGACTACAAAAGACTTTATTTCAACTTGTGCTTAAAAAGATCTCCAAGGGCCTGAGTGCAGCTGGCCTCCTGTTAAGAAGTCCCAGGAACAAAAGGACTTCACCCCCAGCTTCCCCCTGAACTCTGCTGTGTGACTTCTGCCCCTCCTAGAGTGCTGGAACCAGTTCTGGGGCCTCTGGGAGCTGTGCCTGCTGTTGGGAAGCTGGCCAAGGAGAAAGAAATCAAAGAGCTCCACTCTTTCACGCACAGCCGGCTTAGCGAGAAAATTTCCGTTGCACCGCTCGTTAGCGTGCAGAATTCTATCGCTGCGAACTTCGTCGCAGAGCCTGCCGCTGCTGTGTGGAATCGTCGCAGAACAAGCCAAGATCATCGCACAGCTCGTTAGCGTGAGTAATTTTATCGCTGCGAAAATCGTCGCAGACTCAACTAAGATAACCGCTGGTGAAACTGTCGCCCCGCTCGTTAGCGGGCCGAATTTTGTCGCATTGTGCCTTAGCGAGTAAATTTCTACCGGATAAGCTACACCTTGATTTTCAACGCTGAAGTGCCGCTAGGAACTTTTTATCGCATCATAAGGTACTGTTGGTTAAAACGGACGCTAAGGTGAATGATTTTGTCGCTAACCTAAGAACTCTTTCTAAAATCATATTCTTGAACTGTGTATGTCATTTTTGTCGTTATTTGGTCTTGTGCTAAGCCTTTATATAAAAGATCACTATTTTTGATATAAATCTAGTGTGGTGTCCATTTGTGGTGTTGTCACTGGGTTACTGTATGTGGTCACAAATGCTTTACCTATAACGCTCAGAGATAAGCCTTGTCTGCTCGCGCCAAGCTACCTAGAGGGTGAGCAGGGGTTATTTTAGGAGTGTAACCTCTTACCATGACTAGAGGAGAGGGTCCCTGCTTGTCACAAGTACCTAAATGTGCCAACCAGAGATCCCCAATTCTAACACTCCAACAGTGGGATGACAAAGGAGTTTTTCCAACTTTTAGGACCATGCTCTTTTGTCAATGATAAATTGCAAGGGTAGGGTATGTAAGTTTGACACTAATACCTTCACTTGATAAATTCATTTTATATTTTGAATTTTTAATCTTAATTTTAAAAAGCAGTTTAAGGGAGATCCTGAATTTGATTTCTTAAGGGTATTCTCCACTCGAGGCACAGTGGTCTGCTCAAATTCATCAAAACTGCTGGATTAGTTTATGAAGAAAACTTTGCAGTTAAGATTGTGGTTTTGTTCAAATGATTGAATATAAAGATGGCTCTGATTTAATAAATGTTTTCCACAGAAAACTCTGGTAGATTACCCTTATCCAAAATTCTCCTTTAGCAGAAATGAACAGGGCTCTGTAACTGGTGGGAGAAAGCTCCGTCGGAATCCCGAAGACCTCGCTAATGGAACATGGCACATTAATAATCCTGTACATATAGAAATCCACACGCATCTTTATATTGTGGTAATATCATTCCATCTGTGCTAAGCTATATAGACATTTCTTTAAAGGATCAAAGACTCTGCAACAAATACACCTTTCCTGAATAAGATCAAAGACTATTCGCTACAGTCACTCTGCTTTTTTGCAGGCGTTTTAAAGGACAGCTAAGCTAGCTCGAAACTAGGCTTCATATTGTTTTGTCCGATGAAGAATGATCATTTTCTCAGGCACCATTGCATTTAAGGCCTTTGTAATCATTTCATTAAGCCCAAAGGCTTCTTGATCAATGTGGAGTGCAGTGAAGCAGCCCTAAACCTGAATAGGACCGGCCTCAAAGCCTTTAATGGAGCTGGCTGTCTGTAAATGGCCCTAAGAATAGACTATTGGGACATAAACAGTCCCAATGGTGATGGTGATGGACGTGCACCCCTGCCCTGAGAGCCCCAACTGTTATGATGTCTGCATCCCCAACGCTGCTTTTTCAGGTCATAGACAAACGTGGATCATGGGTGTGCGCCATGACATAGGCCTTTCTCCCAAATTGTGGTCTTGTTGAACCAGGAGGGGTGCCCAAAGCGCTACCCTCATAGTGGTGAAAAACTACTGCCTTTACCAGGAGTTAAGTAGCATGAGTGTGGTGGTGGCAGCATAACGTGTAGTGATCAGTAGGAGTGAACAGGTCCTTTTTACCTTTGTCACTGGTATGAAGCCGATAGGCTCACTTATTTAAAGTTCTGCTTAACTCACCCTTGGCCTACATTGGTTTGGTGTGTGATGCTCTGCAGTGCATTTGTTGTATCTGTGTGCTAGGTGTATGTGTGCCTGTGAATGGTACAATATAGGGATAATGTAGAACTGTGCACTGCACGTATATTGTCTGCATGTACTGAGTGTATGTGTGCCTAAGAATTATACAATCAAAATCAAAAGAGAATGGATCACTTGTACCTGCAGCCAGGGTCCATTGTGTTCTATCCGTCAGTACTTCAAGAAGTACTTAAAAAACCCTCATTCATGCAGGTAAGCCGTGTGGCGGTTTATCTTGGTTCTCCGCCTTTGTTAGGTGCGTGACAGCATCATCATTGGGTCTCTTTTTGTATGTGCTTCCTCCACCTGGAGAGAACCACTGGTTTGTACAGTAGTGATCAGAGATTGATGGTGAGTGAGAAGTCCTCAAGTGGAAAGTGGTGTTTTAAAAAGTGATCCTCATACTACCTAGAGATAAAAATGTTATTCCGTTTGGTGTATGGGAAGACTGTATAAAAAGGTGATAATCGTGCAGTGAAGGACTGATTATGAGTCTACCGCACTTTTGTAGTCCAATTCAGTGGTCGACATGTTTCAGCCCCCTATGTGCCCCTGAAGGGTCGTTGGGCTTTCTTCAGGACCTAAGAACATAACGGTCGGGATGTTGTTCTTCCAGGGCGATTGAGTAAATACTTCTGGTGCCCTGGTGGTGGTTCCGACCGACAAATATATAAATGACCGCCTTATGGCAAAATTGTTACAAAGTTCACGTTTTAGCAGAAGTATCCCTCATTTAACACTGATGACAAATGCTCATATTCCAGAAAATAGGACTTTTTTTTTTTTGTAGAGTTTTATATAGCGCGAACTTGACCCAATCCAATCAGAGTGCTTTACATAGCACCAGTTACGTTACATTAGGACACACATTCATTCTTTGTTAGGCACGGGGAGATTAAGTGATTTGCTCAAAATCACAGGATGTTCAGCGTCCTAAGCGAAATTCGAACCCAGTTCCACAGGTCCGAGGTCGAGCGCCCTAGCCCCCTCTCCCCATGACTACCCCTAAAGGAATTGTTGCACTGCTGCTTCACACCGCGGATAGCAAAGACAGCTTTCAAATAACACTGATTTATTGATTTAATAGGCTTTCTATCCCTCAGAATACACAGATTTTACATGTATCTGACAGTGGCCGATTCTGATCAGAGTGAAAGGTTTAAAGTCATTATTTGGGATTATGAGGCATGAAGTGGTCTTGCTTATTTGCAAATTAGTTGTGAGAAGATATATTATTCAGTAATTGCTAATATAGGCTTGTGCTACACGTGCACTAAATGCATCTATTTTATGACTTTATTTTGATCTGTTCAGTTGTGCAAAAAAGGGTGGACTCCCGTCAACTTAGGGCTCTCATACATTGGTAATGAGAGGTGCCACCAGCAGCATGTACGATGGAAACAAAGTTCAACATGTCTGTCAGATGTTTAGGTCTGGGTCTTCACAGCAAACCTACGAAGCAGATCTGTTGCTTGGAAATGGCATAGACTTTAGGCTTTATGCCCGTCCCTTCCAACCCTTGACTATCTTCCCCACTTGCGTGAGACTTGGCTGAAACGTTGTGTGTTTCAAAGCCTCGTTGCACAGCCACTGGATGGCATAATGCGTTGCGGTGCCATTAAGAAGGGCCTTATGAATTGAAGGAAGCCTAAACTCTGTATCCTCCTTCGCTTCATTCCCTCTTTAAATCCTGCCCTCGTACTGCAATGCAGTCCTGCCATCGCACAGTAACTGGACCAGAGCTTGCGATGTCCACGTGCTGACGATCAACCAATCAACCACTGGCTCGGGCTTGCAGGGGGTTTCTTGTCATTTCTGCACTGGCTGTAGGCCATCAAAGCTCTAATGTCCCCCGCCAAAATCGGTATCCAAGTGCAATCCATGAATTCACCCAGAAACTTTAAAGAGGACTGGACTGTGGCCTGTGATTGGCTAGGGAAATGCTTCTACTTGTTCATTGGCTGGGGGTGTTCCCAAAACATCCCTGCCTCTCTGGTGGGGTTCATGGATGTTGGCATAGATACGGAGCTCTGCACTGAGTGCTTGAGTATGCCCATTTCAGTGAGAAAATTATAAAGACTGAGGCAGCCAATGGTCGTCAGTGACCCTTGAAGACAGAATCAGTGCTGGGGAATAACCTCCACCGCACTGGGGGCTCATTGTGACCGGAATCTGTCCACCAGCAGTTTTAATAGTGAGCAATGGTGTCTGGTGTCCATGTTAGGTGGTTCATCCCTCTCCATCCAGCTCACTTATTGGCCCTTATAAAAGTTTCTCCCCAACCGGGCATAGGTCCCATCTTGGCCCTTCACCAGGACAGGGCTCCGGTCACCCTGCAGGACCTTCTCCTAGTCCTACAACCACCACCTCTAAGGGTGCAGTGAGTCGAGCTTGTGACGTTCTCCTGCTACAAGCCTGTTCACTACTGTACTGTTCCAACCTTTGCTGTGTTCAGCATCTGATTGAAGCTTAAACTGCTAGGGCACAGCGAAGCCCGCACCTGTGCTGTCTGAAGGAAGCCTTGTGGTTGGACAAGTGGGCAACTCCTTGACGATCCTGTGGCAAATTCACAAAAGCATTTATAAGCACAGGAATTTGTCCTACTAAAATACTCTTTTGTGTACTCTTACGTGCCTACTGCTGTTCTACACATTCATTCATGTCTACTACTTCTTGTAGTCCAAAATAGACCCGGCTGTTAAAAGAAGCATTAATTCATACACATAGTGCCATACTCTGCACAAAGAGTGATAGGTGCGTAGTACCCTGAAACCAAGGGAGGATCTTCCATGCAGTCAGAGGAGCGTCACCCCACTTCTTTCTCGCAGTGCAAGAAGCAGAAACATAAAATGGTATGGGGAAGGAGGATCACGCATACGGCGTCCAGCTCTTGAATGACAGGATTTATCATACCTGCTGACCTTCTGACTGGCCGCAGTGTCAGTGTACGGGTCTGAACCATCCAACACACTGACTATCAAGAATGCCTCGGATTAAGAGGGATTGTTTTGGAAGCATACCAACTTTGAATCACATCCTGACATCATGGAATGTTGAATTCGGCCCTTATGAGAGCGTTCCATACAGTTGTTACTCTCACACTGCCCTGATGAAGTTCCCGGTATGGGAATGAAACGTGTTGGCTGAAGTCTATCTGTTTGCTGAATTTTATAAATTAAAAAATAAAGAAATGTTATACTTCACTACCTGATGTTTTGGACTTTATGATCTGCGCACCCCCATCTTTTAGGAAATTTCTGGTATTATAAATACCATTTTATTTTTCTGCTTCTTGCACTGCGGGAAAGCAGAAGGGTTTGGTTGGGGGCGGGCAGATGGGCGGTCCTGCTCTAGGGCAGGGGATGAGTGGCTTGCCCACTGTTGAGGACGCTGACTGTTTGGTCAACCCTAAACCAGTCATGCGCACTCTGCCTTTTCTCCATGTAGGCTAAGTGGCCTCCCCATAGACGCCTAGCTGGTCAGCGTCCCAACCAATCACAACGCTGCCATTGAAGCACTGTGATTGGCTTAGGGGTGGGGAGGGAGGCTTCCTGCTTCCAGGAGAGGGGCAGACACAATGCGGGACCGGGCCGGCGAAGGTAAGTTAACTCTTTCTTTTTTTTTTTTAAACTGCCCCTCCCCGCGCGACACCCCACCCCACCCCACAGGACCCCCCACCTGGCCGTGACTGCCTGATACCACAGCCCCAACCCCGCTGCCCTATGTGCACAGAGCACCGAGATGGAAATAGGCCACACATTAGTGGCAGAAGCGCAGTCTGTACAGGCATTTTTCATCGTGTCCTCAGATGACACAGATTTTATATACTTGGCCTGAAGGCAGCCGTTCGAGGACTCCACAGAGCTTTCACTTCCGTAAGATTACACATACTCTAAAGGCTCTAAAGGCTCATGTGTAATGTGAGGGACAGCTCTGCTGTATATAGCACACAGCAGAGCTGTCCCTCACATCACACATGTTTTAGAGTCTGAGGTTATATACGGGAGGTGTGCCTTCTGACTGGCAAACGTTCCACAGACTATCACCTTAGACAGTACAGCTGGCCCTCGCCTGAGATTACATAGACTTTCCATGCTTAGACGATGCACAGCATAGCAGTCGCTCAAATCAGAATGGCTTTACAGTCTTTATACAGCAGAGCTATCGCTCAGACTGAACAGACTTTACAGGCTCAGGCTGTGTACAGCAGACCTGCCCTGCAGATAAAAAACTCTGTAGAGGTATTTAAAATGTGGGCTTCTCATTGGGGTCAGGGGGCCGCAGGGTCTAGCCAGAGGATCGTACTATCCCCCACCTTGCTTTTGGGGGGTTGGGGGGGCTGGGGGGTGGGAGTGATAAGAGACAAAGATCATGCTGAAAACAGTGCTGTGTTGTTCCTGATAAAGGATCACCCTGTGGATAGGTGTAAAATTTTAAGCTTCAACACCCCATCATGGGTAGCAAGTGCCATATAAATGCAAACCTTTCCCCCCTATTCTATCCCTCTATTATCGTTCTCAATCCAAATAACTGACTAACATATCCACCACTCAAATCACTTTCATATCACTAAACTAATTCACCCCTAATCCTTTATGGGTTCCGAAGTAGCGTACTACTTGCCGAAAAAGCGCTTAGGCGCCTCATCAGGGGTAGTAAACGCTATGTAGATTCATTTACAATATAATACAATTTTTATTCGATGGGCTGCCAATATCATGTTGCCAATCATGAGTATGACTTCATGTTTACAAGAGATAACTGAACAGAACTGCAATGTTTGAATTCTTTAACCTAATCAGAGCTGCCGATTTTATAGAATTATTGTGAGAAAATATGCTTGTCATTCTGGGGAGCCGGGTGATTATTTTTGTTTACACGAAGGGGGCGCAGTATAAAAAAGTTTGAAGACCAACACCCTACAGGCCTTAAACAGCAAGAGCTACGAATCAAATTAAATTGAATTTGCATGCTCAGAATATATACAGCAGAGCTGTCCCTCAGGATACACAGACTTGACAGGCTCGGGCTGTACACAGCAGAGGCTCTCCCCTAAGACAGCAGAGCTGCCCCTCAGAAGGCACGGACATATACCCAGCATGTACTCAGGGCATGTACCCAGTACTATGTGTCCCTCATATGACACAGGCATGTAACTAGCATGAACACAGGTATGTACCCTGTAGAGCTGCCCCTCAGAAGACACAGGCATGTACCCAGCAGGGGTGTCCCATAGATCAGAAAGCCTCACAGGCTCTTCGCTAAGACAGCAGAGCTGCCCCTCAGAAGGCACAGGCATGTACCCAGCATGTACACAGGCATGTACCCAGTAGAAGTGTTCCTCAGAAGACACAGGCATGTACCCAGTAGAGGTGTCCTTCAGAAGACACAGGCATGTACCCAGCAGGGGTGTCCCATAGATCAGAAAACCTCACAGGCTCTCCGCTAAGACAGCAGAGCTGCCCCTCAGAAGGCACGGACATGTACCCACCATGTACACAGGCATGTACCCAGTAGAAGTGTTCCTCAAAAGACACAGGCATGTACCCAGTAGAGGTGTCCTTCAGAAGACACAGGCATGTACCCAACATGTACCCTGTAGAGGTGTCCCTCAAAAGACACAGGAACGTAGCCAGCAGGAGTGTCCCTCAGAGGACACAGGCATGTAGCCAGCAGGGGTGTCCCTCAGAAGACACAGGCATGTACCCAACATGTGCCCTGTAGAGGTGTCCCTCAGAAGACACAGGCATGTAGTCAGCAGGGCATGTACCCAGCAGGGGTGTGTCCCTTAGATCGGAAAGGCTCACAGACTCTCCTCTAAGACAGCAGAGCTGCCCCTCAGTTCAAAAAACGTCTTTCTCTTCATTTTCTGGAGAGCAGCCTTTTCCCAGCCTCTTCTATGACTTTTCCAATCAGTCGCTCAGTCTGAGATCAGTACACAGTGTTTTCTGGGAGGGCGGCTGAAGAATAATGGATTCTGAGAGACGGGAAAGCAACGTGCGCGCTCTGCAGATCAGGCAAAGGGGCCCGGAGCTGACGTCAGGGCTCAGCCGTCCCTTCTTCGTGGCCGCTGGAGGGGGGACTGGGAGGCCTGCTTCCTACACGTGGGTTTAAGTGGTAAGGGGGAGTTGTAAAGCTTTTCTTGTTTATAATATCCGAGATTAACACGGTTATATGTCCGGAACCTGAAACCAAACAGTCCCTCACACCAAGGAATACAGCGTCACTTCCGGGTTCTCAAGAAAGAAGAGAAACCTATCTGTATTGCTGTAATTATTACTGGCTTTTGGACTGGCGTTTGGACTGGCTTTTGACTGCCTTTGTGAGTGGCTTTGGAACGGACCTTTGGACTGGCTTTTGAGTGCCGTTTGGACTGGCTTTGTGGCTGGCTTATGCATATGCATACATGCCAACACTCCCGATTCAGGCGTGAGACTACCGATTTGAAGGCTAGTCTCCCGCCTCCCGATTCCTGCAAGCAAAAACCCGATTCCTCGGGGTTTCAGCTGACAGGGCTTGGTAATGTGTAACGTTCTAATTCTTCCAGCAATAGTCAGAATGGCGATGCAGGGGCTCTAGACGGGGTGAAAACCAACAAAGCCCCATTAACAACCAAATGGTCTTTTAAACACCTGTGAAGTACTGGGGGGGGGGGGGGGGGAGCGGCTGTGTGTGTGCCCGGAAGCTGTTTCAGCCCGAGCTGACGGGGGAGGGAGGGGGGGTGGGGTAGGGGGGGGGGGTGTATGCACTGACCGCAACCTGCCAGGCCAGTGCACGACTCTTGCATCCCCCTCTTTCTCTGCCTGCCATTGCGCTCCATGCTTCTGAAAGGTGATAAAAAAAACACGTGAATTTGCTTTTAAATGTCCGATCCTGCAGCAGCACACTTCCAAAGTCCATACATGACAGAAACCTGATTGAAGGCCCCATTCTCCCGATTTTTTTTTATTTTTTATTTAAATCTCCCACTTTGCTCTACTGAAATGTTGGCATGTATGCTTATGGACTGGCTTTCGGATTGTCTTTTCTCATTAGAGAGTCTGCCAGTGCACTAGCGCCTCAATGGATGTTATGGTGCCATAGATTATTATAACACAAGAAGGACCAAACTGGATTTCATTGCCACAATATTGTTTTAATATATTGTTTATTCACTTCCCTGCACCAATCCCTGACCTATGACCGATAATAAGCATAAATCACAATAAATTGTCCTACCCTTTGATTGTGCATTTTTCATAAAGTTACTTTGACATGATAGGCGGAGAGCCCTGCTTGCTGACACAGAGCGTCTAGAGCGCGCTGCGTAATTTGTTGTCTGTTCTTGCCGCCTACTTCTGGCATTTTTATAACATCCCGTTTTTTATCTTGGTGATATTTAATTTCGTATTATTCCCTGCTTTTAATCCCGAGCCCACTTACTTGCACCGTAATATACCGAAAACCACCGCTGTTGGGCGGGCCCTTTTCCCGGTGCTTCTGAAACCTTGGCGGCCATACTAGGTGTACACAGGGACGCCTGCCGGCTCCATCTTGGAGGTCGGACGTTCTAGTCATCACAAGGACGCTAGACATACACATAAGGGGGTCATGCTGACGCGCAGCGGCGGGGACGCCGGATTTCCGCCTGAGTTACGCCTGAGTTCAGCCCGTCTGCGCCCGTCCGTGCTGAGGACGGGCTGCGGGACGGGCTGGGCACAGAGGATTTGCATTTTTCTTCTCAGGTAACATGTTTGTACTCCTTCCAGGAGATGATTGCTTTAAAGCCGTCTCTATTAGCCTGCCACCACAGCTTTTCGCCCGAGGGCATTCCACGTTCTTCTTTATGCCATACTTGCAACAGTGTTCCATCGCCCTCCTGCTCCCTTAACGGGATAACACAAACTTCTTCTGTTTCACCGAACCATATTCAACTTAGAGAGGGCTTTCTAGTCAATGCTAGGTCACTCATTAAAAATAATGTTGCCTTTCACGATTTTGTGACTGCCAGGAAACCCTCCTGGGTGTTTGTGACAGAAACTTGGGCCTCGGATTCGTCTGGTCATGATTTATTGATGGCGATTCCTGAAGGCTATGCGTTGCATAGACTTGACAGAACTAGACGTAGGGGGGGCAGGCTGGCAATTCTTTGTAAAGCTTCCTCTGCCTGTAGTATAAAAGCCCTGTCTGAGCCCTTGGACTCCTTTGAGGCTATGTACTTTTCCATTTCCTGTTCCCCTTCGGTATCCTTTACAGGCATCCTTATTTATAGACCTCCTGGACCTAGATCCAACTTCAGCTGTGAGCTCTTTAGAATTCTGGAACCCTATTTTGGTAAACCCCATCTTACCATACTAGGGGACTTAAATTTTCATCTGGATGACCTGGGGTCTAAAGATACGCTTTCCTTGGTGGACTCGCTGGACGCGTGTGGCTTTACTCAATTGGTGAACAGCCCAACCCATCGGGCTGGTCATATACTAGACGGGGTGTTTACTAACGACCCGAGACTCTCGGTTGGTCCCCCCCTGCCTCTGGTCTGGTCAGACCATTTGGCAGTGCCTCTAGAATTAGCATCTTCCCCTGCAGGTGCGCCTAAGCTGAGGTCCATCAACAGAGAACCCAAAAGGAGCTATAGGAATATTACCAACGAATCCCTTGCTCCGTTTATAGGGTGTATCTCGTATTCATCTACCAGGGAAGCTGGTGAGGCTGCACAAGAGCTCGCTAATTCTATCACTAGAGCTGTAGATGTGCTAGCCCCTGCATCCCTTCGGTACTCAGCAAGGCGTAAACCTTCAGCTCCCCGGTTCACTGAGCCGTTAAGGCTCCTGAGGCAAAGCTGCAGGAGACAGGAGAGAAGATGGCGAAAATCCTGGGACCCCACTGAAAGAGAGGTACACAAACATCTGCTGCGAGAATACAAGGTCAGGGTGATAAAGGAAAAGCAGGAGTTTTTCTCCAACCTTACCACATCCCTCACATCATCTAGGGAACTTTTTAAGATTGTGGACTCCCTATGTTCCCTACAAGTGCCTGATCCAGTTGTGGGCTCACAGGAGTTGTGTAATAAAATCTCAGAGTTTTTCCATAATAAAATTGAGGATATCTATCTTGCTCTGGAAACACAGAGGAGTACCCTGGGGGCTCACTCTCCCTTGGCCCTCGCAAAATTGGAGTCCTGGACCAGAGATCACACTAAGACCCTCACCCATTTCCCGCCGCTTTCCCTGGAGGAGCTTGATCTTCTGTTGGACAGGACAAAGTCGGCCTCTCCTTCGGACCCTTGTCCCCTGAAAGTGCTGAAAGCATGTAGGGACACCCTACTACCGCCTCTGATGGAGGTGATGAATGGTGCTATGGCACAGGGTACTTTCCCGGCAGCCTGGAAAAAGGCGATAGTGAAGCCCCTGCTTAAAAAGCCCACCCTGGACCCAGAAATGCTTAAAAACTTCAGACCCATATCTCTGCTGCCTGCCCCAGCCAAAATGCTTGAATCCCACCTTAATTTTCATCTGTCTGCTTTCCTGGATTCCTCTGGGTTTCTGGACAACTCCCAGCATGGATTCAGGAAATTCCATAGTACGGAATCTGCACTCACTATGGTGGTGAATAATATTCAAACGAAGGTGGATCAAGGTCAGACCACTCTTTTGGTCCTACTTGATCTAACGGCAGCATTTGATACCCTGTCTCCCTCGACTTTAACATCACGTCTGAGGGAGGTAGGAGTGGCGGGTCCGGCCCTGAGCCTTTTGTCCTCTTTTTTAGTCCTAAGAGAGCAGAGGGTCAAGCTTGGAGAGTTCCTCTCCCCTGCCAAATCCTTGCAATGTGGGGTTCCACAGGGGTCGGCCTTGAGCCCGACCCTGTTTAACATTTACTTGGCCCCACTTGCTAGGCTTGTGAAATCGCAGGGGATGGAGGTGGTGTCATACGCCGATGACACCCAGATTATGGTGTCCCTGGCTCACTCGGTTAGTACATCCGCGTTCAACTTTGGGAACTGCATGCAAGCAGTCTCCGAATGGATGATCCAAAACTCCCTAAAGTTGAACGGCGATAAAACCGAGGTCCTGATCTTTGGTAAGAATCAGGATATTTGGTCCAGTGAGTGGTGGCCCCCATCTTTGGGAACCTGCCCTATTCCATCCCACTCTGCCAGGAACCTTGGTGTTATATTCGACACCTCCCTGACTATGACTCTCCAGATCAATAGAACGGTGGCCACCTGCTGGGGGGTTATCAAGATTCTTAGGAGAATCGTTCACTATCTTTCCCCCCAGGCTCGTAAGCAGATTGTGGTTACGCTAGTGGGTTCAAGGTTTGACTATTGCAACGCACTATATGCAGATATCAACAAGGGTCTCATTCAACGCCTTCAGGCTGTGCAGAACGCTGCAGCAAGATTTGTTCTGGCTGTACCTAATGCTTCCTCGGCTACATTAGCCAGGAAGAGTTTGCACTGGCTTCCAATCCAGCATAGGATCTCGTTCAAACTTCTGTGCTTGGCGTATGGAGCCCTATTGACCGGATCCTCTGATGCCTTAGGTTCCCTGCTAACCTGCTATATCCCAAGCAGGTGTCTTCGCTCCTCCGAGATTAATCTTCTTGTAGTTCCCCGTTCCAAGAAAGTTAGATGGGGCAGCAGGGCCTTTTCCAACGTGGCCCCTCGATTATGGAATGCCCTCCCCTCGGAGATTAAGGCCCAACCTTCACTAGCCCTCTTTAAAAAAGCACTCAAAACCTGGTGTTTCATCAAGGCCTACCAGTAAGCAAGTTTATTTGATCTAACTAGCATTCTTTGGTTAGGCGCCTTGACGCCCATTGGGCTTAGTAGCGCATTACAAATTAGATTTCATTCATTCATTCATTCATGATTTACTTCAGACCAACCAGTTTTTCTCCAATTACTGTCGCTTCCAAACACAAAATCACCACACAATATCATATACAATATATTATTGGCAGCCCTTGTCTTATGTTACCAGTGCACCTCAAATAACCCACATTTGAGGATCCATCACGTTATCAAGAACATTCTACACCCAATAACAACACCATGCACCATGGTTACAGACTCACCTCCAAGTGGCTATACTGAGACACACCCTCTACAAGGGACGCAACCGTCACCATGCACACCACACAACACCAAAGACATGTAGTTGGCAAACAGCTGCCAAATAAAATAGCACTCTCACGGACCCTTCAAAATACACCCTAGAAACATGCCAATGAAAGCCAAAATAAAGCTAATATATGTTTCTTTGTACAACACTGCTTCATAAGCAGTGCTTTAAATGGAAATATACAAGTGCGGGTACTCACTCTTTTGAGTACCTGCTTACTCTTGAGAAGTGCCAGTCCTCTCCCATTAAATATATTGCAGCAGTGCTAGGAAGTGCAGGTACTCTCCCTTCCAAAGGAAAGAAGTGAAGGTACTCGGGTCTAGATAGTACCTGCCCATTTTAAGCACTGATCACAAGAAACCAACCTGGATTTTGAGGCATTAAAAAAAAAAGCTTTTTACTCGAGCTGAGCAATGGGCACTCGAGCTCCAATCGAAACAAAAATGGATAACGCTTCTGGACACCCAACCAGACCCACATGAGACCACAAAGATCTTCCTAGACTGCACTCATTTTACTTAAACATTCACTCAAACTACTTGAAAACCTAACACTGTACAAATGCTCTGCTAACAAAACACAACCAAACACCAACACACACACGCAAACAATGGTTCCTCCAATCTGATTGATACTATGCCAGGTGCGTATAAAAGGGCACCCAGAGAGAATACGCTGCACTGCTATGATAATGGTGGGTGGTGCTTTCTGAATGCAAACAGCATAACATGCACCTGCTTAAACGTGATCAGGGACGTAGCTTCAGGGGGGAGTGTTTGGGGCGTGAAACCCCCCTACTAAATTTATTGTTTGCTGAATTATTGGGTATAGGTGCTTTCAGTCGAGTATGGTGCGGTGTCTGTCAGATTTCACCTGGGATTTTTGCAAGCACACACTAACAAAAACACACACACACACTCTCTCTCATCTGTTTTGAAAGTCCTTAAAAATCTTAGTTATTTTAAAAACTTTTGTGTTTCTCTCAATTAGTACTCCTACCAATCCGCATTCCTCTCTCTTTCGACTGACCTTAAGCCCCCCTCATGCGCCAAGCTTGTCGTTATAATGTATTTTAATATTATATGACAGCGTGATTGTTGGGAAATGTGAAGCTCAAGCTCCCCCAATCTTACTGACCAAGCTACGCCCCTGCATGTGATGTCGTGCAAGAAGTGTAGGGGTTGTAAGAGGGTTCAGCATATCAATAGAATATTTAAATGTACATACATAAATACTGATTGAGCAGACTGAGGGTATAGTGCAGTGCAGTTCCTTGACAGAAATTTAGATTCTGAAGTGTAAGTTCTGGTTGAGTACATGGTAGACCTCTGATCACGAGCCATCTTGAGTATTAGGTTGGTTATACCGTTTGTTTGCGGCTCTGTGGTGGGATTAGGTCGCTTTGAGGCAATGTGAAAGTATACCAACTCAGAAAAAAGCTGTAACGTCCATGTAATGTAGAAATAGCCTCAGTAAATAAAGACAGCATGTGTATCAGAGGTGTAAGCAGGGCAAACGTCCGTGGAATTAAAGCAATACATGACCAAATTATGTGGCAGGATTGGCTGATTTATACGGCAGTGAAAAGTAAAAATTTTAAACAAAACTCAGCCCTGCAGAATATTGCACATTACATATTAATTATACAAGCGCGTGACGAGGAAATACTTTAGGATTTTAGGCTCTTCAGGCTTGAAAAATAGATGCAAAGTGCTTGGCACGAGGGCCCTCGTAAAATAGCTGCTGCTTTTAGAACACTGCATGTAAACATGAATTGGCATCAATAGTAAAAAAACAAATTTTAATGAAACAATGAATCATTATAAAGTTTGAAATATATTCAAGTATCTACGAGATTTATTTCGCACTGTAGCAAAAAGAAACTATTAGAGATATTAACACAATTTGGGAGATGGTTTCACCTCTCTAGCACAGTCAGAGATTTCAATAGATAAATGATGGCCATGTAACATTTATAAGGTGTTCTGCGATGCACTGACGTGCATGTGCAGCAATCATGGTAACTTTAAACCCAATTGGGCTGAAAACATTTTTGTAAACTATGCCCTTTGTCCCCAGATGATACATTGTGTTTCAATTGTTGCACATTATAATAAAGTAGAAAATACTTGGCCACTTTGGTCCTTGGAAGGTGGGAAGAGCTTAGGTAAAAAAACGAATGTCGACTCCAATCCTGGTTCCAAACCACCCGCCCTAGAATGAGATCATGGGACTTCTTAGTTCTGCTCAGGGCCGCCACTTCATCCTCCCACTCCCCCACTTTATTTCTGTTCTAGGAATTTGTAGGCATTTCAGCAAATCTCATTCGCCAATTTGTAGGTAGATTGTTTAAGACTCTTGGGAGCTCACAGGATGCACAGTCTGGGGTGCACTTGGATACACCCTAAGATGGTCCTTTGCCCTGGCTGAAATCGGTGTGTGGGCTCTCCTTGCTCCCATTCCATGTCATGGGTCCTTATATCACTGAATCCAGTTCTGCCAACATTAAAGGAGAATGATATTAATGGTGATGAAATGGTTCACTGATTTTTTTTCATGTTCTCTTAATTTGACAAGAACTATTTTACATATTGTAAATAAAAAGCACTGGATACTTAGCTGCAAAACGGGCCATAGTGCAGCCAGGTCTCTGGGTGCCACAGTCAACTTATCTACTAGACCGCGCTCCCTCCAAGATACAAATGAATATTGTCCCTAAAGGCTTCCTGGCTTATTGTATTGCATTGTAATTACATTTATATAGAACTTACTACCCCTGATGAGGCGTCAAAGCGCTTTTTCGGCGAGTAGCACGCTTCTCCGGAACCCATAAAGGAATAGTGTTGAAGTAGTATAGTGAAATATGAAAGTAATTTTAGTGGTGGATAGGTTAGTCAGTTATTTGGATTCAGAAGGGTAGAGAAGGGATAGGAGAGGGAAAAAGGTTTGCATTTATATAGCGCATTATGTGTTATATGCGCTGCTGGGGCGGGTCAGGAAATTCAGATGCTCGGCTTCCAGCAGGGCAGTGCATGCTTCGACCATCTGACAGTGAGCCTTTCACAAAAGTTAAACAAGCATTTGCAATGCAATAGGTCTTGCATTTGCAAGAGTTTAAGCTATTGGCATTGTAAATGACAATGTCTTTTATCTGTTTTGATAATTAACACATACATAAAAGGCATTGTCATTTTCAATGGCAATAGCTCAAACTCTTGTAAATGCGAGACCTATTTCATTTCAAAGAGGCAACTGCCATTTTCCCGGGCATCTTAGAAAGTGAAGGCGCACATGGCGCGCTCATTGTTGCAGGAAAGCGTGTAGTGCCTGCAGTAGGAGAAACTTGTTAAAGAAAATAGTGCTTACAAACTAAATAAGACACAGTGTAACAACAGAAGTAAAAGGGTCAGTCCTCATGGGAGGTTACAAATGAAGACAAGGCGGTACTAAGGAGGGACTAACAAGCCTATTAACGAATTAGAAAGCCAGCATTTACAAAGGACAATGACACAAGCCTATGAAAAATATGGGCGGAGAGTGGGCGGAGCTTCAAGTCCATCCTCAAATACAGCATGCCTCCCAGAGCAGCGCGTGCGCTGCCCAGGCTCGACCTAAAAAGAAGAGATCTCTGTCCAGCACATAAAGAGAAAGACCAATTACGGCTCAGCTCATTTCATTCTTCTCTAGGTTGCCCGTGCCCCCTGCTAAAAGAGTCATCACACACAAACGAGAAGATTTA
This sequence comes from Triturus cristatus, assembly GCF_964204655.1. NCBI lineage: Eukaryota > Metazoa > Chordata > Amphibia > Caudata > Salamandridae > Triturus > Triturus cristatus. The sequence goes on from NC_140585.1 coordinate 263,673,289, forward strand.
GAACCTATCAAGTCCTTAAGAAGGAGTAAGATCGGCAAAATATGAAACAAAGTGCAAAAATGATGACATAGGAGAGTCAAAAATTGTGTGCAAACTGTACGATGGAGAACATAAGATACCAGTTATATATTAGAGCACTGCAAGATAGCGAGCTCCATAGAACAGAAGCTTTTGGCTCAAGGGCCAACACTGGCTGGTATGGACGCTCTCCTTTAGTATTCCATCGTTTCTCGTTATGTTGGTCCCTTTTAGCATTATAGCCCTTCTTCTTAAGAGTAGAAAGGTTGTGAAAGGCCCTGTCCTACTGCTCGGCCAACCAGTATAAACTTTGGTGACGGGCAGTAGTACTATTTCAGAGCATTGCAATGTTTGGAGCCCTATTGAAATTAATTCAGTGGTTCAGGGCCACTAATAGCATAATCCAACAATCCGATGTGTGTCCTTCTGTTCCATACTTTTTCATTTAAAACGTTCTACCCTAAGTGAAAGTAATGTTCTAATAGCCTTACAGCTTTTCTGCCTTAATCTATACTGGTTGTTACAAGCCCTCTCCCTCACTATAGGCCCTCGCCTTTGTCTCGGGCTCATAACTCATGCTGAATGCCTTTAATGACCGGTGTAGTCCTTGGCAGTGGGCTATAATGCTACATTAGAGAATTCCACTGAACACAATGTAGCGGCTCAGGGCCAATAATGGCTGCCATAGACGGTCTACTTTAGCGTCCCATTGTCTTTCTTTATATTTCTCACTTTGTAATTTGGAACATTCTAGGTTCAGTGGGTGGAACGCTCTAGTAGCATCATAGCCTTTCTTCCTTAGGATATACCAATTGTTAAAGGCCCTCTAGCGTGTTATAGGCCTTTCATCTGTGGCTCCAGCTTCTAACTCGGGCGCAGGGCATTTCCACCCAGTATAACCCTCGGCCACAGGCTATAATGCAACATCACTGATCTCCCACAAAAGATATATCACACACAATGACTTTTTTCACAAAAGCCCTCAATATTCCAGGCAATACTTTAGAGATACCACTTATATTTCAAAACAACCATTAGCTAGAAAAAATAAGACATTATATTTCACTTTGCGTTATATGAAAAATACTGCAATGATTCTATCTCCCTACAGAAGACAGACTGCATTTATGTTTGAGAAATGATCAGATGAAAATAATTTTCAGTCCTGAAAAACTGTGTGTAAGTGGCTTAAAGGTGCATGAAAGTTCTTTAATACACAGTCATTCCCGTAGACTTGATAATCACCATGGATACCGCAGCTAAATAATTTATTCGTCATAATGTCCCGCTGTTTCCTAAGTCTTTTACAACATTATTGCATTTCCTCCACGAAGGAATGGGCATTATATTGTTGGGAATTAAAGATTTATGTGTTTCACCTAATGCCAATGGGTTCTGTCCTTCTGTCTAAAATGTTCGTAGCAGATCACCGTTTATAAGAATGGATAAAAATCTGTAGTTCCTGTAGTCTCAGAGGAGAGCGTTCAGCTTCATACGTACCAAGTAAATCTCACATGAACTGTATATAATGTTCAAATATAATGGAACCAAGGGTGTGCTGTCATATAATTAAAATATATAAAGAAAAATGCAGGATCATAAAGACTATACAAACCTGGCTTCTGATGTCATTTCAAGGTATTATTAGTGATATATTGCTTAAAGATGTGGCTAAATGTATTTTGCTCCAATTTACTTGTTTTCAATTTTACTTTCTTCGGCTGTCTCCAGAAAGATGTGTTTTCAGGAAAGGAAATTGCAATCTTTGTTTTGACAATCTTTGCCCCAGCTTTCCTAAACTATGGGACATTGTTGACTTACGTCAGCGTGTAGCCTCAAGTGTGCTTTTAGGGAATCTGAGAGAATCGCAAAGACATTCGAAGAGAGATGGGAGTCCTTGATTACATACAAAGGAATTGAAGTACAGATCACCATTCTCATAAGAAACCTCCCATTTAAATCTTATTTTTTTAAATAATGTTACATGGCATTAGGCATAGAACAATAGATAAACAACTGTGTTATGCCAAAATGGGGATCTTCAAATTTCTTCTAACAATCACAGATGGCAATGCAAAATAAGAACGAAACATTCAATTCTTATCATAAGTGTTATAATTTAGAACACCTAGGGGATTATTATGAGTGTCCTTTTGAATTGAAAAATGAATTCCTTTTACCACACACAGTGGAATAAAAAGTTCTGCTGTCTTTCCCACATCAGGAATTCACAGGGTGCGTTAAAATTCTCACCCCTGCAATTTTCTGCAGGTCAGGTGAAATTCGGCAGGGCAAATCTGTAAGTAGTGACACATGTAGGTTTTGATACAGAAAGTCCCACAATCTACATGCAATTCACAATATTGGAAGACGAAGCTCTAATGAGGAGGTACCCACTGCATCCAGTAAATTCAAACCTCAAAGTATCAGATTTTACTAGGTGCAATACATTCCGAACCCAAGTCTATCGAAGTCGCAAATCAACCCCTAAGTAACTAACTTAAACCATTGCAGAGGCTATCAATTAGTAGTACTGGAGAAGAAATAAGAAGTAAACAAGACAATTACTCATTTTAAACTGAGCCATTGACGCCCTGTCCGGCCCTAAAGGGGCGTTTCAGTGCATGATGTCACTATATTTTACCTTGGTAAAGGGACATGCCAGACCAGTCTAACACTGACATATTAGAACTTGTGTTGAGAAAGCAAAGAAGATTGATGGGAGCGAGAACAAGCATTGGCAAAGATGTGTTGTGTTAGAGATGTAAACACAGGCATTCACACATACTGATTTGCATTTGCTGTGTGAACAAATGCTGTTTTGCCAGTCCTACTGGCTTTGCCATTGCTCATCGACAGTAAGAAAAAGGGATTCTTTTCGGTAAAGAATGCATTTTTGTATTTATTTGGAGTTGTACATAGTGCAAACTAGACACAATGGATGTCAGAACACTTTATATAAGAACAGTTACAATACATGTGAACTTCAGTTTTGTTAGACCACATTTTATTTGGAACAAGCTCTAGGGCTCCAAGTTACAGTCCAGCAACAACTGTATCCTCGAGTGTCTTGTGCTGGTAATGACCAGATGGGCGTGTGAGGACTGAGAGATTAGAGCGGTCCAGAGATGTGAGAGGCAGGTGTCCAGACATGCATTCTATCCCTTCCCAACCCATAACAACTGTCGGCATGGAGCGGCTGCCAGGCTTAGCCACACCTAGCGCTAATGCCGAAGGGATCAACGTGATCTAGGAAGGAATTCAATAGAGCCCCATCCCACATCTTAAAACATCCAGATTCCACTCCTCATTTAAAATGAGTTACATATTATTTGTTACTAATAGCCATTATCAAGGTAGATAAGTGAGGTAGTACAAGTTGGCGGGAGTTTATTTTGCCTTCCAACATGGCTGCTGTCATTTTTTAAAGATGATTTTAACTGTGACAATTGCCGTGGAAGTCGACAAGGAAAGTGATACCGACCCCCCCATATGATTCCACATTTGTGGTGTATGTCATGGTCATCATATCACTCATCAATCGAGGTTATCGATATAGACAGGGTATACATTTTTGGTAGTCGTTAAAGTTAATCATGTGGTTGGTTGTCAACTGCGTCTTGATGCCCCAGGTCCACCCGCTGTGTTGTCGACAAGACATTTTTAATAAAGTAAAAATCAAACATATATTATTAACAGCTACAGAACACCAACTTGTAGAAACCATTGTTAGACAGGATAGGGGAGTTGGCGGTTGGGTCGTGGTATGAAATTCAAGTCTCATAATTGACTCCTATGGTGAGGGTGGAGGAGAAGGGAGACACCAGGAAAGCCAGAATTCCCAAGTATCAGGGCAAGTGTTGTTATCGCAGAGGTAGAAGGCAAGTGCTTTTTATGGGACGGTAATGTCATGGCTGAGCCGTGGTGTTAGCTACGGCATTGTCATAGCTCCACCATGAAGATTCCTAGCTAGCAAACTGTGAAATTCCATGCCTTTGCGTTTAGGATCGGAACGCTGCCTTATCCGATGTAGGACATCTTTGAAGACATGGCTGTGTGGTAACCTGGGTTGTTTTTTAGTTGTTTAGGTCCACCAGCACCAAGACACCTCAGTTTTAGGTGCTCTAGAAAAACTGTTTCTTACTTACTTAGCATCACAAGACCTCACAGAGTCAACCAATATGTGGCAACCTGCCAAAAACGTCAGGGAGGACGAGTGTCATCTTTACGGTTCTCGGCGAATGCTGCACTTATTTCATCCCAGTCGCGGGCATCCCTGGTATTGTTTTGCCTGAAGTGAGCTGCATTCTGTTTTTTCAGATGTCTGTAATGCAGCATGGCAGCCTCTAGGAGATTTGTGAGGCAGGAAGCAAGATGGCAGCATTCTCCATGAACAATGGAGCCCTTCAGTCATAGGAGATGAAACCCTGAATGTGACAGTGTGGTGACGGAGTGTATTTTTAAGATGTAAAGTAGTCCCTCATGCATTCCAAGAACATGGATTGATACACAAAACAGGAGGTCAGAGAGTACTATTCTTGTGGGCGGAACAAAAGATTTTAAAGAATTGGCCATGATCGATTGCAGGTAGTGCACTGTCGAGCTGGACTGAGTCTTGCATCTGAAGGATCAGTGCCCTTGAAAGAAATTGCAGTTACACATGGTTTCATTCCCAGGTGAGGTTTTGGAACAGTGGTAGACGATATTCCATTTTTTCCAGTTACCATTTGGAACTGGTTCTTTTACAACAAATGTTATCTATTGCTTTCAGGTGGCAGAACCGAACTTGTTTTTTCATCTGAATATTTCAAGCCTGCATGTCAAAACCTCGCCTGCTGGAAAAAAAGGTTTGAACATCTCAATGTAAAATTCAGACTCTCCTTCACAAAGTGAGGATTTGCAGAAATGTACATTTAAATGTCACTTACAACTGCATAACGTCTGTCGGGTGCACACATTTTTCCGCAGTCTGTAAATGGCTCCTATGGGTGTGAGTTTGGGTGTGCTCAAGGGAGCGACAGGGGCTGGGCAATGAAAACGGTGTGAACATGTAAATCTGCAGGTATTCAGAATCATTACCAGCCTCTCTCCAATGCTCATCTGCTTTTCCAAGTTATCACCTATAAGTAATAGACATAACTGGTGCGGCAAGTGTGGGGATATGTGCAACACCTCTTTTTAGGCAAGGGGGAAAGGGATGTGAAAGCATCATATGAAATATGTTTTACCAAAAGGGGCGTAACTATTTAAAAACATTACCTGTGAAATTCCACTGCAATCCCAAACATACAACTGCTTATTTTCTATTATGGAGAGAATATGCACATATGGGGTACATCAAATAAGAATTCCCCATATAAAACTATGAAAATTATAGTTATTCAAAGGGAATTCTTGGGGGGGGTTCATGAATTAGGTGAATGTTGTGACTTACCTCATTCTCACCCCATGTCCTCTCTGAACCGGAACATAAGCAATCAAAGACCGGTTTCACCCAAATTGGAGCTCTTCCATCGGGTGCAGCTTGGTTCCAGTGGCACAGTGAGCTAAGGACCCACGTCAGCTCACTTTGCCGCTGCAACCAAACTAAATCCAACTGATGAGCCCCAATCAGGGCAAACCTTCTCTTGGGTTGCTCATGTTCCGAATTCGAGAAGACCTGGCAATCAATCAATCAAACATTTATAAAATGTGGTCTCGAGGCGCTGGAGATGATGGCTGCTGAATGGTGGCTTGATTATTCAAACATCCAGGTCTTGAGTTCTTTCCTGAATTGCTGGAGAGACGGTGAGGTGATGAGGTACAGGGGGAGGTTGTTCCTCGCCTTGGCTGCCAGATGCGAGAAGCAGCATCCTCCGCTGTTGGCACGGCGGATCCATGCGTTGTCTGCAAGGGTGAGTGAAGAGGATCGAAGGTGTCTGGTCGGATGGAGGAAGGTAAAGCATTTGTTGATGTATGCTGGTCCTTTGTTATGCAGGGCATTGTAAGCGTGGATAAGCATCTTGAACTGGCATCTCTTCTGAATCGGGAGCAAGTGTAATGTCCTGATTTGGTTGTGATGTGGTTCCTTCTGGGGAGTTCATGGATGAGTCTCGCCGCTGCGTTTTGTATTGTGTGGAGTCTCTTCAGGAGGCGTGCAGTGATGCCTACATGGAGTGTGTTCTCATAGTCCAGTCTGCAGGTGACTGGGAGCCACCTGAATATCTGGCAGAGCATGCGAAGGGTGTGGAAGCAGGCTGATGAGACTGTGTTTACTTGTTTTCTCATGGATAGGTTGCTATCCAGGGTAATGTCAAGTTTGCAAGCGTGGACTGTTGGGGCAGAAGGAGGATTGAGTTCCACGGGCCACTAAGTGTTGTTTTGGGCAGTTGTTTTTCATCCAGTCTGTGACGTTCATCATGCACCTGTGAAAGTTGGCTTTGGTGGTGGAGGGGTCTTCGGACAGGGAGAGGATAAGCTGGGTGTCATCGGTATAAGAGATGATATTGAGTCCATTCGATCTGACTGTGTCAGCCAGGGGAGCTATGCAGATCAGGCTGGACTGTTTGATGATTGTGGCAGGTTTAATCTGAGGTGGCATGGTGGGCAAAAGAACGATGGATTAGAAAGCTACCCCAAGCGATTCCCAGTTAGACATTGCAAGCATTCTCTCATCGCCTTTTTCGGAGTCAAAAGGTCCACTGATGGAGCTGGAGTCTTAGAAATTCTGAACACCTTCTTGAAACAACTGCGGCATTTAATAAAGTGTGTGTGATGTAAACAATTTGCATAAATCGTAAAAAAAGGTATTTTCCCAAAAAAAGATTGCTTCATTAGTTCTAGCCTGTTTTAATTATGCTTCGGTTTTTAAGATTTTTATTGCCTTCTGCAGACAAACGTGCTTCCCCAGTACGCCATTCGGTGATTTTTACACCATATTTACAAACTTGTCACTTCTGGATATAGTAACCAGCTGTTGAAAAGTGACGAGTTAACATTTGCAAAGTATCTGAGGCTGCTCATCATCAGACTGAATAGGTGACGTTACAACGCATGCTATTATATCGCATGCCGTTGCAACGCAAACTTTTACTCCGACTTTCTGTTGGGGGGCGCTGGAAGTTGGAATAGATTAATTTTCTATTCCAACTCCAGTGTGTGCAACCGTAGGGAAGATGTTGGAGTTAAATCCAACACCTTCTACCCACTGCTGCACACCTTTTGCGTTGCAACGACATGCGATGTAAAGGCATGCGTTATAACAGTTTTGTTGTAAAGGCTGTCTCCCCATCAGACTTTGCACTCTGTTGGACCAAGGGACACTTTTTGTTATCATTCTGCAGCGAGTGGTGAAAAATGTCTAAGGATCTGAACTCGGACCATCATAGGGTCTGCCAGATCCTTGATACTGGTTCATTACTGACTGCAAACAAATGTTAAAAATGGGAATATCCTCCTCCAGCTGTACCCCGATGCCGTGCAGAGTCCCCCAGAATTCAATCCTCACTTTGATGCTGTTTAATTTGGACATGGAGCAGCTGGAAAATCTGATGGAGAAGATTAGCATCATGATCCACCAATATGCCAACAACACCCAGATCTATCTGGAAACAAGACCTTCCAAGACATTCTCACTCTAAAGGGCGATCAGATAAACTACCAGACCCCATGCAGGCAGGGCCGGATCGACAGCATTGTAGGCCCCTGAGCAAAGCAGTGCGCTGGCCCCTGCCTACACAACCACTCACAGGAATAAATCGCGACAGAGTCGCCCCTGGTTACATTCTGGTCTGTGACTAGATTAGCACACAGCCCCTATGCTCGTGGGGCCCCAGGGCAACTGCCCAGCATACCCATGCGTTAAGGCGGTATTGCATGCAGGTGATTATCCTCAGATATGAACTGCACTGTGACAGTTTCACCTCCCTTCTTTTCAGTCTAGAATCGATCACACCCTACCAATGTCATCACAGACTGACTGCACTGTAGAGGCGGTCAGAGTTACGTTACTATTGCTAAACACCGGAAACCCTTCCTGCCACCAGCTGAGTTTTGTTTAATGGTCCACGTACAGTGATATTTCACGTTGACTCTTGGCAACACCCATGTTCACTCACTCACCGGGGAGAGGATGTAGCCTTACGGCTAGAGCGAATGACCTCGAAGCTGGAGAACCGGGTTCGAGTCTCAGCATCGACGCTCAACATCTTCTGAGTCTAGACTAATCACTTAATCTCCCCGTGCCTAACAAAAATGAATGTGTCCTTCTGTAATGAAACTGGTGCTCATGTAAAGCGCTCTGATACCCGATGTCTCAGGTCTAGTTTGCGTTATTTAAAATTCTTTTAAAAATATATATATATATTTTCCAGTCTAAGCAGATGCCAGGCACCCAAACATTTGATAACATCACTTAAGTACTAATAGAACTGCATTGGTTTCCCTAAAAGCCAGAGTAGCATCAAACCTAGCCTACATGACAGACAGTCCCATCCACCCAGCCTAGCTCATGTATCTCCAATCCAGTCTACAAATATTTTAGGAAGGAATAAACATGTAAGTGTAAAAGTAATGTAATGTAAAAGAGATCTTCGTCCCTACAGTTACAATGTGAAATGAATACAATGACACCTGCATGGTACAGTGATGCTATAGAAAAATTTTAAATACACAAGCAAAATTACACAGAAAGGCAAATTCATAACTATGCAGAAATCTCTGCAGAATCACCAGATTTAAGTGGCCGCCGTGGAGAATTACGAGCCTACATATAGGGCACTTGAAATACTTAAACATATATTCCTGTAGTTCTATTTTACGTACATATGTTTCCTTTTTAATTATCCCCAAACATTTAAAATGGCAATAAAATGGGAATGTTCTGGAAACGTTCATATACAATTAATACAACCAGAAAGGACTGTGCTTTCTTTGCACCATTACTGACAGAGTTGAACGCTTCTGGCCAGCTGTAAGAGTATGTCAAAGAGTATTATACGAGTATGTTTTTACATGCTACAAAGTGACTTTGTGTTAGCCCCTAACTGTGCAGAATTATGTGAAAATAAGGGGCCAGCATCTGACCCCTGTTTTTAGGGTGAGGTGGACATTTTCTGAGGCAAATGGCTGCTTTTTCTAAACTGATCAAGAATGGTCTTTCAAGGTTGTTCAGTTTCATTACAACCATTATGCAAAGAAATGACACTGACATTTATTGTGTTCAGTTGTTGCGTATGTGCATATCGTGAAAGGGTGCATTACTGCTGTACTCCCCCAAACTTACATTCAAGTGTCAGTTACATCAGAAGAGTTTGTTAAAGGGGCCGTCCAACCATCGCCATTCTAGAATGTGCCTGCCTACTGAGATCTATTGTGATATCAGTCACTGAATGGCTCCTTTAAGTTGCTCTGTTTTTTCCATATGGCTATGATTTTCTATTTTAGGATTGCAACACAAGGGGCAACTCTAGCTGCTGTTACTTAGCAATACTGGAAGAACGCAAAACTATGCAGGTCTTTCTGTAAATGTGTAGCAATTTCATCATTTATTAAAGATGCTCTTTAAGACTTTGACATGTAGCCAGGGCACGAGTCAGGGGTACACGCAGGTACACGGCGTCCCCCCACTCTTTTCACAGGGTGGACGCCGTCCCCCCTACCAAAAAGCTGGGCCCTACAGAAATAAGCTGAACATCCCGGTATAATTTTCAGACACGTTCGGCATGTGAGGTCATGAGGTCATTTGCATATTGTGAGTCCCCCCACTTCTTTTTATAGGACTTGTGCCCTGCATGTAGCCTTACTGTCACTTTAGAGTGCCAACATCAACCTGTTCTTCTTGTCTGTTGCTTATTCTGCTACTTATTGCATTTATAGATGGTTTTGTTTTCATTTTATGATGCATTATTCAACTTAAAGATGCGCTTTGCATTGAACACATTGTAGAATCGTGGACCATGTCACATCATTAAAAGTAGACAAGCATTGGCATAGCCACTAGGTCTCGCTTTTGGGATCTTATAAGTGTACAGCCATGCAGCACATTATCCTGGGTGCTGTGTCACCAGAGATTGATGAGCTATACAATTACTACACATACCTGTTTAACATGATGAGGCGGTGTTTTTAATCATGCTATAAAATTGTGCTTCAGCAGCAAGCACGGTGACAGTCTCGATCCTCTTCTGAGCTGTCGCGTACTTGCCCTTACAGTGGGGAACTGCTCACTGACAGTTTTAGGCTATGTTAGTAGTCTCATCCACTAACACTGGTCGAGTTAATGTGTCAGCCACTGTGGTACCTATCAACTACCTTAACTTCTTAGCATCCCGAACGAAGTCAGTAGAGCCTGTAGGAACAGGTTGCGGCTGGTTTGATGGTGACTGCCCCCCGCAGGGCTCAGCAGGTGGGCGGCACCTGAACTGAGGCGGACCGCTCGGTCAGCTAATTTGTTTGATGAGCTTATTTTCTTTTGGAATAATATAGCATGTGGCATATGATGTAAATCTTCTTGGAGTTTCTCATTGCTGAGATGGGTGTAATAGCTTTTATTTATGTTTCCCTCGTCTTTATTGCTTGATGTTGCTCGCCAAAAAGTGTCACTCATTGTGGTTGAAATGTTACTCATATTTACACTGTAATCATGAAAATGTCACACATAGCAACCTGAAACATTGGCAGCTATGCTTACCGAGAGGCGGACGCGCCAAAGTGATAGCTTAGTTAACTTCTATGCTATTAACGGATACCACGTTGTTTATTGTGTGCACATTAAATATAATATAGGGCTAAAACGAGCACTGTTAGCACAAAATATAACTGCCGTGGACAAGAAGGCATGGTCGCTAGCGGCTTCGACGAACACCAGATCTCGCGAGGTTTGTCTTCCATGCAGGCTTCTAGTTGCATAGCAACTTCTAGCGCGTCCTTCCCAGGCTGCATCCCCAGACTAGAGCACGAACACCAGCTGGGAAAAGTTAAACTCTGGAAGGCGATATGAGTTACGGGGGTGGCCTGTCGGCGGCTTGCCGCGTATCCCGCGAAGCACTGGAGTTTTATGAGCTTAAACAATGGGCAGCCGAGTTCAACCGAGCAAACGGGGTCCCAGTGCGCCTGGAGGAGGCGCTGAACACTGTGTACTACCAGCGGCCACCGGACGTGTACGGAAGCCTGGTGAGTGGGCGGAGCAGTTGGGGACGGATAGGGAAATACAATGCCTATGGCGTTGGCCAGGGTGGATGCAAAGTGGGTGTTGAGATGGGATGGGAGGAAAGGATGATAGTTACAAGAACAGAGCAGCGATCGGAGGGGAGGACGATGCTGGTCAGAGAAGTGATGGGGAGGTTTAGGGGAGTTTTTGAAGGGTAAGAAGCACGCTAGGGATGCGAACGCAGCAGCGGGGGGAGGGGCGGCGATGGTGCTGAAGGCTGGCGCAGGAAAGGCAGATGGCTGGGCGAGAAGGGAGGGGGGAATGCGGGGAGCAGCTGTGCGCGTGCACGCCATCGTGCACTCAAGCTTGTAGCCAGCACAAAAATGTGGGTAGCACTTTCAAAACCCACCTACTAAATGTCTCGCCAGACCAGCACATGCGCTGGTTCAGGCGAGACCTAAAAAAGGAAGGGGCCTTAGTGCACATCTAAGAGACTACAGATTTTGTGCACAATTTGTGTCCCTGTCTTGAGCAAACTGGTGAACCCAGGAAGCCCACAATGCGACCGCACTTTGAAACGTTCTTGTTACCACTAAAAATAACTAGACAAAAGCCCATAAATCTACAGATGAAGTTAACAACTAACTCCCTGTTATCAAAAACAACCTGTTCCGTTTCACTTTTACTTCTGTAAACCAATGCAAGTCCAGGGCTTTTGTTCAACTGAGGTGAACCAGAACTACAAGTCCCAGAATTGAAAGGGTTGCTAGATGAAAGCCTGAGAGATGAACATAGTTTCACTGATCGGAAGACATTGGTGATACTAGTAACACAATTAGGCTGTATTTGCCCTAGATACAAGTTTAAGGAATTTGTGTACTGCTAGGGAGAAGAAAGGCTTGTCTTTATTGATCTACATCAACCTACTCAGACATAGTGCAGCAACACTACTCGACTGACACCATGATGCATACATTGAGATGGGCGAGCTGCTGGAACCTCGAGCCAGATGCCTGTCTCTGGCTCAGCTTGATTTCCACTTGGAAATTGTTTGTTGTGGACTCTCGAATCCACACCAAGCAGCCCATTCATATGGCTTCTGCATGCCATCTGTGCAGTAATCTCATGCGCTAAGAATGAAAGGCAAATCTTTAACCTTTGATGCAAAAGGGCAGAGAGAAAGAGATACCCATCTAGTGGTTGAATTGCACAATGTGCTGTCGTGTAGTTTCCACCCTATAGTAGGAACTGCGCGTTTGTGGATGGCATAACCGTCGAGATGGTGCTATACTGATTCCATGTATCCCCTTAGGATATGTTGTTCTATAGGCTAGCTAGTGCACAGTGCCACCATGAGTACCCCTAAACCTAGTCGGGTGGTTCTGGCAGCCACTGAGCAGGACAACCCTGATCCCCCAGGAAAGGTGGTAACAGATCTAGAACCTTTTTGCTCAGTCACTTGTGCTCTCTTACTCTCAGAGCAATACACAAGGAATACACAGTGGGACTTGTTCAATGTTTATTGAACCAACGTGATTCTTGTGTAAAATATATGCGCTGCAATGATCAATAGAAAGAAGTAAATAAAAGTTATTAGAAGTACTAGGACAGTGAACAGAATAAAAAGTTTCACCATTGTGTTAAAACAATGAATGTATACAGGCATACAAAAACAATATAGAAATCTGGCGTACTTCCACTATGCTTCCCCTAACCCAATTGTCTAGGGTGTGTGTATGTGTAAGTAACCCGTCGTGGTCAAGAGCTGGACACCCTTGGCAGAGTTATCAGCAAGCTTCCGCGTGTAGAGATCTCACCAATGACAGCAAAGCGCTCCTCTGCCTGAACCCGAAAATGCTTGTTTATTTATAATGAAAAGTATCCTTGCGAGGCCTCGGGCAGGCCAGCATTGTTTGGGCTTTACTAGCCGCGTCACCCCGTGGATGAAAAAAGAGAAGACATTTACACAATGTGTGTCGAGGCCTTGCAAATGATGTTGAAGGAGTCGTAATAATGGTCTCGTGAAGTGGAATGTAAGCGAGGCAGTTTCAGAGAAACAAATCCAGCATTGTCATGCACGCAAATGTGTGTTAAAGGTTATGGTGTCAAAGGGAAGGCAACTTAAGAAATGTGTACATGGTGAAAGATGGCAGCGTTTCCACATGGGCCTACCGGAGACACATGACAGTGCGACCTGAAATCCTGCTTCACCAAACTCTGTAATTCTAAGTCATTTTTTATTTCATTGGTCGCCATTTTTCTTCATCACAAATGAGAGAATCTTCAAAGATGTGAGTTCAGAATGTGTGCAGTACAAAAACGTGTTTGATTTAGTAAGCTATAATGTTGTTCCATCTATAGTAAGTTTATAGGCCACATGTAGGGTGCACATGACCAGTGACTTGCCTCTTTCACTAATGGCATTGTCAGGGCGGGGTGGGGGGGTGCACAGGAAAATTACTACGTTCATTTTTAAGAACTATCACTTAATAAATACCTTTGTATGCAATTATATAATCAGATGTACGAAGGTGAAACGCATTCACATTTTAAAGAAATGCACTTGGCTCGGTTCGTGCACAGGCACTTAGAGCCAAGCCGGAACCTTGGCTCGCCTCTGGCTCGAGTCTACCAATTAATCTGTTGGCTCGCCCATCTCTGTGCATAGGATACACATACATCACACGCAAACCCTACAACCCTTGCTGCCGCTCACAGGCCATCAAAAGGAAAGAGAAATAGATATCCATATAGTGGCTGATTTGCACAAAGTTAAACTAGAAAACCTGGAAAAATCGCAGATGCTTAAATTGTGTGATCTTGGGCAAATATTTTATTTCACCAAAAATTATTTTTCTACATTATCACATAAGAAATCACTTTCAAAATAACCGTTGAACTAAACCTATTGTGTTTGATTTATTAGATTATTGTGTTGCTCTATTATAATATGGCCCACATTTAGGGTTTACTAATTGTCCATGTTCAAAAACACTTTTAACAAGTACTTTTCAGAGCAATGCTATAATGTGAAGTATTGATGTCAAAGCTTCCACATGTCAAAGAAATGTACTTTTTTCTGAATTTTGAAGAAGCTTTATCATAATTTACATTATGTTCAGTTTAGTATAACTTAAATGGCAAACATTTTCAGGGCCCGCCGCACGAACGGGCTCTAAGAGCCGAGCCAGACCCATGGCTTGGCTCTCCCTGTTAATTTAATTTATTGGCTCACTCACCCTAATGAGTCTGATGTGAGTGACTCTGCCCCAGCCCTACCTTGCTTTGTCTTCAAATGTCCCTAAGTGCCAGTCCACATACATTAGGTCAGCACAACGTGACTCATAGGCTCCTTGGACGCAGAGGCCATACCCAGCGGCGCACGCTCCCTTGCGTCGCCCCTCCCCCTGCACCTGTTGCACATAGCTCCGCTTCCTAGCATTAGCAGTGTCTGGCTAATTGAGAGCCCGGCCATCTGACACCGAGGCCTGCACTGAGGGGGAGAGACCCATGCCGGAGCTATTAATAGGACGCACCAACACGAACAGCTTGTGCCTGCGTGATTTACTGAAACAGAGGGCATTTTCTCTCCCCCACTTCTCCTCGTTGTACACCTATTTAACTGCCCACCTCTATCCACAATTTGTCCTCCTTTTCTCTACTCTCCACGGCTAATTTTCTCCCTCCTCACGTCTCCCGCTCTCCAGTCCGCCTTTATCTCTTTCTAATCTCCTTCATTTCTCGCTTTCTTCACCTCTCTCTCCTCCCCAGCCAATTCTGGGCTCTCTTCTGAGCTCACCCGTCTCCCTCACTCTTTATTTATTTTCACCTCCTGCCTCTTCGTCTCTCGCCGCTCACCCGCTTGCTTCCACACCTCGTCCCTGCTAACGAGCGGTTTCTGCGCTTCCCACAACTCGCGGGATCAAGCGAGATTTGTAATAAACCCTCTTGGTAATCCACTGGAACCCGGCATCCGGGGGATCCCGTAATTGGCAGCCGCCCGCCTCTGCCGCTTCCCTCCCCCCGCCCACAGAAGCAGGCATACTTCACAGGCACAGCTGTGATGCCCCCATTACCGGGACTTACCGAGCAAAGGGCCAAGCTCTTTCAAGGGGAGCTTTGGCCCTGTTTGATATTATTTCAAACTGGGAACAAACGGCCCACCTCAAAGCACATTTTCCAAGCGGATTAATGAACAGGTAAGATAGCTCAGTGAGTTAAGCGCCTGCTGCCGAGACCTGTCTGCAGCCTGTAGTAACAGTTTCTGTTTCCAGTCGCGGCTGAGCGGACTCCTCTAGAAGTCGAGAGGTATTTCTGGGCTGGATAATGCTGCCATCTCCTGTGAGTGATTCCAAATGCGAAGAATCTCGGACAACACGTGATATAAAAGGAAACGTCGGATTATTACCACGAATATGGTTTTATGAACTAATCTTTACATGTAAAACTGGGTACATTCCCTATCCCTGTGCCTCAGCAGAGACATCAAGGTCCTCAAGAGATGCCCCCACGTGGGCACCTCGAAGAAACAATGTATAGAACTATAGACGGGTGCAGTGAATGGCGGGGTGTTCTTCACCGAGGGGTTCTGAGTGACATCAAATAGACAGCGAGAGCGAAGCTCGACTGGTCTATGATCTCACTCAGAACCCCAAGGTGAAAAACACTCCGCTATTCATATTTTACCCCTCTATAATTTTATATTATGTATCTCTGCCCAAAATCATCTGCCCCTGCCTTCAACTACTGCGCAGGGGCAGAAGAGTGATGGAGAGGCCAGTGGCGGCTCCTCCACTGAGGCGGAGGTGCGTCTCCCCACTGCTTTTCAGCAGTGTAAGGAAAAATAAAATGATAATAACTCAATGTTATAATTTAATTTTTCTCACTGCGGGTTTGGCAGGTTTGTGGGGCGGGGCTGCTCTGCTGATAGCAGGGGAGGGGAGGAGTGCTTATCACTGCCTAAGTGCGCATGAATGTTTGGCCAGCTGTCTCGGGCTGGCCACACATTCATACGCACTTAGTATGTACTCCACCCAGGCTGCATTACAGCCTGGGTGGAGAACATGCCCAGGCCTCCAGTCCCTGTCTGAGCGCTGAACCAGGGCGCTCAGACCAATTACAACGCTGCATTGCGGCATTGTGATTGGCTCAGGGGAGCCTGGGTGGTTCCTGTTCCGGCCGGAGCAGTGGAGAGATGCGACGAGGAGGACGTGGCGAGGAAGTAAGATGAATCAAATTTTTTTTATTGAACCCCTCCCCGCCAACACGGCCTTGCCATCCCCGCCTCCCTGCCTTACCACCCCAGATCCGTGCCAGCCGCCACTGTGGGGGAGCCATACATAACATGGCCTCTGTTAGCCATTCCTGTTCCAAAGGTAAAAAGAAAAAATGTACATGCCGTCCTTAACCAAACCTATTACCTGCCTGCCTCCCTTCCCCCTCCCGCAGCTGTGCTTCCTGCTTTAAGTCAAAGCAGACAGGCAGAGCTGCACTGACAGGCTCTCAGGGAGCCCTGTCACCTGGCCTGGCAGGCCTTTACGATGTCACGACAGATAATAACCAGTTTTGTTATCAACTGTTGTGATGTCATAGCAAGGAGTTATGACTTTGAAAAACTGAAAAGCATGCAGGTTGTCTATGACAGTGTTTCCCAAACTGCGGTCCGAGGACCCCCAGGGGTCCGTGGCACATTCCCAGGGGGGGTCCGCAGGCAGCAGTTCTAAAAGCACTGCAAAGTTCCTTGTAAAATTAGCAGTTTTCGAGCAACTATAAAAGTGTCACGATAACACCAGTGATTAATGTACCTGCTGGAGAGAGATGAGAGTTTTTTCCAGTGGCAGCTTTGACTTATCTAATGTAACACAGAGGGTTAATATGCCTACTGCAAAGAACGTGTACAATGCATTTGAAAAAACAGTATTTTATGTGCATAGGTCAGTGGGTTATTGATTTTGTCACAGAGATTCTTTTGTCACTGTGCGATTCATAAGGGACAATCGTAATCTAGCACAGTGTCCTATAAACTGTCATCAAAGGGCTGCTTGCCAACTGCATGGTAAAAGTTAGCAACATCTGTTTATTCCCAGTCTATCATTATCCTGATGCTGCTATGTTCCCACTTCCTGCACATGAACAATTTTGTAATGCCTTTTTGTCACTTCTTTGTGTGCTTCCTAATGCAGCACACATGGAAGATGCAAAACGTCATTTTTTATTAAAGATTGTTTATGTGCAGGAAGGGTCACCTTCCTGAACATAAACAATCAAAGGTGTTTAAAAGCAAAAACGAGGAAAAATATGGCATTTCTTGTTCTATCGCCAACTTAAGACCAGGTTTTTCATGGTCTTAATTTTGGTGCCGTCTCCTATTTAAGCTGACTTTGTAAATAGAGGGCAGCATCAAAATCAATGGGTGTTGGAGTGAAACTCCCACTGCCCACCTTTTTCATGCTAAGCATTGCGTGAAAGGGGGCCTTATTTACAAGGCAGCGTTAAGCCACAATAAGTGGCTTAACGCTGCCTTGTAAATAAGGCAAAGCCCCAATTGCCACAGGAACATCGCAAAATGTGACGTTCCCATGGCAATAGGGACTTGTAAATATGCCCCTAGAATCCTTAGTAATTTGAGTATTTGTTTTGTGTGCACACGTGCGTTTTTTGAATTCGAATTACTGTTTTAATGTTTGAAATTTAAATCCTACAAATTGCTTGGGGGTCCCCGGCTTCCAGTGGTGACTCAATGGGGGTCCTCAGAAGTCAAAAGGTTGGGAACCACTGGTCTATGAGACCCATACATAGCACGAGTGCAAGTGCCGACGATTAGAAAAACGCTGGATTCACACCTGTAAAAATGTGATATGCAAGAATAAAAAAAAAAAAAAAGAATTGGTCTTGATGCATGAATAAAGCCCCACGTTGCATTCCGCCTCTCCTACCCCCACACACCCGGTCCACTGAAGGAGAAAAGAAACGTTACCATTCCTTGGTAGAGGACAACCTAAAAAATAACCCACCGCCACCCCAAAAGTGCACTACTGCCCTGTGATGGCACCAGGGATTGTGTTTCTCATCAAAACAGAACCTGAACTGCCGGATTTTATCACCTCAGAAATCAAAGTGCGTTTGTGCCTACCTCACTGCAAAACCTGATGAAGCAAGCTCATCTCACAGGAACTGAGGGTCACTGGGGAGACCACCCCACTCTAGTTCATCACTGACACAGCTTCCCACCCTGGAGTTTTATCCTACGAACCACTGGTTCAGGCACATTCGTTTGAATAGTTCAAGGTAAGCAAACCAAGACTACAATACCCAGAATGCAATAGGAGGTCACACAACAGTCCAGGCCCCTTGAAGCAGTGTCTTTGATGCCATGGAGGGAGGTGGCCACCCAGGCAGGTAACCCCAGACTAACCCCCTTCACCACACCCAGCGCCTGCTGGCTGGCTTCTAGCTGTTTGAGTCCGTAGGAGAATCCCAGCTCTCCAGAGTCACCTGTTGGCAAGGTTATGAGAAGCCTTCATGTCTCCACGATCACAGCGCTGATGTCCTGAGCTGGGTTCTGTTTTACAAACCTAATGTATTCCAGAAGCTGCAGTACTGGCTCACTACAGTTCAACCAACTGAACGAACACACGTGAAAACAGAGATTTGTCAAAGAAAAGCCGGGGCGGGCAGCATTACAACCTCGGAGATATGGCACCATCCGCTAATCCAGACAGTCTAGGACTGAAGGGTCTAGGGGTGATCCACGTTTTACCATGCACCTTGTGTAGTAACCCCAACAGGACATTTTAAACACTGCTGAATTTTCTGATTCCTTTGATCTCCACCTTTTTAGGTCTCGCCTGACCCAGCGCATGCGCTGGTCTGGCGAGACATTTTGTGAGGGCTCAAAAAAGTGCTACCACTGTAGCCTAGAGCTACAGTGCATGTGCGCTGGCACGCGCACCTTACTTTCGCGGCCGCTTTGATGTTTGATCGCGATCACTTTCACTTTTGCGGCCGCACGGCCGCTTTGATGTTCTCCGTGAGCCTGTTTATTACTTCTATGTTGTAATGGTGGCACCCGTGCGCCGCCATTACTACAGAGCAGTAATAAATAGAAACAAGCATGGGCATAGCCAATAGGTCTCGCTTTTGGGACCTTATAAGTATTTAGTTATGCAACTGTTGCATGGCTAAACACTTATAAGATCCCAAAAGCGTGACCTATTGGCTATGCCAATGCTTGTTTGAAGTAACAGCTAAGTCTGTCATTACTTTTTTGCTTACAGTTAGTCGTGACTTGTTACTGTTTCTTTACTGTTTTTGAATGGGCCTAGCCTTAGACTTTGGGCCTGAATATGAGTTAAGGCGTTATTTTTCAACCTTGATAAATAACGAAACCACGGGGTACGTTGTTTATTCAGTGCGATAAATACCACCAATTATGAGTTCATGGGGAATAACATGCAGAATTTAGAATTTATTGCACCAAAATCTGCATGATACGGTAAATACAGTATATTTTCCCCTGTTAGATTTGCATGTTTAACCTGCCGAAATTCGAATGTTGAGTTATTGGACACATCCTTATCGGATGTGTTAAATACCTACAAACACGTAAATCTGACCCATGAAGTTTATGCATGGACTGGACTATAAGAAGCTACTCGTAATCAGGCCCTCTGACCTGACCTAAAAGAGCGAGGTGTACTTAACCAGGGTGTACAATTTGTGCACCATCTGGTATGCAAACAAAGAGATAATTTTAGAGGCAATCTATGGTTTCTAGTAAGTTATATCGTAAATTGCACATTTGCAAAACAACTTGCCTCATGAATGTTAATTAGAGAGTTACAATTTGCAATGTCCTGTAATTGGCGGCAAATGCAGGAATTGAAGCCTATAAGAGAGAGCGCAACTCAGTCCCTGCAGCTGCATGCCCAAACGGGAAACTTGTTTTGTAACAGCTATTGGTGTCCCTTTAAGAATTGTTTTCAGTCTGAGAAGACATTGCAATTGCAGTCACAAACCGCTGAAGCATACTTCAATCAATCAATCAGGGAATTGTAAGCACGCTACTCACCTGTGAGGGTCTCAAGGCGCTGCTTGGGGGTCCGCAGATCTGTTTAGCCAAAGAGCCAGGTCTTGAGGGTCTTCCTGAAGGTGTTCAGGGAGGGGGTGCGTCTGATGTCTGCCGGTAGCTCGTTCCAGGTCTTGGCTGCAATGTGAGAGAAGGATCTTCCGCCTGCTCTGGCTCTGTGGATGCGCGGGGTTTCGGCCAGTGCAAGGTTGGAAGATTGGAGGTTTCTTTTGGGTACGTGGAAGTTGATTCTGTCATTGAGGTATTTGGGTCCGTTGTTGTGTAGGCATTTGTAGGCATGAGTGAGGATTTTGAAAGTGACTCTTTTCTCCACGGGGAGCCAGTGGAGACTTTGTAGGTGTTGACTGATGTGTTCGTGTTGGGGGATACCGAAGACGAGTCTGGCTGCGGTGTTCTGTATTGTCTGGAGTTTGCGGAGTAGGGACTTGTTTATGCCGGTGTAGAGTGCGTTTCCATAGTCCAGTCTGCTGGTGATGAGTGCGTGGGTGACTGTCTTCCTTGACTCAGGGGGGATCCACTTGAAGGTCTTGCGGAGTATGCAGAGGGTGTTGAAGCAGCTGGAGGTGATGGCGTTGACCTGTTGGTTCATGGTGAGTGATGAGTCGAGTACGATGCCGAGGTTCTTGGCGTGGTCTGAGGGGGTAGGTGGGCTTCCGAGGGCGATCGGCCACCAGGTGCTGTCCTATGCAGAAGGGGTGGTACTGAGGATGAGGACTTCTGTCTTCTCGGCGTTAAGCTTCAGGCAGCTGTTGGTCATCCAGACTGCAATGTCTTTTCTGCATTCCTTTCTAGATGTTGAGTTTGGCAGTGGTGGGGTCTTTGGTGAGGGAGAGGATGAGCTGGGTGTCGTCGGCGTAGGATACGATGTTGAGGCCGTGTTGTCGGACTATGGCTGCGAGGGGGGCCATGTAGATGTTGAAGAGGGTGGGGCTCAGGGATGAACCCTGTGGGACTCCGCAGGTGATTTTCATGGGGTCGGAGAGGAAGGGTGGGAGTCTGATCCTTTGACTTCTTCCGGGGAGGAATGATCGGATCCAGTCCAGGGCTGTTCCTTGTATGCCTGCGTCGTGTAGTCTGGCGACGAGTGTGCGGTGGGAGACGGTGTTGAAGGCCGCTGATAGGTCGAGTAGGATGAGGGCTGCGGAGTGGTCTTGGTCCAGGAGGGTGCGGATGTCATCTGTGGCGGCGAGTAGGGCGGTCTCTGTGCTGTGGTTGCTTCGGAATCCGGATTGGGACGGGTTGAGGACGGTGTTCTTTTCAATGAGTCGTGTCAGTTTCCTGTTGACTGTTTTCTCTGCAACTTTGGCTGCGAAGGGGAGGAGCAAGATGGGCTGATAGTTCTTGAGGTTGGTGGAGTCAGCTGTGGGCTTCTTGAGCAGAGGTCTGACTTCTGCGCGCTTCCAGTCGTCTGGGAAGGTGCCTGTTTTGAAGGTGGTGTTGATAGTGCGTTGTAGTTCGGGTGCAATGGCAGCCGTGGCTCTGTGGTAGATGTGAGGGGGGCAGGGGTCAGTGGGGGCCCCGAGTGGATTCATTTCATGGTCGAGGCGGTGTCTTCAGCCGTGATTGGTGTCCAGTTGGAGATGGTGGGCTGGCTGGTGTTTCTGGGGGGCGGGGGGCCGTCTGTGGCGCCTGGTGGATGGTCAATGAAGTTGTCATAGAGGTTTTTGATCTTGAGGTGGAAATAGGTTCAAAGCTTGTTGCAGAGGTCTTGGGATGGGTTGATGTCTGTGGCTTCGCTGCGTGGGTTGGTGAATCCTTGAATGACACTGAAAAGTTCCTTGGTGTTGGTGGAGTTGGCCAGGGTTTTGTTGTGGATTAAGTTCCTCTTGGTGGCTCTGATCTGGTTGTGATAGTCCGTCATGGCGTCCTTGTAGGTGGTGTGGTTTTCGGTTGTCTTGGTGTTTCTCCTGTTCTTCTCCAGGCGTCTGCAGGTGCATCTGGCTTCTTGGAGAGTGGTGGTGAACCAGGTGGCTTTCCAGGGGCATTGTCTGTCAGGGTTGCGTAGCAGGGCGAGCTCATCTGCGAAGTCTGAGATCCAGGTTTGGAGTTCTCTGGCTGCGTCGTTTGCGTCGGGTGCCCAGGTGTGGTTGTCTCGGGTGAGGGTGGAGTTAAGTTGCTCGTCGGTAACCTTGCTCCAGTTCCTTCGTGGTGGGCGTGGGGCTGGTTTGGGTGCCTTGGGGTCGAGGGTGTGTCCTGCGCTGTGGATCGGTGTGTTAATGAGTTGAGTCCGATGCTGGCGAGGTTGTCACAAAGGATAGTGGAGTTGGGGTCGTTGGGGTTGTCGAGGTGGGAGTTCAGGTCTCCAATGAGTATGTAGTTTGTTGAGGCAATGGCGTGGGGTGTGACGAAGTCGGTGATGGTGGTGGCGAAGGGTGTTCGGGGGCAGGGGGGTCCTGTAGAGGAGGTTTCCTTGGAGTGTGGCTTTAGGGGTGGTCTGGATCTGGAAGTGCAGGTGTTCGGCGAAGGGGAAGGTTTCGCTGGAGGTGGTGAGGCGGAGGGTGCTCTTGTGGGCGATGGCGAGGCCCTCTCCTGGGTGGTTGGGGCGGTCTTTCCGCTGGATCTTGTATCCGTCTGGGATGGCGGTGCTGATGTCGGGAGTGGAGGATGCGTTGGTCCAGGTCTCTGTGAAGAAGGCGATGTCGGGCGATAGAGAGTTGAGTAGGTTTCAGATTTCCATGGCGTGTTTGTGTACGGAGCGTACGTTGCGGAGGATGCATTTTAGGGTGTCGCCGGTGCTGGCGTCGGCGGTGTTGGAGTCCGGGGTAGCGGTGAGGGTCTGGCGGTAGTGGAGGCAGGAGAACTGGCCGTGGGTCGTGTTCGGCGAGGCTTGTTGGCATTCTCTAAGTCTTCAAGGTTGAGTGCGAGGAGGGTGGTGGTGTCGTAGCGATGGGTTGTGGGAGGTCCAGGGCTTCTGGTGCTGGCCGCGATTGGGTCGCGGTCGGGCTTGCCTTTGGCAAGCTTTCGGCGTGCCGGCGGCGCGACCGCACAGCAGCCGTCATGAAGTGGGGAGGTGGGCGGGAGAATTCCGGAGGGGGGAATTCCTGGGGGGAATTCCGGGGGGAAGGGCCGCAGGGGCAGCAGCGGTGAAAGGCGAAAGGAACAGGCAGGCACGAGAAAATAAAAACAGTGGTGGAATTAGAGTAAGACACAGATGGGCACAATACCAGTGGCACAACAGGGAAAAATTAAGAAAAAAAACGTCTGAGAAAGGTTACTGTGGTTGCAGGTAGTCTGGTCACAGTTGGAGCGGGCAGCAGGCACAGGAGCGGACAACAGCCTCAAACCTCCCAAGGAGGAGGTCGGGGTCTGGAGGCAAGAGACGGCACAGCAGAGCTGCGGGGACATTGTGCGATTCGTAAATAGAAAAGGAAAGCCACCTTCTACCTGCGATTTAGAAGGCATGGAAAAGTCATTTTACAAGTGTCCAACTCATGAAAGGGCTTTTAAAGAGTGAAAAAAATCTCCTTTGGCGCTGCAAACCTTGCAATGTTGCGATTTGCATGGTTTGTTAATTCCTGGATACAATTTGAGAAGCCATTGGAGAAGCAGTGGCGGCTTCTACCTGGAAGCAGCAGTGAGGCGGGGTGGGGGGAAAAGGGGCAGGGGGATTCGGGTTAAAAAAAAAAGAACTTACCTCCCAGCTGGCCGGACACCGCCGCCTCTCCTGTGTTCTCTTCCTGGCTTTTTGTGGAAACAAAGAAGCACCAGGGCTTCCATACTCCGTGCAGCCAATCACAATGCTGCAATGCAGCGTTGAGATTGGTCTGTGTGCCGTGACGCTTTACTAGGGGCTGGAGGGGTGGCCATGTTCTTCATGCAGGCTGTAATGCAGGCTGCATGGAGAACATGCTATGTGCGCATGACTGTTTGGCCATCTCGAGAGCACCAACCAATCACTCAAGCTCACATAGGGAGTGCAAACCACTCCATCCCCTGCTCTGAGAGCAGCCCTGCCCCACAAAGACGCCAAAATAGGAAACAATTAAATTATAATAACCAAGTTATTATCATTTTAATATTCCTTTTTTTATACTGCATAAAGCAGTGGGGCGATGCTCCTTCGCCTTAGCAGAGGGCCCGCCACTGCTGAGAATGCTGGCATGCTGTTGCGTGTGACTAGTTGGGTTAGCAAGGCAGCTCAGCTAAAGCCTGTGGGCATTCCTGACTGCCTTCCGTTCCTGGCCTGTCAGTAACCTTGCATGCATGTATGTATGTATGTCAGTAGGTAGGGTTATTTGTGTAGCAACGGAATGCGGCACCTGGTGAGCAGAGCTACAAATAGCTAGGCTGGATTTGACATTGTGCAGCTCTGGTATTCCCCCCCCCATGGCCTGCAGACTGCAGGGCTGCTTTGAGGGAAAGATGGGCTGTCATTACTCAGGTAAGCCCCCATTACCTCATTCTGGCCACTACCTCCTGCAGTGTTGGCTGGTTTGAACATGTCTGTTACGGCAGCTTTTGGTTTCCATTCTTGCCCCGCATGATGCATAATGGGCACAGGTTGAAGCGTGGTTTTTCAAAGGAAGCTATGTATAATCTGTGGTTACAGCAGCCAGTGACATTGGCAGGCTTCGTAGGGATGAAGGCCACATATGCCGCCAGTCAATATGTAGAACAACCATACCTCCCACTCTATCGCCCTTTGGATGCGCAGAGATGAAGGAACCCTTCATATTGACCTTCAAAGAAAGCCCACGATTCTTCTCTTATAGGCGGAATGCTACTCTCCCTCATTGTATACCTGCATCTGGTTGGTTAAGAAAGATGCTAACATGATGTCCTCGAGCCCTGTTGGACTTGAAACAGAGACAAGCCATTTCAAGCACCCTTAGCTAATACGACTTTGCGAGGACTGCATCTGGAGGTCTAGGTGCCCTGCTCGTGTCCTGGTTTGTCCTCTGATTATGCTGCTACAGATCACCCAGGGTAACTTGAAGAAAGCAGTGAATCTATCAGATCGAGGCCAATCAGTGGCAAGGATAACAGTTTGAATATTTCAGCATCAGAGTGGTGCAGCCATGCTAAGCTGTCCCGCTGGCATTGCTTGGGAATGGGGATTCCCGGAAAATCACACCACCGAGCCATAACTGGGCCTGTTGAAACCAGGGTTAGGTGTGAATCTTGACCTTTACCCTCTAGGTTAACAGGTGTATTTTCAAAAATTGGGCCAATGACTGTCAAAGAATTCCCAAAAACACTCACCAAGCCTAAATATCCTGTTTATATACATAGCCCCAAATACCAATACTTAACACATTCCTAAGCACCCCAACTTCAGCAGATGACAGACTTGGGGCACAGAGAGTTAAAACTGATCATGAGGTCAAGCGATGATGAGGTATAGGAACTCTTTATCTTGCTGAGTCCACACTTCACAACGTAACCAATGTAGGCCACATCACCCCTTCCTGATCCACACTCCATCCACGGTGGCAGGAGAAGGCGACTGCGGTGTGGCCTCCAGCCTGACACAATGCGCTTGCTTCACTTAGAGACCGTTGCGGTGAAACAGCTGTATGCGAGGCGAACCTCATCCATTATGGATCCGCTCCCACCACAAGAGCGGATCCCATGACAAACAGAGCTGCTCTGAATTGATGCATTGATTCCGCCCTGGGGACATGAACTGAGCGTGGTGCGATTGTGGTTTTCTCCAATTCGACAGGCCTGTCATTAGCTGATGTCCTGAAACACCTCCCTCGCTCAAGATCGAAGAGGAAAAAGTTGGGGGTCTTGCTGCCCCAACTACCCCCAAACCCAAAGTATCTCTTTTCTGTCTTAGGCACACACCCAAAAACCCTACATTTTATCCCATCTAAATTCCTAGCTCGGGAGGGATGATAGTAAATATGTGCAGTCAAGAGTAATGGAAGGACATGTTAATTGCCAAGATTGATGTACAGGTCAGGACAAGATGGTGGCCAGTCAGTGCAATGAGTCGAGAGAATGAGATCCCTCCTATGGGCCGCTTTCTGGACAAATAGTCACATTTTGCGAAATAGGTCTAAAATGTGATGGACTATATCAAAGGAATGCAAAAGTGAATATATTGCTGTCTATATGTGCCAACGTTTAAGCTCGGCTGCAAAATTGTGAAAATTTGCACTTAGTGAAGTAGGACGAAGGTACCCGCCTTCCCCACCCTTGAAGTTGAACTTTTTTTTACTCCAGCAGCTGGATGGCCTGTCTGGGAAGGGTGGAGCACCAGGCAGCAGGGTACAGACTCTCAATTTTCCCACCTGCCAAAGGTTCCATCGTAAGGAACAGGACTACCGTGGGCAGGGACTGTTGTCGCCCAGTTACACTCCGGCTGGCACCAGTTGTGCACTCTAGGGCCAGACTGGGAACCCAAAGCAGCCCGGGTACTTGTATTGGACCAGCCCCCACCCACGTGGGCTGGGGTGGTGGAGTGTGCACTGCTGCTTTTGTTACGGGGGGCAATATTGCAGCACCGCTACACAACCGGCCCCCAGTAACACAACAGGCCCCCAGTAACAAAAGCAGCCCCCACAGCTGCTAAACCAGCCCCCAGCCTCCCGGGGAAACGCCTAATGCCATTACAGCCAGTCCGGCCCTGGTTCACTGGAGAAAGAAAAGAAGAGTGGTAGTGGGGCTTCCAGCAGTCCTGGGTGTCAGAACCTCTTCCCACTATCCCACAGGAATGAAAGTCATTTAGGGGTCGCCGGGGGTTCGCAGCTGCGACAAGCTAGCTTGCTCCCTGCAACCCCTGGCACTTCCTTTGCGACCGCTGATCTCAGAGGTACCAGAAGCAGGCCCAAAAAAGAAGGTATACTGTCTCCTGATAAGCACTGTTTGCCTTTTGCTGCTAGTACTGGGATCCTGTTGTTTTTAAATAAGTATATTCAGAAGAGAAATGCCTCTCTTCAGAACAAACACAAAAGTGAAATAAAGAAACATTCTTGAACAACTTATCATGTTTGTGTATTATGAATATATGAAAAGTTACATTAGCACCACACCTTCACTTTTGTGCTTAGTAAGAGTGCGTAAGTGATTATAAATAAAACAGTTTTAACGTTCATAGGAACACTGCATGCCTATCACATTTGTTTTATTTTTCTAGCACAATATTCTCCAGTTAAAAAAAAAAAAAGAAATGCGTAATGTTTCTATGGCAAATTATGTCAGCAACCTAACACAGCTATGTAAATTAGATAACGGCTGTGCTGTATTAACTGTGCACTTATTATGGGGCTCTTAACATCAGGAGCAAAGGTCCTATGACGTCACTCCCTATGAGGTCAATGCGGTCAGAGGATGTGGATGTCATTACTTCTACCCATAGAAGTTTGGTGAATTGAAGTCCATGCACGCAGGGCTAAATTTGATTGCACTTTTTAAAAATAAGCTCTGCCATCTTTGCAATTTAACTTTTATAAAAATGTATGTAAAGTGTTGAGCTTATTTACGTAGCACAAACCTAACTGAGGAGCGCTGTACATTAGCATAAATTCATTACATCGAGTGAGGATTCACACATTTACATTCCATTTCACATATTTATAATTTTATACACAGTCCAAATTCACATGATTTTAGTCATGTGCCAAGGCTGGGAGAACCATAGGGTTCCTAGGCACAGCTGTTTAGTTCCTAGACAATATCTCCCTCATCAAAATACTAGTTGTAAGGAAATGCCACTTTTTTGCATGATCACCCCCAAAGTTTTGGACTGATGCTCCTGGTTTTTCGACCCTGAGAGTGCACTGAGGCCTGACAACCAGACTTCAGTGCCAGTGCTCTGACCCTTAAAGGAGTAATGTTTGGCTATACTCAATTGGCATAGCTAAACTTACTTATAAGACCCTAGTATATGGCACCGGGGTACCCAAAGCCTGTAACTTAAGCTGTCCCTCATGGCAGCAGCACTTATTGTGTTACCCTGAGTGTGACAAAGTAAAACATGTTATCCAGCCTGCCACTGCTGACTACTAGGAGCAATGTTAAACTGCTAACTCAACTTTAACACCTGAACTAATGACGAAGTTCAACAAACCTCCCTTTTTAATAAACATAATTCACCCTGCTATATATTAAAAAGTAGGACATATAGTATTATATGTCTTAATAGTAAAATTCCCAAACTGTTGTTTTTTCTGTAGAAAAGCTAGCACCACATTGGTGAGTACTGGGTGACATGCTGAGTACTCGGCTGTGCTAACGTCTGAATGGGAATACTCAAGTTGGAACTTCAAGGTATCTCAAAAATCGTTACAATAAACCAGACTTGATGTCCCAGTCAAAGTTAATGTAATTTTTGAATAAAAGACATTTTTAGAAAGTTGCCCCTCAGTTGTCCAAGTTTATTCACAAATGCTGGACACATGACAGTCTTCTGCCCTCCTTGGGAGAGGTGTGAACGAGTCCCAGGAAAAGAAACAATAAAGGCCTGCTGTTGGAAGAGGTGTTATCTCTCCCTGGCAGGAAGCCACACAGGGTGTGAGCCCAAAAGGTGAACTTCAAAGTGTAAGCGAGATTTGAGGGACAAATGGTGGACACACATGAGAGGGGCTGCTGTTTTGTCCTGATAAAACAGGTTGGCATACGGGACAGAGAGGGGAAAACGGGGGCTAAACTGGTTTTCACGTGGGCGTATAGCTCTCAAGCAGCCACACCTCTAGGGTGGGCTTCTAAGATCCACAAACTGAGAGAGGGGCTCTGCCATCTGGGTAGTGGATAGAACATTGCTTTCTGGGATAGCTAGATGCCACGCCTCATCCTGCTGTTCGCTGGACGTAGAAAGGGAGGCTGAATCAAAGAATGGACTGGACCCGCTGATCTTTCGGCTAGCAAAGAGAGGGCTGTGCCTGTGGTGCCTGGCTCTGGTAAACGTCACCCCCGGGCCCCAGACAGTAGAGGTGAACTCCAAGAGTCAGTTGGCTGACTTCCTGTTATATTTCCAGGGCCACAAAAGCTGAAGAAGTCTTCCTTGGCAAGACAGTAGCTACAATTGCTTGATTGCCACTGACCACTGACATGTAGCTTAGGAAACCAAGTCCAGATGCCCAAAAGTTACATCCAAGTCTGCTGTACCCAGGAGAGTCATTGGAGTGCAGTTTGGTTGCCCTAAGAGGACACTAGTCTTCACCAAAGGGAACTGCTCGTTTTGTTGTAACTGGAGACCAGTAGTCCAGTGCCTATTGGATGTTTGCTCGACCCACCAGGACTTTGAGGTACATCATCCCTGTGGCCAAAGTGGACCCGCCCCCAAGACAGTGGACAGAGGAGTAGCCCCAGGAACCTCCCCATCAACTGCACAACATCCCCAGCATCTTACAGCATCTTGTACTCCTTGCATGAGGACCACTCTATGGATATCTATGGCGGTTTGCCCATAGCGCCTGGAATTGGACTTGAGACTGCTTTGGTGACAAGGTAACTGTTCTACAAATACTTACTGGCCCCTTTGATCTGCTCCCTGCAAGAGTTGGTCACCCCAAGCGGACAGGAGTACCATACCAAACTTTATAAACGTTTTACAAAGTTTCCAAACTTTCCCCTAACTGCGATAGTTACCAATGCTTGTATACTTTTAATTGAAAAGTTGTGATTTTCATTTTACCTAAAAATCAATATCTCCAGAACCCTCTGGTCGAGTATGTTCATTTTGGTGTCTAAAAATTCATACAAATAGAATCTATGTTTATAAAGTACTAATGCATTACTTTCGTGTTGTGTGACATTCTCATTTCATTGTTTGGTACTTCCAAATGATTTACGCTAGTTCCTTTGTTTAAGACTGACTGCTTGAAGCAACAGCTACCCTAAGTTGAGCTAAAGGTTTTACAAACAAGCCTGACTGGACCCAAGATGGTATTGTGAGTGTTTTACACGGCGAGGTCCTACAACCTCACCATATATTTATACACCACCTTTCCAAAACTAGTGGCAGGAAAGTTTTTTCCCAACTGATGAATTTTTGTAAGGTTACTGATTTTTGCTGTGTGAAGTTTTCTGAAAACAGCAAGTTAACTTTCACTGCACAGCTAGATAATTTTCACTCAAACGTAGCAAAGCACAGAACTCAGCAACCTTGTGCACACCAAGAAAGTGGAAGCAGATTTGCCAAGAAATACGCGTGGCCCTGCTGACACAGCACTCTTTCAAATACTCTAGCTAGGAATCTAGACATCTCCTTCTCCTAAGGTCAGCAGCTTTCAAAGCAATACTATGTGAATGTATGCGGCACTCCGACAGGTAGTTGATGGAACAGAACAAGACTTCATAAAGCACTGACAGGTCTTGGAACACCATGGTGGGGCCAGCATAGATACAAAGAAGAGACTGTGAGATGAATGTAAGTTAAGGAGAGCAGTTAGAGAAGAACATGGTTGCCACTGTGGTCATTGGAGTGACAGATCACATCCCTATAGTACCATGAGCAACAATGTCTGATCCATTTGTGTTGCCTGGAGCCAAGCACTCCTTGGAAGCACAGTTTGCAACAAGGGATAAAGAAAACAGTATGTTGCTTCCCATACCCATCACGTAGTATAGGGTAAAACATTAGTGCTCCATTGCTTGGGTCCAACTTAGTCGTCCACAAAGTAGATCCATGTCAAAGAATCAGTCCTGACATCCAAAGGGAGATGACGATGGGCCTGAATCCTAGTCATCAGGCCAGGTTTCACTACCTCTCCACGAAATATGTAAGAACAGCAGAGCTCATCCAGAATACTCCCATATTCAAATGTCTACCGCCAGGTGAAACAGATCTTCTCTTGCCGCTCAGAAGATCACACACAGAACAAGAAGATGGTGTATGCTGCTGACACGACCTTCTCTGAAAAATCTTAAACATCCTATTCATCATTTAAAATTAAGGTAGCAAAATATAAATTCAATTCAGCAAAGCATTAATCATAGGTATAATATACTTCTTATCAAGATACAACCTCAAATTCCTTTATTTTACATTTGCAAATCTTGGCACCTAACTTCAAATTGATATCCGGTGACTTCAATACATAGTTAGACCCACACGACAATAAACCAGCATACTGAAAACACAAATGCAGTTAGACTCATTCACGTTGTTAATGGCCGCACACACACAGTGAGACTCACACGATATCCGCTTTTCAAACATAAACTTGAACATAAACTCTAGATTCAACTTCAATTATGGTCAGAACACGCTTTCATCTCCCAACATTCCTCCTGAACTTGAGCTACCAATCACACCCACACACCTTAAATTAACAAAGAGCAACACCTAACAGACACCTCAAATACTTCATTGACTTAGAGTCTGACATTAATACAATGCAACTGGACTCGCACCTACTTCCAACAACAGTCTAGATGTAATAATTGAGAAAATGTACCACAACATCACCTTAGTTCAAGTTATCAGCAATGAAGGTGGGAAAACTCATACAAGAGCTAATAAGGACAATCAAATAATTCGACCACAAATTGGCGGTATTAAATAGACAATATCGGCATCTTGAATGTTGACAATGTAAATCACAATTGGAAACTTACAATTTATAAGATTAAAAGAAGGAATTATCAAAGCCAATCACATTAATTAATAACTTAACAAATCAAAGGATAGCTTTAAAATTCATGAACTGGCCCACAAAAATATCACACTTACCATGGCACAAAATTGAAAACACCTACTGCAATTTTTTGAATAAAAGAAAAAGTTACTTGCGTCACCCTACCTGCCTATCCCACCCCCTCCATACCCCACTAAAGAGGAAGAGAGGCTTCACCGGTTGGACCATATGACGATGGTAAGTTTTTATATTGACCTTACCAACGTCTTCAGGCTTGATGACCAGTTTTTCATTGGCTACACCGGTAAGTTGTAGAGCACAGCTGTCCAGAAGCAGACGCTGTCAAGGTGGATCATTTCGTACATAAAGATTTGTTATGTCCTGACACACAAGGAACCTCCAGAGGGCATCAGAGCTCATCCCACCAGGACGAGGTTTTCTACTTCGGCTCAGGCAAGGAAAGTCCTTGTGGCAGATATCTGCAAGGTGGTGACTTGGGCTTACCCCTACACCTTCACAACAAAGAATGCAAGCTGAACACCCTCCACTCATCCTTCAGGACTTTCAATGCCCCATTGTCGACTCATACGATTTATTATGTTGATACCGGTGCAGTAGCAAATGTGTATAATTTGCGCCGGTCCGGTGGTTTCCGGTGTTCGGCACCGGCACTTAATCATCAACATTGACAATTATAGCTCCGACCCAAAGGTATTGGAGCGCTTTTCTTGAGGACAAGTTAAGGCCACATTAATTTTTTGTAGGCACGGGGAGGTTAAGGAATGTGCCCAGACTCACAGGATAGTGAGCCGAAGCCGAGACTCGAACATGGTTCACCAGCTCCAAAATCGGCAGCTCTGGCCGTTACCCCACATCCTCCCCCCCCTTATAGGGTTTCATGGTTAAGGGTTAGTTCTGTTATAGGCGGCGCTAATAGGAGCATTGGGCTGGTACAAGCTGCCTCCTGATGAGAGCCCGGCACTTTTTTTCGCAAATTAAACACTGGCAATCTGAAGTTATACCATGAGGACTACTAGTGTTCTATTAAACACTTAAACAACTAAAATCCTTTGCTATTGGAGAGAGATATAACATGGCAAGTGTGTGAGCCAGGGGGCGCGGTGGATGACTGCACTGCCACTCACAGAGCCATCTCTTCCCCGCATCAGATATCACTGTTTTTCATTGCCTCTTTCGACATCCTATGGGCAAATTTAAAATTCAAGTGAAAATTATATAGAGATTGAAGACACTCACCCCAAACCGTTCCCTAAATAAATGGTATCTAATATATTTATCTAAATGGCAGCCCTTCCCATATGATCAATGGGTACTTTTGTTGAATCAGCAGTAACCTATTCGTAGAGCATTGGCGTGCTCTCACATAGAGGAAAACCTGATTAGGCCCTGCAAAGGAATCTTCCTGCAACACAATAAGCTGTGATGCACAATTATCGACCTGAAGGCAAAATAGCATTTTTTCACACACGCATTTTTGGTCTGGATCTTCAGGCAGCCTGGCACTGCAGGATGGGGCAGCCTGGCACTGCAGGATGGGCCAGCCTGCAAGGACCAATGTGTGGGCTGTTTTTTGGGTCCTGTCATGGCCCACTGGACCTAACAAAACATCTACGCAATTGCCCTTTTAAGCTGGCCTTTCTGGCAGTGTCAAACTGCCCGAAAGGTCATTTAAATACTACAAAACGGATAATTACTCTAACTTATTAGATTCTTTATAATAGTGGCTACGGTGTGTAAGGCTGAGAGAACCACCAGCCTCTCAAACGAATTTAGCCTAAGCCAACAAAACATACCAATGATAAATTCCCCAGCACACGTGATATTCGTACAACAATAATCTCAAATGTTATTCACATATAATTATAATCAAGAAAAAGAATCGATTCGTTCCTTTGGTTTTTTATTTCTTTCTTCACGCTTTTTTGTAAGTGAATGCTCCCAAGCCAACACGTGTTTCGTCGCCTCCGTATGTTGGTACATGCGACTTTTTCAAGGCTAGGTAAGAGATGATTAACAATCACTACTTTGCTCATATTCATCGCGGAATCAAATAATTCATACACAAATTATAATTATTATCATGACATGTTACAATTTAGTTGTGCAAGGAAAGACCCTGATTGGGTACTTTCCTACCGTTCAGATGTGGTAAATTAAGTCAGATTGAAACACAAACAAGTTAGAAAAACAGGTCTGAGAATATTTTTGGAAATTATATGCACCGGAAAAACAGATAGCCACGTGTGAATATGTGCTAGAATTAGGTTTAATTGTTTCTTAAGCCTACTTGCCGTACACGCACCACAGTGTCACACAGTGACAAAAGTAGATAAAAAAAACACCACCGAAAAGTGCCCAGAGCACACCAATATGAATAATAAGTAAGTTGACCTTCAAAATTCACTCAATACGAATTCTGTAGCACAAAAGGAAAAGCAAAACCACCAGTCAACGAACATTGTCAGTAGATCATCTCATAGTATGCCAGAGTATAATCATAAGAATAGAAACGGGTAGCTTATGAACTGCCCAAAACATGCTAGGAAATACGTAATGTATGGCGATAATTCCAGGCCACACAATCCTGTGTATACACTTTTATACATTCTCTGTACCATGTAAATGTATTTTGAGCTTGGACTGTTATTCATTGTTTTATTCAGGTGCCATTTTTTACTTTTAAAAGATGCGTTATATCAAAACTAAGATTGTGCTTGGAATTTAATTTCTTAATCGATTTTTAAATATCAACATAAGCCAACAGGTTCAAAATTCACCTCATACTAAAATAATAAAAGTATAAAACACTGAACACAAAAAGCCAGAGAAACATGCCATTGGAAGCCACAACCAGCATTTTACTATCAACAATGTGCACACATACGCATACAATAACAACATACATAACTCCGTGAACAGAAAAGGGCAATAGAGACACGATAGGTGGAAAGTCAGTGGACCAAAAAGCAAACATCTAACATTATCCCACAATGAACACCCACGATGTTCTAAACCATAGATCCCTAATCCCATGTATTTCTTTATTTTTACATCATGGCTACCGAAAGCTTACATCTATCAGTTGTTTAAAGACTTCTTGTGGACTATATACATGGGGATATATATGATCCCAAAGCTCACACCCAATTCGACTAGACCCGTTGCAGCGGTCGATTGGACGTTTCAGCTGTCTACTCTGTCATTCACTCCATTAACTTATGCTGTTCTAATGTCCTTATATTGTAACTGTCCTAACGATTTATTTTCTTTGTCTGTATATATGTATATACTTTAATCAAACGATCTTGCATTATATGTAAAGCCCTCTGATACCTTGGGGTCTAGCTAGCGCTATATAAAACCTCTAAATAAAATAAATAAATAAATAATATCGAAGGTGAAGTTTTACTGAAGCAGACACACAATCTGCATAAGGACCGGAAAGGGAAGTGCAACTGGTTCTCATTAAATTTTTTTCATGTTTTTAAAGTGTGCTTTTCACATCATTTCACACACTTCTGTCCTCTACACAACATATGCAGTATCCAAAATAAATGTATAGTTACAAAAGTAAATAGACACTTCATTAAAGTCAACGGCCAGTTCAAATTACAAATGTTCTTCCCTATCCATGGATTTCATGTGCAAGCTGAAATACACTGGTTAGGAAAAAAAACAAAGGAAGTCAACCTGAGAGCGGAGTAAATCTCCGTTTCAGATCTCCCTGTGTGCTTATGAGACAATAATTCAATGTGTATTTCCATGAAAGTGGCAATACAGCAGGAATAGATATTTTTTAATAGTATTGGGCATCTGTTCTTAAAATGGTGTTCCACAACACCTACTTAGGGGGCCTGCAACTGTTTAGAAAATGAAATAATATCAGCAGATTAATAAAGTAAATATACTCATAAAGGCAAAATTTAAGATTCAAAATCGAAAGAATTTGAAATTAGAGGCTAAAAATGTGATTGGTAAACTAAGCTTGGTTCCTAGGAGCAGAGCACGTGAAGCAGACAGAATCTAGTATGGATGATCATTGGCCCCAATTCAAGTATCGGTATGTGTCAGCAAAAAGACAGCATGCATTAAGAGACAAAAGACAAATGGATAAACTGGAGTCTAGCATATCACTTATTTTATAAATTAAACCAAAATTTGAAAAGCTCTAACCTGCCCTTTAAAATTAATCATTCGATATTTGCGTTTGAGAATTAAATACATTTTTCCTAATGCTTCTGTATTTTTGTGCATTGTTTTGATGTTTGAATCGTAGAAACTGTTTAGGCCGGGGTCCCCCTTACAGTAGTGATTTAGCGGAGGTCCGAAGAAGTCCAAAAGCTAAGAACCGCTGTTATAAGGCTTAGGCCACCAAAAGGCCTTTTGAAAGCACTCACAGACACTGTTAAAAGTGGCAATAAGTGAATGAGAGCCTTGTGATGGAGTGTAAATCAGAGTCCAGTGATGACAGTGTGAATTAGAGTGTTGCCCTGTGAGACAGTGTACTGCAGAGAATTCAAAGTGATAATATGCACCAGTGCGGCACCCAATGTTGCAGCGAGCCTGCACCATTCAACTGTTATAACCTGCAAGAGCTGTGGAGGGAGAGTAAAGCTATAATCATGGCCGGGTCTGGTGGCTCAGTGGACTAATGCGTCCACTGCAGGGGCCTGTGTTCAACCTCATGGTCAAAGGTTCAATTCCCAGCAGGTCCACTCAGCCCTTCATCCATCTGAGGTCGATAAAATGAGTCCCATTGAGTTGAGTAACAATAAACATCTGTTATTCAGCGCCAAGATACCCAAGGGTGAACGTGCACTTTACAAATACACTTGTTATGTTATGGCTTGAGGAAGCTGCCTTACGAGCTGTCTGATTGTGCCATCAGGAAAAACTGTGAAGGCTGTAGGATTGTGGTTGACTCTCTGGTATGTAATTACATTCATAGAGTGTCTGGGAAAGGAAATGGAAACAACAGTGCAAGTGATGGACCTGGAGTTGAGTCCATTAGATGGAGGTATAGTTACAAAGTGCCAAGGAAAGTCCACAGTGAGCTGTGGGACTGATGCTGGGTCTGTTGTATAGAGCTGCAGTCTTTTAGTGCCTAGGGAAGCAAATCCAGTTTGGTTGGATTGTGCTTAGGTCACAAATAGACATGAAGTATCACAAGAAACCCTTGCAATGGCTGTGTGAATGTGGATGCGTCCACTGGGTGGAGAAGTAGTCATAGGGAGTCAGGGGTAAGCCACAGAGACAGTTCAGTGATACTGGATGGCTCTCTCATGTCATAGAGTGTCTGTGGCCAGCTCGACAAGCGCTGTCACATAATATTCAGGGATCACTGGATGCAACCACAGTCATGGAGTATCCGAGTGAAACCAACCGCAAACTTTGTGGTTGTAAAGATTATGGCTTCTGAAGAGATTGAAGTGATTGCTAGAGAGTTCTGATTCTGTCCTTTATTAGCAAAGTTAGAAGTTTTGGCTGGCTGTGGTCAGTAAACTGAAGTAGAACCCTGATAGAAGGAGTACCTCTTCCTGAGTATAAATTAAATCTGGCGTAATCTAGTGAAAATAGCCTCATGGTTAATAAAGAACGCAGTTTTGTTGTAAAATCTATACATAAATGTTTGCCACTGAAGAACAGAATCCTCAAAAAGCACAGGCCTGGGATACCACTGTAGTTGAATACTGCCTGTCGAAAGAGGCAGCAAGAGCTGTGGAACTGTGGATGGGTCCATTGAATGCACATGCAGTAATGCAGGAATCGCGGTTAGGTCTCTGGGATGGTGCTGTAGTTATGGAGTGTCAAGAAAAGTTTGCTCAGAGCTGTGATATGTGGTTAGTTCCGTTGAAGGGTGCTGCAGTCATGGAGTGTCTGTGGAAGCCCATCTAGAGTGGGTGCATTGTGGTTGGGTACATTGGATGGTCATGAAGTCATGAAGTGTTAGATGGGAATACCACCACTTTATGAAGTATCTGAGAGAGACCCACATAGAGCTGTGGGGCCGTGGCTGGCGTGAATGGACGAAGGCAAAGTCAAAGAGTGTCTGACAGAATTGAACCTTGAGAGGACTGTATGACTGGGGTTGGGTTCACTGGGTGGAAACGCAGCACCCTTGGGCAGATGAAGTAAATGTTGTGGAGTCTGGCTCTGTCCATGAGGTGGAGCAAACTATACAGGTAGGGTTGACATCTGGCTGTTTTCTTAACCAGCATGACCAGAATTGAATGCCCCAGACAGTACAAAAATTTGAA
This sequence comes from Triturus cristatus, assembly GCF_964204655.1. NCBI lineage: Eukaryota > Metazoa > Chordata > Amphibia > Caudata > Salamandridae > Triturus > Triturus cristatus. Next base: position 263,711,329 of record NC_140585.1, read on the forward strand.
AATCACTCTTTAAACAGTAAATGTAAGAACATATGTTAAAATGTGTTCTAGAGCTACCTTAAAGATCCCTGACTGATAATAAAAGTAAACAAAAACAGAAAGACCATGATAAAAAATGTATCACAACGATTTTATACAAAATTCTATTACAGTATCTTGTCCTGGCATATGCAAAGTCTTAGAATGTAAACAAATAACCAGCATTTTTCTGTGGGAAAGGTGGCAACCCTATCTGAAGGTTAGGTCATTTGATATGACCCAAGGACCAGTCACACAACAATTACGTCAATTAGAATACCTGATGCGACGTGAGATTAATCAGAGGTTGCATGCTACAACCTTTATTCAGTATCATAAGGCAAGTAGGATACCGAGAGGATTAAGATTACCAATGAAACCCATGATGTTTAAGACAAACAAGAAGTTTATGGATAAATGGTACTCCATCCTTAATAAATGTTCGCTTGACCTTATACTTTTAAAAGTAGAAGAACTATGCTCAGTTTTGGTAGGATTGGAACAAGAGATTAAGGAGTTACAAGATGCTGTAAAACAACGTATGGAAACAGACTATTGGGTAAAAACACTAGATGAGATTAACACCAAGTTAGATCTAAAAGCGAAAGAGATCCATGAGCGGAAGGTGCGTAAATTCAGGTGAGACACAATAGATTACAAATTAGATGAGGTGTACTCTTGGGCGGAGGTAAACGCTCAAAAACGCACTTTTCAAAAAACAGGAACTACTTCCTCAGAAGAGAGTCTAGTATCAGTTAGTGAGACACGTATAACAAGAGCACCAGTTTCATCGTTAGGATAAATAACAGACACAGAAACCCCCACGACTTCAGCCACTAAGGTTTCTTTTTTAGAAATCAGTCCAGCAGCCAACAACCCGCCATTAGAACAACCAGCGACACAATACGAAGTAACAAAACCCGCAGAGGTAGCAGAGGCAGCAAAATCAGCGAGTACAGGTCGCAAACACAAGAAACACTAGTAGTCAACATCTCATCAGTTCAATTAACAGAGGCTCAAACAGCACTCTTGAACAAGGGGATTGCATTTGTACCCACTTTTCACACTAACTTATTGAACATAGAAGTTGATTTGTACAAATTCATGAGAAAGCTCAGGTTAGGTTACTTTTTCATTAACAAAGAGACTACTCAGGCAAGTTTGGGGACATCTGACCTTAAGGAGTTTAAACCAAAAAGTACGTTTATAGCTCCTACTACACAAAAGGTTTTGGACTCTTTCGAGACTCTAATGAAAAAAGATTTGTCACAGTTACCAGCTCCCTCCAGGAAGAGACACAATTTAACAATAGCAGACAGGAAGGCACTCCGAAATTTACTAGCTAATAGCACCATCACATTTTCTCCAGCAGACAAGGGAGGTGCACTTGTGGTCATGGACCAGAGTTTCTATGACGCAAAGGTAGAACTGATGCTGTTTGATGAGACCACATATCTACCGATGAATCATGATCCCACTGTTGAGTTCCAGGAGATTATTTTACAGATCTTATCACATGCTAAAGACATGGGGTGGGTTTCTGAAAAATCCTTTGAATTTTTACATTCTAGGTTTCCTCGTAGGCCTGAAATCTATATGCTATCAAAAATACATAAACATTTGAGAGCTCCCCTGTTTCGCCCCATAGTATCGGGCTGCAGGTCGATTAACGAGCCATTAGGTCAATATCTAGATACTTTTCTTCAGCCAATAGTACAATCAGGTTCGACATATGTGCAAGATACCACCCATTTTTTTAAACTCTTAGGTAACCTTGTATTGCCAACAGGAGTAGAATTATGGTTATGTACAGTGGACGTGGTGTCATTATATACATCTATACCACACGTAGAGGGACTTGAGGCTGTTGAGTGGGCTCTTCTTCACCAAGAAGATATACAGGCTGACAAAGTATTTCTTTTAGAACTCTTGCAGTTCTGTTTGTTTCATAGTTATTTTAAGTGGCAAGACAGGTATTTTTTACAGATTACCGGAACCTCTAAGGGTTTTTTCCGGGGCACCAAGCTATGCGAATATATACATGATGAAATTTGATAAAGAGCATACTCTCAACGATCCAGAGTGGATGGCACATTTGATTCTTTATCGTCGATGCATCGACGATATATTTATCATTTGGCAGGGCACATCACATGAATTGAAGTGTAAACTCGGAAAACGGAATGATAGGAATCCCAGGATACAGTTCACGCATACAATGAACAAACAGACCATCTCTTTCTTAGACATGAACATTGAGTTGAATGACTTGGAGATCACCACAAAGATTTTCACAAAACCAACTGATCGTAACAACTCATTGCTGTATACTAGTTTTCACCCTGAGTCTTTAAAAAAACATCTTCCATTTTCACAATTCTTGCGCATTAAACACATTACCTCTGACAGCACACAATAACAAGCAAATATCAAGCAAACCCAAAAAAGGTTTTCTAGAAAGGTGTTATACAGTGGAGATCGTGAAAGCAGCAGCTAGGCGGGCAGATGGGATCCCTAGATCCAATTTGCTGACTAAGAAAGAGAAGACCAAGGGTAGAAGAGAAGTGTTTGTATCCACTTTTTCCACTCAGGCAACAGCTATCAAGAACGTGATTTTGAACCGTTGGGAGTTACTATAAACAGAACCGTATTTTGATAATCTTTTTCAAGATCCTCACATTTTTGTTTATAAAAGATCGAACAATATCAGAGAGATACTAAAATGAAAAGGCGCTGTCAGTTTGGGGGATCAGAGAGGCATGCAAAAATGCTATAACTGCTCACACTGTAACCACGTGCTATTAGGGACTTCAATTTCACATTCTTGGTCGGGCAAACCTGTCAAGTTGTTATTTACAACTAACTGGACTGAATTTCATCATACTATTGCTCAGTTAAGATTTACAGTGTTGGAAGTCGTTAAAAGTCTCAAGGACATGGACATGTCAAAATTCATCACACAATGAGAGATGTTTCGGATAAGGTATTTGGATACCCTGAGTCCGACGGGTCTCAATGACAAACTGGAGCTCTCATGTTTCCTTTGATGCCGTAGGCATTATATATTAGAGAAGTTAATTTGAATATGTTGTAACCCAGAGATGTTTTAGGTAAGATCCATTTCACACAGAGCTGGCTTGATCACTTCCACACATGGCTTTTCATAGGTTTAGGGTTCACTCAGACTAGTGGGGTCATTACTATTATTTCTATGGTCTTTGCACGTTTACTTGTATTTTGGACATTATGGTCACTCTTGCGATGAAGTTTGTGATTCTGTATTAGTTTTCCTAAATTTGTTCCATACATATGCCTATGCATAAATTATGTTGTCACCAATTTGAGAAGTGCAATATGATGTGTTAATACTACCAAGTGAACAATCCTGTTTTCATATTTGTCAATGGAGGATGCTGGCATCATGTTTCATACATACATAATAACTGTTGTAGTCTCTATAGCTCTTGAGCATAGTCTGGTAACATGTTGTCACTATTTTGCTCGCATGAACATACAATTATTCATTTTGTGCTGTACAATTGTCAATTTCATTATTGAATTATTATGAATGTCATACTTCTTGAATGTCAACATGATTTCATGATTTGTATTTGTGGAAATAAATTATAGTTATTGACATTTGAGTAAAGATCATCGTGTTATTATTCGTTGATTTTTAAAGAATTTGTTTCATGTTATTAGACAGCATTCATTATATTAGAGAATGCTAGTCATGTTATTAACCAGCTTCACGTTAAGATGGCCGCACCTTCATGTACTAATCAAATCCCATTTCCCTCTTTAGTCCTATTTTTATCTTACCTCTAACTTTCCTTACGTTCTTGCACGCTTGACGCAAGTAAATCTGAGTCATCACGGTACTTGATATACACCCCGTGGAAGTTTCATACACAGACCCGGGTTCGTAGAAGTTTTGTGACACCCTAATACGCCGATTCGGTAAGTTTATTTTGGTACGCTCTTGCAGAATATACGCTGCAGTAGGCTCTGTTCTTATGCATGTTTCCTCTTTACATATTTTCTACTTGATTCACGAGGAGACAAGAGATCTAGTTACGACTTTCGTACGATTGAGCGTTCTACAGGCCACTAAAGCTTGTGGTAAGCCTTGGGCTATATTTATGCTTATATCGGGTCCATTAAAGAGTGTTGTCTCCTTTTCAGTATAACGTTCAGCGGACAAACAGGTGAACGGCCATTAATTTTTACTAGTATTGTGGGTGTACTAGTGCCTACCTATATTCTGCATACCACTAATTAATTGGTAAGCGTTACACAGAATTTATTCGTGGTTTGTGTTTAAGCAATGAAATGGCGATAGCTAGCGTGCTTACGAATGTTGTATACTCTTTGTGTTATAGAGGTTTCCTTGGTTGTACCAGTCGCTCCGAGTTACGGGGCAGTTAACATATGCATACGGGCAGTGGACCCGACTAGAGGTTTTTTGTGCATTATAGTAGAGGTACGGAGTTCAGTCCTTTTCTGGGGGTTTACTAATTGCACTTTTTCTTTTTTTCTTTTCTTTTGCACAATGGTGTTGCACATATCTTTCCATTTGAATGATTCAATATACACAGTTGGGCATCATATTCGTGGATCTTTTTCTGCTCTAACAAACACATCGTGATTCTCTTTTATAGTGTGTATGCGTGCTATACCTTTGATATGTATTCATGATCTGGTCGTTTTCGATCATTTGTATAATTACTTTTTACAGAACTAGTCACTATGTTTAGGGGCCGTAATTACTGAAATCATTCCGGATGGTTTAGGCCAATTTATGCTCTATTGTTTGATCAACAGCAAACTATGTTCCTTCTTTGTACATACGTTTATTTGTAGATTCTCCTTACGAAGGGTGATTGTACACCCAAAATGCATTGAGAGTGACGAAATCCACGTTAGAATGCATTATTTGATTTATGAGCCAACAAGAGAGTTTGTTGAAGTGTTCTTCTTCGAATAAAGAATGTTGAAGACATGGAGCTGAATGAAGCAATTACTTTTATTGCTAAATATTGCAAGATTTTTGTATACACGATAACATTGTTAACATTGTGTTTACTTGATGTCAGAAACTATTGATTAACATTGTGTTGATACACTCACTTTTGAGAATATGAGGTAGTGCGCTCCTCTGTCTAAGACTTAAGTCCTAGAATTGTTTTTTTCAACCCTATCTGAAGGGCATTTTACTGTGTTGGTGCAGGCCTAACTAATGTTGTGAAGTAGCGGAGTACAGGGAAAACACCGTGCTCATTGGTCAAGTCGCATCTGCCAGCCTGTATGCCAAGCAGTTCAATTTATTAGCTGTGGTAACCACACGGTCACCAGAGTGCGAGTGTTGGCGTGAGACTGATGTAGTCAGGCCACATTCCTTTTCTCTCATACACTACAGGCATCCCCAGGATGGCACGTGAGGCATGAGGATTATGTTGGGAGTCCAGACTAGAGTTGCCATCTGGCTGGGTTTGTTTAAACTGGAATGACTAGTATTTTAATGTCTCAGATGGTACATAAAGTAGAAAAATCACCTAAAGCCGTACCATTTATTAGTACATACCTAAAAAAGCAAATATAAGCCGAAAATATGTTCTAGTGCTTACCTTCCTGGCTCATAATCAATGTAATAAAGACGTGTTAAAAATAAATCACAGCGGTTTTATACATAATGGTATTCAAGTACCTTGTCCAGGCTTATGCACAATCTTAAAATGTAATCAAATGACCAGTATATTTCTGTGGGAAAGGTGGCAACCTTGCGATGGATTTTAGTGTGTTGGCACGGGGCTGAACGATGTAGTCCTCTGTAATGTCTTGGTCAGTACAAAAATATAGTAAAATCACCTAAAGCTTCTCTTATCAGTACAAACTTGAAATAGCAAATATAAGCAGCGGTACTTTAAACGTGTTCTGAAGCTGCAATGAATCATGACTGGAATTAAACGAAAGACAGCAAGGCTGTTGTGTCCTGCTGGACACAGTCTAGTGTTCCTGCCAGCCACTCCCCCGAGGGCTGGCCCACACACACCCCCTCACCCATCCAACACGGGTGTCACCGGTCAGGTGACCCCGCTAATAAAAGGGCCCGACTGCACGTGCTCGCGGCCAGTTCCCAGTACCATAAACGCTGTGTCTGTGTCGTCCTGTCGTCCGACATGTGGGCCTAGGGCCCCGAACATAACACTGGCGACGAGGCGGGTCTGATCCCGCGTGCCTGCGAAGGGAGAGACTGCTCGACCGGAGCACCGCTGTGGTTGGTTTTTCCTGAAGGGGGATCGTAGGCTCCCATGGTGCCATAGTTTGCCCTGAGGACGTGGCCACACCACCCTGCATGAAAGGCGATCCCTGCCCTTGCCCTACTACTTTTCCTTGGCTCCCGACGGTGGTGCAGTCACGAGACAGTGGTGAGGAGCAGCGCAACTGCGGAGAGAAGGAGCTCCACTACATGTGGCGATCACGCCATGCCCCGCGGATCAGGTGTCCGTAAGTGGTCCTCGCCCGACACCAGGTAGCCCCAGCAGTAGGAGCGCCGCTCAGCAAGAAACCCGGCCGGCGAGAAAGAAATCCGTAGCGGTGAACGAACGGCATGAAGCCTGTGCAGGGGTGATCAGTGTGGCGCGGAGAAATCCTGGCAGTGAACCCCGTGTTGAAGATGCCTCCTTTCATTGCCAGCAAGCTGCACTGAAGACACCCCCAGCAACACCGAGCAAGCAGAGGTGAGGAAAGTGAGCCGCTCCGCCCCTGTGCGCTGCCCCGCTGTGCCCCATTACCTCGTTTGTGAAGTCCAGAGATAGGCGCGTGGCTGTGGTTGCCGGCAGATGTCTGGGCCCAGCTCCAGGTGTTGCCGCAGACTGGCTCCGACGTTCAGCAGCGGATAGGGAGAAGCGTGGCAGCCCAGGACCGGTAAAGCGAGGCCCGCAGCATTTGCAAAGCTGTTGAGGCCGGTCCATGCTCGGAAAAGCATCCCAGGCAGCATTCGCCAAAAGAACAAAAGTGTCTGCAGCGTGAAGGCACCCACCACAAATTGCCTGCCCTCCATTCCCCAGTCCCGGCGCCGTCCGTTTTGTCACGTAACAGGGTCCCAGGCTGCGAGACTGCAGAGAAACGACCTGCGGCATGAAAAGAGTGGTTGCAGCGCCACCTAATGGTCAGGAGTGGTACCACGTGTAAAGGACGAACTAATTTTTCAAAACCAATGGGCCCAAGGAAACGGACACTGGCACAGTCAGTTCTACGGCTCTACAATCATCTGTCATGAAGTGACTCCCAAAGAGCCCTTATTTTTTTACAGGAGACGAGCTGCCCAATACAAAAAAATATATATATATAGCTGGACACCCCTGGCAAACAGTTAAAGCACACCAAGAGATAACAGAGTGCTACACCCTTACTCCAGAGTCGATGAGAGAAGTAGATTAAGCGCATTCAAGGCAGTGCAGCCAAGGGGAGCCAAAACGACTAAGCAGCCAGCACCGCCTAGTGGCCTGAAGTGGTACCGCACCGAAAGGACCGACCGGGAAGTTGACAGCAGACAGCGTCAAAGGCAGTCACTGCGGTGAGAAAGAGAAGGCTGCTGTCTGCCACATAGCATGTTGACTGTTTTGGCCTCTGCACTGGCATCCCCAGCCCGCGCAGCTCAGTCATAGGAAAATAGCTGCAGCGGAAACTAAAGGAGCGCCACCTAGCACCTACTGGTGGCACCGCACCCAGACACACACCGGTGCAGAAAAGAACCAAAGAAACTAAATTTCTGATAACTCAGGCCCGTTCAAACAAGTCACAAACACAAACTCCAGCGAGGCCCGTATGTATGCCTCCCTTTCAGAGCGGATGTCACTGACAGAACTACGCCAGTCCCGCACCCTCACTCGCCTGTTATGTGAAGCGCTGCTGTCCAAAGCCTCTGAATCTCCGTAGCAGCACCCCCCCTGGCAGGGGAGAAGACCACAGCCTTCACTCAAGAAGAATCCCAGGGGAATTGGGAGAAATGCTGAAAGCCACAAGCCCATCCTGTAAGGAGGAGGGGAAAAGTCCTTCGTCTCAGTTCTCATAGGATTGACAAGGGTGTCTGCATTGCTACCTACAGTTTGCCTGAGCTATTGCACCAGAGTACAGCATACTGCAAACGAACAGCCCCAAGTACACATGGATGCTGTGCTCAAAGTTTCCCTGTTGCCCTGATCACCAAACAGCCTGCCGTGTCCTGTGACTTCGCCAAGGGCAGCCAAAATAACGGCTACTGCTGCATGCAGAGACCAACTCAAAGAGATGTTTGCACTGTTCTCCCTATCAGACCCAGGTACCTGCAGGCCAACAGCAGTGCAGAGTGCATTGTACGCCCCCATCCCCTGGGGATGCCCGTCTGCCACCGCATGCAGCCCAGGCAAAGACGGAAAGTACTGCATGGCCCCTAGTGGCAAGCCACAGCAAGGGTGATGAGACAGGCAGACAAGGTGTCCCGGAAGGAGTTCAGTGCTCCACAGAGGCGATACAGCACTTTATCAGTGGCAGGAAATACAAGAGAGGAGCGGCAACCGTGCACAAGGTACAAGACAGACTGAGTGTCCACCCGTTTGGGCGCGCAGACAATGATGGGCTGTACAAAGTAGTCTGTGCCAGCCAGCTGCCAGGCACCGAAAGGCCACCACTGGCTCATCAAGGAGAATTTCACAAGGAGTTACCAACCCTGCCAAGCATGAAGAAACCAAGGCAGGATTTCAATGGCATTACGGCGCATTCTCAAGGTGCAAGAGCAATGCCCTCAAGCGAAGAGTAGGGGGAAGGGACGTTACCCGCCATCTGAAAGTACAGAGGAGAGAGGTGCCCCGTGTGGCCTGAACGCAGGAAGGGGAGGGATCGTAGTCAACCTACCTGCACCAACATCATCCAGCAGTGGGCCAGAAACTATTCAGAGAGTGCCTCTTATACTGCCTTAAGACTGTGGTGTGCAGCAGTTCTCTACAGGCATGAGGAGACTCCTGCACTCCAAGTGGCGCGCCGCCACAACTGACGCAAGAGAAGGGAGATACATACCTCCCAAGCGATCCGAAATTACAGCTGGGACTGACGTCCCTGAAATGGCTGACGCACCTGAGAAGCACAGGTGTAGCAACACGATGCCTTTGCAGCATGATGCTACTGCAACACGATGCCTTTGCAGCATGATGCTACTGCAACACGATGCCATTGCAGCATGACGCTACTGCAACACGATGCTACTGCAACACGATGTCCTTGCAGCAAGATGCCACTGCAACACAATGTCATTGCAGCAAGATGCCACTGCAACACGATGCCATTGCAGCATGATGCTACTGCAACACGATGCCATTGCAGCATGACGCTACTGCAACACGATGCCACTGCAACACGATGTCCTTGCAGCAAGATGCCACTGCAACACAATGTCATTGCAGCAAGATGCCACTGCAACACGATGCCATTGCAGCACGATGCCACTGCAACACGACGTCATTGCAGCAAGATGCCACTGCAGCAAGAAGCGACCTGCATTACGTGGTCTGTTGACACATTCTAAAGAAGATAAGGAGTGGCGAGATATAGGACAGTGAAAGTCCTATTCCAGGAAAACGGACGACAACAAGTGAACAGTGGGAATCAACAAAAGGGGACTAGAACAAGTACTCGCACGATCACCTGAGTGCACCTTCTAAGATACGACAGCCACTGGGGTGGGGTGACATCAATCTTCATAGTGACCGTCATCCACCTGTCGCCGGCTGCTTAAAGGAAAGGGCATCCCTGTTCTACTTACACAAATGCCAAATCAGAAGAACTGCACCAAGTGTCCGACGAGTATCATGACTGCCAAGATTCGCCAGTCATCCCTACTCACTGCTAGTTATCACCAGATGTGGTGCGAGTCGTCTCATGGCATCCACTCCATATCCGTCATGTGCATCACTACCATCCTTGGAGCTTCAAGTACAACAACTGGAGTCCCACACCACTTGCCAGAACAATTGACGATCCGAAAATGCAGTGACCATCTATTTAACCGGCGCATGTTCTGATCCTGGTAGCGAGAGCATGTTTCTGACCAAGACACCTCCACCCCTGAAGTTTGCACGAGTGACGAGGCAGTGGCTCCAGAGTCAGAGCCCATATGCAGTCCCAGGGCAACTCATCCAAGGGGCCTCCCAGAGCGTGAGAGATGGACCTTACTGTGCCCTACCAATGGATTCCAGGAAGTGGCCAGGTCATCGAACCGAGAATTTCAACAGGTCACGGAATGCCAAGTCTGTCGTCAAAGGATCAAGCGACGCAATCGTCCGGTGTGGCAGTGGACTCATCTATACGCTCCTGATGCACCCATTTGAACAATAAACACTAATTGCCTCGCAGCAAGAGTACGCTGGACTGATGAACATCACGTAGGTGGACCCTTCCTCAACTGAAGCGAAGCTGAAAGGTCCGGATATCCTCAGCACTGTGTTCGTCCCCAGATATGCCTGGTTAAAGTATGGACATGTGCCACGATGTCTTGATGCTCACAGTTGCACCTGTCCACCGCTGTCCTGCGAACTACATCTCTGAACTGTGAGGGTTTTTGTTCCGTTTTCTTTTAGTTTGTTTTCCTCATTTTCTTTCCATGGGTTGGACGCTTTTGTTTGTTGTTTTTTTTCGTTTTATTAAAATTTGGGAGGAATGTTGTGTCCTGCTGGACACAGTCTAGTGTTCCTGCCAGCCACTCCCCCGAGGGCTGGCCCACACACACCCCCTCACCCATCCAACACGGGTGTCACCGGTCAGGTGACCCCGCTAATAAAAGGGCCCGAGTGCACGTGCTCGCGGCCAGTTCCCAGTACCATAAACGCTGTGTCTGTGTCGTCCTGTCGTCCGACATGTGGGCCTAGGGCCCCGAACATAACAAAGGCCATGATAAAAATGAACACGGATGACTGCATATAAAGCCCTATTTAAGTATCCTGAAAAGACCTTTGCAAAATCTTGAAACATTAACAAAAATGGGAGGCATTTTGTTTTGGGGAAGGTGGAGCCGACGCTGTCATCCATCCCGAGGTGTAACTGACTGAAGTAGAAAAACCCTCTTGTGCACGAACTTGGCTTGGGTTTAGAAAACGCCGCCCTCTGCTTTCGTGCGTTTCTATTACAAAAGATTGAAATTACCGTTGCTCGTGGGACAGCTGATCAGTCACAGACCTAGCCCCGTGCGGCCCTGTTCCAACTCCCGACCCTACCGGTAATATTTTCCCACTTCTGCCACATCGCGGCCTTTATTATGCTTTTGCGCGCAGACCTGGGGAGGGGGCTGATTGCACTATCGATGGCAATCCCCCCTTCGCTGAATGGCGTCGTGAAGCCGCCTCACACCGCGCCCAATTATGCCGAGGAGGAGAGTCCGTAATGGCGCTAATTTGCCCCGCCCCGGCGCGCGAGGCCCTGACACAGGAAACGGAGCGACGTCGAAAGCCTCTGGCGAATGATCCCCCTTATTTTCCACGTCGCGCGGCGTGCTCGAGAAATGCACTTAGCCTCCTCCGTGGAACAGATTTCTTATCCCCGCCAGAAAGGAGAAATGGGTTTCAGTGGGCGGCCTTTTGACAGAGCCGTCACATGAGCGGCAGGCAGGCGCGGTGGACTGCCAGCCGGAGGGATCAGGAAGTCGAGAGGATAGAAAACCGGGGCAGTCTGAGCCAGCCAGTCTGTGGGAGTCTGGAGTGGAGAGAAAAACCGGCCCAGGCAGGGGAAGGGGAAGAAGCAGACCTTGGCGAGTCAGCTTGAAGGAAGGAGCCTGGCCTAGGCTGAGCCTTTTTATCAGTGAATGATAAAAGAAACAGTGACAGACTGGGGCAATAAAAAGTGTCCTCCCCCCCCCCCCCCCCCCCCCCATTAGCGAACCATATAGCTATAAACAAAAAAACAAGCATTTGCAATGCAATAGGTCTCGCATTTGTGAGAGTTTAAGCTACTGGCATGGCCTTTTATTTATTTGGATAAATTAACACATAAATAAAGCGAGCAACATACTATTAAAAATGGAACAGCAGGTTTAAGGCAAAACTGTCTTAAGTGTATATCACTGGATGCAGGATCTTCCTCTTCCAGAATCGACCTTATATCCACTAAATGCTTATTACGCCGTGCATAAATCTGTGTTTATCAAAAAATTAATATCTGTCTCCTGGCATTTTCATAGTATAAACTGCCTTTTGGAAAAAAAGGGAAAGAGAGCACCTGATCTTACTGCTCATTCTCGTTGAGTAAACACAAGTCTGCAAGCGGACTGGACTGTTTGGTCTGAATTTAAAAATTCGAAAATATCAACAATGCTGACCACCCATCACTGCTCTAATACTAGATTGTTTTCCCACGTATTTTGTGTCCATCTTTGAAAATTAACTTTCTACTAACACCGGTCTCACTCACTTTATTCTATCACCCTATCAAACTTGCACCAATCTATGCAAGCTCTGGCAAAGTCAATAGCCCTGGGCTACTTGAGTTTAATGCTGGCTTTGTTGTTATGGCTGAAAGAAGGCAAACATGCAGAAACAATCCCATCCGTGTTCGTTTGCACCATACATTAGTGTATCATCACTAAAGAAACAGCGTGATTCAGTTTTGCAAAATGTGCAAATGATGAATTCACACGGAAAAGCACTTCTGGTCCAAGAGCCAGTAAATGTGTGGTGTACAGCAGCAACAGGGAATTTCAGCACCTGTGCTCCCAGCCTGCTCAGCAGCTGTAGTGGCAGAAGAGGATCCTTGTGCAACAAATGTTACTGCTCTCTGTGGTGGAAGATGCCTTGCTTCAAGATCTTGGATAGGGAAAGCTGTTTGGGCGCCAGGCGACGTAGCGCTACAGCTGTCAGGGATCAGGTGGGCTGCTTGTGCCCTATATAGTTCCCTCATGCAGGCGCGCAGCGTGTGCGCACGGCGTGTGTGCCGCAGTAACGCCGGAGTCACGCCAGAGTCCAGCCCGTCTGCGCCCGTCCGCGCTAAGGACGGGCTGGACAGTGGGGAGTTATCTCGTACTCACCGGGGGACCAGCGGGACCAGCTATACGAGGCAGGACTTTATGACTCTGAGGCTGCCTGCTCTCCCCTGTCATCATACGTATGCGCCGGAAGGGTTCCTTACCTCCTTCAGCTGTGACTGTTTCCAGTCTTCTACTCCGGAGCAGATCTCTGTTACCGTAAGTCCATCTCTATCGCCGAGTAATAAGCCAGGTACTAGCCTGAGGACTGATAAGGGCTTCCTCGTCAATGCGAGGTCATTGATCAAAAATAATCTCGCTTTCAAGGACTTTGTACTGGCCAGAGAACCCGCTTGGGTTTTCATAACAGAAACCTGGGCAAAGGATTCCTCGGGCCCTGACTTAGTTGAGGCAGTACCTGATGGCTACTCTCTAGTGAGGAAGGATAGAGTGGGTCGAAAGGGAGGGGGACTTGGTATCCTCTATAGGGACTATCTGTCCTGTAATATTACTTCCCTGGAGGATTTTCAAGACTCGTTTGAGGCCCTTCAGTTCTCTATTTATGGACCTTATGTCGTACCATTTAAGGGTTTTCTCATTTACAGACCCCCTGGGACCAAAATTGATTTCGGTCTTCAAGTGCTTAACATTCTAGAGTCACAGTTTGGCTGTGAGCACATGACTGTTCTTGGGGATGTAAACTTTCATCTGGAGAACTCAGAGTCAACCGAAATTTCATCTTTATTGGATATGTTCTCTAGCTGCGGGCTAAGACAGTTAGTCAAGGGTCCCACCCATCAGGCGGGACATACGCTTGATGGGGTATTCTCCAATGATATTCGGCTGGAAACTGAGACCCCTTTCCCTCTCTCCTGGTCTGACCATTATGCGATCCCTTTGGTTTTAACAACTGCCTTGAACAGTAGAAAGGGAAATGCGCCCAGTAGGATGGTATGGAGACGTAATCTTAAGAACGTAACCAACAATGTGCTCGCCCCTAAGTTGTTGAGTCTAACGACGTCTCCGGAGGAGGATGTAAGATCTGCCGTTGATAGGATGGAGAATGTCATCAAAACAGCTCTTGATGAACTGGCACCAGCTACCCTGCGTTACTCTGCCAGAAAAAGTCCCTCTGCTCCGTGGTTCTCTGAATCACTTAGACTTCTCAGGCAGGGACTACGGAGACAGGAACGTCTCTGGAGGACTAGTTGGAACTTGCATGAAAGGGACAAGCATAAAATCCTCCTAAAGAACTACAAGAGGGAGGTTATAAAAACTAAACAAGAGTATTTCACCTCTCTCACCACCTCTCTCTCCTCTCCTAAAGATCTCTTTAAGATTGTGGACACACTTATTTCACTGAAGACGCCTGACCCTGTGGTTAATTCACAGCAGCTCTGCAATGATGTTGCACAATTCTTTAATTCGAAGATTGTGGACATACATTCTGCATTAGAGTGTCAAAGGTTAACTCTATCCACCCCCTTGTGCGCCTCTGTCACCTTGGTAACAGTACCGGAGGAAGTATCCCTAGGGGGCCTGTCCAATTTTCCTCCCCTTTCTCTACAGGAACTTGAAGTTCTTTTGATTAGGATCAGGTCGGGGTCTCCATTAGACCCCTGCCCTTTGAAACTTCTTAAACAATGCAAGGAGTGTTTTCTCCCCCCCCCTACTAGATATTATGAATAGGGCAATGAGGGATGGGATTTTCCCCCCTCAATGGAAGAAAGCAGTAGTAAAACCTTTGTTAAAGAAGGCCACGCTAGACCCAGGGGTTCTTAAAAACGTCCGCCCAATTTCGCTGCTCCCAGCCCCTGCAAAGATGTTGGAAATTCATCTTAACCATCACCTTGCAGCTTTTCTGGAAACCTCTGGTCGGCTAGATCACTCGCAGCACGGATTTAGGAGAGAACATAGTACGGAGTCTGCCCTGACTATTGTGCTTGATAACATCCGCACCAGAGTAGATAAGGGTCAGACTACTCTCCTTATCCTGTTGGATCTCTCGGCTGCGTTTGATACCTTGTCTCCCTCAGTCTTAACATCTAGGCTGAGAGAGATAGGGGTTGAGGGGCCCGCACTTAGCTTGCTGACCTCTTTTCTTAACCAGAGGGAGCAGAGAGTTAAATTGGGGGAGTTTTTGTCTCCATCCCATCCTGTGATATGTGGGGTTCCCCAGGGGTCGGCATTAAGCCCGACCCTCTTCAACATCTATATGACCCCACTTGCCAGGCTCATTAGATCGTATGGGATGGAGGTAATCTCCTATGCCGACGACACACAGATTCTTCTGTCTTTCGCACAACCTGACACTCTTGTGGCTTCCAATCTTAGAAACTGCATGGAAGCCATTGCTCAATGGATAACTTGTAATTCCTTGAAGCTCAATGGCGAAAAGACAGAGATTCTGGTGTTTGGAGGAAAGGAGGATTTTTGGTCGGCAGAGTGGTGGCCCATCTCGTTGGGGACGTGCCCGACCCCTACGACCCTGGCCAGAAATCTAGGAGTCTTGATTGACCCGACCTTGGGGATGGACCAACAAGTTAGGAGAACTATCTCCACCTGCTGGGGCCTAATAAACATTCTACGGAGGATTAGACATTATCTATCTCCTCAAGCCAGAAAACAGATCGTCTTGGCAATGATAGGCTCCAGATTGGATTACTGTAATGCCCTTTATTTAGGCATTAACAAGGGCTTGCTAACACGACTACAAATGGTGCAGAATGCTGCGGCCAAGTTTGTATTGGACTTGCCCAAACGGGCTTCTGCTCAGGCCGCCAGAAGGTCCCTGCATTGGCTTCCTATTGAGGCCAGGATCTCTTTTAAGTCCTTGAGTATGACATACGGCGCTCTGGCCACAAAAAGGTCTGGAGGCCTAAAGGATCTTTTGGCCCCTTATACACCCTCTAGAAATCTCCGTTCGGCTAATAAATTTCTGCTATCAGTTCCCCGAGTTCGCAAAGCCAAATAGGGCGGCAGAGCTTTTTCATCTTTAGCCCCCAGGCTGTGGAATATGATGCCAGTGGAAATTAAATCTCTCCCCTCCATTCAAGCCTTTAGGAAGGCCCTTAAGACGTGGCTATTTGCCAGGGCCTACCCTTAGCTTTGATCAGTCTTTTTAGGAACTTTTTGGTTAGGCGCCTTGATGCCTTCGGGCTGAGTAGCGCGATTACAAATTCTTTTTCATTCATTCATTCAAGATGAACCCAGTTAGAGGTCAACTAGTGCCTACAACTATGCCTTGGTTCAGAAGGATGCCAGAATAGAAACCCAGCTCAAGTACAGCACAGATGGAACTTTGAAAGCAACACAGATCCCAGACCCCTCAATTGGTAAAGATGATGCCAAAAGGGAAACCTGTTTTTTTTTTTTTTTTTTTAAGTGGTGTAGGTACAGCATAAATGGGTCTCAGCGACACGACAAAGATGGAGATGGTCATAAGTTATAAAGCGCTGCACTACTATAAAGTAAGTGCTACAATGCTGCTGACGTTGAAGGAGCCACTTATTTTGTAGCAGCCAGCTCCCTCCTCAAGTATGACAACCCCCCCTCCGCCTGCTCACTTGTCCCGAATGATGGTCTGCAGCTCCCAGATCTGGTCGTTGATGGGCAGCACCTGGAGCTGGGGTCCGATCTGCTGTGCCAGGAGCAGCTCCTCCTGGGCGGCGCTGCTCCCATTTGTCCTCGCTCCCGCTGCTACTGGCGGGGCACGACCCGCTGCTGCTGCCTGCACCCTGGATGTCGCTCTCTACTGGCTCCACAAACTGCAGCTGCTTGTAGGCAGCGGTTTCTGCGGGGCCCGAGGCTGGCTGTTGGTTCTGGCAGGGCATGGTCCCGGCGGAGGCGTGGCTGCTGTCAGAACAGTGCAGTGTATCGGCAGCCATGCACCGGGCCGCCGGTGTTAGCACGGAGAACAGTGGCATATCTAGCAGCATAGACATCAAGGACAGACAAGCCTAGGAACATAGAACAAGCTCTTTGCTAAATTGGCGGCCATCTTCGAAAAAGGGTTTCCAAGTTTCTGTTGCGACAGAACAATTCTTGAGCGGCAATGTTTATTAGCCTGGCTGAATTAGCATACATTGTTAAATTGTATACAACGTCCGTACTTTGTTTTGCTAGCATATACGGCGTGTGTAGGATTAAGTCTTCTGTGCATAGCAAAGTACCTTTTGGTGCCTCTTCTTCGGTTACATGCTAGTAACTCAAGATGTATTAATTTATTTTTGCACTTTCATATAGTACGGACATTTCTCATGGTGCTGTGGCTTTGAAAGTGAAAGTGGGCATGGCCCACTGAATGTAAGCAAAGCACGTTGTGGTGCGTAACATAGGGAATACTCAATAAATAACAAGAAAAAAAAACGAGAAGGCAGAAGCAAGCGGCAGGGAAAGCGATCGCTTTCACTTTCGCGATCGCTTCAAAAACAAAGAAGCCCGCGAGTGGTGCGCGCGCGCGCCACAGCGAGCCATATGATTTTAATTATCGCGCCCGTGTCTGGGCACGATAATTGAAACCATATGGCAGGAATGCGCGTCATAGACACCAATAGGCCATGGGCGGAGCAATGCGCCCGACTTTGGCCTATTGTGTGCTATGTTTAAAAAAAACACGTAAGCAAAGGCCAATAGCAGGCCACAAAAGTAAAAACACGCACAAGCGTGTACAATTCCAGCGTCCATTTCGGAACCCCGGATAAAAGGACTCTCGCTGCGTGAGCAGTGCTGAGCACTGCATCGCTAGGCGCGAGACCTAAAAATGGCCTACATTTGCAAATTAGGCCACTTTTGAGCTTCTACATACATGTAATGAGTTAGCGGTGTAGTGTTGGCCCCGGCGTGGGACGTATATGTCGCACCGAAGCGCTTGGTCCAGGCGTGGTCCGGGCGTGATTACTAAACGGGAGCGAAGGCGAACGAGGCCAGTCACCACCCAACTGAGATGCAGAGTGGAGGCGTATTTTATTAGTGCAACAAGGTCCTGCGCATTGCTGTGTCTAAAAATGCAGACCCTGAGCGCCACCTGCAATTATTCCGCCTGGAGTACAGAAGCACGCCACACAGCACCACGTGTCAGGCCTGTGGGCGCTGATGTTTAATGGCCCACACCGTGACACCATCCCTAACTGCCCCGGGTAGACCCTGCCACCCTACAATGAGGATGATGCCCTAGGACAAAGAGAAAAGCAGAATCTAACAGCCAGTCCCAGGAGGAGAGCCAGGGCCCGTGATCTGCTTCCCAGAGATCGAGTAATAATGCGAGATCGGAGGCCAGGGGGAAAGTTCCAGACCCCGTATGAACCGGGAAACTGGACCGTAACTGGCTTCAAGGGGACCATGATCACCGTGGGAAAGAGAGGGGAGAAGGTAACCAGAAACATCTTGTGGTTCAAGGAAGTAGAAGGAACCTCGTCAGCCATAGGTGAAGAAGGTGACTCTGCCGTAGGAGGAGTAGGAGATGAGTGTTCTGAGATGGACGGCCTTGGCACGCCGCCAAGCAATCACAAGGGAGGGCTGAGGGAAGCCAATCAGGAGACCAGCGTGGCTCCCCCGAGCCCAGGGGACCAGCCTGAAGCACCCGTGACATCAGCAGCTCAGCCCCAGGAACAGGGTCATCATCCCAGGTACAGACAGAGGGGAAATCCTGTCCCGAGCTCCAGCCTAAGAAACTTTGCATGCCAAGTGGTGGGTCATGAGCCAGCCCGCAAAGAAAAGAAAAAGAGACTGAGTTAAAATGGAATGTAATGAGTTAGCGGTGTAATGTTGGACCAGGCATGGACCGGATAAGTCGCATCCACGCGCTCGGACCAGGCATGGTCCGGGCGTGATTAATAAACGGGGGCGTGGTCGCACGAGGCCAGTCGCCACCCAACTGAGATACAGAGTGGAGGTGTATTTTATTAGTGCATGCCCTATGCGACTGCCCTGCTGTGCAGTTCTTTACAATAGACGCTTTCAGACCAGCCATGTTTTGCATCATGTGTAATGGGTCAATAACAGAATATACAAGACTGCAAGTCCCAGAATTCAAAGAAAAAACCTGGACTGGAGCAGCACATCATGCATGGACCTAGGAAACATAGGACTGCATTCTATAGGAGATTTGTACGGTATAGGAGACTGCATGCATTTGCTGTAGGCAATGCTTGTGGTTATATCAGGGGACTCAACAGTAAAATTCGTCCCACTCAGCCATGAAATATAAACACAAACTACTAAAAAAGCTGCTCACACACTGACCTTTCAGACCAGCGACTGCTAGATTTCCCTATAAGCCAGCCCGTCCCTGGAAAGGAGATCCGGGGCAGGCAAAGAGGGTAAATGAGAGAAAAGCCAGGAAAACTGAGCAAAAGAGGAAAGCAAGCCCTGGCGTGGGATAGAGAGGCAAGCATGAGCAGGCTTATCAGTCTTTTTGTCAAAGGCAGGTGAACAGAAGAGAGTCAGGCTAGGATGGGACAACCTGTAGGACAGCAGCATGAGAAGAAAATAAAGCTAGGCCAGACAGGGAAGAGAGAAAAGCCTGGCCAACCCGATCCTGATTTGAAAAGCAAGAGAAGAGAGGTGAGCCAGGCAAGGATGAGAAGCGGAAGAGGAAAGAAAGGCTTGGCAAGGCATGTATCAAGGCCATGGAAGAAAGGAAACCCAGGGCAGGTAGAAGAGAGGAGGAGAGGCAAAGAAAGAGAGGAAAGACGGGCCAGGTAGGGGCACAGCAAACAGCCAAGGTGGCAGAGGTCAAGCAAAGAGCCTAGCAGAGGAAGAGAGTGGAGTCACATTAGGCAAGGGGAGTAGGGTTGCCACCTGACAGGTTTTCTACCAGCACCGCAGTATTTTTTTAATGCCCTGGCCAGTGCAAAAATACGCCAAATCACCTAAAGCCGGTATTTTTAGCCTTTACTATTTACATACTTCAAGCAAATATAAATAGAAAACACTTTTAAGCATGTTTTAGAGCTGCATTCATGAAACCTGACTAATAATTAAAGTAAACAAAGGCAGAAAAGTCATGTTAGAAATAAACTGGTACTAGATCGCTAGATGGTTTAACCATTAAGATCTACTGGATGTAGGGTTGTCATTTGGGGTGGGGGGGGCATCATATAGACCTCTACAAAACACCAAACTAGCCGTACGGCCAATGGATTGTTGTGTGAGTTTACACCGAAAGTGTGTAATCACAGAAGGTGACATGGGTAAGTCAAGGAGCGTGCCAAATGAGTGGTGGTACGCCAAATGAGTGAAATAACAGTTGCAGAAGCATTCAGAGTTGGTGGCATCAGCAGGAGCTGTGCAGCTTTTTAAAATAGGGGACATACCTCTCACTGTAAACATGCACAATATAAGTAAAATGACAATTGTATAAGCAATCAAAGTTGGCAACCCAAGCAGAGGTATCTACATAGTGCCAGCCTAGCCAGAGGGCCTGTGGGCGCTCTGTTTTACCCCAAAAGAGCATAATCCCCGAGTGGTCAGTAGTGATTCTTCCAAACAAGCAAAACAATATTTGGAGAAGTAATCAACGTTGGTGAAATGAGCGGGAGTTTTGAAGGCTACTGCCTAGCGTACTAAACTCCTGTCGTAGCAATAAGAACAATTGAAAGAACATTTAAAGTTCACATATCTGAGCAGAATAGTTTCAGGTTCCACTACGGCCAAATTTTGTGCAGGGATTTGTGTCCGAAACCCGCGTATGCACCCAAATATGTACAGCCTTCAGCTATGCAAGCCCTCATCGGGTTGTGGATCAGGCCCTGGCTATGCCTTGACACCAGAGGGGCTCCTCAGCTAGCTCTTCAATCAGGATGTGACTCCTCTCTGAAGAGGCCACATGGACCAGCACCAAAAGAAAACACAACAGAAGATCCCGGAGTGGAATGTCTGATAGTTGCCACGATTTGACCCATCTCCGAAAGAGGTCACTGGAATCAGCACCAAAAGAAAAGACAACAGGAGATCTCGAAGTGGAATGTCCTGTGGTTGCCATTCCCCCTCTCTCCTGGTAAGCCTGCACATTTGGGGTTGGTTCTCCGACCCTGAGGGTACTCATCAATTCTGGCTTTCTTCTTGTATCCTCGTTTTAACTGTAATACACTTTACCTGCCTGTAATAAAGTACCTTTCTTCGTAAAAGCTAGAACTGGCTAGACATTCGCGATATTAATAGTTGTCTGAAGTGTTACACTGCTCCTGGAGTAAACCTCATTTGCTCGGCCCGGACTCGGTGCGACAGTCAAGTGGTGAAAGCGAGAGCTTCGTATGTGTTTAGGTCCCAAGAAAAGGATTCACTGTGCTACGGTATCTGGGCTTTCTTATGTAAACTACTCCTTAAGCCTTGATGATCACAGCTGCACCTCACATGCTCGGTGCTGTCTTCCTGGGAATAGCACAGGTGATGAAGAGGATGGGATAAGAAAAAGTCATTCTTTTTACCACCGCTCTTGTGAGTGTGATTCTTCTCCAGTTCCCCCCTTCAGCTCTCACATCTGCAGCTTGGTGGTGAGGATGATTATTATTATAAAGCTTTTTAAACTCGTGCACCAAAGCATCTGTGCATTAGGAACAGCAGTACACACAATAAAGGACAAACCCATAAAGCGTATAAAGAGAAAACAATTGAACTGTTGTGATGTAGTTTTGTATCTGTGTATAAAGGCCTCTATTCTCTCCTCATTTCAACAGCATCCTCTTCAAGACGTTTCCCTATTTTAATTCAACTTGGACATAATCATGTACTGAGTTTATTCCTCCAAAACTTCAGAGGGGACCCACACCGTAGCTGAATATGGCAGACGTCTATAGGTTTGTACTATTTCATACAACTCCTTCTTCCATTCTATTCCCTTCATATCAATTTAAACACTTTTGTTCAATATGCGATTCAATCTTTCCACCAGCCCATTGGCTTCTGAATGAATTTACGTCATACTTACATTGAATCTTGTTATACGTAAAAAGTTCTTCCATTCCATTGGATACCAGTTGTGTACAGTTACTAAAATATTAGGAAACTCCCTCACACAACAAAGTCTGTAAAGCATTTTTTAAATCGCTCACAACCTTATGCTCTGCTCACTTTAAAAAATGATTCTGTGCAATAAATGCTTATTAGAGATGCCCAGTATGCTGCCGAATGGTCCCACACATTTTCAAAGCCTCTTCCGGGAAATTTTCAGTGACATTTCACATCAAATGTGCTCAATACAATATTGGATACAGTCTTTACATAAGGCCACAAACAACTTCTTCTGATGTTTTGCTTGATATTGGTATTTCCCATGTCATCATGATCGGCATGCACGTTCTCGATTAATCTGCTCCACATTCTCATTAGGAATAATTAATAATCTTTCACCCTAGACAATCCCACCATTGGGCAATATTTAATAATCTTTCACCCTAGACAATCCCACCATTGGGCAATAATTAATAATCTTTCACCCTAGACAATCCCACCATTGGGCAATAATTAATAATCTTTCACCCTAGACAATCCCACCATTGGGCAATAATTAATAATCTTTCACCCTAGGCAATCCCACCATTGGGCAATAATTAATAATCTCTCACCCTAGACAATCCCACCATTGGGCAATAATTAATAATCTTTCACCCTAGACAATCCCACCATTGGGCAATAATTAATAATCTTTCACCCTAGACAATCCCACCATTGGGCAATAATTAATAATCTTTCACCCTAGACAATCCCACCATTGGGCAATAATTAATAATCTTTCACCTCAGACAATCCCACCATCCCGTATAATCCATAGTTCACATCATCATCCCAAATTTATTATTTTCCTTCATTACTAGAAGGCTGTGCTACGCTGACCCATTGGTATACATTTTTCATACTCAGATCTTCTTTCACCACCAACCTCCAATCTTCTACCAAAACTACTCGAAATTCAGTGCAATTCATATTGAATATACACCCCTCACCTTTAAATCCTCAACTTTCTTCGCTCTTTCTTCACAAACCATTTGAGACAAGCAACCAGCTACCTTATTATGGGCTCCTGGAAGACATGAACTTTCCTATGAATTCCTATACACAAACATGAACGTTCCTATAAGTTATTAACTTCTTATTTGTTTATCAAATCTGTCTGAATTACAAATCGTTTCCTATATGAAAGTCCCGAATTGTTTGGCCAAAAGAATGCTTATGCGTTCCCTTTCAATTTAACAGTGCCTCAACTCAAGACCTGTTAATAATTTGAAATCAAACGCTATTGTTATTTTTTTACTGCTTGCTGAAAATAAAACAAATTTCCAAAACAAACTGATTCATGCTTCTGTTAATACATTCCTTCTTCTGGTCAAACATTCCAAACAGATGTTTTATTTAATCTCTTTTTCAATTGAACAAACAACTTCATACTCGTCTGTCTATTTGAAGTCTACCCCCATTCGCAATCCTCCACATATGCTTTGCGCTATCTGCTAAGTTCTTAAGAAAGATTGAATAGAACTCAACAATGCCTAAAAACAAAATCACCCCTTCACTGTCTTTGGGGCTATTTGGATCCAAAACTAGATTGGCAATAGGCCGAATTCCCTTGCCTCTGATGATGAGACCCACATACACATTTGACCTCCTTTTTCCCTGAACTGGAATTTCCGTAAAATCTATGTGATTTTATATTGTGTTATCCATTATTTATATAAAGCACATGTTATCCGGTGTTTCCCATGCTACAGAAGAAAAGTGTGGATTTACAGATAAAACTACATGAATTTAGTGTGAGTGGTTAAAAAGGCAAGTAATCGGTGCCTCGATAAAGATGAAGCAAAGTTGAACTGACAGCCAGTTCACTCCCTTGCAACAGCCTCTAAGAATGTGATGGTACCAAACTTTGCTGTTTTTGTTTTGGGAATATCCAAAAACACCTGACAGGTGGATCGCAGAGCTTGCTGGGGATGTTGAAGATGGAATTTAGAGGCTACAAAATGGGTTGCATTTCAATGTATGGTCAAATGGCAATTATTGAGGCTTAAAAATATCTTTTTTTAATGTGCAACCATGGAAGGTGTTTCCAGATGGGTGAATAATGGCTATGAAGATGTGGGCCTCTCATGAATCGTGTTGCTGTGTTTGGCACCAATTGCAGCTCTCTCGCGAGGTATCTGGGAGGCCCAGGTGACAGGGGTTGGCGTAATCAATATGGAATGCCAACAAGCCCAAGACTACTGGAATGTGGTGAAAAGAATCAATGTAGGGCCGAGCCTTCTTTTGCAGTTTTACCAAGAAATGTTATTTCCCTAAAATACCCTCCCTTTGTTTACATCACAATACAGTAGACAAGGCCAGTATTTGGTTTGTAGTTCCTAGTATGGGTCTCTTCTAGTGCGATATACATGTTTTCTACCGTATGGACTTTGCCCATTAAACAACTATTATCACAGATCCACCTCACATGGTTGTTGCCGTCCTTTCAGGAATACTATGAAGAATAAAAATAGATCCTTGTCAGAAAACATCCCGCTATAACCTGACCTCAAAAGGAGCTGTGTTTTACTTAAGCTGTGCTAGTGTGTCCATGGACAAAGACCTGCCTTACACATAAAGGAGATTCCAGGTGCTTGTCCCTGAAGGATCAGCTACCTCATCTCTGCCCGTGGGGCTCCTCCGAACATCTCCCTGTGCTACTGACCTCACCTCACCCTGCTGCCACAACTCACTGGACACCAGTCCGAATGACCAATCTGTACCTGACTTTGTTATGGGGCTCTGCTCATGAACAGATTAAGGACCTAATTTATATGTTGCAACGGTGATCCCTCCCCACCAACAAAGTGGTTTGCCCGCCTGATTTAAATGCGGGCGAACTATAGCTTTAATCACGGCGGAGATTACTCCGTCTCCACTGTGATTAAAACCCCTCCGACGGCCCTGTGGAGTAAGGGCCTTCTGAGGCAGACCTCTAATTCCGCCCATCTGACTTAGATGAGCAGAATTAGAGGTCAGTTTTCACTGCTGGTCATTACCAAGAAATCATTGTCAGTAAGGGGCAATGAAAACTACTAAATTCTCTGCTCACCATGGGCAAGGACTCCCATGGCTAGGGAAGCATTTTTTTTTCTTTTCAAAAAAGAGAATCCAGTCTCAGGATTTTCTTTTAGAGAAAAAAAAAGAAAACATTTTGGTGCAAGGCTCCTTCATATTGACGGAGCCCTGAACCGAACTGCAAAAAGCATTGACAGGAACTGCTGTGATGGCCTGCCAATGTTTAGAAATGACCGCCAGCTTGGTGGTCATTTCTAAATTAGGCAGGCGGTACCTCTGTCAGGGTAATGCAGTAATTTACTCCATTGTTGTAGCGGAGAAACGGGCCACCCTCCCACATATAAATTGGACCCTAAATACTGTACTTTCATTTTATATATGTGAGGCTGCACAACTGCTCTGAGATTTTACAAACGATATATAATTCGGATTGGTAAAATAGCTCAGTGGGTGGGTACACACCTTTCATTTCATCAAGGCAAGCTAAGCCTTTCATTCTTCTGAGATGAATAAAAAGAGTGCCATTGAGCTGCACATGTGAAACATCTATAATTTACAAAAATACAAACAAGTCACAGTACCACAGCATCAATCATTATGTAGAAATGCAGTTACTAACATGCATAATTTTTGTATCACTTCATCAACATAGAGGCCAAATGTAGTATGTGGTGTTACACCGTCATTTACATCTGAACAGCAATGCTGTGCCTTGCCTTCTCGTATAATTCTCATGAACCTTTTGAGCTATTTTCAAAGAAAAACCTAGACACCGAATTGCAAGAATTAGGTTGAATTAAGTATAAGTTGTATATCTTTTTTAGGACCTATGTGAATGTTTTTTGGCTTGTGTGGGTGGTACAAGATATCTCATTGGCTAGAGACCATTGCTGAGGTATCAGTATTACATGACTATGACAGAGACATGAGGTTGCTGGGTCTGGTGGTTCAGTGAACTAATAGACCCAATAGACATCTGTGCCTCACCTTATGGCTACAGGTTCAGATCTAATCAAGTGACAAGGAGTAAGGATGAAATAAACTCTGTAGAAGGACATGTAAAAACACAAAAGGTACATGAAAGTAGGTCACCGTCCTTCAAATGAGATTGTCCTCAAACATTTTAAAATAAATGTCCTATGCTGCTCTGTCTATTTTGTCATATGGTTCCTACAAATCAACAAAATCGTCAAAATATGGGGTCTAGGTCTACACACACCATCAGAATGTGTTTCCCCAATTCATAGCTACTTCACAGTGCCCCATCCGAACCCCTAACTATAACAGGGTACTAGATGGTATCTGCAATCTCAGAACATGACCATTCTAATTCCCCAAGGAAATCGTGGCAACAAATCTACCCTTCCGTTGTTACTTAGGCATGCCCAGAGTGAGACACAATAAATGTATGAATTGGCTTTTCAAACATTTATTGAAGCAATTGTATTCTTGTGTAAAAAAACAAAAAAAATGAGCTGCATTTATGCACTTATTAGCAGGAGGGAACAAAGCATTCTTACAAGCATTACAAGAATGGTGAAGAAGATAAACAGTGCCACCATTATGACAGTATTGTGTGATTATATGAATATAGGATAATGCATATACTAATACTTATATATAATACTATCTACACTACCAAGAGCACAGTGAGTATCCTCTGCCAGATCTCTTGAGACAACCCAGCTCTCCATACCTGTGTGTTACGTATCAGGAAGCCGATCTGGTGTAGAACAGTCTGCCATCCTTTGCAGGATAGAGATTGGAGTCAGCAGGGCTGCATCTCAGTCACGGGCAAAATGTTGCAGGATAATCCAAAGAAGTGCTCCTCTGCCGAATGTGGCTCAGAGGTGGTTTATATAATAAAAGTATTGTTCCAATCTTACTGTGTCAGAAGTGCAGTGCTAATGTGATTGTCTCGCGACTCAGAGCTGTCTCCAACCGAACATCCAAAAACAAGGGCATCCTGCTCAATGTTCCTAACCTTGAACAGAGTGTACTAGGCACCTTCATAATATTCTTCATAAGAAAGAAATTTAGTGCACGCAAAATGATTTCTTAGTATGATATGTGCATGCAAAGCATGTAGAAAGTCACCATTTAGAAAAAGATGTCAAGTTTAAATGTGTCACTAAAATGGCGATTTGTATTCTGGCCCTGTTGAACCTTACAACGCATTCCAGGTCTCTCTTCCTCTACATCGTTTATCATCCTACGGCCTTCTTCTATGTCTGCAGGGTGATCACTGTAGCCACTGGGCATAGGCTGCTGAGTGGAGGTAGGGTGGACACATAGCTGTCTGTGTATCCTCCCAAAGGAACCTAGCCCCAAGCCAGAGCATTGCTCACTTGGTGTAGTGTTCTAGTGTTTGGGAGCGTCAGTTAGGTCTGAGCCCAGCATGCACCCTGATGCTGGACACAGCCTCAGGTATAAATAAAAGGATGTGCAGCCACTTGAGGCGGAGACCAAGCAGTCCACCACTGTACATACATGGTTATTTCTTTGCCGTTCCTGGCTCCAATCTCTCCCTGCATCTGAGGGCCATGCATACTACAATTGCGAACAGGATAAAAGTTCCTCGGTAAGTGCCATCCACGCACTGCCACCCTGCCTGTATGGGCACGTACCCTGACAACCACACCACAGCATTTCGTCAGCTGCGTGTAGGTGGAGACATCTGGGCTGGGACGCCCACAGTGAACACTGAAGCGGGCCCGACGGCTCTCAACTTTGAGCCAGTGCAGTGCACTGTGTCTGAGCAGTTTCCTCCATTGTTTGATGAGCCAAAAAAGCGCTGGATGATGTAGTATAGGTATCACGAGGCCTGGTGTACAGTACTTCTGCTGTGGTCAAGCAACACCACCTCCAGCGCACATCAGAGACGTACAGCGATGCTCCCATTAGTACATCCCCAGTATCATCCTTCCTGACGCACACTAGGCGCTGTCCAGCATCATACACTCGCATGTCGTGGGCTGCCACCTGCCAAACGATGCCCTGAGACCTCACAAGTTAGTACAGCATGTCTGGTGACCAATAGAGAGCGGGCCCCAGTGCACCTACCACCAACACTAGCGCTGAGCTCCGTGCACCACCACACGTCGTAGGAGTGCCTGTCCCCATGGCGGCCCAGTCCATGCTCCCTTTCAGCGGGCTAGCAAACCCTGCAAAGACAGCGTCCTGCTGGATGTCGTGGCTCAGCAGACTCACAAACTACTTTCGTGCCCTCAGAGAGACCGACTCGGGACTGAAATGATCGGTTCTCCTTCACTATGCCAGTGAGGAGGTGTTCAAATTGTTTGAGAACCTTTCCAATACAGGGGGTGAAGATGCCTATAATGCCGCAGTTGCTGCGCTCAATGCACACTTTGACCCCCAGATCAATCCTGGCTACGAGAGGCTCAAGCTGCACCAGGCCAGACAGCAGGAAGACAAAACTATTGATCATTTCTAAGAGTGAATATGCGAAATGGCTCTCCCCTGCAGTTAGGATGACCCCCAAATGGGCCATGGCTGCAACTCCTGTGTGCTTTATCATCTCATCATACAAGAATGAGGTATGAAGTTGGAAGATATTCTCATGATCAGAGCTTAATTTGTGCCGGTGCTTTCCGGTGCTTAGCACCGGCACTTACTTATCAGGGCCGGGTCTACGCGTCTGAAGCAGCATTATTCACATGGTATGGTTACGATAATAGAGGATAATATAGTTGATTACTGTCCTCAGCACAGAGTAGTGTTGTTCTCGAATCTCGTCTGCTCCGGACTCAAGTCACGGTGAAGAAGAGTGTTGCAAATTTGCACAGTACTGGTGTTGCGCAGCAGCAGTGAGAACCTGAGTCAAGATTCAGCCAAGAAGATTAATTTCCCATATGATAGCATTCATTGGCAGGCCCTTAGTTCAGTGTTGCCGGTGGGTGGGACACTGAGATTGGGCTGGATTTGGTTCTTCAGGGGGAGGGGTTGTGCGCCAGCGTGCGCTAATTTTATTCAGATTGCCGCTCACCGGCACCGAGTCCTCAGCATTCAAGGCGACGACGTTGTGGGCAGGCAGCAGCACCAGGCCCAGTTTATTTATAGATCAGTTAATAAAGGCACTAAGAGGCAGCGTGACCCGGCCCAGCCCACAATGTAACCGCAAGTAAGTACTATAGCAGTATTATAGAGTATAGTAAATTGGCAACGCACCGTCATTACTGTCCGCCCGCCCGCCCCCAGCCTGTGGCGTAGCCTAGCCCGCTTAATGAGCCTCTTGGTGTGTGGCACTGCACCAGCAGCAGCGCCAGTGTTTAAATCAAGATTTTCTTGTGCGGGCCCGGTCCACAAACATTATTTGCTTTTCTTATAGTTTATTACACTCGTCGGGAGAGGCTGAGGGAAAGACCACCTAAACTTGCACTGCAGGTCGGGTGGCTGTGGCTTCGACTGCGAGGAATTGGCTCCTCGAAGTTCGCTGGGGTAGGCAGAGAGGACTTCCTCAGTCTCGGATCAGATCATCGGAGAAGACATTAGGTTTTGAATGATTTGTGTTATTCAAAGATAATCAACATCAGTTAAATCAGAGATTCGACTCTTGGGCGTATTTCCATATTGGACGTCGGCGATATCTATGTGAACACACATATCTTTTGACCTTTTCTATCTAAAGAACAGCAAGAGAAGGAAGCTGTGAGAGAGGAAACGGGCACCAGTCTTCCGAGCACCAGTCTGCCGTACATGGACAGATTAATATCGTATCCACTCCAGGCGACTGAGTTAGTGTCTTCTGTCTGCCACTCCAGCCCGATCCCATTTCTCCAACCTGGCAATGCCACAAACAGGGATCAGGGACAGGCACACGAATGGCCTGCAAAAGGCAAAAACTCTCATAGTACACCGGTAATTAAAAAGGACATTGCCAAATTTGTAGAGCTTTTTATTAGCTTTTTACTACAGCATTTTTTATTTGTCAGAGGCATGCATTATGCTCTTAGTCACCCAGCTAGTCAGCTTTACCGCTCACTGCATTTTTACGCCTATGCTGCACAGCATTAGTTAATGCATTTTTTATCCCCGATGCTGAACTAGACATAAGGATTTTGTCAGTGCTTGGTTTGATAAAAGTACCCACAACACTGTACTACGGGCACATGGGTTAGTAACCGTATGGTAGGTTAGTTTAGATATGGTAGGTATGGAAGGTCGGTATGGTAGGTGTGGTAGATTAGGATGGATTGGCTTGGTAAGTGTATGGTATGTAATTAAAGTTTGATATGGTATGGTATGTAATGTTAGTTATGGTATCTAAAATTAGGTATGGTATATATAAGGTATGATCCAGAAGGGATGGTAGATAAGGTTAGTTATGGAAAGCTTCCACAGAACAGAGAAGGCAGCCACACAACTGCTTTTACATGTAAACATACAGAAACCTTGTGGGACATGAAAGTCTATAAATTTAGGGGCCTATTTGTTTCAAAGTTGTTCTAAATGCTGCTAGAGAAAGTCCTGAATGGATTTATTTTCAATTGCTTAAAGCAAGGAAGGGGCGCGTCCTTTTTACTTCCTAGTACAAGTGCATTCTGTTTTAATCCCAAACCCTAAATAGAGTACTGTAGCACCACTGGCTTATTTTTCTGAAAAATCGAACTGTGACTCTCACAAAACATTGCGGTTAAACTATCACTAGGCCTCAGGGAAACGGAAAACCAGATACTCTCCCACTGAATCTTCCCCTTGGCTCTCTGCATAATATAATAGCTCAGAAAGCATAATTAGTCTGCCTATGCACCCTTCTACAAAGTCTTTACATAATATATTACAAACTCAGCACTAACAGCCGGCACAGCTTGTAGGATATTAGAGCAGAGAAATGAATTCACACTTATCTCCTAGGTAAGATTTAATACAGCTGAATTTTAACAAGTAAATGCAGACACTCTATATATAGATGTAAGAATCTGAAAATAGGGCAAACTATTCCTTTTCCAGTAGCATTTAAGTAACCTCTCTTTTACAGATGGGTCCAAGCTTTGTGTGTCCAGTAACACAGTTTACCATAATAATGAGAACCACGTGTATCAGGGTGCTTACCTGCAACACTCTTTATCACCTATCAGATGTATGGTGTTATGTTATGTTAATTGATTTATAAAGCGCAACGGTTACCCTGAGGTGTCCTGGCGCTCTTACCAAATCCTACTAGCTAAATTACCAAGGAGTCGGACTATGGAATGAGCAGGTTTAGTGGATGAATAACCAGGTTTTTAATGCCCTTCTAAAGGACAGCAAATCTGGCAGATTTCTGAGCTGAGCCCGAAGATCGTTCCACGCCTTAGCTGCCCCAACGACAAATCTTCGGCCTCCCCAGGAGAGCTTTTTTATCTTGGGGATAGATGCCATTTTCGCACCCAATGAACGCAGATTTCTAGTAGGTATATACCACTTTAAATGCTTTTGCAGATAGTCAGGCCCGGTCCCATGAAGAGCCTTAAAAACAGTACTCAATGTTTTGAAAAGTATCCTCTTCCTGACTGGAAGCCAGTGTAGATTCTGAATTTCTTTGGAAATTGGTGCAAATTTCGGGATCCCGGTCAACAGTCTGGCAGCTGCGTTTTGTAGCCTTTGTAGTTTGTTCAGAAAGCGTTCCTGAATGTTTAAATAAAGACTGTTGCAGTAGTCGAGCTTAGACATCACCAAGGCAGAGACCACTGTTTTCTGACTTCCTACCGGCAGGAAAGGCAGAATTTTTTTCACAGTCCGCAAAACAAACGTCGTAGAGGAAGAGACTGAGTTAATTTGGGCTCCCAAATTCAGCTTGTCATCCACAATTACTCTGTCTTTCTGTATTCTATTTGTATGTGGCATGTATTATTAAGTGTATTATTTATCTGTAGATTTCTGTCCCCAATTAAGTCACCTTGAAGTAGGGTCATAGCTTTATATGATACAATACAAAGTACCAAAAAACAAATACATATTTTTAGGAGCTGTGTGGGTGTTTAGTGGCAATAAGATAGTGCACATCGTCAAGTCAATTTTTCTGTCCATAGTTAGCGGTGAGAGAGAATCGCTGCTTTTCCACCTTGACTGCTGCAAGTATGCACCTGCCCACGCAGCAACATTTTTACAGTGGGTGTTCCAACATTCTGAATACTGGTAATGCATGTTGATTCTTACCTTGATAAATGGTTAATCAGCTAACATTCAGTATGGAAGATGTTAATTTCCCCAATGGTCACTTTAAAGATGTTTTTTCACACATATAAATGAGACATCTGGAGGTTTTGGAGCATGAGCACACCAAGATGGCGGTTTTGCTTTGAAGCTCCGTTCCTTACTTCCTGATACTGTTCCGGTGGAATGTTGGTGGGTTTGAATGTGAAACGTGGGAGGAATCCTCAGTGAGAGCGGTTAGCAGCGGCAGTTGTTTAGTGGCAGCTCCATTCCTGGACGTGTCGAACTCGCCTCCTCTTCTTCTACTGGATGCTTATCTGGAATAAATACCTACCTGTTTCACCACTTACAGGCCTTGAAAAATCTTAATAATGTTACTAGTGTGTTTTCACAACATTTGGGTTCATTGTGTCCCATAAGCTATGTAAAGTTGTATCTTTAAACTCATGGACTCTGATAAAAATGGCACACCCCAGTATTGTCCTTTACCCAAATCAGCACATAGAGCACTGGAATTGTCCCTTTTCAATGCATTTGTGATTCTAGCTAATTTGTTCCAAAATTGAGCTTTGAATGCACTTTTGATTTAATCTTTTTTTTAAATTTTCACAGGGCATGGGAAACCTCCTATCAAAAGCTTACCATGAGGAAGGCTCCCTTGCTAAAATTCAGGCGACATATCTCTCTTTGTATCTGCCACTCTTCATCTCTCCCTCTGCAGCATTTTCTCTCTATTTCAATATCTCCCTCCTGACTCTCTCTCTCTCTCGTATGTTCTTCGCCTTCTCTTCGTACCTAACCCTATCTCTCTACTCTTTCCATATATTGCCCTCTATTTCTTTCTCCCACTACAGGGCGGCACAAGCAGGCCCAGTGCCCTCTACTCCGAGATGCGGGGGGGGTGGGGGGGGGAGATGACTCTCCCCTCAGCCCCTCCCACGTCTGCCTCCTCACTCACACTCTCTCCAGAAGCTTCTGCCAGAAGCAGCCCCGTTGCCAGGGAGACTCTAATCTTTATCCGCTTTACTTGTTAAAGAAGCCGACTCTTGCCCATCCTTTCCACCCCCAGGGGGGCGACGAGAGACCCTCTCTCCCTGCTCTGACAGCTTCTGAGGGAGCGCTGGGAGGAGGCAGGGTGTTACAGCAGACAGCTCTGTGCAGTGGAGCGTGGTGGCAGTGCACAGATCCAGGCTGCGTGTTAACCCATCTGGATCAGTGATACTGCTACAGTGTCCTTGGTGCATGTTTTCTTTCAAGTTAAAGTCCATTCCATAGCACAGTGGGCTGATGCGCCTGCTGCAGAGGTCTATTTCTAACTAGCAGTTCACAGGTTCAAAAGCCAGCAGGGATGGTGTGCAGAACCAGGCTTCATAAAGTTTAAATGGGCACTAAAGGCCAACGTACCAAATGTACTGCTCTGAGACAGCACCTCAAAGCAACACTGCCAACCATGCATAGCACAATGAATACTATTCATGGGCCACACCGCAAACTAACACTGGCAATCATGCCTAAGACATTGAATACTACTCAGGCAAAACCACAAACTACCACTCTGCCAACCATGAATGAGACGTGGAATACTTCCCATAGGCAACATCCCAAACCAACACTGCCATCCATGCATGAGACGTGGAATACTACTCAGACAAAGCCACAAACCACCACTCTGCCAACCATGCATGAGACGTGGAATACTTCTCATAGGCAATATCACAAACCAACACTTCCAACCATGCATGAGACGTGGAATACTACTCAGACAAAACCACAAACCACTACTCTGTCAACCATGCATGACGTAGAATACTACTCAGACAAAACCACAAACCACTACTCTGTCAACCATGAATGAGACGTGGAATACTTCTCATAGGCAACATCCCAAACCAAAACTGCCAACCATGCATGAGACGTGGAACACTACTCAGACAAAACCACAAACCACCACTCTGCCAACCATGCATGAGACGTGGAATACTTCTCATAGGCAATATCACAAACCAACACTGCCAACCATGCATGAGACGTGGAATACTACTCAGACAAAACCACAAACCACCACTCTGCCAACCATGCATGAGACGTGCAATACTACTCATAGCCAACATCACAAACCAACACTGCCAACCATGCATGAGATGTGGAATACAACTCATATGCAACATCACAAACCAACACTGCCAACCATGAATGAGACGTGGGATACTACTCAGACAAAACCACAAACCACTACTCTGTCAACCATGCATGACGTGGAATACTACTCAGACAAAACCAGAAACCACCACTCTGCCAACCATGCTTGAGACGTGCAATACTATTCATAGCCAACATCACACACCAACACTGCCAACCATGCATGAGACGTGCAATACTGCTCATAGGCAACATTACAAACCAACACTGCCAACCATGCATAAAACAATACTATTAATAAGCCTGGCTGAAGACGGCTGAAATGCCAGAAACCGGTCCTAGGAAGCTTGTTTCCGGTCCAGGGAAGACATGGCTTGGCAGTTCGGGCTGGACAGTTACCATGAGGCACAGGGTCAGACTGATTTGCATATGGCCATGTCTGAACTGGGGTGGCAGAGTGGGCTAAAGAACGGTGATGGATTAAACCCAGATCAGTTGACTGGGGGTAAGTGCTTGCAATGTTCAACACTCCGTCCATCATTTTCTTTGGTTTTTGCTTTGTTCGCCATAAGTTGGCAGGGTATGCTCAGACATGAGTCCCTTGCTCACTTTGCCACTGGATTCAAGCAAGCCTGGCTGAAGACGGCTGAAATGCCAGAAACCGGTCCTGGGAAGCTTGTTTCCGGTCCCGGGAAGACATGGCTTGGCAGTTCGGGCTGGACTGTTCCCATGAGGCACAGGGTCAGACTGATTTGCATATGGCCATGTCTGAACTAGGGTGGCAGAGTGGGCTAAAGAACGGTGATGGATTAAACCCAGATCAGTTGACTGGGGGTGAGTGCTTGCAATGTTCAACACTCCGTCCATCATTTTCTTTGGTTTTTGCTTTGTTCGCCATAAGTTGGCAGGGTATGCTCAGACGTGAGTTCCTTGCTCACTTTGCCACTGGATTCAAGCAAGCCTGGCTGAAGACGGCTGAAATGCCAGAAACCGGTCCTAGGAAGCTTGTTTCCGGTCCAGGGAAGACATGGCTTGGCAGTTCGGGCTGGACTGTTCCCATGAGGCACAGGATCAGACTGATTTGCATATGGCCATGTCTGAACTGGGGTGGCAGAGTGGGCTAAAGAACGGTGATGGATTAAACCCAGATCAGTTGACTGAGGGTGAGTGCTTGCAATGTTCAACACTCCGTCCATCATTTTCTTTGGTTTTTGCTTTGTTCGCCATAAGTTGGCAGGGTATGCTCAGACGTGAGTCCCTTGCTCACTTTGCCACTGGATTCAAGCAAGCCTGGCTGAAGACGGCTGAAATGCCAGAAACCGGTCCTAGGAAGCTTGTTTCCGGTCCAGGGAAGACATGGCTTTGCAGTTCGGGCTGGACTGTTCCCATGAGGCACAGGGTCAGACTGATTTGCATATGGCCATGTCTGAACTGGGGTGGCAGAGTGGGCTAAAGAACGGTGATGGATTAAACCCAGATCAGTTGACTGGGGGTGAGTGCTTGCAATTTTCAACACTCCGTCCATCATTTTCTTTGGTTTTTGATTCATAAGCAGCACCACAAACCAACACTGGCAATCATGCCTAACACGTTGAATACTGCTCAGGCAAAGGCACAAACCATTACTCTGCCAACCATGCATAACACGCAGAATACTACTCATAGGTAACACCAAAAACCAACACTGCCAACTGTGCATAACACAGTGAACACTACTCATATGCAACACCACAATCCAAAACTGCCAACGATGCATAATACACTGACTACTACTCAAAGGCAGCACCACAAACCACCACTGTGACAACCATCCATAACATGTGGAAAACTACTTATAGGAACACCACAAACCAACACTGCCAACCATGCTTAACATGCTGAGCTACTTATAGGCAGTGCTTAATTTGAGCCAGTGGGTTCTGGTGCTCGGCACTGGCACTTAATTGTCAACACCGGTACTTATGATAGTCTGCCACATGGCAGCGCTGTTTGTCTTGCACAACAACAATTGTTTGTTAATTCAACATGCCTTAAAAGGACTAATACCTGCCTCCTAAGCAATTCTGATCATCATCATCATGGATACTTTATTCGGATAAAAAACTTATCCATAAAAGAGCATGGTCAGATAATAATACAGTAAAACATACAAATTCATAATGTTCATGATAAGAGAATACTTAATAACATTTTCGGAGCATTGCAAGACAATCAAGGCGTTAAACAGTAGGCATCGAATTACGAGCTCTAACAGCAGTTTTTTAAAAAGCCCCCACGCAGAACACTAATCCATTATCTCCTATGTCAAGGAGGGTCCTATGTGCATCTATATGATTAACATATGAGTATCTTCTGAAGAAAGGGAGAAAAAACTATTTAGTGTATTAGACATAGTATTTACAGAAATATAGAAAGTGTAATAAGGTTTGCCTGAGCGTCCATCACAGGGACAAGGGATAAATCAAGATTGTTTTGGAAGCCATGGGGAAAACATAACAGGTACTTCACGGTACCTGCCCTTAAACAGAAATTATTTTCAACTCTCTCAGCGGCCCATATGTTTGGTCAAATAGCTAGCCTGTTGGCGATCATACTCCATGTTAAAAAACCTAGCTACAATAGGGGGCATATTCTCAAGGAGCTATCACCGAGTTATCGGCACTTTAGCGCAGCCACAGTCGCGATAAATTTATCGCCCCATTCACAAGCTGGTGCTAACAGCCCATATCACCAGTTTACCTGCGATAGCAGCCGCAAAAAACATCGCCACAGATGACCCCGGAAACTATCGCTAATGAGATGCAGAGTAGGCGTTCCTGAGCAAAAAGCTGCGACAACACCACACCTCAACATTCTCAACGACCAGCCACATCGGGGATAAGAACACAAAATATGCGATAAGGCGCGTTAGCTGCAGGAAATTAACACCTGCTCTGACCTGGTGTAAAGTCGGACAACAACCGGCACCAGACAAGGGAGCACAGCCCAGAGCCACACATGAAGAACAACAGATGCCCCGGAGCAACTGAACATGCAGCCCGGAGCCCCAATAGGGCAACAACACCCACCGCCACCACCCGCAGGTCCGCCCCCTCGATCTCAAACCGGCACCCCCCCCGGACCACCCCTAAGGCAGCACAGACAAAGACAGCGGACCCTCAAAAAATGCACCAACCTCACAGACCGAACACCAGAGAATGTCATTGCCCACTACAGGCCCAAAAGGACAACCATCCTCCGCATCCTGACCATCATTGCCCACAGGCCGACGGCACTAACACAGCGGACAACCAACATCCCACCTCAAACAAAGCTGCTGACTGTGCTGCACCGGTTGGCCTCTGGTACCTCCCAACCAACTGCCGGCAGAGTCTGAGGAGTCTCACAGCCAGCCCTATCCAAGTTCATCACAACTGTCCTGGATGCCATCATCAGCTTGGTACCCCAGTACCTATACCCCCCCCCCACTGCGCGAGAACAGCTGTTGACCAAGCAAGGCGTCTACTCCATAGCTGGCTTCCCGCACGTGTCAGGGGGCAATTGACTGCACACATGTCCTACCTGTGCCCCCTGGTGACACTGCACACAATTACCTCAACGGAAAGCACACACATTCCATCAATGTGCAGGCAATAGTGGACCACCAGGGAATCGCCACCAACGTCGTCACCAACTACCCAGGCAGTATACATCATTCCACTTCTTCCGACCGTCCATCATCAAGCAGCGCTACCAGGATGGCACCTACGGAAATGCACTGCTTGTTGGTAAGTACCACATGAACACACGACACACCTCAACTCCACAATCATGCAACTCACAACACTGGGAATGCACACGTTCCAAACTCACATACAACATGCCCAACAACATATCCAACCACTAGACACGACAGCAAAACTTACTGTGGCAACCTGGGCCAGCCATGTACATGAGCCATCAAGCGCATGGCACATCAGCCACACAATAGCAGATTGTGGGGAGAGGTGGGAACCAGGCATGTGCGAAGGAGGCAAGTGAACCATGAATGAGATGGTACACAATGCCAAGTGTGGCGTGGATGTTATGGCCAGACTGCAGTATGCAGACCACACACATATCTAGGTCGACATACACCGCTGGCGTATGAAGTGTAGTGGACAGTGGACGCAACCATGTCACCCCAGCCAGTGGTGAAGATCGCGAAAATTTAGCTTGTTATGTCCCACCATGTAAGCGTGAGGGGAGTGGACTGGGCCGTCGTACAGCGGTCTGGCATGGGTGTGTGCATGATAATTCTGGGGCTCTGGGCGTGGTTCATTACAGGACATGTGCAAATGCATGCGTCTTTGTCACAGTGTGGGTCTCCTTTGTGGGGTGTAGGTGGTCCCCGATGAGACTTAGACACCCATGTATGTGGTCCACTTCGGCTTCCATGAGCTCTGTCCCCACCCGCACCTGTTCGGCCACCTCCTTTTGGCATTCTGACACCTGGCATTTGAATGCAATGTGTGCCTCGGTGGAGTGTTGGGAGCCAGCCGTGGTGGCGGGTGCTTCCTGCTGTGTGGTCTGTGCAGGGGCTGGGGTCTCCTCTATGTAGCTTGACTGCCCTGCTCCTGGCGGTGGGTTGCCTAAGATGTCCATGAGCTGTTGTAGGGCGTCGGTGTCGGAGGTGTGGTGGTCCTCTCTGGCATCACTGATGTGTTGTCTGGTCTGCTCTGCTGAAAGTGTTGTTTGTCCCTCTGCAATGTGAAGGGAAGATGCATGTTGACATAGGTAAAATGCCCCCCCCCGCCCCCCATTTTGGTATGTCTAGTTGTAATGGCTTCTTCTTGTTTCAAAAGGGCCCTAACAACACAAGGACTGTGGAAGTTTATTACTACTCAATCCCCATCGTTGTTCTTGGTTGAGCCACCGACCCAACCCACCCTCCATACCATAAGTATCTCATCCATGTTCAGGCCATTAAACTGCTTGTTCTTACATAGCCAATCAACACATTTATTACGTAATTGTTCCCATGTTTAATTCTGTCTCGGTTTGAGAGGAGGTACTGCTACCAGTACTAGGACAGAAGGGCAAGCAGCAGGTGGAAAGCCCAACACATCCTTATTAGGTCTAGAAATAGGACTAGTTAAAAAAAGAGGAGGAGCACCATTACATAAAACAAGAATAGGTTGGGGATTAGGTATAGGATTAGGCTTAGATTGTACAAAATTATCAGCCTGAGTGTGCAAGTGTTAATTGATCACAAGGTGTGGCAATCCATTTGCAATAGGAGGATGGCCATCAACCATTCCTCTGCATTTACAAACTGGTATCGTTGGTATGTCGCCCAATAGACACTCTCCTGTGCAAACTGAGCTGTTTATGGTTGCAGAATTTGGCAAGTGGTTGGTTGTCTCAGCCATGGTAACAATATTAGGAATAGCAACCACTTCTCGGTTGTGAGACCTCTCCATCAATGTATCTAGATGATCCAGGCATTTCATGAGAGGAGCAAGTTTCATATCCAAGAGGGCGCTAATCTGAGAACATAAACCGTCAATGAATGGCTGCCCTATGTCAAACAGTTCAAAAACGGCTTCATTCTGGGTGTGGGAGCTGCAATTTACTATGCCCTTCCTAGACTTAGACGTCTCACCCCAGCCAGCTGCCTGTGGAAGGTGAGTGCGGCGTGTAGGGGCTCCGGACGACCCTTCAATGGCAATTCTCAAAGCTTTGGGGGCCTGGAATAGTCTGAATTGTCGCACTTGGAGGAGTGTGATGTTTAGTAGTTTTGTTGGTACTGTCATTAGCAGTGCAGGCAGGGGCAATGGTTGGTGCAAGCTGCAGTGGCCCCTTGACAAGGGCCCAGGACTTACTGTTTCACAAATTAAGGACTGCTTTTGGGCAATACTCAAAACCAACACTGCCAACCATGCCAAATACACGGAATAATACTCATTGGCAATACTCAAAACCAACACTGCCAAACTTGCATAATACGTGTAATACTACTCATCGGCAATACCAAAACTGCCAAACGTGCATAACACACGGAATA
Organism: Triturus cristatus; assembly: GCF_964204655.1. Taxonomy (NCBI): domain Eukaryota; kingdom Metazoa; phylum Chordata; class Amphibia; order Caudata; family Salamandridae; genus Triturus; species Triturus cristatus. The sequence continues at coordinate 263,751,663 of NC_140585.1, forward strand.
CTACTCATAGGCAATACTCAAACCCAGCACTGCCAACCATGCATAATACACGGAATACTACTCATAGGCAATACTCAAAACCAACACTGCCAACCATGCATAATACACGGAATACTACTCATAGGCAATACTCAAAACCAACACTGCCAACCATGCATAATACACGGAATACTACTCATAGGCAATACTCAAAACCAACACTGCCAACCATGCATAATACATGGAATACTACTCGTAGGCAATACTCAAAACCAACACTGCCAACCATGCATAATACATGTAATACTACTCATAGGCAACACCACAAACCAACACTGCCAAACGTGCATAACACAATGAGAAGCTACTTTATTTTTGACCATTCGAAAAAAGACTGAGATTTCAAGAAGGGTAGGAAAGCACTACACAAATGTTAGAGTTGATCCCTGAGCCATACCAAAGCAAAACACAAAACAGCCATTGATCCAGGGCCCTTTGTGACATGCTATTTCTGTCTTTCATTAGAAGAATTAAAATAGCGTATCTGCCAGCTTGCCAATAGCAGAGCTGCAGCACAGCGTTCCCTTTGTGACACAGGAACAAAGCGACACCGGGATACTGTCCTTTACAGTTGGCACCCTAGGGTCTAGGATACTATTTCATCCCAATTGAATAACCAAGTTATCAAAGAATACCTTTAAATGTGCATTGTCAAGTATTGTATTGCTTATGGCCCAGGATAGCAAGGCAATATTAACCAATTAGGAAATATCTTCTAGCCTGCTGATTTTGCTTATTGTTTGCCCTGCAAGACTCTGTTCTAATCCAGCTCCATTCTGTGAGCATGATGCATTCAGATTCTCTATGTGAATATTGTAATTATGGCGTGCCAGAGCGTTAGGGCCTAGCGTGGGTGCAGCGCAATAACTCAACACCACACACTTGGTACACTTGGTGGGCCGGAAGTCCAGAGCGACCTCCGCCCATTTATTTATATCCTCTGGCCATGCCTGGCCAGAGGTTGCTACATTGTGTAAAGGCCCTTCCGGGCCAGGGGTCTCGGGTAGCACTCTACGTGCAACTAGACTGCTACATCCCATCCCAAGTCAGTATTCAAAACGAACATCTCAAAGTTAACACATAAAGTCTGTGAGTCTGTGACTCGGTCTTGGGTTAGGCCTCAGTTCATATCTTTGGGACCGAACTCCACGACTCGCTTGAGGACTGTTTGGCCATCTGGTGGCGACATTGGTTGCAGTGGTTCCAGCCTCCGCCAGTGTCAGGGAGGGTAGGCCTAAGGCAGTCGGGTTATTCTCGAGACCCAGTGATTGGCAATTGACGGTGTCTCCTCCATTACCCACCTGTCTCGGCGACCTCAAGTCGACACCGTTGTAATGAACATGTTTGAACCAGGATATGTTCCGGGTGATGACCTCGGTCCCTTTCTGGACTGTGATGGCGGTCTCGTTGGTTTTCAGCACGGTCCACGCCTCGGGCTCGTACGTAACTTCCCCCTGCTGCGGCGCTTCCTAACTAGGACGGTGCAGCCAGGCAGGTTGTTTCTCAGCTTAGCATTCCTTTTCTTGCTAGGTCTCACATTGGTTGCTGTTCTCTGTGCTTGGGCCTGTGCGGGGTCATAGGTTTCTGGTGTCCATCCATCAGCAGCGGGAAACGTGTCTCGCCGTGGCCCTGCCAGCATCAGCGACCAAGGTGACTGCTGGGTGGTACAGTGCGGGGTGATGCGGTATTCCCGTATGAACCTGTGCATAGCTATTTCCGGGTCGGTCTGTTCGGAAACGGCGATCCGCAGCACTTTATTGAGAGTCCTCATGAAGCGTTCTGCTTCTCTGTTGGCTGGGGGCCATTGCAGGGTGATCCGGTGATGGTAGATTCCTAGCGAAGTCAGCATGTCTTAGGACTCGGTCCCTTGGAAAGGGGGTCCATTGTCGGACTTGATCTGTTGCGGAAGTCCAAATAGCGAGACTGCTCTCTCGAGTACAGGCTGTAGGTGTATAAATGATGTGGACGCAATAACTTCAACAATGAGATACTTGGTATAGCTGTCGATTATAACTGCAGTCACTCGTTTATCTGGGAAGCTTCCGAAGTCTATGCTTAGCCTCGCCCATGGAGCAGTGGCTGATTCTTCCGTTATCACGGGGGCAGGATGCTCTTGGCTGCTCATGATCTGACATGGTCGACAATTGCTTACAAGTGTGTCCACCGCTGTCTCGAGTCCGGGGAACCACACCTTCTGCCTCAAGCGAGACTTCATCCGCATCGTTCCTCGGTGCCCTTCGTGGGCTAGAGTTGTGGCTCGCTCTTGTAGGCTGGCGGGGATGACTATTCGAGATCCCCGTAGAACTATTCCGTCTGCGGTGGCGCTCAGTTCATCGTACACTTTCCAGATTTTGTTCAGTCTGTCTCTGTCATGCTCATTCCATCCATTCACTCCATGTAGGAATTCTCCCCAGGACCATCTCTGGAGTGAGTGCAGCACCTTTGGTAATACTGAGTCCGTTCCGGTTTCCGCTTTGATCTCCTTGAGGGTGATGGCTCGCGGACAGGCCCATTGAGACACCATGTCTATGTATTCCTCTGTCTTTGTTTCTTGTTCACTGCCCTCTCCGTTTGTTTCTGGCGGGTGTCTTGACAGGAAGTCTGCAGGGTTTTTCGCTCCGGGTCGGTATACCACCTCCATTTGGTAGTGCTGCAGCTGTATGGCCCAGCGTTCGATTCTTGGCGGGGGGCGCGGCGCCGTGCCTCGAAACAGCTGGACCAGTGGCTGATGGTCGATCACTATCCAGAATGGATGGCCGCTGGCATATAGGTGAAAGTGGTTGCAGACCCACTTGATGGCTAGCGCTTCTCTCTGGATCTGTGAATATCTGGACTATGTCGGCGTGAGTGCCTTCCTTGCAAAGAAAAGTAGGGTCCACTTTCCAGGTTTCATCTCCTGGGTCAGAAGAGCCCCTAGTCCCACAGGACTGGCATCCATGAGGAGTTCTGTTACTTGCGGGGTGTCAAAATATGCCATAGTGGTTTTGGAAGGCGTTTTCTTCTTCTCGGCCCCTCTTCCAGGTCACATCTTTCTTGGTTAGGGCGCGTAGAGGTTATGCTAGTGTTGCCAAGTTCGGTATGAACCTCCCGTAGTAGATGGCCATTCCAAGGAAGCTTCTCACTTCCGACGCTGACATTGGTGCAGGGGCCTGTTGTATCGCCTGCAATTTTCTCGGGTCTACCTTGACTCCATCTTGGCTGAACACATACCCAAAGAATTCAATAGATTCTTGAAAGAACAAACACTTGTCTCGGTGGAGGGTGGGTCTGTGCTCAGCGAGACTTTGGAACGTGGCTCGGAGGTGGCGATGGTGTTCTTCTATGGTTGCGGAGTGTATCAGGATGTCATCACTGACATTGAGTACTCCGTGGAGTCCTGACAGTACCTCCCAGATAGTGTTCTGGAATATCTCTGCGGCTGAGGATATGCCGAAGTTGAGTCTTTCGTATCGGCGTAGGCCCATGTGGCTCGAAAACGTTGTAATATACTGGCTCTCTTCAGCTGGCCTCAGTTGGCGGTATCCTGCATGGAGGTCTAGCTTAGAGAACCAGCGTGACCCGTTGAGATCAGCTAAGATGTCGTCTACGGTGGGCATCAGGTGTCTTTCGCCCTTGATTGCTTGATTGGGTAAGCGCATATCAGTACATAGCTGGATTTTTCCCGGCTACTTTGGCTTCTTCACGATCACCATTGGGGATACCCAAGGTATCGGCCCGGTAACTTTCTCGATGACGCCTTTTTGTTCTAGGTATTGTAGCTCTTTTTCCACTAAGGTTCTCAGGTGTAATGGCACTCGTTTGTGCCTCAGGGCTATCGGCTTTACAGCTTTGTCGATATGCAGTTTGATTGGAGCTGTCTTTATGCATCCGAGTCCTTTAAAATGTTGTGGGAAGAAGTTCAGGACATCTTCAGTTTGTAGTGTTTTGATTGAGTTGGCAAATGCGACAAGGCTAAGGTCTTTGGCTGTGTGGCTGCCCACCAGGATGTCAGCCTCTCTATTGACCACATGGAAGGTGTTGGTGACTTCACGCCCTTCTGCTTTGACTTGAACAGTCATTTTCCCTTTTTCAGCGGCAGAGGGGTCTGGCTGCCATACGTGAGGATTCGGACGTGCGATGGGGATAGTGTGGGCCGTGGGTTGAGTCGTTTATTGTGTTGGCACCCCATCACATTTACTGAGGCTCCTGTGTCTATCAGCGCAGTGATCTGGGATCGGGCCATGTCTATGGCACACGTAGGCTGTGGCCGTCTCTTTCATTTGAGGTCACTCGCCCTCTTCGTCAGTCGATGAGTCTTCGAGATAGTGCTTCCGTCTAGTAGGCGTCTGGGCCACTCTTAAGTTTTCGGGCTCTTCCAGTGATAAGAGTTTGACTGCCCTCGACAGCGGTCGTCCTCCTCTAGCTCCTCGGCTTTGTAAGCCTCCTCTGCACGATATTGCGAAGTGGTTGGGTATGCCACACTTAGAACATGTTCGCCCTTGCGCGGGACACTCTTCCTGTGGATGTTCTTCCCTGTCGCAGTATCCACAGTGAGAGCTTTGTGCACTTCTTCCAGGCCACTGATCTCGGGCGCCTGTTTTGGGGTCTGATCGCGTCCACCTTCTCAGTCTTGACCATGGCTGGATTCTCCACCTGTTGAGTGATCACAATATCCATTGCCATCACCCTGGCATCGGATAGACCGCGTGACCTGACCATAAGTAGGATGTCCTCCAGGGTAATACCTGGCTGGCGTAGGATAGGGGTCCTGAGGTTCTTGTTCCGGCACCCTTGGATCACTTGAGCCATCACGTCTTTGTTCTGGTCATCATCCGTGCAGGTGCTTGCCATCTCACGCAGAGGTGCCTGGAATGCGTTCATCGATTCTCCTTCCCTCTGCCGTGCCTGGCGCAGCTTAAACCTCTCATAATCCGGGTTTAATTGAGGGGGGAAATGCGCGTTCAGGGCCCTGACCGCAGCATTGTAGTCATTTGGTGCTCCAGTGTTGGGAGGGTGGGCGAATAGTTTGTAAATTTCATCCCCCGCAAAGTGTAGTAGTAGTGACCTTTTCACAGCTCCATCCATCTCCCATGTCGCTGTAAAGTAGTTGTCTAGCCTGCTGATCCAGAGTGTCCATCTAGGGGATGCGGTGGCTGGGTCAATAAGTTCGCTGAACGGGGGCAGCACGTTGATCTGCGAGTGTTGCAACATCTGTTGCTGGGCTGGGAGCCCTGCTTGTTGGGCGGGCAGCTGAGGTGGTGGTGCTGCTTGAGCTGCTCGATTTGACATGCTTGGACACCAAGCAGCGTGTTGCTGGGGTTAGCGTGACTCAGCCAACAAGCGTGACCTCTCTGGGTGCGCCGCCAGCATGCACTCCCACTCGGGCTTCAACCGGACACACAACGGGAGCACCAGCTATGGCAGCGCACGCGGCGGACGTGCAGTCGTCAGTCGGGGTAAAACAGGCAGGCAGGTACCTTTGCCGTGATGGTGGTGGAGGCTGCGGGCTGGAGGGTTCGGCGTTGTGGGGGAAGGCGCGGCATCAGTGCCGCGGTCTCACTGTTCACGGCCCCCTCATCTTCACTCCACACGGCGCAGGAGACAGGAGGCCAGTTCCGTCTTCACTCCTCACGCCACAGGGGACACGAGGCCAGTGTTGTCCACGTCAGGCTGTGACGTTGCCCCGCTGTGCCGACAGGCTGGGAGCAGGCACCAGGGAACATGTGGGTCACAGGACTTCGCCGACCGACGAACAATTAATTGCCCATCCTCGTCGCGAGTGTAATTATGGTGCACCAGAGCGTTAGAGCCTAGCGTGGGCGCAGCGCAATAACTAGACACCACACACTTGGTACACTTGATGGGCCGGAAGTACAGAGTGACCTCCGCCCATTTATTTATATCCTCTGGTCACGACCGGCCAGAGGTTGCTACATTGTGTAAAGGCCCTTGTGGGCCAGGGGTCTCGGTGGTACTCTCCGTGCAACTAGACCGCTACAAATATGTGTTTCCACATTTTGAATAATTAGCAGTAAGCCACATCAACCTACATAGAAAAGCTTTGTGAATCAGGCTTTGTGGTTGCACTGTGCGCATGGCTCCGTGCTGCTGGGACACCGTTGTTCCACTGGGCTTTCATTCAACAATGCTTTGCATTTTGGGAGTTGTAGGATTGAACGGCTCAGTTGAATAGAACAGAATAGGTTGACAAACCTGACAACAACAATTTCTAAAAGAATGCCCAGCTCTGGAAAAGTGTTACTCCAGGGTTATCTGGCAGCCATATATAAGTTCCTAGCTTCTGGCCTTTCTGTGAATGTATATATTCTGGATTTAACATATAACCTGGGCTCAAATAAAGGGCCATTCAGTGGGTATAGCAAGGGGGGCACCCTTAAGCCCCTATCTCCCAAGTCATTCAGTCTTATGCCTGTGTATGTCTCTGAGATGAGGGAGTTTCAGGGACTTCTCACCACATTCTGCAGTGGCACCCATCATTGTGTGTGACGCCACTGGGACCCCGCCTTGCTGAAGACACTCTTCAGTCACGTTTGAAGGGACAGAGCAGAGCACCAGTGGTCTCTCCCCTCAGAAAAGTTGGTCTCCGTTGAAACTGACCTCTAAACCTTCACTTTCCAATGCGCTGCTTATGGTTTTCTTGTGCTGCTCCTCTTTAGGAACAGCAGTGCTTAATTTGAGCCAGAGGTTTCCAGTGCACAGCACAGTCACTTAGTTGTCAACACCGGCACATATACAGTCTGCCACATGGCTGTTTGTCTAAATTAGAGTTGAGACACAATGTAACAGTAACTTCCTAGGCAATGATTATATATATAAAACATTTCTTTATCCTATGTGTCAAGACAATGTAACAACAAGGTAGTTAAAAAATACAAAATTATGTTTATTAATCACATCTCAAATGTCATAAGGTATTAAAAAAGCCACATTTGTACAATGCAGACATGCAATGTATCGTCATTTGTTACAGTACTCTCATTAAAAAACACAATTGTTATACAAATAAAAAAAAGGGGAAAAAACAATCCTGTGGCACAATCTGTAATTTTCAGTAGAAGTATAAAGAAATGTTTTATATATAATCATTGCCTAGGAAGTTACTGTTACATTGTGTATTGCCCTGTCCTAGGAATTGTATTTCTACCACCACAGGGGGTCCTAGTTACTAACGAAATAAATTAGAGTTGAGCACAACAGTTGTTTATTAATTCAATATACATTTAAAAAGACTAATACATACTGCCCACCCTATTCTTGTAACTTTGGGGGCCTGGAATAGTCTGAATTGTCATAGGAGTGTGATGGTTAATCATAATATTAAAAAAAGAAAAAGAAAACGTACCTGATGCTGCTTCTGCCGCCTCGTGCCTTGGAGCTCCTCTGCATCCTGGTCCCAGCAGCCCCTGGGACAACTCCTGTGCAATCCCCGTGCTGCTCTCACGCTGCATGAGAGCAGCGCTCGGATTGGCCTGAGCAGCCTTGTTTAATGCTTGCTCAGGTACAGGGAGTCTGTGCTGTTTCCCCAACCCGGCTGTGCAATACAAAATCTAACTGCGCATGTCTGTTTGGCCGGGCTAAGACGGCCGGCAAAACAGAACTGCACAGTTAGCAATGCACATCACTCCGCCCCCTCCCAAGTCCCAGTCCCACCTATCCCCACACACGCTGGCTAAGCCTGCTGCTGAAAAACAAAACAATTTTGTTTTATTTTTCAGCTGCTGGCTCAGCCAGTGGGGCGGCCCTTAGCAGCCGCCACTGATGTCCTTATTGCCAATCCTTGTTCAACCACCCACAATAACGAAGTCTGACTTTAAAGCTCAGAGCTAGGATCTGGGTTACACATGGGCATAGCTTTAGCAAGCTCCCGACACTGGAGCAGTATCTGTGGAGCTGTGTCCGACTCAGTGATGCACTGTCAGAGCCTAGCTCTAGGACTGTCCCAGGGGGAAGGGAGAGGATGTGGCGTAACAACCAGAGCTGCCGACTTTGGAACTGGGGAGCAACGTCCGAGCCTGGAGTTGACTCAGCATCCTGTAATTCTGGGCAAATCTCTAAATCTCCCAGTGCCTACAAAAGATGAATGTGTCCTTGTGTAATGTAACAGCTGCTCGTCTAAAGCGCGCCAATATCTTCGGGGCGAATTCGCGCTATGTAAAACTGCAAAAAAAAGAAAACCTGGAGCAGTGGTAATTGCAAAGGCTTTTCCTTACTCTGTGCTACGTATATGCCAAGAGTGCCTCTCGTGCACTGGAGCTCACTGCAGGGGCGCTCTGCCTGACTTTGTGCTGCACACGTGTCTCCGGGGCACTATTTAGTGAACGACTTTATGAGCTCTGCATATCTCACAGTTATATGGGTGGGGACCTTAGCAGCGTCTGTGGTGCACTGAAGAAGTATGTGCCTGTAGTAGCTGTGTGTGGCACGGGGTGCACTGATGTGGCACGTAGCAGTCTCCCATGCAGTGACTGTAGGAGCTCTGCCTGGCTCAAGGTACACTGGTGCAGTGCTTAGCAGGGTCCCATTCAGTGGTGCTGGAACCCTTTTCAGAGTGGGGGTGCTGCCATCAATGTTACATCAAAGAAGTCATAGGGATGGTGAAAAAAACAAGCATCCAACTTTGAATAAGTGTACCAAATAAGCCAGGCCCTTTCAGCATGAGAGCAGAAACTTTTGAGAAGTAGCCATTGGTGAATTTTGGAGCACACTCTCGCAAATATATTACCAAAGCATGGTGTGCATTCTCATTTACAGATTGCACGTATTCCAGTGAAATGGCCAAATCATTTGCACAAACCTGCAGTTTTCCTGACAAAACTATATAGGGCACAACAATAGATAATATTGGGGTGTCAGCAAACATCATTTGGGCGTCACCAACTAATCGTCTGAAAATCTTTTTTTCCATCTCACTTCGAAATTACAATATATTTTATAATATTTTTACAGTTCATTTAAAGGTATTTAAATGTTGTTGAGTGCGAGGGAAAGAATAATCGTCCAACAGCCTTCCCTTTCATACTTCCTGCATGCCAGCAAGATTGTCACATAGTTTATATAGTTCACTTTACCAACTCCTCTCCATTTCCAGTCAGGGAAAGAAAAGTAAACACCAATCTCCATATTAAAAAGAATAAGTAGCAGTTTGTTAGAAGCATAGCCTGATATTTGAACACAACATTTAAATGCATGTTTATCGCTCATTCACATTATGAACTCCAGCCTGTTTATTGTTGGGGTGCTGCAGCACCCTACTTCCCCCTACCTCTACTTCCAGCGCCTATTCACACAGCCTCACTGGAGCAGTGTGTGCCTGTACGAGCTCCCCGCTCTCCCAGGCTCAGGATACGCTGATGCAGCAATTAGCAGTGTCCCGTGTGCAGCGATGGTCTGTAGGAGCTATACCAGCTCATGATCACATGTGCGCAGAGCTTAAGCAGAGCCTCTGTGATCTCTCCCTGGCTCAAGTTGCCCGGGTGCAGCGCTTAGCAGTATCCCATTCACAGCAATGGTCTGTAGGAGCTATAATAATAATATCCACATTTGTAAAGCGCGAACAATCACCCGTAGGGTCTCTAGGCGCTGGGGCCATCGGGAAGATTAAGCAAGCTATTGCCCAGAGTCACATGGTGCTAGGCTAATCTGCCGCCGGCGCCAGGGATCAAACCGTGATCCCCAGATTCCAGTGTCAGTCGCCCTGGCTGCGGCGCCACACCTCTTCCCTATACTCTAACCTGGTACAGGATCACGTATGCGCAGAGCTTTAGCGGGGTCTCTGGACCGCTGGAGCAGTGCATGCCTGTACGAGCTCTCTCCGGCTCAGTTTGCGCGGGTGCAGCGCTTAGCAGTGTCCCATGCGCAGCGATGGTCTGTAGGAGCTATACCTGCCCCAGGGTCACATATGCGCAGAGCTTTGACAAGGCCTCTGGAGCACTGGAGCAGTGCGTGCCTGTACGAGCTCTGGCTGGCTCAGATCAGTGTTACACCTTTCCGAAGCTTAGCAGAGTCTCTTGTGCACCAGAGCAAAACATCTTACTAACACTATTAGGGTGACCAAGTGGCATAGGTGCAAATTCAAGACGGTGAGCGTAAAAATTCAAGACAAAGGGTCAAAATTCAGGACAAAATTTCAGGACAGAAGGACAAAAGTTCATGACAAAATGTGCATTTAACAGAGGAGGTTGCGCAAAAGTACATAAGTAAGTAAATAGACAACCAACATAAGTAGACGTCAAAATAAGTTTATATTAGGTTGAGACAATCGTGCACTTCACTTTCTGTTGCAGCTTTGGGCTACTTTGGCACCCTTTAGCCCCCTCCACACAGCTGCATCACTGTCCTGAATTGGCACCTATGCCAGTTGGTCACCCTAACCTATATTAGCAGCGTGTTGTACTGCTGCCTCGCACAACCTTCTCTGGTGCTGGTCTGTGACATCTAGTAATCGAAGTCCGCAAGGGCCAAGAAACACTTTTATCTGACCCTGTGACACCCGCACTTAAGCAGATATAGCGGGTGCTTCACTACGTCTTTGGCCCAACAATACTCTCCTTAATACTCTTCAACAGAGAATGGGCATGGAGGGCACTGTGCTTAAATGGTTTGCTTCCTTCCTCTCTGATAGATCCCCAATGATCAAAATAGCGAACAGTCTTTCATCTCCTTTGGCGGTAGGTCAAGGTGTTTCTCAAGGCTCTATACTTGCACCCTCATTGTTCAATCTCTATTTAGAACCATTGGGAAATCTCCTAAGTAAATCCGGGATCCACTATCATCTCTATGCGGACGACACCCAAATCTATCTTAAGGTGGCCTCCACTCACGATCTCTCCATCCTAAGCTCTACTCTCGACTCCATTCAAAACTGGATGTTAACTCATCAACTGATTCTGAATCCCTCCAAAACTGAATTCCTCCTCCTCACTTTCTCCTCCCCCGGTTCAATCATGGATGGATCAGATGAATCTACTTAACAATAAACCCACCATTGTCAACAGCGCAAAATCCCTTGGTGTCATACTCGACAAACAACTCAATCTACTCTCCCACATCAATTCCACTGCAAAGTCTGCTCGATACCAACTGCGCCTTCTTTGGGGGATTCGTCGCTTCTTCCCAGAACAAGACCTTAAAACCTTGGTCCAATCGCTGGTTCTCTCCAGACTGGACTACTGCAATTTTCTTCTTACTGGCCTCCCCAAATCCCACCTGTCCCCCCTTAAATCTGTTCTCCATTCAGCAGCTCGTTTCATATATGGGGCCAAAAGAAGCGACCACATCACACCCATTTTATCCACCCTCCGTTGGCTTCCCATCGAGGCAAGATCTATCTACAAGACTGCCTGTATCACCCACAAAGCCTTGCACTCCTCCTCCCCTCGCTACCTGGCGAATAAACTGAAACTCTCTGGAGGCTCTAGACCATCACGTAATGCGGAAAATGTATTGCTTGAACCTCCCACTTTCAAGAAGGAAAGATCGATGGCCCAATCCTTTTCAGGCAACGCGGTGAGAATCTGGAACTCACTTCCGCCTCAGCTCCGGACCACCACCTCTTCCCAGGCCTTCAAAACTGACCTCAATGTTCTGCTCCTTCAAAGACACTTACAAATTTAATTTACGCCCTCTATTTTCTGGAGGAAGTCCTTCCTTTATAGGAAATTCTGTTCTCCATGACTATAGAAGTGCCTTCCCAGTGTGTTCTTGTGGTTTGAGTGTCTGCCAATTATTGCAGTATTATACTTCCTTCTACTTGTATTTTGTACTCTTTTGTAACATGCACACGTCACTTTTCCTCTTGTAACGTATCGTTTGCTACCTCTTGTATTTTCTTTGCTTTTGATACATGCACAATTGCCACCATTGCCTCATGTAACGTAACGTTTGCTTTTGTTACATGCTCACTTGTAATTTTCTCCTCATGTATCATTACTGTTCCTATTGTGAAGCGCTCTGACATCTTCGGGTAAAGTCCGCGCTATATAAGAACGCATAAAATAAAATAAATTGTCATTCTTTATGTGATAATCATTCACAGACTGAGCGAGGTGGGTGGGGGCTGCTGCAGCCTCTAGAATTCAAAGAGAAGTGTGAGCTGTGTCCAATTGTCGCAGGGACACAGCACAGTTTGCTGCCATCCCCAAAATTACGGGCAAAAGTCGTCTGTGTAAGAAGTCCTCGCAGACAAGAGGCCCAATTAACGGGCAGTCGGTGAAATTTACGGACGGTTGGTCACCTTAAATCTATACCCTCTTTCTAAACAACCAGACTGGTTAACAACAGTCAGTCAGTCAGCAGGTCAAAGTAGAGGGTCGTTGCACATCAGAAACAGCGGGCCACTATTTCAGCATGGTCACATATTAGGATGGAGTTGTGATCACGTGGGATATCGCATTACCAACAGATAAGAGGGACGTTGCTAAGCAACAGACATAGTAGTGAAAGAGTAGAAAGCATGGACGTGCCTGGAATCGTAGAAGTGTGGGATCTCAGTGAGTCCGTCCGATTGGCAGAGAGGAAAGATCAGGTGCGTCCGGATAAGCAACCAGCACTATTAACATATGAACCGGGGAAACTAAAACAGCGCCAGCCGGGTGAGGAACACGAACACCTCCAAATGTGAAGGCCAAGCAGCTCTAGAAACTACGGCACAGTGACGGCGCGCGACCTCCAGCGTGAAGCTATTTCATTGTAATTTGGGGCTTAGAAGAGCGCGAGCTCTGAACTCGTCGACATCCTGCCACTCCGGCAGTCTCCGAGCACACCGTGCATGGGAAGTGTTCAGTGTCTTTTGTATGTATACAGCGTGCGCTCACTGGATGCATGCAGTTTATGTGAATTGAAGGGTCCAGCGTGTTTAGTATACATTGTGCATCCAGTCTTCATTGTGCGTGCAGCATGCAGCATATGTCCAGTGCACACAGTTGCAAGGTATGTGCTTTACTCTTTGTGCTCCATCTGCAAAATACGTGAATTGCATGAAGTGCGTTCTATAGGCTGCATGTTTACAGCCTTGCAGCATGTGGTGCGTGTAATATGTAGTAAGTGGGGTGTACGTTGTGTGATTGCAAAGTTCAGTTTGTGTGTGCTAGCAGAGTATGTGCATTATTTGTGGTCCAGGCATGGTGTTTGCTGTTTGCAGCATGTATGAAAAGTTCTATGTGTGTAGTTGGCTAGTGTGTGTTTAGCAGGTATCATTCCATGTGAAGCAGTGCCATCTCAATGATTTTTGGGCCCCTCAGTAATATATATATTTTGGCACTCCCTTTTTTGAACAGCTGTACATTTATTACCAATTTCCAGCTAATTCAAGAAAGACATCATGAGGCCAAAAAATATAAATTTTAACTTAAACTTTCATTCAGAGGGCACTCGAAAACAGCTGATATTTCAACTTGATGGGCATCCACCATACAAAAACTTGAACAACAATTGATAAATTAATTTTTGGGAATGTATCTAGGAGTTTCTATTATGTAACAACATTTTATCTGAAATTCAGTGCCTTACCGTCCTGCACCTCCAAATATGGAACACACAACATTGTTGTGCCGATATCTACAGCGGTAGGACATCATTTGTGGATGTATAGTGGAGTAGGGCATAATAAAATAATAAATATGCAGATAGGTTGTACTTGTTTTAATTGGTCGATATTCATAATCACCCCTCTTGAAAATGAAATGACCTTCTTGCAATAGGGAAAATCGGAGCATTGCTCTAAAGATTTTCACACCATTCAATTGCATGAATCAAATAATTGTCTCCTTAATTTCTTGTGCCCTCACTTTTTCATCCTCTTTCTATTTGTATACTTCTGTGAACAACAGTGACCTTTGCCCCTGAGAAAGGGGAAGAAGAGGGAGACAGAAAAGTAGAGAGGTAAAGAGGTGGGTAGGGTGAGAGAGGTGAAGGAGATGAGAAAGGAGGGTACACATAGAGTTAGAGATGATGTAGAGATAGGTGAGGTGGGATGGGGAAAGACAACGTAAATAGAGAAAGCTGAGGAAGCCAGATACTTAGAAAGATGAAGAGGAAGTTAGAAAAAGAGTGACAGGTTACATTTTAGAAGGAAGCACACAGAGAAAGCAGTAGGGAGATAGAAATGTAGAAAGAGGGCACAGTGTGGGATACACTGAGGGGCGAGGTACAGCGAGAGAGAGGGGTAAGGTAGAAAGAAAATCGAGGTGGAGGGAATTAGAGGCAGACAGGTAGGTAGAGAGATGAGGTAGGTAAGGTATTTTAGAGAGATGTAAGTTGGAAGCTAGAGAGGGAGGAGGTGTAGAGAGAAAAGAAATGATTAAGGGAGAGGCGAGGTAAATAAAGCAAGGCCAGGGTGATACAGAGGTAAAGAGAAATGGCGAGGGAAAGAGAGGAACAGACAGAGAGATGACATAGAGGGATGCATAAAGAGAGGGAGGTAGACAGCTGAGGTAGAGTGTTGCTGAATTAGAGAAGAAGGTACAGAGAGACGAGAGTGAAAGGAGAGAGAGGAAGAGTTAGATGCAGCGGGGAAGGAGATAATGTGTTGGGTGAGGTGAGGTAGAGGGTAGAGAGGTAGAAAGAGGTAGAGGTGGAGAGATGAGGTAGTGAGGTAAATTGAGTAATTCATAATGAAAGAAAGAGGGGAGGAGCAGGGAGAGCTAAAGTATTTAGAGAGATTGGAGGTAGAGACAGAGAAGTGTGAAAGAGAGAGAGTTGAGGTATAGATCTAGGTAAAGAGAGTGGTGAGGGGTATAACAAATGTGAGGTGTAGAGAGATGAGATACAGAGAGGTGAGGAAGCCAGTAAATGAGGAAGCAGAGCTATAAGTGTGAGGACTTCACAGAGAGGTGATGTAGAGATGTGAGGTAGGGGTATGTGTGGTATGAAGGAAGAGGTTCGGTCGAGAGAGGAGGCGGTGAGGTAGACAGAGGTCAACACCTGACCGTTCCAGTCACTTTACAGGGGGCCCCTGGAAGGAGGGAGCTCTGGGCTTGTCCACTGTGCCCATGCATCAGCATCTCTGATAGGAAGATGCCACGTGGACATCCTGTGGAATGAGTCAGGTTGCAAATTACATGCAATATGCAGGGTATCTGCTGTATACAGCGGCGCATCTTGTGGTGCGCGCTGGTGTTTGGGGTGTGACACCTCCCAAATAAATGCATTCTTGGCTTGGGAGTTGGGTCTGTTGGCCCCAACACAGGTCTGCCACGTCTCTGTCAGTTTTTCTCATTTGTGACCTTTGATGTGAACTGAGGGGGATGGGGGGGGGGGAGATGTACATCAGGTGGCTAAATTGCAAAACCTGGAATAAATACCCACTTTCCTGCTTGTCTACATTGTGTGATCCTAGGCAAACATTCAGCTAATTTCACGGGGCCCACTTTATCACATTTGAGACCACTTTGAGACCACTTTCAAGTACTTGAGTTCAGGATGTTTGATGTATAAGCACCTCTTATGTTTGATTTAATAGACTATGATGTTCCTCCTTCCTTCTATAATTGGAATCTAGGCTATGCTCAGGATTTACATGACTTTTGACTTGTATGGCCGTTTGGGGTGGGGGCGAGCTGTTGATGCCTGCGTTCATGGTGAAATCTATTACTTTTAATAAATGTCTGTCTTTGCAGTGATATCATCTGATATACTAAGGTGAAACACCTCCATGTGTTAAAGAAATACACTTTTTTAACTTTGAAGAGACTGTATCATTTTTTTACGTTATGTTTGTTGCACAGTGTACATGCAGAACGTTTTCACAGCTTGGCTCGTGCACAATCCCTTAGAGCCATGCCAGACCCATGGCTCGGCGCTGCTTGCCCTATTAATTTGCTTGGGCGCTCACCTCTATTTGAGACTCCGACTTGGTACATGACCCTGTCAGTCACTTGATAAAATGACTTGTAAATGTTGAGGACTGGAAACAACGAGACCTGCCTGCATGCACCAATTTGTCAACTCTCCCATCAAGGGTTCTTGTAGCAGAAATGAAGAAGAGTCTGCACAGTAAAAATGCATTTAAATTAAGTGAGCCCAAGGCAGGGGCCCAGGCCGTTGTGTTGTACGTGACCATAGTCATGAATTCCCAGGGAGAACTACCAGGGCTAGGTGGTATGGGCAGGGGCAAAGCTTCTGGGGTGGGGGGACACCCTCCAAATGCATTTTTGGTTTGGTAATCTAGGGGCCCCAAGTCGGGTTGCCATGCCGGGGTCGAGTTTTCTCATCATTCTCATTTCATTAAGAGGTTTTAACGTGTTCATTTTTTGGAGCAGAAACTGAAATATATATAGTGAAAGGTTTACTAAAAAAAAAGAAGTAAATCTGCACCTGTGGAAGTACTCCTTGAAGGGCTGCAAAAGTACTACTTTTTGCAATTCACAGACAATGGCAGTAGTAGGCTTGGAAAGCTGTGCCAGTCTCTGGGGTCCAGGCATACTACTGCCAAACAAACACTCTCACGGTGATGGGATGATTGCTTGCAAATAGTCTAACCAGTGGCAGTCACTTGGTGTAACATTCCACACCATTGGGTTTCACCCGCTGTGGCACTCTAGACAGAGGCCCACCTAATGCAAATCAGTACAGATCCTGTTCCTAATGAAAACAGTCAATCCCGAATCTTGGTTATCTCAGCACTCCACCCTATAGCGCACTGCTTTTATAGTTGGAATATTTGAGATTCTCATCCACCAAATCACACCATGCATTTGGAAATATACAAATTTGTAGTATGCATTGTGTCTGCAATGTACTATATATGTGCAGTACAATGTGTGTGTGTGTGTGTAAACCACAGTTTAGGTGTAAGAGAGAACAGAATGCAGTGTTATATGCTTTTTGGATACAACATGCCCTATTGTCATGCGTAGGAGATGCACAGTGAATGTGAGATATGCAGTGTGTGTAGAATGTTGTCTATGATCATTATGCCGTATTTGGTGCATGTTTGATGTGCAGAGTACGTGCAGCAAGCGACCTGCATGCCATTTCCAGGTGTTTATCCAGTAGCATTGGGTGTCCTGCCAGATTGTCTAGTACTGGCACTGTACAGCATACAGTTTGCCGCAGATGCAGGTGTTCTGTACATGTGTCTGTGTGTCTTTGTATGGGATTGTGTATACACAGACACGCACACGGATAGGCTTAGAGCCACCTCCGCTACAGCACACGACAGAGACAGATTTGCCGAGATTTGCAGAGCGGTGTGTTTAAGATTTTCAGAGAGACCTCCCTGAGCCTTTTTGCTCACAGAATTTCCTGGCTTTGGAGGTAGTACCTCAGTACACAGAGAAACATCAGCCTGCGAGTCCTCTTGTATAGTGTAAACACAAGCATACTCAAAGATTCCCACTGCGAACAAGAGTTTCCATCACTTTCACTACGACCACCACTCTTCCAGTGCATTGCCTGCAAGAGTGACTGCAGTTGTGCTGGCGTGTTAGCCTTTACAATCTTGGTTTTTCTCCTGGGGATGTTGGGGCCAAGTTGTGTTGATGTGGCTGCCACATTGTCGGACTTCTCTTGCAGATGGGTTTGGGAGAGTAGGGCCAGGTGGTCTGCAAAGTCCACATCGTCGAGCTTCGTTCAAGCTGTCAACTGTATCCCATTCCTTCTCCTTTCCGTGGATGTCTTTGTGATCCAGTCTATGACCAGCAGGAAGAGAAAGGTGAGAGAAAACAACCCTGGTGGACTCCTGTCCACACTTGGAAGTTTTCATGAGTTGTCCTTCATGGACTATCTTGCAGGTCATTCCCTTGTAAGAGTTCCTGATGATTCTTATGAGTTTACATGGCACACCGTAGTGGTGGAGATGTTTCCAGAGGGTATCTCTGTCAACAATGTTGAATGCCCTCTCATAGTCCATGAAGTTGAAATGGAGGGGGGGAGTTCCATTCCATCAACTGCTCAATGATGATGCACAGTGTTGCAACCTGGTCTGTGCAAGATCTATCTTTGCAAAAGCCAGCTTTCTGGTCTCGCAACTGAGCGCCAACTTCACTCTGTTCAGGATGACTCTGCTTAGCACAGTGTCTGGGGTTGATAGTAGTAATCCCTAAGTTGTTTGCACAGCTACTCACGTCACCTTTCTCGGGGATCGTGATGAGATATCCCTTCTTTCAGTCTGTTGGTACCTTTTTCTCCTCCCAGACTCGTCCAAACACGGGGTAGAGCATATCTACTGATGTTTCAATGTCTGCCTTCAGTGCCTCTACAGGAATGTTGTCAGGTCCTGCTGCCTTCCTATTTCTCGGATGCTTGATGGCTTGCCATTTGTTTTCCTTGATTGGTCTGCTGTAGTCGATTGGTGTGCCCTTCTATGCTGTCTGTGTGTCTGCATCACGGACTGATTCAGCAGTTCTTTGAAGTGCTTCACCCATCTTCGTTGTTGGCCTTCGTTACCCATGATTGTCTTCCCAGCTTTGTCTTTAAGCAGGTCCTTCTGGCTTGATGTATCAGCCAAGCACCTGGATACCCTCTCGGGTGATTAGTGCGCAATTCAAATCAGTATAACATAACATCTGCCAGTTAATTTCCTTGTTATGCTGTAGAGTTCTTTCAGGTTTCCATGGCTTGCTGCTTTCTGGGCTTCTGTGGCAAGACCACTGATGGAACTTCACTTGTCTGCTCTTAAGCGGAAGTGGCGTCAGACTAACACCTTTTCATGGCCAGGCTAAAGCTAAAGCTTAAGAATGCATGGATGGAAGTGACAAACCAACGCCAGTGAGATAACACCACCTTCCTCAAACATGCACAGAAACAAAGTGAATACTCAGTCACCCTCAGTAACAAGTTTCAAGTCCTGCAAGAACCAGAGAATAACAGAGACCCCGTAGAAAGTCAGTTGGAGATGATCATAGAAACATCAACATCAATCTTGCGTGAGTTACTGGGTCTCAAGAATCCCCAGCATAAAGAATGGATCTCCACCGAGACTCTCAGCAAAATCCAAGAGAGAAAAGAAAGCTGCAATCAACACTAGCTGAACAAGAGCAGAAATAGCAAAAGCTCAAGGCAAATACACATTTTTCCATGGACATTGTTAAATAGAGACCTTTGCTTAATGGACCCATACATTGACAATATTGTCTGAATCAATAATCCTATATGCTAAAAATCCCCTCCCAATCTGAGAGTCTAAAATAATCACGTCAAAAAATCATATTCATCAATACATGAGTGTGTTTTACAAGAAAATGATCTGTCAGAGCAGTATTATTTTTCATACAACTGTACAGAATCTTAACAAATAGTAAAATATGTGCAAAAAAATCAGCTTTTTCCTTTCTTTGATTGTCTCAGAGAGTTACAACTATAGATCCAGTGGCTAAGAGTTGTTATGGGTGGAATCTTTGGTTCTTTTTCCAGGTCATAAGACTTTCAAGGGAATTTATAAGTCCACTTTAATAATTCATAAGGAGACCAGCACAGCAAATGTATAGGTTAGCATGTTTCGACAATGATGATACTCTCTTGTAGGCAGGTAGTCAGGAAGCTAGTCACGTGGGTCATAATATATAGGTTTATTGAAAAGATAAGTCTTAGTTGCAGGTTATACGTAAGATGGTAAATGCCCCACCAGGAGCAGCCTCCTTGCTGCTCAGCCCACTCCCTCCAACTGACATTCATCCCAACCAGACGCTCATCAACATTCCGTTACATCACACTCACGCTGGCCGAGCAGCAGAGAACTGGGAACTACGGGGAAGATGCGTTACACACAGATTACAACCGTGCCCTCATCAGGACCAGGTAAACATTATGTGAAAGCATCGCATCAAGATCATTATACATGAAAAATGCCAATGGCATGGCAAGAACCTTTTTCCTTCTGTGAATTAGTGAATATCTCAGATATCAGCACTCTAATTCACAGAAGGAAAGTTAACAGATTCTTCCTGTGCATTCAACATCTTTGAAATACAGTTAGCATACAATAGCAAAGACTTGGGTGCTAACCATAGCATGCAGCTATACCTAAGCCACTAGATGGCCATGAGACAAACATCTTCAAGTAGCCTTGCTTCTCAGAATGCACAAGGTTCGCCAGAATTATGGTAATATAGTCGACAGGTCTACCAAACAAATTCATCAACAGATGCAAGAGATGCACAACCAGGAGACCAACTAAACACTGCATTACAACATTACAAGAGTCCACAGAACTAGCACATACTGGCCATACAATATATACAGGGTAACAAAGAAAAAACATAACGCAGGCACAGGTGCACCCTGTCTTACTTCCTACCCGATTTGGAGTACACACTGGGTTCTCTGTTGTCTCCTTTATTATTTTATCCTGATTGTCAAGTAAATCTTTTAACAAAGGACCTTACCATTGGGGGCCTCAGACACTTCCTGCAAGTGACTGTTCCTCACAATGGTATACCCCCATGCAAATGAGGAAATGGCCCCTTAAGAGAACCTCAATTTTATATGTGCACCAGTGCTATCTATATTGCAGAAGGTGCTATACAAGCGTCTGTAATACTAAACAGCCAAGGAGGTGCATAAAGATGGCGCACATGCACACACCCCTTGCATCCCCTCAGGGCACTTTCTGTAATACAGCCCCAGGTCCAGCTTCTTACACTGCCCATGACTGCCTGCTCCTAGAAGTGTCCAGCAACTTTAAACTTCCCACGAGTCACAGCTCTTCGGACAGGTAGCATACGCAGAAGACATTGCTTAGGGTACCTCGCGACCACCCAACCCGTTGCCATGTGCAGCCGGTCTGTCACAGTCTGCTAGTACGTGTTTAAAGCCCTACATCCCCATACCATATGCAGGAAGTCTGCTTGTTCCGCAGAGCAAAGGGTGCAAGCAGAGGTCTGTCCCAGATATATCATGTGTAATATGGCCGGAGTCAAGAATACTTGGTTAATTACATTACGCTGAATCAGTTTAAACCTCACGTTTGCTGTGTTTTTTGGTATATCCGCATGCACTGAGTCCCACTCCCTCTCTCTGATTTGTTCTTCCAGCACAGCCTGACATTTATCCTGTATCTGTAACAGTCCATTGGGAACATCCTCTCGGAGTGCCCTGTATGAAAAGGAGATCAATCACCTGCCTCCCGCCATATTCAACGGTGTAGCTAGTGTACCGGACTCCTGAGGAGCTTCGGGGAAAGAGGGTCATATGCCGCAAGCAGAGGCCATCAACTTGGCAAATTACAAGAATTGCCTCTGACCGAGTCGGAAAGTCTCCATGGCATCCTGGAGGGGTATGAATCTATTGCTTGGGGACAGATCTCGGAGTGTAGAACAACCTCCGGGGCACCAACGTGCCATCGCCACCGTCTGCTTTATTTGGAGGAAGGGCTGTAGGAACCATATAGACATGCCCTGTGCATCAGTGGCGTGCTTGATCACTCATCGAACCACCCATTTCCATGCCCTACAAACCTGACCAAGCACACAAGGAGCAGCTTTAGGGACTCGCGCCCCCAGCATGAGGAGCTCCGGAAGTGGTGTGTCCCCATGGGTACCGGAAAGTATGCGTTTTTCCCAATAGTCCCCCTCATCAAGCATGTTGTAGCACAGCTGCAAGATAATATATTTCCAGATCAGGCAGCTCAACAAGTCGGTGTCTGTACGGGGGATGCACAAATGTATCAAGTCTGCCTCATGTTTCCAAGAGTTTCCGCTTAACATCCTTCCATTCTCCCAGTCTATAAGGGACACTGCCAACTTGTCCTCCAGTACCTTCAGTTCTTTTCTCATGCAAGTCTAACATGCGTGTAAGACGCATTTTCACCCCATATGACACCTTCATGCATTCTCCCCTGAGTACCACCTTCATATCATCCCACTCCGTGGCTCGAGCACAAGTACTTTCCCAGTTTTTGTCAAAGTAATGATCTAATTTCTCAGAGACAGTCTGAGCAAATATGGGGTCAGTTAGGGCTCCAGCTTTCATCCTCCAGAGCGGGACACTCGGAACCCTCCTAGTGGTTCTATAAGAGAACAAGAGTGGGGAGTGATCTGATATATATCATACCTGATATGAGATGTCAACAATATGATGTATCAGAGCTCCAGTCACCAAACAGTAATCTAGTCGACTACATATCCTAGTTGCCGGGGTGTAACAGGAGTTGTAATGTTATAAAGCAGATTGCGCTCCCTCCTTAAGTCCCAGAGGTCGAGACCCCCATTTACCTCATGTAGGGCCCCGGTCATTGCAGGTTTTGTGTCTGCCCATGGGGGTCACGGTTAAGCTCACCATTGAGCACACAATTAAGATCTCCAGGCACAATTACTTCATGGCCTAGCTGAGCAGCGGCTGCCCTCATGTGTGTGTTTCTTGGAGGAGTGCAACTGTAATTCCATAGTGCTTCAAGTACAAATGTACTCTCCTCCGCTTAACTGGGTGTCCAAGACCTCTTACATTCCAGGTTAAAAATGTCCAGCACTGATCCAACTCACAATATGCATAAATAAGAATGTACTGCCCCACCCTCAATCCACCCATAGTGCACGCCAACTCCATAAATCCTCTCTGTTTTGATATAACATGTTTATGGGCCTAAACTAAGGCACTACTAGGGCAACACAAGCTACCATTCCGTTAAACTAAAGTAAAAACTAGTGGTTTTGCCAATGCTTGTTTTCATGTATCAAGAAACGTGAATACATGTTCCTTTAGACAGGCATACACTTTAAACTCTATGTGAGGGGGCATGTAAGCACATTAAAAGTTAACAAACACACACACCTCCTTCCTCTCACCAGCTTCTGCTCCCTCCAGGGTTGCCACATTTCTCAGCGGTCTGTTGAAGGCTGGTTCCTAAGCGGCGCTTCTTTTCCCCTTCCATGCAGCAGAGAGTGTGAGCATGGCTGTGATCACAACAGAGGATGTCTCTTCGATGCTCAGCACTGCCCAAAAGAGGAACCCCTAAGGGCTGGCCCATTGGCCGATCATCATGGCAAAGGGCTGAAGGATCTTTGGTCACGGGCCTCTTTTTCAACCACAAGAAGAAAACTCAAAGAGGAACTAAAAATAAGGTGCGTGTCTGGAAAACTTGTATGCATGAGCATCAGACTCTGTGTCCATGACAGGGCAGCGAGTCACCGGGGATCTAAGTTAACCCCCTAGCTGGCGACAAAGGCTGAAAAATGGAGGGTAGAAGTGGAGTTTCTATGAGTGGAGAGTAGGCAGGGAAGCAGGAAGATGCAGTGCAGTGGCGGCTGGCATCTAAGGGAAAGGGGGGGCAGGTGAGTGAGTGCGATCGTGCAAATTAAAATAAAAAGAATAACATTTACCTGAATGCAACACGGCGTCCTCCAGTCCTCTTCTGTCCACCGGAACTGGAAGCAGCAACTCTCTTGATGATCATGGCGCTGCTCCCATGCAGCATGAGAGCAACGCCCTGATTGGAGGGAGCGGCCTCACTCGGCGCTCCACACCACTCTGGAGGCTTTGGCTTGCTCTAATCCAGCTGTCTTAAGACAGCTAGGTTAGAGCTGTTTAAAGTGCGCTTGTGTGGCTGTCTGTCACAAAACGGCTGGCCAAAAAGACATGTGCACTTTAAACAGTGCACAGCCAGCCCACCTCCTCCCTGCTGAGTGACATGTTGCTGTCATTCAGAGGCGGCCCACTCCCATCCTGGTGCTCTGCTCAAGATGGAGAAGAAAAAGAAAATGGTATTAGATTACCATTTTATTTTTCAGGGGCTAGGGTTGGGGGATTTTAAGTGGGGCGACTCTCCTCCGCTCCAATGGAGAAGCCGCCCCTGGTGCACGGCGGATCAGCATTCCCATGCCGAAAATATTTTGCACCAAAAGCTGCAAAAAGTTGAACTCCAAAATTTCATTCTATTGTGAAACGCCAAGTCCCCTATTATCTGCAGTAGCATACTAAGGAGGGTGGAAGAAAGGGAAGTAGCCCCTTTGACTGCTGTTGGAATACAAAAATAGAGCAATTATCATGTTTCCATGCACCAGTCATGTCTCTGGGCCCCGGTGCCACTGCTCCTGCTTCAATAATGGTAGCTACATCCCTGATTACCTGTGCAAAGAGGGGTGTAACAGGACAGAAACCATGCAAACACCCAGTTTTTCACACAGTGCCTGATCTACTAAAATAGCTCAATTTGGCTCTCTAGAAAAAATGAAAAGTTAGATGAACTCAGGTGCAACAACTGGAATGTTGCATGATATTCTTATGCGTAACATATAATTTATGTGAAATTACATATTTTACATGACTTCCTCATGGACAATTATCTTGGTTTAGAAATTTGAACTGGAGGATCTACCTCAAGTACATATCATATACAGGACAGCCCCTGCCCAACTTTCCGCCGAACCACACCGCTTATTGTTGCAAAGAAAGGGTTTCTTAGTGCAAGCACGGCCATTGACGTCATCTGTGCACAACTCTTACCAAGCATGGGGTTGTGCAATATCTTACCCTTTGCGCGACCCGGAGTGCAGGTTCTCATGCAGCGCTGCATGAATTTGAGTAAATCTGGGCCACAGGTTCTGTTAAGGACCTAGATTTGTATTGCTTAAGCAAGTAAATCATCTTCATAATGACCCACAACCTCATTGAATCAGCTCTCACAATATACCTGCTTCACGTGTTCTCGGATTGTTGAGTGGTGTTCATTTGGTACAGAATGTTCTTCGATAATACCACATGCCCGGTGCTGGACCACCAAGTAAATGTGCTGCTGTTGACCAAGAACAATAACCAACGAAGAGTCTGAACATATCTCAGGTATGTGAACCTGGACGGATTCATACCCCAACTTTCATCCAACACCAGGTCAATGGGACTTACCCTGGACGTGTCCGGGGTAAATCCAAGACCAAGACAGCCTGGTACCAGCTCTCTACCTAAGAAAGTGAAACCATTGCACCCAGTAAGCAACTTCATAAGAAGTCAAATTGTCATCTAAGTCCTATGTTATTACTTCTAAAAGGTGTCAGTGTCCTGCTCCAAGGCCTCGCAGTCTCCACACCGCACTGACACCTCCCACCCCCCATAAGGGCATCCTACATGGTGCAGCGCACCTGATTAAGGATCTGAAGACATGAGATCACATCACCACTTACCCTCATGGAGATCCACTGGCTGTCCTCACCAATCTGCATAATTTTTAAATCTAGCTGTCCTATCTACAAAGCCATAATGATTATCACCTCAATCTGGCTGACAAGCTCTGATGCCCTCTAGGAACACCAGTAACTGAGATGCCATCAGCAGGGAGACAAAGAAGAGCAAAAAAAGGAAACGGAAGGCCTCTGTCTGTTCCAGCTCTAAACCTACTATCTTTAATGATGTCCCCATATTCACCAGGACTGCCCAACCTTTCTCCACTTTAGGAAAGACCTAAAGACTCAACTCTTTAAAAAATACTACTTCGTGATGCAGCAACAATCCATAATCCAGCAGCTACCCTTCCAAGCATATGTTGACTTTATCTTTGCTTTTGGCCCTGATAGCCCTCCACTGCTTTTTGGTTAGGTTTATGGTACATAAATCTTATATATAGGCTGGGCCTGATTGCGCATACTAGGAGGTGGAGTGCGTTATTCTTTTGGATTATATAGAGCATTGACACTGCTCAACAGGCCCGATCCGTGAGGCTAGGCCCCTTTCAGCGTCACAGTTCATTTGGAAATATACATATATATATATATCTCAAAGTGAGCAGTTGCAATGGAACAGTTATGTGCACGGGTGAGCTGGGGCGGGTTGTTGCATCAGTGAGGCTGTTCTGAGAACGTTTGGTGAACCAGTGCAGATGTGGTGGGGTAGTTTAAATGTGTGACTTCCAGTAAACTCGGCAGCTTGATGCATTAGCAGAATAAGTTCAGGCAGTGCTTGGTGCCAGCGTAAAAAGATGGGGTAGTCTGGCACGCCAGCAAAAATGACCAGGAACTGTTTGGTGCACAACAAGTAGTGAGTTGAGGCAGTCTGTCGTCTAGGGCAAGTAAGCAGAGTAAGCTTCTAACACCAGGATGGGTGAAGTTTGGTTGACCAATTAATGAGTGGGGGCATTTTACTGAGCGAATGTGAGTGACGTGGGAAGTTTGCACTGGTGTAGGCAATCTGAGGAAGTGCTTTGTGGCAGCACAAGAAAGATGTGAGAGACTTACGTTTGGTGACCAAGTAAATGCAGTGGCATCGACAACGGCACATGTTCTTAGAACAGTCAAGAAAATATTGCCGTTTTTACCTTCCAGTAGTCACAGCACTGGTCATGTCGAGGCTGGATTATTGTAATAGTCTCTACTTAAACATTTAAAAAAGATTCATGAATAAACTTCAGCTGCTGCAAAATGCAGCTGCCACATTACACACTGGGACAGCCAGGTTTTCCCCAATATCCAAAGAAATAAAAATATTGCACTGGCTCCCGGTAAGGAATCGAGTGCGTTTTAAGTCCCTCTGCACGGTTTTTAAGGGTCTGCAAGGTATAGGACCAACCATTTAAAACTCCAATTTCAATGGTACACTCCGAAAAGAACTCTTCGCTCACTGGGAGCCAAGCTAGTCATGGTGCCACCCACAAAAAAAGTATTGTGGGGTGGTTGAAGTTTTGCTTTTTGTGCAGCAAAAGCCCGAATGACCTTCCGTTCCACCTGAGAAATGCCACTGATCTTTTGGCATTTAGGAAGGGTCTAAAAACCTGGCTTTTTGATAAATAAGCGCTTGTTCTCCATTCTCTTCTTAAAGGAGAAGTGACTAGTGCCAGGACACCCTTGGGTAACAGCTGCACTCTAAAAATATCTATAACATAACATAACATAGTAAAGATACTGGTCACCTAAGATTCATTAAGGGTCCCTAAATGAAAGAGGTCTTGCATTCAGTCTTGAAAGTGGAGAAAGATATCTGTGCAGTGCCTCTGGCATTGTGACATTGTCTACTCTAGTGGCTTTCCCCCCTCTCATGGCAGTGGACGTACTATGGCTGATGAAGCTGGTGTTCCTTGCCATGTAATGGCACTCGTCCACCTAGCCGCAGTGATTGTAGAACCACTTTTGATTATTAAACTCCTCATTCGGAAAGGGCCAGGTGCAGTCCGTTTGTAAGGAGGCAACTTTCCAAGATTCTCCACACCTCTTCAACATTTATATGATATCATTGGTAATTGCCCTTGTTGAGCGAGGAGTTCGAGCCTTTAAGTACTCAGATAACACCCGGATCCTTCTGAGATTGGGTAACGATGCCGACTCCCATTTGGAGCTCCAACGGGGTGTGCAATTCATCTTGTCTTGGATGGGAAGCAATAAGTTGAATCTTAATGGAGAAAAAATGAGCTCCTCACTGTAAATAATCGCAGTGACCCCTGATTAGACACATATTGGCCCCTGGAACTGGACACTTCATATATCCTATTTTGGGTGATAAACTGAGAAAGATGAACATGTGATGAATATTACGAAGTCAGCAGCCATATTTTATAAAAAAATGAGTCGCGGCCTAATTGACGCCTAGTTAAATAAAGGCCAGATAACACGCTGGCACACATCTCGGCATTTATGTTTCTATTGCAATAGATTAATGTAAAAGGTACAAATGATTTAAACTAAAAAATAACTCCAGCTTAAGCCTGGTGGCAAAGATTGACTCTCAGCTGTACATGGTAGAACAGGTGTTATCAACAGTGTCGGCCTCTAGTTATGAACTGCACATTTTGTGAAACATTTCATATTATTTAGACAAGCAGAGCAAGCATCATGGTAACCTGTGCTTTGATTGGGTCCATGCTCGACTACACTAACACGCCCTACCTGGAATTGCCTCTGGAACTGATTAAAAAACTGCAGGTAGTCCATAATTCAGCTGCTCCTTTTATAGCTGGTGCTTCAAGGTCTGATCATATCAGTCCTATTTTGTATAAGCTCCACTAGTTGATGATTAAAGAGAGAATTCCATTTAAGATCAGCCTTGTACATAAATTTCTAATTGGCAGAGGCCTCTGTTTCATTAAGGAACAGCAAGTGAGATATCTCTGTGTGCACTACCAGTCTGTGGAATTCCTTACCAGACCACCTACGAGAACCAGTTTCCTTTTCGAAGTTTAGGCGCACCCTTAAAACCTGGTTGCTTGGGCAGGCATATCAGTAAATCTATCATGCTGATCAGACCCATGCTGATAGTATGCATAAAACATCTTACATAAGATAAAATATATAATGTGTAGGTGTAGGCACCTGGGCTCCTAGCTGCCACTTGCCGTTGGCATCCAGTTCCTGCTCGTTCCAGCCCGATCTAGTTGCCACCTTTTGGCCAAGTGACACTGTCGCTGCCGGGGTTCTTTTGCCCAGTTTTTTCTGCTTACCATTCTTCCCTCCAACAGAAGCCCCGCCTACCCCAGGACCTACTTAGTGCAGGCCATAGTGTGTCCGCATCAGTAGGCACCTGGGCATCTAGCTTGCAACTTGCCAGTGGCCTCCAGTTCCTGCTTGTTCCAGCCTGTTCCAGTTGTCACCTTTGGCCAAGTGACACCGCCGCTGCCCGGGTTTTTCTGCTCATTTTTTTCCTGCTCACTGTTCTTCCCACCAACAGAAGCCCCGCCCACCCCAGGACTTACTTAATACAGGCCATAGTGTGATTGTACAGCGGGCGTCCCAAAGGCAAGCCCGTCTGTGTCCATCCGTGCCTGGACCGCACCCAGCACCAGGAACCCTGGCCCCATGACCATCCAACACAACACCACAGCTGCCATCGGAGCCAACTACTTCTCCACCATCCTCCACGATCTCAAAAATACACTCTAGTAAACACGCTGCTGCTGTTGCACATCCACCAGCACCACAGTAGGACATTTATTCTGCACCCATTGCGATTTCACCTGCCACACATCAGACGCCAGCACCACCTCCTCCAAACAACTGACGCATGCCACTACCCAACACCAACTATCTGCCATCCACCTCAACGTCTGATCCCTTGGGAAACACTCCATCAAAATGTGGGACCTCCTCACCAGCAACACACCCAACCTTCTCTTCCTGACAGAAATATGGCTCAACAACAGCCTCCAACCCAGACATTGCCACAGCCATACCACTCACCTGCAAAATCATACACCAGGACCAAAGCCACAAACCAGGTGGAGGACTTGCTTTCATCTAAAAAACACGATTGACGGCACCATCTCTACGGACTCGGACACTAACCTCATAGAACACCTCCACTTCAAAATATGAACAGACTACAACACCACCTTCAAGGGAAACCTCGCCTACCATCCCCCGGGCGGAATTCTGTAACAACATCACTGACTTCATTGCTCCCCTCTCCATCAGATCACCAACTACAACCTCCTCGGGGACCTCAATTTCCACCTAGAAGACACCACAGATTCCACGGCCCTCCTCAACAGCCTCAGCAACCTCTGACTCACCAAGCTTGTCCAAGGACCACCCCACACGGCAGGCCACACCCTCAACCCTATTTTCTCCTCCAACAGGATCACTACCACCCACACGACCCAGCTCACATGGTCTTAACACTACATCATACATTTCAAGATGCCCGCCAACCATACCCCCCACCTGAAAAACCCAAAACACCTTCAAGACACTGGGGCAAAATATTCGAAGAAAACTGGACCAAAATCATACAGGAATGCCCACCCAACCACACCGGGGACCTCAACGTCGACACCAAGTTCTTTAATGAATGGTTAGTCGACTGCACCAACCGCACTGCTCCAACCAGAAACAAGACCCACAAAAACAACAACCCAGCTGGTGCACGAACAGCGTCAGAGAGTCCAACTGCCACTGCAAACAACTTAAGAGAAAATGCAGATTTGACAAAAACACCACCGCAAGATCCACAGACAAAGACACCCTCAGCCTCTACCACCAACAACTATGAGATGCAAAGAAAAAGGCCTTAACTCTCAGACTCAATGTCAGCTCCAACAATGGCAAAGAACTCTCCACCATCATCAAGGAGTTCTCCAATCCCGCAGCTGCCAACAATGACATAATCCCACCCCAAGCACTCTGCAACAACCTCTCAAGCTTCTTTGAACAGAAGATTGCCAAGATCTACAACACATTTGACCCACAGCATACCGATATGAACTCCCCCAACCAACCGGACACCTCCTTCATCGCCACACAGCAGCTAAGCAACTGGAAGCCCCTCTCAAATGAAGAAACCACTGCCCTGATGAATACCATCCACTCAGGAGCCCCCTCAAACCCTTGCCCCAACTTCATATACAACCTTTGAAGAACCATCATCTCCCTCACACTCACTGCCATTATCAACACCTCCATAGCCTCCACCACCTTCCTGTCTTGCTGGAAAGTGCAGAAGTCAAAGCCCTAGTGAAGAAACCAGCAGCAGACCCAAACACCCTTAGCAGCTACGGACCCATCTTTGCTCTTGCCTTTTCCATCTAAAGTCATTGAGAAAGCCATCAATACCAAACTTGCACACCACCTAGACCTCCATCAACTCCTAGATAGCTCTCAATCAGGCTTTCACAACAACCAAAGTTTGGAGACAACCCTCATTGCGGCCACCAATGACATCAGAAGCTTTCTTGACCAAGGAGAAATGGTCCACCTCCTCGACCTCTCCACAGCTTTTGATATGGTCTCCCACAACTCACTCATTAGAAATCTTCATCACGTGAATATCTATGGACCGGCCCTCAAATAAATATCCTCCTTCCTCATGGACAGAACTCAATGAGTTAGACTTCCCCCTACACCTAAGAAACTCATCTGCGGAATCCCTCAAAGGTCGTCGCTCAGCCCAACACTCTTCAACATCTACATGATGCCCCTCACGGACATCATCAGAGCCTTCAGCATCAACATAGTATCCTACACCGACGACACACAGCTCATTCTCTCCCTTACCGATTCAACCAGCACCACAGAGCAAACTTGGCCAACTGCATGAGCAACATCACTGCCTGGATGAAAAACAACTGCCTCCAGCTCAACATAGACAAAATCAAAGTCTTATCTTCGCCAACAACCACTCCCCTGGGATGCCTCTTGGTGGCCCTCTGAACTTGCCCCCCGTATCCCTTCGGACCATTCCAAGAACCTCGGGATCATCTGGGACACCATCTTCTCCATGAGCAACAAGAGCAACGCCGTCTCCTCATCATGCTTCTACATCCTGCAAATGCTACACAGGATTTTCAAGTGGATCCCGCTGAACAAAAAACGAACGGTCACCCAAGCTCTTATCAAAGTAGACTTTACACAAACGCCCTCTACATCGGAATCCCAGCCCCTGCCCTATGCCGACTACAAACAACCCAGAGAATGCCACTGCACGACTCATCCTGAACATCCTGCGAAATAACCACATCTCTCCTCATCTCAACAGCTCCACTGGCTTCCAGTCCAGTTAAAATGTAAGTCCAAGTTCCTCACCCACGCCTACAAAGCTGTCTATAACACCGGTCCAGCTTCTCTCAACCACTGCCTCAACTTCTACCAACCCACCAGACACCTTCAATCTGCATCCCAGGCAGAAGCACACCTCCCTCGAATCAAGAAGACTAGAAGTGGAGGTTGCTCCTTCTCAGTGCTCTTAGGCATGACCTGGAATGGCCTCCCAAAACACCTGAAAACCCCCCCCCCCCTCATGGACTTAAAAAGGAACCTCAAGACATGGGGGCTCCTCTACAGGCATGATCTCCTCCTCACCCCTGCCCTACTCAGAGCCTGGATACCCTTGCGGGTGATTAGCCGCATTTTACACATCCACATAACATAATACATGGAAGGGAACTTCCAGTACAATTTTCCATCCCAAGATCATAGCGAATTGCGACCTAACATTAGGGAGTAACTTTATCATACATACACTGATGGACTGCGCCACAACGACTTTGGAAGGTAAGGCAAAATCATGTGAATTGTATTCTAACCTCTGATGAAAGTTAATGTAGCCATATATGCACTTTGCTTTTGTGGTCTTGGTGTCTTAACCCTGTTATTAGGCCAACTTCCTCATTTGGTTCAACAATAGCCCCATCAATAATAGCCCTAAGGTCTACTGTGATAAGGAAAATTACCACTTTTCCATGCCCAAGATGATACATGGTGTTTTCTGGTATGTCTTCAGTTTTGATCCTTTTAACTGGAACTGGCTATGATTAATCAATTCTTTGGCATAGATCTACGTGAACAATCTAAAACATAACTATATTGATCAACACCTCCTCCCCACTTTAAAAAGACCAGGATGTCAACTGCATAACAACCCATGACCTTAGGTTACCTGAAGTGAAGGTATCTGTAGCTAGTGAATATATAGGGGGACAAATTAACCCTGTGCCATCCCCCAACCTGTGGACATGGTACTTGAGGAGAAAGGTCTCAATCTAACCCAAAGTCCTGGTACTGGAGGAGAAAGGTTTCACTCTAGTCTAAAGACATGGGACATGAGAAGAAAGGTCCCAACCTGACCTAAACACATGGGACTCGAGGAGAAAAGTCCCAATCCTATCCAAAGACATGAGACTTCAGGAGAAGGGACCATCTCTAACCTAAAGAAAAGGGACATGAGCAAAGGGAACCCACTCTCACCCAAAGAAATGGGACTTGAGGAGAAGGGTCCCACTCTAACGGGAAGAAATTGGACTTGAGGAAAAGGGTCTCATTCTAATCCAAAGTCTTGTGACTTGAAAAAGGCCGTCTCTAATTCGAAGACATAGGGCTTAAGGACAAAAGTTCCTGCTCTAACCCAAAGAGACGGGACTTGAGACGAGCCCCAATTTATTCCAGAGAAAAGGGACTTGAAAAGAGACATCTCACTCTAACCTAAAGACATTGTACATGAGGAGACCGGTCTCATCCTGATCCAAAGACATGGAGCCGGAGGAGAAAGGTCCTACGATTACCCAAAGAAATGGGACTTAAGGAGAAGGGTCCCAATGTAACCCAAAGACATGGTATATGAGAGGAAGGGTCTATTCTTATCCAGAAAGTTCTCAAGCTAACCCTAAGTATGGACTTGAGTAGAAAGATTTCAATCTGTCCCCAAAAACCAGGAGACTTGAGGAGAGAGGTTGGTATTTAACCCAAAGACATAGTATTTGAGTAGAAGAAAGGTTGCAATCCAACCCAAAGACATAGTACTTGAGGAGAAAGGTTGAAATCTAACCCAAAAACATGGGATTTGAGGTGAAAGGTTGCAAACTAACCCAAAGTCATCAGACTTGAGAAAAGGGTGATCTGGGAGCAATCGAGTCAATGAACAATCACTCCCAGAGGGACAATACAGTTCACATGTTCCAGTTGTGTGGTTTAGAAGCAGGAGAAAGCATGAGGAACTTTCTTCAACCCAGTCCTGTCCAAGGAAGATTAAAACTCAGCGTTATACTAATGGAGTGACCACTGATAGCGAAGATGGCCCTACGAGCACCCTAGGCTACCAACCTTTCACCTCTCATGGGGGTGAAGAGGTCGCCGGCTCTGTAAGGAGAGTCTTCACCTGGCTGTATGGAGTTGACTTACAGAAACCCAAGATTTAGTTTCCTGTGTGCTCTGCAGATTGTATGATGGCAGAAGGTACATGTGAGTACAGACCTTTTTCCATTCAGACAGACCCAGACTTCTGAATTGACTGATCCAAATGAAGTTTGAGAACCTGAAACTACTAAACTATGTGGTCCCCTTTGGGCCTTCCGTCCCCTGACCACACGTCAGAAACATCTGCTGGAAGGATCAACTCTCCAGACAGGCTTCCACATTATAGCATTGGCATAGCCAATAGGTCTCGCCTTTGGGACCTTATAAATGTTTAGCCATGCAACTGTTGATGTTGTTGTACCAAGGATATTGTGCTGCATAACTACATACTGATACGGTCCCAAAAGCGAGACCTATTGGCTATGCAAAGCTTGTTTTTGTTTTCTTTTAAGCAAGAATGTTGCTTTAAAAAAAAATGGTGATTTGTTCGGGAGTTTGGCAATGCATTGTTAACCCGAGAATGCATTTATCCACGGAGGTTACTACTGCATAACAGTGGGTACTTTTTTTGAGTCGCTTTATAAGGCAGAGAAAAAGAGTTCTAGAGGCCTGCTCTGGAGTACATTCATCAGATCTGGAGACCTGCTCCAGAGCACAGTGTCTATTTCTGGACGCCACCTCTGAGTACAGTCATCAGCTCTAGAGGCCTCCTCTGGAGCACAATGTCCTGTTCTGGATGCCTGCTCTGGAGTACAGTGATCAGATCTGGAGACCTGCTCCAGAGCACAGTGTCTAGTTGTGGACACCACCTCTGAGTACAGTCATCAGCTCTAGAGGCCTCCTCTGGAGCACAATGTACTATTCTGGAGGCCTGCTCTGGAGTACAGTTATCAGATCTGGAGACCTGCTCCAGAGCACAGTGTCTAGTTCTGGACATTACCTCTGGAGTACAGTCATCAGATCTGGAGACCTGCTCCAGAGCACAGTGTCTAGTTCTGGACCCCACCTCTGGAGTACAGTCATCAGCTCTAGAGGCCTCCTCTGGAGCACAATGTCCTGTTCTGGAGGCCTGCTCTGGAGTACAGGGTTTATTCTGAGGGCCTTCTCTGGAACATTTTGTAGAGCAGTGGAGGCGTCCTCTGGAGCACAGTGCCCAGTTCTGGAGGCCTTCTCTGGAGTACAGTAATCAGATCTGGAGACCTGCTCCAGCGCACAGTGTCTAGTTCAGTACACCACCTCTGGAGTACAGTCATCATCTCTAGAGGCCTCCTCTGGAGCACAGTGACTAGTTCTGGAGGCCTGCTCTAGAGTACAGTAATCAGATCTGGAGACCTGCTCCAGCGCACAGTGTCTAGTTCTGAACACTACCTCTGGAGTACAGTCATCATCTCTAGAGGCCTCCTCTGGAGCACAATGTCCTGTTCTGGAGGCCTGCTCTGGAGTACAGTGATCAGATCTGGAGACCTGCTTCAGAGCACAGTGTATAGTTCTGGACACCACCTCTGAGTACAGTCCTCAGCTCTAGAGGCCTCCTCTGGAGCACAATGTCCTGTTCTGGAGGCCTGCTCTGGAGTACAGGTTTCAGATCTGGAGACCTGCCCCAGAGCACAGTGTCTAGTTCTGCACACCTCCTATGCAGTACAGTCTTCAGATCTAGAGGCCTCCTCTGGGGCATCATGTCAGGTTCTAGAGCCCTCTCCAGGGCACAATATCTACTACTGGAGGACCAATCTCCAGAGGGTGAAGGCCAGGCTAGATAGAGTTTAAAGAAAGAATACTGGAGCAGTAAATATTTAAACAACAACTCGGGTTCTAGAGTGTAACTACTTATAAATGGGAGGAAAGACGAAAGCAGGGGATTCAATGAAGGCTTATAACTTCCCTTAAAGTAAGCGTACAAGAGGCCATATTCATTGAAACATTACTCTGGGGACCCTCATTGCCTACTGACAGACATCATTGCGAGCTGTCCACTGGAAGTAAATTATGTCATTTTTTCAGCTGTCCACTGGAAGTAAATGATGTTCTTGTTTTTTTAGCTGTCCACGGGAAGCAAATTATGTTTTTTATTTTTAGCAAACATGTGCATCGACTATTTGCACTTTAATTTTGGGTTGAAATCAAATACTAAAGAGCTGGCTGGTGGGATAAGAAGTTAATGATGGCATTCAATATTCTTTCCTTTTTGTACACAACTTTGAATGTTTTGTTCACACTTGTTCCCATTGCGGTACTAACATCTGAGAGGAAGCAATCTCTGAAGAGGGGGAGCTCTGAGCCTCGCGTCTGCCAGGCTCTACTCCGGAAGAAAGCCCATTGGGCTCATTGTTTGGCGACAGCAGTGTTCAGCGTATCTCCCTGCTGCAGGCTGCCGAGCCCCCTTGATGTCTTCATGCCTGTTTATTGTCACTGCCTTTTGGACAATCCGTAGCAGAGCTCAGCAGAGTGCGCTGTGGAGGCGCAGAGGCGCACAGGACTGCTGAAAGTGTCCCTTTGCTTGTATCCTTCTCTTATTCACTTTGATTTCTAAAGACTAGTTGGTAAACAGAGGGTGTTTGCATCTCTGCCCAAACCCTTAAAATCGTCCTCTCCTCTGAACAGTTTCCTGCCCAGAGGCCACAACCTGTCTTGGTGTCTCAACCAGCGAAGAGTAGGTTGGGATGACAGAGCTCGCAGCAGAAACCCCTCACTCAATCAACAACATTGCCAGGTCCCTTCCTGGAAATTGACATACCTTCAAGGAGTAAAAGTCACTACTTTTTCACAAGTTTAGGACTTGTGATCTGCAATGCTTCGACAAGGTTTTTAGTGGTTTTCACAGCAAAACCTGACATGCACAAATCATGCCTCTGAAGTCTTGACACGCTTTAATATCAACATAGACCTAGCATTGATTCTCAAGATCACAACATGGCTCTTGCCGCAGACATGCTAGAGAAGGGATTAGAATAATTGTTTCACCTATGTCGATATCTTATATGTTGATGGTTGATATGAAGTGCGTATCAAGAGCTTGATGTCGGGATAAGGAGCCGTTTTAAGATGAGTAAGGGTCTGCCAAAGATATCAAGTCACAGATTGGTGCTAGTTTCACCACTTTCACCAAGTTCTCTTTTGATGTCCATCATATGCATTTCACATCTCTGCGTGTAATTGTACAGCTCAAACCTAGCCGGAAGGCAGCACAGTGCTTTACAGGGTCATGGGCTATGATTCAGTCAATAGATGACAGTGGCGAGTGGCACCGATTGGGGGTGGGGGGTGAGGTGGTGTAAGATGAAAGAAATCGTACTCGATTGCCGCGTCTCTCCTCCGTTGTCCCACTGTCGTCTCTCCCAGCCAGAACTGGAAGCAGGAGGCTCCCCATAGACAATCACATAGCTACAATGCAGCATTGTGATTGGTTTGAGCGCCGTGGTTCAGAGCTCAGACAGGCAGTGGGAGCCTAGGTATGTTCTTCACCCGGGCTGTAATGCAGCTTGTGTGGAGAACATGAAAAGTGACGGCCGGCCAAACAATCATGCGCACTTGGAGTGGGAAAACCACTCCTCCCCCTGCTCCTGTGTGAGCAGCCCAGCCCCGCCCCACCCACAAAGCTGCAGCAGCAGGAAAACATAAAATGCTAATAACATCGAGTTATAACCATTTAATGTTTCCTTTATTTCACTGCTGCAAGCAGTGGGGCGACGCTCCTCTGCCTTAGCAGAGGATCAGTCACTGATAGGTGATCGATCGGGTAGCTGGGTTCTGAGATTGAAGGTGGACTGCTCCTTGGCAGTTCTTTAATGGGGTGTGTCTTCTGCTCTTTCCTAACTGGAGCGGGGTTAGGGTTGTTATGATGGTTAAAAGAATGTTGTTGCAGATCCTGGATATATAAATGGAGAAGGCCAGTTGCCTTGGTTTTTCTTTATATAACTAGAACTTTCGTTCCTACATATGGACATGTTTTCGGACTCTTTACATTGGTGGCACCTATCTAACTTGTAATGCAATAAGGTATTTGTATACCATTGATCCTAGTACCCCCATTACCTGTCTGCTTGTGCCCTAATAGTGATGCACAATTTCTTTCTAGCTCCTATGTTTGCCCATGACTTCAGGCGGTGAGGGAATGTACTCATTGCTGCACTGTCTGGGTTCCTGAGTTCGCCAACTCGTGAGAGCGAAGCTAGATTAAAGCACAAGGTAGAGTGGCTCACCTTTGTCTAAATACCACCCCTATAAGTAATAGTTGAGTAATAGCTGAGGAATTCAAGTGCCTTCTGTCCTGTCCACCTACTATTTCTCTTCTCTGTCATCACCACACCACCAACCACCACTCTCTTCCTTACCGGATAATCCTTGC
This sequence comes from Triturus cristatus, assembly GCF_964204655.1. NCBI lineage: Eukaryota > Metazoa > Chordata > Amphibia > Caudata > Salamandridae > Triturus > Triturus cristatus. The sequence goes on from NC_140585.1 coordinate 263,789,457, forward strand.
CACTCCTAAACCCTTGGATTTAACATCACTCTTCATTCTACATCACTTTCTTCCTGTACACTACATGTAACATTAAGACATGTCCACCGATCACCATTCTTTCCTCATTCCATACAGCTTCTTTACCCTACAATACATGTAACCCTACAACTCGTCCATCTACAAGTACCCCTTTCTAAGACCCCACCACGTCTTACTCTATACTATATGTGACACTACTACGGTTCTATGACCACCAATTTCTTGGTTTCTACCCTCTCTCTAGTCCTACACTTCGTGTAAAAATACATGTCCACCAACCACCACTCTCTTCTCACACTACACTATTTCCTCATTCTATGCTACATGTAAAATAGCAACAAGCCCAACCACCACGAGCCTTTTCTCAGTCTGCATACCTCTTCCTTATCCTACTCTGCAATTATCACTACCACACCCTCAACACCCCCAACTACCTCTCCTTTCTTCAAATTTCACTGCTCTTCCTTATAACCACTACATTTGCAAAATTTCCACTGACCACCACTTTTCAGTTTTAACCGCATCTTTCCATATAACACAGCACACCTACTTACCACCCCTCTGATCTCACTGTTGACCAATTCTTTACCCTAGACCAGTGTTCTGAACCTGTGGTCCGGGGACCCCTGGGGGTCTGTAACGCTCACCCCCAGGGTCTGCGACTGCTCATAAAATAAGATAATATTAACAGAGTAATAAAGTATATATACACACAAGGAAGCAAAATGTGAAATCACTCAGTAAAAGGGAAAATGTGCAATTGGAGGCTACAAATTAAGTTGGCATTTATTTGTGTATTTGTCTATTATTTTTAATGAATGTTTGTTTCTGTATTTCTGTGTATAGTTTGAGGTTCAAATCATTAAAAATTGTGTAAGGTGGTGTTCCCTTCTCCCAATAATGACTCAGTGAGACTCCCTGGATTCCAATAATGATTCCGTGGGGGATCGCAGAAGTCGAAAGGTTAAGATAAGAACCATTGACCTAGACTACATGCCAAACCACAACACATCCACCTACCACTACTCCCATTAAACCCTTTCACTTCTCACCACTGCCCACCAGTCATAGCTGCCAACAAATCCCATCGTTGGCTCAACATCCCGTGATTCTGGGCAAATAACGTAATCTCCCCGTGCCTAAAAAGAAAATCTGACCTTGTGTATTGCAATCTGGTGCTCATGTAAAGTGATCTAATACACTTAGGCCATGTTTGTACTAGATAAAACTGCAAATATATATATATATATAGTTCAGTCTTCCACAATTTCTTTATCTGCACTTCATCTAACACTTCAACACCCAGCTATCACAACTGTCTTTTGAGCCCCACATAATTTCCATACACTACCTCTAAAACTAATCTCCCTACCCAATAATTTTGTAAGTTCAAAAACTTTTTGAATTCTTACAACTACTTCCTCTGAAACTACTCATCCTCCTCCTACCACACAACCCTAACAGCATCTGCCTCATCTTATTCCTGTATTACTTTTATGCAGTGCTTTACATGGGCCGGTACTGTCCGGTACGGAGTACTGGCACTTTTTTATTTTGAGAGGGAGAGTACCGGCACTTCTTAAGAGTGGCGTAATACTTTTAATTGGAGAGTATCCGCACTTCTCTGAAACAAGCCGGTACTCTGGTGCAGAGTACATGCACTTCTAGTTTTCTATTTCAAGCACTGCTTTCATGGTTACATTCCCCTCTATACACTCAATATTTGTTCAGCCGCCATGCCTCGCATTGCTATAATCTTTCTGACACACCTCTCCACCCATAGTCAATGTCTCTTTGGCCCGCTGCTTTCCCACCATGCAGTGCTGCTAGCAAAATATCCTGTAGCCCTCGCTAGGTCCTGCCACGTCTTATAAGATCCCTTACCTCTTGAATTAGGCATACTCTTCCGACCTCAATGCCCTTATTCATGCTTTCATTACTGCGTGGTGCTGCCTCTTTACCACCGCACTTCCTTCCTCAGCATTTCTAATGGGAATCGCTCCGACTGGATTCAGTTTTAAAAAATTGGGTTTTTGACAATGGACACTATGAGCCCAATTCACAAAGAGCCTCCTCGATTGGGGCGCAGGCTCAGCACTCGAGGCCGATTCTCTGCAATGAGAAACTGCAGGGGGTAGATTCCGCGACAAGAGTGGAGGCTGTTTGTGATTCGGGCCCTAAATGTCCAGCAATGAAAAAAAGGAATTTCAAGCAGTTAAATAAAGAAAAAATCCAAGGAAAACGAGTAGGCGGATCCTCCAATTGATTTCCCAGAGTCGGACGTCTCCTTACTTGATCTTCTACTCACTATTGCCCTAACAGTAATTTTAATTGACTGGAAATCCATCAACAATGTATCTTACCAAACTTGTTTTGCTTGGGTTACCTACTTGAGAAACACACATATAACTCAGTCCCTAAATAAAAACAACCCTATATTTTCACAACATATATGGGAAACACTCAATGTCTTTACTCACAGCTTATCCTCATAGGAGGGGATTTACCAATCCTTGTCACCTGAGTATAACCCATGGTTGCAACAAACTCTCCATCGTCTCACATGACTCTCGCCTCCTCCTCCTTTTCCCCCCATTCCTTTAACACTCTACCTTGTTTAAACTTGTTATGACACGTATGTCACGTATACGTTATTCAGGTCCAGTCCAAAGGAGCCATCCACAAATCTAATCCCATACACGAATCAATCATTCTTAATTCTTCTCTATTTTATTCTCCTCTAGTCACCTATTCAATCGCCAATCATCATCCCAAAGTGACTTACAGATGTTCTGTTACTTTTTCAACCATTATAAGATATTTTTCTTTGATTGCCATGCTCCTATTTACTTTACTTTAGTACATGTCTCACTATTTGTTCTTAATTGTACAAAGCTGTGTTTTGCTTGCATTTTGTTTTGTTGCTCTTTATTAAAAATGCTGATAAAATATTTAAAACAAAAACAGCAGGCATCAAATGGGATTGTTTTCCTTTTAGATCACCAACCTACAGGACGGAAATTGGATCCAGTCGAAACCTCGCTGACAGGAATTTGAAATGATTTGTAAGTGGTAAACTGGGGTTTCCAGTGTGGTCGTATCAGCATTCTCCTCTCAGCCCACACCACTTCTTTGCGCTTCATTCCATTCAATACCACAGCTCTTACACCAGCTACGGTTCTCCCAAGGACGTCAATTCACCAAAATGTCTGGGGTAGCGGAAGTGACAGCACATGCCATTTGACCTTTACTTTCACTCAAACATACATGCTTACACATACACATTCAGTCAGACACACAATCTCTCTTACATAAGCACACGGACACAACATACATTTAAAAGCCTTTTTTACTTGCCTTGGCTGCCAGATAGGGTCTTAGTCCAGCTAACTGTACTTACTGTTTTTTCATTGCAACATTAGTGAATAATATGATTTTATTCGCTATTAGTGTAATAAAATAAACTGACTGAAAACAAGGAAAGTGGTGCCCCAACGAATATCCATAAAGGCGAACTGCCCCTGTTTCCTGGGATTGACTTTGCCACATGTGAGGTCAAGGGTCGCAAAGGCAGTACCAGGGGTCGCTAAGGGCAAGCCAGGGGGTCTCAGCTGTAACCGCTAGTTACCCCTACATGATGTCCATGTGTTCTCCTGTTGACCAAATCTACTTTCCGAGAACCCTGCCTACTTTCCCTTCCAAGCTATTCTCTCTTCCCTATTATGAAGAGATGGGGAAAGGGGGTGTACAGGGAGCCCCCATAGAGAGTTTCAGTAACACCAGAAATTACTTTAAAGTGCCTTTGGGTACTTTGAGCAGTGGGTTTCAATAAGTAGCCCCCTGTGCTCAGGTTCTGCTAGTTACTAACCATTTAGAACCCTGCATGTAGTAAAAAATGTGTAGTGAAAATGTATTTTTACATGAGGCCCTGGCTTGCTCATGCTGTGCTGAGTGGAGGCGGGGTGGTCACATACAGCTCTTCCTGCTGAGGGCGGAAGTTGCAGTAGCCACCCCCGGGAGGAGATGGCAGGGAGGTGGCTCTGTCAGGCTGGGAGGAAGCGCTGTGCTGCCAGGAGAGAAGCAGTGGGTGTCGCCTGTTACCAGGAGACGAGACCCTCGAAGAGTCTAAAATAAAACGTGACGGTTGGGTGAGGTTTTAAATAGAAGGTTACACACAGCTGTGAAGATGGTAAAAAGTGTGTCTCTCTTGGGGAGGGGCGGTACTACAGAGACACAACTGCTGAGCAGCGTGTGCTGGCCGGAAGGGGCAACATCGAACCGAGCACTGATACAGAATGTTGAAGGGTCGGCATCCGGTCAGGGATGCGGGCACTGACAAAGAGTCGGGCAGCTTCCTGGTTTGGAGGACAACTTCCGGGTACTGATACAGAGAAACAGCATCAGGGCATTGATAGGGGGGGGGGGAATCTCTCAGATAATGATACAGAAGAGCAACAGCTGCCTATTGATGCAGAGGGCAATAATCGGCACTGATACACAGGGGTCACACCAGGGCCCTGAGTGATGCAGTCGACAAGATCTGGCGACTGGTGAAGATGGCCAGCATCGAAGTACACATGCTGAGAGAGGGGCAGCAGCTGGGCATTGCCGCAGATTGGCAACATGTGGGCAGCTAAACATAGAAGCAACAGCTGGACATTGCTATTAAAGGCCAATATGTACCTAGTGAAAGAGGGTATAGTCAGTCAGTGAGTGATGCAGTGGGCCATCAGTCAGACTCAAGGACAGAAGGAAGTTGTAGCGTGAGATGGGTGGTAATCGTGCACAGATACCTATCTATCATTTTTAGGCGAGGGTTTATTCCAAGTGAAATAGATACATGAATGATCCAACCAGGAGCAGGTGTGCCTTCCAGCTCAACCCTGGTGACCCTGGTGTCTGCCAAGGAACCCTCGCCGCCGTCGCATTCTGTGACATCACTAGGTGCCCTGGCAGGCTGGGCACCGCATAGCAAGATCTGGGCACTGATGCAAAGCTGCAACACTTGAGAACTAATGGAGAAAGGCAACTGCTGGGAAACCATACTGGGGGAAACAGGCAACTGTGAATAGAGAGGAGAAACATCTCAGCACATAGGCGAATGGGGATCATCCAGCCACTTATACAGAAGGCAACACTTGTCAGTGGCACCACGGAACATATACTGCGCGCTGGCACAGAAAGAACATCTCGCCATCCTCAATATGGGGGCCAGCTTGGTATATGAGGAGAAACATTCATACACAAAAGCCAATGCAGCAATAGCCAATACAAATGCTAAATGGCGACGCCAAAGCAAAGGCAGTAACAGCTGGGCATCAGCACAAAGGGGGCGATAATGAAAATCATGTATTGTGCCAATCACGCACCATTGAAGAGGAGGCAATGACTGGACACCAGTACAATGTGGCAACACCTACATAGCGATGCAAGGGTATCAAATGAGCAGCAATGCCAGTGCACATCAGATGAGCAGCTCTGCGAAAATGCAACAAGTGGGCAGGACTTCAATGGGGAAAACAAGCTGACAGCAATGCAAGGGGCAGCAAGCAAAGACCAGTGCAAAGGAGCCACACATGTACAGCAAAGCTAAGGCGCAGGAATAGTCTCTCCAAGCCTCTTAATGCAAAACATTGACAGTCAGCACCGAAAAGCCATTTCAGTGGGTTACTGAGCGATCAAGGTATAGTAAAAACTGATGCCTCCATTGGACCACACAGTGGGCAATACTGTGCCATGCAACTGCATAATTCGATACAAGGCTCACACAGCAGAGTAGCAGAAATGGTGCAAGGCCTGGTCGGAGTAGCACTACTTGCAGAAATGACCATTATGCACGGCATGACCAACATACACAACTAGCACAATTGAGAGGCGCAACTGCTATCATTTGGCAAGAAAACTGGAAAAAATCAGCTTCTTAGCACAATTGAATTAAGCAGCGTCGCTGGCATAAACAACTACAAAATGAACATACGTGAGCAACCGCCTACTATAAGTCAGCAGTTTACCTGGCATCATTCAGCTAACCTGGAAGCACCTATTGCATCACGCACCTGCACAATTGGTCTAGTTAATCAGCAGAAATGTATTATTAAGATTCAGAATTCATATAATTCAGCAGCACGACAGGCATATTTTCACTGCACCACTTGTATGTTTTGACAGCACAAGTGACATAACTGAGCAGCCACCTGGCATCATTCAGCAATGCCCAGGTGGCAGGGGCAGCGCCCTGGTACATTTGTGCACCGCTCAAACATTTTTGACACCGCTCTGGCTGAAGATGGCAGCAATCTGGAATATGATGGCAGCAATTCTAGTGGCTGAAGGTAGCATGGAATTATAGTTTCTGGAATTCAGAAGAGATGACCACTGGTACAGAAACTGGTATAGGCGATTTATTTCTTGGCACATTGGTGAAAGCTGGTACCATTTCTCCTAGAACAAGATGTAAGGTGCACGTCCCCCCATACTCTAAGGACACAATAGTTCAGGCAGGGTTTCCTATGAACCATAGCACGTCTGTGCACTTCCAGAGGTTTTACCAAGTGCCCTTTTTTCAGATGGCCACATAGCTCCATTTGTCGCTACAGAGTAATGATGTTTCTGGGCACCGACGCTGACTCTCAGGTAATAGACCATGGCACTGCCTTCCATTCATAACTGCTTCCTGAGCCTGTATTCGCTGTGTCGCTGTACTTGGCACATGGCTAGTAAACGCACTGCTTAGCTCTGTGTTTTCAGAGATGTCTTGTACGGAGATCCTCACAAACGTACTTTATTTTAGAGGGCTGGGATTGCTGGCTGGATGAAATGAGGCAGCGGTATTTACCTTTCCGCGTCTGGCTGGCCTTACCCATTTCCAGGAACAGTGCAAGGATTATTGCAGACTTCAGGGAAAGCAGGATTCTGGAGAAGACGCTGCGTAAATGAAAGACTATTTTAACCAGAGGTTAATCATGACATTGTTGGGGGCGTTTGTACCACCCTGGGCCCGTGGCATTGGTGACCATAAGAGGATCCGAAGATGGCTGCAGGTGGCTTGGCTTCGGCATTTGTCTCTCTCTTGCCCCCAGCCTTGGCCACAGGAAGAATCCACTGAGCGCAGCCTTTTGCTCAGCCTGGTGCCCACGATGCTGTTCTCACAGTCACTGCGCGGAGCCTCTGTACGGACACAGCAGGCATTGTGTGCATAGTGTGCCAAGTACCAGTGCTTAATTTGTGCCTGCTTTTATCGGTTCTTAGCACCGGATCCTGTTCACAGAGCCTCTGTCCGGGCACTGTGTGCAGAGTGTGCCTAGCACCAGTCTTTAGTTTGTGCAGGTGTTTGCGGTGGTTAGCATCGGCACTTATTTGTATGCAGTCTAACACACAGTTGTGCTGTCTGTATATTTTTTAGCACAGTTCATCAACAATGTATTCAATATACTTTTAAAACAATACAGAATATGTGGGTCCAGGCCATATTAATGTAGTGAGCCATCCGGCCACTATAATACATTGTAACACACCTCAGCCTCCGGCCTGGGCTCGGAATGGAGGTTATAAATAAAGGTGCCAGGAATCGCTTGTGGTTCTTGGCACGGAGACACTAGGACACGTGTGTCACGTATTATTTGTGCCCCCCAGCATAGGCCCGGTAACGACAGGGTGCCTCACCATATTGGCGACGAGGGCGGACCGAGCTGACAACGTGGCTAGCCCTCGGCTGTGGCGTGCGGCCCAGTGGAGTGCCCCCCTGCCAGTGACCTGATTGCAGAGGAAGCGTTGGTAGAGGTGCGCGGCCCCAAGGAACACCTGTGGCGGTGGTACAGCCCGAGCAGATCGCCGAAGCAGTTGTCTAGTGCAACGCGACCCGACTGCAGTGAGGTGAGGCAGACGGCGAGCAAGAGGAGGCGGCAGCTGGAAACCATGGCCCACGTGTGTGGGGGCCAAAGCAGGAGCGAGGGCGTGTCAACGCATGAAAGCACCTGCTGAGACTGTGCCGCTGGAGGCCACATCCGCCCTTCCCCCCACAGTGAACTCAACGAGCGTGCAAAAAAGGGAGCACATGGTGTAAGAGGCAGTGATTAAGCCTTGTGGTGCGTGTCCACAAGCAGCACGCCGGTAAGCAGAGCTGATCAGGAGGCTCTCCCCAAAGCCCCAATAAAGACTCAGGATATTGAAGAAAAAAGTGGGGGAAAAACACAGACACAGTCAGGAGAAAGCCTCCAACACATGCAGGATAGGATAGGATATGGGTTTATAAAGCGCTCGATTGCCGAAGCGTCTTGGCGCTGATAAGTGTGGAGGTGTTTCAGTCTTAGGCAGGGGCTACATTGAAGCAAACAGCCAAGTCTTCAGGACCTTCCTGAAGGATTGATGATTTGGCAAAGATTTCAAGGAAAAGGGCAGCTTGTTCTAAAGCTTCGCGGCACCGTTTGAGAAGGTTCTTCCACCCCATCTAACTCTCCTAGTCCTGTTCACCTGAAGAAGGCCCAAGGTACTAGATCTTAGGGCACGACCGGGGACATAAGGGATCAGCATTTTTTGGATATCTCTAGCTCTGCCCCCGAAGATAGCTTTGTGGACCAGGCATAATGCCTTGAATTCCACATGCTGTTGTACGGGAAGCCAGTGTAAGGCTCTAATTCCCGCCGACGTAGATTGCAGCCAAGATAAGAGTAAACAGGAAGTCCTAAGCCTGTGGGAATAGGACAGCCACCGACAGACAACAAGTGCTAACAGCAATACGCTGGGGCAGAAGGACAGACCAAGTCTAGAGTGGAGAGCATATTAGCAGGGGAACAGTGGAGCTACCAGCTACGCCACAAGTCAAACAACCAGGAAAGCATATCTGTCCAGGCCAGGGATGGTGCTGCTGGTGGTGAGATGGAGGAGACCACCAAAAAGGATGACTGTCTGACGGCTGTTAAGGAAGCAACGCGGGAGCATCACTGGAGGAACTTCTTGGATGGGGTGCAGAGATTGATGGAGGAAGAGAGAGAGGCGAGAACGAGTTTGTGGAGGTGCAGAGGTGAGCTTAGTGAAAGTGAGACAGGTCTGGTGTTGAGAGTAATGCAGATTGTCATACCCCAGAAGCTGTGGAGGAGAACAGTAGAGCTTGTACACCAAGGACATCAAGGAATAGCGAAAACAAAAGCGAGGTTGAGAGCCAAGGTATGGTTCCCTGGGTAGACTGGATGGTTGAGAAGCTCATGAGAGCATACCACGCCTGCCTGACCACAGGAAGCGAGCCTCAGGTGTAGCCGATAATAACAGAGGCACCCAGCACCTGACCATGATCGGCAATAAGTATGGATTTCGGAAAATTTCCGGATGGACGTGCAACACTGGTAATGGTGGACAGCTACTCAAAATTTCTGATGGTGTAGGTAGTGCAATGCACGGTTTTCGAGTGCATCGAACCGGTGATGAAGAAAAGTTTTGCGATGTTAGGATTGCCAGAAGAGATCCGAACGGACAACAGTCCGCCATTCCAGGGAATGGAGTTTTGAGAATACCTGCATCAACGCAACGTTAAGCATAGAAACGTGACCCCCCCCAGTGGCCGCAAGCTAATAGGGAGGTCGAGAGGTTCACGCGAACCTTCAGTAAGACACTGAGAATTGCTGTGGAGTAGCAGGTAGAGCTAGAGGGATGCTTGCATCAGTTTCTCATGGAATATCGGAAGACGCCCCATAGCACAACTGGGTGCTCGCCAAGTGAGCTCATGATGAGGAGAGCGGTGTGGGGCATCGTTCCAGTGAGTGAACAGTCGACGCCGGGAACTATAGACGGAGAGGAAGAGGAGCAATGACAGAGCCAGCCATCAAAGAAGTCAGTCTCGGTGTGGGAGACCAAGTAGCCGTGAGGGACAAACATCCAGGTGGGAAGATCAGAACCCTGTTTGAGAGAGAAAAATGGGAGATGGTCGAAGTGAAAGGAACGATGGTCACAGCCCAGAAAGAAGATCATCAAGTATCAAGAAATATGTCGTGGTTCAAGAAGGTCACACCTGTCCACGAAGATGGGAGCAGTCAACAGCAAGAGACACTAGTGCATGAGACCATACAGGGGGAGGTGGAGATGGAGGTACCCCCACCAACTCTGGAAGAGGTGGACATTGGGATTGATGTGACAAAGGAAGAGAGGGAGCTAGGTGAGGAGTCAAGAGGAACAGAGCAGAGGGGTGAAGGAGCAACTCAGCATGGACACCCCTATCGGCTGAGAGAGAATCCCTGAGCGAGCCAGAGGCTAAGAGACTTTGGTTGTAGAAGAAATAGCTGGCCACAAGGACTGGAAGTGACGTAATGTTCCGTTATTTTTATAATGCTTATTATTTGTCTTTATGAAAGGCTGGAGGGATGTAGTGAGCCATTCGGCCACAATAATACATTGTAACACTCCTCAGCCTCCGGCCCGGGCTCGGACTGGAGGTCATTAATAAAGGTGCAAGGAATCGCTCGTGGTTCTTAGCACTGATACACTAACACACGTGTGTCCCATATTATTTGTGCCTCCCAGCATAGGCCCAGTAACGACAGGGTGCTTCATCACAATTAATAGCGTTAGTTGGCTCAGACTGGCATTCGGCAGTGCAGGTGGGGACAGTGAGTAGCGCCTGTCACAGTGGCTTCCTGTGAAATACCTAGGGCCCTGGCATTTACATTTTTACAAATTAAGCACTGTCCCCCATACCCACCAAACATGTTGTGCATGGCTTCAGTCATGCTCCACCAATCCTGAATGACAAAAATGTTTTCATCACAGCTGCTAACCGAATTGCAGAGGTTCAGGATTGGTTTATGAACCAGAGTAGGCTGCAAATCTCTTGCGAACTCCGACATGGCTAACAAAAAAACGCTCCAGGGCCCAATGGCGTACGGTTCCAAATTTTAAAAAAAGTCAGATGAAGGTTTGCAAACCTAATGGGTCAAAATATATAAAAGATTCGCCGGTCAAAGCCCCCCTGACATCTCTGTGAGGGGGGCTCTGACTGGCTAATAAGCATTTTCTCCACATCTTTAGACATATGCTTATATCCACCCATCAGAACTTCTAAAGCAAGAGGCAGCTGATTCTCTGTAGATTGTAAATAAATCGAATTTGGTACAAATCTTCCACCTGTGCCTTCACTTGGAGGAAACCGCCCATCATTTCTGCCCTCAATGACAAATTACATAATTCAGCATACAAAACATAACAAGGCATATAACATATGTTCTGTTTCTGTTCCGTGCAATACGTCCAAAATGCACTGTTCCCGTCCCAGGCAAAATGAACTACGTGAAAATATACCACCGTCCTTTTCGTCCTCTAAAGCATTGTATTAAATGGCGCTGCTCCTTCTAGTTTTTTTTTTAAGCATATTGCCTCCATTTTGATACAACGTCCTGATGAAAAACGTAATTTGCCTAGTAAACCAGAGAAGAAATGAAAGCTGCATTAGTTAACCTGCCATCTGCATCCAGGATGTCTTTGTTAATCGGCAAATCAGAGAGAGGATAGGCCTGCGGGCGGTAAGCCCTGCCCCCGCTGCTGCTCCTCAAATATCATAGGTCAGTTCAGATCAGGGGGCGGAGCTCTCCCCGGAACAGTCGGCGCCCCTGGCTGACAGTGAGTCTGACTGCAGGCTCCGTCGTCCGCAGGACCACGGGGAGAAGCCGGGGCTGCGTTCCCTGCGTGGAGAGCACGGGTCACAGCTGACCTCGGGCCCTGGAGAAGCGCGCACTGACGTTCAAAGTTACTCTAAATAAAAATACATTCTATTGCTGAGCCAGTCTTAATGTGTACAGATACCTGCAGGTGATAGGCACTGGAACTCATTTTTGGGGACCGGCACTTATTTTCCATGATTATTTTGGTAGCAAAGACTGGGAAAGGGGGCACCCCACAGAAGTCATTGAGACAGCTGAGGTAAGTCTATGTTGAGGTACTGAAGATAGTACAGTGTGTGTTTTGAAAAGATCCCTGCACAACGGGGATATAGTGGTAGAATCGACTTTGTCCCCTGAAACGAAAATAAATATCAGAAGGGTACCATGCCGATGAGATAGCTGTGCGGGTTAATGCCTCTGCCTCAGACACCTACATGTAAGCCTCAAAGCAAGCCAGAGAGCTCGATGATTCCACCTGCCCTGTTACCACCCCAGAATCTGATTCCCTGGTCCTGTACTCTTTTTTTCCCCCAGTTGGGGGACATTAAACCCTTAGATATGCCTCATGACATTACTGAAAATATAAGCAGTAATGGTGTCCAACACTGATCTGTCTCTGGCCACTTGTCACTGCAGACCATAGAGGTGGCCTCTTTCATGTGTCATTGTTAAGGATATAGCTGACCCCATGCTGACAGAAAAAAACATCTTAAGGGCAGTAAGAAAGAGTTTCTGAATTCTTTTCAAATCCAATTTTTATTCCAGAAGCTAAATCATTCAGTTTGGTTAGTTCTTTGTCACTAAGAAGTGTTTATTTATGAACATTAATCAGGAACCAGTGTCGATCAGCTGTGAGGAAGTGGAGACCGCAGCCAGATTGTCAAGCCAAAACTGTATGAGCTCACCTCTGAAAATAAGCTGGCAGCAAATTTCCTCCTTGTGTTTATTGACTTTTTGGAATGCAAAGTGTAAAAAGAAGAATTCGATTTGGCACTTTTCGTAATAATTTTTCCAAAAATGCAAGTTTATTTCATTTCAGAAAGGTACGTGTTTTGTGATCAGCTTCTGATGTGAATTGGGATGTCTGGTTTCAGAGAAATCCCACTAAGAGGTTTGGTGTCTCTGGGAAGCTGGTAAGCCATTGGATGCCCAGTTAATGGTAGGTACTGCTGAGGGGAAACTCAATTATGTTAGATCCAAGAAAAGAGAATAGTAGTAGGCCTTATGCAAGCGGGCAGCCCTTTGGGCAGGAGGCTCTAACCATCGAAGGTCCCCCTTCTTGGCCACTGGAGATGATACTTTTAGGCGGCACTGTTGGCATCCCTCCTTACAGAGGCGGTCCTTAGTTTGTAGTGCTATGCACAGCATAGAAGAAATTGGATTTCCCTAGCAACGTGAGGGCTGATTGACAGACTGTGTGGGCAGTGTCTGGTTGCCATGAGTGCACCAAGCGGGGGTGAGCCTGCAGTGGTGGCTAGGTGGGCATGCCTCAAGTGTGCCAGTATCAGTGTTCTGCAAAAGTGTGGCAGATTGTGTTGGAGTAATTGAAGGGTGGATAAGACTTCTAGGGTGGTGGTGTATGGCACCACTTGAGATGTACCCTGAGAACTACTGATGCGCCTTCTCACTGAGACCCAGTGGACCAGGCCAATGATTATCTAGGCCTTCTTATCCTCAGAGACATCCATGCTTACTATGGTTTTCTTATTGTATGTATTTTAGCATTTATATAGCACATACTACCCCTATGTGGGGTGCTGAAGCGTTTGCATACATGGTTAGCACGTATACCGTGTAGTGTGTGTGGCTGGAAGAATGTTGTCTTTCTTTTGATCCTTTTCCATGTCCTGCGTGATAACTAACGAGGTGCAGGTATCATGTTATGGGATACGGGTTGTAGCAGTGTGGTGGATGATGAAGTGAAAGACACAGGCGCGCAGTTTTATGGTTTTCAGTCTGCTGATAGCTTTGAGAAGCTCGGCAGGTCCCTTTATGGTTACTGCACTTAGATGTCCAGTCCGACATTTTGTGTATAGTTGTGTTCCTGAGCTGGCATGTTGGAGAGAAAGAGAGCAGTGGAGAGTTCTGTATGGATGGATATTTTTATTATTATCCTATACCTGAGTGTCTTTGTGAGATGTAAAGAAGTGGTCAGATTATACAGATATTTGGGGCCTGCAGTGGTGGACTATAATAAGGTCCCCTGAATTGTCCAGTAAAGTGTGAACGGTCCCTCCAGTTATTCAATGACTGTTCACTTGGTGATGTTTGTGTTTTTTGACTGTACAGCGGTGGTGACGGACAACCCTCATAACAGTTATGTCTTAGGTGAATTTAATAGGAATACGTTATAATTTGCTGCTGACCGCAGTGTATTATGGTCTTAGTATTATTGTGGGCCATAATTGTTATGTATGCAAGTACATAAATATATAATGTAAACATAGGTCCACCTTTCTTGGCTTACCTGCATATCGAAAGCTGTTTGCTGGTTGAATTGTTCCAATTCGTGGGTTGTGAGCTGAGGATTGCGCTTGAGGGTACTGTTTTCTGGGCTCTGTTACCGGAATGTGTGTGGTGCAGTTATCAAGGACGTCCTTCATCTGTGAAGTCTATTATGCCGGCACAAGGTTTTAGTACTTTTGGACAGGGATGGGGTTTTCAAGGGATCTCTAGGTCTGGCACCGACTCTGAAGACATACAGCCTAATTCAAATAGATCTCCTTCTCATATTGTCTCAGCCCTCCTCCTCTCCCCCTCCGGACCTGTCACCCAGGCTGATTAATTGCCGGCTCTTAGGTTGAGTGGGTAAAATTCATCAAGTAGCAGGTGCATGGGGCTGTCCTCTCGATGGTCTTCAGAACAATCTCTTTAGAGAAGCAACTAATCCCCTCCCCCAGGCACCACAGGAGGCTGACAGGCTCCGTATTACGAGATGTGTAGCTGAGCCTGAGGAATGATGGACCAGGCAATCTGAACATAACATCACAAAAGGACAGGAACACCAATATTCCAACAGAGGCAGGCATTTTAGTTGAAATGAGACTAAGGGACAAAGGGACACCAAGTAAGCCTGAAGGAGACTGGGCCCATTAGAAATTTGCATATTTTCAGATGTACATATGCAAACTGTTTTGTGACTACCTGGGCTTTGGACATTTTAGAACTGGATCATAAAGGGTCAGTTCACCATGATTTGTGTAGCGCATTTCTACCGTTGGTTAGCCATGGAATGATTTTAGCAATGGCGTAACAAAACTTGAGAGGCCCCCCTTGCAAGGTAGATGGAGGGGCCGCCACTGCGGGTTTAATCAGGAGCCTTCAGGCCAGAGTACTGTGCTTAGGGACCCCCAACCGCAGGGGCTGCCGGGGCCTGTGTTACGCCACTGAAGTTTAGCCAACCCCGGGTGCCTTCTGCATGGTTCTTTGCTTTCTCTTGACTGGAGTGCCAGTAGTTGGGTGTCTTTTTGTTATGTGATGTGTATTTTCAAAGCACACTATCACAAGCAAGGGTATCCTGGCACTGAGCACGTGTATGTGTCTAGACCTGCCTATGCAAGGTTAGTTAATTGGAAGCACAGGTGTTCAGCTTCTTGCAGAATTCAAGAAGAGGGGAAGAGGCTCCGAAGTGGAGTGAGAGGTCGGTTTCAAGAAGAGAGGAGGACGCTCTGATGTGGCGTGAGAGGTCGGTTTCAAGAAGAGAGGAGGATGCTCTGATGTGGCGTGAGAGGTCGGTTTCAAGAAGAGAGGAGGAAGCTCTGATGTGGAGTGAGAGGTCGGTTTCAAGAAGAGAGGAGGACGCTCTGATGTGGCGTGAGAGGTCGGTTTCAAGAAGAGAGGAGGATGCTCTGATGTGGCGTGAGAGGTCGGTTTCAAGAAGAGAGGAGGAAGCTCTGATGTGGAGTGAGAGGTCGGTTTCAAGAAGAGAGGAGGACGCTCTGATGTGGCGTGAGAGGTCGGTTTCAAGAAGAGAGGAGGAAGCTCTGATGTGGAGTGAGAGGTCGGTTTCAAGAAGAGGGGAAGAGGCTCCGATGTGGAGTGAGAGGTCGGTTTCAAGAGGAGAGGAGGAAGCTCTGATGTGGAGTGAGAGGTCGGTTTCAAGAAGAGAGGAGGACGCTCTGATGTGGCGTGAGAGGTCGGTTTCAAGAAGAGGGGAAGAGGCTCCGATGTGGAGCGAGAGGTCGGTTTCAAGAAGAGAGGAGGACGCTCTGATGTGGCGTGAGAGGTCGGTTTCAAGAAGAGAGGAGGAAGCTCTGATGTGGAGTGAGAGGTCGGTTTCAAGAAGAGGGGAAGAGGCTCCAATGTGGAGTGAGAGGTCGGTTTCAAGAGGAGAGGAGGAAGCTCTGATGTGGAGTGAGAGGTCGGTTTCAAGAAGAGGGGAAGAGGCTCCGATGTGGAGTGAGAGGTCGGTTTCAAGAGGAGAGGAGGAAGCTCTGATGTGGAGTGAGAGGTCGGTTTCAAGAAGAGAGGAGGACGCTCTGATGTGGAGTGAGAGGTCGGTTTCAAGAAGAGAGGAGGAAGCTCTGATGTGGTGTGGGAGGTCGTTCCACGTGAGGTATTTTGAACGATGTGTCTGCTTGGTGTAATTCCTCCGGTTGAATATTATTGACTTCATGAAAGACTGCTCAGTGTCCCTATTATGTCACAATTTGCATGAGGTCTTGGTGTTATATTTTTGTGACTGAGTGAGTGAGTTCAGGTTCTTTGCCAGTTCTTTTGTTACACAACAGTAATCAGTTTGCCCAATGCCTGGCAGGTTGTAGGGTGTATTTTAGGGGGTATCTCATGGCCACCTAAATGGCTGTGCTACGGTGTTGGCTGTATGTGGACCTCGGTGGAATGTCTAATGTTTTCTGTTTTACCTAGTGGTTGCAAGTGTGAGAAGCCAGGTGTATTGCTTGGGAATGTTTATTTGCCGCTTTATTGCATTAATACTGTGGTGTGCTTGTGAGGGTGTGGAAAGTCCGTCTAGTGAGTTCTGTATCTCTGGTTACAAAAGCTGTTTGAGAAATGGGCCTTATCGTTGGGGACAATTGCCTTGCTAGCAGTGTAGTTTTGATGCATCGTTAACAATCATCGGAGAAGTGTGGCGCAGCGGGCAGAGCGACTGACTCCGGAAAGCGGTGCTCACTGTTCGATCGCCACTGGCAGTTCAGCATCATGTGACTCTGGGCTGTAGCTCACTTAATCTCCCTGACAGCCCCCCAGCGGCTGGATACCCTTAGGGGTGATACGTTTGCGCTTTACAAATGTGAATTATTATATCTCAAATGTGCTTCACAACCACAAACTGGCATCACACAAAGTTGTTTGATTATAGGCTCTGATCTCGCCCACCTGCAGGCTCTATTGTAATGGCATAGGGCAAATTCCCATGGCCCCATTTGCTGATAGGTTGAAACAATGCCAGAGGGTACTGGGTGGTGGGTGTTCAATATGCAGGCGGTAAGACAATAGGTGGACTGGCAGAAACCATCATATCCTACATTCTAAATACACATCAAGGGTGTAGGATGCATGGGCGTGCAGTGTGAGGTTGTGGAGGATGGGGTAGGGGCCACTATCTTGATATAATGCATACTTTTGTACTTATACTCACTTTTCCCTGACACGTTATCCATATGCTGCATTTGCATTCAGAATTTTCCATTAATGCTGTTTGACTCGGAGTTGTGTCTTTACAGGATGTTTCATTTACATCCTGTTTTTAAACGCCATTCTCGATCACAGTCTTACAAACAACAGACAGTAACATCCCACAGACAAGCGGACGCGAATACACTAAAAAGCAAAGTGTAAACGTGGAGTTTCTCATAGTCATTCTTGTCCTTAGAGGAATCACAACACACAGACACAATTTATAGAAAGTACTGATGCACTGACACATACATACACAGGGGCCTACGAGCTGGTGGAGTGTCGCTCACTGACAAACATTTGGCATAGTGGGCAAAAGAACGATGGATTTAACCCAGATCTCTTGACTGGGGGAGAATGTCTGCATTGTCAGCATTCCGTCCATCATTTGTTTGTTGTAACGCTCACTGACAAACACACATACTAAACGACGCATACACACAACCACGAAGCAGCGACAATGAAAACGCAGGCCCCCACATTCACGCATACTTCATCGGGCACTCACAACCCTCGCACAGAAACACCCACTCAGACACATGCTCGAGCGGAGCCGACACACACTCGATGACTCTCAGAAACACACGCACCCTTCTGCACAGAGCCACGCACACCCACACTTACGCGGTGACAAACACAAAGGCTGGTTAAGTGGCTGACAGCTGATGGCAGCACAGGTGAAAAGCACTCGGGGCTAATGCGCGTCTCCAGCTGAAATGTGGCAATGAAATCAGCACGTGTGACATCCCTGAAGGGAATCCCGGCCCCTCCCTCGCGCGCTGCCGCCCCCACCCTGCCAAGAAAACCCCCTCTCGAAAACAGCAGGATGGCAGCCGGGAGGAGCGACAACCCGTGCAAGAAGTAATCGGCACAGGAATCCATGGCTGTGAGAAATGGAGCGATATCTGCAGAAGAGCGGGGGGGGGGGGGAGTTTGGGATAGAAGATCCAACACCTATTGATGCCACTGTCCCTGAGGGCCAGTGGCAGATCTACTACGGGTACCAACCAGTCCAGGTTCTAGAGGGTGGGCCAGGCCCACCCAAGGTCAAATCAAAACTGAAAAACAATCGTTTTTCACCTTAATGTTTCCGTGGGATCTCCCTTATCGTTTATTGATTAACACCTTTGATATAGGATACTTTCATGCCTGGGGAGAGGTGTGAAGTCAGCAGAGTTTAGTAGCTGCTGCGATGCACAAATGACATGGATGTGCTGAAAACTGAAGTGCGATTCTGGGCGTATTGCATCCTATTTTTAAACCTGAATGGTTTGCAAAGTAAAAAGCTGCCAGCGTTTCTTAAAAACAGGAAAAGCTACAAAGTAGCTCTGTGTGGCAGCAGAAAGAGGAGAATGCGGTATTCCTAAAGCTCTTCATCGTAAAGATTTGACAAGCGGCGCCCCCCTTCCCCAAAGCCGGAAGCACATCAAAGAAAGCAGCTCTCGAGTGCTGATTATTGTGTTAACACTGTTAAATGTGGGCAGATGCCAATACCTAAAATATCAGATTCATTAAATACTTTGTTGTTTTTTGGCCAGTACCCACTCATCTGCATGGCCAACCCATGCTTCTTTACGACCCGCCCAAAGAAAATATTGTATAGCCGGGCCAAGTACCAATGAGTACCGATGACAGACACACCCACAAGTTCATTGAGTTTCATCAACAGTGAGCCCCAGCGACGGTCAGACCTCCGAGTACCCGTGACTAACATGTCCAGCAGACCTCAGGGCACAGATTATCAATCAGATGAAGAACAGATCTTTGAGGACCACTGTGAGTACCAGTAACAGCCACACCCACAGTGTCCCACGTCATCATGTATGAACATTGAGCATCAGCAACGGTCAGATCTCTGAGTACCGGTGACTAACATGTCCAGCAGACCTCAGGGCACAGATTATCAATCAGATGAAGAACAGATCTTTGAGGACCACTGTGAGTACCAGTAACAGCCACACCCACAGTGTCCCACGTCATCATGTATGAACATTGAGCATCAGCAACGGTCAGATCTCTGAGTACCGGTGACTAACATGTCCAGCAGACCTCAGGGCACAGATTATCAATCAGATGATGAACAGATCTTTGAGGACCACTGTGAGTACCAGTAACAGCCAAACCCACAGTGTCCCACGTCATCATGTATGAACATTGAGCATCAGCAACGGTCAGATCTCCGAGTACCGGTGACTAACATGTCCAGCAGACCTCAGGGCACAGATTATCAATCAGATGAAGAACAGATCTTTGAGGACCACTGTGAGTACCAGTAACAGCCACACCCACAGTGTCCCACGTCATCATGTATGAACATTGAGCATCAGCAACGGTCAGATCTCTGAGTACCGGTGACTAACATGTCCAGCAGACCTCAGGGCACAGATTATCAATCAGATGATGAACAGATCTTTGAGGACCACTGTGAGTACCAGTAACAGCCACACCCACAGTGTCCCACGTCATCATGTATGAACATTGAGCATCAGCAACGGTCAGATCTCAGAGTACCGGTGACTAACATGTCCAGCAGACCTCAGGGCACAGATTATCAATCAGATGAAGAACAGATCTTTGAGGACCACTGTGAGTACCAGTAACAGCCACACCCACAGTGTCCCACGTCATCATGTATGAACATTGAGCATCAGCAACGGTCAGATCTCCGAGTACCGGTGACTAACATGTCCAGCAGACCTCAGGGCACAGATTATCAATCAGATGATGAACAGATCTTTGAGGACCACTGTGAGTACCAGTAACAGCCACACCCACAGTGTCCCACGTCATCATGTATGAACATTGAGCATCAGCGACGGTCAGATCTCAGAGTACCGGTGACTAACATGTCCAGCAGACCTCAGGGCACAGATTATCAATCAGATGAAGAACAGATCTTTGAGGACCACTGTGAGTACCAGTAACAGCCACACCCACAGTGTCCCACGTCATCATGTATGAACATTGAGCATCAGCAACGGTCAGATCTCCGAGTACCGGTGACTAACATGTCCAGCAGACCTCAGGGCACAGATTATCAATCAGATGATGAACAGATCTTTGATGACCACTGTGAGTACCAGTAACAGCCACACCCACCGTGTCCCACGTCATCATGTATGAACATTGAGCATCAGTGACGCTCAGATCTCCGAGTACCGGTGACTAACATGTCCAGCAGACCTTAGGGCACAGATTATCAATCAGATGAAGAACAGATCTTTGATGACCACTGTGAGTACCAGTAACAGCCACACCCACAGTTTCCCACGTCATCATGTATGAACATTGAGCATCAGTGACGCTCAGATCTCTGAGTACCGGTGACTAACATGTCCATCAGACCTTAGGGCACAGATTATCAATCAGATGAAGAACAGATCTTTGATGACCACTGTGAGTACCAGTAACAGCCACACCCACAGTATCCCACGTCATCATGTATGAATATTGAGCATCAGTGACGATCAGATCTCCGAGTACCGGTGACTAACATGTCCAGCAGACCTTAGGGCACAGATTATCAATCAGATGAATAACAGATCTTTGATGACCACTGTGAGTACCAGTAACAGCCACACCCACAGTGTCCCACGTCATCATGTATGAACATTGAGCATCAGTGACGCTCAGATCTCTGAGTACCAGTGACTAACATATCCAGCAGACCTCAGGGCACAGATAATCAATCAGATGATGAACAGATCTTTGATGACCACTGTGAGTACCAGTAACAGCCACACCCACAGTGTCCCACGTCATCATGTATGAACATTGAGCATCAGCGACGATCAGATCTCCGAGTACCGGTGACTAACATGTCCAGCAGACCTTAGGGCACAGATTATCAATCAGATGAAGAACAGATCTTTGATGACCACTGTGAGTACCAGTAATAGCCACACCCACAGTGTCCCACATCATCATGTATGAACATTGAGCATTAGCGACGATCAGATCTCCGAGTACCCGTGACTAACATGTCCAGCAGGCCGTAGGGCACAGATTATCAATCAGATGATGAACAGATCTTTGATGACCACTGTGAGTACCAGTAACAGCCACACCCACAGTGTCCCACGTCATCATGTATGAACATTGAGCATCAGCGACGATCAGATCTCCGAGTACCGGTGACTAACATGTACAGCAGACCGTAGGGCACAGATTATCAATCAGATGAAGAACAGATCTTTGATGACCACTGTGAGTACCAGTAACAGCCACACCCACAGTGTCCCACGTCATCATGTATGAACATTGAGCATCAGTGACGCTCAGATCTCTGAGTACCGGTGACTAACATGTCCAGCAGACTTCAGGGCACAGATAATCAATCAGATGATGAACACATTTTGATGACCACTGTGAGTACCAGTAACAGCCACACCCACAGTGTCCCACGTCATCATGTATGAACATTGAGCATCAGCGACGATCAGATCTCCGAGTACCGGTGACTAACATGTCCAGCAGACCTTAGGGCACAGATTATCAATCAGATGAAGAACAGATCTTTGATGACCACTGTGAGTACCAGTAACAGCCACACCCACAGTGTCCCACGTCATCATGTATGAACATTGAGCATCAGCAACGGTCAGATCTCTGAGTACCGGTGACTAACATGTCCAGCAGACCTCAGGGCACAGATTATCAATCAGATGATGAACAGATCTTTGAGGACCACTGTGAGTACCAGTAACAGCCACACCCACAGTGTCCCACGTCATCATGTATGAACATTGAGCATCAGCAACGGTCAGATCTCAGAGTACCGGTGACTAACATGTCCAGCAGACCTCAGGGCACAGATTATCAATCAGATGAAGAACAGATCTTTGAGGACCACTGTGAGTACCAGTAACAGCCACACCCACAGTGTCCCACGTCATCATGTATGAACATTGAGCATCAGCAACGGTCAGATCTCCGAGTACCGGTGACTAACATGTCCAGCAGACCTCAGGGCACAGATTATCAATCAGATGATGAACAGATCTTTGATGACCACTGTGAGTACCAGTAACAGCCACACCCACCGTGTCCCACGTCATCATGTATGAACATTGAGCATCAGTGACGCTCAGATCTCCGAGTACCGGTGACTAACATGTCCAGCAGACCTTAGGGCACAGATTATCAATCAGATGAAGAACAGATCTTTGATGACCACTGTGAGTACCAGTAACAGCCACACCCACAGTTTCCCACGTCATCATGTATGAACATTGAGCATCAGTGACGCTCAGATCTCCGAGTACCGGTGACCAACATGTCCAGCAGACCTTAGGGCACAGATTATCAATCAGATGAAGAACAGATCTTTGATGACCACTGTGAGTACCAGTAACAGCCACACCCACAGTATCCCACGTCATCATGTATGAACATTGAGCATCAGTGACGATCAGATCTCCGAGTACCGGTGACTAACATGTCCAGCAGACCTTAGGGCACAGATTATCAATCAGATGAATAACAGATCTTTGATGACCACTGTGAGTACCAGTAACAGCCACACCCACAGTGTCCCACGTCATCATGTATGAACATTGAGCATCAGTGACGCTCAGATCTCTGAGTACCAGTGACTAACATATCCAGCAGACCTCAGGGCACAGATAATCAATCAGATGATGAACAGATCTTTGATGACCACTGTGAGTACCAGTAACAGCCACACCCACAGTGTCCCACGTCATCATGTATGAACATTGAGCATCAGCGACGATCAGATCTCCGAGTACCGGTGACTAACATGTCCAGCAGACCTTAGGGCACAGATTATCAATCAGATGAAGAACAGATCTTTGATGACCACTGTGAGTACCAGTAATAGCCACACCCACAGTGTCCCACATCATCATGTATGAACATTGAGCATTAGCGACGATCAGATCTCCGAGTACCCGTGACTAACATGTCCAGCAGACCGTAGGGCACAGATTATCAATCAGATGATGAACAGATCTTTGATGACCACTGTGAGTACCAGTAACAGCCACACCCACAGTGTCCCACGTCATCATGTATGAACATTGAGCATCAGCGACGATCAGATCTCCGAGTACCGGTGACTAACATGTACAGCAGACCGTAGGGCACAGATTATCAATCAGATGAAGAACAGATCTTTGATGACCACTGTGAGTACCAGTAACAGCCACACCCACAGTGTCCCACGTCATCATATATGAACATTGAGCATCAGTGACGCTCAGATCTCTGAGTACCGGTGACTAACATGTCCAGCAGACTTCAGGGCACAGATAATCAATCAGATGATGAACACATTTTGATGACCACTGTGAGTACCAGTAACAGCCACACCCACAGTGTCCCACGTCATCATGTATGAACATTGAGCATCAGCGACGATCAGATCTCCGAGTACCGGTGACTAACATGTCCAGCAGACCTTAGGGCACAGATTATCAATCAGATGAAGAACAGATCTTTGATGACCACTGTGAGTACCAGTAACAGCCACACCCACAGTGTCCCACGTCATCATGTATGAACATTGAGCATCAGCAACGGTCAGATCTCTGAGTACCGGTGACTAACATGTCCAGCAGACCTCAGGGCACAGATTATCAATCAGATGATGAACAGATCTTTGAGGACCACTGTGAGTACCAGTAACAGCCACACCCACAGTGTCCCACGTCATCATGTATGAACATTGAGCATCAGCAACGGTCAGATCTCAGAGTACCGGTGACTAACATGTCCAGCAGACCTCAGGGCACAGATTATCAATCAGATGATGAACAGATCTTTGATGACCACTGTGAGTACCAGTAACAGCCACACCCACCGTGTCCCACGTCATCATGTATGAACATTGAGCATCAGTGACGCTCAGATCTCCGAGTACCGGTGACTAACATGTCCAGCAGACCTTAGGGCACAGATTATCAATCAGATGAAGAACAGATCTTTGATGACCACTGTGAGTACCAGTAACAGCCACACCCACAGTTTCCCACGTCATCATGTATGAACATTGAGCATCAGTGACGCTCAGATCTCTGAGTACCGGTGACTAACATGTCCATCAGACCTTAGGGCACAGATTATCAATCAGATGAAGAACATATCTTTGATGACCACTGTGAGTACCAGTAACAACCACACCCACAGTGTCCCACGTCATCATGTATGAACATTGAGCATCAGTGACGATCAGATCTCCGAGTACCGGTGACTAACATGTCCAGCAGACCTTAGGGCACAGATTATCAATCAGATGAATAACAGATCTTTGATGACCACTGTGAGTACCAGTAACAGCCACACCCACAGTGTCCCACGTCATCATGTATGAACATTGAGCATCAGTGACGCTCAGATCTCTGAGTACCAGTGACTAACATATCCAGCAGACCTCAGGGCACAGATTATCAATCAGATGATGAACAGATCTTTGATGACCACTGTGAGTACCAGTAACAGCCACACCCACAGTGTCCCACGTCATCATGTATGAACATTGAGCATCAGTGACGCTCAGATCTCCGAGTACCGGTGACTAACATGTCCAGCAGACCTTAGGGCACAGATTATCAATCAGATGAAGAACAGATCTTTGATGACCACTGTGAGTACCAGTAACAGCCACACCCACAGTTTCCCACGTCATCATGTATGAACATTGAGCATCAGTGACGCTCAGACCTCCGAGTACCGGTGACTAACATGTCCAGCAGACCTCAGGGCACAGATAATCAATCAGATGATGAACAGATCTTTGATGACCACTGTGAGTACCAGTAACAGCCACACCCACAGTGTCCCACGTCATCATGTATGAACATTGAGCATCAGCGACGATCAGATCTCCGAGTACCGGTGACTAACATGTCCAGCAGACCTTAGGGCACAGATTATCAATCAGATGAAGAACAGATCTTTGATGACCACTGTGAGTACCAGTAATAGCCACACCCACAGTGTCCCACATCATCATGTATGAACATTGAGCATTAGCGACGATCAGATCTCCGAGTACCCGTGACTAACATGTCCAGCAGACCGTAGGGCACAGATTATCAATCAGATGATGAACAGATCTTTGATGACCACTGTGAGTACCAGTAACAGCCACACCCACAGTGTCCCACGTCATCATGTATGAACATTGAGCATCAGCGACGATCAGATCTCCGAGTACCGGTGACTAACATGTACAGCAGACCGTAGGGCACAGATTATCAATCAGATGAAGAACAGATCTTTGATGACCACTGTGAGTACCAGTAACAGCCACACCCACAGTGTCCCACGTCATCATGTATGAACATTGAGCATCAGTGACGCTCAGATCTCTGAGTACCGGTGACTAACATGTCCAGCAGACCTCAGGGCACAGATAATCAATCAGATGATGAACACATTTTGATGACCACTGTGAGTACCAGTAACAGCCACACCCACAGTGTCCCACGTCATCATGTATGAACATTGAGCATCAGCGACGATCAGATCTCCGAGTACCGGTGACTAACATGTCCAGCAGACCTTAGGGCACAGATTATCAATCAGATGAAGAACAGATCTTTGATGACCACTGTGAGTACCAGTAACAGCCACACCCACAGTGTCCCACGTCATCATGTATGAACATTGAGCATCAGTGACGCTCAGATCTCTGAGTACCGGTGACTAACATGTCCAGCAGACCTTAGGGCTCAGATTATCAATCAGATGAAGAACAGATCTTTGATGACCACTGTGAGTACCAGTAACAGCCACACCCACAGTGTCCCACGTCATCATGTATGAACATTGAGTATTAGCGACGATCAGATCTCCGAGTAACATGTCCAGCAGACTTTAGGGCACAGATTATCAATCAGATGATGAACAGATCTTTGATGACCACTGTGAGTACCAGTAACAGCCACACCCACAGTGTCCCACGTCATCATGTATGAACATTGAGCATTAGCGACGATCAGATCTCCAAGTACCCATGACTAACATGTCCAGCAGACCTTAGGGCACAGATTATCAATCAGATGATGAACAGATCTTTGATGACCAATGTGAGTACCAGTAACAGCCACACCCACAGTGTCCCACGTCATCATGTATGAACATTGAGCATCAGTGACGCTCAGATCTCTGAGTACCGGTGACTAACATGTCCAGCAGACCTTAGGGCACAGATTATCAATCAGATGATGAACAGATCTTTGATGACCACTGTGAGTACCAGTAACAGCCACACCCACAGTTTCCCACGTCATCATGTATGAACATTGAGCATCAGTGACGCTCAGATCTCTGAGTACCGGTGAGATACAAGTCCAACAGGCCCCTGGGCACAGGTTATCAGTGAGTTCAATGATAAACAGATCTCTGAGTACCGACAAGTACCGATGATAGGCACACCCATGGGTCCCCACGACATCCAGTAATAAGCGCCAGAGACAAGCAGGCCTCGCAGTACCTATAAGTACTACTGACAAATACATCCATCAGTCTCATGCCCCTGTTAGAACAGTGGCCAACAGATCCCCAAGTACAAATGAGTACCATTGATAGCCATACCCACAGGTTCATCAAGAATCATCAACAGTGAGCCCCAGTGACTATCAGATGTCTGAGTACCAGTGGCTTACATGTCCAGCAGCCCTCAGGGCACAGATTATCAATGAGTTCAATGATAAACAGATCTCTGAGGACCTATGTGAGAACAGATGATAGGCACACCCATCCAAGGTCCCCTTGACATCCAGGTACAAGTGCCGGTGACAAGCAGAACTCTCAGTACCCATAAGTACTACAGACAAATACATGCATCAGTCTCATGCCCCTGTAGAACAGTGGCCAATAGATCCCCAAGTAACATTGAGTACCATCAATAGCCATAACCAGAGGTTCATCAAGTATCATCTCAGTGAGCATCAGCGACAAACAGATCTCTGAGTAGCGGTGACATATGTGTCCAACAAGTCTCATGGCACAGATTATTAATAAGTTTGATGCTAAACAGATCTCTGAGCACCAATGTGAGTACCAATGAGTACCGGTGATAGCCATACTCACGGGTTCCCATGTCCTCATGTATGAACATTGAACATCAGTGACAAACAGTTCTCTAAGTACTAGTGGCATACATGACAAATAGGCCTCAGGGTACTGGTTATCAATGAGTTCGATTGTAAACAGAGCTCTGGGGACCAATGTGAGTACCAATGAGTACCGATGATAGGCACACTCACCGGTCCACATTAAATCAAGTAACAAGTGCTAGTGACAAACAGACCTATTAGTACCCATAAATACTTCTGACAAATACATGCATCATTCTCATGCCCCTAAAGAATAGTGACCAACAGATTCCCAAGTACCAATGAGTACACTGATACCCAGAGGTTCATCAAGTATCATCATCATTTAGCATCAGTGACTAACAGATCTATAAGTACTGGGGACATACATGCCCAGCAGGCCTCAAGGCACAGATTATCAATCAGTTAGATGATAAATAGATCTCTGAGGACCAATGTGAGTACCAATGAGTACCAGTGATAGCCATACTCATGGGTTCTCATGTCCTCATGTATGAACATTGAACATCAGCGACAAATAGATCTCTAAGTACCGGTGGCATACATGACAAACAGGCCTCAGGGTACTGGTTATCAATGAGTTAGATTGTAAACAGAACTCTGGGGACCAATATGAGTACCAATGAGTACCGATGATAGGCACACTCACCGGTCCACATTAAATCAAGTAACCAGTGCCGGTGACAAACAGACCTCCTAATACCCATAAGTACTACTCACAAATGCATCAATCAGTATTCATGTTGCTGTACAACAGTGATCAACAGATCCCTATGTACCAATGAGTACCACTGATAGCCATACACACAGGCTCATCAAGTGTCATCAGCAGTGAGCACTACTGACTATCAGATCTCAAAATACTGGTAACTTACATGTCCAACAGACCTCAGGGCACAGGTTATTAATAAGTTTGATGAGAAAAAGATCTCTGAGGACCAATGTGAGTATCAATGAGAATCGATGATAGGTACATCCACCGGTCCCCACAACATCCAGTAACAAAGTGCCAGTGACAAGCTGACCTCTAAGTACCCAAAAGTATTACAGACAAATACATCCATTGGTCCCATGCCCCTGTAAAACAGGGACCAACAGATCCCCAAGTACCAATGAGTGCCTTTGATAGTAATAACCACAGCTTCATCAAGTATCATCAACAGTGAATACCAGTGACTATCAGATCTCTGAGTACAGGTGACTTACATGTGCAAGAGGCTGCAGGGCATACATTATCAATGAGTCGGATAATAAACAGATCACTGAGGACCAATGTGAGTACCAGTGATAACCATACCCACAGGTTCATCAAGTATCATCAACAGTGAGCATAAGCGATTAATAGATCTTTGAGTACCAGTGACATACGTATCCAACGAGTCTCAGGGCACAGAGTATCAATGAGTTAGATGGTAAACAGATTTATGAGGACCAACGTGAGTACCATTGAGCACCAGTGATAGCCAAACCTAGCGGTTCCCTCGTCATCATGTATGAACAGTGACTAACAGATCTCTGAGTATCAGTGGCAAAAAAATATCTATGTGAGTACTAATGAGTAGCAGTGACTGCCACATCTGCCTGTCCCCACAGCATCGCTTAACAATGAATGCCAATGACTAACAAACCTATCAGTACCCATGAATACTACAAATAAAAACATCCATTAGTCCCTCTGTGCACAGTGACCAGCAGAACCCCAAGTACCATTGAGTACCACTGATAGACATACCCACAGGTTCTTCAAGTAACATCAACAGTGAGCATCGGCGACTGTCAGATCTCTGAGTACCAGTGCCTTATATGTCCAGCGGCCCTCAGGGCACAGGTTATTAGTAAGTTTGATGATAAACAGATCTCTGAGGACCAATGAGAGTACTGATGATAGGCACACCCAAAGGTCTCCATGACACCTGGTAACAAGTGCTGGTGACAAACAGACCTATCAGTACCCATAAATACTACTGACAAATACATGCATCATTCTCATGCCCCTAAAGAACAGTGACCAACAGATCCCCAAGTACCAATGAGTACCATTGATAGCCATAACCACAGGTTCATCAAGTATCATCATCATTGAGTATCAGTGACTATCAGATCTCTCAGTACCTGTGACTTACATTTCCAGCAGGCCTCATGGCACAGGTTATCAAGGAGTTGGATGATAAACAGATCTTAGAGAACCAATGTGAGTACCAATGAATACCAGTGAAAACTGCGTCCGCAGGTCCCCGCAGCATCAGTGAGGAACAGATATTCGAGTGCCAATGATAGACACACCCATCGGTTCCCGAGGCATCATGTGTCATGAGTGCCACTAACAGATATGTGAGTAACAATGACATACACATCCACCAGCCCTCAAAGCAAAGGATATCAATGAGTCCCAGTGATAAGCAGGCACATCCACCAGTTCCCTGACATTGAGTATCAGTGAGTGCCAGTGACAGACATATCTCTGAGTATCAATAACAGGCACATCCACCAATTTCCATGGCATACCGTATCAATGAGTTCCTGTGACACACAGGTGTCTGAGTACCAATGAGCACCAATGAAAGAATCATCCACCAGTTCTTACAATATTGAGTATCAATGAGTGTCAGTGATAAACAGTTCTCTGAGTACCAATGGCATACATGTCCATCAGTCCTCGTGACATAGAGCATCAATGAGACCCACTGGTAACCGGTCTCTGAGTTCCAATGAGTGCCAATAACAGACACATGCACCAGTCCCTTAGTCATCGAGTATCAATGAGTGAGAGTAATAAACAGATCTGAGTACCAATGAGAACCAATAACAGACATGTCCTCAAGTCCCCCACAGCACTGAATATCAATGAGTGCCAGTGACAGACAGATCTTTCAGTACCCGATAAACAAGTCCATCAGTCCACATGTCCCTAAAGACCAACGTTAAGTAGTTTCCCGAATACAGATGAGAAGTACTCCGAGAAGCCACTATGGCACCAACTATCACTAAGTACTAATACCATAGACTGCCACTAGTCCCCAGGGCCAGAGCATCGATATGTGCAAGGGACAAACAGATTCTCAATCACCAATGACAGACACAGCTATCAGTCTCCAGGCCCGAATATCAATGATTACCACCACCACTGACCAACGGCAAGCCCATCCACCAGTCCCCACAACCCTAAGTACTAGCAGATACCAAGTAAATGTCTAAATTAGATCACAAACATCCGCGTACCATGATGAACACACCCATCAGACACTAGGTCCTGAGTACCAATGGGTACCAGTAACAAACACATCCCTGAGCGCTACAAGCTACAAATGACAAACAAATCCTTCAGTCCCTGTGGCCTGGAGTATTAATGCCAAACTCATCCCTGCACACCAAACAACACTTATGGCAGATACAGTCACCATTCCCTGTGGCCCGAAGTATCAATGGCAAATTTATCCATGAGTACCAATCACAACAGATCCTTCAATCCCCAGATCCCTGAAGATCAATGAAAAGCAGGTGCCCAGTACAAATGACAACACACCGAGCAGCCTTAACAGCACCAACTATCCATGAGTACTAACAACAGGGAGTAATGACAGTCCCCGGGGCGTACCAATGGCAGCAAATCCACCTCTCCCCAGACCCAAGAATCAATGAGACCAGTGACAAGCAGATTTGTGAAGGCTGAAGGGTACCCGTGATAACCCAATCCATCATTCTCCATGGCCCCAGGTACAAATAAGTACCAGCGGAATACTCAAGTCAGGTCATTGCTCACCTATCACTCAGGCCCATCCATCAATCACTGTAGTCATTATTGCCCATCATAGATCAATCAATCAATTAAGTCGGATTTATAAAGCACGGCTTGTCAGTTGCGAGGGTATCCAGGTGCTTGCTGTAGGTCTCGGTCAAAGAGCCAGGTCTTGAGCCCCTTCTTCAAGTCGGTCGGCCAGGGCGATGTGCGGAGGTGGAGGGAGAGGGTATTCCAAGCTTTGGCAGCAAGAAGGCAGAAGGAGAGTCCTCCGGTGCAGCCCGCCTTGATGACAATGCTATTAGTGAACTGAGAGGCAAGTCAGTTGTCATGTGTACCCTATATGTGGCCTAGTTTCTTATTATACAGAGAGCAACATTATGATTTATTAATTCAAACACACAAGGTTTTTGTACAGCGCAGTTCTTGATCTCACTTATTTGAAAGTGCTTGGATATCTGATAATCAACAAAAAAGGAGGCACTTTGACAAATCACGTAATTTGGTCAAGCAGGGAAGCTGGAATTGATCCCCAATTCTACAGTTTTATGCTGTGCAATACAGCCACTTAATGGATATCGCTTTCTGAAATCAAAGGTTAATGCTTTGTTCTTAATTCTTGGAAGATAAGATTAGAGTGTGGGTGATAGGTAGATCCAAATGTTATTTTTGACAGTTTCACATAGGCCTAACTTTGCCCAAAAATAGGGCTTCACCATAGGTGCAGACTACATAACACTTTTTTTAATAGCACAAGTACATTTGCCGGGAGCTACAGGCTGTGGAGCCAAGGCCAGGATTCGACCCCGGCTCATCTTGTTATATGGTCTGCATTTGTAGCCACCCAGCCGCGTGACCTCCAGTGAAAGCTTGATTCATTCTGGGTATGGGGGCCCAAGAGGACCTCCAGCTGAGGCATATGGCTCATGCCTGGCTCGAGCTTTGTGTGGCTTGACCTCCTCTACTATCACAGCTCATCCATCAATCACCACAGCAATCAGTACCTATCACTGCACAGCAGATAATGATTCAGGCCATCATACCTGTCACAGCCCATCCATCAATCATAGCATCCATCAGTGCCTGTCACAGCCCATGTATCCATCACCACAGTTATCAATACCTATCACAACCCATCCATCAAACACCACAGCTATCATTACCTACCACAGCTCACATACCAATCACCACAACTATCAGCACCTATCACAGCCAATACATCAAACACTACAACAATAATTGCCTATCACAGCCCTTTCATCAATTACCACAACTGTCAGCACCTATCACAGCCAATACATCAAACACTACAACAATAATTGCCTATCACAGCCCTTCCATCAATTACCACAACTGTCAGCACCTATCACAGCCAATATATCAAACACCACAACTGTAATTGCCTAACACAGCCATTCCATCAATCACCAGAGCCATCCGTACCCATCACAGCACATCCTTCAATCACCACATCTATCAGTAGCTATCACAGCCCATCCATCACACACTACAGCTATAATTACCTATCACAGCCCTTCCATCAATCACCGGAGGCATCTGTACCCATCACAGCACATCCATCAATCACCACTACCACTAGCTATCACAGTCCACTTCTCAATCACTAAAGCTATTAGTATGTATCACAGAGCATCTGTCATCCACCATAACTATTAGTACCTGCCACAGTTCACCCATCAATTGCTACAACTATCAGTACCTATCACAGCCCATCCATCTATCACCAGAGCCTCCATGCCCATCACAGCACACCCATTAATCACACGAACCATCATTACCTATCACAGGCCATCCAGCCATCATCAGAGCCTTCGTACCCATCACAGCACATCCATCAATCACAGGAACCATCATTACCTATCACAGCCAATCCACCAATCACAGGAACCATCATTACCTTTCACAGCCCATCCATCCTCCACCAGAGCCTCCGTACCCATCACAGCACATCCATCAATCACAGGACCCATCAGTACCTATCACAGCCCATCTATCAATCACAGCAGCC
This sequence comes from Triturus cristatus, assembly GCF_964204655.1. Classification (NCBI taxonomy): domain Eukaryota; kingdom Metazoa; phylum Chordata; class Amphibia; order Caudata; family Salamandridae; genus Triturus; species Triturus cristatus. The sequence continues at coordinate 263,822,607 of NC_140585.1, forward strand.
ATTATCACTTATCAGAGCCCACCCATCAATCACCAGAGTCTTCCTTACCCATCACAGCACATCCATTAATCACAGGAGCCATTATTACTTATCACAGTTCACCCATCAATCACCAGACTTCCGTACCCATCACAGCACATCCATCAATCAGAGGAGCCATCATTATTTATCACAGCCCACCCATCAATCACCAGACTTCCGTACCCATCGAAGCCCACCCATCAATCACCAGACTTCCGTACCCATCGAAGCCCACCCATCAATCACCAGACTTCCGTACCCATCGAAGCCCACCCATCAATCACCAGACTTCCGTACCCAGCACATCCATCAGTCACAGGAACCATCATTACCTATCTCAGCCCACCCATCACCAGATCCTCCGTACTCATAATAGCACATCCGTCAATTACACAAGCCATTATCACTCATGGCTCCCGTTGCCCAATGGCTACAGCTATCAGAATCTACACCTACCCCTCACCAATTCTAACAGTAATCAGTGCCTGGCATGTCCCGTCCATCAGTGCCTACCAAAGCTCATTCATCAGTTCCTCTACCAACCCATCCAACCATCCCCATGGCCCTCAGTGGGCATACCGTTCAACTCAGCCTCATGTGGAGGGGGTCGCCCTCTTCGAGCTCATCTTCACCCTTCACCTTCGAGTAAAATAGAACAGGAGAGCATAACACACAATAAGAAACTAAGATATCGGCAAGGGGACGGGTTCGCGGACAAAATGTCTCTTACGACACAGGTTCTGCACGAACTCATCTCCAGCGAGTCATGTTGTGCTCAAACCTGCAGCAAAACAAAAATGTGCAAAGTTTCGTACTTGAGTAACTTCGGATTTTTCACCTGTAATTTGCACAACAGAAATTGTGTGAATTATGCAAATTATGCGAGCGTACAGAAAATTCCACACGGGCGTGTTAGCTACATCAACCCCTCCATCTATTCTGACAGCCCAAAGTACCAGACGCTTTCCAGCTCTGTAGACCCCGGTACCAGACGGCGCCTGGACCCCGGCACGCACCGCGCTGTCTATGAGAAGCACGGTTGTCATGGAAACAAGGCTTTTGTTTCACACTTTCTCTGTTTCCCGCCTCACTCCGCTGGTTGACCTGAAGATGCCTGGCTGTGGCTTCCCCGGTTCAGCTCTTCCTGGGCCACGGGCACGCTGGGCGGTGCCAAAGCGTAGCTCGTGCAATCAAATACGTCATCGATTAACAATTAGATTATTCAATATCATTAGAAAGTTACACCGAGAGAACTAAAAATAAGATGGAGGTGCAATTTAAAGGTCCGTTAGCAGTTAGAATGTTGTCTGTGGGAGGGAGGATGCTAACTGTAAGCTCACTGTCATTTCTATAGAGCACTGCAGCCATTAGTTTGGTCATGAAGCGCTGTGACTTGGCGCGCGGAAAGCATGCACATGAAGGAGAGAGAAAGCCTGTATGGACAGGAAGGATGCTGTTTGCTGACCTACATAAGGGCAGTTAGTTGGTGATGTGTGTGAGAGTCAGAGGAGAGCTCTGGTTACCTCGCAGCAGGCATGACCCAGCTTCACAAACACAACGTTGGAAAGCAGCGCTAAGAGGAGCACGTGGGCCAGAGGCACGTGGACACGGCAGGGAAATGTGTGTGAAGATGGCAGGGAGGGAAGGAGTGAGAGGATAGGAGATGGGTGAGAGTGCAAGGTCTTGCACGGCGAGGGTGTGCAGGTAAGATGTGGACGAAGTGGCAAGCCCAGATGCGTAGCAGCATTGCGTGAAGTGCAGAAACGAGCAATGGTTATGATCAGAGTGACTCAGTCCTAGAGGTGGGAGAGCCACCTAAAGGGTGAGTCAGGCTCGAGCAACCCGAGACTGGCTCCCGCTCAGCGCGAGGTCCTCTTAGAACCTCGAGCCCAGAACGAGCCGAGCTTTCAATGGAGCAGTCCTGCCAAGTACCACACATCAGGGGTTAGACTAACGCATTTCAGTGACGTGGTCCGCATCACCGCCCTGAAATGCAAAGTCATGCATATAAGCTCCTATGCCTGTCAAGCGCTTGTAAAGAGGTGAATCCGGGCACATCAAAGGAAATTTGAATAAAGTCACGAGATAAATATATGTAGATCAAAGTAGATTTATTCCTCTTAAAGACGAAGGAAATCACTGGAGTACGTCTGTTGGGGAAGAAGTTCAACTGCTGAATGACATTCATCAGTTAGGATTTCTAACCGCAGCAGAGGCAAGACGCGAGCCCTCCTTGAAGGCAAACATGCCCTCGAGGAGCGCACGCTATGGAATACAATATGCTCAATAAATATGTGACATAAAAGAGGGACAATGTTTAAAGACAGATTAACATACTCTACATCATCTCCCTTTTTTTAATAAAGGAAAAACAGACTGTTACAATAAGAAAAATTAAGACAAATAAAAGTCCTTAAATTTTACAGGGAATGAACAGTTCCTAGTAGGTCTGGTTGATACTGATGTTGTGGGTGTAGGAGAAGTGTAATTGATCTGTGAATTAGAGTCTTGAGAAGTGCATTGAGAAGGGCTGTTAGGAGCAGGTTGAGAGGATTGTGTGTGAGAATTATCAGAAGGTGAGCCGATGGGAAAATGAGAACAAGAAGATATGTCAAAAGAGTGTTTAGTCATCCGAATTTTATTGGCTTGTTCGGGGGAAAGTTTAACTATAGCTCTTTTATTCCACCACCCCTTTTTAACATACTCTACAGCGCTGTGGCCCCAGTGGTGACTATTAGAATAAAATTAGTGTTAGGGGCACGGACAACAGGCAGCCTGTGCTGCTTGGCAAACTTCTTGGGGGCTGGGCTCTGAGCTGCCTGCTTGCTACAATGTAGCGACTGGTGTGAGAATCACCTCGTGGCAGCGCAGCAAACTTTCACTTTTGCTTTTGCAAGTAATTCAGTAAAGGGCCGCGCTGCTGTTAATGAGCTCTGCTGCCAGCACGATAATAAATACCCCTGGCTGCCAAGTGACCGACCCAGCCTGGCCAACCACCGGCCAGGCGGCAGCGGAGTATCTCAGAACAGACCCGGACTGACTGCGGCGGCAGGGACCCCCTCACTGAGCAGCTGAGCCGGCACGAGCGAGCCTGATGCAGGCAGCCGGTCACCATAGAGAGAGGGGAGGCAGGCAGCCAGTGGCACCTGAAATGCCGCTGCTCTCGAGCTGCAATTTCATTTCAAGTAAGCGCCTGCCTAGCCCTGGAGTTAGAGAGGGCCGTAAAATAAGAGTACTTGCTGGTCATAAAGTTTCAATTGATCTGTGCTCCCTGCTTCCCTTCTGACCTATTCCAAGTCCCATTCACACACAAGTCCACCCACACTTGCAGCCACAAACAGACTTGCACATAGCGGCCAGTCAGTGACACACACAAAACATGCACGGCACAACACCTTTCTCAGGCCGGGTGATTTAACGTGATTTCTCTATGCTGGCCTAAACGATCACTTGACACTATTTTACTAGTGCCACTACACATGATCTATCATCTTCCTCATAATTGCCCACTGGCTCGAGGCTGCCGGCTGTGCAGGCTGTGACCAAGTATGTACCTCACAGGGCCTGAGGCTGCCTTGCCCATAATGCCCGCGGTGCGTGCTGCAGTCTGCCGCCATTACTTTTCACTTCACCTTGGGCCAGCCGACAGCTCCAGCTGTCTTTTACTTTGGCGATGATAGGCAATTAAATCCAGCGCTCACGGGAGGCTGGTGGGTGTCTCTTGAAGGTGGTGCCCATGTTTGTGAGGTGACTGGTAGCTGGACGTATGCGTGTGGTACATGAATGCTAACTAAACTGATTTGAATCGCATCAAAATATACAAAATATTGGAGAATGCAGGACATTTATTCTGTAATTTAAATAATTCATGATAGGCAACCTCAAGTTGAATGGGCCAATCCTTGAAGGACTTGCAAAGGACTGTATAAGTGTTGAGAGACACTCGTTTATAAAATTATAAACACTACAGCGCCCTAGCTGCATGTTATGCCTGAGACTTCTCTGCGCCTCAGCCTGAGGCATAATGCTTTTCTGGTACTTTAAAGCCGTTTTAAGATTTTGTTATTGCACAAATGTAATTTAATTTAAAATTGAATGTGTTTCTGGCGTCTTCATTGCTTGATTTCGCTCGCGAGAAAGTTTCACTCGTAGTCTTTGAAATGTCACTAATTACCCTGAAATTATGAACCTGTCACACATAGCAATCTGAAACCATGGCAGCTACGATGGAGGTGATGTGGACTTCTGGCCACAGCTGCTGACCACATAAGAGGAAACTAGTCCAAAATTCGGCCTCGGGTCAGCATTCTGTGAATCCTGACAGAGCTCACTGTGCTGAAAAGAACTTATAATGTCTGTCTGTTGTGAAACAGAGTTGTGTCCTCAGCCAAGGTTTGTGCTATGTAAAACTGCCCCCCCAAAAAAAGAAGATTCTTCCTGTTGCCCACGCTCTAATCTCACACCAAAGAACGAAAGGCAAAGCATTACCATTTGATATCAGAAAGAGATACCCACCCAGTGGCTAAATTGCATTGAAACTGGAAAATATGTTGTAAATCAATCCTAGCTTCCCTGCTTGACCAAACTGTGTGATTCTAGGCAAATATTTTTTTCATTAAGCTTCTCTTTTTGTTCCTTATTACAGATTTGAACACCTTTAAATATGTGAGTATAGGATTGTGCTGTACAAAAACCTCTTGTATTTAATAGCATATAATGTAGCTCCATATATATTAACGATCTAGGCCACATACAGGGTACATATGACAAGTTACTTGCCTCTTAGTTCACTAATAGCATTGTCATCATCAGGCAAGGAGCAGGAAAGTTTCTCAGATCATTTTTAAAAACTTTCAATTTTAATAAATACTTCTCAAATAATCTGATGTACAAAGGTGAGGTGTCTGAAAGAAATACAGTCAAGTGAATTCTGAAGACAAGTTATCATATTCTAACTTGATCTTTGTTGTATGATTTACGTGGCAAATATTTCCATGGGCTCAGCTCTGCTTGTTAATTTGGTGGTTGCCCCACATCTACTAAAACCTGGTACTTATTATGGGTGTGGGAAGTGCTTTTCAGGTAATGCAGCCTGCAAGGAGAACGTGCGAAGTGCGCATGACTGTTTCACCGGCCCGAGAGGGCTGGCCAAACAGTCATTGCGCACATGGAGTGGGCAAACCACTCCCCCTGCTCTGAGAGCAGAGCAGCCCCACAAAGCTGCACACCAGGAACAAATAGAATGATAATAAGCTCAAGTTATTATCATTTACTTTGTTCTTTCTTTTACTGCTTTGCAGCAGTCGGGCGATGCTCCTCCGCCTTTGCGGAGGAGCCGCCACTGAGCAAAACCTAGCAGATACGGTGGCTCAATCGACGGGAGCCTGATTGGGAGGGTCGGCAGGCGTCACTACCTGTGTGTGCGTGAGAGTGGAGGCAATCTTTGATCTAGAATTGATAGCACTCAGACATGACTAAATTCTGGAAAAAGAAAACTTTTAACCGGGCGTTCTCGGGTATTGCCGCGAGAATTTGGAACTCCTTGCCTCCGCACATCAGACTGATTCCCTCTTCGGCGTCTTTCAAAAAAGAAGTGAAAGCCCATTGGTTGAATGCACTTGTTTGATGGCACCTACCTCCATTGACCATGCCCACTCCGCTGGTTTGTGCTCAACCCCGCTATGTGTTTGTTCCATTTATATGCTACACTATTTCCGCTTGTATATTTTACTGCTCTTTTACCTTGCTTATCATAGTTGTTGTTGTTTTACCTGCAACTCTTTTTGTACCTCTGTACATCTGTAAAGCGCTCTGATACCCGCTTGGGTCACGTTTGCGCTATATAAAACTTTATAAATAAAATACAAATAAATAAATGACTTAGCGCCTCACAGTGCAACTCTCATCCAGATGTGACATAGGCACAGCTGCGCAACAGCCGGACAATTCATACAATTCAAGATCTATCAAAAAATGTCATGAACCCGAAAACAACTGATTCACAGTGTAAACCCTATCATATGGGAGACCCCAACAGCAACACATGTACAGAATAAGGCTCACTCCATACACAAGGCCCAGCAGATAGCATGGCATTCCCAATATTTAGTTTTATCTAGAACACTGGACTGAGTATTTGCAGAGTCTGGGGGTGGAGGGGCGTAGGGTGGTGGAGAACCGAGCGCACTTAGAGGAAAGACAGGAAGTGGGAAATTGTTGCCTGGAAGACATGGAGGTGGAAGAGGGTTATGAGATGGCAAATGAGGTTCACAGAAGGGCCTCTTGCGCATCATGATCACCGGATGTATCAGAATGATGAAATTAGTGTGAATAAATACTCATTATCGAATCTAGAGAATAGTATAAATTCATTTATGATATTTGTGAAGTGAAGTGCGACCGTAATCAGCAGGGGGTATACGCCTCTGACAAATTGTTCTCATAGGAATATACCCCTCATCCAGGAGCTAGATACAAGGCAAGTGATCTATGTCAAGGCACCACTCATTTCTGCTTCCCCGTTCAGTATATTCCCACTAAACAGACAATAATGCCCTCATTCTACGAATAAACATTAGAAGGAAAATTTTGTAAATCAGTAGCTCGCAGCTATACTGGGACATCTCAACCCCCGACCCTCCTCCATCCCAAACCAGGAGAGCAGTATAGTTCAAAGCCCATGAAGCCGCACCATGGATTGGCCCTCATGCATCCTATAATAGGTTGAGGGGCCAGTATCCACCCTTGTGAGGTTGAGGCTACCGGATGACCCACGGATGTTGGAAGGTTACTACTTAGCCTCCTTTAAGTGTCCGACAAGGGCTGGGTCAGATATTTTCTCTATGAGTCACCTGTGACTGAGAAACTTGCCTACAATGTCTCAAACACTGGTAGTCGGTCTTCCAGTTTACATATGATTCTCTATAAGGAGGCCATTTGAAATATGTCCCTCATCCATACATCCACCTTGGGCATGGTGGCAGTTTTTCAGTAACGGAGGATACAGAGATTAGCCACAGCTAGGCCGGTGCACAGTGCACTTCTAAGGCAGGGTAGCGAGTCGTGGTCTGGGAGGCCACCAAGCCATGTACCAAGGAGACCACGAGAGCCTAGAGCAGCAGGAGGTGGCGTGGCTGTGAGAGACAGAGTTCTGTGAATACTCAAGCTCCTATTCAGGGACAGGTAGAGAGTAGGGTTGTCTCAGCAAGGTGCACAAAGGAGGGGGATCCCCTTCTTGCTCTTTTGATCTTGTGCACCAACAGGAGTCCCCGAATGATAGATCACAGAAACCTTCCTGGAATTTACGGGGTGAGTGAGTCCCAGATGATGAGTGGGCCTTTTCCATGGATGGCCCAATGAGCGACGCACAGAGCCGTAAAGTGAATCCTCCTTTGAACCGGCAGCCAGTGTAGGGCTGATAGGGTTGGTCTTGCTGATTGGTGCTTGGGTATTTTGAGGAGGATTCTTGCAGTGGCATTGTGCACCACTTGGGGCCTTCTTATCATGTATTTAGGACTTCCTAAGTAGAGGGAGTTACCATAGTCTAGACGTGAATTAATTAGACTCTGCACCACTACCCTCCTAGTGGATACAGGTAATATCTGTAAGACTTTCCTGAGAGATCTCAGGATGCCAAAATAGGAACCAGACATTTTTGGGCCTGCTTCTCCATCACAAGCTTGTACTTTTTACTGCTTTGGTTGCCTCTGGTAGCTTGCCTTGTTGTTCTGGCCAGGACAATTCCCACCACCTTGAGCTATTGTTGCCTAACACCAGTACCTCAGTTTTGTTGCTGTTACGTTTCACATTGCTTGCAGACATCCAGTCTGTGACCTCCCTAAGACATGAATGAAGTTGGGTGGAGGTTCGGCTGACATTTGGTGTGAGGGCCATGATGATCTGAGTGTCATCTGCATACGACACTAATGCGAGACCATGAGACCGTACAATTTCTGCAAGGGGGAGAACATACAAATTAAAAAGTGTGGGGATAAATGAGGAGCTTCAGAGTGTGGATAGATGAAAAAAATGGACCTTCAGCCACTTGGGAGCTCACATTCTCAAGGAAGGCTACTAGCCACTTGATGGCGTCCCCAGTAATGCCAACTTTCATCATCCTCTGGATAAACATGGAGTGCAAAGCGTATCGAAAGCTGCACTTAGGTCCAGTATTATCATTGCAGCTGAACCACCCCGGTCTAAGATAAAATGGAGTTCCTCAGTGGCTTCCAGCAGTGCAGTCCCCGTACTACAGCCCGTTCTGAAACCTGTCCGGATGGTGTAGAGGACATTGCGAATCCCTAACAAGCAACACAGATGTTAATTAACATGTTTTTCTTGTAGTTTATCCACTACCAAAAGCAGGAGATGGGTCTGTAGCTGTCTGCCAGGTGGGGAGTAGCTGTAGCTTTTTTTAGGAGCAGCTTCACTATACTGTGTTTCCATGTTTGGTGGTTGTGACCAGTTTTGAGTGAGTGGTTGAGAATATCCATAAGGATGGAACATAAGGAATTGCCACCTTGACCTAAAATATCAGGAGGGGCCGGGTCCAGAGGAGATTCTGATTTGATTGTCTTAAGGGTGTCTTCCATAGTTTCACGGCTCAAAGCGGGGAAAGCCAGTAGGAAGAAAACCAAGAATCCAACGCGGAAGAAGAAAAAGTAGAGCAAAACAGAAAAAAAGAGAAAGAAAGAAAAAAGTAAAAAGTAAAGATAACTGCAAGTTCATGGATAATTTTTTAAAAAAAAATATGCTAGCAATTAAACCATGCCTAGATGTAGGTCAGAGAGTAGGAAAATGAAACAGAGGAGAGGGGGGTGTAGAGTGTGAAAGATGGGACCGAGACTTCACCTGAAGCTAACAGGCCTTGAGGGAAAATACCTAATTCTGTTCTGGATTTAGAATCAATTACTGGTGCATTATCACCCGCAAGAATAAAACCTCCAGCTTCCACTCCTGTCTACTCTCCCCTGATTTGTGCGCGACGGATGCGCACCTGCCCCCACGGAAGTTGTTTGGATCTGCTCCTAGGCCCACCCGGAAGTAAAAGATCAGGTCGGGAGCTCTCCTGGCTGCACGTGCCTGATTACACTCTGTTCTATTTGCAGTACTTTCAGTTTCACAGGTATATTTATAGGCACACACCGCTAACACATGAAGAGAGGATGTCTCGGCAGCGCCCCAGGCTGGCCTTCCCGTGCTGTGAAATACCTAAAACACCAGCGGCCTCACACCAAAGGCTCAGTGGCGGCTGGTGACATTTGAAAGTGATGAGGCATAAAAGCTGGGTTGACTTTTATGTAGCGAGCAAAGTAAGCAAGTTTAAAGGAAAAATGTGGGGTCTGTGGGATTCTCTTCCAGGGAAAAATTGAAAAAGGTTTGGTAAATGTTGCATTTTAAGCAAATGAATTTAGTGAGAAAGCAAGGTTTATAAAGCAGTGAGACCATATAGCAGCATTGACTCCTGTTAAGGGGTGGAAGGGTGTTGACCCGCTGCTTTCCATTGTGAATTCTGATGTTTGTTTGGTGTCGCAGGCGCATATAAAACTGACTGTGTGCTGTTTGGTGGATACTGGGGCCGGCTGGGCTGCAAGTCCTCGTATTGTGCCTTTAATACAGAATCAGGGAGTGTCAAATGTGTTGTGTCTCTGGGAGTTCAAGGGTGCATGTGGTCACTCCCTCTAACCCTGGTGTGTCGGTCAATGGACATCCATGAGCAAGACTGAGCCAACCAGTTCCATGAATCCCTTACTCCACGAGGCAAAACCTTTAATCAGTCTCCATCCAGCTATCAATAGGTTTTCCATTCTGGGGTATTCTTTTATGTAGCCAGCAGGATGACTGAGTGAGAGGGCTGTTCATCACTGAATCATGCAGTCATCTGAAAGTCACAAATTCATATCCCACAAAGGCGTCGTGTCTTTCAGAGATAAACCTAGTGCCATTTAATTGGCTACTAGTAGCACCTGTTGTTTAGAGTGCTGAGAAGCAGCACGTATGAAGCGCTATATAGAGGTAAGGTATTATGGCAGAAAGTAATGGTGCAGGTTGTGAATGTGAAAATGTCTTCTCTGGAGTGAGTTGTTCTGAGAGACACGACTTCCATAAGAACCTAAATACTGGGGCTGTGATGAGATGCTCTAATAATGGGAATGATTTTACACTAAATATTACTGCATGTGGGCCCTGTGGAAATGAAGCACTTGGAAAAGATTTCGGGGGTATTCACCGTACCTATGAATCGATGGAGGGCCAGTCCCACTCACCTCCTGATCGTGACTCCATGTTCCTTCACACCAGACAATATTATACTGCCCAGTACCAGGCAGCGCCTAGAGTCAATGACATCACTTCGCACTCCCTGCCGCTCCGCAGTATTGACGGGCAGGACGACACGCAACGGATCACCAATTAACTGCACTGGTACCCAGGCCAGAGCAGCTGCGAGCCAGCAGAAACCCGTGACCTATCCCTGGCCATTGCTGCCTTTTCTAGGGGGCTGGTTGTGGGGTCAAGACTGGGCTGAGGGGCGAACTCACCCTTTCTTATCCTCCCAGAGATGGCCTCAGTCACCCTCGTGGGACTTCCAATGTTCTAAGATGTTGTGAACTTCCAGTGATGGCTTCCTGTGAGTTATAGGTGACACCATCCCATAGACATTACACATACATGTGCCCCCAGCTTCGGCACGCTGCCAGGGTTTCCTTGGGAACAACAGAAGCTTGAGGGCAGCTTTTAGTGTCTGACATTGACAACTTCTGAGAATATAATTTTTGGGGAGACAGAGGAACTTAGCAGAGCTTGAAACACAACTCTTTTTTACGTTTCGTAGTTTACTTGTTCGCAGTCGCACCTGAAATATCTACGATTTACTGTTATCCTGACTTGTGTAGTGATTTAATAAAACTGACTGGAGCAGTGGTGTGAGGTATGGAGCAGGAACCTGTGCGAGGCATAGGAGCAAGTCGTGCACGCCTCTCATATCGCTCCGGTCAAATGAAAGCTCTGCACAAAATAACTGAACAAAAATGAATCTCAAAAAATGAAAAAGAACGCTCTATCATTATTTTAATCACCAATGAAAAACATATAATGGCTCCCTCTCACCAAAATACAAATACCTACAGCGTGATTCACAGTGAAAAATTATAAGCATACTTACACACGATGCACTATCTGGCCCTTCTGTGCCCGACCTTGGAGCTTCTTGTGTATGTCGCGGCCGGCATAACTCGCAGGTGGGGGATAGGGGCCGCGGGGGTGGTTTAATTAAAAAAAGTTAACTTACCTTCGCCAACGAGGTCCAGTCCAGCGTCGTCTCTGCATCTCTGGCTGCTCGACAGAGGAAGCAGGCAGCCTCCCTCTCCTCCCCTAAGCCAATCAAAACGCTGCAATGGCAGTGTTGTGATTGGCTGGGACGTCGACCACACAGGTGTCTATGGGGAGGCTATTTTCTCCATGTTGACGGCCTACATGGAGAAAATGCAGAGTGCGTATGACTGGTTTGGTTGGCCCTAGGGCTGACCAAACAGTCATCGCCCTCAGAGTGGGCAAGCCACTCCTCGCCCTAGAGCAGGACCGCCCGCCCGCCCGCCCGCCCCCAACCAAACACTTCTGCTTACTCGCAGTGCGAGAAGCAGGAACATAACATGGTATTTATACCATTTTATGTCTCTGCTTCTCACACTGCGAGAAAGCAGTGGGCGATGCTCATCCGCCCACATGAAGGAGCCACCCCTGCAAAGGCGCCATGGGCATAGAGACCAGGTGGCAGAGGGGAAAGAAGGGTTTACCCCTCTCCACCCCTGATTTTTCAGTGGGTGAATTCGAGGCAGGAGGGAATTGAGATGCTACTCCAGTGCTGCCATCTCTCCGGATTTAGACCCGAATTACCATATTTACAGCATTCAATCCAGGGTTTCAGCTCTTATGTCCTGATTTCAGGTTGTCCCTCGATACCTCAAGGACGCCTTTCTTTCCAGACAGCAGTGATTAGTAAAAGAAAAGGAAGGGTGTTGGCAGCCCCATCTTTAACTGCAGGCTTGACAGGCAGCCAATGATGCCATGTGTCTGTCAGCTGTTCCCTCTCATCTGCCTCCAAACTCCTCATGCCTTGGGGCCCTGCCCACAGGTCACCGAGGGATAAGCCATTGTGGCAGCTTCACAAGCTTCCTTAAAGTACCAAGGATTTCACGAGAAAGTATGTGCGATGATGCCCAAAATGAACTGCTTTCTGTGAGATATGCAGTATCCGTTCTTTATAAGAAAATTACACGCTTGTTCAACACGCTCAAAGTAGCATAACATTGCAACTGTTTGCAGGGTTTTGTGCAGAAGTATATAAATAACACCCATTTTTACAGAAAGCATTGTAGTCAACAGGTGGCTCAGCGAATTGATCGCTCAGTAGTATGCTAGTCACATGTCCGAGTCCCAGCAAGGCCAACTTAGCCATTCATTCATCTGAGACCGCAACATTGTTTACCATTAATAATGGTATCCCCTGTTATTTACAGTGGTTAGAAATGGCCATAGTGTGGTATAAAGGGCTATGTTATGATTCAAATAGAATTTGATTACTTTGGTACTTAATATCAGGTGTGTATTACCACCCAATCCAATGGTACTCATTATAGCGACCTCAGAACAATGAACCTCTGAATCAGCTCTACAAGGATTCAAAAATATGCCTTGCTGTTCACGAGTAATCCCCTACAGGAACTTGTGACCTGCAGGTTGCACAAGGATCTATTAAAAAATGATGATATCCACTGAACTATATTATTCGGATTGAAAAAATGTGATCTTCGTGTTATTTGCAATGCTTTGCAGCAGGCCATTTAACTCGGAGATTGTCTCTGATTGATCAAACCTTTAGCCAGCAGATTGCACACAGATCTCCCTAGCAAGTGCTTTACAACCTGAACTCTCCTGGGATAGGCACAGATCTCTACAGCAGGTGCCTTAACCCCCTAACCCATTTTATCAGTAGATACCCTTGGCAGGCATAGATCGCTAGTAACAGGCTTCCCTGTTCAATGTTCCTCCTGTGATAGCTTAAAGGTCACAGGTTCGAATCTTTAGCTGCTGACTCAGCATTTCATTTTTCTTGGGTGAATAAAAGAATTACCACTGATCTGGGTAATCATAACTCCTGGTAACATTGCTACTAAACTACACAACTATAGTAACAAGTCGTTTGTAAAAACGCAAGTAAAAATGTCTGTATTTTTATACACCTACTTTTGAAAAAGAGGGCTGCTGTAGGAGGAGGGGCTGTTTAATGTGGGCGGTGCTTAAACTCCAGACTCTGCCTGTTAAACAGGTGGCAGCCCTAGATGTCACTCAGCTTTTACTGTTTCCTTTTTGGGGTTTGGAACCTGCTCAATTGAGCAAAGGAAATCCAGGGTCCCACCTGTGCAGTGGGTTCTGTTCAGAAGTTGGCAGATTGCGGGGTGTGACCGCGTCTACAATTGTCCCAAAATCACCAGCAGCGCCAAGGGTGTCGAGAGGACATGCACTAATGACGGTATTGGTTTTTACTGTTTTACAAACCAAATACCCTTTTCCATGAGCATCCTGGGGATTGAAAGCAAGACTGTCTCGGTGGTAGAGGATTCCAGTATTATGAGCGATACCCTATATCTGTTGTACACAGCACTACAGAGCTCCAGCAGAGTGAGTGTCCTATTTCTACTAGGAACGCCTTCTCAACATTTGCCGTCTCATTTATTTTGAGACTCTTCTAGTATTAACACTTTGACATTGGTACGCCAGTATAAGAGCTTCATCTTTCTGTGGCTTCTCAGAGCTTTTGTAATCCCGGGTAGTATTACATTCCCACAGTAGTAGCTTCTTAGCAATTGAGGTCTCCAGGAGAGAGAACTTCCCTTCCCCAGGAGTGCCGTCAGTGCTGGAGGAGTCCACCAGTCTCACCTACCTTTAGTAGTGCCTTCTCGTGACTTTTGCATGTATGATAGTGCCAAATTCCTCCAGCAGGGCCTTCTCAATGCCATTGGCCTCAAGAAGTAGAACCTTCTTCCAGCAGTGCATTTTCAGTGCTCATAGGCACTGGCAGTGGGACATTCCTTCAGCAGTGTCTTCTAGGTTTTGTGAGGCTTAATTCAGTAGTTGCTACTTAGTAATATGGGTTTGTAGGACATCTGTCTTTTCTGCATGATCACCCCACATGTGTTGCGTTTTTTGGACCATATTTTTGCTAGACTTAGAACTTTGTGCACTGTTACCCCTGCTAAACAGCATTATTGTGCCTGTGTTCCTGCTTTAAACATGGTTACATTGGCATACCTCTGATTTGCATATTTAACTTGCCTATACATCAGTACTATGTGTTGTAGGAATGTCATCAAAAGCCTGGAAGTTCAATACCAACTGTTAACTGCAGCACCTATTGCGCCATCCACAGGGTGGGCCTGTAAAAGATGGCTTTAGGTCTTTTCTGGATAGCTGACTGCAGCAGCCCAAAAACCTGATTTCAAATCTGTTAAAATAACCATTTTTGACATGTGGAAAATCCTGTTTAAATATTAGTAAGTCATCAATAAGTACAGCTTGTAGCCCACAAGGTAGGATGCCTGATATTTAAAAGTGGAACATGTGGGAAATTAAAGTTGGTATGTTTCTCCGGTGGCTCGCCCCAGAAAGCTATTTTCTCTGGCAGGGCTGTGTCTAGATCCCAGAAGATGTCAAATAACAGATTAGAAACTTGAATCTGTAACATTTGAGTGGAAATGGCTAAAATAGTCCTTCTAATTCAAGGCAATTGTTCATACTTATTAAAAGTAAAGTTGATTTGTGAAGTCAGAACTTTAATGATCGTTTAGGGCAAGTCACTTTTAGAAAGTTACATTTTCCCTGCTTGAAGCTCCTGGCTGCGAATTTACATCACCCTTCTAGCAGCTGTCCAGCAACTGCTTCATCTTAATGAGATGTTAAAACTGTTCCCAGAGCAGGAACAATTACCTGGGTGTGGGGAGGTGTTTTTCTTCCCCTTGCAGGAAGACCAGTTTGGGTGGTCCCAGGAATATCATTAACTTGTATAGAAGACTGTCCTTACAAAAATGAATGTAAGGTGATACTGGAGAAGGCAACCCTTTGTCTCTTCAGACAGGCTGCACCAAAGTGGGATGGAGGAGAGCTATGCTCAGAAGCAGTTTTAAGTAACCACAGAGGAAGGGACTGCGCATTTCCCTGGCCACATCTGTGGGTGGGTACGGGCTCTGCACAAGTGAGAAAGGGTTTCGCCATCCTGAATATTGAATGCAGTGCCCTATGGGATTCTTTGCAGTAGGACAAGCAAGAACTGTTATGAAGAGGGTAGGGTTTCCCCTGAGAATGTTTACCCCAATGGTTAGGGAGGAACCAAGAGTTACCTCATCCCGCTAGCTAGTGCCAACCATAAATATGGCATCCAATGGCACCCTCCTCAGAACACTCTCTGTTTAAGTTCATAAGAGGAATTAACCTGCTGTATGTGACCTGAGAGGAGCCCTGGTGGGCTGGGCCTGTTCCCTCTTGCACCCAGGACAAAGAAGTATACTTCAAGAGTCAGTTGTGTGAACTCCTGTGTGCCTACAGGAACACAGGAAGCTGCAAGAGGACTTGTTCCTTAAGTGACCAGTTGACAGTACCAACTGGACCTAGACTGGAACTTGCTGGTGGCCTCTGTTAGAGTAAGCCCTGGCTTCTGAGTGCTGGTTCTGAGGTCCTGGAAGCCTTCAAGTGAACCGGAGGAGCAGCTCCAGAAACCCTGTAAATGTGGGACATCCAAGACCTGCACAGTCCTCAGGGAAACCTCACAGCAAAGGTGTCTATTTTCCATGTGCCTTCCTTGGGTACAGATTCAAGCTTGCCCCACTGGAGGATTTTCAGCGTCATAAAAAAGACTACGTTTGAAGGTAAATTCTTTGACTGGGACGAACCTACTTGGGGTATCCAACCAATGCTCCATCGCTATCAGCCTCAAATCACACCTAGGTTCTGGTCTACCACCTCCATAGACTATCATTGGCGTTTAGTGCTCATACCAAACAAGGTGAGGAGCACAACTGCAAATATTTACAAGGGTCTAAGAAGATCTCTTACACATCATAATGTCTTCAGCCAAATTGTAACACAACTCTTGACAGCAAATAATCATATAATACACATTATTCTTCCGGATTACTTTTCATCAATGTTTATTCATAGTTTTCAAGTAAAAACAAAATGACATATCCAAGATGAACAGCCTACGCGTATCCCTCTGCTCTTTAAAAATGCCCACTTCTGACGTGATTGGTGCATTGCCATCCCGCTTACTCGATGACGGACTAGATTATTCCCTGCCGAATCGGCCATTTTAAATATGTTCTTCCTAACCTCCATACAGTCTAGACTACTCGCGAGCCCACATCCCTCGGTTTGTCATCTATGCCCTCATTGAAAATGTGAATTTTCTGTATATAAGAGAGCATACGGTGCAACTTCTTTAAAATGTGTGTATATATATTTATATAATTTTTAGAAATATATCTGTTACTTGCTTAATGAATTATTAGGAACAGACTTGAATGATAACTCCTTTCAGGGGAATTGTTGTTATTGCTAATTGATTTGTGGTTGACTATTTTTTCTAATGTATTGTTTGTTTGTATGTTTTTATGTTCAACAGCCCTGAAGAAGTCCCAAGTGAATAGGGACGAAACACGTAGGCTGTTCATCTTGGGTATGTCATCTTGTTTTTACATGAAAATTAAGAATAAAAATTGATGAAAAGTAATCCGGAAGAATAATGTATATTATGTGATTGTTTGCTGTCAAGAGTTGTGTTACAATTTGGCTATAGACATTATGATGTGTAAGAGATCTTCTTAGACCCTTGTAAATATTTCTGGTTGTGCTCCTCACCTTGTTTGGTTATATGTATAGACTTAGATTTTTGTGTTTGACCCAAAAGAGTGAGCATATCTAAAAACATTAGGGACAAATGGTGTGCAGGCGAAAATATACCATAACCGTCTTGCTATTGTGATAGCGTTTAGTGCTCTATTGTAGTATTATTTACTTAAAATGTTAAAAACTCATATCTCGTAACCCTTATTCGATTTCTGTCATTTTAGTGTAATCTTGTTTATTGGATTTTACTCTATGTATCAAATCAGATTGGGATGTTTATTATTTGGTGTTTTGACTTCATTACTTTTTTGGTACTGCATAATACTTTACACATTGCCCTGAGTTAAGTCTGTCTGCTCTGTCCATAGCTAGCAGAGGAGTTGAACTCAGGTCAAAGAAAGAAAACTTATGACTGTGCCTTCTCTGGTATTGCCCCAGGAATCCTGAACGCCTTGGCTCCGGAAACCAGTTTGAATCCCTCAACGGCGTCTTTCAAAAAAGAAGTAAATGCACTACTGATGAATACTTTCTGGTCTAGAATTTTACCTACTCCTCCCTTGGGACCATATCATGATGTTTCCTCTTCATACTTGTTTTTATGGGCTTCCTCTTCCAGATTGGCACTGCCACATCCTGTTTTGTTCTTGAACATTTGTTCTTTTCAACACCCTTATTTGTGATGGCTTATATGTGTTCTTTTAGACATTGTGATATAGCGGTCCTCCTGTGAACTCCTGTATCTTGCATTTTTATTTTGTTGTTTTGCCCTACTTGTCTCCCTCCCTTTTGTCCCTGAATATTTGTAAAGCGCTCTGATACCCTTTTGGGTCCTGTTCGCGCTATATAAAACTCTGTAAATAAATACATTTGGGGTTCCACCTGATGAGTCAATGTCATTTTTTCTTGTGCTGAGCAACAGCCCACCCCAAATAATATTCCACTTTCTTACCGGGTTCCGATATTGGGATACTTTTAGACCATTTTCACCAGTACAGTGTCTGGCTAAATTGCCTGAACACACAGCCTTTAATCAGTTCCTTCAATTTATTGATAAGCATAACTTGCTGCACCCACAGCAAGTCACCTTCCATATTTGATGTAGCACATACTGTGGAAATAGCAGTTCTGGATGAACTACACTGCGCTGATCAGAATCTACCCACTGCTCTGGTCTTAGTAGACCTTTCAGAGGCATTGAGATGGTAGACCACCAGGATTTATTACATCAGCTGGAGGATTAAGGGATCTTGGGTATAGGACTCCTGTGGTTAGAATGTTTGTATCCAACCGATTGCCCTAAGTTTTTCTTGATTGTTTTTTGTGTGATGAGAAATCTTTGTCGTGCAGGAATCCTCAAGGGTCTATGTTGTCCCCATCACAACGCTACATGATGCCACTTGCTTTCCTCATTCAACCCTTTGGCCTCTCCACATTAATGTATGCAAATGATACGATACACAGATTATTAGATATTTAAAATTGGCTGTCTTTTTTTAGAGTTAATGCATTTTCAGCAGCAGTTGCAAAGCAGTAGAATGCATTACCATTATTCTTCTGCTCTCTAGATTTCCTGACGCTTTTCAGGAAATCTCTGAAAACTTGGATTTTTCTTAAGGAACCAACTTTTAGTCTATTTGGTTTTGATTATTGTTCCATGTGGTTCAGATATATATATCTATATATCTATATATCTATATATATATATATATATATATATTATGTATATATATAGTTATAGGCTAACAACTATGGTGCCGTTTGATGAATCTATATGAAATGTTCGGGTGATCCGTCAAGAAGTGCCCAAGGAAAAAGGGGTCTCAAAATGCACTTCCAAAACACAATTTACCAAAGGAAAATTGAACAGATATTCAGAAAAAAAAACCTCAACTAAATTTGGCAGAAAGCTATATCTATACCCAGAAAGCATGTTTTTTGTGATTTGTTGTAAATCCATTCAGAAGTTTTTGACAAATGAAAGTTCAAAATGTATGTATATTACATGCCACGGTACCTTCGCTGAGAATCCACAAGGGTACGCAGTTCCACAAGCTCAAATTACGCAATATGATTGGCTACTCGCAGCCTGAAGAAAAAGTGGGAGGACCTTGGATCACAGGAATCATAAAACAAGCATTTACAATGCAATGGTCTCGGCAATATTATAGGTAGAGCTATTGGTATTGCTCTTTTTTTTTTATAAATGGCATTGTCATTTCTATTGGCATTAGCTTTTTTTTTGCATATGTGATACCTATTGCATTAGCAGAGAGAGAGTGACTTGCGGTGACGGATGCAAAAAGAACAACTGACGGACAGAATGTTGCACAATGTCAAACATTCACCCCAGTACAGAGATCTGCGCCTCAAGCCATCGTATTTTTTTGCTCCCCATGCCATTCCAGTGCTAGGTCTTGGCATCAAACACAAGCAACATTTACACAAACACTCTTATAGGCATCGCACTGTAACTCGGAACGGGTAAAGAATCCAATCCAAACACCATCGACTTAATAAATGGTATACTGCCACCACTGCTCACCATACACGTCTCTCCTTGGCCTGGGAGCCAAGCTCTCATGATCAATATCGCGTTTGGGCCCAAGGGTATACACAGGATTTCATGGACAGAAAGAAAGCAAGGGTGCCAGATTCTTGGTTGCTGAAATTCACGGTTCACCGCCAGTCAAAATTAAAAGACGGAAGAATGTCAAAATATCATTACAATACTATTAGGACTTATTTTATCCTAAAATTAAAGAGCATGGCGGGATAAGAAATAGGGCTTTTATATCATTGTTTTCCACCGAAAGAAACGTCCTTTATCACTGAAACTACTAAAGACAGCGATGAATAATAGGCATTGTTTACCATTGCACACATGCTCCTTAGTGTCAGCTACCATGAAGCCCCTTAGGGGTACGGGTGCTATGCTGAATGAGATTTGTATATAGGTCAGAGGCACAACTAGAGTCACATTTCGGTGGGGGGGAGGGGCTTATTCTTCCAGCAATAGGCAGTGTGGAGATGAAGGGGTGAAAAAATATCAAAGCCTCGTTAACACGTAAATGGTCTTTTAAAGTACTCGGGTGCGGCTGCGATAAGCTCAAAACCTGACTGTGTGTCAGGTCGGGAAGCTGTCTCAGCCTTAAGCCCTTTGAGTCCTATGGGCACAGCAGGGTGCGAATCTAGCAAGTGTCGTGAAAACAATACCCACATGGATCTTAGAGAACGGTCACCGCATCTTTCCAGGCTCCGGTTACGCCAGGTATGGCTGTCACAACCGACTTGAGCAGAAGCTAGGAGGGCCTCCCTATCAATTATTAACAGACGAGATACAGTCAAGATATAACCCCTCCTCCCATAACATTCCTCCCGTCAGGAAGGACAGAGGATAACGAAACAAACTGCCCCTGCCCGGTCCGTAACCACCCATTTTAGGAAGACCTCCAGCCAAGCCAAAACACCGGCAGGCAGCACCAAAAAGTGCAGACAGACTCACGTGCAGAACGCACAGCCAATAGCACTTTAGAATTCTGTGTAGCGCACTAGGATTGGGTGAGGTGCCCCCCGATCCTCCAATCTGAGGTCATTTTACAGATTTGCGGAGCCTCCCGCTCCAATTCCAAACCGACTCATAGAATATGTTTCGCCTAGGGATTAACGACTCGGAAGTTCTAAAGTTATGGCCAAATGAATCCGTTAAAACATCAACAGCAGATTTAAAGCTGAACTCCGTGTGAGTAGCGAACATGTGTTCACTTGAAGAATGAGGACATTGGGGATAGAAGAAGTTTGAGTGCGTTAAAGTGAAAGCATTCGGGCAGTTTAAAAGCATGTTATGTTAAATCGTTCACGAGATGCTACAGTCCCAACCAAGCATCTTTTAGTATTGTAGTACTGTTTACTTACAGTTAACTCATGCACCCCTACCAAGAGCAGGGGTAGAGGACACCATGAACACCGCCGCCTTTCTCCGAGGTGAAGCAGAAATGCCTCGGAGAAACGCAGCGGCAGTTTCAGATTCGGGGGCGTGTTTCTTTTTCTCTCCTCTTGCCATTGGCTGGAGGAGAGAAAAACACGCCTAAAAAAGGGCGTGGCTAAAAAGTGGAAAGAACAGCACGGAACACGCCCCCGAATCTGAAAAAGACGGAGCCTATTTGGAGGGACGGCTCTCTCCTCCAATGGCTGGCCTCCGTTTAGGAAGCCAGCCAATGGAGGAGAGGCAAAAAGAGAGGCGGGCTAAGGAGCCACTCTCAGAAACATTAAATCTCCGACTTCCGGTTCTGCCTTCGGCAGAACGGATAGTCCTCGACCTAAAAAGAGAGGGTAGCTCAATCGTGGCAGTTGGCTGCTCACGGGGGGTTCCGTGCAGCGCGTAGCCGCAGACCAAAGGCCTTGTGCTGGGTTGGTATAGTAAAGAATGGTGGTAATCTATCACTTTACATTACAAAAACCCTAGATGTTATAGTTACGTAAAAATGTGAGGTAAAACAATAAGTTTTAAACTAGAAAAACCACTGAAATTCACCAGTTATTGTTAACTGAATAAACTATAAATTACACCTTCACCATGCACTGCTTATGCCCTTACATACTACATCTCTGATGAACTGTTGTATGACATCATTAATAACATCACTGATGACATCTGAAACTACATCGATGACAACACTTTAAATGGTGTTATTTCCTTGAAGAAAAATTAAGATTTGGTTACGCTGCAGTTTTTCTATTTAAGCAGGCCCACGTTGAGATATTGCCGAGGCTTAATCAGTCATGGATAGATTATATTTAATTATTTTGTGTATATAGAACTCAAAGACGTCAATTGGTCACTTGAGTTCCATAGAAGAGGCAAGTGAAAAGGGGTGCGCACTGTAAAGTAGAAACTAGTGGTTTCTGGTTTGATGCAAAAGACAAGACTTCTGGAGGGAGGAGACATGTCAGCGCGAGGATCTACGCCTAGAAGAATTCACTCTGGACAGAGAACAGCCAACTCCTTCTCAGAGGGCCACATACGGCTGCTAGTCTCCTGGTTGCATGGTCAGAGGGCAGCTGGCCGTGTAGAGTTTTTGTGGATTAGGTAAAGGATCTTGAGGTCAAGCGTTCTTCAGTTGGCGACCAGTGTCGGTTTCATGGATTGGGTGATGTGGCCGAAGAGGAGGCAGGCAGCATAGCCTTTGGGTCATGAACATTGTTCAGGGTTGTACTGGAAGCCTATCTCCGGTACTATTATGGTGTTTAATACATAGTCAATGCTGACACCAATATGGTCCTGTAAGCCACAGCTGGGCAAAGTGTTTTTTTACACTCTCTGGTAATAAGGAGCACATCACGGGGGCAAATTCACCTATCAGGGATCCAAGAGCTGGTGGCCTCCTGCAGCGGTCCGCGTCCTAGTGCTACACTAGCAGCTAAGATGCAGGTCCTGGGCATACCTGTCGCAGGTGTTCTGATTGGCTGCCTACAGCCTCTCGCCCACTCACAACCCCCTCACCTGCCTGCTCATGCCCCCTCTATCCCTCCCTTTAAATCCTGCAGGCTTCACGTGGGTGTTTGGGATCTCACAGTTCAAGTGTAGACAGATGTCGTCTGATGCAACCAGTCATTAGTGCAGCGACTCAGCTGACATAAACAGAAGGCATTTTGAACACAGAGAGAAATACACAGATTAGCTCGCGCTCTCTCTCTCTCGCTCACTCCCGCGCGCACGCGCTCCAGCCACGTGTCACTATCACATCTACTTGGCCTGTGAGTGGCTGCTCATCTGTGTGCAGGTTAAAGGCTGCCCCTGCCTGCGAATCGATAACGTGGACTTTGTAGCGTGTTGTACAGCCTGCAGGAATCCAAGGTGACTGCTGAGTCCACTAACAGGAAATGCAAAAACACTCAGGCACCTTGAGTTCTAGGGAGAGGCAGAAAAACACCAAAAGCCCAGGCACAGTGAGTTCTAGGGAGAGCCAGAAAAACACCAAAAGCCCAGGCACCGTGAGTTCTAGGGAGAGGCAGAAAAACACCAAAAGCCCAGGCACCGTGAGTTCTAGGGAGAGGCAGAAAAACACCAAAAGCCCAGGCACCGTGAGTTCTAGGGAGAGGCAGAAAAACACCAAAAGCCCAGGCACCGTGAGTTCTAGGGAGAGGCAGAAAAACACCAAAAGCCCAGGCACCGTGAGTTCTAGGGAGAGGCAGAAAAACACCAAAAGCCCAGGCACAGTGAGTTCTAGGGAGAGGCAGAAAAACACCAAAAGCCCAGGCACCGTGAGTTCTAGGGAGAGGCAGAAAAACACCAAAAGCCCAGGCACAGTGAGTTCTAGGGAGAGGCAGAAATACACCAAAAGCCCAGGCACCGTGAGTTCTAGGGAGAGGCAGAAAAACACCAAAAGCCCAGGCACCGTGAGTTCTAGGGAGAGGCAGAAAAACACCAAAAGCCCAGGCACAGTGAGTTCTAGGGAGAGGCAGAAAAACACCAAAAGCCCAGGCACCGTGGGTTGTAGGGAGAGGCAGAAAAACACCAAAAGCCCAGGCACAGTGAGTTCTAGGGAGAAGCAGAAAAACACCAAAAGCTAAACGCGTTAATGGGACAGAAACGACCCGCGAGAGGCAACACTGTGCAAATCCGTTTAAAAGAATGAAAACACAACAAAGACCCCGATTCCAAGTTGGTTGTAGGTGCAGGTGCTCTTTATTGCACCTAATAATGATACGGTGGGGTATATTAATTATATGGGACAATAAGCAACACCTGCTTTGGGAGAAATAACATGCAAATCTTGGTGTTTAACTCCCTTTTACCCTGCAAAATTCCAGCAGATGTGATCTGGACAAATTTAACAAAGTGTGTGGTATTTAATGCAGGTACCGTAAATACCACCTGATTCGAGATTGTGAAGTTTGTGTAAACAAGAGATTGCACAGGGGCCAGAAAACACCTTCCAACTCGGAGTCAGAGCCTTTGACTATGCCATGAAGAAGGTCGTAGAAACATAAGATAAAGACTGTGCCGATGAGAGAGAGAATAAGATACAGACTGTGCCGATGAGAGAGAGAATAAGAGACAGACTGTACCAACGAGAGAGAGAATAAGACACAGACTGTGCCGATGAGAGAGAGAATAAGATACAGACTGTGCCTACGCGAGAGTGAATAAGATACAAACTGTACCTAGGAGAGAGATAATAAGATACAGACTGTGCCTATGAGAGAGAGTATAAGATACAGACTGTGCCTATGAGAGAGAGTATAAGATACAGACTGTGCCGATGAGAGAGAGAATAAGAAACAGACTGTGCCGATGAGAGAGAGAATAAGATACAAACTGTACCGACGAGAGAGAGAGAATAAGATACAGACTGTGCCGATGAGAGAGAGAATAAAATACAGACTGTACAGACGAGAGAGAAAATAAGATACAGACTGTACAGATGAGAGAGAGAATAAGATACAGACTGTGCCGATGAGAGAGAGAATAAGATACAGACTGTGCCTACGAGAGAGAGAATAAGATACAGACTGTGCCTATGAGAGAGAGAATAAGATACAGACTGTGCCGATGAGAGAGAGAATAAGATACAGACTGTGCCGACGAGAGAGAGAATAAGATACAGACTGTGCCGACGAGAGAGAGAGAATAAGATACAGACTGTACCGACGAGAGAGAGAGAATAAGATACAGACTGTGCCGATGAGAGAGAGAATAAGATACAGACTGTACAGATGAGAGAGATAATAAGATACAGACTGTGCCGATTAGAGAGAGAATAAGATACAGACTGTGCCGATGAGAGAGAGAATAAGAGACAGACTGTACCAACGAGAGAGAGAATAAGACACAGACTGTGCCGATGAGAGAGAGAATAAGATACAGACTGTGCCTACGAGAGAGTGAATAAGATACAAACTGTACCTAGGAGAGAGATAATAAGATACAGACTGTGCCGATGAGAGAGAGAATAAGATACAGACTGTGCCTATGAGAGAGAGTATAAGATACAGACTGTGCCTATGAGAGAGAGTATAAGATACAGACTGTGCCGATGAGAGAGAGAATAAGAAACAGACTGTGCCGATGAGAGAGAGAATAAGATACAAACTGTACCGACGAGAGAGAGAGAATAAGAGACAGACTGTGCCGATGAGAGAGAGAATAAGATACAGACTGTACAGATGAGAGAGAAAATAAGATACAGACTGTACAGATGAGAGAGAGAATAAGATACAGACTGTGCCGATGAGAGAGAGAATAAGATACAGACTGTGCCTACGAGAGAGAGAATAAGATACAGACTGTGCCTATGAGAGAGAGAATAAGATACAGACTGTGCCGATGAGAGAGAGAATAAGATACAGACTGTGCCGACGAGAGAGAGAATAAGATACAGACTGTGCCGACGAGAGAGAGAGAATAAGATACA
This sequence comes from Triturus cristatus, assembly GCF_964204655.1. NCBI lineage: Eukaryota > Metazoa > Chordata > Amphibia > Caudata > Salamandridae > Triturus > Triturus cristatus. Next base: position 263,847,938 of record NC_140585.1, read on the forward strand.
GACTGTACCGACGAGAGAGAGAGAATAAGATACAGACTGTGCCGATGAGAGAGAGAATAAGATACAGACTGTACAGATGAGAGAGAAAATAAGATACAGACTGTACAGATGAGAGAGAGAATAAGATACAGACTGTGCCGATGAGAGAGAGAATAAGATACAGACTGATAAGATACAGACTGTACAGATGAGAGAGAATAAGATACAGACTGTACCTATGAGAGAGAGAATAAGATACAGACTGTGCCGATGAGAGAGAGAATAAGATACAGACTGTGCCAATGAGAGAGAGAATAAGATACAGGCTGTGCCTACGAGAGAGAGAATAAGATACAGACTGTACCGATGAGAGAGAGAATAAGATACAGACTGTACCTGGGAGAGAGAGAGAATAAGATACAGACTGTGCCAATAAGAGAGAGAATAAGATACAGTCAGACTGTACCTGGGAGAGAGAGGATAATATACAGACTGTACCTAGGAGAGAGATAATAAGATACAGACTGTGCCGATTAGAGAGAGAATAAGATACAGACTGTGCCGATGAGAGAGAGAATAAGAGACAGACTGTACCAACGAGAGAGAGAATAAGACACAGACTGTGCCGATGAGAGAGAGAATAAGATACAGACTGTGCCTACGAGAGAGAGAATAAGATACAGACTGTACCTAGGAGAGAGATAATAAGATACAGACTGTGCCGATTAGAGAGAGAATAAGATACAGACTGTGCCTACGAGAGAGAGAATAAGATACAGACTGTGCCGATGAGAGAGAGAATAAGATACAGACTGTACCAACGAGAGAGATAATAAGATACAGACTGTGCCTATGAGAGAGAGAATAAGATACAGACTGTACCAATGAGAGAGAGAATAAGATATAGACTGTGCCAATTAGAGAGAGAATAAGATACAGACTGTACCTACGAGAGAGTGAATAAGATACAAACTGTACCTAGGAGAGAGATAATAAGATACAGACTGTGCCGATGAGAGAGAGAATAAGATACAGACTGTGTCGATGAGAGAGAGAATATGATACAGACTGTACCAACGAGAGAGAGAATAAGATACAGACTGTACCTACGAGAGAGCGAATAAGATACAAACTCTACCTAGGAGAGAGATAATAAGATACAGACTGTGCCGATTAGAGAGAGAATAAGATACAGACTGTGCATGAGAGAGAGAATAAGATACAGACTGTGCCGATGAGAGAGAGAATAAGATGCAGACTGTACCAACGAGAGAGAGAATAAGATACAGACTGTGCCGATGAGAGAGAGAATAAGAGACAGACTGTACCAACGAGAGAGAGAATAAGATACAGACTGTGCCTACGAGAGAGAGAATAAGATACAGACTGTGCCGATGAGAGAGAGAATAAGATACAGACTGTACCAACGAGAGAGATAAGATACAGACTGTGCCTATGAGAGAGAGAATAAGATACAGACTGTGCCTACGAGAGAGAGAATAAGATACAGACTCTGCCGATGAGAGAGAGAATAAGATACAGACTGTACCAACGAGAGAGATAAGATACAGACTGTGCCGATGAGAGAGAGAATAAGATACAGACTGTACCAACGAGAGAGATAAGATACAGACTGTGCCTATGAGAGAGAGAATAAGATGCAGACTGTACCAACGAGAGAGAGAATAAGATACAGACTGTGCCAATGAGAGAGAGAATAAGATACAGAATGTACCTACGAGAGAGTGAATAAGATACAAACTGTACCTAGAAGAGAGATAATAAGATACAGACTGTGCCGATGAGAGAGAATAAGATACAGACTGTAACAATGAGAGAGAGAATAAGACACAGACTGCTGATGAGAGAGAGAATAAGATACAGACTGTGCCTACGAGAGAGAGAATAAGATACAGACTGTGCCGATGAGAGAGAGAATAAAATACAGACTGTACCAACGAGAGAGAGAATAAGATACAGACTGTGCCGATGAGAGAGAGAATAAGATACAGACTGTACCAACGAGAGAGATAAGATACAGACTGTGCCTATGAGAGAGAGAATAAGATACAGACTGTGCCTACGAGAGAGAGAATAAGATACAGAATGTACCTACGAGAGAGTGAATAAGATACAAACTGTACCTAGAAGAGAGATAATAAGATACAGACTGTGCCGATGAGAGAGAATAAGATACAGACTGTAACAATGAGAGAGAGAATAAGACACAGACTGCTGATGAGAGAGAGAATAAGATACAGACTGTGCCTACGAGAGAGAGAATAAGATACAGACTGTGCCGATGAGAGAGAGAATAAAATACAGACTGTACCAACGAGAGAGAGAATAAGATACAGACTGTGCCAATGAGAGAGAGAATAAGATACAGACTGTGCCTACGAGAGAGAGAATAAGATATCGACTGTGCCGATGAGAGAGAGAATAAGATACAGACTGTACCAACGAGAGAGATAATAAGATAGAGACTGTGCCTATGAGAGAGAGAATAAGATACAGACTGTGTCAGTAACAGAAAGAATAAGATATAGTCTTTGCCTTTGAGAGAGAAACTAAGATATAAACTATGTCTTTGAAAGGGAGAATAAAATACAGACGGCGCCAGTGAGAGAGACAGAATACGATACAGACTCTGCTGATGAGAGAGAATAAGATACATGAGGTGCCAATGAGAGAGACAAAGTGAGATACAGCTGTGATGATGAAAGAGTACAAGAGAGAGTATAAAATACGGAATGTGCGAATGAGACCGAATAAGATACAGACTGTGAGACAGAACGCGATACAGACTGTGCCAGTGGGAGAGAAAAAATAAGTTAGGAAGTGTGCCAAAGAGAGAGAGAATAAGATACAGATGGTGCCATGAAAGAGACAGAATAAAACACAGGCTGTGTTGATGAGCCAGAGAATGAGATACAGACTGTGCCAAGGAGAAAAAGAACGTGATAATCTCTGCGTCAATGAGAGAGACAGAGTAAGACAAAGACTGTGCCAACGACAGAGAGAGAGAGAGAGAGAGAATAAGATGCGAAAGATAAAGATCCTGCCTATGAGAGAGAGAATACGATTCAACCTGCACATACCTTAAAAAGAACTGCAGACTGTGAAGGGGCCAATTACACAATTGTGCAGTGAGTCATTCAGAGAAGTAACAGTAATGTACACAGTGCAGCCTGTGTCAATGATGATACAGAAAGAAGGGCAGCCTCGATCTTATCTGTAGTGATACAGACACACAATGTGTATAGTATAAACTGAGTTGACTGTAAAAAAGACAAGACCATAAAACGCACTGCCCCTGCTATGGAAGAAACTGGATGTGATGCAAAACAGTGCCTACAGTTCCATGGATAAGGACACACTGCCTAGGTTTATGATTGGGATTCTTAGCTTCCGCTGAAGCAGTCTTAAGGCGATGTGAGACTCAGCGGCGGCTCCTCCGCTATGGGGGAGGAGCATTGCCCCCCCCCCCGCCAGCACTTTAAAAAATGTAAAAAGGGTTGGGGAGAGCAGGCACAGACTTCTAGTCTGTCCTGGAGCACACATTATCAGTGCTCAGGCCAATCCTGAACCTGCTCTCATTTGAGGATTGGCCGCAGGGCAGGCTGGGAGCCTGTGCCTGCCTGCAGCAGTAGAGAAGAGCGTAAGAGCACAGCATGATGCTGGAGGGCAGCAGGTAAATTTTTATTTTATTGTCTTTGTTGTCCCACGTCCAGTTCCCCCGCCTCTTTTGTCTCTGTTGTCCTACCTCCCCGTCCGCCTCCCCCGCCCTGCCTCTCTTCAAAAATACGAGCCGCTCCTGGTGAGACTGAGGGAGAGCCGCAGGTAGCTGAACGCTAAGTAGTGCTACACGTGATTTTGCTCTGTGTTTTCTGTTTCTTTCAGGTTCAAATGTTGTGTGCTCCAGAGTCTGTCAGCAAAGACTGAAAAAAAGAGCAGCCACCCCATTTAGCACGTCTGTGATGCATGGATGCACAGCATGACTTTGCTTCCAGATCCCAGGTGTTTGTCCATTGATGTTGTCGAAAGCGATGACTGAAGCAAGCGTATGATAATGTGAAGCATTACAAGTAAATAGGCTGGGAATGGATATGTATTTGTGTGGAAGCAAGGAACTGTAGAATAATATTGGTGTAGGTTGAAAGGTAAGGTGGCAATTGAGGCCAGAATTGAAAATCCATGTAGGTAAAATGACTGTCCTCCTCCCAGCTGTGTTGCTGCCAGAGAAAAACGTAATAAATTATCTAGTTATCTAAGACACTTTAATAGCATTATGTGTGCCCCTGAAAGCCCAAGCAGCTGGATGAATAAACAAAATGATCACAGCTGTGTAAAGTGCAAGCACTTTTTGGTGGAAGCACACAACTTCTGCCCAATCAAAACATGTACTCCTGGCTCCCAATATGCAGGCAGTGCCAAAGCCCCTCTCTAGTAATGCTCCCATAATTGTATGACGATAGATTTATTTATAAGGTTTTATATAGCGCGAACAAGATCCCAAGGGATATCAGAGCGCTTTACAATCAAACTAGAACTGGAAGGCTAATAAAGTAACAACCACAAGTTAAAAACACAAATGAATCATAAAGTGCATGAAAATTCACATAGAAGTTATGTTAAACAAAGTACAGTGTAACGACAGAGGGACACAGTATGTCAAAAAAAAAGTACAAAAAAAAGTATAGTAGTAAATGTTGAAACAATGGTAGTAGGAACAATGTCAACGGGCCAAGGGGTTAGCCCAATTTTCTGAAGGAGTTTATTCATCAGGAATCTTTTGACTTCCAGTTTGCACACCGTTGTTCTGGTGATTCTGCGTATTTCTGGAGGAAGAGAGTTCCATATCTTTGGAGCCGCGCCGGAGAAGGCTCTGTTAGACGTTCTCTTTTTGTTAAGGATAGGTGGTTTCAAGAGTAAGGTAGTAGCGCTTCTAGAGGCTCTGACACCACAAGATAGTTCAAGTTTTTGCACCAGATACCTGGGCGTCTTGAAGTGGATAGCTTTGTGCGTCATCGTGGCAATTTTTAGCTGGATTTGTGCTTCATAGGGGAGCCAATTTAGAGTTTTTAGGACTGGCAATATGCGCTCATTACGTTTGGTGCCTGTAACCAATCTAGCAGCAGCATTCAGTGAAACCCTTAGCGGAGCCAGGGTGTATTTGGGCAGGCCACAAAGGGTAGCACTGCCATAATCTAGCCTCGGAAGGACAAGCGCTTGAACCACCTGCTTGAAATCCTTAAGTGGAAGGAAAGGTTTGATGTTAATGAGTGTCCTTATCAAGTGGTTTCCTACTTTACATGTATTGCTGATATGATTTTTCATATTCAGGTTCTTGTCCATGGTGACTCCTAGAGATTTGGCTGAGTTTACGATGAGCGGAGTGCAGTTGAAAGCAGTGAGGTGGCTCAGCCAGAGGTCAAGATTGGGGGTGTGGTTCTGAGGGGAGAAGAGCAAGAATTCAGTTTTTGAGGTGTTGAGAAGGAGATGGTTCTCAGTTAACCAATTTTGAGTATACGTTAGGATGGTGTTGAGTGATATGAGGTTTTCCGGGGATGAGATTTTCAAGTAGAGTTGCGTGTCGTCAGCATACATGTGGAAATGAATATCCATGGAGTTAAGTGCGTTAGCTAATGGTTCCAAGAAAAGGTTGAAGAGGATAGGAGATAACGCAGATCCTTGGGGGACCCCCATGAGAACAGGCGAAGGCTTGGAGAGAGAGTGATTTGCCTTGACTCTTTGCGATCTGTGATGGAGGAAGGACGAGAACCACTGTAGCACCTGATCACCAAAACCCACCCTGTTTTGCAAGGATGGCTAAGAGGTTGTCATGATTGACCGTGTCAAAATGCCCTGCCAAGCCAGACCATAATATCTGGGACCCACTCCTCTCCCAATCTATGCCAGAGTGCTTTGTGGAGCTTTCAGAGCGACTTGTACTCGGAGCTTCTACAACCAGGATCCCATGTAGGGCTCTTTGTGCTGGAGTACTGTGTGCTCTCCAGTTTAGGTGGAGTAGAATCCGAGCAGCTGTCTTTATCAGATTATATCCAGCATATTTGTGCTCATTCTCAGGTTCATAGCACTGGCAAAATCAGAGCAGGAGATTACCAAAGCTAAGTCTTATTCCACACCTTGAAATAAACGTAAATAATAAGAGATTCTCTTGTAGATATTGGAATGGTAAAAACCCTCACTCATAGTTGTGTATATCCGCTTTTTAATAGAAAGGTTGAGGACCCTCCAGATCCCTATGTTTTAGGCTTAACAATGTCTGTTGACTAGATATGTGTTTGTTCTCCCACTAGCATGGTCTCTGTTTTGTTTGGTTTAATTTTAAATAGTTTGGGCACATGAAAAGATCAGTTTGGGTGTTAAACTAAGATCATTTTCAGGGATCAATGCAGCAACTTTTACGTGAAGCTGTAAAGCCTTAGCATCCTTGTATAAAATATGGGGCATATTCACAAGCAAATATAGCCGCTTTAGTGGCACTTATCTGCTGATAAAGCGGCGATATTTTCATAGTAATATTCACAAGCTGTCGCTAACAGCCGCTAGCGACAGCTTTTAGCCAAAATAGACCATTTAAACTATTGCAACTTCTGTCTGCAATATTTATTGCTGACATGCAAGGGAGGCGTTCCCTTGCTAAATCTGACGTTAAACCAGGATTTCCCTATTCACAAGAGGATTCCTTAATTTAAGATGATCAAAAAAAAGTGGCTATAACGTCAACTAGAGGCAGTGTTTTAAGACCTGAAAATATCAAGTCTTAAAATGGAGATAAACCATTGGAGCCGCACTTCGGTAGGTTTTGTCGCTGGACCGTGCTGCAAGCAATGTTGCTGCGCTGCCACAAAATTACAGGGCAGGAATGCGCACCATCAATAAGATAGTGCGCATTCATGTGCCTCAGTCATGAAAAGTGTTGCAGCGCTGCGTCAAGACTGCGTTGCAACACTTCTCAGTACGCCCTTCTTGCGACAGCATGGATGCGCTGTACTCACTGAACAGCGCACCATGACGCAAGTATGACAGTTACGTCAGGAATCCTAATGTATCTATCTGCGCTAAAGTCATGCATTGCAGGCGAAAGGTACTGACGCAGTGCAGTTCATGAGGGGTGCCCAAATGTCAACGCTGTTGGAGATCCATCGGTGTTGGTTTTGCGCTGCGGTGTCATCATTTGGAAGCAGCGTCGGAGTGTTGGTGCTGAGAGAGTTGATGAGACGTCCAACGGGGGCCTTGATCCAGCTGCGAGGGGTTGCGATGATGGCGTTGGCGTCCGGTGAGCAAGGTGAAGACGTGATGCATCCAATGATTGTTGGTCCAGGAGAGTCCGGTGTTGTAGTTGAAGCTCCCACTTGCGGTGGTGACATGCTCGATCATGTGTCCTGCTATGTGGCTTGTTGATGTACGGATCTGGGAGTTGAGGTGGAACATGGTCACCCTTGGGTCATTAGAATGTGTGGTCAGTCGGAGTGTGCCTCTGTAGGTGATGGCAATGCCTTGTCCTTGAAGGGCGTGCTGCTCCTTTCTGGTGATAATGCATCCATCAGTGATGGCGATGTCCGGTCCAGAGCAGACGTTGGTCCTGGCAGGCGTTGTGGCGTCCAGGGTTGATAGTGAGGAGGGTGCTGGCGTCGTAGCAGTGGAGTGTCCAAGAGGACTGCTCCTTGGTGCGGAGCGCGGTCCAGGGGCAGACGGAGTCAAACGGCATAGCCTATGGTTTTCCTTTGTCACGTGAGACGACCATTCCAACACAGGCAGTACATCATTAACAACGCAACTCCGACAATGCATGGTCCTTCACATTGCATTTGATTACAATGCATTGTGAGGTCAGTAATGGTGTAATTTAAATTATAATGGGTGGCTATGTGTACCAGATGTAAAATATGAAATTTGTGGTGTGTTTTATGGGGTAAAATATTAATTATGTGTTGTGTCTAATGGGGTAAAATATGGAATTTGGGGTGTGTTGTGGGGTAAAATCTGAAATTTGGGGTGTGCATTTGGGTATATTTAGAGTTTTGGGTGTGTAATGGTGAGCTCAATAAGGTATTCCTGGGTTCACGTTTGAGATTGGGGTGAAAAGGTTAGTTTAGGGTTGCACTCACTGGAGTTGGAATAGTGATTTTCATGTCTCTGTAATGCAACATCTAACCTACTGTTGCAATGTGCCTCGTATTAGTATGCATTGGAATGGAATGGAATGTCAAGTAATGCGCTGTAACTACGTATGTGCCTTCGGCACACAAGTGTTAGTCCCGCTGTGCATGTGCGCACAGCGTCCACCATTGAGAAGTGCTGGGGGGGTGATGGACAGCTGTGAGGTGGTAAACGCCGGAAAGAATACTGGATGGTGCCAGGTATGTGTGTGTGAGCGGGTGTCGTAAATATTGTAATGAGGGAAGTCTTACCTCGAATCCGTGTCATGTGTCTTCGTAGCTCATGCTCCCCTGCGCCTGCTCTCCGTGGCGTGTCTGCGAGCACCGCCCTGGTGGGTCTGTAGTCAGTGCTGTGGACGCCACACTGCTAGGGATGGCTCTGCAGTGTCCCTAGCCGGCACACCAACATTTTGCGGTGTCACATTCAGGGTCATCTGGGGGTGAGGGCTCTCGCTGTCAGAGGGGCAGCTGTCCAGCTCTGCAGGGATTCACTTGGGGTGGGGGTGTCTCGGTTTTAAGAAAAACAATACACGGATGAGCAGGGGGTGTCCCCTGAGGGCATGGGCCAGAACACCAAGGGTGACCTAACACCCTCTGCATTTACACCCTCTCCCTGCAACGGAGGGCAGAGGTCATCATGGGGTGAGAGAGGGGCTTCGCAGGGCCTGGGTTGGGGGTGGCAGGGGTGGTGACCATCGCTCTAATATAGAGGCAGACTCCCATATTAGAGAAGGAAGGGGTGGTGGGGGGGCGGGGTAAGGGGGGAGCTGACATGCCATTTTACACCCCTGACATTCATAAGCACCTTCTTCTTGTAAAATGTTGCCCAGAATCAATGACCAACCCGGGCGAAAAGCAGATGTACCAATAGAAACTGTTGGGGTACCTGAGAGATACCGTGTGACTTCCATATAAAAAACAAGCATTTGCAATGCAATAGGTCTCGCATTTAGGAGAGTTTGAGCTAATGGCATTGTAAATAACAATGCCTTTCATTTATGTGTTCTTTTTAAAACATATAAATAAAAGACATTTGTCAATAGCTTGAACTCTCACAAATGCGAGACCTATTGCATTGTAAATGTGCGCTATAAAAATCTTTAAACAGTCGTAGAAGAGAGCATGTCCTGCTTGCAGGCAGGACAAAGCTATTTGAAAAAATAGTGCTCAGAGGGTGTAATTAAAGCCTACTAAGTAATAACACACTTAACAGGGTGTGTCGCCATGGAAGGTTACAAATTGAGACAATGCAGTACTAGGGAGGAACTACTTAGCCTTTTGACCAATGAACAGCCACAGCTTACAGTGGACAATCACACACACCAATGAAAAATATGGGCGGAGAGTGGGCAGAGCTTCAATTCCCTAACTGAATACAGCATGCCTCGCAGAACAGCTCATGCGCTACCCTGGCTCGACCTAAAAACAGACCAAGGTGACCCACATTATGCTGAACTCTGTCATGCACAGAAATCCACCATTCAGAAAGCACAACTTCTGCTTTGTTAACTCTCTATTTTGAACCAAATGTGCCAAAGCAAATGAATAAGAGAATCCCCATGCTAGCAAAAAGCAGAAGGTGCCTGTGTGGGAAAATGGTCATTAAAGTGGTGCAAAAACTAAGCAGCCCGATTAAGTTGTATGCACCCAGAATGACAGCAGAAATTGCAACAATTAAGTGGACGATGAAATGCAACAGATCTGAATATATATAGAGCCTAATTAATTAGCAGATACCACTAAATTCTGGAACATCTCCTCAATTCAATGAAAAAGCATTGAGGAACCTTAAATTATCTTTAAAAGCGGATACACATTGAGCTGAGGCTTGTAACAGAGCTGAGGCTTATAACATACATAAAGTGTTCTCCAATATCCAGGTAAGACAAGATCAACTCTACCCTAAATCTTTTCTTGCAACCCACTGTCTTAGGGAATTGCGTTTCACTGTAACCGCTTAGTAAGTGAGAACTGTAGCAGGAAATCTTCAAATTATCCCACAAAAAGTCAACCACAGCAAATACAGAATCGAGGGTGAACACCCAGAACCTCGGATTATTTGTTGGTAGATTTGCCTGGCTTTGAAAGTGCCCTTCCTATCACTTTATAGCATACACACCAACCTTTTAGAACTGAAAAGCAAGAGACTTTGAAGAAAAGAAAGACAAATCGGGGGGGGGGGGGGGTGTTTTCTCCATTGACCTCTTTTGAAGCAGGGACAATTTTAAGCTGAAAAAAGTTTTAAAAAAATATAAAAAAATAAAAAGGCATTTTTGCTTCAAAAATCGAGAGACTCCCATCTGAATCGTGTCTGTTGGCATGTATGTTACAGTGCTGAGTATTTGTTAACAACTCAGTGGATCTATAAACTACAAATGTACTATTTTCCAAATCGCTTTTGCATTTAATGGTGAAGCGGTTTATATACAGAACACAGCTGATCCATAGAATGATGGAATCTCATTTCTCATCATTGGGCTGCAGGTTCTTTCAGTTCTAGGTGCATTTAAGTCATATTCTGGCTCATACAGCTCACCTCCTCGAGCACACAAGTTGGTTTACTGTTTGCACAATTCCCACTTTTCAGCTAATGCCTCATAAACATGCTTCATATTAGCAATCTGACTGCCTTCTCCACTTACAACGGCCATCATTATGAGCCAGTTTACTCAGGGCCACTGGAATTATGCGGCAGGGGAGTCTGAAAAGAAAGTGGATTATCAACCTTTACTACCAGATTCTTACCGATGATTAAATAAAAATTAGAAGTCCAGGGACAACCTTACATAGCATAGCGCATTCCATGGTTTCCATGTTTAATTAATGTATAACTGCTGCACATAAACAGGTTTGAAGAAGGAATGCCAAAAGCAGAGTTATTTAAAACTAATAGAAGCCATCTGTCAGGTTTTTCTCCGCAATGGCCATTTCACCCTTGCATATAGCCATGAGGCATTTTCCACTTGACTTTGTTTTGTGTTTCATGGCTAAAACTCAACTCCAGTTCTGGCCATCAGTATATGCTTAAAATTCACATCCGCTGCAGCCACTCTTGAAGCATGTGTGTGGCTAGCTTAGATGTTTCAGAGAGCTCACCAGCACAACTATACTGTGCGCCTAAGGCGGTGGGCGCGAGGTGGGTAATAACACGCTAGTATCGAATGAATGGCCTCACTTTATACCTTCGTTTAAATGGGCAGCTAACTTCCAACCCGAGCATAAAGGCCCTCTCACAGGGCTCGCAACCCGGAAACAAGTGCCCTGTAACCTAAAGACTTTTTTTTTATAATTTACATCCGCAGACCGACGTTACGGTACATGTAAAAATGGCAGAAACAACGTAGAATTGTTCTACCAGATTCTACGTAAATGTATTGTAATTGCATTTACATAGCGCTCACTGCCCCTGACGAGGCTTTGAAGCGCTTTAATTCAATGCACGTACCGTACGCCACACCCCACACTGACTGGTGTCTTGCCAGTGGTTTGTAGATTACGGAGAATCCAACGCACACTGCAAAGTCTTTGAAGTTGATGGGCTTGCCTGGAGAATGTTGTTGGGTGGGGGCGGGGCGGAGTGTAAGGAACACTGGAGGGTCTGTGCAAGCTGACCACCCACAGCAGGACACCGCCTGCCAGTTGTCTTTCAAGCCTGTGTCGAGCCCCAACAGCGAGACAGGCATTCCACACACTCCTGGTAATTTGTGTTTCGAATGCAATTAGGCGTTCATTAGACCCTTTCTGGTGTTTGCGACTAGTGTGCAACAATTGGGGGAAGGGGGGGGGGGGGGGCGCTTCCGTCCTTGCCCACCCTCGGAAGGCAAACACTACACAATATGAAAGGCAAATTGTTTACTTTCTGCAGTGGGTACAGTGAGCCTTTCTATCACTGTAGGGATTCCTTCTGCTGAGACTGTTTTGTTTAATGATTATTCTGCAGGAAAGCATTTAAAATGCAGAGAGAGTGGTTTCCTTCATGCAGGCCTGCATAAGCAGTTTCACCACGGCTGGTGCGTAGCATAAATAAACATCGCAATTCGATTGCCATGATCTCCAGGTGTCCAGACCAGACCGTCATTTAGTCTTGGATTTTAATTTAGAGCACGGCATAAACGGGGCCCAAGACCAAAAAAAGAAAAACAAACACACACAAAAAACAAGTAACGGAGTGCAAAAAAAAACAAGCGCGCACTGAAGCTGACTAAGTGGGAGGGGGGAGTGGGGGCGGGCACGCAGGCTGCCAAATGGTGCGATGAATCACGGCTAAAGTGAAAGCAAACAAGTGGTTGCAGGACTCCAAGTGGTGCGCGCGCCCGGACGGGTCACATGCACTGTAGTTGGAGGCCTGCAAAGCCACTGTTTGCACTTCCAAAACGCGCTTACTATAAGTCTCGCCAGAGCAGCGCTAAAGCGCTGGTCAGGCGAGACCTGATGACAATCAACCCGTTGACAATTAGTGGCAATCTATCCGGACACACGCCGGCTACATTAGCACGCGGGCTAATGGTGCTGCTTACAGGGGATACTGGTCATCTGTTTAGAGACAGAGGTGATAAAATCTCTCCTGCCACGAGTATCTGTTCCGGTCATCTGCGCGCACGCACACACACACACACACACAAACACATCCAGAAATACACACACATGGAATCCACAAACAAAAGCACAGAGAATCATACACATAAACACACGCACAGAATCACAATCACGTACATACTCACACAGAAGCACACATACAGAGAAGCACACACACAGATGTATATATACACAGACAAGCACACGCGCAAACACAGACAACACACACTATACCACACTAACAGAGTGCTCACACACACTGAAAACGCACATGCGGACACTTACACTAGACTCCACATAGTGTGTGTGACTTCTTTATGTTTTCAATGTGTCTTTACATACATGTTGCTTGTGAGTAAATTCTGTGCAGCTTGCATGAGTGTACAGAATGATGATTAAAGCTCGGCGAAGGAGCAGTGAGTGCATTTATTTTACGCATCACTTTTATTGAGGACGTGAGTGTGCTGCAGATTTACAAAAACCACCACCTAACAAAATAAATCTAATCTCTTTACAAATTCTATTGTGGGAGCACGCAAAACTGTAAATGGGGCATATACTCAAGGCAATATCGCCTGGAGTGAAGATGGGACTTTTCTGGCGCTAATGTGCCAGTCCCCAGGTATCGCCGGCTAACGCCGGTATTACTATCGCCATCGCGATATTGTTATCGGCTGTTTTCTCCGCTGTTCCCTGTTATTATCGCCATGTAGCGTGGGCTTGATAATACCACGCTAACATGGCAATAATAATCAGGGTTAGGCGGTGTTAACTTTTCGGACGGAAACAGGCGTTGGCGATAGTTATGGTTCGTCATTGTGAATATCCCCCTATGTTCCATGTCTTCAACAAGTTCAGCTGCTGTGACAGGGCTGCACCTAAAGGGCATTCCTTAGCCCTCCTTTAGAGTGGCCTCCTAACTCCGATGGAGTCGGTAATAGAAGGTACCATCCTCACCGGAATTGTGGGATCTGTGGGAACCCCGTGGATCTCTTAACTTTCACTTGGAGATTTCAGGTGCCGAAAGTAACCTTAAGCTCTGGCACAAAATGAGGAACTGCAGTGGGAATCAGACCCTCAGTTACTGATTCCAAGGTAATTCATCATTTCTTAGTGGACCCTCAGGTTCCAACTCGAAATGGCCTGGATTTTAATCACCCTTAGAATTACAGGTACCCCTCAGTCCTGATAATTCTTGTGGTGGGGGAGGAAACCTGGCCCATTTACCAGGCCGCTCATAATAAGGGCCTTTAATGGGAAGGCCGCAAGGCTCGCTGACGGAGTTGTCTCCAACAGGAAAGTGGTGGTCCATGAAAGTGCTAAGGGGCATATTATCAAGCACGGCGTTTAAATTATCGCCGGTTTAGCGGCAGAAAACTGCAGCTAAAACGGCGATAATGGGCTTGAGAATTCCAAAAGAAGCCCATGTTGACACCAGGACATGGGCTCTATGGTTTCTCTGCGGCATATTATCAAGCCCATTATCGACGTTTTAGCAACAGTTTTCTACCTCTAAAGCGGCGATAATTTTAACGCCGTTTCTTGATAATATGCCCCAAAGTCCCTTGACAAACATTCTAAGACTTAATAGACCAGGCTGGAGAATCTTTTTACGGCCAAATTAGGCATTACTAGAAATATCGGAATACCACTCTTTCAGTTATTACCCCTTTCTCCCTTGTCCCCAGAGGGTTACCCAGAAGAAAGATGGTGAGGATTCTGGATGGTAACAGCTTAGAATGGTGTAAAACTGTGGGAAACGGGTGAAGTGATACCAATTCTTGAGGCAATTTCCCATGGCTAATGGCACCCTCAAGGTTCTGGTCACAATACCATGGTATTTATGTACTCCAGAATTTCCAATACCCACGACGGCGGTAATTCCAGGTGCCTTGTAATGATGGCCTAGTGTTTAATAGCGTATTCTGCACATTGTGCATATAGTTGTACAGAAAAAGCACATATTTTGCCTGTTGTGGTACAGAAATAGATTACAATACAGATTGTGCCTATAACTATGTAGAAAAAGAAACTGTGAAGTCTGTGGCTACAACTAACAGAAATTCCGAAACAGAGCACATTGTAATGACAACAGCCAACACGTCCTGCAAACTGAAAAATGAGAGAGAGATTGAAAGGAAAGAGACAGGCTGATACATCCTGGGAAAGGAAACAACATAATGGAAGTGAAAGAGGAAAAAGATAAAAGAGGAAGAAGGAAGTATAGAAATGTAAGACAGTGAGGAAGTTAGAAGAGCGAGGGACAGAAGACTTAGTGGGTATTTAAGGAGGGAGCAAAGAGGTAAGAAAAGATGGGTAAAATATAGACGACTGGGGAGATTTAGTAGTATAAAAGAGAACTGGGGAGAGGACATTAACGAGTAAAAAAGAGTATGGAATAAGAGGGGGCCAAAAAAAAGAAAGAGGTAAGACTCGATGAGTGCAAGGTGATGTTATATGGAAGTGGAGTGTAAGAGAAGAAAAAGCAAAAGGAAGAAAGGGAGAAGGGATAAGAAGAGAAGAGAAAGCAGGAGGAAACCAACATGGAAGAAGAGAAAGCAAAGTAAAACAGAAAACAGATAAAGAAATGGATACGAAAAGAGTAAAAGGGAAAGATAACAACAAGTTAATTGATGGCGAAAAACTAAAAATAAATGTGCGCTAGAAAAAGAAGCCGTGCCTTGATGAAGATCAAGGAGGTCAGAGAGAAGGAGGATCAAACTGAGAAAAGGGAGGGATAGCAAGCGTGAGATGGGACCAAGACATCACCTGGACCCAAAAGGCCTTGAGGGAAAATATCTAAACCTGTTCCGGATTTAGAGCTCATTAATGGTGCATTGTTACCCACAAGAATAAAACCCTCAGCGTCGCCCACCTGGCCCCCTTTTAGCGACTGTACTGTTTTGCAATGACTTATTTTGCTACTGCCTGCAGCCAGGGTGCAATTTAACACACTATGGGCCAGATGTATCAAATGATGTTACCCATTCTGTGTCTATGGGAAAATGTGTTTGTACATATGGCCCTAGCTATCACTCACAGTTCTATCTGTGGCCAAGCACCCGCTATCTTAGCCACTTTGCTCCCAAAAAGTTCTTGTATATATAGAGCTCAACACCCTAATCTAAAAAGCCAGAAGGCAAGTTCCTGCACTTTAAGCTGTAATGTTGAGCACAAGTAAGGGAGGAAACCCATACGGATGCCATAAAAAGTTCCAGGAGTAGGAACCCCTGAACCATAGCCCATGAATTGGCCAGAACTTGGCCGAAGGATCTTGGCTACTAGCCAGAAGACGTGCCTCAGGTACTGCATAGGTTAGAGAAATCATGGACTTGACCAAGTAGCTGAAAGATACAGTAAAGCTTTTCATGCCTGTCGTAAAACCCCAAATGTAGCAAAAGGATTACCGGTATGCCCAAAGGACTGTAGACCCCTCTATGTAAGTCAGGAATAGCCTGTGGATATCAAAGCAATATAGCAAACGCAACAAGATGATGGAAGGAGTGCTGAAACTTTTCAACCACTCACCCCCAGTCAAGAGATATGGGTTGAATCCATTGTTCTTTTGCTCACTATGCCACCCCAGTTTGGACCCAGCCATATGCAAATCAATCTTGACACTGATCCTCATGGGAACAGCCCAGCCCTAACTACAATGCCAGAAGCACTCTGCGGAAGGGATGGAAGGCAAAACTCAGCATCGAGATTTTATGCATGTTGTGAAGGGGAATGCTACCTTACGCTGGACAGGTGTGAACATAAGGAAGAACCAATAAAAACATTTGCAGACAGAGAAGGGTTCCTCACTCTCCTATCTAGATGACAAAAGAGCCCCTAAAAGTATCACCTTCAGGGTGAAGAACTTGATGTAAATAACACCAAACAGGTCATATGGATATTCCTGAAGTGCTCTGAGAACCAGGAAAGGTTCTGTGGGGGAACCACTATGCGTCCTCATCTGCGAATCAGGGAGAAACGAAGTAGAAGCCTAGAAATTAACACTTTTCCAACTCTTCTCCCCAAGGGACTAACTGAAGGCTTCAATGACAGTCCACTTCAGCAGCAGAGTTCTCCTATCAAGCCCCTGGCAAGTATATCTTTCAGGTACTGCCGAAGCTACTGGAACCCACATGATAAGGCAATATGCGCTTCTCGAAACACCTCGTCTGAAATAATGCCCTCTACTTATCGTTCCTCTTGACTGTGAAGGGCATCAGGACTGCTGAATGGCTTTTGGACAGATCTCCGGATGGGGGATGGTCACAAACATGAAATAAACCAAGGAAGGGACATACGACTAGGGCCTTTCAAAATGACATTGAGGAGACACTGATGTAATGGCTACCCTCCTTGCAAAGCCACTCCCTGGCAATATTTCTTCGACAGAATTAGTGGGCATGCCAGCTACCAGAACGTCCATATACCCGCTCAGTCTTGAGAGAACTAGACGTAGCGCATCCTTAGTAAAATATTTGTCACTTTTTCCATTGAGATGGAGGAAGCTCCTTTATCAACCTAGTTGTTCTCATCCCCATCAGAGTGACAAGAGGAGTCAGAGGAGCAGAGAACCTGCTTCTGTGAGATAACAGCTCTTTATTATGCGCGGTGGTGCGTCCGCCATCAATCCTTTAACCTGGTGGCCTGATGGTGCTCTTCAGAGTGATTCTGAAGGAGGAGAGAAGAGGACCTTCAGGGAAGAGAAGCCTCTGGGCCATGCTTGCTCTTGGGAGGATCTTTATGCTGTGGACTAAATTTGATCCTATGTGAGCCACCTTCCTTCTGCCTACAGATGTGTCTCAAAATGATTATAATCTGTGCTGTGGCCAACACTGGAGTTGAATTTAAAATACAAGCCTAAAGAGGAGAGACTTTGCGCCTCGTGCTTACAAGGCTGAACTCGCATGCTGTAGTCACTTACTTCATTGCGGCTGGGCAAAGAATAACTGAGAGGCTCTCTGCTCAGTCTACCAGGCCACCCTAGATGTCAAATAAAAATGCCAGTATCTGCCCCAAGAAGGATGCTCCATTGCAGACTGGCTCCATTCTTGTCCATCTTTCCCACCAGAAAAACATGCTTGTAGGAGAGTAGGGTCTGCAATCCTATGATCACCCAGATTTTTTGCTTTTGCTTCATTGGTTTACGACTTTCTCCGGCTGTGGGCCTGCCAATCAGACCCACAGCCTAGCTGTTCTCTCTCGAAATTAACACACATGTACATTAGGTGCATCCACTAATTGGAACTGGGCCGCCCTGTCAGTCCCTGTCTCAGCATACCACAGGTATCCAGGGCATCGGTGTACCCAGGGCCTACCAGGGGCTGAAGCATGTATTATGCCACCCCCGGAATGGCCGCCCAAAGCTGACACAACTGGCTGCACGACAGCTGGGGCCACGTGGTGTAATCACCCGTTGCTGTAGGTGTAGTATTCCTACACCTAAACCCTAAAATGGACACATGGATTCCTATCAGTCACTCCTATAGCAGGCCTTATCAATCCTGAAGGCAGAGTGCAGGGAATCATGTGGGACGGTGCTCTGGCGCGAGCTGAGCCCGTCGACGGCTTGCGGAACCAAGTCCTAATAGCCGTTCCATGGTGACGCGGGCCAACTACTTTTAATGCATTATAATCCTTGCGGTTATTTGCTAACTTTGGCATCGCATCACCTATACATGTCGAGTAAGGTGTCATACGAATGGGAATACGAACCCCTCGCCAGTCCCGGTGACGGGGTTAGCATTCCCCCCTTTTAGAGGGACACGACATGGAAGTAACTTTGAACCCCGGTTAAAGTTGACTCAAGCCTCAGCATCACAAAATGGATGCTGCCACCAGACACAAGTCTGACCCCCTGCTGCTGGGAGACCTTCCAGCGAAGGGAGCTTGGACAAAGGGTTTCCTGTCGAGGGCGGTGTTAGCACCATCCTAGGTAGAGTGTGTGTATCCCAGGTAGGCAGGGCTGAAAGGAAGGTGATTGCCAGTGGCACCCCGGTGCTCACTGTGCATAGCCCGGCTCAAACCAGTTTCGGGGGCACACCAGCCCCTGAGCTGGCGCGAAGCCGGACAAAGGATAGGGGTGTAACCACCCCCCTCCTGGCTCCACCCATAGGTAGAACCTAGTCACGGGCCAACCCCCTTTTCTTAGAATAAAGGTAGGAGCGAGTCCCCTTCCCAAATTGGATAATCAGATAATCGGATAACTCCGAATCACGAACTACTTTCCACGAAAGGAACTCTTGACTATTTCTGAAGACTCTCCCTTGTGGCTAAGGAGTAGCCACCCTGCACCAGCAGGCACCATCTAAGCGCTTGCGGTTTGCTGTAAGTCTCTCCTACGGATCAAGACTGCCCAGCTCGACGAGACCCGAGTTCCCTGCCATCTCTGACCTTTTACCTCCCTCATCAGCTCAGCTGAGAGTCGTAGGTGTGACGAGACCTGCGGGACCGGCTATCTTCAGAACCTGCACGACGCTTATCTAGCACGCCCACCGAGGGACCCTCGAGTGAGTGCACCTAGGGTTTGAGAAGCCCTAACCCTGAGCAGCTCCAGCATCGAAGTCTGCCTCCCCAGCATCCCCGAGATCTGCGTGGGGGCCCTTCCGCTCCTTGTTGTTCACCGCGTTGTTCGACCACTGGCCGACCGGCTTGTGGCCCTCTTCACGACGCACCACGATTGTTTCATCACTAGTCTGGTTGCTCCAGACTGGCTCTTGCTCCCCTTCAACAGAGGAGTACCACGGACCCTCCTGGTCCACTCCCGACGCCATCTTGACTCCCCCGCTTGGGTGGCCACTGCCAAGATCCGCTGCCCCTTCCTGGGCCCAGCATCATCGACAGCAGACACCTTCGTGGGACAGCTCGCCCTCCATCCTGGTCGCCGCCGCGCCTCCTGGTCCGAGGAACAGCCGAGTCCGACGTCACCCACTCACCTGGTCGAGGTGACTTCAGCCGGTACCCTCCTGGTACCCACACGATCGCTGGCTAGCGGTTGAGAACTGAGTCCCCTCTGCTTTCAGGTTTTCCTTCACCACCGATCCAGGCTTGGATCGCTCTGAACATCGTCACTGGTCGCCTGCCAGCAACTTCTTCTTTCAGGCTCCTGAGACTACACGAGGACTCCCGACACCTTGACGAACTTCACGCAGCCGCAGCCTCCGGGCTAGGTAACTCGAGCATCTCGGTGCTCCATCGCAGGTTCGCTCTACAAGTGTCCAGTTCCTTTTTCGTTTAGTCCCACTGATCGGATCACTCCGGAATCAGTATCTCCAGACTCTAACCATTCGCATTGCACTGTTAGTGTAGATGGTTTCTCGTGCCCCTCGGGCATTTGGGTAACTTGTGCAACTGAAGTATTTTCCTAAGAGTTTTGTAGTGTGCTTAGCTCCCTGACTCATAAAGAGCCAGGGTAGTCTTGTTATAAATAAATATCCTTTTATTTTCATAACAACTTGTGTGGTGTCCTTTCACTTGGTGTTCAAGGGGTATATGTGATGGTAAACAGCTGGCTTAACACGCCCTCTAGAGTTTAGCCTAAAGACTGCTCGTATCCACGCTACTAGGATAGCTGGTCTAAAAGGTTGACTTACAACCAATCATCAATAAGGGTCGTTTGGAATGATACACAGTGATCACTAGAATAGTGAGCACTACATATCAGGCCAACTTCTCACATTGGTGAGCAGCGGTTGGGATTTGAGCTTGCTGTTGTTTTACCACACACGTATCCTAAGAATATCGCAGTGAAAGATCACATAAGTACCCAGGTACATATAACTTAACTTAGAATACTCCGAGTTCTACTGAACCGGCTGTTGTAGTGTAACAGGGCTTAGCACACCCTGACTACAACTCTTAGCAAGGGATCAGTAGGTAAACCCATAGTGTAGGTAGGTGCAACACTTACACCTCACTAGAAAAGCATGTCGGTCCACGGAGAGTCTGCAGGGACTCCCTTAGTGGTCAGTGACCCTCCACAGGTCGTGTCACGATATGCAACTCTTAGCTTCAAGGAGATGCGACAACTGTGTGCCTCCAGGAAGCTAAACCAGGGTTCTAACCCTACCATCGCAATACTGATAGGTCTCTTAGAGGCGTACGATGCTAGGAGGTCCTCTAACCCAGGTCCCCCCAGTGCAGATGGGAACATGCCTCCCTTAGAGGGAACCCTCGGTGACCCAGACCTCGACCCTCACACAGAGGAGGAGGACGAGGACGAGTTATCGGGAGACGAGGCAGACAAAGGTCCAGTGGTAGTCGGCAGGCTTACAAGGACCAACTTAAGCAGGCATGAGAATGGAACTGGGGGAGCCCCGGGCCCACGCTCAAGCAGGCTTAACCTTGGGAACGGACGAGCTAGGTCTCTCTCCAGAGGCTCTGGCAGATCGGTTCATACACATGTCTCTCAGGCACCTTCTCAGAGAGGAATGACTTCCCCTCAGAGGAGGGAGCATGAAGCGAAGATGCGGGAGGTCAATCTGAGGATCGAGCGGGAAGAACTTGCCCTCGCCAAAGAAAGACTTGCCTTAGCCCGAGAGCAGAAATTAAGTGGGTTAGATCCCACTGGTGGCAGCATTCTCAATAGAGAGAAAGACAGGGGTATAGACACTAGACACCTGAGTAAAATAGTGCCCCCCTTTAAACAAGGGGACGACATCCACAAGTGGATAACTGCCTTGGAGAGGGCCTGCACTGTCCAGTGCGTCCCAACAAGTCAGTGGGCAGCTATACTGTGGCTTTCCTTTGAAGGTAAAGGAAGGGACAAGCTCCTCACTACAAGAGCTGAGGATGCTAACAACTACCAAGTCCTGAAGAACACACTGATTGATGGGTTCGGCTTAACCACGGAACAGTACCGGGTGCTGTTCCGGGACACCCAGAAAATTCAGTCTCAGGATTGGGCTGACTTCGTCGATTGTGCCACTAAGGCTTTGGAAGGCTGGTTGCTGGGTAGCAAGGTTACTGATTACACAGGATTGTACAATCTTATCATGCGAGAACAGATTTTAAACAACTGTCAGAACCAATTGTTGCATCAGCACCTTGTCGACTCGGATCTGACCTCTCCCCAAGAATTGGGAAAGAAGGCAGACAGATGGGTCAGGACAAGGGTCAAGCAGAACCAGAATCAGAACCAGGGTGGTCAGAAGAAAGCAGACCAAAAGCGTAACAAGAACGAACAAAATGACCAGAAGTCTTCGACAGGTCCCCAACAAACCAAAGAGGGTGGGGGTCAGGCTTCACAGAAGAAGAAGACTCAAGAAGGCCAGTCAAAAAGGTGGTGCCAATACTGTAAAAGTAAGACTCACTGGTTTAGTGAGTGCACCAAGAAAGGAGGGCAAACTCCTACCACTGCAGCCCCTAAGGCACCTGCGCCCCCTAGTACAGTCAGCAGTGGTAGTGCGCCTCCCAAGGCATTAGTTGGGTTAACCTTGGGAACCGAGGGGAGTGACGACTTAGTCGGCACGCTCACTCAGGCCGTCCTTGTCTGTACAGGGGATATGGATATGTCCCCTGATGCCAGTCCCAATACTTTGGGCAAATACAGGCAGACACCTTTGATAAATGGAAAAGTGGCTCAGGCCTACAGGGACACGTGTGCCAGTGTCACCATGGTGACGCCTAACTTCGTGGACCCTGGACAGATCATGCTAGGTACCAGTTACCTAGTGACCAATGCCAGCAACGTCACTACCAATCACAGTATGGCAGTTGTTGATTTCTCCTGGGGAGGGGTAAGTGGCCCGAAAAAGGTTGTGGTTAGTTCAGACCTCCCCGTAGAATGTCTGTTGGGCAATGATTTGGAAACGTCACAATGGTCAGAAGTGGAGCAGAGGACTCACATGGAAATGTTAGGGTTGCCAGCACATGTCCTTGCTGTGACCAGGTCACAGGCCAAAAGATGCCCCACTGAACAGGTGCTGGATCCTGGAAGAACGGACCAGACACCTTCCAAGAAAAGGAGCAGTAAGGGTAAGGCTTCGCCTTCCCCCTTGCCCCAGGTCGTGGATCAAGTCTCCGAGGAGGCTGACCTTAAAGAACTGAGGGAAACTGAGCCGCAAGAGCTTGAACCTGGTCAGGTTGAGTTTCTGGGCTCAGGGGGACCCTCCAGGGAAGACCTGGGGAAGGCACAGTTAGACTGCCCCTCACTTGAACCCCTCAGACAGCAGGCCGCTGCTGAGGCTGCAGGGAACGCCACAGGTACCCACAAAGTGTACTGGGACGATGGACTCCTGTACTCCGAGGCAAGAGACCCCAAACCTGGTGCGACCAGGAGGTTGGTCATCCCCTTGTCTCTGAGAGGTTTCCTTCTCACCTTGGCCCACGAGATTCCCCTTGCAGGTCACTTAGGCCAGAATAAGACTTGGGACAGAATTGTTCCACACTTTCACTGGCCCCACATGTCCGAAGATACGAAGGAGTTTTGCCGCTCCTGTGTCACTTGCCAAGCCAGTGGTAAGTCAGGTGGCACGACAAAGGCCCCCCTCATACCACTACCAGTGGTGGGGGTACCCTTTGAACGAGTGGGGATCGACATTGTCGGACCAATGGAACCCCAGACAGCATCAGGGCACAAGTTTATACTGGTGGTGGTGGACCACGCCACCAGGTATCCTGAAGCTATTCCCCTTAGGACCACTACAGCACCTGTGGTGGCACGGGCCCTACTTGGAGTGTTCTCCAGAGTGGGCTTCCCTAAGGAGGTCGTCTCAGACAGAGGTGCAAACTTCATGTCGGGATATCTGACTGCTATGTGGAAGGAATGTGGTGTCAACTACAAGTTCACCACACCCTATCACCCACAATGCAATGGGCTGGTTGAGAGATTCAACCGGACCCTAAAAGGGATGATTCACGGACTACCTGAAAAGCTTCGGCGGAGATGGGATGTCCTGATACCCTGCCTCTTGTTCGCCTACAGAGAGGTCCCGCAGAAGGGGGTTGGCTACAGCCCTTTTGAGCTTCTGTTCGGACATCCTGTAAGGGGACCCCTTTGTTTGGTAAAGGAAGGATGGGAGAGACCTCTCAGAAAGCCGGCATCAAACATTGTGGACTATGTGCTCGGTCTCCGCTCGCGGATGGCGGAGTACATGGAAAAGGCGTCTAAAAACCTTGAGGCGAGCCAAGAATTACAGAAAGCTTGGCACGACCAAAAGGCTGTCCTGACTGTGTACCAGCCTGGACAGAAGGTGTGGGTGCTGGAGCCAGTGGCCCCAGCAGCACTCAAAGACAAATGGTCTGGGCCCCACACGATCATTGAGCAAAAGGGAGAGCTCACCTACTTGGTAGACCTGGGAACTCCCCGGAGCCCCCACAGGGTGCTCCATGTAAACAGGCTCAAGGCATATGTCGACAGGGAGGGCATGGGCTTGCTCATGGCCACAGATGAGGGACAGGAGGAGGAGAGTGACCCTCTCCCGGACCTGCTCTCTCAGAACCCTGACGATGGATCAGTAGATGGTGTTGTCTTTTGTGGCAGCCTCTCTGGACATCAACAAGAGGATTGTAAACAGGTTCTTCAATCCTTTCGACATATGTTCTCTCTGACACCCAGTCAGACCAAGTGGTGTACCCACGAGGTCGACACTGGGGACAGTCTGCCCGTAAAGAGTAAAATCTATCGGCAACCTGATCATGTCAGAGAC
The DNA here is from genome assembly GCF_964204655.1 of Triturus cristatus. Classification (NCBI taxonomy): domain Eukaryota; kingdom Metazoa; phylum Chordata; class Amphibia; order Caudata; family Salamandridae; genus Triturus; species Triturus cristatus. The sequence goes on from NC_140585.1 coordinate 263,872,323, forward strand.
TGCATCAAGACAGAGGTGCAGAAAATGTTGGAGCTGGGAGTCATTGAACCCTCGGACAGCCCCTGGGCTAGTCCCGTAGTGCTCGTGCCGAAACCTCACACCCAGGGCGGTAAGAAAGAGATGAGGTTTTGCGTGGACTACAGAGGTCTCAATGCGGTCACTAAGACCGACGCCCACCCGATACCAAGAGCAGACGAACTTATCGACCGGTTGGCCTCGGCCAACTACTTAAGTACGTTTGACCTGACAGCTGGGTATTGGCAAATCAGGTTAGCTGAGGAGGCCAAGCCCAAAACAGCATTTTCTACCCCGGGTGGGCATTATCAGTTCGTGGTAATGCCCTTTGGTTTGAAAAATGCACCTGCCACCTTCCAAAGGCTGGTGAATCGAGTTCTCACTGGGTTGGACGACTTCTGTGCGGCGTATCTGGACGATATCGCTGTCTTTAGCTCCACCTGGGAGGATCACCTGGTCCACCTGAGGAAAGTGTTAGAGGCCCTGCAGAAGGCAGGCCTCACTATCAAGGCCACCAAGTGCCAGATAGGGCAGACACAGGTTGTATACCTGGGCCACCTTGTAGGTGGAGGCCAGGTTCAACCATTGAAGAGCAAAATACAGGCCATCCAGGACTGGGCTCCTCCAACCACCCAGACTCAGGTTCGAGCTTTCTTGGGCCTGACTGGTTATTACCGGAAATTTGTCAGAAATTATGGATCCATTGTGACCCCGCTAAACGACCTGACAAGTAAGAAGATGCCAAAAAAAGTTCAGTGGACAGCAAGCTGTCAGAAGGCATTCGATGACCTAAAGCAGGCCATGTGCACAGCACCTATCCTAAAGAGTCCAGACTACTCCAAACCATTCATTGTCCAAACAGACGCTTCGGAGCTGGGTGTGGGAGCTGTTCTATCGCAACTGAATTTTGATGGTCATGACCAGCCCATAGCTTTTATTAGCAGGAGGCTGACCCCCAGAGAGAAGAATTGGTCAGCTATTGAGAGGGAGGCCTTTGCTGTGGTTTGGGCCCTGAAGAAGTTGAGGCCATACTTGTTTGGCACTCACTTCAAGATTCAGACCGACCATAAGCCCCTCTTGTGGCTAAATCAAATGAAGGGTGAAAACCCCAAACTACTTAGGTGGTCCATTTCCCTACAGGGGATGGACTTCACAGTGGAGCATAGACCTGGCACTGATCATGGCAATGCAGATGGGCTCTCCAGGTATTTCCACTTAGAGCAAGAAGACTCACCTGGTCAAGGTTAGCTTATTGTCCCAAAGTTTGGGGGGGGGGTCATGTAGGAGAGTAGGGTCTGCAATCCTATGATCACCCAGATTTTTTGCTTTTGCTTCATTGGTTTACGACTTTCTCCGGCTGTGGGCCTGCCAATCAGACCCACAGCCTAGCTGTTCTCTCTCGAAATTAACACACATGTACATTAGGTGCATCCACTAATTGGAACTGGGCCGCCCTGTCAGTCCCTGTCTCAGCATACCACAGGTATCCAGGGCATCGGTGTACCCAGGGCCTACCAGGGGCTGAAGCATGTATTATGCCACCCCCGGAATGGCCGCCCAAAGCTGACACAACTGGCTGCACGACAGCTGGGGCCACGTGGTGTAATCACCCGTTGCTGTAGGTGTAGTATTCCTACACCTAAACCCTAAAATGGACACATGGATTCCTATCAGTCACTCCTATAGCAGGCCTTATCAATCCTGAAGGCAGAGTGCAGGGAATCATGTGGGACGGTGCTCTGGCGCGAGCTGAGCCCGTCGACGGCTTGCGGAACCAAGTCCTAATAGCCGTTCCATGGTGACGCGGGCCAACTACTTTTAATGCATTATAATCCTTGCGGTTATTTGCTAACTTTGGCATCGCATCACCTATACATGTCGAGTAAGGTGTCATACGAATGGGAATACGAACCCCTCGCCAGTCCCGGTGACGGGGTTAGCATTCCCCCCTTTTAGAGGGACACGACATGGAAGTAACCTTGAACCCCGGTTAAAGTTGACTCAAGCCTCAGCATCACAAAATGGATGCTGCCACCAGACACAAGTCTGACCCCCTGCTGCTGGGAGACCTTCCAGCGAAGGGAGCTTGGACAAAGGGTTTCCTGTCGAGGGCGGTGTTAGCACCATCCCAGACAGGGTTTGTGTATCCCAGGTAGGCAGGGCTGAAAGGAAGGTGATTGCCAGTGGCACCCCGGTGCTCACTGTGCATAGCCCGGCTCAAACCAGTTTCGGGGGCACACCAGCCCCTGAGCTGGCGCGAAGCCGGACAAAGGATAGGGGTGTAACCACCCCCCTCCTGGCTCCACCCATAGGTAGAACCTAGTCACGGGCCAACCCCCTTTTCTTAGAATAAAGGTAGGAGCGAGTCCCCTTCCCAAATTGGATAATCAGATAATCGGATAACTCCGAATCACGAACTACTTTCCACGAAAGGAACTCTTGACTATTTCTGAAGACTCTCCCTTGTGGCTAAGGAGTAGCCACCCTGCACCAGCAGGCACCATCTAAGCGCTTGCGGTTTGCTGTAAGTCTCTCCTACGGATCAAGACTGCCCAGCTCGACGAGACCCGAGTTCCCTGCCATCTCTGACCTTTTACCTCCCTCATCAGCTCAGCTGAGAGTCGTAGGTGTGACGAGACCTGCGGGACCGGCTATCTTCAGAACCTGCACGACGCTTATCTAGCACGCCCACCGAGGGACCCTCGAGTGAGTGCACCTAGGGTTTGAGAAGCCCTAACCCTGAGCAGCTCCAGCATCGAAGTCTGCCTCCCCAGCATCCCCGAGATCTGCATGGGGGCCCTTCCGCTCCTTGTTGTTCACCGCGTTGTTCGACCACTGGCCGACCGGCTTGTGGCCCTCTTCACGACGCACCACGATTGTTTCATCACTAGTCTGGTTGCTCCAGACTGGCTCTTGCTCCCCTTCAACAGAGGAGTACCACGGACCCTCCTGGTCCACTCCCGACGCCATCTTGACTCCCCCGCTTGGGTGGCCACTGCCAAGATCCGCTGCCCCTTCCTGGGCCCAGCATCATCGACAGCAGACACCTTCGTGGGACAGCTCGCCCTCCATCCTGGTCGCCGCCGCGCCTCCTGGTCCGAGGAACAGCCGAGTCCGACGTCACCCACTCACCTGGTCGAGGTGACTTCAGCCGGTACCCTCCTGGTACCCACACGATCGCTGGCTAGCGGTTGAGAACTGAGTCCCCTCTGCTTTCAGGTTTTCCTTCACCACCGATCCAGGCTTGGATCGCTCTGAACATCGTCACTGGTCGCCTGCCAGCAACTTCTTCTTTCAGGCTCCTGAGACTACACGAGGACTCCCGACACCTTGACGAACTTCACGCAGCCGCAGCCTCCGGGCTAGGTAACTCGAGCATCTCGGTGCTCCATCGCAGGTTCGCTCTACAAGTGTCCAGTTCCTTTTTCGTTTAGTCCCACTGATCGGATCACTCCAGAATCAGTATCTCCAGACTCTAACCATTCGCATTGCACTGTTAGTGTAGATGGTTTCTCGTGCCCCTCGGGCATTTGGGTAACTTGTGCAACTGAAGTATTTTCCTAAGAGTTTTGTAGTGTGCTTAGCTCCCTGACTCATAAAGAGCCAGGGTAGTCTTGTTATAAATAAATATCCTTTTATTTTCATAACAACTTGTGTGGTGTCCTTTCACTTGGTGTTCAAGGGGTATATGTGATGGTAAACAGCTGGCTTAACACGCCCTCTAGAGTTTAGCCTAAAGACTGCTCGTATCCACGCTACTAGGATAGCTGGTCTAAAAGGTTGACTTACAACCAATCATCAATAAGGGTCGTTTGGAATGATACACAGTGATCACTAGAATAGTGAGCACTACATATCAGGCCAACTTCTCACAATGCTTAGTTGTTATTCCTTTTTTGTGGTGACCACCAAGCTCTGCCATTCTCTCTCAGGAATAATAATGATCATCCATGACACCTTAAATCCAGGAGGGCGATAAAGACATCAGCGGCAGCCGGCACAGGTCAGCGCAGTGGGGCGGGGTGGGAGGTGTGGGAAGTTGACAGCCAATAGAATAGGTATAATTATATAAATAAATAATGCCTTTTCCGTCATCTGTCGACTTCCCCCCCCCCATCCCCGGCAGGCCCCACCCTACCACACTTACCTGTGCCAGCTGCTGCTGAAAGACATGGCTGTTCCCACACATAGCTAGATCCTGCACCGGTCAGATTAGAGGGTGCTGGTACGTGTCCACAAGTCTGAGTCTATCTTACACATCTTTGCAATGCAAGATCACCATGTCATGATTGGAGCACTCCAACACTTCCCACATTGGCCATAATACAAACCAGCCATGGTCGGTAGTGGGAGTAGCTGCTGGGCGGTGACGTGGGAGGTGAAGGGGCAGGGTGAGGGGTAGTAAACTATGGATTACGGAGGTTTACAGGTAAGTAAACATATAAATAAATAAAACGAATTTCGCTGCTTGTACTGCATCGCATTTGGGGATGCATCGCATTTGGGGATGCAGTGCGCGCAACGAAATTCGTTTTATTAATTTATATGTTTACTTACCTGTAAAGCTCCGTAATCCATAGTTTACTACCCCCCACCCTGCCCCTCCCCCTCCCCACGTCACCGCCCGGCAGCTACTCCCACTACCGACCGCAGCTGCTACAAACTAACATCCTATAAATCAAGCACGACAATTTGGTTAGCCTTACACCATAACACCCAGAAGACTGAAAGTATCTGTAAGTATGACTTTATTTCTCTTACATCCCTCTGCTTCACTCCATAGTTAAGTGTAGCTACAAGTTCGCCATGACACGACTGGAGAAACCACCTGAACCTTATGCCCAAAACCCAATGCTACTCACACTGACCACTCTGTAAAGCGACACTCTACCAACCATGCACAACAAATGGAGTCACGCCTTACTTGACCACCTAGAAGCACTTTCTGGCCTTATCAGGGTATATGGTGCCATGCAAGTGCCACAATAACAAACAATACATTCTTGCCAGTCTGTAGTTGCTTCTTGGGAGCAGTGCTGTTCTGTGGCAGGAAGGTGGGATTAATAGAACACAAGAGTTCACAAAGGCCATGAGGGTGTTGAGAGGTAGAGTTCATCCTGTTGGGATTTTGTAATCCTTTGTTACCTGGAATATTTCAGAATGCCGCGTTGCACACTGGTCATTAGGGACAGAAGAAATGTGGAAGGTGTGTTGTCTAGAGCCATGGGGTGAACGGTCTTCAATGGAGGCGCTACATGTAGACGAGGGGTGGGAGGAATTGGAAACAGTCGATCAGGTGATGTGGATTATGGTATAATCCCCAAACCACACATTGGGCCTTGTAGATTGAAAGAGTAGGGTGAACGGATAGAGACCTCTCTCTTGCACATGAGTAAAATAGGAGGTGCACTCAGAGTTTGAAAACTATAAAAACTGCCTAAGATGTGCAGGGCTGCAGCAGAATCCTGCATTTTTCCAGCCTAACAGGGCAGAGTAAATAGGAGGCAGCGCCAAAATTAAGGCCAGGGAAAACCTGGTCTTAAACAGGCAAAACAAGGAGAAATACTTTATTTCTCCTCGTTTTTGCTGTTCCTATGTGTGCTGTCTTGTGCAGCACACATATAAACAGCAAATTGCCTAATATTGTTTATGTGTAGGAAGGTCCCCTTCCTGCACATAAACAATTATTTTTTTAAATGCCATTTGGAATGAGTCGTTGCAGAGGAACATGTTACAAAGGGGAGATGGGGAGTGACTGAGACACTGTAGACTACTACCCATTCTAGAGACCTGAATAATGTTTAGTTCACAGTCTTGTATTTTCTGAGTTGGAAATATTTTCATTTCTAATTATTTACAACCAAAGAATGATTGTTTCATATTTATCAGACACTGCTAAGAAGTACTGCAAAGCCAAAAGGTCTGATGTAGGTGTAGGCTCGTTGTTGTGTGACATGATGTCTGGTTTCAATAACAAACAACTCACAGGGCAGCAAGCATGTGGCATGCTGTGCCAAACACAGGATTCTAGGTTCATGTTTTAGCTCACTCGCTTAATTACATAAGCATTGCCTCTGGGAAAGGAGTCTATTTAAGCTTATTTAGTCACGCCCCTTTTATAGATGCCCCTTATCCCACCTAAATAAAGGACTAATAAATTATCTCAGAATGCATGGAAAAAAATCCTGGACTAGATGTATTCCTCCGGTCTGGAAACCTGAGAACGAATGAGGTATGGAGAAGGAACAGAACTCCAGCTCGCCATCCGGGGCTCTTGGGAGGAACTGCCCTCTCGTGTCAGCGGTGTATGCGGCAGTCCCCTTTCTGAGCGTGGTCAAGGCCCCCTCTCCGCCCCTCGGAGCATCCACGCACATCCCCCAGGAAGCACGCGGCACCAGGCCTTCCCTGACTGTGCCTGCAGGTGAGCCAACCACCTGCAGGAAGGGGCTCCCCGCGCGCGCCCAGCACCGGAAGTAAACAAACACTGCGGGCTACGGAGAACAGCTGGCAGAGCATCAACTGACTCATTGTGCTGCTGTGTCTATAATATCGAGGTTTATGAAGTCCTTAAAATACTTTTCTCGTTAAAAAATAAAACAAGCATTGGCATAGCCAATAGGTCTCGCCTTTGGGACCTTATAAGTGTTTAGCCATGCAACAGTTGCATAACTAAATACTTATAAGGTCCCAAAAGCGAGACCTATTGGCAATGCCAAGCGGCCGTGCGGCCGCGAAAGTGAAAGTGATCGCAATCCCGCGCACATGCACTGTAGCTCTAGGCTGGCCTAGTAGCACTTTTTGGAGCCCTCTCAATAAGTCTCGCCAGACCAGCGCATGCGCTGGGTCAGGCGAGACCTAAAAAAATATATATACGTGAAATCCTGTAGTCTCTGTACGTTTAACCTCGTTTGTCTGGCAAGTGATGAAACTAAATAAGAAACATATGCAGAATATTTCCCACGCATACCCCAAATGCCGCCTTTAATCCAGACACCAAATGATGAAACAAAAGGCAATCTTTGGCACAAATGCAGGTACATCCGAGGAAGGGCCCTTACAAGTAACTTCTGGAAAGGCTGAATGCAGGTCCAGTAGCAGGGGGCTGACTTTGAGACATCTCTGTAGTTTTTTTCAGCATACAGCACTAAATAATAGAGATTTCGGAGTTTGCTGCATGAAATAGGGCATTTTGAGTGCTCTGCTAAACATGCTGGGACATATAGTTTCACTTTTTCCATTATAATATGGCTATGCAGCTCCCAGCATAGTTACGGCTGTCCGCTAAAAAAAACAGGAAGTCTGGAGGGCGCCCTACTCACACCAGGCCAGTTGACAGTCATGTTGTGAGGCTAATGACACAGCACGTAACCAGACACACCCACACTGCTCTCAAGTTTTCCAGTTACATGCGTGAATTGCTCATCCAGCCAAGGTTTGTCATGTGCTTGGTTCTGTAGTCTTGCTTAATCCATTTAAAAACAAGAACTTCCAAACCCAGAGTTCAAAGAAAATGCCTCGAATGGATGGGCCACTCACACATGGAACTGAGAAACCTGAGAGCTCTTCATCCATACTCTGACTAAAGTTAATTCTGGTCATGGACTGAATGCAGCTAACACACCTGAAAACAGTAGCGGCCGGTGTTTGGGACGAGTGGCGGGGCATGTGGGGTGGGGTGGTGAGAGGGAGCATAGGGAGGGGGCAAAATAAAAAAAAACAAATGATTAAAAAAACTTACTTTTAGCAAGCAGCGTGGCACTCTTCTTCGGCACAGGCCCCAGAAGGCCGTGCGGCCAATCCTGAAGCCGCTCTCTCACATTACAGCAGCCTCCGGATTGGCCTCAGCGCCCTCGATCAGCGCTCCAGGACAGACTGGGAGTCTGTGCCTACTCTCTCCAACCCCAACAATGCAGCTGGGGTTGGAGAGGTTCACTGCACATGATGGTTTGGCCGGCCTGAGACGGTGGCTAACCCGTCATGTGCAGTGAAGGGATGCACTACCACTCCCCTCAGTGCTGTCACCCCCCAGCGCCTGCCCCGAGACTCGGCAGGAATGGAGAAACAAAATTAGTGTTATCATTTTCCTTTCCTGACGTTTTTGCGGGGGCAACTCCCCGCCATAGCGGAGGAGCTGCCGATGCCTGAAAACAATAATGGATAAAAGTAAGGTACAGGACTGGAAAAGTGCTGTCCTGCTGACATGGAGCCATCGAGGTGCCAAAGGCAGACACTGGAGGGTCTCAGCTTGGTAAATGAGTATTGGTTGTTGCTTAAACGCTCACCAATGAGGCCACTTGCTCCATCTCAGGAGAGACACCTCGTTTAGTCATCAGCGTTCCCTTTACAAATCATTGTTTTCAGGTGGAGAAGTCTAATTGGCAGGGGCGGCTCCCCCATGTGGGCGGAGGAGCGTCGCCCCACTGCTTTCTCGCAGTGCAAGAAGCAAAAATATAAAATGGTATTATAAATAGCATTTTATGTTTCTGCTTCTCGCACTGCAGAAGGGTTTGGTTGGGGCGGGCGGGTGGGCGTTCCTGCTCTAGGGCAGGGGAGCAGTGGCTTGTCCACTCTGAGGGCCCTGACTGTTTAGTCGGCCCCAGGGCTGACCAAACCAGTAACACGCACTCTCCCTTTTCTCCATGTAGGCTGCATGATGGCCTCACCATAGACACCTGTGTGGTCGGCATCCCAACCAATCACAGTGCTGCAGCATTGTGATTGGCTTAGGGGAGGGAGGCTGCCTGCTTCCTGTGTGGAGCAGAGAAGCAGTGATGACGCGGGACCGGACCGGGCCGGTGAAGGTAAGTTAACTTTTTTATTTATTTATTTGTTTAAAATTAACACCCCCCCCCTACCCCCCCCCCCCCCACCCGACCCCCACCCGCGAGTCCTTCCGGCCGCGACTGCTAATTGGAGTGAACCAGGACTACATCTTCCAGAAGGTTTTTGAAATCCCACAAATTGGAAATGATGTCCATGGTAACATTGACTAAGTGGTAACGCTGGCTCCCTCTGAGGACCCAATTTGCAAAAGGTTGGGAATAAATGTCAGAAATCTGCTTCTTTGTGATTACTTTTATCGTTGCTATGTTATGTCAGTATGTCGTGTTAGTATGTTATGCTGTATGATATTATGAGATGTTATGTTGTTAAAAGAGAAAATGTACAGCTTTTCAGGGAATCATATGACTTAAGAAACTAGGAGTCCCATGCATAAAATAGTTCAAGTGCACATTTTCTACCACCATTGCTGCGAGTATGCCATTATCTGGATGGGACAGATAGTCAGAAGCTTGAACCTAACATATACTAAAGTTCCATCATGTGTAAATCATGAATGGGTTATGATGACTCAACAAATGCATGTGTGCATTAGAATATGTTTATTATATACAATTCGTAAATTATTCCAAATACTGGTATTGAATAATTTGATGTGAGTGATAATTTGTTGTATTATTGTAATAATACATTTCTGCTTCATTTTTTGTCAAAATTGAAAGCTTATTGACTTCTCAGTTGATTGCTTCGTATAAACTGATACATATATATATATATATATATATATATATATATATATATAATATTAATTTTTGAAGCAATCCAATAACTAATTTTATATTGATATATATAATTCCGAATGGAATTGTATATAGACCAGCAGTGGCGGCTCCTCCATACGGGCGTTTGGGCGCCGCCCCCCTGCTTTCTCGCAGTGCGAGAAGGCAGAAACATAAATGGTAATAACTACCATTTATGTTTCTGCCTTCTCGCACTGCGAGAAAGCAGAAGTGCCTGATCGGGGGTGGGCGGTCCTGCTTGAGGGCAGGGGGGAGTGGCTTGCCCAGTGTTGTGCATAGGGACTGTTTGGCCGGCCCTGGGGCCGATCAAACAGTCCGTATGCACAACACTGGGCAAGCCACTCCCCCCATGCCCTCGAGCAGCACCGCCCACGGCGCCCACTCTACATAGCGAAAATGGTCCCGGCTGGGGCGCTCTCTACTGCGCCTCAGCGTTGTGATTGGCAGAGCGGAGGGAGGTAGGCTGCCTTTCATTCATGACGACATGACGACGAGAGCTTCAGGACGGCGGGAGCGGCAGTTTGGAGGCATCCAGAAGCTGCGGTCTTGCAGGACGGAGCGGGAGTTGGAACGCATCCAGAAGATGTTGCAGGACGAGGATGGTAAGTTTTATAATATTCTTTCCCACCCGCCTCCACCCCCCGTGACGACCCCCACCCCCATCATGCCGGCCGTTACTGTGAAGTTATGAATGTACAAAACTATTTTAGGCCCTCCTTAGGCCTAAAATAGTTATGTACATTCATTACTATTTTAGACCCTCCGGTGCCGTATCAATGCCAGTCAGGGCCGGCTTTAGGGCGGTGCGATCGGTGCCACCGCACCGGGTGCTGGAATCCTGGGGGCGCCGTGTTTGAAAGTTTATTATGCCTTTGAAGCACCTGCTGCAGCGTTTCTTTCACCCCGCAATTACCAGGCATCACATAAATGTCAAGATAACTCGTGCCGCCATTGCTTCTAATTCTCATCAAGCCATTCCGTTTCGATAACAAAGAATTGTAAATGGAAGCTTTTTGGAAAAAACTGCCAGAGTGATGGCGCGTTCTTCTGATGGAAACAAAGGTTCATTTCTCATAATTTCAGCTCTGTGTGGAAGTTGTGTCGCTTGTATTGGCGGATGGAAAAGGCTGCAGCCGAGGAGCGGTGCGCGCGTGAAGGCGTCTACGTCACCTCATACACACACCAATAGACCTTTTCTTCTCTGAGAATATCGTGTGATTAATTATCTTCCTGGAGAGAGAGATCAGCATTTTGTATAGTTGTGGTTTTGACTTAGGTGAAGTTAGTGCAGAGGGTTAATATGCCTGCTGCAGAGAACGTGTACCATGTAGATTACAGATGTAAACAGATCAGCAGGTTACTTGCAATGTATAATTTAAAGTCCTTAGTCCTAATATAGAATAGTGAGGTATTAACTTTCATCCTAGAACTGCATACACGCTGCAAAGTACAGAACATTGATCAATGTTGCAAAAAGGGTTAATTTGGCTAGAAATCGATTCTTATTATTAAAGAAAACTCCCAACTATGCTGTTTCTTTTTCGACTCTGAGTTTGTGCTTCTCCACACCAAGCACTCTTAAACTATGCTGCCTACCAGTATGGATGACATGTGACTCCTACACTTTTAGTCCTTTGGCTTACGTAACATTTCCTACACAGTGATTTACACATGAATGATTGAATGTCTGTGTGTAATATGCGTGTGATGCAAAGTGCTCAGACACCCTGCACTGGTATGAGTGGCGCTATATAACTAATTCAATGCATCTGAGAGAGTGTGGTTATGGAGACTTGGTCACTGTTTTCGCCACCCAATCTTTGGCCATAATGGAGACCTGAGGTGACATATAGTTCATCTTTCTTTGGCAATAAGGTCAGGCGGCTAACGCCAATGTTCCCTTTTCTTTTAAAATAATGCAGTCAGGCTAAATGGATGGCACGGGTGCAAGCAGGAATGAAGCACGATATGGGACAGTTTTAAATGTGTTTAATTATTTCAAGTCTACATATCCTACCTACTTTTATAAATATTCTTGCTTTCTGAAATGTGGTTTAACCTGCATCCTTTGGGCCTTTTTTTTTTGTTCTTCAAAATTTCCTTGGCGTGAGGGTCCTGCAGTTCCCCTTTAGTCAATCAGGCTCGCTATGACACAAAACACATTTAGACCCTTTTTTTACGCCCCACCACTTTCAAATGTCACCAGCCACCACTGTAGACCAGCACCTTTAGGCACAAATCTCTAACCACGTGGTGCTATAGGCAGTGCTTAATTTGAGCCGGTGTTTTATCAGTGCTCGCCACCAGCACTTAATTGTCAACACTGGCACTTGTTACAGTACACCACATGGTTGGTGCTGTTTGTCTAATTACGAAATGAGCTCAACAACAGTATAATAATTTAATGTACATTAAAAATGAGGAAGAACCGCTAGCCAAGCCATTCTAATAGCTTTGTTTGGCCTGGAATGGTCTGAATTGCCACGCGTGTAGGAGTGTGATGGTTGGTAGTTATGTTGGTACTGTCATTGGCAGCGCTAGCGGGGGCAATGGCCTCCTGACGAGGTTCCTGGCACCTATTTCTTTATGTCTTTTTTTTACAAATTAAGCACAGGGTTCGGAAACTGGACATGTATTTATATTTAGCGTGTCCCTTTCCCCCTCCGAGGCCCTGGTGCTGTGCGCGGCCAGAGACGGCCTGATATTGCCATGGTAACGCTACTAATGGACTAGGAGGGATGTTAATGCCTATCAAGCAGAGGGGAGGAACGCGTCCCGGGGAGACGTTTAGAATCCAGCCTCATGGGAGGGGGTGCCCACTCATGGGCAGGGGAACTGGGCTTGTAAACATGGGGCCTGGCGAACAGGCCCCACCTTACTGGTTTATTTACTCCTTGTGGGAACTTTTGTGCTTTTCTCTAAAGTTTCCTCACTTGGAACTTCAGGTCAGCAGCATACCTCACCTCACCGGCTCCCCCTGGTAGAGTTAGTTGAGGCCGTAGCTTTGGAAAATTCATAGTGATATGTACTTCGACCTGAGTGAGGGCCTCTGTCCCTCCCAAAATAGATCCCTAAGAACTTTGCCATTCATCAATCGCATGGATCCGTGCGCCTTGAAGTCGAAATTCATTCCCTGTCACAATCGGAAACCCTGCTCCGAGTCCTGGCCCACCTGCCAGGAACATTTTTGAATTCGTGCAAAAAGGACACAATAAATTATATGAATTTTTAACTCATCAGGTTGCCAGGAACGTATTCATGCTCTGCGGACACCTGCTCACAGCGCCAAGCACACTTGCGCCACTCTATCAATAATGCCACCTCAGTCCTCGCACACCAGGAAGCTGCGCTGACCACGGAGCCTGCTCTCTGAGTCACGAATCCAGTGACTTCTTCGTCACTTCCGGATTCTCGTAGAACCACAACGTGAAACGCGGGGATGGAAAGATTCTATCTGGTCGGAGAGTTCTGTCTCCCTAGGGGCTATCCTTGGTGGACTTATAGTCCAAATGCACACACCGTATCTGCTGTGTCACAAATCTCACAGTGCAATGACAATTGATTGGGTAAAATGCCAATTTTAGGCAAACTAAACTTTCAAACTGAGAAACTGTCTTGTGTGGAAATAATGGCTTGCCCAAAATTGCACAATGTGTCACGAAGGAACTAGGAACAGAACTGCAGGCCCCCCACTCCCCTTCCCTATTATCTTACTCCAAACAGCACAGGCTGCCCTGCATGTTTCTAGATCAAATGGCTGAATTGTACTAAAAATACTGCACTCTGAATTTCACACAACGCCTCCATCTTTGCAAAAGGTAAGTTGTTGATCGCCTTTACCTGCTGCTGGCTGTTGTATTCAATAATTAAGGCCCTGGCTGTGAGTGGGCCAGTGCTGCGACACCCAGGTTTGCCAGATGTTGAAACTGGATTTATTTATCAGGCACTGCCCAGGAAAGTTGTGTGAGCCTCTTTCTCCAATTTTTTTCTGGCAGAGGCAAACATATAATGCCCCCTCCAGAACTTAATCACCCCCTCAGTCCCTGCCCCTTCCCACCACCCTTGCCCCACACAGACGCCTCCGCTTTCATTTGCCACCGACTCAAACTAGTAAACATTTGTGTTAAAGCCCACAGTATTGGGAATTTCGTATGGTTTTACGACTGGTAAACCTTTTCCCACAGGGTTATTGCCCTTTCCAGGTTTACCTCGTTATTACACAGTACTGGTGCAGTGTAACCTCACAGTAACATACATTTTGCATGAGGAGTTTGCACCCACAATACTGTACAACTTGTAACCAGGGCCTAAGTGGAGACAATTTTGCTTACAAGGAGTCAAAGAATTTCCAGACGATGAACTGGGGGAATGGCCTTTATTTACAACAGAAAACAAAGGGCCCGATTCACAGAACTAACTTAAGACAAAATCCTAAACCTACTACCATTTTCGTATTCACAGAAGGCACTTACTCATTTTGGTATTCAAAGAAGGCACTTACTCACTTCAGTATTCACAGAAGTTAGGAGTCCTAACTTTAGGACTTCTAAATGCCTTCTGTGAATACCGAAAGTCTTAAAATTAGGATTTTTCTCAGTTTAGGAGTCCTAAAGTTAGGACTCCTAATTTTACTACTACTAAATTGAGAAAAATCCTAATTTTAAGACTTTCGGTATTCACAGAAGGCATTTAGGAGTCCTAAAGTTAGGAGTCCTAAGTTTACTACTACTAAATTGAGAAAAATCCTAATGTTAAGACTTTTGGTATTCACAAAAGGCATTTAGGAGTCCTAAAGTTAAGAGTCCTAAGTTTACTACTACTAAATTGAGAAAAATCCTAATTTTAAGGCTTTCGGTATTCACAGAAGGCATTTAGGAGTCCTGAAGTTAGGACTCCTAACTTCTGTGAATACCGAAATGAGTAAGTGCCTTCTGTGAATACCAAAATGGTAGTAAGTTTAGGACTTTGTCTTAAGTTAGTTCTGTGAATCGGGCCCAAAAACTTTAGAAATGTCATGGTTTCACAGGGGAAAGTCTGAGTATATATCATTGTCATTGCCTCACAGTTCCTGCACATTTATATCACGGTAGCACTGCAAGTTTCAAAGAATCACAAACAATTTTCCATGTTTTTTAAAGGTCTGAAGATTTGAATTTTAAAGTTCCTTCTAACGAGAATCCTGCACAGTCATCTTGGAAAATGACGTGCAGTTTTGCAGGGCCCTTTGCTGTTGGTAAGATATATTCATCATGCCAACTGTGCATGTGCATAGGTATTTGGTGCAAACCTAGCAAGACACAAATGAAACACTTAAGTTTTACATAAACCAGTTTTCTATGGGAGGTAGAAAAAAACAGCGTTAATTAAATGGCGTTCCTGCGCCTCATTGCGAGGCAAAATGATTGTCTTGGTGACTCGCATTTTGCACAGAGTCTGCAGAATGCGTGCGGCCTTTTTTTATTAAGAGACAGCTTCAGTTTTCAACAGTATTGTTATTCCTCTTGCATCACTATCCCTGCGTGCTGGCATGTCAAAATAGCGATATCATGATGCCACAGAATTTACCATATAATTTGCCTTTTATCACCTAATGTGCTGCATAATGCGTTTTTTTTCTTGCCGCCCTCCACATGATTTGGCCCGGCCCTGCAGCATCCTTCCAGCTGCCCTGATTATGCCGTATCTCTCTCTGCGCGAGGCTTACTCTGGCATCTTCTGCGATATTCCGAGCACGTTGTACCTCTGCCTAATAACAGTTTCAAGGACAACAGCGAAAGCAATTCGTCCACGTGGGACATGGTAATTCTTGGTGCGCGCTCGTGCATAAAACACAACAGTGCCCACGTTTCCAAGCGCCTCGCTGGAGAAGCAGACAAATATTCCGAAAAAAATAGGAACACTGTGATTTCTGCGCTTTCATTTTCACCAGCTGGATTGATACCGCTTTGGAAAGGCTCAACAGGCTTTTGTTATCCAAAGATTAGTAAAAGACCTAAATAGCTCCCTCCGTTCGGAGGCAAGAATAAAAGGTGGGTTTGTACCGCGGCGCTTACAGAAAACAATTTCAGCTCGTGAACTGGTGGCAAGAAACCACAAAAATGGAAAAGACAGAACAGAAAAGGCAGCTGGAAAATAGAGAAAAAGACAACAATGTAGGGGGAGGCCTCTCTCCTTTAAAGACGGAGAGGCGAGGATGGATGGATGTATGGGTGGATGTATGGATGGATGAATGATTGGATGAATGGATGGATGGGTGGGGGTTGGGTGGGTGGATAGATGGGTGGGTGGTTGGGTAGATGGGTGAATGGATTAATGGATGGGTGGGTGGATGGATGGATGGACAGACGGACTAACAGAAGGTCAGCTGGATGGACTCATAGGGGCAGATTTACAAGCCCCTTGCGCCACTTTTGTGTCACTTTTAACATGGGAAAAGTGACGCAAAAGTGGCGCAAGGGGCTTGTAAATCTGCCCCATAGATGGGATGAACAAACGCAGAGGATCCATAAATGATGGACAGTTGCCAGTTGAGATGGCTGAAATGGACAGACAGATTGATCAGATCAATGGGCGTACAGGCAAATGAACATACAGCTAGATGGTCATGCGGATGGAATAAACAGACAACCAGGAGTCCTAAATGACTGATAGAATGAATGAATACATAGATGTAGAATAACACAGTAGCTGCAGCCAACCATCAACATGCCCGTTACTTGAACTTTTCTGCAGAAATAAAGTACAATAAAGACAGTAAGTGGTTTGTGAGTCTGTAAGTTCTAACCCTGGCTTTTCCAACGAGTAGCTCCCCTCTGTTCAGCCCAGCCAATTCAATTAGAAACTTTTACTTGCTTTATTTAACATATGCGTACAAAATTTGAAAAATGTATGTATTTTGAGAACTCATAAGGAGAAAATTGTTGAATGTCTAAAATATTGTTGGAGCGGATAGCTGAAAGATAACTAATGCCGTTTTTAGAGAGACTTATTACTCATATTAGATCCTTGGCGCCACAGGCATTGCATCTATGGCTGTTATGTATAAGCCTGGGCGGAGTTCTGCTACAAGCGCAAAAAAAACCTCGGCCGCGCTTCACGGAACTCTGCAACCGGCGGAGTGCATGCTTCCTTTCTGCTGTTTCTTAACGCGAGCATTCGCGACCACTCGCAATGAGAAATCTGACCGCCCACGTTGAAAACTCTTGCTGGGAGGTTGATTTTCCATGCCCGCATTCGGCAACTTGATGTTGACGATCGTGAATGTGGAAAAATCTCGCTGGTAGGTGGATTTACCTCGGTTGCGCTCACCAACTTGACGTTGATGAATGGGAGCAAGGAAAAAAACTCTGCTCCGCATAGCGGAGTTTTTTGGAACTTTGCGACCTCTGCGTAACGTGGAGTGCGGTAAACTCCGCAAACTGCGCGTGCAGAGTGGAGTTCACCGCCCAGACTTAGTTATGTATTACCCATGTTGAGACATTACAAACTGCTAAAGTCTTTTTTTTAACATTTCATCAGATGATCACAACTGGTAATCTTGCACAGGGTGATCACTTATATTAGCTTGTCTGATGTGGCCACTATTAATTACATCATTGCTAATATTTGTCAGTAGCTTAGGATGACTTTTATTGAATCTAAGTAGCAAAAGGTAGGCGACCCTTGTTCTATCCGAATTGGTTGTGGCTTGCTATGTAATTAATCAGCCTACTAATTTTTGTCTTCTAAAGAGAATGTTTGTTAGAGGCTTGGCACAACCAAAACGTCACTTAATGCCTGTTGAGAATCAGGAAATAAGAGGAGAGAATTGTGCACAGATGATGTTAATGGGTCTTAGGTGGTAAAATAGGTGAATGTTTCTTAGGTCTCGCCTACAGGCAGGCCGTAAGCTGTCTGTTGTCAGAGGAGCTAAGCAGTGGTGTAACAATAGCCCCACAGCCCCTGCAGTGCGCGGGGAACCCAGCTCTAGGGGTGCCCCCTCTGGCACCATGTAGACAGCAGCTGAGAGCTCCTGACCGGGTCCGGAGTGTGGGGGGGCCTCTATGTACTGTGCAGGGGGGCACCTCAAAACCCTTTACGCCACTGTGTAGAGGCAGTGGCTGAGAGCTCCTGACCGGGTCCAGAGTGGGGGTTGGCCCTCTATATACTGAGCAGGGGGGTCTCCCTCAAGTTCCGTTACGTCACTAGAGCTATTGTGCACAATATCAATACTCACAGTAGGCTTTACGTCAGCTCATTGCTTGTAATTGGTCTGCTTTCATGCCACTCTTTAGCTTGCTTCTCATTCTTGTATTAGTCCCTCCACTGGAGCATAGCATTTTTACCATACTCTTGACTTCATGAGTTGTATCTTTCCACTGCTTACATTCAGGAAACTACTTTTCAGGTCCGGGGAACAGAACTGCTGTCTGCCGGATCTCTTGTTACCAATTCTTCAAAGTATGGTGGCTGCGCAGTATTGATCATTTGGTCTATCAGTCCGCTTGCAATGGAGCGCTTGCATTGTATTGCAAGAGGGACTGTTGTACAACGCGAATGTGCACTGAATCATCGCATATTCACTTGTTTACCTCATACATACTCTGTGTACTGAGGTCCATTTTTGTTTATTCACTGCAGCAGGCTTTTTTCAATGTTTTAGTCTGCAAGTCACACATACACTTAAGAATTCATATAGGTTCACTCTGTTTACACCCACCGGACTGTGCATGAATATGAGTGTCCAGTCCATATGCTTAAAACAAAAGGTGTATTGGCTATGCCTATAGGTCTGGTACTGATGTGGTAAAGCATGGAGACACAGACATGGACAAATGTTGTTTGCATACGGTAGCACATTAAAGTCAGACCTACTGGCTTTGTCAATGCTTGTTTCTTTTGCTTTTAACAGTTCAGGTGTTTTCTTACTCTAACCTCCCCTCCCCTGTGTGATGGTTCCTCCATCACATCCATGCCTACGCCCTCAGCACTACCACTCCTCTCCACTCAGTTTTTTTTATTTTCTCCCTTTACCCCACCTCCATTGATCCCCTGTCCCTCAGGTTCCGTTAAAAAAAATATATATATCCTCCCACAAAGATATATATTACCTACTGGCGGTCGCCAGTAGGTA
Source organism: Triturus cristatus (assembly GCF_964204655.1). Taxonomy (NCBI): domain Eukaryota; kingdom Metazoa; phylum Chordata; class Amphibia; order Caudata; family Salamandridae; genus Triturus; species Triturus cristatus. The sequence continues at coordinate 263,891,031 of NC_140585.1, forward strand.
GTTATAGTTAGGACCACGTTTCCATAGGAAATCCGCAACATTCTATTTTGAATAACTTTGGCGCCGGTCGACGAATCCTCGCGAATTTTTCAAAATAGGTGGGGCGCTACGCTCCGCTCCTACCCTGAAAGTCTCGGGGGGATTCGTCAAGCGGGGGCTGAGATAAAAGGGGGGTCCCAAAACGCGTTTTTCCCATGCATTTTTCCATAGGACCTTTAGACAGGGCTACAGCCCGAACGGCTGAACAGAATTACTAGAAATTTGGCAGAGAGGTAGTCCTCAGGTCAAGGAAGTGCCTTTTGTAGGTTTGGTGTAAATCTGTTCAGTAGATTCTGAGAAAATAGCCTTTAAATCAATATATATATCTGAGCCAGCTTACGGTGCGCTTACGGTACGCTTACCGTACGCGTACGGTGGCGTGCGCGAGCGCGATTCTGATTGGCTCTTAGATCTTAGTAAACATTCGAATCGGCCGAAACCAGGAAGCGGCGGCCGCCATTTTCTCTCTCGCACTGAGAGTGATTTCTAAAATATAAAGCCCAAAAACATGTAAAGGGGCTGTTTAGACAGCTCCCACACACATAGCCATGTTGAGGGAGTCCCCAAAGATCCCCCAAGGCCAAAAACGGAATTTTTATTTTTTCGGTAATTTCGCCGATTACGCTTACCGTACGCGTACGGTAAAAATTTAAAAAAAAAAAAAATGATTCACACTCTCTCCACCCCGTGTGCAATGCAAATGGTGCCCGAAGGGCACCATTTGTGCATGGCTTATAAAATATACGAAAAATTAAAATATTACCTTTCAAAACGAAGTGCATCATATGTCCTCCATGTGCGCACGGTGCGCGAAGCGCATCGTGCGTACATGGCCCATCTAGCGTAACGTGGGCACGCGGTGCGCGTAGCGCACCGCGTGCCCACCGTGCGTGCACGGCACTAACTGCGTAAAGTGGGCGCGCGGTGCGCGAAGCGCACCGCGTGCTCACTGTGCGCGCACGGTGCGCTTCGCGCACCGTGCGCGCACGGAACGAACTGCGTTAAGTGGGCGCGCACGCCACGAATGGCGTAAAGTAACTTAGCATTTAAAAAACCGTACAAATTCACTGAAAAAACCATAGGTTTCACACACGTTATAGTTAGGAATTAGCATTTAAAAAACCTTGCAAATTCACTGAAAAAACCATAGGTTTCACACATGTTATAGTTAGCGGAAATTTTACTGATAAAAAACCAATGAAATTCCCCCGTTATAGTTAGTGCAGGCAACTATAACTCACGCGACCGCAATCTTCTGCTGATGACATATGTGTCTTTATGAAAAAAAAATATTTGTAATATATGTATAGCTAAAAATGTATGGAAGAAGACATGGGCAAATAAGTGTCTAAATACAGTATTAGCATCAGCAGAAGATTGCGGTCGCGTGAGTTATAGTTGCCTGCACTAACTATAACGGGGGAATTTCATTGGTTTTTTATCAGTAAAATTTCCGCTAACTATAACATGTGTGAAACCTATGGTTTTTTCAGTGAATATATATATATATACATACAAACACACATATATATATATATATATATATATATATATATATATATATATATATATATATATATATATTCTTTTTTTTGCACAAAGGTACGCCGCCCTTAGAAATCCTACTTTAGTGTTTTATTCACACAGACAGCCTGTCTCACCTACTCGTTTCGACCTCGCATGGCCTTGCTCATGGTTGGAGGACATTTCTAATCGTCATGTTTATTACCACTCCCCTCTTAGCTAATTATGCAGCCTTCTGGGAGTTGAAGTTTAAGCTTGTTCACACCGTCTTTCATTGAAGGCAGACTTTTTACAATTGTTTACACTGAAATGAAACGCATGTAAATATAATGCGTGTTCATTACACCAAGCGGATCGATACAGACTTTCAGTTGTAAAGATTAACAATGTATCCTGTTGCTTTCACAGGTGCCGTTTTTTCACATTAGTAATCTTAATGATACAGTATCATTTCAAGTTGCCAATCCCAGTCTGTACGTCCATTGGAAGCGTGTGTTTAATTACATGGGTTAATGTTACCTTCGAATATGAACACGGTTTCATTATTTAGACATGGTAGAACAAATGAATACTGGTATAGTACCATTAGAGCAGCCGTAGTTGCTACTATGTAATGAAAGTATTCTATTCAATATCTAGTTTCACACGTATTATACAGAAAATGTCCTATTCAATTTGGGTAATGCTATTTTTCAACTCATAAGTGCACATACAGTTCTATATCATTATTGAGGCCTTTTGGGGTCTTTGTTCATAGTCTAATGATATAGCGGGATTCTAATTGTCTTAACTTTTTCCTTCTATCCCCTCCTCTTTCATTTTGTGGGATAGTGTCCAGTCCAAAGAATTCCACCCTTCACCAATCGTTGTTTTGGCATAGAGATATATGTTTTGCTGTCGCATAGTTCATGTCTTTGTTTTTGACAGCTCGAATATGTTCAAGGATTCTTTTCTTCAAGATACAGATGGTGCTGCCAATGTATTGTAGGCCACAAGCGTATCGAATAACATGGACTACAAACTGAGTTGTACAGGTGATCCTGTGATTGATATTAATTTTTTTTCCTTCTATGTCAGTTATTTCTTTAACGTTGATGCCAATGTTGCATGCCTTATATTATTACATTTTTGAATCCTTGTTGTTGCTCTTCTAACCAATTCTTTTTTTGGATTGTCTTGAAAGTGGCTCCTTACAAGTTGATCTTTTCGAGATTTTGTTTTTTCTGTATGTTATCAGTGGTCTAAATCGAAGAATGGTACCAATGTCAGGATCTTGCGGTATCAGATGCCAATATATTTTAATCGTTATAATCAAGAAGAGAGAGGAGAACTAAAGAGGCTAGTCCGTTTCCCCAGTTTATATGTTAATAATCAATGAAAACTAGCTCTTGTTTAAATTGTTTGTATGTCTGCGGGTGGGGGAAAACCATTAGGTTTTTATGAAGGCCCTCACCCACCAACCTAGTTGGTGGCATGCTTCATCATTGGGCCCCACCCAAGGTTCCGAGTGTACCTCAGGTGTGCTTCGACGCCAGATTACTGCGGAGCGGGTTTTTTTGGTTCATGAGGGTGCTGTGGGTGTGCTCTGAGTAAGGTTTAAAATACTGTCCTGGGTGTCCCAACGACTGTTTTAATGGTGGGCCCCAGGCAGTCAATAAAAACAAAGGCTATCGGACGTGCACGGTAGGCTTATGGCCTCCGACGCCCTGTGCGGTCAACTAGTTTCAGCCAGGCCTTTTCTTCTACTGGCTTTCGTCAGGACCTTATATGTGTGGGGTGTTACAGGGGTTGTTATGAGTTTGTCAGTGCCCTGTGTGTAAAGCACACGCTACGGTGCTTATATGTGCAAGAGGTGTTTCCTCTCGGGTTGTACACCTGATTATAGCGAACAACTCAGCATGGAGCTCAGCCGGGGGTCAGGACCATGTGCACTTGCGCAAAGTTGCTGGACCCTCAATGAACCTGTTGTCCGGGCAGAGGCTCCGTGAGCTAACAACCCCTGTAACACCCCACACATATAAGGTCCTGACGAAAGGCAGTAGAAGAAAAGGCCTGGCTGAAACTAGTTGACCGCACAGGACGTCGGAGGCCATAAGCCTACCGTGCACGTCCGATAGCCTTTGTTTTTATTGACTGCCTGGGGCCCACCATTAAAACAGTCTTTGGGACACCCAGGACAGTATTTTAAACCTCACTTAGAGCACACCCACAGCACCCTCACGAACCTAAAAAACCCGCTCCGCAGTAATCTGGCGTCGAAGCACACCTGAGGTACACTCGGAACCTCGGGTGGGGCCCAATGATGAAGCATGCCACCAACTAGGTTGGTGGGTGAGGGCCTTCATAAAAACCTAATGGTTTTCCCCCACCCGCAGACATACAAACAATTTAAACAAGAGCTAGTTCTCATTGATTATTAACAATATTTTTTAATCACCTTTCCAATCCTTGAAGTTTCTTTGCTATATGTCAAGATCAATCTAGGTGCATCTTGTTTTTCTAATCCTGGAGTTTGTCTTTCTTTTTCTGCACATGTGATCATGGTCTCTGTGCATGTTATCGTTTGGATTTTATGTAGACTATGTTTCAAATTCCTTTGTCTGTATCCTCTGTTTTTTAGTCTTGATGCGCTCTCCAGTATTTTGTTGTTCGCATCTATGTCTTTCGAACAGTTACGATGCATCCTGATGAATTTCCCTTACGGAATGCTTCTCAGCAAGGGCTTTGGGTGGAAGCTTGTTCCATGCAGTATGCTATTTGTAGCAGTTTTCTTTCTGAATAGAGTTAAATGTATCTCCCCTTGGTCGATGTATATCGACGTGTCCAGAGAGTTTACTTTGGTTTGACTTGTGGAGCAGGTGAAAGAGAGCCCAATAACATTTTGATTTAGTTTGTTAAAATATTCCATGAAATCTTCTTTCTCTTTGTTCCATATTACAAATAGATCATATATGTATCATACCCAAAGCACACTTTTTTTTTCTGCATCTTGGTTTTCTGCTCCCCATGCTATTTCCTTCTCCCACCAGCATATCATCTGGTTCGCATAGTTCGGTGAAAATGAAATTTCCATGGCTGTACCACATAATTGTTGGTAAAAGTCATGATTGACAAGGAAAACGTTGTATTTTAAGCAAAGTTCGATCATTGTTAATAGCATTCCAGAGTGTTGTATGTGGCTCAGTTATATTGCGTTGTTTGAGGAAGTAGGTACACACCTGCAAACCAATTTCATGTTCTATTGATGTATATAGCGATACCACATCTATGGTTGCCATTATGTAGTTGGAATTCCAAATGGCGTTTGCCAAAATACAAAGGAAATCCCCAGTGTCTCTTATGTACGAGCTTAAATCATGTACCATTGGCGCTAAATAGAGGTCCACATACGTTGAGATATTTTCATAGAGAGATTCACAAGAGGATACGATAGACCTCCCCGGGGGGGGGGTCACAAAGAGTCTTGTGAATTTTGGGCAGAAAGTATGGTGGGTTGATCTTTCGAGAGAAAACTGAGCTCTTCATCATTGATCAAATTTGAAGCATGCCATTTTTTTTAGATTTGCATAGAGTTCAAGAATCATTCGGTCGATCGGATTGTGGTCCAATTTTTTATATTTTGTTACATCATGAAGTTGTCTATAGGCCTCTTTCATATAGTCTGCTTTGTTTTGCACGACTATAGTACCGCCTTCATCTGCCGGTTTTATGATTATGTTATTATTTTCCATCAACATCTTAAGGGTGTTGAATATCAGGGCTGCGTAGTCTTGATTACACCTCATGCCTCCTTTATTTGCCACAAGAGGCTCCCTGCCTATTTATCTTAATCTTGCTAGCTCTTTATAATCCCTGTTTTCTCCCTTTGTCACTGTTTTCCATCTCTCTCTTCCCCTTTCAATTCCCCATGATGTGTTTTTGTAGTTCCTGCTCTGGGTGAAAGTCTAATAAGTTGAAAATAAGTGCCAAGCCCCATAAATCAGCATCGGTGGGCCCACCTTCAATCACCGGTTCAAATTAAGCACTGACCCCAACACAAAGTCCCGAGAGACCGTTCTGCTATAGAAGGACAATCATGGCTTCTATTACAAGAAGGAACATTGGGATTATTGGACTTTTATCTAGATTTAACACCTGATTTAGATCTCGGCAGAGGTAATACTGCATCACAAACGTGACGGATATACATTCCACTGTATTACGATCCCATTATATCCTAAGTGGATTGTAATACAGGTGACGGGATATCCATCACATTTGTAATGGAGTATTCCCTCCACTGAGATCTAAATCAGCCCCTTAATATCAATAATCACCAACGCAGCAGATCCACCAAAAGGACCTTCATCCAGGACAAAGTCCACACCAACTCCAGCAACTCGAAGGAACTCTTCAGCATCATTCAGGAATTCACCAAACCAACCAGCGAAGCATAGGACGTCACACTTTTCCAACACCTCTGCAACAAACTTGGATCCTACTACCATCTCAAGATCAAGTCCCTCTACGACAACTTCAACGAACAGACACCAGACTCTGAAACCACACCCAGCAACACCAGCCAGCCTAACATCTCCACCTGGACCCCGGTCACCACTGAAAACACCGCTATGACCATGAAGAGCATCCACTCAGGAGCTCCCACCTACCCCTGCCCGCCGCACATCTTCCACAGAGCCACTACCACCATAGCACCCGAGTTATGATGCACCATCAACTCCACCTTCGAATCCGGCACATTCCCTGATGACTGGAAATGTGCAAAAGTCAAGCCCCTCCTCAAGAAGCCCTCCGCAGACCCTACGGACTTTCAAAACTACAGACCCATCTCTCTGCTCCCCTTCTCGGCTAAAGTCACCGAGCAGATCCTCAACATCCAGCTCACGGACTTCATTGAAACAAACTCCATCCTCGACTCTTCCCAATCCGGATTCAGAAGCAACCACAACACCAAGACCTTTTCTTCGCTGCTACAGACGACATCCGCACTCTCCTCGACCAGGTCCACATGGCGGCCCTCATCTTACTAGACCTCTCTGCAGCCTTCGACACCGTCTCCCACCACACTCTCACCGCCAGATTCCACAACACCGGCATACAGAGAACTGCCCTCGACTGGATCCGCTCTTTCCTCACTGGTCAAACCCAAAGAGTCAGACTCCCGCCTTTCCTCTCCGAACTCACAAAGATCAACTGCGGGGTACCCCAAGGATCGGCGCTCAGCCCCACACTCTTCAACAACTACATGGCCCCCTCGCCACCATCGTCAGACAGCATGGACTCAGCATAGTATCCATTGCCAATGACACCCAGCTCATTCTCTCTCTCACGAGGCAACCCAACACCACCAGACTCAGCTTCCAGGAAGGAATTAAAGACGTTGCATCCTGGATGAGCAGCAGCTGTCTGAAGCTCAACTCGGACAAGACAGAAGTCCTCGTCCTCGGACCCACCACCTCAGCATGAGAGAACACCTGGTGGCCCAATGCCCTTGGCAACCACCCCTCCCCCACGGACCACGCCCAGAATCTCTGTATCATACTCAACTCCTCCCTCACCATGACCCGACAGACCAACGCCGTCTTCCCCACGTTCTTCAACACCCTCCACATCCTATGCAAGACCTTCAAGTGGATCCCCCCAAATCCATTAAGACTGTCACCCATGCACTCATAACAAGCAGACTGGACTACGGAAACGCCCTCTATGCCGGAATCAACAAATCCCTGCTCCAGAAACTCCAGACCATCCAGAACCCCGACGGCCCGGCTCGTCCTCGGCCTCCCACGGCATGAACACATTACCCAGCACCAACAAAACCTCCACTGGCTCCCCGTCGAGAAGAGAGTAGCCTTCAAGCTACTCACTCACGCCTACAAATCCCTACCCAACACCGGACCTCAATATTCAACAAAAGAGTCTCCTTCCACGCACCCAAGAGAAACCTCCGCTCTGCTGACCTCACCCTCTCCGAATCCCCAGACATCCGCAGAGCCAGAATGTTTTGAAGAGACTGTTCTTCAAAACCCTGGAACGAACTCCTGCTAAACATCAGACTTTCTCCCACTCTGCACACCTTCAGGAAGAGCCTCAAGACCTGGCTCATTGGCTGATTCGGAGCTGCACGCCCCCCCCCCCAGCGCCTTGAGACCCTCTGGGGTGAGTAGCGCACTTCACGAATCCCTGATTGATTGATTGATTGATTGAAAGTTTGTGACTTTGGCACGTTTCTACAACAACCGCTCAATGGGCATGGCTGTATGTATCTTTCAGCACCAGTGAAGGTTCAGAGCGAGCCCTGATGCTTTACTCTCACGGGATAACATCAGCTCATGTACCTTCACATGCTGCTTACATAGAAAGGAGCAGAAATGGACCTGATGCATCCTCTAGACCAACTGAACTGAAGTGGCATTCCCTTTTAAAGTAAGAAACAGGTGTATTGTGTGGATAACCAATTGTGTTATACTCTAGCTCGACACTTACACCGCATCACAATATCTGGGCCATCTTTCCTCGATGGTACACAGCAGGGTTGGACATAGGATTTCCCTACTCCTACTTCCCTTCTCCCATGAAAACGTGGCTACCAATTGAAGCTCGTTGTTGTTTCAAAACGGCCTGTCTCACCCATAAAGCCCTGCACACTGACAAACCAGATTACCTCGCAGCCAAACTCACTAAAGCAGGGCAATTGAGAAACCTAACAAGCTCCAACACGCTTCTTTTCACCCATAAACAAAAAGCCCTCTCCCCCTCATTCTCAGGCAATACCCCTAAAACCTGTAATTCTCTCCCAATGCGTATTAGAACTAACCCCTCCTTCACTAGCTTCAAGAGACAATTAAAATAATTTCTCCTCAACCATCATTTCCATCCCTCTGGACAATAGCCACTCTATGTCGCCTCGTGTTCCCATACTAATGGCCGCTACCACTGCCTCAAAGCTTCTCGCTGATTCGATCCTTGACTCCTCAATCAAACTTCGACTCTGCCCGAACGAAACTTTAACTACATAATATTGAATTGAGAACTATCTAGACTCTCTGGGGCAGATTTATGTTAACTGGCGCATCCCTGCATATCAGCAGGGATGCGCCAATTATTATGCGCCACAGCTGCGCCACCATGGATGCGCGGCATTTATAATGTGGCGCACCATGGGGCAAAAACGGCACAGATGCGTGACGCATCTGTGCCGTAAAAGTGGCGCATTGCTGGAGTTGCGTCGCAAGCGTGGCGCAGCTCCAGCAATGTTCTGGGGGGCCCTATCTGTACAATGCTGCGTCAATCCTTACGCCTGCTTCAAGCAGGCGCAGGGTTTTGACGCAGCATGGGCCTAAAAGTGACTGAGTGAAATCTTGTAGATTTCACTCAGCCACTTTTAGGAGGCGTTCCTGCGCCGGAACGCCCCCACCTGCCCTGGAACGCCTACATGTGGCGCAGGGCTTTACAACGTGACGCATCTCCCAGATGCGTCACGTTGTAAATACCCCGCACCATGGCGCAGGATTTGCGCCACTGCTGCGTCACAAAAGTGACGCAACGGCGGCGCAAAAGTGGCGCAAGTGCAACATAAATCTGCCCCTCTGTTTATTAGTGTACTGTGACCGTTTATGATTCAGTTTTGTATGTTGCTGTAAAGCGCTCTGATACACCTAAGGTCATTCCAGTGCTACATAAAACTCCTAAAATAAAGTAAATTAAAAAAAGGGTATAGTCCGGAAACTTTGAATTAGCGAAGTTAATTGTGCAGATAAATAGATATATATTGTGAGGAGAAAATCGTGATACTGCATTTTAGTTTAAGAAACAGCAATTCTTGACGAGAAACTTAGATATCGTTTGAGTAACGTTTAATCAAATGATTCGGTAGAAACAAAAGAAAGCAAAGGACAAACAGAAGTAAATCATGAAGAAGGTCCTGGCCAACACGTGACTTTACGTGCGTCAAACTCTTGTGCATGTGAGTTCATCATGACTGTGCATCCCTCCATCAAGGTGCAACCACTTATGCTGCTCAGGGGTTCAGAAACTGAGGGGTATATTCACAAGAACGTGTGATAACTACAGCAAGAGTAGCTTAACGCAACTATCAACATCGCAGTCTATCACGGGAAAATTACGCCGTACTCACAATGCGGTGGTAGCATGCGATAGTCACCAGATAACGCATCAAATGTCAGCGTTAAAATCAACGCCACGCCACAAAAATGCAAAACGCGAATGCAAAAAATAATACGATGAGGCCAATTGCGGTACAAAAATTTGCGGAATCCAGCCACAGGCCTACAAATCCCACGCGTCTGACGGGAAAATGCACCATAAAAGAAAGAAAAAAAACCACCAAAACCAATCCATGATGCACCCGGACCAAGTGCAGAGGAGAAGCTAACTCCACAAGCCCAACGGAGGACCAGCATGGAACCCCGTGTTTTGGGAAGGGCAAGGAGCAGAGGAAGAGGAAGACAGTGTTCAGTCCGCAGGAAGACCGGGTCATCGTCACAGAGGTGATAGAAAACCATCAACAATTGTTCGGCACCTTCACTGTGGCACTGGCAACTCAACCGTAATTATGTCAGGCCATCGTCACCAACGTGAATGCAGTCGGAGTGTCGAGGAGGTCACTGGAGGAGGTCACGATGCGCTGGCATGATGTGAAAAGGCAGACAAAACAGAAACTCGCCGCCAACAGGACGGCAGCAACGGTGACTGGAGGTGGGAGTCCTGTGACACAGGAGGAGCTGGATGAGCTGGAGGAAAGGGTGGCCACAGTCAGCAATGTGGAGATGGTAGCAGGATTTGGGGGCCTGGACACAGCTCGATATGACCTGACCCAACAGCAACAGGGTGAGTAACGACCAGGGACTGGGGGGACGGGGGAGATGGGCACAATGGCACACATGCACAATTATGTGTAGCACACTGCACACCCACAATGATCGTGGAACATGTCAGATAGCCATGGCACACTGCAGCACACATAGAAACACCAAGTGGCCCCCTGTCCACAATGTGCACAAAGGGGCCCAACTCCCTATCACCAATATCACAACCTACCCATGCACATGTGCTGAATCCAGCAAAGCAGCGGCTCTGTGAGCCACACTGACTATGCAAGTGACACTGCATGCCCAATAGCATCCAAAAAACATGACATGGCCCACGAATCGACATGGAGGTGGCCCAGTGCGGATCACATCCGTAAAGGAGCACGTTACACTCTGACATATCCACATGCACCCACAACCCATCCTGTACAATACACGCAGCAGACGAACAATGCACCAGGCCACAAAATCTGTCCGAGAGCACATATGACCCAAGTCAAAAACAATTCAGCCCCCGAAAAGCACACAATTGAAAGGCACCCCGCCTCAAAGAGAGAAGGGTACACGAAATCAGAGCTGCAGAGGCAACTCCCCCACAATGCAGCACACACACATAGCAATCACAGAACATCAGCAATGACGGCAATGTGGTACAAAGTGCAACACCAACACCACAGGACAGAGCTCACAACAGGTTCCTCTCGTGCAAATTAACTGTCCACTCGCATCTGGCATTGCCTGACACTGTGTGATGATAATGTACAGGTACTACCACGCATCCGTCATGTAGTCGAAAAACACACTGACTGCCATCAAATAGCCCTCGCCACCAAAACAGTCACAATGTACATTGGCATGCAGTCTGAATGTAAATATTTGCAAATCTTGAACATACATGTGAAACTCTGTTAACCAGCATCTCCCCTTTACATTGCAGAGGAACAAACAACACCTCCTGCAGAGCACACCACACTTCTCATCATTGATGATGAAGATGACAACCTGCACATATGTCAAGACACCCTCCAACGGATAATGGAGATCCTCCGCACCCCATCCCCAGGAGCAGGGCAGGCCAGCTGCCTCGAGGTGACCCCACCACCTGCACAGACCACACAGCAGGAAACACACACCACCACGGCTGTCTCCAAGGACCCCCGACCAATACATGGAATTCCAACAGCGTGTGTGGGGTTGACAGGTGGAGTTGGCTGAACAGCTGCTGGTGGGTTTCGAGCTCGTGGCAGCCAAACTCGATGCCATACGTGGGTGTCTGAGTCTCATCAGGGACCACGTACTGTCCCTATTGGACACCCCCTATACGCACCATGCCACACCACAGACCTTGGCTAACCTCGCTGGGGCCATTAATCGGATACAAGAACTGTCTGGTCAGACAGGCACCAGCGATGACAGCACAGAGTTGGCACAGATGCGGAGGTCAATGGAGACCATGGAGCATATGCAGGCTGGAAGTATGGCTGCCACGGCTGGACACCAGTGAGTAGTAGCTGGGAACCTCAATGCCCTGTAGTTCATCATCTTGCCATTGCTGCCACTGAGCCTGTCCCAGATGACTGCAGCAGGAACGTCGACACACACAGCTCCGACCCCTGATGTGTCAGTGGCACACCGTGATGCAGCCCCATCACCTTCGCAGCCTGATATGTCAGTGGCACACAGTGATGCAGCCATTACTCCGCCACCCACACCGGACACAGAACCCGTATCAGGGGAGTAGGATGGGGATGGAAATGACTGTGTGAGGAAGGAGGCAGTAGCATCCATCACCACCATATGGCCTGTCCCTGCCTGGTTCTGACCTATGCATCATGCCCTGGGACAACACCTCCCACTGACCCCTGGAACACTCTGCGACATCCACCCAGACCCCGACACGGGCTGCAATATCCTCACTGCTGGACAATCACACAGCAAGCTTGCTGCAGACTGCACTCCCCCTCTTCCAAATCACTTTTTAATCCCAAAAGGACTCTGGTTGGCCCACTACTGGGCTTCAATGTAATGTGGGCTTGGTTGGCCATGTACAGCTCCAGCTCCGTCAATCACCTGAATGTGAATAAAACATTCTAAATCATACAGATGTGTCAGGTCTATGTTCACTCACGTTTGGAAGTATGGCTGGATGTAGGGACAATAATTGCACATGAAGGTACACCCTGGTAACTGACATCTATGCGCATGTGTATCCCTGAGACACATGGTAAATTGGATGACTGTGAAGGTGAGTACTAGCTGTGTCCCCATTGCACATCAACAACAATCTCACAACCCCCCAGCGTAGGCACACGTCCATGTTTTGAATAGGGCCATGTGTAGGAATGAGCAAATCGAAAGCAGGCCAGATGTGGTGTCCTACATCACATGTGACATCCGAACTTCACGTTGCATACCTACCCACACACATCTGTGTGGACACGTCCTGTTACAATTCATAACATTGCCCCACATGGTCTGAGTTTGGACACCATACTCACATTGCTGAAGTCACGTAAGTGCACAGGTCGGCCAGCAACTACCCCAAAACAATGTCTGGCTCACAGAGGTGAAGCTTGCAAAAGGGAGCCACCCCCATTGTACATGCGTCAGTGAGTTCCTCCCTGTGTAGGGACGATGCTCATTATGGCACACGAGTGGACAATCTAATCAACACTCATCACAGTTAGACACCAGCGGAGTTGCATAGACTTTATTGGCATGTATGTGTCAGTACGGACGAGGCAACGGCCACAACAGGCAGGGACATGCTTAAGATACTTACACGCAGCATGGGAACATGTCGAGGTTCAGAAAATGGTGAGGCAAAAATGGACAATCATCACGGATAGCAATGGTCTCAGCCCACCTTGCCGTGCTGGACGAGTCATGTGTTGTTTGGTGTCTGCCCATTGCCCCTTGTGAGGAGGCACGACTCACTGCCCATGTGATCAGCATAGTGCTCTGCCACCGGAGTGCGCCGATAGTCTGCTCTGCTAACAGTGATCAGGTGAAAGGGTCCGACAGGTTCACATGTCGTGCTACATTGCCATGTGTGTGCTCTCCCACCAGCAGTGTGTCCGAATTGGTAACGTTACCAAACGACGCTGTGTTGCTTAGACCATGAACCTACATCCCCTTTGCACAGGTGTGTGTACACATGCGTAGTTCCACGCACATGCATCCAGAGTCCTGACGAAGGCAGACATGTCCTCTGTTGTGGTGGGATATGTGAGCATTCCCCACGATGCAACAAGTTGTTGGGACCTGTGCTTTGGCTGACAATCCAATGTGGCTGCAGGAACGTAGTTACTCGTCCATGAATGCCCGCGCAGCTTCATGTGCGATGTGTTCCAATAGTACGTTGTTGTCGTGTTCAAGGAACACCAGGGTTAGCCAATCCATTAAGTGGTCTGGGCAGGTGTGCTCTGCCCACAACGTTTCACCAATGAGCAACACAGCCCAATAGGGGAGCGCCTCGATGTGGTCACTGCACACGAGGAGTTGTGCAATCTCCCATGCACAACTGCCAGTATATACGCAGTATGTCAAGGCATCCCATGCACGGCTGTCTTGGTTACACTCCTGTTCGTGGTCCAACAGGGGGCCAGACACAAGTCATAGTCCAATTCATCTACGGTTGTGATGGATAGGCAGACATCCATGGGACACTCGAATGTGCATGTTCGGCAGTGGAACCAGGGCTGAACGCAGGTGATGTAGGCAAGGCGGAAGCTCAGCCGGTAACTGCCCAATAAATGCAGCATTCATGCACGGTACTGTTCCACGTGACGGGGGTTGTGCATGTGCCTGGGATGGTCTGCCATTGCGTTGGTATGTCTCGTGGAACCGGCACTCTTCTGAACTGTGGCAGTTGTGTGGAGGATATGCCACAGCTCTGAGCAATGATTCGGTTGTGTGTGCAAAGTTGGGGAGAGTGACTTGCTGTTTCTGTGAGTGTCAATGGCATCCCATGCGGGGGTACCTCAGGCAGGGGCTTCTGTGTGCGGGGTGTGGATAAGTTGGATAGTTCATTTGCACAATGCGTGGTGTGGGAGTCGTCCCCATCTGCCATGGCATCTCTCTCAGGGTGTTCCAGCCGCGTTCTGGACCAAGGTCAGTGGTGCAGGTGTCCTCCTGCCTTCTGAATTGGAACAAAGGAGCTTTCATCCCTAATGTTTGTCTGACTACTACTTGCGTTTTCGGAATGTGATGTGGCTTTGGTGCTGAGATTGAGACAAGGCCATGGGCTCATGGTGTACCGATGGCGATACACATACACATGTTGGCATGTGGAGCCAGGTGCCCAAGAGGCCTTGAGCTGCTTGTGCAATCTCACTCCGTCTCTCTTCATCGCTCTCTCCCTCCCTCTCTTTCCTTTGTTGGTTGCATGGCACACCTTCTTCTCTTGGATTTTGTCTTCCAGGCTTTGTCCTACAGATTGTCCAGTGAGGACCCGCTAGGTCTCATCCGAATGGTTGTTTTGGCTTTTGTTTGGATGGTGTTTTGTGTTGGTGGTTGCATTGCTGTATGACGATTCTCCATTTTCTGGCCACGCATGTATGTTGATTTTCCTGCTAGTGCGACATCAGGCAAAATATTTTGTTTTGGTATTCGTAGTGTTGATGTGCAGTTTCTTTGTCTGGGGTTGGGGAGGTCCGGGGGGGGGGGAGGGTTGCGGGCCTGGGTGTCAGGTCGGTGGGTGCTGTGGCCCTCTTGGGTGTCCGTGCTGCATGGGCAGTTGCTCGGGGGCATCTGTTGTTCTTCATGTGTGGCTATGGGCTGTGCTCCCTTGTCTGGTACAGGTTGTGGTCCGACTTTGCGCCAGGTCAGAGCAGGTGTTAATTTCCTGGTGCTAACATGCCTTATCGCATGTTTTGTGTTCTTATCGCAGATCTGTCTGGTCGTTGAGAATGTTGCGGAGTGATGTTGTCGCTGCTTTTTGCTCGGGAATGCCTACTCTGCATCTCATTAGCTATAGTTGCCGGGGTCATCCGTGGGGATGTTTGTTGCGGATGCTAGCGCCGGAAAAGTGGTGCTGTAGGCTGTTTGCACCGGCTTGAGAATGGGGCATTACATTTATGACGACTTTGGCTGAGCTAAAGTGCCGTTAAATCGGAGATACACCTGTAGAGACGCTGCATGGCAGTGGAGTGCTCCTACACCAGACAGGCCGCTCTACCTGATCATAAGGTTGTTGCTGACACAGAGCCCTTTGACACCTTTAGGCCAGAGTGTAACTAACGTGGCTGGTTCCCTGCAGAGTTTAAAGTCATATCTGCCAGCCTGCACCTGACGCAGAACAGCACAGGAAGCCAGCACAGCTGGCACCAACATTGGGTCCATGGGATGGGAGCGGGTACATCCCAGCACAGCTGGCACTAACACTGGGTCCATGGGATGGGAGCGGGCACATCACTGCACAGCTGGCACCAACACTGGGTCCATGGGATGGGAGCGGGTACATCACAGCACAGCTGGCACCAAGACTGGGTCTGTGGGATCGAAGCGGGTACATCCCAGCACAGCTGGCACCAAGACTGGGTCTGTGGGATGAAAGCGGGTACATCCCAGAACAGCTGGCACCAACACTGGGTCCATGGGATGGAAGCGGGTACATCACTGCACAGCTGGCACCAACACTGGGTCTGTGGGATGGAAGCGGGTACATCCTAGCACAGCTGGCACCAACACTGGGTCTGTGGGATGGAAGCGGGTACATCCCAGCACAGCTGGCACCAACACTGGGTCTGTGGGATGGAAGCGGGTACATCCTAGCACAGCTGGCACCAACACTGGGTCTGTGGGATGGAAGCGGGTACATCCCAGCACAGCTGGCACCAACACTGGGTCTGTGGGATGGAAGCGGGTACATCCTAGCACAGCTGGCACCAACACTGGGTCTGTGGGATGGAAGCGGGTACATCCCAGCACACCTGGCACCAACACTGGGTCCATGGGATGGGAGCGGGTACATCACAGGGAGCCAGCCCAGCTGGCACCAACACTGAGTACATGGGATCGAAGTGGGCACATCACCCCAGCATTCAAGCTATGGTGGGGCCTTGTTTCCTCTCGTTGCTCGTGCTGGCCTGCTGCCTTATCTGGCCGAATCTGCCTCATGCTTCATAGTCTATCTCCACCCTCTTTGGTGCTCCCGCCCTCATTCCTTTCTACTAAATCTCTCTGCTCTTTGGTCCTGTCTTCCCATGCTTCCTGCTGCCACACCCTCGTTTTTATATGTTCACTTCCTCATCCTTTTGTCTGTGGATCTCCCTTCTTCACACGTTTTGCTATTGTTTTCTGCTGGTTTTCTCTTATACTTTCTGCTGTCCGAACCCCCTGTTTTGTCTTCTGTTCGTCATCCTTTCAGCTGCCCTGCCCCTTCTATGTTGCTCCGCTATTCAGAGTTTCTCCTGTCCCTTTCCTCTCCAAGATCATCCATTCCTCACCCTTCCAGCTGTTCCTCACGGTCTCTCTTGTCCCTTTCGCCTCTCCTCTCCTTAATCCCCTCTTCCTCATCTTTCCATCTCTCCGGTCCCTTCATAGTTGCTCTGTTCCTCACGGTCTCTCCTATCCCTTTCCCCTCTCTTCCCCTTGATCCCCTCTTCCTCATCTTTCCATCTCTCCTGTCCCTTCTTAGTTGCTCTGTTCCTCATGGTCTCCTGTCCCTTTCCCCTCTCTTCTCCTTGATTCCCTCTTCCTCATCTTTCCATCTCTCCGGTCCCTTCTTAGTTGCTCTGTTCCTCACGGTCTCGCCTGTCCCTTCCCCATCTCTTCTCCTTGATCCTCTGTTCCTCACGGTCTCTCCTGTCCCTTTCCCCTCTCTTCTCCTTGATCCCCTCTTCCTCATCTTTCCATCTCTCCGGTCCCTTCTTAGTTGCTCTGTTCCTCACGGTCTCCTGTCCCTTCCCCTTCTCTTCTCCTTGATCCTCTGTTCCTCGCGGTCTCCTGTCCCTTTCCCCTCTCTTCTCCTTAATCCTCTGTTCCTCACGGTCTCCTGTCCCTTTCCCCTCTCTTCTCCTTGATCCCCTCTTCCTCATCTTTCCATCTCTCCTGTCCCTTCTTAGTTGCTCTGTTCCTCACGGTCTCCTGTCCCTTTCCCCTCTCTTCTCCTTAATCCTCTGTTCCTCACGGTCTCTCCTGTCCCTTTCCCCTCTCTTCTCCTTGATCCCCTCTTCCTCATCTTTCCATCTCTCCGGTCCCTTCTTAGTTGCTCTGTTCCTCGCGGTCTCCTGTCCCTTTCCCCTCTCTTCTCCTTAATCCTCTGTTCCTCACGGTCTCCTGTCCCTTTCCCCTCTCTTCTCCTTGATCCCCTCTTCCTCATCTTTCCATCTCTCCTGTCCCTTCTTAGTTGCTCTGTTCCTCATGGTCTCCTGTCCCTTTCCCCTCTCTTCTCCTTAATCCTCTGTTCCTCACGGTCTCTCCTGTCCCTTTCCCCTCTCTTCTCCTTGATCCCCTCTTCCTCATCTTTCCATCTCTCCGGTCCCTTCTTAGTTGCTCTGTTCCTCACGGTCTCTCCTATCCCTTTCCCCTCTCTTCTCCTTAATCCTCTGTTCCTCACGGTCTCCTGTCCCTTTCCCCTCTCTTCTCCTTGATCCCCTCTTCCTCATCTTTCCATCTCTCCTGTCCCTTCTTAGTTGCTCTGTTCCTCACGGTCTCCTGTCCCTTTCCCCTCTCTTCTCCTTAATCCTCTGTTCCTCACGGTCTCTCCTGTCCCTTTCCCCTCTCTTCTCCTTGATCCCCTCTTCCTCATCTTTCCATCTCTCCTGTCCCTTCTTAGTTGCTCTGTTCCTCACGGTCTCCTGTCCCTTTCCCCTCTCTTCTCCTTAATCCTCTGTTCCTCACGGTCTCTCCTGTCCCTTTCCCCTCTCTTCTCCTTGATCCCCTCTTCCTCATCTTTCCATCTCTCCTGTCCCTTCTTAGTTGCTCTGTTCCTCACGGTCTCCTGTCCCTTTCCCCTCTCTTCCCCTTGATCCTCTGTTCCTCACGGTCTCTCCTGTCCCTTTCCCCTCTCTTCTCCTTGATCCCCTCTTCCTCATCTTTCCATCTCTCCGGTCCCTTCTTAGTTGCTCTGTTCCTCACGGTCTCGCCTGTCCCTTCCCCCTCTCTCCTCCTTGATCCTCTGTTCCTCACGGTCTCCTGTCCCTTTCCCCTCTCTTCTCCTTGATCCCCTCTTCCTCATCTTTCCATCTCTCCTGTCCCTTCTTAGTTGCTCTGTTCCTCACGGTCTCCTGTCCCTTTCCCCTCTCTTCTCCTTAATCCTCTGTTCCTCACGGTCTCTCCTGTCCCTTTCCCCTCTCTTCTCCTTGATCCCCTCTTCCTCATCTTTCCATCTCTCCTGTCCCTTCTTAGTTGCTCTGTTCCTCATGGTCTCCTGTCCCTTTCCCCTCTCTTCTCCTTAATCCTCTGTTCCTCACGGTCTCTCCTGTCCCTTTCCCCTCTCTTCTCCTTGATCCCCTCTTCCTCATCTTTCCATCTCTCCTGTCCCTTCTTAGTTGCTCTGTTCCTCACGGTCTCCTGTCCCTTTCCCCTCTCTTCTCCTTAATCCTCTGTTCCTCACGGTCTCTCCTGTCCCTTTCCCCTCTCTTCTCCTTGATCCCCTCTTCCTCATCTTTCCATCTCTCCTGTCCCTTCTTAGTTGCTCTGTTCCTCACGGTCTCCTGTCCCTTTCCCCTCTCTTCTCCTTAATCATCTGTTCCTCACGGTCTCTCCTGTCCCTTTCCCCTCTCTTCTCCTTGATCCCCTCTTCCTCATCTTTCCATCTCTCCGGTCCCTTCTTAGTTGCTCTGTTCCTCACGGTCTCGCCTGTCCCTTCCCCCTCTCTTCTCCTTGATCCTCTGTTCCTCACGGTCTCCTGTCCCTTTCCCCTCTCTTCTCCTTGATCCCCTCTTCCTCATCTTTCCATCTCTCCTGTCCCTTCTTAGTTGCTCTGTTCCTCACGGTCTCCTGTCCCTTTCCCCTCTCTTCTCCTTAATCCTCTGTTCCTCACGGTCTCTCCTGTCCCTTTCCCCTCTCTTCTCCTTGATCCCCTCTTCCTCATCTTTCCATCTCTCCGGTCCCTTCTTAGTTGCTCTGTTCCTCGCGGTCTCCTGTCCCTTTCCCCTCTCTTCTCCTTAATCCTCTGTTCCTCACGGTCTCCTGTCCCTTTCCCCTCTCTTCTCCTTGATCCCCTCTTCCTCATCTTTCCATCTCTCCTGTCCCTTCTTAGTTGCTCTGTTCCTCACGGTCTCCTGTCCCTTTCCCCTCTCTTCTCCTTAATCCTCTGTTCCTCACGGTCTCTCCTGTCCCTTTCCTCTCTCTTCTCCTTGATCCCCTCTTCCTCATCTTTCCATCTCTCCGGTCCCTTCTTAGTTGCTCTGTTCCTCACGGTCTCGCCTGTCCCTTCCCCCTCTCTTCTCCTTGATCCTCTGTTCCTCACGGTCTCCTGTCCCTTTCCCCTCTCTTCTCCTTGATCCCCTCTTCCTCATCTTTCCATCTCTCCTGTCCCTTCTTAGTTGCTCTGTTCCACACGGTCTCCTGTCCCTTTCCCCTCTCTTCTCCTTAATCCTCTGTTCCTCACGGTCTCTCCTGTCCCTTTCCCCTCTCTTCTCCTAGATCCCCTCTTCCTCATCTTTCCATCTCTCCGGTCCCTTCTTAGTTGCTCTGTTCCTCACGGTCTCGCCTGTCCCTTCCCCCTCTCTTCTCCTTGATCCTCTGTTCCTCACGGTCTCCTGTCCCTTTCCCCTCTCTTCTCCTTGATCCCCTCTTCCTCATCTTTCCATCTCTCCTGTCCCTTCTTAGTTGCTCTGTTCCTCACGGTCTCCTGTCCCTTTCCCCTCTCTTCTCCTTAATCCTCTGTTCCTCACGGTCTCTCCTGTCCCTTTCCCCTCTCTTCTCCTTGATCCCCTCTTCCTCATCTTTCCATCTCTCCTGTCCCTTCTTAGTTGCTCTGTTCCTCACGGTCTCCTGTCCCTTTCCCCTCTCTTCTCCTTAATCCTCTGTTCCTCACGGTCTCTCCTGTCCCTTTCCCCTCTCTTCTCCTTGATCCCCTCTTCCTCATCTTTCCATCTCTCCGGTCCCTTCTTAGTTGCTCTGTTCCTCACGGTCTCTCCTGTCCCTTCCCCCTCTCTTCTCCATGATCCCTTCTTCTTCTCCCTGTCTGCTGTGCCGCTGTCTGTCCTCGTCGTTTCGTATTTCTCTTTGTGGCCCACTCTTCCTCACCCTCTCTGGTTTATCTCCCCGTTTCTTCACCATCTTGTCTGCATCCTTTCTGAAGTCCCATTTCCATTTTTGGGCTTCTCTTCATAACCCTTTCCCTCGCACCTGCCGCTCTTTTCCTTTACACATTCTGCAGTTGTCTCCTCTGGTTTAGTCTTCTCCCGCTTTATTCTTTATACTGGCAGTCTTTATCTCACTCTTTTTCATGCTTTGTTCTGCTTCTCTTCCTTCTTCACCTTCCCCCTCAACAATTGATCTGTATCTCTCCCCTGTTGGTTCTATCTTCCGTCTACTGATAATAACTATTGAAGCACCATTGAGTGACCGAAAGGCGAGCCAAAGTGCAGCGCAGATCTACCTCATAAATGAACATCCCTTACTCACCTCTGCCCATGGCGCAGTCGCCTCCTACATCACCCGTCTTCATCTCCTGTGGGCCATGTGACTCTCGCCTCGCAAGGTATCCTAAGAAAGGCACCCACATGGTCCAGCTGCCATCTCCCAAACCACGCAGTCTCCATTGCTTGTTGACCCTCTCACTCACGAACGAAGCCTACTGCCTGACAGTGTTGTACAGTTACCCATACGAATGACTGACTCTTGGTGATATTTTATCCACTGCCTCTTGGTGATATTGTATCCACTGCCTCTAGGTGATATTGTATCCACTGCCTCTAGGTGATATTTTATCCTCTGCCTCTTGGTGATATCTTATCCACTGCCTCTAGGTGATATTTTATCCACTGCCCAGTGGTGATATTTTATCCACAGCCTCTTGGTGATATTTTATCCACTGCTTCTAGGTGATATTTTATCCTCTGCCTCTTGGTGATATCGTATCCATTGCCCATTGGTGATATTTTATCCACTGCCTCTTGGTGATATCTTATCCACTGCCTCTTGGTGATATCTTATCCACTGCCTCTAGGTGATATTTTATCCACTGCCCATTGGTGATATTTTATCCACTGCCTCTAGGTGATATTTTATCCACTGCCTCTAGGTGATATGTTACCCACTGCCTCTAGGTGATATTTTACCCACTGCCTCTAGGTGATATTTTATCCACTGCCTCTAGGTGATATGGATATTGTATCCACTGCCTCTAGGTGATATTGTATCCACTGTCCAGTGGTGATATTTTATCCACTGCTCAGTGGTGATATTTTATTCACTGCCTCTAGGTGATATCCACTGTTCAGTGGTGATATTTTATCCACTGTCTCTTGGTGATATTTTATCCACTGCCACTAGGTGATATTTTATCCACTGTCCAGTGGTGATATTTTATCCACTGTCCAGTGGTGATATTTTATCCACTGCCCAGTGGTGATATTTTATCCACTGCCCAGTGGTGATATTTTATCCACTGTCTCTTGGTGATATTTTATCCACTGCCACTAGGTGATATTTTATCCACTGTCCAGTGGTGATACTTTATCCACTGTCCAGTGGTGATATTTTATCCACTGCCCAGTGGTGATATTTTATCCACTGCCCAGTGGTGATATTTTATCCACTGTCTCTTGGTGATATTTTATCCACTGCCCAGTGGTGATATTTTATCCACTGCCTCTAGGTGATATTTTATCCACTGTCCAGTGGTGATATTTTATCCACTGCCCAGTGGTAATATTTTATCCACTGCCTCTAGGTTATATCCACTGCTCAGGGGTGATATTTTATCCACTGCCTCTTGGTGATATTTTACCCACCGCCCGGTGGTGATATTTTATCCACTGCCTCTAGGTGATATTTTATCCACTGCCCAGTGGTGGTATTTTATCCACTGCCTCGTGGTGATATTTTATCCACTGCCCAGTGGTGATATTTTATCCTCTGCACAGTGGTGATATTTTATCCACTCCCACTTGGTGATATTTTATCCAATGCCCTTTGGTGATATTTTAGCCACTGCCCAGTGGTGATATTCCCTCCTGCTTCAGACTGTCCTACCATCTTCAAGCCGATGACCCCCTGGTCTGTTTCTATTGGTGCAGTTTCAGCTCACCCCTCCAATCAAAGACTCTGGAGCCTCGTGACAGGTCTGCATCTGATGGCCCTTGGCTCCCTGATGCTGGATTCTTCATAGACCGAGATGCTCAACCACCCGGCCGCCGAGCCACGGTCCTTTCGACCCCTCTGCTTCCTCCGGACACCCTTCCCTTCAGCCAGGAGCCTAGAGGTGAGCGTGGAAGGAACCATCCGTCCCTGCCACCAGGTCCCAGACACTCCCTATTAAAAGACTCTGCCATCGCCTCCTCCTGTAGCAACAAGGCGCGTGCGGCGGAAAAATGACCCTACCGCGCGAGGATATCCACTTAAGAGGTGCTAGTTACTTCCATTATGGGGGGACCCGAGGATGGTCGATCTCACCCGTGCAATGTCCTCATCTGTGAGGCAGCCTCCTTGGAGGGTCACCCTGCGAGGAACAGATATAGCTTATACCTCGGCTCCCTGGAAAGTAATATTTTCAGCTTGGCTGTTTATAGCTTTGGTCCATGCCAGCTCCTCCTGTTAATGTATAGGATTTTAGCAGGGCCGTGGCTTCGGGGAGAGGGGGTTGGGGTGTTACACCACCCCAATAAATGTATTATCTAGTAATTAGTGGTTAGAGGTGCTTTCACTTGGGTATGGAGAGGTGGCTGTCGGATTTCACCAGACATTTTAACTCACGTGCACTCTCTCTCTCTTCCCGGTTTTGAAGGTCTTTAAAATATTGCTCATTTTGCAAAAAAAGATTTTTTAATACCACTAACAATCTGCACTCGCCTCCCTCTCCCTAACCTCTTCTGCCCCTTTCATGCCCTGATTCTCATGTAATATATTTTAATATGACATGCCAGCATGATGCTGTGAAGGCAGAAGCTTGCACCCCCCTCCCCCAATCTTACTGACTAAGCTACGCCCAAGGAGTTTAGTCTTCCACTTCACAAACAGTGACCCATGACTTACATTTTCCTGCATGCCATTTTGAACCCCAATGCCAGGTTACAGGATAATTAAGTGATAAGTATCCCTTTTGCAAGCAAGAAAAATAAGTGGGTGTTTACTCAGTGCCTGGAAATATGTGCAACAAGAAGACACACTTTCAGAAATGAACCATGTGTCGTGCATGCCAAAAAAAAGTGTGTATGTGCCAAGCTTACTGCTGAGGTCCAAGGTGAACTGTGCCTTGCACACAACTCCTTGCACCATCATGCACACAGCGCAGTGCCAAGCAGTGTGGTTGGCTAAGCCCATAGAATGTGCAAACATGCCTCAAAACATACCAACCACCCACAGCCGAGTCATTGGCAACCATGCACCTGGTCAGAATGAACAAAGCGTTGGTCTTTGGCATACACATGAAGCTCCACAGCCGTCCATAAAAGAATCTAGGGATCATTCTGCAATACAATCCATTATTACAGTACACTAGTGTGCAATAGCATCATCAGCCATTATCCAAGACAACGTATGTCTAAACAACACAAAAAAACAACTAAATACAATATCTACAGACCATCCTGGCTCCAACAAAACCCAAGAACTACAAAGCATGCACAGGTTTCGAAAGTGCTGTGGGATCGTACAAATGGCAGTGAAGCATTATACACATGTGCATAACATACCAGCTTGTCTGCTACCTCCCTTCATGTCTCACTGCCAGGAGACAACCCACCTAAGGTATGTCAAAAAGGAGAGTCCCCTGTCCCATCTCCCATCATGCATTCTCTCGCTGATCAGGAGGCGGGGAAGTTTGAATGCAGGATGCTTGTCACTCTGGATGGTGCACTGGGGTACAGGGCACCGCCCCTGCTTTTAAACTGCGCTGTGTTAGGTATCCTTTTGGTCCAGGATGTGCCTACTTTCTCAGCAGAGATTAGTATGAAGCGTCTTTGGCTGGACCACGTAGTTGCCAGCTTTCTGCTGTGAGTAGCGTACCCAATGTACCTCACGACCTTACTATATGTTGAGCCACCAAGTTTTGTCCTAAGTCACCCACAAGCAGCCATCTTGTCCCAGAGCTATCTGCACACTGCCTTAGCGAGGACCCGTCTCCTTGTCCGATACCTCTGAGAAGGTGAGCAGACAGGTCTGGCTTTTCAGGGCCACTGGCTGACCCTAAAGGAGCGGGAGTTGTGTTCCTCGACCACCACTACCAATGGTCATCCAAGGCAGCTTAGCCACGTGGACTGTTCCTGGTTGACTGTGTCACTGTCATACTTTCTTCAGAACAGCGTAGGTTGTGCCAGATATTGCTGCAGTCCATTCCATGCCAGACATGGCGGGCAGTGCTTCAACCAGAAGACTGCACTTGTCAATCCGGTAACCCCCATAGAAGGACAGGCCAGGATGTGAATCAAGGCTCTCATCCAGGGCTTTAAATGGGATCAAAAACTGGTGGGTCTCTCAAAGGGGCGTGGCCAATGTAGTTATGGGCGTGGCTTAAAATCACATAAGCTAAAACCTGTGCTTAGCATAGCGTGCCGCACGACTGGTATTTTGCTGCTTCTGTCATTGCGTACAGATATATAATACAACAAGCAACATTACACCTAAACCAAGCCTGAACTATTGGCTTTGTCAATGGTTGTTAGTTGCATAAGATAAATAGGCAACAACTCTGGCTTCCTTGTATGCACTATTGAAAATGCTTCAGTTGTGAAATGATGAGACTTTTAAATGAACTACAACGAGTCTCTTTGAAGTTCCTTCAAAGGCACTGAAGAGTGGGACTGCTGCAGAGTTAAGATGAAGGTGGGGGCAAGAATGGAGAGCCCGATAGGGACCCGCCCCAGCGCCTGCTTTTAAGAACTGCCGGTGCTGAGCACCGGCAGGACCCGGCCCACTTAAAGCCATGCTCTCATCTCAGCCACACCTACTCGCGTTAATGTTTTTGTGGATCAGGCTCATCGTTTGCAACGGGCATTGACTGCTGTGATTGTAGAACAGAAATTAGGCACATCTGTTCCAGACACATGCCCTGTACAAGCGCCTCAAGACAGGACCCTCTTCGAGTGGGAGCGCCGACAGAAACCGTTTCTAGCACAGAAATGATTTAATTCCACTAGCTACAACTGGTGGACACACTGTCGCATCAGGGCGTGTTTCTCAAAGTGTGACGCACTTCCGTTGTGAGGGGCACTTGAAGGTTCTGGACAGAACCAATGTGCTCACATCTCCCTATCCCGAAGGCGTGCAGTGCGTCGATGTATTAAGGTTAGCGGGCTCGATTCACAGAACTAACTTAAGACAAAATCCTAAACTTACTACCATTTTGGGATTCACAGAAGGCACTTACTCATTTTGGTATTCACAGAAGTTAGGAGCCCTAACTTTAGGACTCCTAAATGCCTTCTGTGAATACCGAAAGTCTTAAAGTTAGGATTCTTCTCAGTTTAGGAGTAGTAAAGTTAGGACTCCTAACTTCTGTGACTTTAAGACTTTCGGTATTCACAGAAGGTATTTAGGAGTCCAAAAGTTAGGAGTCCTAACTTTACTACTCCTAAACTGAGAAGAATCCTAATTTTAAGACTTTCGGTTTTCACAGAAAGCATTTAGGAGTCCTACAGTTAGGACTCCTAACTTCTGTGAATACCGAAATGAGTAAGTGCCTTCTTTGAATACCAAAATGAGTAAGTGCCTTCTGTGAATACCAAAATGGTAGTAAATTTAGGATTTTGTCTTAAGTTAGTTCTGTGAATCGGGCCCAGCGACTTGGCAGCACAATATATATTTATTTTGACATTTTTACACAGCACGGACTGGAACCAGGAAAGGCGAGAGCGCGCTTTACAAAGAGAGGAGTAAACCTAATTGTAAACACAGAGAAACTCATAAATGTTTGTTCTTATAATGCACAAAGTCACAAGGCTTGTCTGTCACAAACTTCCAGTCACGTTCACAAATACGAAGATTACTACCCGTAGATGACCACACGAAATCGTGAATTCTGCATCTCTTTTAAGTTGTTGGGACATAACAAAATATCTTCATAGTTCATTCAGTTTCAAACACACGAGGAAAATAAATTGAGCAAACAAAATTAGCTCACAAAAACGTCACACCAATTTTCAACACTGATTACCATTGGTGAATGAATACAGCCAGCCTACAGCAAAAACCACGCCGTGGCCTAAACGTAGGACAATAATGAAACACTGCAAGCCGAGGGCAGCCCAAATAATCGCGGTCTATGCAAAACATTACTTGCATAATGAATACCAGGCCCAACCTTACTGTTCTGTTCTTTGGGGCACTATATGGTGTGACAAAGTAACAGGAGAAATTACATATTGTTAGGAACCAATTTAAAAAAAGCATTGAAAATGCAATAGGTCTCGCCCTCGTTTAAGATAAAGCAATTCTTTTTTTAATTAGGCCGATTTTTAGCTTTGCTTTTATTAGTGTTTTTCAAACTTCCATGTACATAACATGCATATGTATGCATATATGTATATGTATGCATGCATTTATATTTGTATTTATTTAGATATGCAGATGTTTATATATGTATGTAGATATATACACAAACATATATATGCACATATATACATATATATGTGCAAATGTGTGCGCGTAGAGAGGTAGAGAGAGGTCGAGGTACAGAGAAGTAGAAAGGTATACAGGTAGAGAGAGGTAGAGAGAGAGGTAGAGAGTGGTAGAGAGAGAGAGAGAGAGAATAGAGAGTGAGTAGTAGAGAGTTAGTAGTAGAGAGAGAGTAGTAGAGAGAGAGTAGTAGAGAGTAGTAGAGAGTGACTAGAGAGTAGAGAGTAGTAGAGAGGGTAGTAGAGAGTGAGTAGTAGAGAGTAGTAGAGAGTGAGTAGTAGAGAGTAGTAGAGTGAGTAGTAGAGAGTGAGTAGTAGAGAGTGAGTAGTAGAGAGTGAGTAGTAGACAGTAGTAGAGAGTGAGTAATAGAGAGTAGATAGTAGAGTGAGTATAGAGTGAGCAGTAGAGAGTGAGTAGTAGAGAGTAGTAGAGAGTGAGTAGTAGAGAGTAGAGTGTAGTAGAGAGTGAGTAGTAGACAGTGGTAGAGAGTGAGTAGTAGAGAGTAGATAGTAGAGTGTAGTAGAGAGTGAGTAGTAGAGTGAGTAGTAGAATGAGTAGTAGAGAGTGAGTAGTAGAGAGTGAGTAGAGAGTGAGCAGTAGAGAGTGAGTAGTAGAGAGTGAGTAGTAGAGAGTAGCGTGTAGTAGAGAGTGAGTAGCAAAGAGTAGTTGAGAGTGAGTAGTAGAGAGTGAGTAGTAGAGAATGAGTAGTAGAGAGTGAGTAGTAGAGAGTGAGTAGCAGAGAGTGAGTAGTAGAGAGTAGTAGACAGTGAGTAGTAGAGAGTGGTAGAGAGTGAGTAGTAGAGAGTAGAGTGTAGTAGAGAGTGAGTAGTAGAAAGTGTGTAGTAGAGAGGGTGTAGGAGAGAGTGTGTAGGAGAGAGTGTGTAGGAGAGAGTGAGTAGTAGAGAGTAGTAGAGAGTGATAGAGAGTAATAGAGAGTGAGTAGTAGAGAGTGAGTAGTATAGAGTGGTAGAGAGTGAGTAGTAGAGGGTAGAGGGTAGAGAGTAGAGTGTAGTAGAGTGAGTAGTAGAGAGTGAGTAGTAGAGAGTAGAGAGTCGTAGAGAGAGAGTAGTAGAGAGTGATTAGAGAGTGAGTACACCAGTAGCAATTTATTCACTCACCCATCACCACACCCAATTATGCAAACACACCCACTGGTTAACACACAAAGCGCAATACTAGCAGCAGAAGAGTACTTCACCGTAGACGCAACCTGAACTACATCTGAAGCTGTCTTCTGCACCTGCTCAATTTCAAACACTTATTTCAGATATGGAGCCACACTGCTTCTGGCCAATGCATGCATTGACTTTGAGCATTTTCATAAAAGGTACAGTTTATCTCTGGGTATTGCAGCTTCAGGTGTGTGATGAATTCGCAACTGATAAGTCACACTGAAAACTGAGCAGACAAGGAACATCTTTTACTTTGCAACCTGAGTTGTGTTCGCGAACCATGAATTCACCTACTGCTTGGCATGCTCTCTCCGTGAATCCTCATATTGAATCTAACACTTACTTATTAGCTTAAAACATAAGGAAAACCCCCAGAATACAAAGTGCCGTGAAGTACAGCTTACAGCAAGCGAAACAGCTAGTTGAAGCTGCCCGCGATAACAAACGCATGCGATGTCTTTAAAAAAAAAGTGCAGCAAGCTTACAATAAACCTACTGTGTCACGCCGCTGGTGAGAGATCCAATCCCGCAGGGCGTGGATTAAAGGAGACAGGGTGGCAGCAATCAGAGAGCGGCATGCCTTCAGTGTAATCATTGCACTGCCTTTGGCATAATTCGTGACGCAAAAGGACGTGCGCAAATCAAAACTTAAGGCGGAGCTGGGAGGAGGCTTCTGGAATTGTATTGATTCCAAGAAGCCTTGTATGACAAGACAGCGCATGCGCTGCCTACGTCAGGCCGAGACCTAAAAAGTAGGATGTGTGAGAGGCAATGAGAGACAGCACATGGGAAGGACGATACAATGTGGTATATGGATAAATATCATAATAGGATCCTGCAATATGACAGTGTGAGAAGCTAGTGAGTAGTAAAGTAGACAGTAAACATTTTATAACAGACTGAAAGATAACAGTGGTGAGCCTTTGTGCCCTGGGTAAAGCCCTGAGCAAGGTGCATGCCAGGAAACATCCTAACACGGGGTCTGATTGCTTCAAACAGAGATGAATTCTGGGTAGGCCCCACTTGTGAGTGTCACAGTCATGGTACTGCCCGCTGCCCAGCCTGGCACTCATCGAACATTCTGTGGGTGTGCGAGTGACGCTGTCAGAATGGCAAAGAGCTGCCCTCGCCAGCCCATGTGAAAACAGGAGCAGGTAGCCTCTTGCTACCTCTGCATTGCATTGGCACACGGCGTGGCCTGTCGCTCTCAGGGCTGCGAGCATACCTGTGCCCCCAGCACCCGGGCCAGGGATGCCCACCGTGGCCCCTGGCCACTGTCTACCAGCATCGAAGCCAGCCCTTCCCACCAGCCCTCAGTCCAGACCCTTCACCACAAAGGCATACAGCATCTCCTACAGTGCCCCAAGCCCCCCCCTCTCTTGCATTGCCTAATGCCCTTTAACCCTGCCTGGCTCTCGCATGCCCCCTCTGCCTGTCTTTTGCAACATGTGTGGCTCCTTACCAACTGCCCTGCCGCTTGCCTCGCATCTTACTCTTGCCCCGGTCTCTTACCCCTGCCCCTATCCCGTGCATTGCACATGGCTCGTTACAGTTGCTCTGGCCTCCTGCGCCCCCACTTACCTCTCGCATTACCCTTTACCTCTCCGTCTCACTCTTGCCCCACCTGTTTGTTTCATCACCTACTACCCCTGCTCCTGTCCCCTGCTCCTGTCCCTTGCACTGCCCCATCCCTGCCCATTGGCTTACTCCTTGCTCCTGCCCCTGTGTCTCTCATTGTCTTTGCCCCAGCACTTGGACTCATTTGCATTACTCCTAGTCAATGTCCATATATTGCATGACCCCAGTGCCTCGGCCCTAAAGTCACCCCAGCTCTTACTTTGGCTGTCCCGCTTCTTTATCTCTTCACTCCAGTCCCCGGCTCTCCAGCTCCACTGCCCCTGGGTTTCCCTCTCTCTCCATCTTTCTCCCCCCCCTCTCTTTTCTCTGTGCCCTCTGCTCTCCCCGCACCCCCTCTCTGCACTCTTTACACCTTCTGATGGATTAACTTGTGCTTCCTGATTGCACCCTCTGTATCTCCCTCGCTCCCCTCCACCTCCTCCTTCCTTCCCATGTGGTTTCAGTTTGTCCCTGTAACCCTTATTTTCCCCATGCTCTCCCTGTCTGACCCCTGTACCTTCTAAATGCCCCTTGTGCCCCAGTAACACTTGTTTGGGCCCCTTTGACCCTATTTGCTCCCATCTACTTCTTTTTGCCTTTGGTAGCTCAGCTGTCCTCACCCTGTATCTCCAGTGTGAGTCATGTGCTTCACTTGTCCATATACCTCCCGTGTGCAGCCCTGCCCCTCATTTACCCCTTCTACCTCCTGTTTGTACCACCTTGTACCTCCTGTTCGTATCCCCCACATACTACTAGATTGCTCCCCCTGTTTCTCCAGTATGAGCCCTGTGCCTCCTTTGTCCATGTACAACCCGCTCACTCTCTATCTACCTCCCTTGTGCACTCCCTCTACCTCTTGCCCACCTTGTATCCCCTGTTTATGACACCCCCATACTGCTCGAATGCTCCCCTTGTATCTCCGGTGTGAGCCATGTGTTTGTCCTACATACCACCTGTTTGCTTTCCACATAGCTCCCGTGTGCACCCCTTGTACCCCATTTAACCCTTGTATCTCCCATTTGTTTCACCTCCATAGTACTGATTGCTTCTCTCTACCTCCTGTTGGCACTCCCTGTACCTCATTTGTCACATGTGCCTCCCCTCTATACCCCTGTTCCCACAGGCGTTTGGTTATAAAAACTCTTGGGGCCTTGGCTCTATCTGTAATGTAAGGCAGGGGCCCTGGGCCTGACAAGCACCTTTCACCCTTCACCCTGGCCGAGGGAGGCAGCAGTGTGAGAAGAGGAGGGTGAGGCCAGGAGGCAGCAGTGCTGTGTGAGCAGAGGAGGGTGATGCCGGGATGCAGCAGTGCTGTGTGAGCAGGGGAGGGTGAGGCCGGGCAGTGCTGTGTGAGCAGAGGAGGGTGAGGCAAGGAGGCAGCAGTGCTGTGTGAGCAGAGGAGGGTGAGGCAGGGAGGCAGCAGTGCTGTGTGAGCAGAGGAGGGTGAGGCCCAGAGGCAGCAGTGCTGTGTGAGCAGAGGAGGGTGAGGCAGGGAGACAGCAGTGCTGTGTGAGCAGAGGAGGGTGAGGCCGGGAGGCAGCAGTGCTGTGTGAGCAGAGGAGGGTGAGGCCCGGAGGCAGCAGTGCTGTGTGAACAGAGGAGGGTGAGGTCGAGAGGCAGCAGTGCTGTGTGAGGAGAGGAGGGTGAGGCCAGGAGGCAGCAGTGCTGTGTGAGCAGAGGAGGGTGAGGCAGGGAGGCAGCAGTGCTGTGTAAGCAGAGGAGGGTGAGGCAGGGAGGCAGCAGTGCGGTGTGAGCAGAGGAGGGTGAGGTCGGGAGGCAGCAATGCTGTGTGAGCAGAGGAGGGTGAGGCCGGGAGGCAGCAGTGCTGTGTGAGCAGAGGAGGGTGAGGCCCGGAGGCAGCAATGCTGTGTGAGCAGAGGAGGGTGAGGCAGGGAGGCAGCAGTGCAGTGTGAGCAGAGGAGGGTGAGGTCGGGAGGCATCAGTGCTGTGTGAGCAGAGGTGGGTGAGGCCGAGAGGCAGCAGTGCTGTGTGAGAAGAGGAGGGTGAGGCCGGGAGGCAGCAGTGCTGTGTGAGCAGAGGAGGGTGAGGCAGGGAGGCAGCAGTGCTGTGTGAGCAGAGGAGGGTGAGGCCGGGAGGCAGCAGTGCTGTGTGAGCAGAGGAGGGTGAGGCCGGCAGGCAGCAGTGCTGTGTGAGCAGAGGAGGGTGAGACCGGGAGGCAGCAGTGATGTGTGAGCAGAGGAGGGTGAGGCCGAGAGGCAGCAGTGCTGTGTGAGAAGAGGAGGGTGAGGCCGGGAAGCAGCAGTGCTGTGTGAGCAGAGGAGGGTGAGGCCAGGAGGCAGCAGTGCTGTGTGAGCAGAGGAGGGTGAGGCCCGGAGGCAGCAGTGCTGTGTGAGCAGAGGAGGGTGAGGCAGGGAGGCAGCAGTGCTGTGTGAGCAGAGCAGGGTGAGGCAGGGAGGCAGCAGTGCTGTGTGAGCAGAGCAGGGTGAGGCAGGGAGGCAGCAGTGCTGTGTGAGCAGAGGAGGGTGAGGTAGGGAGGCAGCAGTGCTGTGTGAGCAGATGAGGGTGAGGCCCGGAGGCAGCAGTGCTGTGTGAGCAGAGGAGGGTGAGGCTCGGAGGCAGCAGTGCTGTGTGAGCAGAGGAGGGTGAGGCAGGGAAGCAGCAGTGCTGTGTGAGCAGAGCAGGGGGAGGCCGGGAGGCAGCAGTGCTGTGTGAGCAGAGGAGGGTGAGGCCGGGAGGCAGCAGTGCTGTGTGAGCAGAGGAGGGTGAGGCCCGGAGGCAGCAGTGCTGTGTGAGCAGAGGAGGGTGAGGCTGGGAGGCAGCAGTGTGAGCAGAGGAGGGTGAGGCAGTGGCACAAGGCAGGGAGGCTGCAGCTCGCTGTACTGCACAGTGTCCTTTTCATATGGACCTGGGGTTAGAGGGAGCAGCATCTCTGGATGATGCTGCAGGGAGTCTGGGACAGGCAGGGCCCCCTCTTCCTTTACAGAGTGTTATTACCAAAGCATCGCCACAATACACCTGACATTTGTTTCATTCATTGGAGAAACGCCCTCATTTCCATGCTCCACCTAAGATTACCTCCCCTCGGTTTGGAACGCATGCCTTTTTGTCATCCTGTAACGGGTAAGCTACCCCTTAACTTACCTCTGATTTACAATGGCTAAAATAAATTCGAGATGTTCTTTTCGCCTTTCTATGTGTGTCTGTTATTTTTGTGCAGCACTCACCCAGGCAAGAGGCTGCTTCAAGGCACTAATAAACACAAGCAGGATCCAAAGCCGCTGAGTATATAAACCTGCACCCATGCCTCACGGCCTCCTTTCCATAATGTACCATAAATAGGTGCACTGTCATGATACGTGTTCTGAACGCCTCACGTCATTGTTCTCAGCTGTGCTGGGCTGCAAAAGCAATCCTTGCACACCTTTGTGTTTCCCTACAACGTGCGCATTATTCAATAATTGCAGATGCGTGCATTTTTTAATGTATGGTTATGTATTGCCTCATAATTTGCTGCTTTGCAATTAAATGTAGATGAACATGAACAACATA
Organism: Triturus cristatus; assembly: GCF_964204655.1. Classification (NCBI taxonomy): domain Eukaryota; kingdom Metazoa; phylum Chordata; class Amphibia; order Caudata; family Salamandridae; genus Triturus; species Triturus cristatus. The sequence goes on from NC_140585.1 coordinate 263,924,455, forward strand.
CATTGAAATGTAAATCATATCTTTCCCCGCCTACGTGATAGCGTTGTGGTTTGGACCTCCGCTATGTCTGGCAAGGAGGATATAAGATGGTATGTCCGCGTGGGCATATTGCCTATGTTAATTAGATCTCCATTTATTTTTACAGTTCTTTGCAGCATGAACCGGACCCAATTGCATTGAAGTTCTTTCCAACAGAACCAAACTCTGTTTTGCACTTTTTTAAACCAGTTTAGGCACAGTAAGGTTAGATGATTTGTCCAGAATCACAGGATGTTTAGCTGAGGCCGGGATTTGAACCCGGTTCCCTGTGTACGAATGTGGCCACTATGCCACATCTTTTTCTCAATGACTTGTTTCCTAATTTCTGGGGCCGAGGGGTTCAGCTTGGGTGGCCAGCGCTGGTTGATTGGCACTAAACACATTTAATAAACAGGGGCGTTATCGATAGTCCACGACATGGCTCATTGACTGGTCTTTTCCATGAACCATGGCACTCCGGAGAGTGGGCATCCTGCAGGCTAGGCTGGGCCTCTCGCCCTGAAGGGCCTGCACAAATGACCGGCTGGCCCCACCATAATTCAGTGACTCTGGCTCCCGTGACCCTCAGTTTCACCAGTAGCCCATGTTTGCTCTCTCTGTATGTGTAGTTTCCTGCTCTCTCTGTAGCTGTAGTTTCCACTGTACCTCCTGTTGCTTCCAGTAACTCCGGTTTGCTGCCCACCTGCATCTTGTTTCCTTCTGTGCCCCATGTTGCCATTCTCTTGACTTGCTGTGTGCCCTTCCTGTACCCATAACCCACCTTAAAACAGGCGCCACCACGCCCACGTCTTTGTAGCTCTCTCATGATTCCCCTGCAGCCTCAAAGCACTTACTTTTTACCCTGTACCCTGTAGGACCCCTGCCCTCTTCTGTCTCCGCTAGCTCCATGTTGTTACCCTTTAGTCACATGCCATCTGCCCTCACCTTGTCTCTCCCTCTTATTTCCTCCGCTGCCCCGGTAGATACCACCCTCGCATATGGGGGGCACAAATACCTTCCTCTCATGACACTATAACCTGTGGGAGGCCTGAACTCTCCTATTTTGCCCCGATTGTCTTGTCCTCTCATCTATCGACCATGTGCCCTCTGCACCTTCAGAACACATGGATGGTTCATTTGCCGACCATGCCCCCACCATCGCCTATAGAGCATCTGCCTCTTACCCCCTGGATCTATAGAATTAAGGTTTTCTGTGTTTCCTGCCAATGTCCCTGCCCTCACCAGTAAGGCCCATCGTGCCCCTTAGTGACTAGCACCTATGGAACACATGCATCCTTTTATTTACTGCCCATGTGCCACCCGACGCCTGTAGGCCTCTGCCCATTAGCCGCAGCACCTGTTGAGCACATGCATCTGTATTTGTCCGTGGGACACGTGCCCCCAGTTGAGCTACCCTGCACTGTTAGAACACGTTTCACCTGTATTCTCTCCCCCTCCCTTTCATCTGTAAAACATACATCCCCCGTGCCCCCACCCCTCCCTCACACCTGTAGGACACCAGCACCTTATTGGTCCCACCTCTGTATATCCTGTAGAACACGTGTACTCAAAATGTGCTCCCGAACCATTCAACTGCGGGGCACCTATCCAGTGTACTTGTTCCCCCATACCTTCACGGAACTCCCGTCCTGTGATCTCCTTACTTCTCACCTTTAGAGCACCTGCCTCCTGTAGTGCTTACCCCGCTCATCCCCTTGAAAAACACGCGTCCCGTGGAATCCCCCTTCACCTGTAGAAACATGCCATCTGAACTTCCTGTCCCGTTTTCACTACCCTCCCTTTCACCGTGCTTTCTGTTCCCTTCACCTGTATTCATACCTGCCCTCTGCATACCTTCCCTTTGCCATCACACCTGAAATACACATTATCCCCTAGAATTTGCCCCTTTCACCTGTAGAAACATGTCCTCTGAAGTACCTGCCCCCTGTGTTTACTGCCCCTCCTGTTCACCGCCCTTCTGTTCCCTTCACCTGTATTGATACCTGCCCCTGCATGTCTTACCTTTGCCTTCACACCTAAATAACACGTGTCCCCTAGAATGTCCCTTTCACCTGTAGAAACATGTCCTCTGAAGTACCTGTCCCCTGTGTTTACTGCCTCTCCCGTTCCCCGTCCCTTCTGTTCCCTTCACCTGTATTGATACCTGCACCTGTATGTCTTTCATTTGCCTTCACACTTAAAGAACACGTGTACCCTAGAATGCCCCTTTCACCTGTAGACACATGCCCTCTGATGTACCTGTCCCCGGTGTTTACTGCCCCTCCTGTTCACCGGTATCACATGGTTCCTCTTTATTGCCTTCTTCATTTACCTTCTGTTCCCTTCACCTGTATTGATACCTCTCCTCTCAATGTCTTACCTTTGCACCTGAAGAATATATTGTCCGCTAGAATTTCCCCTTTCACCTTAGAAACATGTCCTCAGAACTCCATCTCCTGTTTGCACTGCCCTTCCATTCACCTGTAGAACACGGTTCCTCTGTATTTGCCTTCAATGTAGGATGCCTGCCCTCTGTATTTCTTACCCCGTGCCGTGACCTGACAAAGCACGTGATCCACGTATGTGCCTCACATGGCCTGTAGAGACAAGCCATTTGTGTCACCTATTTCCTGTTTTCCTCCCCCTTAAGTATCATGCCCCCTATATTTACTCCCCTCTCGTTCACCGGTAGGAGACTTCAACCCAGATATTTGTAGCCATTACCCACCCCATTCCCCACCTTCACCTGTACGGCGCCGTCCCCTGCATGTGTCTCCCGCCCCCTTCACCTGTAGAATATCGGGTTCTGTACGTGCTCCCACTTCCCTTCACCTGTAGAACTAGGACACCTGTCTCTTGTACTTGGCGCGCCTGTCCCTCACCTGACGCAGACCTACTTCCCACGTTTGCCCCCACCCCCTCACATGGTTTGTCCCACAGGCTCGTGCCCCCCACTCTCACCTGTAAGACACCTGCTTCCTGAACGTCAGGCTGCGCAGCTTCTCCTCCAGGCTTTCCTCCTTATCCTTGTGTGCGGGCTCCGGCGGGGTGGGGGTGGCGGCTGCGGCCCCCGGGGGTCCACTCTCGGCCCCGCCCTGCACCCGCTCCCCGGGGGGGTTCATGGCGGCGGGGAGGGGGTTCTGCCCCGGGGGAACCCGAGGCTGGGAGCGGGGAGAGCGGCTGCCGGAGGAGGCTGCGGCAGCATCCATGCAGCGAGGCATTGTGGGAAACTCCTCTCCAGCCAATGGAAGGAGAGCCGCCTGGGAGAACAGCCCCTCCCCAGAACCCTCCTCCCTCAGTATCTCTTGCCAGCCTACTCCACACTCCTTACTACCCCAAGCTCCACGGGCATCGCGTTCACTCCTCCCTCACTATACTCTGCCCTCCCCCAAATAAAGCACCCCTTCCCTCAACCTGCCCGCTCTACCCTTCATCGCACACTGCTAAGCTCGCCCCCACCCTCAGCACCAGCTGGCAGCCCACCTGATCATGCCCAGGGTCCCCAGCTCCCATACCACCCCTGCCCTCTATCCTCGCACCCTCTGCCCTGCCCGCACTATCCTCGCCACCCACTGCCAACGTCCACGACTATCTTCCAGCTTACACATCCTCTGCCAGCTTACCCCACTTGCCCTCCTCCCCAGCCGCATTCTGTGCTGCGTGGCACGCGCCCTCCTCCCTCACACCCTCTTCTCTCCCATCTTCAGAATCCTCCACTCCATCGTTTGCCACCCCATCCTCCCCCAGCGTCCCTTCGACCAACATCCTCTGCCCACCAACTCGCTATACCCAGCACCTTCTTCGGGCCACATCAGCATCCGTGCTCTCCCCACCTCATCGTCCTGTGCCCTACTGGGTCCCCCTGCTTCTCCTAACCACTCCTCCCAATCCCCGCTCTCCTCCCCTGCCATTCTAGGCGCTTTTACATCTGCCCCTCCCTCACTATTCTTTTTTTTTTTTATATAAATGTGTTTTTACCTACAACCTCCTCTCCTACAATTTTCTGCTCTCCTTCCACACTACCCCAGGCCCTCCCCTCTCCCCATTATTGGGCCTCCTTTCTCATCCTCTTCCCTCTCGCGCCGAACCCACACCCCTCTGACTCCCCTGCTACGTCATCACCCGTACACACCTTTCTGCCCTTCTCGTACTCCACGCACCGTCTCCCTTATTCACAAACCTCTGGCAAAATGCACTCTCTTTTGCTACCCCCAGCTGCCCACCACCCTCACGATACTCCCCTCGTCGCCCATCCATACTGCTCGTCACTGTGTACACCACCCTCTCCCCGCACAGGTATCTGTACCCTCCACCATCGTGTGCTCCCCGTCACACCCTTTCTACCCCCTCACTCCTCTGCCACCACCCTCTTCCCTCCTTTCTATCACTAGGCCGCTCACTCAACAGCCTGTAACCTTTCCACCATCCTCATCGTTTTCTACTCTCGCCTGCACCATTATCTCCCCTGCTCCCTCACCGTTTACCTGCCAGGGAGAAGGACATGCTCTGCCCTTCTGCCTGCCATCCTCCCCCCTCACATCCTGCGTCCTACTGCCCGCCATCCTTCCCCTCTCACATGCTCTGCCCTTCTGCCCGCCATCCTCCCCCTCACACATGCTCTGCCCTTCTGCCCGCCATCCTCCCCCTCACATGATCTTCCCTACTGCCCGCCATCCTCACCCACACGCTCTGCCCTACTGCCCGCCATCCTCCCCCTCTCACATGCTCAACCCCACTGCCCCCATCCTCCCCCTCTCACATGCTCTGCCATCCTTTCCCCTCTCACATGCCCTGCCCTACTGCCCGCCATCCTCCTCCCTCTCACATGCCCTGCCCTACTGCCTGCCATCCTTTCCCCTCTCACATGCTTTGCCCCACTGCCCGCCATCCTTTCCCCTCTCACATGCTCTTACCTACTGCCCGCCATCCTCCCCCCTCTCACATGCTTTGCCCTATTGCCCTCCATCCTCCCCCCTCACATGCTCTGCCATCCTTTCCCCTTTTCACGGGGCCCAGAGCGAGGGTAGGACACCAGCAACCTGCTTCGCCTACTCATATATCGGAGCAACCAAAGTGCTCTGATCCAACCCCCGTCAGCCGGGACTAGGTAACTAGGGGTCTTTCAATACAACTCCAGTACTAGTTCCTTAGTACACCTCCTACCGCTTCTAGCAACTTTACGCATAGTGCTAGACGGTAGTGCACTCACTACACACCCTTCACATTGGTCCTGACGAAGTGCCATTGACCCCGGTTGGGGCAGTTGGGGCACGAAACATGTTGACCACGTCCACCACTGATTAGCCCTTTTTGGAACATTACTCCTATACAAAGGCTTCCATATAGTTTTAATTAGGCTGGAGCTACCTCAACAATTAAATTATTGAATCAAGTAGGACGGCTCTATACCTATTTTATTCACTTCTTACCTTGTGCACTACCTAGCCCTCACACCCACACGGCTTTTTCTAAAGATCCCCGATAAAGAGCCCTGGTTTCGGGAGCCCGTCAGGCATTGCAGCGCCGGCTTGTTGAGGGGCAAATGCCCAAATGATGAAGCATGGCATCCTTTTGGGTGTGTGAGGGCATTTTGAAGAAAGACCTGTTCTTCCCCCCCCTCTTAGTCTGTTATTCCTAGGAACTGCTCACTTCTTACTTAGTACTCTCCCTGGTGCCTATGAGCAGGACCTCATAAACTTGGCTCCTTGTCCCTCCTTTGGTAATAATAATCCTTTCCCCTCTCACATGCCCTGCCCTACTGCCCGCCATCCTCCTCCCTCTCACATGCCCTGCCCTACTGCCTGCCATCCTTTCCCCTCTCACATGCTTTGCCCCACTGCCCGCCATCCTTTCCCCTCTCACATGCTCTGCCCTACTGCCTGCCATCCTCCCCCTCTCACATGCTCTGCCATCCTTTCCCCTCTCACTTGCTCTGCCCTACTGCCTGCCATCCTCCTCCTTCTCACATGCTCTGCCATACTGCCTGCCATCCTCCCCCTCTCACATGCTTTTCCCTACTGCCTGCCATCCTTCCCACTCTCACATGCTCTTCCCTACTGCCCGCCATCCTCCCCCTCTCACATGATCTTCCCTACTGACCGCCGTCCTTCCCCCTCTCACATGCTCTTCCCTACTACCCGCCATCCTCCCCCTCTCACATGCTCGGCCCTACTGCCCTCCATCCTCCCCCCTCTCACACGCTCTGCCCTACTGGCTGCCATCCTCCCCCTCTAACATGCTCTACCCCACTGCCAGCCATCCTCCCCCTCTCACATGCTCTGCCATCCTTTCCCCTCTCACATGCTCTGCCCTACTACCCGCCATCCTCCTCCCTCTCACATGCCCTGCCCTACTGCCTGCCATCCTTTCCCGTCTCACATGCTCTGCCCTACTGCCTGCCATCCTTTTCCCCCTCACATTCTCTGCCCTACTGCCCACCATCCGTTACCCTCTCACATGCTCTTCTCTACTGCCCGCCATCCATTCCCCTCTCACACATTCTGCCCTACTGCCCACTGTCCTTTCCCCTCTCAAACACTCTGCCCTACTGCCCGCCGTCCTCTCCCCTCTCACACTCTCTGCTCTACTGCCTGACATCCTTACCCCTCTCACATGTTCTGCCCTACTGCCCGCCGTCCTTTCCCCTCTCATATGCTCTGCCCTACTGCCCGCCGTCCTCTCCCCTCTCACATGCTCTGCTCCACTGCCTGACATCCTTTCCTCTCTCACATGTTCTGCCCTACTGCCTGCCATGCTTTCCCCTCTCATATGCTCTGCCCTACTGCCCACCATCCTTTCCCCTCCTACTGCCCACAGTCCTTTCCCCTCTCACATGCTCTGCCCTAAAGTCCGCTGTCCTTTCCCCTCTCACATGCTCTGTCCTACTGCCCTCCGTCCTTTCCCCTGTCATATGCTCTGCCCACCATCCTTTCCCCTCTTACATGCTCTGTCCTACTGCCTGCCAGCCTTTCCTTCTCACATGCTCGGCCCTACTGCCCACCGTCCTTTCCCTCTCACATGCTCTTCCCTACTGCCTGCCATCCTTTCCCCTCTCACATGCTCTGCCCTACTGCCTGCCATCCTTTCCCCTCTCACATTCTCTGCTCTACTGCCCATCATCCATTCCCCTCTCACACGTTCTAGCCTTCTGTCCACCATCCTTCCCCCTTTCACACGCTCTGCCCTACTGCCTGCCATCCTTTCCCCTATCACATGCTCTGCCCTACCGCCCACATTTCCTTTCCCCTCTTACACGCTCTGCCCTACTGCCCGCCATCCTTTCCCCTCTCACATGATCTACTCTGCTGCCTGCCATCCATTCCCCTCTCACACATTCTGGCCTTCTGTCCACCATCCTTTCCCTCGCACATGTTCTACTCTACTGCCTGCCATCCATTCCCCTCTCACATGTCCTGCCCTACTGCTCGCCGTCCTTTCCCCTCTCACATGCTCGGCCCTGCTGCCCACCGTCCTTTCCCCTCTCATATGCTCTGCCCTACTGCCCGCCATCCTTTCCCCTCTTACATGCTCTGTCCTACTGCCTGCCATCCTTTCCCCTCTCACATTCTCTGCCCTACTGCCCATCATCGTTTTCCCTCTCACAAACTCTGCCCTACTGCCTGCCATCCTTTCCCCTCTCACATGATCTACTCTACTGCCCGCCATCCATTCCCCTCTCACACGTTCTGGCCTTCTGTCAACCATCCTTTCCCCTCTCGCACGATCTGTCCTACTGCCCACCATCCTTTCCCCTCTCACATGCTCTGCCCTACAGCCCACATATCTTTCCCCCTCGTACACGCTCTGCCCTACTGCCCGCCATCCTTTCCCCTCTCATGATCTACTCTACTGCCTGCCATCCATTCCCCTCTCACACGTTCTGGCCTTCTGTCCACCATCCTTTCCCCTCTCACATGCTCTGCCCTACTGTCCACATTTCCTTTCCCCTCTCACGCGCTCTGCCCTACTGCCCTCCACATTTCCCCTCTCACATGCTCTGCCCTACTGCTCACCATCCTTTCCCCTCTCACATTGTCTGCCCTCCTGCCTGCAATTCTTTCCCCCTCACATGCTCTGCTCTACTGCCTGCTATCCTACCCCTCTCACATGCTCTACTCTACTGCCCGCCATCCATTCCCCTCACATATTCTGCCCTACTGGCTGCCATCCTTCCCCTCTCACATGCTCGGCCCTACTGCCTGCCATCCTTCCCCTCTCACATGCTCGGCCCTACTGCCCGCCGTCCTTCCCCGCTCACATGCTCTGTCCTACTGCCCGCCATCCTTCCCTTCTCACATGCTCTGCCCTACTGCCCACCATCCTTCCCCTCTCACATGCTCTGTCCTACTGCCCGCCATCCTTCCCTTCTCACATGCTCTGCCCTACTGCCCACCATCCTTCCCCTCTCACATGCTCTGCCCTACTGCCCGCCGTCCTTTCCCCTCCTATATGCTCTGTCCTACTGCCCGCCGTCCTTTCCCCTCTCACATGCTCGGCCCTACTGCCTGCCATCCTTTCCCCTCTCACATGCTCTATCCTACTGCCCGCCATCCTTTCCCCTCTCACATGCTCTGCCCTACTGCCAGCCATCCTTTCTCCTCTCACATGCTCTGCTCCACTGCCTGTTATCCTTCCCCCCTCACATGCTCTGTCCTACTGCCCGCCATCCTTTCCTAAACTTCCTTTGCCCACATTCCTCCTCACCGTCTTCCATAGCCCCTCGCCTCTTCTGCTCCTTTCTCCTCAGGTCCTAGACTCTTCCAGACATATTATCAAGGGCCTTATATCCGCTTTTTTTGATAAAAAAGCGGAGATAATGTTTTCGCCCTATTAACAAGAGGGTGATAACATGCATTAGCGCATGTTAGCACCCTTTTACCCGACGCCTCCCTTTGCATCTCTAATGAGATGCAAAGTAGGCGTCACTGGGCAGAACAACCTTGTAAATATCGCTGATGTGCACATCACGATATTTACAAGGAGGCCCAGGCATTTTTGCAGATGTTAGGGGCATATTATCAATGGCCAGCGATAATTATGGCTGGCCGTGCTTAGCAATAATACTATTATCGCAGGCTATCTCTGGAATTTATCGCCCTGGTAGCGTGTTATTAGCAACGCATTTCTCCAAGGCGATAAGAATTCCAGAGATAGCGAGGTTATTGCCCTTTTGCAGGGGACATCGCTGGTTTTCCAGCGATGTTGCCTGCAAAACAGCGATAACTTTGCTGATACGACCCACAGGGTCGTATCAGCATAATCCACCCCCTATGTTAGGGATGGCTAAATCAGGATTTTAGCAGACGTTAGATTTTGGCGAAAACTGCAGTTTTCGTCATAATCTAAAGTCTGCTAAAATCATGTGGGCTGCCTTGTAAATATCGCGATGTAAACATCAGCCATATTTCCAAGGTAGTCCATCCGGGGTACGCCCAGTAACGCCCACTTTGCATCTCATTGGAGATGCAATGGGAGGCGTTGGGAAAAAGGGTGCTAACATGCGATTATGCATGTTAGCACCCTCTTGTAAATAGGGCGCTGGTTTTATCTCCGCTTTTTTGGCTTTGTAAGCCAAAAAAGCGGAGATAAAGCCCTTGTAAATATGCCCCTTAGTTTTTGGCGAAAACCGTGGGGCATATCAGCAACAACCGGCGATAATCATGGCTAAGCGCACTTAGCGCTAGGATAATTATCGCCGGCTAGCGTCGATTTTCATCGCTGAGATAGCGTGCTATTAGCAACGCTTATCTCAAAAGCGATAAAAATCCTAGCGCTAACTGCCTAATGTGAGATTATCGCTGGAAAACCAACGATAATCCCACAAAGTTTGGCGATAGCTTGCTGATAGGGCCTCACATACTTAGCCATGATATCCACCTTCCATAGGATATCATGGCTAAATCAGTTTCAAAGCAGGCGTAAGGAAAGTAGCGATAACCTCTTCTTGTCGCTATGCTGCTTTGCGTGAGGCTTGCTCCCGTTATCCTGGGAAGGAACGCCCACTTTGCATCTCATTAGAGATGCAAAGATGGGCGTTCGGAATTCAGGCGCTAAGGCAAGGTTTCACGCGATAGCGTGACCTTGCTGATATAGCGGTAAAATTATAGCCGCTTTTCGGCCGAAAACAGTCGCAAAAGCGGCGATAATTTTTTATCGCCGCCTTGTAGATATGCCCCCAAGCTTTTCGCCAAAAACTAACGTCTGCAAAAATGTGGACTTACCTATACTTTATATTGGAGGTGGATTATGCTAATACGACCACAGGGTGGTACCAGCAAGGTTATCGCCGTTTTCCATGGAACATCGCCGGTAAACCAGAGATGTTCCATTGGAAACAGCGCTATCGCTGGAATAATTATCGCCATTGCGCTATGCGTTGTTAATACAGCGCTAGCATGGTGATAATTATCAGCGATAGCTGGCGATAACAACTCTCACGCTAAGAACGGCCAGCGATAATGATCGCTGGCCGTTGACAATATGCCCCTTCGCTTTCCCCTCTCTCGCCCTCACACCTTCTCCTCTCTCCACCCTGCAGTTCTATATCCAACCTTTCTAGCACCCTCTGTCCTCGCCCTTCACCACGCACCACAACTCCCCCATTACTGTCCTACACCCTTTGCACTTGACTTCGCCAGTCACAAAAGCGCTTCGGGAGTCGGGACCTCGGTCAGGTGTATAAAGCACTATACAAATGCTACGATGCGGTACGATGCAATTCCCACTTCACCTCTCTCCACATATTTCTGTCTTAGTCCTCCCATCATTCATTGCTCGCCACCCTACCCCTCCACCCCCTTCCTACATCTGCTTTTCACTCCATTGTCTAATACCACACCCCCAGGGCTTTAAGTGGGCCGGGTCATGCTGGTGCTCAGCACCGGCAGTTTTAAAAAGCAGGTGCCGAGATAAGGTCCCTATTGGGCGTCTCCGTTTTCGTCCTTACTCTTAGGACGAGGAAAAACCCTTCACTCTGCAGCGGTCCCACCCTTCACTTCTAAGAGACTCGTTACAGTTCTTCCACAGTCTCATCTTGTCAGAACTGAAGCATTTTCAATATTATATACATCAAAAGCATAGTCTTCTGTAACTAACAACCATTTGCAAAGCCAATAGTCATGGCTTGTTGCAGGTGTAATGTGACTGTTGTATCATGTATCTCGATGCAATGACAAAAACAGCAGAGTACCCGTCCGGCGGCACCCTACGCTAGCATAGATTTTTAGTTTATGTGTTTTTAAGCCACCCCCTCATTTGCATCGGCCACGCCACTTTAAGAGACACCCCCAATTTGTTCATCCCAATTAAAGCCCTGCACCCCCCTTCCAATTCTTGACACACTACTCGCTTATGAACAGGTAACCCCCAAACAGTCCGCTGCATGGAAGCGGTGAGTGGGTGAACCGCCTGTCTTTTCACACATCTTGCTGCTTATCAGCTGTGACGTGTCTCCTGGGACTGACACTCTTAGAGGAGATCTTCACAAGACTCGAAAACGGGATCTGACAACTTAAACACGTGCTGACATGGAAGAGCTCACTTTAGTGCTTGGCTAGGGTGCCCTCTGGTGGCCAACAGGGTGCACAGGATGGATATTTGTAAATGTGTGCTTAAATATGCCCAGTTACAAAGACAGTGTCCATGCTGGGGTTTGTGTTACTTTTTTTTTAACGCGAACCCGAGGCAAAGTGTAGTGTGGTATGTTCTATGTACAATCCAACGCACATCACGATATGTGTTGAATTGTAACGAAAAGTAGCACAAAGTTGCATTACTTTGCATCAAGTGGGTGTTCTATTGGTGGTGCATAGGCGTTCCCATGCAGCCAACCAACAATGGGGGATATTCACAAGAACGTGTGATAATCATCGCAAAATTAGCTTTACACAACTTTCAGCATCGCAGTCTACCGCGGTAAAATAATGTCATGTTGACGTGGTATTCTTAAAACACGGCGGTATCATGCGATAGTCTCACGATAAAGCATCGAATGACCACGGTAAAATTAACGTGACGCCTAAAAAATGCGAAACGCGAAAAAAGCGGCGTTGTCCCAAACCGCGATACAAAATTCAGCGATAACCAACGACAGGCCTGGAATTCCCACGCATCATGCGGGAAAATGCACCAGAAAAGCAGAGAAAAAAAACTGTGAGATGACAATGTACGAGTACAACCTCACATCCGGTGATGTAGTACAAATGTGCACTGTCCCGTATCGAAAAGGCATCTCCTCACAAACAGCCAGAATGTACATTGTCATGCAGTCCGTATGTAAACTTCGCCAATGCGCAAACATACATGGAACACACCATGAAACTGCATCTCCCCTTTACATTGCAGAGGGACAATCAACACCTCCTGCAGAGCAGACCCTATATCACGTCAGTAATGATGGAGACGACCCCCAGGACAATGACTACGACAAACTTCAACGGTTCATGGACAACCTCCAAACCCCACCTCCAGTAGCAGGGCAGCCCAGCACCATCAAGGTGAGCCCACCCCCGTACAGACCACACAGCAGGAAACACCCACCACCACGTCTGGCTCCCAGCACCTCACCGAAGAAAACATGAGATTGACAAGTTACTCGGAAGGGAAAGAGTCCAGTCCGCAGGCTGATTGCTGTGCCATTGTTAAGTAAACAAAATATGGCAGTCCATGTCGAGGTCCAAGGTGAATGTCGCGAAGTGTTTCGGGGGATAGTGGAAGATGATCTTCCAGGGCATGATGCAGAACCAAGCAGGGACAGGCAATATGAAGGAGATGAATGCTACAGACTCATTCTTAACACCAAGTCAGTATCAGATACATGATGATGAAGACAACCCCGAGCCCATATACTCAGATGTCAGCAAAGTACAACCAGAGAGTGTCCATGAATTTCGTGGCACAGAGTTAGTGGCACCAGAGCTGAAAGGGGATGCAGTCTGCAATGAGGTCTGTACAATGATATAAACTCTGCCATAAATAAATCAAGACTCAGTTCCAAATGTGTGACCTACTCGACCGCAGTGTAGGCCGGAGGCAGCGGTCAGCAGGAGCCCACAGCCACATGTCGTTGGCTTGTGATACACAGAGTTAGTGGCACCAGAGCAGTTGTTGGTAGTGTTTGAACACCTCCGTAACGATGATCCTTTTTTCCTTCGGACTGAACCTCGTCTTCCTCTTACTCCTCTCCTTGCGTACAATGATATAAACTCTGCCATAAATAGATCAAGACTCAGTTCCAAATGTGTGACCTACTCGACCGCAGTGTAGGCCGAAGGCAGTAGTCAGCAAGGGACCACAGACCGGTGTTGTTGGAATGCTATGCACAGAGTTGGTGGCACCCCATCGAAGGGAGTATTGTGATATAAATGCGGCCATTGACATATGAACTCGGCCATCATGGTATTGATCCAGCGCAAAAGCCGTGGGGAAAAGAAAGAGCACATTTTTTTTACAACTATCCTCCCTGCGTCGCAGACCCGCCGTCACACTAACTCATTCACACACACATTCATTGGTGGGGCCCATAACACCGATACTCGCACGTTCTCTTTCACAGGTCTGCACACAGGAGGGGGGACGATGCGCTGGACATGTGAGTGGGGGTACCTTATAACCTATAGGAAAAGAAAAGTTATCTTACATGATATACATTAACATTCGCCACCTATAGATTCCTAATCCCAAACATCAAGGCACTCCGCCCACTTGGTCGATGGACCAATTAGTTGGATTGGTTGATGATGATTTAGAACCAGCTAAAACACAATAAGAATCTTTTATTCTCTAATAACCACAAACTCTTAATTTCTTTAATCAATATTTGTTTATCAAGTTTTAGTTGCAATTTAATATTCGCATTTGTTTCATCAAAGTTTAGAATTTTAGATCAAATAATTTCAAATCCCAGGTCATTATATTTACCTATTCTGGCTATCTGTATTTTTTCTATTTCTTTTGGCTCTGCATGATAGAATTAGCCGTTAAATTGTCCAAATATGCAGGCCAAAGCTCATAGTCCGAAAGTCCTTTGCTCAGTACATTACAGTCCCAAAGATCTCCAAAGGACCAGAAGTCGTGGCAGCATCCGTCATCGCCTGTGGGGTCAAAGAGGGTGTGCAGGCATAATAACGGCAGAATGTCATCGAAAAGGGTAAACCCCTCCCTATTCTACTACTCTTTTTATAATAAATTTCAGGATAACATGAAACATTTTTGGGCGGAGAATGATTTTGATTGGCTAGTAGCAAACGGCCGATTTTTAGTCAGTCCGGGTTCACATGGATTTTGCTGATTCGTTTTCCGGAGATGACTTAATCTTGATGTTGCAAAGTTTCGATTTTTACTTGTATGACTCTACTGTTCATTTATACCAGTTTCTAGTGTCCGGGGTCTTGGCTGTCCACCAATATCCTATCCTTGACTAGGACAGGGTGTGCAAAGGTTGTTAGGAAGTTCACGGAGCCATCCGAGTCTGCGCAGTAGACTTCGCGCTCACGAGACGGTGGCCACTTCTGATCTTGGTTTCTGCCGCCATTTTGCGATAAGCCCAAATGTCAACTTAAGCGAAACAAACACAAAAGAATAATTAATACAAATAAATAATGCTTCTAATGTTATACCTTTAGTAATCCCTTTATGTATTAGTATTCTCCTAGCATATAGCGACATTTAAAGCAATATATTCACCTTTACGGTCCTCCATGAAGATGCAAACGTCACAAAAGCAACATATATCATGCGATATCTAATTACCACATATACTACTATTAATATGCGCACATATTTTAGTTATTAGAGTTATTTTGCCATGCAAATAGCAAGTTCCCACATGTAATTTGTGTATGCAAATGGTTAGACTAATATATCACCACACACAATTAGTAAATTATAATAAGTAGGTTATTCAATTAGTACTTTCATGCAAAATAGAGGAGGTATACAAAATGTTGCTCTACCTGCTCCATCAATCCCCCCTTTGGTGATTTTTAACATCACCACACTACCTTTAAATGTTAAAAAAAAATAGTAAAATAAATTAATTCAGTTCTCTTAACTTTTGTTAGATCATATTACTGCTTCACCTGTCTCTTCTTCTCTTGTTTTTCTATGCATATGGTCTTTCCACTCCTCTAATTCTACTTCTTCAAATTCCCTTTCTTTTCTTTCTTTCTCTTTGTTTCTCTTTGTTTCTCTTTTTATGTGTTTTCGTAATTTTCTTTTCTTGTTACATAAACATCCTAGTCTTAGAATTAATACTAAAATAATCACACATGTTACAGGAAATAATATTTTACCAATAAAGGTACTACCTAGTTTTAGTAAGAAGTTCTTAATAGTAGAAAACCTTTTCCCAATCTTTTCCCAAATACCTTCAGCCTCCAGTGGAACAATTTCCTCATGCAAATCATTTATATTTTTAATGTATGTCTTTAAATCTTGACTTTCGTCAGGAATGTAAGTACAACAATGTTGAACTTTCAGCATTCCACAGACTCCACCGTCTTTTGCCAAAATTATATCAAGGGCAAGTCGATTTTGCATTACCATGGCACGCATGGCAACCATTTCAGTATTTACGAATAAAAACCCTCCAGCGGTGCTTGTTGACAAGCGATCCACCACTGATGATAGTTTTCTAATTTTGTGTGCATTCAGAGATATTCCCACTGCTGGTATCAACGCTCCGAAAATGTCTCCTACAATTTCTGACCAAGATTCTCTTTTTCTACGTGTTAGTTGACTACCTAACTCATGTGCACCATCTTTTCCTCTTCCCACATGGATATCTTTGGGAAAACCAGGCTTAGATAACATGTGCCATACCAGTGATCTGGCAGTCGATAATATGCTTTGTTCCTGGAGATAAAATATAGTCCAGGAAAAACTGGATCATTTCCTCCTTTAAATCCCCATCCACCCATGATTCTGTAAGTATCATGGCAATCACTTGTGCCTTCAAAATAATTATCATATGCAGTTTGATTCCTTCTAATACACAACTTTCCTTTCTGAGGCCAATCTAAAACCATTGTTGGACTAGCCTCTCCTTTCAAATGTTTTTCTCTTTCAACATCCCAGACTGTCTTTTCTTCCTTTCCCTCGGGTACTTTCCTTTGCATTTTTAATCTCCTTTCTTCAACCATATCTAAGAAAACTTTCTCTTCCTTCTTTAAACTGCAAGTTAGATTGTTTCTAAATATTGACTCTAATGTTAATTCTTTAGGGGCATATCAACAAGGGCTTTATCTCTGCTTTTTTGGCTTTAAAAGCCAAAAAAGCAGAGATAAAACTAGCACCCTATCAACAACAGGGTGCTAACATGCAAATTCACATGTTAGCACCCTTTTACTCTACGCTTCTCCTTGCATCTCTAATGAGATGCAAAGGGGGCGTTCCAGAGTAAAATAATAGGAGAAATGTCGCTAAGCGACATTTCTCCTATTATCAAGAATATCGCTAACCTTGTTAGAGACAAAAAAAGCAGCGCTAACCGCGGTTAACGCTGCTTTTTTACGTCTGGTATTTTTCTGACTTAGCCATGATATCCTATGGAAGGAGGATATCATGGCTAAGTTTGTCTGTCCCTATCAACTAGCTAACGTGAGATTATCGCTGGGTTTCCAGCGATAATCTCACGTTAGCCACTTAGCACCAGGATTTTTATCGCTATTGAGATAAGCGTTGCTAATAGCACGCTATCTCAGCGATAAAAATCGGCGCTAGCCGGCGATAATCATCCGAGCGCTAAGTGCGCTCAGCGATAATTATCGCCGGTTGTTGTTGATATGCCCCTACGTTTCTAAGAAAAATTCACCTAACACTTTAGCAGGTTTTACTTTATTCATTTGTTAACTACAGGTACTTGTGAAAATACATTATCTGACATCTGAAAAATAATATTCTAATTTCCTTGTTTTGTAAAACAAACTTGCTAATACACTACATGTTATTCCATATGTTACTGGGAGGTGATGGTAAGTCACTCCCTCAGATACAGACGCAGGCAACTGCATGCAGACGTAGCAATCCCTCACGTCCATCGTCTTCACATATTCGTATAGTAATTTTGAAAATACATTGTTAGAAAAATCAGTTATAGACCTGTCTTTATGTAAATATTTCTATCTATTTTAGTCGGATATACATTCTGAATCTTTTCTGCATTAGTTTTACTCTCGCTATGTCCTTCTATTGTTTCTAGTGTAACCTTAAATGAAACCATTAAAGCTAACGCACTCCACAGAAGCATTAGTAATCCTGTACAACAACAACACATTTTGAACCATCTTCTAAGGAACACACATTTAGATTTTCTACTTTCTGTGTTTGCCATTTCGAAAAATGATCAGTGTCTTTTGACTTAGCCTTTTCTACTTCACAACTAGTTTTGTCTAACCCAAGGCTCTAAGCACCTACTTGGTTCTCTTCAGTTTATGTCTTTTCCGGTAATTTATTGTTTACCCATTTTGAACACTTTTTATCTTTTCAGTTTGGCATTTGATCGTCTTTCACTTTTCTTTCGTAATCTTGATGCATTATTTCCTGAACATCCGTCTCTTCTCCGATGTCGGACAAGATAACTCTCAGGATTTCCGATTCTTCGTCTTCCTCAACCACTCCTGGTACAGTCACCTCTAGATCCTCTTGGCTGTCTGCCTCTTCCTTTACTTCAGGCAATGGCACATATGACCATTCCGGCGACTTATACTTCTGGTTAGGTTTTCTCGTTCTCTTATTTTCTTCTGCTGTTGTTTGTTCCACGTCTTTTAATTTCTCTTGGCTAGACACCTCATTCACCTGTTCAGCCCTAGATGAATTTACTCGTGTCAATCTGTATCTTAATCTCTTTATCTTGTTTGGGCAAATTTCAACTCTTGCTGGCCTTTTCAACTTACTTCCTTTTTCATTTTTCTCAGTTCTCCATGCTCTCTTTCTCAAGACTCGACCTTCTGGTACTTCTTCACCACTGCCCTCTGATTCAGTTCCAACTTGACTTTTACTTTCAATAGTTCTTCTTTCCACCACTTCTTTTTTATTACCTACTTCTGTCTTTCCTCGTGGTTCTTCCACACAATCTTCCTGCTGACTAAACATCCCTTCCTCTACCTGGATGTGTGATTTCCCTACAACTCCTCGGGGGTCTTCCGCAAAAATCTTTCCCTCACTCTCTGTATCTGGTACCTTACCATCTAATTTTGTTACTTCAGGTGGAATTTCTCTTGAATTTTCATTCGGGACTGTCTTATTAAGAATTTCTTTTACAGTCTCTTGACTGTTTTTACTCTCACTCTTCTGTGCTTGAACAGCTTCGGTGTCTGATTCTGAGCTGGTGTCAGAGATCTGTAACTTTCTTCTTAAAGGAAGATTCTCTGGTGCAATAACTGGACTTGGTTCTAATTCCCCCCTTTCAGGAGTTTGTCTTGTTCTTATTTCTTCAGTATCTGATTCAGAGCTTGTATCTGATTCTTCAAAATATTCTCCTTCCTTGTTATCCACTGGGTTTGGAATTCGCAAGGTGTGACTAGCATGAATCCAGTCCTTCACATTTTACTGCTGTTGTCGTGGTCAAGATCACCTGACGTGGCTTTCCCCAACGTGGGACCAAACAATTTAGTCTTCTGTGCACTTTTATTCTCGCCCAGTTCCCTGGGCTCAAATCATGAGCTGGATCCTTTTCAAGAGTGGTGGCATCCGATCCAACCTGATGGAACACAGAATGAACGGAATCAGCCAACCCCTTGCAATAATCCAACACCAAGTCATCAGATATAGGCAATAGCTTTTTTGACCGGTATGAAAACATGTCGCATTGCTCTTCCCATGACAATTTCATGGGGACGCAGACCTGTATTCCTATCTGGAAGAGATCTAATAGTCATGAGTACCAGAGGCAAGACATCAGGCCATTTCAAACCTGTGGCTAAACACATTTTTCCCAGTCTGTTTTTAATGGTGCCATTTACTTGTTCCACCACACCAGAAGCCTCTGGGCGATAGGCACAATGTAGTTTCTGTTGTACATTCAATGCTTCACAAATTAACTTCATGATTTCATTATGAAAATGTTTTCCTCTATCTGACTCAATCATGACTGGAAAACCAAATCTGGGAATAAACTCTCTCAATAGTAGTTTGGCTACTGTAATTCCATCACTTCTTCTCGTTGGATATGCTTCCACCCATCGAGAGAACAGACAAACCATCACTAGAACATACCTCAACCTGTTACAGGGGGCATTTCAATGAAGTCAATCTGCATTCTGGTGAAAGGCCCTCCTTCTCGACCTATCGTTCCCAGACTTACCACTGTTTTTCTTCCAGGATTGAACTGCTGACATATAAGACATCTTTGACAAAGACTTTCAGCTACAAGTCTAAATTTTGCATTATACCATGTCTGTTTGGAAAGTCTGATCATGGCATCTCTTCCTACACGTGCTTGTCCATGATACATCCGTGCCATGGCAGAAACCGTGCTATCAGGCATAACTGGTCTTCCAACCCGATAAACCCACACATGATCTGTTTCCTGTGGTGCACATCCTGCTTTTACCCACTGTCTCATTTCCTCATCTCCTGCTTCTTCTTGCAACTGCCTTACTTCTTCCCATGTATTCACAGTGTTAGTAAACAACAAGGGACATGAATTAATTTCTCTTTCTCTTCCCCGATTAATTGAATTCTGATTTTGTGCGCAGTATTGAGCCATATCGTTGGCAAACTGATTGCCAGCCGATACGTAGTCATTGGACTTCGTGTGAGCTGCACATTTCACAACAGGTAACTGCTTAGGCAGCTGTATCGCCTCAAGCTATTTTCCAACCACCTCAGCATTCCTTATAGGAGTTCCACTCTATGTCAAAAACCCTCTTTGGGACCAAATTTGCCCAAAGTCATGCACTACACCGAAGCCATATTGACTATCAGTTATCACAGTCACTCTCACAGTCTTTCCCAACTTACATGCTCTTGTTAATGCAAAAAGTTCAGCAACTTGGGCTGACTTTACTCCTTTCAGGCACGATGCTTCCAATACAGCTGCTACCGTACATACTGCATATGCTGCACTCAGAATCATCCGTTCTCAAGCATGATCCATCCACAAACATCACATAGTCACTTTCTGTCAAAGGTACATCTTTTATATCAGGTCGTGGTTTGGTACAGAAGTCAAGCACTTCCAAACAGTCATGATCCACATCATCTCTGACTTCCACATTCTCAGCATCAGGCAATAACGTTGAAGGATTCACATTCAGACATCTCACAAGGCTCACATTCGTTGCACCTAGGATGACTTTCTCATATTTAGTCAGACGACTGTGTGTCATGAACTGGGTGCGGGTCCTCGTTAAAAGGATTGCCACATCATGAGGTACAAACACTCTCACAGGATATCCCATCTGTCGTGTCTTTCCCTACGCAAGGATCACGACACAATGGTAAGGTTGGGGTATTCTTTTATTTCGTTCGTGGTACAGATCTCATGCGATAGTTGGTCCGCTCGACTTGCCCACTTCCTGTGTTGTGTGTCCCCCCACACCCTGACCGGATGTGGTGTCCGGTGACCTTCATGGCCATCGCCCGTCCCCAGGTCCTAGTGTCCATTTCCAGGACACTACATCTCCCCCCTTTGTCAGAAAGATGTGACAACAAGAATACTAGAGATCAGATATGCAACAGTTTGGTGAGGTATAGTTATTAGTAAGATAGGGTGATATAGACAGATGTGAAACATGGAATGATACCCGGAGAGGTGTATCACATTTCTTCTATTAGTCTCTTTGGTCTCGTTGTGTTTCTTCTTGGCCTGGTCTTCAGTTCTTGGTCTTCTTTTGGCCCTGTACTGCCTGCTGCACCTGTTCCACATCGCTCCAGTTTCGTAGTCTCTTCGGTGCCTGATGCTTGCTCTTCGTCCATTTCTTCTTTTAGACCTTTGAAGTGTGAACAGTTTCTCGTTATTCGTTGGCGTTCTGATTCTGCTGTGATCATTGTTCCTTTTTTCTTTGTTATCGCCAATGGGTCTTGTGCGAACAGGCTTTCAGATTTCCGTTGCTGTCTCTGTCGCACTACTACAGTGTCTCCTTCTTGTAGTTGTGACCTGGTGGCGTGTCGTCGGCTGTCCGCATATTCTTTCATCTTTTTCTTTGCCTCCTTATCTTTGTCTGATATGTTCTCATGCCCTGACGCGGTCTGTCCTTCTACTTGCGGCAGCCTCGTTCTGCTTGTCCTCCCCAGTACCAGCTCCGCCGGGCATTTCCCTGTGGACCCATGTGGCGTGTTTCTGTAGTCTCTCAGTATTTGGCATAGTGCTTGGCCCAGGGAGATCTGTGACAGCTTCGCTCTCTGAACCGCCTTCTTGATGTTTCCCATGAACCGTTCGACCATACCATTTGCCTGTGGCCACAGCAGTGTTATCTTCCTGTGTTGTATTCCAAGGTAGGCCATGAATTTGCGGGATTCGTCTCCTGAGAACAGAGGACCATTGTCTGTTTTCAACGTTTCTGGTGAGCCCCACGCCGCAAATATGTCGTCCATGATTGGTAGAGTTGCTGCTGCTGACGTTGATGAGACTGGCCTCACGATGGGGAATCTGGAGTACTCGTCCATTATCACCAGTAAGTAGGTTCCTGTGTCTAGCAGTCCGAAGAAGTCAGCTGCTAATGTTGTCCATACAGCCCTTGGCAGCTCCGACATGTACAGAGGTTCCTGTCTTGCTGGCTGGCCTGTTGTTTGACAGAGGTGACAGGCTGCAATCATGTTTTCTACTAGATGATCTAGTCCAGGGAACCACACCTTCTCTCTCAGCAACTTCTTTGTTGCAACAATGCCCCTGTGCTATTCATGCGCAATGCTAACCACTTGGCGCCGTAGTGAACTTGGCATCACTATCCTAGTGCCTCGCATTATTATTCCATTATTTGTCTCTGACAGTTCCCCGCTTATCTTCTGCATGGCCAGCATCTCTTCTTTGTTCACTCCTCCCCTCCATGTGCAGTTGTTGTTGACATGTCTCCAACTTTGCTGTCTAATTGTTTCTCTGGCCACTTGGAGAGTGGCATCTTCCTCAGTTCCTCTCTCTATCTCTGCTAGTGTTATTGGTGCCGGTGTGTTTTGCTGGAGCACGAAGTTTAGGTATTCGTCTGCCACTGAGGCCTTTTCCTCTACATGCGGTAGTGGATGCCGCGACATGTAGTCCGCCGGATTATGCTCTTTTCCTGGTTTGTGGACAATCGTGAAATCATAGTCCATTAGTCTGATGCCCCAGCGCTCGATCCGTGGCGGCATCTTTGCCGCTGGGTTGCCATATATTGTTACCAGTGCTTGGTGGTCCGTGATGATGGCAAACTGCTTCCCATACACGAACATGTGGTAGTGCTCACATGCCCATACCACCGCTAAGCTTTCTTTCTCTGGCTGTGAGTACGCCTTCTCAATGTCTGTCAGGCTTTTGCTGGCGTAGGCAACAATTTTCCTTGGTGACTCTTTTCCTGGCAGGTGCTGTGCTAGTATCGCTCCTAGCCCTACTGGGCTTGCATCAACCGTCAGCTCGGTGCAGAGCAGAGGGTTGAAGTATGCGAGGTGCTCCACAGTCATCACTGCATTCCTGATTTCCTCGAACGCTTCATTGCATTGTTGAGACCAGATGAACTTCTGGCCTTGTTTTGTTAGTTCTCTTAGCGGTGTGCTCACCGTGGCAAAGTCTTGTATGTATCTGGCACAGTAGCTTGCCAGGCCCAGGAATGATCTTATTTCTGCTACATCTGTCGGTGGCTTTGTGTTCTTTAATGTCTCTACTTTGCTGGGATCTGGCCTCATTCCTTTTTTCGAAAATATGTGTTTGAAGAATACAAGTTCTTTTCTCCCTAGTTCGCACTTATCTCCGTTCAGTGTCAGCCCTGCCAGCTCCAGCTGTTTGCACACTTGCCGTAGGGCACCATCATGTTCTTCGTCTGACTTCCCAAATACGAGGAGGTCATCGCTGTAGTTAAAACTGTTCTGTGCTGGCCGTATCACCTGCCTTATTGTCTCCTGGAATATTTCAGCGGCTGACGAGATACCAAAACTTAGTCTTTTGTACCTGAACAGTCCTAGGTGTGTGGAGAAAGTTATGTATCTTGACTGGGGGTCCAGTTCTAGTTAGTGATAGCCTTTGCACAGATCTAGCTTCGAGAACCTGCACGCCCCTGTCAGACGGGTGATCATGTCGTTCAGATGAGGCCCCGGGTGACGTTCTCTCGAGATGGCGGTGTTCGGTATTCTCATGTCCACACAGATCCATATTTTGGAGGTGTTCTTCTTCGGAACCGCCACTATCGGTGACACCCACGGTGTCGAACCGTCTGCAGGCTCTATTATATCTTGCTGTAGTAAGTTGTTTATCTCTTCCTCCACTTGCGGCTGCAGATGAATTGGCACTCTCCTGTGGTGCTGTGCCACTGGTCTGACTGCTTCATTTATGTGTAGCGTGATCTGCTTGCCTTTTAGTTTTCCCAGACCTTTAAGTATTCCCTTATATTCTTGTAGTATGTTGCCTTTTTCCGCCATGTGATAAGTCATAGCCAGTATCCCCATGGCCTGTGCTGTGACGTTGCTCAGCAAGCAAAGTTCTGGAATGTCCCCTTTCAGCACGTGTGTCTCTTCTTGGCATGCCGTATCTTGATATGTGAGAGTCTCGGTGAATTTTCCCATGTTTTCAACCGGTTTCTTTGATCCCCACGTGAACACATCTACAGTCGATGGCGATAGTGTTGGCTTGACTCTCATTTTCATGTATTCAGACATGCACATTATGTTGCATGTTGCTCCGCTGTCGAGCACAAACTTCGCTCTGTGGCGTCCGACCTCGATGTCTACTGTGGCTGTCTTTTATTTGCTGCTTCTCCACCAGCTGGATGTGTTCTTGTTTCTTTGGGCGCGTCGGACATGAGGTATAGCCGCGCTTCCCTCCCCGACGCTGTCATTCCGTCCGACTCCTCGGACGAGCCTCACTCCGCCGTCTCCATGTGTCGAGCGTGTCTTGTGCTGGTCATCCTTGGTCTGGCTGTTCATCCCCTCTCACTCCTAAACTGCCGGCTCATGCATGTGCTTGCAAAATGGTTGTCTCTATTGCATTTTCTGCTCTTCTGGCCCATTGCTGGGCAGGTACCGATGTGTGGAAACTCAAGGCCACAGCTGTAGCACGTGTTGTTAGTTTTCCTGGGAGGTGGCTGCTCAAGGTGATCATTTCTTTTGAAGTTTTCCGTGACACGATGAGCCATTGTCATTCCTTTATCTTTGCCTATCTGTATTTGCTTGGCATGTTCCGTGGCCCGTGCTTCTGTGCGAGCCATCGTCATTATTTTCTCAAGTGTTGTCAGTTCTTTTAGAATGTGTGCTCTGAAATCTACCGACTGACACCCTTTGATGAGGCGTAGACATATTGCTTCTTTGTTGTCGAACTTTTTGAATTTGCAATACGTCACCAATTTCCGCAGTCTTGTCTCAAAATCATCCATGCTTTCTTCTGTTAATTGGCACGCCATGTTGAACGTGTACCTCTCAAATTCGATATTGCGTTGGGGGTCGAGTTTCTCTGTGAGGCATGCTTTTGCGCCTTTGTAGTCTGTCGTTCTGTCACTCTGGAATGTCAGGAGCAGGTCCTCTATTTCGTCCCCCGCAAGGTTTACAGGCAGATCTAGCTGTTTGCTCTCCACGGCGTCTGATGCGCGCATGTAGCGTTCCAGTTTCCGTATCCATCTCTCCCATCTGATGCCTTTTTGAGGTTCCGATGTGCTGAATGGTAGCGGCCGGCGGAACACAGCTTGTGTGCTCTTTGTGTCTTCGTCACTCATCTTCTTTCTTTATTCTTTCCTTTTATTTCTTTGCTTATTTCCTTATGTCCCCTTAAATGAAATGGTGCTTTATGTGCTGTTTCTTTTGTTATTACACTTGTTGCACGTTCTTTGACCTTTGTTTCCTCTTTTTCCTTTGTTTGTAGGCTTTTTTTTCACTATTGCCTGACTTTAAAATGGCCGCCGTCTTTCTTGAAAGCCTATTGGTTCTTTTTGCCTGACTCCAAGATGGCCGCCTCTTCTCGCGAGAGTTCGTTGAACTCACACGCGGGAGATTATCTCCCTCGGCTCGCTCTTCAACAGCCTCGTATTTCGCGCGCTGTGCTTACGTCTGTTTGCAGCGCCGGGGTGGGCTCCCGCACTGATGTTTCCTTTCAGCTGGGCACTCCGGACCAGGGTGGGCTCCCGGCTCCGAATTAATCGTCGCGACCGGGTGGGCTCCGTCAGTCGCCGCGATGCAGATCCCGCCTTCGTACGCCAGTTGTCGTGTCTTTCCCTACGCAAGGATCACGACACGAAGGTAAGGTTGGGGTATTTATTTCGTTCGTGGTACAGATCTCATGCGATAGTTGGTCCGCTCGCCTTGCCCACTTCCTGTGGTGTGTCCCCCCACACCCTGACCGGATGTGGTGTCTGGTGACCTTCTTGGCCATCGCCCGTCCCCAGGTCCTAGTGTCCACTTCCAGGACACTACACCATCAAAATTCCTTCACTCTGTTCCAGACTCTTGCAAGTGGCTGCTACAGCTTTCAAACAACCTGGCAATGCTACAGCTACAGGGTCTAATATAGCTCAGAAATATGCAATTGGTCTCCTCAGTTTTCCATGTTTCTGTTTTAATACAGAAAGTGCACATCCATTTCTTTCGCTGCAATAGAGTTCAAATTCTCTCTCATAATCAGGCATACCAAGTGCTGGTGCTCCACACAGACTGTCTCTCAATTGTTTAAAAGCCGTTAATTCTTCTTTATTTAATTCAATGGGGTCTTTTACATCACTTCTCGTCAAGCGTACCAAAGGTTTTGAAATCAGGGAAAAGTTACTTATCCACTAACGACAATATCCAACCATTCCAAGAAACATTCTCACTTCTCTTTGCGCCATTGGGGCTCTTATTCCTTTTATGATCTTTTTTTTTTTTTGAAACCGTTTATTACAGGTCTTAAAAGTATACAAGTATGAGCCCACAACCTTCCGGCCGGCCGCTAGCAATAGTAGGAACACACGACATATATACATGGAACACGTGGCATTACAGGAGGATTATTTCTCAATAGATAACAATGTCGAAAAACCACATCATCCAGGCCCCGTTATGCGGTTTCATTTTAAATTAAGAACAACAAGAAAACCACACCCACAAGGCAACCCACAATCGAAAATAGCAGCATGTGCTCCCCTAGAGGGGGGATCCCAACTATCCGTAGAAGTCTAGAGAGGGGGAAGAGAGCAGAGTGAAGACTGGGGGAACCCAATGCCCGGCAGCAGGGGAACGAGTCGGCTAGGGGGATGGGGCTGGCGAGGTATCAGGCAGCAACGGTGGTGCACAGATACCCCCGCGATAGGCGTTCCAGGGGCCCCACACTTTCACCCATGTCCCAGGCTTACCCCTCGCCACATACACCACTTTTTCGCGAAACATGCACCAGTCCATGTGTTCTTTCCAGGCCGAGACCGTCGGGGGCCTCTGGGATCCCCACAGTTGAGCAATATCACGCTTGGCGACCATATATCCCAGAGTCACCCACCACGTCTGCGGCGCTGAGTAATCAGTCGGTTCCCACACATTCAACAGGCATCTCCTCGCTTCAGGCAACAGCGTCACATGCGTAACCAGACGCAGCACCTCATGTACACCACGCCAGAACCCCTCTATCTCCGGGCACTCCCACAAAATATGCATAAAGGTCCCCAAAGCACCACACCCACGCTTACATAACCCATCTCCGGCATAGCCCATACGCAGAAGCTTCGGCCCCGTCATGTAGACCCGGTGGAGTATCTTGAGCTGGACGAAGCGAAGGCGAGCTGGTATGGCCACCTCCTTCGGGGAGGCCACCGCGGAGGTCCAGTCCTCGTCGTCCAACTCCAGCCCGTCAGCAACCCAAGCCGCACGAAGGGCAGTCAACAGGCCCGAGCGGTCGTTTATTAGCTTTTTATATATAAGTGAGATCGTGCTGTCCGGGACATGCCCATCCAGCACTCTATCTTCTAGGGGGGAGTATTCCGGGATGGAGGCAACGTCCGTGAAGACGGAACCCAGCGCATGACGGACCTGCAAATACCGGAAGTATTCACTGCCCCGCAACTGAAATTCCGTCTGCAGCATATCGAACGTTTTAAATCCTCCCCTCGTCCAAAGATCCCCCACTTTACTGATACCTATCATATCCCACTTCTCAAAGCCCTTAGAGGTCCACAAGGAACCTAACCGCTCAGACGCGTATAGTGGTGATGCCCGGGTCAAACGGTCCTTCCACCCCGTAGCTGCATTGGCCGCGTGCCAGACTTGCACCATGACACGCGTGGGGCCCGTCAGGCGAGCGTCGGGCGCGCTAGAGTAGAGCGCTCGATGGTAGTCGCCACCTGGCAGGAGCATCTTGTCCATTTCAAAGGCCGGGTTTAAGGCGGGCCCGTAGAGGCCATGGTTAATGGCAGCAAGCTGGGAGGCCCAGTAGTACCGTTTAATATCCGGGAGGGCAATCCCCCCGTCAAACCATGGGAGCGTCAGCTTAGCCAGAGCAATGCGCGGCCTCCCGTCCCAGAACAGGAGGCACTGCAGACTCTCCACCTCACGGAAATAGCGCGCCGGGACCAAGTCCATGGTGTTCTGCAAAGCGTATAGAAAACGCGGCAGAGACATCATCTTGAACAATGCCGCCCGGCCGAGCGGCGAAAGCGGCAGGCGCCGCCATCGTGCGACATCTACCCGCAGACGCTGGAGGGGGGGAAGCAGATTCCGTTCATATCGGGCCTCCGGGTCCAAAGTGATGAAGACACCCAGGTACCGAAATCCCTGCGGGGCGATCTGGATCGGACAGCCCCGCGGGAGAATAGGAGCCTCCCCAGAGAGAACATACACACACGATTTAGCCCAATTGATGACGAGACCGGAGTAACGACCAAACGAGTGTAAAACATCAACTAGGACTATAAGTGATTTACGTGGGGAGGCTAGGTACAGAAGGATGTCATCAGCGTATAGGGATACGCGGTCCTCATACTCGGGGGTCCAACGGAGACCACGGATGGAAGGCTCCCACCGCAGCCACTCCGCCAGGGGCTCCAGGGCAAGCGCAAAAAGAAGCGGCGACAGGGGACAGCCCTGCCGCGTGCCCCGGCCCAGCTCAAACGGGGGCGATATTCTTCCGTTCACGACCACCTGTGCCAATAGGCCCGCATACAGCAATTTAACCCAACTGATGAATCCTGGGCCGAACCTGAACTTAGCAAGCATCGCCCAGATGTATGGCCACTCAAGCGTATCAAACGCCATGGTGGCGTCTAAAGACGCCAGAATGGCCGGTTCCCGTGTGAACGGGACACGCGCAAGCACCCCATGCAAACGCCGAAGATTAAGGGCTGTATTGCGATGGGGAATGAAACCAGACTGGTCCTGATGAACCAGATCTCCCACCACACCGACCAGCCGATTGGCAAGTACCTTAGCGAGAATTTTAGGCTCCGCATTCAGTAGTGAGATAGGCCGATAAGAAGTGACCCGATCTCGAGGCCTCCCCTCCTTGTGAATCACAACGATAGTAGCCAGACGCTGGTCAAGCGGGAGGGAGCCCTCTGAGTGGGCCGCAAGGAACATCGCGCGGAGGTGAGGCGCCAATGTATCCGGTCGCAGCTTGTACAGCTCGATGGGGATACCATTCGGGCCCATGGCCTTGCCAGAAGCGACCGAGCGTATGGCGAGGGCAATTTCGTCGGAGGTGGGAGCGGCGTCCAGCAACACCCTGTCCTCCCCGGACAGGGAAGGCAGTGCGATATCTCTGAGCAGGGCACGGGAATCCTCTTCCGAGCAAGAAGAAACCGGGGAATACACCTCGCGGAAATATTCCGCGAAGGAGGAGACAATTTCCTCTGGTTCAGTCACACACACACCATTCGTTTTCTCAATCAGTGGGACCCCACGATTCGCTCTTTCCTTTTTATCCAACCACGCTATCAGTTTACCAGCCTTATCACCCACATCATACAGCCGCCCCTGTTGCTCTCTACTAAGGCCCCTGGCCGCCTCCGTAACGAGGGCCCTATACGCCGCCTGCTTGAGCTGGAGGACATGTAGTGCCGCGTCAGTCACCCCATCTTCTAGATTACCCTCCAGCTCCGCTATTTCAGCCTCCACCCGGGTCACCTCTTCCCGCTCACGCCTCCGGGCGTGGGAAATAAGGGATAGGGCCTCCCCTCTAAGCACTGTTTTGAAGGCCTCCCACAGGGAGATAGCTGAAGGCACCGACCCCACGTTCTCCTCGAAATAGCGCTGGAGGGATTTAATCAAGTCAGCGCGAATGGTGGGGTCGCGCAGGTACCAGGAGTTAATTGGGACCACCCTGCTCTCAGCCCTCGGAAAGACATCAACATGCAACAATAGCGGGGAGTGGTCCGAGATACCCCGTGCCAAATGGCACACCTCCCCCACCCTCCCAACATGGGCCGCCGGGACAAGGACATAATCAAGCCGTGAGAGACTACCATGGGCCCCCGAGTGGAAAGTGTATTGCAACTGTGTGGGATGCTTTAAGCGCCAGCAGTCCACCAATCCCAGTGTATCCAAGAGGCCGGATAGCCACGCCTGTGCCCGGGGGAGGTCCCTAGGGGGGTGACGATCCACAGTTCCAGAAACCACCGCGTTGAAATCCCCCCCCACCACCAGAAGTCCCCCCGGAAGGCCAAGGAGGAGGCGCCCCAGATCTGCAAAGGTGGTCGACTGCAACCCCGGTGGGACGTACACTGACACGAAGACAATCACTTTGCCCTCCATTCTCCCCACCAAGACAGTGTAACGTCCCCTGTCATCATGGAGCACCTCATCAATTTCTAACGGGAGCGAGTTCTTTACCATGATACCCACACCCCTCGAGCCTGACGTGAAGCCCGAGTGGGCCACAAGGCGGTAACCATGCCGATTCATGGCGCAGAAGGAATTGCCAATAAGGTGTGTCTCCTGCAGGAAGACCACATCAGGCGAGAGTCGCTTCAGATACTGTAGGACCACACCTCGTTTGATCCTGTCCCCCAGTCCATTAACGTTCCAAGACAACAAAGTCAATTCCCTACCCCCCATCATACACAAAGACCATCATTCGTCCCCCCAAGAGCACAGTAGAGCCTACACAAAAAAAGGGTTGCCTTGTGAAAGTAACAAACAACGCCCCATCCCTACCCACCCCCCCAACGAAACTCCCACCTCCCTGCACCCCTGCATGAGCCCAAACAGCCCCCCCAATGTGCAGTGTGCCTGTCGCCCCATAGATAGTTAAACTAACTAGACCCCCAGAGGAGGAGGGAGAACCCCCAAGAGACCCCACACTACCTCCATAGGAGGGGAAATTAAACAATCCGACGTATAGTCAAGAAATGGCATCAGTTTTGTCCCGAGCGAGGCCTAATATTAGTCCCTCAGTCTTGATCCGGCGAGCCCTCTCCCCCGGCCGCTCCCCCCCCACCACTCCGATCCCGATCTCCAGGCAGAGTATCCAACCAGTCTCCGGCCGCTTCGGGACGTTCAAAAAAGTGTGTGCGACCTTCCACCTCCACTCGCAGCTTAGCGGGGAAGAGCATGGCGTACTTGATGTTTAGGTCCCGAAGACGGCGCTTGACACCAAGGAAGCTTAGTCTCTGTTTCTGGACCGCAGGGGTGAAATCAGGATAAAAATTAATGTCCATATTATCGAGTCTAAGCGGTCCCTGTAGTCTGGAGGATTGCAGGATAGCGTCTCTGTCCCGAAAGTTAAAAATCCGGGCGATGAGAGGTCTCGGAGCGGCTCCGACCTTAGGCCGTCCCCCGGGAACCCTGTGAGCTCTCTCCACAGCGAAGAATTTACTCAGCCCCCGTGGCTGGAGATGGTTGACGATCAGGTCTTCCACGAAAAGGTCCGCCGCCGCCTCCTCACGCCCCTCAGGCACCCCGATGATACGGATGTTGTTACGCCGGGCCCGACTCTCGGAGTCCTCCAGGCGACGATCCATTAGCGCACTCGTCCGAGCAAGTCGGCGCACCTCCGTTTGCAGGGCCGCCACATCTGTCGTAAGGCCCGACGCGGTGTGGGCCAAAGAATCAACTCGGTCGTTGGTCTTGGAGAGATCGGCCCTTATCAGGCCAACATCCACGAGGACCGAGTCGATCTTCTGCGCCAGTGTGTCAAAGCGCTGGCCCACAGAGGCCTTCATCTCGGCGATGGCGCCCATGACATCTCGCAGAGTAAGATCCGTGGGCAGATCGGGGGCATCAGTAGGGCCCTCAGGGGACTTGCGGGGCACCTCAGGAGATCCCTTCTGGAGGGTATAGCGATCCATGCTATTGGCCTGTTGGGCTGGGCCACGCCGGGTCGATTTTACCTTTGCCCGATCGCCATCTTGTTTCGTGGCCATGATCCCAGTCCCCCGATCGCACCAGCCACGTCGTGAAGGGCAGGCAAGCCGGTCCACGGGCTCCGGGGGGGTGCCACCCCAGGTCTGCAGGGCGGATCACAGCCGGCAGGCAGGCGGGGTCCCCCAGAGGTGCCACACCAACACACGAAGCCCCGTGACCCAACCTCGCAGAGACAGCCAGGAGGGTACGAAAGCGAAAGTGAAAGTGCGGGTTCCGCGAGCCACCAAGCCCTGCCCGCCGCTGTTATTCACTTCGTCACTGGATCGCCCCACAACGCAAATCCGGGGTTCGGCTAGGAGAAGGCCGCAAACCTTGATCGGTGGTAAAGTCGGTGCCCGAGGTCCGATTTGGAAGCGGAAAACGGGCGCCACCTCAGCTCGGGCTCACCAACACAGTCCCCTCATCTGAGACAGGATATGTTCAGGATAGTGATAGGAGGTCGCGGATGTCCTCGGGAGCCTCGCACCTACGCGGCCATCTTGGTTGCGCGCTAGGCTCCTCCTCCTTTTATGATCTTGATTCTATCTGCAGTTACTTTTCTCAGTCACTTTTCAATTTTGTGGCCTAAATATTGTACTTCTTTCTGACAGAATTGCAATTTCGATGGGGATACTTCAAGTCCTCCATCTGCCAAATGATTCAGCAATGCAATGGTATCCACTACACAAGCTTCTCGAGGACTTGATGCCACAAGCAGGTTGTCTATGTATTGGACCAGAACTGAACTTTCAAGCATTTTTAAATTTTCTAGAGACTTTTTCAATATCTGATTGAATATTGAGGGACTCTGTGTACCCCTATGGAATTCGTCACCATGCCAAAATACGTTCGCCAAACCGGAACGCAAAAATCTGTTGACTGTCAGGATGTAGTGGAATAGAAAAGAAAGCATGACACAGATCAATTACTGTGTACCATTCTGCATTGTGAGGAATCTGATACAAAATCACAGATGGATTTGGTACAATGGGACAGCATGACACAACGATGTTATTTATTTTTCTCAGGTCTTGCACTATTCTAAATGTTCCATTAGGCTTTTTCAGGCCCATAATTGGTGAATTACATGGACTGCTTATTATTTCTCTCAGAATACCCTGCTCAATCATTCTGTCCATTATAGGAGTAACTCCTGCAATTATTTCGGGTGTCAATTTGTACTGTGGAATATTTGGGTAACTTACTCCTTCTTTAACAGCAACTTTTACGGGATCTACATTTTTCATTAATCCCACATCTTCTCCTGTGAAATCCCATACCTCCGTTTTTACTGTCTTTTTCAACTCTTGAGGCAGCTCTGCTTATTATTTCTCTCAGAATACCCTGCTTAATCATTCTGTCCATTATAGGAGTAACTCCTGCAATTATCTCGGGTGTCAATTTGTACTGTGGAATATTTGGGTAACTTACTCCTTCTTTAACAGCAACTTTTACGGGATCTACATTTTTTATTAATCCCACATCTTCTCCTGTGAAATCCCATACCTCCGTTTTTACTGTCTTTTTCAACTCTTGAGGCAGCTCTTCGGGGTTAAATACAGCAAATGCCTCGGTAATCTCAGGTTCCATATTAGCCATAGTCATTTTATACAGTACATCTTCATCTGGAGTCTCAAATGCTATACCATCTGGAGTACAAAATATGGTGCAATTCATTTTGCACAGCAAATCTCTCCCTAACAAATTTACAGGGCTTGAATCGCACACGACAAAACAGTGCATTTCAGAAAATTTCTCTATGTTAACTTTAACTGGATCGGTGAGATACGTTTTTATCTGTCTGTTGGATACTCCAACTACTTGCATTGTTTCATCCGAGAGAGGAAGATTTTTAACATCAGCTAACCTAACAGTTGAACGAGTAGCACCAGTATCTACTAGGAAAGTAATGTTTGTCATTTACCTTTCCATCCACGAATGGGCCTGTCTGGTCTACTTCTAGAGTTGCGCCAAGTACGCACTCTTCTTCCTCCCCTCGGCACCGTCAATAAACTTCTTCTGACTCACTCTCATCGCGTCGTAGCCAATACTGCGAAACAGCACTAGAGCGCGGCAGCTTAGTTACCTGTTCTTCGTTGTAGAATCCTGTCTCATTACTGTATTTCTGATGATTTACGCTCTGTGGAAAAGGCGGTTTTGGCGCCTGATTCTGTTGGGGAACAACCTGCTGCTGTTGCTGCGGTTGACAACTCACCTCTTTCTGCACCTGTGAATTCAATGGTGCATTATCACCATTAGCACTTGTGGGAAATTTACACTCAGATTTCCAATGCCCTATTCTTCCGCAATTATGACATGGCCATTTCTTTTTGGCTTCATCTATATTAAATTGTCCTTTCCCTTTTCCAATATTAAATTTTGGTTTCATACTTGTACCATTTGCCTGTTCAATCAATTGAGCTTCCTGTCTTTCTGCCACTTTTACCTGAGCCCACATGGCTTTTTCTTTTAATTTACGCTGTTTTGCTTCAATTTCATCACTAGAATATTTTGCATGTCTTAGGACTTCATCTATCTTTTTATTTTGCCAATCTACTGTATGCTGTTTAATCATTTCACTTACTTCAGGTCGCAACCCATACACAAATTGATATACAAAATTACTCAAATCTTTTTCACTCAAGTTTTCATCACCACTATCCTGTTTAAAGGCAAGGATCAACCTATCATAGTAAGCCTGTACTGATTGTTTCGCTTCTTGATGAGTTCTATCAATTTTTCCCCAATCAGTTTCTTTAGGACGTAATTTATTTTTCAGAAAGGTAATTACTTGTTCATATTTTCTCATTACTTCTGGATCAGGGGCACCTGTTTTTGGATCTCTAGGGTATTCTTGTGTAGGCCAGCTAATCATTACCTTACATTCTGTCCATAAATCTGCAGGTACTATTATGTCAAAAAGACTATTCAAATCAATCCATAGAACGTTTGATAATTTTACGAACCTGTCTACCTGCCTATACCACTCGACTGGCTTTTCGCGTAGTCGGGGAAAATCATTGATAAATTATAAAATATCTTGTCTAGTCCAGAGAACATGTACATAGCCTCCACCTGGAATCTCTCTCATAGGACATTCAGTTACTACTTTTTCTTTTTCTCTTACTGGGTAAACTGCAAACGTTTTATCTGTTGCATCGTCTCATTTGCGAAACTATCTACTTTTCCATTGGTCTACATCGGCCCATTTTCTCAGTAATATGATTAAATCTTTAATCTGAGTTGTTCGTTCTGTCGTATTTAAATTTTCAATGTCCTTTTCAGAAAAATCTACTCTATACGGTTTTTGTAATGACTTTACATTATCAAAATCAATTCCCATTTCATTTGCCACTTCTTCTAGTCTTTCATGTAAATTTCTGGCTCTCCATGTTATACTTTTGCATAGAAACATTAATTCTTCATCCTGATAGTTTTAAACATTTTCCGTAGGAATAGTCCCTACTATTAATTCCTCCAATACTATTTTTAATTTGGACACATCTAAAGGTCTAGGCTCAGCATCTTTTTGTTGTAAACTTCTTAGCCATTCACTTAATTCATCAGAAGTAGGACCTACAGGAATAATTTCATTGCGTGTCTGTTCTAATCCTTTTGGTGATCCTGGTACTGACTCTGTTGTCATTATTGCTCTATTTACTAAACTCTGATTTACTGTCAAATTTTTAGGAGTACTTTGTTCGGAAATTCCTACCGCTTGTCCCCACGTATTTTCTCTTGTATTTCTTCTTTGTATTTCATTTTCTCTGTTCCCATTATAAGGAATCGTCAGACAATGCTCACTATCCTTTTGTTTATCAAAAATCGGCATTCCAGGTCCTATTGTTACAGGAACAGTTACAGCTTCCATATTTTTATTAATTCTCTAATCTTCTCAGTTAATTCTATAGTGGTTCTAGCTAATTCAGCTGAATTTTCATTTGCCATTTTACTAGCTTAAGTATTTTCTGTTTCTGTGAAAGGATTATTTCTTCCTAGCTCATGTGGTACTGTTACAAATGTTATATTCTGTGGCAATTCTTTTACTGGGGCACTCGGTGTCAATGTGGAATTTGGTTGATACGGGGGTGGATTTTTATAAAACATGTCTTCAAGCACATCATCCTCCGACTCATGCACACCATACTTATAACTTTCTGATCCTGTATTATTTCTCTTTACTGTACATTTTCTACTAGTGATTTCTTCAACATTTCTCATAGGAAACAACCCATCCGTCATATTTGCACTTTGCCATGTCTTCATTCTATGATCATGATTATCTTGTCCATATGATCTACCAAACATATATCTATACCTTCCGCCACTTCGTTGCCGTTCTCTGTCATACATCTCATCTTCCCATTCTGTCAATGCTTCAAACTGTGTAGGTCTAGGTCTCGGTTCTAATTTCATCCTTCTTTCTCTCAAATTTCTTAAAACCGCTAAATTAAATGAACCATGTTCTGGAAATGTCAAAACTCCATCATCTTCTGTATACTTTGCCCAATTGTCTAACCAAATACATGTATGATAACCATATTTTGTAATCATAAAAGATGCAGGTGATTTCGCTGGAGGAAACAACTGTCCCTCTCTAGACACAATTGGTTTCTCCTTTTTAAATAAGTTCTTGATTTTACCGAATCAGGACTTTCTCCTTCTCTGGTGGATCATAATACATTATTTTCTCTTTTCTGCATCGCTAGTTTTCTTCTACGACTATTTTGTTTGATCTATCCAATCGTAGCGCGACTCACACCAACGCACCAATCCTGAGCGTCCATGTCACTTTTACAATTCCTCAATCCCAGCGCGACTTTCACTAACACACCAATCCGAAGCGTCTACGTCACCCTGTAATTCTCCACTCCTAGCGCAGCGCACACTAACGCACCAATCCGGAGCGTCTACGTCTCTCACGGACTGTCCAATCCCAGCGCGGTCTTTCTGACATCAGCTTTTCATGCTACTCCTGCTCCTGCTGACCCCTCCTTTACAAAATTTATCGGCAAACTTTTTACATTCACTTTTTACTAAAATTCTGTTAATAACGACATAAAAACGCCACCATTGTCTGTTTCGCTAACAAAGGATAGTCGTGTCCTTTTTCACAAGAATTCCGTCTTTCCCCGAGAGCAGCGCTTACCTCTGCCCTACTACGCAATCGTTACATCCGTTGATAAAGTAGCACTTCCCTCTACTTCACCCTTCTAGCGAGCATTAGCTAACCGTTTCTCTAGAAATAAAACACCTGTTGGAGACCCAATGCTCCTGAGAATTAAAATCAGAGTTTCACAATTAACCTGAATGCTATTTCATTTACACACATTCATACGGAAAAATGTAGTTCATTCACACAGAATCCTGTCTTTCCCGAGAGCAGCGCCTACCTCTGCCCTACTACAGAATTATTTCATTTGTTAATAAAGTAGCACATCCCTCTACTTTACCCTTCTTTCAAGCTTAGAGAACACCTATTACCTTTCCAGTGATAAACGTAATCAGAGTGCCTTTTGGACTCCTGGTACTTAAGACCAAAATTTCACATTTGACCTTCGCTACCATACACTTCTCTCATACAGAACATGTCCCTAATGGCAACACACGACGATGTTACCAAATCGAACCCAGACAATGCATCGTGCAACTTCAATCATCACACGTTTTCCCCGTGTACCTACAGGGCAACAACAATTCTGTCTTTCCCCGAGAGCAGCGCTTAACTATGCTCTACTACAGAATCGTTACAAACTTCTGACTTCCTACATCCCAGAAGTCGTCAAACAACATGGAACGCAACGCGACTCGACATAGAGTGTTAATACATAAACCAATACTTATCCAACATCCACAATCAATAATCAATATTCTAAATCAATAAGCGATAAGTAATCTATAAGCAATAATCACCAAACCAATGCAATAAAACCATACCTCTGCTACCAGAAAAACTGATCCAGCGCAAAAGCCAGGGGGAAAAGAAAGAGCAAATTTTTTTTTACAACTATCCTCCCTGCGTCGCAGACCCGCCATCACACTAACTCATTCGCACAGGCATTCATTGGTGGGGCCCATAACACCAACACTCGCACGTTCTCTTTCACAGGTCTGCACACAGGAGGGGGGACAATGCGCTGGACATGTGGGTGGGGGTACCTTATAACCTATAGGGAAAGAAAAGTTATCTTACATGATATACATTAACATTCGCCACCTATAGATTCCTAATCCCAAACATCAAGGCACTCCGCCCACTTGGTCGATGGACCAATTAGTTGGATTGGTTGATGGTGATTTAGAACCAGCTAAAACACATTAAGACTCAGAATCTTTTATTCTCTAATAACCACAAACTCATAATTTCTGTTAATAAATATTTGTTTATCAAGTTTTAGTTGCAATTTAATATAAGCATTTGTTTCATCAAAGTTTAGAATTTTAGATCAAATAATTTCAAATCCTAGGTCATTATATTTACCTATTCTGGCTATCTGTATTTTCTCTATTTCTTTTGGCTCTGCATGATCGAATTAGGCGTTAAATTGTCCAAATAAGCAGGCCAAAGCTCATAGTCCGAAAGTCCTTTGCTCAGCACGTTACAGTCCCAAAGATCGCCAAAGGACCAGAAGTCGTGCCAGCATCCATCACACCTGTGGGGTCAAAGAGGGTGTGCAGTCATAATAACTGCCGAAAGTCATCGAAAAGGGTAAACCCCTCCCTATTCCACTACTATTTTTATAATAAATTTCGGGATAACATGAAACATTTTTGGGCGGAGAATGATTTTGATTGGCTAGTGGCAAACGTCCGATTTTTAGTCAGTCCGGGTTCACATGGATTTTGCCGATTCATTTTCCGGAGATGACTTAATCTTGATGTTGCAAAGTTTCGATTTTTACTTGTATGACTATTGTTTATTTATACCAGTTTCTAGTGTCCGGGGTCTTGGCTGTCCACCAATATCCTATCCTTGACTAGGACAGGGTGTGCAAAGGTTGTTAGGAAGTTCACGAAGCCATCCGAGTCTGCGCAGTAGACTTCGAGCTCACGAGACGGTGGCCACTTCTGAACTCGGTTTCTGCCGCCATTTTGCGATAGGCCCAAATGTCAATTTAAGCGAAACAAACACAAAAGAATAATTAATACAAATAAATAATGCTTCTAATGTTATACCCTTACTAATCCCTTTATGTATTAGTATTTTCCTAGCATATAGCGACATTTAAAGCAATATATTTACCTTTACGGTCCTCCACGAAGATGCAAACGTCACAAAAGCAACATATTTCATGCGATATCTAATTACCACATATACTACTATTAATATGCGTACACATTTTAGTTATTAGAGTTATTTTGCCATGCAAATAGCAAGTTCCCATGTGTAATTTGTGTATGCAAATGGTTAGACTAATATATCACCAAACACAATTAGTAAATTATAATAAGTAGGTTATTCAATTAGTACTTTCATGTAAAATAGAGGAGGTATACAAAATTTTGCTCTACCTGCTCCATCAATATCAAGGCTCAGTTCCAAATGTGTGACCTACTCCACCGCAGTGTAGGCCGAAGGCAGCGGTGGAGTACGTCAACGGGAAAGGAGTACTGCGGGCCTGTGTTGCGGAGGCCATGATGGTCTGAGGAGGCTGCCAAGGTTGCGGGCCTCAGGCTTGGAGCTTGCATCGGCACGTGGTGGGCCCTCTTTGACACACACTAGTGTCGGAAGGTGAGCAGTGAGGCCTGGGTGCGCAGGGGCGGGCAAGACGGGTCTGAGGTGCAGCAGGTGCACAGGAGCACCGGCAACACCACTCACGGCGTGGGCCTCATGGCGGGATGAGAGGCGCCACCCTGGCAGACACGTTGGCCATTCCAGAAGAGAACCACACCCAGAGCTAAGTGCTTTTTATTCACACCCCTACGCTAGCCTGGCGTACACCGGGCCAGCCTACTCCGCTCACGCTTACAGGGGGGGGACGTAACAAGCTACTTTTCCACGATCTTCCCTACTGGATGAGGTAACATGGTTGCGTCCACTGTCCACAACACTCCAAACACCAGCAGTGTATGTCGACATGGATATGTCTGTGGTCTGCATACTGCAGTCTGTCCAGCACATCCACGCCACACTTGGCATTGTGTACATTCTCATTCATGGGTCACTTGCCTCCTTCGCACACAC
The DNA here is from genome assembly GCF_964204655.1 of Triturus cristatus. Taxonomy (NCBI): domain Eukaryota; kingdom Metazoa; phylum Chordata; class Amphibia; order Caudata; family Salamandridae; genus Triturus; species Triturus cristatus. The sequence continues at coordinate 263,964,068 of NC_140585.1, forward strand.
CTGGTTCCCACCTCTCCCCACATTCTGCTATTGTGTGGCTGAGGTGCCATGTCATTGATGGCTTATGTACATGGCTAGCCCAGGTTACCACAGTAAGTTGTGCTGTCGTGTCTGGTAGGTGGGCATGTTGTTTGGCATGTTGTATGTGAGTTTGTAACGTGTGCACCCCCATAGTTGTGAGTTGCATGTTTGTGGTGTTGGTGTGTGGTGTGTTCATTTGGTACTTACCAACAAGCAGTGCATTAACATAGGTGCCATCCTGGAAGCGCTGGTTGATGATGGACTGTCGGAAGATGTAGGAATCATGCACACTGACTGGGTAGTTGGCGACGACATTGGTGAAGAGTCCCCAGTGGTCCACGATTGCCTGCAAATTGATGGAATGCGTGTGCTTTCTGATGCGGTAATTGTGTGCAGTGTCGGCAGGGGGCACAAGTAGGACATGTGTGCAGTCAATTGCCCCCAACACATGCAGGAAGCCTGCTATGGTGTAGAAGCCTTGCTTGGTCTCCAGCTGTTCCTGCACAGTGTGGGGGAAGTGAAGGTGCTGGGGTACCAAGCTGATGATGACATCCAAGACAGTTGTGATGGACTTTGATAGGGCTGGCTGTGAGACTCCTCCGACTCTGGCGGTTGTTGGTTGGAAGGTACCAGAGGCCAACAAGTGCAGCACAGCCAGCAGCTTTGTCTGAGGTGGGATGTTGGTTGTCCGCTGTGTTGGTACCATCAGCCTGTAGGCAATGATGTTCAGGATGCAGAGGATCGTTGTCCTTTTGAACCTGTAGTGGGAAATGACGTCCTCTGGTGTTAAGTCTGTGAGGCTGGTGCGTTTTCAGAAGGTTCGCTGTCTTTGTCTGCGCTGTCTCTGTGGTAGTCCGGGGGGGTCCGGTGGGGGTGGCGGGCCTGGGGGTGGTGGAGGTGGGTGTTGTGGCACTCTTGGGGCTAGTAGCTCCATGGCATCTGTTGTTCTTCAAGTGTGGCTCTTGGCTGGGCTCCCTTTTATGGTGCAGGTTGTCGTCCAACTTTACACCAGGTAAGAGCAGGTGTTAAATTCCTGCTGCTAACGCACCTTATTGTCTGTTTTGTGATCTTATCACCGATCTGGCTGGTCGTTGTGAATGTTGCGAAGTGGTGTTGTATCGGATTTTTGCACAGGAAGGCCTACTCTGCATCTAAATTAGCGATAGTTGCCGGTGCCATCTGTGGCGATATTTTTTGCTGCTGCTCTCGCAGGGAAATATGGGATGTTAGCACCAGCTTGTGAATAGGACAATAATTTTGTCGCGACTTTGGCTGAGATAAAGTGCCGCTAACTCGGAGATAGGTCCTTGAGAATATGCCCCAGTGGGTATTGAGGCAAATCTAAAAAGAATTGTAGACAGGATTTGCGCCAAAATCCTGCATCTCCTTGAGACAGGAGGAAAGAGGATACATTTTTTCATTTCTCTTCTTGTTTCCAATTTGCATGTGAGCTGCATTCTACAGCACACATGCAAAGTGAGAAACACCCTAAAGCCAGTGCTCAATTTGTAAAATAATAAGTGCCAGGGCCCTGACCAGGAGGCCACTGCAGCTTGCACCACCCCTGTCATCGCTGCCAAAACAAATACTAACCATCTCTCTAACCATCTTGTAGTGACGAGGTTCAAAGCCAGAGTGTAGTTTCAGGTAGATTTATTACGTTCAGTTACAGGTAGTTGAGTTGTAGAGATGCAGCACCACCAGGGGCAGTCTGCCTGCTGCTCAGCCCATACTCTAACTGACACACTCAAGCATCCAGGCATCCAAACATTCCATTTAAGACTCTCACACCAACATTCCATGCATCACATTCACACTGGCTAAGCAGCTAGGGAGAAAGTAACCAGATAAATACAATACAGGTTACAACATACCTTCCCTTCTTCCACAAAACATAATAAAAACCGTAAAAAAGCAAAGGTTCAAACAAGGAGAACTTCAAGAGAAATAAATAAATGGAAAAGTAGAGAAAATGCAAGAAGAAAGTCAACCCAAACTTGAAGGAATCGTAGCAAAGATACCAAGAAAATCAAGCGTGAGCAAGGAAGAAAATACACCGGAGAAATGCAAGAGCAAGTGCAAGAGGATATCATATAGAAGGTTAAGACAGAAGTGCAAGAGAAACAGAAAGAAAATTCTGAGAAAATATACAAGAGATGTACAAGAAGTACATGTAAGAAGAATACACAATGTAGAGGAAATGCATAGACAAATATACATAATAAATATATCACCCACCCATCATCCTCGTATACATTTTTTCAGAGAAACATTAGAAATGGTTGACGGACACCCGAACTGACTTTCCCCAAACGACAGGTGAATAAATCGACCAGAAACATGGAACATCTACACTCAACATCAAACGAAGAAGATAGTTAAGGGGAAAGAAAGAAAAGAACGTTGACTGCCAGCCATACAGCCACAGAGGCCTAGGGGCAGACAACCACGAGTGTGCACAATAGTGCGCACAAACAATGATACACATGGGACTAGTACCCATTAGAACACCTATCTAAAGATTAGTAGTATGAACAGACAGCAGAACACAAGGGGTGTACCCCTTAGAAACTCTTTGCAAAGGTTAGAAACATGAATAGAACAAAAGAACACATGGGACTCGTACCCATTAGAACCTCAATGAGAAGGTTAGAAAGTGCAACCTTCTCATTGAGGCATGGCTTGGCAGTTCGGGCTGTACTGTTCCCATGAGGCACAGGGTCAGACTGATTTGCATATGGCCATGTCTGAACTGGGGTGTCAGAGTGGGCTAAAGAACGGTGATGGATCAAACCCAGATCTGTTGACTGGGTGTGAGTGTTTGATTGGTTCTGATGCCCCGTCCATCACCACCCCTTTTTGTACCACTTTGTTCGCCATAAGTTGGCAGGGTATGCTCAGACGTGAGTCCCTTGCTCACTTTGCCACTGGATTCAAGCAAGCCTGGCTGAAGACGGCTGAAATGCCAGAAACCGGTCCTAAGAAGCTTGTTTCCGGTCCAGGGAAGGCATGGCTTGGCAGTTCGGGCTGTACTGTTCCCATGAGGCACAGGGTCAGACTGATTTGCATATGGCCATGTCTGAACTGGGGTGTCAGAGTGGGCTAAAGAACGGTGATGGATCAAACCCAGATCTGTTGACTGGGTGTGAGTGTTTGATTGGTTCTGATGCCCCGTCCATCACCACCCCTTTTTGTACCACTTTGTTCGCCATAAGTTGGCAGGGTATGCTCAGACGTGAGTCCCTTGCTCACTTTGCCACTGGATTCAAGCAAGCCTGGCTGAAGACAGCTGAAATGCCAGAAACCGGTCCTAAGAAGCTTGTTTCCGGTCCAGGGAAGGCATGGCTTGGCAGTTCGGGCTGTACTGTTCCCATGAGGCACAGGGTCAGACTGATTTGCATATGGCCATGTCTGAACTGGGGTGTCAGAGTGGGCTAAAGAACGGTGATGGATCAAACCCAGATCTGTTGACTGGGTGTGAGTGTTTGATTGGTTCTGATGCCCCGTCCATCACCACCCCTTTTTGTACCACTTTGTTCGCCATAAGTTGGCAGGGTATGCTCAGACGTGAGTCCCTTGCTCACTTTGCCACTGGATTCAAGCAAGCCTGGCTGAAGACGGCTGAAATGCCAGAAACCGGTCCTAAGAAGCTTGTTTCCGGTCCAGGGAAGGCATGGCTTGGCAGTTCGGGCTGTACTGTTCCCATGAGGCACAGGGTCAGACTGATTTGCATATGGCCATGTCTGAACTGGGGTGTCAGAGTGGGCTAAAGAACGGTGATGGATCAAACCCAGATCTGTTGACTGGGTGTGAGTGTTTGATTGGTTCTGATGCCCCGTCCATCACCACCCCTTTTTGTACCACTTTGTTCGCCATAAGTTGGCAGGGTATGCTCAGACGTGAGTCCCTTGCTCACTTTGCCACTGGATTCAAGCAAGCCTGGCTGAAGACGGCTGAAATGCCAGAAACCGGTCCTAAGAAGCTTGTTTCCGGTCCAGGGAAGGCATGGCTTGGCAGTTCGGGCTGTACTGTTCCCATGAGGCACAGGGTCAGACTGATTTGCATATGGCCATGTCTGAACTGGGGTGTCAGAGTGGGCTAAAGAACGGTGATGGATCAAACCCAGATCTGTTGACTGGGTGTGAGTGTTTGATTGGTTCTGATGCCCCGTCCATCACCACCCCTTTTTGTACCACTTTGTTCGCCATAAGTTGGCAGGGTATGCTCAGACGTGAGTCCCTTGCTCACTTTGCCACTGGATTCAAGCAAGCCTGGCTGAAGACGGCTGAAATGCCAGAAACCGGTCCTAAGAAGCTTGTTTCCGGTCCAGGGAAGGCATGGCTTGGCAGTTCGGGCTGTACTGTTCCCATGAGGCACAGGGTCAGACTGATTTGCATATGGCCATGTCTGAACTGGGGTGTCAGAGTGGGCTAAAGAACGGTGATGGATCAAACCCAGATCTGTTGACTGGGTGTGAGTGTTTGATTGGTTCTGATGCCCCGTCCATCACCACCCCTTTTTGTACCACTTTGTTCGCCATAAGTTGGCAGGGTATGCTCAGACGTGAGTCCCTTGCTCACTTTGCCACTGGATTCAAGCAAGCCTGGCTGAAGACGGCTGAAATGCCAGAAACCGGTCCTAAGAAGCTTGTTTCCGGTCCAGGGAAGGCATGGCTTGGCAGTTCGGGCTGTACTGTTCCCATGAGGCACAGGGTCAGACTGATTTGCATATGGCCATGTCTGAACTGGGGTGTCAGAGTGGGCTAAAGAACGGTGATGGATCAAACCCAGATCTGTTGACTGGGTGTGAGTGTTTGATTGGTTCTGATGCCCCGTCCATCACCACCCCTTTTTGTACCACTTTGTTCGCCATAAGTTGGCAGGGTATGCTCAGACGTGAGTCCCTTGCTCACTTTGCCACTGGATTCAAGCAAGCCTGGCTGAAGACGGCTGAAATGCCAGAAACCGGTCCTAAGAAGCTTGTTTCCGGTCCAGGGAAGGCATGGCTTGGCAGTTCGGGCTGTACTGTTCCCATGAGGCACAGGGTCAGACTGATTTGCATATGGCCATGTCTGAACTGGGGTGTCAGAGTGGGCTAAAGAACGGTGATGGATCAAACCCAGATCTGTTGACTGGGTGTGAGTGTTTGATTGGTTCTGATGCCCCGTCCATCACCACCCCTTTTTGTACCACTTTGTTCGCCATAAGTTGGCAGGGTATGCTCAGACGTGAGTCCCTTGCTCACTTTGCCACTGGATTCAAGCAAGCCTGGCTGAAGACGGCTGAAATGCCAGAAACCGGTCCTAAGAAGCTTGTTTCCGGTCCAAGGAAGGCATGGCTTGGCAGTTCGGGCTGTACTGTTCCCATGAGGCACAGGGTCAGACTGATTTGCATATGGCCATGTCTGAACTGGGGTGTCAGAGTGGGCTAAAGAACGGTGATGGATCAAACCCAGATCTGTTGACTGGGTGTGAGTGTTTGATTGGTTCTGATGCCCCGTCCATCACCACCCCTTTTTGTACCACTTTGTTCGCCATAAGTTGGCAGGGTATGCTCAGACGTGAGTCCCTTGCTCACTTTGCCACTGGATTCAAGCAAGCCTGGCTGAAGACGGCTGAAATGCCAGAAACCGGTCCTAAGAAGCTTGTTTCCGGTCCAGGGAAGGCATGGCTTGGCAGTTCGGGCTGTACTGTTCCCATGAGGCACAGGGTCAGACTGATTTGCATATGGCCATGTCTGAACTGGGGTGTCAGAGTGGGCTAAAGAACGGTGATGGATCAAACCCAGATCTGTTGACTGGGTGTGAGTGTTTGATTGGTTCTGATGCCCCGTCCATCACCACCCCTTTTTGTACCACTTTGTTCGCCATAAGTTGGCAGGGTATGCTCAGACGTGAGTCCCTTGCTCACTTTGCCACTGGATTCAAGCAAGCCTGGCTGAAGACGGCTGAAATGCCAGAAACCGGTCCTAAGAAGCTTGTTTCCGGTCCAGGGAAGGCATGGCTTGGCAGTTCGGGCTGTACTGTTCCCATGAGGCACAGGGTCAGACTGATTTGCATATGGCCATGTCTGAACTGGGGTGTCAGAGTGGGCTAAAGAACGGTGATGGATCAAACCCAGATCTGTTGACTGGGTGTGAGTGTTTGATTGGTTCTGATGCCCCGTCCATCACCACCCCTTTTTGTACCACTTTGTTCGCCATAAGTTGGCAGGGTATGCTCAGACGTGAGTCCCTTGCTCACTTTGCCACTGGATTCAAGCAAGCCTGGCTGAAGACGGCTGAAATGCCAGAAACCGGTCCTAAGAAGCTTGTTTCCGGTCCAGGGAAGGCATGGCTTGGCAGTTCGGGCTGTACTGTTCCCATGAGGCACAGGGTCAGACTGATTTGCATATGGCCATGTCTGAACTGGGGTGTCAGAGTGGGCTAAAGAACGGTGATGGATCAAACCCAGATCTGTTGACTGGGTGTGAGTGTTTGATTGGTTCTGATGCCCCGTCCATCACCACCCCTTTTTGTACCACTTTGTTCGCCATAAGTTGGCAGGGTATGCTCAGACGTGAGTCCCTTGCTCACTTTGCCACTGGATTCAAGCAAGCATGGCTGAAGACGGCTGAAATGCCAGAAACCGGTCCTAAGAAGCTTGTTTCCGGTCCAGGGAAGGCATGGCTTGGCAGTTCGGGCTGTACTGTTCCCATGAGGCACAGGGTCAGACTGATTTGCATATGGCCATGTCTGAACTGGGGTGTCAGAGTGGGCTAAAGAACGGTGATGGATCAAACCCAGATCTGTTGACTGGGTGTGAGTGTTTGATTGGTTCTGATGCCCCGTCCATCACCACCCCTTTTTGTACCACAAGGTTAGAAACGTGTACAGAGCAGAAGAATGCATGGGACTCGTACCAGAATGCCGTCGAGCACATCCACGCGAACTGGTAAAGCAGGTAAGCCTGGGCGCGCTCAGGATAGATCGTGCCACTATTTTTAATACGCAACTCAGCGGTTAAACTGCCATGAGACAAAGTCAATGAAAGAAATAACAAATAAAAGATTAAAAGTTGTCTCACCATCAAAGTCTCGCTCCGTGCGCCGGTAACTGGAAAGAAATCCAGACAAGTGTAAAACATTGCTTGTTGCCGTAGGATGCACTGAAACCACATTGAAAGAGTCAATAAAACGGTAAGAAGACACAAAAAGAGTACACAAAGAAACATTGACCCAAACCTTTGATGGAAGCACTTTCATCCAATATTGGACAGGTTAGCTGAGTAAAACAGGACCCAGTATGTGCCAGTGAGTTTACGCCAAGCTGGTGTGGTTTGCCAAGCAGATAACATGTCCATGAGCGCAGCATTAACATGTGAACACCCATCATGCCAAAAGTGTTGAGGCAATCTGCATTTTGTAGAGCCCGCTTGGGCTGGTGCCGCCTGGTGTGAAGGACACTTGTGGAGAGCTCAGGATCACACAGGAAGTCACAGTAGCAGATATTCCAACTGTATAACACAATGAAGTACAAGCAGATAGGGGCTGTCTGATGAAAGAGACACTGGTGGGGCTGGCACGCCTTGTACTTCAAAATAGGCTTTTCCTTTAGAGATTTCTTGTTTCAGAGTTCTTTTTAAAGCACGCAGAGTTTCGTTTCAAGAATCGTTGCCAAAAATCTGTAGTGACCAGGTCCACAGCCAGTGTGTAGTTTCAGGTAGATTTATTAAGTTAAGTTACAGGTAGTTGAGTTGTAGAGATGCAGCACCACCAGGAGCAGTCTGCCTGCTGCTCAGCTGATACTCTAAGTGACACACTCAAGCATCCAGGCACCAAAACATTCTATTCAAGACTCTCACACCAACATTCCATGCATCACATTCACACTGACTGAGCAGCTAGAGAGAAAGTAACCAGATAAATACAATACAGGTTAAAACACATCTCTCAATGTGGACAGACGTACCTTAAGACTAATTGAACATCAATGGAGAGCATCCCTTCCCTTGACCACCTTAAGCTTCTAAGAGTTACCAGAAACTCCTACTACAAAAATATCAAAAGGTCTAAAGAAAACGTTTTTAGGAACCAGCTAGACCAAGCCAAAAATCGACCCAAAAAACAATTTGTATTAGTCAAAGCACAATCAAATTGCCTACCACCCCCTCCCCCCCAAGCTGGACCGAGCTCATTACCCAGTTGCGAAGAATTTGCCTCCTTCTTCATTGAGAAGACCAAAAACATGAAGATGGACCTGCATAAGGCCTTATCGCTTCATTCTTACATCCCCAAAGACACCCTCGCACCCTCTCTATCAACCTTTAACACATGCACACCAATGCTCGACCTCAAAAATAATGCTGCATGGTACTCCTTCAAAACTTTTAATGAAGGTGAAATCTTAAGAGTGCTCACATCATTGAAACCCTCTAACCACTTCGTCGATCCTCTACCCACTAACTACTTAAATGTGTTCAAACCTTGGATACTGCCACTATGGACCAAGATTCTCAATGCCTCTCTGCTTCAAGGCATTTTACCAGAAAACCTTAAATCAGGACAGATGTCCCCCATCCTAAAAAAAACGACTGTGGACCACACAGAGTTAAATAATTACCGTTCGATGTCTAACATTCCAACTCTGGCTAAACTCCTGGAAAAATGTGTACACATCCAACTTTGCAACCACATTGAACAATTCAACCTGTTAAACCAATACTAATCCGGTGTCTGCGCAGGGCACAGCACTAATCGGTTCTGATACACATAGTGGATGATGCACTAAAATCTTAGACCAAAACGAAGCTTGTCTTTTAATCCTGCTCGACCTATCTTTGACATTCAACACCATCAAACACGACAATCTCCTAGACCTTCTGAAACATAGAATGGGCCTATCAGGATCCATCCTAAATTGGTTCACCTCCTTTCTCCAAAATAGATCCCAAAGATTCGAGGTCAATCAATCTCTATCAAAGTCCCTCCCAGTCACATTAGGGGTCCTGCAGGGCTCCTCCTTTTCACCCACTCTTTAACCTATTCATGGAACCTCTTTCTGAATTTCTTAGCTCCTCCAACATTCATTATCACATGTACGTGGATGATACACAACTGTACCAAAAGGTCTCTTCTCTGGAGGACATCAGATCTCTTAATTTAACTCTACAAAAAACACAGCTTTGGCTTGCTGAAAACCACCTGAAACTAAACACTCTCAAGACTGAATTCCTCCTTACCGCTCCCCCCAATCAAACAACCATCATAGAGGAATGGCTCAAACAACTTACAGCGCTCAACTGTCAGCCTAAAGTTATCGACTCAGCGAGATCGCTGGTAATAACACTCGACAGGAATCTAAATATGCATAAAAATATCAGTGCCGCAACAAAAGGAGCAAACATACAGATGAACATTCTTAGAAAATTAAAACCTTTCCTTCCTGCTAATGACTTTAAATTGGCAGTACAAGTTCTAGTAATCCCCAGACTAGATTATGGGAGTGCCACTCTTTGCGGACTTCCCAGGCCCCTCTAAGAACCTCCCTCAATTTGGCTGCCAGGCTCATCACGGGTTCTAAAATAAACTGTCACATCTCCCCCGACCTTAAAGCTCTCAATTGGCTCCCATTCGAAGCAAGAATTCAACTAAAAATCGCTTGCATGACTCACAAAGCCCTTCACCACAAAACCCCGAGATATCAGACCCAGAAAGTGGTGCTCTAATGTGGCGATAGATCCTCCAGAAGTTCCAGTGCTCTTCTTCTGAAACCACAAAGATTTGCCAAAAAGAAAACATACAACCGAGCCTTCTCTGGAATCGCCCCAAGTATGTGGAACGCATTGCCCCCAGAAACCAGACTGAATCCCTCTACTGCCTCTTTCAAGTAAGAAGTAAAGTCTCTACTCATGAATAAATTTACATGAACCACGAACTGACCCACATAACGGATGTTGTCCTCCATTGTTTTCGATGTCTTTCTGTTTTATGTCTCTGTGCATACACCTTTGTAACTATCAATAGCAGGAGACAATAATGGCATACATCATACTTTGCTCTATGTTTCCACCTGTAAAGCGCTCCGATACCCGCAAGGGTCATGTTCGCTCTACATAAAACCTTCAAAATAAATTTAAAAAAATAAAGTGGCCATCATGCATAATTTAATGATGATCCAGCATTTGGTTCTTTGTTGAATCACTCTCGCACTCCTCAAAATGACATTATCATCATCATTTAATTCAGATCGCACTTCCCAAAATGGTTTCACTAAAATGTTCAGAAAATGTTCCTTGAGCCAACCCTTATGTATGTTACTCAAAACCTCCTGTAACACTTCTGTTCCGATTACGAGTGAAGGTACTATTTATGATACCTCATAAATACTAATAACCCAGTATACGTTATTTATCTGGTGTGATAAATAGCCCTTATTATGAGTTTTCAGGGAATAATATTCTGATTTTGGTGTTTAACTAACCAAAATTTTAATGGTACTGTAAAAACCATACATATTTCCCTTGTTAAATTTCGGCAGTTTTGACGGTGGGCGTGTGCTCATGACGGAACTGCTCTGTCATGGCACCCACCCATGGGGTAAGCGCTGGCGCTCCCCCCAAGGGGCAGCACATCTAGTCCCCACAAAGGGGCATGGCAGTGGAAGAGTTTCCGCAGACACTCAGAACCACCCCCACCCCCCCACCCCGGGGATATCCCATGACGACCCTTTGGGCAAGGGTCGCTTCCTAGGGGGACAAATTGGCTTCATGTTTCTTCTGCCTCCCCGGGGGCAGATAGGCCCATTCTGCCCCCGGGGAGGCAGAAGAAAACCCCACTAAGCACCACGGATTTTGTTTGTTGCTGTATGGAAGCGACCCCTTGGGCAAGGGTCACTTCCAAGGGGTGAAATTAACGGCATGATTTTTCTGCCCCCCCCACCCCCCCCCCAAGGGCAGATTGGTCCTTTTTTGGCCTTTCTGCCCCCAGGGGAGGCATAAAACGCCACTAGGCACCAGGGATTTCCTTTTATTATAGATGGAAGTGACACCTTGGCCAAGGGTTGCTTCCAAGGGGCTTAAATTATGTTTATGTATTTTCTGCCCCCCCCCCCCCACCCACCCCCGCGGGGACAGAGCTGCCCTTTTTTGGGTCTTTCTGCCCCCAGGTGAGAGGGGCGGCAGAAAACCCTACTAGGCACCAGGGATCTATTTCTTTTGCAAGGGGGCACATTTCTGCCTTCTGTTTTCTGCCCCACCTGGGGACAGACCGGCCTGGCAGAAACCCCCACCAGAGCCCTTGGGCAAGATAATTTTTTGTCGGCCCTATTTGAAGGCCCATCTGGCAGATTGACCATTTGGGTAGTGACATAGCGTGTTATAATGTTAATTGTTATATTTCTTGTGAATTGCAATTGTAACGTTTTATTTCTCCTTTTTATTCTAGTTCAAGGTTTTTGCTCTTTAGACTGATGTTCCAGGTTGCGGTTTCGCTACTGGTGGTTGTGTAGTTTGTGTAGTTGCATTTGTTTGGTAAAATACATTTTTTGTACTATTTACTCTAAATGACTTTCCTTTCCCTGCAAGAATGTGTTTTTATTTGCAAATGGTGTAAAAATAGCAGTATGTTTGGCTTCTGTTTTTTGAGTGTCAAAATCTTTTTGCATTAGTGCTCGATGTTTATTTTGTTGTCTTGTGAGTAATTGGTTTTGTTTTTTCTTTCTAGTGGGATATAGCTGCTTTTGCTATGTCCCTGCAGAGTAGGTGCTGGCGAGTGTAGCTATCTTTGGCAAGTGAGTCATATTGTTTTTGAGTATTTGTTTATTACTTATTTTGCAAAGTGTTGGTTGTTGTTGACTTGTTTGTGGAGTCTCCTTTCTTTGTAAGGACTATGGCTAGCCGCAGGATTACTGCTCAGCAGGTTGATGATATGCTTTGAGTCTTCCTCTGACCATGGTTCAGAGAATGACTCTGCATCTGAGGCAGAGGGGGCAGTAGAAGATTCTGGAGGTGAGTTTTCTGTCCACGAGGAGTCATCAGATGATGAAGCCACTCTCAGTGCAGATGAAGTGTCTGTCTTAGAGGAGAACATTGATGTGCCCATAGTGTAGCAAGAGGCATCTGGGTTGCAGCCTGGGGCTGCAAGGCCTCCCATTGGAAGTGCTTGGTGCAGCCAACATTGACAGACTTTACTGATGTTCCAGGGTGCAGAGTGGATATTGAAAACTTGTTGCCTATACTTTTTTTTCAGTTGTTTATGGATGATGTATTTTTGGCAGAGATTGTTGAGCAGACTAATGTGTATTCTGAACAGTATTTGACGGACAACAGTGCCAGCCTTAGGCCCCACTTTAGAGCTACCCGGTGGACTCCCACAAATCTAGATGAGATGAAGAAGTTCTTGGGTTGAACTTTTTTTGATGGGTTTGCTGAGGAAGCCATCAATGTCTTCATATTGGTCTACGAGTCTCTTGATGGCAACGGCTATATTTCCAGCCGTCGTGATCGGTATTTGCTTTTGCTTTTGATGCTACATTTTGTCAATAATGGTTTAGCTTTGCCACGAGATCACCCTGACTGTGACCGTCTTTTTAAGATTCAGCCTGTCATTGATCACTTTGTATATTGATTTTCTGAGATCTATGCTCCAGGGAAAGAAATAGCTGTAGATGAGTCTTTGGTCTTGTTCACGGGCTGCTTGGTTTTTAAGCAATATATTCCTAGCAAGAGGGCATGCTATGGATTTAAGATGTATATGCTGTGTGACTGTAGGACTGGATATGTCTCTAATTTCAGGATCTACACCGGTAGGGATTCCAGGATTGACCCACCCTTGTTGTCCATCCACTTTTGGAGTGACTGAGAAAATTGTGTGGGTACTTGGTAGAGGACTTTTTAACAAAGGTCCCCATTTATATGTGGATAACTTCTACACTGGTGTGCTGTTGTTCAGGGAATTGGCCGAAGTGCACACTGTTGCTTGTGGCACAATCTGCTCTAACCGTAAAGGATTCTCAGAAGAACTTGTTTCTCAAAAGCTTGTGTGGGGACTGTTCAGTGCGTTGCGTAGCGAGGAACTTCTAGCTGTGAAGTTTGCAGACAGGAGAGATGTATACATGCTGACTACCATCCATGATGAAAGCACTTCACTTGGGACTGTTTGGGGTCAGGTTGCTGAAGTGTGCAATTCTGTGTACATTTTAGACTATAATAGGCACATGGGTGGTGTAGATAGAGTAGATCAGAGGTTGGAACCTTACACTGCTCTTCGTAAGGCTTACATTTGGTATAAGAAGTTGGCTATCCATATTTTCCACTTGTCAAACTTTAATGCTTTTGTTGTATTTAAGGATTGTTGTCCTGAGTCAACGATGACTTTTGCTAAGTTTCAGGCAGCCTTGTTGTAGTGTAACAGCCACGTTCCTAGAGTAGGAGTGGTGGAGGATGTGGCTGGGTTGAAAGATCATTCGTCACAAAATTACTTCATTTAAAACAAATTTATTTCCTTTTATATTTTGGAATTTATTTTTCTTTTTCTTGTTTTTATGTGTCGTTCATTGTATGTTCATAACAATATATACACAACATATAGATATACCATAGTTTGAAATTCCATAACAACATTAACACTGTAAATTAACATCAATTATTGATGAAAGCATTCAAAAATCATCACCCAATGCCTTTCGGGATGACTGTCCCTTCGCCAGGGGCGGACCTGTTAAAGAACAAACATTAATCAACTAATGTACATTAGTGGTTCAATAAATGTCAGCATGTACACTCTCTTCTCATAATATAATTGTCTATGGTGAAAATAAACCTTCTGTGACCATTTTTGTGCATGCCACCCCTGCTACATGATCACCCTCTGGTGTTTTAGAGACTGAGTGCTCATGCCACCAATATAATCAAAGATGTGTGTATTTAACACCTCTACTTACAATCATAGGACTCCTTACAAAACTTGCCACCATGCGCCAAAATCAGCAGAAACCTACAAGAACACGAATGGTGGTAACCTCATCCCACACAACCCTATTGTAATTGTAAACACATAAGTCATGCTTGTACTTCTTCTCGATAGCCCTGGGCTTCCAATCAACTACTCCACTGTGTTCTGAAAGTAAAGTCCAACCGCTCCACTGAGTTCTTAAAACAAAGGAAACAACATGCCATGAAAATCCCACTAGCAACCCTGTTTTAATTGAAAACACCCCAGTAGTGCTCATACCTCTTTTAAATCGCCCGGGAGCTTACAATCAACTCCTCAGCTGCATTCTTAAATAAAAAGGACAACCGCTCCACTGTATTCTTAAAAACAAATGGAAACAACATGCCATCGAAATTCCCCTAATGTACCACATCAGAAGCGTATGAGCTATCTATTCAGTTGTACGTGGAGCTTACCTCCTCAGCAACACTCTCTAGCGACTTTACGCGTCTTTGTATCCACCAGTATCACCCCCCCTCCACCATCCTCTCCAAAGAATTCTATGCAGTTCCCTATTCAGACTATCTCCTCTGTCAGAACCTACCAGCCTCCTTCTTACCGGACACCCTCATTCAAGAATCTCTTCCCTATCTCCCTTAACCATTTCGCTGCCAGGCCTTTTCCCCCTCCTGTGCCAAGCCTTTTTTTGGCTATTTGGGGTAGTGCGCGCTTAGGCCCCTGTAACTTTTTGACCACATTAGGTATCCACGCCAAATTTGCGTCCTTTTCTTCCAACATCATGGGGATTCTAAAGGTACTCCGGGTTTGTGGATTCTCCTAGAGGGGTTACAGAAATGAGCCAAAATACAGCAAAATTTTGTTTTTTTTCGGAAAAATGGGAAAATCGGGCTGCAAATGAAAGCACCTGGGTTTTCCCTGCAAATGTTATCAAAAAAGGGTTTGTGGGGTTGAATTCACCATTTTCCCAGCTTTTCGGGGATACCAGACTTTTGTCAGAAACCCACCATTTTTTACACAGTTTTGGCATTTTTCTGGGACATAGCCTATTTTTGCTATTTTTTGTGCTTTTGACCTCCTTCCAGTTAATGGCAGAAATGGGTACAAAAGCAATAACGGATCCTGGAGAACTATACATTTCCAAAAAGAAGACAAAATTCTGAATTCAGCAAGGGGTCATTTGTGTAGATCCATCAAGGTTTTCTTATAGAAACTGACAGTTAAATATAGGATAAATTGAAAATTAGTTGAAAAAAACAGCATTTTGTGTCAACGTTTTCACCTGTAACTTCGTCTAATTATGACAGCTCTTTGAAAGCAATATACCATTACATCTGCTGGACATTACTGGTTGTGGGGATATATAGGACTTGTAGGTTCACCAAGAACCCGACGAACCCAGAGCCAAAAACTGAGCAGCAACTTGCAATGGTTTTTTATTATGTACCGGGTATATAGTAATTATTCTGTAAAAATGTGTACATGGAAAAATCGGTATGAAAGACACCTATGTATTTCTGAAATGGGAACAAAATATAGAGTTTAGAAACAATAGATATTTGCACATTTCTGAAATTGGGAATACTCATACTAGCATGAGAATTATCAGTCATTTTTTAGAATGACTTCTTTTTTACACAATATCTTTCATTTGGAAGGCAGAAATGCATCGAAAGTCAATAGATAATAACAGTTCCTTTACAAATCTGAATTACCCTAAGTCTCCCGATAAAAATGGTACCTCACTTGTGTGGGTAGGCATAGTGCCCGCGACAGGAAACGGCGCAAAACGCAACGTGGTCACAACTCAATATCGCAGTGAAAATTTACCCTTTTTTGGCAAAGTGCCTAGCTCTAGTTTTTGAACCCTAGCTCTGCGGGCACCTTGGGAAACCTAGCACACCTATACATTTTTGAAAACTAGACACCCAGGGGAATCCAGAATGGGGTGACTTGACTGCCTCCCATCAGGGTCTGTTACCCAGAATCCCTTGCAAACATAAAAAATTGTCAAAAAAAACAAATTTTCCCCACATTTCTGTGGTGGAAAGTTCCGTAATCTGCGTGGATTCACAAATTTCCACCCACCCCGCGTTCCCCAAAGTCTTACGAGAAAAACGGTACCTCACTTGTGTGGGTCGGCCTACTGCCCGCGACAGGAAACGGCGCAAAACGCAACGTGGTCACACCTCAATTTCGCAGTGAAAAATGACCCTTTTTTGGCAAAATGTCTAGCTGTAGTTTTTGAACCCTAGCTCTGCGGGCACCTTGGGAAACCTAGCAAACCTATACATTTTTGAAAACTAGATACCCAGGGGAATCCAGGATGGGGTGACTTGACTGCCTCCCACCAGGGTCTGTTACCCAGAATCCCTTGAAAACCTAAAAAATTGTCCAAAAAAACACATTTTCCCCACATTTCTGTGGTGGAAAGTTCCGGAATCTGCGTGGATCCACAAATTTCCACCCACCCCGCGTTCCCCAAAGTCTTACGAGAAAAACGGTACCTCACTTGTGTGGGTCGGCCTAGTGCCCGCGACAGGAAACGGCGCAAAACGCAACGTGGTCACACCTCAATTTCGCAGTGAAAAATGACCCTTTTTTGGCAAAATGTCTAGCTGTAGTTTTTGAACCCTAGCTCTGCGGGCACCTTGGGAAACCTAGCAAACCTATACATTTTTGAAAACTAGACACCCAGGGGAATCCAGGATGGGGTGACTTGACTGCCTCCCACCAGGGTCTGTTACCCAGAATCCCTTGCAAACCTAAAAAATTGTCTAAAAAAACACATTTTCCCCACATTTCTGTGGTGGAAAGTTCCGAAATCAGCGTGGATCCACAAATTTCCACCCACCCCTCGTTCCCCAAAGTCTTACGAGAAAAACGGTACCTCACTTGTGTGGGTCGGCCTAGTGCCCGCGACAGGAAACGGCGCAAAACGCAACGTGGTCACACCTCAATTTCGCAGTGAAAAATGACCCTTTTTTGGCAAAATGTCTAGCTGTAGTTTTTGAACCCTAGCTCTGCGGGCACCTTGGGAAACCTAGCAAACCTATACATTTTTGAAAACTAGACACCGAGGGGAATCCAGGATGGGGTGACTTGACTGCCTCCCACCAGGGTTTGTTACCCAGAATCCCTTGCAAACTTAAAGAATTGTAAAAAAAAAACACATTTTCCCCACATTTCTGTGGTGGAAAGTTCCAGAATCTGCGTGGATCCACAAATTTCCACCCACCCCGCGTTCCCCAAAGTCTTACGAGAAAATTGGTACCTCACTTGCGTGGGTAGGCCTAGTGTCCGCGTCAGGCAAGGGCCCAAAACCAATTGAGGAGACATCAAAATTACCTATCACAAAACAACCTGGTTTTGCAAAGGGGGTCCCATGAGTTTTTCGCCCCGGGCTTGGCGGCTATCTAGGGAAACCTACCAAACCCACACATTTCTGAAAACTAGACACCCGGGGGATTCCAGGGAGGTATGGCTTTGCTGGATCCCCCAACGTTTCCTTACCCAGAATGCCCTGCAAACCTCAAATGTCTAGCTGTAGTTTTTGAACCCTAGCTCTGCGGGCACCTTGGGAAACCTAGCAAACCTATACATTTTTGAAAACTAGACACCCAGGGGAATCCAGGATGGGGTGACTTGACTGCCTCCCACCAGGGTCTGTTACCCAGAATCCCTTGAAAACCTAAAAAATTGTCTAAAAAAACACATTTTCCCCACATTTCTGTGGTGGAAAGTTCCGAAATCAGCGTGGATCCACAAATTTCCACCCACCCCTCGTTCCCCAAAGTCTTACGAGAAAAACGGTACCTCACTTGTGTGGGTCGGCCTAGTGCCCGCGACAGGAAACGGCGCAAAACGCAACGTGGTCACACCTCAATTTCGCAGTGAAAAATGACCCTTTTTTGGCAAAATGTCTAGCTGTAGTTTTTGAACCCTAGCTCTGCGGGCACCTTGGGAAACCTAGCAAACCTATACATTTTTGAAAACTAGACACCGAGGGGAATCCAGGATGGGGTGACTTGACTGCCTCCCACCAGGGTTTGTTACCCAGAATCCCTTGCAAACTTAAAGAATTGTAAAAAAAAACACATTTTCCCCACATTTCTGTGGTGGAAAGTTCCAGAATCTGCGTGGATCCACAAATTTCCACCCACCCCGCGTTCCCCAAAGTCTTACGAGAAAATTGGTACCTCACTTGCGTGGGTAGGCCTAGTGTCCGCGTCAGGCAAGGGCCCAAAACCAATTGAGGAGACATCAAAATTACCTATCACAAAACAACCTGGTTTTGCAAAGGGGGTCCCATGAGTTTTTGGCCCCGGGCTTGGCGGCTATCTAGGGAAACCTACCAAACCCACACATTTCTGAAAACTAGACACCCGGGGGATTCCAGGGAGGTATGGCTTTGCTGGATCCCCCAACGTTTCCTTACCCAGAATGCCCTGCAAACCTCAAATTTAGCTGACAAAATCACCTTTTTCACACATTTTTGTGTGGGAAAGTTGTGGCATCACCGGGCTGACACAAATTTCCTACCACCCAGCGTTCCCCCGGGTCTCCCAATAAAAATGGTGCCTCACTCGTGTGGGAGGCCCAAGTACCCGCGACAGGCAAGGGCCCAAAACGTAGTGAGGCGACATGAAAATTGCCTATCTCCAAACGACCTGGTTTTGCAAGGGGGGGGTCACTTGGGTTTTTGGCCCGGTGCTCGGCGGCCACCTAGGGAAACCTACCAAACCCACACATTTCTGAAAACTAGACACCCGGGGGATTCCAGGGAGGTATGGCTTGCGTGGATCCCCCAACGTTTCCTTACCCAGAATGCCCTGCAAACCTCAAATTTAGCTGAAAAAAAAATCACATTTTTCACACATTTTTGTGTGGGAAAGTTGTGGCATCACCGGGCTGACACAAATTTCCTACCACCCAGCGTTCCCCCGGGTCTCCCAATAAAAACGGTGCCTCACTCGTGTGGGAGGCCCAAGTACCCGCGACAGGCAAGGGCCCAAAACGTAGTGAGGCGACATGAAGGTTGCCTATCTCCAAACGACCTGGTTTTTCAAGGGGGGTCACTTGGGGTTTTGGCCCGGTGCTCGGCGGCCACCTAGGGAAACCTACCAAACCCACACATTTCTGAAAGCTAGACACCCGGGGGATTCCAGGGAGGTATGGCTTGCGTGGATCTCCCAACGTTTCCTTACCCAGAATGCCCCGCAAACCTCAAATTTAGCTGAAAAAGTCACCTTTTTCACACATTTTTGTGTGGGAAAGTTGTGGCATCACCGGGCTGACACAAATTTCCTACCACCCAGCGTTCCCCCGGGTCTCCCGATAAAAACGGTGCCTCACTCGTGTGGGAGAAAGAAAAAAACAGGAGCAAACACGTTAACCCAGTTGAGACCGGGTAGATATGATATCAAAAAACAATGTCTCAACTAGAACATCATGTAAAGGGACTATTAAACATAGGAATTAATCAAAAACAACAAAAAGGGACAAGGGAGACCAAAGAAATATGAAAAATTGTTATTTTTAATTAGAGGCACAGTAGGTATGTCCAATTTACAGTAACCATAACAATCATATGTGCACTGGTAGTGAAGTGAAAAAGTGAACGGCGCAGTGACATAAGTGTTTAAAATGACAACGCGGAACGGCGAGAGCACAATTGAATCCAATCAAAAGGGTCAAACAGAAGTCACATAAAGATTTGCACTTATAACACTATTAATCCGGTCTTGATTGGCCCTTTGAAAAGCCGCAATTAGCGTTGGCAGGTCGACGGCGTTTCAACCTCCTTTCGTTGAGGTCATCATCAGGACTATGGCTACGAAGGTTTTAAAAAATATATACCTCTGTGCAAAAAGGGAGAAGAAAGAAGGATTTATAGGACCCATAGAATTGAATTAAAAGTAGTGAAAAAGGAAAGATAAAGGGAAAGAAAAATTACCTGTTTCACAGAAAGAATGGGGATGATTTCTTAATAGCAGGGAAGTGACAGGACGATGAGAAACTTGGGTACGTTGGAGATCTAATCTAAAGAGAAAAGAACAATTGGAAAGCTGTGGACAAGGGTAAAACCACAATTAAATGGGATGGGGCATAATCCAGCTTACCACGAGTGAAGACTAAAGAATTATTCAAATGTCACCCCAATGCAGCCTGGAAGCAGTAGCATCTCAGGAGGGGTGACGTGGTCTGTAAAGGAAGGGAGAACTAAATAACTCAAGCTACATGGACATAAAGGACAACTTGAATGTTTACCAAGGACAAGGAATTACAGCGTGATTGCAGGGTCACTTACCCAGAGTAAGGACTAATTGGATTGTCAAGGTGCATCAAGGCATCCAAAATTGCTTGCGTTTCGCAGTTTAAGTCGAGTCTACGGGAAATTAAAACCAATAAGTAAGGTGCTTTACAGGGCCGGAATCAACACTAACTGCACCAAGGACACTAAACTTACTAAAATGAATACAAACAAGAAAGGGCGGTAGCTTACTTGAAAAATGTGATGCTAAACGGGATCAGTCCGAATATTTGCACGTAGAATCAATCCAAACGAGCAATGCTTCTAACAAACGAACAAAGCGCCTGGGAAACGCTGCCCGGTCAACCAGGAAGTAGAGTCAGTCTGATCACGTGACTCACTCTAACAGTGAAAGGAAGACAAAGAAAGAGGACTGGAGCCGATAGAATAGAACACGTGTACCCAAGGAGAAGAAAGGTTGCACCAGGAAAACGGGCCACAATGCCCAGTGTGTTATAAATACAGCAGCGCATTGGACCATACCAATACATAAAGGAAGAAGAAGTTAATATGTATACAGCATTTTCAGTAATTAGAAACAAAACAAAAAATTGAAATATTACAGAGTGCATATGGTTTAGCACATTACGTGAATTTTACAGCATAATACATAACCCGAATCCATAATGATCTACAGACTCCAAAAGTTGAATACGGGTACATATTCATAAGGGGAAAAGGGGGAAATATCATCCATAGGAAATTTACAGCATCCGTGCAGTTTTTTCATTTACAGACTCAGTGATAATAAAAACCGTGTTAAAAAAAGGAGATGTAAATAACTCTGCTATACTAAACCAATAAGGCAACAATATAACATGGCACAATGCATTACTATAATGCAACATAAGGTCCATTAACAAGGGGCCAGATTTACACAGGTGATCAGGACCTAATTGTAGCCACTGGATCATCTCCAAGGAGAAAACTAAGCGCTAGTGATGACTGTATTCCATTCATCAAAGGAATTCAGGCCTTGTGTCAAAGAGTTACAGCGTGTAATCCACCGGCATTCAGATTTATTCAATAGAGCTTGAAGATTGCCCCCACGGATAGATAGTTGTGGGCGATCTATGACCTGCCAGGTCATCTCTGTTTCCAGATGGTTATGTTCTTTGTAATGGAGTACTAGTGGTGCCGTGGTAACATTGCATCTAATGCGACTTTTGTGTTGTGAGATGCGTTGTTTAATCATCTGCGTTGTCTGGCCTATGTAAATTAAGTTACATGGGCAGCGAATCGCATAGATGACATGAGTAGTGCGACAATTAGAAAAATGTTTCAATTGGTAAGTATGTGAGGCTGTTACAAAAACTTTTGTATTAAGAGTTAGATCACATACATTACAGTTTTGGCACTTAAAATGTCCTATTACAGGGGGGAGACCCCACAAGGTGTTAACAGAATGATCCTGTTTATCTTTGATGGGCCATGTAATTGCATGGACAAGTTTATCCGATAAGTTGGCGCCCCTTTTGTATGATAACAGGGGAGGGTCCAAAAATTGTGGGAAAGTACGTAACAATTTCCAGTTTCTTTTGATTATTTGGCTAACCTTATTGCTACAGGGGCTATAGGTCGAGACAAAAGGGATACGTGTATTAACGCGTCTAGTGGAAGGTGCCAAAATAATTTCTCTATGGTTATACCAAGCCCTTTTAAGAGCTCTTTTAACCAAATGTTTTGGGTAACCTCTGTCGACCAATTTAGCAGAAAGGATAGCCGCCTCGCGAAAATAATCTTTTCGCCCTTTGCAATTACGCCGAATACGGAGAAACTGTCCATATGGCAAACCATCCCTTAAGCCACGGGGGTGGTAGCTTGAATAGGATAGAAGGGTGTTTCGTTCCGTGGGCTTACGGTATAGGGATGTGCCAATGAGTCCATCTTCCACATGTAAGGTAAGATCCAAAAATGGAAGATCATTTTGGTGAATGTCAGAAGTAAACTTAAGGAGAGGTTGGATGGAGTTCAACCAATCCATAAGGGACATCAGATTTTCCCGGGTGCCATGCCACAACAGCAGGATATCGTCTATATACCTGCGCCACAGTGTGATATCGGTCAAAAAAGGGTTTTTTTCATTTAAAAAAAGGGTGGATTCAAGATGATGAACATAAAGAACCGCAAAATTTGGCGCAAAACAAGCGCCCATCGATACTCCTTTTATTTGTAAATAATACGTATCCTTATACAAAAAATAATTATTGGTCAAAGCAATGTGTAAAAGTTGAATTACAAATTCTGTAGGGATGCGTGTAGGCCTTGGTCGTGTGTTCAATAGATGTTCCATGACCACGAGTCCATCCGTCTGGGGAATATTTGTATATAGGGACTCGATATCCAGACTGGCCATAAGGTCCATATCCAGGTTAAAGGGGAGGTCATCTACAATATTGATTAGATGTGTACTATCCTTAACATACGTGTCCGTTAATGGAACAAATACCTTAAGGATGGAATCAATATATTTACCTAGGGGTTCCAAAATAGAACCACACCCAGACACTATGGGACGACCAGGGGGAGAGGAAGAATTTTTATGGATCTTGGGTAAGGTGTACATTACCGGTGTTCTGGGGTGTGAGTTATTAAGAAAATCATATTCTTTTTTACTAATGATGCCCTCTGAGAGGGCCTCAGATGTAACCACAGTGATCTTATTTTGAATAATACCAAGAGGGTCCGAACTCAATTTGCGATAATGCATGGTAGTGTCAAGTTGGCGCAAGATTTCTATATCATAATCCTCATGGTCCATTACCACAATCCCACCGCCCTTGTCAGCCGGTTTTATGACTAAGTGGTGATTATTGCTGAGATTGTCAATGGCCAGTTTTTCTGTTAGGGGTAAATTGTATGGTACAAATTCAGGTTGTCGTTGCAGCTCATTTACCTCCAACAGAACAAGTTTTTCAAATGTTAGAATCTCATGTGGCATCATTGAGGTTGGTGGTAAAAAAGTTGATACAGGTTTAAATTGGTGCTCATATGGTCTGTTAGTCTCAGGTTTGTCAGAGAAAAATTGTTTTAGACGAATTCGTCTAAAAAACAAGAGCAGATCTTCTTGGAGTCTGAAAAAGCCACTACGTGCAGTAGGAACAAATGACAAACCTTTGCTCAATAGGGAAACCTCATCTAAGGATAGAGAATGATGAGACAGATTAAAGATAGGGATAGTCGTATCAGTAATCAATGGCTGTGGGGGATGCAAGGGCAAATTTGGTGAGGTAGTGTCTTGATCTGCAACTATATCATTTGAAACAACGATGTTAAGCAAGGTTGTGTCAACAACTGGTAACTGTTGACGGGGTGGATTGACCGTATGACTGGTAGATGTAGACCCTAATCTAAAACTCGTGTGGGAGGCCCAAGTACCCGCGACAGGCAAGGTTCCAAAACGTAGTGCGCCTCAACAGGCAAGGGTCCTAAACGTAGTGCGCCTCACTACGTTTTGGACCCTTGCCCATGGCGGGTCCTTAGGCCACCCACACGAGTGAGGCACCGTTTTTATCGGGAGACCCGGGGGAACGCTGGGTGGTAGGAAATTTGTGTCAGCCCGGTGATGCACAACTTTCCCACACAAAAATGTGTGAAAAAGGTGATTTTTTCAGCTAAATTTGAGGTTTGCAGGGCATTCTGGGTAAGGAAACGTTGGGGGATCCACGCAAGCCATACCTCCCTGGAATCCCCCGGGTGTCTAGTTTTCAGAAATGTGTGGGTTTGGTAGGTTTCCCTAGGTGGCCGCCGAGCACCGGGCCAAAAACCCAAGTGACCCCCCTTGCAAAACCAGGTCGTTTTGAGATAGGCAATTTTGATGTCACCTCACTACGTTTTGGGTCTTTGCCTGTCGCGGGTACTTGGGCCTCCCACACAAGTGAGGCACCATTTTTACCGGGAGACCCAGGGGAACGCTGGGAGGTGGGAAATTTGAGGGAGCCCGGTGATGCCACAACTTTCCCACACAAAAGTGTATGAAAAAAGTGATTTTTTCAGCTAAAATTGAGGTTTGCAGGGGATTCTGGGTAAGGAAACGTTGGGGGATCCATGCAAGCCATACCTCCCTGGAAGCCCCCGGGTGTCTAGTTTTCTGAAATGTATGGGTTTGGTAGGTTTCCCTAGATGGCCGCCGAGCACCGGGCCAAAAACCCAGGTGACCCCCCCCTTGCAAAACCAGGTGGTTTTGAGATAGGCAATTTTGATGTCACCTCACTACGTTTTGGGCCCTTGTCTGTCGCGGGTACTTGGGCCTCCCACACAAGTGAGGCACCATTTTTACCAGGAGACCCAGGGGAACGCTGGGAGGTGGGAAATTTGACATGGACTTCAGTATGGATTGTGGTGGACAGGCCTTCAAGGTTAACCCACAATTGACACCACTAGGGTACACCTGCTTGTGCTAAGACATCAAGCCTTCTAAGGTCTAGTGGGGACTTCTACGGTCTAGCATGGGAATGTGCTCCCTCAGTACAGTGGTGTGGTGGACTGGTCATGAATGCGGCACCCGGTTCCCCAGTTCCAAATTCCACAGCTCTGGCCATAGTGCCACATCCCCACTGAACACCATACTTGCCCACTGAAACTCGCACTGCCTTCAGCTGTAACCTAATTGTGCCCGCTATAAACACTTGGATGTGGCTCAATTCAAATTATGCACTTGATAACAGTAATATGCCGCCTAAAAAAATAATTAAAAAAAAGCAACCACTCATAGGGAATGCAAAGCATGTGAAATGTAAGCAGAAACAACATGGTTACCTAAACGATCTCTCACTAACTATTCAGAAATCAGCGAGTGGTTTCACCTGAAAAGTTATGGACATGACTAGAGGGCCCTGAAGGGAACTGTTTCACTGTCCATTGCTTACATCCTTACAAAACGTAAGCAGTATGGTATAAAAAGACCACATCCATAAACACAGAGCCATGGTACACATTGTGTTTTCCAATCCACCCATCAACCAGGTATTGCAGTACCTCCAGGAATGGTACACTCTCCCAACCAGGAAATGACAATGCTCTGCAAAGAAAGACGAGAAAATGAAACTAGCACTTCACTTGCAAACTCTGTAAAGTGATGCTGGTGTATTTGGATGTAAAAAAAAACAATCTGGCCACTTTGCAACCCCTCTGTCTTGCTATTAGTTAGGTATCATATAAGAAATTCTATTTCTCTACATGCTGCTGCACTTTGGATTTGAAAAACTAAAAAGAAGGGCATTTCTCGGATCCATTTCACAGGGAAGCAACTAGAAAGACGAGCGTTTTTCAAATTTGGATCCATTTCACAGGTAAGCAACAACAGGCACACACGAACGAAGCCGAGCCTCGTGGCATGCCTGGGCATACCAAAGTGCCCCCACCCTAACCCAAACCCACCGATGCAAAAATCATGCTGCTGCACTTTGGATTTGAAAAATTACGAAGAAGGGCATTTCTCGGCATTTTTGGATCCATTTCACAGGGCAGCAACTAGAAAGACGAGCGTTTTTCAACTTCGGAAACAATTTACAGGGAAGCAACAACAGGCACACACGAACGAAGCCGAGCCTCGTGGCATGCCTTAGCATACCCAAGTCCCCCCACCCTAACCCAAACCCACCGATGCAAGAAACCCCCCTCCCCAGCCCCAAAACTCACCTTTACTCTCCGTGGCGAGGGAAGCATATGGCTTCCTGCGCCTCGGAGAGCAAAGGGAAACCTCCAATGACGTCAGTGCGGCTCGTGCGCTGATGTCATTGATGACGCGGGGGGGTGGGGGAGGCAGGGGAAGGTCTTCCCCTGCCCTCCCAGTAAAAAAAAAAAGATCGACCACTCACGGGGGGAGCGCCAGCGCTTCCCCCGTGGGTGGGTGTCATGACGAGTTGGTCTCGTCATGGGCACAGCGTGACTGTGCTCCATGACGATACCATCTCGTCATGGGCACAGAAGGGGTTAATAGCCCTAACACCCCTGTCACCAAATCAGTTGCGTCAGAGCTGCACTGCTTGCTCCACAACTGCAGATCTGCAATCAAACAAATTGGAAATCTCTGACATCATCACCCTCCAGAATCTTGACATGTTCTTCCTCACTGAGACCTGGTTTAATGACTCCTCTCATACTTTGTTTGATCTTCTGGTACCCACCGACTACTCTATCCTCAGAAATGACAGACCAGACAAAATTTCGGGCGGTGTTGCTATCATCTTCAGGAATTCCCTTCAAATGAAAGCCTTCCCTACCATCCCTTTCCGTACATTCGAATGCCTATCCCTAGAACTTCAAATACATCATGGCTCACCCTTTAGATTCCATGCCATCTACCACCCGCCTGGTAACTGCTCTGCCTTTGTGGAGGAACTCACTGACTTCATCAGTGACCAATTTTCCCAAAATGACAGGCAGATCTTTCTGGGTGATTTTATTCTCCATTGGGGCTCTCTGGAAGACTCGGCTGCCAACAAGCTTGCCACCTTTCTCTCAGCCAATGATCTATTCCAACATTGCTCGGAAACCACTCATTCCAAGGGTTCAATTCTGGATCTTGTCATATCCAAAGCAGACCTGCTGAATACTGCTCCCCCTATCCATGTAGACTGGTCTGACCACTTCCTTGTTCCCTTCCGTTTTCACCTTTCGCACGTTATAACGCTCAGTCAACCTCAAAGAGCTACTACCTGGTTCCGCAACACTAAAAACATTGATCTTGTCACTTTTTGTGACTCTGCTATGCGGTCACTTCCTAGACTTGACCCCAACATGGATGTCAACGTTCTCTCCTCTCAGTGCCTCTCAGTCCTAGCAGTCGAAATTGACAATGTAGCTCCACTCCAAAGCAAAAGGAAAAGACCCACCCCCTCAGCACCGTGGTTCAATAAAGCCCTTTACGATGAAAGGAAAAACCTTAGAACCCTGGAGAAACATTGGAGATAATCTCCTTCCACCTCTAATCTCTCTCATTTAAATTCATCAAAATCCAAATACCACAACCACTTCTTCCATGAAAAAGCATCACATTTCAGATCCCTCCTCGACTCAGCCAAAAACAGACCCCAAAAACTTTTTGACCTCATCAAAAACCCAAACTGTTCTCCCCTAACTACTAAGCCTGAGGACTCCACAAAGAAAGCAGCCGATTATGCTATTTTCTTTGATGAAAAGGTCAAAGCACTGGTGAATCAGGTCGCCCACCCCCTTTGAGGAGCAAAAATCCTTAGTCACCAGGCAACACTTTGAAGTCATCTCGGAAGATGAACTCCTCAAATGCATCCTCGAAACCAAACCATCCAACCCTTCTTCTGACCCCATCCCTAGCGGCATCGCCATCGATTTCTACACCCATACTCTCTCTTACTGGACCAGGCTTGTTAATCTCTTCCTCAGTCAAGGCTCCCTCCCTGTCACCCTTAAATCAGGACAGGTTACCCCTCTTCTAAAAAAAACCCTTGGCTGATGCGAACGACCTCAACAACTTCCGCCCTATCACCAACCTCCCTTTTCTGTCGAAAATCACAGAAAAATGGGTTGCGAAACAATTGGCCCTACATATTATGGACAATAATCTCCGACGTTTTCCAATCTGGCTTCATCCTAAATTGCAGCACTGAAACAACCCTGCTGCAAGTGATTGATGATGCGCTGCATATACTTGACTCTGGGGAATCGTGCCTTCTGATTCTTCTAGACCTCTCTGCAGCCTTTGACACTGTTAATCATATTACCTTCCTGAACACTCTTCAACAGAGAATGGGATTGGATGGCACAGTGCTTAAATGGTTTGCCTCTTTCCTCTCTGACAGATCCCAAATAACTAAGATAGCGAACAGTCTTTCATCCCCATTGGCTGTAGGTCAAGGTGTCCCTAAAGGTTCTGTCCTGGCACCCACCTTGTTTAATCTCTACCTGGAACCATTAGGGAACCTCCTAAGCAAATCTGGGATCCATTACCATCTATATGCGGATGACACTCAAATCTACCTCAAGGTGTCTTCCGCACATGATCTCTCACTACTCAATTCTACTCTCAACTCCATTTACAACTGGATGTTAGGTCACCAACTCATTCTAAATCCCGCCAAAACTGAATTCCTCCTCCTTTCTTCCTCTCTCTCACCTTCTCCCGTTCAATCGTGGATGGATCAGCTGAACTTGCTAAACAGCAAACCCATCATTGTCGAGAGCGCTAAATCCCTAGGTGTCATTCTCGACAAAAGACTCAACCTAATCTCCCACATCAACTCTATTGCCAAGAACACACAATACCAGTTGCGTTTCCTGTGGGAGATCCTTCGGTACTTCCAGGAGAAAGACTTAAAAACCTTGGTACAATAGCAGGTTCTCTCAAGACTGGATTATTGCAATTCTCTCCTGACGGCCTACCTAAATCCCACCTCTCCCCTCTCAAATCCATCCTCCATTCAGCAGCTCGCTTCATTTCAGGGTCTAAACGAAGTGACCAGGTCACCCCTATCCTGTCCGCTCTTCGATGGCTTCCGATTGAGGCAAGATCCATTTACAAAAATGCCTGCATCACGCATAAAGCCTTACACACGTCCTCCCCTCGTTACCTGGCAAACAAATTGAAATTGTCCGGAGGCTCTCGACCCTCTCGCCTTGCGGAAAAGCTTCTGCTTGAGCCCCCCATCTTCAAATGTAAAAGATCGATGGCCCAATCCTTCTCAGGCAATGCGGTGAGAATCTGGAACTCACTTCCCCCATTGCTCCGTGCCACCTCCTCTACCCGGATCTTCAAAGCTGATCTCAAATCTCTCCTCTTCCAAAGACACTTTGGGGCATATCAACAAGGGCTTTATCTCTACTTTTTTGGCTTTAAAAGCCAAAAAAGCAGAGATAAAACTAGCACCCTATCAACAACAGGGTGCTAACACGCAAATTTGCATGTTAGCACCCTTTTACTCTACGCTTCCCCTTGCATCTCTAATGAGATGCAAAGGGGGCGTTCCAGAGTAAAATAATAGGAGAAATGTCACTAAGTGACATTTCTCCTATTATCAAGAATGTCGCTAACCCTGTTAGAGACAAAAAAAGCAGCGCTAACCGCGGTTAACGCTGCTTTTTTACGTCTGCTAATTTTCAGACTTAGCCATGATATCCTATGGAAGGAGGATATCATGGCTAAGTTTGCCTGTCCCTATCAACAAGGTAACGTGAGATTATCGCTGGGTTTCCAGCGATAATCTCACGTTAGCCTGTTAGCGTGTAGATTTTTATCGCTATTGAGATAAGCGTTGCTAATAGCACGCTATCTCAGCGATAAAAATTCACGCTAGCCGGCGATAATTATCCTCACGCTAAGAGCGCTGAGCGATAATTATCGCCGGTTGTTGTTGATATGCCCCTTTGAGAACTAATACTTTCATTCTCAGGCCCCTCTTGGAAGTTCACCCCTTATTGTAAAAATGTTTATTTTTTCCTGTACATTCCTCTCTCCTGCGTGCTTTATCGGAATTTGTGTCTATGTAACCTTCATCTTTAGTCTCCTGTTTTTCTTTGTAATGTTTTATTTTGTTCCACTGTTCTTTTGTAACGTAACTGGCTCTATTGTGCAGCACTACTGTTTTTCTTTGCAATGGTTTATTGTGTTCCACGGTTCTTTTGTAATGTAACTGGCTCTATTGTACAGTGCTCTGGCACCTTCGGGTAATGTCCGCGCTTTATAAAAATGCACAAATATTTTTTTTTAAAAATCACACTGACGCTCACGGAGTGCTTAAAGATCCCGTTATCTCGCGATCTCTTGCATCTTCCAGGATAGGCGCCATGTTCTAGTGGTGAAAAACACCAAGTCTGACAATTAACGTGAGCAGCCAACCTAATTGCTGGCTGTACATTGTTATGTAAAGCCCTTCCAATGATGCCGTTATGGGCAATAAATACACGTATATGCAGGACTACAAGCACAATCTCGAAATCACTTGTGCCTAGCCACATGGCCACCACAATGGAACGGAGTACCATGGGTAACAAAGAACCACCTAGCGACCCACCGAATGGGCACCATATTAGAAGAGATAAACAACATGAAGAATAGTGGGTAACTATACAGGTATCCAAAGTCAGCCACCGCCTAAGTCCCTAATATTTATTACAATCCACAATATGGCATACTTGGACTAATATCAACAACGGTCTCGCTTCCCGTTTGCTGTGCTACACATTAATCCCCATAAACTCATGGTGTGCCTCAACTGTGGCGAAGCCATCTACATTAATTGTTCTGCGATAAGCTCTGAAAAATGGTGACATGATTAAATCGCATAATAACAATCTCTCACAAATGACATACAAATTGATAGAACAATTTACACTCTCCAAGTTATGTGAGAAGTCTTGCAAATATGATGCATCAATAGACTATATTGAGGTTACTGAACATTGTTGCTTGTATAAGTTTCACAAACTTTATATCGAAATTGTGACAATAGCCTATTTGTATAGTGTGGAGTATGTACTCATATCTTGTTACTGTATATGTGTGTCATATATCTGCTGATTTAAAACTATATGTTTAAGAAGATCTTTGTTTACAAGTGACTGATAAAGTTATTCCACTATCATAAGAAGCATGCCATTTAGAATTTGTCATTAAGACCTTGCGGAATTAGAGTATTCAGGCCCACATGCATCAAAGCAAAAACCGGTCGCAAACGGGCAGATTCTCAGAATCTGCCCCTTTGCGACCGGTATTTTTGCATTTGGGATGCATCATACCAAATGCAAAAATCGCAATTTAAGTAATCCCTAAATTGCGATTACTTAAATTGCGATTGCATTTAAGGAATCTCAAATTGAGAATCCTTAAATGCAATGCATTAAAGTAAAAAAAAAATGCGATTTCGCTAATAGGGGGAGCAAGTTATCATGAAGTTGAACTTCATGGTAATGTGCAAAAACTTTAAAAAATGCACTAAAGTGCATTTTTCAAAGTTCCATTTTACACACTCACATGCCCTTGGGGCATGTGTGTGTGCAAGATGTACTCATATGCAGATTTCAGGGGTGCAACAGGGTGTCCTTTTGACACCCTGGCACCCTTGAAATTGCATTCTCAGTTTGCGATTCTCTAATTTTTGAGCATGATATGGAAGGTATTTTGTGTATTTTCTAAACCCACACACCGCTGATACTCATGTCTTTTTCTGTTCACAGTTTAGAAGTTGGTTGTTACGTTGAGATTTTTTCAGCAGTTCTTCACTGTCGTCACTGCTTACTCGTAAGTTATTTGTTCAGGCTTCTCTACTTCACAACTGCATCATGTTACCTACTGGCTGACACTTATGGAACATATCATTTCTTTTCACAGCTTCACTGTATTCTGGAGTTGTATCTGCAATTTTCTGACCTGAGTTTCACCGTCAGTTACAGTTCCTAGTTACAGTTCTTAAGTAAGTTGTAAAGCGCAGGGCACGTAGGTTTTGTGCAGGTTCGCACGGCAGTTTCATCGGTTCACAAGTCATGTGTTCACAGTGTTTTATATAGAGAGCATGTTCACCGTTTCTATCACAAATTCGGGAATGGTACACAAACTCACTGCTCTATTTTTCCTCAATTGCCTTGGGTCAAATGCATATAGGGACTATGTTGGCACTTCTGGACATGTGAGACGATGTATCTTTAATAATTTAAATGATATCAGCATTTCATATATGGCATTTTTATGTATGTTTCTTTATTTTCACAGTGGCCCCTGAAGAAGGGATTTGAATTAATCCCGGAATGCATTGGGCATGATTATGTAACTTTGGAACATCGCTGAAGTCATATAATTTGTTGATGTTTTGATTTTGTTCAGCAATCAGTAATATGTAATTGATGTTATTTTGCACATGTAGATATTTTCGGTTTTAATGAACAACAAAAATAATACTTTTTGATGCTGGAACAAGTAGTTTCAGATAAATGTAAGATTTAAATGAATTTGATTAGTATTGGTGATTTTTTGATTAATGAGTTGAAATGTTAATACATTTACTCACGCTGTGCATCAAGTATCCTGGTGGTTTTCCACCAGAATTTTGTTCTAGTGACTAGGTTGGCTACCTTGTTTCTGGGTTGCACGCAATCTTTTGTTGAGCTGATTATTTAGATGATCTAGACAATTAATAGGGGTGCGCTGACTCCACATTATCCCATGTTCAAACTTAGCCATGAAGGTGTTGGCATAGGCTGGTGCTCTGGGAAAACCCATTGATGTTCCGCTAAGTTGCAAGAAATACTGTTGGTTCCATTAAAAATAGCTGAGGTGAAGACAAAACTCCAGTAATTCAACCAAGAAAGTGTTTTGGATGTTGATTTTCGGTTCTCTGAGTAATGCCTACTCTACTGCTTCGAGGCCGTCGGAGTGTAGAGTGGGCACTGGTGCTTGACTACAGCTTCTTCATTCTGCTCAGCGACCTCAACTCCATCTGAAAGACCACACAGACCCTAACACCATCAACTTCTTGGAGGAACTAAACACGCACTCACCAAAAAAGTCAAGGAACCAACCCACACTGCCGGACATCTCCTCAACCTTACTTTTGCCAACTTCACGAAGGATAAGTCCACCCGCCCAAATCTGGACTGACCAATTCTTCATCCTCCTCAACCTGCTCACCCCCAACCAACGTAGAGCCACACACCTCAAAGCTGCTTGATGCATTTGAAACTAGATCCCTGAAGAAACATGGATCACAGAGTTCCAATCCCTCTGTCAGTGGCATCATGGCAAACTCTCAAGATCCATCATCAACTTGAATGCCTGGATCACCTCCTGCACAGACTCCCTGAACCTGCTCAAGACCATCAAAGCCTCAAGGACCAGACCACAAGTGAGCTGGTACACAGAAGAATAGAAACTCACTAAGAGCCACTGCAAGCAACTCGAATGCTGATGGGGGCCCACTCACGACGAAAATGACAAAACCATCTACAAATCAGCCCTCTGATTCTATCGCTAGCAATTCAGACTCACCAATTGAGCAGCTCTGACCAAACACATAGAGAACGACTATAACAATGATAAAAAAAAGTTTGCCATAGTAGAGGACTTGACCTCCCCCACCACCAGCTCCACAACTGTCGCTCCACCACATGACTTCTGCACCCAACTCTCCCACTACTTCAGCAACAAAATCAACATCTACAACAACTTTTCTCTCCAACTGGACCCATCAACCCTTATTGCCTTCTACAATGACAAGCCAAGCACCAGAAAATCTGCAATAACCTGCTGGCCCACCAAATACGTAATGAAAAATGTTTCAACCATATGCTCCATTCACTCAGGATCCCCTTTGGATCCTTGTCGACACTTCATCTTCACCAAAAGACTGGACTTGTAGGAAAGTGCATCTTTTTGTTTGATCACCCATTAACGTTTTGGACTGATGCTGCTGGCATTTTGACTATGAAGTGCACTAGGGCCTGCTGAACAGACCACAGTGCATGTGCCCTTACTTCTTAGATCTATACACGTACTTAGCTAATCCCTGATTGGCACAGTTAACCAGTTGGGGCCCGTGCAGGTAAGAGTGGTGAGGCCGGGTTGGGGGGATTCGACAGAGGACCACAAGGGAAAATTAAATAAATAATTAATTTTACCTCGTCGTCCTTTGTCGAAATTCCCACTCACCCGGCTCCACCACTTTTACCTGCACAGGCTGCTGCTGCATTCAACTAACCTACAAGTCCCTAATATATGGTACAAAGTGCACACAGAGTGGTAAATTAGATGTCATCATTGCACTACAGCACGCATGGCACCCCTACTGCTGTGTCACTGTGAAAACATGGCTCTTGGTATGCCATTGAACCCTAGTCAGGCAGATTTTAAACTGCCAAATAAACATGGCAAAATAACCTTTTTGGCAAGTCCACACCTTCCTTTTTAGGTCTCGCCTAGGCAGCACGCATGTGCACTTTTTAGAAACTCGTGCATGCCAGAAGAGGTAGTGAGGGATTTCGCCCACAGCTTCTCTCATTTCCACAATGGACTCTTAAAATTGTCACTAAACAGCAATGTCATGATTTCGCTCTTTGTAACAGCCCTTGCCAATGCAATATTATCTACTGCTTTGACTATGCTACTATACCTGGAGCAGTTCCGCTTTCACTTTACAGTATTAAAAGTATATTTCAGCCACAAGGTTTCCCAAACTACCATGACATGAAAGAGTAATTCATTGTACTGTTCAATGTTTAGCATTTTCATAACCCTGCTCAAACTATTCAGTGAAATGTTCTTGTACTGTACTTGAGCTCCATCTACTGGCCATTGTCTGCAAAGTATTGGCGAAATGTTTAACTTTTAGACTCTGCCACGTTACAAATATCTGTGAATAAACTTGCGAACAGCATCCCCTATAAATGTTGAGCCACAAAGACATTAATGAAGATAGGTCCTGTGTGTGGTGTTCAATTTCCTGCTTTTTATTTTCATACCAATAGTGATGTTTAGAAAACCTGGGCCCGATTCACAGAACTAATCCGAGACAAAATCCTAAACTTACTACTTTTGGTATTCACAGAAGGCATTTAGTAGTAGTAAAGTTAGGATTTTGTCTTAAGTTTGACTTAAGACAAACTTAAGACAGACTTAAGACAAAATCCTAACTTTGCTACTACTCAATGCCTTCTGTGAATACCAAAAGTAGTAAGTTTAGGATTTTGTCTCAGATTAGTTCTGTGAATCGGGCCCCCTATGTTTATAATTTGTTGCACAGATACATCCTAATTATTCTCAAATTTTAAAAAAATCAGTTTAAGGGCTAGTCATGTGTGAGAAGTTGGCCTGGTATATGATGTTCACTAGTTAAAGTGACCACCTTGTACCATGCCAAGCAACCCTTATGGTGTGGTTGTAAGTCAACCTTTTCGGACTAGCTGCCCTAGTGGTAGCGTAGGCTAAGCAGTCTTTGAGGCTAAACTCGTTAAAGCGTGTTAAGCAGGCTGTTTCAAATGTAACCCCTCTTTATACCAATGAAAGGACACCACACAGATATATATTCAAAATATATATGTATTTATTTCTCAAAGTATCCCCTAGACTCTTTATGAGCACAGGAGCACCAATTGTTAAACAAGACAACGTTATAGTATACAGAAGTTGCACTTTATATGGATGGGCCCTGGTGGCCACTCAAACCATATACTAAAATAGTGGTATAAGTACCACGAACAGGAAAGGGAAAAGGCCTAGGGCCTCTAGAATCGCTGGGCCTACAAGGAGCTAACTTCAGTTAGTGACCAGGAGGTCCACGGGTCGCGTGTGCAGTGAGGAAAGTTACACGCGGGCTCCCATAGGTTCTCAATGGGTGCGTAAAAGTTAAAAAGTTACTGCAGAAAGGATCTTCTGGATGGACTACGATCTCAAGATTCAAAACACAGACACTAGAGATGTTTCTCTACACTTGGGCACCGGAGTGCCAGCTCTACCTCACCCACAGGAAGCGGGTGCATAGGTCTCGAAGTGCGTCGGG
This sequence comes from Triturus cristatus, assembly GCF_964204655.1. Lineage (NCBI taxonomy): Eukaryota > Metazoa > Chordata > Amphibia > Caudata > Salamandridae > Triturus > Triturus cristatus. Next base: position 263,999,787 of record NC_140585.1, read on the forward strand.
TTTCTTCTATCGATTCAATGGAGCCTGATGACAAAGATGCTGCAGGCGGTCGGTCCAGAAGAGCTGCGTTGGATCCAAGGGTGGATCGGAGTTGTAGAAGACCTGAAAGCAGAGGGGACAGTGTTCACAGTCACTAGCCAGTGACCGGCGTGGCACCAGGTAGGTACCAGGCGATGTCGGGTGCAAACAGGTGGTTAGGTGTAGCTTGTCTCCACAGCCACGTGGTCCCTGAAGGTTGACGACGTCCAGGCGTCAAGTCACGAGCTGTCCCACGCAGGCTCTCGCTGTCGGCGGTGTCGGCAACTCGAAAGAGGCAAACAAGCCTTGGCAAAGGCAGGAGTCGTGGAAGTTCAAGAAAGCTGATTGTTCTGAACAGCAAGGTCAGAGGGGCTGCTCTTTTGTAGAGCAGCTAGGGCCAGTCTGGAGCAACCAGACTAGTGTCGTTGTTTTTAAAATAGGTCGCCAAAATGGCCACTAGCAACGGGCCAGGGACCGGGCAGGCGCGTCAAAATGCGAAGTGCAGAGGGGCCCCACGCAGATCGTGGAGATGCTGGAGGCCTCACCTTTGGTGCAGATGCTGCTCGGTGGTTGGGCTTCTCAGGACCCAAAGCACAACTTGGAGGGAGCCTCTGTCGTTGCGCTTGCAGCTTGTCGTCGGTCTTCCAAGATGGCTGGCTCCACGTGTCTCAGTGCCTCCACGGGTTCCTTCTTCTCAGGGACTGTGGATCGGGCGGTGAGAGGTCTGGAGGTCCAGGTCCTGTTGGGCTCTGGGCTTGGGCTCCGGCAGGAGGCGGCGGCAAAGCAGACGTTCAATAGCTGGTTGGTGCTTGCGTTAGCAAGATGGTCACTCCCTGACCATAGGGGAGATTTCCTTCAGTCCTCTGTGCAGCAGAGCGTCGAAGTTCCCGTCTTCTTCTTTGTAGTAAGTTGATTCCAGGATGTCTGAAGTCTTAGGACACAGCTCCTACCTTTAAGCAGATTCTAGGGGCCGGACTACCTGCTAGATCCCTCCCTAAGGGTGGGACCAGGAAGGGGGGTGGTTACACCCCCAATCCTTTGTCCAGCTCGCCCCAGGTTCGGGGCTGGTGTTCCCCAGGACCGGTTTGAACTGGCATATGCACCGAGGCTCCTTGTGAGCCTCAAGCATGTCTGATTCCTTTCAAGCCCTACCTGACCAATACACAAAATCCTGTCTGGGGTGGTGCTCGCACTTCCCCTGGCAGGAAACCCTTTGTCCACGTCTCCCAAGCTGGAAGGACTCCCAGCAGCAGGAGGGCAGACTTGTGTCTGTGGTGGCAGCATCCATTTTGTGGAGCTGAGGCTATGTCTGATTTTACCCGGGTTTCAGGTACTGTACATGTCGTGTCCCTCTAGAAGGGTGGAATGCTAACCCCGTTGCCAGAATTGGCGAGGGGTTAGTATTCCAATTCGTATGACACCTTACTCGACATGTTTTGATAAAGCCAAACCAAAGATATCATTTAACCGCGAGGTTCATAATGCACTTAAGAGTATATGGTATGACGATATCTGGAAACGGTAGAAGGAAGTTGTTCCGACCACTGCAGACAGGCTCAGCTCATGCCAGAGCACCATCTCACATGGAACCAAGCACTCTGCCTTCAGGATTGTTAAGGCCTGCCATAGGAGTGACTTATAGGTTAACATGTGTCCCATTTAAGGTTAGGTATAGGTATACTACACCTAAGTAAGAGGTGGTTACACCAACTTACCCCAGCTGAGTGATCAGCCAGTTGTGTCAAATTTGTTAGGTCAAGCCTGGGGTGGCATAATACATGCTTCAGCCCTGGGCAGGCCTTAGATACACCAATGCCCTGGGTACCTAGTGTACACTGGTACAGGGGCTCACAGGGTGATCCACTTCCAATTGGTTATGCACCTAGGGTGCATAGTGTCAATTTAGTTAGAGAGCACAGCAGGCTGGGGGTCTGAATAGCAGGCCCACAGCCTCAATATGTCAAAAACCAGTGAAGCAAAAAGCAAAAATTTGGGGTGACCATAGGATAGCAGACCCTACTCTCCTACATCATGCGTGGAAGGTTTCTTGCATTCTCGTATAAATAATTAAGAGGTAATATCTTTTTTTTCATGCTCAGCAGAGATATGCAAAGGTTATTGGAGAATAGTCTCTTATGCTGAAACTTGCTATGAAATGGATACTTCCATTCTTTGAAATTGACAAATTAACGAGGATTTATTGCTTATTGGTAATTTCAGGGGAATCTGATATTATTTGCAATTCCTAGTCAAATCCATTCTTTATCACTCATTCGGGTATCCCGTCGCTTCAAGCTGTGCTTCTAATATTATAACATGCCTTTTTCTATAAAATGGACTTTTGAAAAGGGATGAACAATCTTAAACCTATTGAATGGCCACTGCTCACTCACCGTCTGTTATATGTTGGATGGGCTTTCAAAAAATATTTTTCTCATTTCTCCTCACCTATATGTAATGTAGATCAAGTTATTAGTGCTGAGTGTTGCAAATTTGATTGAATATGTTTTTAAGTTTCGATTGATAACGAGGCCAATTATATAACTTTTGTAAGTGAATAGATTTTGCCTTGATGTGAAATATTTCAATTGCTGTTATACAGTTTACATGGCTGGAGGGTGTGCGGAGGTGTAAGACAATCGTGGGAGGAGCCTTGGAACACACTGGGTTCAGTCAATCTTGCAGCAAGCACTCTGGGCTCCATTTTCTCCTTCAGTCTGTAGTAGTGCAGCCCAAAGAGCTGAAGTCAGGCTCTCTAAGGACCTATAGTAACGACATGTGGTTGTGCAACATAGTGCACCCAGCACTGTATATTTCTATCTAGGAACCTCTAGTGACTACCTGTGGTAGTGCACCATAGCTCACCCTGTGCGGACACTGGCTGATAATGTGCTGCATGATTATACACTTATAAGGTCCCAAAGGCAAGAACTATTGGCTATGCCAATGCTTGTTAATATTTATAAGTCACCCTTCAGGCAGGCCTTCGTGGCCCATAAGGCAGGGAGCCAGATGTTAAAAACAAGAGCATGTTGAATTTAAACTTTATGGGGCAGATTTACAAGTCCCTTGCGACACTTTTGCGCCGCCTCTGCTTCACTTTGTGTTTAAGCAGATTTGGCTTCAACAATGGGTCACTTTGCAGCCCATTTACAACGTGACGCATTTAGGGAGATGTGTCACCTTGTAAAGCCCTGGGCCACATTATACCTGCGTCAGGTATACTGTATACAGGGTGGGCATTCCCACGCAGGAACGCCTTGTAGAAGTGACGCAGTGAAATCGACAAGATTTCACTGCGCCACTTCTAGGATGCCACTGCTTCAAAACCCTACGACTGCTTAGAGCAGGCGTAAGGAGTGACGCAGTGTATTGAGAATAGGCCTTCGCGTGCATTGCTGGAGTTGCGTCATGCTTACGACACAACTCCAGCAATACGTGACTTTTGCGGCAACAGATTCGTCAGACTTTTTGACGCATCTGTCAATCCGTACGCCATGGTGCACTGTATTATAAATACAGCACATCTATGGTGGCGCAAGGGTTTCACATGAAGGTGCAGGGAAACTGACGCATCTGTATAGATGTGCCAGTTTCGTGTAAATCTGACCCTATATGTGCTGACAGCGAAAACTCAAAATTGTCAATTTTACTGTAGCAAGGCAGGTGGCCCCATTATCTAACATGGAGTTTCACTTGCCCGCAAGCTAAGTGCTAATTTGTTTGGGGACCGCCAAAGCTAGTACTCCAAGGTATAAAATGAATCATTGCATTAAACCTGGCTTAATGCTTAAGTTGGATTTATGGTAACTTTTAATAGAAAGGTATCTTTAGAAAGTTACCACTTTCTTGTTCCAGACTTCTAGTAGCTGCTTCCGATTAATGCAGCAGTTGTCTCTTGAGACAGCATGCTGCCATGCTGCTAAGAGGTGTGAAGCACTCCCAGGACGAGGAACAAATGGGTCAGCTGGTAGGAGGAGGTGTGACCTCCTCCTGCCAGGATAGCCCAAGGGCGATGGTCACAGATAGCTCCGCTTCAAAAAGGCTACCACCTCTAAGAGGCAAACGTGAGTCACACCTTGGCTTGCCCTTTGTGTAGGTATTCAGGCTGGTATCTCCTCCAGAGGTGGAAAGCCCGTTGCAGAACTGATTTTTCAGGAGCAGTGGCTCATTATCCTGGACACACCTCAGGGGTGTGCCCATGGCTCTGTCCTAGGAAGGAAGGGTCCCGTCATCTTGAATTCGAGCAGAGAGATGCACTATGGGATTGTATAGTGCCAACCCACCAGGAGATGATGTAAAAGTGGGTATAGTTGCCCCATGGGAATTGTGGCCCCATTGCTAGAGAGAATCTGAACGTGGCATAAAAATGGCACCCCTGGTTTCCACCCTCAAAACACTGCTGGACACGGAAAAAACAGAAGGACTGCTGCTGCCGAACCTGTGGACCCCAGAAAGAGAGGCTGTGTCAAGGAAGACTGCACCTGTTGCACCTGCTGGACCAAGACAGGACTTCAGAAAGAAAAGAACTGCTCCTGCTGTTGAACCCCTGGAGAGATACCTAAAGGGCTGGACCTCCTCCCATACACCTCTGCTGCAGTCAACCGGATGTGTGAAGACCCTCAAGGATCCTCATTCAGCCCCATAGAATCAGCATCATCTCATATAATGAAGACACCTACCTCATCCTCCCTCTCTAGTGAAACTCCCAACATCCAGACCAAGTTCACCACCTGCATGTCTGACGTCTCCAGGTAAATGAAGACCAGCTGTCTGAAGCTCAACTTAGCAAGACACAAGTGGGACTCTTTGAAAATACACCTCACTATGTTCCTCAGCTTGGTAGCCAGCTGAAATCCGACCAGCACCCATTCTGGTCAATCAAGCTGGGAACAGTGGTGGATAACCAGCTCTTGATGATGGACCAAATCAACACAGTCACCTTCTCCTGCTTCAACAACCCCAAGATTCTCAGAAAACTTTAAATGGCTCCCATTCAGTACCCGCAGATCTCAGGCTCTCATCACAGCAAACTAAACTACTGCAATACAGTCTATGTGAATATCACCACTCAGCTTACCAGCAGGCTCCTCGTCATTCAAAACAGGGCAGCCAGACTCGCTCCCCCGTACGCAAATCTCATTGAACTCCATTGGCTCCTTTTGCACAAAAATGCACTATTCAAGTTCTTGACACACTTACATACAAGATCTACACCATCTACACAGTCTAGGACCCACATAACATCTGCATCAGTTTCCACACCCTGACCAGAAGCCTCTGCTCAGCCTGCCGCTTGCTTGTCCACATCCCCCGGTACCAAAGAACCAGAGCCTGGAACAACCTCCCCCTGCATCTCAGAGCCACTGGCTCAGGTCTCAAAATTTGCAAGAAACTGAAATCTGGCTCTTCCATTAGGCCCTTCTTTCTAGTGCCTGGCTACTCTTCTGGGTAAGATGTGTGCTTTACAAATACACATAACATAACATGGCCAAATTTGACATGACATAGCACTCTAATAATTGAAGTGTTTTACTACGGAACCAATAATTCTAGGTGCCATTTTTACTTGCTTGCATTAGGGGTCAAGGCACCACTGCTACACTATTGCAGACAGTGAAGGTTGAAAGGTATTACATTAAAAAAAGAAGGGGAAAGACAAGGTAAAAATAGGATAAAAGTAACAATTGTTATTTACAGTACTGGGAAAATGCAGAAGAGCAGTATGAAACCCTATGAAAAAATGAATGTACGGTAGTGTAAAAGGGTCATTCTAAATTGAAAGACCCGCATATTATAAAAAAAAGAAAAATACCCCTAATCTTTACGTTAATGAGGATATTGCAAATTACCCCAGAGTTCTATGGCCCTATAATGGCTCACGGCCTGTAGCTTCATCATTTAGTGTTTTGTCATCACTATGTACCGCTGTATACCATGTCCCAATATATCACTATGTTTTTGGCCCTTTTTACTTAAAAACTGCTGAACAAATTTACACCAAACGGACCATTTCTACACCATAATCTATGTTACTGTGAAATTTCATCAAAATGCATTGGTGAAAAAATATTTTTTAGGACCACTTTTTTCCTTGCACCCCATTAAATAGTTATCACAAAACATTGCACCAGCAGCCAATGCAGTAAAAGCAATCGGTCTGCAGAGTTTGTTGGAGATTTATCAAATGGTGGAAACGTTATTACCAATTAAAATTCCAAGGAATTCCTATCTCTGGGAGTACTAACTCTAACTACAGAGTAGCTTCCGCCACTCTGTTATACATGTATTTATATAGCCACTTTGACAAAACAAATAATAAAGTAAAATTATAGTTATACGAGAATTTCAGCAGCAACGTTTTTGTTTTGGACCCCAAAAACACAGCAATTCTTCAGTTATAGTTATTACTGCTAATTATAACTTGCATCCTTGCCATCACTCATGACATGTTCTATGACCGCATTGATGACATTTCAAATGACATAATTTATTACATCAACCAAGGTACTTTAGCATATATAATATTTATTAAATGTTCTTAAACTACATGTGAGTGAATCTCCTTTTACATAGTTTTTAATATTACATTTTGAGGGTGAAAAATGAAATAAAATAAATAGTCAGTTATATATTATTTTTTCTTTAAGAACAAACATGTTTGAGTATAGACTCATTAACATTTTTTTCAACCCATAAAATGCAATCATTAAAACAACCGCAAAAGGGACTTGTATTTTATGTTATGTATCATCAGACCACATAAAATGCAACCATATAACTAGCCCCTAGGTGGCACTGCAGTCCCAGCTGTAGAGCAAAAGTTCCAGCCTGGGAAATGCTTAAAAAAAAATCTAGTACATTCTCTTGGGGTCATCGTTTCAATGACCAAGGAGACCTAGGGGCTTATTTACAAGGAGCTATCCCTGTCGCAGCGTCAATTTTATGACGCTGTGCGGGCTTTTTTTGGCGCCATATTTGCAAAGTGACGCTAGAGGACTTCATCATCACTTTTTCACCCCCAGTGCCTATTTGTTGAGCGCCAGATCTGGTAGTGGCAGTTTTGCTAATTATATGCAAAGTAGGCATTCCCCCTGAAAAAGTATTGCAAAACTGACGAAGCCATATAACAACAATTTTGGGAAACAACGCTAGTTTGGAAAAACAGCCACACAGTCCCAATAGCGGCAGACTTTTACCGCTAAGGTAAGGTAAAGCAGGAGTTAAAATGATGCATGGCCACGGTATAAAAGTAGAACATACCCTAATCACTCTGGCAAGCTCTACTGCACCATGGATCTACTCCTACTGCTGTTCGGAGCACCAAGAAGACCACCACCACCACCACCACCATCATCATCATCATCACCACCACCATCACCACTATCACCTCGGAGGCAGAGAAATCTAAGGGAGCAAACATACCACCAGAGGATTACCCTCATTGAACTCAGAGAGGAGGAGGTCATTGCCCACTACAGTCTCAGGGGGGAGTCTATTGACCGCCTCCTGCACTAGATTGCACAAAGGCTGCAGACAACATCGCAGTGCTGCACCAACATCCCTCCACAAGCCAAGCTACTGGCTGACCTACACATGTTGGCGTCTGGAACTTTCCAGCCCACCACAGCCAGAGGGGCTGGAGTATCCCAGGCACCTTTGTCAAGGTTCCTGCCCTCCATCCTGGATGGCGTCATAAGCCTCAAACCCCAGTACCTTTTCTTCCCCAACACAACACAGCAACAACAGGAGAACGAGCAAGGCTTTTTTGCCATCGCAGTATTTCCACATGTTTTGGGGGCAATAGACTGTACAGATGTGCAACTTGTGCCTCCAGTGGCTACATCACACCTGTACAGCAATTGGAAGAACACCTATTCTTTGAACATGCAGACAATCGTATAGCATTCAGTAATGAGCTTGCAAAGCACCCGGGCAGTGCTCATGATTCCACCATCAATGAAAGCTTCCAGAATGGGACATATGGGAATGGCCTACTGGTTGGTAAGTACTTCTCAGGCACATGACAGATCACAACAGTCAATGATGTTGGAATACGTTGACATATTAATCTTGGGCTGAATGAGGCAGTGCATACATAGTTGGTGTGGGCCTTCATACTTGTGCCATACTACATGGCATAGGCGCTGCACATTTCTACCAGTCATACATGTCGAGACCGCCTATGCCACTGTGGGCCACATGTACAAATGAACTGTGCTGATGGAGCATCACTTGTCATGATGCTCTGGTGGAGCAGATCTCCAACTCATCTCAATGAGGCAATGCAAAGTCTGTCTGCATGCCATGCATGGCTTCATAGGTATGCAGTAAGTGTGCTAATAGTGTGCCTCCCAAGGGTAGGTGAAATGAGGATATATATTTACATGTCTTTTTTATGTCCAATTACTCTGTGTTCTGCCTTCTGAAGGATACAACGAAGGAGGAAATAGCATTGAATGTTAGCTTATGGTGCAGGAATGTGTCCCTTAAAGCATTACTTTATTTGAGGACACTAAGCTGACACAAGTTCAACAGGGTGCAAGGGGGTTAGTGGCACTAGTCATTGTCACATGATGGTGCGTATTCGGATGAAGCATGATTGTGCTGTATGTTAGGTATATGGCACATTCCACATCTTCACTTTGGATGCAGGTCAGTGCAGCCAGATGGCATCCAGTTGTTGCCCAGTGGTAACAACTGCTAAATGAAGCCCTGTGTGTGTATTCACTAGTGTCAAAGAGCCTCACTAATGCAACAGCACGTGAAACGCTACATCCAAACACCCTGTTGCAGGAAGGGATTCCCTGTCTATAGTCAGTGTGTACACATGTAAATCTCATGATCATGAATCATGTAATGTATCCCAGACCTGTGAAACTGAGAAATGTAGTCATATATTAATCTTTCAAGATCATGTCTGTCATGCTACATTACATCACTCATCATATACACACATCACATCCCATGTGCACACAGTTTTGTAGCGCACAAACCACTATCAGTCCTCCAAGGCTCCAGACTGTGCAGCAAGGTACAGCCTCAAGCACAAACTACATCTCCCATGACAGCCAACAACACACTCTACTTGGGAATAACGTGCCCGTCTTGGAGAAATGCGGCACAGTTTCTGCAAGTACAGGCACAAAATCCTGGACACAGTATCATGTGGAAGATATGGCCTACACTGTCCAATGGTCTGCGCAAAGCACACGACGAACACGCTGCCCCACAGAGAGTGACCATCCTGCCCTCTGAAGCAAAGGTGAAGAGAGCGCTCGGTGCGCCGACTTAGGAGGGCCGCTTGTCGGAGCGGGGTGGTGGTGAAGAGCTGCACTACCAAGCAACCCACATCCAACCTCCACTCAACACCGTGGGGCGCACGAGGGATGGGCCTCCCCCCTGCTCTGATAAAGCTTGGGTGTGGACAGATCCCCTGCCAGAAGTGGAGTAACGAGCTACACCTACCACAAGAACATACCGCCTTGCAAGGTTGAGTGAGGCGGGCACGACAGTGCTGAAAGAAGATGTCGGGTTCGAGGAGCCCCAAAGTGACCCAACAGAACAAGTTGGACAGGTATACTCTACCGAAGGTGGTAATCCCCCAGCATCATACCAGGGACAAGACGGCGGTGGGACCAGAGGGAGATCTCCCTGACCTCACGCTAAAAGACGTCATAGAGGCAATCTCGGGGGTCAGATCGTCTCTGGAGCAAAGAATGGAGGCAATTACATTGGAGGTGATGCTCATCAGGGCAGACCTCACCAAAATTGGCGAGAAAGTAAAGCAAATGGAGATCACCACCTCCAGCCTAGTCGACGATACCTCGCAACTCCAGCACGAAATCCAAGAACTACAGGCCGTCAGAAAATGTGCAGAGGGCAAGTTAGATGACTATGAGGGGCGCACCAGACGCAACAACGTGCAAATTATTAGGGGCCGGAAAAGGTAGAGGGGCAAGCGACCGACCTATTCATAGGGGACCTTATACTTACTCACCTTCAACCTAAGGGCCTGTCAAAATTCTTCGTGGTCGAAAGGGCCCATAGAGTCCGTGTGGGGCAACCGAAGCCTGGAGCTCCTCCTCACCCTATACTGGCTAGTTTGCTTTATTTTCGAGACCGAGACACCATATTAGAAAATACCAGTATGGCCCCACCTCTTCGCTACGAGAACACAGCGATCTCTTTCTTCCCAGACTTTACCCTGGCTGTGCAGAAACAGCGACAATCGTTTCTTACTGTGAAGAAAAAACTTAGAGACAAAGGAGTAAAGTACGCAATGCTGTTTCCGGCCCGACTTCGGGTGGAGGCAGATGGAAAAGTCTGGTCTTTCGAAAATCCTGAGGCGGCTGCTGACTGGCTGGTGGACTGTCGAGTGGCTAAAGAACACAATGCTCGTTGAATGTCTGACCCGTCTGGATCCACGACTAAGACTCTATTCTGATCAAGAGGTCCCCTAGACATATTCTAACCTTCTAAGTATGCAAAATCCCTGCACGTGTTAGAGGTATGCAGAGTTCACTCGAGGAAAGTAGCTTGGTCATATGTATTATTTTCCCTACGATGTTCTGTTATCGTTGACTGGCCCCACTCGGGGAGCCACATTAGAGCATCATACAAGGGAGGGGGCGGAGTGGCAGAGCTACTCACCCCCGCATTAGACTACCTTTAGTTTAAGTTTGGGCGACAGGCATAGTTGGTTCAATGGGCAGTTTAAAGCACAGAGTGCAGGGGAGCAGGGAGGGGGGTAGTTGGGTTGGACACAGATTATCTGCTTACTAGAAGAGGAATGCACAAATCATACATGCTTTAATGAGCGCACACTGGTACAAAAGCTTTAGACTCCTGAGTTGGAACGTCAACGGGCTTGGGGACAAATTAAAACGTTGCATAGTTTTACAATACATCAAATGACACTCCCCAGACGGCGTACTACTTCAAGAATCCCACCTGGTAAGCAACTCCTGTAAAGCACGGACTAGATGGGGTTATAGGCTCGTGACACACTCTGACTTCACCACTGGCTCCAGGGGAGCTGGCATCATGTTCAAAAATTCCTTCCCCCTTTCCATACAACACACCTTTACGGACGAATTGGGCAGATACACTGCCATCTCGGGACAGTGGGAGGGGAAAACACTTACATTAATGGCAGGCTATGTCCCACCCGGTCGTCAGGGCCACACCTTCAAAGACTTAGGTACAATCCTGCTTTCGCTCCCCGAGGTTCATCTAATTGTGGGAGGAGACTTTAATTCAGTGGTATCGGGATCTCTCGATCGCCATCCCCCGCGACATTGGCTCCTCATATCGATGGCTACCGGATTTTTTGATCGCCTTAGGCCTAGCGGAAGTGTGAAGGGCGTACCACCCGGATACACAATAGTCTATTCCAGATAGATTATCTCCTTGTACCAGCATCTCAGATAGCAAACATCCAGGACATCAGACACATGGCACGAGGCATATCCGACCACTCTCCGGTGTGGGCTCAACTTGTCCTGGGTGAGAAAAGGGTGGGAAAGATCGCGCCTAACAACCCATGGTACCTTCGTAACCCCGTGGTTAAAAAAGTGCTCATACAAGCATTGGATAATTACATCCTGTAAAACGAGGGGTTGGTAGGGTCTTCCCAAACTCTATGGGAAGCATTTAAAACAGTAATAGGGGACAGGCACTCTTCCTGATAGCTGGAGCGCGTAAAGAGAATCTGAAGGATCTACTTCAGGTGGAGAACGAAGTCCTCTGGCTGGAGGAGGATCTTGGGGAGGAGGTCTCGCAGGAGAAACTACATGCCCTGAAACTTAAAAGGGATGAATATAAATCCATAGCTACTGACATGGCCAAAATACTGGGAAAGGACAGAGACGGCAGAGTGCATGATTTGGGAGACATGGCTGGGAAGTTGATTGCCTGGCTGGACAGAAAAGAAATGGCAAGCAGACTAGTGTCAGAGTTGACAGATAAATCGGGTGGGAAAATTACTGATCCCCAAGCAATTGCTAACAAATTCGCTGCTCACTATAGCGCTGTTTACCGAGCAAGTACAGCCTTATCAGAAGATGATTCTCGGGCTCCCCTCCTAGATATACAGCTGCCCCCTGTCAGCAGAAGAAAAGAGCACTCTAGATAGTGATTTCACCAATGATGAAATAGCATAGGCGATTAGGAGTCTCCAATCCGGCAAGGCCTTGGGCCCCAACGGTCTACCCATTGAGCTATACAAGCTAAAACCAGATAAAATAGCCCCACACATACGGGCCATGTTTGAGGAGAGCGGAAGTTGGGTACGCTCCTGCTAGACCAGAGGGTCGCAACTCTGGTTACCATATACAAAGAGGGTAAGCCAAAGGGTAAATGCTCATCCTACAGGCCCATTTCCTTACTCAATGCGGAACCCAAAGTACTAGCCAAATTGCTGGTGAGTCGTCTCGCCCCAAGTAATAAGTAAGTTGGTGCACCCTGACCAATCGGGCTTCATGCCCAATCGTAATACTGCACTAAACCTACACAGAGTGCATGGTGTGCTGGCAAGAGTGGCCACGATTCAGGAGGCAGCTGTTGTTGTTTCCTTAGATGCCACCATGGCGTTTGACACTATCGAATGGCCGTATCTCTTCGCAGTCCTAGCGAAAATGGGCTTTGGGCCTGGCTTTGTCGAGTGGGTCCGGCTCCTTTACTCGGAACCCCTGGCTCAAGTCGTGGTTAACAACAAGAAATCAGAGGTATTTGTACTGGGTCGTGGGACCCGCCAGGGCTGTCCACTGTCACACCTGCTCTTTGCCCTCTCCCTGGAGCCATTGGCGGCATGGATTTGCAGAGATTCAGTAATATGAGGGCTGAGAGGGTCAGCAGAATGGGAGGACCGCATTTCTCTGTATGCGGACTACATCCTCCTGTATCTTGCCTCCTCGAAAGCGTCGCTCCAGAGAGTGCTCAACATCTTCACAACCTTTGGTAAATATTCGGGATACATGGTCAATTGGAGTAAGTCCCTAATGTAGGTCCTTAGAGGAGATCCTCCTCTCCCGCCCAGGGGTTGTCCTACACAGATAGCTAGAGTGGGCTTCCAATATCTGGGCATCTTTATCACCACAGACCCTAAAATCCGATTCAAGCGCAACCTGCTCCCACCCTGCAGAGACTGAGGCGAGACGTCTCGTGTTTGAGGCGGCTCCCACTTTCGTTGTTGGGCAGGGCAGCGCTTTTCAAAATGATGTTGTTACCGCATTTCCTCTACGTTTTGCAGAACTCCCCGGATTTGGTCCCTGCGAGGTACTTCAAGGGGATAGGGGGCATGCAGAGGGAATTGCTGTGGGACGGCAGGCCCCGTATAGCTTTGAATAAACGTGCTCTACATAGGTATGACGGGCAGATCGGTCTTCCGGACGTCAAAAAATATTATTGGGCCACACACCTAGCCGCGATCAACCACTTTACTTATTGCCACAGGGATGACCCAGGGCACGCAATGGATAAATGGCTACTGCCGGGTGGAGACTACAACAGGGCTCTTTACTCTAGACCCCGTCGATTCCCTTTAACAGGGCCGGATAAACGCTCAGTCCAGATTTGGCATACAGCGAACAGAAGCCTGGGGTGGGACCAGAAACTTACGTTGGCGACTCCCTTGTGGGATGCGGAACAGTTGGGCACCCTGAGGACCTCGAAGGGGTTTGAAAAATGGGATTTAATTGGGATTTCAAAGATTGGAGACCTCTGGGTGAAGGACGAGATGATAACATTTGCATCGCTGCAGCAGGAGTACAAACTAACAGACACAAAGTATTTTAGATATTTGCAAGTCCGGCACGCGCTCGAGTCATGCGTACAGAAAGGCTCCTCTCCCCCTGAATCCTTGCCATTAGAAGATAGGCTGCTTGACGGATACTTGCCAAAGAAAGCAATGTCGCTGACCTACAAAAAGCTGATTAATAATACCTCCGAACCCCTCAGGCAGACAAGAGAGCTGGGAGAGAGATGGGCTGGAGCTCGATGACGAGGAGTGGCAGGAGGCGGTGGCCTCCCCACGAGAGTTGACAATCTCTGCTAGACTGCGACTCGTTCAACTTAAAATACTGCATAGAGTGTACATCTCGGGGCCCAGTCTGGTTCGAATGGGAAGAGTTGATGGAGGAGAGTGCAGAAGACAATGTGGTCATGTAGGCACATTTATGCATATAATATGGGAATGTGGGTGCATTCAGCGATACTGGAAAAAGATACATGCAGTGCTTAGTTTGTAAAATATGAAGTGCAGGTACTCAAATGTTTGTCAGAGGCCACGCCTTCTTTTCTCCAGCTCCACCCACTTCCTCCACTGGCTCCACCCACTTACTCTATTAGCTCCACCCACATCCTCAACTGGCACTCCTAAAAGTCAGATGTAATACGCGATCTGAATTTCAGCTAGGGAGCCTTCGTCATATTAAGGTTTTGATCACACTAAAGGAATATTTTTTCTACGGAGCAAAATAGAGTACATTTTCACCATAACCTTGGCCTACAAATTACAAGCATTGCTCAAAGGTGTTGAACAATCACAGACGTTTAACGCCCTGTTTGGGAGCATAATGTTGTGGATGCTATAATAAAGGGTGAGAATTCAGCTCAAAACGTATGATTTAGACAATCTCGATGCACAAATGGGTGCAATGTCTAATATATATATGTTTCTAATCTCTCATCTTCATTGCTTGATTTTGCTCACTAGGAAGTGTCATTCATCGTCATTGAAATGTCAGTCATAATTACACTGAATTGAATGAAATTATGAAAATGGCACTCAAAGCAATCTGAAACCTTGGCAGCTATGCGGCGGGTGTCAGTGTCACTGGGTGAAGGGTGCACTGCACTGCAACGAGAGCAGAAGGACTTCACTACCTGGCAAATGAAACTCTCCACTGTGAGCCCTGCTGCCAAGAGAAGAACACTTCCTTCCAGGCCTGGCTGTTCCCCATTTACTCACCCAGCCTCTGTCTGCGAGGGAACCAAGCTGCTTCCTGCACCAGACATTGTATCCTGCTACCAATGTCTATACTTGCTGTTAAAGGCCCCCTACCCGAGTTAAGGGCCTAACTCAAAGGCCTATATGGGATAAAGTGCGACCCTTTAATAAGTGGTATTGACATACATGCACAGAAGGTTAATAAAGCTGTTAGCATTTTGCCCAATGGTAATATGATATTTTAAACTGGAGCTAAAAGTCTTCCAAGGCAGTGCAAGCAGGCACCTCAATCCGTCGGTCTATGGTATGGGCCCCAGGCATGCATAGGTAAATGCAGAGAAAAAATTGATGTCAAACTACACTCACCTGCTAAAGCCCCCAGGACCCTGCTATCTACAGAAACCTAAAGAAATGCCTCCATGCAAATGAGGAAAACCTTTTTTCTCTGTGCAGCCTCTCTACGCAACCGCATGGAGATATCAGTGCAGGGCAAAGGAGCAGGCAGGGGCCACACTGTGTGCCTCATATGAGTTGGCGCACTGATTGTGGCATCCCTTGAAAGGGGAGAAAAAGAGGTACCGTGGATGCCCCAGACATCCTTCTCCAGGCAGGTGCAGTAACAACAGGCCATGTTGCCATTACATTGTGAAAAGTGGAACAGCTACTTTAGTCAGCTGGTCAAGGTTTTTCACTAATGTGCTGCCTCCATAGCAGTGTCAGTCAAGTGAGGTAGGGTATCAATCTTCTGAGGTGGAGGGTCTCTCAGTCCAGTGAGGGGAAAGTTTCGGCCCATTCATTTGAGGGTCTCTCAGGCTAACAGAAAGAAGTTTAAGAGACCAGTGAAACAAGAGTGCAGCTGAGTGAAGAGGTGTTCGACCATTATAAAGGCAGGCATTTAAGGTTAGTGGCATGCTAGTATCAGTCAAGTGAGTGAGGTGGATGTCTCACAGGTGACAGGAGGTGTATCAGTCTATTTAGGAGGGTTGCTCATTGTGACGATGAAAGAGAGTGTCTGACCAATGTGAGTAGGTATTTTGTAGTAAAATGGTGTTTTAGACAAAAGTGGTGTCTTGGTTCACATAGTTACTTGGGGGGCTCACAACAAGTGACGTACGATGCGAATACATTGCGGAATGGACTCTGAGGCTTTTTGTGTAATCTTGGAGTTGCGGATTATATGAAGTTAGGTGGAGGTCTCATTATATTGAGTTTGGAGTCCTATCCGGTCTGCAAGTATGGAGAAATCACACCTTCAGGTTACGTGGCATCAGCCATGGCATTCGGACCCGGGTCTCCTTTGGGGCCGGGCCCACATCCTCCCTTGCTTGTTCTCATGATTCTTTGGCCGGGAAGCTGCTAGTGTAAGGATACATGAGGCACATTATTTGTCTGTGACACTGATAGGTGACGGACTTCCAGTCTATTGAAATACTTCTAGACTCCTCAAACTTTTGCCCCTGCTGTAAGACCAAAGGCAGAGGAGCAACTTTAAAACAAGCACGTAGCCAGGAAAATATCATTCTGATGCTCAGTATATCCAATATGGCCACCCCAAATCCTACATACAAATGAAAATGTATATGGAGCCAGTTGCACACAGTTTGGCGTCACACCTTTGTGGACTGAAGGCATAACAAATTGATCAGTCTTTGTATCTGGTACTCAGTAGCATGTCATCAGTATGGTAGCATTGGTAACCAAATGAATATCAATTGGAGACTGACGGAGGCTCATATGAGGAAATAGATGCACGTGCCCAAGAGCAGCTTCACAGAAGACACAATTAACTTAAATTCAGCGGTAATGCCGCTATTTAATTCTGGCATGATTTCACTCCTGGAACTTAATCTATACTCACATGGATGGTCAAGAAGTCATACAATAACTGCAATAACTGATTGTGAGCCAAACAGAGTGAGACCTACACGGTCAGGAAAACCACATTCTGAGTACACCTTGGTGCCCCTTGAATCGTAGTGAGTTGAGTACATAATACATTGAAACTCCTACGCTCTTGCACAATGAATGAGTAAATGCTCTGGGATACAGGTTGGGCTTCCAGCTCCATGTCTGGCAAGTGTGGGGCTGGGGTCGGACGGCAGAAAGGTGACTGCTCAAGCTGCCTGCGCGACATGCGTGTCACTCCCGGTGTTGCAATGATAATGGGCTATTATGCCCTCAGCCTGCATCGGATTGGGCTTTTGCAATAGTGTAGATGACGCTGGCTTGCTTCTGGCTGGTGTTAATGAGCCAACCAAGTCTGAGTAGAATGTGATCATCTTACCACATTTGAATATTACATTAGAGAAACACATGGTAGCTTGATGGCCAAGCCCTTGTCACCACTTGTCTACATTTTCAGAATGTTGCCCCATCGTTGGAAAAGACGTTGGCCTACAAACCCCAGGATGCAAATATGTTGGCTAAAAACTAAAATCCACACTGGCACCCATAGCAGGATGCCACCAAGCATTTGGGCGAGTGAGTGCCAAGAAGCCAGGCGGCAGGCACAGAATCGGAATAAAATTATTTTTATTGATTCCAGTCAAGATTTGTGACGCCGTGGCCGCCCTCAGAAATTCGGACGGACACAGAGTGTTATTTTACCGGAGTCAGACCCCATCCCCGACCCATCCAGCATCAGTACTGGATTTTATGTGTGAGCGAGTAACTCGCATACATATAAACTGAACAACTGACCCTGTTGGACTTCCGACTTGGAAGGAAGAGGGTAGGGAATGTGCCGCTTGCATTTTAGGCAAGACAGAGTTACGTCAGAGCATGCTCGGCGCCGGTACCCAGCCATTTGTTGAGTGAGACCACCTAAGAGTAACCAAACTGCGTTTTGTGGGGGGAACGGGAAGTGATGAGTCAATTGAAAACCTAATTTGTGCGCGAACGCGGCTGCGCGCCATGTTTGCAATACAACACAGCAGCTGTGCGGACACACCGACGCCGGGCTGGGCCTTGGCTTTTTTTCTAACTTACTAGAACAGTACTAAGTTTTAACCCCGGCAGGCCTGTACTGCAGCAGGCCGCTGGCCCTATCGAAAAATCACGATTGGTTAGGTTAAAGACAAAAGTGAAGTGTGTGTAAGTGTAACAACAGCCGGCGGGCCTGCCCCCTACCACCACGGTGATCTGACGACTTACCGTAACGCCACCCCCACCACGCTATAAAATAAAAAACACCCATTCTTGTTCCTAGATAAAATAAAAAGCAGCGTTGTTTTTTTTTTTTAGCAAGGCAATTATGCATACATGCCAACATTTCAGAAAAGCAAAGCGGGAGATTTAAAAAAAATAAATCAGGAGACTGGGGCCTTCAATCGGGTTTCTGTCATGTATGGACTTTGGAAGTGTGCTGCTGCAGGATGGGACATTTGAAAGCAAATCCACGTGTTTTTTTAATCACCTTTCGGAAGCATGGAGCGCAATGGCAGGCAGAGAAAGAGGGGGATGCAAGAGTTTGAACTGGCCTGGCAGGTTGCGGTCAGTGCATACACCCCACCCCCCCTCCCCCGTCAGCCCGGGCTGAAACAGCTTTGGGCACACACACAGCCGCTGCCCCCCCCCACCTCCCAGTACTTCACAGACCATTCGCTTTGTTGGTTTTTCACCTCTTCTAGACCTCCTGCGTCGCCACTCTGACTATTGATGGAAGCATTAGCACTTACACAATACCAAGCCCTGTCAGCTGTGTTTCGGGAAGCGGGAGACTAGCCATGAAATCGGTAGTCTCCCGCCTGAATCGGGAGTGTTGGCATGTCTGATTATGGCATAGATTGGCATCGCTAGTTGGTTTAGCACTACAGCTACTAGTACAGTACTACTAAGTAAGTTAGTACTTAACTTACCGTTACCTGTGTGGTCGCGGTCGGCAGGCGGGCAGGGACTCGGGACACACACTGACTGCACGGCCTTTCTTTAATAACTGATTAGGCCTAGTGCTGCTTACTACTACGGTACATACACAGTACTACTACTGGCTGATCGACGGTTCCAGTTCCCTCAACACCACGGTCGTCGGGTCGGGCCAACTTGAACGCGAAGACTCGTGTTGAGCTGCTGCCTGCTGCGGTGGTTAGGCTGGGGCGTGGCAATGTGAACAAAAATCTGCGCACGTTGCCGCACAGCCCCTACTCCAATATAACCAAACTCCAGCCCAAATCAGGCTCCAGCCCGCCCACAGGCAAGTGGCTACGGCCGCCGCGGCGAGCAGTCCGGTGCCGCCATCAAATCAATACAGTTATATTTAAATTTATTTGAATACTGAATCTCCTCTGGGGCTCAGGGCAGGCTAAGTGTAAGTCCCACAGCAACACTTTTAACCACCGGCGCAGCGCTGTGACTCACTCGGTGAGATGCGAAAAACACGCTGCAGCTACAAAAAATGTGATGTGCGCCTGGTGCGCAGCACAGCAGATGCGTGTAGACTGTAGACCCGGCCCTGTCAGGTAAGTGCCGGTGCTAAGCACCGGCAAGCCCCGGCACAAATTAAGCTCTGGATACATGACACTATGAGTGAGGTACTGGAAGTTGTAATTCACCCTGAAGCTAAACGATGCCTTCTGAATGTATGGGAGCCAACTGATCTAAATAGCAAAGACAAAATATGGGCCACTCTGGGCCTAATGGTGGCAAAACGAAACATTGCACAATTGTGGGGAGCGGTGGTATCGCCCAAAATCGGGGCTTGGAAGGCAGACATGGACTGGTGTATGTTCAGGGAAAAACAGTGTACATAACACGGGGATGCCCCAAAAAATGGTCCTCTGTATGGAGCAAATGGAATGCCTACCGTGGAAATATATGTATCCCTCCGACTGTCCCCTTAATTGATGAGCCATCCACACTGAAAGTTTTACCCCTCGATGCATTATCTGTAGAATTGTAAAACTATGACTATGAATGTATCTTTGCACAAATTCCTCCTAATGTAATCTGAAATGTCGAATTCCTTATGTTTAATAAAAAGAAATATAAAAAAAACACTACTAAAAAAACATTGTGGACACTCTGCACTGCCATGTATACACTATCATGTCCCACCTTGATATCCACTTACTATCCTTCCCAAGGCAGAACACAATGAACAACATTGACTCCAACTGCCAGATTGTGTGGCTGAAATACGCCACATGACCTGCTCCAGCTACATGTTGTAAAATCTGAAATGTATCAGTACAGGCATGTCAATTGGGGCCCATAACAGACACAATAGTTGAATGTGAGACCCATGTATCTAGTCTGTGGCAAATTGACTCCCTTTACTGTTAAAAAAATCATCACCTGAATGGTCTTGGCACTCACAAGTATGGCAAATAGTGAGTGAATCACAGAGGACAGCACACCTCTATGTGGAGCAGTCAATCATTTCCAATTCCTACGTGAATGTATGCCACACAATGTCATAGCACGTCTCTTACAGTAAGCGAGGTGTACAAGTCATTCAGGACACATAACAGAATGAACTCTTAACTAATTGTACCCCTCGTTTCTTTGCTGCTGACCAAGGATACGCTCTGCAGACATGGGTCATGACTCCTCTTAACAACCCCAGATGGAACCCCAGTGAAGGTACAATCATGCCCTACGCAGGACCTGGTCCATAGTCGAGTGGACAGTCGGTGTGCTAAAATCCTGCTTCAGGAGCTTAGCCATGTCAGGGGGCCGATTGTTGTACTCCCCACCAATGGTGTGCAAAATCATATTTGTGTGCTGCATATTGCAAAATATTTGTGTAAGGACAAAAGCAGCATGGGCTGATGGCAGTGAGGCGCGGGAAACTCCGGATGATGACGATGAGGACCTTCATCTAACATTACCATCAGTAGCCACAACACGGCGGAGGGACCATATCATCAACAATTCGTTCACAGAAGCACGAGTAATGTACATGACATCACAAAATGATGACCAATATAACTGTGTACATATTTGTAAATAAATGTATGAGCACTACCACTGTGTACACATTTTGATTGCACAGTCTCAGTAAACATCAAACACTGTCCCAAACTTACAATCTACATATGCTACATCAAACACAGTATCCATTAGATCTCATTACACATACAAATGCTGCATACTATACTTTGCCAGTGCAACCATGTTGTATGTGAACACCCACTGCTATACACAATCAATACGGCCTTGATGCAGAGTGTAGTTATGGTGTGATTTATGCAGCCTTACTGTCAGCGATATGTAGGAGGTCAAGCCGAGGCATACATGATGATATAGCATACCTCCATCAGCAGGAGTGCAAATTGGTTGGCAACACATGATGACATTGTCACTTTCCTTTGGGGCATGACCCTTAAATATGAATGGCCAATACTCAAACAGTATATGGCGCCATCCATACCTCCCCTTCCAGGTGGGTGCAGCCAATCGCTGCACTTGCCTGTAGGGGAAAATGTAGCCCCCCCATGTTTACCCACAGCCTGATGCCTCCACTGTGGTACATGGTGCAGATTGGCAGTAGGCTGCGCTGTTGTTGTGGGTGCACTGACCTTATGGCAGTGCGAGTTTGTTGCATCCCTGGAGGAAGCTAATGCAATGTCAACGGGTGCTAAGACTAATTTAGCACATGGGACACCTCTTGTAAGGTGCGCCCTTGTGCTACCATAGTGTCTGGGCACTATGCATAGAGTGATCTCTGAACAGCATTAACTCACACATATGTACACTGCAACACACATAGTAAATACATGCAAAGACAGTAAAGAGTCCAACTCCACAATTCACACCCAACACTGCAATCCCTGTACACTATTACATGCATTGCACATCCCAATACACCACAAAACACACATTTGCCCTATTGCATCAACAAAACAGATACATGAGCCTAAAGAGTGATTTTTACAGCCACCGCGTCAGCCAAAAATGGCGTTTCCCAGTCGACATGTCAAAACATTTCATGGTGCCTTGCCAGGCCTTTTCTGGCATCAACACATTGCCTGGTAGTGTAAAAAAAAAAAAAGATATTTTGGATAAAGGAAAGTGAGGTCATGGATCCTCCATGTTGCAAACCAGGATCTGAGAAGTTACTTTCATTTTCACTTTAAGTCACAGTTTTATTGCCTGAGCTTGGGAGTGGTTGTGTTTTGGCTGTGCTGGAGAGTGTTTGTGTGTTTGGAGCTGGTTCGTCATGTCTGCTGTGCATGTTGTGTCCCTCAAGTCCTTTTTGTGCTGTTAAGTTGTGTATTGTCCTGTGTGCTGGCAGGTGTCTGTCTTCTGGGGTATTTTTGTGATGGGGTAGTAGTGTGTTTTTGGGGTGTTAAGTTTTGTTTGGGTTGTCATGTTTGGGTGGGATCATGCCTAGGAAGAGTAGGGCTCGCCCCATGAGTGACCAGGAGTTTAGCAACTTGCTGTGGCTGGTCACAAATTACCTGCCTGCCATGGTAGCCTGTGGGGGACATGTGGTCCAGGGCTACCCCGTGAAGGTGCAGAAGCAATGGTGGGAGAGTGTACGCCTCCAGAGGCTGTTTGGAGTGGACTGCAACATGCATCAGTTGAAACATCGCTGAGCCGATGTGGGTGGCAGGGAGTCCAATCTCCTCAACTATGTTGGCATCAAAGTAGGTGGAGCAGTTGGTAAGTACACATGATCTTTGTGCTTTTCAATATGCCTCATGTACCCATTGATGATCTGTGGTAAAATTAAGTTTGGCTCACATGACATTTGGCTCAAAATAGTCACTCCCCCATGCAAAAGATAGAAATGCTGTGGCAATAGCGCTGCTACGATCTGTGTACCAGTGCCATCTGTGACACTGACGGGGCCACACAAGTGTTAGTGTTCCTGTAGATGAAACAAATGAATCCCCATTAAAAGTAGTAACGCACCGGCAGCGCAAGGGCCTTGTAAATAACCCCCATAGGGATGTACAGAGGATCCGCCTTGGCATTCCTCCCCTGGGTAGTCATGCATTAATAAGGCCTGCCATGGCTTACACTGCTTGACTAACCTGTGAATGTAGTAAAACACATATCACTGGCATTGAACAGCATTTCCTGTGTTAATGGTGTGGCTCCTTGATGTCCACTATGGCTATACTGTGCTTTGCACTGGCTTGCCTGACTACATACCTCTGAATGCATAGCAGGTCCCTCATGCTGCCTTTGCATGGCCTCATGGAAGTGTTTTTGAGGCCAGAGCCACTGGAGCTATCCTTACATATGAGACTCCCATTGTACATGCCTCTTGTGTGAGAGGTCCAATGTAAGTAAGATGGGAGCACACTCACATGGTACTGTATCCAAGGGTACTATATCTGTAGATGTTTTTCCCTTGGCCCTTTCCCTTTAAATATTTGTGTACCTTTGATTCTGGCACAAGCCAGCTCCAGGTGGAAGTTCTAAACAAAACTAGAACTCTCACATTACTGATCTGCTGGCTGGCACTGTGCCATTGAAGATTAAGTGTGATGTCAGATGCTGTGTGACTTGCCAGATTCAATGTGCATCCCTATCACAAATAAACAATAGTATGATGATTAATAGGTCAGGAAAAGTGGATGTTAAGTGTCGCATATCTATCAGCCTCTGACTACTGTCAAGGAGAATACATTGCCAATCTGGCATGGACCACATGATAGAGGCTTAACATGGGAGCCATGAACACACTGGCAGACTATGTGAATGTATGTGACAGTGGATACACAGCTCAACATGGGTGCAAAGTATTCGGAATGCATGTCAGTGGCACATGCTATGATATTGGGAGCATGAAATGATCGGTGGCATGATCCACCATAGACTTACAATAGTTCAGATAGGAGAGGTTTCATTTGCCTCTGTGTGATGTGAGGTACGTATCCAGTGTCCATTGTTATACGTAATACCCACCAAGTGTTCAGTATAGTTAGCAATGTGTCCTGGTATGGGTTCTTGCCAACAGTTGCACTTCTTTGTAAGACAATACGTGTGTTTTTTTCAGACATTGCACATCTTACTGTGGCAAATGTCTATGGCAAAAAAGGCCATTGCAGGATGCAGAAGGCACATTAATGTTCAGTAAAGATGACATCTGTACCATTCCATGCGTACCAAACAGCATTGTTCCCAAGCATAAACTAAGTTCTGACATGGTCATACCTAAATTTGCCAAGGTATTGCCATTCCATTGTGCATTAATTGCTCTGCCTTCATAATTTGGTCTTAGTAAATCTGATATGATAGATAATAGTCATGTGTATGCTCACTCTAAGCTGCAAGATGCATTAAGGCTGTAGGGGCGGCTACTTTAGATGTTGTAAAAATAATATTGTTTCATGATCTTTGTACCTGTTCCTAGTCACACTTTGACTGACAGTTATCCATCCTTATTGCCTAAACAGATAACATGACCCCAGAGCGGCGGAGGAAGCATAACCTCAGAAAGGAGCGGTACTTCCACCTTAGAAGAGTCGCTAAGGCACACAGGGCCATGAGGAAGCTTTATGAAGAGGAGAAGGCTCTGGGCAAGTGGACAAACATTCCTCTAGGACCATCAACAATGGCCAAGAGGAGTTCAGGCAGAAATGGACATTTAGGCCAAGTACCTCCAAGGCAACACTACCCAGCACCTCCACCAGCAGACCATCCCAACCACCTGGCCCCACACCTCAGGCCATAGGATGGCCTAGCTATTTTGAGCTTGACATAAAGAAGGACCTTTCTGGCTTAAAGTTATGGGTGGCTGTGTTAGACAATACAATGGAGCAGGCTCTGACACTCCTCCATGAACTGACGCAGGCAGTGGAAAGACCAAAGCCACAGTGGCCACAGGGAACGTTACTGCCCGTCTCCCTGTCGAATGTTTTAATGCTGGTGATAATGTTTTTATAGCTTAGTTTAGGTTAGTTAGTGCATTGAGAGTGTAGGGGTAGTGGGTTTAGGGATTTTGTATGGGTGGGTTACAATTTTAGTGGGTAGGGGTACTTTGGGGCATATTTACAAGCCCCTTGCAACATGTTTACGACACGTTACGTCACTTCTGTGACGCAGCAGCGTCGTAAGCAATGCACCACCATTCAACAGATTTCCAATGTGATGCATCTAGTGAGATGCGTCACGTTGTAAAGCACCGTGCTACATTATACCTGCGTCAGGTATAATGTATGCAGGGTGGGCATTCTGTCACAAGGAAGCCCCGTAAAAGTAACGCAGTGAAATCGATTCACTTTTACATCCATGCTGCGTCAAAACCTTATGCCTGCTTGAAGCAGGCGTAAGGATTGACGCAGCATTTTTTTCGGTATAGGGCGCCCCTGAGCATTGATGGAGTTGCGTCGAGCTTGCAACACTACTCCAGCAATGCTCTGCCCTTACGCCAGAAGATGCGACACGCATCTGACTATCCTTGCGTCATGATGCATTGCATTGTAAATGCGACGCATCAGTGGTGGCGCAAGGGTATTCCTGCGTGTCACATCTTTACTGGCGCATTCCTGCTAAAATGCAGGGATGCGCCAGTCCTCGTAAATCTGCAATTTTTCGGGTTTTGTTGAGGTGGGGGGGTTGATGTGTTTTATATGTTTAGAAAGAAAATACAAAAAAATATATGATTGTTTAGGGTTCTATGTGTAGTTAGTTGATGTTTAGGTGTAGTTTCTGTTGTGCTTGGGTGAAGACGTGTCTTAAGGGGGTGGGGACTTGTTGCTTATCATGTTGTGCTAAATGTGTTGAGTAAGGTAGGTTAAGTTAAGGTAGTTTTGAATAGTATGTAGGATAAGATATTGTAGGTTAGTTTAGATTAGATACTTAGTGTAGTTATGTATTTTAAGTTTTCTATTGACATTAAATGTCATTGTTTGCTACATACAGGTCTACCTCATGATTTACTGTCTGGAAGTTAGCATGTGTGCTTGGGTAATGTTATGTACATGCATTTGTCTTTGCTAGCAGTGTTTGGCAACATGTGTGAGTAGGTGTCTTGCCTATGGACCGGGATCTGTCAGGTTGGCCATGGCTTTACATTATCTATCTACAGACATTGCTGAGCATTGCACATTGCAATCATGATGGAAATGGTACACAGTGCAACCCATGTGTTCACATACGATATATCTGTATGGGTACATCATACAACATGCTTTGGAGGGATGTTGTGGTCAAAACATTTGCCCAAACTAGAAGTTTTTGGACTCACACACTCATGGCTGCCCCGTACCCTTGCAGCGTTTGTCAGCCCAATTTTGTTTGCTTGCTAGTATCCTTGGGTAGACCCAGCACTTGTGGGGTGACTTAATTCACCATTGACATTGACTGCATGACACAAGTTGAACTTCATGCTTGCAACCTTGAGTACCCACTTGCTAGTCAACACATACATAGACTTCACCAAATATGATACACTCTCACTGCCTAGCAGTGTACCTAACTCCCAAAAACACATGTCTCTTTGGCAAGTACTTGGTCAATTTTCCTCACAGAATGCCCAATGGTGAACTTGGTCCTGACTCCAACAGACAGACAACATACAGGCAGTACTAAGTGCATTTATTTACATGTGCAAATGAGGAAGCGGCTCACCGGTAAAGTTCATTGGACAACATTGCCAAAAGATTTTTTGAGCCGGTGGATG
The DNA here is from genome assembly GCF_964204655.1 of Triturus cristatus. Classification (NCBI taxonomy): domain Eukaryota; kingdom Metazoa; phylum Chordata; class Amphibia; order Caudata; family Salamandridae; genus Triturus; species Triturus cristatus. Next base: position 264,026,333 of record NC_140585.1, read on the forward strand.
TCCAGACAGAGTCCATCTGGAGAACAAGTCATGGGACATGTGGAGGAGAGCAGTGCTTCAGTGAGGAGGATGACCACATTGTCATTAGGGAGGATAGGCCACATTGACAGTCTACAAATCGTCAAGGTGAACAGGGCGATATCAAAATGAGGACAGTGGCAGCTGATTTACCCTGGCATGTTCATAAGCACAGGGCAAAGGAGAAACTGGGTATGCGGCACAGATGAATGCTACCGGACACTTTTTCATAGGAAAGAGGTGCCATCTACTTCTTCCTCCTCTTATGTGTGTGGTGTTTCCCATGAGGTGGCTGTTGATCGTTGTGGCAGCCGAGGGAGGCACACACAACATAGGCGGAAGATGTGGATCCCGTGCCTGCAGCAGCATTCTACTGTGCCAACACATGAGGCAGCACAGCAGTGAGGAGGATCTGCTGGTTTTGCAACACAGCAGCTACGTCGCAGTGGTAAACAGCCATGGCAGCAAAGTGAAAGTCCCGCTTCTACTCCATGGACTCCAAAATGGTTCTGATTGCCCCCAACTGGTTGACTACCTCGCTGATGCCATCTTGGCAGGGCAATTGTTCTAGTCTCTGCCTCATAGCACAAGCGTTGTCAGCTAGGGACTGCTGGAGGTCACGGAGTGGAGAGTAGGTGCCTCTGATGGCAGCAGTTTTGTCCCTATTGGAACAGAGGCACCCACGGACTCCCTCTAGGGTGGCTGTAATGGACCCATCCCCGCCAGCACCTGCTCTACCAACTCCCGCTAGACTCCAACCACAGTACGTTGGAAGGTAATTTGTGGGTCTTGGGAGTCCAGGCGTCTGGGTGGGGTGGCAGGTGGTGCCTGTTGCTTGGTAGGAGGGGGATGTGGGGACCCCACAATGCTGTTGACCCTCCCTGTGTCCGAAGATGGTGTCCTGATGGACTCCAGGAATTCTTGGAGGGTGTCCTGGTCAATGGTTTACAGGTTGTCATCATCCCCACCATCGCTGAAGTCCAAGACAGCGTGCTAGCCAGGAGGTGAGGGATCATCCTCTGAAATGAGATGGGGAAATGCTATTGATGGTCTCTCTTAGATGTTGACATGAGTAATCCAACAATCAAGGAGCAATGCATTTTACTTCCAGTTCCTCACTGATGGGTAGGGCACCGGCTAACCAATGGTATAAATTGCAAATAGCACTGTATTTCCCGTTCAGATGACTGGATCTCAGCATTGTTCTCACTACCACTGTGTGCCTACTCTGAGTGGATGGGCCCTATCATACTAGTCAGATTACTAACACTTAACTCATTTCATCGGGACCAGAGTTGGTTATCTGCAGGGTGTCACGCATCGTTTTAAACAGACCCATACACTTGTATGTGTACATGCCTCCTCTGGCTGTTCCCAATTTGGTCCTGGCAACCGACTTACTGCCACACAGTGATGGCACCCTGATCATCCATTGACTCTCATGTGCCTACGACACCTACATTATGCATGACCATATCCAATTGACTGACATGGGAGACTGTTATAGTGATATGTGTCAGGCAGCACCTCACATGCTAGTAGTGCTGGGAATGGTGACATGTACATATCGAGGGGTATATTCACATAGAAATGGCACAACACGGCTCTGCCAGCAATTTAGCAGCACTAGGCAGCATCATTTAAAAAAAACACAGGGATGCATCATATTCACAAGAATACAGTGCACCCCTGTGTTTTTCCTCACGCGGGCACTGAAAAGAACTGCCGAGAGCCAACACAGACACCCTTGCGTTATGGTGCAAGGGTGTCTGTGTTGCATTTAGCTCTTTCTATGTGTGCTGCAAAATGCATAGACAGAGCAAACTGGAGGAGAAATCAAAGTCTTTCTCCGGATTGCTTTTCAGTTGCGTTAGTTTTTGGCGCTGCATCAGATTAACAGTTCCTCACAAATCTGGGGCAGTGTCAAAAAGCATTGGGTGTGGAACACCCACAGCAATACCCACTGCACACCCCTTTCACGCAGATACGTGCATGAAAGGGTATGATATTTACAAAGTGGCGTTCAGCCACGTAAAGTGGCGTAATGCTACTTTGTAAGTGTGGAGCAGGGGTTGTGCCACCGGACCATCCTAAAAAGTGACACTTCGATGGCACAATTACCTTCTACATATGCCCCCCCAGTTTTCTAAGACAACTGGGCCCATCCACTTCAGCCTCTGACCTTCTTGGGCTTGTGTGTCCTTTGTGGTGACTAAGTAGTTCTCCCTATCCCTTGATAGTTCCCTGTATGACATCCTCTACATGTGGCACAGTGAGACAATTTTGGGCAATGTGTGTTGGTGTATGGGTTCCCACACAACACCCATTGCTGTTTGGCACTGCCCCAGATTTCCAAGTAAACATAAATCTGATGTAGCACCAAACGCTGACTGAGGCTTTAGAGTGGGCCAACAAAGATCAATCTTTTTTCCTTCCTCGTTTTTCGCTCTATGTGTTCTGCAGCACACATAGAAGGAGCAAAACACCACTGTTGATTGTTTATGTACATGCAGGAATGGGTTGTATTTACAGGAATACGCGACACCCATGTGTTCACCCCGATGCCGGTGCAAAAAACAACAGCCTAGCACCATTATAGGCACCTGCACAACGGAGCAAAGGTGCCTGCGTTGGTGCACAGCTGTTCATTTTGCACTGGCGTAGAGGTGAGCACAGGGGTGGCACATATTCCTGCAATACGCCCAACCCTGTATTTTTTAAATGACGTAGTTCGGTGCAGCATATTCGTTTGCATCGTTGCACTATGGCATTTCAGTGTAAATATGCCCCACAGTCCTCTGGTGTACAGCACTTGCATTCACCCCTCACCCAGTCATATTTAGTAGATGAAAGGAGTTCAGGTGGTCCCTACCATGGCAGCTGACACTTGTGTGCTCTGAGCCTGCATGCCAGGACAGCTGCGTATAATATAGTTTAATCTAGGCTACTATGGACGTGGCTCTTGAAATGTCCCTATTTGTAGGTACTACCCTTTGCCCACATATCTCCCACCACTCAGGTGTGTTGTTTCTCCTCTGAGAAACCACTTCCATGCTATGCATTTGCAGGCTAGGTTAATGTGCTTGGGCCCAGGTGCGACAGAGGGGCATATTTCATAGACATGTGGTGCAGCACAGCGCCACAAACCATTTTGCTGCGCCAAGCTGTGTGATTGGGAAAGTGCGGGATTGCACTGTGGTTACAACAATACAACACATCCCTTTGCTTTCCTCTATGCTGGTGCACAATCAGCTGGCTAGCACCAATGCAGGTACCCTTGCTCCATGGTTCAAGGGTGCCTACTTTGGAGGTTCTCCGCTGTTTGTGCGCCGGCAGAAAGGACAGTAATGTGTCATATCTTGTAGATATGGTGCATTTCTGCCCTTTTCTTTTGATGTAGAATAGCACAGCTAGAAGGCTGGTGGCAGTGCCCTATGCCAACATAGTATCCAAATGCCCATGAGCCTTCCATTGATGTCATATTTAACCATAGATGAACCTGCATACTACCTTTTGGCCTGCAGACAGTGGCGCAGAGAGCCGGGACATACCTGCCTTCAAGGCACAACATTACGTAGTTACGCACATTACCCCTTGTTGCAACTTACCCTGTTGTAGTTCATCATAGCCAGCAGTGACCTGCCCCGCAACTCCAACCACCGACTCCTCAGAGATGACAGCAGACACCTGCTCCTCCAAGAGATCAAGCTCCTCCTGGGCGCTGGACTACCACCTCCGGTCTGCAATGTTGCTTTGGGATTGGTTGCCAGTTTCTCCTTTGTCCTGCGCTTGCAATCATGCCAGTGCTTTTTACAGTCACTCACTCTCCTCTTAACTTCAGCAACACTGTTCACCTTGTCCACTATGATCTGGCATATAGTCTTTTTCCACCCCAATGACACTTAGGAGCTGACTAAGAGCTGTTGTTGGTCCTCCGTCACCTCCGTGATCAAGATCTCATTCACCTCCTGACTGAACTTGCACTGCCTCTTTCCCTGGGACTATGGGTGATCATCCTGGCTGATACTGGGGTTGCTGGGATTGTTGTCCTGGGCTGTACTCACTCTAAGCTTCTCCATTGCTGCTTTCAGGTAAGTGTAACTTTTTTTTCACATGTAGCATTTTTTTTCTTCCTGCTAGGTGCACAAAAGTGATGCTAGGACGGCTAGCGTCTATTTTCTAGACGCTAATTGGCCAAATGTCACTTTTGTAGCATTAGCATGAAATTTGTTAACAACGGGGTGCACACAAGTGTCAGTTTTTATGATGCCGGCCTCTTCCTAACCCCATGGAGCGCTGTATTGTAAATACCATGTTAACATGGTGTGAAAATCTGTTGTACTGCTGCAGTATGTTTTTTGGCACACCGCAGCGACAAAACAACATTGCCCCAGTTCTTGTAAATATACCTCCTACTGTTTTTTTCTAGTGTTACTGGGGAGCTGCAGAATTTCCTGCAGCCCCCCCACAACATAAAAAACAAACTATTTGGTGATATCCCTGCCCCTTCTAGGAACATCACTAAAAACAAAATATATGTATATAGTTCTAACAGGGCATTATTGAGCGCTCCTTGAAGGAACAGTGAATAATAAATGAGCGGCTGCGGCCACTCATTTATTATTCATTTGTTTGCTATTTATTACATTTTTCTGTGGGTCCATGTCCCACCTGGGAAAGCCAGTGTTTTTGTATAGGGGTTTCGGGAGGAACCTAGGTACCCCACGGCCCACTGGCTCCCTGCAAGTGGCCCTATGGGGCCGCACAGGAGCAAACATTTTCTTTTAATTTATGGGGTGCCCTGGTGCCCACCCAGGGGCACCCCAAACCATTATTCTTTTTGATGGGTGCGGGGAGCCCCAGGGCACCCGCAACCCAGCTGGCTCCCTGCTCCTGCAGGAGCTGGCATTGTTATTTTTTTGTTAAAAAAGTTTAAAAGTGGTGTGCCCCAGTCCCATGCTGTGGGCAACAGGGGGAGGTCCAGGGCCTCCGCAACCCCACCAGCATCCCTTCTTGCAACCATCATGGGTGCAGCAGGAGCTGGCCTTGCTCCCACCCTACAGGAACAGTTTTTACTTTGCTCCCACAGGGTGGGGGAAGGGGTCTGCCCCCCGGGCAATTTGGGAGGCGAAGGGGGAGGGGCAGGACGACAGCGGCCATTTTTGTCTGGGCTACATGGGGAATAGCCCAAACGTAGCCCAACTCATTTTGATAGCCCAAATGGCTATAAGGGGCTGGCTCTCCCTCTCCCAGACACCATTTTAGGTTTTGGTGACCTGGTGGCTGGGAGTGTAGTAGGATTTAGCTTTTTTGTAGTATTAGCAGGGAGGGGGACAAAGGGGCGCTGGGCAAAGGCCCAGTTGTGGCACTCGGGAAGGGGGGGGAAGCAGACGTGGGGGCCAACCGGCATGACTGCCCATCTGGAGGAGAGCCTGCCAATGGGAGGAGGGCAGAGGAGGCTTTTGGGGCCGCGTGCAGGGGGGTACGGGGAGGTTTGGCAGCAGAGCTTGATGCAGGCGCCGGTCGGGTTCAAGCATGATGTGCTGGAGGGAGGGGTGGGTTGGGGAGAGGTGGGGGTGTTCTGGAGCAGCTGGGGGGCAAGGGGGCAGGGAGACTGGTCTTTGGAGGGGGAGGAGGATTATATCCCGGAGGAGCTTGGGTCGGAGGGGGGGAGGGCCTGGACATCTTTACCTCACGGCATGAGGAGGTACGGTGCTTATCAAGGAGGGAGCAGATTGATGCTTACATGGCGCACGGTGGCTCCCTGGGTCTGGGGGCTAGGCAGGGGGCGCGAAGGGTCAGGTGTGGGAGGGGGATCTGGTGGAGGTTTGGGTTTCAGCTCGACAGCGGCAGGGCTGGGCAGGTTGGGGAACCTGGGGAGACTGGAATGTTACGACCACGAGGAGGGGGACAGGGTTGGGGGGTAGCCAGTGATCTCAGCAGAGTAGGGTGCCATTGGGCGGCTAGTACTCTGGGAGTAGGTAGGAAGAGGAATTGGGAAGGGGGTGATAGGGAGATTAGGCTCAGCACACCGGACCATACCTTTTTGTTGCAGGCGGTGGGACAGCGGCGGGAGCCAGACTTGGCAAAGCTGGGAGCGGCCCATAGGTGCCAAGGTGAAGGGAGGGTGGAGCCTCGCGCAGCGTGCCTAATACCGGCGTGTGAGCCTGGCACGGGCGGCGCAAGTAGGCCCAGGACGGTTTTGCTGGCCCCAACACCCGATGGCCCTCAACGGGGCACGGGACATCGTGCACACAGGACTAGGTATTGCGATACTGTTGTGGGTCAAGGGAGGGTGCAGTCGGCGCCTCCGCCAGACAGGTGTTGGGGGCAGTGGGAGACCTTTGATTTGGGCAATGAGGAGGATAGTCTTGAGCAGGGTGAATTGAGGGAAAGCGAGGAGGGTGGGGCAGGGGGCCGAATAATGTCTGTTCTAGTACATTGCAGAGGTCACGATGCCCGACGGAGCCCACAGATCGGTCAACTGGGTTAGCGGACGCAACGGTTCCTGTGGCAAGGCGGACTGCAGCAAGACGGGCACCCTCCTTGGACCGCGGTAAAACAAGGGACGGAAGGGTGAAACCTGTGATGGTGTTGGTGGGGATCGGAGGGGGGGGAAGGGGTGGAAGAGGAGGTCGAGAGGTTAATCAGAGGTAGATATGTGTCGGATGTGGGTGTGGGCACAGATGACTCAGGCAAGAGAGGCGGTAAGTGTGGGGGACGATGCCAAGTCAAAAGTGGAGGGCGTCGCAGGGGCATCAGGGACGGTAGAGTCGGACATGAAACTAGAGAGCAAGGAATTGAAAATCAAGAAGTTGCCATATATGGGGGTCACAAAGCCATTGGGAGCACATTTGATGTTGGCCACGAAAGAGCGCATATGGAAAGGGGAAATGCTCAAGCTACTGCACAGGGAGGTGCGCGCAAAGGAAGGGTCAAAGGAGGAGGAATAGGAGTTGGCAAAGCGGCCCACGTTGCCCCTCACTGTTGAAAACTGGACGGCAGCTTTTGTCATACATGCCAGCATGTATTGCGAGAAATACCCGGAGCGGTGTGTGGCCCTCTTTAAGTATATGGACATCATTAGGAAGGCGCAAATCACGGGGGAGGGATACACTTGGGCCTAATACGACAAGGAGTTTAGGGCTCGTATGACATGGGACACAGAAGCTAAATGGGGGGAGTTAGATACGGATCTGTGACAGCACACGATGGGGTCCTCTAGGGCAGGGAAGACGATATTTACAGCCAGCGGACTACTGCTCGTTTATCACCCCTCTCAGGGGCAGCCAACCTGGGGAGGGGTGGGTGGTACAGGCCGGGGGCAGACAGACTCTGGGGGGGCCTGCTGGGATTTCAATAGGGGAACGCGCTTCAGGGATTTTTGTAGATTCAGGCACGACTGCTCGATATGTGGAGGCAGACACATCGTGGTTAATTGCTTGGGGGGGCCGCAGTCGGGAGGCCAGCAGGAGCACCAAGGGGGGGGGACAGCAGCAGCAGCATTTCAGGGGGCTAGAGGGGCTGGGCCAAAGGGCTCATACACCAGTTAAGGTGGACTGATTAGTGGCAGCCTTGCCGGGTTAGAGCAACCAGAAGGCTGCGAAAACGGACGGGACGGGTTTACAGACGGTTTTCGTTTAGGTTACAAGGGCCCCAGGGGTAGGCGAGGAGAGGACAATACACAGTCAGTAAGGGAGCACCCGGAGGTGGTGCAAGGCAAATAGGATAAAGAAGTGCGTGAAGCTCGCATGGCGGGCCCACTTGCAGGGTGCCATGGGATAATTTGGTGGTCTCTATAGTTGGCGGTTCATGCGACACAAGGGGAATTGAGGTAAATTCAGCATTTTTACGGCTGGAGGGCAATGCGGTTTGTGATCAGAGGATACTGTGTCTTCTTAATCGGTTGACGTGACCATGTCACTGTTAAGTGACCATGGGTGCAACAGCGGGAAGAGCATAAGTCGGTTGACGTGGCCATGTCACTGGTAAGTGACCACGGGCACAAAGGCGGACTGAGCATAAGTCGGTTGACGTGGCCATGTCCCTGGTAAGTGACCACGGGCGCAACAGCGGAAAGAGCATAATGCGACAGATGGTCAGCTTTCTGAGTGCTATTAGTACACCAGGGGGTTTGGGACTTCTTGTGCATTCATTTCAATGGAATGGGACGTTGGCAAAGCATTACCAATGAGCTGCTCTATGTTTGGCGCATTTGAAGATTTCAGTACACTCCTCCAGGGGTTGTGTTACAGGCACACGGGTCACCAGTTGGCAAGCACTATCTGGATGACTTATTTCTTTGTCTGCACCTCAGACTCCACGGAGTGCCAGGCAGCACTGGACAGCTACAAAGAGATCATGAGGGAACTTGGAACGCCTTGGCATGGGATACAATGATGTGGCCCAGTACGTCTCTTTTCTTTTTTGGGGCTTGGAGCTGGATGCCCACTTGAGGGAGGCTCGGTGGCGGATGGTTAAAGAACAGCAGGTGCTGGGGCTCCTTGAGACAAGGATGGCCAGAGACAAAGGCACAGTTCATGAGATGCAGGCGACGGTGGGACTCCTTAAATTTTGCTTGCGGGGGTAGGAATAGGGAGGATTTTGCAGACGACTGGGTAGGGCACTGGCAGGACAGACTTTTACATCAGGGGCAGCGTCTGGATGCAAGGAACAGGGGGTGGGGAGGTGGACAACTGAGAGGGTTGAAGGGATGGGTTTCGGACTGTTACCAGGGATGTGCTCATGGCGTTCCAAGAGGGAATGCGCGCGATTATGTGTTTTCCTCTATTCACGCAGTTTTCTATTTCAGGTTCGGTTGGGGGCCCCCTCATCAGGGAGATGACCATATGGATAGTGGGACATTCTTTCGTGAAGTGGGCCCAGGTCCAGGCGTGGGCCCAGTATTTTTTGAAGAAATTTGGATGTTAATAAAGATGTATTTAAGGTTTTGGGGAAAGGGAGGGGGGCATGCTGTGGAAGGAACTTTTGCGTTTAAGGAATGGTAGATTGGTGGCTGGTGGGTGCCCCGACATTTTGCTGATTCACTTGGGGGAACATGACATGGTTAGAGAGGAGTGTTTTGGTCCTTACGAAAATAGGGAAGCGAGACCTGCCCCTGTGGAAGCCGCAGTGGTCCGGGTGCTCTGTCATTTGGACGGAGCTTATCCCGCGTAGGGTGGAGTGGGGCTCTCATTCCTAGGGAGGTGGGCAGGTCCAGGAGAAAACTGAAATACAGAGTGAGGGCGTAATGCAGAGGATTGGGTTTTTTCCAGGTTGGCGCAGAGTGCGATTAAGTTGGACATGGCGGAATTGTTTAGTGGCAGGGGAGTACATTTGTCCGGTTAAGTTATGGACTTGTATCTGCTGGAGGGTAAGGTAGTGTATGAAGAGGATTAAGGTAGTGTATTAAGATAATTAGTTAGTGCAGGATAGGAGGTCGAATGCCTAGTCAGTGGGGGCAGAAAAAAGGGGAGGCGGCGTCGCCGCCTATGCTCCCGCTTTTTCCTGGGTGGCCGGGTTGTTAAAAAGTTGGCCAGATTGGCAGAAGTTTTTAGTTAAATGTTGGAAGTTTTGTGGGCAGGGCCAGGGAAAGGTTAGGCAGGTAGGATACGTTTAGAATAGAGGTTAGGTAGTTACAGTTGCAGAAGGACAGATATGGTGGTAGGTTTTTATTAGAAGGCAGGAGTTTGGAACTGCAATATTGTGGAATGGGATTGTTATGGAATGTAATGTTATGTTATCGGCAGGGTGGGGGATTTTATGTGGGGATCGTAGGGGTGGGGGAAATGGAAGATCAGCTATTTTATGTATAGTGAGGTTTTAGTTTGTAAGGCATTGGCCTAGTTTGGACTTTGTGATATGCACCTGGCTTCAATAAAGCGGCCTTTTTCACACACAAAAATGGATCTCAGTGTTGGCTTGCCCCCCTCCCTCCCAAGGAGGGTTTGGGGGGCAGCAGAGCCCCGGGAGGTCTGCCCCTCGGGCAATTTGGGAGGGGGAGGAGGGACGACAGCGGCCATTTTTGTAATGTTGTTTGGGCTACGTGGGGAATAGCCCAAACGTAGCCCAACTCATTTTGATAGCCCAAAGGGCTATAAGGGGCTGGATCTCCCTCTCCTAGCCACCATGTTAGGTTTTGGTGACCTGGTGGCTGGGAGTGTAGTAGGATTTAGCTTTTTCCCACCCGCCCACCCTTTACTTAGGGGTTTCAGTAGGTGTGTTTCGGAGAGGATTATTTAAGGTTTGGCCGTTTTGTTGGCGAAGGGTGAATAGGGTTCTGGTGATTTTTTGTATGCGGTCGCTTGAAGCAGGTGCAGCGGGGTTGTTAAAAAGTTGGCCACATTGAACGAAGAAGTTTTTAGTTACATGTTGGAAGTTTTGTGGGCAGGGCCAGGGAAAGGTTAGGCAGGTAGGACAGGTTTAGAATAGAGGTTAGGTAGTTACAGTTGCAGAAAGACAGATACGGTGGTTGGTTTTTATTAGATGGCAGGAGTTTGGAACTGCAATATTGTGGAATGGGATTGTTATGGAATGTTATGTTATCGGCAGGGTGGGCGATTTTGTGTGGGGATCGTAGGGGTGGGTTGGGGGAAATGGAGGATCAGCTATTTTATGTATAGTGAGGTTTTAGTTTGTAAGTCATTGGCCTAGTTTGGACTTTGTGTTATGTACCTGTCTTCAATAAAGCGGCCTTTTTCACACACAAAAATGGGTCTCAGTGTTGGTTTGCCCCCCTCCCTCCCAAATTGACATTATTTTCCCAGCACGCGGTTGCAGGAAGGGAAAATAGTTTGTTTTCCACCAGACGGAAGCAGCTTTGTACTTCCGCCCGGTGAGAGAGCATTACTTTTCCCTGCCAACATTCACGGCCGGGGAAACAGACAGTTTTCAGGGGATTGGGGACACCATCCATGAGCCGTCCCTTGGGAATGGAGTCTCCGGACATAACATGGCTCTGGGAAGGGGGTCCCCGGGTCCTTTATAGGCTCGGGTAGGGCGGGATGCGTGCACCCCCTCGAATTCAATAAGCTATTGGCCTTAGAGGGATGAGGTTACCTGGGTCTCTTAGAGGCTTGCGGAGGGGGGCCATATGTCCCCTCCCCCAACATATACACTGCCAACCCCCCGGACCGTTGGCCACCTCAGGCAAATATGGAAAACGTTAGGAGCCCACTTTTTTATTGAAAATTACAATGGATCCTCCGCAAATTTTCAGAAAAAAAACAAAACATTTTTTACCCCAGGCAGGGTCCCTATTGAACCACACCACCAAGCCTAGGGGTGTAGGGTATCCATACCCTGCCACTATGTCTTTTTTCCATTTTTGTTAGGACTTGGACTGAGTTCAATTATTATTTCCTGCAGAATGTCTGATGAATTTCGTTCACCACCCTTGCCTGATCTTTAACAGTGTATGTTATCCCTCTTTGGACCTGGTCTGGGACATCAAATCAGCATCCCTATACTGATGACAAGTGATTGCCTGTGTCTCAGGACAGGCAGACCAATATTCCACCATCTCGGGAGGTGTATCTTCAGTTGAGTCCTGGATGAGCAAAAAACATCGACATGAAATAGAAGGCAGATGTCCTCCTACCCCCAGGACCTGAAAACATTGTGACTAAAATTCAGTCTTGTCTTACTTTTTTGGAGCAGAGGCATGTTTTTGACTCCTTTGGGATGTTGATCTCCACCCTAACTCTTATTTTATAATCCGTCATCAATTCTTTCTTTTATCACCTGAATCTTATGTAGTGCATCACGCCTTGGAACCATGGTTGAACATCATGCAGTAGTGATCAATGCATTGATCAATTACTACTTTAATTGTACTACTGCAACTAATGCCAGTGCCACTGTTGCTATATGTGTTCTGGTATCTAGTAACACTTTACTTGTTGTAATTGGTCTACAAAGATGGGCATGTGCTTGGCACAATTATGATTGTTACAAAAAGTTAAATTATATCAGCAGTCTTAGTACTATGCTATTCTGATCTCAATTGTGTAATAGTAGTGAATGCAAGATTCGTGAGTACAGTGAACAACGTTTTCTTCACAATTGTACAACACTGGGAGTGGCTCCTCGGAGGAGGAGCGTCGCCTCGCTTGCTACGATTGCAGCAGGCAAATACAAATAAATCAAATAGCATTTCAATGCCATTTCATTTATTTGCCATCGCACTGGCTCATGCTGTGCACAGCGAGATGGAGGGGGTGTGGCTGAATCCTGCCAATGCAGGATGGCAGCTTTGGTCTAAAGTACGCATGTCGGATTGGCCGGCCAGCTTGCAGCGGCCAGCCCGACATGCACACTGTAGACCCAGCAATCCAAAGGCTGTGAAACAGCCTGGGGATTGTTGGCACAGACCCCAGCTTCAAAATGAGCGCTGGGTGATCCTCCTTCCACCAGTCCTGGAGCTGCATTCACAGCATAAAAGCAGCTCCAGGGTTGGTTGGAGATGCGTTTCACAAGCAGGAAGGAAGTCCTTCCTTTTCCTTCCTACTTGTGGAAATCTAGGATGGTGCGTGCACAACATGCAAGTCGCCGACCTTCGCCACACAAATAGCCATCCAATCGCAAAGATGAGAGAGAGACATACTCAAATTGTCTGGTATCTCCATGACGTAGGTGTTTAAATCAAAGAAAATAACATTAGCAAATGAAGTGGCAGTCATAAAATTCTAGATATAAACTCAAGGAAAAAAAGTAGGACCACACTTATTGATACAGCAATTCACTTGAAATAATTAAACCAAAATACATTTTACATTATCCCAGATTCCTCAATCCAGTGATAAACAGTTCATAAATGTATTGCAGCTAGCAGCTTCTTTCCATCTTCCTCCCCAGCAGGGGCAGGCACCGGGTGCCCACAATTCTCATTCCCCACCAGGGGTTCTTGGGGCAATTAATGCATACAAATCCAGGGCACCGCTTAACGGAGCGTCCCTGCCGGGGAACCTGTGGCAGGGATGGTACCTGACAGGCCTCCGAGCGAAGCCCCCATTCATAAACCACTCCAGGCAACCCATGGACCACCAGCACATCAGTCCCCCCTCCAGCCAGCCCAGTACCCAACAAGATCACCCCCCCCAGGCGTTAATGTCATCCAATCAGTCCAATTTCTAGGGTATAATCGTTCTTTTCTGCTCACATTTCCTCCTTATCCACCACCTGTGTGGGTGGGTGTGGCTTATGATGTGGCTCCCGCAGCAGGTCCAGAGCTTCCAGAGATGTTGACAGCCGTGTGGCCATGAGGCAAAGAGGGAGCACTCTAGGACCAACTCCTTCTTAAAGGTCCTACAGCTTGCTTCGGCGCCCCTAAATGACGTCCCACCTGTCGCAAGATGAGAAACCACCGCAGGCTCCTGCCCATGGCGTGACTAATGGTGTCCCTCTGTTTTGGGCAGGGTATGCCTGCTCAGGATTCCTGCAGCAGTCGTGCTACTGAATTTACTCACACACCTTCGCGCCTCACCATTTTTTATTTACTGTAGCCGCCACTGTACAACACTATCTGCTACATTTTACATCTTACAGAAGAGTGGGTAGCTATCAGCGGGCACATCCTTGTGAGCTAGTTGACATATAGGGATGTTTGAAAGTGCATACCTGCCAATGCACGCCGTGCCAATGTGTGACACACGATATTGACTCCCATCACATGGTCAATATCACACGGTGGCAAGGAAAACGAGCTGAAAACCACTGTAAATAGCATTTGAACTGCCGACGTCCATTAAAGGGTGTGGAAAAAATCTGGTACATCGGCAACAGCCTCAGCAGGCATTTTGTTAGGTCCCCCTCCCAAGTTATGAAAGAGGTATTTCAAGTAGTAAGTATCGTCTCTAGGGCTGTAGCGCAGGCTTTCATTGGCGTGTGAGCTGTGCATGTCCTTCAATAATATTGGCTAGTGGTAAGTTGTACCTGTAGTGATGGTATTTGTCAAGAGAAGATGTTATTTGTCATTTACTGAAAGACTTGTGTATGGAGCAAGTTCATGCCAGTTGATGGGGCATAGAAGGAGAATGCTTGCTTCTTTTCTTTGTCTTGGGATCTTCTATTTCATAAGGTTTGTGCTGTATGTGGCCAGGATGAAGCTAGACAGAGAGTTTACCATCTGTGCAGGTTGGTTTGCTGGTGTAGGGTTGGAGTTTGCCACTGTTTATGAGGATGAGCTGAGATTTTGTTGTATCAGCTCTGAAATAGAATGACATTCAGGATTGAATAACGCCCGGGCAGCATCCTAGATTGTGTATGTTAGGTGCTGACAACATTTTCTGCTAGAACTGTGTGTCATCAATGTATTAATGAATGGTGACGTCCAGTTTTATGAGTAGGAACTCCGGGGGCCATAAAATAGAAGTGCTCTGGGGGGCGCAAAGGGTGTTTGCGCATGCTTTGAGTGCCCCGGGGCACTTTGGTATTATAGAAGGGGCTGCAGACGCTTGAACGACCCCTTTGTAATACCGAAAGTGCTGGTGCACATACAGTGCCATGCTTACTTTGCCTCTGCACCAGTGCCATATTACAGACGTAGGCGCAGAGGCAGAGAAGCTCTCAGGAGGCGCACAGACAGTGCGCTGCTGATTGCAGCCCTCTGGCAGGGCAAAAAGGGTCCCATGGACCCCCCAGACATCCCCTTGCAGGCAGACGTAGTCCCTCACTGCACCCGCCTGCAAGAGGATCTCTACTCCCCTTTAAAAGGGCAGGAGGGTTACCGCCTGCACAGTGAAATCACGGAGCAGCTTCAAAGCACCCGCTCTGTTTTTCATGTGAATGTGCTGCCCCCAGGGCAACGCAGTCACATTAATACAGCACATTTTAACACATTTTTAAAAGTGTGCACGGCGCAATCAATGAAAATGCGCGGTTTGTATAATACGGCCACAGATGTTCCATGTAGAGATTGCATATCACTGGGCTAAGCATGGAGCTTCGGGGGACACCACAGGCTATTAAAAGTTTGGATGAATTGGAAGAGTCCTTCTCATTATTGTGTCTTTCACTTAGGAAAAAAGTGACCCATTGAGTATATTTGAGTGGTGGCTACGCCCCTGGGAAAGGTATTGACCTTGAAGGTCGCTGAGAGATCAATGAGGGCTGCTTCTGTCTGTGATCTTCACAGTGTCAATAACCTGGAATATGGAAGTCGATATTTATGCTGCTTGACTACCCAAGGTTCAGAAATGTGTGGACATTTTCAGAACTAACTGCTTTGAAATGGTTTCAGCAGTGCTGTTGCTCCTGGTTGAGGTGGATGGAGGGTTTCACCCAATGGTCGAAGTGGGGAAAAAAAAGTAGGGGAACTGTGGGCGAGGAATCAGAGGGCGGGAATAGCCCAAGGATGAGATCAGTGGGCAGAGTCAGAGGTGTTGCCATAATGCACAAAACATTACAATTTTTAGTATTTGTTTGGCATTTCACTGACAAGCTACAGCTTATTATGTAATTTAATTCAACCAATGGATACTCATGATTATTTAAGGTTATGAGTTATAGACATTAAAATACATTCACAAAGTGGGATATGTTTCCATTTACAGAATGTCCCAAATACTCTTAAAATTGGGAGCGTACGCCATTTAACTCCGAGCCATGGAGTTTCTGTCATCAGCACTTCTCCTCCCTTTTTCCACAAGAGTAGTTGAAACATGAATGGCAAAATATCCTAGTTTGCAAATGCTTTCGATATAATTAGGGCTCTGACATATTTGCCACCTAATACAACATCTGCTGCATAATCTGACAATTCTAACTAATAAATTGTTTGTAGCTCAATCGGATCAAAAGTTACTAAAAAATGTGACGTGTTGGTGCGAAGTGGACGGCCTTTTGCAAAGGTTGACTGATCACCTTTCTCACTGCTGTATTTGTATGTTACACTGGTACTAATAAGGCAAAATCTTTCCAGAGACTGTTAGCATGTGTAAAAATATCAAAATAATAAAGTATCAGAAAATATACTGCATTACGCTGCACCCTTTTCTTCTGAATAATTTAGTCAACACTGCAGCATAATTTTGTCCTCCTTTGCTGCATAATTCCAGTGGCCTCAAAGCAGTCAGCACATGTTAAAGGTGCTTGTGCATGAAGCAGAGAGACTGTGAAGTTTGCGACATTAGTTTGGTGTACATGCAAATCCTGCATTGCCGATCCCTGGTGAGTTGCAGCTACTTCTACTGAAACAAGGCCAATCGAGGTACCAATGAGTGAGGCAGACTGGCCTCAAGGGCAAGGCTTTAGCACTGGTGGCACCCCTGTGCAGCAATGTTGGTCGGTGCCCCCCAATGGCCACCTCCGCCACAAATTCCCCTCACTACCACCCCTTAACAGTGCCCCTTATGTCTCCATAACCACACTCTCTCTCAGATGCATTTAATTTGATTTACAGTGCCACTCATACCAGTGTAGGGTGTCAGAGCACTTTACATCACACACATTACACAGACAATTAATAATATATGTGTAAATCATGGTATAGGAAATGTTACATAAGACAAAGAACTATAAGGTTTAGGAGTCACATAACAACCATACTAGTAGGCAGCATAGTTTAATAGTGATTGATCACAAACTCGGAATTTCATACATAATACCATGGTTAGGAGTTCTCTTTAATAATCCGAATTGATTTCTATCCAAATGAACACTTTTTGCAACATTAGGATAATCAAAGACTGGGGGAAAAACATACTACTCTAATATATACCTTGCAATTTGCATGCAGCTCTTAGATGGCAGTTAATTGCTCAGGGCCCGATTCACAGAACTAACGTAAGACAAAATCCTGAACTTACTACCATTTTGGTATTCACAGAAAACACTTACTCATTTCGGTATTCACAGAAGTTAGGAGTCCTAACTTTAGGACTCCTGAATGCCTTCTGTGAATACCGAAAGTCTTAAAGTTAGGATTCTTCTCAGTTTAGGAGTAGTCAAGTTAGGACTCTGGACAACAAGGAAAGACAGTCCTATTCCTTCTCTGGCCACCCGCCCATCCCCAAACAGCCAGGAACGCCGAGCCTCGTCTATAGGCCTAGACTATTTCTGCCATCCTGGGATGCATGTTTAAAATAAAAAAGTAAGGGAACAGAATCTATTGAATTGAAGAAGTAGGGGCATGCCGTGCCCTGCCGATCCCCCCCACTTCGGCCACTGGTTTCACCAGAGAACAGGGGTTCTGGCCTTCAGTAGTGGTTGCTTGAGTTCCCGTCTCATGGTGGACCAGTTCCTATTGGAGAAGAAGTAAGACTGATTTGCAAATAGCATTAGAAGGGCACAGAGGCCCAAAAAACGGTGGATTGGAATGTGGCTTGAGTAATTGCCATTTGCTGAAATTAATTTAAATATTCCAGCCATCACTTTTTTGTTTTTCCTCCTTTGAACTAGGACACTAACAAGGTAAAACTTCTGATGTCACTTCGCTCTCTCACACATCTTATTTTCTATTCTAAATCCAAAAAGCTAAAAATTATTTTTCAACCCCAGGGCCAAAGCTACTTTGGATACAGCCTGTGTTTTATACAGTCTCCCACAAGCATCACATATCGCCTTGTTGTAATCCAAAGGAAAACAGATCAGACACTGAGTATCTTGGTATGGCATTACCCTTGCGTCACACACGGTTTCACAAGGGCAACACAATGCCTAAGTTAGATTTACAAAGAAACACAAGTTCACCTTGGGTGGCGCTGCGCTGCTTGGTAAATCTGAAGCAGCGCAAGGCAGCGCATGATGCTGCCTTGCGTTACTCTGCCATGGGACGGCGTTCCATGGGTGGGGGATTGGTGTTTCCATGCATCCACCTTTATTTTTTGGCACATTCACGAATTTACCAATAGTGGTCAACCTGGAAATGTGTCAAAAGGCTATGCCTTCCCGGGGAGGCACAGCAAGGATATCATTTTTCCTTGTTCCTTCCTCTTTGTAAGTGTGCTGCATTCTGCAGCACATTTAGAAAAAGCAAAAAGCCAGCGGATTGTTTTTGTGCCGGAAGGTGCCCTTTATAATCCTACCTGCATTGGCGCTAGGCAGCAGGCAAAGAGCATGAATGTACCATATGTTGATAGATATGGCGCATTGCTGCCCTCTCTCTTTCACGCAGCGCAGCATGGTGTTGTGGGGGCATATGATCAAGGGCCAGCGATAAATATCGCAAAGCGCGCTTAGCGCTTGCATATTTATCGCCGGCTATCTCTGGAATTTATCGCCCGGTTAGCGCGTTATGAACAACGCGCATCGCCGAGGCGATAAATATTCCAGAGATAGTGGTTATATCGCCGTTTTCCATGGTGGAAAACGGCGATATCCTAGATGATAGGGCCTGTGGTCTTAGCCACACAATCCACCCCCCATGTTAGGTATGCCTTAGTCAGGAATTTAACAGACGTTAAATTCCTGTGTTAAGGCATACTTAACGTGATTTTAAATATCGCTAACTCTCGTTGTCAATATGACAAAGCTGGGTTAGGGATATTTTCCCAAGGGAGTCTTGTAAGGCACGCCTCCCTTGCATCTCATTAGCGATGGGATGGGAGGCTTGCTGACAAGGGGCGCTATTGCAAGGAAACACGCGCTGGCGTGTCCTTGTTGATAATGCGATAATATCATCTCCGCTTTTCGCCCGAAACCAGGCTCTAAAGCGGCGATAATATTATCGCCACCCCTTGTTGATATGCCCCCCCCGGTGCGTTGTATGAAAGAATGATAAACCTGGCCCCGAATGTGTCATGTGTTTGGGCCTCTCCAATGCTGTTAAAATGTAGTTCAAGATCCTATGCTTGGTGTACTGTTTAGTTTAGGATAAACACAAAGGCAGACAAAATATATGAAATATATGAAGATGGCGCCGAGGCCTGGGGCACATTCCAGGTTCCCAGTCAGCGTTGCAGGGGCTTCTGATTACAGAGACACCCTAACTGCCACACCCCATATTCAACGGTGTGAAATACAACTGCAGTTCTGCATCTTAACACTAAATAACAGAACACTTACTGCTCGAGGTGTGAATAATAGATTCATGCTGCAGTATTACCATGATCATCCCTCTTCATAGGTGCTGGAGACGGAGCAAAGGTCTTGGGTATGCCGAATACCCCGAAGTCAAACCATTTAGAAGTAACTTAAAATCCACAGTATGTGGAAATCTCAGTGGAAATCAGCAAACAATAAATAAAAAAACGAATGTAAAAGTCATTGACTAATAATAGCGCAGTTCAGGTTGTTTCCATCGTAGTTTGCAAGAGCAGGCACAACTCATGGTAAAAGTGAAGTGATGCAAATTATGGCGAATCTGTTGACGTCACCGGAGTCAATTTACAGAGGTCTCTATCTTTGGAGTCTCACGGTGGCTCTGACTTTTAGGTCTCGCCTGAGCCAGCGCTTTAGCGCTGCTTTCGCGAGAGCTTTTGTAAATGGGGGTTTTGGAACTGCAAACTAGTGCTTTCAGGCCGCCAACTAAAGTGCATGTGCGCCAGGCGCGCGCACCATTTGGCAGCCTGCGTGTACATTTCGCGGCCGCTTTGATGTTCTCAGTGAGCCGCGCGCCAACTGAGAACATCAAAGCGGCCGCGAAAGTGCTCACCATTTGCAGCCTGCGTGCCTCTCTCCGCTACCCCCTCCCTTATCCCACTTCCTGCTTGTTCCTCTGTCTGAATTTCTGTGTGACCTTGTGCACACTGCCTTCCATTACACGGGGTTCTGCTGATCCACCTTCAACGGAAAACTTTATGGGCATTTATAAAGGATACACAGCGCGAAATACTTTCTTTCTTGAAATATTATGTACACATTTAAATATGTGGACTGTCAGCTTTCCTCTTAGTTCATATCTCTTTATATTTAATGCTTTTTTAATTGTCATAGTTTTAACTAACTTTGCACAATAAACATATTTGACGAGAAACATATTGCAACATGAATTGACTATTAAATCATACATGATATTAGAATCGAACCAGTAACACCGTTTTCACTGCAGAAGAAAGGCTGAAATATTGAGATGACCCACTTGTGATCCGAATCTGTGACTTGGACATGTGTGTAGTAGATCACCAACCCCCAGACCTCTTGCCTGCTAGAGGGACACAAAAGCTCGACCAGGCAAGGCAAAGGTAGTTTATAAAGGGGACAAAACGGGGGGGGCGTGGCTTCGGCGCCTTAGGAAATGGCTGCCGCTACGGAGAGCTCCGCAGTGGCGTGAGGCGGCGCAGCTGTTCCAGGCTATTTCCGCTCGCTGTCGGAGCGCAGAAACTGCTTCAGGCATCATTCGAAGTGCTGCTCCAGTCCCCAAGTTCAAATTCCTGGCATATGGTGAGCGTGAAGACACTTTTCGGCTCCATAACGGATGCGATTTACTCGCTGCCGCCATTTTGTTTTCTTTCACAATGAGCTCCTCACGTTTACCGCCGCTTTTCCACAAATAATGCAGACTTTCAATGGGCTGTTTATATAAAGAAGAGTCTAAGGCGATTTATTGGAGCTCATCTATTGTCTTTTTATCTGCCTTGACTGATGCAATTTTTGTCATTTGGCTCCTCTCATGCTTGCTGCTTTTTTGCATCTGGAGAATGACTGGTTTCCTCAGAAATGGGGTTTGAAATGGCAGACATGTTATTCTTTCGCTCTCTGCTGCTGTCCGCTCATTTTGGGTGATAACACTTTCTGAACAAGAAGCTTGGAGCTATTATCGGCGTTTCTTTTTTGCATATATAACCCATGCAGTGGCATTGTGTGTTACTCTGCTTTCAGTGACTTTATACTACTGTACTTTTCTCACCGGAATTTTGTTGAGGAATACCTTCCCTCAATTTAGACATGGCAGTATCTCGGACTAACCGTAAGGATGCTCTGCAATCCAATGATGCTTCTTTAGAGGATTTCAATCCTTTTAACATCCTGCAAGAGGGCCCGGATGATACTCCTAGTGACTCTGCTCCTACGAAGGGCTCCTCTTCCTCTACGACTCGACTAGGCTCCAAACAAGGATCCAAAATACAGTCTTCGGCTTCCTTCACGCCTAAAAAAAGAGGAAAAGCGAATCCGCCCTCTCCCAC
The DNA here is from genome assembly GCF_964204655.1 of Triturus cristatus. NCBI lineage: Eukaryota > Metazoa > Chordata > Amphibia > Caudata > Salamandridae > Triturus > Triturus cristatus. Next base: position 264,047,413 of record NC_140585.1, read on the forward strand.
CAACTCTTCTTCGCCTCTTTCATTGGAACTTATCCTTGAGGAGATTCGCGCCCTCAAACCATATATGGAAGAAACTAACACTCGTCTGCTGAGTTTGGAAGATAATTGGTCTCGTACCGAACAAAGGGTTGATGTTCTGGAGAAGCGTGTTGATTCTGTTCAGAATTTCGCTGCTCAAGTTCCTCATATTCACAAAGAAGTCGACCATCTCAAACAACAAGTTGAGCAGTTAGAAAATCGCAATAGGCGTAATAATCTGCGCATTTATGGCCTGGCTGAAGGACTTGAAGGTTCTGACCCAATATCCTATTTTCAATCTTTTCTTCCAACTCTTCTTGGTTTTCCAGCATCTCCGCCATTAAATATTCAACATGCACACCGTTTGGGTCAGAGCCCCCATTCTTCATCTTCCTCAACGAAGCCTAGAGGGGCAATTTTGTACTTCCTAGAATATACGGATCTCCTTAAAGTTTTACATGCTGCCAAGCAGAGGGGAAAGATTTCTTGGAATGGTTCTAATCTCTTTTTTGCTCAAGACTATGCCAAGGTTACTGCTGACCGTCGCAAGAAGTTTTTAGATATGAGGCCAACACTTCGCAGCATGAACGCGCTTTATGGCTTATTTCATCCCTGTCTTTTCAAAGTAACTTATAACAACAGAACAACCAACTATGAAGACCCTGATGTGCTTCAAAAATTTTTGAACTCTTGTAGAGGAGTCTCTATGGATACTTCTAAGTCATAATTTGACATGAATGCCTTAGCTCCAAATGTTCACTGTTTGTTACTTATTTGCCCTCAATTGTGATTCTCTTTTGTTTGTCATATGTGTAAGCATTGGTGTTATTATCACTTTCCATGTTAATTATTATTCTTATGTTTCCTTTTAACAGGTTGCAGTCTCTGTGTTCCCTTACTTTTTCGTTTTTTCGTTTTGCCTGGATGATGATCTGCGTGTGCTTCTCGTCCTGCGATTTCTCGTCCGGCGTCTGGCCTTCTCCATGTGGCTCCACCTACCCCACCATGATTGTGCTTTTGTGATATGTTTTTCTATTATCGTAATGTCTTCTCAATTGTTATTAATCTTGTTTTGTCTTTTTGTTTCCTGTTATCTTCACTCTTTCCCTCTTTTTCTCCTATTCCCTCGGTTTCATCTATATTTTCAGCTTATCTTTTATGCTTCTCATTTAACTCATCTCTTTCCTTATCCTCATTTTTTCTGCTGTCACATGATCTTCTGTATTTCTCACAGCTATCTCTTTATAATAATGATCTTTTTTCGTATTTTGCTGCATTCTTCACATTGTTTTTTGCTTGCATGCATGGCGAATTCTTTTACGAATTGTTTTGACTAAGTTTATATAAGATTTAAATGTCGTTAAATATTATATCTTGGAATGTTAAAGGTTTGGGTTCTCCTATCAAACGTCAACGAGTTTTGTCACATATTGCAAATTTAAAGGGAGATATTGCTCTTCTACAGGAAATTCATATACAGGATACTGAAATAACTAAATTACGACGGAACTGGGTAGGCCATGTTTTTGCATCACCGGGCTCAGGAAAACGCAATGGCGTTGCTATTCTCTGTCATAAACGCTTAGATGTCCAGCTCATAAGACAGGATAATGATTCTGATGGTAGATGGGTTGTGATTTCCTTACTGATTAACAAGATTCCTCTCACTATTTTTAATGTTTATGCTCCCACTACGCAAGATAAATTGTTTTGGCCCCACATTCTTTCACTTTTAATGCAATGTACTGATGAGCATTTGATTTTTGTTGGAGATTGTAATATGGTTGTAGATCCCTTTATTGACAGGCACTCCAGCTCCAGATTTGTCCCCTCTTTTACACATTCTCAATTCACTTCCACTATTTCTCAAAGAGCTCTTGTAGACTCTGTCATCCCACACTACAAGAATATACTTATTATTCACCTGCTCATTCTTCGCAATCCCGAATAGACTACCTCTTTATTTCCAAGGCTCTACTTCAACACATTTCTCATTCAGACATAGGCTCTAAACTAATTTCTTATCATGCCCCGGTTTCCTTGAGTTTGGACCTACTTCCTCCCATTAAAGGGACTAGACGCTGGAGATTTAATAATTCTCTTTTATTAGATCCTAAGTTCACGCCAGCCTTTCTCAAGTTTGCCTCCTTATTTTTCGAAGAGAATGAATCCCGTCAGTTATCTCCTCAACTTGTATGGGATTCCTTTAAAGCTGCCTCTAGGGATTTTATCATATCCTTTGTTGCCCAAAAGCGACGTGTAGCTTCTCTCTCGTCTCAAGCACTTAATTTACAAATTAAAAAGCTGGAACACCTTTATCACTTGTCAAAAAGCCAGTCTACCTTAAAGGAACTCATTAGCGCCAAACTTTCTTTCAATAAAGTTTCTACTGATTCTGCAAATCTATATTTACTTAAATCTAGCGCTAAATACTATAGTGCACAAAACAAATCTGGTAATCTCCTTGCTAAATATCTCAAAGTTAAAAAAGAACGTACTAAAATTGAGTCTATCACATCTTCATCTAATACCGTGCTCCATAAAGACGAAGACATTCTTTTGGAATTCTCCAATTTTCACAAATCACTATACACTCCAGAATCTCCACCCCTCTTATCTGATATTGATCAATATTTAGCCTCCATCCCTCCTCCTCCTTCTTCTTTAGATGTAGATTTCTTTTCTCTAGAGTCTGATATACACACTAAAGATATTCTCAACGCTATTCAGTCACTTTAAAAGGGGAAAGCTCCGGGTCCGGATGGCTTTACGATAGAGTTTTACACTCACTTTTCCAATTTACTTATTCCCAAACTACTTAGATTATTCCTGTTTTTTATTACTTCCCGGAGTTCTGAAGGTTCATTTGAAGAGGCTTTGATTTGTCTTCTTCCTAAAGAAGGTAAAGATCATTCATTATGTAAACATTACAGACCTATTTCTTTAATTAATTTGGACTATAACATTTTTGCGAAGATTCTTGCGCTTCGTCTGGATAATATTCTACCTCACTTAATAGGTAAAGAACAATGTGGTTTCATTAAAGGTCGCCACCTCTCTGACAACACCTGTCTCTTTTTCAATGTACTTAGTAAGTCTCACTCCCATAAATCTTCGTTAGCAGCCGTGGCTTTGGATGCTGAGAAAGCTTTTGACAGGGTTAATTGGCAGTTTATCTTTTCGACTCTTACTTGGTTTGGTTTTGGCCCTAAATTTCTATCCTATGTTTCGCTGCTTTACTCTTTTCCAAGATCATTTATTTTACCTAATGGACTTGTTTCTTCTTCTTTCCCACTGCTCAGAGGTGTCTGGCAAGGTTGTCCTCTTTCTCCCCTTTTATTTATTTTGACTTTAGAGCCCTTCTTATCTAAAATCCGGATGAACAAAACTATTACTGGTTTTCCTTACGGCGATAAACATTTAAAAATCTCGGCATATGCCGATGATATTCTTTTATTTATATCTAATCCTCAGTCCTCTTTACCAGCTTTTCTTTCAGAAGTCTCTACTTTTTCCTCAGTTTCAGGATACAAACTCAATGTAGACAAATGCGAAATTCTTCCGTTAAATAAATACTGTTTCCATGCTGATTTTGTATCTTCTTCTTTTCACTGGAGTCCTACTAAGATTAAATACTTAGGTCTATGGTTCACTCCTTCTATTAAGGATACTATATCACTCAATCTTAAGAATCTCCAGTCAACGTTAGCCGATTCCACAGCGCGATGGCACCCCTTGTTTTTATCTTGGTGGGGTAGACTAGACTCTGTAAAAATGATGTTGGTCCCTATAATTTTATTTTTCTTATCTAATCTTCCTGTTAACATTCCTAAATCCTGGTACAAAAAAATATATACTATTCTATCACAATTTCTGTGGCAGAACAAAAAATCTAGGATGTCCTTTTCCAAACTTAAACAACCTAAACACTTAGGTAGAGTTAACTTCCCAGATTTTGCATCTTATCATACTTCCTTCTTTCTTAAGAATTCTTCTTCATTATTATCTCAAAATGCGACTGATTTGTTGTCTTTACCTTTGTGGGTAGAAATTGAATCTCACTTCATTTATCCTTTCTCTTTTGATGAATTTTTATCCTTATCTAATACCCCCCAAAAATGTTCTCTTCCCATTCTTAAGCATGCTCGTAAAATTCTTCATCCTTTTATGTTAGGTGGTTTAGATGACCGAAACCGTTTCTTGCAATCTCCGATTTGGTATAACAATCGCATTAAGATTAAAAATCGGACTCTTTTTTGGAGCGATTGGTTCAATCTTGGTCTTAAATGGACTCATCAGCTCTTTCTAGGTGATACCTGCATACCCTTCTCTATATTACAAATGCGTTATTCCCTTCCCTCTTCATATCATCCTCAATATATATTACTGACCCTAGCTGCTCAAAGTTCTTACGATAAACTTATGACTTCTTCCACGCAGACTACTCCTTTTCCGGTTCAAATTTCGTTCTTAACAGTGAACACGTCAGCTTCTCAAATTTATAATAAATTGAGACACATTGATCAGCCACGGATTAAATCTGCAGTTGAATCTAGCTGGGAATCTGATTTAAGCGCTTCCTTTTCCACTTCAATATGGGATAAAATTTGGACTAAATTAAGGAAATCTTCTAGGGCAGCAAATACCACACAAACACTATTTTTCATATATAATAGACTTTTATTCACTCCTGCCAAACTACATCAGATTAACCATCTCTTTCCCTCTACCTGTTGGTCATGTCCAGCCCCTGTTGCAGATCTTAAGCATATGTTATTTACATGCCCAGTTATTCATCAATTTTGGACTAGGGTTTGGCGGCAAATTAACAAAATATTTCACACTCATATCCCTTTTTCTTTTTCTCATATTTTTCTAGGTAGTGTTGCAGAAGTTTGGTCCTCCTCCACCTCCCTTAATACTTTCATTATTGATTTACTTATAGCTGTTGCTTTTCAGCAAATCACTAAATCATGGAAAAATGCCTCAATCTTTTCTTTTCAGGCCTGGTGGTATGGTGTTTGTTATAACCATCGATTAGATAGAGCTTATGTTCACCCGATTACACAGGCCATTAAACGTGACTTATTATGGCTACCAGTCACCAACTTTCTAGATATGTCTGCTCAATCACTGCCATCTCATATTCCAGCCATAGAAGAAGTCTCCAAACCTCCTTAGATTATAGTTAATTAAATATTGTCATATTCTGTGCTTATTCTCAATATAGAATTAAGTTTGTAGTAGTGAGATCAATATGATATACAGGTTATATTTGTGAACAATATTTTCAGTTGTATTATTATAGGATATCTATATCTTTTTCCTTTCCCTCCCCCTCCCCTTTTTTCTCCTTATTTCTTTTTCCTTCTTATTTCTTCTTTCCTTATTGTACACAGCATATTTTCTATTTTTTATTATTACTATATACTGTATTGTATTACTGTTGTATCTTATACTTATCTCCAATAAACTTTCTTTAAACTTAAAAAAAAAGAAAGGGGACAAAACGTTAATCACTCATATTCAAGAGTTGTGGCTATGACGTGCCAGCTGCACCTTCTTGGCTACACGCCACGTTGGTTCCTCAAGGAGCCCTTGGCGGAAAATCCAAATTCAAACAATCAGACGTGCCAAGCAAACACCGGCTTGGACTCACCTTGGACCCTGCCCGCTCCAAATCCCTTCCCTTTTCAAAATAGAATGGCTCTGTGGTTGCTTTGATGATCCTGCCCAGCCGATGTACGAACACAGCTCAGTGGATTAATGTGTTTACTTCATAACTGTGCGTGTTACTTGTTGGTCACACGCATGAATCTCACCAGACCGAGCACGGCAGTATTGAGTCATACCACTGCCTGTTTTCACATTGTGTGAACAGACAATGGCTTTAGCTCTGTTAAAAACAAACAAAAAGAAAACTTTTACACTAACATTGGTGTCTTAGAATTAGCTCCACTCCTCGATGGCAAAGGGGTATTTTAAGTGAAACCAAGCAGCGATAGGGGAAATAGCGGCATCTAGTGTTCAGCTAATGAATGGCATTGGCTTGTAGATGAAACTGCGGCCTACTTTCCTTCCACTAATGTGGTTATCACCAGTGGCCCACTGGTCCACTGCCTCTCTGTCAGTGGGGCCGCTATCATGACTCAGTTCTCTGTGCCAAAGCACAAGGGGTCTGCGCGTTTCTTTTTGCCGTCTTCACTGCACACAACTCCAACAAGCATTGGCATAGCCAATAGGTCTCGCCTTTGGGACCTTATAAGTGTTTAACCATGCAACAGTTAATGTTGTTGCACCAAGGATATTGTACTGCATAACTAAATACTTATAAGGTCTCAAAAGCGAGACCTATTAGCTATGCCAATGCTTGTTTGACATTAGAAATGCTTATACCTTATTCACTCCTATGCTCTGAAAAGCTAGTTAGTTTACTTGTATGGATGGTTACTTCAGGGCAGGCTGTTCTCCTTTTATCCTGAATAGTGTCATGGAAGCCATTTGGTGTTCCAGCCTCACCTGGTTCTGCACCAGCCCCTCCTGTTGTTGTGTTATATTGCTTCCCGCCCCCCTTCCTGTTGTCCATGCTGTCTATAATCTCGCCCCCATCTCGTTGTCTCCTGCCCCCCTCCCGTTGTCCGTGCCGTCTTTACCCCCCCACCTCCCGTGTACTGATGATGTCTGTACAAGATACCCTAAATAATGACCCCCTATGTACATTGTTTAAATCTATTTGTTGAAAAGCAATAAAGGCCTATTTAAAACGTGCTCACTTTCTTAAACAGACTGAACTGAGGGCATGAAACCGTTACCTTATTCACAAAACATATTTTCCCGCTTCTAGTGATATGATTCTGGGCACACTAGAGTACTTCACTACCCGCCTGCTGGGGCAAGTGGCAGCGTAGTTCAGATAGAACGGGGAAGAGGTGTAAGAATGACAGAGGTGTGTGGTGTTTTATTATTATGTATATATCAACAGTGCTCTCTATCAGGCCTTCCAACGTGCACCATCGCAGATCTCATCCCGCTACTGTCTCTATAATGTGCTGCACGACTAAACACTTATGCGGTCCCAAAGGCGAGACCTATTGGCTATGCCAGTGCTGGTTTCAATAAGAGTTCAGGGCAGCAGCCTCCACCTCCGATAATATCACAGCGCTTGCCTATTTGACACACCGCGACACTGGGAAAAAACAGCGGCCACTGTTTCGCTGCTTCACAGATTGCAGCTCTGCATTTGACAGGGTGGACCGAGGGACGCTGTAGAGGAAACTCTAGGCATTGGGGCCCCCTCTGCTTTTAAAGGTAATAACATCCTAATATCAGGGGACTTGGGTTCACATAAAAACTGATCCCAGCACTGTTAAAGTTCCAACTAACAGAGGCTTAAAATAGGTGTGTGTTGGCCCCCCTGCTCTTTAAAATGTAGACAGGTGACCTGGGAAAAGCCCTAGAAAGTGCCAGCCTAATCCCACGGAGGCTGGGAACAAGACTTTCCATCCTGCAGTAGGCAGATGACATTGTGGAGATGGACCACACACAGCAGGCCTACAGAGAGCACCCAATGCACTGCTTAAGTATAATGGTGACAATAAACTACAAGTAAATCAAGACAAAACAAAAGTCATCATTTTTGGCAAAAATCTGCAATAAAAAACATAAAATAGTTCCAAGAGCCAAATTGATACCATCAAAAAACAACGGCCACCAAGCCTGTCCAGGTGCGCTGTCCCCACTGCTGGACTCCATCCAATGTGCAGCATTTAAGAAAATCCTGCACGTACCTCGGCACGTGCGAAGGGCAAAGCTCGGACTAAAGTTACGCCGAATCAGAACGCCAAGGAGCTATCCTGAAATATTACATCAGGATCATACATGCACCAGAGAACTCCCTCAAGGCCTGGCGTAAAGCAGAATTTGCTGCGACCAACAACCTGTGGCATGATTATCTCGCTCAAGCAATCAAAAACGTACAAATTGAAGCTAGCAGCCTCCAGCGTTCCATTCTAGACCTGGAAAAAAGAGTGAACGCAAAAGTAAAAAAAAGATCTCGTTAGAGCAAGACTTGTGCAACTTACGTAGCCGTACGATCACAAAATCACTTGACCACTCTTACTCAGCCCTACCTGTTCCAAGCAATAGACACTCACGCCCGCAGCAACCTTAAACCTGCGATTCCTTGTCCTACCAATACCAGACTTAAATCCCTCGTGGGCAACGGAAGGCGAGGAAAGAACTTGTGTGCTCGTCCAGTAGCCAATCCGTGAAGAGCGCTCTCCAACGAATACTCATCTACTTCCTCATCCCTTCCTGGCACATTCAATCTGGGTTGTTCAGGATACAAAAGCAATTATACTCTGACATGGGGTGGGGAGGGCGTTTATGCATATAAGAGCGCTGATGGGTACAGATTCTCTGGATGACAGCGAATAGGATTGTGTACCGCATTGATTTCTGGCAATCGGATATGTTCATCAGCACGAGGGTAATTACTGCAAGATGTTTGTAATTGAAAATATGCAATAAAAATGTTTTTGCAAAAAAAACAAAAGCAATTATACACTGGCCTCTTGTATCTATTTTTAACAGAGTCGCTGCACTGTTCATATGTAATGCATACACGAAATCCTGTCCTATTTCAGGTCGCCATTTTACACCGAGTTGCTGCACCGATAAAATGCAATGCACATCATGTACATAATGCCGCCTTTTCCAGTCATGAAATCTTGTAGTATTTCGGTTCGTCATCATAAGATACGCTGTTCATTGGTATCTCATGTTCGGTACTGAATCTTCCGACAAAAAGCCCCAATGGACAGAATGTCAACTGGCCACTGACAAGCAAATTTTGCACATCAATAGCTCGTTCATATTAGTTGAGGTGTCCTAGTTCCATTCTAGTGAACAATCATCTATCCCTGTATCCTAGTTAGCTGCACTGTCGCGCACGAGCACTTTTTCAATCTGAACTGATTGGGACATACAAACTACTATAAAATATAAAATACACAATGCACATAATATTATCTCCTCTAGCTGACATTTTGTATGAACCTACGTCGTCGCACTAAGATACGTTGCCTTTTTTTTTTTCTTTCGTTCCTAATTTTCTATTTAAATTATTCAGATTTTTAGCTATTCCTTTTAGAACAGTCTGTTAGTGTACTAGCGTTTGCAACTCAAGGTTCGCATGTTTTATCGTATATTGGTTTTAAGTAATCGCGCCTGACTAAAATAAAAATGCCATCAAATAAGACTGGCTCAAACCACTCTGTAAGTTCTTAGTGAGCCCCCAATAGACATTTTGCAACCAGACAGCTTTCAATGTAAGGTAGGCGAGACCTAAAAGTAGTGCCCTCGTTCTTATACACATGCTGGCTTATTTTATTTTACTTGTGTCCTATTCAGGGTGCAGCAACATGAAAATGCCAATGCATGCAACTGCCCACGATGCTGTGAGGCAGGTGGTAGGCCCTCAATGAACCCTGCATACTAAAGGCAATCACGCTCGACGGTGGCCACTGTGAAGTAGCGGTAACTCTGGCGCAGGGACTGCGGACAGGCAGCGCCTCCAGTCCTCACATGTTGCATTGATGCTCCACTGGCTGTGCTTTCGGGTTTAAGGGTAGCTCTTTCTTTTTGACTGTTAACTGCACCCTGCAGAGGACAGTTCCAACAGTCTTTCCCTTCTCCAGACAGAACATTGTAGTCTAGTATTTCACTTATGGTATAAAAAACATTCAATATAAAAAATATGGAACTGGTAAAGTGTAAAGTGGTCAAATATTGCCATATAGAAGTTGCGGCATTTACCTTCAGCCTTGCGGTTTATGATTTCATGGGAATGTCTTGATGCTAATATTGGACTATTTTAAACAGCTAGCTGTTAAGACTATATATACATGGGTGTTAGAAAACCCCGGGCAACCGGGGTTTTAGCAGTCACCCGGGGGTTTCCCAACACACAAGGGGTAGCTTGGCTCGAGCGGTCGGGGGTCAGGCACCGTGTTAAGCGTACGTCACACCCTCACAATAACCATGCGTTCATCCGTTCCAAAAACGACTCTACACCGTAAAAATTTATGAAAATATCTCTGTGTTTATCTTGTTTTCTCTTAGTTGCAGGTTAAATAAATAATAACACACTTACAGTACACAAAGCTTCTTCTGTAAAAAGGGTAGGTCAAATAAATAAGCTCAGATCATAAATAATCAATGAATAAATAGATGTGCATAAAATACATAGGCAAATAAATACTGTGAGGGAATAAATACTGTGAGACAATAAATACTGTGAGACAATAAATACTGTGAGACAATAAATAGGATAAATACAAAGAATACAATACTCTCAATAAATATAAGCCATCAGTACACTTTCAAATCAGGTCACATTTGTGAGGTACTATGGGTTGACTTGGCCCAATCACAGCTTGTGGTTATGTGGATGGCCTGAGGGTGTCTCACCTAGCTTGGATGAGGCTGAGGCTTAAGCTGAGGTAGAATGAGGGAAATCTAAGGTTCTGATTCTTCCAACTACACAGTCCCTCACACAGGTCACTGTATCAGTCTCAGTCCACCCCTGGCACTCCCAGGCTGGTCCTAACACCTCTCTAGCCCCTAGGATGGTCTCTTAGGGCTCCACAGGGCCTTAGGCGCCCTCTATTCCACTTACTGCCCTCTTTATGAACTTCCGACTCCGCCGGAGTCGTGTCGACGCCGTGAGGCGTTTCCGGTTCGATGTCGCTAGCCGGCCTCGGCTCGATGTCAGTTCTTGTCGACGCCGTGAGGCGGTTCCGGACCGATGTCGGCGGACGGCCTCGGCTCGATGTCAGTTCCTGTCGACGCCGTGAGGTGGTTCCGGATCGATGTCGGCGGGCGGCCTCGGCTCGATGTCGCTGGGCAGCCTCGATTCGATGTCGGTCTCCGGTGTCACAGGGACACGATCTCCCTACTTCCGGGTGTCTCCGGAGTGCGACCTCCACTCCCGACCTCCGGTGCTTTTCCCTTCAGGTTCCGGCGACTCCGGAGTGCGATCTCCACTCCCGACCTCCGGTGCTCCTTTCCTCAGGTTCCGGCGACTCCGGAGTGCGATCTCCACTCCCGACCTCCGGCACGATTCACCTCGGTCTCCGGCGACTCCGGAGGGCGGACTTCACTCCCCCGTCGACGCCACACACTCGACCTCAGGTGACTTCCTCCTCGACCTCTGGTGTCTCCACGACCTCCGTCGGTGCCCTCTCTCGACCTCTGGCGGCTCGGGGTACGACGTCTGCTTTCCAGTCAGCGCCGCTTCTTCACCTCCGGCCCCAGGTCTCTAGGCTTCTCGGCGTCGGACTCCAGGAAGATACCAATAGACAGGTCAGGAACTTGCTGTTCTTTACTTTCAAGGCCTGTTCCGGCTGTTCAGGTCCTTGAGTTGGTTCTTCTTGACTTTATCCCACACAGGGCTCTAGGCTGGGCTCAGTCAGTAGGGACTAGTATCAAGGGTGGGTTTCCAGACCCCACTCCAGGCACAAGTTTCCACCCCTGCTGCCTCACTCCTTCCTCCTTCAGTGTTGTGCTGCTCTCCCTTCACCAGTCAGGTGCCAACTGCCAACTCTGAGCTGGCTTCCCAACATTCTAAACCTGCCTCACACTGTCACAGGGTTCTAGAATGTTCTGGAAGGTACTAGTAGGTTCCAGTGATGTCACAGGTGACAATGGGTGGCCACCATTTTGTGTTTCAGGCCCTCAGACAGAAGTTCCAGGGGTAGGGAAAATGGCTCCCTGACCCTGCATCAACACTAAAAAGTCTGGTGGTTCCCAAAAAGGAAAAATACTAACGGGGTTGGAGGCAAAAGTGGGACAAAATAAATAATGATGAGGAGGGACCACCCAAAGGGCTGACAGGTCTAACACGCGTCCCCCCCAGCTGAAAGTGGGGAGAGCTACCCAACCCCTTGGGAGTTCTCATCACTAAGGCGGAAATACCTTGAGAGACCGTCTGCATTGGCGTGGTCCACTCCAGGCCGATGTTCCACCTGAAAGTCCATTCCCTGTAGGGAGATAGACCACCTTAGCAACTTGGGATTCTCCCCCTTCATCTGCATCAGCCAACAAAGGGGTCTATGGTCGGTCTGAACTAGGAAGTGCGAGCCAAACAGGTAGGGCCGCAACTTCTTCAGAGCCCATACCACTGCAAAGGCTTCACGCTCTATTGCACTCCATTTCTGTTCCCTGGGAAGTAGTCTCCGGGATAGGAAGACCACGGGTTGATCCAGACCCTCTTCATTGAGTTGCGATAACACTGCCCCAATGCCATGTTCCGATGCATCCGTCTGGACAATGAACTCCTTGGAAAAGTCTGGGGCCCGTAGGACCGGGGCCTCGCACATGGCTTGCTTCAGCTTTACAAAGGCCTGCTGACAAGCCTCCGTCCAGACTACCCGTCGAGGTTGTTTCTTGGACGTAAGCTCCGTGAGGGGGGCCACAATGGTCCCATACCCCTTCACGAAGCGGCGGTAGTATCCTGTGAGGCCCAGAAAAGCTCGGACCTCAGTCTGAGTCTTGGGGGGTTCCCAGGCCATGATGGCCTCGATCTTCGCCTGGAGGGGTTGCACCGCTCCCCTACCCACCAAGTGTCCAAGGTACACTACCGACCCCTGCCCGATCTGGCACTTGCTGGCCTTGATCGTTAAACCAGCTTGTCTCAGGGCCTGGAGAACAGCTTGCAGGTGACGCAAGTGATCCTCCCAGCTGTTACTGAAGACGGCTATGTCATCCAGATAAGCAGCAGATAAACTCTCCATTCCAGTGAGGATCTGGTTCACCAGACGCTGAAACGTGGCAGGTGCGTTCTTGAGCCCAAAGGGCATCACACAGAACTGGTAGTGGCCTTTGGGCGTGGAGAAGGCTGACCTTTCCCTAGCTCCGTCAGTCAGAGAGATCTGCCAGTACCCAGAAGTAAGGTCAAAGGTACTTAGATATTGGGCAGCTCCCAGCCGGTCAATCAATTCATCCGCCCTTGGGATCGGATGAGCATCAGTCTTAGTTACTGAGTTCAGTCCCCGGTAGTCCACACAGAACCTCAGTTCCGGTTGGGCACCCGGTGGTGGGGCTTTTGGTACTAGCACCACCGGACTGGACCAGGGGCTGCTGGAAGGTTCGATCACTCCTAGCTCCAGCATCTTAGTGACTTCACTGTGAATGCTGGCCTTCACCTTGTCTGACATCCGGTAGATCTTGGACTTCACAGGTGGGCTGTCTCCTGTGTCCACATCATGGACGCACAGGTGAGTCCTACCCGGAACAAGGGAGAACAACGAAGAGTACTGTCCCAGGACCTGGCGGCAGTCCTCCTGCTGTTCAGGAGTTAGAGATGGGGAGAGAATCACTCCCTCCACCGACCCATCCTTCTCTTGAGACGCAAACAAATCGGGGAGAGGCTCGCTTTCCACGTCCTCTGCTCCGTCAGTCACCATCATCAAAATGACTTTGGGCCTCTCGTGGTGGGGTTTGAGGCGGTTGGCATGCAGCACCCGTAGGGGCTGACGAGGGGTCTTAAGATCCACCAAGTAGGTAGCCTTACCCTTCTTCTCCAATACCTCAAAGGGTCCTGACCAGCGATCCTGGAGGGCGCTAAGCTCTCCTGGTTCGATCACCCACACCTTCTGGCCAGGCTCCAATTCCACCGGGTGAGCGTTGTGGTCATACCACGCCTTCATTACTGCTTGGCTGGCCTCCAAGTTGTCAGAAGCTTGCTTCCACAACTTAGCCATTTGGCTCCGAAAGGCCAGCATGTAGCTCACCACGTCCTGGGGAAGCTTCCTGGGAGTTCTTTCCCATCCGTCTCTCACCAGGCTGAGAGATCCACGCACAGGGTGCCCATACAAAAGCTCGAAGGGGCTGAAGCCCACTCCCTTCTGTGGCACTTCCCTTTAGGAAAACAATAGACAGGGTAGGAGGACGTCCCATTTCCTCCGCAGGCTTTCAGGCAGACTTCTAATCATGCCTTTCAAGGTTTTGTTAAACCTCTCCACCAGACCATTGGTCTGGGGGTGGTAAGGAGTTGTGAACCGGTAGGTCACTTCACACTCCTTCCACATGGCCCGCATGTATGCTGACATGAAGTTGGTCCCCCTGTCGGACACAACTTCCTTGGGAAAACCCACTCGGGTAAAGATTCCCATCAGGGCCCTAGCCACAACAGGTGCTGTAATGGTCCTTAGAGGTATAGCCTCTGGGTACCGTGTGGCATGATCCACCAGAACCAGGATAAACCTGTGACCAGCTGTAGTAGGCGGATCTAAGGGACCCACAATGTCGATGCCCACCCTTTCAAAGGGGGTGCTAACGACAGGAAGTGGTTCCAGGGGAGCTTTCAGCTTCACCCCTGTTTTCCCACTGGCTTGGCAAGACACACATGTCCGGCAGTAGGTGTCGGACGACACTTTCATTTGAGGCCAATAAAAGTGTGGGACAAGACGGGCGAAGGTCTTGTCTTGCCCCAGGTGTCCTGCCAAGGGGATCTCGTGAGCCAATTCCAGTAGGAAGGCTCGGTAACGTTGAGGGACTACTAAGGCTCGTGACGATCCATGTAGGGGTGCCTTGGTTCACTGTAGAGGAGGCCATCCTCCCAGTAAAGGTTGTAGTTCCCCTCAACGTTCCATGCTGCCTGGGCTTCGGCCTGTCGCCTCAGTCCCTCAAGGGTAGGGCACTCCCTCTGGCCCTTGCAGAATTCCTCCCTGGTCGGCCCTCCCTCCACGTGCCACTCGGCCGGGATGGGTAGGTCCTCCAGTTTGGCAACATCCCCCACCGCGGACTCCTGGTCCACCACCTCCGGTGGCCTATCCGTCACACGGGGCGCGGATGCCGAGGCAGGCTCCTCCTGTCCTCGGTTCTTCCCTTGGTCGGCAGCCGGCTGTGCCTTTGTTCCAGGCTCCAGTCGAAACAGACTCCCTCTCCGGGTAGTCGCGGACCCTGTGCTAACACAGGCCCAGTCAGGTGTACCCAGCATCTCAGCATGAGTCCGGTATTCCACCTCCTTCCAAGCGTTGTGCTCCATATCATTCCCCAGCAGACAATCGACTGGCACGGCAGGGCTTACGGCAACTCGAAGTGAACCTGCAACCCCTTCCCATTCAAAGGGAACCTCGGCCACCGGATAGTGGCCGGTTCTGCCGTCAGCCATCGCGGCTGGGTGGAGTACATCGGGAATTACCTGCTCTGGAGACACCAGTTGGCTACGTACCATAGTCATACTGGCTCCTGTGTCTCTCAGAGCCTCCCCTCTTTGGCCATTGATGGTGACCCACTGCCCATACTTTATAGTATTTGCGGGCACCTGGATCTTAGGAACCATCTCCCGTTCTCCCAGGGACACTAAAGTGACACCCGCCCACTCCCTTCCCTTAGTTAAGGGCATCTCCTCCCCGAGCACTACACTAGCTACTCCGGGGGCCTTTCCTCCAATTGGAGGGGGTGGTCTTTTCGGGCACTTTGCATCTCCCTTATAGTGTCCGACGCCACCGCACTCGTAGCAATGGACAACCCTTGGCTGCTGACTCTGGCCAGGATTAGGGTTTCTGGGTGGGTTAGCCCTAGGGGTGAATCCTGTTCCCTTTCCTTGGAAATTATTTTGGGGGCCTTTAGAGAACTCTTTTTTCTTTTCCCCTCCCTCTTTCTTCTGGGGGGCGCCCTGTCCGGCCTTTTGAGTATCCCCTCCAGTCCCCCTTGTGGACACCCGGGTACTAGCCCAAATGTCCGCCTCCTCAGCAAGCTTCCGGGGATTGGTCAGCTTGCTATCCACCAGGTGTTGACGCAGTTCAGGGAAACATTTTTCGAGCAGGTGTTCCTTCAACATTAAATCAAACAACCCCTCGTAGTCCCTCACCTCACTGCCTTGAATCCAACCCTCTAATGCCTTCTTTGCATAGTCCAGGAAATCCACCCAATTCTGTGTGCCCAGTTTGTGGCTACCCCGGAACTTCTGTCTGTATTTCTCGGGTGTTAGTCCAAACTTTCTTACGAGCGCCACTTTCATGGTGGGGTAGTGGGTCTGCTCCTCCTGCTCTAGGGCCAATAATGTATCCCTACCAGCTGGAGGCATGTATTTGTACAATCCCCCTCCCCAGTACTTCTCTGGCACCCCATGGGCCCTTAAAGAGACCTCATAGGCCGCTAGCCACTTGGCAATGTCATCCCCTGCACTATAGCTAGCTACTATGTCTTTTGGCAGCTAGGGTTTGGGTTCCCTGGTGATTTCTTTGTCTTTGCTGCCACCATTAGGAACAGTTTGTGCCCCGACTCGTAGGATCTGGAGATCCATCTCCTTGAGCCTCAACTCGTGAGCCATCCTCCGTTCCTCCTTCTCTTTCTCCAGCTCCGCCAACTTCCATGTGAGCTGTCTTTTCTCCCTCCGGTCAGTTAATTCTACTTCTGATAAGCCACCGCTAGAGACAGTGCTGCCCTTCCTGGAAAGTGTTCTGGGCCCCGCTAACAGGTTCCCCACCTCAGGTTGGTACAATCCAGCCCCCTCGCTAACAGGCTCTCCATCCCTGGCCTCCTGCTCAGCCTTACTTTCTCGTCGTGCCTCCCCCCAAGCCCTCAAGCTGGTCTGGAGTTCACCCTTCTTGGCACCTTGGGGACAATACACCCCCTCTCTCTGACAAAACTCTCTGAGTTGGGCCACAGTATAAGTTTCCAGGTCTTCCAACACAAACTCCATTTTGCCCACTCAGAATAGAAGACAGGTGTTTACAGAAGCTATGCAGGGGGGTACCTTTTGTAATACCTCCTCCCACCACCAGAGTAAATTTGGAAAAAACAAAACTCAGAATTAGGAAGTCCGCTTTGAGAAAACTCCCGGTGTAGGCCTATGGACTACCCACAGTTATTGTCGAGTGGACGCAAGCACAGCTCTATCCCACCGCTGAACACCAATTATGTTAGAAAATCCCGGGCAACCGGGGTTTTAGCTGTCACCCGGGGGTTTCCCAACACACAAGGGGTAGCTTGGCTCGAGCGGTCGGGGGTCAGGCACCGTGTTAAGCGTACGTCACACCCTCACAATAACCATGCGTTCATCCGTTCCAAAAACGACTCTACACCGTAAAAATTTATGAAAATATCTCTGTGTTTATCTTGTTTTCTCTTAGTTGCAGGTTAAATAAATAATAACACACTTACAGTACACAAAGCTTCTTCTGTAAAAAGGGTAGGTCAAATAAATAAGCTCAGATCATAAATAATCAATGAATAAATAGATGTGCATGAAATACATAGGCAAATAAATACTGTGAGGGAATAAATACTGTGAGACAATAAATACTGTGAGACAATAAATACTGTGAGACAATAAATAGGATAAATACAAAGAATACAATACTCTCAATAAATATAAGCCATCAGTACACTTTCAAATCAGGTCACATTTGTGAGGTACTATGGGTTGACTTGGCCCAATCACAGCTTGTGGTTATGTGGATGGCCTGAGGGTGTCTCACCTAGCTTGGATGAGGCTGAGGCTTAAGCTGAGGTAGAATGAGGGAAACCTAAGGTTCTGATTCTTCCAACTACACAGTCCCTCACACAGGTCACTGTATCAGTCTCAGTCCACCCCTGGCACTCCCAGGCTGGTCCTAACACCTCTCTAGCCCCTAGGATGGTCTCTTAGGGCCCCACAGTGCCTTAGGCGCCCTCTATTCCACTTACTGCCCTCTTTATGAACTTCCGACTCCGCCGGAGTCGTGTCGACGCCGTGAGGCGGTTCCGGTTCGATGTCGCTAGCCGGCCTCGGCTCGATGTCAGTTCTTGTCGACGCCGTGAGGCGGTTCCGGACCGATGTCGGCGGACGGCCTCGGCTCGATGTCAGTTCCTGTCGACGCCGTGAGGTGGTTCCGGATCGATGTCGGCGGGCGGCCTCGGCTCGATGTCGCTGGGCAGCCTCGATTCGATGTCGGTCTCCGGTGTCACAGGGACACGATCTCCCTACTTCCGGGTGTCTCCGGAGTGCGACTTCCACTCCCGACCTCCGGTGCTCTTCCCTTCAGGTTCCGGCGACTCCGGAGTGCGATCTCCACTCCCGACCTCCGGTGCTCCTTTCCTCAGGTTCCGGCGACTCCGGAGTGCGATCTCCACTCCCGACCTCCGGCACGATTCACCTTGGTCTCCGGCGACTCCGGAGGGCGGACTTCACTCCCCCGTCGACGCCGCACACTCGACCTCAGGTGACTTCCTCCTCGACCTCTGGTGTCTCCACGACCTCCGTCGGCGCCCTCTCTCGACCTCTGGCGGCTCCGGGTACGACGTCTGCTTTCCAGTCAGCGCCGCTTCTTCACCTCCGGCCCCAGGTCTCTAGGCTTCTCGGCGTCGGACTCCAGGAAGATACCAATAGACAGGTCAGGAACTTGCTGTTCTTTACTTTCAAGGCCTGTTCCGGCTGTTCAGGTCCTTGAGTTGGTTCTTCTTGACTTTATCCCACACAGGGCTCTAGGCTGGGCTCAGTCAGTAGGGACTAGTATCAAGGGTGGGTTTCCAGACCCCACTCCAGGCACAAGTTTCCACCCCTGCTGCCTCACTCCTTCCTCCTTCAGTGTTGTGCTGCTCTCCCTTCACCAGTCAGGTGCCAACTGCCAACTCTGAGCTGGCTTCCCAACATTCTAAACCTGCCTCACACTGTCACAGGGTTCTAGAATGTTCTGGAAGGTACTAGTAGGTTCCAGTGATGTCACAGGTGACAATGGGTGGCCACCATTTTGTGTTTCAGGCCCTCAGACAGAAGTTCCAGGGGTAGGGAAAATGGCTCCCTGACCCTGCATCAACACTAAAAAGTCTGGTGGTTCCCAAAAAGGAAAAATACTAACGGGGTTGGAGGCAAAAGTGGGACAAAATAAATAATGATGAGGAGGGACCACCCAAAGGGCTGACAGGTCTAACAATGGGAAACAGCAATTACAGCGCGATCTTTACCATGCATGCCATTACAACGCAAGAGTTACAACGCATGCAAGCCCTGACCATGCAGATTTTTACCACTACCTGCCTTTGCAAAGCATGCCATTACCACGAAAAAATGTAAGTGTAAAGGTAAGTGTATGTAGGTGTGTATAAATATATATGTTTTTTACAGTTTAGGGTGGGTGTTTGTTTTTTGTTGAAATGTGAATTTTAGGGTTTAGGGAGGGTATGAGTTTATGGGTAGTAAGGGATTTGTTTAGGGTTTTAAGGTATTGTTTAAGGTGGGTAAGGGGTTTAGGGTGGGTAAAGGTGGTAAATGATTATTTAGGGTGGAAATGGGTTTTTGAGTGGTAAGGGATTGTTTTAGGGTTTTATGGTGGTAAGGTATTGCTTAAGGTGGGTAAGGGGGTTTAGGGTGGGTAAGGGTTTTAGGGTGGTAAATGATTATTTAGGGTGGGAATGGGTTTTTGAGTGGTAAGGGATTTTTTTAGGGTTTAGGGTGGGTATGTGTTTTTGGATGGCAAGGGAATTTTTAGGGTTTAGGTTGGGTATGGGTTTTGGCTGGGTACGGATTTTTGGCTGGTAAGGGATTTTTTTAGGATTTAGGGTGGGTATGGGTTTTGGGTGGTAAGGGTTTTTATGGGGTGGGCATGGGATTAAAGGTTGAGGGTTGTTAAGGCCAAAATATATATGTATACAATTTTTTTTACATATGAATATATGTATATATAACAATAATTATGTTTTGCACATATATATATTTAAACATATATACACACATTCATATAAAAAAGGCTTTATACTGATCTGCTAAATACTTAATTTTTTGTTGTAAAGGCATCCACGGTAAAGGCATGCGTTGTAAAGACCCGGTTGTTGCAATGACCACATTGTTAAGGCATGCTTTGTAATGGCATGCATGGTTCCATCTTGAGATATTGAAAAAAGACAACCAGATGTTGCTCTTATTTTAATTAAGTAAAAAGGTTACGAAATATGCAACGGGGAAAGGTATTTTTAAGATGGAGGACCATAAATTATAGTTGATAAATTTCTCCACTATTTTTCTTTTTCCTTCCCCCATAAACCTCTCCTATCATCCTCCATTTTTCTCCGCCTTCGGCACCATTTTTATTCTGCTCTCCACTACCAGCCGTGCTTAGTTTTCTTCTGATTGCTCTTGCCTTTTTCACACCCTCCTCTTTTCCTTTTTTCTAATATTCCCATCCTCTTTCGCGATTGTATTGCTCCTTCTTCAAGATCATGTTATCTTGCTCTTCTTATCTCCTTGCTATCATTATTTTTCCTCTTTGTACATGGTGTACCTCATCACTCTTAATAACATGTTTTTAGGTCAAGCCTGGGCAGCGCATGGGCTGCTGCGAGGCATGCAGTAGTGTAGTATGCCTTTGAAGCCCGCCCACTTTCTGCCCATATTTTTAATTGGCTTGTGTCAGTGTTCTTTGTAAAGGCTGGCTTCCGAGTCGTTATTAGGCTTGTTAGTCAGTCTTGGTACCTAGCATTGTCTGCATTTGCTACCTTCCATAACGACTGGACCTTTTACTGGTGTTGTTACATGGTCTGCTTTATAAGTTGGTGCCACTTTTTTCTTTAATGCTCTTCCCCTATTCCACCCACGACATCGCAGCACCCGCGCGCTTTTGTTTTAATGTAATGTTTTTATTTAAATTACAGTGCGGTCCGCTTTAACTACAGCTTATTTAATTATTTAATATACGGCGCAGTGCACTTTCACTTTAGCGGCCGTGCTTACTTAATTAATTAATATACGGCATGGTCCGCTTTCACTTAAGCGGCAGTGTTTATTTAATTATCAGTGGGCAGCTTTCACTGTGGCGGCCATGCTACAGAAGCTTTTGAAAATATTTTTTTTTTCCACTCAGAGTGAAAGCACCATAGGCGCTTTCACTTTGTTGACCAAATCCCTTTGTTTAGACGCTGCTCACTGTAACCTGAATATGCGAGCAGCATCTAAAAAAGGGGTGTGGCCACCATTACAGTGCTCTCACAATTACGAGAGTTTGAGCTCTTGGCATTAAAAATAACAATGCCTTTTATATATGTGTTGCTTTTAAAAACACATGAATAAAAGGCATTGGCATTTAGGATGACAATAGCTTAAACGCTCGCAAATCATTGCATTAAAAATGCTTGTTTAAATTGTTCTTCATTCAACCACAAGATGGCAGAATACAACAAGAATGTGAATTTATGAACGCTACACGGTGAAGAATTTGCAATATGTACTTTAAATGTATGTAGGATAAGTGCTACACCTGGATTCCTGAAACACTGCATCGAGATCGAAAGAGGGCAGCTTTAGCGCGGGCGGTGGCCAGTGCCACAATCTTTATTGGTGTTCCCACCTCTCAAAAACCTCTTTCTCCACACATTCCCTCACTACCACGCTCCGCCAGTGCCCCGCATACCTCCATTGCCCTTCTCTCACATGCATTCACTTTGTTTTATAGCGCAACTCATACCAGTGTAGGGTATCAGAGCACATTACATCACTCACACCTCAATTATACAGAGCCAATGAATCATACGTGTAGACCAGTCTATGTGAAATTTTACATAAAATAATGAGGATTACAAGGTGTAGTAGTCGCAGGTCACTGATACCAGTAGGCAAAATAATTATTTATATATTATATTATGTATGTTATAATGTGAATTTGTTTGAATTTGAACGTGCTGGGCATGGGGTGTACTGGGAGCGCGCAAGCATTCTTCCCAAATGGGACGACCAGAGACGCCATCTTTAGTTCATGCATGCTCTAGTCGTCAAGGGGGGTATGGGCATAAAATCACACGCTGCGCGGCGCGCTCGCCTTGCGTGGTTTGACAAACTGCTTTTAATGCCTTCTTTTAATTCTGCCTTTTACTTACTGTTTTAATTAACGCCTGTTGTTCGTAGTTTCATTGTTGTCTCACCTGCTTATCTTTGTATACGGGTAGTGCTGCAGTGGGTGTTTTTATACTTTCGCTGCCCTCCTTCTTTTTCACTGCCTCCGAAATTTGCTCTATGAATAAGTTTGAATTTGAACGTGCTGCGCTTGGGGTGTACATGGAGCGAGCAAGCCCTGCCTGGGCCACAGACATTCTTCCTGGTTGGGACGACTAGAGACGCCATCTTTAGTTCATGCGGGCTCTAGTAATCAAGGGGGGTAAGGGCATACAAACACATTCTGCGCGGATGCGCAGCTGGTGCGCCGCTGACGTAATGAAGGCGCGTTTAAGGTAAGCCCGTCTGCGCCAGTCAGCGTCCCAGAAATGGCCAGCAATGCTGCCCGGGAAACTATAGACAGTAATGTACTGTAGCAAGGAGCTCTGTTATCTTTACACCCCGCGAACTGTGTTGGGGTTTGTAGCTGGGATGTGAAGGTGGATCCTGGGAAACTCATGCAAAGACTTCAGACAATCCAGAACACAGCAGCCAGACTGAGCCTGAACCTGCCCAAGAGGACACACATCAGCCAGCACCTGAAAGACCTTTATTTGCTCCCCTTCCAGAAGAGATACCACTACAAGCTCCTGACCCACGCCTATATAGCCCTCCTCAACCAATGACCACACTACATGAACCACCACCTGACCTTCCACCAACCAACCAGAAACCTCCACTTCGCAGACCTCGCCCTCGCTCAGACACCACTTATCTGCCACAGTCGCAACGGAGGATGCTCGTTCTCTCACCTCGCCACCAAAACCTGGGACACTCTCCCCTCCACCTCCACACTTCACCCTTGCTGAACCATTTCAGGAAGTGACTCAAGACCTGGCTCTTCAACTGATACCTGCAGCAGAGAGCCTGGGCACCCCCTGAGGTGATGAGTTGTGCTATACAAATACTACTTGATTGACTGCTTCTTCTTGGAGGTAACTAATCTTTGGGACTTTTTTAGTCCCACTGACCTGCTCCCTATTGGAGTTGGTTGCCAATAGCAACTTGAAGTGGCAGCATTAAATGTTGACAAAAGTTTTCTTCAAAACATTCTGTGTCAAATTTGTTCAATTTGCCAATGTTTGTTCGTGGTTAAATCAAAAGTTGTGATTTACAGTTTCTTCAAGTGTTTGTATCTCCGGAATCGTCTGGTGGATCTTTTTCATTTTGGTGTCCATACATTCATAAAAATATAGTCTATTTTTATAAACTGGTCTCAGACTTTTGGAGTTTAGTTCTTTCTTTTTCAATTGTTTTGCCACCATTTAAATGCTTTAACACTTGTTTCTTTGTTGAAGACTGACTGCTTGAAACCACAGCTACCCAGGGTTGAGCTAAAGTTTGACAAACAAAGACAGAGTTGTGAGTTAATTACACTGAGGTCTCACAACCACACCATTTAATAAACCACATTTCCTCCCAGCCAGCATCTGGTTGATAAGGAGGGAGATAATTAACATACTTTGAATCATCTTCTTTCATGTGCCTAAATTCTAGGTGAGACATATCCAGTGCATCTTTATCTAAGCAGGACATTTCTTCCATTCAAGAAAATCTCTGAGCTCTGGAGAAAGGCTCAGCAAAAGGGTGGTAATCAAAGGAAGCTTTTACCTTTTTCACAACCACACAAATAATTTCTAAAGACTTCCAGAGCCAAGTTGGTACTGAAAACTGCTCCATCATCAGTAATGACATCTGAATCAGCAGCAAGAATAATCAGGCTGTTGTTTTCAAAGGCAGTGGCTTCCTTGGGATTGGCGCGGAGGCCTGAGCCTGTTCGAGTGAGGAGTCAAGTGGGAACAGTGTCAGAGCCACCAAAATCACCTAGCCTGAAGCATCAACAGCAGATGGAGTCAAGAACACTGGATCTAGACTCTTAAGAACTGGGACCAGCTCCGAAGAAAATGGAGAGGCCAGCATCAGGGAATGGCATCACAAAGTCTTCTAACAGTCCCAGAATAAGACTTTATGGGGCTTTTTGCATTTTCTGCAGGTGAACTCTTGGGGGACTGTTCCCTGTCAGGATGCATAGCTGAAGGAAGGCACCAAGACCATTTATTAGTGTGAGTGCTCTTATGCCTGGCTAGAAACAGCTTGGCTCCCCCTCTCCACTGGCCTTTGGTGTATGGAAAAACAGAACAACAAGTTACTTCCCTTCTGCAATGCCCTTTGTGGTGGATACTCTAGCGAACCCCAGATTCTTCACCTTTAGAATATTCCCCAAGTGCCAGACTGGATGCAGAAGCTTTTTCAGCAATATTCTTGGTGCTGCAGTGGGCTCCGAACTGGCTCCATACCACACTGAAAAGGATAGAGCAGAGCCGAATGTAAGCGCCACCCCTGTACTCCGACATCAGTTTCTTGCTGGACTCTTTTCGCACCCTCAGACATGGATCATTAACCCATTGTTGGCATCAGTTCTCTAACGTGGGATGTTAAATAGAGGCCACTCTACAGAATGGGGAGGTCAGTAAAAAATTTCCAGTTAGACAGAGTAGTTACCAGAAAGAGCATTACGGAAGTAAGTAACTTGTTCATCTGATAGATACTTCTAACTGCAGATTCCTGGAGGATCTGTGCAGTTGACACATACCAAAAAGGCCTTACAGGGTAAAATGCCCAAATCCCTTTTCCACTGGACCTAGTTGTAAAAGCAGTAGAACGTTGTGAACATTAGTATAGACTTCCACATTGGAGCCTGGCACATGTCAAGGATAGACACTCCCCATGCTAACATAATGGTAGCAGCCTTAGCACTGGTGGAATAGACTTTCATCTTTCCAGAGACTGCTTTTTAGCTAGTTTATGGCAGATCTTATTGTACAGGACTATCCATCTCGACAGAGTTCTCTTCTGCATATCCTTTCTACATCCGGATGAACCCCACAAAAAAAAACGAATCGTCCACCTGCTGGACCTTGGTACAACTGAAGTAAAAACTTAAAGCACTTTTGCTGTCCAACCAATGGAGTCTCTTCGCCTCTTTCGAGGGATGAGGCTGGGTAGAGAATGCTGGGAGGGTGATGGGTTTACAACATAGAAAGGAGTATCAACTTTTGGCAAGAATGCCCGCGTCCGAAGCACCAGTTTGTTTGGAAAAAAGGTGGTGGAGGCGGTTGCACCAAAAGTGTGAAGTTGACTCATGCAGCGAGGTGAAGCGATCGCAAGGAGGAAAACAGTCTTTAAGTTCAGAAGACTCAATGAGCAGCTGTACATCAGCTCAAAGGTAGTACACACGAGAAACGGCAAGACCACGTTAAGTTGCCACTGTGGCATCACAAACTGTTTAGGAGAGAACATATGTATCAAACCTTTATCAAACCACATCATAACAGATGATTTAAACTAGGATGGTTGGTAAACTAAATAAGGATGAAAGGCCCAACAAATAACCTTTTATAGTGCCGACTGCAAGACCTTTCTAGGCCAAAAACAAAATAAACAATAAAACATCTAACAGTCTAGCTTGTAAAGGACTCCATGACAGGCCAAAAATCTGTCCCTGTGCAAATTGATTTCATGAAAGGGCATCTGACACTACAGCCAACTCCAAAGCCGCAGAACCTCTTGGCACAGGACCCAGGACCTCACTCTGCCCTGGTTGTTGCAGTACCACATGGCAGTTGTTCTGTCTGTGAGAACCTGCACGAGATTCCCCTTGATGGATGGCAGGAAGGCTTTCAGAGCCAGACCCATGCCCCAAATCTCCAATAGATTGATATGAAGCTAGATTTTTGCAGGGAACTAGAGTCCGCTGATCTCCACCTCCCCTATGACCTTTCCAACCAGGAATTGATACATCCATTGTGGAAATATGTAATATTTTACTTAGCATAAGCGACAGCCATTTTGGCTGTGGTGTCCATTTAGTTTCCTTCCTAATTCTTCCTATTTCTGCTCACATGCTTACATTGCAGAAAACCGGTATAAAAGGGACAACGGTTTGAGAATTCCTGCTGCAGCACTTCAGAGTGTTGTGTGGATGTGGTCCCACTCATTAGTGATCAATAAACTTGTTATTTATTCCAGCTCCAGTGCCGATCTCTATTTTGTTGGTCTTTTGACCCATGGACAAAAGGGTGACCCTGCACCAGTGTACCCCTAAAAAGGTACATTTCCACAGTCGGCGCCCGATACGTGGGGCCCCATCAGAGACGCAGCCGTCCGAAGGTGTGGTCTCGACGGAGGATCGAAATATTGCGGAGGAAGCGCACTGCACAAGGAGACCTTTGTCTTTGCAGACAACGTGATTTTTCCGGTTTTCCCGATTTGACCCTCCAGGTGGTGGCCGGTCTTCACTGGGGTTTTCTTTGTAGTAATTCTGTAGTGACCATGAGGTCGACCGGAGATCAGCAGGTGGGAGTTGGAGACTTCTGTTTGGTAAGGTCTCTGAAGCAGCACTCTTGATTTGTTTTGCCAGGCCTTTTTGTTTGGATATGTTATTCAATCTTTTCAAAGTTTGAAGGCAGTTAATGTGGAGATTTTTTCCTTTTGGAATATTTGTTTGGAGTAGTAATATTTTACATATATTTATAAAACATGCCTGTTCTCAGCACACTTCGTAGGTGGTGTTGCTGCTCTGGTGGTACCAAAGTAAGCTTGGAACAAAGTCAGCCAGCTCCCCCAGAAGGGACACCTATGTCAAATATGGTATTTCTTCCATAATGTACGGTCCACTATAGAACAAATACACAAAGAAAGATTCCAATCTACGATGGCCAGTAAATGGGTAATTTGATTCTAAAAAGGTTCAATATGAAGAGCAGTGTTTATTTAAAAGAAAAAGTAGACAGGATATGTTTGATTGTGTGCGTATGTGGTAGAAAGAAGTACGAGAGAGAGCAAAGAGAGCAGAAACTATAGCAGAAAAAGAACAACGAAAAACGATATATCAAAAAGCGCTAGAATTAAAAAATAAAGAAAAGAAGGAAAAAATAGATGTCAAGGTATAAAACAAGCAGATAGAACAGATGTAACCTAGCTAAGCAACCTTTGACTAGAATGCTATTACCGGGGACATGAGAATAAGATTTGTATTGTGAATGTCTAGACAGAACTGAAAATACCAATAAAGTCTGTTTAAAAAAGAAAAAAAAAAGGAAAAAATAGAGAAAGAAGATAGGGAAAGTCGATTAGAGGTAAATGGCCAGTATTCTATTAGGCACCCTCTCTATTCCCTACTTGATACATCTAAGGATGATTGCATCTTATTAGAACGCCCCCCACCCCCGTATAAACTTCCCACTCCAAGTGTCCCTGATGAGGTGTCTGACGACGAGCACTTGTCTTCAGACGACAAAGAACAAGATAAGCAAGATGGGCGACAGACTCGCTCTACTTCGACTAGAGCAGAAAAAGATACATTAAAAACCGCTGCTAGGGAGGAGGCTCGTCGGCCTCACGCTGCATCGCTCATTGTAACTATGGTTCAACAGTGGAAAAATACAGAGCAATTTTATTTTGTAGAAAAATTTGCTTGTGAGGTAATATTTGATTATAGACACATTTCTCAGGAATTAGAGCCAACTGATATAAATACTGATTATAAACGATTAACAGAGGGGACTTTTCCTTTTTCTGACCTATCTGATATGATTAGACGAGTGGTTAAAATACGAGACGTAACATTACGTTTACGAAAGGAGCAAGAATTAGCTAGAAAACAGAGAGGTATAGAAGCAGTTCAAACTCAAGCACAGGACGTAGATGCTCCGGTGGAAGAGGTTGCACCCAGTAGTATTATAGTTACTGTGAAACCTATGCGTGAAGCTGCACCCCTGTATGTTCCTCCGAAGGGTGCGGGAACCAATGATGATAAAACTTCGGATGATGCAAAGGGATATTTTATATATAATTGGATTTACACTCCTTGGAGTAGAGTTGACATGATGGCTCTTGAAGCTGCTTTGCCCGACCCCTGGATAAATCCTGCCGCCTTCTATGAGGAGGTGGAAGGAGCCATTAGCTCCTGCACTATGACCTTGCCAGATATTGATATGTTCTTTGGGCTTTTTTTGCCTCCTGATATGTGGAGAACGATACGTAAAATAGATGACAATGTAGCATATGGTGATACCTGGGAACATTTGGAACAAATAGATGCGGAAAGGGAGCCAGCGCAGAAACCTCAGAAGGAGATATAAGACCTTCCTAAAGCTATTGTGACTAAGTTAGAGACTCTCATAGCCCCTAAGAAAATAGATTGGACTACGTTAGCGTCCTGTAAACAGAAAAAGGATGAGTTAGTATCAGATTTCTTTTCAAGGTTTGAGGAAACATTACATGATTTTAGTGGTCAGTCATTGGCCGATGATACAGGTAAGCATTTGTTTGTCGATAGATTTGTCGCTAATATGTCACCGGGAATAGCTAGTCGCTTAAAGGCCAGCGAGAGTTCTTGGACCACGTCTTCCCCAGCTTCCCTTTTGACTATGGCCCAATATTATGAACGACAGGAACAGGAAGCGAAAGGCAGGGAGGATAAGAAGGTTAAATAATTAAAGACAAAAGTTATGTTGGCTCAAGTATATGGTCCATCATTTAGAGGAGGTGGAAGAGGCAGACGTGCAATGTATACACCTGGGGTGCCCCCTCTCCCTCGAGCAAATTTGTCCCCTGATCAGTGTGCTTTTTGTAAAGAGACTGGGCATTGGCATTCTGAGTGCCCTCTTTTGCGAGGTCAGCAGTACCAGCGGGGAAGGGAAAGTATGAGAGGATGCCCAGGGAATTTAGGAAGCATGGGCAGTACAGGAGCTCGCCCCAGATTTGAAGCAGTTGAACAAGGACCAAATTAATCTAATACTTTTGATAGACGAAATCAATATCAAATGTCTGATTATTCTGCTGATGCCCTTTCAGATTCTGATTATGCATAGGGATGCCTAGGATGGGCTAAGGAACCGGTTGAGGTGTCAGAAGATCAAATGGGTCCCTATGTTGACGCAAACATCTTGGGCTCTACTGATCGGTTACTGGTTGATACAGGGGCTACCCGTAGTGCTCTGTTTAAAAAATTGGTTCCTAGGGCTCCCCTGTCCGGCACAATGATAACATCGATAGGATTCGATGGGACACCTACACCTAGCCCACTTTCACAGCCACATGAATTCAGACTTGATAAATTCACTGCAGCATGTCAATTTTTGCTTTCCCCTACCACACTGGACAACATTGTGGGTATCGATATGCTTAAATATTTTCGTGCCACAATACGTAGTTCTCCTGAAGTTGTACGTGTTATTTTGAATGACAATTATCCAATGGTTGAGAGAACTTGTCTTATTATTGAGGATGTCGCTCTGGCATCCTTACCCAGTACTTTGTGGGCAAAATCAGATACTGATGTGGGTCAAATGGTCATTCCACCTGTACATATTCAAGTAAAGGAGGGTGTTTCATTGCCTCGACTGCCCCAATACAAAATATCCCGGGAAGGGGAAGAAGCATTAGCACACATTGTTCAAGATTTGATTAAAGTGGGGGTAGTGGAAGAAGTACCCTATAATACTTCCAATAGCCCTATCCTTCCTATTTTGAAAAAAGACACTGACACTAAAATCTACAGATTCATTATTGATTTGCGAGAAGTTAATAAACTTGTAGCGCCCTAATATCCAGTAGTTTCTGATATTACTACACTTCTCACTATTCTCCCTCCTACTGCCACTATATTTTCGGTGATCGATTTGAAGAATGCTTTCTTCTTTATACCCATTCACCCCGACAGCCGTTATTTGTTCGGGTTCACCCTGAAAAATAGATCATTTCAGTTCTGTAGAGCTCCACAGGGCTATACAGAGAGTCCTAGCATTTACAGTCAGGCATTAAAAAGGCAGCTTGATTCTTTTCCTGTACCTAAAGGGGTGGCCCTTATCCAATATGTCGACAATATCTTGTTGGCTGCAGATACCCCTGAGCAGTGTGAAGAAGGAACACTGTTATTGTTATCATTTCTTGCCTCTCACAATCACAAAGTCTCGCCAAAGAAATTGCAATTTTGGAGACAGCAGGTTACCTATTTAGGTCACCTCCTGTCTAAGGAGGGACGTGCACTTACATCAGACCGCATTCAGACTATTTACATACTCCTGTGCCCCGTACTCAGAAGGATGTCCGTGCACTGATTGGCCTCACTTCTTTTCTTAGGCAGTGGATCCTCAGTTTTCTGCACATTATTAAACCTTCATTGGCCCTTTTGACAAAAGACACTCCGATGCCCCTCCCATGGACTACTGAATGTCAGAATGCCTTCCAAAACTTACACCAAGCTCTTCGCTCTGCACAGTATTAGGAACTCCACACTACACTAAGACTTTCACACTCTATATACACGAGAGGGAAGGTTGTGCCCTCTCAGTTTTAAACACAGACACACAGTGATAAGCAACGTCCTTGTGCATATTTCTCAGCTCTCCTTGACCCAGTCGCGCGTGCACTGCCTGGATGTTTCCGAGCAGTGGCAGCAACAGCTGTATCAATACGTCAGTGTGAAGGAGTCGTTTTGTCACATAAACTGCTTGTGTTAATACTCCATCCTGTTGATGCTTTGCTAAATCAAATGAAAACACAGCATTTGACCAGTGCTCGCTTGACAGGATATAAATTGACACTTTTGGCTTCTCATATTATGCTGAAAAGATGTCTGACCCTAAACCCTGCTACACTATTGCCATTTCCAGCTACTCAGTCTCAGTCACAAGAGTTAAATGATTGTATATTCCTTACTGAAGAGCAAACAAAGGGCTGCGTTGACCTACAAGATACACCTCACCCTAGTGTTGATGGGGAGCTATGGGTTGACGGCTCGTGTCTAAAATTGCCTGATGGCACTACATCTGCTGCCTATGCGATTACAACACTTCAGACAGTAATTGAAACAGCTCGCATCCCACAGAAGTCGGCCCAAGCGGCCAAATTGATTGCACTAACGAGAGCATGTGAGCTTAGTACAGATTTGCTTGTTAACATTTTTACCGACAGCCAGTATGCTTTCGGGGTGGCACACAATTTTGGTCGTTTGTGGAAAGAAAGGGGCTTTCTCACCTCACATGGGACACAGATAGAGCATAGAGAATTAGTACATAATCTCCTTACTGCTCTAACCTATCCTAAGAAAGTGGCAATTGTTAAGTGTAGTGCACACAAGAAAGTGACTGATAAAATAGGAGCAGGTAATGCCTTTGCAGATCACACAGCCCGTGAAACCGCAATGCAGCGAAGTACCACATCTATGTATGTAGTGAAGTCACAAGCTGAACGTTGGCATGATGCTAGGCAAGAGGTGCTGGACATGCAACAATCTGCCTCCACTGACGAACTAGACCAATGGTCTAAGGAGGGAGCACTGGATGATGAGGGCTGCTGGAGGAATAAAGATATGACCAAATGGAAGTTACCCACAGCCTACTTATACCCCATGATTCATATGGTACATGGGCCGGTACATGTTGGTGCATCCTCAATGGCAATACAACTTATGCAAGTTTGGGATCATCCTGATATTGCCGGCACTGCTAAAAAGATGGTCCAGTCTTGTTTGGTCTGTCTTCAGTATAACCCTGGAAAGGGAACGCTAACTCCAACAGGAGAGTTTGCGACACCAACTGAACCTTTTGAAGTCCTGCAAATGGACTACATTCAGTTTGAGCGCTGCAATAACTTAAAATATGTCTTGGTAGTGGTTTGTGCCTTCAGTAAATGGGTGGAGGCGTATGCTACAAATGATAATACAGCTCTCACAACAGCGAAACTTCTCCTAAAAGAGGTCTTTCCTCGATTCGGCATTTGTCGGGTCTTATAGAGTGACAACGGACCTCATTTAATTGGGCAAGTTGTCGAATATGTCACGAAAGGGTTAGGGATTAAGCAGAAATTTCATGCCACTTTTCACTCACAATCAGCAGGCTTGGTGGAGCATTACAACTCCACCCTGAAATTAAAATCGGCTAAAATACAGGCCTCCACGTCTTTGAAATGGCCTGATGCCCTGCCCCTAGCTCTACTTTCTATCAGATCAATACCACATACACGATCTGGCCTTACGCCATATGAGGGTGTGTTTGGCAGGCCCATGAATATTTGGGGAACCCATAAGCCTCGCCCTATACATGATGTACACCATGTGTTGATGAGTGACTATTTGTCCCAGTTAACTGATAGCTTGTCTTCTATTTATCAGCAGGTACGGGAAGCCTTTCCAGACAGGTCGCAGGGTGATGGCCATGATCTGCGGCATGGAGATTTTGTCTTGACGAAGTCCTTCCAGCGGACCAGTTCCTTGGCACCTCGTTGGCACGGACCGGAACAAGTCCTCCTAGCTACCAGAACTGCAGTGTGAGTGACCAACCGGAAGAATTACGTGCATGCCACCCTTTGTCGAAAAGTCCCACATGCCCTTGTGAGCCCAGGTGCGTTAACAGATCACCGTGACATCCTGGTCACCAAGAAAAGACGAGCTGTGTCACCTGATAGTACTGAGGAAGTCTTCTCGGACCACACGATCCCTGGTGCATCTAGATATCTTCTTCGATCCAGGAAGAAAGACATTTCATTGCAGAAAGAGACTGTTTGAGCCACTGTCCTGGGTGGTTGAAGACTGACAACAAAGGGGGGTGGCCTATTAGTGACTACTCGTCTCAATGTTAGTGAAGAAACCAGCGCCTGCCCAGAACCTTTAGGGCACCATCTGTTTTGTTGTTAACCGACGAAATGAACATGCCGGAGGAGAAGAAATCGAATGCTGCAAAAGTCTGTAGTAAAAATATGATGTTCGCTATTGGACTAACTTTGACTGTTGTCATCATTGCTGTAATAATGTGAGTTGCGGAGGAAGTAACTCCAGCTCGAAACATACTGACTGCTACTACTCCTGTCCCCAGTGAACATTATTATTTCACTCTTCCCTATCATGAGAAGAAGCACCGAATGTCGTATCTCAATAACACTTGCATACAAATGTTGCATCATACTCATAATGCTACGAACACTACCAACTCCTGGGTATGTGGAATGATGCCAGCTCATCAGAAGAAGGGAGGAACGCCTTTCATTCCCTTGCCATTCTCGCATAATGGCTCCTGTAGAGCCTGGTTTGCACTGTTGTGGGCCTCTGAAATTGCTAATATTATTCTAGCTGATCGTGGTGGAGCATGTCGCATTATCGGTAGTAGTTGTTGTGTATTTATCCCTGACCACGCCCCTTCCGTTTATGATGCCATTTCCAAAATGCATAAAATAGCCACTAAGATACATCAAGATTCAGGAACATGGACTTGGGCTGGATGGTTCTGGACCATATTTTCTATATGGGGTTTGAAAATATTATTGGCCTTGTTCATAATTATTGCAATTCTCTTCTCTTGTTATTTATGTAGCCAATGCGGGCCAATGCTTTGTTCCCTCTGTATTTCCACTTGTACTACTTGTTTACCATCTAAAACGAATGTCCAAAATGTAAATGCCCGTTTAGCAATAGACCGAGAAGTCAGCGATATGATGCTAATTGATATACATGTTTATAGTACCCCTTTTAAAGCATAAGAAAATGTCTTAGCATATGCTAAAAGGGTCGTCTGTGGAAATGTGTAATATTTTACTTAGCATAAGCGACAGTCATTTTGGCTGTGGTGTCCATTTAGTTTCCTTCGTAATTCTCCCATCCTCTGCTGCTCATCTTTTCACTCTGCTTGTGTTATCCATTTTAGTTGACTTCCTGACTCAGCTAAAAGCAATGTACGTGCTGAGGGTTTGTAGCTGCCAGTGCACCTGGTCTCAGATGTTAACTGATTTACTGCTGCAAAAAGCATTCCTGCTCCCCCTCCCACTTTGCTGACCACATAGTTATTCATTTGTCCTTCTTTGCTGATAACTATTTCTAAAACTTGTTCTTCCTATTTCTGCTCACATGCTTACAGTGCAGAAAACCGGTATAAAAGGGACAACGATTTGTGAATTCAATATACTACCTCCCTCCGCACTTGAGAGTGTTGTGTGGATGTGGTCCCACTCATGAGTGATTAATAAACTTGTTATTTATTCCAGCTCCAGTGCCGATCTCTATTTTGTTGGTCTTTTGACCCGTGGACAAAAGGGTGACCCTGCACCAGTGTACCCCTAAAAAGGTACATTTCCACACCATTACCATCATCATCAGTGGTTGGGGAAGGTAAAGGGGCCTGCCTATTGCCCAACTGTGGCCGAGCAGCAACCACTGCAGATCATGTGCAGTTTCTCTGATATGTTAATGGCCTGTGACAGGTTTGAATGGTGTTAGCTCCATTGTAACTACAGATTCCATTGTAGAGCCAAAACGTGCTAGCTAGCATAGTTGACAAGGAGGAAGCAGGAAGCTAACATGCCAAGAAGCCTCAAAGATACACTCACTGAGATCCAGGATCATGGCTGAAACATTGGGATCATAGCCTGAATGTTCTGGACTGATTGCAAAGGAGAAAAGGCCCTGAACTGAGTCATATCCGAGACAGCTCCAATGAAAGGAAGCCTCTGTGAAGGAAGGCTGGTGCATCTCTGGCCAATTGGTATTGAACCCCAACAATGTCAGGAGGTTCGCCGTCATCTGTAGGTGGTCTACATCTGACTGCGGTGAACCTTCCTTCAACAGCTAGTCGTTGATGTAGGGGAAAACTACTACCCCGGACCTTCAAAGATGCACAGTGACCATCGCCATCTCTTTCAGGAACACTAAAGGGGCATTGAAGAGGCCAAAAGGGATTACAGTAAACTGAAAATACTCCTGCCTTGCTGCAGGTAATGTAGGAATGCAGATTGGGTATATGAAAATATGCACCCTTTAGGTCCAAGAGCACCATCCAGTAGCTCGGGTTAA
The DNA here is from genome assembly GCF_964204655.1 of Triturus cristatus. Classification (NCBI taxonomy): domain Eukaryota; kingdom Metazoa; phylum Chordata; class Amphibia; order Caudata; family Salamandridae; genus Triturus; species Triturus cristatus. The sequence continues at coordinate 264,082,185 of NC_140585.1, forward strand.
GGACCAACAGAATCTGGACTAATGAGCATTGTTTAATTGAAGGCCCATAGATGGCAAAGATCTAACATGGGCCTAAAGGGAGGAGGGGAGAGGTTCAATGGAGTAGAAAGAAGGGGTCAGGCATAGCCATGCTGAATGATTTAGAGGACCTATCTGTCGTACATGATGGGATTGCTACCCTGGGACAAAGTGCTAGACGATGCCTCTAATATGGTGGTTGTGCGGCACTAATGGCAACTGTAAGCTCATGTTTGCTGTTGCCACAAGGGAAGGGGACTGGGCAGACTGGTGCCCCTAGTGGCCTGTGAATTGCCTGCCAGATCCACATCCCCAGCCTTGGAAGAACTGGGGTGATTGTAGCAGAGGCTGGGGAGCATGGTGTTGCCTATATGCCAGCCTGCTAGAGTAGCCCCGAAATTTCCTAAACTGGTGAGTAAATTGCTAGGTTGAGGCATTTTTGCAGAACACACTTGGACCATCGACAGCCATATCCATGAGAGAGGCCTGTACATCGCTAAAGAATCCTGTGGAGTGTATCCATGCATGGAGCCAGAGTATTGCACTGGTACCAAGCACTCTTCCCAGACAATCTGTACTATCAAGGCAACCACATATCTCGCCTCATCTTGACCATCCTGAATGGTTTGGGCGATTGAGGCCCACAGTTCTTCTGGGAGTGCTGACCACGCCCCAGAGAACATGGATTTATTGGCCCAATAAACAAACTGCACCATTGAGTGATCTCAGTGCTAGGCTTGTTTTCAAAAGCCTCCATCTTCATAGACTCCCCAACCGGGGAGTCACGGGGAATTAATTGGGGCTCACCTTGCTGGTTGAAGCCTGATTTCCAGACTGTAAGAGGCTGGCCTGGTATAGGCTTTCCACTAATGTAAGTGGGCACCTTACACCAGTCCAGACAACCCTTATGGTGATTTAAGAGGTTTCAAACAACCTTAGAAACCTATCCAAGTGGTAGCTGTGGAGAGCAGCCTTCAGGCTTAGTCTTGAAAGAGTGTAAAACAGCTTGTTTTGCCAGAATGCAATCTTATAGCATAGATTAAATGAAAAGAGAACCACAAAGTCAATCAATCAATCAATCAATCAATCAATCACGACATTTGTATAGCGCGCTACACACCCGGAAGGGTCTCAAGGCGCTGGGAGGGAGGGGTGCGTTACTGCTCGAACAGCCAGGTCTTGAGCTGCTTCCTGAAGGAGAGATGGTCTTGGGTTAGCCGAAGGTGGATGGGGAGGGAGTTCCAAGTCTTGCCTGCCAGGTAGGAGAAGGATCTTCCTCCGGCGGTGGCTCTGCGGATGCGTGGTATGGTGGCGAGGGCGTGGCTGGTCGATCGTAGCTGGCGGGTGGGCGTGTAGAAGGTCATGCAGTCGTTGAGGTACTTGGGGCCCAGGTCGTGGAGAGCCTTGTGTGCGTGGGTGAGGAGTCTGAACGTGATTCTCTTGTTGACGGGGAGCCAGTGCAGGTCTCAGGTGTCCGGTGATGTGGCTTTGTCGGGGGATGTCCAGGATGAGTCGTGCGGAGGCGTTCTGGATGCGTTGGAGTCTTTTTTGAAGTTTGGCTGTGGTTCCGGCGTAGAGGGTGTTCCTGTAGTCCAGTCGGCTGGTGACGAGTGCCTGGGTAACGGTCTTCCTAGTTTCTGTGGGGATCCATCTGAAGATCTTGCGGAGCATGCGCAGGGTGTTGAAGCATGATGAGGAGATGGCGTTGACTTGTCTGGTCATCGAGAGGGAGGAGTCCAGGATGAAGCCCAGGTTGCGCGCGTGGTCCGTTGGTTTGGGAGTGGTGCCCAGGGCAGGGGGCCACCAGGAGTCGTCCCAGGCGGAGGGGGATGATCCCAGGATGAGGACTTCTGTCTTGTCTGAGTTCAGTTTCAGGCGGCTGTTCTTCATCCACTCGGTGACGTCTTTCATCCCTTCGTGTAGGCTGGCTCTGGCGGTGGCGGGGTCGTTGGTGAGGGAGAGGATCAGTTGGGTGTCGTCGGCGTAGGAGATGATGTTGAGGTTGTGTTGGCGTGCGATGGCTGCGAGGGGGCTCATGTAGACGTTGAAGAGGGTTGGGCTGAGTGATGATCCTTGTGGTACGCCGCAGATGACTTCGGTGGCCTCGGATCTGAACGGGGGGAGGCAGACTCTCTGGGTTCTTCCGGCGAGGAACGAGATGATCCACTCCAGTGCCTTCTCTTGGATTCCGATGTTGCTGAGGCGCTGCACTAGGGTGCGGTGGCAGACAGTGTTGAACGCAGCAGAGAGGTCCAGGAGGATGAGGGCCGCTGTTTCCCCGTTGTCGATCAGGGATCTGATGTCGTCGGTGGCTGCGATCAGGGCGGTCTCGGTGCTGTGGTTGGCCCGAAACCTGGACTGCGAGGGGTCGAGGGATCCGTTCGTCTCGAGGAAGGCGGCGAGCTGTCTGTTGACGGTCTTCTCAATGACTTTGGCAGGAAAAGGAAGGAGCGAGATGGGACGGTAGTTCTTGAGGTCGGTGGGGTCTGCCATCGGTTTCTTCAGGAGGGCGCTAAGCTCGGCGTGCTTCCAGCTCTCCGGGAAGGTGGCGGTGGGGAAGGAGGTGTTGATGATGTCCTGGAGGTGGGGTGCGATGATGGCGTCTGCCTAGTTGAAGACGTGGTGGGGGCAGTGGTCGGTGGGGGGATCCGGAGTGGATGGTGTTCATCGTGCGGGTGGTGTCTTCGGTGCTGATCGGTGTCCAGTTGCAAAGGGTGGTGGTGGCAGGCGTTGGTTCGGTGGTAGGGTGCGTGGTCTGTGCGTCGAAGCTGTTGTGTATGTCGGCGATCTTGCGGTGGAAGAACGAGGCGAGTGAGTCGCAGAGGTCTTGCGAGGGAGTGATGTCGTTGTTTCAGGTGCTGGGGTTGGAGAACTCTTTGCCGATGCTGAAGAGTTCCTTGCTGTCGTGGGCGTTGTTGTCCAGTCTTTCTTTGAGTGCTGTCTTCTTGGTGGCGCGGATCAGCTGATGGTGTTTGCGGGTGGCGTGCTTGAGGGCGGTCCTGTTGTCTGTGGTCTGGTCGAGCCGCCAGGCTTTCTCGAGGGTGCGGCAGTTCTTCTTGGAGTCCTTGAGTTAGTCAGTGAACCAGGGGGTTTTCTTGCTGCCGGGTCTGTTGGGAGGGTTCTTTAGTGGTGCGAGGTCATCGGCGCAGGCGGTCAGCCACTTGGTGAGGTTGCTGGCTGCTTCGTTGGGGTCCGTTGTGCTGGTGGGAGGGTTCTGGCTGAGGGAGGCGGTGAGCTGCTCGGCGGTGATCTTGCTCCAGCTCCGGCGAGGAACCTGTTGCGGGTGGTGGTGGGTCGTGGTTCTTCTGAAGCTGAAGTGGATGCAGCTGTGGTCGGTCCAGTGGAGTCCGGTGGAGTGGCTGACGGAGATGTGCTCGCTGGATGAGAATACGGGGTCAAGCGTGTGGCCGGCGTAGTGGGTGGGGGTGTTCACCAGTTGCTTGAGTCCGAGGTTGGCGAGGTTGTCCAGCAGGGTGGTGGTGTTTGTCATTGTTGTTCTCCAGGTGGAAGTTGAGGTCCCCTAGGAGGATGTAGTCAACGGAGGGAAGGGCGTGCTGGCTGATGAAGTCTGCGATGTCTTCGCTGAATTGTGTGCGTGGTCCCAGGGGTCTGTAGATGAGGGTGCCTCTGAGGGTGGTCTTGGGGTCGGTGTGTATCTGGAAGTGGAGGTGTTCGGCGGCGATGAAGGTTTTGTCGGAGTTGGTCGAGATGCGGATGTAGTTATAAAAAATATGTATTTATAATATAACACTATCTAGTACGTTGTATCTCCAAGACCATTACTTCTCTCTTGTCTGTGTTGAGCCTAAGACAGTTGGCTTTCATCCTTATCGACTTCAGTCATGCAGGCAGTGAACTTGTTTCTTGCGTTGGGGTCATGGACAGTAAATTGTTTCTTGAGCATGTGCGTGATGGTGGCATGTTTCAATGTGTCCGGGAATGTTGCTGAGTTGATGGAGAACAGTTGTCAGTCGTTCGCTGTTCTGTAGGAGTCCTTTGGTGAAGGCATCTTGGAGGGATGGTTCAGTTGGGACCCCTGAGTGGATGATGGTCATGGTAGTAGTGGTGACGGTGGGCCACAAGGTCAAGATTCAGTTTTCTGCCATGAAGGGAAGTTCAGTTGTGACAGTGAGGGGTCCGTTTGAGGGTCAAAGTTGCCATATATGGAGGTGATATTTTTACAGAATTCTGAGACCTTGTTGCAAGGGGGTGATACTGCTGGAGGCAGCAGGAGTTAAGGTGAAATCTTTGATGATGGTAAAGATGTCCTTGCTGTGGTAGGGCCGGAGTCCATGTGATCAGCAAGAGCTGTTTTCTTGGTGTTCCATATCTGCTGGCAGGAGCATCTTAGGGCTGATTTGAAGATGTCTTTATCTGTTGAGTCTTGACTTGTTCTTTATTTGCTTGTTAGCCATTTGAAGATCTCCTTCAGCATCTTCAGGGTCTGAAAGCAGGATGCAGTGAAACCGTTGACTTGTGAGGTCATGTCTAGTTTGCTGTTGATGATTGTTCCAAGGTTCCTGGTGTGGGTGATGGGTGCGGGTCCGAGTTCAGCCGGCCACCAGTTGGAGTCTCATGGTGAGGTGTTCTTGACAAAGATAATTAATTCTCTCTTTTCTGTGTTGAGATTAAGACATTTGGCTTTCAGCCTTATCGACTTTGGTCATGCAGGCAGTGAACTTGTTTCTTGTGTTGGGATCTTGTTCGAGTGGGAAAGTAGGAGTTGAATGTCGTCAGTGTAAGAGAGGATGTTGATGTTGTGTATGCGGATGATGATCAACAGAGAGATCATGTATCCATTGAAGAGGGTGGGTCTGATCGATAAACCTTGAGACACTCCTCAAATATCTTGCTGGAGCGGGTCCGCGCCCTCAACTTGAAGTAAGACTTGTATGAGGCCTGCAACTTCTTCTTGTGGACAGTGACATACAGTTACGCTTCTGGTTCCAAATCACCTTCAGGTGCATGAGGGAGCACTTGTTGCTCGGCTTAGAGTAATGCCCAAATTAAAAATGGTAGCGAAGCTCCTGCTGAGCTTCGGAAGTCGCAGAAAGAAACTGAAGTTTGCACATAGCGGTGCGAAGTGAGTACACAGCAACAAGGCGCCACCTAGTGGCACATGGGAGGATTGCTGAAAAAGCTTCCAGACCCATACTGGCACCGGGTAAATATTCTAAAAGTGAGTAATCTGCAGTGTGAAGTATCTATCTGGCTCTAGACACTACATACAGATGTTGAGGGGATCCAACATGAAAATTCTATTTCAACATAGCCAAAAGGGTTTGAATATTAGAGGTGTGAATTGCCCACTGCTCTGGCTACATATTGTTGACTGTGAGGGGCTCCCACCTCAATCTGGAAGACTATAGGGACCAGCATAAGGCCATACTTTGATCAACCACAATTGTCCACTTCCTACTACAACATTGACGCTCAACAGTAAATGGACCGAATAGCCGAGGCCCACCCCATACTTGGTACACCTGACCAGTATGTTAGCCAGAGGGAGGTGGCATTAAAAAAATTGCAAAGTACATAACTCATGAATCAAACATAACTACAAAGTGTGCAAGGAAAAATCATGACTTATTTTATTTTATTTATTTTTGAATACTCCATCTAAGATTTCTCACAGGGACGTATGTCTTAAATTTGTCCATGAGCAACTTGGAAGATGTACAGTGAAACATTCTACACATCATGCAGGATTTTTTGAAGAAAATAATTGGCAGCCAATGTAGTTGAATATGGCTGGAGATTACGTCACATTTTTTAAGGTTCAATGTGGATCTTACAAACTCATTTTACATTTTTATAGGCAATTTATGGGTTTCTTGGGAAGGCCTAAATAGGCAGAGTTGCCATAGTCTAAACATGACCGTACAAAGGTATTAGCAACCGTGATCTTGTGGGCAAAGGAGAGAATGGCATGAGCATGGGTCTGGTGGAAAAAGGTTTTGGTGATGTTACAGATGTGTTTCTCCAGATTCAGGTCTGAATCCAGCATGACTCCCAAGTTTCACACAATGGGTACTGGACATGTTTAGTCTTCAAGTTGAGTAGGCCATAGGCACAGGAATCAATTGAACTTTTTGAGCTCTGTTGGCATTGAAGGATTCTAACTATGAAAAGACCTTCTCTGTTATGTGGGAGCACTTGAATTTGGAAGAGTATCAAATTATCAATAGTGTTAAAAGCAGTGATGTCAAAAGTCTATCAGTCTCGCTACTCCTGAACATCAGTTATCTGCAATCATCCTTAGATCATTGATAGTGGAGGTTATGACAGATTTGGTTCCAAATCCAGTACAAAATCCAACCTGTTCTGTAACCAGCATGTTATCCTGTTCAACATAAGATTGGAGTTGTGTTGTGGAATCTCTGTAGGAGTCTAGCAATGTACAGGAGGAGGGAAATTGGTGTACAGTTTTTGGGTCTAATAATGCCCTTTTAGAGGGTAGGCTCTTCCTTCTGCAAGACGGGTACTGATAATTTGGCAAACCAGACAAGCAACAGGAGAGCAGAAGATTTTAAGGAAAGAGGAAGGGAAGAGATCAAGATGGTTTGCTAGCTGTAAAGAATTTTAGGCATTCCTCCGCAGAGATATGAGAGCAGCTGAGGAGGGCAATCTCTTTGTCTAAAGGTCCTAACGGTTTGATCACCTTGTTGATTCTGGAAGAAGAATCGATGTTAAGGTTTTCTCTTAGTTTTTTTGTCATGGAAAGAGTGGGGCAGATTAACTTTAAATACATCCTAGGAATGGTGTTTGGCTTGAAGAATTTTACTGGAATAGACATTTTTCTTGGCTTTTCTGACAAGATAGAAGTTCACGCATCTCTCCGATATGACTCAATTCGTCCTAATAGTTATAGGCGTTGCCCCATATTCTTTCAAGTTTTTTCAAAGATGTATTTTCTTCTCTAAAGGCGTCTCTGTACCAAGGTTTAAAGTTTTTTTAGTTATCAATTCAGCTTCTAGTGAGGCTGTTTGGATGAGGGTCTCAATGAGAGTTGTGTAGTAATCTTATAGGTTGCTAACAACATCACTATTGGTTTTAGTTTTTTTAGTCCTTGTTAGCTCTATCAATGAACTTGTCATTAAAAACTACTGGGATTACTGACTCTGATGACGACGGATTACCTCAATCCGACATAGGTCAGCTTCACTTCTATTGGCTTTGATAAAATAAAACAATTTACTAATACCATCTTACTTCTAACAATCGGTCTGCTGCTTGCTTGAAACTTTGATTAGTCAAACATTCAAGTATAGGTCACATTTGTAATCATACATTTGGAACGAATGAAATGCAAAATGATATCTTTCCCATCAATTTCATCACCGTCTTCAGAAGTTGTGACGTCTGGTACAGAGGAATTAATTTCTGAAGCAACAAATCCTTTCTGCTGCCAGTTAAACTTTCGTCTTCACTAATTTGAGACTCAATCCCAGAAAATCATGTATGTTCTGCGGTGTCAAATTTTTGACACAAAGGGAAACTCTAGGCTGTGCAACAACGATATTGTGTTGTGTATGCAGCTTGCATTTCTGAACTGACTCCCAGATTACCAACCAGTCACCTGGTAAGGAAATATGAACAGTCTGGCAATGCCGACATCAAGACATAGCAGAAACATTTTAGAAACACTCATGGTGCGGACTTTATGCCGAATGATAGTACTTTGCATTGGCAATGTATTGCATTTACGGAAAGCTCAAGTAATGTGAAACTAAGGGCATATGGGAATGTGCATCTTTCAGATGTAAAGATGTCATGGATTCTCCCCGATGTAGCACTGAATGAACTTCTGTGGTGCAGTCATCGTCCAGTCTTCCAGTCTGCACATATCACTTTAGGAGGCGAAAGTTCATAATTGGTCTGAGAGACCCGTCTTTTGCTTGGAAGATTGATTTACATATTAAAAATACTCTTTTACTTTTTATCCTTAAATTGCATTTTTGGCTATTAAGAATGCCACCTCTTCCAATGTAAGGGCAGAAGGTCTGTTTGGTTTATGATTCTTGTTAGATGGGCTAAAGATACCTATTACATTTCTATGCAATAACTTTGCTGGTTTGTGGATAGAGCCCATATGTCTATAGGGATCATTCCCCACCTCAGTGGGAAATCCGTGAACCTCCCTCCCTCCCCACTAACGCCCCCACTGGAATGGTATGATCCAGTGGAAGGGGAAGTGTCACTGTTTTGAGGGAATGGAACCTTTCCCTGAGATCCTGGTGCCTTTAATCCGACCTTGTAACACAATTACCCCTTTGGTGTTGCTGTGAAAAGGCTGTTGCAATACTCTGTCTGATGCAACTGATAGGGCTGCCACGCGTCTGTTGCGTCTTCCCTGTGTAAGTCTGTAAATGGTCTGTGTTGTTGGACACTCCTGTGGATTTTGCTGTTTGTTTCTTTCTCCATGTTTTCTACGTGTCACTTGTGATCATTTTTAAGCCAATGGAAGGTTCAGAGTTAAACAACATATTTAACAATTGTTGCAGCTCCTCGTGCTAAACCTGATATGCTCTGGCATGCAGAACTTCTCAGCAAATATATTTGTATTACTTTGCCTACATGCTGTGTCGGGGACATCTAGGGTGCGCCAAATTCCTTGCAATAGCTTTACCTGCTTATTAATTTCTTGTGTCGTCTTTTTATAGGGTTCTGGTATATATTCTGTGGTATATCGTTCAATCTGTCCCATGGTAGTCCATCCTATCTACGTAGCAAAACTTCTGGATTTGCAATCCGCCAATCCACCATCTGCCTCCGCTGCAACTCTTTCACAACAGCATCTAGTCATTTATTTTCTTCCAGTGGCCAATTACGCAACAATGATCTAGTCCTGGCTGTGTACAACTGCATGAACCGGAAGTAAATGCCACTGAATGTAGGTTCATCCCAGTGGAATCGTATGTTACTTTCTCTCTTCCCTCGGTAAAGGTGATCTGGTTCACATTGGCTTTTTAAAATATTTAGATCAACGTTTTTTACCACAGGCTTTTGCTTGCAAAGATAATATTTCGTTTTCAGTTATGGGCAGCGTTTCACTGAAGATATCTTCTCTGACCACTACTACCCGCATGGTTACCCCACGATGGACACTGCCTTTGTGTGACTGAGAGATAAGTAAACTTTTCACCTGAAGATGACTCTTTGACCAAGGCTTGTTCATCAGAGTAATCCACACAATGCTCTTTCTTTACACTCAGAGTTTTCTTCATGTTCCCAGTCCCCCTCATTCACAGAATCAGTTGCTGTAAAGGGTATGGTCAGCATGACGTGGACGCAGTGATGCGGTGTCTGCTAGCGTCCTAGTTTGTGTATCTTTTTAGATTCTTGCATGCCATAATTTCAGGTGAGAAAAAGCATTTTACAATAAAGTTGGACTCTTTCCATCACTTGTCCGATGGGGTCCGAGGCATCTGCTTGCGGATCAGATTTTGTTCTCAGATATATATATTTTTCCTTGTGTTTTATACCGGGTCTCTCTTTCCATGTGGCTGGTGCAATGCTGGATCCTGGCAGTGTATCCGGTAGGTTTCCAGTCAGAGCATCTTGATTGTTCAACGCCTACTCTCCGGGAAGTTCTCATTCTTTTGAATGAGATCTTGATTACGTGCCAATTATGTTTTTTGTGTCTGTTGCTCTTCAAGAACTCTATCGTGTTCCAGCCCTGCCAAGTGCCACGCATTGTGGGTTACACCAACGCATTTCATGCCTCACATCGCACTCAAATCCATGTGTTTGGACCATCCGGTATTGTAGGGAGTCATGGACATTTTATTGATTTTGATGTCCAAAAGGCTGGCTCTGCATGGCTCTTGAAACGTTAAAATGGCCATGTCCACACAACTATAAAAGAACCTATACAGTAGTCAAACAGCTTGACACACGCTGCCACTATTACCCACAACAACAAAAATGCCCTTCACAACCTAGGACTGGCCTACATCAACCACAGCCTGAACTTCCATCAACTACGCTTCGCCTCCCTATCGCTCGCCCACACTCCCCACATCAACAGAAGCTTGAGCAGAGGACGCTCCTTCTCCTACCTCACAGCGAAAGCTTCGAACAACCCCCCCATGCAACTCCGTACCCCCCATCTCTACTGGAATTCCATAGAACACTTAAGACCTGGATATTCGATTAAGCCCATCTCACCCTGCAAGTGCCTGGATACCCTCTCGGGTGATTAGTCGCACTATACAAATCGACTGATTGATTGACACCTGACCCACCAGCCAGGGCGCAGACTAACCTAGTGTTAGGACAGCTCAGAACTGCTCTGTCCCCCAGATCACAAGCAGACACCAGAGGAGAGCTCTTCTGTGAGCAAAGAGGCAGCCCAGCACCCCTGACAACCTCAAATCCAGCAGCATGGCATGACTGTAGCATATATCTCTCTGTCACAGGGAACGTTGTATGTGCGGGTCACAAGGTGCCACGCGGTCAGCATAGTTCCAATGATAATCTGTTTGAGTCAATGGTAGTAGGTAAAACTGAGCAACGAAATAAAAATGTGACAGTTTCAACAATCCTCGTCTTGTGATAATACAGAAACACGCATTTGCAATGCAACAAGTCTCGCATTTGTTAAAGTTAGAGCTGTTGGCGTTGAAAATAACAATGTTTTTTACTTTTTTTTAAATTTGCAGTCAAGTTATTATATTTGCACAGCACTATTGCCAACAGTATAAAAAGCAAAAGTAAAAAACATTGTAATTTTCAATGACAACAGCTCTAACTTAAACAAATGCGAGATCGATTGCATTGCAAATGCAATCGGTCTCGCATTTGTTGGAGTTATTAGCATTACAAATGCCAATGTTTTATACCTAGCCATGTTGCCCGGTGCAGTACCATATGTGGTCAAAAGAGGTCCCATGGGACCTCTTTTGGCCACATATAGTACCACACCATGCAAAATTGGAGTTATTGACATTATAAATGGAAATGTTTTTTTACCTAGCCATGTTGTACTGCACTCTGCAAAGTTGGAGTTATTGGCATTATAAATGCCAATGTTTTATACCGAGCCATGTTGCATGATGCTGTACCATATGTGGCCAAAAGAGATCACATGTGACCTCTTTTGGTCACTTATGTTATGTTATGTTATCCGTTCTTGTATAGCGCACAGCTGCCCCAGCAAAGGGGCGTCCTGGCGCTCTGACAGGCAGAATGAAAGAAAAAAAAAAATACATAGAACAGAGAGGCAGACAGAGAAAGAGAGAGGCAGGGTAGGAGAATGATGACCTATGCAGTCAAATTAAAGCCAGGGGGAAAAAGATACGTTTTAATAGCCCTCCTGAACATAAGCAGGTCATCAAGGGCACGAATAGGAGCAGGTAATGAGTTCCACAGCCTAGCCGCCAAAAAGCGGAAGGAACGCCCTCCCGCTCTGCAGCGTTTGAACCGTGGAACTACTGCAAGATTTTGGCCCAATGACCTCAGACAGCGAGAGGGAACATAAGGGTAAGAAGATGCGCCAGGATCGGGGGGGTGGATAGCTTAAGGATCTTGAAGGAGAGACATAAAGTCTTAAACTCAATCCTTTGAGCCATGGGCAGCCAGTGAAGTTTCTGGATAGTTTCCTTCGCAGAGCAGAACCTAGGTAGACCCACCAAGGCTCTGGCCGCCGCATTCTGAACTCGCTGCATCCGGATAACTTCCGCCTGATTGGCCCCCACCAAGAGCGAACTCGCGTAATCGAGCCGTGAGAGTATGGTAGCCTGAATAATCAACTGCCTAGTGGGGGAGTCAAAAAACTGCAGGGTTGGCCTAAGTCCCCGCAAGACCCCAAAGCAAGCAGCAGCCACTTTTTTTGTGTGTCCGCAAAAACTAAGGCGCTACAACAAACAAATGATGGACGGAATGCTGACAATGCAGACATTCTCCCCCAGTCAAGAGATCTGGGTTAAATCCATCGTTCTTTTGCCCACTACGCCACCCCAGTTCAGACATGGCCATATGCAAATCAGTCTTGACCCTGTGCCTCATGGGAACAGTCCAGCCCGAACTGCCAAGCCATGTCTTCCCTGGATCGGAATCAAGCATCCTAGGACCGGTTTCTGGCTATCAGCCGTCATCAGCCAGGATAGCTTGACTCCAGTGGCGTAGTGAGCACGGGTCCCACGTCTGGGAATACCCATCCCACTTAGGGCGAAAGGCGCTACAACAAACAAATGATGGACGGAATGCTGACAATGCAGACATTCTCCCCCAGTCAAGAGATCTGGGTTAAATCCATCGTTCTTTTGCCCACTACGCCACCCCAGTTCAGACATGGCCATATGCAAATCAGTCTTGACCCTGTGCCTCATGGGAACAGTCCAGCCCGAACTGCCAAGCCATGTCTTCCCTGGATCGGAATCAAGCATCCTAGGACCGGTTTCTGGCTATCAGCCGTCATCAGCCAGGAAAAACTAAGGGCAGAATCTAACCAGACACCCAGGTTTTTGACCTCGGGGACCGGAATAGGGGCTGGGCCCAACTCGGGGGGCCACCACTGATCACCCCAGAGATTGCATTGTTTCCCAATGATGAGGACTTCCGTCTTTTTGGCATTAAGTTGTAGGCAGTTGGCCGTCATCCAGCCTGCCACTGCTGTTAAGCTCTCCCTGAACCTAGGGGCCTCAGAGTCGGAGTCCCCATTGAGTGCAACCGCCAACTGCGTGTCGTCAGCATAGGAAACCATAGTCAGGCCCCACTGCTTGGCGACCGCAGCCAGCGGTTGCACATACAGGTTAAACAGCGTGGGGCTGAGTGCCGACCCCTGAGGAACTCCCTGCTCGATGAAATAGGGTTTGGATTCAAAAGGAGGTGTGGCGACCCTAAATGAACGGCCAGCTAAAAAAGACCGAAACCAGTCAAGTGCCGGGCCAGAGATACCTGCCTCACCCAGACGCTGCAGAAGTATCACATGTGAGACCATGTCAAACACGGCACTGAGGTCAAGTAACACCAGTGCCGTAGTTTGACCGGAATCAAGCATGGTGCGTAGATGTTCCGTCATCGCAAGGAGAGCAGTCTCCGTGCTGTGACCTGCTCGAAAACCGTTCTGGGAGGGATCCAAGATATTAGCGGTCTGAAGATGTTGAGTTAGGATTCCATTAACATAAGCCTCCGCAACCTTGGCAGCCCAAGGGAGAAGAGAGATTGGACGATAGTTCTCAAATTTAAGGGGATCCAAGGCGGGTTTCTTCAGAATAGGGGTGACATAGTCTTGTTTCCACTTAGTAGGTACAGTCCCTGAACACAATGAAAGATTAATGAGTTGGCGCACAGGGGGGAAACATAGGGCAGCCGAATCTCCGAACTGCGCGGGTCTGAGCGGGTCTGCAGGGGACCCGGATTTAACTTTAGCTGCCAACCTACTGCACCCTGCAGAGTTCAAGGTATGGTAAATCCACCCTACCCATAATGCATTGCATGCAAGACAGTACCATGAGTACATTCAAATAGCTATGTCCATATATACAATTAATAGCTTTGAAATGTGAAAAAATAATTATTATATTAATTCTGGATTAGGTTATACTCTGTGTGGAGCTGATGAAGGGAAATTTATAGAAGGTCCCTTATAAATGTGGGATGTGCTAGTAACCACTGCCAGCCTTGCTTAGGAGCAAGCATGTGTCCTGCCTGAAGCTCTTTAACAAAATAGTGCTCTGAGGCGGTAATTGAAACCTAGGGAGTAACGACACATATAACAGTGGTGTCCTCATGAGAGGTTACAAGAAGAGAGAAGGTGGTGCTAAGGAGGGACTACGAAACCTATTGTCCAATGAAAAGCCACAATTTACAAAGGACAGAGACAGGAGCGAATTAAAAAGATGGGCGGAACTTTATTCCCATATCCTGAATATAGCAGGTCTCGAAGAGACAGCGAAAATGCTGCCAAGATGAGACCTAAAAATAACAGACATGGTTTCTCTGCTGCATAGCTACTGGGAGAGAAGAGGTAACAGCCAAATATATAATCGGACATGTCTCACTGCATGGCAATGTTGCACGCGCACAGTAAAATTTCAAAAAGGTTTAGTTTGTGAACCATGGACCAATTATAGAGAAAGCAGAGCAATAGAGTGAGCCGGCACGTAGCTGGTCATATGAGAACGCCAGGTCAGAAGGGTCCCAAGACATAAGTTAACACCCCAACCTTGTCTCTGGCACAAAATTTGCATCTCATTTTCTTTGTTTGGTTAGCACAAAATGCTAGTCTAATATTTGTTTTTTTGTCAATGGATAACTCATTGCTGCTGATTCATATTATTATAGTCCTGCACCGGAACGCGCTGTCATCTGGTCTATGTACATAGGTGTTGCTAACTTACAGTCCTACTAAGTGCTTCTTTGTCCGATACCAGACCCAGTTTTTTGTTTTGAAAATGAGGGCATTCTGCCCTGATACGTTTCCCAATGTTGCAAGAGTGCATGCTGTACCTGTTGAATGTGTTCATCTGTTCCAAGCCACACATCTGTCAACCTCTTCACTTATAGCCATCTTAGATGGTGATCCTGTTAAGGAACTGCCAAAAACATCAAGTTAACGAGAATTTACACTGCTTCGTAGGGTGGCAGACATTTTGTATATTCAACATGCAAGCTGTGGAACCCGCTGGCCGGGCACTTGAGAAACCAGGCCAACCTGATGATATTTCGAAAACAGCTCAAAACTTGGCTGCTTCCACTCTCCCTGGAAATGCAATTTATCAATTGCAGTTGATATTCCTTGTATAAAGTTACTCATGCCAAGATGCCTTCCGGCATACACCGCGCTTTATAAACTAAATATCAAGCGAATGAAGCCTATAGAAGCCTTTTTGTCAGACAGGTTAACAGAAGAAAAAGAGGGTAATTCCAGCCAAATGTGGGCGGATTGACACGTATGATGCCATTAATGGCATATTTCTGTTTCATGCAATAACATTTTCCTGTACCTTGCAATGTTACCCTTATGGAATGGGATTATCAGCTTGTCTTGATAACACGTTTCCCTGTCGCATGATGATGTTCTGTTCTATGAAAACACAAGTTCCATGTGCTATGTGATGCATACGTATCTCTGATAGACATCAATTTAGCAAAATGCCTGGGGTAGTGGAAGTGACATCACAGCCATTAGACCTTTACTTTGACCCACACATACATGCTTACACATAGTAACACATTCACACACTCTTGTGCACATAAACACACTCTCACCTGCAAGCATGGATACAACATACATTTAACAACAATTTATATTTACCTTATCTTCAAGATAGGGCCATATTCCAGCTAAGGTCCTCCATTTTTAGGTCGAGCCTGGGCAGCGCATGCGCTGCGAGCCACGCAGTATTGGAGTATGTACTTGAAGCCCCGCCCACATTTGTCATTGGCTTGTGTCATTGTCCTTCGTAAATGCTGACTTATGATTCATTACTAAGCTTGTTAGTCTCTCCTTGGTACAGACTTGTCTTCATTTGTAACCTCCCATGAGGACTGGCCCTTTTACTTCGGTTGTTACACGGTACGTCTTCTGTAGTCTGTAAGCACTATTAATGAATTTTTGTTACTGCAGGAGGGTCTCTCATGCCCAGTTGTGACCACCGCCTTGTTTAACTCGTAGCAAACAGGAAGCTCTTCAGGGGCCATAGGAGACAGAAGGGGGCAACTCAGCGATGCCTTTAGGAAGGTAAATTCCGCTCGTTTTTTTCCTTCCTGGATCTGTTTTTGTGCTTAGCAGAAAATGAAATCCTCTTGATAAGGATGTAGAGATTCAGAAGTTAACGCAGACAAGCATAGTTAAGGCCCAGGCGAGCTCATTCTCATCCCACCCACACTGCATGGCCAGTCACTGCATTCCTCATGCACAGCTGAACACAGGAGGCCGAGTGATGCATCGAGATGAGGTTAAAACACGCGTAAGTAAAAGGGTGAAGCACCAGCACCAAAGACGGAGTGGAGGACTTACAAAAGGGAAAGATTGGAGTAAGAACAAAGGACGTAAGTTAATACTACTAGTGGTTGCAGAAGGGAAAGATTGAAGAAAGAATAAAGGATGTAAGCAAATACCACCAGTAGATATATATAAGCCAGCGTACAAGAGAGACGGACAAATCAAATAAGGGGAAAAAAGAAGATATGGCGCCCGGGAAATCCAAATCACGGAAGGGGCAAAATAGCCATGGAAAATCGAAAACAGTTCCGCAGAAAGGGGAGAAGAGTTAAAAGAACCTCAGAATAAGAAGGAAAAAAATAAAAGCTGCATAGCAGAAGTTACCCCAGGACCTAGTTGTAACAAGCATTGGCATAGCCAATAGGTCTCGCTTTTGGGACCTTATAAGTATTTAGTTACGCAACTGTTGCGTCGCTAAACACTTATAAGGTCCCAAAGGCGAGACCTATTTGCTATGCCAATGCTTGTTGGGATAATGAGGCGACTCACTAAAACTTCCGTAAACTGGCTTTTCTTGGTGTCTTATACCTTCCTGCGCACCCTAGCGGCAGTGTGCAAGCTTCCACCGCAACACTCCGGAAAGCCTGCAAGCATCCTTCACCAATAAAGCCAGCATGCAAGAGGTGGCAGCTGTACAAGCACGCAGCCTGCATACCGATGACGGCACCCGTTTCAGAGTGCAAGCAACGCTTTCATACCTGCTGCAGCGCATCCGGCGAGTCACAGGAAGCGACAGTAGGCAATCTTACTTCGCATCAAAGGGTGCAGATGCTCGCTTCCTCTGCAGACGTAGTCCACATGCAGCTGCAGCGTGACTGTTAACACCCCCGCTCCGCCTCCACACAGGCAGGGTAAGTCTCAATTGGACTTGTGCGTCGTTGCGCACCGAAAGTGAAATGGAAGAAGGGGGTTTGATTTTAGGGTGTTGTGTGGTTGACGTTTGTGTTTAAATATGGGGGCGATTTACACTTTCGTTTGTAGATGTGCTAATATGCAGGCAATGAAGTGAATGTCCGAGCTCTTTCCAGTCGGGAAGACTTCCTGCCGTCACTTGCTGAGGAGAAGTGGCATAGTATGAACGAGCACATTACACTTGGGGGTGATATAAGGATGCTGTGTGTACAGCCTCTGTGCCCCAGCGCCGTAGAGGGCAGTGTGTATTTGGTGTTACCGTCCAACCCTGCTGCCGATTCGCTGAAGGTAGTACAATTTCCGGATGTAACTGTGGGGACTCGAGGAGCTATTTACGAAAACAAGGGAATTCTCGAGAAGCAGAGATGTTGAAATAGAGTTGGACGACCCGTGCGGCCGCCATAGTTGGCTTAGTTTCCCGGTCAGCCGTGATTACATGCGGCGTTACGTACTGTAAAAAATAAAATGCACATTAATAGTAATTGAATTTTTTTTTTTAAAGTGTGCACCTGCAAAATATTAAGCGTGGCGTCCGTGTTGTTGTTAATGCTGAAAGTTTAGGGAGGCGCCCGGGTAGTGGGGGGGGGAGCAGCGATGCGGTGCAGTCAGCAGAGTGAAACAAGCAGGAAGTGGGATAAGGGAGGGGGTAGGGGAGAGAGGCACGCAGGCTGGCAAATGGTGAGCACTTTCGCGGCCACTTTGATGTTCTCAGTGGCCGCGCGGCTCACTGAGAACATCAAAGCGGCCGCGAAATGATCACGCAGGCTGCCAAATGGTGCGCGCGCCCGGCGCACATGCACTGTATTTGGAGGCCTGCAAGCACTAGATTGCACTTCCAAATCCCCCATTTACTAAAGCTCTCGCCAGAGCAGCGCTAAAGCGCTGGCTCAGGCGAGACCTAAAAAGCAAACAAAACCGCCCCGGACTAAACACCCCAGCAGAAGGAGGCAGGCGAACAAAGAGGTGGACCTTCAGTTACAAAGTCGATTAAAGACTTAGTGAGCAAACATTTTAAAAAGAACCAACTAACTGGCCCAAACCCATGCGATGGGAAGCAATTGGTCTGGTTATTCCATGAAGTAGAATGTGGAAAGAGAAATTATCTACTGTTATACCTGGAACCAACACACCAAAGAAAAGATGGAAAGAGAGGAAAAAAACGAATCCCACTAAACCAAACGCAATTGCTCTCTTCCTTCTCCAGATGTGTCGGCCTGAAAGACATAGGGACAAAAGACCTCAGACAGGTAGGATTTACAGCAAATAGGAAAGTACTAGAAGTAACAAAGGTCTTGCTATATTCACGGTTGGTTAAGGTAGCATTGATAAATGCAGAACTGGACATAGTTAAAGAAGGAATTAGACTGGTCCCGGATTGGGAAATAACAGAATGGGATAAATAAAAGAAACCCTTCCTAATAAATCACGCGGGACTGGGAATGAGGCATATAAAATTGATTGACCAGGCATATGAAGATTAGGAAGATCTTAAAATCACATTGAGACCCTACAAAATAGACGAGGATAGATAAGGACTAAATCTACAAATAGATATAGGGCCTTAGCCTCCCTAGGGCATGATTAAAGGAGTTGGCTAAGTGAAATTGACTAGGAGGTAGGGTCGCTGTAAAGCCTGGGCATACCTACTTGGAATATTAACGGCCATAATAGAATATCTAAATTAGAAAGTTACAAAAAAGCCAGGAAGGTGGTTCCTTTGAATGTTAAATGTAAATGGTTAGAGGACGGTAGAGTGCTCCCTCTGGATCCCCACCCTGAATATGATGGTATAATCATCGTAAACGTCTATATGGAGGAGGGCGGACATAAGGAGTATAAACTGAACAAGGACAAGTTCAAAGAGAATATACAGGACATAACAGATGTATATCAAAGAGACCTGCTTATATTAGCAGGTGATTTCAATCACAAACTAGATCTATATAGAGTTGACTCAGGATGTAAAGAGTTGCTGTCGGCCTATAAGATAAATGCCGCCAGATTTCCTGGGGGAACCCACTGCAAGAGATTTGGCCTGAGACAACTTTTTGGGCTCAATGTGTCTAGTTTGTGTTAACTGAAGGATGGAATTAGAGCGGCCAGCACGCCGTATATTTAAGATAGAGAAACAATTATGTCCCATAGACTACATCTTTAGCCACGCATGGAACTTCAAATTAGTAAGAGATTTCGAGGTGATGAGGGAGGAGGGAAGTGACCACTACCCACTAAGACTTAAGATAACAGGAGGAAATAAAAAAGTTAAGAGATACAATCATCCCAGTACAAATGGATTACCCCAGGCGGCTGACCACTCGTTTAACAGAGGAGTGTATGGGGAAACTGGGGTCACTCTAGCAGAGCCAAACTTTAGACGACGTTCCTAATACTAGTAATAAACGATGGTTCAAAAATGTATTCACTCAACTGGTCCAATGTTTAAGGGTCAAAATGAAATGGAAAAGTTACAAGAAAGACAGGAAGAAGAGAGGCCAGAGTATAGAGAATAACCAGATCAAAGAGGAATGAAGAAAATTAAAATTGGACATGAGAAAAGGGGAAAGAGGACTGGAGATAAAGTATGACACAAACACGATGACTAGCCTACAGAAATTAAAGAAAACATATAAAATGTTCATCAGGGAAAAAAAGAATATATAAAGAGAGATACTGGGGAAGCCTATTGAAGGCAATAGAAACTAAAGATGTAAAAAAGTTTTCGAAGTTTGTCCAAGAGGAATCAGGGAAGCCACAGGGGAATATGAACTGTGTGGTAACAGAAGATGCGTGAGAACGATACTTGGTGAAATATATGGGGAAGGGATATAGCAAGTAAGTAAGGAAGATCCATTGTGGACAGTGGTGGGGGAGGATATCAGGTTGCACTTTTCGGAATGTAATGTTAAACGTATCATAGCAAATCTAACGTTGACTAGAGCAGCCGGCCCCGATAATCTCCCGCCAGTGACCATAAAGTTCAGATAAAACTGGTGGGCAAAATTGCTTGTCATAATGTTTTCCTGCATCCTAGATTCTGGGCAGATGCCTCAAAACTGGAAAGGAGTAATTTACAGACCCATCCATAAACGGGGAGATGTAAAGATTCCCAACAAATATAGGCTAATTAACCTCCCAGATGTGGGAGAGAAGGTCTTTGCGAAACTGATTCTAGGCAAACTTATGGAATGGGCTAAAGTAAATCAGATAGTACCTCCGGAAGAGGGGGGGTTTAAGAAAGGGCCCTCTACAATAGATCATTGCTTCTCCCTTTCGTCCATCGTGCGAAGTTGGTGGGGTAGGCTGTTCTGCTGCTTTGTCGACTTTAGGAAGGCATTGGATTTAGTAGACCGAAATCAGTTATGGAAGATGTTGATAAGTATTGATATCCCTAAGGGCCTTTTGGTTATGATACAAGGTCTCCATAGCCATAATTGGGCACAGGTCATCCTGGATGCAGATGGGACACTGTCAAAAAAGATCCCAATTGAAAATGGGGTAAGACAAGGGTGTGTTGTGGCTCCTTTGCTCTTCTCCTTGTTCACAGCTGATTTGCCATCTACACGGAGTAAGGCATGGGGTATAAGCCCCAAAGTAGATGGTAAACACATTGCTTGCTTACTTTATGCAGACGGTTTGGTAATCCTAGATCAAACGGAGATAGGTTTGTAGAGAAAGTTTGACATGTTCGATGAATATTGTAACCAGAAAAAAACTAGCGGTAAACCTGGGAAAAACCAAGGTCCTGAGTCTTGGCAAGAAGAGAAAAAAATGTAGCTTGTTTCTGGGCCCCATAAAGCTGGAAAACAGTAATCGAGTAGAAATATCTAGGAATGTGGTTTGAGAAATCCCTAAAATGGAACTCCCATTTGAATGCTTTGAGAATACAAGCACAGACCTCAGTTAGTGGGCTGAAAAAAGTTCATAGAAATTATGGAGAAAGGTCAGATAGATCGGTTTTTAGAGCATATATGGCCATGATACCGCCCCAGTTTCAATATGGAGCCGAACTACTGTACATGAGTGGCAAAAGAGGGTGCGATGTTGAAGAGGGGAAAATGCATAAAAAATCTATTGTCCCTACCCAGGTCCTCTATGGTTCAGGCAGTAAGAACAGAAACGGGAATGGTATCTTGAGAAGTAATGGCACATATGGCACTAGTAAGATTCTGGCAATGTTTGGAGAAATGGGAGTAGAAAAAAATAGTACATTGGTGTAAATGTGAAATTTTGCATTGTGAACAGAGATAGGCAGAGGGGGTCAGGAAAACGTTAGATACAGTACGTAGGGAACTGAGAGTTGTTAAATAACTTTATTGGGCTTGTTTTAAAACCATCAAAGCATACTAGTGCAAATACAAATACTACTCATTTTTAAAAGTATTTGAACAATTAAGAAAAGGTCATTGGACATATCTAAAATCCATAAAAAAGTGCATAGCTAAAAATTCTAAAAGCGTTTGTCAACACATTTATCAACCAATGGCATATAAAACAACATACACTTGAAGAGCATGACACTAAGGTAATAATGATAAAAAGGTTTTTGCTTACAGCGTACAATTCATTTAAGCCGGCAAATCAATTTGAATCATGGGGTTTACATTTTTAGAATTAAGAATCTGCACCATCGGGATGCAGAGGCTTTTTCCGTGTGATCCAGATCGAGAATAGGAACCGACTGACCGCGTAAACTATTGGTCCTGTGATATCAGTTTTCAGGATTCTATAGGCAACCTGATATTGCCTAACTCCAATGTTTAAGCAGGTCGGTCGTATCCATCTCTTACGGATCTTTTTGTATTTTGTACAGAAGAAAAGAATATGCTCTTCTGTCTCTAAAGTTTTAGCACATGCAGGGCAAGGTTCTAAAGATAATCCCGCAGTCTAATCGCTAGAGAACCTTAGTAGAAGGTTACCATACCAAAATCTAACATATACGCTTTTTGCAAGCGGTGGCGTGATTAGATCCAGATTTCAAAGGAGGGGCTTGGCTTGACGCAAAAAAACGGAGAAGTTAGTTGGCCATTTGCTGGCCTGGTGACATAACGTTCATCCACAGCCGCCCAATACCTGATCTTCAGCTTTGAGCAATCCTCTCTATTTGCCTTCTCTGGGTGTTCCCATAGTTCAGTCATACCAAGAGTTGTAAAGCAACTTGCAACATGATTGAACCAGGGGAGGCTTTTAGCACCACCAATGTTCAAAACCTCCTTGAGGGAGTTGCAGCAATCAGAAAGCTGTGCGTTGTCCATAAGTGTAGCCAGTGCAATAAAGGTTTCAGTGATGCCATGTCACCGATTCTTTTAATCCCAAGATAAAACAAGTATTGGCATAGCCAATAAGTCTCGCCTTTGGGACCTTATAAGTATTTAGCCATGCAACAGTTGATCTTGTTGCAACCAGGATATTGTGCTGCATAACTAAATACTTATAAGGTCCCAAAAGCGTTACCTATTGGCTATGCCAAATGCTTGTTTAACTGAGTTTAAGGAATTGGGCCTGGGAAATGAACAGCAGAAAGGATGGTGCAGCCGTATGAACAACCAGCTGGAATTTTGGTCGACTGTTTGTCCCGGCTGATGGGAAACCAACTAAGCTTTATTATACATGTTACAGTATTCTAGCAGGGGGAGGAAGGAGCAAGGAGCCTGGTGAACGTATGCAGACACTGGAGAGAGTATGCCAAGAAAATGCATCCACCAAAATCGACAAGGCACATCTAAAACACGTCCTCATTAAAATAGAAAGTTCGGTCGGGGTTTGAAATACCTGTTCAGCGGTACAAGTAAAATAGGCATGAGTTAAAGTCACATTCCTGCGGGTAGGAAGAATGATTGAGAAGACAAAATATGAAACGCAGGGACTGGAGAGACTAGAAAATGCATACATTCAAAGAGACATAGTCAGCACAATTAAAACACGGGCACCTGGAAAAATACATTTCAGGTGGGGGTTTTATATACGAACTCGGCGGAATGGGCTACGTGTATTTTTAAGCAGTTGTATTTTGTGCAAACTCGACCCTTAGGTATAGGAGCACTTAAAATAAGCACACACGTTGAAGTCACATTCCTGCAGGAAGGAATATTTGAGGACCCGTATTAAAACACGCAGTGCTAGAGAGAGTACGCCGAGAAAATGCATCCATCAAAACGGACACAGCCCAACTAAATTATTTGGTACATCCAAATAGAAAGTTTGTGCGGGGGTTAGATATACCAACTCGGCGGTACAGGCTTCAACAACATTTTCTAAGCTATTGTATTTTCCTTGATTTAGAGCCGAAGGCATAGGTGCACTCGGAGTACCCCTAATGCATACAGCAAAAGAGGCACAGCAAAACTAATACACAGCCAGGAAAATAGTTAGAGTGTGGGTTAAATATACTTACTCAGCTGTACGGGCTTCAAAAACATTTTTAAGCAGTTTCATTTTGCATAAACTCGAGTCGAAGGTATAGGAGCACTTAAAATCAGCCCGAGTTGAAGTCACATTTCTTTAGGCTGCCTAGGGCTGGACCGAAAAAATGCTAACCACGATGGGACCTTTTTCCAAAAGAGATAAAAACAAGAATGAGACCATGCAATTTACGGCCGTTTTAGAATCATAACTTTGAGAGGGGCTACACATTCTATATATAATTTGTCGTCATTATTTACACACCACCCTCTTTCAAGTGTGACATATATGCTCTTTGATATACTTCTGACCGGATGTTGAGTCTGTAGAGTTTTTACTGTATCTACTTTGTCATGCTGTATTTGAATTCCAGTCCCCTATGAACGATTACATTATCTTTAACAATTCGTGTAAATAATATGTGTTTTTTTCTGAGAACATGACCCTGAAAGTACGGAGGCAGAGGAGCCATAGGTTTTACCCTGGGAAGTGATGTTGGTTAGAGCCGCAGAACACCGCAAACAAAAGCACGCAGACAGCGATACTAACTTGCGATCATGGCCCATAGAAATGTAGGAGTACACGTCAGTTTTGATACTAAGATGAGTTGGTTGTCAGGCTGCTTGAAAAGGATTAAGGGTACAGGTTGAGAAAAAAGATCACGTGATGCCTGGACGTATTTGCTGCTTAGATTGGGCCACGCGGCCGTGAAAGTGACACGGCCGCGCAGAAAGTGATCGCGATCACATGGCGCCTCGGACGCTGAAAGCTGCCGGCTGCGCACGCGCACGCTTGCGTGAACGCAAGCGGTAGGCCATGTGACAGCACTTTGAAAAGCCGTACACTAAATGTCTCGGCCAGACCAGCGCATGCCCTGGATCAGGCGAGACTTAAAAACAGTGGGATTAAGGGGGTAGTTATGGGCACTGAAACGAGTGATCTGGCAAAGATATTTTCAGATATCGTCAATTTATTTATATTGATATGCACCCATATCTCTGCTCCGTACAAAGCACCACTCTGAGTGTTTGCTCAGTACACTTCAAGAGCTGGAGACAATGATGGAGTATAGGACTGCTTAAAATGTCTCAATATTACTTTTGACCTATGGACAAGAGTTAAATAACTTTTCCAACTGTTGCTGCCAGCATAGTGTATCACTCAATCTTATGCTCAGATAATCAAAACTTTTCACCCGCGCTAGGGGTTCCAATGCAATTCTGACCTCTCTTGATTTACCCTTAGTTTTCCCAAACACCATAAGTTTGGTCTTAGTAACATTTAGTTCCAAACTCCTGCAGAAATCCGAAAACTCACCCGCAAGGACATGCAACCCCATTGGGGTTGTGGAAATAAGTAAGGAATCATTTGCAAAGAGCAGGATTGGAACCGTAACACCATTCAAGGCAGGAGAGGTATTCTTACAGTTCATTAACCTGCCGTCCACATCATTGATAAACAAGGAGAAAAGTGTTGGGGCTAGCACGCATCCTTGGCGCACCCCACACTGTATTGGTATTTTAGCAGTTAATTCGCCTTGTGTGCCCATCCGACCTGAGCATAATTATTCTCATGGAGTCTGGCTATCAGAGTAACCAGTTCAATTGGAGCCCCTAGATCGAGCATTGCTTTCCACAACAATTAACGTGCCACCAAGTCGAACGCGGCTCTTACGTCAACAAATGCCACGTAAAGTTTTTGTTTTCTCAGTAGCACATATTTCCAAGTCAGGAGAGTAAATCTAAAAGCCTGGTCACATGGGCTAATTTTAGAGCGGAAGCCTGCTTGTTAAGGGGACAGCACTTTCTTCTCGTTCATCCAGCTCTGGAGTTTATCCAGAACTTGACGGGCAATATTTTTTTGCAAGTTATCTATTAAACTGATTGGTCTGTAGTTGGATGGGACAGAAATATCACCCTTCTTGTGTATTGTGATTATCTCAGCTCTCTGTCAAGTTGAAGGGATAGCCCCTCCAGCCGATATGCAATTTGTTAAGGTGTTTATATAGGGAGCCCAAACCGTAGATTCAGATTTATAAAGATCACCCGGTATTTGGTCAGGACCAGGGGCCTTTCCTGCCTTAAGTCTATTAATTGCTAGTGCAGTCGCATCGAGACTAAAGACCAATACTGTGTTGGTCTTTGGCATATCAGGAAAAGTATTCAAATCAATTTGTTCAATATTTGCACTATGAATGCCATCGTCATCAGGGGTCTTAGAATATAAAGTGGTAAAATGCTCAACCCAAACCTCCGCCTGGATGTGATAACTAGGGTTTTTTTAGATATCCAAGTTGCCCTTTGCGAGGGTGTGCCAAAACAGACGTGTGTCTTTGCAATTAGCTGCTAGTACAAGTTCCTGCCAGTTCTTGTCCGAGAATTCTCTTTTTGTTTTTGATATTGCAATTCTATATTTGTTACGTGCTTGAACGGCCCTGGAGTGATTATGAGTCTTTTTTGCTAGCTGAAGAGCACTCTTTGTAGATTTACATTCAGGGTTAAACCAACTATTAGTTCTTTTACTGGCAGGTCTACCACCCGAACCTTCCTTTGTAAACACAGCTTGGAGTGCTTCAAAGAAATCATCGTGTATAGAGAGTATCGGGGTTGGTCCACCTAGCGGTTCGCCGTCCTGACTGCTTAAAAACTTCGAGATAAACTGTACAAATAATTCACAAATCCTGGTATATAAAGAGCAATTGGTAAGTACATTGGGCCAGGTCACTCTTCTGTGATTGTTAGTTCCAAGGGGGTCATCCACCCTGGACAGGCAGCCAGATAGTTGTCTGCCCAGTTCGGAGCCCGCATTTTTAGCAGCAAGAGATTATGGTCACTATCTGACCTTGGAGCTATTAGCATATCCTCGATCAGTGACCAAATTCTGACATCAATGAGAAAATAAATCGATGACACTTGAGCCATTACCACGTTTAAAGTTGGATTTCCTGTTCTTATCAGAGGGAGTCCTCCCATTACAAGCCCTCATGCTCCTGCCTACAACCAGGAATGCAATCTGCAGAGACAGAGCCGTTGCTCTATAGCCATTTTTAACTGGTCCCAGATTTGGTATGCTCCAAATCTCATTCTCCTCCTCCAGTAAAACACTCAATAGGGGTGAAGGTTCAAAGGTAGTATTAAAATCCCCTGCAACTATGGTCTTGGAGGTGAGTTGGTGCACCCCCAACAACTCATCTAGCTGTAATAATACAGGAGATTCATTGTTATGTGATTCTGACCTGGCGTAGATATTGAATATGGTTAAATTAAAACCTGTCGAAAAAGTGAGTTGAATCCCCAGTATATCAAGAGATTCTATTAACAGCTGCTTATATTTGCAAGCTATAGTATTCTATACAAATATTATTAATCCCCCCCACTCGCTCTGCCGGATTTTTTTGGAGCTTTTGCTTCCACACTGTAGGTAGTATAACCATTTATATGAATAATAACCGTAGCCCAAGTTTCTTGAAAGATACAGATATCATTAGGTTCAACAAATGTGTGCCAGTCTGGGTCTTGCAATTTAGAATGTATCCCCGCCAGGTTCCAAGATATTATGTTTAGCCCTTTATTTGCCTTATTTTTAGCTATAGTTAGGCCATTACAAAATTCTATGCTGGTAGGATGACCATTGTCAATGGTTGGAATAGGCAACCCAGACGAAGAATGGATTAGTGAAGGAAACACAGTTTCAGCCACATCAGAGATACCAACAGAGGATATATTAGGATGAAAAGCATTATTAGTTGTAGGGAGTGCAGGGTGAATGTCTGCAATAATTGGTGGAGGTCCATGCTTATTAATGCCAGGTACAAAGTGAACCTCAGATGTTCCTCTATCAGGTTGGGCATCACCAGATGACCCCTTACATTGAGGAGTGGAATTCTCCCCTAAGACTTCAATATTGCTTTTAACAATTTGGTTAGGCAGCTTTAGGTCCACAAAAGCCAATTTTAAACTGGGCAATTTAGTTTTTACTATACTATGTTGAACAGCAGGATTGGGTGCGAGAGTCAATTTATATCTTCCAAGGACGGGACTATGTCAAATCGGTTATGTAACAGTAGGCTGAATTAATGGTGAGTATTAGTGGTTATAGGTCTATGATGAGTGGCCTGGTAGAGTTGGATCCCTGTGGGATAAAAATATCCTAAAGGCAGAACATTTATTCCTCTTGGTAGCATATAGTTGCTACCGAGTCTGAATAAGATCTCACGCACCAATTTAGGAGATTTAAAGGTAAGAACAATGCAGTCCCCAGGGAGTGTTTTCTCCCTTCTCCCCACCCAGCCTACTCTTCTCACCATTTTAAACTCGCTAAACAAGGCATCTGTTAGTCCAGTTTTTGTCCCGAGCCACCAGAGGGCCTTGTTTTTCAATGCCTCCCATGATTCATTTACCTGTGGTGTAAGAAGCGGCACATTTGCCAAAATTATGGTTAATGGGGTAGCTTCAGGGGGCAGACTCAACCTAACCTCCTCCCTATCCCTATGAACTGCGGGCGAGGTAGATGACGAGGCGATAACACAGGGGTTGGCATAAGCAGAGCTAAGTTGTATGTTAGACCAGTAGTAGTCTTAGAACCCATGGGCGCTATGTCTTGTACGTGGGGGGACTTAGCCTGAGGAACTGGAGCTGAAAGATCACCATCCGATACTAAGGGATTGAAAGAACGGTCGGTAGCACATGCTCCATTATTATTATTTTTTAACATATACTCAATACCTGTTAAGCTAGCAGGTACTTGTTCTAAAGAAACTATTACATGAGTATGAGGTGCTGCAGGGCCCGAGCTCTCCCAACAGACTGTAAAGGCCCGTTAGGGCTAATCATTTTGATCATTTTGCTAAAAATGGAGTCCAAATGGACTAGACGACCCCTGAGTGGGGCAAGGCTATTATCAATCAGTTCTTTCAATTGAGAGCAAACTGAGTCCATAGTAGCCCCCCCCCCCGCACCAAAATCCAACGCAGTATGGACAGGAGCGTTACATACAGGAAGAGTTACATCAGCTTGTGTGCCAATAGTGTGATTTTGGGGCACCTCAGGATTATTTCGGCAGATCCGCTTCTGCTGTCTGGGTTTTAGGATGCATGCCCCTCTCCTTCGCTTCCCTGCAGGGTCTCTTCGCTTGTCCTCACGGTCCTCCGTGTCCTTGGTAAGAGGAGTAATAGTCCGTGACCTTGTTGCTATCATCGATCCAGATCGCAAGTCCGTAAGGGAAGTGTCAGATTTCGGAGGGGGCTGATGCTGGCGATGGGGGGTGAACAGATTAAAGATGCATCTCCCAGGCCAATGGGGCCTATAGATAGGCGCCTCTGCAGAGATCTAACGATAGGCGTCTCTCAGTTTGTTCAATCTCGTGGCAAATCATAGATTCCGCCCTCACGATAAAAGCATCCAATATGCCTGCCACTCCCTTGCGTTTACTCATTATGGGTAGCACCTCAGAGCAGCGTCATATAACGCAATTCGCTAACGTGATGGAAGGAAAAAGGAGAAAACTGCGCAGGGGAACAAGCAGTAAAACAACGAAATTGGTTCCAGAGGAGAGGAGCTGAATACTGAACAACTGGAGTATAGCACAGTTAGTGAGGAGAAAGAGTAAAAGCAAAAGGTAATACAAAATTCATAACAGTACCTTGTGGCTGCGAACCGGTATCAGGTACTACAGGGGGTGAAGGGATAGCCCAGCCCAGCCCAGCCTCTTCCGGGTGATGATGGGCAAGGACGGGCCCGCCCTTGGCCCGGGCGCGTCACACGCGTGTTCCGCGCCGCGGAGATACTGACCGCGCTTAAGGCGCCAGCAATGATGACTCCTCCCCCTGGCAATCAACTGCAGGTGTTGGCGAGAGTTGCACCCTGGGACATGGAGTCCTTCCCAGGGTGTTGCCGTGCTTGGGGTTTAAAAATGAAGGTGCTAGTCGGGCTGGGGTGATTTCCCTGGAGCTCTGGGACGACGGTCCCACCAGAGCAAGCCTGACACGAAGCCTCTCCCTTCTTTGCTTGATTTGAACTGAGAGTTAAATTGTGCCCTCATTGTAATGTTCTTCACTGCCCCCAATAACGTGCAGGAGCCAAGACTTGTGTATAAGTACCTTTATTGCAGTACTATTACTATAACACCTGAGAGAGCGCCGGTCAACAGGCTCCGATCGCTTCACTCGCCGCGCGCTCACTCGCGCATGCGCAGTAGCGTCCAATATAGCGGCTACGCGCATTTCCGTCATTACGTAGTGTGCGTCAAGTAGACCGCGACACTACATATCTCCCCCTTTTATACCACACAAAAACAATGTACCTGACTGGGGTGGTTAGTCCATTTCGTAGTCTCTAAACTTGGATGGTCTCACCACCGCTCGCCCAACTCGGGTGTGTCTTACCAGGGTAGTGTGTCCTTCTTGACCCCCTTCTGCGGCAGGGCTTCCCCTTCTTCCTTCAGGAGTACCATGTCCTTCTCTCTCTCCATTCTCACCCCCTTCCCGGGTCTTTTCCTCCATAGCCGGTCTTTCTTGTACTTGTCTCTCACTGTTTTGATCTTCAGGAATGTTCTCTCCACTCTCTCCCTTCGAAGCTCCTGCTTCCCTTGTCACCTCTTCTGGTGGCGTCACCCCTTCCGTGTCCTCCCGGGGCCATTGTAGGATTTTGTTGCATTTGGCCAGACGGTCTTGGGACCACACATTTCCATCGCTGAGCAACGCTGCTCGGTCATACACTTTTTCCACTCTTAGGGGTGGGGAGTATTTGCTTTCTCCCTTTTGCTTTAGAACAGCCAGCTTCACTCTGACCCACTCCCCCTTTTCCAAAGCTGTCTCTTTCACCTTGTTGTTGCGATTGTAGTATTCAGTGTATATATTCTGTGCCTTCTCCAGGTTGTGTTGTACCACAGCTGGAGACCATTTGCTGGTGATGGTTTTCTCTTTCCAAGCAACATTGTCTTTGGTGAAGGGTTGCCTTCCCCGTAGGATTTGGAATGGGCTGTACCCCGTGCTGGTGGGGGTGATGCGGTATGCCCATACCGTGCTTTATACTTCCTTTTCCCAGTCTTTGCCCCTGGAGATGGCAGCCTGTATGGAGCCCATTATTACCCTGTTGAACCTTTCTACCTGTCCATTACTGGCCGGGTGATATACCGACATATGTCTGAGTAGAATGCCATTCCTTTCTGCAAATCTGGACCATTTGTCCGATGTAAATTGGGGACCGTTGTCACTAATTATGGTTCTGGGGATGCCCTCCCTGAGGAATACCGTCTTGAGAAATCGCAGTATTGTGTCAGTGTCCATTTCCTCTTGAATGTGTACCTCTGGCCACTTTGAGTATTTGTCCACTATCATGCATAAGTACTTGGGTATCCCCTGATTGTCAAGTACAGGCCCCAAGATGTCCACTGCCACTTCTTCCCAAGGATTACTGGGGTTCGTGAACTTTCCTAGAGCAGGCCTCATAGGTTTTAGGATTTTGTCTGCTCCTTGGCACTGCACGCAGTCTCTCACATGTCTCTCCACCTGCAGATCCATCCCTGGCCACCAATACGTTTGCTTGGTTCTGGCTTTCGTCTTCACGATTCCCAGGTGTCCTTCGTGTATTATAGACAACAGATCCAGTATTCTGTTCACAGGTGGAACCACCCTATTTCCTCTGTATACAAACACACCGTCGTTTCCCATCGACAGCTCCTCCCTAACCTCGTAGAACTGTCGAACCTTGGGCTTCTGTTGTCTCCTTTCCGGCCACCCAAGCACAATGTACTTCTTGATTTCTTCCAGGTCTCTATCCGCTTCATACGCATTCTTCCAATCCTGTCTACTTATTGCCCTTTCCGGATCATCTGTCAGGGCTACCATCTCATCATCTTCTTTGGTGCCGCCGGTGGCACTTTCCATTGCTGACGCCCTGCTGAGATAATCCGCTATCTTGTTTCTTGAGCCTGGTATGTATTCCACATCATACCGATTTTCCAAGAGTTTTAGCGTCATCTTCGCTATCCGGGGTGTTGCGCTGGCATGGCCACTTGACGTCAAAACCTTCACTAGGGGTTTGTGGTCCGTTTTCAACTGGAATCGCGTGCCCCACAGGAACTGGCGATACTTCCCCATGGCCCATACTACGGCCAACATCTCTTTCTCGATCACGCTGAACTTTTGTTCCGAGTTCGTCAGTGTCCTGGACGCGAAGCTGATCGTCTCCGTCACGCCTCCTTGTCTCTCTTGCATGAGCACCGCTCCTAACCCTTTTTCGCTTGCGTCTGTCATCACTATCGATCTTCCCAGGGGATCGTACCCATGCAGCGGGATAGCCTGGCTGATTTCACGTTTTACTGTGTCAAACTCTTCTTGCGCCTCTTCCGTCCACGCAAACGCTGTCTTTTCCCACGTGAGTTGTCTCATGTTGTGTGTTTTCGTGGCGAAGTGGTGGACAAACTTACTATAATATTCCGCCATCCCTAGAAAGGACCTTACTTCTTCTTTGGAGGCGGGCGGGGGCGCGTCGCAGATGGCCTTCACATTCCCTTTCTTCGGTGTTATCCCTTTTTCTCCAATTTCATGCCCCAGGTATGTGACTGATGTCATTCCAAAATGACATTTCTCCCACTCTACCGTCAGTCCGTTTTCCTCCAAGATCTTAAGTACCACTTCCAGCTTCTCATTGTGGTCTTCTTGCTCCTTCCCCATTACTAGGATATCATCTTGGAAGTATTGTACCCCCTCAATACCTTTGAACAGGCGGGCCATTAGCTTTTGGAAGACTGCCGCTGCTGATGCTAGCCTAAAAGGCATGCGGCAGAACTGATAGCATCCGAACGGAGTTATGAATGACGTCAGTTTCTTGCTCGTGGGGTGCAGAACTACCTGGTGGTACGCCGATTTTAGGTCGATGGTGGAGAACCATTTCACGCCTTTCGTACGTGCCAGCATTTCCTCTATGCGTGGTAGCGGGAACTTTTCTACCACTATGCATTTGTTGAGTTCTCGGAGGTCCACACATAAGCGCACCTTGCCTGACGGTTTCATGGCCACCACCAGTGGCGCCAATCATTCTGCGCTGTCAATCGGTTCAATGATTCCTTCTTCCTCCAGTCTGTGTAGCTCCTGTTGCACTGCCTCTCTCACCGCGATCGGTATGTTTCTCACTTTGTGTGTAACGGGGCTGACATTCTCCTTGAGAACGATTCTGTGGGTAAATTTCTCTAGTTTACCGATCTTGCCACCAAATATTTTCGGGTGTTCGCTTCGCCATCTTGCTGCCGTAGACCATTCTCCATCCAACGTCACTAGCACTTGGGTGTCTCCTCCCGGATTCAGTTGTATTCCCAAATCTCCTTGGTCCATCCACCCAAGGACTGAGGGTCCCTTCTCCGCGACGTACAGTTTGCACTGGGCGCTGCGTTCTTTGAACTGGAAAAGCAGTCTCCTAAATCCTACCATTGGGATGGGTTCCCCCGTGTAGGTGACCGGTCGTATGTCGGGCGGTTCCAGATGTGAGCCTAGTGTGGGTTTGAATCTCGCGTTCCACACAGATCTTTGGACGATCGTGTAGGGAGACTCCGAATCCGCTACTATGGTGATTTCTACTCCTCCAATGTGCATGTCGCACTGGGGTTTGCGCGC
This sequence comes from Triturus cristatus, assembly GCF_964204655.1. Classification (NCBI taxonomy): domain Eukaryota; kingdom Metazoa; phylum Chordata; class Amphibia; order Caudata; family Salamandridae; genus Triturus; species Triturus cristatus. The sequence goes on from NC_140585.1 coordinate 264,115,076, forward strand.
TCTTTTTCCGTCAATGCCTAGTACTTGGTCTTCCACACATAGGACTTCGTCGTCTTCCTCCTGACCTTCTTCTTCCTCTCCTATGTCTTGCGCCACGAATTTCACAGCGCGTTGTTTCCCTTTCCTTCGACACACCTTCTCGTAGTGGCCGACCAGGCCGCAGAATGCGCACTTTGCTCTGAAGGCGGGGCACCGTTTGTCATGCGCCGCGTGGTTCGGACTTCCGCACCTGTAGCACCTCGACGTTCCTTCCTTGTCCTGCTTCCACATTTGTCCCGGCTTTCCTTTCCCCTTGTTTGTTCCTTTGTACTCTCCTGGCGCCGTTTTTCCTCTTCCATACTGGTCAGCGTCCTCCACCTTGTTTATCGTGAGTCTCGGGACTTGGTCTCTCTTCGCTGCTTCTGCGCATCACTTGGTTAGTTCTGCCCTTTTTACGATGGCTATCACGTCTCTTAGCGTCGCATCTCCACTCGCCCACAATTTATCTTGCACTGTCTTGCTTGTCGTATGCATTACTATTTGGTCCTTTATGAATTCGTCGTGTAATGCTCCGAATTTACATGTTATCGCTAGCTTTCTCAGTGACGCCACGTAGTCGTCTATCGTCTCCCCCGCTTCTTGCTTCCTCTGCTGGAAATTGTAGCGGTCGATGGACGTGCAAACTGCAGGCCGATAGTGGTTGTCTAAATCTTCAATGGCGTGTTTGAATACATCGTCGTCCGCTGCTGGTCGGGTGACCGGTGGTAAGTTTTGGAACACACGTATGCCTTCTGGTCCCAGATTATGTAAGAGTATCCTCTTCCTCCTGCTACTGGAGAACGCCTCCTCGTTCTCGTCTTCCAGTGCTTCGAGGTAATTTTTGAAGTACTCCCTCCAGTCTTCCCATTTCATTTGGGGCTCCCCTGGCCTTGGTAGGAACGGGACTGGCGTCGTTAATGCTGATGCCTGCGCACTCATCTTGGCTTCCGCCTGTTTCCTCGGACTGCCTGGCGCTTCCGTCCTCTCCCCCTTTCTTCGGGTCGTCTGGTTCTCTTCAGTGCTGCCTGCGCTGTCTCCACCCGCTTCCGCCAGGGTCTCTACTGCGCCTCGCTATGGTTTGCCTGCTTACGCTTCCTTGCCTCTGGTTGGCACACTTACTTCTCTCGTGCCTCCCTCTGGCGTCCGTCTGCCACTGCCGCGCTCTCTCGGTGTGCTGGTGTCCGTCCTGTGCCACCCTGGTCTGCTTGCACTGTAGGACATCGTCCCCTACGGCTCTCCTGCTGGTTGGGGGCTTTTCCCTCACTGGGGTTCAACAGGGTCCACTTTGTCCCAGTCTCGTCGCCACTGTAATGTTCTTCACTGCCCCCAATAACGTGCAGGAGCCAAGAGTTGTGTATAAGTACCTTTATTGCAGTACTATTACTATAACACCTGAGAGAGCGCCGGGCAACAGGCTCCGATCGCTTCACTCGCCACGTGCTCACTCGCGCATGCGCAGTAGCGTCCAATATGGCCGCTACGCGCATTTCCGTCGTTACGTAGTGCGCGTCAACTAGACCGCGACACTACACTCATGACCTAAAAATGTATGTGGCAAAGCGAGAACTTAAGATATTAGGGAAATACATTTCTCGAGATAAGTATTGCCAGTACCTAGAGGGGAAAACATCTGTGAATTTTATGGTTAAGGCATGGCAATCCGATCAACACTGAAGTATTAAGATTACGAATAGGAACCAATCCTTATATGTGAACGACAGGATAAAAGGGGCTGTGATGGACTCTGAAGGGAACAGCACCTGCAACTAGGGCACCAAATGCAATATTTTGCACATATTATTAGATTGTTTTAAGGTCCTTGCTGCGAAGAAATTGTCCTTACGACCAATGTTTTTAAAATATGGTAATAAAAATCGTGCACAGGCAGCGGTCCTGTTAACGGGCATGCACTCTCTGGGAATAGCATGTGCAATTGGGAGGTTTATGCTTGAGGTAAAAAAAGTTTAAAGACTAGATAGAATCGTGAATTTTATGTACTATAATTTATGATTAAATGTACCATATTAGGAAAATTGAATAACTATGAAAATTGGATTTATTATGGACTTTTATATTTAATATGTATAGATTTTGTTATAATGATATGCTACTTACGAAAAGATTGCAATGTGTTTTAGACCAAGGGTCTAAATAAACATTCCTATTGACCTTTGACGTGACGTCACTTGAGGGGAAGCAGCATGAAGAGTTTTGCAAGAGGAGTTGGTCAAACAATAAAAGGCGCATTTACCTCTAACACTGACAAGGCATATGAGGCCTGGGGTGATGCCAGGAAGGACTAACTCTTTGCTGCCCAGAGGACAATGCTTTAGATGCAGAGGTTTGCAGTCGCAGGCGACTGACGCATCCACTTAATACACAACTTGGCAGAAACTAATTTAATCTCACTTCCCACTAGTCACATGATAGGGCTGTTTTGTGCGATTAGCCTTGTGGCTTGATTTGGCAGTTTGGATTCACGGTTAGTTAAGCATGCCTAGCAAGCTTGCAATTTCTTGCAACAGAGCAAGCGCTTTAAAAAGAAGCACTTTTTTTAAGCTGACATTTAACCCCATAAGTATGATTACCTATTACTACCTAAAGCTGCATGGTTAGATCCGAATTTTGAGTGAAAAGAGTTTCTTTGTTTTCTTAATTACCATTGGTGGTGGCTAGTCTGCACAAACCTTTCCAAAAAAAAGTTCATCCGACTTTCATTCACCATGTCAAACGTCGTGGGGAAAGGAGTCAAAAGAGACATTTCTCATTTTATCCCCTCACAGGATTCTTTACTGTACTCTTCCGAAAACACGCCTCTGCAATGCAATAGGTCTCACATTTAAGCGAGTTTGAGCTATTGGAATTGTAAATGACAAAGCCTCTTGTTTAGGTTTTGTTTTTTAAAACATAAATAAAAGGCATTGTCATTTACAATGCCAATAGCTTGAACCCTCGCTAATGCAAGACCTATTGCATTCCAAATGCTTGTTTATTAAACTGATAGTGAATAATATTATTTACTATTTTTATAATTAAAAAAATTACAGAAATCAGGCAAGTGGTGCTCCAACCAGCGCCCATTAGGAAGAGCCTCCTCTGTGTTCCAGGCACCGATTTTGCCACCTCTGAGACCAGGGGTCACAAAAGCAGTGCCAGGGGTAGCAAGGGGCAATCCAGGGGTCGCAGCTGCAAACCCTAAATGACGTCCATGGTATATCTGTGTCACATAATAACATCTGTATTGTGAACACACATTTTTTAGGTCTCACCTTCGAGACATGCTGTAAGGGGAGAGGTGTGGCGCAGCGGCCAAGGCAGCTGGCTCTGGAGCACGGGGCTCACGGTTTGATCCCCGGCTCCGGCAGCAGCTCAGCCCAGCAACATGTGACTCTGGGCAAAAGCTCATTTAACCTTCCCGACGGCCCCCAGCTCCTTTGTTCACGGCTTACAAATACCGGGTTTATTCAGGATATGTAAATAAAGCACCGCCCACTTTCCTGCCATCTCTTTAATTGGCTCCTGTCCCTGTCCTTTCTAAATGGGGGCTTTTCATTGGTCATTAGGCTTGGTAGTCCCTCCTTAGTACTGCCTTGTCTCTTCTTGTAACCTCCCATGAGGCAGTGGTTACTTCACCCACTAGAACATCTCACATTTATATGAGACCATCTATAAATTTCCCTTCATCAGCTCCACACAGAGTACAACCTAATCCGAAATGAATGTAATATTTATTTTGTCACATTTCAAAGCTAATAATTGTATAGATGAACATATCTATTTGAATACACTCATAGTACTGTCTTGCATTCAATACATTATGGGTAGGGTGGAATTACCATATCTTCTGCAGGGTGCAGTACCATATGTGACCAAAAGAGGTCCCCTTTTGGCCACATATGGTACTGAACGCTGCAACATGGCAAGATAAAAAAACAATGCCATTTATAATGCCAATAACTTCAACTTTGTAGATATGCAGTGCTGGTGCCTTGCTCACTAGGGACCTTTAGGAGCAGCTTGTGCTACTGCACCTAGACATGCAGTGTTGGTGCCTTCCTCACTAGGGACCTCTAGGAGCAGCTTGCGGTACTTTACCAAGACATGCATTGCTGGTACCTTGTTCACTAGGGACCTCTAAGAGTAGATTGCCGTACTACACCGAGACATGCAGTGCTGGTGCCTTGCTCACTAGGGACCTTTAGGAGGAGCTTGCAGTACTGCACCTAGACATGCAGTGCTGGTGCTTTGCTCACTAAGGACCTTTAGGAGCAGTTTGTAGTACTGCACTGAGACATACAATGCTGGTTCCTGGCTCACTACGCAAGCATTTGCAATGCACTAGGTCTCAAATTACTGAAAGTATGAGCTATTGTCGTTACATTATTATTTGCAAAGCCAATACCTCAAACTATCAGTGATACGAGACCTAGTGCATTGCAAATGCTTGTTAATATAGTCACTGTCTCTTTGAGTCACTTAAGTGTCACTTGAAGAGTCATACATTTGGCTACGGAATGTCACTCATAGTCACACTGAATCTGGAAACATCATACATCTGTAATCTAAAAACTTGCCGGATGTGCTCTTTTCACCACTGATCATGCCGCTGTTGTCAACAGAATTTGTTAACGCTGCTCGTTGCAGTAAAGCAGAAGTTCCTTTAACACACAAACCTCTTTAAGAGGTCAATCTTCATGTGTTTGTACCGATAACATTTCTTGGTACAGTGTCTGTCCCTTCTCCTGTAAGCTTCAAAGGAAGTTTTGGGGAAACATTTGCTCCCACACTGGAAGCTTCTGATAAACATTAATCAGCATGGAATCTCTTCATCCACATCAATATCTGCAGATTGATCACATTCTTGATCCTCCTTTAACTGCTTTCTAAATGTATTTAATAGTCCCCTTGTACCACTTTGGCGTAATATGCCCAGCATTTCTCCCTCCTCCGCCAAACTGATGTTTTACACTGAAATGCCTAGCACGTCAAGCTTGTGATCATTCAACACATATACATTACAGACCTTGTGTCAATCGGAAATGGAAACTTTAGTATCACAGGAGAATTTTCTATGTCCCATCGACAAGGAAGTCATTCTCGTATGAACTGGAACATTGGCGTTAGTCTAACGAAGACTTTACACTATGTCTTTCTCCTGGTCTGCATCTACAGTGAATTAGCCCTACACTCAATGTTCAATGAAAATATATATATATATCGCCAGTCACCAGTCGGTAGTTATAGTTAGGACCTAGTTTCCAAAGGAAAAGCGTTTTTTGATTTGCCAATATCTTTGGCGCCGTTTGACCAATCTTCACGAAATTTTCGAAACTAATGGGGCCCTCCGGTCAGCTCCTGCTTTGAAAGGGTAATTCGTCAAGCGGGGACCAAGAAAAAAGGGGGGTCCCAAAAACACGTTTTTCTCATGTTAATTTCCCTAGGAAACGTAGACACGGCTACAGCCCAAACTGCTGAACGGAATTACACCAACTTTGGCAAAAAGGTAGCTCTTGGTTCACAGAGCGACCATTTTTTTTTAATTGTGTAAATTCGTTCAGTAGTTGCTGAGAAGTTAAAATATAAAAATTTATATATCTGAGCACCGAGGAGGGTTCGCGAACCGTCCCGAGCACGAGCTTAATTCTGATTGGCTGCCAACACTCCAAACCAGAATGTGTTGGCAACCATCTTGTGACTCGGTAACCGAGTCACAAGAAAACAGTTAAAAAACAAGCATTTACAATGCAACGGTCTCGGCATTGTTAAAGTTAGAGCTATTGGCATTGCTCGTGACATTATTTTTGTTTATGTTTTTAAAACATTTAAAGAAACGGCATTGTTATTTACAATGTCAATAGCTTAATCACTCTCAAAAGCGAGATTTATTATGCAAGCATTATTTGGGAAGTTTGGCAAATCCATAATTATGAGGAAAACGCTGCAGCATCGCAAAATGCCAGTGGCCCAGACTAATATGCATGATTAGTATGTGGATTCCATGCCCATTCCATCTTTGTCCTCTCTGCTGAAACTGCTGTCTGAAGTGTCAAATTTTATTAATACTAAACAAAAATCGCACTACCGTGCCAGGGCCAGACTTGGCGTTGATAATGATTGTTTGAAAAGGGAACTTTGAAAGGATACGAACTTGACCAATTCTGGTTTCAAAATCTAAGAGAACACTGTAGAGGCATGCGTCTACCGACTGTTATATATAATTTGGGATATATTTCTTAATCTGTCGAGTTCAGCCACTGCATGATTATATTGTTGTCTCTTTTTGAAACTCATGAGCAGTAACATTGTCGTGGTGTCACTAGGGCTTCAAGTGGATGCTTTTTCAATATTATATACAAGCCACAGTTATTGCTAATTTATCTTATGCAACTAACAACGATTGACAAAGCCAATAGTCCTAACTTGTTGTAGGTATCATGTTACTTGTTGTATCATTATGCCTGGATGCAATGACAAAAGAGACAGCAAAATACAAGTCGTATAGACCCCGCGCAACACCGCCCCCCACCCCCACCCATTTGTTTGTATCCCACTTAAAGCCCTGGGTAGGATACTCAACAACAGGGCCGAACTGGAACCCCAAAGTAGGCCTGGCAATTATGTCGGACCAGCTGGAGGGTCATGGGGGAGGTTAACTGTGAAGCACTTTTGCTACAGGAAACGCCCGATGCCCGGGCAAGCCAGCCCGGCCCTGCTCAACAACCCCGTTCTCTCCCGCATTTACCTGTGATCAGGCGCGCAACACCCATTGAACTCAAAGGGCTTCAGCCCCCCCCCCCCGTCGTGTGTGGCAGCCCGGGATGAGACCGCTTCCCGGGCAGACACAAAGCCGCGCCTGAGCAGTTCACAGGTCTTTAAAAAGACCATTTGCATGTTAATGAGGCCTCGCTGTTGCTTCACCCCTTCTAAGAACCCCCGCAGCTCCACTCTGCCTAGATTCAGCCCCCCCACCCCCGAAATCAGCGCCACTCTGCCCCCCAAATTTTCGCTTATCCCCCCCCCCCCGAACATTAACTAGCAAGTGATTTCGCTGGTCGCTTTTTCACAAGCTCTGAACTTTGGCAGTGATGTTTCCCCTTGATAGAGAAGTTTCAGTTTCTGTATTTGGATTCCATGCCCATTCCTTCTTTGTCCTCTCTGCTGAAACTGCTGTCTGAAGTGTCACATTTTATTAATACTAAACAAAAATCGCACTACCGTGCCAGGGCCAGACTTGGCGTTGATAATGATTGTTTGAAAAGGGAACTTTGAAAGGATACGAACTTGCGAGTGCTTGCGGCCTGAAACAACAAGCGAAGTACCAGCAGCAACCCCAGAGGACCGAAGTTGCTGCGGGACCTGGAGAGCAAATTACCCGAGTCACCTCGAGGTGCAGGCATTCAACGCTGACTCTACAGCCTCGAACGGCCGAATGTAAAGCTATTGGCTGGGCCTGCCGATTCCGGACCCGGACTGCGGAGCTTGTCGGATCCGCACTGAAGTGCACTAGGGGACAGTGCGGGGACGTGCTGGTCCCGAGTCATGTAATAACCCGGACGGATTGGCCATTGCACTCGGAGGCTGTGGTGGAAGTACGCGGTTCGTCGCAAAATGGCGCCGAGTTGTAGCACCACAACATAAAAGGAAGGTAAGGAGGTCGAAGTACTGTTTGCCAGAGCGGAGACCATAGTCCAAGCACGGTTCATTGTGGCAGAGAAACCAGAGTTCTATAAAATAAATGTTCGTGAGGGAGGGGGTGGTTTTCGTAAAACGTGCCTGGCGCTCGGTAAAACAGCTTGAATTGTGTAACGATGACCCGCGAGCCGAGAGAGCGTGCACAAATGTTGATGTGAGAGACTGAAGACATTGAGAGTTAAAATCTGCAAGCGACAATTACTTTTATTTTCTTTGCTACATAAATGATCGAATTTAATGGAGGGCACCGAAAGACACCACCGCCTTTCTCCGAGGCACAGCAGAAATGCCTCGGAGAAAGGGAGCATCCTTTTCGGATTTGGGGGCGTGTTTTGCTGTTGTCTCCTCCCTGAGACTTCTCGCAAAAAACACGCCCCCCGATCCGAAAAGGACGGGGCATAATCGGAGTGACTGGACCTCTTCTCCAGTGGCTGGCCAGCATTTAAGAGGCCAGCCAATGGAGAACAGGAGAGAAGAGGGGCGGGTGCAAGCCCCTCTTCTTAAAGTCATTAAATCTCGCGAGCGAGACTGCGCAAGCGCAGCCATCGCTAGCCGAGACCTAAACATTAAAAACAAGAAAAGGGGGCAGGGTAGAAACACCCTGACCCCCTAGGCCTGCTCAGGGGGTTCCCCAGGGACAAAAAAAGCATAACAAAAAAGTAAATTCGGCGAATTTGCGCTGAGTGTGCGAAACTGGGCGAATTTTTTTTTTTTAAACGAAGTGCGTGCTGCCGTGCCTCATTTTCTATAAGCCCCTGGGTGGGCTAGGTCCCGGGGGCAATGCCCAATTAATTAGCGGGTCTGCGGGGGCTCCCCGCAGCCTCGGGAACCGCTACCTCCCCGGTGCTTAGAAAATTATATGCGGGGGCACGCGGCCCCCCTGCAGCCATGGGGACTGCCACCCCCGTGGCTTTTTTTTAATGTGTTGGGGCACCCCCTACTCTGCCCCTGGAACCGCCACCTCCCCGGGGCATTGTTATTTAAATTATGGGGGTCCGTTGCAGACCCCCGAGCCCCACCACCACACCGGGGCTAAAATCAGTTGTGAGAGGGGCTGCGCGACCCCCCTTCCTGGAGCCCTCAATGGACCTGAACCGCCACCCCCCGGGCCAGCTCCTGCAATGTCCCGGGGTGCCCACCCCCAGGACATTGCCATTTGCTATGGCATGGCAGGTGAACGGCTCCCGCCCTGACATAGCAAACACTGCTTTGCTTCTTGGAAGTGAGAGCAGGAAACTTGCTCTTGTTTCCAAGAAGCAAAGCAGAATTTCTTTTGGACAAGCATGCTAGCAGCTCCCATTGACCAAGAGCAATGACGGCTCCCGCAGGAGGTGGGGAGCCGGTTGGGACCACGGGGGCATTGGGGCTCTCCCTGCAGTCCCCAGCGTGAGGGCTGGCCCCGGGGGATGGGGTCCCCAGGGCCAGAAGTGGCAAGGGGTGGCCAGTCGGCCACCCTCCCTTTATTAAAATAAAATGAATGGCCGGGCCCCGGGGAATGGGGTCCCCGGAGGCGAAATCGGCCTGGGGAGGGGGGCCGCATGACGCATTTGCAGACTGGTGGACAAAGGGGGCGTGGCCTGTGTCCACTTCTCAGCAATCCCACTGTGTGGGGCTTACTGGAGGTAACAGGAAGGCTAGTTGGCCCCTAAGGACCCCCAGCAGTGAAGTGGACTTAAATCCCCAAGCAAGAGCATGCCAGGGAGCACATTTGCAGAGTGGTGGGGAAGGGGGCATGGCCTGCTATGAGAACTTAGCAATGCTGCTGTGTGGGACTTACTGGAGGTAATAGGAAGGGTAGTTGTCCTTGGGGGCCAACTACCTCTCCTGTTACCTCTACTAAGTCCCACAAGCGGGATTGCTAAGAGGTCTTTGGAGGCCACACACCCCTTTCTCCACTACTCGACTCCTGTCACAGTACTGGTTAAGGGATGAAGTCCACTTACTCCCGAGGGACTTTGGGAGCCAAGAAGCACTCCTGGTACCTCCCCAATCAATCAATCAGTCATTTGTAAAGCGCACTACATACCCGCGAGGGTCTCAAGGCGCTGGGGGGGGGGCTACTGATCGAACAGCCAGGTCTTGAGCATCCTCCTGAAGGTCAGCAGGTCTTGGGTCTGTTGTAGGCTCAGTGGGAGGGTGTTCCATGTCTTGGCGGCGAGGTGGGAGAAGGATCTCCCGCCGGTGGTTGTTCTTCGGATGCGCGGGACGGTGGCGAGTGATGGTCGGCAGAGCGTAGCTGGCGGTTGGGGATGTAGAAGGAGAGCCGTCTGTTGAGGTAGGCTGGGCCGGTCTTGTGGAGTGCCTTGTGTGCGTGGATGAGGAGCTTGAAGGATATCCTCTTGCTGACGGGGAGCCAGTGCAGGTCCCTCAGGTGGGGGGTGATGTGGCCGTGGCGTGGTACGTCGAGGATCAGTCGTGCCGAGGCGTTTTGGATGCGTTGTAGTCGTTTGATGAGCCTGGTCGGGGGCTCCCGCATAGAGGGCGTTTCCGTAGTCGAGTCGGCTGCTGACGAGGGCCTGGTTTTCATCCAGTCGGCGACGGCCTTCATTCCTTCATGGAGGTTGGCTTTGGCGGTGATGGGGTCCTTGGTGAGGGAGAGGATCAGTTGAGTGTTGTCGGCGTAGGAGATTATATTGAGGTCGTGCTGTCGGGCGACGTGTACGAGCGGGGCCATGTAAATGTTGAATAGTGTCGGCTGAGGGAGGATCCCTGGGGTCCTACGCCGTAGAATTCCTGAGCACTGGTTGGAGCCCCAGCCCCCTTTCTCCACCACTCGGCAAACGGGACTACCAGTTAAAGAAGCATTTGTGATGTAATAGGTCTCGCATTTGCAAGAGTTAGAGCTATTGGCCTTGTAAATCTAAAAGTTTTTTACGAATGTTTTTTGGAGTGGAATGGATGTACTTTGTGTGTAGTGGAATTATGTGGTATATCGTGCAGTGAAATTATGTGGATAGAAAGTAAATGGTATTTAATGTATAGGAATTATGTAGAGTGGGATTATGTGTTATGGAGAGTAATTATGTGGTATGGTAGTCTGTGTTGGGGAGTGGTAACCTCAGCTTTAGTCTTCCTCGTTTCCATAGAAGCTAAATTATAAACTCAATGAGACAAAAAAAGAAGGAATCACTGAGGAGCCCTTCTTGACCTAGTCAGAGGAAGCAGGGCCAGTGGAATTATGCAACTGTTTGGCTGCACCGACGTTCGCACAGTTATACATTTTCAGCATTAGCCACATAATCCATCATCTGCTGCCTCATCTGCAGATTTGAACAAAAAAAGCCTTGTTTCTAGCTCAAACGGTTCAAACGTTACCAAAAATGCAGCAACAAGAGTTACAGTGTGGTGGAAGGCCCTTTGCAAACCTAGAATGGTCACCTGTTACTTATTACTAAATATGGGTGTTAAATTGGCACTAAGGGTGTGAAAACCATTCTTGCTTCTTTCTGCGTCTCTCTTGCCACTTTCTGCATTTCTGTTGCTTCTTTCTGTAACTTTCTTTTTTTCTGCACTTCTTTTGTCTTTTTCTGCTCTTCTCTCCAACTTTCTGTGCCTCTTTCTGCACCTCTCTTGCCTCTTTCTGCACCTCTCTCGCCTCTTTCTGCACCTCACTTGCCTCTTTCTTCTACTCTCTTACCTCTTTCTGCAGTTCTCTTTCCTCTTTCTGCACCTCACTTGCTTCTTTCTGCAACTCTCTTACCACTTTCTGCAGTTCTCTTGCCTCTTTCTGCACCTCTCCTGACTGTTTCTGCACCTCTGTTGTTTCTTTCTGCACTTCTCTTGCCTCTTTCTGCACCCCTCTTGCCTCTGTCTGCCTCTGTTGCTTCTTTCTGCACTTCTCTGGCTTCCTTATGCACCTCTGCTGCTTCTTTCTGCAGCCCTCTTGCCTCTTTCTGCAACCCTCTTTCTGCATCTCTCTTGCCTCAGTCTGCCCACGTGTTCCCTCTTTCTGCATCCCTTTTGCCTGTTTCTGCAACTCTCTTACCTCTTTCTGCAGTTCTCTTGCCTCATTCTGCACCTCACTTGCCTCTTTCTTCTACTCTCTTACCTCTTTCTGCAGTTATCTTGCCTCTTACTGCACCTCACTTGCTTCTTTCTGCAACTCTCTTACCACTTTCTGCAGTTCTCTTGCCTCTTTCTGTACCTCTCTTGCCTCCTTCTGTACCCCACGTGCTTCTTTCTGTACATTTTCCTGTTTCTGTACGCTCTTCCCTATTTGTGGAACTCTCTTCCCTCTTTTTGCACCTCTCTTGTCTCTTTCTGCACCCTTCGTGCCTCTTTCAGCACCTCTGTTGCTTCTTTTTGCAGTTCCTTTCCCTCTTTCTGTACCCCTCTTGCCTCTTTGTGCACCTCTCCAAACCCTTTGTGCACCCCTCTTGCACCTCTGTTGGTTCTTCCTGCATCTCTTTTGCTTCGTTCTGCACTTCACTGGCCTCTTTCTGTACCCCTCTTGCCTCTTTTTGCACCTCTGTTGATTCTTTCTGCACTGTTCTTGCATCTTTCTGCACCTCTCTTGCCTCCTTCTACACTTCTCTTTCCTCTTTCTGCACCTCTGCTGGTTCTTTCGGCACTGCTCTTGCTTCTTTATGCACCGGTGTTGCTTCTTTTTTGCTCTCCTCTTGCCTCTTTCTGCACCTGTGCTCCAAATTACTGCATCCCTCTTGCCTTTTTCTGCACCCCTCTGCCCTCATTTTGAACCTCTCTTGCCTCAGTCTGCCTACATGTTCCCTCTTTCTGCACCCCTGTTGCCTGTTTCTGCAACTCTCTTGCCTCTATCTGCACCTCACTTGCCTCTGTCTGCAACACTCTTGCCTCTTTCAGCAGTTCTCTTGCCTCTTTCGCCACCTCTCTTGCCTCTTTCGCCACCTCTCTTGCCTCTTTCAACACTTCTATTGCCTCTTTCGCCACCTCTTTTGCCTCTTTCTGCACCTCACTTGCTTCTTTCTGCACCCCTTTACCTGTTTCTGCACCCCTCTTCCCTCTTTGTGCAACTCTTGTCTCTTTCTACACCTCTCTTCCTTCTTTCTGCACCCCTCCTGCCTCTTTCTGCACCCCTCCTGCCTCTTTCTACACCCCTCCCCGCCTCTTTCTGTACCCCTCTTGACTCTTTGTGCACCTCTACTAGCCCTTTCTGCACCCTTTTTGCCTCTTTTTGCACCTCTGTTGGTTCCTTCTGCACTTCACTTGCCTCTTTCTGTACCCCCCTTGCTTCTTTCTGCACCTCTGTTGGTTCTTTCTGTAATGCTCTTGCTTTTTTCTGCACCTCTGTTCCAAATTTCTGCATCGCTTTTGCCCTTTTCTGCACCCCTTCCCTCTTTTTGCACCTCTCTTGCCTCAGTCTGCCCACTCTCTTTCTGCAACCCTTTTGTCTGTTTCTGCAACTCTCTTGCCTCTTTCTGCAGTTCTCTTGCCACCTTCTGCACTTTACTTGCCTCTTTTTGCACCCCTGTTGGTTCTTTTGCACTGCTCTTGCTTCTTTCTTTACCTCTTGCAAATTTATGAACCCCTCTTTCCTCTTTCTACACCCCTCTTACCTGTTTCTGCACCCCTCTTGCCTCTGTCTTTACCCCTGTACCCTCTTTCTGTACCTCTTTTGCCTGTTTCTGCAACTCTCTTGCCTCTTTCTGCACCTCTGTTGCTGCTTTCTGCACTTCTCTTGCCTCTTTATGCACCTGTTGCTTCATTCTGCACTTCTCATGCTTCTTTCTGCACCAGTCTTGCTTCTTTCTGCACCCCTCTTGCCTCTTTCTGCACTCCTCTTTGTGCAACTCTCTTGCCTCTTGCTACACCTCTCTTCCCTATGTCTGCACCCCTCTTACCTCTTTCTGTACCTCTGTTGCATCTTTCTGCACTTCTCTTGCCTCTTTATGCACCCTTTGTGCCTCTTTCAGCACCTCTGTTGCTTCTTTTTGCACTTCTCTTCCTTATTTCGGTACCCCTCATGCTGCCTTTCTGCACCTTTCTTCCCTTTTCCTGCACATCTCTTGGTTCTTTTTGCACTGCTCGTGCCTCTTTCTGCACCCCTCTTGCCTCTTTCTGTACCTATGGTGTTTCTTACTGCACGGCTCCTGCTTCTTTCTGCACCTCTTCTGCCTGTTTCTGCACGTCTGCTGCCTATTTCTGAACGTCTCTTGCCTCTTTCTGCACCTCTTTTGCTTCTTTCTCCACTGCTCGTGCCTCTTTCTGCACCCCTCTTGCCTCTTTCTCTACCTCTGTTGGTTCTTTCTACAATGCTCTTGCTGCTTTCTGTACCCCACTTGCCTCTTTCTGTACCCTTCTTCCCTCTTTGTGCACTTCTCTTGCCTCTTTCTGCACCCCTCTTGCCTCTTTTGCACCCCTCTAGCCTTTCTGTTTCTGCTCTTCTTTTGCTTGTTTCTGTACCCCTCTTGCCTCCTTCTGAACCTATTGTTTCTTACTGCATTGCTCTTGCTTCTTTCTGCACATCTCTTGCAAATTTCTGCACCCCTCTTGCCTCTTTTGGCACCCCTCTTCTCTCTTTCTGCACCCGTTCCCTCTTTCTGCACCTCTTCTGCTTGTTTCTGCACCTCTGCTGCCTTTCTGAACTTCTCTTGCCTCTTTCTGCAACCCTCTTCCCTCTTCCCTCTTGCTGCACCTCTGTTTCTTCTTTCTGCACTTCTCCTGCCTCTTTCTGCACCCCTCTTGCCTCTTTCTCTACCTCTGTTGGTTCTTTCTACACTGCTCTTGCTTCTTTCTGCACCCCACTTGCCTCTTTCTGCACCCTTCTTCCCTCTTTGTGCACCTCTCTTGCCTCTTTCTGCACCTCTCTTGCTTCTTTTGCACCCCTCTAGCCTCTTTCTGTTTCTGGTCTTCTTTTGCTTGTTTCTGTACCCCTCTTGCCTCCTGCTGCACCTGTTGTTTCTTACTGCACTGCTCTTGCTTCTTTCTGCACATCTCTTGCAGATTTCTGCACCCCTCTTGCCTCTTTTGGCACCCCTCTTCTCTCTTTTGAAGTACTGGGTATTTTAGACCCAGCGGTGCAGGGCACACACCCTATGACTTCTGGGTTCACCCTGTTCCAGACCTACAGAAACACAGAGTCTTCTGGGTGAAGTCAAAGATTAATTTATTGGCTGCAGACCAATTACAGGTATCCTAGAAGTACAACAGCGTGTATGTTCTCAGGAGACTGCTGAAAATCATAGGAACGGACTTCGCTTTAAATACCCTTTTTCTGGCCTCAAGCATACATTCCTAGGTTTACGATATGGCCATTACATGTATACATTACAAACGAAAAAGCAGAGTCATGATGACCATCCCACATTCCAGTTCGGTCAGCCCACAATGATTTACACAGTAAGGTTCAGATCCCACATCAGATGTAAACAGACCCCCCAATAAACATGAGCATCTCCTGTTTTGGGAAACAAGTCATAAAGCAGGAACAGCCAGGTGCGAAAGAGATTAGCCAGGGGCTTGTGTAGGATGAAAGGGTTTTATGACGGGTCAAGCCCTGATGCTAATCACAGGTGGAGGGAGGAAGGGAAGCTCGTGAGACCAGTTTGACCTGGGGCAGCAGAGCCAGCTGCCCAGGTCACAGAGAAGTCAAAGGAGAAGCCCATGTACTGTGAGGCCCGTTTTTACTCCATTATAGCCTATGTGAGGGCAATGACAAGATGGCCACTGCTTCCAAAATGGAACCCGCGTAGTGTAGCAGAATAACGTGTACACAGTGTATTCATAGCTAGAACGATATATAAAGCACTCGTACATGCCGCATTTACCATTTGCGGTTTGCTAATACTAAGATAGACAGGGGTAGGGCCCTGTTCCCTACGCGGTAATGAAGATTAAAGTACGACAGACCCTCCTTTTGCCCTTACATAGGCAATCACTATACTCATCTTAATCCGAGTCCAGGTCAATGTTCACGAGTCCATGGAGATGTTGCTGTAGCATCATCCTATTACTTAGCTCGTCCCTCGATACAGGTTTCCTTACACATAAGGTAGCACAGAGGCCACATATCGTAGGAGCACACTGTATGCACAGACAGAACAGGAAAAGAATGGCTAAGATCATTCCAATGACCATCAGAACTTTCCAACCCCAGGCAGATATCAATTCCCAGAACCACCCCAGCAGTGACCAATCTCCTTTATCCACGTGTATGGACTCAGATATTTTATGGAGTTTGGAGATGGCTTGATACACTGTTGGAGCATTATCTGGTATGAAAATGCAGCAACTGGATTGGATGACCTTGCATACCCCACCGCGGTCTGCAAGAATAACGTCTAGAACCATGCGGTTCTGCAAAGTCATAAGGCGATCCGCTTGGAGCTCAGCTGTCAGATTACTAAGGGCACCAGCCGTTACATTGACAGTGGATTCAACCACACGCGTCAGCTGTCTCAGGTTCCTACTATTGACCATAGGTCCCCAAAACGGCAGGAAACCCAAGAAGAAGTCTCCCGCTTCCTGACCCGCAGTGTCCTCCTTACTAATCACACCTCTCACAACTCTGGTCTTGTGATAATCAGAGGCAGCAGTAAATGTCGGCGGTAGCAAGTTCGCAATATAACATGTGCCCGAGAAATCAGGGGGCAACCATGTATATGCTCGATCATTACAGATGAAATATGTGCCCTTGGCAGCCAAAAACGCAGGGGAAAACTGTGACGGGAAAGTGTACGTTTCAGTACAGTCACTTCTTCCCAGTTGAGCTCTAGGATTCTGACCATTACCCTGTAAGCAGAACCGACCCATGTGGGGTACGACCCAGATTGGAGATGAGATTTTTCGCTGCCTTTCACCCAGACTAATACTATACCCCGTCGCGTTCCATCCTACATAAGGTCTCAACTCTTCTTTGGGAATGGATGAGTATGCATCAATATCCCTACTCATATCGGCAACTCCTTTCATCAAAGCCTTATTATTGGTGATAGGTCTGATGGAACGCGGTTGGCGAGGGGAGTATGTATCTAGGGCATAGAGAAACATGGTCTGGAATGCCCATGACAATCCATTGTAACTATACGGCAGCACCAGGTAGGGAATACCCTTGTTAATGGTATGTGGCATTAACCCACACACCCAGCAATTGGTCGTATTCATTACCAGTTGGTGCTGGTGCAAGAGCTGGATAAACGAGTTATTTACGAACTCCGATCGTCTGGTCTGTTCGTGTTCAGGCAAAGGGTGAAAAGAGTGAGAGGAGGCAGTAGAAAGAGGTATAGGCTGTTCAGTGGGTTCAATGGGCTTTTGAGCGGAGAAGAACACAAATCCTACAATAAACATTATGATACTACACAGTGTAAAAAGGCACAAAAAGACAAAACATTTACTTTTCACAATTCTACACATCCTTGCGTTAGAGTTCATTTCCTCAATCGGTCTCTCCATCTTAAAAAACTCCATCCTCTACTCGGGCCGCTCGCGGCGGATGAGTTTCTTCTGCTAAGGAGTACGCCTGTCAGTCCAGGGAAACGCCCTAGACCAACCAGAACCGTCGACCTAGCGTCTTCGGCCTGTACCCCAAAGTCTTGGCACCGCGACCCTGCGGCAGAACCCGGATGGTGGTTCGAAAAACAAAAATCAAGAAAGTCCTTCAGATGGGAGAGCAAAAAATTTCAAAAGGGAAATAGTGAGGAAAATCTTTATTTGTCCATGGGCCTTGGTCTCAAATTATAGCGAAGGCGGCCAGGTGCTGTTTGGTCTTGAAACAAAAGTTCAGGCTCAGTGGTGTCCAGTCGATTTGATGGTGGCACAGTTTCTTGCAGAATATTGTCACTCTCTTGGTCTGAAACTGTGTCTTTTAAGCGTGCGTCACTGAATGGTACAAAACGAGGTACAGTGTCTGTCTCAGAGTCGGCGATACCCTCCTTGACCCACTGGTCATATGGCAGAGGCAAGGGGACTATTTTGCAGTGGGTACCATGGATCCAGTGTTTCCTCCCTTTTACTCGTACTGCTGATCTCGTCGACAGAAGAACAAGATGAGGGCCGATCCAGCGAGGCTCGTCGTTGCCCTTACGCTGGAAATTCCGGACCAGGACCCACGAGCCAGGGTTGATAGGGTGTCCAGGAGGTTCAGAGGCTTGGGGAAGAGTATCATGTACCTGTTGGTGCAAAACACGCAGTTTAACAGTCAAATCATACAGGTAATCGAGTAGTACTGGATGCTCTATCTCACTGAACTTCGTAGGCCTCGGTACACCCCATACGTTGGCGGGACGGCCAAAAACGACCTCGTAAGGACTAAGTCCCACTCGTGAGTGTATGGTCATTCTAGTGGACAGGAGTGCTAAGGGCAGAGCGTCAGGCCATTTAAGACCGGTGCTCGCCTGAATTTTGGCCAGCTTGAGCTTTAAGGCTCCATTGTAGCGTTCTACTAGTCCAGCTGATTGGGGGTGATTTGCAGCGTGGAACTTCTGCTTTATCCCTAGCCCTTCACATACATTCTTCATCACTTTACCCACAAACTCACTTCCATTATCACACCATACCATTCTTGGCATTCCAAACCTAGGGAAAAATTCCTTTACAAGGGCTTTGGCTGTGGATAGGGCAGTGTTATCTTTCAGAGGATAAGCCTCTATCCATTTTGAGAAAGCACAAACAACCACCAGTACATATTTCAGGTTGTTGCATCTTTCCATGTGAATAAAGTCCAGCTGCAAAACTTCGAATGGACATGATGGGGGTGCAAAGTGACCAGCTGGAGTTGGGGTTCCCCTACCAGGGTTGTACTTCAAGCATACTATGCAATTCTTGACCACATTCTCTGCACACTTGGGAATCCCAGCATTCTGCCATACTGGAGCCAACAACTTGCATATACCTTTCGTACTGATATGTGCCATTCCATGTGCCATAGTAACCACTGGAAGCACATATGCATCAGGCAACAACCATCGCCTATGTTCTGTCAGATCAATCCAACAACCATTCTCATCCAACTTACCCATACTTTCTCTCCACTTGCTTAACTCTTCCTCGGTGGCTTCAGCCTGAAGCGACTTCACACTCTCTATTGTGTTCTCACACATCCCAACATCATTAACCCATCTTGCGGGGCCTGCAACATACATTCTAGTCTTCACATTCTGTGCCGTTTCTTTCGCGGTCTCATCAGCAAACGCATTCCCACGTCCAACATCATCTGTGACTTTCCTGTGCGCACTGCATTTCATAATCGCAACTTGCAACGGTAGGGTCAGTGACTCAAGGAGATCATTCACCAACTTGCCATTCTGAATTTTAGCTCCATGCGACGTCAGGAACCCACGCTCTTTCCACAGTCGCCCAAAATTATGAGCCACGCCAAAGGCGTACTGGCTATCTGTGTATATATTCACTCTCATTCCTTCAGACAACACGCATGCTCTCGTGAGGGCGATTAATTCTGCTGCTTGGGCCGAATTATGTGGCACCTGTGCAGTTTCCACAACCGTGTGTAGAGTCGTGATAGCATATGCAGCAGTCGTGTCACCATTAGGGAGCTTGAAGCATGAACCATCTACCCATAAAGTGCCATCACACTCAGTCAGGGGAGTATCCTTTAAATCTACTCTCCCTTTCGTCTCTTCTTCTGTTCTGAACAGACAATCATGTTGCTCAATCTCATCTGAGTCTGCTGGAATTGGCAACAATGTAGCTGGATTCAGCGTATTGCATCTTTTTATGTGTATGTGATTTGCTAACAGTGTAAGTTCATAACCTGATAATCGCGCACTAGTCAAGTGTTGTGTCTTGGTCCTATTTAATAATGTGTCTACAGCATGTGGAACCATAACAATCAATGTATTGTCCATTACCAAACCAGCAGATTGTCGGATAGACATCGCTGCAGCAGCTGTCGCTCTCAGACAGCTTGGCAATGCCCTCCCTACAGGGTCCAAGGTTGATGAAAAATATGCGCATGGGCGCGGTCTGTCGCCAAAAGGCTGTGTTAACACTGACAACGCACATCCATCTTTCTCGTGAACATACAATGTAAAAGGCTTGCTATAGTCAGGAGTGCCCAACACAGGTGCTGAACACAATGCATTGCGCAATTCCACAAAACTTTTCTGGCACTCTTCAGACCATGGGATAGGATTCGGCGTGTCTTTGCATGTTAAGGCTAATAAAGGTTTTGCCAACAAAGAAAAAGTAGGGATCCAATGCCTACAGTATGAAGTGATGCCCAAGAAAGCACGCACTTCTCTCTGTGTCTTTGGCACACTCAACTGTGCAATGGCTTGAATTCTTTCTGGGGTCAGTTTCCTTCCCTCCTTCGATAAGAGATGACCTAAGTAGGTCACTTCTTGTCGACAATATTGCAGCTTAGAGAGAGACACTTTGTGATGGTAAGCGGATAAATGGCGCAACAGTGACAATGTGGCTTCTTTACAGATCTTCTCAGTATCCGCGGCGATTAGTAAATCGTCCACGTACTGAATCAGGATAGCGCCACTGGGTAGAACAAGTGCATCAAGCTGCGCTTTCAAAGCTTGACTGTATATGGATGGACTCTCACAGTAGCCCTGGGGAGCGCGTTTGAAGCGGAAGCTTCGGCCTCCCAGACTAAAACCAAAAATGTCTCTGCTCTCTTCTGCAATTGGGATGCTAAAGAAAGCATTCTTTAAATCGATCACTGAAAACCATACAGCAGAGGCTGGAATCATCGTTAACAAGGCAGTTATATCAGGAACAACTGGAAACTGTGGCACAACAATCTTATTAACCTCTCTAAGATCAATCACAAATCTGTAAACAGGTGGCTGTGAAGGATCCGTTCGTTTTAAGACAGGTAAAATCGGACTATTGCAAACGTTGCCTCTTGTCTCTTCAATCACACCTTTATTAATCAGGTCGCTGACAATGTCTAACAATGCTTTCTGGCCTTCATTAGAGATTTTGTACTGGGGAATACGTGGCAGTCTGACATTAGCCTTTAAAGTCACCACGTATGGCGGTATCTCCAAGAGGCCCACATCATTGGGACCAGTAGCCCAAAGGGCATCCGGAAGGGATGACAATTCAGGCGGCATTGTATTTTTAGACAAGTACATCGGGGAAATCACTTTCTTGCCTAATGTAAGTTGTACTCCTGAAGGAGAACAATACAGTGTAGCGTGCAATCTTTTCAACAAATCTAATCCCAGCAAATTCTCACCACAACCCGTTGTCAGGATCAGGGGTGCTTTCAGCTCACAAGGTCCAACAGAAAGTGACATGGGACTAGAAATCGGGTTCCTTACTGGGGCGCCAGAAAAACCTACTGAAACATTTATCTCGCCAGACAAAGGTGCGCCAGGGAGTTTTGAATGCATGATTGAACTCTTTGCAGCACCAGTGTCTAGCAGAAAAGGCTCCGTTACATTTGCTGTAGTCACCTCAACATACGGTCCACTCTGATCCACTGGCACTGAAACAACTCCCTCTCTTTGTCTATGGCTGTCCTAGTAATCATTATTCTCTGCATCACCGTCCTCTGCATAATAATCATTATTATAATACTGGGCCGTATTACTAGTCGCGTTAGCTTGCTGATCAAAACTATTGATGGTATTTTGAGGCGGCAGAGGACGCGCGTTCTGGGGAGCATTTCCACGCCCTCTGCCTCTAGGAGCTTGCTGACCACCCCTACCTCTTGCGCCATACGCATTACCGTTCCGCTGCATTAATTTAGGGCAACTATATTTATAATGACCTTCCTCTTTGCAGTATGAACATTGGTTGGGACCTACAGGGACACGTGGTTGATAATACCCATTCATTTGCTGATTGTTCTGAAACTGTTGGGGTTGGTGATAGACACCTTGGGGTTGCCTATAATTATTCTGACCTCCACGTGGTGGGTAAGCCTGCTGTAAAAGGACCTTTGTCTTCAATTCCTTCGTTTTCTTCTCTGTTCTATCTTTCTCGTCTTTATCTCTATTTTCATAATACTGTGCAGTAGCCAGTATTTGCGCTGAAGAAGAAACAGCCCAAGAACTTTCTGAATCTTTCAACTTCTTACACAGGTCAGGAAGTAAATTCTGCACAAACTTATCCACAAACAGCCGTTGGCCACCCTCAGTACTCATATCCTGC
This sequence comes from Triturus cristatus, assembly GCF_964204655.1. Lineage (NCBI taxonomy): Eukaryota > Metazoa > Chordata > Amphibia > Caudata > Salamandridae > Triturus > Triturus cristatus. Next base: position 264,136,832 of record NC_140585.1, read on the forward strand.
CCACTGTGGTCAATAAATGTTTCTTCAAACCTAGTAAAGAAGTCTGACACTGTCTCATCTTTCTTCTGCTTGCATGCAGATAACTTGTCCCAATTTACGCGCATTGCAGGCATTAGTGTCTTCATATACGTGATGATTCTACCAGGGAGTTCAGCTACTAAAGGTTCTGGTTTCGCGCCACCAGTTTGTCTAGCATCAGCAGCAATAATGTTAGCCCATGTGTCCCCTAGTTCTGCATCGTGATCTGCATTACGAATTGACCCCCATAGAGGCTGTGGAACAACATTACCAAACAACATGTCTATGTCGGCCAGATTCATAACGCATGACCCTGCCGTCTGTGACAACTCTTTATAATAACCTGCTGGGTTTTTACGGGGATCAGGTAAGGACTGCTTAAGTGCTAACACCACAGAGCGCTTCCATGGAACATGCACCCAAACACGCTGGAAATGTGCTGGAGCAGCAGCAATACCTCGAGCGGCATCAGCCGCAACTGCTTCCTTCCATACCGGGGGAACTTCTCTCATGGGGTATTGTCGCGCTTTTACCTTTTTCCCCACAAGGACATCCCGTTCAAACAATGACTGTTGACAATCATCATTCCTGAAGGACAATACAACTGCAACTGCTTTATCTATATCGCGGTCCACAATTATACCAGTTCCAAAATCGAACCTCACTCTACACAATTCCTGCGGGCTCGGATTTTTACCACTATCCTCCAATTCTTCACAGAGAATTTCGCACATTTTCTCAAACACATATCTCTGCTTTGGGGCATCCCACTGATGGAAAACGTTGACAACTGATTCCACATCATACAGTGAAGGGAAAACAATCCATCTACGCGCCATGTTATCTATTACCTTTTTCTCGTCAGGGTTAGGCAACTGACTACGCAATTGCTTACGCTGCAAACCAGGAGTCGCACCAGATGACTCAAAGAGAGGCGACATTAATGTAGTAACCACATTAGCTAAGCGCTGTCGCGCTGAAGGAGAAGCGGAGGCGAAAACAGGGGGAAAAACAGAGGGAAGAAAAGAGGATGTAGAAACAGGTACTGGAGTGGTGCCAGGAAGAGTGTCAGGGGAGGCAGCTGCTGAATTAGGCAAAGTCGCAAGAAGTGCGGGGGCAGTTGGAAGCACAACTGGCGGCCCTTGAGAGGGTTGCGCTACAGGGATAAGAGCCGGCTGCAAAGCAACTGGCGGTTGCGGCAAGGCTTGCAGTATATTCACTGGAGGTGGCATATTTACAAGCTGGGGAGGCGCCGTGGCAGTTTGAGCATACGGGGGTGGCGAACTCAACAAATGTGACATCAGGGGATCTTTCTCCTTTTCTTCTAACTCATTCTGCTTAGAGTGTGGTAAAGCCGGGTAACATTTGTCAATCCCTAACTTACGCTGCCTGTGCAATTGCTCACTCATCTGCTCCTCCTCATTGTCTTTAAATTGTACAGCTGCTTGCATTACTGTCATACCTTTCTCTCTCTTATTCTTTTTCGCTAGTTTAATTTCCTTTTGTTTGGCTTCCTTTCGCCATAAGCGGAAAGAGTCAAACATCGCCGGCCGGGCTTTCTTCTTAAACAATTTAACTTCCAAATTATCTAAGATATCTGTATCGAAACTACCATTTTGGGGCCATTTTAAAACACCGTCTTTTCTAGTGTAGTGGATCCATACTTCATTATATGCAATGGGGCCTACGCCATGTTTTACATAGAGCTCATAAGTTGGAGTTCCAACCGGAGGAACCGGACATGACTCCTCTAGCTGGAAATCTTTTCCACAACCCAAACAGAATAATCTACCAAATAGTCCAGAACCAGGCATCTTCGCTCACTAGTCTAGATCCAAACGTCAAAGGATTATCGATTACGATATTCTCGTGAATACACGAGTCCTCTGGTTTTGGCGTTTGCAAACTCCAAAGTACCAATTCAAACGATCCCGAAGGATACCAAAACAAATGGGAGACGCTCCACTTATACTTAACTGAATATTGCTGATCGATGGCGTCACCAGAAGACTCTCTCGATTGTTTCGCTCTCTCAAAACTCGTCAAGGGTCCAAAACAGGTCGATTAATCAGGGCAGCAGTCCTTTGTAGCCGTCGGGACGCGGAGAACCTCGCAGAAAAGACTTTCGGACCACGTCGACATGCAGGGGTCGATGAAGTGGCGGCCTTCCTCCGGAATTTCCACACGAAGCTCCTCACGAACCTCTGGCTTGGACTGGTACCGCTGAAATCGTCCCGAGTTGGGCGCCAAACTGAAGTACTGGGTATTTTAGACCCAGCGGTGCAGGGCACACACCCTATGACTTCTGGGTTCACCCTGTTCCAGACCTACAGAAACACAGAGTCTTCTGGGTGAAGTCAAAGATTAATTTATTGGCTGCAGACCAATTACAGGTATCCTAGAAGTACAACAGCGTGTATGTTCTCAGGAGACTGCTGAAAATCATAGGAACGGACTTCGCTTTAAATACCCTTTTTCTGGCCTCAAGCATACATTCCTAGGTTTACGATATGGCCATTACATGTATACATTACAAACGAAAAAGCAGAGTCATGATGACCATCCCACATTCCAGTTCGGTCAGCCCACAATGATTTACACAGTAAGGTTCAGATCCCACATCAGATGTAAACAGACCCCCCAATAAACATGAGCATCTCCTGTTTTGGGAAACAAGTCATAAAGCAGGAACAGCCAGGTGCGAAAGAGATTAGCCAGGGGCTTGTGTAGGATGAAAGGGTTTTATGACGGGTCAAGCCCTGATGCTAATCACAGGTGGAGGGAGGAAGGGAAGCTCGTGAGACCAGTTTGACCTGGGGCAGCAGAGCCAGCTGCCCAGGTCACAGAGAAGTCAAAGGAGAAGCCCATGTACTGTGAGGCCCATTTTTACTCCATTATAGCCTATGTGAGGGCAATGACAAGATGGCCACTGCTTCCAAAATGGAACCCGCGTAGTGTAGCAGAATAACGTGTACACAGTGTATTCATAGCTAGAACGATATATAAAGCACTCGTACATGCCGCATTTACCATTTGCGGTTTGCTAATACTAAGATAGACAGGGGTAGGGCCCTGTTCCCTACGCGGTAATGAAGATTAAAGTACGACACTTTCTGCACCCTTTCCCTCTTTCTACACCTCTTCTGCTTGTTTCTGTACCTCTGCTGCCTCTCTGTTGCTTCTTTCTGTACTTCTCTTGCCTCTTTCTGTACCTCTCTTGCCCCTTTCTGCATACACAGGGCTACTTTTAAACGGACCTCAGGCTCAGCAGTGCACACATGCAAGTGCAGAAAAGGGCAGCTGGCCTTTAAACTGCCATGCCCTATTATATGCTAGGGACTTGGAGGTAGTTTTAATACCCCTGCCCTACTATGTACTAGGGCCTTACAGGGGCGGTCATGCCAATCACAGGGGTACCCCCAACCCATAGTGTACCCTAGTGTATGTAAGTGTTTTCACTGTATTCAAAGTGTCTTTCAGCATAGCACTGGCTCCGGCTCTGGTTAGGCATACCCAGGGTCAGTCAGAGTCAGTTACCACCAGAACCAGTCCGCAAAAAGTTGGGGGGTCCCCAGGGCACAGGATGACTTTGCAACAAGCCCTCTTTCTGCACCTCTGTTGGTTCTTTCTGCATATCTCTTGTTTCTTTCTGCACCTTTTTTCCTCTTTCTGGACTTCTGTTACCTCTTTCTGCATTTCTCGTGCTTCTTTCTGCGCCTTTCTTCCTCTTTCTGCACATGTCCTACCTCTGTAGGCATAGTTAGAAATTAGCATTTAAAAAACCTTAGAAATTCACTGAAAAAAACACAGGTTTCAGGGACGTTATAGTTAGAAATTTTCATTTGAAAAACCTTAGAAATTCACTGAAAAAGCATAGGTTTCAGGGATGTTATAGTTAGATATTAGCATTTAAAAAATCTTTGGAATTCACTGAAAAAAACAAAGGTTTCAGGAACGTTATAGTTAGTTGGACATTTCACTCGTACAAAACCAGAGAAAATCGGCCGTTATAGTTAGTTGAGCTAACTATAACTCACGCCACCGCAATGCACTGCTGATGTCACATATTACATCATTCATGACATGGTCAGTGACATCACTGATGACAACTCAAATGACATCACTGATGACATCACTGATGACATCATCCACGTGATAATCTGATGCACCTCACACCCTAATATAATCTTTGATACCTGCACTCTAAAATACAGACTACTATTTTCGAAACCATAGACACCAATACCATTTACTACATACCCACTCACTGATTCCTAGGTTTACACACACATCTACTCATTCACCAATACAGTAACTCATACATGCAGTCATTCATCAATACAGCACTATAATATGCACTCATACACCTATACACACACTAACACACCGCCACTCATCCATAGTTACTCACACTCCTAGTCAGTCATGCAAAGGATCAATCACACTCCCATTTACTCACCTATACAGTTATACACACACCACCTCACTTATTCATACAGATACTAATGCATAAGTTATTTACTTGTATAACGATATATCTGTAAGAGACAGTAGTTAGTGATAGATTCCTTGCCTTAGAATATCCCCAGGCATCAGACTGGTTCTGGAAAGTTTTAGTCAGCAGTACCCCTGCACTTTGGTAGGCGTCGTCGTACGGCCTTGCGTACGTCGTTGGCGTCGTAGTCGCCGAGATGACGTCGCTGGAGCTACTTACACGCGCCAACACGCGCTTACGTCAGTTCTGTACACAACTTTCCGATACTGACCACTGGTGATTGAAACTAGGGCCCTGAAAGGGATGACCTTAACCCTAGAAATCAGTTTGCAGAACGGGGAAGATGGGTGGGGCGGTAAGGAATCTATCACTAACTAATGTCTCTTACAGATATATCGTTACACAAGTAAGTAACTTGTGCATCTGAAAGAGACAGGTTAGTGATAGATTCCTTACCTTAGAATAGATACCCCAGCAATACCAACCCCAGTGGTGGGTCTGTGAACCAAGTTCACACCAGAAAGTCATGGAGAACAGAAAGGCCACATAAGCCATCTCTCCGGACTTGATTGTCAAGGCAATAATGCTTAGTAAAAGTGTGCAGCGAGGCCCACGTGGCTGCCTGACAGATGTCTTGCAGGGGGACACCACGTCCCAATGCAGTAGTAGCCACTGTCGCCCTGGTAGAATTGGCGCGCAGCCCCACCAGGGGTTCCTTTTTATCCAGAAAATAACAGGCTTTGATACACAAGACGACCCAGCCCGGCCTTTCTTGGCGCCTACGTAGCCAAAAAAGAGTGGGTCATCCACCCGGAACTGTTGTGTGCAATTCAAATAAAATGAAAAAGCACGTTTTGGGTCCAGACGATGGAGCCTCTCTTCCTCTCTGGAAGGGTGGGCTTCCTCTCTGGAAGGGTGCGGAGGCGGAAAGAAAGTGGGCAAGGTGATAGTTTGCCCAATGTGGAAGGCAGTGACAACCTTTGGCAAGAAGGAAGGACGAGTGCGAAGCACAACCTTGTCCGGATGAAGTGACAGAAAAGGAGGCTTACAGGAAAGAGCCTGGAGCTCACTCACGCGCCTAGAGGAGGTGATGGCAACCAGTCTTCAAAGTTAATAAACGAAGAGGACAGTTGTGAAGTGGCTCAAAAGGAGCGCACATCAGAAAAGTGAGAACCCACTGCGGCATCACAAATGGAATAGAAGGGAAAAGGTGAGTAATGCCTTTGAGAAATCTATTAACAACAGGGGACTTGAAAAGAGAGGGCTGATCAGGAAGCCTGAGAAAGGCTGAAATTGCAGAAAGGTAGCCCTTTATAGTGCCCAGAGGAGAGCCCTGCTGGGCCAGAGAAAGAAGGAACAAAAGGACCTCTGAAAGAGGGACAGAAAGGGGATCCACAGCCTTTGCTGTGCACCATGCCACAAATTTGTTCCACCTGCAGGCATATACCGATTTAGTGGAGGGACGCCTGGCTGCCAAAATGGCATCACAGTCTTCAGGAGGCAAGTCAAATGGAATCAACTGTCGCCGCTCCATCTCCACGCATGTAGGTGGAGGCTGGACAGGTTCGGGTGGAGGACCGTACCCTGTTGCTGCGACAGAAGTTCCTCCCAAAGAGGCAGTCGGATCGGGGGATCCATGCTCATACTGAGTAGCTCGGGATACCCAACTCTTCGAGCCCAGTCTGGGGCCACAAGAATTACTTGGCCCGGTCATGTCTGATCTTCTTCAGCACTCTGGGTAGAAGTGGTATAGGCGGAAAGGCGTACAATAGACCGCAGCTCGACTCGTGACGAAAAGCGTCTCCGAGCGAGTGCCGCCTTGGAAATTCCAACGTGCAGAAGTGATGACATTGCGCGTTCTCTTCGGTGGCGAATAGATCTAACCAAGGCTCTCCCCACTGTAGAAAGAGACCTTGCACCACCTCCGAGTGAAGACGCCATTCGTGATCCATCAGGCACCGGCGGCTGAGTTCGTCCGCCTTGGCGTTCAAAAAACCTGCCAGGTGTTGAACCGTCAAGGAAATGCCTTGACGTTCCAGCCATGTCCAGAGGTGCAGAGCCTCCTCACATAGGGTCCACGACCCCACCCCGCCTTGTTTGTTGCAATACCACATAGCAGTGGTGTTGTCCGTGAACACCTGCACCACCCTTCCCTTGACAGAGGGAAAGAATGCCTTCAGTGCAAGAAGGATCGCCCAAAGCTCCAAACGGTTGATATGGAGCCGGGAATCCGCCGGAGACCAGAAGCCTCTGATCTCCGTCCCTCCCATGTGGCCATCCCATCCCAGGAGGGATGCATCCGTCACCACTGTGTTCTCTGGCTGAGGAAGGGAGAGGGATCTGCCGCTGACCTATTGCTGATTCGTGAGCCACTACTGCAATTGTTGTGCAGTGCCCTCCGAAATCTGGATGTAGTCGGACAGGTTCCCCTGATGCTTCGCCACTGGAACTTCAGGTCCCATTGCAGAGCCCGCATATGCCATCTGGCATGGTTGGTTAGCAGGAGGCAGGAGGTCATGAGGCCCAGCAGTCTCAAGGTCATCCTGACCAAAACCCAGGACAAGGGCTGAAAGATCGGAATCATAGCCCGAATGTCCCGGACTCGCTGTTCGGGAGGATAAACCCTAAACTGCGCCGTGTCCAGAACCGCTCCGATGAAGAGGAGCTTCTGAGAGGGAATCAGGTGCGACTTCGGCACATTGATGGAGAACCCCAGCAAATGCAGGAGGTCGGCCGTAGTCTGGAGGTGGGAGAGGACTGTTTGGGGCGAGCCCGCCTTCAACAACCAGTCGTCGAGATAGGGGAAGACTGAAACCCCTGATCTGCGCAGATGAGCTGCGACCACCGCCATCACTTTGGTGAACACCCGAGGGGCGCTGGTAAGGCCAAAGGCGAGCCCGGTGAACTGAAAATGCTCCTGCTCGACCGTGAATCGCAGGTAACGCCGTTGGGCCGGCAGGACGGGGATATGAAAATATGCGTCCAGCCGGTCCAACGCTACCATCCAGTCTTGCGGGTCGAGGGCAGACAAGACCTGAGCAACTGTGAGCATCTTGAACTTCTCCTTCCGGAGGAAGCGATTGACATTCCGAAGGTCTAAGATAGGACGCAGGCCTTTGTCCTTCTTTGGAACCAAGAAGTAGTGGGAGTAACAACCACGACCTACTTCTGGCATCAGAACACGCTCAGTGGCCCCCTTGGCCAAGAAGGCCATAACTTCCTGCTGGAGGAGTGCCAAGTGATCCCTCGACATGCGGTGATACTGAGGTGGCATGGCTGAGGGGTCGTCTTGAAGGGGAGGGAGTAACCCCTTCAGACAATTTGCAGAACCCATCTGTCCAATGTGATGGTGCGCCAGTGGTGGAGGTGATGGAGAATCCTGCCACCCACTGGCGTCTGGTGGGCTTGAAACACCGGACTAGGAAGATTTGGAGGGAGGGCAGCAGGGGAGGTGGTAGACTGACCTACACGCTGGCCCAGTGACCCGTCTCTACGGGTCCCACGTCCGTGGCTGCACTGAGGCTGTTGCTGCGAAGGCCTGTGGCTCTGAAATGAACATGCTTGGGCACCCCTTCCTTGACCACGAAAGGAGCGAAAAGAAGAAGCGGAAGGAGTGCGTGTGGCCAAAAGGCCTAAAGACTTGGCTGTATCCCGTGAGTCCTTAGAAACACTCCAACGCGCAATCCGCCTTATCGCCAAACAGGCGAGTTCCATCAAAGGGCATGTCCATCAATGTGTTCTGGAGATCCCCAGAAAAGACATTCATTCTCAGCCAGGCGTGGCGGCGTAGCACCACTGTCGTGGAAATCGCCCTGCCCAGCGAGTCAGCAGGGTCAAGACCACAGCGGATCGTGAACTTGACTGCGTCTCTCCCCTCAGCAATAGCTTGGGAGAGCACTGTCCAAGCCCCCACCGGACACTGAGGCAGCACTTGCGCAACCGTATCCCACACAGAATGGGAATAACGGCCCAAGAAACATGCGGTGTTAACAGCCCGCAGTCCTGAACTGGCGGAAGAAAAAATCTTCTTCCCAAACTGCTCCAGTTTCTTGGATTTCCTGTCCGGTGGTGTGGAAGGGAACGCGCTCAGGGACGCAGAGGCCTGGACAACCAAGCTCTCAGGGAAAGGGCGGTGGGAGAGGAAAACGGGGTCGCCCGGGGCCGGGCGATGGCTTCGGGCCACGTTCTTATCCACAGGCACCCCTGTGTTGGGCCTGGACCAGGTGCCCAAACGAACGTCCAAGAGTGCATCATTAAAGGGCAGCAGCGGCTCCGTAGAAGAAGATGCCGGCCGAATCACATCTGCAAGGAGGTTAGTCCTGACGGCCACGGTAGGAAGCTCGAGGTGGAGAGCCTCGGCCGCCTTACGCAACACCATAGAGTAGGAACCAACCTCCTCCGTAGCCATGGTAGAAGGAGACAGTGAGCCAGGTTCAGGAGCATTATCCTGGTCCCTTGCATCCCCCAGATCCTCATCCCTGTCCGGGTCTAACTCGCATTGTGCTGCAAAAAGGTCCTCAGACCCCTCCCAGTCCTCCCCGTCCTCCACAGCCTGCCGTACAGGTGGAACCTAAGGAGGTGGTTGAAGATAGGGATAGAAATTCCCAAACGGCGTCGCAATCCGTGTCGATCGACACCCTTCTGGCACGTCTCCACGTCAGGGAGGAGGCCAGGGACGGCGTCGGCTGACGCCGGTGGCGGCACCATCGACGTCGGTCGTACTGGGCCAACCAACATGGACAGCGATCCATGTGTGGATCCATGGGGGTCTTTCGGCGTCGAGACCTAAGTCGTCGACGGCGTCGAGACCGAAGTCGTCGACGACGTCGGGGCCGGAGCCGGCCACGTCGAAGAACGAGAACCCCCAGCCAGGCCTGTGGGGCCCGAAGGCGAACCAGCGGGGCCGGACAGTCCTAAGACGCGTGCCATAGCTGACAGGAACTCCTGCAGCTGGGCTGGAATCTCCGATGGACCCGGAAAGGGTGGGTAGGCCATCAGCAACTGCGGAGGCTACGCCGGAGCCACAGGGGCGGCGCCACCTGCCCCCTAAGCCACGTCGTGCGACCGGCTAGGGGAAGGCGAAGAGCGACGGTGCTTCTTTGACATCTTGTGCTTCGCCTTACCTGACTCCGAGTGCGAAGACTTGGAATGGTGGTGATGGCTCCGTGGCCGGTCCCTCAACCTCCCACGGGACCGAGACCTAGAACGACACAGAGCCGACTCCCGGGCCTCTAGCCACTTTCGGGACCGCTCCCACAAAGTTTTCGGAGCCATGGCCCGGTAGTGGGAGCATGACTCGGAGTCGCGGTCGCTCCCCAGGCAGTAGAGACACTCACGGTGCAGATCCGTCACCGACATCATGCGGGGACAGGCCGCGCATGACTTGAAACCGGGCATCCCTATGCACCTGGAGTGTAAGTATTGAAAAAACAGAGACAAAACTCCCTAAAAACTCAGTCGAAAAATGACTGGGGGTACCGCTCTCTCCAGATCTGCGCTTGGTGGCGCGGAAAAAGAAAAAACTGACGTCAGCGTGCGTGGGCGAGTCTAAGTAGCTCCAGCGACGTCATCTCGGTGACTACGACGCCAACGACGTACGCTGAGCCGTACGATGACACCTACCAACGTGCAGGGGTACTGCTGCCGAACACTTTCCGGATCCAGTCTGACGCCTGGGGATATTCTAAGGTAAGGAATCTATCACTAACGTGTCTCTTTCAGATACATACTTACTCTCCTATACAATCACTGATACAAGCGCACACTCATCCATGCAGCCACTCTAATGATCACTCACTCTCACATATAGTCATTTATATACTCCAACACTCACATATACTGCCTTTCACATATGTAGTTACTCACACATGTACCACTGAGACATCATTCCTCACCAACACACTCACACACACTCACCCACCCATACAGCCATTCACAGATGCACTCTTGAACCCATACACCCAGTGAATCACCCACTCACACATCTATACACAGAGTCACACACCCTCCACCCACCCATACAGACACTCAGACACCCATACACATACTCAGACAACCAATCAATAACCCATATAGACACTCATGTAGCTACTCACCAAACCATGCAGCCGCTTACACACCAACAGACAGACTGATACAGACATTCACACAGTTTAGTCACTAACCCATGCTTTCAGTAAGACATGTTTAATCACTCACCTTGGTGTGTGTGTATATATATATATATATATATATATATATATATATATATATATATATATATATATCCAAACGAAGGTTGCTCAAAGCAGTGAAGACGCCACACGCGATGTCAAATTCCACCTTTAATTGTAGGGTAGGCAGCAGCAAAATACAGTCGTGACCTTCCAGCGCTATATATATATATATATATATATTATCTACTGGCGGTTGCCAGTAGATAGTTATAGTTAGGACCGTGTTTCCATAGGAAATCTCAAAATTCTATTTTGAATAACTTTGGCGCCGGTTGACGAATCCTCGCGAAATTTTCAAAACTAATGGGGCGCTCCGCTCAGCTCCTACCCTGAAAGTCTCGGGGGGGATTCGTCGAGCGGGGGCTGAGAAATAGGGGGGGTCCCAAAACGCGTTTTCCCCATGCATTTTTCCATAGGACCTTTAGTCGCAGCTACAGCCCGAACGGCTGAACAGAATTACTTGAAATTTGGCAGAGGTAGCCATAAGGTCAAGAAAGTGCCTTTCGCAGGTCTGGTGTAAATCTGTTCAGTATTTCCTGAGAAAATAGCATTTAAAAGCATATCAATATCTATACGCGCGCACTGTGCGCGCACCCTGCCGTGCGTGAGCGCAATTCTGATTGGTTGTTAGATGTCGGTAAACATTCGAATCGGTCGAAACCAGGAAGTGTCGGCCGCCATTTTGTCTCTCGCAGTCTGAGGGGGTGAAAAAAAAAGGTGGAGAACGTGAAAAGGGGGCAGAGTGGACAGTTCCTGACCCCCTAGCCTTGGTCAGGGGGTCACAGATGGACCCCCAAGGGAGAAAAAAACAATTATTATTATTTTTTTTAAATCGCGGGGTGCGCGCACTCAGTGCGCACGTCACGCACTACGACCCGTGGGTGCTCGGAGCGCGAAGCGCACCAAGCGCCCAAAGCCCGCGCACGGTGCGCGCACCTCGCAATTTAAAAAAAAAAAAAAAAACTCTCGGTGCGCGCACGGTGAAAAACCTGAAAAAATAAATAAATTATAAATAAATAACTTACCATTTAAAAAACCGTACAAATTCACTGAAAAGACCATAGGTTTCACACACGTTATAGTTACGAATTAGCATTTAAAAGACCTTGCAAATTCACTTAAAAAACCATAGCTTTCACACATGTTATAGTTAGCTGGACATTTTACTCGTAAAAAACCAATGACATTCCCCCGTTATAGTTAGTGCAGGCAACTATAACTCACGCGACCGCAATCCTCTGCTGATCACGTCAGATATTACATCACTGATGACATATGTGTCTTTATGAAAAATACATATTTGTAATATATGTATAGCTAAAGATTAATGGAAGAAGACATGGGTAAATAAGTGTCTAAATACAGTGATGTAATATCTGACGTCATCAGCAGAGGATTGCGGTCGCGTGAGTTATAGTTGCCTGCACTAACTATAACGGGGGAATTTCATTGGTTTTTTACGAGTGAAATGTCCAGCTAACTATAACATGTGTGAAACCTATGGTTTTTTAAGTGAATATATATATATATATATATATATATATATATATATATATATATATATATATGTTCCACGTACTCCGTCAGTTATCCTGCTCTCAGCACAGCGGGTGCTCCAGCCGCGAGGGCGGAACTCGCGAATCAATTTCAGCCACAGTTTCAAAGATTGCTGCGCACTCTGGTCAATATGCAATTCAGTAATTTATTATAATTCGTTGCAAACACGATCTGTACACGATCTGCTGACAAACGCGTTTCAGCCTCCTGGCCTTCGTCAATGTCAATAGTGCTCAGTTTCCATTTTCTATTTAAGCATTTGATTGGTTGTCATGATCATAGCAAAATGGAAATGAAAAGCGGACTTCATGCATACAGATATTCAATGTGGGAAGATTGTCGGCCATTTTAACACTATGTCATGCCACAATTCTCAGTACTCGATTAAGACATCAAGTCTGTGGGTTCCACGTTATAATTCATAAATATGTGAACAGAATTCTTTACGTGTTACTCTCAAATTATAAAGACATGATATTTGTAAATCATAAACGTATTCGTGCATTTCAATTCACAATTGAGTAAACAGAATTCCATGCATATTGCTTTTAAATTTATAACAACACAATGTTTGCTGATCATAAACGTGTTCATTTATGCCCCCTACTCATTCTAACCCAATTGGGGTAATTATATCTCACGGTTTGTTTATTACTCGAGTTTTTAACAAAAATAGCGCCCTGAATGGGCTTTCTTCCATTGTTAAGTCATGGTTATCTGAGTGGTCAGATGCCATCCTTCCCCATTGTCAAGGTGTTTCGAAGGGACAGCGTTTGGTTTTTCGTTCCTTTATCCAATAAAGGACCAGAGTTCCTCCTCCTGATTCAGTCCCCCTGGGGTTTTGGTGCGTAGCTCCACTATGAGTTTTGCCTCAAGCTGTCTCAGTGACCTGACTCTGTCCCCTCCTCTTTCTCCCGCTGGGACCTGATCTATGCAATAATATGTCAGTTTGTCACTTTTAGCACCATGCAACCCAGCAAAGTGCCTCGCCACTGGGTACGTTTTGTCCCTGTTTGTTATGGCTCTTTTATGTTCCAAGATGCGCTTCTTTGCTGGGTGTATGGTGCTTCCGATGTATTGCAGTCCACAAGGACAAACCAGGCAATATATTACAAAACTGGAATTGCAGTTAAGAAATTTGTCAATGGATCTTTTAAGCTTTTTGCCTGGTACTGCGTAGTCTTTCACCTTCTTGCAGTTTTTGCACGCCTTGCAACTCATGCAGGGAAAAAAACCCGTTATGCTTGGTTTGGTTCTCGGTTTTTCTTCAAAGTGGCTGCGCACCAGAATATCTTTCAGTGAGGAACTTTTCCTGAAAGTAATGTCAGGATTTGGAGAAATCAATTTTCCCAGGACCCCATCAGTTTGGAGGATTCCCCAATTTTTCTGAATGAGGCCCCTAATTTTGTGAGCCTCTGCCGAGAAGGTCATAATTAATCTGAGCTTAGATTGATCTTCTTCCAATGCGCTATCATGGACCTGTTTCTTGGTGAGTAGCTCTTGTCTGCTTCTACCTCCTGCTTTTTCTACTGCTTCCTGCAGTACTTTGCTCTTATATCCTCTATCTTTAAATCTCAATAGAGACTCATCGGCTGCCTCTTGAAAATCTTCAGAATGGGAGCAGTTCCTCTTGAGCCTTAAGAGCTCCCCATACGGAATGCTATTGATCAAATTCCGGGGATGCTGGCTCCAAGAGTGCAGGACAGTGTTTCCCGCTGTTGGCTTACGGTACAATTTTGTGCACAGCTTGTTATCTGCCACAAAGACCAAGAGATCTAAGAAGGCTACCTCCTTTCCACTGATGTTACTCGTGAACTTGAGGTTGTAGTCATTTTCATTTAAAGCCCTCACATATTCCTCTGCCTCTGTGTATGTGCCCCTCCAAACTATGAAGAGGTCGTCGATGTACCTAGTCCATAAGGCTATTTTATCAAGCCAGATCTCATTGTCACCCGCCCAGGCCACGTGCTTCTCCCACCAGCCCACGAAGAGATTCGCGTAGCTGGGGGCGAAGCACGTGCCCATCGCGGTACCCTGTGTCTGCAAATAGAGTTCTCCTGCAAATAAAAAAATATTATTATGCAGACAAAATGAGACAATTTGTGATAGCATTTTGTTATGTTCCTGGAACTTCAGGGCTCGGCTTTTCAGGAAAAATTCAAGGGCTTCTAATCCCTGGGAGTGTCTGATGCTTGTATATAAACTAGTTATATCAAGAGTTATTAACAATAATTCATCATCCCAGGAGATCCCTTGAATCTGACGGATGAAGTCTGTTGTGTCCAGGATAAATGAACTCAGGTCCTTGACCATGGGGAACAAAAAGGAGTTACATAAATAGAAGCCTTTTCCAATAGACTTCCCAGTGAGGAAACTATCGGACGTCCTGGAGGTTCCTTGATGTCCTTGTGTACCTTCGGAAGATGGTAAAATGTAGGTAACACGGGACACTCAACCTTCATATATTGGAGCTCATTGATTTCCAGGATTCCTTTGTTGTTCCATTCTTCCAACAAGCTGTAGAAGGCCAATACGCTACTTTTGTAATCTTGTCTCTTGATTTTTACATAACTTTGTGTGTCACCAAGTAAGCGTAAGGCCTCACGTTTGTATTGCTCCTTTGTCATTATTACGACATTTCCCCCTTTATCTGACTGTTTGATTACCAGTTCGGGGTCATCTCTGAGGGATTTCACAGCCTCCCATTGTGCTTTTGTGAGATTATATTTTCTTCTCCCTCCAGGAGTCTTGTCATCAGTTCTTAGTTTATCAAGATCTTTGATTACAGCCTCATGGAAGCAATCAATGGCATCATAGGGGGTTCGTGGTATGAATTTTGATCGTGTTTTAAACTGGCTTCTGCCACTGCTCTGATTTACCCCTATCTCCATTAAGAGTTGAGTCGTATCTTGAATGTTTGTAGCTTCTCCTATTTCTTCTGATTCTTGTAAGTCCCGCATCACTGTTAGGATTTCCAAGTCACTTCCTGCGAGGTTCTCTGTGGTGGATCCTCCTGTATCCGGTTGTGTTGTTTTAGATTCAGGGTGCATGGCAAATATTTTACGCAGTTTGAGATTGCGTATATATCGATACAGGTCAATTCGCATTGCTGTATAGTCCCATTGTGTTGTGGGACAGAAGGTAAGCCCTTTCTGTAATACAGTTTTCTCCACTTGAGTAAGTGTTCTAGAGGAAAGGTTGATGATGGAGAGCTTGTTTACTTCCTCTTTCCGCCCCGTCTGCTCCTCGTTACGCGGGGTTCATAGTTTTGTTTTGTTGTTCTGCCCTCCTCTCCTTGTTTTCCGCCGTCCTGTTCCGGTGG
Organism: Triturus cristatus; assembly: GCF_964204655.1. Taxonomy (NCBI): domain Eukaryota; kingdom Metazoa; phylum Chordata; class Amphibia; order Caudata; family Salamandridae; genus Triturus; species Triturus cristatus. Next base: position 264,152,439 of record NC_140585.1, read on the forward strand.
GCGGCTTCTCTGTGGAAATTTGCGCCATGACTCTTTGATTAGGTGGTACTCCTCTGGAAAAAGCTGATCCGTATTACACGGTGTTTCCCCCGTGCCTCGAGGTATTTCTGCTTCTGAGAGATCGGCTTCCGATTCCGATGTATCCCTCTGAGTTACCACTGTGTCACCTCTTGCTTGTTGTAGGGCTTTTCTTGGTGCGTCGTACTTTTTAGCGAAGGTCAGCACCCTACCGCTCTCGTAGTCTCGTTGGTCCCGTGCAAACTTGTTCTGTTTACGTCTCTTTATATCATTTTCATAGGCCACTAGGCGAGTTTTCATACGTGCCCTCAAGGTGTCAATGAGTTCCTTATCTGTATCTTTAGATATATTGCCTTCAATCTCTTGAATTTCGTCCAATAGCTTTGCTCTATCGCTTTTGGCGTACTTAACGAGGATTTCTACCATCCCCTTTGCCGAGGCTCTCGTATAGTCCGACCATTCCTTTAAGAGGTTTGGGTCTGGGTTTTCATATGAGGGGATTGTATAAATTCTCAGGCCCCTCGGGGTTCTATCCACATCCAAGTAACGTTGTAGGGAAGTGGCCTCCCACCACTTCCTGATTTCTTTCTCGTAGGTTCTCTCCAATCTAGTGAACCAGCCTCGTAGGTTGCTAGGTGTTGTGTTGGGTTGTTGTTCCCCTTCTCTTCTCTGCCCATGTGCTGTCCCTTTAAACACAGTCTCTGCCGCTTCTAGCCGTTCAGCTTGGTCTTTGTGGCAGATAACAAGCTGTGCACAAAATTGTACCGTAAGCCAACAGCGGGCAACACTGTCCTGCACTCTTGGAGCCAGCATCCCCGGAATTTGATCAATAGCATTCCGTATGGGGAGCTCTTAAGGCTCAAGAGGAACTGCTCCCGTTCTGAAGATTTTCAAGAGGCAGCCGATGAGTCTCTATTGAGATTTAAAGATAGAGGATATAAGAGCAAAGTACTGCAGGAAGCAGTAGAAAAAGCAGGAGGTAGAAGCAGACAAGAGCTACTCACCAAGAAACAGGTCCATGATAGCGCATTGGAAGAAGATCAATCTAAGGTCAGATTAATTATGACCTTCTCGGCAGAGGCTCACAAAATTAGGGGCCTCATTCAGAAAAATTGGGGAATCCTCCAAACTGATGGGGTCCTGGGAAAATTGATTTCTCCAAATCCTGACATTACTTTCAGGAAAAGTTCCTCACTGAAAGATATTCTGGTGCGCAGCCACTTTGAAGAAAAACCGAGAACCAAACCAAGCATAACGGGTTTTTTTCCCTGCATGAGTTGCAAGGCGTGCAAAAACTGCAAGAAGACTACGCAGTACCAGGCAAAAAGCTTAAAAGATCCATTGACAAATTTCTTAACTGCAATTCCAGTTTTGTAATATATTGCCTGGTTTGTCCTTGTGGACTGCAATACATCGGAAGCACCATACACCCAGCAAAGAAGCGCATCTTGGAACATAAAAGAGCCATAACAAACAGGGACAAAACGTACCCAGTGGCGAGGCACTTTGCTGGGTTGCATGGTGCTAAAAGTGACAAACTGACATATTATTGCATAGATCAGGTCCCAGCGGGAGAAAGAGGAGGGGACAGAGTCAGGTCACTGAGACAGCTTGAGGCAAAACTCATAGTGGAGCTACGCACCAAAACCCCAGGGGGACTGAATCAGGAGGAGGAACCCTGGTCCTTTATTGGATAAAGGAATGAAAAACCAAACGCTGTCCCTTCGAAACACCTTGACAATGGGGAAGGATGGCATCTGACCACTCAGATAACCATGACTTAACAATGGAAGAAAGCCCATTCAGGGCGCTATTTTTGTTAAAAACTCGAGTAATAAACAAACAGTGAGATATAATTACCCCAATTGGGTTAGAATGAGTAGGGGGCATAAATGAACACGTTTATGATCAGCAAACATTGTGTTGTTATAAATTTAAAAGCAATATGCATGGAATTCTGTTTACTCAATTGTGAATTGAAATGCACGAATACGTTTATGATTTACAAATATCATGTCTTTATAATTTGAGAGTAACACGTAAAGAATTCTGTTCACATATTTATGAATTATAACGTGGAACCCACAGACTTGATGTCTTAATCGAGTACTGAGAATTGTGGCATGACATAGTGTTAAAATGGCCGACAATCTTCCCACATTGAATATCTGTATGCATGAAGTCCGCTTTTCATTTCAATTTTGCTATGATCATGACAACCAATCAAATGCTTAAATAGAAAATGGAAACTGAGCACTATTGACATTGACGAAGGCCAGGAGGCTGAAACGCGTTTGTCAGCAGATCGTGTACAGATCGTGTTTGCAACGAATTATAATAAATTACTGAATTGCATATTGACCAGAGTGCGCAGCAATCTTTGAAACTGTGGCTGAAATATATATATATATATATATATATATATATATATATATATATATATATATATATATATCCACTAATCTCTCCCTCTCCCGCTAGTCACAGAAGAACGTCCGGAAACTCGTGCGCGGTGAAATAAAGGTTTTAATGGCTCCAAAAAACAACGCGTTTTGGCTTTCGCCTTGATCACGCTTTCAGCAAGCATTTTCATAGCAGCCATTTAAATAGCGCACATAATGAAAATCGAGAGAGGACTATCAACAAAAGTATTTACATATGCATACATGGCAGCCATTTTAACAGGGTAAAATATGCATCTAAAAAAAAAATACAATATCTAATTGTCACAAGAGATTCATTACAGCAATAAATGTCCAATCTCAGTAGCTAGTCAACCAACATCAAATTATAATATGAAAAATACATATAAATGAATCAAAATCTGATGTCACGTTTAAATCCTGTATTGCACAAACCATCAACACAGTTTTAGTGGTAGTCCAGCCCACGTGGGCAAACCAAACACCTATTATACATTCAAGTCATGTTCCTACTTTGGTAGACAGCAACAACAATGGTACAAATTGTCGCAAATAATATATATACCAATATAGTCAACTTCCTTCCTAAGTGGGCAATGACATTGATGGCCTGGCTGACTCTTAGGCGTGCAGTTGAAAGCTCATGTTGTGACTGGCAAAATAACCACAAAACACATTTGTGACCACACATGAAAGACCTCATCCCTAAAGAAAAAATAGAAATAATGAAGGATTAAAATCCAGAATATACCATAAAAGGAACAGTTATACATATTCTATCAATCAGATCACGCAATTTACCTAATTGTGCAAATGTACAGCCAACTCCTCACTTGAGTTTAATCCCATAGGCATCCCTGTTTCAAAATCTATGATGCACTTAGACTCAAGCTTTCGAAGTGCAAGCTCTCGATTGCCTCCCCTCACATTCTTGTACACTGCATCAACCACCACCATTTGGAGCTGGTTTTCATTTTGAAAGTGGTGGTCGTAAAAATGCCGTGCTACTGGATATTGTCGATTGTTATGTCATATAGCACATACATGTTCCAGAACTCTCTCTTTTGCACAGTGAATAGTGCTACCTGTATACAACTTATTGCACAGGTAAGTACTTTTCTAATCTCAAATTCTCTGTTCGAGCTCGCTACCACAAGTTTGGTACAGTCCACACTGTTCTTACAGGCTTTACACTTTCTACAGCAGCGAAGACCAGGGCGATTCCCACCCATCTGTCTGTTGGCACTGGTCACAAGATTCCTGCTCAAATCATCACGCAGAGAACGACTCTTTCTGAATGTTATTTGAGGATAGCTTGTCAAGCTTTTCCTCAAACTCTCATCAGTTAAGAGAACGTGCCAGTTTTTGGTAAGTATCTGGTGCAGATCATGAGCTTGTCCTGAAAATGTGGTTATGAATCTTAATGTGTCTGACTGCGTGTCTGGTCTCACTGGGTGTAGCAACTCGTTTCTAGTGACCTGTTCCACACGTTTGCATGCTTGAGTTATGATGTTGTGACTATACCCTCTTTCTTTGAAGCGTTGACACATTATCTCTTTTTCAGCTTTAAATTTGGTTTCTGTGCTACAATTGCGTTTGGCACGTAGTAATTCCCCATACAGAATACTATATACCAAACTACGAGGATGAGAGCTGGACGCACACAAAATACTGTTCCCAGCTGTTTTTTCCAGAGCAGTTTCGTTTTTAGAGAATGTTCTTCCACTTCTACAAGCACATCCAAAAACTCAATAGAGGTTTTGCTAATGTGCTCTGTGAATACAAGATTGTGCGTGTTTATGTTCAATTTTCTGACAAACTCTCTAGCTGAATCAACATCTCCATTCCAAATAAAGAAGATGTTGTCTATAAATCGCAGCCACAGGACAACACTACTCTCAAATTCTTCTAGCTGCACAGACACCTGCTCCTCCCACCAGCCCATGAATAGATTCGCATAGCTGGGGGCGAAGTAGGTGCCCATAGCTGTGCTCTGCGACTGCCTGTAGATGACATCATCAAAGATGAAAAAATAGTTGGTTAAGCAAAATTCAATCATGCTTAAAATCATTTTGGAATGTAAGAATAAGGAGATGGATCTAGTCTTTAAAAAGTGTCTCACAGCCTGTAACCCCAGCTGGTGATTAATGCTCGTGTATAGACTGCTAACATCAAGAGTAACTAGTGTGTATTGGTCCTCCCAGTAAATACCATCAATAACCGTTAAAAAATGCGTGGTATCCCTGAGATACGCAGGTAATCCCACCACAAAAGGTCTCAGGTAGTGGTCAATGAATCTGGACGTGTTTTCCAGTAGGGATCCCATGGACGAGACTATTGGCCTCCCAGGGGGATTTAAGGGTTCTTTATGGAGCTTGGGCAGAAGATAAAGAATGGGAATTTTCAGATGAAGACATTTTAAAAAATTGCACTCTTCCCCCTCCTATAAATCTCTTTCTCTCCACTCCACTAACATCTCTCCAAATATTTTGTTAGAACTTGCAATTTAACTCCTGCTAGATGTACCATAGCAGTTCACATCACTAAGTTGTCGAAGGCCTTCCTCTAGATATTTGCGCCTGTCTAAAGCCACAACATTTCCGCCTTTGTCAGATTGGCGGATTACAATGGAGCAATCGGTTTGCAAAGCCTCTAAGGCTAGTATTTGAGCATGATCAAGATTTTTCTTAAAAAGAGGAGTTTTTTTTATATCTGATCTTTTTCAAATCTCTCAGAACCCCTCTCTCGAAAACCTCTATGGCATCACATTGCATGTTCGGTAAAAACACAGATTTGGGATTGAATCTACTGCCCAGGTTAATGTCCAGTTCAAAGTCAAAATCCTGCGGATTCAAGGTTGTATCAACACTTCTTGTTACATCATCATTTAAAGACATTATTGTGGGTAAAACTTCTATATCATCAATGTTCAAATTACTCATTGGTAGCTGCCCCAACCCACCAGCTGGCCTGTCATGTTGAGTCGCAAACCATTTTATCAATTTAAGTTTCCTGGAAAAATAAAACAAATCTATGCATGTCTGTACAAAGTTCATATTATTAGAAGGGCAAAAAGACAAACCTAAAGCCAGAAGTACCATCTCCTCTGATGTCAGGACACGTTTGGAGAGATTTACAACAGTCATAATTGAGTTTTCCTGCCCCTTGTTTCCATTCCCTCGGGGCACTCTTATTTCGGTTTTTGCTCCTCTTTTTGCTTGTTTGTTCCGCGCATTTTAACTCTGGCTCCGCGCCCTCTGCCTCGCTGAGCACTCTGCTCCTGCAGATGGTCTATCCTCCCCTGGTTCATCATTTGAAACTGGTGGAAAAAATTGCTGCCCTTCTTTTGTTGAACCTGACTATTAGCCTGATTTGTCAATGTCGACGATGCATCTGAAAGGCTCCTATCAGAGACGTCACTCTCACTGATTTCAATGGTGACTGGAACTATATTCATTTTTTCCACTTCCTTTCCTTCTTTATCGAAGAGATGGTCATATTTTTCATGGAATTTGAGAGTGCGACCTGCTTGGTAGTCTCTGAAGTCTCTCAAAAATGTACGTTGTTTTTTAGCGATAATCTCCTCTTCCAGTTTCATCATGCGTACCCCAAGATTTTTTTTTAATTCCTCTAATACAACTTTGGAAACCAATTTTTCCAATTCAACCACGGTGCTGACCATTTTCCATTAGCAATTTACTCCTATCTTTTAGGGCATATTTAACCAAAATGCGCATCATTGTTACTGAACATGCTGCGGAATTGCTGGACCACTCTTCCAGCATTTCTGGATCTGGATCCTCATAAGTAGGAATTGTAAAGATTTGCAAACCTCGTGGTACTCGTCCTACATCTATGTAGTGCTGAAGGATTCCGCTTCCCACCACTTAGAGAGCTCTCTCTTGTGTAGTTTCTCCAATTGATTAAAGAGGGTTTGTGTTTTTAGCTCCTCTGTGATGTTATGTGTCTGATCACTAACGCTGCCATTTGCTCCCAATTGCGTGAAAAAACGTTTGTCAGCTGTTTCTTTTCTTCTTGATTCAAGAGCTGCAGCCATCGTTATGATACACCTCAATGTGCCGTGCACGTGCTGGGTACCAGAGTTGTCAGTCTCGTAATTACACCAGCTCCCCACCCTTCAGACGTGCAGGTGAGCGCAGCGGTAAAACAAGACCCGGAACGGATCCGCACTCTCCCGAGGCACCGATAGAGCTGGCGGCGTCCTATGACGTCTCCCAACACTAGGATGGACCCGGAAGGGCGTCCCACTCGGCTCGCTTCACACCGCACTCCTTACTGTTGCACTATTTCAGCCGCCAACAATCGATGCCACGTTTCAATGTTCATACATGGTTGCACAATGCAAAACTCAGGACCTGTTCGCATCAGTTCACAATAGAATGTAAAGGCGGCTCCATCTGATCAGAAGTCAGCCTCGCTCATAAAGCAAAAGGGAGCCTGACATTTTGCCATCCTCGGACGCCATCTTGGGAGGCGTCCTAGCTGCTGGGGTACATCTACACCGACCTATTTAAGTCGGTATATGCAAGCGCGCAGCCCCAGATGACTGAGTTCATTACCAGAGAAATAGCGTGAGTGAAAGTTGCTGTGGCTGCCTGTTTTAAATCTCACTTCGCCGAGAGGTGCTGCTCTCCATCGTTTTTAATTGTTTATTGTCTGCCCTGATACTGTGTACTTCGTGTTTTAATAGTTTTGCCAATACTGTCACACACACTGCCATTCCGCTGACCTGCACTGTAAAAAACGATATCTCACACGCTGGTTTAGCGTGGTAACACTTGCTATTACTGGAAGCGCCATCTTGGGTGTGGGAGCCTGACATTTTGCCATCCTCAGACGCCATCTTGGGAGGCATCCTAGCTGCTGGGGTATATCTACACCGACCTATTTAAGTCGGTAAATGCAAGCGCGCGCGCGCCGGAGGCGCGCCAGAGGCAAGCCCGTCTGCGCCCGTCCGCGCCCCGGACGCTCCCAGCGCTAGCAACGCTGCCCATTTAGAAGGCCATCAAGGGCAGTTGACATGAGAACAACTACTGCGGTTGAATATATCCGAAGGCTACAACCTCCAGACAATGTGTGCTAAGGTAATAACGGGAACTACCCTCACCTGCGGGCTGATAAATAGCCGTTCGCTTGTTAAGCATTCCTCGGAGATCTTGGGCCTCCTGGAACACCTGGTGTGAGATGCACTCTTCATAACGGAAACGTGGACCACTGCAGAGTCGACTGTAGGAATGAGCAGTGCCTGCCCTAGTGGATATAAAATCATCCACAAACCTCGAATTACAGGTAGAGGAGGTGGAGTGGGATTGATTTTCAAAGAGACTCTAGACTTTATACCCTTTCAGATTGATGAGGTAGGGGGGCTAGAAATAATGGGATTCTCATTACAGTCTCCTAGCGGGAGCATACTCATGGGGATGCTATGCTATAGGCCCCCGGGCGCGACCACACATTTCCACCTTCTCGCTGACACTATTATTAACCTAAAACTTGCGCATTCTAATATGATTATACTAGGTGACTTTAACCTCAGAGAAGATGGAGGTCTTTGTGGCCAACTGCGGGACCTTCAGTATACATGCACCAACCTGAATCTCCACCAATTGGTGGTAAGTCCAACACATCAGAAGGGACATATCCTGGACCTGGTATTCGCTAATCCAGCGACAACTAGGATACTAAATATAACACCCCTGAATTGGACAGACCATTCTCTTATACGCCTGAGCATTATGATGCCTTGTTTGAAGAATAAGTCCAGCCAGCAGTTCTCCTATAGGAAGGATAGAGAATGGGCCAAACTGGCCAAAGTTGACTCCCTAACTACATCTCTGGATGTCAGCTACTTCTCTTTCGCCAGGTCAGTGGATGAAAACTATAGATCATTCACTGGGCATATAACTGAGATCTTAGATCAAATTATCCCTGTAAAGCTACTAAAGAAGGGGAGAAAAAGGTCAGCACCCTGGTATAACGAGGGGTTGCAACAACTCAGACTTTCCCGAAGGAAAGCAGAGAGGAAATGGAGGAAATACTATGCCGAGGACGATAAAAAAGATTTGAGACTGATTCAACAACAATACAAAGCTCTAATCTTGAGGTCCAAGGCAGATTTCTATGCCAGCTCAATTTCTCAGGCATCAAACGGGACTAAAGCCCTTTTTAGGATTGTCCGGGACCTCTCTACCCCGGCTTGCATGAATAATAGAGTAGTCCCCTCGCAAGCCCTATGTAATGAAATTGCCTCCTTTTTCCAGGAAAAAATCGCTAACATAGTCAACACGCTACAGGAGGAGATAGGTAGTTCGGGTGATGGAGATCTACCACTGACTGCGACCCTTGACAGCTTTCAAACTCTATCTCAAGTGGCCTTTGACAGCCTGGTACAGCCTGGTACAAAGTGTGTCCTCTGGCTCCCCTTTAGATCCTTTCCCTCACAAAATATGGAAATCATATGGTCGTAATACCTTTCCATGGCTGAGGCTGATTTGTAACCAGTCCTTGGAGGCTGGATCTGTGCCGGATTGTTGGAAACTAGCAGTGGTGACCCCACTGATTAAGAAATTGAATCTGGACCCCTTGATACCAGCTAACTATAGGCCTATCTCGCTTTTACCATATCCGGCGAAAATCCTTGAAAAAACAGCGAGCAAGACATTGTCCTGCTTTTTGGAGGAGAACCACCTGCTTGACAGTGACCAGTTTGGCTTTCGTCCTGGCCATGGAACTGAGACGGCTCTGACTACCATGCTGGACAACCTTCGAATGCGTGCCGACAATGGGAATGCCATGATCTTAGTGCTTCTCGACATGTCGGCCGCGTTCGACACGGTGAGCCACCCAGTCCTAGTGGAGAGACTAAAGCTGATAGGTGTTAAAGGCAGGGCGCTGCAATGGCTTCAATCCTACCTAGAAGGTAGACAGCAGGTATTCACCCTAACACCTTTCTCCTCCAGCAGGTCTCCAGTTGTGCACGGGGTGCCACAGGGATCTGCGATTAGTCCCATTCTTTTTAACATCTATTTGCGGCCCCTGTTCCCTCTAATTAAATCTTTTGGAGTCAGCCTGGTGAATTATGCTGACGACACGCAGCTGGCCTTTTCCTTAGAAGGGGATGACGCATTGTCTATGGATTTATTCCAGCAATGTATGCAGCAGACCACGGACTGGCTCAGAAGGAACTCTTTACAGTTCAATAGTGGAAAAACGGAAGTAGTCTTCTGCTCGCCATCCAGGATACCTAAACATCTTCCCTCTGAGTTCAGACTTACTCTAGAGGAAGAACCTCTGATTCCGGTCAGCAAGGTACGCAATCTTGGGGTGATTATTGGTGATGACCTCCAGATGGTATCCCAGGCTAATAAGACCGCTAACGTTTGCTTTGCCCTTCTTCGTCTGCTATGCAGCATTCTACCCTTACTTCCTAGGGAGTCGCGAGCTACGGTGCTACGCAGTACGGTGCTAAGCAGGCTGGACTATTGCAATTCCCTATATTTGGGGGCCCCGCAGTATATCTTCCAGGGATTGCAAAGGATCCAGTCAGCTGCAGCCAAATTAGTTCTTGATAGGCGACGCAGCTCCTCGGCTACTGGAGCACTGAGGGACCTACATTGGCTACCTGTCAAGGAAAGGGTCTCCTTTAAGTCCCTGTGTCTGGTTTTCAGAGCAGTGCATGGACTGGGTCCAGTCCCCCTACAGGCAAAGTTTGCTCGTCATCAACCCATCAGGCAACTCCGTTCATCCAAAGCTGGTCTATTGGTAGTCCAGAGATTTAAACGCTCCAGGGTGGGCGGAAGGGCTTTCAGCATAGTGGTTTCTGGCATGTGGAATAAACTCCCTCAGAATCTGAGGCACTGCAATTCCCTGCTCGAATTTCACAAGGGGCTTAAAACCTGGCTGTATCCCAAAGTCTAAACCTGCGCCCTCCCTTGATTCTCCCACTGTCCCCTGGTATGTTTCTCCAGTCTACAGCGCCAGGATGCCCGTAGGGCGACAGTTGCGCTATATAAGTTTCACATCAATCAATCAATCAAAACAGGTTAACACAAACCCGGTACGGCGAATGCTGTCTCCCTGGGGCGGCCCAAACACGGGTTACTGGCGCTCCCAAAATTTCCACAAATCTCTCCCTCTAGTCACAGAAGAACGTCCGGACACTCGTGCACGGTGAAATAAAGGTTTTAATGGCTCCAAAAAACTTCCTGGTATATTGGTATATATATGATGTTTGGTTTGCCCACTTGGGCTGGACTACCACTAAAACTGTGTTGATGGTTTGTGCAATACAGGAAGGTAGACAGCAGGTATTCACCCTAACACCTTTCTCCTCCAGCAGGTCTCCAGTTGTGCACGGGGTGCCACAGGGATCTGCGATTAGTCCCATTCTTTTTAACATCTATTTGCGGCCCCTGTTCCCTCTAATTAAATCTTTTGGAGTCAGCCTGGTGAATTATGCTGACGACACGCAGCTGGCCTTTTCCTTAGAAGGGGATGACGCATTGTCTATGGATTTATTCCAGCAATGTATGCAGCAGACCACGGACTGGCTCAGAAGGAACTCTTTACAGTTCAATAGTGGAAAAACGGAAGTAGTCTTCTGCTCGCCATCCAGGATACCTAAACATCTTCCCTCTGAGTTCAGACTTACTCTAGAGGAAGAACCTCTGATTCCGGTCAGCAAGGTACGCAATCTTGGGGTGATTATTGGTGATGACCTCCAGATGGTATCCCAGGCTAATAAGACCGCTAACGTTTGCTTTGCCCTTCTTCGTCTGCTATGCAGCATTCTACCCTTACTTCCTAGGGAGTCGCGAGCTACGGTGCTACGCAGTACGGTGCTAAGCAGGCTGGACTATTGCAATTCCCTATATTTGGGGGCCCCGCAGTATATCTTCCAGGGATTGCAAAGGATCCAGTCAGCTGCAGCCAAATTAGTTCTTGATAGGCGACGCAGCTCCTCGGCTACTGGAGCACTGAGGGACCTACATTGGCTACCTGTCAAGGAAAGGGTCTCCTATAAGTCCCTGTGTCTGGTTTTCAGAGCAGTGCATGGACTGGGTCCAGTCCCCCTACAGGCAAAGTTTGCTCGTCATCAACCCATCAGGCAACTCCGTTCATCCAAAGCTGGTCTATTGGTAGTCCACAGATTTAAACGCTCCAGGGTGGGCGGAAGGGCTTTCAGCATAGTGGTTTCTGGCATGTGGAATAAACTCCCTCAGAATCTGAGGCACTGCAATTCCCTGCTCGAATTTCACAAGGGGCTTAAAACCTGGCTGTATCCCAAAGTCTAAACCTGCGCCCTCCCTTGATTCTCCCACTGTCCCCTGGTATGTTTCTCCAGTCTACAGCGCCAGGATGCCCGTAGGGCGACAGTTGCGCTATATAAGTTTCACATCAATCAATCAATCAAAACAGGTTAACACAAACCCGGTACGGCGAATGCTGTCTCCCTGGGGCGGCCCAAACACGGGTTACTGGCGCTCCCAAAATTTCCACAAATCTCTCCCTCTAGTCACAGAAGAACGTCCGGACACTCGTGCACGGTGAAATAAAGGTTTTAATGGCTCCAAAAAACTTCCTGGTATATTGGTATATATATGATGTTTGGTTTGCCCACTTGGGCTGGACTACCACTAAAACTGTGTTGATGGTTTGTGCAATACAGGATTTAAACGTGACATCAGATTTTGATTAATTGATATGTATTTTACATATTATAATTTGTTGTTGGTTGAACAACTACTGAGATTGGACATTTATTGCTGTAATGAATCTCTTGTGACAATTAGATATTGGATTCTTTTTGAGATGCAATGCATTAAGCAATGAGTATTTTACCCTGTTAAAATGGCCGCCATGTATGTATATGTAAATACTTTTGTTGATACCCCTCTCTCCATTTTCATTATGTGTACTATTTAAATGGCTGCTATGAAAATACTTGCTGAAAGCGTTTAAGGCAAAAGCCGAAACGCATTGTTTTTTGGAACCATTAAAACCTTTATTTCACTGTGCACGAGTGTCCGGACGTTCTTCTGTGACTAGCGGGAGAGATTTGTGGAAATTTTGGGAGCGCCGGTAACCCGTGTTCGGACCGCGCCAGGAAGACAGCCTTCGCCGTACCGGGTTTGTGTTAACCCGAGAAACCCGGTCGAAACATGTCATGTTGCTGGAGGAAAAATAAAGCACAACATAACTTGAACTGCTGAGTGGCCCGTACCTGATTTTGCGTTTTCTGTAAAAGGACGTTTGTTATCAGGATTGTGGTTTTGGAGATATATATATATATAAATATATACATACATATAAAACATATTTAAACTTTACAGAAACACACAGTCACTGTAAGATGTCATCAGTGATGTCATTTGAGATGTCATCAGTGATGTCACTGACCATGTCATGAATGATGTAACATGTGACGTCATCAGCAGTGCATTGCGGGGTGCGAGTTATAGTTAGCTCAACTAACGATAACGGACGAATTTCTCTTTTTGTATGAGTGAAATGTCCAACTATAACATCCCTGAAACCTGTAGTTTTTTCAGTGAATTTCTGAGGTTTTTCAGATGCTAATTTCTAACTATAACGTCCGAGACATGTTTTTTTCAGTGAATTTCAAAGGTTTTTTAAATGCTAATTTCTAATTATAACGTCCCTGACACCTATGGTTTTTTCAGTAACTATATATATATATATATTATCTACTGGCGGTCGCCAGTAGATAGTTATAGTTAGGACCGTGTTTCCATAGGAAATCTGAAAATTCTATTTTGAATAACTTTGGCGCCGGTTGACGAATCCTCGCGAAGTTTTCAAAATAGGTGGGGCGCTCCGCTCCGCTCCTACCCTGAAAGTCTCGGGGTGATTAGTCAAGCGGGGGCCGAGAAAAAAGGGGGGTCCCAAAACGCGTTTTCCCCATGCATTTTTCCATAGGGACCTTTATTCCAAGGTACAGCCCGAACGGCTGAACAGAAATACTTGAAATTTGGCAGAGAGGTAGTCCTCAGGTCAGGGATGTGCCTTTTGAATATCTGGAGTCAATCTGTTCAGTAGTTCCTGAGAAAATTTCAGTTAAAAGTACATATATATCTATAAGCGCGCACCGTGCGCGCACGGCGACGTGCGCGAGCGCAATTCTGATTGGTTGTTAGATGTCAGTAAACATTCGAATCGGTCGAAATCAGGAAGTGTGGTCCGACATTTTGTCTCTCGCAGTCTGAGGCAGCGAAAAACAAAGGTGAAAAGGGGGCAGGGTGGACAGTTCCTGGCCCCCTAGCCTTTGTCAGGGGGTCACTGAAGGACCCCCAAGGGTGAAAAAATTATTTATTTATTTTTACGGAAAAGTGCGGGGTGAGCGCACCGTGCGCGCACGGCACGCACAACGCATCGTGGGAGCACGGTGCGTGCACGGTGAAAAACCTAAAAAAATAAAATATTAATAAATACATAACTTAGCATTTAAAAAACCTTGCAAATTCACTTTAAAAACCATAGGTTTCACACATGTTATAGTTAGCTGGACATTTCCCTCGTAAAAAACCAATGAAATTTCCCCGTTATAGTTAGTGCAGGCAACTATAACTCACGCGACCGCAATCCTCTGCTGATGACGTCAGATATTACATCACTGTATTTAGACACCTATTTACCCATGTCTTCTTCCACTAATCTTTAGTTATACATATATTACAAATATTTATTTTTCAGAAAGACACATATGTAATCAGTGATGTAATATCTGACGTCATCAGTAGAGGATTGCGATCGCGTGAGTTATAGTTGCCTGCACTAACTATAACGGGGAAATTTCATTGGTTTTTTACGAGGGAAATGTCCAGCTACCTATAACATGTGTGAAACCTATGGTTTTTTAAGTGATATATATATATATATATATATATATATATACACACATATATATATATATATATACACACATATGTACAGGCGTGCACTGCCCATAGGGCTAATAGGGCTGGAGCCCCCCCGCATTCCCCCCATCATGTGTCGCAGACCGGGCTGCTGCGGCCTGAGCTGCTGTGGGCTCACTGGGCAGTGTCTGGAGTCTTATGCCGGACACCGGAGTTATTCACAAGTCGTTAAAGACCATTTGCATATTTACATACCTTTGTAAACTGGTTACCGAGCCTTAGTTTGTTTTCTAGTTGCAGTACCACCTGGGCCCCGACGCCTATTCCTTACAGTTGTATTATACATGTACTGCCGTAGTGTGAGAATGCATTTCATGAAAAGGAATCTAAAGTAGGGTTGCCAAAAGAAAAATGCCAGACATGTGTTGTTTAAAGAGCCTACAAAGACCTAGGTGCCAATTCCGATCCGGTAAAAACCGGGTACGAACCGTCGGACGGAGCCTTTTCTCCGTCCGACTCGTACCCGGTGCGAAATCCATCCGAAAATGCAAGTACGATTCATACGGAAACACCATTTCCGTACGATTCGAACAAAACACCGACCGAACAGAAACTAAACACAATTCCGATCCTGAAAGGAGCCGACGTGACGTCGGTACGCATCCAGCCTACGTTTCACGAACCAGGAAGTACGATTCGAACCGACGTCATCCCGCACGGAAAATATTTACCGGCTGCCAAAAACTGCCGGGAAATCAGGACGACACACGCAAGGAGCAGCTGGACGCGACGAACAGACATGGACCCGAACCTACGTGCCATCCCTGCCCTCCTAGCAGTCCACCTGGCGTACAGGAACCGACGCAGACGCCGCAGAAGGTCAGCACAACAACCAGGGGCAAAGGGGGGGGCAGGGGCAGGACACACAACACCAACACATGGTACCAAATCACACATGGCCTGGACATACCTGACCATCAGGGCCTGGTCACTTCCAGGGGGTGGGGGCAAGGCCAGCAACGCAAGCGTCCGCCACAACGGAAGTGGATGGTCACGCGAACCGGTACGTACCCTACCCAGGCCGCAAGAGCGTGGGTACGGAACGTACCACGCGTCCCCCTACGTCACTCCAACAATAGCGGTACGGCCCGTACCCACGTCAGAAAGGCCTTGGTACAGCTCGTACCAGCATTGCTGGGGTCATGTAGGGGTACGCGTGGTACGACCCGTAGCCACGCCCCCAAGGCCTGTGTACGGTGCGGACCCCACGGCCCGCAACAATGGTGGGACGCACCGTACCCACACACCAAAGGCATGGGTACGGCCCGTACCCAGGCACGCAGAGCGTGGGCAGGGGTATGTACGGACCGTACCCCCACCCGTGGAAGTACGGCCCGTACCCCCACCCGTGCATGTACGCACCCAAGCGCCACCCGTGTATGTACGCCCCGAACCCCCACCCCACCCTGGTATGTACGCCCCGAACCCCCACCCGTGTATGTACGCCCCGAACCGCCACCCGTGTATGTACGCACCAAACCCCCACCCCAGCCGTGTATGTACGCACCGAACCACCAGCCGTGTATGTACGCACCAAACCCCCACCCCAGCCGTGTATGTACGCACCGAACCACCAGCCGTGTATGTACGCACCAAACCCCCACCCCAGCCGTGTATGTACGCACCGAACCACCAGCCGTGTATGTACGCACCAAACCCCCACCCCAGCCGTGTATGTACGCACCGAACCACCAGGCGTGTATGTACGCACCAAACCCCCACCCCAGCCGTGTATGTACGCACCGAACCACCACCCGTGTATGTACGCACCGAACCACCACCCGTGTATGTACGCCCCCGAACCCCCACCCCAGCAGAGTATGTACGCCCCGAACCCCCACCCGTGTATGTACGGACCGAACCCCCACCCCAGCCGTGCGTACATACACGGCTGGGGGGGGGTTCGGGGGCGTACATACACGGCTGGTGGTTCGGTGCGTACATACACGGCTGGGGGGGGGGTTTGGTGCGTACATACACGGCTGGTGGTTCGGTGCGTACATACACGGCTGGGGGGGGGGTTTGGTGCGTACATACACGGCTGGTGGTTCGGTGCGTACATACACGGCTGGGGGGGGGTTCGGGGGCGTACATACACGGCTGGTGGTTCGGTGCGTACATACACGGCTGGGGGGGGGTTCGGGGGCGTACATACACGGGTGGGTGTTTGGTGCGTACATACACGGCTGGTGGTTCGGTCCGTACATACACGGCTGGGGGGGGTTCGGGGGCGTACATACACGGCTGGTGGTTCGGTGCGTACATACAGGGCTGGGGGGGGGGTTTGGTGCGTACATACACGGCTGGTGGTTCGGTGCGTACATACACGGGTGGGGGTTCGGGGCGTACATACGCGGGCGGGGGGTGGTGGGGTGTTCGGCGCGTATGCGGGCACATGTCTCCATGGTTGCTATGGGAGTTCGGTTCGGACGGTGTTTTTTGCGTACGGTTGTGAAATGGGGAGGACGGGAGGGATCGTACTTGCGCAGTCGGACTTTATTTTTCCGCACGGTGGGTTTCTCGCCCGGGGACGTGTCGGTGACTTTTCCCGACCCGAGGACGTGTGGGGAAATCTTCCCAATGCGATTCGTATGGACTTTTTTCCGTTCGAATCGTACTTGGCAGTTTGTACGCTACTTTGACGATTCGGACGGAAAAAAATCCGGATACGAGTCGGACGGGGAATTTTTTTACCGGATCGGAATTGGCACCCTAGTCTTTACACTAAATAGGGTTATAAATAAAAAAGTATGTATTCATTTGTAATGTGACTTTTCTGTCTTTGTTCCCTTTAATTATCAGTCATGGATCATTCAGGCAGCACTAAAACACAATTAAAAGTGCTTACTTTTTATATTTGTTGTTCAAAGTATGCACAGATAAGTGCTGAAAATACGCTTTAGGTGACTGTTTATTTGTATACCGACTGGGACATCAAAATAATGAGCTTGAAACCCTAATCATAAGACTTGAAGTTTGTTGCAGGATCAGCACAGTATTTCCTTCACCCTCCATCCCCGATTAATGCCACAATAGCAATAGTTTAACTTATATCTGAAACCCTACACCGCCGTCAATAACATGCTGTGCTACTTCAAGTGTCTGGTAATGCACCCTGCATTCAGACAACTCACTCCTCATTCTTGCCCTTCACTTTCACGCTCACCCTGTACTCACAGTAATCACTTTGCACTCATAACGCACTAGTGCTTTTCACCCTGCACCTAACCCTGCGGTCACACACACACACACTACTCACCCCGCACTCGTGACACTTCACTCACCTGTTCCCCTCACTGCTCAATCTGTGATCTCACTCAAACAAGCTCATCACTAACCATGCATTCATTCGTCCCACTCTGCACTTACATCCGCACCCAAATTAATTTGGTCACCTCATTCACCCTGCAGTCACTCCTCTTAACCTACTCTCACACTGTTGCATCGCTCACCGTTCACTCACATGGGCACTCCTGCCACCCACACTGCGCAGAGGGTTAGTGTGCCTGCTACAAAGAATGTGTAGCATGCAGATCACAGAACTAAGTGTGAGTAAACTATGAGAAGCATTATAAAAAAAGGAAATGTTTGTCAGAAAGGTGCTATAGAGAGATGAGTTGCATTGTTGCTGAGTGGTAGAGAGGGAATTCATGGAGATGGGGAAAGGGGGAGGGGAACCAAAAAAGACTGTTGCCAAGTGTGTGACCAGTGCTAGGTGGAGTGTTAGCCCCCCCTGAAGTTCTAGTTGCGCCCCTGTAAAATACATATCAACTGGGGATGTTTTGTTGAAAGACTTATGACCAGCAGTCCAGCCAAGAAGACTGCACCATCCCTCAAGGTCAAGGTTAAGGGGCCACGAGGACATAGCACTTCTCGGAGTCTTCTTTAGAGGAAAAGCAGAAAAGAAAAAATAAACTGAACATTTTCATCTCGGAGGCACACCGGAAGGCTTTTAAATTAAATGAACATTTTGCTACAGCACAGAAACCTACTAAAGGTAAAGGAATTTTGTAAGTGCACTACTGATCCCAGCATGCAACACTTAGTTGAACTCACCTGTGAGGCCCACTGATGGCTAATTAAATGAACATGCAGAGGGGGAGTGCCTTTTCACCATTTCTGTGCAGTATCACGGAGCCTGTGAACAAGGAGCTGTGCTCTGAAACGCGTAAGTAGTGAAATGCATCAGACTGAAAAAGCCAGTTTCCTTTTATTAAATGAATCATTGGAATTCATCTGCTTTTTTAGTACCTCGTCAACTGGGGATGTTTTGCTGGAATTTTACTTATTTTGAAGTGTATTTAACTTTATTCAAAAAACTTCGCCATGAGCGTGAACAAGGAGAAAGCTGAAACGCGTTGTGTTTGCAGTGAATAAACCAATCTGAACTGCAAATCTCCTGGGTGTCCGTGTGATTTCATATTGGAAGTCGTTTGGTGTGTTATATTTGGGGCTGCCGATTACCCCTGCACGGACCGCCCTATTAGACAGCCTTCAACTTTATCGGGATTGTGAGATGATATATATATATATATATATATATTAATATTACCTACTGGCGGTTGCCAGTAGGTAGTTATAGTTAGGACCGTGTTTCCATAGGAAATCCGCAACATTCTATTTTGAATAACTTTGGCGCCGATTGACGAATCCTGGCGAAATTTTCAAAATAGGTGGGGCGCTCCGCTCTGCTCCTACCCTGAATGTCTCGGGGGATTTGCCAAGCGGGGGCTGAGAAAAAGGGGGGGTCCCAAAACGCGTTTTCCCCATGCATTTTTCCATAGGACCTTTAGTCCAAGCTACAGCCCGAACGGCTGAACAGAATGACTTGAAATTTGGCAGAGAGGTAGTCCTCAGGTCAGGGATGTGCCTTTTGCAGGTCTGGTGTAAATCTGTTCAGTATTTCCTGAGAAAATAGCATTTAAATCAATATATATATCTATAGGCGCGGTCCGTGTGCGTACGGTAAAACTTACCGTATGCGCACGCTGCCGTGCGCGAGTGCGATTCTGATTGGTTGTTAGATCTTAGTAAACATTCGAATCGGTCGAAACCAGGAAGTGTCGGCCGCCATTTTGTCTCTCGCAGTCTGAGGGGGTGAAAAACAAAGGTGGAGAACATGAAAAGGGGGCATGGTGGACAGTTCCTGACCCCCTAGCCTTTGTCAGGGGGTCCCAGAAGGACCCCCAAGGGCCAAAATTTCCTTTAATTTTTTTGCAAAACCCCGGACTTCAAAATATATCCCCGGACTTCTAAATATATTTTTGGGCCTCATTTACAGGACGTTTCCGCTGTTTGTTGGGTTTGGACCAGACGGATTCATTCTTTCAGTTTATTTTAGGTAATCAACAGGATATGTTTTTATATGGAATAAACGACCCTAACTATTTTAAAAGAGTCAAGTTTAAGACTGTGAGGGATACTGTATATATTTGGAGAGATATGTCTTCTAAGTGTAAACTATCACTATTTCATAACAAATGCCCATTGTGGGGGAATCCTCTTTTTCCCGAGATTTTTCAGGATCAGGCTGGTAAATCTTGGGCTAAGTATGGAATTACATGTCTGGCCGAGATATATAGTGAGAAAGGAATCAAATCTTTTGAAAATTTGTGTTTAATTTATAACTTGCCATCACATTCTTACTTTAAATATTTGCAAGTAAGAAACTATTTGACTTCAAATCTAAGGATAACTGAGCCTATTGAATCAAATGTTTGGGATTGTATATATGGAAGAAAGACTAAATCTCTAATAGGGCTGATGTATACACATTTACATGGTTTTAAATTAGATGGTAGTAAAAAATTAGCCGAATGCTGGAGTCAAACTTTGGGTATAGTGGTCTCACCCAGTATGATCAAACAAGCATTAGGGAATCTGAAAAAAATCGGTCCATTCTGTTAAATTGCAACTTCAGCAATTACGTACTGTTTGTATGTTGTATTATACTCCGGCTAAAATAGCTAAATGGGCCCAAGGAAATGTGGCGGGTGATAAAAAACACTGTCCTAAATGTGGATTATATGCTGCTAATTTATTACACGTTTATATCATGCCCAGTTCTGACGGCTTTTTGGAAGAAAATGGAACAACTCTTACAGTCTAAACTTGGGTTGGATCAACCACTTACTGATTTAGAAATTATGTTGGGATATAGGGAGAATAATCCAGATATGGCATGTCTTTTTTCAATTTTGATGGCTTCCGCTAGATTAACTATAGCCAGGGTATGGATTTCTCCCACACCTACGCTGGTTGAGGATTGTTGGGTCATAATTAAGGAAATTTACGGCTTAGAGGCCGCCCTAGCGAAGGCAAGGGGAATTCGCTCTTTAGCTAAATTTGAAGTATTGTGGCGACCTATGTCTTTTTGATTATATAATTCTATATTATTTAAGTACTATATGAAACTTTGTTTACATGGTCCTGTTTGATTTACTTATGATTGTGGCTCTCCTTCTCCTTGCAATTTTCTATGCTCTTTTTGATCTATTACTAAGGTGATGTTAAATTTTTCTCTAGGTTTTTTCTTTTGTATTATAGTACTTATGTGTCATTTGTGATGATGAAAATAAAAAATTATTTAAAAAAAAAAAAAAAAATTTGCAAAAAATCGCAGAGTACGCGTAGTGTGCGCGTACGGTAGAAACAGAAAAATTCTGCAAACTGCGTAACGCGAAGCGCACCGTGCGCGTACGGTACGCGCACGGTGAAAAACCTTAAAAAAACAAAAACATAACTTAGCATTTAAAAAACCGTACAAATTCACTGAAAAAAACCATAGGTTTCACACACGTTATAGTTAGGAATTAGCATTTAAAAAACCTTGCAAATTCACTTAAAAAACCATAGGTTTCACACATGTTATAGTTAGCTGGACATTTGACTCGTGAAAAACTATTGAAATTCCCCCGTTATAGTTAGTGCAGGCAACTATAACTCACACGACCGCAATCCTCTGCTGATTACGTCAGATATTAAATCACTGATGACATATGTGTCTTTCTGAAAAAAAAATATTTGTAATATATGTATAGCTAAAAATTAATGGAAGAAGACATGGGTAAATAAGTGTCTAAATACAGTGATGTAATATCTGACATCATCAGCAGAGGATTGCGGTCGCGTGAGTTATAGTTGCCTGCACTAACTATAACGGGGGAATTTCAATAGTTTTTCACGAGTGAAATGTCCAGCTAACTATAACATGTGTGAAACCTATGGTTTTTTAAGTGAATATACATATATATATATTCTTAAGAGGAGTCTGTGTCCTATTGGATTGCAGGTTTCAATTCAGAAAAATATAATCCATAGGTGGAGCTTGTGTCCTGATGCATTGTGGGTTTTAATGAACGTGTCCCAGAAGCCTGAATACTGACCCCGGACCTGGGGAACGAGGATTGAATCCTACCGGGAGCCCACCATCCTGCGATACCACCCACATCACTTAATCTCCCTGTGCGTAAAAAATGTGTGTAACATGACCTGGTTCTTTTGTAAAGCACTCTCATGCCCTCGGGCTATGCTCGCACTATATAAAACTGCAAAACAGAAAAAAAGTGCTGAAAAGTTATGGCATTTTCATGCAAACCAAAACGTAATACTGTGTTAAATATAGGCTGCATTATTTGAAATCCAACACTAAAAGACAGGAAAGTGCACAATATTTGATCTAGAACGCCAAATGCTGCTTCGTCATTATTGTAACCTGTACACTGTGGTATTGTTGCTACTTGTGGAACATTGTAAAGGACACACTTTGTGCGTATTTGTTCGAATATTGACTTATCCTCAAGCACTGAAAGCCCCCTGTAGCTTGTGCAACTTGCAATTACTTTAAAATGTTCCTAAGATGAAACCCCAGCCTCCATGTAAAGTGGTCTTCAAATCACGCCGCGGGCTGATCAATCGTTCGGGCCTAATGTGCTTAGAGTCCTTCATTTATTTTCTAATTAGGTTCACAAAACCTCCGTTGGCAGGTGCATTTCGTGCTTTGTAATATTTAATTACAGTAATAATTCACATTTCCATCATTTGGCTGGGTGTCTTGAGAGGAACTTTGATCAGCTTGGCTCTTTTCAAATCCGAGGTCAATAAGCCCTACACCAAAACATTAGAAGGTTTGTTTTCTTCCGATTCGTTTGTATTTTTCTGGCTCAAATGTGTCAATTTTTAACAAACGTGTTGAGCTTAAAGTGGGGTGTAATTGAAGTCTTCAAAACTTTCCAACGGTCTCCACGGTCCCCACGCCCACACAAAACTAACTGCGCCACAACGATTCAGCCATTCGATGAGACGCTCAGACTCTCCCCACCCAGTGGCGTAGCGTGGGGGGGCAGGGGCGGTTGCCCCGGGCGCACAATTCTTAGAGGCACAAATTTCACATTGCGCCGTGCAATACTTGCTTTGCCCTGGGTGTTGGCAGCCCACGCTATGCTGCTGCCCCCACCCATATCCCCGATTGGCTGGAGGATGGAATCAGCATGGCAACAAAAAGGTTGCAGAAATATATCATTAACACAAATAGAAAAATGTCGATTTTTTTTTAAGGAAAAATATTTATTTACATTACATGAAAAATAACATTTATGTTTTAGCAGACTACAAAGAGAACAACCTACAAAACATCTGCAGTACCATTTTTTCCAATTTTGGAAAACATTTTGCAATAATCCTATTGCACACATTTTTAAAACCAATAATCGCACTGGAAAGACTGCCAACCAAGTCGAAACGTCTGCAGAGACACATTGATACCGATCAAATACGAGCATGTCAATGTAGACATTATAGGCAACCAGCCAGGTGGGATCACATAAAAAAAGACAGGAATGTCCATACAGATACTGCGAGGAACCAGAGTGGTGCATGATCATAGAAACACTCCGACACTAACCAGATAGGGATGCTCGTACAGACATTGTGACAATGTCCGTATAGACATTACAACACTAACCAGATACGGGCTTGCCAATACAGACATCGTGGCATCAGTTTGACAGACTCATGACTGGACACACAGAATTAAACCTACCAAGCAGTGCCTTATTTGTGCATCACCCAAAAAGGAGCATGTCCAGAGGGACCTACCTATCTCAAGCACGAACAAGTCCACAAAGATACAGGGTCAACAACACAAGCCTGGCCATAGAGACTCAGCCACACATAACAAAGGAATGTCAGTAAAGATTTAAAGGCTGTCCACACAAACACAGCAAACATCTACCGAGCAGGGGCTTGTCCAACGAGCTAGAACCAAGATCTTCCAAACAGGGAACATTCACTGAAAGGTAGTATATTAAAACAACACTGTGCAAGTTCATTGACTTACAGTGACAGCACCCACACTTAGCATGGACACGTTCACATATGCAAGAGATACAATAAGAGTACAGATCTAAACAGCAGGACCATGTCCAAAGAGATACTGCGACACCTCACACATAAGTACATGTCCAGAGAGGTCTAGTACCACCACTCTAATGTGCACAAAGACACATACTTTAGATCAACCAGACAGGAGCAAGTTCACTAGAGATGTCATATGATCTGCCAGATGAGAGAACCTGGCTCCAGAGAGGAGAGAGCATGTCCACCCAGCCTCATCTTACACATAACGTCCAGAGGTCAAGGGACAGAACTCTTGCATGGAGAGGCAATGATTTTTCCAGGGATAAGCAGAACAACAGCTGCAAATGGTGACTTCATTTGGGAGTTGAAACTATAACCTCAGACAAGAACTTTAATGAACCAGGCACAACAGGCAAATCCTGTTGTTTCGAAAACCTAGGACTGCAGCGAAGACACTGCTTGCTCTGCTGTCTATACTACACTACACACAGATGGCAAACCAGGCCTGTGTAATGATAGGACCCAAAAGAAACAAAACCAGCATCACAAATGGCACCAAGGCTTCGTCTCCGTAAAACCAGAACTACACTCACGTCCAGGTAGCAGGCTCTCCAGCTGAAATGTGCACCACTGGAGCCCAGTACAAGGACACATTATGGAGTGTACCCGAAGCACCAACCAGTGCTCTCTAGGCTGCCCTTAAATTGGGACTTTCCATCGGTCAGTATGATGGCAGCTTATAAATCACGCCTTGGTCAATATCCGTTAGTGGCAATGATCAATGCCAAGAAGCAGTTTGTGCAGTGTGGACTATAAAAATGATACCTCTCATTCAGTCACTTCCAAGAAACCCAACATAAAAATTATTTCAGGTGCAACATCAACGTTAGACATCACCACATGCAAAAATACATGTTCAGTAGTCAAGGCCCCTTACAAAAGGCATGGGTAAAGCTCTACACTAAGCAAGCCTTTCACCCTGGTCATTGTCACTGGTTACATTTAAGCCAATGAGTAGATGGAGATTAACAGACCGAATCAGTATTTTTATGGACCGTTTAATCTATTCTCAGCCTCTGATTGGCTGCAACATCCATTTGAAATCTCAACACTCAACTACTCCATTCTACGGATGGTAATATGCATTCTCAGGGGCTTATTTCTACTAGTTAGAAATGGAGATGTTTTGACAGCCAACGTTGAGCATTAAACACCAATTTACTGCTTTCAAGGCTGCCTCTGGCTGAAAGCTAGTGGTAAGAATGCAAAGGCAGAAGCGCAAAGATGAAGCCGAGCATGTGGTAACTGGGATGGACAGACATAGATCCGGCGCGTTTCGGGTAGACTTGTTCTATCCCACTCACATTCCACCTCGCACAGCAAGAGATCATCAGAAAACGTGAAGGAAATGTTGGTGAGGGGTTTGGATCCCAGGACAAAGCTGAAGGGGGCACCAAAAGTATCAAACAGTTCAAATCGTATTAACAGACAAAACCAAAGTGAGAAAATGAAGCAGGCCCTAGGCCCCAGAGAAACACCTAAAACATTTCTTCATTTACTTTTTTCTTTATAAATAGGAAAAAAGAAGATACTGCTTTTTTATAATATTTTCCTTACATTATTATTTTTTTTTAAGTATTTAGTTATCAAATCCAGGTACGTGACAGTCACGAGTTAGAATACCACATATATGCATGACATTTGCAAGCCCTCCTAACCTGCCTCTACAGTACTGTCCAAATGTGTGGCACGGAGCTGCTGAGATCACAGACTTCGTCTTCCATGGTGAACTAGGAGGCATTTCCAGTAAGTCTACTGTTGCAGTCAGGGCATCCCCCAATAGGGTATGTCTGCCCTTCCAGCCAGAAGCATTCGACCATATACACTAATAGATATATATATATTTATATATTAGTGTATATGGTCGAATTATTCTGGCTGGGAGGGCAGATGTATATATATCAGTGAAAACAATGTCAGTGTGGTGGGTAATTCTTTGGCAGGCCTGAAAAAACATTTGCTATTGAAATTGGCAGTGCTGGAACGTTTGCTATTTTGGTATTTTGAAGTTGCTGTGTCAGGAAATAGAATCATGCTGGTAGCTAATAAATAATATTTACAATGGTATCAAAATAATATTACTTTTTTCTCGCAAAAGGCACGCCTCCAAGGAAACTTGGAGACCTGGTGAAAATCACACACTTAAGATTCCGCCAGAGAAGGAGGTGGTGAGGAGAAATAGAGGGCCAAGTAGGTGTACCAATACTAACACATATGACGTAAACAGAGTGCAACATAGATTCACACTCCAACCCTCAGTCTACTCATGAGCCCTTTGATTGACACTTCCTCTCCCATATCAACTAGTCTTCTCTGCATGAGTCTTAACATCAGATTGCCAAGGGCTAGCCTTAATGTTACTCAAAGCCCTGACCTCTGCCCAGTCAGAGGCATGCAACTTCCAAAATAGAGTTCGCTGCTTGCTTGTGGGTCATGTTGTAATCGCTGTGACCGACGATTAAATCTCCAGTCCACCAATGGCTTCCTTCTGACAATCACAGCAAACCTTTCTGGGCTTGGTTTGTTTTGTGGTGGGTAGACACACAGCCCTCCAGTGGTCCTCCGTGGAGAGTGGCTTTATGTCTCATCTTGGCTAGATGAAAATCTCTTCGAAGAGTCCAGGTCCCAGAAGGCCGCCAAGGAGTTGAAGATGGTCTCATTTAGAATGAAACACCGTCCTGAACCCCATTTCTTTCTGGAGTGAACAGTGGGGGCACAGCCTCAAAAAGCACACATCCCTGGAGGTGAAGAGTCAGGGTAGTGAGAGTAGGGGCACATGGGGAAATCATCTGGGGTGATGACCATAGGGTTGTCAGAGTTAAACTAATATCACCTTCCCCTATAATTAACAGCACAGTTTAATATCCTTCCGAGAGAAGAAAAGTCCAGGGGACTGGGGTGGAGGCAAGGGGCGATGGGACAAAACAAAATAGCACTTTTTCTAAGATGTGGCGTTCACACTTCTGTCAATTCCAATTATTTTTAAAGTTTCGTTTAGCCCAAGGTCGGGGCCCAACCTGAAAGAGAGAACAGATACTGGTTAATATATGAGAGGAGGTTCAATTCATTATATAGCTGTACCTGCAACTGTAACAAATAAACATTTCATGAATAGCACTGGGTGATAAGGTGCTCAAGGGCTTCTGTTCTCACTCCAAAAACTCAACATTATCACCTCAACCACTCAGCACTGTGTACTCAACACCACCCGCCTCCTCAGGAAACCACATGCACCAAAACCAATACCCTATGAATAGGACCCAAGCAATGGTCTTTGATTGCTTGTGCGAGTTTGTGTACCGCTCTCCGATTGGTCAATTCTCAACACAAAAATAAGTACTATAACTATGGATGGGAGGTCAGACAAACGAATTGTAAGGGCAAATGTTGCTGTCAGATGGTTCGAAATGGAATATGCATACACTAATGCCAGCACAAGGCAGCAGAAGCCCTACAGATCTCTACCAAGAGGGAACCATTTTCAGACCCCTCTGTGTCCTCCGTGCCTATAAAAGGATGGATTGAAAAGCTTGCTCTGAAACACAAGGCTAAAAATGCATCACACTGAGAAGGAATCCGATGATCCAGCTGGACTAGTTCCACAAGCCTTGCACTGGTACCGAGGACCAGTGCCCGTTCACACCGTGCCAATCTTTAACCCTGACAGGAAACACCTTCTAGCACTGGATTGGAGCAACAATGTGTCAAATAATTGCAGATGAGATCAGAATATTAATGGGAATCCATGCGGACAGCCTCTTTGCCTTGCGCCAAATCATATCCAGCACATGCAAAAGAATTGGGCAAGCATAGTACGTGCTCCGCCCCGGCAGGTGGACCTCAAGCCCTGTGGGCTCCCCTCAAAACACACACACTGATCAGTGCCTCCCTACACAGTGCTAGGTCACTGGGGGCATTACAAGCAGCGTGAAACACAGGCACCCTGAAAGGTAAGGCCCCTGCTCCAGGAGTCAGTCATTGAACACACAGGAGCGTGCCTTCCACCACAGCAGGACGTGTTGGTTTTTAGATATTAAGGCACTCGAAGGGATTTGAAAATGGGAGATTTGGGTTTTAGTTGTATTCTTGAAAAACGGCCGTCACATCAAAGTGTTAGTAGATGAGGAAACAGCGTCTCCATCTGTGCCTAGCGACAATACAACCCTGCTTCGAGGCCCGCTAGTGTCTTGTTTAAACTTCTTGCTTGCACCTGCAATTGCGTGTGTGTACTACCAAGGCAAATTTTAATTTTCCCATATTCCGACAGTAAAACACGTTTTTTAGGTTATTCTAAACAATGTTCTGAGTGTTCACTGCCAATTTAACTAGTACACGATTCCCTCCATCAAGAGTGGGCAATGCCCGTAGGAACGGGGTAAAACTACCATGCACAAAGAACTCCAATCTCATTCCATTCCACTCAATTCCAGGTGGTAGTACAATGTGAAATATGTATCTTCCCTCCTCGCTCCCGTTATCCGTCGCCGAGGTGATGGCATCCCTGGTTCATGAAAAGCCTGGCTCTAGTGCCCAGTCAGTAGAAGTAGCAGCCCTGGGAGCGTATGTGAGAGTTGTGAGGTTTGCGCCTACTGCTGCTAGCCTACTTTTACATTCGTAAAATAAGTAAATGTATGGTTTGGGGTTTTTCGTGTAGTGATCCGTTCTGAGATTTCTCAAGCTACATTTACTACTTTCGGGAATGAGCCTCCATACCCCATTGCATCTTACTTCTCCTGCGGGAAGCAATTGGTGCCAGGACCGGGGCTGCCCTCACTAATAACGAAATGTGGTTTTAGATCTTTTCTCCTTAGCGTCTATGCACTTTTTAAATTACATATACTTAAACATGGCGCTTTAATCTTCCTTTCCCACCTGTTTCTGTATGTGCCATGCCTGATGGTAAGGTATGAGAGCTGGTGTTCCCATCACCTAACATGTCGCTATGCAAAGGGGACGTGGCTTATCGCAGGAAGCACTATGGAAACCTAGGACACATCCAGCCATCCCTGAAACTAGAAACGTGAACAGAAGGCAGACACTGCAACATGCACAGGAACCCCTGGACATTCCCCTCAAATCACCCCAATCCATTTCTGGGGCGCGAATGTAAGAGGAAAAGAAGGAATGACCACAACTGCGTGGCAAGGAGGGCAAGATTTGGAGGGGGCAACAGGGTGGTGAATATCACACACACCTGGAGGACCAGGGAGGTTGCCAACAAAGGAAGAGAGACTCACTGGACCAAGAGTGGCTTGCAGATCAGGCATGGCAGAAAAGAAGGGAAATCAGGAAATACAGAGCACTGACATATTGGTGGAAGTCCTAAAGGCGAGAGGTTGGACACGGGGGCAACGGAGGGGTGAATGATGAGATATGTGGGCGGAGTGAGACCGGTAATCCAGGCACGTTTGTTATTTCACAGCCTCGTTTAGAGCTGCTGAGAGAATACAGCCTGAAGTATCGCTCTGTGCATCTATATGAAAAGCCGTCTCCATTAATGATGTGGCTAAGCCCTCACGGTCCACCATGTAGACCTCTTTTAAGATCATTTAGTGTCAACAATGACCTACCAGGATACGAATGCCTTTCCCCATTCCTAGAATGGGTAACCTATCAAATGATCTCTGGGTTTATAAAACTCAAGGTTTGCAGGGCTCACCAGGCGAGCGCGCCAAGAAGGGTAAACACTCTGATCGTCACGAGATTTTTAAAGGCAGCCATACACTACTCGAACAGAAATAGAAGCCCTCAGCCCTGTCAATGGTGAACACCCCACGAAACTGAAAAAAAGACCAGGCACTCCCACGATCAGTGGGATCGCTTAGCTTTCAGAAGAAGGAAACAAGGAAGTTCTTAGAGAAGAGATGAGATAGCCTTCAACTTCCCTCTCCACAATGAAAGAAAGGAGACAGGATCAAGGACTTGCGCCACTGCATGCATTCTGGAAACATATTGAGAGAATCTCATACAGAACAGCATTCCTTCCACACACATTCACACACCAGCAGGGCTGGTTCGTACCTGTGATGCTGAAGCTCCAAGAGTATGGACTTCTCGAGCTGGGTTTCGGTGGATATTAGAAAAGAGGAGTCCATGTCATGGGCTCCTGACCTGGCTTCCTGGAGAAGAGGTGCATTCAGCGGCTGCTCGACATGTCTGTCCCAGACATCAGCCGGTCCTTTGGGGATGTGCTGCTCATCCCGCAGGCGAGCCTCCTCATAGATTAACAAGTTGCGTGACCGAACTAAGGGGTAAATAGGCAAAGGTAAGGTGGAAGAATCTTAAAAAGTAAGAAAAAAACCTTTCATTTGCACACTTGCACGTTTTCTTTCACTTTCTATTTTTAAGGATAATAAAACTGCCTCCCTGTTTGACTCCCTTATGCATCCACGCCTTCTTGACATTTCATATCCCCCACACAAAATCCGCAACCCCTGCTGCTTTTACCTATGGAGGCTGCATAGGATTCTGACGCAGCATGCTGGCTTGAGAGCACTGTCTTTGTGGCAGAGGGATAAGGCCCATAATTCTGTGAGAAACTTCCAAAGGCAACTGCAAAGCAAAGCACTACCACCTAGGACGAAAACAATAAATAGTTCAAGAAACAAATCACAAACAGATAAGGAGGGAGCAAAGAGAAAAATACAGTGATGTATGCTAAGAACAATTATGTGGCAATTTTGCCATGCACAGATTCAAATGCTCCGAATTATGACATTCCGCAGAAGACTAGATATGGAAATATTTCAGTTTATTTGTAAATTATTTATGTTCTGTTTTACATATAACATTAGGCAAGATCAATTACCGTATCGACTTAAACACTTGACAGTTAAGGTTTTTCAATGTTTGAGCCAGATGTACAACCTGCAAAATAGCGCCTCACAAATTGCGACTCATTTGCAACTCGCAATTTCGAGGCACTATTTGGCATGTACAACAGTGTGTTTAACACTGTTTGCGAATCCCAATGGGGTCGCAAAATGTGAGGATCATGAATATTAATGAGCCTACCGCAATTTGATAGCCCATTGGGAATGACAGTCCCTCCCGGGGACGGTGCCTGCTGGGCTCAGCAGACCACCATGCCTGTGACTACTTTTAAATAAAGCAGTGTTTTTTTTGTTTTGTTTTTTTAAACACAGCCCGTTTTCCTTAAAGGAAAACGGGAGGCATTTAAAAAAAAAAAAAAAATTAATCGTTTTTGTTTAATTTTGTAAGGGCAGGCAGTGGTTCCTGGGACCACTGCCTGCCCTTACAAAATATTTTTAGAGACAGTCACAAAGTGGAAGGGGTCAAATTGCGACTGCATTACCACCCTCTTGAAGAGGGTGGTAATTCGCGAGTGTTTTGCTACCGCAATTGCGGTCACAAAACATTCATAAATTGCTTTGCGGACACAATAAGAAAGGGAACGCCCCTTCCTAATAGCGACTCGCAAATAAATTGGGACTTGCTATTTAGGAATTGAACATGGCCCTGGGCCATTTTGCATGCGCAAGCAGGTCGCAAACAAGTTTAAACACAAAATGGTCAATTAGGATAAGATAGGATTATTTGGAACATAAGGGAACTGGATTTTGAAAAGTCGAGCGCGAACCTACAAAAAATACACTGGAGATCTATAGTTGCAGGTCGGTCAATTTATCTTATCCAACACAGGATCTTCTTATAATGCACGGAGTTTAAAATATCAAGTGCTCACAGAAAAAACTGAAGTGTGCGCTGATCCTTTGCTTGAAAATGAGATTGAGGGTGGAATGCAATACTTGCTTGGCAGAGGTACGTACAAGGGTTCCATGTTGTTGCCTTGCAAATAACAGCAAAATGGACACTGCTGAAGATTGCAGAAGTTGCTGCCTTACCTCTTGGATTCATGAAAAACTAAGGAACACACTTGCTCTCTGATGAAGTTGTAAGCAATCAAGGATTCACCTGCTGATATCCTGGTCTAATGCAACCACTGTTTAACACACGACACAAAATCTACAAGGTAACGCTGTAAAATATCATTATGGGTTTTTTTTTTTTTGCATCGAGCATGTGTAAGACGTGTTGACAGAACTCTGGAATAGAAACTGCAAATTTAGAATAAAAATCTAAAATAATTATGGGCATAATTATCAAAATGGTTGTTCGGATGACCCCATAAGCAATACTGGCCTTGTGTTCTGCTCGATTTTCCCGGTCTTCCTGTATTAACAGGTAATTGAATGTGACTTCAGTCTCTTACCATTCAAGCCTAAGGGTTAGAGTAGTGAATGGAGCCTATTTACTAGGCACTTCGACATGATTCTGTGCTCTTCCCCATAGATCAGGGCTTGCACACATAGCCTAGGGGATAGATTCGTTAGTATTAGGGATAACCTGTCCTGTAGTGAGGGTATTTCATGGAGCCGTGCTGAATTCAGGCCTGGTAGGCCTCAAACGGGAGAGACTCCATCTTTCTTTCTGCTCCGGCAGCTTGGGATTCTTTTAGGTCAAACGTAATGTTTTAGTTATGAGGTGTTATTCGCTTGGAGAGAACCGGTTCAGGCCGGCCCTTATCGAAGGATTGTATTTTTTCTTCATGCCGAAGACACTACATCAGGCCGGCCGGCTGGGAACGTGTCCTTGGTACGGGGAGGTACAAGAATTTGGTGGGCGGCAGGTTACGGGCCGGAATTTTCCATGAGGAAATGCACCTCTATATTAGTGAAAGTCTGAGGCAGTTACATGTTCAGTCCGTAGGCGGCATCTAGCCGTTAGCAGTAGAGCTACTACTTATTCCAGGGAAGACAGACGCCATCTTGAAGGCGGAGAAGAGCTAAGAGACAGATGCTTTCCTAACAGAATAGCCAGAGAGGAGAGAGTAGCCGATAAGGAAGAGGTCCCAGTGACTCGGAGAAGGGTGATTCCAGGCGAGCCGAGGCCCAGACGAGAAGGGAGCCTAGATGACCACTGAGTGCAGGCTACATACTACTAAGGTGATGTCGACCCTTTCTTATTAGAGTGTACAACTTAATCTTTCACTTTTCTTTGCAGGTTATGTGTTATATCGTAATGTTATGTGATTGTGTATGTAATGGGTAATAAAGTATCCAGTTTGTAGTGAACCAACATGTGCTGTGTGTGTTCTTGTATAAGAGGGAAGCCTATTCTTCTAGTCAGCTGCGGCTACATGAACAGATGTTAACCCTGATCAGGTAAGTGGTAGCTGAATAAGGGAAAAGAGGAGCCCCTCAAACCTGAGAACAGGCTATGCCCGAACTGGCAATCCTTGTGTGATCTGATGAATAGTGAGACTGATTCCCTTTTTGTATGTTATGGTGATCATAGGATGAACTGTCGAATGAGACTGCCGTCTAGGTAGAGAGGTCTGGGTTCGTATGGGACCGCGAGGCCGCCACTTGTGATAGAACAAATGTTACTTACCTGTAAACTGTGGTTCTCCAGTATTGGTGTCTTTCATAGATTCACATGCTTGAATATTCCCCGTCGTCGAAGTGGGAGTCCCACGGTATATATAAAAAGCAATAAGTATCATGTATATATACATATACACATACCTAACCACATAAGAGTATATACATACCCAAATAAACATATATATATAGTTCAAATAACCTATCAAGTTAAAAATACCATAGGATAGCATTGAGACATAGGAAAGCATAGAGAAAAAGAATCACTTTGCTAACATATCACTGTCACTTTATAGTCCAAACTCCAGCCAATCAGGCGCTAGCACCCTCTAGAACCTTCTCCTCAGAGGCTCAGGCCCTCAGATTTTCGAGCACGAGAGTGACCATAGAGCCGAAAGAGGAGAAGAGAGCCTCTGAGGGGAGGAGGGTGGGTCGCATGTGAATCTATGAAAGACACCAATACTGGAGAACCACAGTTTACAGGTAAGTAACATTTGTTCTTCTCCAGTATTTGGGGTGTCTTTCATAGATTCACATGCTTGAATAGAATAGTAAGCAGTAAACAGTATTCGGCTGACCAAGCCGTATTGATATTGCATGTAATACAAACAATGTATTTAAAGCGCAATAATAATAATAATAATACCCCAGGAGGAGGGAAGTAGCAGAGGCTCACCTTATTTAAACAGATTTCGTAGAACTGCCTGTCCCACAGCCGTGTCTGCTTCGTTAATGGATTCCAGACAGTAGTGCTTCGTAAACGTGTGCCTGCTGGACCACGTAGCTGCCCGGCATATTTGATGGATGGGCACACCAGCGAACAGGGCAGTGGAAGATGACATAGCCCTCGTTGAATGGGCTCTCACTCCCGAAGACAGAGGCTTACCAGCCTTTTGATGGCAAAAAGAGATTGCTGATGAAACCCAACGGGCAATAGTAGGTTTGGTGACAGATTGTCCTTTGCAAGCACGCCCGTAGGCCACAAACAACTGGTCAGATTTGCGAAAGGATTGAGTCCTGCTAATGTAGAATTTTAGACATCTCTTCAAGTCCAGAGAGTGTAAGCTTTGCTCCGCCGGGGTTTGTGGATGCGGGAAAAAAGTCTTTAAAAGCACTGGTTCGTTAAGATGGAAATCGGATGGCACTTTAGGTATAAAAACCGGATTAGTGCGGAGGATGACACAATCCGATCTGAATTGAAGGAATGGAGGCTTTATTGTAAAAGCGTGAATGTCACTGACTCTGCGGGAAGAGGTCAGAGCAAGGAGGAGGGCCACTTTCCAAGTTAAAAATTTGACATCCGCTGAGTGGATAGGTTCGAAGGGCGCCTTCATAAGCTGAGCCAGCACGATGTTCAGGCGCCACGTGGGTGGAGGACGCCGAATGGGCGGGAACATGCGGAAGAGACCCTTGAAAAATTGTTGTATGACTCTGGATGAATAGAGAGAGGACGAGCCATCTTGTCGGAAGCGAGATATTGCCGCTAGAAAGACCTTTAAGGTAGAGTGCGATAATCCAGACTGCGCTAGTTGTAGGAAGAACGGCAGAATGTGTTCTGGAGGAGCGTGCACAGGATGAATGTGGGCAGAAGCACACCAATGACAAAATCGCTTCCATTTGAGCTTATACGTTTTCACTGTGGATGGAGCTCTTGCCTTAGCTAACACTTCCCTGCAGGCTGGAGGAATGTTCAAATGAGCAAATTCAAGGTGCTCAGGTTCCAAGCCGACAAGCTGAGAGATCTGGGATTCGGATGGCATATCCGACCATCGTTCATTGTGAGCAGATCCGGCTTCAGGTGGAGAAGGATGGGCTCGCGTTGGGATAGGAGAAGCAACTCCGAAAACCATGCCTGCCGAGGCCACCGTGGAGCTATTAGAAGTACATGGCACGGTTGTTGTCTCATCTTCCGCAGCACTAGTGGAATCAACGGAATCGGCGGAAAAGCGTACGCAAATATCCCGTACCAATTGATCGAAAGGGCATTTCCGCACGACCCTTCGTGGGGAAACCAGCTTGCGTAGGACTGGCATTTTGCACTCTGCGGGGTTGCGAAGAGGTCGATTGTCGGGTGACCCCAAAGGTTGAAGACGAATTCCAGCGTCGGTTGATGTAACTCCCACTCGTGGGTTGATGATGCTGACCGACTGAGTGCATCCGCCAGAGTATTGGAAATGCCGGGCAGATGAATTGCTTGTAACGTCATCTGATGGAGTATGGCCCAACTCCAAATCCTCTGCGCCAGACGGGAGAGCAGTGGAGATCTTGTCCCGCCCTGTTTGTTCAGGTAGTGCATGCACGTGGTGTTGTCCGTCTGAATGAGGACTGACTTCCCTTGGAATTGCAGGCGGAAGGATTTCAACGCCAAGAAAATGGCCATCAGTTCCAGTCTGTTGATGTGCCAGCAACGCTGAGCCGCTGACCATAGGCCCTTGACGGATAGATCTTGAAAATGTGCGCCCCAACCCTCCATGGATGCGTCCGTGGTAAGGACGAGTTCTGGGGTTGACGACAGAAAGGATGTTCCTGCTGCGATGTTGGCAGGACACGTCCACCAATGCAGCGCTTGAGCCATGCGGGGTGACACCACGACCTGATCGTTGAAGGAACCGGAAACCTGGCGCCACTGCTTGTCTAACTCCTCTTGGATGATGCGACTTTTTAGTCTGCAGAGAGGGATCAAAGCGATGCATGAGGACGACATTCCCATAAAGGATTTTAATATGCGGACTGAAACTGACTGCTTTGCTGCGATGGAGCTCGCAAGCTGTTGAATCCGTTCCTGACGTTCTGCTGAAGCGAAGGCCATGGTTGTGCTCGTATTGATACAAGCGCCGAGAAAAGTCTTGCACGTAGTCGGCGTGAGTTGAGATTTTTGTACATTGATCGACAACCCCAGGGACTGAAACAGATCGAGACAGCGCTGGGTATCGAGGGCCGCCTGGTGAGAGGATTGAGCTTTGATGAGGCAATCGTCCAGGTAGGGGTATATCTGAATACCCTCTTGTCGTAAGTGAGCCACCACCGGGGCTAGGAATTTTGTAAAGACCCGCGGAGCTGAGCAGAGTCCGAAGGGTAGGACTTTGAATTGGTAGTCCCTGTGGCCCACTCGAAACCGTAGGTATTTCCTGTGGCGCGGTAGAATGGGCACATGGAAATATGCGTCCTGCAGATCGATCGTTGTCATGTAATCCTCCTGAGAAAAGAATTGGAGGATGTCCTTCAATGTGAGCATCCGAAAGGACTGAGTCTTGAGAAATTTGTTGAGCAATCTGAGATCGAGGATCGGACGCCATTCCCCTGATTTCTTTAGTATGAGGAAAAAACGGGAATAGAATCCCAACCCTCTTTGATATTTCGGAACCACTTCGATGGCACCCTTGTTTAACATTATTTGGATTTGTTTGATTAGTTCTCTGAGATGGGCGGGTGGTGGCCCGGATGGGGGTGTGCGTGGAGGAACCTTCACAAACTCTAGGGCGTGGCCCCTTGAAATTATATCCAGGACCCAGCGGTCCGAAGTGATTAAGGACCAGGTTGAAAAGAACTGGGAGATTTTTCCTCCAACAAGAACTAGAGGACAACTGGGAAAAGGAAGTTCTTTCCGTACAGAGTCACTGCTTCTTGGTTGAATTTCCTCTGTAATTCGACTTTCCTCTGTATGACTTGCTAGTTTGCTGTCTGTAGGACTGCTGCGGTTGTGAATAGTACCGCTGTTGCCCCTGATTGTACGAGCGGTATTGGGACGAGGAGCCACGAAAGGATGATGATGAGGAGGAGGTGCCGCGGCCGCGCGCACCTCGAAAGGGCTGCTTCTTAAACTGTAGAGTGCCGAGGGAACGAGCCGTATCCGTATCCTTTTTAATGGTTTGCAAGGCATCTTCTACATGCTGGCCGAATAATGACTCCCCGTCATATGGCATGTCCAAAATCTTAGCCTGGACCTCTTGCCGAAAAGAGGTTGACCGAAGCCAACCCTGTCTTCTTAGGACGGCTGCTCCCGCCAATTGGCGAAAACCGGTGGATGCGATGTCAACAGAGCAGTCAATGATCTCGGATGACGCCCTTTCTCCCTCTTGCAGGATTTTCTGAGCTTCCGCTCTTGAATCCTCCGGTATAAGTTTGACCAATGCAGCCATGTCCGACCACATCTGTCTATCATAACGGCCGAGGATAGCCAAGGAATTCGCAGCCCGGACCGTTGTTGACGCCATGGTTGAAAACTTCTTGCCTATAGCATCCAGGCGACGGCCGTCGCGGTCCGGAGGCGCCGACATTGGAGATGATGGATTCTTGGAGCGGCGCTGTGCCGCTTGTGTGATCACTGAGTCCGGCTTAGGTTGAGACACCAAGCAGGCTGGGGAAGAATCCGGAGCTTTATATTTTTTCTCCAGGCGTGGGAGCACCGCCGGAATAGAATTAGGTGTCTTCATTAATTTTAGGCCTTCATTCCATATGAAGTCTATGATTGGCACAGCTCGTACTTGTTTCTGAGGCTGGGACTTGAAGTCATATAAGAAACAGTCCTCTTCCCTAACCACCATGGGAAGGTGAAAGCGTTGTGCTGCTCTCTCCATCAGCTGATGGAACCCTGTTATGTCGACAGGTGGCGAGTTGACTGGTGACCTTGGCGGTGATGCGGGCGAATTGATTTGGTAATCATCCCAGTCCGCCATAGTGTCGTCCTCTGGGAGCTCGCCCTCTTCCGTATCCGGATTGTCCATATTATCATCCTCTGCATTGAAAGGCAGTGCAGGTGTGGAGGGCGTGGGTATCGTTGGCAATATAGGAGGTGGAACCTCAGATGGCGCTTCACGTGGAGTATTTTGAGGGGATGCTGGAAAACGACGATTATAGTCTTCCAACATATACTGGAGGTTGGAAACAAGCTGCACAGGAAGCTGCATCATAGGAACCGGAGCAGAGGTATTTTGCTCTTCTTCCTGTTCATAAAATTCATCCTCCTCAGACTCTTGGCATTTTATATGGAGCTCCGAAGGACTATGAGCATCCCGAAAAAGAGACTGATCGCCTTCATCCGAATCGTCCTCATCCCCTGAGGGAAATAGTTGACGAGGTGGCCGTGGTCCAGGTAGTAACATAACTGGGTCTAGCATGGCCTTACGACGAAGCATTAAGGAGCTGTCCACAGACCCCGGTGCTGGTGTTGACATTGGCACCAATGGCATTGTCGCAAAATTTGACCCTACCGTCGTCGAGGCGACCGTCGACGAAGCAATCGTCGACGGAGCTGTCGTCGACGAGGTTGTTGCCGTCGACGGGACTGTCGTCGACGGGGTGGCTGCCGTCGACGGGGTGGCTGCCGTCGACGGAATGGCTGTCGTCGACGGTGTGGCTGTCGTCGACGGTGTGGCTGTCGTCGACGAGGCTGTCGTCGACGAGGCTGTCGTCGACGAGGAAGATTTCCTCTTCTTCTTTTTACCCATCGTCGACGGAGTTGTGGACGTCGACGGAAGCGCCAGCTTCCCAGTCGTCGACGAAGAAGTGAGTGGTATCGTCGACGAGACAGTTCTAAGAGACACACATACTATCGTCGACGGAGAAGACGTCGACGAAGTCAGTGTCGTCGACGAAGGATATCTACTCGATACCGTCGTCACCGTCGTCGACGAGGCTGATGAAGTAGCCGATCTCGTCGACGGAGGGGCCGTCGACGGGCCCGTCGACGGTTTTGAAAGTTTCTGACTGGAAACATGTGCTGATGGAGTCACAGACGCCTGAGAGCTACGTCTCGGGGGCGCAGACGTGGAGACAGAGACTTTGCCTGTAGACACTTCCTCAAGGTGAAGTCTCTTCTTTTTCAGAAAAGGAGATGGCAAGTCCTGGACACTTCCACGCTTTGAGGAGACTCCTGTTTTGACAGAGGCTACACTTTTCACCTCAGAAAGTGGGTTGTCTGTGTCCTTTAGTTTTTGAAGCCATATTAAAAGGCGACCTTCTCTATCTTTCAAAGTTTTGTGAGAGAAAGTTCTGCAGATCTTACAATTAGCCACCTTATGATCAGGATACAGACAATAAATACATTTCTCATGGGGATCCTCAGAGAAAAGTCTTGACTTTCCGCAAGATGAACAAGGACGGAAAAGAGATTTCTTACTTGCAGACATGATGAGAGATAAAAACCTCAAACCAGATGAAGAACTGAGCAGAGCTCAGGGAGACTCCCTTCACACGACGTGCGGTAGAAAATCTGAGGGCCTGAGCCTCTGAGGAGAAGGTTCTAGAGGGTGCTAGCGCCTGATTGGCTGGAGTTTGGACTATAAAGTGACAGTGATATGTTAGCAAAGTGATTCTTTTTCTCTATGCTTTCCTATGTCTCAATGCTATCCTATGGTATTTTTAACTTGATAGGTTATTTGAACTATATATATATGTTTATTTGGGTATGTATATACTCTTATGTGGTTAGGTATGTGTATATGTATATATACATGATACTTATTGCTTTTTATATATACCGTGGGACTCCCACTTCGACGACGGGGAATATTCAAGCATGTGAATCTATGAAAGACACCCCAAATACTGGAGAACTGTCGTATGGGCAGAGAGGTCTGGGTTCGTATGGGACCGCGAGGCCGCCAATTGTGCTGATACTGTCGTATGGGCAGAGAGGTCTGGGTTCGTATGGGACCGCGAGGCCGCCACTTGTGATACTGTCGTATGGGCAGAGAGGTCTGGGTTCGTATGGGACCGCGAGGCCGCCACTTGTGATACTGTCGTATGGGCAGAGAGGTCTGGGTTCGTATGGGACCGCGAGGCCGCCAATTGTGCTGATACTGTCGTATGGGCAGAGAGGTCTGGGTTCGTATGGGACCGCGAGGCCACCACTTGTGATACTGTCGTATGGGCAGAGAGGTCTGGGTTCGTATGGGACCGCGAGGCCGCCACTTGTGATACTGTCGTATGGGCAGAGAGGTCTGGGTTCGTATGGGACCGCGAGGCCGCCACTTGTGATACTGTCGTATGGGCAGAGAGGTCTGGGTTCGTATGGGACCGCGAGGCCGCCACTTGTGATACTGTCGTATGGGCAGAGAGGTCTGGATTCGTAGGGGATCGCGAAGCCACCGATAATGAGATCTTGGTATGCATAGTAGGAATCCCCTGTCCTTAGGTGATAGATTTATGTGGTTGTAGGATTGTAAATAGGTTCTAGGGAGGGGGTAACGTTCTGGCTGGGTTAGTGAGGCTCTGATGAGCGAGTTCTACCTGATCAGAAAACCCAAGCAGAACACCTTGGGAAACTGACCTCTGAAACAGGTGTTTACCAGAGCCAGAGGGTCCCCAGGAGAATCTCTGTCAATCCCTATCAGTGACGGACCTCCTCCAAGAGCACAATGACTATTGTAAAGCATATCTGACCTTTGCTACTGGCTGGTGCACAAGAACTGTATAAAGGGAAGAATTTATT
Source organism: Triturus cristatus (assembly GCF_964204655.1). Classification (NCBI taxonomy): domain Eukaryota; kingdom Metazoa; phylum Chordata; class Amphibia; order Caudata; family Salamandridae; genus Triturus; species Triturus cristatus. The sequence continues at coordinate 264,193,090 of NC_140585.1, forward strand.
CAACCTGGTGATGGTACTGGAATCCTGGGGCAGTTAGGTGTGAGGGCACAGTTCACTGTTGACTCCAGTGGTAAGCCATGCACTTGATGAGAATGAATTTCCCAAATCATGTCACGCTCTTTCCCTTCTAAAAAGGAACTACTACTAGTCAGTGTCGGAGGTAAGCAAAAACAATCCAAGCATGGGGCAGCGCAAACACCATCTCCTGTGACTACAGCAAAGGATAAGAATAGATGCTACTCTGTTACAAGTGTCCATCCCCCCACCCCTCATATTCCAACAGTGTGTTGGCTACAGTGATGAAGAGCATCTGCTCTTAATTCTGCTTCCCAAAATATCTTGTAAGGACTGCACAGGAAGGCCACAGCTATTTCAAATGTGGAAATCTGTAGGGCCTACTATATCTCCGGGAGCAATGGATTCACGGTTATTCTGACCTGAAGCTAGTTTGCTTTCACTTTTACGTAACCTGCAAGATGGCTCCCCAGACCTGTGCTGGAGGAGGGGGGACCTGCTGGTGGACTGTTGTGCGGCTTCATGTGATTGCATGTGCTGCAGACCCAAGGGCCTGACCTATGCATGTCTGCAATAGGCCTAGGTGTGAAATTCTGCTATGCTCGTGGAGTTTTTTCAGCCCTGCTCTGAGCTTGGAGTTCTGAAAAACTCCGCGGAGTATTTTCCTCGCTCGCCAACATTAAGTTGGCGAGCGAGGAATATCTTACTCCAGACCATCTACGGGCGAGATTTCTCAACGCGAGCGGTCGCGGACAGTTCCTACCACTCGTGTTGAGAAACCTTCCGTTCATGTTGTGGAAGCGTCCACTTGAGTAGAATGTCTACTCGAGCGGCAGAAAGAAGCAGCGCGTAGTGCTAGTCACGCTCATTTTACAGCGCAGGACAAACACCCGGAGTTAAAAATCAGCACGAACAGCGCAACATAACACACTCCGCCGCTGGCAGAACTCCGTGTTGTATGACCAAGTTTTTTGGTCACTTTGCAGAGTTCCACCTAGCGGAACACCGCGAACTCCGCCTAGGCCAAGTCTGCAACTCTGATCTGTGAAAAATCAACAGAGTCAGCCCAGGATGTGTGGGCCTGAGCTGCAGATTCTGATTCCATGCACCACACCCAAGCTTCACATGCTGCAGATCCAAATCTTTTCTCCAGTGCACACAGTGCAGTTTACATTTGAACCCTAAGCTTTGCTATATTCAGTACAGTCAAACCCTTGACCAGTGGACGTGAGCTGCTGGGCCAACCACCAGCCCAATGCAAGTAAATCGCATGTTTGCAGCTACACAAGAACTATCCCCCTGCGCTGTGCGCACAAGCTGTAGCCACAAGACCATGATCTTTTTATGTAACATGCAGAACCATCAAAGTGGAGTGTGGACATGAGCAGCCCAAACACCCTTCTGTTTCCATGTGACTTAAATGCTTGCAAACGCTGGAAAGCGCACTCTAGGTTAGGATACGAGTTGCAGGATGGATCAAATAACCCTTCACTGTGCCCCGGGAATGGAACTTAAATAGGCTGAGCTCAGAAAACAAAATGGAGACTTGGGAAAAAAATAGACTGCAGAGAAAGAATGCAGGAGGCAGGCATGTAAAAGACAAGAGGAGCAGCACAAAATCAACTGAGCGGGGGCAGTGAGACCACAGATGAGATGGCAATGCTACTCACCATCAAACAGGTGCCAGTCTGTGTGCTGGCCACTTTGCAGTAACGAGGGACTTTGTCAGACACCATGGCCTGGAGCCTCTGGAGCTGCTGGAGGAGTGTCCTACAAAGGAAAACAGAAGAACATCTGAGTCATTCAAGCGTCTACTTCCCAAAACACATATCCCAGAGCTAGGCATACAGCAGGAGATCACTGCGCTCCTCCGGCAAGCATGCTGAGAGGTTTACTCACCACCAAGCCTCACAGATTCCATTGTGTTAGCTGTACCATGTCAGAAGCAGTGTCTTATACACAGCATTTTTAAAAATCTCTACATTTGCTTAAAAATACAGCTTACATTTTCAGCCTATCTATTCTGTGCTGTCCACTGTGACATTTATGACTTTAAAACAAATCTGTGGATCATAGCTTCCTCCTTTCGAAGAACACATTATTATCTAGTAAGACGTTCTGCCAACAAATGCCCCTTTGTCATGATATCAATGCCAGACACATCTGTTTGGAAATATACCACCGTAAACACTGAAGGAAGCCAAGCGCGGTGGTGGATCGTTTCAAAGGCCATCAAACACCCGTGGACTAGACCGTGTGCATTATACTTCACTCTTCCCATCCAATGCAGTCACCACAAACCTCAACCATCAGGGCTTATGGCTCCCTTTGCAGCCACAAGTTTCTATATTCAGAATGCAGTCTAACGTTTTAGGTTAGTGCAAATATTTCAGTGCAGTTTTCAGCAGTGGGCAGATGGGGGTTATCTCTGCAAAATGCCCCAGTGATCTCGGACTTCCTCCATCACAGAAATTTGTTTCCTGGAGAATAGGAATATATTGACAGGGCCTTTTTTTGCCAGTACAAGGGATGACATTAGTAGGCAGCAGTCAAGGTTCGGAAAAAGGAATTATGGGGAGGTGACTGAAGAGGAGATGCAGAATCTTAGGCGAAGCTAACATGAAAAAGCAGGAAGCGGGCAGGATCGCCAATTGATATGATCTTGATTTAATCCTGAAGGTGATTTGGCATGCATGTGCAGAATCCACTTGGCTTTGCAGTCAGATATAGGTTTCTAGGAAGCATGAAGGAAGCCCAATCGAAGACCCACAGAAAGAAGCATCGAAGAGAACGCTTCCTTGACGAGGAGCCACAAACAGGCCATTCGTAACTTTAAAGGGCAGCGGGGGGAGTTAGAAGACCAGGTCTGGGCCACCACAAGAATCTCTTACCGGTTAGTGCTCTCCAGGACCTCCACTTTCTTGCGTAGTTCACAGTTCTCAGTTGAACAGTTCTCCACCCTGTGGGGGCAGACAACTGTGATTTAACAATAGGAGAAAGCAGAGTGCAAAACATTTCTGTGATCACAAAAGGAGGAGACGTCTACGGAGGGTGGGAGGAACAGCACAGAGACTAGCATAAGGTGATACGATGAAATGGGTTCAATGGCAGGAGAGAGAAAGGAAGGGAGAGAGGTGAATAAAGTGAAGCGGAAAAGGGAAGGAGGCATGCATGTGAGAAGAGGCAGGTACCGAGTGGCTGCAATAAGGAGGGAGGGAGAGCAAGAGGCACGAGGGGGAAGGGTCAAGCAGGTACGGGAAAATCAGAAGTAGGAGACGGAAAGGAGGGCAAGAGAGGAGTTAAATTTGGGCATGAGTAGAGAGTGCAAAGACGGAAAACAAAAGAAGAGGGCGCAGAGAAAGCGAGAGAGAATGAGACGGAGCTACAAACTGCAAAGTGTTGATTGACTGTAATGAGGATGGGAAAGAGGCTTAAAAAGCGAAAATTCGTGAAGAGGGGATGAGAAGTTTTGCATGCACAATAAGAAGCGGCAGGCAGGTAGAGGGAAAGAGAGGAAGTGGGAGAGGAGAATTGAGAGTAATACAGGAAGGGAGGGTATAGAAAGCCTTCAAAGAGCAGAGAAGATAAGCGAGCGAAACAAGATTAATATGATAGATAGGGAAACCGAGATGTGAGGGTGGTAACGCAATTACTTTTTTTCAAGAGTATCCATGTATTCTTTCTTCTTCCTCCGACTCTCTTGGGCAGAGATCTGAGAAGGGACAGAAACGGTGGTTAGTTATATGAGCCTACAAGATGAGGAGCAGCAGGGGTTGAAGAAAAAATTAGAGGGAAAGGGGAAAGAGAGTGAACTAAGAAGGAAACAGAGCGAGAAAAGAGAGATGGAAACAGAAAGGTGGAAATACAAAGGATGGCTGAGAAGGAAAGGCATGCTAAACAGGGAGGGACAGAAAGGGAAGGGAAATGGAATAGACAGAAATGAAGAGAAAGTCAGAGATATAAATAGATGTAACTAGAAAGCGATAGATCGAGATAGAGATAAACAAATAGCTAGAGGGCTAGAGAGTGAGACACTCAGAGATAGTGAGACAGATATATATATATATATATATATATATATATGTATACACACAAATATATATATATATATATATATATATATATATATATATATATAATTATGATCCCGTTCCCCCAAGCAAATTCCGGAGGAGAAAGGGACAGCACACCAGGAAACAGCACAAAAAGACTTTTATTTGTGCACTAACTTAATTCAGGACGACGCGTTTCGGCGTTTAGCCTTTGTCAAGTAACTTCCTGTGTTTCCACAAGCCGTAGAAATACACGGACATGGTTAATAGACATGGAGAAAATACTGCCATTGTTTACGGATAGCGTTACAATTGTACAAAATCATTCTGTTAAATAATTTACGTCCATAATAGGTAATCTATTCCCGAATTCATGGACCCCAATGGTTTAAATGATAGCAACTTATTACCATGATGAAATTCAATTACGTACTCCAAAAGCCCTTGTAATCACGGACATAGTTCATAGACATGGAGGAAATACTACTATTGTTTAAGCATAGCGGTACATTTATACAAAATCATTCAGTTATTTGATTTACGTGCATCACAAGCAATCCATTTTAAAATTCATAGATCGCAATTGTTTAAATAATAACAAATTATTGCCATGATTAACCATGATGAAATTCAATTATGCACCCCAAAACAGACACTACATAATGAGTCCCTCATAATCACAATATAGTGTGATAAGAATTACAGCGGTGGTCCATATCACAGAATTTAGCTGAAATGGCAACTTATACAATTGCAAGCTATATCTTATTTGTTGATCATCCTTTTTAAATAAAGTTGAACAATTCAATCGAACTCGATTTTCACGTTAGTACGTGTGCTTGTATTTCGTAGCTCCTGTCACTCCTAGGGATTAGTGCCCAATCATTACTTTTAGGTGACATGGAGTATCAATAATGCAATACAGTACCTCTGTAAAGGAGGGCTTCTCCAATGACAATAAATAGAGTATATGACTTAATACCGGTGTAGAAGCGCAATTGCGCCTACATCATACCTACGGTCATTTATGAAAATTCATATGAGTGAGTGCTCTGCAATGGTGTGTGCTATGGGGAAAGAACAGGAAGAGGCCTTTATTTAGTGCTAAATAGGAAAGAAGTGATGAGGGAAAATGGGAGTGATAAACATGATTACCTAGTGACACAAGAGAGGGTAGTAAGACATACCATCAAGAACATATACCACAATTGTGGTTTATTAAAGCATGTTGTCCCGATAGGGGTGAATTATAAATTCATCGGTATCCTAATACCCTAACTAAATAAAATGTGTGAGAAATAAAAATGATAAGATATCGAAACCTTAAAATCCCAGCCTAAGTAGGTCGGGAAAAACATTACTACTGATTCCGAGATTACAGGAAAGGCGAAGATGGCAGGTTATAGCCCTATGTGGGTCGCAAGTTCTTCCCCACTATTGAGACCCTTTGGTACCTTGCAGTCTAGATCGATGATAGATTTGGACTCGAGTACTCTTAGACTTCTTTCCCTGTCACCCCCCCGTGTTTGTTTCAAGATTCGTTCAATGCCAAAGAATTTTAAACTGCTATTGTCACTGTTGTGAAATTCTGAGTAGTGACGTGCCACAGGATAGTTGTGATCACAGTTCGTGATGGCTCGTAAATGCTGTAAAATTCTCAATTTAAGGGGCAGCTTTGTGCTGCCTACATACCGGAGGCCACAAGGGCATTCCAGGACGTAGACAGTAAAATCGCTAGTGCAATTGATAATGTGTTTGATGGGACGTACTTGTCCCGAGCCCGTAATGTATTCCTTGCAGTTCTTGCCATTACGATCAGCTTTGCACATACCACACGTGGTAAAGCCATTGGGCATTTTCAACCACTGTAATCTCATGTCATTGTTTTGAAAGCTGTGGACCAATCTGTCCCGCAGTGATCTAGCCTTTTTGTAAGTTATCTGTGGTCTTGTTCCTATGCGATCACCAATGATTGGATCCGCAGTTAATAAATTCCAATGCCTATTCATGATTCTCTCTAATGTCCATGCACCCCTGCTGTATTGTGTTATCATTCTAGGTGCATTGGACTTGTTCTCCTCATCCTCTTTTTTTCTAGTACTGGTTCTTGATGGTTTAAACAATAGGTCATGTTGTTTCAGGTCTTTGACCTTGTTCTTAGCTGTTGTTAGGGTTTGTTCCTTGTATCCCCTTGATCTGAAGCGGGTCAACATAGTCTGTTGTTCCCGCTGGAAATCATCCTCAGTACTGCATGTACGGCGGGCTCTCAACAGCTCCCCATATGGTATGCTGTTCTTTAATGGTGTTGGGTGGTGGCTTACAGCGTGCAATAATGTATTTCCAGCAGTTTGTTTGCGGAAGAGACGTGTAGTAATCCGTTCCTCCTTTATCTCTACTGCAATGTCTAGAAATTCACAGTAGGTTGTGCTCATGGTATGTGTGAACTGTAAGTTTAAATCATTATTACCCAATTGCTCAATAAATTCCTTAGCTAAATTCATGGTGCCGTTCCATATAAGGAACAGGTCATCTATATACCTGATCCATACAAGTATGTGATCAGTATATTTCTGTAGATGCTGTGTCCATACCACTTGCTCCTCCCACCACCCCAAGAACAGGTTAGCTAGACTGGGGGCAAAGCATGTGCCCATCGCGGTGCCAGATCGCTGTCGATACAGCGATTTCTCAAAAAGGAAGATGTTGTTTTGGAGACAGAAAAGGATCATGGTTTCAAGCATTCTGTTGTGCTCCCAAAATTCAATGTTTCTACTTTTTAGAAAGTACATGCAAGCTGCTACCCCTTTGTGTTGGTCAATACATGTATATAGAGAGCAGACATCCAGACTGATCATCATATATCCTTCTTCCCATTGTATATCGTATAATCTACGCAGGAAATCGGAACTGTCTTTACAGTACGACATTAGATTCAGTACATATTCAGACAGATATGAGTCAAGAAAAATAGAAGTGTTCTCCAAAAGTCCCCCATTTGATGAAACAATTGGACGCCCTGGTGGTGAGGTGGCATTCTTGTGTATCTTCGGCAGAAAGTATATGCACGGTACACACGGTTTTTCGGTTCTTAAGAAATTGAATTCATCACTGTCAATTAGACCTAGAAAATACCAATTGCTTAACAGACTGTGGTAATCCGTAATGGTTTGTTTGTATCGGCTCCAGTCGATAAGTTCATAGCATGTTTCGTCTGTAAGTTGCCTCATGGCTTCTGATCTGTAGTCTTCTATATTCATTACCACGACATTGCCCCCTTTGTCTGAAGGCTTGATGACAATCGCGGAATCTGATTCCAAAGCCTTAAGTGCATTCCTCTGTTCGGTTGTTAAATTGTCCCATTTTGATTTTTGAAATGTGTTTCTCATCCGTTTTAGTTCGGTGATGACAGCAGAGCTGTATGCTTCAATGTTGTCGTAGGGTACATTGGGATTAAACTTGGATTTCCTTTTCAATCCACTATGTTCATTCAGTGCTCCACGTGTTTGTAGCAAAGCATGCTCATTCTTGTCGTTGTTCGCGCCCATTTCTAAATCACGCATGACTTTCAGTAATTCCATATCCTGGACTTGTAAATTATACAGTTCCTGATTACCAAATGTAGATGGTAATGGTTTGGCCTTGGTTTTCACATGTGTTTCATACATTTTCATTAATTTGAGTTTTCGGATATACAAGAATAAGTCAATTCTAGTATTGGTATAATTTAGATTACTGTTTGGACAAAATGACAAGCCTAGCTGTAGTACTGAGACTTCCGCATCATTGAGATTTCTGGCAGATAGATTTACAACTGATTTGTTTGAAGCTTGATCACTGACGTGAGGGGATAATGTTTGTGGGATTCCACGTTTGTTCCTTTTTAGTCTTTTTCTTTTGTTGTCCCTCGTCCTCTTCCTCTTCTTTGCCCCCTTCCTCTTGTCTGTCCTCTCGTTTGGGGTTTGTTTACCTGATTTTGTTCTTTCTTCTGCTTCAATATTTGAAATTCGTGAAGAAAGGTGAGAGGACGTGAGACTAAAGGGGCCACAGTGCCGCGGTCTTCGGAATCAGTACTTATGTCGGAACTTGATCCTGTTGATAGTAGTTCGGTTATACGTTCAGAGGTCGCGACTTTTAGATTTCTTTGGGCCCCATCGTATTTTCTCGCGTATGTCAGAATGCGCCCTTCCGCGTAATCCCGTTTATCCCTGAGAAATTTGCGTTGTTTCTTCTGTTTTATAGCGTCTTCGTATTCCTTTAATCTTTTAGGGAGTGTTTTCATAAACTCCACTGTGGCACTTTCATCGGAGTATTTCTCAAGGTCAGCTTTAAGTGTTGTCAGTTCCTTTCTAGTTGATTCAAGGTCTATCTGTGCATACTTTATAAGCATTTCCAGCATGCCTTTACATGTTTTGGCCATGAACAGGGCCCATTCCGTAAGCAAATCCTGATTTGGATTATCATATGTTGGTACAATTGTAATTCTCAGGCCCCTGGGTACACGGCCAACTTCTACGTAGTTCGTTAGGGAGGCAACTTCCCACCACTTGTTAATTTCACGTTTGCTCAGTTTTTCCAGTAGAAGTAATTTCTGTTTGAGAGACGAATCGGCTCCCACGGGGGCTGCACCGGTTGTTGCTTTAATTACTGGCTCATCCTGCTCCTCATTAAACAACGAGATCGCCTCTGCTCTTCTCTCGTTCTCCCAATTGCTCATAATTAGTCAGTTTCCTGACGCCGCACTTAGTTCTGCGGCAGTCGCGTCTGTAACCCGTGCCACAAATATCGATGCTGGACTCAGCAGACAGGGCAGAGGCTCAGTGTCGAGCATCACGAGAGATGCGTTTGGCCCAATATTCCCCGCTATCGACAGGAATTATTAACTTCACACAAAACTCAGTCGTCAAGACACAGGCTTACCCGTAGTAGTTGCTGCAATGTGGATTTAGTCGGGAACGGCGGGGATCACCAATCGTCATTCTTCATCATCTTACTGCCAAAGCTTCCCCCAGGCCTGCGACGCTGGTGCCGTCAGTGGTAGCAGTAACCACTTCAAATAATTATGATCCCGTTCCCCCAAGCAAATTCCGGAGGAGAAAGGGACAGCACACCAGGAAACAGCACAAAAAGACTTTTATTTGTGCACTAACTTAATTCAGGACGACGCGTTTCGGCGTTTAGCCTTTGTCAAGTAACTTCCTGTGTTTCCACAAGCCGTAGAAATACACGGACATGGTTAATAGACATGGAGAAAATACTGCCATTGTTTACGGATAGCGTTACAATTGTACAAAATCATTCTGTTAAATAATTTACGTCCATAATAGGTAATCTATTCCCGAATTCATGGACCCCAATGGTTTAAATGATAGCAACTTATTACCATGATGAAATTCAATTACGTACTCCAAAAGCCCTTGTAATCACGGACATAGTTCATAGACATGGAGGAAATACTACTATTGTTTAAGCATAGCGGTACATTTATACAAAATCATTCAGTTATTTGATTTACGTGCATCACAAGCAATCCATTTTAAAATTCATAGATCGCAATTGTTTAAATAATAACAAATTATTGCCATGATTAACCATGATGAAATTCAATTATGCACCCCAAAACATGGTTAATCATGGCAATAATTTGTTATTATTTAAACAATTGCGATCTATGAATTTTAAAATGGATTGCTTGTGATGCACGTAAATCAAATAACTGAATGATTTTGTATAAATGTACCGCTATGCTTAAACAATAGTAGTATTTCCTCCATGTCTATGAACTATGTCCGTGATTACAAGGGCTTTTGGAGTACGTAATTGAATTTCATCATGGTAATAAGTTGCTATCATTTAAACCATTGGGGTCCATGAATTCGGGAATAGATTACCTATTATGGACGTAAATTATTTAACAGAATGATTTTGTACAATTGTAACGCTATCCGTAAACAATGGCAGTATTTTCTCCATGTCTATTAACCATGTCCGTGTATTTCTACGGCTTGTGGAAACACAGGAAGTTACTTGACAAAGGCTAAACGCCGAAACGCGTCGTCCTGAATTAAGTTAGTGCACAAATAAAAGTCTTTTTGTGCTGTTTCCTGGTGTGCTGTCCCTTTCTCCTCCGGAATTTGCTTGGGGGAACGGGATCATAATTATTTGAAGTGGTTACTGCTACCACTGACGGCACCAGCGTCGCAGGCCTGGGGGAAGCTTTGGCAGTAAGATGATGAAGAATATATATATATATATATATATATATATATAGTTAGATAGATAGATAGATAGAAGGAGAGCGAGAGAGATATATATATAGAGAGAGAGAAATAGCTAGATAGACAGATAGAGATCAATAGCTAGATAGACAGATAGAGATCAATAGCTAGATAGACAGATAGAGATCAATAGCTAGATAGACAGATAGAGATCAATAGCTAGATAGACAGATAGAGATCAATAGCTAGATAGACAGGCAGACAGAGATAGTCATAGATAGATAGACAGAGACACAGAGATAGACAGTGACAGAGATAGATAGATAGATAGATAGACAGTGACAGAGATAGATAGATAGATAGATAGACAGTGACAGAGATAGATAGATAGATAGATAGACAGTGACAGAGATAGATAGATAGATAGACAGTGACAGAGATAGATAGATAGATAGACAGTGACAGAGATAGAGATAGATAGATAGATAGATAGATAGATAGATAGATAGATAGATAGATAGATAGATAGATAGATAGATAGATAGATAGATAGATAGATAGACAGACAGACATAGATAGATCGAAGTCTGTGGAAAGCGGCGTTACCTTGTTTTTGATCTTCCTGCGGATCTTCTTCAGGGCCTTCTCCTCGGCTTTGGTGAGGGGCAACTTGTTAGGAATGGGGTATCCTTCGGCGATCAGCGTCCTCTTCTCCTCCTCGGTCAGCAGCAGTGGGCCTGTGCCCTGCAGCTTCTGATGTAGAGAGATAGCCACAAGAGGTGAGGTCCAGAGGCAGAAGCAAGGAAGAGAACAGAAACAGGAGGAGTAAGGGAATGGGAAACCAGAGGAAAATAAAGATAAAGAGGAGCACATAGAGATGGGACATAGAAGGGGGCAGAGAAACAAAAGTAACCATGTATTACCTAAATAATGAGACCAACCCCTCCTACCAAATTCTGGCCATGTGAACAAGCAGGAGTTTTCCTACCCACAGTACACAATTGTCCTCCTAGGACTGCTTGCAGGCTTGCCAAGACCTACCTCAAGCCCTGGTATATGAGCCTACCCACTAACTTCCCGCCACCCATGCAGATTTCAGAGCACAGAGGTAGCCTCCGATGCATTCCCATGGCCACTTACATGCGGAGCCGTCAGAAGCGGGGAATTGGAGAGTGCTGAAGGGTTTCGAGGTGCCACTTTGCCAGGAGCCTGAGACTGGGAAGGGCTTGATGGAGGTAGGGACCTACTCGGACTCTGGCTCCCGTCCGAGTCACTGCCGTGGCTGCTCGGAGGAGTGGGCGGCAAATGTAGAGTGTCCATTGCTGATGATGGGAGAAACAGAAGAAATATATAACCTCAAAATTAAACAAACAGTTCCAACATGTCTCCACAGATCCTCACCTACGTAAGAATGGACTAAACAAGGATGTTCACTTTTTGTATTTGTCCAGGGAATCAAAAGAGAAGGCAAGACGAGGGGAATCAGGTGGAGATACTGCTAAGAGAGTGGAGGCAATGCAGGCATCATGGGAGCAGGGATAAGCACAGCAGTGGTAGGATGAGGTCACAGCACTGAGGGCAGCAGCAAAGAGAGTGATGACCACAGGAAGAGCAGCAGGGAAACAGCATCAAGGAGAAGGTCGGCGAGGACAGGAACAAGCTGCAACTATGATGGGAGCTGGATTGGGCTCTTTTTGTTCGTTTCTTTTGAAGAGGGAGAGGCCACAGACACCAAGTTATAGGGTGGATGCCAGCCTCCTTTGATGGAGAAAGGCCCTAGATAGCAAACCCTGAAAAAAGGCCAACAGTCACCTTATGCCATCAGTGAAAGAAAATAGGGAGGCTTTAGATGTCAAGCTCAAATGGGGAGAGTTGCCCCACACAACAATGTAAGCCCTAGACATCTAGTAATCAATGGAGGAGGGAAGCAGCTGAATACATCTAGTCCTCTGGGAAGGATGGCAGGTACCCAGAACAGACAAGCCCTACACATCTAACACTAAACGGAGAAGAACAACTCCTATAACAAACAATTGTAGAAATGTAGCATTATGGAGGAGTCTACCCATGCAGAACGGACAGACACTTGAGGTCGCTCTCTTCTTCCTTCAAGAAGCAGACACCTCAAGTAAGACTGGCATGAGGCATCAACCTCTAAATGAAGGAGGTGAGCTCTCTTCAGCAAGCGACTGTGTGCAACTCAAGGTGTTGACAAGGTCCATGAAAGGAGTAGAAGGGAGTGGTTTAAAAGACCTTAGATGTCAAACTCAAGTGCAGAACATGTATGCCAGTCTGTCCCTAGCTAATGAGGCATCTGAGGAGGTGGAGGGTTTGCTAGTTAAAGACAATCGATTACAGACCTTCCTTGGGGCACAGGTTCAAGAACTGATCCACTTCATGAGGCTCCAGCTTTATCTGAGGAAGTGTGTTTGGACTCAGCACCTTTATCTGCTAGGGAGAAAAAAAGTTGGTAAGTATTGCGATTTGGGGGGGGCCAAGCTGGAAACAATCTCAACTCCTCCCACTAAAATCGGACTGCTCCTGTGGCCACCAACACCTCCTACTTCCCTGGCCCAGGCATGATCATCCACTAGAGGGTACCTGTTGCTTATGCAGCGCAACCATTTACAAACTCAGGGCCCTTAGTAACGGGGAAAAAAATCAGTCTGAAAGAATTTAAGACATTGGGTCAATTGTATGAAACAATCGCAAAATTCGGCCATTTGCGACTGCAACATAGCCTTTCATGAAGTATGAAAGGCTTTGCAGTCGCAAAATTAGGTAATTGCAATTTTTTGCGATTACCTAAAACTGCGAATGCAAATAAGGAATAGCAATTTGCAATTCTGCAAGCACATGTATGAAGCATTTTACAAATGAAAACTGGGCATTTAGGAAAATGCAATTACCATCAACTTCAAGTCGGTGGTAACGATGTGCAAACTTTGAAAAACGCACAAAACTGCATTTTTCAAAGTGCCATGTAACGCACATCATTTTTTGGGGGGTACTTCTGGGGGGCCTTAGGTCCCTGGGCACCCATGGCTTTGCATTTGCTAATTTGCGATTACCAAATAGGTAATCGCAAATTAGCTTATGCATTCGCGTCTATTGGCCTTTTGGCCCAGAGGAACGAATGAGTCATATTACCTAATAGTGATTCGCTATTACCCAAATCGTTATTAGGTAGTATTAAGGAATTGCAAAATCTTGGGCGATTTCTTACATATATTGTATTTTGTGATTACCAAAGAGCAATTCAGTAAAAATTGCTATTTGGTAATCGCAAAATGCTATTTTGATATATGTGGCTCATTGTCTTTAAGTCCTCTGATCCAATGGCCTCCCTTACCACTTCTGCACCCACCCTGAAAGAGATGGCCACGAAGAGTTCTAGTATAAAGCCTAGACCAGGCATGGCAAGGTAACCTTGAATAAAAAAATGTCTGTGCCAATCTTGGCAATGTGCCATCAGACTAGACTAGAATCAGCCTCCTCACCGCACCTGTGAATAGGTGCATTAGCCAGAAACTGCGATTTGTGAGATGTGCATGTGCCAGCCTCGGTATTGAAATTCTGAACAAGATCTAGACATGGCATTAGGGTTTGAGGAGAATTTTTGATATGATCACATCAGGAATAATCGTGCAAGATTACTCTCTTATTGATACATCTTGGGTCCCCTCTCTTTCGGATATTTAATTTAATTTCCTCTGGCTGACTCTCTAATCCCAAAACTGTCAACTTTACATAACCCTGAACCTAACACTGGGCTTAAGCCTTACAGTATTTCTCATGTTGCCTCTAACTCTTTCTGTTTCCTTTTATCTAGCCCTCACTACCATCCCTAAAGCTACTGTATGTGCTAATGCTACCTTTAACTCAAGCCCTTCCCCAACGTAGGTCTTAAGCTACTCGTTCACTAACATTGACACGTGCGCACTCCTGATTGAAAAGACATGTTACCAGGATTAGAGCCTGACAAGGAATTCCTTTCTGCAGCATTTGGGGTATCTTACCATAGTATCCATTGGGAGCTGGGTCTCCACAATCTGCAGAGGTGCAGGCCCCATCCCTATGTTCAGCGTGACGGAAGGTGCCAAGCCAGGACTGTCGCACAGTGCTGGTTCCTCCTCTTTTATTTTCACAGAAGTTCCGTCTGCACTCAGACACCACTCACCGTTCTTCAGATCTGCATCAACACAGAAGTAAAAGACGTAGATAAAGTTTGGAAATGGAGATAGGGCTTCAAAAATGTTTTGCTTTATTTGTTTGTAATTACTGATATGACATAAAGAAAGCTTATGAACGGTGACGGTGAAATGATGAGTTTTGCACAAATTCACATGCTTACACCTATCTGGGATCCAGGGTAAGAAAACTGCAAGAACATGGCCAAAAAAAACACAATTGTTGGCTGAGAATGAACTCAAGGTGGGGATCTGCAGAGGGGCCGGGCTCCATTCAAGGCTTCGGAAGCAGTCGTCTGCTGATTTGGCAGTTGCTGCACTGCAGGTGTTCACGTCTTTAGCATCTCTGAAAAAATATATTTTTCTAAAGCTGTTCATTCACAACACTTTATTTCAGTTCTCCTGCCCACGTGCCTTCTAATTAAAGGCTGGCCACTCCCAGGCACCTATGCAGAGCTCACGTCCACATGTGCATGGCCACTTCAAGGATATACAGCCTAGCCGCTCAAGGGGCATTCGACTCAAGTCACTGGAAGGACATCCAGCCCTGGCCACTCAAAGGGCATCCAGATCATGCCATGGAAGAGCATCCAGACGTGGCTGCTCAAGAGACATCCAGCTCAGGGTACCTGATGGACATCATCCATAGACGCTTGAGGCTTCTCAATCTGCCCCAAAACCCTACAAAGTGCAGGGTGTAAATCTTGGGCGGGAATGGGCTGCCAGTTCCCTATGATTATGGCCCTGTGTGCTGAAGACTGTACCATTCCCTCTAGGGGTTGGAACGAGGCCCTGCAGTTCCCACCATGAAGTGGACAGAGCAAATTTACTCACTCCTCAAGAAGCCCACAGCTGGCACGCATCAACTGTGCAACTTCCGACCCAACTCCCTACTCCCCTATCTCAAAGTGATTGAGAAGGCCATAAACAAGTATCTCACAACCCACCTCGAAATTCACTGTGTTCTAGAACACACACAATCGGGAGTTAGAAAGAACCACAGCACAAAAAGAAGCACTCATTGCGCAACCAACATCATTCAAAACATCCTGGACCAAGGAGAAACAGCGGCCCTGATCCTGCACGATCTCCCCGCAGCCTTCGACACCGTCTCTCACAACACCCTCATCAGAAGACTCCACGAGATTTACATATATGGATCCGCTCTCAAATGGATCTGTTCCTTCCTCACGGGAAGAACGCAAAGGGTTAGGCTACCACCTTGAACATCAGAGACCAAAAAAATGATGTGCTGTGTCTCACAGGGATCGTCCCTCATCCCACTCTTTCCAACATATCAATGACACTGCTCGCCAACAGCATTCAATACAAAACATCAAAGTCATCTCCTACGCCGATGACACCCAACTCATTCTCTACCTGACAGACAAGACAAGCACCAACAAAACCAACTTCACCAACTGCATGACCATGGTAGCAGACTAGATGCAAACCAATGCTGGAAGCTCAACTCCACCAAGATGGAAGTACAGCTCTCCAGCAACAAGATCTCCCCATGGGATTCCACCAGGTGACCTTCGGAGCTAGTACCATCACCCACACCCACAGACCATGCAAGAATTCTAGGGATCACCCTAGATGAAAATCTCAACATGACGGCTCAAGTCAACGCAGTGTGCACCTCTTCCTACGCATGCTACAAAAGATCTTCAAATGGTAGACTCAGAGCACCAGACGGACCATCATGCAAGCACTCAGCACCAGCAGGCTGGACTACAGCAACACTCGCTCTTCCAGAATTGCATAACAACTATCCAGAACGCAGCCACAAGACTCATACTCTACCTCCAATGCCATACCCACATCAACCACAGCTCAGGAAGCTTCACTGGCGCCCGATTCACAAGCGCAGCCAATTCAATCTTCTCATGCACATATGCAAAGCCCTACACAACACAGGACCAGAATACCTGAACAGCTGCATACCCTTTCACCAACCAAGGAGACACCTACGCTCTGTCTCAGTCTCACTTGCACACATTCCCCGCATCCACAAAAACAAAACTGGAGGTCGCTCATTTTTCTAAATCACACCCAAAACATGGAACAACCTCCTTCACCACATAAGAGCCTCCTCCTCACTTCTTGAGTTACGTAAGAAGATGAAGTACTGGCTCTTCAAAGGAGCACCTCAAGACCACACACCTACACACCTTGCCCAAGCGCCTGGACACCCTCTCAGGTGATTAGAGCGCTATACAAAGCAACATAACAGCACGTAACATAACATGTATGTCTGACTGCTGAGAATGAGAGCTGTTAATAAAAAGACTGCGCCCTGCAGTAAATGCATGTGGGCTCAGAGCATCCTCCTCTAGCTGAGTAGGTGCAGGGCCTGCTCTGCATCCCCTGCTGTCACAGACACTACTCCATACCCACCTCTACTCTGCTAGTCACCTTTTACCTTACAGTTTTCTTCTGGATGGAAGTTTACCTATCCTCATTTATGGAGCACACATTCTGCCACTGATATGGCCTTGTAGAGCTCTCTGTAGTTTGCAGACTTTCCAAACAGTTCAAGGGTTAGCATGGCCAACCCGGGTCTGGTTCATCTTGTGATACTGCATTAAGGGGGCTGTGTTCTGGTAATATTCCCAGTTCAGTGGCTACTTCTTACTCCTTGAGCTGTCTGTGTAGGGTTTTTTAATGTAATTTACGGTTTAAGTCCATGTGGGCTTTGTCAACTGCTGAGACATATTCTAGACCGATCTGTAAGCCTAAAGTACACACATATGTGTGGGTTTTTTCTTGGTTTTTTTTGGGTGGCGATCCGTGCTGGGTAGCATGCTAGGGGTCTACATGGCATATCTGGGCCATGACGGATAAAGCTGTGAGAGGCTCCTTCCTTAAGGTGTACCAAACTGGATGCATGCACGCCTTCTTGTGGTGAATACGAGAGATGTTTTTTCGCCTTTCCTCAAGCAAAGTGTATTATCATCGCCCAAAGTGAAGAGTCCATTTCGGAGCACTCCCACTACTGGCTGTAAAATGCATGTGCGCCCTCTCCCTCCTGTTCCCACACTACTACTTCTAAAACTGCTTCCTTCCTGAAAGTGCCACGCCCTGTATACAAGTTGAAAACCCAACTTCACTTCACGAACTGAGACCCTATAGATCTGAGTTGGTAGATTTTTTTTCCAGGTTTTTTTATAGTGCAAACCTGGCAAATGGCATTAGGGCATTTTACAACAGAGCCTCTCTACATTGCCTTTTTAGGCATGGGGAGATTAAGTGATCTACCCAGAATCACCGGATGTTGAGCCAAGCCCGGGATCTGAACCTGGTTGCAGAAGCTCTTACCACTTGGCCACATATTCCAAAATGATGTGACAGAATCACAAAGCTGGTTGTACATTTAAATGTAACTTGAGTAAGCAAACAGCAGTATTTTCAATTGAAAAATCCTGTTCACAGACTCAGGAATGTTTAAATTGTGCCCTTCTAAATGCACTGAATCATTTAAAAAAATCCACTTGTATGGCTGAATTGTCTATGTCAGAAAATCTATTCAAATACGGATGTGAGTCCTCCTAGGGAACAGAGGCAGCCTAGGAGCACTTCTCTAAATCTTTCAGAATTCCTAGCAAAACAGAAACGTGTGTAAAAAGTAAGTGTAACCCTACGAGTAGAAATCTGAGACTTTCCTTTAAAAAATATTATAAATCAGGCCTTACATTACTACGTGTTCCATTTGCTACCAACATGTTGGCTTTTGTTTTGGCCACTTGCGAGCTGGGTCATATTAAAAAAGAGACTGTCGTCGCAGTGAGGAAACATGTATATACTATATGTGCTCACTGGGGGGTGGGTGGGGCTGAGCTGGGAGCGCACTTCACTGTGTACCTGGACTGCCCACCAGGTAAACTAACCCATAGAAGGTGACAAGAGTTAAAGGCCGCTCACGGCTGCACAGAGCTCTGCACCTCTTTTGTGCTTGGGTATAATGGGGGGGGGGGGGGGGGGGGGGATCTAGAGTTCATACATGTACCTCAGAAATTCTCCCAGCTAATGCATGCAAAAGTGAGAAACGGGGAGTGAGATTGCCACTCTCTCACCGGTTCTGGCTGCTTAGTGGACTAATGCGTCCACTGTAGGGGCCAGGGTTCGACCTCATGGTCACAGGTTCAAATCCTGGCAGTTTCACTTTGCCTTTCACCCTCCTAAGGTCGATAAAATGCGTGTCATTGTGTTGTGTAAAAATAGCGCCAAGATGCCTGCTGGTGAACGCGCGCTTTTTACAAATACACGTGACGTTATGTTATTTCTGACGTGTGTTGTCTGCATTTCGTGCATTAACTGGGAGAATTTCTACGCTATATTAGTGAACTAAAGGCACAACACACGCCGCGCATAAGCAGGGGCTCGGCTCTGCACGGACGCAGCGCAGCCCCTAGCTCATGAGGTCTCCCTGAAGAAGAATCTTCTTGGAGCCAAGCTTCACCCTCAGTGACGTAGCAGTATTTCCGGCCTGTTCCCGGAAGAAGCTATCCGTCCAGGACTCAAGGTTCACTGTACCTGCAGCTCCACCCCGTGTGGGCGGGGCCGGCACCCACTGTGAGAAGGATGTTTTGTGGCAGGTGAGCCGGAACAAAGCCAGGACTTTCCATTTTGCGGCCGACGCCTACATCGTATCACCCGTTCCTCCTTAGACCGCTCTTGGCCATGTTCCAAACTCGCATTACATTGGTGCCCTGCAGACAGCCGCTTCCTCCTCACCTCTCCAAGTAGGATATGAGAGCGAGGAAGCAGAAAGACGCACCTCTTAACTGCCCTTCGCATACATGCCAACATTTCAGAAGAGCTAAGTGGGAGATTTTTTAAAAAAAATCAGGAGAATGGGGCCTTCAATCGGGTTACTGTCGTGTATGGGCTTTGGAAGTGTCCTGCAGCAGCATCGGACATTTGAAACGCAAAATGCACGTTTTTTTTCTTACCTTTCAGAAGCATGGAGCGCAATGGCAGGTAGAGAGAGGGTGATCGATGCAAGAGTTGTGCACTGGCCTGGCAGGTTGCTGGCAGTGCATACCCCCCCCCCCCCCCCCCACCACCACCACCTGTGGCCTTCCCCCGGCACACACACAGCTGCCCCAGAGTACTTCACAGGTCTTTTAAAGACCATTCGTATGTTAATGAGGCTTTGTTTTGCTTTTTCACCCCTTCTAGAGCCCCTGCATCACCACTCAAACTATTGCTGGAAGAATTAGCACGTTACACTAAACCAAGCTGTGTCAGCTGAAACCCCGAGGAATCGTGTTTTGCTTGCAGGAATCGGGAGGCGGGAGACTAGCCTTGAAATCGGTAGTCTCCCGCCTGAATCGGGAGGGTTGGCATGTCTGTCTTCGCTTGGGGGTCCAATTTCCAGATTTTAAGGCCTATTTTTGGCCATTAAACTTGCATTTTCCACGTCTGCTCAATTTAAAATCCCATACTGTTCAATTCTTCTAGGGAACCGTGTAACTGTTGCTATGATCCAAAATATCTGGGTTTTTTCAAATGCCCGTTGGACGGAGCAACGATCATCCAACGAAGGAGAGATTTGGCTTTGATACCATCAAGGGCAAGAATAGGCAACACCAGACAGAGACGGCTCAGATCTCACCAGGAACCTGCAGCAATACACCGCTGCCTTTCGATTACATGGGAATAACTACACGCCCGTGGAAACAGTTCATCAAAATCTGAATGCTAGACTGCTCACCTGGCAACCCACACAACCACAGGGTCAACTCACTGCATGGTTAGCAACATCATGGTACTTTTAATGAACTCTGTATTTGGGATGCACAGGAGAGAGGGCAGCAGAACATTATAAGGGACCTAGGTCTATTCTGATCTCACTAAACACGACCACGGATTCCCAATCATAACACCTTCAGGAGATTTTCGAGTCACTGACGGCAGTTCAAAGAGACATAACCGATACCATCCACTGTCTGAACACCATTTGGTTGTCCTTTTCCACTTTTTCTGAAGCATCAACTCGAATGATTAGCCGTCCTTCAGCACTCCGATACTGCATTGTTGTCCTGTCCAGAAGAAGGCTGGTATCCACATGATGTGGCATCTATGGATACTCAGGATCAATTCATCTCCTATGGCCTCTAGCGAAGTATCTACATAAATAAGTGTGGTTATGAAAGTGTAAGACAATACTTCACTAATTGGTGTCCTTTTTTTTTTTTTTGCATCAATATATAAGCGAAACGCTTTCTCGCCATAATTTACTATTTATATGAATGAGTCTTTTTTAGGTCTCGCCTTGCTATCACGTAAGCGATCGCAAAGCGAGACTATTGTAAGGGGCTCCCAAAAGTGCTCCGAAAAGCGGATTGCATGGCGAGCACGCGCACAATCACGCGCATCGTGCCGCCATGCAATCCGTTTGGCATCGCACTTCAAAGGGTCCGCTCCCCCGCCTGGAATGCGCTCCCCCGCCAAGCGCGCGCGCCACGCTCCGCCGGGCTTGTCCTACTTGTTTTTGTCTGTTTTCCGGATGAAATTGCACTTTCTTCAGAAGAAATCAGTGAGAGATACACTCTCGTGATAATTTTTATATAATATCCTACTTTCCTCTTCTAAAATGTTGGCATGCATGCAACACCACCGATCGGAAGTGGTGGCAGTGGCTTCTGTGAAAAGTGGCTTTGTGGTGGAGGCTGGAGTGTGCGTCGTACGTGTCCCACAGCTGCAGGGAGCATGTCTGTCTCTTGATTCTGAGGTGAGCCTCGTGAGTGTCCTGCTTATGGGCGGGGACACGGTTTATAACGTAATCGTCTGGTTCCCAGGAGACAATCTCCCTCTTTAGAGAAACAGAGAACTGAATTGTATGCATGCCGGCCCGGTCCTTTTATACTTGTGTACATATCATTAGACGATAGGAGCTGGCATGCCTGCCACCTGAGGCCCCGCATCCCTCGTGCCCGACCTCAGCTCATCCATCCCCTCTTGCCCCCGGGTGGGTGTGCTGGGGGTATGCCCCCGCCTCGCGTGCCTCGTGCTCTTGACACATCTGTCTGTGAGATTCCCCACTCCCACTTCACTGTGAGGCGGGAGCGTGGCACAGCCCGACGTGTGACCCAGGGCTCAGTACAACCCCTTCCCCTGGCCTCCCTGCTGCTGCTTGCTTTGTAGGCGACATGCGGATCGAGGTGCTCCACAGTCCTGTTATTGTTATTTCAGTGTCATTGCCCTGATCTGAAAACAGCTTAGAAGGGATGTAGGATCAGGGCACAAGTCCTAAACAAGCATTGGCATAGCCAATAGGTCTCGCTTTTGGGAACTTATAAGTGTTTAGCCATGCAACAGTTGCATAACTAAATACTTATAAGGTCCCAAAAGCGAGACCTATTGGCTACGCCAATGCTTGTTTCTCTTGTTGAGCTACGGCAAATATCTTATATATGCTTAGAGTTGCGAGTATTGTCCGCCATGGCGGTGGGGCTGGTGTGGGACCTTAGTACCAAAAGTGGGGCATATCACACAAGAGTGGTAAGGACGTACCTTTTCTGCAAACTATAGTGGTCTCACTTTAGTAGGTTAATTGAACGCACCTCCATTTCAGTCTTCCTCACTAATAACTGCTTCCAAGAATAAGTTGGCGTTGCAGATGAATAATAATTAAAGCTCCAACAGGAGTCCCACCCTTTCCCTTGAGAGCCTGGGGGCAGTGGCAGTCAGAGGCTGTTGCTCTCCATGACAAACAGGGACATTACCTGGAAGCCACCAGACACCTGGCCTGGAACTCGAGTCGCTCGCCTTTCCTGGA
Source organism: Triturus cristatus (assembly GCF_964204655.1). Classification (NCBI taxonomy): domain Eukaryota; kingdom Metazoa; phylum Chordata; class Amphibia; order Caudata; family Salamandridae; genus Triturus; species Triturus cristatus. The sequence goes on from NC_140585.1 coordinate 264,215,348, forward strand.
ACACCATGTACCAGGTCCTGGATGTCTGACCGGGACATTTCTGTCATTAGCTTGCTATTTATTCTTAGCCATTTCGCTATAAAGCACAGGCCATTGTACACTCTTTGCTCTTCCTCCGTTTCTCGCTCACTCTTTTCCTTTTGATTTTTGTAGTCTCTGTTGCTTACTTTATCTATCCCAACTCTTTCCGCTTCGTGGACTATTTGCCTCCCGCTCACCGCTCTTCCTGTTTTTCAAGTTATTTCTTACTGTGCTCCTGCATGTTCATTCATTTTTATCAGTCTGTTCTATTTGGTCTTTTTGTTTCTCGCTCAGTTCAGCTTTATTTTTCAGTCTCTCTCGCACTCTTTCCCATTTTGCCCATCTCTCTTACTGTGTTCCTTCTCATTTTAAAGTGTTTTCCTCTCATTAATTCTCTTTCCAATTGACTGCTCCTCCTTTCATTGTGCTTTGCCTCTCTTCCTCTCACTCGCTTTCGTTCCTTCTATGCCCCTGCTTTTCATATTTACCTTGCTCGTCCGTTCTAGGTCACGGTTATTCTTGATTCTTAAGCTCTCTGCCCCATTTTACACTGTCGTTTCTCCTTGTTTCTGTTCCACGCCCTCTGTCTTTCTCGCTTTCTCTTTTTCTCCCTGTCTTAGCTGTCTTTCCCTCCGCCTTGCTTACTCGAAATCTCCTTTAATTGGCATGACCCGTTGGGCAGGTACCGAAAATCTATAATAATGACATAATTGAAGCAGATCAAGGTAAAGGAGTTGCTGGTTGGTTTGTGATTCACTTTAGGTGCCAGGCCAAGCCTGTGGAAGCTTTAAGTAGGGCATGAAGTAAACAAACACGGTGAGGGTGCCATCTTCCCACCTCTAGCTGGGAAATGCCAAGAATGAAACATTAATCGAGCTGTGCTTAGTGAGAGATTGCAACAGATACTGCCTTGAATTCTTAGAGCTGTTGAAAACCATGCTCTAGGACAAGCTGTCCCACATGCTTCCTGGGGTCTGGCTCAGCTCCAACTGTGCAATAATACACAGAGCGAGAAGCCAATGGCCATCTTAGGTGCGTTGTTCTTTGAAAACTTGAGAACGCTGGCTCCCGGCTCACCTGCATATCAGGTGGTGACCAGCTTTACTCTGGAGACAGAAGAATGAACCTTTTTGGGTTTCACATCCTTCTGCACTCCGGGGTACCCGAGAAGGCTTCTCCACGGAAGCACCATGAGGGTAGGGCAAGGTCTGTTTACCCTTATCAGATAACAAGAACCAGGAGTTACTCTGGGAACTGGGGGTACCCGAGAAGGCTTCTCCACTGAAGCACCTTGAGGGCAGGGCAAGGTCTGTTTACCGTCTGCAGATAACAAGAACCAGGGAGCACTCTGGGAACCAAACTGAAAACTGTGGCTCTTGCCCCAAGGAATGGCATCTAAAGCCTGCTTCTGCAGCATTTTGAGATACTCTGAAGGGTGCTTATCTCTCTTTCTCTAAGGGTCTAAGGCCCACTTTCCCCATTGCCTGAAGTGGTTACACAGCCAACAAGCATTTACAATGCAATGGTCTCGGCATTGGTAAAGTTAGAGCTATTGGCATTGCTCATGACATTATTTTTGTTTATGTTTTCGTTTTTAAAACATTTAAAGAAACAGCATTGTCATGAGCAATGCCAATAGCTTGGAAATCCATGGCTATCCGCCCCTCTTCTCCCCTGTTCTCCATTGGCTGGCCTCTTGAATGCTGGCCAGCCATTGGAGAAGAGGTGCCGTCACTCCGATCAGACCCCGTCCTGGACGCTGCGTTTCTCCGAGGCATTTCTGCTCTGCCTCGGAGAAAGGCAGTGGTGTGCCTTTTGCTCTGCCTTATCTAACCCCTCAGCGGTTGTCTCAGCCATTTGTTATACGTGTTCTACACTCATTTAGAAAATGTTCGAAATTAACACCGGAACACGCGCCCCCTCCAGGGAAAAGAGTGAAAGGGCGATGTTTTCCCGTTTGTCCGTTGCTCCACCATGGACTTTGGTTTTCTTGCTATATCAACTCTTCTTTCTATCAGTTTTAATCTTCTACAGTGATTTTTTGCGGACACAAACGGAAATATACAGCCCGACGCCAAAGCACCAAAACTCCCAATTGGTGATGCGCGCCCGATCACAGGTAAATGCGGGAGAGAACGGGGTTGTTGAGCAGGGCCGGGCTGGCTTGCCCGGGCATCGGGCGTTTCCTGAAGCAAAAGTGCTTCCCAGTTAACCTCCCCCATGACCCTCCAGCTGTTCCGACATAATTGCCAGGCCTACTTTGGGGTTCCAGTTCGGTCCTGTTGTTGAGTATCCGACCCACGGCTTTAAGTGGGATAAAAAAAAATGGGTGGGGGTGGGGGGCGGTGTTGCGCGGGGTCTATACGACTTGTATTTTGCTGTCTCTTTTGTCATTGCATCCAGGCATAATGATACAGCAAGTAACAGGATACCTACAACAAGTACCGACTATTGGCTTTGTCAATCGTTGTTAGTTGCATAAGATAAATTAGCAGTAACTGTGGCTTGTATAGAATATTGAAAAAGCATCCACTTGAAGCCCTAGTGACACCACGACAATGTTACTGCTCCTGAGTTTCAAAAAGAGACAACAATATAATCATGCAGTGGCTGAACTGAAAGATTAAGAAATATATCCCAAATTATATATAACAGTCGGTAGACGCATGCCTCTACAGTGTTCTCTTATATTTTGAAACCAGAATTGTTCAAGTTCGTATCCTTTCAAAGTTCCCTTTTCAAACAATCATTATCAACGCCAAGTCTGGCCCTGGCACGGTAGTGCGTTTTTTGTTTAGTATTAATAAAATTTGACCCTTCAGAGAGCAGTTTCAGCAGAGAGGACAAAGAAGGAATGGGCATGGAATCCAAATACAGAAACTGAAACTTCTCTATCAAGGGGAAACATCACTGCCAAAGTTCAGAGCTTGTGAAAAAGCGACCAGCGAAATCACTTGCTAGTTAATGTTGGGGGGGGGGGGGGGGGAGACCAAAAATTTCGGGGGGGGGGCTGAATCTTTAAACAGTAGGCAGAGTGGCGCTGATTTCGGGGGTGGGGGGGCTGAATCTAGGCAGAGTGGAGCTGCGGGGGTTCTTACAAGGGGTGAACCAACAGCGAGGCCTCATTAACATGCAAATGGTCTTTTTAAAGACCTGTGAAGTGCTCAGGCGCGGTTTATTGTGTAGTAGAGTATTGAATAACTCACTGAGCCATATGGCTTGATTTAAGCAGTTTTAAAGCATCCGAGGGGAAGGGGTGCTGGAAACGAGCTTCTTGAGCACAAAGGTCAGTCTGTGCTGCATTTGTTGGTAATTGTGTTCTGTTTCCATTGTTAAGTAGAGGGTTGCACAGGCATTTCCAGTTGTAGGGTGACCCTTACAGACAGCGAGCAGGAGATGTGGGGGAGGGGAATTCCATCAGGTCCGAGACTCTGCACTCCTGTTTCAGCGCCTAGTAGACCCGCTGGCACTGCGTGTGTTTATTTTCAAGCCACTACAATATAACTGTCCTTGGAGCTAATGTCTGCCTCCTAACAAGAGCATTAGCCTTTCAGTGCACACGTCCAACCACTGTCCAGACTCCGGCCCATGCTCACCTCACCGACCACCACCCACAGTGACTCATCTCTAAACAGCCTGAGACGTAAACAAACATATATCAGCAGACCTCTTCCTGTCACCCACTAGCCAGGGACAGTAGGGGTCCGGGCGCCTAGATTCCGAAAGCGCCACGGAACTTCCAAGCTGTAGTAAGCGCTATTCACATGCACATAACTTAGGAATGTAGGGAGGGGGGGGGGGGGGCGGGGCAGACAAGGTAGAGCCAGACGAGAAGTGATAAGTGGAATATGTTGTGAGGTTTAATGCAATGCGTCAATTTACTCCATGTCAGGCTGTATATGGCAACAAAATGCTGCTTAAGTGGCTTCATACTGTATTGCAGGGTGTTGTGTTTGAATCCCAGAAACCTCTGGCGACCAGCGGCAACATGTGATCCTCGACGTTTATTTGTTTAATTCTAAATTTAGCTCCGGGTGACTATAGGGCTGATGCAGCGTTGAGGCTGTTTGTTGCTGGTGATAGCACGGGCATCCTTCTCAAGGCATCGAGATGTGATCAGACGTCATGGGAGAGAGGCGAGGAGGAGGGAGGGAGGCAGAGAGGCAGAGGCGGAGGGACTGGGGGAGAGAGGGCGCTGTGCATACCAATGCTGAGGGAGATCGGGTCCAGCTGAGACTGCAGAGGAAGAGGCTGAGGAGGGGGCGACGGGGGAGACAGTGAAAGGGCGAGAGAAGAGGCAGAGCTGAAGCCTGCCGGTAAAAAAAACGCAAGAAAACACAAAATTCTGAACGGGAATTCATATCTTTACCGGACTTGTGAAAACTGTGCTGTACTATATCCTGAATCACACAGACGCCCTTTTTGAGCTAAACTTGAACTGTTAGTCAATAGTTGCCATGAGAGTCTAGGAAACTGGATACATTCACTTTCTGTTGCAGCTGGGAGTCAAGTACCCACGTTAGCAGGGAGCATGCGCAGCTTACAGACTCAGCCGATTGTCCTTGCAACTTGGAATGTTAGAGTAGAGCAATTAAGTTCATATTTTAAAACTTTCTACCGAAAGAATGCCTGAAGTAGTAGCAATGCTCGCATGCCGAAAGCCGTGAATGCTGGGCCAATGAATCAGCAATGCAAGGTTCGACAAATAAAAATAAAAGATTTCCGGTCTATGCATCTGATGCCCTTGTTAAGGGCCGACGCCCAGCATATAGGAGAAAGCGCCCCTGACACAGACCCTGTTAAGAACCACAGTGGGGCCCACGCAGCAACCCTTCCTGGTCTTGTCATCCCTTCTATCCCCCAGAGACCTTCTGCGGTCAATCTCAGCTGACCCCGGGCGTGACGAAGCCTCTCCTACTAAATGGACTGTGTAAAGTTAAAGCATATCAAACGGCCACATGCCAGAGTTTAAGAGACGAGCGTATATCAAGCAGAGCTCGGAGCTGCCAGGAGGCAAATCAAAAACAAACACGGCAATATGTTATAGCAAAAGAAAACAAGGCAGAGCAAAAGGCACACCACCGCCTTTCTCCGAGGCACAGCGAAAATGCCTCGGAGAAAGGGAGCCTCATTTTCGGATCTGGGGGCGTGTTTTGCTGTTGTCTCCTCCCTGAGACTTCTCGCAAAAAACACGCCCCCCGATCCGAAAAAGACGGGGCTTCAACGGAGTGACTGGACCTCTTCTCCAGTGGCTGGCCAGCATTTAAGAGGCCAGCCAATGGAGAACAGGAGCGAAGAGGGGCGGGTGCAAGCCCCTCTTCTCAATGACATTAAATCTCCGGAAAACACGCCCCCCGATCCGAAAAAGACGGGGCTTCAACGGAGTGACTGGACCTCTTCTCCAGTGGCTGGCCAGCATTTAAGAGGCCAGCCAATGGAGAACAGGAGCGAAGAGGGGCGGGTGCAAGCCCCTCTTCTCAATGACATTAAATCTCCGGACTTCCGGTCTGCCGACCGGATGGTCCCGAGACCTAAAAACTCATGACCCACAATATACCCAAAGAAACTGTCACGAAGGTCGAAAGGTCCAACTACTTCTTCTGGGAGAATTCACATACTTGTGGGCGGACAACCGGGTCTGGGAGATGAATGACAGGGACAGATACTTTCAACCCCGTTCAAGACCAGACAGAACACACTGGGTTAGGAACAGACAAGACCTTGGAACGTGTCCAGGGTGCACACAATGACCTTGGTAGAAAGTGGTCATGACCTGACCGCCCCACGTGGCCACACAATCATGACTTAAAGGTGCCAAGACCATGTGCAAACATCAAATACTGAGCTTCACAAAAAACTTGTAACAGAACATGAAGTGGCGTACACAGGGCAGCTCTCCATGGGCCTGCTCCAGGGTAAACCAGTGAGCTCCAAATGACTGGTATTTATGTAAAGTTGGAGCACAGAAAGCCAGGCCCTTCCAGTGTACATATCCCCACACTCGTTGCAATCCCTGAACGTGTTTTGAGCTCCAGTTTTACTAGGATTACTGCTGAGCTCCACTGTACCTAGAGATTGTAAAACATTTCTAAGCATTCACAGTGTTTGGGATAAGGGAACTGAGCCAGAGGTAATGGATTAAACGATCGGCCTATGCCATTGGTTGCCTGGAGGTGGGAAGTCACTGAAATTGAAAGCCAGGCTTTAGCTCAGCTCTAGGTCCTCTTGAACCCTCGAGACCAAAACTAGCCAAGCTTTAATGCGGCTTCTGCCTGCCAACACGCCGTAACCTAATGCACCAAGAATTAAAGAAAAAAACATTAACCACTGACGTAAAACATGAAGGAGAAATAGACACCCATCTACTGGCTGAATGACACAATGTGAAACCTAGGAATTTTAATTGCTGTGTGGCTGTGTGATCCTAAGCAAGTATTTGATTTCACCGTGCTTCCTTTTTGTCCTTATTGCATTTGAGAGCAGTTTGAAATACTTGAATTCAGGGTGTGCGAGGGCATGAATATTTTTGAGATCATGTTTAAATATTGACATTTTTCATAATTGACTCACTGCAGTGATGTAATTTGATGTACTAAAGTGAAGCGTACCTGCATGTTAAAGAAATGCATTTTGGGAATTTTGAAGAGTCTTTATGATATTTGTATACGGTGTCTGTAGCACAGTTTACCTGCAAAAAAATTTCAGTGCTCGGCTTGTGCACGAGCTTTAAGAGCCCAGCCAGGCAGGCCCCTCCCCTCGGCTCTACCTGTTCATTTGTTGGCTTTGCCACCTCTAGTCTTAAATTCAGCGCTTAGAAATTGCATAAATTCGGTGTGTAGTGCTGTACAAAGCACTATTATGATCAGTGTTATTATTATCTGATATGGCTCAGCAGGCAGAAAAAAATTTCTAGGATTTTCATCAATACCTGCCAAAGCCCCAGAGCCGCGGTGCACGTAGTGCCAACAGGATGGTTCGGTGAGTTAAAGCGTTTGCCACTGACATCTGCAGTGACCTATAGGTCAAGAGCTCCAATCATGGCAGGGCTGATCGAGCATTCCATTTTTCTCATGTCGGTAAACTGAGTACCATTACCCTGGGCATTAGTAACAGCTCGTCTGTCATATAATTGTGTAGTATTTTCTTCTTTGAGATTAATGTGGTCAGGCAAGTGGGTGTTTTCTACGTTGCAATGGTCTGCTCTCAAGCACGTCACGTGGTCGCATTGAATGAACCCTGCTTTCTTTGGAGAGGAGCAACCACGCCATGGCACTCCTCGTCATCACCGTCTCAGGTTCTTGGCGCTCCTCGAGGCCATGAAACAAGGCATCGAGGCCTAACCGCGTGATGTGTCGCTGGTTCCCACAAAGTATACACGATGCAGGTAAGGAGTTGCGATATCTTTATTGTTTACTTCTTGTCACGAGCTGCTCAAGCACACATCTCATCCTCTTCCCCGTCCCTCTACAATGCCCATCCCCACACCCCTGACCGGATGTGGTGTCCGGTTCCCTCGTGTCCCCACTGTCCAATGCAGGGTCCTAGTGCCCTTCCTCAGGTCACTACATCTCCCCCTTTTTTCACAAAGAAATGACGAGAAATTTGAAACACAGATGTGTAGATAGAGATAGATGCAAGTCTGCCAGGGCACATGCCGGTGTGCTTCCGATCATTACATTTCTTCTATTAGTCTTTTAGGCCGTCTGCATGCTCTTCTTGGGCCGGCCTCCATCTGTTGCTCTTGTGCTGGTCCCTCACCATTGTGTGTTTCCTTTCTGTTGCGCTCCGACCCTTCTCGTTCTGCTGTTTCCTCATCTTGGTCTTCTTCATTCTTCTCCTTCAGTCTTTTGAAGCGTGAGCTGTTCCGTGTTATCCTCTGGTGTTCTGACTCTGCCGTGTTCATTGGGCCCTTCACTTTTGTTACTGTTAGCGGGTCTTTAGAGAACACGCTGTCTGATTTCCTTTGTTGTCGTTGACGCACTACCACTGTGTCCCCTTCCTTTAGGTGTGACGGGATGGCGTGTCGCCTGGCATCTGCGTATTTTTTCATTTTTTCTTTTGCCTCTCTGTCTTTTACTGCAATGCTGCTGTGTTCTGGCGCCATAGTTGTTTCTACTTGCGGTATCCTCGTCCTGTTTGCTCTTCCCAGTACTAGCTCTGCCGGGCATCTTCCTGTGGAGCTATGGGGCGTGTTTCTGTAGTCACGTAGCATCTGACACAGAACTTGGCCAAGTGATATCTGCGCCAGCTTCGCTCTTTGAACTGCCTTTTTGATGTTCCCCATGAACCTCTCCACCATTCCATTCGCTTGAGGCCACAGCGGAGTTATCTTCCTGTGGTTTATCCTTATGTAGGCCATGAATCTGCGGAATTCTTCTCCTGAGAATGGAGGACCATTGTCTGTTTTCAACGTTTCTGGTGAGCTCCAGGCTGCAAATATGTAATCTAGTATCGGTAAGGTTGCTGTTGTTGATGAGACATGGCGCACTATAGGAAATCGAGAGCACTCATCAATGACCACAAACAGATAGTTGCCTGTGTCCAGCGGCCCAAAGAAATCAGCTGTTAATGTTGTCCACACCGCTCTTGGAAGTTCTGACATTTGTAGTGGTTCATGCTTGGCTGGTGATCCTGTCACTTGACAGAGGTGGCATGTCTTGATGGTGTTTTCCACCATGCGGTCTAGGCCAGGGAACCATACTTTCTCTCTTAGCAGTTTCTTCGTTGCTACTATGCCTCGGTGTGACTCATGAGCCAGATTGACTAGTTGCCGCCTGAGTGAACTTGGTATCACTATCCTTGTCCCTCGCATCATTATTCCTGTGTCTGTCTCAGACAGTTCTTCATATATCTTCTTTAGAGCCAGCACTTCTTCCTTGCATACTCCTTCTCCCCAGGTGCAGTTATTGTTGACGTGTCTATCTCTGCTTTCTCATTGTCTCCATGGCCATTTGCAGCGTGGCATCTTCCTTAGTCTCCTTTGCTAGCTCCGCTAGTGTTATCGGTGTTGGGGTGTTTTGCTTTAGTATAAAATTGAGGTACTTTTCTGCCATCGATTTCGTCTCTTGTGCCTGCGGCATTGGGTGTCTCGACATGTGATCTACCGGGTTGTGTTCTTTCCCTGGCTTGTGCACAATTGTGAAGTCATAGTCCATCAGCCTTATGCCCCAGCGCTCAATCCTGGGCGGAATTTTGGTGACGGGCTGCCATAGATCGTTACCAGCGCATGGTGGTCAGTTATGATGGTGAATGACTTCCCGTAGATGAACATGTGATAGTGTTTACATGCCCATACCACTGCTAGGATTTCCTTTTCCGGTTGCGAGTATGCCTTCTCAATGTCTGTTAAGCTTTTGCTTGCATACGTGACAATTTTTCTTGGTGAGTCTCTTCCTGGCAGATGCTGCGCTAGTATTGCTCCTAGTCCTACAGGGCTGCCATCGACAGTCAGTTCAGTGCATAGTAGGGGGTCAAAGTAAGCGAGATGTTCCACAGTCATCACTGCTTGTCTGATTTCCTCGAATGCCTTGTTGCATTCCTAAGACCAGATGAACTTCTGTCCTTGTTTGGTCAGTTCTCTTACCGGTGTGCTCACCGTGGCGAAGTCCTGTATATATCGAGCACAGTAGCTGGCAAGTCCTCGAAACGATCTTATTTCTGCGACATCCGTCAGACGATTTGCGTTCTTCAGTGTTTCTACTTTGCTGGGGTCTGGCCTCATCCCTTGCTTGGAGTAAATGTGTCCGAAGAACACCAGTTCCCCTCTCCCCAGCTCGCATTTGTTTCCATTCAGTGTTAGGCCCGCTTGCTCCAGTTTTGTGCACACTTGACGCAAAGCTGTGTCATGTTCTTTATCTGTTTTCCCAAATACCAAGATGTCATCACTATAGTTTAGGCTGTTCCGTACCGGCCTTATCACCTGCCTTATTGTCTCCTGGAATATCTCCGCTGCCGATGAGATTCCGAAGCTCAATCGCTTGTATCTAAACAGACCCAGGTGTGTGGAGAATGTCGTGATGTACCTGGACTGGTGATCTAGTTCTAATTGATGGTACCCTTTGCACAAGTCCAGCTTCTAGAATTGGCAGGCCCCAGTGAGACAGCTGATCATGTCGTTTAGGTGTGGCTCCGGGTGACGTTCCCTTGCGATTACGGTGTTTGGGATCCTCATGTCTACACAGATACGGATCTTTGAGGTGTTCTTCTTTGAAACTGCCACAATCGAAGACACCCAAGGCGTTGGCCCTTCAGCAGGTTCAATTATGTCTTGTGCCAGTAGGTTTGTTATTTCCTCTTCAACTTGTGGTTGTAGGTGGATTGGTACTTGTAGGAGAGTAGGGTCTGCAATCCTATGATCACCCAGATTTTTTGCTTTTGCTTCATTGGTTTACGACTTTCTCCGGCTGTGGGCCTGCCAATCAGACCCACAGCCTAGCTGTTCTCTCTCGAAATTAACACACATGTACGTTAGGTGCATCCACTAATTGGAACTGGGCCACCTTGTCAGTCCCTGTCTCAGCATACCACAGGTATCCAGGGCATCGGTGTACCCAGGGCCTACCAGGGGCTGAAGCATGTATTATGCCGCCCCTGGAATGGCCGCCCAAATCTGACACAACTGGCTGCACGACAGCTGGGGCCACGTGGTGTAATCACCCGTTGCTGTAGGTGTAGTATTCCTACACCTAAACCCTAAAATGGACACATGGGTTCCTATCAGTCACTCCTATAGCAGGCCTTATCGATCCTGAAGGCAGAGTGCAGGGAATCATGTGGGACGGTGCTCTGGCGCGAGCTGAGCCCGTCGACGGCTTGCGGAACCAAGTCCTAATAGCCGTTCCATGGTGACGCGGGCCAACTACTTTTAATGCATTATAATCCTTGCGGTTATTTGCTAACTTTGGCATCGCATCACCTATACATGTCGAGTAAGGTGTCATACGAATGGGAATACGAACCCCTCGCCAGTCCTGGTGACGGGGTTAGCATTCCCCCCTTTTAGAGGGACACGACATGGAAGTAACCTTGAACCCCGGTTAAAGTTGACTCAAGCCTCAGCATCACAAAATGGATGCTGCCACCAGACACAAGTCTGACCTCCTGCTGCTGGGGGACCTTCCAGCAAGGGGAGCTTGGACAAAGGGTTTCCTGTCGAGGGCGGTGTTAGCACCGTCCCAGACAGGGTTTGTGTATCCCAGGTAGGCAGGGCTGAAAGGAAGGTGATTGCAAGTGGCACCCCGGTGCTCACTGTGCATAGCCCGGCTCAAACCAGTTTCGGGGGCACACCAGCCCCTGAGCTGGCGCGAAGCCGGACAAAGGTTAGGGGTGTAACCACCCCCCTCCTGGCTCCACCCATAGGTAGAACCTAGTCACGGGCCAGCCCCTTTTCTTAGAATAAAGGTAGGAGCGAGTCCCCTTCCCAAATTGGATAATCAGATAATCGGATAACTCCGAATCACGAACTACTTTCCACGAAAGGAACTCTTGACTATTTCTGAAGACTCTCCCTTGTGGCTAAGGAGTAGCCACCCTGCACCAGCAGGCACCATCTAAGCGCTTGCGGTTTGCTGTAAGTCTCTCCTACGGATCAAGACTGCCCAGCTCGACGAGACCCGAGTTCCCTGCCATCTCTGACCTTTTACCTCCCTCATCAGCTCAGCTGAGAGTCGTAGGTGTGACGAGACCTGCGGGACCGGTCATCTTCAGAACCTGCACGACGCTTATCTAGCACGCCCACCGAGGGACCCTCGAGTGAGTGCACCTAGGGTTTGAGAAGCCCTAACCCTGAGCAGCTCCAGCATCGAAGTCTGCCTCCCCAGCATCCCCGAGATCTGCGTGGGGGGCCCTTCCGCTCCTTGTTGTTCACCGCGTTGTTCGACCACTTGCCGACCGGCTTGTGGCCCTCTTCACGACGCACCACGATTGTTTCATCACTAGTCTGGTTGCTCCAGACTGGCTCTTGCTCCCCTTCAACAGAGGAGTACCACGGACCCTCCTGGTCCACTCCCGACGCCATCTTGACTCCCCCGCTTGGGTGGCCACTGCCAAGATCCGCTGCCCCTTCCTGGGCCCAGCATCATCGACAGCAGACACCTTCGTGGGACAGCTCGCCCTCCATCCTGGTCGCCGCCGCGCCTCCTGGTCCGAGGAACAGCCGAGTCCGACGTCACCCACTCACCTGGTCGAGGTGACTTCAGCCGGTACCCTCCTGGTACCCACACGATCGCTGGCTAGCGGTTGAGAACTGAGTCCCCTCTGCTTTCAGGTTTTCCTTCACCACCGATCCAGGCTTGGATCGCTCTGAACATCGTCACTGGTCGCCTGCCAGCAACTTCTTCTTTCAGGCTCCTGAGACTACACGAGGACTCCCGACATCTTGACGAACTTCACGCAGCCGCAGCCTCCGGGCTAGGTAACTCGAGCATCTCGGTGCTCCATCGCAGGTTCGCTCTACAAGTGTCCAGTTCCTTTTTCGTTTAGTCCCACTGATCGGATCACTCCGGAATCAGTATCTCCAGACTCTAACCATTCGCATTTCACTGTTAGTGTAGATGGTTTCTCGTGCCCCTCGGGCATTTGTGTAAATTGTGCAACTGAAGTATTTTCCTAAGAGTTTTGTAGTGTGCTTAGCTCCCTGACTCATAAAGAGCCAGGGTAGTCTTGTTATAAATAAATATCCTTTTATTTTCATAACAACTTGTGTGGTGTCCTTTCACTTGGTGTTCAAGGGGTATATGTGATGGTAAACAGCTGGCTTAACACGCCCTCTAGAGTTTAGCCTAAAGACTGCTCGTATCCACGCTACTAGGATAGCTGGTCTAAAAGGTTGACTTACAACCAATCATCAATAAGGGTCGTTTGGAATGATACACAGTGATCACTAGAATAGTGAGCACTACATATCAGGCCAACTTCTCACATTGGTGAGCAGCGGTTGGGATTTGAGCTTGCTGTTGTTTTACCACACACGTATCCTAAGAATATCGCAGTGAAAGATCACATAAGTACCCAGGTACATATAACTTAACTTAGAATACTCCGAGTTCTACTGAACCGGCTGTTGTAGTGTAACAGGGCTTAGCACACCCTGACTACAACTCTTAGCAAGGGATCAGTAGGTAAACCCATAGTGTAGGTAGGTGCAACACTTACACCTCACTAGAAAAGCATGTCGGTCCACGGAGAGTCTGCAGGGACTCCCTTAGTGGTCAGTGACCCTCCACAGGTCGTGTCACGATATGCAACTCTTAGCTTCAAGGAGATGCGACAACTGTGTGCCTCCAGGAAGCTAAACCAGGGTTCTAACCCTACCATCGCAATACTGATAGGTCTCTTAGAGGCGTACGATGCTAGGAGGTCCTCTAACCCAGGTCCCCCCAGTGCAGATGGGAACATGCCTCCCTTAGAGGGAACCCTCGGTGACCCAGACCTCGACCTCCACACAGAGGAGGAGGACGAGGACGAGTTATCGGGAGACGAGGCAGACAAAGGTCCAGTGGTAGTCGGCAGGCTTACAAGGACCAACTTAAGCAGGCATGAGAATGGAACTGGGGGAGCCCCGGGCCCACGCTCAAGCAGGCTTAACCTTGGGAACGTACGAGCTAGGTCTCTCTCCAGAGGCTCTGGCAGATCGGTTCATACACATGTCTCTCAGACACCTTCTCAGAGAGGAATGACTTCCCCTCAGAGGAGGGAGCATGAAGCGAAGATGCGGGAGGTCAATCTGAGGATCGAGCGGGAAGAACTTGCCCTCGCCAAAGAAAGACTTGCCTTAGCCCGAGAGCAGAAATTAAGTGGGTTAGATCCCACTGGTGGCAGCATTCTCAATAGAGAGAAAGACAGGGGTATAGACACTAGACACCTGAGTAAAATCGTGCCCCCCTTTAAACAAGGGGACGACATCCACAAGTGGATAACTGCCTTGGAGAGGGCCTGCACTGTCCAGTGCGTCCCCCCAAGTCAGTGGGCAGCTATACTGTGGCTTTCCTTTGAAGGTAAAGGAAGGGACAAGCTCCTCACTACAAGAGCTGAGGATGCTAACAACTACCAAGTCCTGAAGAACACACTGATTGATGGGTTCGGCTTAACCACGGAGCAGTACCGGGTGCTGTTCCGGGACACCCAGAAAATTCAGTCTCAGGATTGGGCTGACTTTGTCGATTGTGCCACTAAGGCTTTGGAAGGCTGGTTGCTGGGTAGCAAGGTTACTGATTACACAGGATTGTACAATCTTATCATGCGAGAACAGATTTTAAACAACTGTCAGAACCAATTGTTGCATCAGCACCTTGTCGACTCGGATCTGACCTCTCCCCAAGAATTGGGAAAGAAGGCAGACAGATGGGTCAGAACAAGGGTCAAGCAGAACCAGAATCAGAACCAGGGTGGTCAGAAGAAAGCAGACCAAAAGGGTAACAAGAACGAACAAAATGACCAGAAGTCTTCGACAGGTCCCCAACAAACCAAAGAGGGTGGGGGTCAGGCTTCACAGAAGAAGAAGACTCAAGAAGGCCAGTCAAAAAGGTGGTGCCAATACTGTAAAAGTAAGACTCACTGGTTTAGTGAGTGCACCAAGAAAGGAGGGCAAACTCCTACCACTGCAGCCCCTAAGGCACCTGCGCCCCCTAGTACAGTCAGCAGTGCTAGTGCGCCTCCCAAGGCATTAGTTGGGTTAACCTTGGGAACCGAGGGGAGTGACGACTTAGTCGGCACGCTCACTCAGGCCGTCCTTGTCTGTACAGGGGATATGGATATGTCCCCTGATGCCAGTCCCAATACTTTGGGCAAATACAGGCAGACACCTTTGATAAATGGAAGAATGGCTCAGGCCTACAGGGACACGTGTGCCAGTGTCACCATGGTGACGCCTAACTTCGTGGACCCTGGACAGATCATGCTAGGTACCAGTTACCTAGTGACCAATGCCAGCAACGTCACTACCAATCACAGTATGGCAGTTGTTGATTTCTCCTGGGGAGGGGTAAGTGGCCCGAAAAAGGTTGTGGTTAGTTCAGACCTCCCCGTAGAATGTCTGTTGGGCAATGATTTGGAAACGTCACAATGGTCAGAAGTGGAGCAGAGGACTCACATGGAAATGTTAGGTTTGCCAGCACATGTCCTTGCTGTGACCAGGTCACAGGCCAAAAGATGCCCCACTGAACAGGGGCTGGATCCTGGAAGAACGGACCAGACACCTTCCAAGAAAAGGAGCAGTAAGGGTAAGGCTTCGCCTTCCCCCTTGCCCCAGGTCGTGGATCAAGTCTCCGAGGAGGCTGACCTTAAAGAACTGAGGGAAACTGAGCCGCAAGAGCTTGAACCTGGTCAGGTTGAGTTTCTGGGCTCAGGGGGACCCTCCAGGGAAGACCTGGGGAAGGCACAGTTAGACTGCCCCTCACTTGAACCCCTCAGACAGCAGGCCGCTGCTGAGGCTGCAGGGAACGCCACAGGTACCCACAAAGTGTACTGGGACGATGGACTCCTGTACTCTGAGGCAAGAGACCCCAAACCTGGTGCGACCAGAAGGCTGGTCATCCCCTTGTCTCTGAGAGGTTTCCTTCTCACCTTGGCCCACGAGATTCCCCTTGCAGGTCACTTAGGCCAGAATAAGACTTGGGACAGAATTGTTCCACACTTTCACTGGCCCCACATGTCCGAAGATACGAAGGAGTTTTGCCGCTCCTGTGTCACTTGCCAAGCCAGTGGTAAGTCAGGTGGCACGACAAAGGCCCCCCTCATACCACTACCGGTGGTGGGGGTACCCTTTGAACGGGTGGGGATCGACATTGTCGGACCAATGGAACCCCAGACAGCATCAGGACACAAGTTCATACTGGTGGTGGTGGACCACGCCACCAGGTATCCTGAAGCTATTCCCCTTAGGACCACTACAGCACCTGTGGTGGCACGGGCCCTGCTTGGAGTGTTCTCCAGAGTGGGCTTCCCTAAGGAGGTCGTCTCAGACAGAGGTGCAAACTTCATGTCGGGATATCTGACTGCTATGTGGAAGGAATGTGGTGTCAACTACAAGTTCACCACACCCTATCACCCACAATGCAATGGGCTGGTTGAGAGATTCAACCGGACCCTAAAAGGGATGATTCACGGACTACCTGAAAAGCTTCGGCGGAGATGGGATGTCCTGATACCCTGCCTCTTGTTCGCCTACAGAGAGGTCCCGCAGAAGGGGGTTGGCTACAGCCCTTTTGAGCTTCTGTTCGGACATCCTGTAAGGGGACCCCTTTGTTTGGTAAAGGAAGGATGGGAGAGACCTCTCAGAAAGCCGGCATCAAACATTGTGGACTATGTGCTCGGTCTCCGCTCGCGGATGGCGGAGTACATGGAAAAGGCGTCTAAAAACCTTGAGGCGAGCCAAGAATTACAGAAAGCTTGGCACGACCAAAAGGCTGTCCTGACTGTGTACCAGCCTGGACAGAAGGTGTGGGTGCTGGAGCCAGTGGCCCCAGCAGCACTCAAAGACAAATGGTCTGGGCCCCACACGATCATTGAGCAAAAGGGAGAGGTCACCTACCTGGTAGACCTGGGAACTCCCCGGAGCCCCCACAGGGTGCTCCACGTAAACAGGCTCAAGGCATATGTCGACAGGGAGGGCATGGGCTTGCTCATGGCCACAGATGAGGGACAGGAGGAGGAGAGTGACCCTCTCCCAGACCTGCTCTCTCAGAACCCTGACGATGGATCAGTAGATGGTGTTGTCTTTTGTGGCAGCCTCTCTGGACATCAACAAGAGGATTGTAAACAGGTTCTTCAATCCTTTCGACATATGTTCTCTCTGACACCCAGTCAGACCAAGTGGTGTACCCACGAGGTCGACACTGGGGACAGTCTACCCGTAAAGAGTAAAATCTATCGGCAACCTGATCATGTCAGAGACTGCATCAAGACAGAGGTGCAGAAAATGTTGGAGCTGGGAGTCATTGAACCCTCGGACAGCCCCTGGGCTAGTCCCGTAGTGCTCGTGCCGAAACCTCACACCCAGGGCGGTAAGAAAGAGATGAGGTTTTGCGTGGACTACAGAGGTCTCAATGCGGTCACTAAGACCGACGCCCACCCGATACCAAGAGCAGACGAACTTATCGACCGGTTGGCCTCGGCCAACTACTTAAGTACGTTTGACCTGACAGCTGGGTATTGGCAAATCAGGTTAGCTGAGGAGGCCAAGCCCAAAACAGCATTTTCTACCCCGGGTGGGCATTATCAGTTCGTGGTAATGCCCTTTGGTTTGAAAAATGCACCTGCCACCTTCCAAAGGCTGGTGAATCGCGTTCTCACTGGGTTGGACGACTTCTGTGCGGCGTATCTGGACGATATCGCTGTCTTTAGCTCCACCTGGGAGGATCACCTGGTCCACCTGAGGAAAGTGTTAGAGGCCCTGCAGAAGGCAGGCCTCACTATCAAGGCCACCAAGTGCCAGATAGGGCAGACACAGGTTGTATACCTGGGCCACCTTGTAGGTGGAGGCCAGGTTCAACCATTGGAGAGCAAAATACAGGCCATCCAGGACTGGGCTCCTCCAACCACCCAGACTCAGGTTCGAGCTTTCTTGGGCCTGACTGGTTATTACCGGAAATTTGTCAGAAATTATGGATCCATTGTGACCCCGCTAAACGACCTGACAAGTAAAAAGATGCCAAAAAAAGTTCAGTGGACAGCAAGCTGTCAGAAGGCATTCGATGACCTAAAGCAGGCCATGTGCACAGCACCTATCCTAAAGAGTCCAGACTACTCCAAACCATTTATTGTCCAAACAGACGCTTCGGAGCTGGGTGTGGGAGCTGTTCTATCGCAACTGAATTTTGATGGTCATGACCAGCCCATAGCTTTTATTAGCAGGAGGCTGACCCCCAGAGAGAAGAATTGGTCAGCTATTGAGAGGGAGGCCTTTGCTGTGGTTTGGGCCCTGAAGAAGTTGAGGCCATACTTGTTTGGCACTCACTTCAAGATTCAGACCGACCATAAGCCCCTCTTGTGGCTAAATCAAATGAAGGGTGAAAACCCCAAACTACTTAGGTGGTCCATTTCCCTACAGGGGATGGACTTCACAGTGGTGCATAGACCTGGCACTGATCATGGCAATACAGATGGGCTCTCCAGGTATTTCCACTTAGAGCAAGAAGACTCACCTGGTCAAGGTTAGCTTATTGTCCCAAAGTTTGGGGGGGGGTCATGTAGGAGAGTAGGGTCTGCAATCCTATGATCACCCAGATTTTTTGCTTTTGCTTCATTGGTTTACGACTTTCTCCGGCTGTGGGCCTGCCAATCAGACCCACAGCCTAGCTGTTCTCTCTCGAAATTAACACACATGTACGTTAGGTGCATCCACTAATTGGAACTGGGCCACCTTGTCAGTCCCTGTCTCAGCATACCACAGGTATCCAGGGCATCGGTGTACCCAGGGCCTACCAGGGGCTGAAGCATGTATTATGCCGCCCCTGGAATGGCCGCCCAAATCTGACACAACTGGCTGCACGACAGCTGGGGCCACGTGGTGTAATCACCCGTTGCTGTAGGTGTAGTATTCCTACACCTAAACCCTAAAATGGACACATGGGTTCCTATCAGTCACTCCTATAGCAGGCCTTATCGATCCTGAAGGCAGAGTGCAGGGAATCATGTGGGACGGTGCTCTGGCGCGAGCTGAGCCCGTCGACGGCTTGCGGAACCAAGTCCTAATAGCCGTTCCATGGTGACGCGGGCCAACTACTTTTAATGCATTATAATCCTTGCGGTTATTTGCTAACTTTGGCATCGCATCACCTATACATGTCGAGTAAGGTGTCATACGAATGGGAATACGAACCCCTCGCCAGTCCTGGTGACGGGGTTAGCATTCCCCCCTTTTAGAGGGACACGACATGGAAGTAACCTTGAACCCCGGTTAAAGTTGACTCAAGCCTCAGCATCACAAAATGGATGCTGCCACCAGACACAAGTCTGACCTCCTGCTGCTGGGGGACCTTCCAGCAAGGGGAGCTTGGACAAAGGGTTTCCTGTCGAGGGCGGTGTTAGCACCGTCCCAGACAGGGTTTGTGTATCCCAGGTAGGCAGGGCTGAAAGGAAGGTGATTGCAAGTGGCACCCCGGTGCTCACTGTGCATAGCCCGGCTCAAACCAGTTTCGGGGGCACACCAGCCCCTGAGCTGGCGCGAAGCCGGACAAAGGTTAGGGGTGTAACCACCCCCCTCCTGGCTCCACCCATAGGTAGAACCTAGTCACGGGCCAGCCCCTTTTCTTAGAATAAAGGTAGGAGCGAGTCCCCTTCCCAAATTGGATAATCAGATAATCGGATAACTCCGAATCACGAACTACTTTCCACGAAAGGAACTCTTGACTATTTCTGAAGACTCTCCCTTGTGGCTAAGGAGTAGCCACCCTGCACCAGCAGGCACCATCTAAGCGCTTGCGGTTTGCTGTAAGTCTCTCCTACGGATCAAGACTGCCCAGCTCGACGAGACCCGAGTTCCCTGCCATCTCTGACCTTTTACCTCCCTCATCAGCTCAGCTGAGAGTCGTAGGTGTGACGAGACCTGCGGGACCGGTCATCTTCAGAACCTGCACGACGCTTATCTAGCACGCCCACCGAGGGACCCTCGAGTGAGTGCACCTAGGGTTTGAGAAGCCCTAACCCTGAGCAGCTCCAGCATCGAAGTCTGCCTCCCCAGCATCCCCGAGATCTGCGTGGGGGGCCCTTCCGCTCCTTGTTGTTCACCGCGTTGTTCGACCACTTGCCGACCGGCTTGTGGCCCTCTTCACGACGCACCACGATTGTTTCATCACTAGTCTGGTTGCTCCAGACTGGCTCTTGCTCCCCTTCAACAGAGGAGTACCACGGACCCTCCTGGTCCACTCCCGACGCCATCTTGACTCCCCCGCTTGGGTGGCCACTGCCAAGATCCGCTGCCCCTTCCTGGGCCCAGCATCATCGACAGCAGACACCTTCGTGGGACAGCTCGCCCTCCATCCTGGTCGCCGCCGCGCCTCCTGGTCCGAGGAACAGCCGAGTCCGACGTCACCCACTCACCTGGTCGAGGTGACTTCAGCCGGTACCCTCCTGGTACCCACACGATCGCTGGCTAGTGGTTGAGAACTGAGTCCCCTCTGCTTTCAGGTTTTCCTTCACCACCGATCCAGGCTTGGATCGCTCTGAACATCGTCACTGGTCGCCTGCCAGCAACTTCTTCTTTCAGGCTCCTGAGACTACACGAGGACTCCCGACATCTTGACGAACTTCACGCAGCCGCAGCCTCCGGGCTAGGTAACTCGAGCATCTCGGTGCTCCATCGCAGGTTCGCTCTACAAGTGTCCAGTTCCTTTTTCGTTTAGTCCCACTGATCGGATCACTCCGGAATCAGTATCTCCAGACTCTAACCATTCGCATTTCACTGTTAGTGTAGATGGTTTCTCGTGCCCCTCGGGCATTTGTGTAAATTGTGCAACTGAAGTATTTTCCTAAGAGTTTTGTAGTGTGCTTAGCTCCCTGACTCATAAAGAGCCAGGGTAGTCTTGTTATAAATAAATATCCTTTTATTTTCATAACAACTTGTGTGGTGTCCTTTCACTTGGTGTTCAAGGGGTATATGTGATGGTAAACAGCTGGCTTAACACGCCCTCTAGAGTTTAGCCTAAAGACTGCTCGTATCCACGCTACTAGGATAGCTGGTCTAAAAGGTTGACTTACAACCAATCATCAATAAGGGTCGTTTGGAATGATACACAGTGATCACTAGAATAGTGAGCACTACATATCAGGCCAACTTCTCACAGTACTCGTCTATGATGTTGGGCCACCGGCTTCATTGATATGTAATGTTATTTGTTTTCCTTTCAGTTTACCGAGACCTTTCAGTATAGCTGGGTATTCTTGTAGGATATTCTCCGTTTCCGACATGTGGTACGTTATTGCTAGTAGCCCCATCACCTGCGCCGTCACATTGCTTAGCAGGCATGGTGCTGTGATGTCACCCTTGAGCACGTGTATTTCTTCTTGGTAGGACCTGCCCTTGTATGTTAAAGTTTCCGTAAATTTTCTACTGGGCTTTTGGAGCCCCACGTGAACACATCCACGGTCGACGGTGATAGCTGTGGTTTCAGTTTAATTTCCTTATATTCTGACATGCAAATGATGTTGCATGTGGCTCCACTGTCAAGCACGAACTTAGCTTGGTGGCTCCCTACATCGATGTCCACGGTGGCCGATTTCTTTATTTGCTGCTTCTCCATGAGATGAACGTTCTCTGTCCTTTGAGCTTCTTTGGACGCGTCTGACATTAGATATAGTCTCGCCTCCCTCACCGGTGCTGCCGTCTCTTCTGACTCGTCGGAGGAGCTGCGATTGGCCATTTCCATGTGTTGTGCGTACCTGTTGCTGGTCATCCGTGGTCTCATTGTTCTGCCACTCTCACTTCTGAATTGTCTGGTCATGCATGTGCTTGCAAAACGATTGTCTCTGTTGCACTTCCTGCACTTCTGGCCCATTGCTGGGCAGGCACCGACGTGGGGGAATTCGAGGCCACATCGGTAGCAGGTTTGGTCGCTCTTCTTTGGTAGGACCGGCGCCTGGAATTCTTTTTTCTTGAAATTCCCAGTGACGCGATGTGCTAGCGCCACTCTCTTCTCTTTTCCCATCTCTATCTGCTTGGCATGCGCTGTGGCTCGTGCTTCCGTGCGAGCCATCGTCAATATATTTTCCAGCGTCGTTGGTTCCTTCAGAATGCATGCTCGGAACTCCACTGATTGACAACCTTCGATAATACGCAATCTTATTGCTTGCTCATTGTCAAATTTGTCAAACTTGCAGTATGTGACCAGTTTTCTCAGTCTTGTTGCAAAGTCGTCTGGGCTCTCTTCTCCTTGCTGGCATGCTGTGTTGAATGTGTACCTCTCAAAATCAACGTTTCGTTGGGGGTCACATTTCTGTGTGAGACACTGTATCACTCCCTTGTAATCCGCTGTTTGATCAGTTGGGAATGTCAAGAGCAGATCTTCTATTTCATCCCCTGCGAGATTTAGAAGCAGGTGCAGTTGTTTGCTATCCGGGACGTCCGTGGCGCTCATGTAGCGCTAAAATTGTCTGATCCATCTCTCCCACCTGATGCCTGCTTGTGGCTCCGATAGGCTAAATGGTAAAGGTCTGCGGAATATTGCTTGCGTGCTCTGCTTCTTGTTGTCGCTCATTTTCTCTTTTCTCTTTTTTTTTTGGCACTTTCCTGACCCCTTTATCTTTTGTTAATTTTTTCTTTGTCCCCTTGTTTCCTCTGTATTCAGTTGTATTTCCACTGTGTTTCCTATTTATTTTCTGTCTATCACTCTATTTCTTTGTTTTTCTGTATATTTCAATGGCTGCCTGACTTCAAATGGCCGCCGCGCTCTCCTTTGCTCCTACTGGCTTAGTTGCCTTACTTTAAAATGGCCGCCGTAGTCTTGCGAGATTTGTCCTCCTAAAATGGTCGCCGCTTGTTCCTTGCTCCTGATTGGTCCAATCTGCCTGGCTTCAAAATGGCCGCCCCGCTCTCGCAAAAGTTAGTTTGAACTTCGCGCATCTTTCTTCTGTTATTGGGCTGCAGGCACGATCGTGTGCTGGCGCTTGTCTGCACTTCTCTTTATTTGGCGTTTGTCTGCACTTTACTTTACTTTGCGGGCGCTTTATTTTGCGGGTAGCCTCATTACCTGATCGCTTTCCTCAGCGGTCGGGTGGGCTCCCGCGTCTCTGTTTTTCCGTTTACTCGGACCAGGGTGGGCTCCTGGCTCCGTTTTCTTATCCTTCGATGCCGCTACGATTCCTCCTCTTTTGGCCAGCGGACCAGGGTGGGCTCCTGGCTCCGTCGCTCAGCCTCTCCAGGGGAGAGGACTAAGGTGCATGCGTCAGTCTCCTCAGTTGGTGATGGTCGCCAGATAATGATCCCGCCTTTGTTCGCCAGTTGTCGTGTCGCTGGTTCCCACAAAGTATACACGATGCAGGTAAGGAGTTGCGATATCTGTATTGTTGACTTCTTGTCACGAGCTGCTCACGCACACATCTCATCCTCTTCCCCGTCCCTCTACAATGCCCATCCCCACACCCCTGACCGGATGTGGTGTCTGGTTCCCTCGTGTCCCCACTGTCCATTGCAGGGTCCTAGTGCCCTTCCCCAGGTCACTACAATGTGCCTCGACCCCGGCTTTGGTGTGCACGGTTATCTCACCAGAGAACACGTCAGTTATCTAAAGATAGCAAACGTAAGTTTGCAGACATGTACGCAAAGGCCCGGTCTGACTTTACCTCGGCTCTGGCAGCAGACCCCCCCCCCCACCACCACCACCACCCCCTCGCACCGATTATTATCAACGGCATTGTCTCCTGTGATAGCTGATCTCAGGAAGCAGCCAACTGAAGCCTTTCCCGCCGTTTCCTCAAAACCAGCATCCATTAATAAGTGATTCAGTCTATAAATACCGCCGCGACCTACTGGTACTAACCAAGCGCTGTACAAGTACACATGGGTGTTATTACACAGCCCCGCAGTACTCATTTCGCCAAACCAGTAAGGATGAAAACCCGAATTGCTATCTGCAGTGTTTGCGAATGTGACCTTCTGCGAGCAGGCACATGTACTCACTAAGCTATCTCCCGTGTTCAATTCAAAGCTGCAGTCTTTGCTCTTTTATCCCACTCTTCGCAGTTCTTTATTTATACTGACGCTTACTTCCCATTTCTCACCCTCTCCACGGGGGGTATCCATCCCCCATCACTTTGTGCCGTCGTTGCTCGTGAACTGCCCCCGTGTAACCGCACCTCCTTTGTGCCTCTTCCCCTAAGAAGCCCATCACCAAGTGCGCTTCGTTTACACTCCTGTGTTTATTCATCGCTATTCCGTCCTACAAGGGACTCGTACACTCCTGTGGTTATTCATCGCTATTCCGCCCTACAAGGGACCCGTACACTCCTGTGGTTTTTCATCGGTATTCCATCCTACAAGGGACAAATACAATCCTGTGGTTATTCATGGCTATTACATCCTACAAGGGACCCGTACCCTCCTATGGTTATTCATCGCCATTCCATCCTGCAAGGGACCCATACACTCTTGTGGTTATTCATCGCTATTCCATCCCACAAGGGACCCATATACTCCTGTGGTTATTTATCGCTATTCCATCCTACACTGGACAAATACACTCCTATGGTTATTCATGGCTATTCCATCCTACAAGGGACCCGTACACTCCTGTGGTTATTCATCGCTATTCCATCCCACAAGGGACCCATATACTCCTGTGGTTATTCATCGCTATTCCATCCTACAAGGGACCTATACACTCCTGTGGTTATTGATCGCTATTCATTCCTACAAGGGACCCGTACACTCCTGTGGTTATTCATCATTATTCCGTCCTACAAGGGACGCATACACTCCTGTGGTAATTCATCGCTATTCCATCTTACACGGGACCCGTACACTCCTGTGGTTATTCAACACTATTCCATCCTACAAGGGACCCGTACCCTCCCGTGGTTATTCGCCGCTATTCCATTCTGCAAGGGACAAATGCCCTCCTGTGGTTATTCATGGCTATTCCATCTTGCAAGGGACCCGTACACTCCTGTGGTTATTCATCGCTATTCCATCCTACAAGGGACCGTACACTCCTGTGGTTATTCAACGCTATTCCATCCTACAAGGGACCCGTACACTCCTGTGGTTATTCGCCGCTATTCCATCCTGGAAGGGACAAATACACTCCTGTGGTTATTCATGGCTATTCCATCTTGCAAGGGACCCGTACACTTCTGTGGTTATTCATCGCTTTGCCTTCCTACACGGGACCCGTACACTCCTGTGGTTATTCATCGCTATTCCTTCCTACAAAGGACCCGTACACTCTGGTGCTTATTCATCGCTATTCCATCCTCCAAGGGACCCGTATACTCCTGTGGTTATTGATCGCTATACCCTCCTACAAGGGACCCGTACACTCCTGTGGTTATTCATCGCTATTCCATCCCACATGTGACACATACACTCCTGTGGTTATTCATCGCTATTCATCCTATAAGGGACCCATACATTCCTGTGGTTATTCTACACTATTCCACCCTACAAGGGAGCCATACACTCCTCTGGTTATTCAATGCTATTCTATCCTACAAGGGACCTGTACCCTCCCGTGGTTATTCGCCGATATTCCGTCCTGCAAGGGACAAATACACTCCTGAGGTTATTCGTGGCTATTCCATTATACAAGGGACCTGTACATTCCTGTGAATATTCATCGCTATTCCATCCTACAAGGGACCAGTACACTCCTGTGGTTTTTCATTGCTATTCCATCCTACAAGGGATCCGTACCCTCCCATGGTTATTCGCCGCTATTCCATCCTGCAAGGGACAAATACACTCCTGTGGTTATTCGCCGCTATTCCATCCTAAAATGGACACGTACACTCCTGTGGTTATTTACGGCTACTCCATCCTACAAGGGACCCGTACCCTCCCGTGGTTATTCAATGCTATTCCACCCTGCAAGGGAGGACCAATACACTCCTGTGGTTATTCATCGCTATTCCATTCTACAAGGGACCTGCATCCTCCCATGGTTATTCAATGCTATTCCATCCTGAAAGGGACAAATGCACTCCTGTGGTTATTCATGGCTATTCCATCCTACAAGAAACCAGTACACTCCTGTGGTTATTCATGGGTATTCCATCTATCAGGGACCCATACTCTCCTGTGGTTATTCATCGCTATTCCGTCCTACAAGGGACCCGTACCCTCCCGTGGTTATTCATCACTATTCCATCCCACAAGGGACCCGTACACTCCTGTGGTTATTCATCGCTTTTCCGTCCTGCAAGGGACCCGTACACTCCTGTGGTTATTCATCGCTATTCCATCCTACAAGTGACCCGTACCCTCCCGTGGTTATTCATTGCTATTCCATCCAACAGGGGACCCATACACTCCTATAGTTATTCATCGTTATTTCATCCTACAAGGGACCAGCACACTCCGATGCTTATTCATCGCTATTCCATCCTACAAGGGACCTGTACACTCCTGTGGTTATTCAACGCCTTTCGTCCTACAAGGACCCGTACACTCCTGTGGTTATTCAACGCTTTTCGTCCTACAAGGACCCGTACACTCCTGTGGTTATTCAACACTATTCCACCCTGCAAGGGAGTGACCCATACACTTCTGTAGTTATTCATCCCTATTCCATCCTACAAGGGACCCGTACACTCCTGTTGTTATTCATCGCTATACCGTCCTACAAGGGACCCGTATCCTCGTGGCTATTCACCGCTTTTCCATCCTACAGGGGTACTTATGCTCAAGTGGTTAACCCCCCCCCCCTTATTCTATCCCAAGGGGGGCGGGGACATATACTCTCGCGCCCTCAGAGGACGAACGCTCTTGTGGTTAATCATCGCTATTCTACCCCGTAGGGAACAAGTATATCCCCGTGGTCATTTCTTCCCTTGTATTAAGTAGTTCAGTGCATTTTTTGTATTAAGTAGTTAAGTCCAGGTGCTTTAAATTGGGTCTGGTGAGGGGTTTGTCGGTATTACTTGGGATTCTTACATACACTTGCAGATAAACACAAAGAGCACACCCGCAAACACTTGTATCTATTTTTAATGGTTATTTTACCATAAATGGAGTTATAAATGCACCTCACAATCCGCACTGCTATTCCCTCCTTCTGTTCCCAAAGCCCCCCATCTCCCCCCTCGTATAATGAATTTTAACCAGCGTGTTTGTTGTGAAATCTGACGCCCCCCCCTCGCAATCTTGCTGACCACGTTACGCCCCTGCAGTGCCGTCGCGTGGTTGTTTACCTCTATTCCCTCCCACAGGGGACACATTCGTCTGATGGAAGCTCGCGCTAGAGGTTAGGGGGTTCCACTTCATCCGTTTCCTCTCCGACTTGTCATGGCCGGCTTTGCCAGCCTTTCGGAACAAGTCGGTGCGAGCAGGAGCCAAAACGCAGAATTCCCGGCCACGGTCTAGTATCCGAAGCTCGCGCGAGGAGCCCCCACACAATTCAGCGCATTCCTTGGATAAGAGTGGAATCAGCCGGCGGGCACCGTCCGGAGGAGAGACCCACCCTCATACAATAAATACCATTCCTGACATTGTCCTGGCTAATACCTGCCTGCGGGGCAACACACGGGCCTTTTATCTCTCAAATAACCCCTTCACCAGGTCCTCCCAAGAGCTGCTGAACCAGCTCTAGCCCAGCTCTAGATCCGTTGTCTGTACCCCAGGAAACCTGGCTTCAGTTTTACACTACAGCCAACACAACACAAACACATAATGCCCCAACATCTACTCAACAGACACACTCACACTCTGATATTCCAAACCAGAGCAGGGCAAGTCAGCAAGTTCATATGCAACTGCGTCAGAGCAGATTTAATCTGGCTTTGCCATAACACAAGTCAAGTCATCAACATATCTAATCTGGCATGTACACAGTGCAGCACAGGCCATGCAGAAACAGAATAAAGACTTCAAACTAGCATCGGAAAGGGTCAATAGGTCACGCTGTTTGGAGCTACTGACTTTGCCAATGCTGTTTGAAGATTCTGTGCACAAAAGAGAAAAAACAGACGAGCAGCAGCATAGATAACAAATAATGGTTCTATAGCAGGGGTCTCAACGTTGAAAATCCTCCGAGCTACTAATATTATTAGAGATGTAATGGTAACCACAGAAGATAAGATTACATGAGTGGCCACCATATGCAGTATTATGAGCTGAGATTACCTCAGCGCATCAGGCATGGTTGCCAACAGTGATGTGAAAATGCTTTATCAAGGTAGAATACCTCTACACGGGTACCACACAACAGCCATAGCTGTACTGCTCCTAGCATCCAGTAATAAGTCTCCCCAACACAGTTTGATTTTTATCAGTTAAATTACAGCTTTAAATGTATTTTGGAAATTCCAACATTTTTTCCTCAAACATCATCACCACCGCGGGGAAGCAGCGGGTCCACTCCGGGGTATGTGTATGTAGACAATGATATACAGGAACAAGGTTGGCAGTAGATGGTGAAACTGACTCTGGCCATATGGACACTGGCAGCAAAAAAGTTTATTTTGGACATTTGTTTCACTGCAACCCACTTGGGTCGTATTGGGACTCCCTATCCCACAATGCATTTGTTCCAGCATACACTTCACTCGAGACTGATGTAAATTTTGGGGATGAATAGGGAGGAGTGAGGCAGTGTTACGTGTGTTTGTTGCCTTGGCAGAAGTACGTCAACGCGTCGGCATGGAGACAGCCGTGTGGTGTTTTAGAACCGAAGCAGCTTCTTTTTTGCAATTAAAGACCAGTAGAGTGCACTCTGCCTGGGGCACTTGTTTGATTACGTATATTATATATACAACGTAGATTGAATTGGAAATATATATATTTTCCCCCAATTCAATCTACGTTGTATATATAATTGTTCCAGTCTGTCCAGTTTAATTTCGACATTTGTTTTGACTGGCAGCCTTCACGGTCCCTTGATGGTAGCCAGCCTAACAGTGTGGTACAGACAAATCTTTGCACCAACGTTTCAACCCCAGTCAAAGTATATAATATGTGTTCGTCTATCGGAGTCTTCCTCAGGACAATATGCGAAGAAACCCAAGTCTCCTTGGCAAAGAAGGATATGAATTAAGTAAATGGACGCAGTAAATTGTTCTTTTCCTAGACGTTGGGGGTTCTGGCATCGTTATAAATAAAGTAGACTAAAATGAAATAGATCCAGAGTCCCAAGAAAATCCCATTTTATGAGAGAACTCGACAATGCACCCAGTGAGTCGCCGACGCACCCTATTATTCAGTGAGTGCTAGGATGCCACATCCACCGAGGGTGTATACGCCACCAGATCTACCGAAAGCTGCATGCAGCAGCCGAGCCCTGGTTACCTGCTGAAAGAGAGCGCCATTCTGAAGGACTGCAGATTTACACGCTTGCTACTGCTTTTTCTGTTGAACCGACAGCCCACAGGATCGCAGAGGCTTCCGAAAGCTTCAGGAAAAGGAGAAGACTGGACAAGTTAAGAAGAAGTGACACCGAGTTCGCTGAGCAGGAAGGATATTACCACCAAGTCTCTAAAAGCAGCGCAGTATTCTGGAATGCCTGCTTGCTCCAGCGTGAGAGAGAACGGACTTGCATCACTAACCCACGCTGGCAGGTTTATTGATAAAGAGAAGTGTTGTGGAGGGTACGAGTGCTGACTGTGCACAAAGGCCATTCATCTATGCATGAAATTCATTGTGAATGAGGTTATCTGGGTCAGAAGGCACGCGGTACCGCGGTACTTTGCTCTGATCTAGGGCACACAGAATGTAATCCTGTGATGTTATCATGAGGCCAAAGGTCGCATAATGTAATTTCCAGCGGTCATCATTATACTGGTGATTTTAAAACATAAATAGTCCCGTCTCGTTTTAAAAATCATAGAATTCCTGCAGCTGTGGATATACAGACTGAGGCAGCATTTTCTGGCACAGTAACTCTCAGACTTCAGGCACGGTGGTGTTAGGGCGCTTCGAGTGATGCGTCAGTAACACGAAGACTTCCCACCTTATGTTCATTTGATGAGCATCCCCTCTGGCAAGAACTGCTCTTCATGGAGTTCATGATCCGGCCTGACACACACATGACCTCTGACCCCTCTGGGATACAGGGCCTGTGCACTTTCTGAACCAGTCCGTGCACGCAAAGATTCAAAGCCAGGAATTCCATGACAGAAAGTGCCAGGAGGCAGAGGGCATTCCAGAACCAGGGAGACCCTATGCAGAAGGAGCCCAGAACTGCTGGCAGTGCCCCGACTGCACTCGATCCCTAACTCCCCACAGCAGATGGCACCGATGCCACTGCTCTCTGCTGGCATTACTCGCAATCTGTGCTGTTAGCTCCAACTCCCACCACAAACTAGCACCGCCCACTGCTCTCAGCCCTTTCTCCCCCATGATACGAGGCTCTGTCCATACTCCTGTGGCCTGAATCTCTCCTAAAAGCTGGCAGTGCCCACAAGCCTCTGCGTTCCAATTATTAATTCCAACCATAAACTGGCAATACCCATTTTTAGGTTCTCGCCTGAGCCAGCGCATGCGCTGCGCTGCGAGACATTAAGTAAGTGGGGTTTTCAAAGTGCTACCACATGCTTTTGCTGGCCTAGCGCTTGCGTTGACGCGAGTGTGCACGCACGCAACCGCTAGCTTTCACCGTCCGAGGCACCATCTGGAGCCTGATAACTTTCACTTCTGCTGCGCGCGCACCACTCGCGTGCTTGTTATCGTTTGCAGTAGCGCTATGGGATCTCGAGCGGTTTTCATATTTTCATCATTCGAAGCAGGAGATATTTTTGTAACTGCTCCTCCTACCTACTCCCACGGGCCCGAAGGAGCATTTCTTACTCTTGATGAAAGAACGTGCCTGCAGGTGACGCACAAAGTATATACACAGGTGCACACCCGCATTAACTCCACCATTTATTCAATATGCGCTGGTCTCTTTGATCTGTTTAGACGGTTCATGTTTTTTTGAGTGTGTTTGGGGGATGTTTTGTGTTGTTCGACTGTCATTCACTGCATCGCTTTTTTTTTATAGTTGAACATCCGGTTGTTGAAGCAAGCTTTCAGAATCTCCGCCTCACGATTGCTAAGGAAATCTATAATTAGAATAACAAATGTAATTCTACTACTGCTAATAATAGCGAACTCTTACTAAGTAGCGCTTCGAACTGTAGTCTATCGTATCTAAGCGCCGTAAATTGCAAGTGGTGCTAAAAGCCAGTGATATAGTACTCAGTGCACACACCTCAGAAGGGTAGGTGACTGAGTTGGTTTTGTCGAGATTCAAACTTGCGATCGGAATAGCACAGCAGTTACTGGCGGCAAGCGTTTCACTCGTCGAGCCCTATTGTCATTATACGTACTCAGTAAATAATTAGAACACAAACTCATATCTGCTACTTGGGGATATATAGATTATGTTTCTTCAGAGTCCTATTTAAATTATTATTCTTTATAATGCGGCGGGAGGGGGGGAAGGGTTTGCGCCACGTGATGTTGTGGTGCCCTGCGCAACACCCCACCCCCCCATATTCCTGTAATGATGGCGATATATGGAAGTCCTTACTCACAATCTTCAATATTTCACCCATCGGGTATACTCTAACCACTTGACCTTTCACCAGAAGAATGATAAAATGCGTCTGTCCCAGCTTTACAAATTGTGATATATTTGCAGCTATGCCTGACCTCGGTCGTCCTTTCAGAGACGCGTCTTCAATATTTCAGTAACTGCTGAAATTTGCGCCTTGAGAAGGAGTAGCGACGCCACACGGTTTGGTTGAATGCAAAAATAACACACGGTGGCACAAACAATAGTGACGTCGGATGGCGCGGCTTTTTGCACCAACACTCACAGATATTATTGAGTGAAGGAGATGCCGACTGTAGTTGGACCCTACAGGCGTCCCAGCAAACAAGCATTTGCAATGCAATAGGTCTCGCAATTGCGAGATTTTGAGCAATTTGCATTGTAAATGACAATGCCTTTTATTTATGTGTTTAAAAAACCTACAATAATAAAAGGCATTGTCATTTACAATACCAATAGGTCAAAGTTTATAAAATGCGAGACCTGTTGTATTGCAAATGCTTGTATTCAGAGAAGTGAGAGAACTTTAGATGGTAGAATCTCAGAAAACTCAAGAACATCAGAGAAATTTCAATCACATAAACGTGAAGAAATAATTTTTTTCATTCTTGATTTGACACTTCCAGTGTATTCCCGGTCAAAAAAGAAAAAAATTGGGATTCATGCCAGCCACATTTATTTTATTTATTTATTTTGAAGGTTTTATATAGCGCGAACAAGACTCTTGCGAGTATCAGAGCGCTTTACAGGATGGAAGGAGGCAAAGTATAGTGTACATAGACAACAGACAATAAGACAAAATCACAATGAATAGATATAGAGTTCAAGTGAATTTAGCCATAAAGATAGCTTTCACTTCTCTTTTGAAGGATGAAGTGGAAGGGTTCATTCTTGTTTCACTGGGCAAAGCGTTCCATATCTTAGGCGCCATACCCGAGAAGGAACGGTTATAAGTTTTTTTTCTTGGCAAAACATTGAGGTTGAAGGAGAAGGGCTTTGGCACTCCTAGAGGCTCTGTTGCCCACAGAGAGAACCAGTTTCTGTGCTAGGTATTGTGTGGTTTTGTGGTAGAGGGCCTTGTGCGTCATGCAGGCAATTTTTAGGTGAATTCTGGCTTCAAATGGAAGCCAGTTGATGGCTCTCAAGTCAGGGGAGATGTGAGCGTTTCTTTTTGATCCTGTGATGAGTCTCGCAGCTGAGTTGATCGTGGCTCTTAACGGTGCTGTTGAGGATCTTGGGAGGCCGCATAGGGTAACTGCTCCATATTCCACTCGGGGAATTACTAGGGCTTGAACTGCTTGTTTGAAATCGTGTGCAGGCAGAAAGGGTTTCAGTTTTCTTAGGGTCTTTAGTTGGAAGTTAGCTCCTTTAGTTGCGGTGCTAATGTGTTTCTGCATCTTTAAGTTGCTGTCTAGCGTTATCCCCAGAGATTTCGCTGAGTCGACTATGAGCGTGTGACCGTTTAGAGCTGTTAGGTGCTTCATCCAGTCCAGGATAGTGTGGGTTTTGTTAGGGGGGGGCGATTAAAAGGAATTCCGTTTTGAGAGAATTAAGTTTCAGATGGTTTTCTGCCAGCCATGTGTGGGTTTTTTGAAGTGTGGTGTTGAGCGATTTGATGTCCTCTAGTGAGTGTATCTTGATGTATATTTGTGTGTCGTCTGCGTACATGTGGAAGTGTATCTTGGTGAGGCTTAGAAGATCTGTGAGAGTTTCCATGAAGAGGTTGAACAAGGTGGGTGAGAGAGAGGAGCCTTGAGGTACTCCTAATGTGACTGGCATAGGGTTGGACAGGGATTGGTTGACCTTGAATCTTTGGGATCTATTTTGGAGGAAGGAGGTGAACCAGTTCAGTACATTTCCAGATATTCCCATTCTGTGTTTTAGGAGGTCAAGAAGGTTGTCGTGTTTGACGGTGTCAAAAGCTGATGACATCACTATGGAATTCTCTGTGTCTAGTTTTCGGAAATGTATGGGTTAGTAGGTTACCCTTGGCGCCAGCTGATGCCCATGGTCAAACACTACCAACAACCCCCATGGTTTCATTACCCTTCAAAACATTTGCCTGGAATCTATTGTGCAGATCACTTCTCAACCTCTGGAAAAGCCACATGCTTGGTAAACTACCGCTCAGAAGAACGCAGGGAGGAGAGACTTAGAGCAAGCATTGACATTGTGAAGGTTGTGTGTGGCAGAATGAAGAAAACTACCATACTTTATTTTTTGAGGGGGGGGGGGGACGGGGGGACTTGATGAAAATATGAAAAAAGGTATTATTCGTAGTGTTGTCATGGCCCACCTATCCTGGCAAGAGCAGTCAGGCACCCAGCAACAGAATCCTTATGCATTGGCATAGCCAATAGGTCTCGATTTTGTGACCTTATAAGTATTTAGTTATGGTGCATAATATCCTTGGTGCAACAACATCAACTGTTGCATGGCTAAACACTTATAAGGTCCCAAAAGCAAGACCTATTGGCTATGCCAATGCTTGTTACTCTTAGACCTCTGCAATGGGAACACTCATCTAACTGCTACATGCTCACAAACTGGCAGTACCCACAGTCCCACAACTCAGCTGGCAGTGCCCACACTGTTCAGAGTCCTAATGTTCCCTCACATCATCTTCCAGGCTTTCTCTCTAAATCCCCTACCTGAGCTGGCAGCGCTCTGTCGTGAATCCCCTCGGCAGACTGGCAGTGCCCTGCAATGCTGTCAGATGTTGAACCCCGACTTTCTACCCACACCAGCTGGCGCCCGTGCTACTTGCAGCTGTAAGAAACCTTATTTGCTCCACAGCTGGCAGCGCCTGGGTCTAGACTTCTACCTCTAACAGACATCAGCCCCTCCACCTTCCTATTTCATTAAAGTCTGTTTTTTCATCACACTAATCCACAGGTCTGCCAGATCTCCTTTGTCATTTCATCTACTCTATGTTACTGGTTTCTATGTCTCACAGGGCCTACACACTCCCTTCATTCCACACCTGCAGTCCTCTTCCACCGCACATACCTAAGCAGCAACCTCTTCTTCTCAAAACCCTATCAGCGAAGCAGCACCATCGATCCAGTAGAGACGCACCCTATGACCAGAGGGGACAGAACCCTAAGAACCATCCTACTTGCCGTAACCTCTGGCCTAGGAGGACGCACAATCATAGCTGGGGGGCAGGACCCTCTAACTCATGAAGCAGTACCCTCTAACCCATGTTGCAGTACCCTAGAACCCTTGAAATAGTACCTCTTGAGCTGTGGAGCTGTACCCTCTGACATGTGGAGCGGAGTCCTCTCACCAGGGGAGCTCTACCCGGTGCCCTCTGAACTTGGGAGCAGTACCCTCTACTGGGGAGGTCTACTATCTCACCAGGGACGCAGTGCCCTTTGACCTGTAGTGATGTATCTCCCAACTTGAGGAGCAGTCTCTTCATACATGTGAAGAAGCATCCAAGCTTGAAGGACAACATCCTACCGCTGCCGTCATATGCTATGACCAGGTAGCCCTTTTCCTTTGCCTCTTACACTGGCTTCGTGCACTGTTCAAACGAACCAATACCACACACAGGGTCCCCTTGACTATGAGAGCACACAAGAGGACTTGTACAGAACAACATGGCAAACTGAACCACTTCAAGGAAACCTAATGACACGCAGCTATCTGTCAGAGGCCCTAAGCCAGATCCCAACTCACAAGCCAACTGTCAGAGACCCTCGGCCAGATACCAACTCACAAACCTTAGATTCCAAATCATGAGCTCAAAAGAGCTTTAGGTTGTTACCAATGCTAGTCTGATACAATGGAATGGCCGCCAACCAGTACCAGTTATCTAGATGTCTTGTAGAGCGTCAACTTGTCACGTGCAGCCTCTGCAAGAACTCAGGGGCGATGGTGAACTAACAGCCATACATTTCTTTTTTTTTTTTTTTTTTTTGAAAACCTTTATTGACAGTTCTATCAAGAACAAGTATGGGCCTACAACCCCCCGGGGCCGGCCGCTAAGCAATCAGAGCAAAAAACAGGCAAGTGTAAACACAGGCAGCACTCCGGGGAGCAGAATCGTAATGCTACTACCGTGAACAAAGTAGGTAGGGCACCAGGAGAAAAAGGTTTTCATTTTATAATGAAACAAGGCAGAAGGATCAGGTGCCAAACAATTTTCAAACAGCAATTACAGATATGCAGAGTAATAAACGTAAGCGATTTACAGCAATCCATTAGGTCAATGGCGCAAACACAAGAACATCAGGATGGGGAAAAATATCATAAGCAGTTGCGCCTGCAGTCCTACGCCAGAACTCCCGGAGAGCACCCCGGAAATTGCGGTGCACACGGAGCGGCAGCGAGTCATAGCAAAGGAGGTGTATCACGCTGATCCCAGAAAAGAAAAACAAAAAGAATCAGAGAAGAAAAAGGAGGCCATGGAAAAAGAGATAAAAGACTAAAGAATCCCCTCCCCCAACCCCCCACCCTGCACCTCTGCAGATGAGTACGGCCCCCCCCCCAGCAGTGTGCCTGTCGCCCTGGAACCAGACCCGAAATATAGGAGAATAGGGAAAAAGAAGTAGGAAAAGAACCCCACCAGACGGGGGGGGTAGAGAAAGTATTAAGAAACTGGAGGAGGGCCTTCAAAACATACCCCCGGCTTCTCCCTCCCGCACGGTAAGTTTCCCCCAAATTGAACAATAAACGGCACAAAATCTATCTTCTCAAAGAAAAATGGGGAGCATTATGCACCTATTATGCTGTTAGCTATGCCAGGAGAGCACGCAACCCCTGAGCCCGCCCGTCCACTAGATGACCACCCCTGAAGGATCAGCCTCATCCCTGACCACTCTTTGGGAGTCTGCCCATGCCTACCCCTCGACCCAGCACCATATCCGATGTTCCAAGGTAGAGGATTGTCCAAAAACGTCCGAGAAGCGACGCACACAGGTGGGGTGGAAGTCCCTGAGCATCAACACAGTCCGCAGCGTGGAGAAACAGGCTTCCCAGTGCTGCACAAGGATATGCACTGCACTCCAGGTCCAGGAAGGCAGAAGCAGCCAAAGCAGACAATAGTTGCTGGGGTTGTCTCTGGGTCGCAGGAGGGCACGTACGGGACGAGGCTACCACATCCCACTCAGGTCTAGTGCCTCCGGGGCAGATCAGGTCCTCAGCTGGACGAACACACTGTAGCATACTGGCCGGAGTGTCCAGCTGTGCACTAACCTCAGGGGTGGCCGCCAAAGTGTCCTCCTGTGCGCAGTGTGGGTAGTCCCTGTGTACGTGCGGACAGGCGGGCCGCCACTGCCCCAACGCCGACGCCCCAACGCCGACGCCACACCGTCGAGCTTACTCCCCAAGACCCCAACACCATGAATCAAGGAGGAGTGAAGAGCACCAAGGGCCTCGAGGAGGTCGCCGTACCCCAGCACAGCTCTCTGCGATCGCGCCGCCACACTCCCGAAAGTCGCACTCTCACAATCCCGCTGCGGCCCAGCGGACAGGATGGTAGGCTTCATTGCAACAAGATGGCCGCCAAGTATGCCAGACCCTCACCGGGGCCGGGACCCTGGGACAAGCGTCTCGATGTCCACGTCGCTGGTGACCGGGTTCCGGGGGCAGGCGAAAAGTTATCCGTTGCGTGGTCACGGGCAACAGTCGTCCCCACTACGGACCAACTCCCGTAAAAATTCTGGGGCGGCCCGCAATGATCAGGGCAAGATACGGGCGGCGGCCGGGCAGCTCACCATCAAAGGCAGGGGCAGCCACCGGAGGGTCTGAGAATTGCACCCCCGGGCATGCACTCGGTCCGCTACGCATGACAGTAGAGACGACCACGACGAAATGTAGGCCGAGTTTGGCACCGCTCCGGTGGACCGACTCCACCCAGTCTCAACAGGCCGCTGTTGGTGAACTGCCACCCGGCCACGGCGTCCACCCGAGGTCCCGGCTCCAGGGCCGCACAGGCCGCAAAGTTCAAATGCACATTTCTCCGGCGATACCGCAGCCAGAAACCTCGGAGTCACACAGTCGGGTGCCTCTCTCCTTCAGAAACACGACCGCGTCGCACAGGTTAAGGATCTCGTGCAGGATATCCGTGCGGGATGCGGAGGTTCACGGAGCCGGGAGTCTACGCTGCCGTCCCGGTCGCCATCTTGGCTCCTCCCCCAGCCATACATTTCTGTAGTCTTAAACTTTAATGCTTCCTTGCACATGTATCTCACAACATGAACTGTAATATTACATAATGTAATTCATTTCGATATTGTTTTTATATTAACCTGGTGTATTCATCAGCCTTACCATGCACGCTGAGTTTCATGATTATTGTAGGCCTAGAAGCCATCCTATTTGAGATAGTACATTTGCATATTTCCTGCATCTAATAGTAAAGCTTGGTCTCACTTTCAAAGTTGGCAAACCAAAACTTGCTTTTAGGAAAATAATGAATTCAGCAGCATGGTTACGTATCTTTATCTTCAACTCAAGGTCTTCTCACACTTTCTTCTGTTGGAGTAACGAATAGTTTCTTACCTGTCGGTGTAGTTTTGCAGCTTGAAGATCTTTCTGGATTCACTATGCTGTGCATTTTTCCGCGATCTGGTGGTTGGGTCCG
This sequence comes from Triturus cristatus, assembly GCF_964204655.1. Classification (NCBI taxonomy): domain Eukaryota; kingdom Metazoa; phylum Chordata; class Amphibia; order Caudata; family Salamandridae; genus Triturus; species Triturus cristatus. Next base: position 264,253,136 of record NC_140585.1, read on the forward strand.
GATTCGTAGTCTTTCTTTTTTTTTTTTTGTAGCCCAGGTGGGCGTCGACGTCCCACTATTTGGTGTACCTCTCGTGACGTCAGCGTGCTTCCTGCGGAAGTCCCACCTTTGGGGCGCCATCTTCGGGTTCTTTTTTCCCCTCCTTTCTCTTTTTTTTTTTTTTTTAAACCCTAGGCGTTAAGTATCTTCCTTATATCTCCTCTCAGTTTTTTCCTGTTATTTCAGTCTTTGTCCTTCCACCCTTTTTTCTCCTGCCTCATCTTCCTGGCGGAGGTGGGTGGGTTTGCTAGTGAATCTTGAAAGATCTTCAAGCTGCAAAACTACACCGACAGGTAAGAAACTATTCGTTTTGCAGCGTGAAACTTTCTGGATTCACTATGCTGTGCATAGATTTTGTAGCGGTTTGTTATCTCTGTGGCGGCTGGGTGGAAGATGAGCATTGTTCGTTGAATATATGTTGAAGCACCTTCTGTCCTACTTGTCCTTCCTTGTTCATCTGTATATCCACGCAGTAGTGCTTGGTGAACGTGTGCACCGAAGCCCATGTTGCCGCCAGGCATATGTCTTGAATGGGTGTATTTGCCAGAAAGGCAATTGTTGCTCCCTTCTTCCTTGTTGAGTGGGCCCGTGGCCCCTCGGATAGTTCTTGCCCCACCTGTTTGTGGCAGAATTGTATTGTTAGCGCAATCCATCGTGCGATGGTGCTTTTTGTCACTGGTCTACCCAGGAAGCTCGTTTCGAAGGACACAAAAAACTGTTTGGTTTTCCTGTGTTCTTTTGTCCTCTCGATGTAGTGCATCACCGCTCTTCTAGCGTCTAGAGTGTGCAGTGCCCTTTCTGCGCTTGTTGCTGGGTCCTGAAAGAAACCTGTTATTTGAATTGTTTGATTTAAATGGAATGCTGACACCACCTTTGGCATGAAGTGTGGGTCCGTTCTCATTACGACCCTGTCCTTGTGTATCTGGATGTAGGGCTCTTGCAGCGTTAGCGCTTGCAACTCGCTTACTCTGCGCAGTGAGGTTATTGCCACCAGAAAGGCTGTCTTCATTGTCAGCATTTGGAGGGAGGCCTTGTGCATGGGCTCCAAGGGCGCTTTCATAAGTTCCGTCAGGACTATGTTGAGGTTCCATGCCGGAGGCGGCATCCTCTTTGGTGGCGCTATTCTTTTCGCCCCTTCCAGGAATCTCTTTACTACCCGTGAGGTAAAGAAGCTTCCTCCTGTCTCACCTCGTGTAGAAGCTACGATCGCCGCTAGGTGTACCCTCAGTGACGATGAGCAAAGTTTTGCCTTTAGAAGGTGTGTGAGGTATCTAAGCACCGTTGATTCCCTTGTCATTTTTCCTTGCTATTTATTTTTGCTGCACCATATTGTGAACCTTGTCCACTTTTCCCAATAACATTTCCGTGTTGTTGGTCTCCTTGCCTCCCGCAGCACTCGCATAGTGCTTGGAGGTAGTTTAAGGTGTGCGAACTCTATGTCTTCCGGAGCCAAGCTGCCAGTCCGAGGCTCTCTGGCTCTGGGTGTAGAACCTCTCCGTTCTGCATGGAGAGCAAGTCCTTTCTTTTTGTGAATTTGTGTGGAGGTCCCTGTGCCATTTCCACTATTTGTGAGTACCATGTCTGTCTCGCCCACTGTGGTGCCACCAGGATCATTGTCATGTTGCTGGTCTTGCACTTGTTGAGTACCCTGTGCATCAGTGGTATTGGTGGAAAAGCGTATGCAAATGTCCTTGACCAACTTATCCATAGGGCATTCCCCTGGGATTGTTTTTCTGGTTGTCTGGATGCGAAGTTTCGGCATTTTGCATTCAGGCGTGTTGCAAACAGGTCTAATGTCGGTGTACCCCACCTTTTGAATAGCCTTTGCGTTTCCTGTCCATTGAGCTCCCACTCGTGGGATGCCGAGGTCTGCCTGCTGAGCCAATCGGCTTCCACATTGTCTTTCCCTGGTAGGTGTATGGCCAGCAGGTCTATTTTGAGTGGGATGGCCCATCTCCAAATCTCCTGTGCCAGAGTTGAAGGGGGGAACGATTGTGTTCCTCCCTGCTTGTTAATATAGAACATTGTGGTAGTATTGTCCGTCTGTATCAACACCTTCTGGTTGTATAGCTGCCTCTGGAAGGCCTTCAGGGCTAGCAGTACGGTCTTCAATTCCAGGTAGTTGATGTGTCTGACCGCATCTGCTGGAGTCCACAGACCCCTCACTCTGAGCTTGTTCATGTGCGCCCCCCATCCTATCTGGGATGCGTCTGTGGTAATGGTCACAGTTGGGCTTGGTGGTGTCAAGGGCTTTCCTACAGTTATGTTCTCCCTGTTCCACCATGCTATTTCCTCTTGCACTGCGTGCGTAACAACCACTAGATCCTCTCAACTTCCGTTCGCTTGTGACCATTGTTGTTGCAGCCATTCCTGGAACGGTCTCACGTGAAGCCGTACATTGGGGACTAGGTGAATGCATGACGCCATTATGCCCATGATCTTGCTCGCTGTTCTCACTGTCAGAGCTCGCCCCTTCTGGTAGAGACGCGTCTCCTTCAGCAGGGCTATCGTTCTCCTGTCGCTGGGCATGACTGTTTTGTCTAGGGTGTTGATCTGCGCTCCCAGGAAGATCTTCACCTGTTCTGGTTCCATTAATGACTTTCCCCAGTGTATCGAGAACCCCAGGCTTGTTAGTGTTCTTGTCACCCGCTCTGCGTGCTCCTCGCACTTGTCGCGAGTACTTGCTTTGATCAGCCAGTCGTCTAGGTAAGGATACACATGAATCCCTTCTCTCCTTAGGTACGCTGCTACTGCTGCAAGGCATTTCGTGAAAACCCTTGGTGCGGACTTTAGACCGAATGCCAGGGTTGTGAATTGGTAATGGTCCTGGTTGATGTTGAACCTTAACAGGTTCTTGTGGCGCCTGTTCATCGGGATGTGCAGGTAGGCATCTTTGAGATCCACGGTGGACATGTAGTCTCCGCCTTGTATTTGAGGTAGCACTTCTTGTAGCGATGTCATTTTGAACTTTTGTGTCGTTATGAATTTGTTTAGGAATCGTAGATCCAGGATGGGTCTTAGTGTTTCGTCCACCTTTGGGACCAGGAAGTAGTTTGAACACACTCCCTTGTTCCTTTCACTACATGGCACTGGCTCTATGGCCTCCTTTTGGAGTAGTTGTTGTGCCTCTTCCCTGAGTTGAGCAAGCTCTTGACCAGAGCGTTGTCTTCTCTTTGGTTTCCTGTTTGGGGGCCTTTTCTCCAACTCTATGCAGTATCCGTGCTGTATGACGTTGATTATCCATTTGTCTGTGGTTATTTTTTGCCATTGTTGAAGGTAAAGTCCCAGTCTTCCGCCTACCGGTGTTGTATGCTCGTAGGCGCTTGTTTCGTGTTCCCCCCTCACTGTGTTCATTTTGCGCTCCACCCCTCGGGGTATACTGGGAGTGAGCGTCTCCTTGCGTGCAAAGTCACTTAGAAGAGGGTTGGTCTCCCCCTCTTCTTCTTTGGCCACGTCCGTTTCTCCTCCCGCGAAAGGACTGGCCTCGAGGTTGGTACTGCCATTTCTGCTTCTGCTGTCCTTGTTGGCTGTGACTGTCACCCTGCTGTCCTTGCTGGAATGCTTGGTGTGACGTTCCCTGCTGGTTACCTCCCCTTCCGTAGGGTCTCCGAGCTGGGGTGCCTCTTCTCATCCCTCTGAACTGCAGGGCCCCCATGGACATTGCCGTCTCATTTTCCTTCTTCATTTGGGAGAGCTTCTCGTCCACCGGTGCCCCGAACAGCGTTTCACCGTTGAACGGGGTGTTCAGTATGTTGTTCTGGACCTCTTGTTTGAATCCAGAAATTCCCAGCCAGGCCTGCCTTCTTTCAGTGATCCCAATGGCCATCAGTCTGCTCGAAGTCTCAGCCCTGTCCAATGCAGTCTTAATGCATGAGTTGGCGATATTCTTCCCCTCCTCCACTAGATGGGAAGCCCTTTGTCGGTACTCTTCTGGGAGATGCTTGACTAGTTCCCCCATCTCATCCCAATGCTGGTACTGGTGCCTGTTCAGTAGCGCATTAGAGTTTGCCATGCGCCAGTGCATTGCGGCGTTTCTTTCGACCTTCCTTCCAGTGAGGTCCATCCTTCTGTCTCCTTATCAGGAGGTGGTCCCGAGGTCACCGGCACATTGGCTCTTCTCCTGGCCGTGGAGGCAATGATGGAGTCAGCAGTGACCGATCCCTTGATGTAAGGCGGATCCTGCGAGGGGTGCTTGTACTTCTTTTCCATTCTGGGCGTGATGGACCGGCATGTTGCTGGGTCCTTAAATGCCTCCTTCCCTTGGTTCATCACGCTTTGGAGCATGGGGAGGAACTGGCTCCTCGTCTGGATGGGGAGCAGAGTCTCGAGTAGGAAATCAGCTTTCGGCTTTTCCTCGTCTAATTTCACTCCAAAAGCCGCTGCAGCGCTCTTGACGACCATGTTGTATGCTCCGATGTCGTCTGGCGGCGAAGGCCTCGAAGGATAAGTCTCCACGGGCTCTTCGGGATTTTCGGTGTCGATGTCCTGCCATTCCAGCTCCTGAGTCGTCGACGGCGCCGAGCCGTAGAACGACTGCTGATCCTCTTCTTCATCATCTCCCTCATAGTAGGGGCCTTCTTCCTCCTCTTCCGGATCCTTCGACAGCTCTTCCGCGTCGAATTCTTCCCGTTCCTCGATCTCAACGACCTCAGTCGGTGGGATCTTGAAATTCTTCATTTTTTCGTCGAACTCCTTCTTCCTCTGAAGGATGCTCTCCATCTCTGCCTCGAGCCTTCTCTTTTTCTTCTCCATTTCGGAGACTTGCTCGGCGTCGACCGCAGGTCTCCTCGACGGAGCTTGCGTCGACGCGGCCTTGTCTTTCGTCGCCGAGCGCCCCACCTCGTGGGCCTGCTTCGACGAACTCTGTCTTTCGGCGGCCTTCGGCACCTGGGAGTCCTTCTCGAAGGATCCGCTGGGCCTTCTGTCCTTGGATTCACTCGCGGTCGTCGAGCTTTTCGGCCCCGGTGTTCCTTTAGAGGACTTTGACTCTGTTTTTCGAGAGTCACTTTCAGATTTTCGGGGCCTTTTCGGGGGTTTCGCACTCGACGTGTCTCTTACCTCGTCAGGCGTTTTCTTATCGGTCTCTGCAACCGTGAAGACATCAGGTCCTTCGGCGATGTTGTCCTCATCGTCAGTGGAGAGGGCCAGATCGTACAGCAACGGGGCCTTACCCTTGCCTTCCATGTTGAAATTGGCTCTCCTCTGTCTATCTCTCACCCGGAGAGTCTTCGGCGTGAATGCGGAACAGGCGTTGCAGTCCTTGCTCTCGTGGTTGATCAGCAGGCAAAGGTTGCACACCGGATGTTGGTCCTTCAGCGCGTACTTGTGGTGGCAGTTAGGGCAGAATTTAAATGGTGTCTTGTCCATTGCGCTCAGAGTCCCTGAATGCGCATTTTCCTATGGGCGTCGAAGAAATTTGAGGATCTCCTCCTTCTTCGCCGTCCCGGCTGTAATTCCTTTCTCTCTGTAGTCTTCTGTAAATTCTCCTTCGATGAAACTCGCGTATTTTCCTTCCTCCTACGTGTAAAACTCTGGAGCTTCTCGATGACGATCCAGACCCAACGGCGGAAAAAAGAATCTGAAGATGGCCCCCCAAAGGTGGGACCTCCGCAGGAAGCACGCCGACGTCACGAGAGGTACACCAAATGGTGGGACGTCGACGCCCACCTGGGCTACAAAAAACTAAAAAAACAAAAGAAAGACTACGAATCCGGACCCAACCACCAGATCGCTGAATAATGCACAGCATAGTGAATCCAGAAAGATTCACGCTGCAAAACACACGTTTATGCTCCATGTTTTTGTACTGAATAGAAAAGCGTATATGAACTATTCAAATTTGCATGCATTTTCGCATTACATGCTCGGACTGGCTTTTTGATTAGGAGCTCTGGTCAGTTGAAATGACAATCCCGCCTTATTTTTAGCGTGTCTTTTGATATTTTTGCATTAAATGCGTATTAACCTTCTAGGTCTCCTGATGTTTCGCGTTTCATTCTTAACAATACAAAGAATTTGAAGTTTCAAACAGAACTCAAAGAGCACTTTTCACGGACTTCCACCACAGACTCTTCCTACTGGCATTGACAAGTTGCAGGACCAGCACCCCTCTATAAATATTGTGCTCTACGACCTGTATGATCCGTAATAGCACAATAAGGTGCACCGACATGCCTGGATATGATGCTTGTACTATGAAGAAGCAGACATGAGATGAGGGTATTACCGTCATTAAAGTCCTCTGGCGTCCCCTGGGTCAGTGGAGACTGAGGCCGAGAGTCACCACAAAGGGAGTAGCTGTGCTCTGCCTGGATGAGAGGAGCCGGCGAGCACGGGGACAGGTCCACGTCCATCATGTCTCTTCGATCCGAAAGGAAGGGGTCATTCAAGAGCTGGCCCAGGACATCTTGCGAGAAGTCATCCAGGAACTCGTTGAAATGCTGCAAGGAGAGAAGGAAGAGGTCTGTTGTGTGTGTCAACTTCAAGCAACAACTTGCATGCAATGACGGAACCTCTGCATCTGGACAGAACAAACAGCAGCACTTTTAGGTCCATTTTAAACAAATTACTGAGCTAGCAGTACATTATGTCACGGTAAGCACACAAGCATCATGGTCCAAGGAGTGATACACAGTCCACGGGCAAGACCAAGAGAGGAAGTTACACCCAGAAAGACAGAGAGGTTGGCAACCTGAAGTACATAATGTCACTGTAAGCACACAAGCATCTTGAACCAAGGAGCGATACACAATCCACGGGCAAGACCAAGAGAGGACGTTAGAGCCAGAAAGACAGGGAGGTTAGCAACCTGAAGTACATAATGTCACTGTAAGCACAAAAGCATTCTGGTCCAAGGAGCAGTACACAGTCCACAGCAAGACCAAGAGAGGCAGTTAGAGCCAGAAAGACAGCGTGGTTGGCAACCTGAAATGCAGAATGGCCATTGAATGATCTTTAGTGCACACAGAGGTTTACCACTCCACAAGAAAAGTCTTAGGAAGATCCACCTACTACTGACCAAGATAGTAAAAAGCTACAATTAGATTGAAACCAATGACAGGCCATGCTATGAGGTTGGCCTTTCATGGGCTGCACTGATTTCCCGTTCAAGAAAGGAATTAATACCAGGACATCACTCTGGTCCATGTGGCTTCAAAAAAGCATGTTTCAATCAGAGGAGTTCCAATTTCAAGCGACAAACCTTCTTTGCGTGGAACTGGTGCTTTGGAAGGTATGTTTACGCTAAGACAAGCCCTGCCGCCAGAGCTTAGAAAAGCAAAGATGGACAGACATTTTAGATGTCCATGAGAACACTGGTGTTCTGTCCAATTTCTCTAGTCAGTGGATCCATCTCTCCTGATGGATTCCTTTTCCAACACACACCGACTACCTTGAACCCGTCACATGTGGCACCATATAAAACCACAACAATGTGTCAAGGCAACCTCAAATAGACTAGGCAGTAATGGAAGTGGCATGTGAAAGCGGTGATGCCACACAGTTATTTGCTACTGGGCACATGAGAAAGAGTAATTAAGCTCTGCAAAGTAGTGGGGCGGCAAAACGCTACGCATCAGGAAAAGGAGAAACTCTAGGAGTTAATGGGGATAAATAACAACCTATATTGCACTCTGTGAGCTACTGCAGGAAGCTATGATAACAGTAACCTATTTTTATTTAGCTCCAAATACGGCCCTCCTACAGTTTCCTAGTGCTGTAATTATCAGATGTAACTACATGTTGCTCAACTTACCCACCTCAAGGGGATGGAAGACTCAGTTTGCCTCACCAGGACTCAAAACCATAATCATTAGGCTAAATCAGATCAGTAAATGATCTCCAGCACACTGCGTGATCAGCGGAGCTCCTTCAATTCACTGAGCCATCCTCCCAGCATACTTTTCCATCTCTGCCAAGGAGGTACAGCTAACACAGCGAAAAGGCATTTGAACACCTTAAGAGCCAGAAGGTGCCAAACCAAAACACAGCCAGCACAGAGCATCTCTTACTATGTAAAAGGCCAGACTTCACCATGTGACGGCATCTTCCACCACAATAACATGTAAAACGTCAAACAAAGAGTATCATGGAGAGACATGCAACCGCATAACAAGGCCAACAAAATCCAGACAAGAATAAGCACAAGAGGACATCTCATATTCAGAGATCTATCAACGAAAACCAGCACATGAATGAATCACTTACACAAGAACCTTCTATCACCCAACTACAGACAATTTCCACCAACCGCTAGCAAGAGCAACCATCATTTACACCCACAGACAACTTCCACCAACCACTAGCAAGAGCAGCCATCATTTACACCCACAGACAACTTCCACTAACCACTAGCATGTGCAGCCATCCTTTACACCCACAGACAACTTCCACCTGTTAGCAAGAGCAGCCATCATTGACATCATAAGAGATTAGACAAAGGGTCGACGGAGAACTAGTCTGCCACAACAACAGCCTTTATTAGCAGGCCATTTGTATTACGGCATTATGACTGCTCTATGACACTGGTCACTCACAAGCCTTATAAGTCAACAGCATACGTGACAGCACTGGCAATGAGCCAAAGGGGCTCTTCAATGACTGGAACTTTTGCAGCTCAAGCAATGTAGATTCCCCAGGCCCAACGCTTGATGCCAGCAGGGCTGACTCAGCCATACTTCATCCCAAAGTTTGAGCACAACCATTAATTGAGGAAAGGTTTCACGTGTTTTTATGGCACTTAAAACCAGAAGCGAGTTACATAGCTGTATATAAAACACGTCATTATTATTATAATACCAAACAGCGATCATTTAACTAATGAAGTGGAAGCTGGTAGTGGTGCTCGTTAACAATGGCAGGCACCACGGGCATTACGTAATGTGATGGCATCTCACACTAATGCGCAGAATGACACACGATGAAGGCACTGAACTCTGCTGCCATTCCTTGGGAGATCAGATCTACATAAATATTTTAAACATAAGAGATGAGGCATCCACAATGTTTACAAGCGGGTAACCAGCGGGAGATGAAAGCTGTCCGTGCACGCGCTGGCAACACCTGTTACACCACGAGAGACATCACGCGCGCGGTCAGCTGCCATTTGCAGACAAACGGAGTCAGTTCAGTTCAAAGGTACTTTATTCGGCCACTAAAAGCCATTGAAGCACAAGTCTCATTCGGTATGTGTTGTATATTGTAACAGGTTTTTCTTCCTCGTGCATCGGGGGCTGTACTGTTTTCCCATTGGTTGTTACCTTTTCACGTCATTTGGAATGTTTGGTTGTTACTTAACCTACGTCACTCACGGGCACGGACATTCTGCCTGTGACCGGGTTCCTGTGGGTTCCGTTCTTCCATCAGCTGTATGCGGGTCTTATATTTAGGAAATAAATATTTAATTTAATACTAACTGTATGCGTTGGTATTACTTTATATCCATGACACTTCAATTTGGCGACGAGGGACGGGATGCGAGTGTCAAGTGAAGACCCGTGATGCTGAAGTACTTTTTGGCGTCCACAGTGTTCGAGGACTTCAACAGTATTCTGAAAGGCAAGTTATTGCTGTGTACTGCTTTATTCTAGTTAACCACTAAGTAATGGGATTCGTATTTCTTGATTTTACGCTGTAGTTATTTACGGAGCCAACAGACGCTTAGAAGTTTCGTTGGGTGATGTCCGCATCGAATTTAATTCAAAGGCAAGTTGCTATGTTATTTTCACGGCATGAAAGATTAATTATTTACTAATCGCCGTGTATGTGCACGTTTTTCTGTCGCACTGTAGTTGCTGAGGTGTTTCATCGATCGCTATTACAGTTAACGGCAATTCTTCTCAGCTGTAACGGTTTTTCTTCAACGTTCAGCTGTAACTGTCATCGAAGGTGACGTATTAGTACACGTTGGCACGCATGTTTGCGCACAGCTGTAACGGTTCCCTCTCTACGTCTTGAAGTTACTGTCAGTTCTTGTGACGTAGTTTTCTACGCCCACACGTACGTATTCACGTTGCGTGACTCCATTTTGGATTACATTTCCATAAGAAAGTGCGTGTGCTGGCATTATAGTGTGAGGAGACTTTGACTGCAGGTATTTTATTTGGTGTTTTTTATAAAATATTTTAAAACGAAGAGAATTTGCATGATAGCTTCACACAAATAGGATTTTCATCGTGTTTATTTCCACTAAGTTGTGGCAAGTCATATTTTCTTTGAATAACTTTCTAGTAACTGTTTCCAAAATTGCTGGTGAATTTAAAAAAGAGGAAACTTATTCTAAAAATAATATGTCAGAAAATTCAAATATCAGCGCACCAGCACCTTTCTTATCTGATCCAGGTAAACCAGTTATGAAATGGAAAAACTGGTTAAGGGCATTTGAGAATTATTTAATAGCAATAGATGGAAAGAAGTATGAGCCTGAAAGAAAAAAAGCCATTTTATTTGGGTTGTTGGGTGCAGCAGGCCAAGAAATTTTTGATAGTCTGCCGGAATTTGAAGTACCTCCGGGTCAGTTTATTCCTATGAATGAATACCAAGAAGCAGTAAAACGGCTAGAAAAACAATTTGGAGAAGAACCCAACATTATGGTTGGCAGACATCGTTTCGCAACGCGGAAACAATTAGAAAATGAGACTATTGAAGAGTACATTGCTTGTTTACGTGTTTTGGCTACAAAATGTGAATTTAATGACATGGTGGATATTTATATTAGAGACCAATTTGTTTTTTATTGTTATGAAAAAAAATTTCAGGAAAGGTTGTTAGCTTGTAGAAATCCTTCCTTACAGGAAACTATTGACATTGCTAAGGGTATAGAGCGTTCTCTGGAAAGCACAAAGGAACTTTCTTCTGATAAGAATGTAAAAAATGATGTATATTATGTTCAGGAGCATAAGAAACATGTTCCTAACTACGACAGAAGAGGGAAAACTAGCAAAAGTCCAAATTCTAATGCTTTTATTTGTTTTAGATGTGGTTCTAAGAATCATAAGGCGGATTTTCAAGGGTGTCCTGCGCAGGGGAGGAAATGCACCAAATGTTTTAAGGTAGGACATTTTGCTGGTGTGTGCAACAATTTTAGAGCTCAGAGGTTTCAAAAAGTAAAAGTTAGTTCTGTTGATGATTTTGACGAAGACATGTGCTCAAATATTGTTTTGACAATTGATGATCCTGGAGATACCATAAAAGGTCCTCTTGGTGTTGCACACATAGGTAATGTGGAAATTAATATCATGGCGGATTCAGGTTCGCCTATTACCATAATTTCTGATATTAAGTATGAAAAATTTTGGCCTAATACTGATTTGTTAGCCTCAGATGTCAATCCCAAAGCTTTTGGGGATTTCGACATAAATATGTTGGGTTATTTCCAAGATAACTTGAATATCAAAGGAAGAATCATTTCTACTAAGGTATATGTTGCTGAGCGTGGTAGAGACATAGTAGGATGGAAAGATTTGGCGCGACTGGGAATTTTTCTCAAACCAGGTGCCGATGATCCTATTGTGTTGGATGAAAATTTTGTTCATGCAGTCTCTTTTTCTGATTCTTTGTCGTCTTTAGACAAAGTTGAATCAATTCTAAGTAAATATGAGGCTCTTTTTGAAGACCGTATTGGTTGTGTCAAGGGGTTTGAACATACTATAAAGTTGAAGAAAAATGCTATACCAGTGAAGCATAAGGTAAGACCAATTCCTTTATCTGTAAAGGCTGATTTACAAAAACTTCGACAAATTGATTGATGAAGGGGTGATTGAACAAACAAATTCAGCAGAATGGGTTTCTGCCATAGTTCTGATTAAAAAAAAGAATGTATATAAACAATGGGGTGACCCTGTGTCCCTCAGAACCTGGGTAGGATTATTATAGGAAAACAATGGTTCTGTCGGGTATGGGTAAAGCAATTGCTTTGTTGAAAAAATGAATCAAGGAAAAAAGGAGAATCAATCAAGTTGACCACACAATCTCAAAGTACAAATCAAGATCAGGCTTGTTTTGAAAGATGTAATGTCATTCTTTATATATAAATTGCATCATTTATATGAAAAAACACAAATGACATTTGTAATGCAGGATTACCAAGGTAGTAAACCGTAGAGTGAGTCAGTGAATTTGTGACAAGGTGACATAAGTGACCGAATTGTGCATAATATATACAGTGAACAAATGCAGGAAAGACTTTTTATATACACAATATACAAGAGGAGGGCCAGTATCGAGGAAAAACAATGACACTGTTTCATGGATAAATCAAAACATGTATGAAAAACAGGTCTCGCACTGGTCCTAACAATTATCGTCGACGTTTCAACCCAATATAAGCGACTTTGAATCGTCATGCAGGGTCTTCATCAGGACATTTAAAATAAACGATGGCAACCTGCAAGAGCAAGTAAAGTACGTGTCAATATTGTGTTGTGATTATTTAATTGTGTGATCCCGAAAGATAAGGGCCATCACTCACCTAGCCAGTGGTCTAGGATGGCCTGGCAGACAAACGTTCACGCGTAGAAATACAGAGCGCCTCATGAAATGTGATCTCTGTAAGTCAAAGTAAAAACGCGTGTTGCCGTCAGTAACCAACAAAGAGTCTGCGCCTATTAAGTTGTGAGGCAACGAATAAGGGTTAATAGACTACAAGAAATGGCCTCTATGTAGACCGGTTCAGGAAATTAAGCGATTCAATCATCAGTTTAAAGAAAATAACTTCAGTGCTTAAAGAGACGCTCACCTTTAGACGGCGGTGGTATTTTAAATGAGGCCGACTCTGGTGAATAAATCGCGTCGGAACCGATCCGAGTTGTACTTCCTATTATTATCTGGAAGGATAAACATTCAATGAGGACTGTTCACGACCGGGTAGGGCCGGGGGCACTGGATAAGGGGATAATTGCTTACTTGGGAAGAAAAGGAGCAAAGCGGTTACGACTCACGCTGCAGCACCTCCTGTCTCAGTCGGAGGAAGCCGCAACTGACAGGCAGGCTGCTACATGAAGGTGAGCGGGGCAGTCCTGTCTGACGTCGACATAGTGACGTGTCAGGAGGGTTGCCTAGCAACCACGGTCGCATCAGGGAATTAAGGCAGCTTGGGCGATGCGCGCGCTATGCTGACGTGGGCTGACAAACAAAATCTCAATCAGCAAGGTTGGCATGATTACTAAGCGAATGATCAGATCGCGTACTATAGAGATGGTTATGTGGAATTGTGCAGTATTGCGGGCTACTCTCTCGCTGTGTGAAATTGAGCGGGGCAGTACTTGTTGACGTCAGCAGAGTGACGTGTCAGGAGGGTTGCTTAGCAACCACGGTCGCATCTGGGAACCAATGCAGCTGGGCCAGAGCGCACGCTAGACTGACATGGACCGACAAACCATATGTCAATCAGCAGGCTTAGCATGATTACTGAATGAACAGATCGTGTGCTATCGTGCAGTATTGCGGGCTCAAGTGGGAGGTGATGAGGCAATTGGAAGTGAAGCGGTATGCCGAGGGGGTTCAGCAACTCTGATCACTAATAATTGTACGTGGCCAAAGCAAAAAATGTGTACAGAGGTATGTATTCATCGAGGTACAATTGGTACAAGATGACAATGAAAAAACGGAAAACACATAAGTCATCGTTTACAACACATGTGCCCAATAGGACAGCTATTAGGAACAACAAGCACGAAGACATAAATCGAGCCCAATTTGAGGTCTATCTCAGAGTCCCATGTGAGAGTGCCAGTAAATGACAAAGTAGGTCGAACAATGAAAATATGAACAACTCATATATACACACTGCAGATGAGCCTAAAATTATGCGATATAGGGTGCATGGAGAAGTGTCATAGTTGCCCCATCTCCTTGGATGTTTCCTCGAGGCTGTTAAGCCCTTGCTGCACAGTATTGAGGAAATGAATCCATCTACACTCTTTTCTCTTCAGATTCACAGCTATTGATCCCCCTCTTGGCGTAAGACTGACCTTCTCTAGCACCCACCATTTCAATTCTTCAGGTAGATGGCTTAGTGCCAGAAAATGATCCACCATGGGGGCCCCTTGCGTTCTGCATCTGATACGGCTCATGTGTTGTAGTATCCTCACTTTTATTTTTTGTGTTGTTTGTCCCACGTATAAGAGATCACAAGGACATCTTATCACATATATTAGATTGGAGCTGTTGCAATTCGTGAAAGTTGATGAGTTATATGTTCTGTCGTTATGGGAGAAGGAAGAGCCCTCTATTGACAACGGACAGGCTTTGCATTGGCCACACTTGTAATGGCCCACGATGGAAGGTAGTCCCAACTGTTCTCTGAGACCACGTGTTTTCGGTGGTTCAAGGTATGCCTTAACAACACTGTCTTTTACATTCTTGGCCCGTTTGAACGCGAAGATAGGTTCCTCGATGGTAGGGAGTTCACTGGCAACAAGATTCCAGTACTTCTTGATGATTTTCTTCATCCCATTGCTCTTCGTGTTAAAGGATGTGACACATACAATGTTTTCACTCTTCGATCTCTTTTCTTTGACCTGTAAGAGTTCATCTCTCGGACAATACCATGCGCGTTTACGTGCGCGTTTCAAGAGACCCAATGGATACCCACGTTCCTTTAGTCGAGCGGTAAGGATCTCAGTTTCTTTAAAGAAATCCGCTCTGCGTGTACAGTTCCTCCTCAGTCTAAGGTATTGGCCATAGGGAAGGTTATCTCTTAGGCTGCGTGGATGGTGAGAGTCATACTTCAGGAGGGTGTTCCGTTCCGTTGGTTTGCGAAAGAGGTCACAAATTAGTTGTCCATCATCCACTTCAAAGGTAAGATCCAGGAAATCGATGGTATTGTTATCATTTGACATGGTGAACTGGATATCATTGGATCTAGCATTCAGCCAGCTATAAAACTGATTGAGTTCGTCCTTAGTACCAGACCAGATCATTATAACGTCGTCTATATAACGTTTCCAGACGGTAATGTGGTCAATGAACGGATTCTGGTGGTTGTATAGATGTTCCTCCTCATATGCATCCATGAAGATATTGGCCAGGCTCGGCGCATAGGTAGCCCCCATCGCCACGCCTTTACATTGATAATAAAACTGCTTCATGAAAATAAAATAATTGTGTCTCATGGCAATTTCCAGCAGGCCCAGCAGAAATTCGGTGGGTATCCAGTGCGGTCTCATTCTTTTGTCAAGGATTTCTTTGATTACTTCAAGGGCCCTCGTCTGGGGAATGGAGGTATAAAGCGAGGAACTGTACACGCAGAGCGGATTTCTTTAAAGAAACTGAGATCCTTACCGCTCGACTAAAGGAACGTGGGTATCCATTGGGTCTCTTGAAACGCGCACGTAAACGCGCATGGTATTGTCCGAGAGATGAACTCTTACAGGTCAAAGAAAAGAGATCGAAGAGTGAAAACATTGTATGTGTCACATCCTTTAACACGAAGAGCAATGGGATGAAGAAAATCATCAAGAAGTACTGGAATCTTGTTGCCAGTGAACTCCCTACCATCGAGGAACCTATCTTCGCGTTCAAACGGGCCAAGAATGTAAAAGACAGTGTTGTTAAGGCATACCTTGAACCACCGAAAACACGTGGTCTCAGAGAACAGTTGGGACTACCTTCCATCGTGGGCCATTACAAGTGTGGCCAATGCAAAGCCTGTCCGTTGTCAATAGAGGGCTCTTCCTTCTCCCATAACGACAGAACATATAACTCATCAACTTTCACGAATTGCAACAGCTCCAATCTAATATATGTGATAAGATGTCCTTGTGATCTCTTATACGTGGGACAAACAACACAAAAAATAAAAGTGAGGATACTACAACACATGAGCCGTATCAGATGCAGAACGCAAGGCGCCCCCATGGTGGATCATTTTCTGGCACTAAGCCATCTACCTGAAGAATTGAAATGGTGGGTGCTAGAGAAGGTCAGTCTTACGCCAAGAGGGGGATCAATAGCTGTGAATCTGAAGAGAAAAGAGTGTAGATGGATTCATTTCCTCAATACTGTGCAGCAAGGGCTTAACAGCCTCGAGGAAACATCCAGGGAGATGGGGCAACTATGACACTTCTCCATGCACCCTATATCGCATAATTTTAGGCTCATCTGCAGTGTGTATATATGAGTTGTTCATATTTTCATTGTTCGACCTACTTTGTCATTTACTGGCACTCTCACATGGGACTCTGAGATAGACCTCAAATTGTGCTCGATTTATGTCTTCGTGCTTGTTGTTCCTAATAGCTGTCCTATTGGGCACATGTGTTGTAAACGATGACTTATGTGTTTTCCGTTTTTTCATTGTCATCTTGTACCAATTGTACCTCGATGAATACATACCTCTGTACACATTTTTTGCTTTGGCCACGTACAATTATTAGTGATCAGAGTTGCTGAACCCCCTCGGCATACCGCTTCACTTCCAATTGCCTCATCACCTGCCACTTGAGCCCGCAATACTGCACGATAGCACACGATCTGTTCATTCAGTAATCATGCTAAGCCTGATGATTGACATATGGTTTGTCGGTCCATGTCAGTCTAGCGCGCGCTCTGGCCCAGCTGCATCGGTTCCCAGATGCGACCGTGGTTGCTAAGCAACCCTCCTGACACGTCACTCTGCTGACGTCAACAAGTACTGCCCCGCTCAATTTCACACAGCGAGAGAGTAGCCCGCAATACTGCACAATTCCACATAACCATCTCTATAGTACGCGATCTGATCATTCGCTTAGTAATCATGCCAACCTTGCTGATTGAGATTTTGTTTGTCAGCCCACGTCAGCATAGCGCGCGCATCGCCCAAGCTGCCTTAATTCCCTGATGCGACCGTGGTTGCTAGGCAACCCTCCTGACACGTCACTATGTCGACGTCAGACAGGACTGCCCCGCTCACCTTCATGTAGCAGCCTGCCTGTCAGTTGCGGCTTCCTCCGACTGAGACAGGAGGTGCTGCAGCGTGAGTCGTAACCGCTTTGCTCCTTTTCTTCCCAAGTAAGCAATTATCCCCTTATCCAGTGCCCCCGGCCCTACCCGGTCGTGAACAGTCCTCATTGAATGTTTATCCTTCCAGATAATAATAGGAAGTACAACTCGGATCGGTTCCGACGCGATTTATTCACCAGAGTCGGCCTCATTTAAAATACCACCGCCGTCTAAAGGTGAGCGTCTCTTTAAGCACTGAAGTTATTTTCTTTAAACTGATGATTGAATCGCTTAATTTCCTGAACCGGTCTACATAGAGGCCATTTCTTGTAGTCTATTAACCCTTATTCGTTGCCTCACAACTTAATAGGCGCAGACTCTTTGTTGGTTACTGACGGCAACACGCGTTTTTACTTTGACTTACAGAGATCACATTTCATGAGGCGCTCTGTATTTCTACGCGTGAACGTTTGTCTGCCAGGCCATCCTAGACCACTGGCTAGGTGAGTGATGGCCCTTATCTTTCGGGATCACACAATTAAATAATCACAACACAATATTGACACGTACTTTACTTGCTCTTGCAGGTTGCCATCGTTTATTTTAAATGTCCTGATGAAGACCCTGCATGACGATTCAAAGTCGCTTATATTGGGTTGAAACGTCGACGATAATTGTTAGGACCAGTGCGAGACCTGTTTTTCATACATGTTTTGATTTATCCATGAAACAGTGTCATTGTTTTTCCTCGATACTGGCCCTCCTCTTGTATATTGTGTATATAAAAAGTCTTTCCTGCATTTGTTCACTGTATATATTATGCACAATTCGGTCACTTATGTCACCTTGTCACAAATTCACTGACTCACTCTACGGTTTACTACCTTGGTAATCCTGCATTACAAATGTCATTTGTGTTTTTTCATATAAATGATGCAATTTATATATAAAGAATGACATTACATCTTTCAAAACAAGCCTGATCTTGATTTGTACTTTGAGATTGTGTGGTCAACTTGATTGATTCTCCTTTTTTCCTTGATTCATTTTTTCAACAAAGCAATTGCTTTACCCATACCCGACAGAACCATTGTTTTCCTATAATAAAAAAAAGAATGGCCAGGTTCGTTTATGTGCTGATTTGAGATCGTTAAACAAAAATATTTTGGTGGATTGTTTCCCTTTGCCCAAAATCCAGGAGATTCTTGCGGCTACTAAAGGTTCTAATTATTTTTCGTTGATAGATCTCAAATCTGCATATCACCAAGTACAATTATCTGATGAATCAAAGGATCTAACTACTTTTATTACTCCATTGGGTGCTTATAGGTTTGTAAGACTTCCTTTTGGTTTGGCTTCATCAGCCAGTGTGTTTCAAAAATTAATGGAATGTATATTTGAAGGAGTTTTGGGTGTTCAGAAGTTTCAGGACGACATACTCGTTCATGCTAATACTGTTGAAAAACATAATGAAATTTTAGATACAGTCCTCAACAGGTTAAACGAGAGAGGCATGACAGTTGCTAAAGACAAATGTAAGTTTCTTCAAACTGAAATTGAGTACTTGGGCCATGTATTGAGTGGAAATGGTATTAAACCTAAACTCAATTTAGTTAAAGCTATATCTGATGCTCCAAAACCTACAGATAAGGATACCCTTAAATCTTTTTTAGGGCTCAGTGAGTATTATTCACGTTTTGTTGAAAACTACTCAGATTTAGTTGAGCCTTTACGAATGTTGCTTCGCAAAGGTGAGAAGTATATTTGGTCTGAGAGTCAAGATTTTGCTTTTACAGAAATCAAAAAAGCTATTGTTAAAGCCCCAACGTTGAAACCCTATGATCCTGATGGTATCAATATCATTACAGTAGATGCAAGTTCGATCGGCATAGGTGCTGTTTATTCCCAAAAGGTGGCAGGTAATGTGCATACCATTGCATTCATTTCCAGACGTTTATCGGATGCAGAGTGTAACTACAGTACCATAGAGAGGGAAGCCCTGGCGTGTTTTTGGGCAGTTGATAAACTCAAAATCTACTTATGGGGTAAACGTTTTGAGTTGATCACAGATCACAAACCTTTGACTTTCTTAATGGATGGTTGCGGCAGGGGAAATGGTAAGGTTTCTGCAAGATTAGTAAGGTTGTTATCTAAACTTCAAGAATACAATTTTACTATTAAACATATAGCAGGTAAGAAAAATGTAAATGCAGACTTCCTTTCACGTCTTCCATTGAACAATGTAGAGTCCAAAATGGAAGAAGAAACTGAGTGTGTAGTGTCATATGTTCACGGTTTTAACAAATCGGAACAGATATGTAAAGAATCGGAATGGTTAAGTCTCATAGATGAAGATCCAGTGTTAAACAAGGTAAAAGAGTATATATTGAGCAAATGGCCGCCTATCAGAAATGTACATGATGCATTAAAAACGTATGTGCAAGTCGCTGAAGAGTTGAGCATTGAGAAGGGTTTTGTTTTACGGGGGGATTTATTGATTCCACCTGCAAAACTAAGAAAACATCTAATTGAGTTAGCTCATACCTCCCATTTAGGGTCAACCATGACAAAAAAAATATTGAAGCAATATTATTGGTGGCCTGGATTGGACTCTGATGTGAATGAATTTGTAGAAAAATGTTCCATTTGTTTGAGGTCAGATAAGCATTGGAAGCCTAGAGTGCAAGAAATGCAGTTAGTTGATATTCCTAGTTCATCGTGGATTAAGCTTGCTATTGATTTCGCAGGTCCTTTCAGTGTACTAGAGCATAATTCTAGATTTGTAATCGTATTATGTGATTACAATAGTAAATGGATATATGTCAAATTTGTATCAACTATAGACTCCAAATGTGTAATAGAATTCTTGGAGTCATGTTTTTCTTTGGAAGGTTTCCCGCAGGTTTTGGTTTCGGACAATGGAAAACAGCTTACCTCGGAATTAATGGTCACATTTTTGAAGAGAAATGGTATATGTCAAGAAAAGACTCCATGTTACTCGCCAAAATCCAATGGTCAAGTGGAGAGAGTTAATCGTTTCCTTAAAGATGGTATTCAG
Organism: Triturus cristatus; assembly: GCF_964204655.1. Classification (NCBI taxonomy): domain Eukaryota; kingdom Metazoa; phylum Chordata; class Amphibia; order Caudata; family Salamandridae; genus Triturus; species Triturus cristatus. Next base: position 264,273,150 of record NC_140585.1, read on the forward strand.
ATGGCACTGTCGGCGGGTTTTCCAGTAGTTGAATTCACTCGCGAAAGAGTTTATATGTACAACAATACGATTAATAGTGTAACAGGGTATACGCCTTTTTTCCTCATGAGAGGACGGCAGGGCAACGCCGCTGTTACACCAAAGATTTCTATCCTTCAAGATCGTATTCAGGAAGTGACAAAGTTAGATGACTCCAACCTACAAGTGAGAGACAAGATTGTAAGGCAACAGATTAAATCTAAAGAATACCATGACAAGATTCATAGAGCTGTTGTAAAAGAGATCTGCAAGGGTGATTGGGTCATTGTCAAGAAACCTTTTGTCAGGCATAAGGGAGAGTCCAAGTATTATGAACCTACTGAAGTTATTGATGTCTCAAGCGGTTCTGTTCGACTCCATAAATTTGGGTGGAGAAACAAAAGTGATGTCATCAAGCTCAAGGATGGACAGAAAGAACTCATGTCATGTCCACTTAATGAGAGTGTAGTTTCTGATCAATGTGATAGTTGGTTTGACTTTAATCTAAACGGAAAAGACAATGCTCCATCAGTTACAAAAGAATCTACCAGTGATAACTTTAGTCCAGAGGAAACTTCAGGTATACCTATGCAAGTGGTGGTTGGAAATGAAACAATACAAAACAGTGTAACTATGAGTGCATCAACTGATCAAGAGAAGCAAGAGCCTAGGGAAGTAGCAACAAATGTAACCCTTAGTGAGAACAATGAATTGTTTGCTTCAAATCTCTTAGAAGGGTCTTGTACCAGTTCTGGTAGATTAACCAGCGTTCCTAACAGATTTAGAGACTTCATTATGTATTAAGTCTGTTTATGTGAGAAAGGGAGATGTTGTATATTGTAACAGGTTTTTCTTCCTCGTGCATCGGGGGCTGTACTGTTTTCCCATTGGTTGTTACCTTTTCACGTCATTTGGAATGTTTGGTTGTTACTTAACCTACGTCACTCACGGGCACGGACATTCTGCCTGTGACCGGGTTCCTGTGGGTTCCGTTCTTCCATCAGCTGTATGCGGGTCTTATATTTAGGAAATAAATATTTAATTTAATACTAACTGTATGCGTTGGTATTACTTTATATCCATGACACTTCAGTATGATAGAGGGGCCTTCAGGTTCTGCTCTGTGGGGTAGCGTTCCGTGTGACAGAGAGGGACTTTAAGGCACTCTTTAGAGGGATAATAATATTCCTTCTAATGATGGGGCCCTTAATGTGCTCCTTAGAGAAACAACACTTCCTGTGGTACGTGGGTCCTTAATATGCTCCTATGAGAAACAATATTCAATGTACTGAACGGAGCCATTAGGGCACTCGGAGGCATTTAAGGCTCTTTAAACGTGGACTGGATCGTCCTGGAGTTGTGCAAGAGAGTGAGATTGCGCCATCTTTTTCCCATTGCTGCAGAAGCTCAAAGGTCCCGGGCATGAAAAGCAGAGGTCACAAATTCTCTGTCACTTAAAGATAAATAAGGGAAGGTTGGAAAATGGTGTCCTGGAAACACTTAGAGATCAGCTGGTTGCATTCAGAGGCACAACGCGAGCAGAGGCCGATTACCCCGAGAGGCACCAGTCACAGCAGCTTTTTGTTACTCAACACCAGCAACAGACGTCAACTGGCACCCGTGGGCCCTGGAACAACCAGGCCGCAGTCTGAGGCAGCCATGCTTGGCTCCCAGGGCAGGAAGCTGGCCACTTCCGCTGCAGTGCTTGTATTATGCTTTGATTGTAGGTATTAACTGCTACAAGTCTGTTCGTTCCATGATTGGAGAAACAGCCTGTAGGTCTTGTGGGGACAGAAAATCAGTATATGTCACACACCGCGTTATTAAGACAATGATTGGCAAAGCCAATGGGTCCTGTCTTTTGACTTTCGCTTATTGGCTTTGCCAACACTTTTTGCCGATGCTGCTCTGCATCAGGCAAAAAAATGTGATGATTTCTAGGCACACATTTGGCAACACACATGCACGAGTATCCATCATGTACAGTGGCCCATTGTGATGACCTATACATGCACATATGGCATTACATAGCCGCCGCTGTAGGTTGAAGCCTACCAGACAGTGCAGCTGTCTTGTTTGCTAAAGAATTCTTGGGGACATTCTGAAAGCTTCACTGGGAATGCATTCTGTCCATTGCTTACCATTGACTTCGTGTTTTGTAAATCATATTTGCTTGCTTTCTATTTGCTGGATTTATTTGTTTTAGGCTGTCCAGCTTTAGTTAGTCCCTCCCGTGCAGCATAGCCTATTTGCTGTAGTCTTCAAAGTGTGCTCACTTTCTGAAACCACATTTGCATTCAAAGACAGAGGTCAAATGTTAGGCTCGTTCTTCGGAGGGAGCTTGGTGTTTACTTTTCTTTCTCTGATTTCAAAGTGCAAGTATTTATGTGACAATCTTGCTGTGAATGGAAAAGCTTTTTTCTAGTACACACCAAAATCTAAATGTCTGTAAATGAACTGCGCAGATATTTCAGAATATATCAGAATTAGAAAAGCATACATGAGCACTTTTTTTTGTAATTCTGAAGTGTGGTGAAAACAAAAATGTTAATACGATCAAGAACAAATCAATACACTAGGTGATGAGATTTCTACACTTTATGGTTTGCGCGCTATGTCATTTGATCAGTGAAACTGTATGTCTGTGCAAATGTAATGGTCATTTCAATTGAAAATGTGCTGTCTGTAACGGCAGTGCCCTACCACACATACTTCACACTACACTACTCCATAACACTCAAATCCACTCTATGCCCTCCACTCTTCCACATGCCACTGAACTTTACAAAACTCCACTCCACACCATGCCACTCCACTCTATGACATGCCACTCCACTCTATGACATGCCACTCTACTCTATACCATGCCACTCTATGACTCTCTACTCTAAGACACTCTGCGACATGCCACTCCAAGACACACCACTCCACGCCAATCTACTCTACTACCTGTCACTCTACGGCACAACAGTCTACTCTACACTATGCCACTCTACTTTACTCCAATCTAGGAGGTTCCAATCTACGCAAGTCCCTCTATGCCACTCCACGCAACTCTATGACACACTACTCCACTCTATTACACTACTCTATGCCACTCCACAACACTTTATGCCACTCAACGACAGTCCACTATACGACACTCCACACTACTTGGCTCTACACCACTCCATGACCCTCCACTCTAAGCCACTCCACTCTATGACACTCTACACCACTCCACTGTACGACAATCTACTCCATGACACTCTACTCCACTGTACACAACTTCCTCTATGCCACACAACACCACTTTACTTCACTCTACACCAATTAATTCTACGCCAATTCACTCTACTCTATGACACTCTACTCCACTGTCTGTAGGAATCTTTACGTCCCTCGATGACACCCTACGTCACTCAATGACACTCCATTCTATGACACGCTACTCTTTCCTATGCCACTCCACGACAATCTACTGCACCGAACACTACACCCCTCCACTCCACTCTATTCCCTTCCACTCTACTCCCTCCACTTAACGCCACTCAACTCTATTCTACTCCACTCTACTACACATTATGCCACTCCACAACACTCTACGCCAATTCACAACATTCTCCTCTACATCTCTAAGTTTTAGCCATGCTGAACAGCAGCCACGCTCATGCACAACATGGCTGAAACACATTGGCAAAGCCAATAGCTCTTGCATAGGTGAGACCTATTTGCTTTGTCAATGCTTGTTTGTTATGTACCATTCTAAGATGTCAGATGCCACAGAATTTAAAATGACGAATAATAAAATGAACATCTTAAGAAAGGAGTGGCCCAACAGCAATTTGCAGTTACCAAGCCCTCCCAAAAATATGAATAACAAAGGGGAAAAAAAGAGGAAAAAAAACATGAATGGGAGGAGCAGAAGAGCAGATGTGTTGGGGTGGAACGCAGAGCAAAGAAGAGCGGGGGTAGGTGGGGTCAACTGAGAAAAGGGAGATGGGGAGGCATGAAGGAAGCAACGGATGAGGGGGAAGGGCATAAGCATTACAGATAGCCCTGGGGAAGGAAAGGGTGCAGACATTTGAAGGGGGAAGCAGCACACAAGGAAGAGAGCAAGAAAGTGCACACATTTGATGAAAGTAAGAGAAAACAAGCATTGGCATAGCCAATAGGTCTCGCCTTTGGGACCTTATAAGTGTTTAGCTATGCAACAGTTGCATAACTAAATACTTATAAGGTCCCAAAAGCGAGACCTATTGGCTATGCAAAGCGGCCATGCGGCCGCGAAAGTGAAAGTGATCTCAATCGCGATCAAACATCAAAGCGGCCGTACGGCCGCGAAAGTGATAGCGGTAAAGCGCGGCGCGCGCTCCCGCGCACATGCACTGTACCTCTAGGCTGGCCTGGTAGCACTTTTTGGAGCCCTCTCAATAAGTCTCGCCAGACCAGCGCATGCGCTGGGTCAGGCGAGACCTAAAAAATAGTTCACCAAATGTGAGCAACACAAGAAGTGGAAGGAAAGCCATTGAATAATAAGCTAGCAACAATAAAGTCAAATAATGTTAAGCAGAGGACTGACCCAAAGCCCCTTGCAAGTGTTAATATCGTCCACAAAGATCTTTAATAACAGACAGCTAAAAGTGATCTATAGGAGAGATATAATGAACAAGCATTGGCAAAGTCGACAGGTTTCACTAATGCTAAACCTGTTGGCGCTGTCAGTGATTTTTAATGTTGTTGCACAGCAGTGCAGGCTGCTGTACAACATGGCTTTAATTGGCTCAAAGTAAGTAAAAACAAAGCGCTATTGCGCGGCCAGCACTGGCCGCACCATAGCTCTTATGATGCTGTGCAACGTCATTACAAAACACTAACAAAACCAAATGGCTCTGCGCAATCTATTTGGCTTTGCTAATGTTTTTTAAACAGGATGTGACATTACGGTCAGAACTGCTGCTAGTGAAACTGGGGAGCTAGTTTTGAGTCTCCGGTGTATACAGGCACATTTTTTAACCTCCCAGTGGCTAACAAAAATGAATGTGTCCTTGTGTAATGTAACTCGTGCATATGTAAAGCGCTCCAATACTTTCAGGTCGAGTTTGTGCTATATGAACCTGCAAAACAAAATCCAACAAGAGGGAGGAGGTTGGGAAACAAATGCAGCGGGGTGAGTGGGTAAAAGAGAACGACGTGGTGGTGGGAGGGAGGTACCAAGCAGTAAATTTAAAAAAAGAGTACTTGAAGGAGCCTGTGCACAGTGGAAGGACACTGGCAACAGGAAGCAGTACTTGGTCAATGCTTCACGGCAGGGACGAAGACTGAAGCCAAGGAGTAAGCTGAAGGAGAGGAGGAGGCGTCGACCAATAGGAAGCAAAGAAACAAGAGTGAAGCGAGAGCCAATCAATGGTAAATAAAGTTAAGAAATGGGGGTGGGGGGAGGCTCCAAGCCACTTTTAACCATTTTTTCCAACAGAACAATAGCTTTGGTATGCACGCTGTAGTCGCAACCTAACATCTGCCTCAATGCAAGATCTGCAAAACATAGATGCTTTTAAGTCTGTGTGACAAGATTCTGTGGTGAAATTCCTGAAGCAAAAAGGTGTTGTGACCTTGCAGAGGATCGACTGGTCTGCAAAAACTTTCCAAGGAATGAACTTGTGAAGGACAGAGTTTTAAAAAACATTTTCTTCATTCTTCAGTTTAGTTAAAGTGGGCCACGGTTATTAGAAAGACAAAAAAAGTATGCTACGACCTAACCATCTCAATCATAAGTGCACGTGCTATAGCCACTAACTCTGCAATATACAAGTATTCATGCACAAAATGGAACTAAATACAGAAATCTCATTACGAAGCAGAAAAAGATCAAACATCCCCCAATTGCATGGCTTCTAGGCCTGGATTCAGCTTCAACTTCTCCCCAAAACATCTGGAATAAACTCAAACCTGTTGTTCATCACATTATCTATCACTCCTTCAAACAGGACATACATTGACATTATCGGCCCACCAGTCATGGTGCAGATGGGCTAATGCAGTGTATCCAGGTAGCTAACCGGAAGGCCACAGCCTCACACATGCCCTACTATCATTACAATGGCTCCCAGTGGAAGCAAGGGTCCAATGTAAAGCTCAGTGCACCCACACAAAGCACTCTAGAGCAACTGCTGTGATATATTACGTCCCAACCAGGAACTCCAATGTAGTCAACATCCTGACCATCAACATTTATGAACCCGAAGCAGGGTGGCAGAGGTCTTGGAGTACAACGTCCAAAGATGCCATAATGGTACAGCTCAGGTATCTTAACAGAAAATGATGGGGCCCTTCCTGTAGAAAGTGGCGAGCGCCCATTGTGACTTCAATTGCTCATATATTCATATGTCTTGGGCTGTCCCTGTACACTGGATGGGCTGCAAGGGCCTGACTTAAGCCCATACAGCCCAACTACCTCCTCATCAGGAAAATGTTGAAATCCAAATGTTGAATCAAACACATGGTTTGAGATGGGAGAGCCCCCAGACCAGCAACTAGTATAGGTTAGGTGCTGGACGCCTGCGGTGGGTGCTTGGCACAGACTGGGTGTGCACACTGCCCACAGCTAGCTCTCTAACCCAACACTATGACACTCCATGCCAATCACTGGCTCAACATAATCAACGGTCTGCAGAGTAAGGGCACAGCAGACTTTATAACCAGACCACACTCACCTAACATTTAATAGGGACTGTAATGTAAAACTTGCTCATCACCTCTCATCCCACCGTCTGAATGCATGGGGCTACAAAGTGGCCAAAAGTTGGCCTGCGATGCTGGTGCTATAACAATACAAAAATGAAGAAACACACAGTACCCTTATAATTACATTGCACATTCCACATAGATATGAAAAATCGTTTTTTGTTAAAACATTTAGCGTTTTGGACCAAAGCTCACCTCATTAGGTATAGACTCCTGGATGTCAGGCAGTGGGAAATGCGAAGCCTGGTGAGCGCATGACACACACTCCTATAGTCAGAGGAATTGTGCGTATTGTTCATGTCCATATAATTGTAAACGTGTGCAAATGGCCATTGAATGACTACACATCTGCCTACACAAGCGCCACACTGATCCTTAGAGGGAAGGTCATATAGTAAGACATGCATGGTCATCCCTCCCAAGTATAACATCTGTTTACCATCTGGACAGACTCAGTTAACATCTGTATGACTTTAAGACCTGCACTAAACAGGAATGAACACACTCAAGGTTCCACAGTGACGAACAGCTGAGACATATGTGACCCTTTCCGGATATAACATCTGTATGTTCATATAATGTGTGAGCACTTGCTGAAGCATGCAGAAACTTACATAGAACATTGCTGGCTTGGCTGCAAAGTTATAGAATTCTTCTTGGTTAAACGTTATTAAATAATTTTATATCATTCTGTTTCAAGAAATGTGCTCTACTGCACCTCATTATTTAGATGCTGCTGCTCCCAAGGTAAAAATGCACCATTTAACCACTGTATACTATTCGGCTGATTCCTTGTTTCAAATTAAAACACGTGCGCATGTAAATAAGTGTCCTTATTTGAACTCCCGCCCACGCTGGAGGGGCCTGCCACCTGCAATTATTGTCAATTTCAAATAGCAGTATCTGAAGGAGCCTCCTCATCTTGGGGCAGTATGGTAGAACCAATAGCCATGTCTCATTAAAATATCTTGTGTAATGTTAGATCCTTAGCTAAACATCCCTTTGAAATATGGGACATGATGGTTTCACATGATCCCGCTTTGTGTTTCTTCACTGAAACATGGTTATCCCCCACAAATCACGCCATGATCACTCTGGCAATACCAGAGAGCTATAAATGTATCCATTTGGATAGGGAAAACAAAAAAGGAGGAGGGATTGCCATTGCTTTTAAAATGATCTAGATGTGAAATGGGTCTTTACGGTTAGCAATCATTGCTTAGAATTAGGGATCTTCAAAGTTTCCGTGTCCCCTTCTGACATCTGGTACGGTGCCCTAGTATATCGGCCCCCAGGACCTAAAACGAAATTTGCAGATCATTTGGTGAAACATCTTGCACTACATGTACTGGCTGCAAATAAATGTCTTTTGCTCTGAGACTTCTATTTCCATGGGGGAAATGTGGCTGATCCTGAAGTAAACAAACTATTTACCTCCCTCGAACTCATGGTACTTACCCAAAGAGTCGAAGGCTCTACCCATAGTGCAGGACATCTATTAGATCTGGTCTTTTCCAACACAGACCAGATACGATGTGATCCCCCAGATCCCCTTTTATGGACAGACCATTATATGATCACGATCTATATACAGCAAACAGACCAAAATAGTTCTAAACGGCCTATTAGACAAGATCATGATCAGCGGAGGATCTGGCGTAACCTCACTTTAGTGGCATATAGGGCCTCATGTAGGTAGCCAAATACCGGTCAGTAACGGCCGATTTTCGGTAATTATACCGTTACCGACCGGTATTTTGGCTTTTGGTATGTAGGGGGACAATTTCTGGATTCGGAATTTACCGAATCGGTAAAATTACCGAATCGGTAATTTTACCGATTCGGTAAATTCCGAATACAGAAATGAGATGTAGGGGGAGTGTGTGGGTGTTGTTATGAGTCGGTATTTACCACCAACTAATAGTTGGTGGTAAATGAAGAATGGATGTGGAAATGCATTTTAAAGCGCCTACAAGTGTGCAATGTGGCAGACATACATGCCCTTAGGGCATGTATGTGTGCCACATGTGCACACATGGCCGCTTCAGGGGTGCAACAGGGTGTCAATGTGACACCCTGCCACCCTTGCATGTGTTCCCCCCATTACCGAATCGGTATTTACCGATTCGGTAATGAGGCATACCTTCCCATCAATGGGAAGGTATGCCTCATTACCGAATCGGTAAATACCGATTCGGTAATTACCGAATTTTACCGATTCGGTAATATTTACCGAATGATTACCTACATACGAGTTACCACTTCTTAAATACCGATTCGGTAACGTTCGGTATTTAAGAAGTGGTAACTTGTATGCTACCTACATGAGGCCCTTAATGAGGTATTCTCCCTTGCTTAGACAACCAAAACTATGGAAGTTTACAAACAATTGGAGAGTTTCAACACCACCTAAGAATTGGCCTTTGATGCGGTCATACCAAAAAAACAAGTGAACCCCTCACAACGTAGATCCTCCACTCCTTGGTACTCATTGGAACTGAAATTGGAAAGGGCCAGTTATAGGCGACTGGAAAGAAGATGGCGCACTAGTAAGACTGATGAAAACAGAGGGCTTTATAGGAAGTCACTGTCTAAATATCATCTGAATCTAAAAGCCGCTAGACGGCAATTTATCATTAGTTGATAATGCAAGTAATTCCCAGAAAACTTTGTTTGGCATTGTACGGGATTTTGTTTCCCCTAAAGTCTGCAGACAGATGCCTCTGGAATCTCAGGAACTATGTAATTCCTTGCCAATCTATTTTCGTGAGAAGATATGAAAAATGTACGCACATTTTTCTTCGCCTACTACTTTTGAATTGGCATCTTCACGAAAATCCAAGGAGCAGAATAAGATAGTAGCTAGCTCCCTAAACAGCTTTGAACAAGCCACAATAGAGGAGGTCATTAAAGGCCTTGCGGGGGCTAAATCTGGGTCACCATTAGATATTTGTCCACCCAAAATCATGGCGTCTTTAGCCTCTAGCTGTGCCCCGGCAATCCGGAGACATGTTTAATCACTCTATCCTTACTGGTATCATTCCAGCTACTTGGAAAGAGGCGATTGTTCGCCCAATATTAAAAAAATCTACAGCGGACCCCTTTATTCTTGGTAACTATCGCCCCATCTCCCTGTTACCACTGCTGGGAAAAATCCTGGAAAGTATAATTAATCGACAGTTAAGCTATTATCTGGAGGATAATCATATTCTGGACCCCTCGCAATCTGGTTTCCGTCCAGGTTTTAGTACACAAACCGCCGTTTTGGCGGTAACTGACGCGCTTAGATTAACTGTCGACGCGGGAGGGTCAGTTATCTTGATCCTCCTAGATCTCTCCGCAGCTTTCAATACTATTTCACACTCTAAGCTGTCGGAGAGATTCCTGGATTGTGGTATAAATGGGACAGCCCTTTAATGGCTTGAACACATCTTGTCCGGAAAGAACTCAAACTGTCATGCTGGGACCGTACTCCTCAGGCAAAATGCTGCTTGACAGGGGAGTACCCCAGGGCTCCTGTTTAAGCCCCACCGTTTTTAATATATACATGGCCCCGCTGGCACGAATTGTCGAGCATCTGGGTTTTGAGATCATTTCATATGCTGATGATACTCAGCTTATGTGTACCATCGGACCTAACCCAGAGCTCGACAAAATCCGTTTTGCCTCCGGAATGCTTGCCATCTTCGACTGGATGACAAGAAATTGTCTCCAGCTTAACCCGGAAAAGACGGAGGTTATGTTGATGGGGAAAGCCATCAAGTTGGTCGGATGATTGGTGGCCTGTCGAATTGGGCCGGGCTCCTACCCCTAAACAGTCAGTAAAAAATCTAGGCCTAAAATTGGATCAGGCCCTGACCATGAAAGATCATGTTGCGGTGATAGCAAGCTCATGCTACTATGGTTTAAGGCTTCTCAGAATTTTTATTTCTCTATCTGCCTACCTCCCATCGCAGAACTTTAGTCCAGGCAATGGTTATTAGTCGTCTGGACTACGGCAATGCCCTGTTGGCAGAAGTGGGACAGACTCAATTGGCCAAACTCCAAGTAATTCAGAATACGGCAGCACGATTGATCTTGAATTGCCCGGCAGGATCGGCTTTGGCCCCTCTGCTGAGGGAATTGCACTGGTCAACAATAAAGAACAGATCCTTCTTTAAGATCTGCTGTCTTACATATAATGCATTGAATGAAAGAGGCCCTTTCTATTTGCGGAAAAAACTATTAAAGTATTCTCCTGGCAGAAAACTTAGATCCAGCACTCTGGATCTTCTTCAGGTTCCCAGAATTCGCCTTAACCGCACCGGAGGTAGAGCCTTTTCATATCTAGCGCCAAGTTATTGGAATTAGCTCCCTCTAGCCGTGCGTAAAATTCCAACGCTAAGCAATTTTTAGGAAACAGCTGAAAGCGTTTTTGTTTTAAAAGGACACTTCTCTTGCTATCCAGATCTTTTTACCCTCAGTACATTCTCCTAGTTAGCGCCTAGATGCCCCAGGGTGAGTTGAGCGCTCTATAAAAACCACTTAACATAACATAACAACATAACATGCCACCTTTGTTGGGACCACTATTTCTTCCACTTCAGCAAAAAAAAGCTAAAGATGGCCTCTTGGCCTGAGTACCAACAACACTTAATTGTCACCGTAATCACATATTTATAGATTCCTCTAACATTTAGTACCTGATGCTAATAAGGTATAAAAAAAAGTGATGGATGGAATGCTCGATTTAATCTTAGACACTGGTAATCATTTGGGCCACACCCCAGTACATCGTTATTTTGTACACCATGCCACCTCAGTTTGGACCAAGCAATATGCAAAGCAGTCTTAAACCGGCTCTAATGGGAACAGTCCAGTCCGGACTGCCAGGCCACAGCCTTCCTGATCCACAACACAAACAACCCAGTACCGTTTTCACCCTAGTTAGTTAGGGCTTACCAGGCAGTATAGCTTGGTTCTAGTGGCACAGTGTGCATGGGACCCACATCTGGGCATACCCATCCCACTTAGAGGGACACACTAGGCAAGGTCCTCCCTGAACTGGAACACAAACTATCCAGGACAGATTTCGCCCTAGTTAGGGCTCATCAGCCAATATAGCTTAGTTTCAGTGACGCAGTGTGCACAGGACCCATCTGGGCATACCCACCCCACTAAGAGTGACGCAGAGTATACAAAAAAAATGGATGGATGGCTGGATGGAATGCTTGAAGTACACTCAGCCACTGGTAATCACTCAAGGCGCATTCCAGTCCCTTGTTATTTTGCACACCATGCTACCTCATTTTGAACCTAGCCTTATGCAAAGCAGTCCTGACCCTGGGGTTGTATTTTAAGTCCCTGCCTCCATCATTTTGTACAGGAAGGTGTTACAGTGTCAATGTTACAGTACCAGGGGAGGGCTTGGTGCTAGACTACATTCACAACACCTTTGGGTCATTTTTGGCTTCAGTAACTTTAGAATAGTTTGAGAATATGAATGGGCTTCCTCTTTTGTGGGACAGAGCATGTCACATTAGTGAGGAGTCTGCACATAAAAGACAGGAGAGGTGGAAGCCAAGAACTCTGCACATAAGTTAGTGAATAGTATTTTGTGGTACGTAAATCGTAGTATTACAGCATTACTAAACATACAACAAAACGCAGTTAGTGATTGTGTACCCATGTTTTTGTTTCTGCTCTGTAGCGGCCTTCTGACAGTGTGCTATGTAAACACAATTGCCCTGTTTTGTGGGCAGTGTTCCCAGACTGAAGTCATCTCGAGTTTTTCTAATGTTGCAGGGCGTGGGACTGGACGTTATTTGTTTTCAGAAGGTGGAAACGGTCAGTGGTTGAAGCATTTCTTGCATTGCACACATTTCCATTGGCTGTATTGCTTGGTATTCTGTGCTTTTTTGGAGACTGAGTGGCGCATAGCCAATGGCAGGTGCGATTGCATCATTTGGGTCCATCATTTGTGGTGGATCTGATGTTTCACCTTGTTTCAATATGGCAGTGCTTGGGTGCGTGCCATTTATCTTGTGTGCCTTTTTAATGACATATAGCCTACAATGCTAACCCCACATCCTGTTTGTTCAGTGGGACAGTGTGTTTTGTTCTTTCCTCTGCATGTCTGGTGACGTTGATATCTGAGTTTTTAATGGGGGGGGGAGCAGGGGTGGGGTTATATACGGTTGCATAATTTGTGCAGCGTGCTGTGCGCATGTCCTACATGTGGCTGGTGGGCACTGTACGGGGGATACAGTGCAGTGCCTTATGACACATGCGGAAGTAGATTTCCTTTTGCGGTTTTGCATCCTTGGGTGGCATGGCTTCACAGGGTACTCCTCCCACTGTCTTCCCAGGCTCTGCATGAATGTTGACCTTGACTTGAGACTGTCGATTGATCTCTCTCCTTTACTCTATCAAGTAATCATCTCCACGCCCTCAGTAGGCCTTGATGTCCTTGGGGTGGCATGCACTATGTCGCTAGCCAGTCTGCATTGTTCTGTATTGTGTTTGTGCGGGTTGCTTAATGCTCACCTCATAAATCACTTGTTTCTTCGCAACTAACAGTGATGGATCTATTCTTGTTTGCCAAGTGGACCATTTGCAGGAATTCACACTGGCGATGCCAGACTCCTGCAGGCCTTCCACAGGAACGGTGTGGGGGTACGGAATGGTTTCCTTGATTAGTCAAGACGGCTTGCAGGTGTTTCACTCTATGTGGCGGTGCACTGCAGCGCATAGAAGCCATACTAACACAACATAAGATCCAGGTGACCAATCACAAATGGACGTTCCCTTGGCAAACTGATAGAAATAGCAACATTTACCCAGATGTCACAATTCATGCAAGATAATTCCATACTTTCAGACTTCCAAACAGGATTCTGTCCAGGAAGACGCATAGAATCTGCCCTAATTCCCACCTGGGATACCTTAAAAACACAGTTGACCAGAATGGGGTTGCTGCACTACTTCTCTTAGACCTCTTAGCTGCCTTTGACACAGTTGACCACTACATTCTAAAACAAAGACTCCACAAAGCCGGTATAGAGGGGACTGCTCCCGACTGGATCACATCCTACCGCAAAACAGAACAATTGTCATCCATACCCCCTTTTCTCACCCAAACTGTACGTCACAAAAGCAGGGGTCCTCAAGTCTCTATCATCTCACCCATGCATATCAACATCTACATGAAGTAATTACCGGCATTGATCAATGATTTTCAATTCACATGCTATAACTATGCATATGACAAATACTCCTTAAAACTGCAAAGCCCCAAAGACAATGGGAACTCACAAATTTTCTGTTGCCTCAGAGCCGTGTATCAAGGGATGACATGGAGCTATCTCAAAATGAATGCTTCCAAAACAGAAATACTCATATGTAGCGATTGGAAAAATTATGACCCACGTGCAGCCAGCCTGATGATCTGGGAACACCGCCTAGAGTGCATAAGGAAGTAAGAAACCTCAGAATTACCATGGGCTCCAAGATATCAATGAATGCCCAAGTGGACAAACTAGCACAATCAAGCTTCATTTTCTATAAAAACTCTGCGACGCATCTTTCCCACCTTGGATTTCCACACAAGGTCCAGGCTACTATCTCTCTTGTACTGTCTAAAGTCCACTACGCCTATAGCCTCTATTATGGATCATCTTTAACAACTATGAGAAGGCTACAATGGATTGAGAACTCTTGCATGCAGTTGGGAGTAGCTGTGGGAACACCTTGAAATATACACTGGGAGAGGTTGGCGCCAGATGAAGTAAGGGGAAGGAGGGAGGGATTGGATAGTTGTAATACTGTACCATACACTTATTGTTGCTGATAATGCTTGTACACCGTACGATGACCACAATGTATCACAACATTGTGTATGACTGTAATATGTGGCGGTTGCCGGGTTGAACATTGAAATTTAATAAAATCTGTTTTAAAAAAAACAATGGATTGAGAACTCTACTGCCAGACTACTCCTACATGTACAAAGCCACATGCCCACACCTCCCCTGCCCTGATGACCCTGCATTGGTTACCAGGTGCCCGAAGATCCACATTAAAGCTGCTTTGTATCACCCACAAAGCAATACATGGAACAGAGCCTCTCTTCATCAGGCATAAAATCATCAAATACATTCAACAAAGGAAACTCCGCTCTAGATTGGCACCTTGCTTCAAAATCCCACCATAAAAGAAACAAACATTTGCAATGCAATAGGTCTCGCATTTGCTAAAAATTGAACTATTGGCATTGTAAATGACAATGCCTTTTATTTATGTCTTTTGCAAACCTGCAAGAGGTGCATAAACACACACTTTGTACATATTGTCGTTGCTTAGGAGAAGCTAGGCTGGCAGTAACTACACCTCATTTACTGCCAGCCTTGCTTCTCATAAGCGAGGACTATAAGTTTAAACACTAATGTGGCACTACAAGCAACCTCAAAGTACTTCAAAGTCTAACAGATAAAAGGCTGAGGCCAGCCCTGTGCAGATTCAAACCACTCTCAGCCATACTCAGCATCTGTGTTGGCTTACGCTGTTTCAAACCACTCTCAGACATACTCCGCATCTGACAGATGAAATGCTGGCTAGACTTGTGGGGTTTCAAACCACTCAGCATCCAACAGATGAAATGCTGGCTCGGCTTGTGCTGTTTCAAACCACTCAGCATCCAACAGATGAAATGCTGGCTCTGCCTGTGCTGTTTCAAACCTGTCAACAGCAGATACGGCAGAAATCTATACTATGCCGCAGGTGCATAAGCCCGCAGAACTATAGTACCGGGCAACTTGGTTTATCAGTAACCACGTGTACATCATTGAAATACTATTTACAATGCTGCTAGGGGAAGACACAGGCGATCTTCCTCGCGACACGCCGGGTCACGTGCAGGAGGGGTTCAAAACAAATTTCCACACAGGGCACGTCGCAATTCTCAGAAGCATGTGCACAGGACTGTAATAAAGCATTAAACACAATAAAAGCGGGCACAAGGGTGACATCCTCTGGACTGTGTATGTATAGTAAATGACAATGCTTTTTATTTATGTGTTTTGCAAACCTGCAAGAGGTGTGTAAACGCACACTTTGTAGATATAGTCGTTGCTTAGGAGAAGCTAGGCTGGCAGTAACTACACCTCTTTTACTGCCAGCCAATTCGGTATTTCTCACCATCCCCGGGAAAACGGCTTCCGGCCACTTGTGATGAGGGCCTTCGTGGCCAAAATCACATACAAAAAATGTCTGCAAGAGTTTTTGCCTCAAAACAAGGTTTTGTTAAGTTCAGAAAACCAAACTTGCTGATCTTTGCAAACTTTACAATCACAGAAAACTTCTTAAGCAAAAATGTTAAGTTCAAGCGCCCTCAATACAAATTCACCATGCACTCTGGTCAGCCTCTGCACATGTGAACAGAACGTATTTCTCCAAGGGACCGAAAGTACCTCTACCACAGCGCTCTTCCTGTTCCACTTGCTTTTAAGCATACTTATATACATTAATTTCCCCCACACATGTGCTAAGGCTGGCAAGTGGTTAAACTAATTCAACTTGTCAGCCTCTACGTTGTGCCAACTTCATCTGAGGAGACTGCTCCTCTGCGCCTAAGGCTTCCATAAATGCGTAAAGGGCATCTCTTCACAGTCTTGTTGCAGGTTCCCAGGAAAGAGACTAAAGCAGTGGCAAGGGCCAAGGTCCATGAAGGTCATTTGAAGGTTACCACCTTCTTCTAGCTCACCACCAGGGTACACATGAAGACGCTGCAGGCCTCCTATAAAGATGACTTTGCAACTACTGGGTCCAGATGCTTCTCTTTTCTTACAGTCCTGGACACACCTCTTGGGCACAAATCTTTTTCATTGCCTTGAAATATAAGCTGCACTTCTTTGATGTCAGACAGTGATTTCCCCAAGCACCACCACAAAGAAGGGAAGCACCTGTTTTTTTTTTTTGCCCGAAGCTCCCACGTTTCAGGGCCCCAGGCTGCCTCTGCAAATTGTATTTGAATATCACAAAAGCAGGGCTTCTTTACTTTTGAGATATGAAATATTGCCAATGAGGCAGCCACTGGGTGCTGTACTATGCTGCAGTCGTCTAGACAAGTTTCTCGGACAGGGTTTCTATTGCAGACACATATCTGCATTAACCAATAAGGCAAATTCACGAGTTGACCAAAAACCAAATAAACCTCATCTGTTCAAGCAGAGACCTTTTAAGGCATGGGCAAAGTGAGCAATTTCCCGGGGCCCCCACATCTCAAGGGCCCCACTAGGGAAGAGACCTCTGCCTACTATGTCTATTTCACAATGTAAACCACTCTCCCCGCTGTCTGTCTGCACCTCTTCCTCTGTCGCTCTCTCCCCAGTGTCATCTAAGGATTCTTGTGGTCCCGGGCAACACATATTTCAACAATTATTGGGTCACCCAGTTAGTGAAAGTTTACCATATATATCAATATAGTTTGTATTACACAGGCATGGATGAGCAGATAATGCGTTCTAAATATCAATGTTGTTTATAAACACAGTGCCATCTTAAGGATTTTGTTTCAAACAAAAAAATATAGAAAATATGAAATGAAGGTTTGCTATAATTATCGTATTTTGGAGCCTAGCATCCATAAATGAACCCAATGAAAATGTTCAAGTGTGCACACTGATGTAAAATGACGGTCCCATTGTAAAGTGTAAGACTCAAGCCGACATCAGTCCCCTGAGATATTCCAAGTCATGCTTCACACTTAAACACAAACTTTGTGTGATCCTAGGCAAATCACGTTTTGTCCCTGAAACTGTAAACATTTGTAAGGTACATATGCTAAACCCAAATGTTCAAAGCGCTATTGGTGCTATCCCTGTTAGATGAAGCTCCTCCCAGTCGTATCCTGGGGTCTGTACTCCTAGCTCGAGTGGACCCCATACCGACCATAAACTGGGTAATTTGCTCCCGCATCAATGCAAATGTTCGTTATAAAGCGCTGGCTGCTCTTTGCAGATGGCGCAGCACTATATCAACACCCTAACACAAATACTTTCTTCCGGCGCCCTGTCTCTGCTCACTTGCTTCTGGGCACCCAGAAGATTCAGTAGGAATGGACAAGTGCGAGCGGGGTCCTACAATCAATGATACATATCCAGCACTTAGAGACTCAGATATGTCTCGCTGCTCGCGTTCCAGGGCGTTGTGGAGCATGAAAAGGCGCTCTTGACGTGCCACAGGAAGACGCCAGCTGTCATTTCAATGACACACCACAAGCTGTGGCCACAATAGAGCTCAAGCACTTCGAGGCAGCTGCTACTGCTGTGAGAGGTACACGCGTCTATCTGGGTGGCACACGTGTTGGGAACCGTTTCTACACCTGCATGTCACCTATCCTCCTTTGGTTTGTTTTTACTCACCCAAATGTCCAGTTCTGTTTCATGTTTGCAGATATAGTAGTCAGGGGCGCGCTTCAAATCTTGCAAGTTCCCCAGCGAGCGCACCTCCAGCCAGCGTGCATGTCTGGACACCGATGTGGGAAGCAGCGCCGCCGCGTGCACATCTCTTGTCCTCGCACATCTCTTGTCCTCAAACATCGAGTGCACCTCTGGCCAGTGTGCGTGTCTGGACACCGATGTGGAAGCAGCACCATACGCATGCACATATCCCGTCCCCATTCCAAAAAAACCCGACGACAATAGATCTCACCAAGGCGAGTAGCGCATGCGCTGCATCGCTAGGCGAGACCTAAAAAACCATAGGTGGCACATCCTTCATGTTCAAGTAGCCAAACTATGGAACTCTTTACTCCCAAACATAAGATCCACGGATAACAATCTTATCTTCAGTAGAATACTCAAGAGTTGGCTCTTCACCACAAAACCATTATACTCAAACATACAACATATCCCTGTCTGTATAAGTAGTTATGTGGATATTATGTATGTATCTAGATATGTATATCCCTTAGTAGAAATGTGTATAATAAATATGTCTATCCGCATATTAATTTCTGAAGGCGTGAGGTCGCGAGGTGCCTGGTGGCCCTGAGCAGCAGCACTTGGTGTGACGAGCGGCGCGAGGCCGGAACCACATTTCCCAGAATCCCGAGAGGGGCACTTCCGCCCACAGCGCGCCCGGAGGCGCTCAAAAGCCGCGAGGATTCCCCTTTGGAGCGGGGGCTGATCCGCATATTAATTTCTGAAGGCGTGAGGTCGCGAGGTGCCTGGTGGCCCTGAGCAGCAGCACTTGGTGTGACGAGCGGCGCGAGGCCGGAACCACATTTCCCAGAATCCCGAGAGGGGCACTCCCGCCCACAGCGCGCCCGGAGGCGCTCAAAAGGCGCGAGGATTCCCCTTTGGAGCGGGGGCTGATCCGCATATTAATTTCTGAAGGCGTGAGGTCGCGAGGTGCCTGGTGGCCCTGAGCAGCAGCACTTGGTGTGACGAGCGGCGTGAGGCCGGAACCACATTTCCCAGAATCCCGAGAGGGGCACTTCCGCCCACAGCGCGCCCGGAGGCGCTCAAAAGCCGCGAGGATTCCCCGCGTCGCGGGACGCGCGCGGGCAGCGCCGGGCTGAGCCCGGGCAGAGGGCGGGCCGTCTGTGGCCGTCCGGGGCCGGAAGAGGCCGGAAGAGGCCGGGCCGGGTCAAATCATTCATCTCGCTCCCTCTCCTACCAGACATTGTCCTGTAAGGCAAGTACTTAACCACTGTTACGGGATTCGGGACACTGAGACTGTCGCAGCGGTTGCTGCATTATTGGGTGTATCTATTGTACATTGTTGACCGCTGACTATTTCCGCTTTTTGCTGTCAAAGTCCCGTATCTACCTCGCCTTACATATTGGTTTGAGGCAGTGGTGAGAGATTTCTGTTGTGTGCCGCACCGCCCCTTCGGTGCCCATCAAATTTATAGTTGGCCCGCCCTTTATCTCATCACCATGGTAAGAGTAAGAATCCTCAGTCCAGGGCGGAGGCAGGGGTCAAGGGGACCCTGGACGCCTTTATTGTAAGAGCAGAGTCCCTACTTGCTCATGAAATCTTACTGACGGAAAAGCGGCTTTCCCTGGACTCTTTAATAGCCAAGAAACGGTCCTCGTTGGGAAACTTAGCCCTTAGTGTAACGCCGGGAGGAACTCTCCCTGACCCCTTGCAGGTGGCGGACCCTAGCCCACGGGGGTCCCTAGATCTAGTAAGCCCGTCTGCCATAATTATCTCCCCGACTCCCAGGGTGCCGCAAGCTGCTGGCTCTCAACACCCTGACACTGTCTTAGGAGAAGCAGAAAGGGGGGGGCCTAATGCACTCCCAACAGTAGTAGCTACTGAATCCATACAATCGCCTACCAGGGAAGTGGTAACTCGATCGAAAAGATCTAATTTACAGCCAGGTCCCGTAACCACAGGAGGGATGCACACCCCTAATCCCGCGAGTAAGCCTAGTCGCAGAGGACCAACCAAGACCACCAAGAATCTTGAGTGCTCTAAATGCCCAACTTGTAAAACCATAAATGGCTCGACAGGGCTATATGAAGCCACTACAGCACTGGAAGGAAAATTGGAACAGCTATTAGTCCAACATCTAGGCCCGGTATTATTAGCAATTTCCAGTTTGGAATGTACGATAAGGAGGTTGGTAGAACCAGTATCTGAAAAGCCAGATGGGATTTTTCCACAGAGGAGGCAAGAGGGTGGCGGGAACGAAGAGGAGTCACATAGGGTTGCCAGTGACAAAACGGTTACCTTTAATAACGAACCTGAACCCAGTAACTGTAGGGAAGCCACTTCAGCACAAGCATACACTGGTAATAGGCACTCTGGACAAAAATCCAAGGGTAATACACGCACCCCCCCCGACCCAAACACCGCTCCCCGTGGCCTAAAGGAGAACGTAGTCTGGCCCAACACTAGTAACAACACTGTTTGCGCACAGAATACCCCTGGCCTCCCGATTCTTGATTTACCCCCTGCATCCAGTCCCTACACGTTAGTGTTAGTAGGCGTCCCAGGCCTTAATAAAGATGTCGAGGAATCAACTAGCACACTGATAAATAAGACCGTACACTGGGTGCGTAACAAATCACATGGGTTGAGGCTCGAACATAGGCACATCTTAATGGCTAGGAGGGTGGCCTGGATCGGGAATAGTGCGAAAAGATTTACTGGTGACTGCATCATAGTTAATCTCAGACACCCGAGATGGTGAGAGAACTACTTGACAACCGACACATGAACGGGGGTTTAGAGTCATGTATATCGATGCTACCCCTGCACTTTTTTTATAGGAACAATATACCTGACATTGGGCAAGGATGGCGGGGGCCTTGGCGTCCCAAAAATCGGAGGGAGGTGGCACCTGTATTTGACACAAATAGATTTGCACTGTTCTCTTGTCCCTCCGCATTGGACGAACAGGACTGACTATTGGAATTAGGGAGCACGGTGCCTGAGCTGGCAAATTCTACCTTGGACAACACTGTAGACGCTAAAGGGACTCCGGAGCAAGTGGCAGCAGCCGCCCCTGGTGTAGAGCAAGGGACGGAAACGGAAGCCAGGCCGAAAACGCCACACGGTCTGGACAAGAGCCCCCCCCCTAAGAACGATGCCTAGCAAGATTAGGGGTATAGCTCCAAACCTTAGGGATTTGGGGATTATTTCCTGGAATATCTCAGGACTTGCAACCAAGATCCAAAATACTGAATGGTTAGCATTTATAACAAATTTTCAAATCATTTGCCTACAGGAAACATGGGAAACTAACAAAACTGCCCCATTCCTGGAAGGATATAAAATGTTTTTTGTGCCAGCCCAGAAATCCAATATGGGAAGAGCCAAAGGCGGACTAATCACGTATGTAGCTTTGCCATTACAGGGGAAATGGCAAGACTTGGGGTGGGATTCTGCCTGCCTCCAGGGCATAAAATACTCATCGGTGGGCCAAAAAGTGATTTTTTTAAACTTCTATAATGCGGGACAATCATTAACAAATTTGATGGAATTAGAGGAAAGACTGGCCACCCTTCAGAACTCAGGGGACGAGGGCTATCAACTAATTCTTATGGGCGACTTTAATTGCCACCAGTGCCCACATCTGAAATGGGAGGGTGGTACTTGGGATAATTGCCCCTCTATTAAGGGTTGGCACCTGGAGCACTCCAGAGAGGGTTTTTCCCTGAGCACAATATTGAGTGAGTTTGCCCTAACTCATACAATGGATCGGATTGATCGGGGGAATTCTGATGATATAGCCCCTTCCTTTAAAGGAAGAGGCTGTAATTCAATAATAGACTACATTTTCATTCCCACTGTCTTAATACACAGAATAGGCCAGTTTATGATAGTACCCAGCGCGTTTAGTGATCACAACCCCTTGGTCATGTCTTTAGTGGACATTCTCCCAGGCACCAAAACAGATAGAAGGACCACCACGGGTGAATTCAAGGCAAAGGATCAAGGAAGAAGAATTAAATGGGAAAACATCGATGGAGAACAACTCCATAAAGCTCTCCTTGCCAATGCCGAGAATCACTTGTGGAGATGTTTAGATCCCACTGTTGAGGGGACGGATTTGATTGCAGCGTTTGAGGGCAACGCACAGCATATAGACACCCTCTTAAGAAGCAAACCAAGGCCCCAGGCAGATTTCTGCCCTAGATGGTTCGACAAGAACTGCTCTAGAACCCACAGGGACCTAAAAATGGCAC
Source organism: Triturus cristatus (assembly GCF_964204655.1). Lineage (NCBI taxonomy): Eukaryota > Metazoa > Chordata > Amphibia > Caudata > Salamandridae > Triturus > Triturus cristatus. The sequence continues at coordinate 264,295,571 of NC_140585.1, forward strand.
TATCAACCGCCCCTAGGAATAGAGGAGAGATTGCAGCGTGTAGGGCCTGGTACAAAAAGGCAACGAAGTTGCGAAAAATATCCCTACAAACAGAGGCCTGGGAATCCCTGAAAGAGGCTGCAGAGCTCCACGACATGACCAGTTTCTGGAGGATCATAAACGCTCCATGTTTTCAACCCCCAAATAAGCCTCAGGTGGCTTCCCATATTTTGCCAGATGAATGGATGGCGCATTTTAGCGGCCTATACAACCGCGGTGAGTCGGAGGAGTTGCCAAATAGCGGCATAGAATTACTTGGTGATGATTGGTCTCATTTCACGGTCGAGGAGGTCAAACTGGGAATTGAGGGCCTGGTGATGAGGAAGGCCCAAGGCCCAGATGGGATACCCCCCGACCTTTTTAAAAGCCAGGTAGATCTCTGGGCCCCGGTATTGACTAGGGTGCTGAACACAGCCACTGAAGTAGGCATGCCCAGATCCTGGTCCACGGCTACGATCGTACCCATATTCAAAAAGGGCAATAAAAACGACCCGCAGTGTTATCGCCCAATTTCCCTTATTGATGTCTCGGCAAAAATTTTAGGAAGAGCTGTTTTAAACCGTCTGTTGACTTGGGCCGATGAAAATAACATCATCACGGATGTGCAATACGGGTTTAGAAACGGGCGTTCTACCACTGATCAGTGCCTTAATCTGTATCTCCTGACAGCGAAGTACACTGTGGCCAGGGAAGGCACCGTTTACCTGGCTTTTATGGATCTCTCAGCAGCATTCGACTGCGTGAACAGAAGACGACTGTGGGAGATCCTGGTTGTGATGGGCGTCGAACCTGGCCTGATTCATATCTTACAAACACTTCATTTAAATACTACGGCACGGGTCAGATTTGGCGAGAGAGGGGAAGTGACAGAGGACTTTGGGTGCAGTGGAAGGGTGAGACAAGGGTGCATCCTCGCCCCTTTTTTGTTCACGCTCTATATTAATGGTCTTGACAAAGCACTCAGAGAGCTGGAGGCCGATTGTCCCTGCATTGGGAGGAGAAGTATACCAGTCCTCCTCTATGCAGATGACGCGGTACTCCTGGCACGCACAGGAAGGAGCCTGCAGACCCTCATCAGCGGCTTTGTACGTTTCATGGCAGACTTAGACTTAGTTCCAAACTTATCAAAGTCTTATGTCATGGAAGCGGGCAAAACGCCTTTAAGGAATTGCACCTTCTCTATAGGCACCCATAAACTTGAGAAGGTAAAAACCTTTAACTATTTGGGGATCATGTTCGATAAGGACCTCTCTTTCAAACCCCTTGCAAAGCACAAATGTAGTCAACACCCGAGAGCAGTGGGGTCAATCATGAACTATGCAAGTAGACTTGGTCGGTGGTCGCCCAACGAAATAGTAACGTTATATAGGTCAGTTTGCTGTGCTAAGACTCTGTATGGGAGCGAGTTGTGGGGTTTTATAGACCCAAGCAAAATCCAAGTGGAAGAAAATAAGTTCCTAAGGAGATTATTGCAAGTGCCCCAATGTATCCCCTCATATATCGCCCACGAGGAACTCGGCATTCCCCACCTCGGTGACAGGATACAGCTCAATCCGTTAATTTGCTGGATCAAGATCTGGACAAATCCCGAGGCACTGTTAACTAGACAAATCTTGGAGGATTGCATGAGGGGGGATAAGGGCCCGCTAATACCCTGGCTCAAATACATCAGGGAGGCATTAGATTTATCGGGCCATGCACCCTTTTTCAACAACCCATCCACACTGACCAAAAATGACCTGGTTCTCACTAAGGCTGACCACCTACGACATATAGCCAGGGCAAGAGAGGAAATAGAGGGCCGAAAACATAGTGTATGTGACTATCAGCTCACAAAAACCTCCGTGGGGATGGAAGTCTACCTGTCTAACACATACAACAAACAGGATAGATTCCTGATGACTAGATTTAGGTTAAATCTTTTGCATCACATTCTGTCAGTCCCCGCTGGCTTTGTGAGCGATGTTAGGACAAAAGGGTGCTGCGGCTGCGATCTGCGATCTCCGCAGGACACCCTACATTTCGTCCTTCTCTGTCCCTTTTATGCACTACCAAGGTCCCGGTTCTTAAAAACAGTCCTAAAACGAGCTAAAATTAGACAGGCCAAAGTGGCCCTTTTGTTCCTTAAAATGTCGACTGATCCTTTTGTCTTATTTAGTACTGTGCACTTTTTGCGACTTGCAGTCAAATTAAGATTGACCAAAGGAGAGGCCCCCTGAAGCAGACAGTGGACAATTTGTCTGGGAATGATTTGATGCACACAGATATATTTTACCCCTTTCTATGAATGATTGCCGTATATAAAGGCTTACTGCACTGGATTGTTTGTTTTTATCTTTTTAACTTGTTTATATATAGGGATTTTATATCATTGATTTTACTGGAAATGTATACAATTGATTCATATCACTTTTACTGGAGTTTAACATTGTTGTATGAACTGTATCTTTTATGGATATCTTGTTTTTTATCCGAATAAAGATTATTGACTTGACTTGATATAGATATCCATTAGGTCTGCTTAACAAATGTACATATTACTTATGGTTAAATTGTTCTATGTTTAACATGTATATAGGTCACTGCATAAATAAGTACATTTTTACCATAACTATTTATCTACAAGTGCACTATTGAATTATTAAAAGAGAAAAATATAAAAAAATTAGCTTAAAGTACAGCAACACATGAGTCTGAGTTTATTACATACAACTTAAATCTATATATATTACCATCCTTATACATATATCTTCTGCGTTATGTATCTTTATATTTAATACTTTACTCCTAATTCAGCATTTCCAATGCACTACCTTATATCTCACCCTATACCTCTCTCAATGTATCGTCTACCTCCACTCGGACTCATCCCAAACCTCATTCCACTACTTTCTCCAATGCACTACCCTATTTCTCACCCTATACCTCTCTCAATATATCCTCTATCTATACCTATTCTATGACTCATCCCAAATCACATTCTACTACTATAATCTCCAAAATAACCTTTCTAGATACTTCCCCTCCTTGCATCATCTCAAACCTCTTTTATTATTCAGATCTCCCAAACAAGCCTTTCTAAACTCTTCCCACATGTATTCCTCCAAGACTCATCCGATACCTCATCTCTCCCTAATCCACTTCGAGACTCTTCCCGCCTCCATCTCTCCTTTACTCATCCAAAACCTCCTCCTACTGCTATGATCTCCAAATAAACACTTTCTAGACCCTTCCCTCTTCCATCCCTCCACTATCCTTTTCAATGCAATTTACAGACTAGCATGCCCACAGATCACATATATTTCATACTTCCCTATAATAATTGACCACTAACACTTTTTGGGTTCCGGTGTAGCAAGCTACTTGCTGAGAAGCGCTTTGAGGCCTTGTCAGGGGTAGTAAGTGCTATATAAATGTAATAACAATTACATGCCAACAGACCAGACACTCAACACTGGGCCTCTGGACAATCATGCATGCACACACCTTCCTGGATCCAACACACGCATTACTGTTCCACACAGACAGTATAATTCTTACACGTGCAATATCCCCTCCCTTTGGGATTTGAAAACACACCGCACTGTTGTGTAATTCTTCAATACACATCTGTAAACTATTTCCATACTTTTGAGTGCCGAACAAAAATAAGCCAGCTGGCACTGGCAAAGTCTTGCCTTTAAAGGGCAAGTGCCAATCTATCCCCTTTGCCAATGGTTGTTGCACTGTTACTTCTTTGCATCTAATTTCCTTTTCTGTTCTAAAATGGTTGTTGGACCTGCTGAAACAGTAAAGTGAAAAAACAAAATGACGGCCTGTGTGTCACGATGCACACCCACATAAAATGTACAGCATGGGTCTTTTTAAATTTATTAGAGAAATACCATTCCAAGATAGCCACTGCAATACAGCAAATGCATTGTGATGTACCGATGGATACCTTGGCTTGTTCAGTGTACAGTACTAAAATGGCTTACAGTCTTTTTTTTAACCGAAAAGTAAAAATAAAAGATACAGTGTGAGGTAGTGAAAAATGAAAAGCCGGAGGCACTTTGCAGCTGCCGCACACTCTTGAAACAAGCATTTAAAATGCAATAGGTCTCGCAATGACATGGTTTTGAGCTATTGGCACTGAAAATGTTATTGCTTTTTTCCCCCCCTTCGTGAAGCATTAATCAAGTAATGGCGTTGCAAATGACAATCGCATCTTAAACATTTTGCAACAATTATATAGCTACGTCGGGTGCCACGAGGAAAAGGGTGTAGATATTACTAGTGCAGCAGGCGCAGTGGCACCGGAACTCAGAGGTCTGTGAGGGCCACTCTGTACCTTAATTAATGGGCAGCTGCGAGGAGGCGGGCACCGTTACATGCTGCAATTGGACACCCAACTACTTTCATTAACAGTTTCACTCCTAGAAACATGCGCAAATACAACGTGCAATAGTTCTTCCCCTACTTTTTCCTGTGCCACCCTTTCGTAGGACCGCGTTCAGCATCTTTGCAGTCCCAAATTGATTCACAAATGGCAGCAAACTGGTGCGGCACCAGGACGCAGTGTCCGCTCAGGAGCTGCTGGGAGAGAGTGGGCCTCGTGACATCTGGGAAGGGAACCGGTTTTTGGACAGCCAGATTAGAACCGGTGCCTAGCCTCTGTGTTTAGGTGTCAGTGTGCTCCTTCCTAGTGCCGCTGTCACCAGGTTTATCCCTCCCCTTCGCCTGCCTCACACCCATGCATGACAGGCAGCAGATTAACCTGACAGGCAGCAAATTAACCCAACCATATGGCTGCCGGCCACTCTATGTGTTGTGCAATATATCTATAATATGCAAAATCATGAGGAGCCTTGCTTGTGGCAGAGTCACTTCCCGCAGGAGTTAGAGGGACCAATCAGCGGAGTACACTCAGGGAAGCCTTGTTTGTGGCAGAGTCACTTCGCAAAGGAGTCAGAGGGACCAATCGGCTGACTACACTCAGAGGAGCATTGCTTGTGGCAGAGTCACTTCCCGCAGGAGTCAGAGGGACCAATCGGCTGAGTACACTCAGAGGAGCATTGCTTGTGGCAGAGTCACTTCCCGCAGGAGTCAGAAGGACCAATCGGCGGAGTACACTAAGAGGAGCATTGCTTGTGGCAGAGTCACTTCCCGCAGGAGTCAGAAGGACCAATCGGCGGAGTACACTCAGGGAAGTCTTGCTTATGGCAGTCACTTCCCGCAGGAGTCAGAAGGACCAATCGGCGGAGTACACTCAGGGAAGTCTTGCTTGTGGCAGTCACTTCTCCCAGGAGTCAGAGGGACCAAACGGCAGAGTACACTCATGGGAGACAGCTCTGCCTAGGGAACCTCTTGTTGGGCTGCAGAGACAGCTCTGCCTAGACAGCTCTGCCTAGGGCACCTCTTGCGATGCAGAGACAGCTCTGCCTAGGGCACCTCTTGCGATGCAGAGCTCTGCCTAGGGCATCTCTTGTTGGGCTGCAGAGACAGCTCTGCCTAGGGCACCTCTTGTGATGCAGAGACAGCTCTACCTAGGGCACCTCTTGTTGGGCTGCAGATACAGCTCTGCCTAGGGCACCTCTTGCGATGCAGAGACAGCTCTGCCTAGGGCACCTCTTGCGATGCAGAGCTCTGCCTAGGGCATCTCTTGTTGGGCTGCAGAGACAGCTCTGCCTAGGGCACCTCTTGTTGGACTGCAGAGAAAGCTCTGCCTAGGGCACCTCTTGTTGGACTGCAGAGACAGCTCTGCCTAGGGCACCTCTTGTGATGCAGAGACAGCTCTACCTAGGGCACCTCTTGTTGGGCTGCAGATACAGCTCTGCCTAGGGCACCTCTTGTTGGGCGGCAGAGACAGCTCTGCCTAGGGCACCTCTTGTTGAGCTGCAGAGACAGCTCTGCCTATGGCACCACTTGCGATGCAGAGACAGCTCTGCCTAGGGCACCTCTTGTTGGACTGCAGAGAAAGCTCTGCCTAGGGCACCTCTTGTTGGACTGCAGAGAAAGCTCTGCCTAGGGCACCTCTTGTTGGACTGCAGAGAAAGCTCTGCCTAGGACACCTCTTGTTGGGCTGCAGATACAGCTCAGCCTAGGGCACCTCTTGTTGGGCTGCAGATACAGCTCTGCCTAGGGCACCTCTTGTTGGGCGGCAGAGACAGCTCTGCCTAGGGCACCTCTTGTTGAGCTGCAGAGACAGCTCTGCCTAGGGCACCACTTGCGATGCAGAGACAGCTCTGCCTAGGGCACCTCTTGTTGGACTGCAGAGAAAGCTCTGCCTAGGGCACCTCTTGTTGGACTGCAGAGAAAGCTCTGCCTAGGACACCTCTTGTTGGGCTGCAGATACAGCTCAGCCTAGGGCACCTCTTGTTGGGCGGCAGAGACAGCTCTGCTTAGGGCACCTCTTGTTGAGCTGCAGAGACAGCTCTGCCTAGGGCACCTCGTGTTGAGCTGCAGAGACAACTGTGCCTAGGGCACCTCTTGCAATGCAGAGAGCTCTGCCTAGGGCACCTCTTGCGATGCAGAGAGCTCTGCCTAGGGCACCTCTTGCGATGCAGAGAGCTCTGCCTAGGGCACCTCTTGGTGGGAGGCAAAGACAGCTCTGCCTAGGGCTCCTCTTGTTGGGCTGCAGAGAAAGCTCTGCCTAGGGCACCTCTTGCAATGCAGAGATAGCTCTGCCTGGGGCCCCTCTTGTTGGGCTGCAGAGACAGCTCTGCCTAGGGCCCCTCTTGTTGGGAGGCAGAGACAGCTCCGGGACGCATAGACAGTTCTGCACAGGTGCCCTCCTGGTAGGAGGCAGAGACAGCTCTGTAAATGTGCCCTCCTGGTGAGATGCTATCGTGTCTATTCAAATCTACTGTGTCCCATGAACAATGAGCAGACAGACACAGCAAGACCTCCAAGAACGGGAACTGAGCAGTTTGGGAAGCAGGCAGCAGAAAGACACCCCATCCCCAGCGGTGAACTGTAAGGGCCGGACTGGTGCCCGAGAGGGGTGAGCCAGTAAGGAGCTATGACAGGGGTGTCCTTGCTTTCACCACGTCGAAGGGCACTGCGTGCAAGAACACATGCCCAGCCGCAATTCTGGAACAGAACACAATGCTTCTCAGCACATCAGAACATTGGTATGTTTGTATGTGCCATATTGGTGCAGCTCAATCCAGTGAACGCACACTAGCTTGTGCAAAATGACGTGGTAACATTCCAAACTAGCACAACAACCCGTCATCCAAAGTGCCTGAGATAAGTGATGGCAGGAGCTGAAAATAATTAATATTTGTATGTGTGGGGAGGAGGGTCCAGACATTACGTCTGCGTAGCAGAAGCAGAAATAGTGGAAGCCCAGCCAACATCTCAACGGAAGTCTTAGACCAGCCTAATAGCTATGAAGCTATTTAACTTTTTGTACTATACGCCTGCAGAATTCTTTGTGAAAACCATAGAAATATAATGTGTTCCCAATTGGCTTCCTCTAGCTACATTTCACTTGCCTGTCTACCCTTGAAGGATATTTGCTTTGTATTTGTTCCATTTCCTGCCCTCATCAATACACCTCTGTTTTGATGTACTTTTGACTTCTCTTAACGTGACACTGTTTATTTTAATTATGTCTGATCTCTTGCTAAAAGCCTTTTGTATAGTGTAACGAATTAAATACATTTTGATCAGGGATCTTATAAATGTGCCCTTTTCGTGTAGCATACTGAAAATCTGGCGTGGATCAGACTCTTATGGAACAAAGCCTTACGGAGCTCTCCCTAGTTGAGGGTAACTGGGGCTGCGAGCTGCGTGTTACCTAAAGTGGTGACAATTCCCCTATTTGCTACAATCCTGATTGCTTTTTAAAAACGCTTTTATATTGTCATGTTTGCATCTTTGGGGGGCTTTTAATAGCGTTAAAGGGAATTTGTATGCCAGGCACACTGACACTCTTACATCTTTCCACCTTCTGCTATCTTGTCTAGCCGCTTTTCAGCCGATACTCGGCGGCGGTGGGCGCCATCTTTGGTGAGGCTGGGGGAGCGCTCTAGTCGCGCCGTCCTCACGTCCTCCCCGAATCCCTACATAATGTGCAAACCGGCCAGACGGCGCAGCGGGCTGGCGCAGCGGGCGCGCCGGACGCGCGCCGAAGCCGCGCCTAAGCCAAGCCCGTCTGCGCCCGTCCGCGCCAAGACTGCGCCAGCGGCAGGACATGCCAGGCATCAGAAACACACCATCAGGTATGATAATAAGGCCCTATTAGCATTACGCCCTAAGACGGGTGCCCTGTGTAAGAGGTGTCCTCCAACTGACTATCTCCGGGGCCCTTTCACATGTTCTCATTGTAAATGGACTCCCCCCGCGATGCCTTTAGAAATGTTAAAAGTTTCTGTGCCCTCTATGCAAGAAGGCAACATCTTTAAGGGAGGCCTTGTTAATGCCCGCTCGCTGTGTGCCCATAGCCAGGACATACACGATTTAATAATGGGTTATAGTCTTGACGCCCTTTTTATTACTGAAACATGGCTCAATGAATCATCGAACCCTGATTTGGCTATTGCCCTTCCCCCGGGCTTTACCATCTTTAGGCGGGACAGACAAATCGGGCGAGGAGGGGGGGTTGCAATCATTGTTAAAAGGTCATTTTCGTGTCATACATTTGATCTGGAACACCTTAAAGGAGGCGAGAGTATTGGCTTTTCAATCAGACTTAATGCTTCTACCTCCTTTTCAGGAGGTCTAATCTATCGCCCCCCAGGCAATGCCACTCCCTTCCTAGACTCCTTAGATGAAGTGCTCGGATCATTTATGTTGCGCTACCCACACTTTACTCTATTAGGAGATATGAATTTGCACTTGGAATCAGATACAGACCCCTATGCTATTAGCTTCCACCATACCCTAAACATTTTTGGATTGGCCCAATTAGTGACTGCATCAACTCACTTAGCAGGCCACACCCTTGATGGTATCTGTTCCAACTTAAATACCATGATTATGTTTCCTCCCATTCCGCAAATCTGGACTGACCATAGTCTCATCTCTTTTGGCATCAAGAAACAAGTTTTAACTCCAGTATCAACAAAGCACTCTCAATCTTCCCTCTCAGTAAATTGGAGGAAATTGATTGATCGTATAAATCCGGGTACCCAGTTATTGGCTCAAGCCCCTGAATTGAGAGGAGATGCCACGGCCGACTCTCGTAACTTTCACATCTGGATGGATCAGATTATTTCAGAGAACTCTGACCCCAAAGGCGCTCGCCGGAACTGTCCTAAACGGAAGCTAAGTGCCCCATGGTACACCCAGGCCTTAACTGAGAGCCATCTACTATGTAGAATACGAGAAAGGAAGTGGAGGAAAACATATGATGAGGTCTCAAGAGCCCTATATGTCCAACAGAGGAAACTGTACCTCTCTAACATAAAGACTGCCAAAAAGGTGTACTACACTAAAGCCATTAATGATGCACAGCAGAAACAAAAAACTGTTTTTTCTATAGTCAAATCCTTTACCCACCCCAAAGCCCTCCAGCCTGAAATCCCGCCCTCTGAGAGTTTGTGCAACCAAATTGCAGAATTCTTTGAGGAGAAAATTGTAAATATCCAAAAGGATTTCCCGCCTCCTCTGATCCCTCCTAGTTTAGGCCCCCTAAAACATGTAGCCGAAAGTAGCCATTTCCTTGATAGTTTCCAGCCAGTCTCCCTCCAACAGACCCGCAAAGCGATCTTGGCTTGCAAATCGGGAGCACCCACTGACTCCTGTCCCCCCTGCATTCTACATCACTTAGTCGAGGTAGTGAATCCAACCATCAATGCCATCATAAACACATCCTTAAAATTAGGGATTGTACCTAATGAATGGAAAAAGGCTATCGTAAAACCCCTTATGAAAAAGCAGAATAAATCACCAACGGATCTGACCAACATGCGACCCATTTCACTCCTGCCTGTTCTAGGAAAGATCACTGAACGGATGGTGCACTTGGAGCTAAAAGCATTTGTGGAAAACCACAACATTTTGCATCCCCAACAATCTGGGTTTCGCTCTGGTCACTCCACTGAAACTGCTCTGGTAGAACTCTCTGACTCCATCAAGTTCCTGCAGGATGAGGGCAAGCAAGCTGTCCTCATCCTGCTCGATCTAACAGCAGCCTTTGACACCATCTCTCATGTCATCTTGAATGACAGGCTGCGAGAGATTGGTGTGACAGATACAGCTTTGACATGGGTTAAATCTTTTCTGTCCAACAGGTCCCAGTCTGTATCTTTGGGCCATTACCTATCCAGCGAAAGAACTATTACATCTGGAGTCCCGCAGGGATCCATATTAAGTCCACTTCTTTTCAACATCTATATGGCACCCCTCCTCGCTGTGATAGAGTCACACGGGATCCTTGTTACGTCATATGCCGACGACACTCAATTGGTCGTCTCCATAGACAAAAATCGCACGGATACTGAATCGTGCTTTCGGAATTGTCTCACTGAGGTATTTCAGTGGTTAAATAAAAACCACTTAAAGTGCAACAGTGGGAAAACCGAAATTATACCATTGGGTCAGGACCTTCCTTTTTGCCCGAGGGATTGGTGGCCTAAAGACTCTGAGGCTCCGCCTAGTGCTGTGTCTTCTGCTCGCAACCTAGGCGTGCAATTTGATGCTACCTTATCATTTGATGATCATGTTAGGATCACGGCTGGCTGCTGCTTTGGCCTCATCAAATCTTTAAAGAAATTTTTTGACTTCCTCCCCATTGCCGCTAGGAAATCGGTCGTGGTTGCACTAATTCTTTCCCGACTCGACTATTGCAATGGGTTGATGGCAGGGGTAAAAAAGTCTACATTGAGGAAGTTGCAAAGTGTTCAGCATGCGGCGGCACGGTTAGTGTTAAAACTTCCTAGGAAATCTTCAGCCTCAACTGCATTAAATTCTCTGCACTGGTTGCCACTACACAAGAGAATTCTTTTCAAACTCTTGCTCACAGCTTTTAAATCTTTAAAAAATATAGGCCCAAATATCTTGTTAAACGTTTTGTTCGCTATGAACCTGTACGTTGTTTGCGATCCTCGGGGGCCAATCTTGCACAGATCCCGAGGCATAAATACAAAACCAGGGGCGGAAAAACGTTCACAGTTCTAGCAGCAAGAGCCTGGAATAATCTACCTGTAAATCTCAGACTTATTGAGTCCGAATGCCCCTTTAGGAAACAATTGAAGACCTGGGTCTATCAGCAATCGGATACCTATGTGCTAGCAGCCATCTAGATCTTTCCACCGCTTATCCCCTACACGCTTGCTCAGCGCCAAGATGCTCCTTCCGGAGCGAATGTTGCGCTTTATAAATATCCACATAACATAACATAACATAAAATAACAAAGCTGGACACTTCTGGTTTAGACCATGTCCAATAAGGGTGAAGTTAAGAAAGGAGAAGCACATTGATTGAGAGATTTGTCCAGAGTCACAAGGCGTGCTCTGTGGAGAAATCTGAACTGCAATGTGGCCTCCAGACTGCAGAGTCAACAGTTTAGTAAGGTCGTCAATCACCCATCCAATAACTGTGAGGCGCTGTATTTCTCAGTGTTGTCATGAACGTTTAGAAATAATGAAAGGGGTTTCGGGGATATGAAAGCCAAATATTTGTGACATACTTAAAATAGTAACATGGTGCATGAGGTTTGTTTCCTGAAGCGGCTTCCCGACTAGATCTGCGCTTTAGCAAAGCAAACAAGCGGCAGTAAAAGCGATCACTATTGTAAAAAAAAAAAAAAAAAAAAAAAAAAAAAACACGCCCGCGAGTGGTGCGCGCACACGCCACAGCGAAACATGTGGTTTCAATTATCGCGCCCGTGTCTGGGCACGATAATTGAAACCACATGGCCTTTTGGTCGCGTAATAGACACCAATAGGCCATGAGCGTAGCAACGCGCCAACCTTTGGCCTATTGCGTGCTCTCTTGCTAAAAAACACGCAAGCAAAGGCCAATAGCGGGGCACAAAAGGAAAAGCACGAGCGTGTGCGATTCCAGGCTCCGTTTTGAAACCCCATACAAAAGGGCTCATGCTGCGCGAGCCCTAAAAAGGAACATTAGGCATTCTCAAAAAGGCAGGAGGAAAAGATTTGAGGATCTTGGTGAAACGATTGGGGATAAGGATGCAGGGAGACAGAGTGCAGGGGCCCACATAAAAACCTTTTTTTTTAATTATATAGTCTTTACGGATGTTTTATGGGATAAAAGGTACATAGACATATAGCCATTGCAGCTATGTCCTTCGAACATGCCGTATTTTTCTCGACAATCAATAACAGTGCCACAACAATCCCCCTCTGCACTTCATGTCGATCGTTTAAAAACATGAATACCAAGAAGTCGTCGGGGCTGTACCCACATCCCGCCCAGTTACCATACCATGAGAAAAAAGTTAATTAAAAAACGGCGGGCAGTACTGGAGAGCACTGCAAAAGTAGAGGTCGGATGACAAAACAGTTGTGGAAGGTGATGATCAGCAGAACCAGTTGACGAAGATAAGAGAAAGGAAATAAGACGTGAAGCCATGACGGCTAAAAGAAAAAAAACACGAAAAAATAGTTCCCTTACAACACAACGGTGGAAGAAAAATACTCATCCAATCAAAAGCAAAGTAAAAACACTGATGCTCCAGGGACGGATCAAACAGAAGTAAGGCAGGAAAGCCACTGAGCAAGGAACAGAGAACTTAGATAATAACAATATCCTTTTATGAGCAAGGGTCTGACCTAAAGCCCACTCAATGTAGTCTATTCTAGAAAAAAAGATCTGATTGTAACAGTTGAAGCTCTCTGTAGCCAAGACCTAAAATACAAAACAAAAGTAATCAAAAGGGGGGAAAAACGTTTAGAAAATAAACAGGATTTCAACCAACATTAATTAAAAAAAAATAATAATAAGTATCAATTATAAGCAATTTGATTTTTAAGGCGCCTATTTAACCTGAACTTATCCTCTATTGAAAATAAATACTAAAAGAAATATATCACATTCCTATACTCTACATCAAACCAAGCTATTTCGATAAAACACAAGAATACGAAGACCCCATCAGAGTAAAGACAAAAATACTGTAATAAGTTTGTAGGTCCAAAATATTCACAATATTTTACCACTGTAACATAGGATTTGCACCTAGCATTTTGACTGCACTACATTTAGGTTTTGCATTTTTTTTTTTACAGTTTTAACAAATGTTGAATATATTTGTAACTTTATCCTCTGCAATTGAAAAGGTGTGTTAGCATGTGTATTTATTCGATGGCACTCATAAATAAAATCTACAGACGCACCGATAATGCCCAAGAGCTTTTCAATTACAATTGTTTAGTAGCCTACCATACACTCCATTAAAAAAGAAAATTAAGAAAAGACATGCTGTGCCAATGTGTCATCTTTGCCCCACCCTCTCGCACTTTAGAACAGCCAAGCTAGATATGCGTCAGTCGAGTTCAGAGCTCGTGCCACACAACATTTTAAGAAGAAAGGTATTACGTCTGAGATGCAGAATTTGAATGATTTATGTATTCTCTTCATGTATGGCATATCTCTGAACTACGTCAGTGGTTGCTATTTTAAGTTTGTAGATTGTGAAACTCTTTTTGAAAAGGAAAACGAGTTGATGTTTACCCTGAGGGTGAACAAGTCTTTGAATTAAGTTTGTGAGTTATTACAAATTAGAACATTGGAATGTTGGGAGCTCCATTGCAGACAATGGAGTGGCCCAGGGCTAGTATATGTCTGGTACAGAACTCTTCTCCAACATTCCCACATTTGTCTTTCTTTTTCTCCTTTTTAATATAGAACATCTTACCCTCAAGAAGGTTAAAAGTTCTAATAGCCCTATAGATCTTCTGCCTCAGGCTTTACCAGTTTTTAAAGGCCCTCTCCCTTGTTAAAGGGTTTAGGGCCTTTACGAAAAAAGGTATAGCCCTCTTCAGCATGCTATATTCGTTGGTGTTTGATCTAAATGTTTTATCTACTAGTCATCAATCAGTCAATCGGGGGTAAAGCGCGGCTACTCACCCGTGAGGGTGTCAAGAGGCTTGGGGAGCAAGGGTCTGCTGATCAGTCTGGGCGTGGAGGTTCAGTTGAAGAGCCAGTTGATGTTCTTCCTGAATTGGGTCAGCGGCGAGGACTGCCTGAGAAGGAGGGGAAGGGTGTTCCAGGTCTTGGCGGGGAGGCTCTCCAGTTCTTGTAGTGTGAATCCGTGGGACGGTGGCCAGGGCAAGTTGGACAGAGCGTGATTTTCTATTAATGAGGTTTGATCCAATGCATTATATAGAGAGACCTAAAGGTAGCACTTTTACCTCTAGTCCTGCTTGCAACCCGGACACTTGCATAGCTGGGCTAGAGCTCAATTAAAAGTAAATATATGTTTAACTTCTTGTAGTTTTAGTAGCAGGCTATTTTGCCTGTTAGCAATTACTGTTCATAATATTCTGTGATAAATATTGTTTAAATAAAATACACTGGTCTGTAATAAAGGATCAACGGTTGAGGGATATCACGTCACAGGACATGGTAGGACACAAGAGGCCTAGAAATCTGGAAATAATGAGACAGGCACGGAACAAGGCACACAGGGCAGTGGAAGATAATAGAATATTTGTACCAGTAGAACAGTATTTCCTGGAGTCAGACGCACATCCCCAGCCGCTATACGACTGTCCTCTTCAGGCACACATCCGAGTCAATAAGGGTAGACAAGGTTTTAGAGCCAATTTCTTTAAGACGTCCTTACATGGCAGCATTGGTTGTTGTGATTCCTCACTACCCATTATAGTTTGCATTCGGGTTGCTCCGTTCCTTCAGGTTGGTTGTGTTTTCCTTTTTTTGTTCCCCTGGATTCCTTACCTCACTAGGGCTACCTGCTCTATTACCGTCTTGCCAGTTTGTCTCCCTTTTCCCAGGCGTCCTCCTTACCGGAGCTGCCCTGGCATTTCATCTTATTTTGGCTGCTGAGAGGGACTTCCTAGTACGCCTGGGGCTGGATACGGGTGCCATCTGCCTGCCCCATCCAAGTCCCAAATTCCTTTTCTTCAGTATCACGTTTTATTAACTCATGTTCTCCCACCTAAAGGTGCAGGCCTGACCAACTACTAATTACGACTTGAGCCACTGTGCCCTGGCATCTAGTGCAGAGTTTCAAATACCAACCTGCAGCAGAATTTCTCTCGCCCTACAATGTCCCCTCAGTGTTGGTCATCCTTGACCTATCACAAGGGAGGGTGAGTAGACCCGTGAGGGGAGACAGAGGGACTGGCTTCGAGAACCTCACATTCACAGTCGTAACAGCTTCAAGTTACATCTACTACTGAATTTGTGAAATGAGCCCACTGTGCATCATTTGTTTTTGGTAAGAGCAAAAACTAAAAAATTGTAACTTTAAAAACGTGGTCAGAATTTAGCAAAATAAAGTTTTTTATAATTGGTGGTATAGTGGTTTTATAGTGAGCTGCACCCACTTCTGGGCAGAAAAATAATTCAACTAGCGGCTGCTTAATCATTTCCTGATGCATGAACTGAAAATATGTCTCTTCGTACCACTCCAGCACTAATGTATATCCCAGCATGGCAGTCAATGGCAGATCCTACTGTGAGGCGTCAAGTAATCACACTGATCTCCCACCAGATTACAGCAGGGTTTGTCATTGTTCCTTGCAGACTGTACTGCGGTAACTGCCTCAGTAAATCTCCTAGCCCTGGAAGCAGGTCTTCTTGTAACTGCCTTCATGTATTAACCTATTCATACTGCTTCTGATCTGCATGACCTGTCACTCATTTTCAGGGAAGTAGTCCAAAGGAGCTATCCTGAGTGATACAAAAACTCAGCTACCTGCACATATGGTCTGTTTGTGGCATCCAAGTTAGCCTGTTTACAATTTAAAGCAATCAGGCCTGTTCAGAATACTATTGCCACTGATAAGTAACATCGGATATGCGAAGGACCAATAGCAGAGTAGCGATTCCACCACAGGGCAGGCATTAGCAGTTGAGCCAGAAAGGCAAGATTATACTGATCTATTATGTAAACCAACTGCAGGGTTCCAAGCAACAGATCAGTACAAGAGTAGTGCTGAAAGAACTGTTAAGAAAACACAGGAGTACAGACCAAATGAGGATCTAAACAGCCTGATGGTCTACTCATGAGTTTTATGCGAGGTAAACAAATGAAAAAGAGCTGCAGGGAAAACAAACAGAATTTTTAGGCAAACAGCCATTGAAGATTTATGGGCCAAGATCAATGTTGGCTACATATGCCCAGAGGATGAATGGAAATCCGATCAAGCTCTTATGCCCAGAGTCAGCCCGGAGGCCCGCCTGAAATCTACAGATCATTAGATGGTTTGGACACCTACTCACAAAGTACCGAACAACAACTAAGCATGGACATCCACCCAAGACCCATTACAGCCCAAACAATGAGACAGAGACACACTTTAAAGATCTCCAGTCATTGGACTGACATGGAAATCTGCAGGCCAATAATCTCTACAGACACCAACTCAAAGGGCAGAGAACCTCACGCGGCATCCCCATGCAGAAAAACAAGCAGAAAACCACTTTTAATATTCAGTCCTAGCCTGTTGGGTAATCCAATAGAGAAAGAGTTAATACACGCAGGCAATGTCAACAGGCAAGAAAACTGCAGTCTACACGGTAGGATTGACTACTGGAAACCATTCAAGACATACAGGCCAAAAACGTAAGTACAGAAACACATCTAAGAGCTACAGTTAGAGGACTGACAAGGCCAAGATTCCGCCCAGATACAGTCCCCATAACTACAGGTGAGAAAACGACACGCTAACTCATTCAAGACCTAAAAGTCATGAGCCAATGTGGAACCAATTTCAAGGCATATCTGACACACAGCGACCCTGCAGAACACTGAAAACCTAGCAGCCAAAATACAGCACCAATACTTGCTCATCTAGGCGCAGACTGAAAAGTCATTAATAGTGGTGTCTTAACCAAAAACACGCTAAATGTGATTGATCCATGTGGCTTAATCTCTGTGCATTGGTGAAATTCTCACTGGTGACAGTTCAGAGGACACCGGTTCTGTTGGACGGGATTTTACAAACTGATATCTGGAGCTTGAGTTTCTGGATTTAAGGCCGTGGACGTGTGACAAACTGATATACTGTTAAGAAGCACACTAAGCTCCTGAATACAAGCTCCTACTCGTAGCACTAGACACCTGGCTGTTGATCCTTACTGAGAAACGTGGGTGAGTAATGCCAAGCTGATACTCACAGCACTAAGGGCCTGTCTTCAGACCATTACTGGGGGATGTGGGGATGAAAGACTGTTGCTCAGAGCACCAGGTGCTGTCTCTGGACTGGTACTGAGGGCAGCGAGTCACTGATGAAAGGCTGACTATATGCAAGTACCCAGGGCTGGGGGTGGGTGCTTACAGGGTGTTGCTCTGAGCACCAGGTGCCTGTCTCTGGACTGGTACTGCGGGCAGCGAGGCACTGATGAAAGGCTGACTATATGCAAGTACCCAGAGCTGGGGGTGGGTGCTTACAGGGTGTTGCTCTGAGCACCAGGGGCCTGTCTCTGAACTGGTACTGCGGGCAGCGAGTCACTGATGAAAGGCTGACTATATGCAAGTACCCAGAGCTGGGGGTGGGTGCTTACAGGGTGTTGCTCTGAGCACCAGGGGCCTGTCTCTGAACTGGTACTGCGGGCAGCGAGTCACTGATGAAAGGCTGACTATGTGCAAGTACCCAGGGCTGGTGGTGGGTGCTTACAGGGTGTTGTTCTGAGCACCAGGGGCCTGTCTCTGGACTGGTAACGAGGGCAGCGAGGCACTGATGAAAGGCTGACTATATGCAAGTACCCAGGGCTGGGGGTGGGTGCTTACAGGGTCTTGCTCTGAGCACCAGGTGCCTGCCTCTGGACTGGTACTGCGGGCAGCGAGTCACTGATGAAAGGCTGACTATATGCAAGTACCCAGAGCTGGGGGTGGGTGCTTACAGGGTGTTGCTCAGAGCACCAGGTGCCTGTTTCTGGACTGGTACTGCGGGCAGCGAGGCGCTGATGAAGGGCTGACTATATGCAAGTACCCAGGGCTGGGGGTGGGTGCTTACAGGGTGTTGCTCTGAGCACCAGGGGCCTGTCTCTGGACTGGTAACGAGGGCAGCGAGTCACTGATGAAAGGCTGACTATATGCAAGTACCCAGGGCTGGGGGTAGGTGCTTACAGGGTGTTGCTCAGAGCACCAGGTGCCTGTTTCTGGACTGGTACTGCGGGTAGCGAGTCACTGATGAAAGGCTAACTATATGCAAGTACCCAGAGCTCGGGGTAGGTGCTTAGAGTGTGTTGCTCAGAGCACCAGGTGCCTGTTTCTGGACTGGTACTGCGGGCAGCGAGTCACTGATGAAAGGCTGACTATATGCAAGTACCCAGAGCTGGGGTTGGGTACTTACAGGATGTTGCTCAGAGCACCAGGTGCTGTCTCTGGACTGGTACTGAGGGCAGCGAGTCACTGATGAAAGGCTGACTATATGCAAGTACCCAGAGCTGGGGGTGGGTGCTTACAGGGTGTTGCTCAGAGCACCAGGTGCCTGTTTCTGGACTGGTACTGCGGGCAGCGAGGCGCTGATGAAGGGCTGACTATATGCAAGTACCCAGGGCTGGGGGTGGGTGCTTACAGGGTGTTGCTCTGAGCACCAGGGGCCTGTCTCTGGACTGGTAACGAGGGCAGCGAGTCACTGATGAAAGGCTGACTATATGCAAGTACCCAGGGCTGGGGGTAGGTGCTTACAGGGTGTTGCTCAGAGCACCAGGTGCCTGTTTCTGGACTGGTACTGCGGGTAGCGAGTCACTGATGAAAGGCTAACTATATGCAAGTACCCAGAGCTCGGGGTAGGTGCTTAGAGTGTGTTGCTCAGAGCACCAGGTGCCTGTTTCTGGACTGGTACTGCGGGCAGCGAGTCACTGATGAAAGGCTGACTATATGCAAGTACCCAGAGCTGGGGTTGGGTACTTACAGGATGTTGCTCAGAGCACCAGGTGCTGTCTCTGGACTGGTACTGAGAGCAGCGAGTCACTGATGAAAGGCTGACTATATGCAAGTACCCAGAGCTGGGGGTAGGTGCTTACAGTGTGTTGCTCAGAGCACCAGGTGCCTGTCTCTGGACTGGTACTGCGGGCAGCGAGTCACTGATGAAGGGCTGACTATATGCAAGTACCCAGGGCTGGGGGTGGGTGCTTACAGGGTGTTGCTCTGAGCACCAGGTGCCTGCCTCTGGACTGGTACTGCGGGCAGCGAGTCACTGATTAAAGGCTGACTATATGCAAGTACCCAGAGCTGGGGGTAGGTGCTTACAGTGTGTTGCTCAGAGCACTAGGTGCCTGTTTCTGGACTGGTACTGCGGGCAGCGAGTCACTGATGAAAGGCTGACTATATCCAAGTATCCAGAGCTGGGGGTGGGTGCTTACAGGGTGTTGCTCTGAGCACCAGGGGCCTGTCTCTGGACTGGTACTGCGGGCAGCGAGTCACTGATGAAGGGCTGACTATATGCAAGTACCCAGGGCTGGGTGCTTACAGGGTGTTGCTCTGAGCACCAGGTGCCTGTCTCTGGACTGGTACTGCGGGCAGCGAGTCACTGATGAAGGGCTGACTATATGCAAGTACCCAGAGCTGGGGGTGGGTGCTTACAGTGTGTTGCTCAGAGCACTAGGTGCCTGTTTCTGGACTGGTAACGAGGGCAGCGAGTCACTGATGAAAGGCTGACTATATGCAAGTACCCAGGGCTGGGGGTGGGTGCTTACAGGGTGTTGCTCAGAGCACCAGGGGCCTGTCTCTGGACTGGTACTGCGGGCAGCGAGGCACTGATGAAAGGCTGACTATATGCAAGTACCCAGGGCTGGGGGTGGGTGCTTACAGGGTGTTGTTCTGAGCACCAGGGGCCTGTCTCTGGACTGGTACTGAGGGCAGCGAGTCACTGATGAAAGGCTGACTATATGCAAGTACCCAGAGCTGGGGGTGGGTGCTTACAGGGTGTTGCTCTGAGCACCAGGTGCCGGTCTCTGGACTGGTACTGCGGGCAGCGAGTCACTGATGAAGGGCTGACTATATGCAAGTACCCAGGGCTGGGGGTGGGTGCTTACAGGGTGTTGCTCTGAGCACCAGGTGCCTGTCTCTGGACTGGTACTGCGGGCAGCGAGGCACTGATGAAAGGCTGACTATATGCAAGTACCCAGGGCTGGGGGTAGGTGCTTACAGGGTGTTGCTCAGAGCACCAGGGGACTGTCTCTGGACTGGTACTGAGGGCAGCGAGTCACTGATGAAAGGCTGACTATATGCAAGTACCCAGAGCTGGGGGTGGGTGCTTACAGGGTGTTGCTCTGAGCACCAGGTGCCTGCCTCTGGACTGGTACTGCGGGCAGCGAGTCACTGATGAAAGGCTGACTATATGCAAGTACCCAGGGCTGGGGGTGGGTGCTTACAGGGTGTTGCTCAGAGCACCAGGTGCCTGTTTCTGGACTGGTACTGCGGGCAGCGAGTCACTGATGAAGGGCTGACTATATGCAAGTACCCAGGGCTGGGGGTGGGTGCTTAAAGGGTGTTGCTCTGAGCACCAGGTGCCTGCCTCTGGACTGGTACTGCGGGCAGCGAGTCACTGATTAAAGGCTGACTATATGCAAGTACCCAGGGCTTACAGAGCACTAGGGGCCTGCCTCTAGACTGGTACCGTGGGTTAGTTCAGGCTGTTAATCGGGGCAGCAGATACCTATTGATAGATAGGGACTGAGGCAGGGTATTTTGGGGTGGAAAAACACAGGGCAGCGAAGCACATTACTTAACAAAAATCGGGCTAGTATATAAATATTAGTATTTTACATAACAGTGGGGGAGAAAGGGAAAGTTGGGGAAAAGGGCTGGAAAGAGGAAACAGTGACAACAGGGTAAGGCAACCAGGGAAACACGAGTATTATACAGGTCTTAACAGAAGGCTAATAGTTTTGGGTTACATCTGATATCATCAGGAATGGAGTTCCAAAATCTGGGAGCAAAAGGCATGAGAAGGTCTGTTAAGTAGATATGGGGATTCTGAGGCTCAGTCCATCTTAGTCCTTTGTATTTCGCTGCCTACCTATGAGTTTCAGGTTCTCTTTCAGTTAGGAGTGTAGTCCTTTATGGGTTGTTTTGAGGTTATACAAGTAGGTTGAAGTTGATCTTTGCTTCAAGGGAAGGACATTGAAGTTGAAATAAACAATGAGCAAAAAAACAATAATGCATGACAACAAAAAACCTATGGACATAAACAGGCAAGCAAACAGTAACCAACATTAATAGAACACCTTTAGGACACTTCTTATTAAAAACAAAAATACTACAAAGCATAGTATAACGGGTCAAAGTGTATGTTGACGACGTTTCGATCCCCTAAAAATTTAGGAACATCATCAGGACTGAAGATCAGTTGCCTGGCATGGTATCAACTGATATATTACATGACGCACCTGATTTTTCAACAATCTGTAATTAAGCAAACAACAGGATTTTTCAACGAAATTAGTGCCTGTTCATGGCTAGAAGATGGAGAACGAGGTAGTGCACTGTTGTATCCCAAAATTGTAGCAGGTTTGGGAGAAATCCAAATATACACCCACATAACTATATGATCAATTTTAGTGCTGCTTCTATTGACACAAGTTTTCAATACAATGCGAGAGAAAACCACAAGTGGGAATCAATGCCATAATAGAGAAGTGGTCCCGAAGGAAAACATATTGGTGTCATGCTGACCAGACAGCAAGGCACAAAGCACTCAGAACACCAGGTGCACGGCTATAGCTTGGTGCCGGGATGTTACTCTTAGCACCAGGTGCTCGGCTATTGCCGGGATGTTACTCAAAGCACCAGGTGCATCTCTATAGCTCAGGATGTTACTCAGAGCACCAGGTGAATGGCTATAGCTCGGTGCCGGGATGTTACTCAGAGCACCAGGTGCTCGGCTATAGCTCAGGATGTTACTCAGAGCACCAGGTGCACGGCTATAGCTCAGTGTCGGGATGTTACTCAGAGCACCAGGTGCTCGGCTATAGCTCAGGATGTTACTCAGAGCACCAGGTGCACGGCTATAGCTCGGTGTCGGGATGTTACTCAGAGCACCAGGTGCACGGCTATAGCTCGGTGGCGGGATGTTACTCAGAGCACTAGGTACATGGCTATAGCTTGGTGCCGGGATGTTACTCAGCACCAGGCATGCAGCTATAGCTCGGTGCCGGAATGTTACTCAGAGCACCAGGTGCATGGCTATAGCTCGGTGCCGAAATGTTGGAGCACTAGGTACATGGCTATAGCTTGATGCCGGGGTGTTACTCAGAGCACCAGGTGCACGGCTATAGCTTGGTGCCGGGATGTTACTCAGAGCACCCGGTGCATGGCTATAGCTCGGTGCCGAGATGTTGAAGCACTAGGTGCATGGCTACAGCTCGTACCGGGATGTTATTCCAAGCAACAGGTGCACGGCTGTAGCTGGGTGCCGGAATTTTACTCAGCAAAAGACCCACAATTGATGGACGTGGGTCCCGTGCTCTCCATGCCACCGGAGTCAAGCTATCCTGGCTGATGAGAGATGAAACCCCAAAACCGGTCCTAGGGTGCTTGTTTCCAGTCCAGGGAGGACCTGGCCTGGCAGTTCGGGCTGGACTGTTCCCATAGGGCACAGGGTCAAGACTGATTTGCATATGGCTGGGTTCAAACTGGAATGGCGTGGGAAGCACAAAAACAATGGATTTAGGCCCAGATCTTTATACTGGGGTCAATGAATGACATTGTTCTGCATTCTGACCATCAGTTGTTCTTTTGGAATTTTACTCAGCACACCAGGTGCATGGCTATAGCTTGGTGCCGGGATGTTATTCCGAGCACCAGGTGCACGGCTATAGCTTGGTGCTGGAATGTTGGAGCACTAGGTGCACGGCTATAGCGTGGTGCTGGAATGTTACTCAGAGCATCAGGTGCTTGGCTATAGCTCGGTGCCGGGATGTTACTCCGAGCACCAGTTGCACGGCTATAGCTCGGTGTCGCGATGTTACTTCGAGCACCAGTTGCACGGCTATAGCTCGGTGCCGAATGTTACTCCGAGCACCAGGTGCACGGCTATAGCTCGGTGCCAGGATGTTACTCAGAGCACCAGGTGCATGGCTATAGCTCGGAGCCGGATGTTACTCAGGGCACCAGGTGCACGGCTATAGCTCGGTCTCGGGATGTTACTCAGGGCACCAGGTGCATGGCTTTAGCTCGGTGCCGGGATGTTACTCAGGGCACTAGATGAAAGGCTATAACTCCGTGCCGGGATGTTACGCCGAGCCTAATATTCCTGATATTAGGCTGACGCTCAGTGTGGTAGACAACAGATCACGCACGGTTACTGACAAGGTGCACGGCTATAGCTCGGTGCCAGGATGTTACTCAGAGCACCAGGTGCATGGCTATAGCTCGGAGCCGGATGTTACTCAGGGCACCAGGTGCACGGCTATAGCCCAGAGCCGGGATGTTACTCAGGGCACCAGGTGCACGGCTATAGCTCGGTGCTGGGATATTACTCAGGGCACCAGGTGCACGGCTGTAGCTTGGTGCCGGGATGTTACTCAGGGCACCAGGTGCACGGCTATAGCTCGGTGCTGGGATGTTACTCAGGACACCAGGTGCACGGCTGTAGCTTGGTGCCGGGATGTTACTCAGGGCACCAGGTGCACGGCAATAGCTCGGAGCCGGATGTTACTCAGGGCACCAGGTGCACGGCTATAGCACGGTGCCGGGATGATACTCAGGGCACCAGGTGCATGGCTATAGCTCGGAGCCGGATGTTACTCAGAGCACCAGGTGCATGGCTATAGCTCGGAGCCGGATGTTACTCAGGGCACCAGGTGCACGGCTATAGCTCGGAATCGGGATGTTACTCAGGGCACCAGGTGCACAGCTATAACTTGGAATCGGGATGTTACTCAGGGCACCAGGTGCACGGCTGTACCTCGGAGTCGGGATGTTACTCAGGGCACCAGGTGCATGGCTTTAGCTCGGTGCCGGGATGTTACTCAGGGCACCAGGTGCATGGCTATAGCTCGGAGACGGATGTTACTCAGGGCACCAGGTGCACGGTTATAGCTCGGAATCGGGATGTTACTCAGGGCACCAGGTGCACGGCTATAGCTCGGAATCGGGATGTTACTCAGGGCACCAGGTGCACGGCTATAGCTCGGAATCGGGATGTTACTCAGGGCACCAGGTGCATGGCTTTAGCTCGGTGCCGGGATGTTACTCAGCACCAGGCATGCAGCTATAGCTCGGTGCCGGATGTTACTCAGGGCACCAGGTGCACGGCTATAGCTCGGAATCGGGATGTTACTCAGGGCACCAGGTGCACGGCTATAGCTCGGAATCGGGATGTTACTCAGGGCACCAGGTGCACGGCTGTAGCTCGGGGTCGGGATGTTACTCAGGGCACCAGGTGCATGGCTTTAGCTCGGTGCCGGGATGTTACTCAGGGCACCAGGTGCATGGCTATAGCTCGGAGCCGGATGTTACTCAGGGCACCAGGTGCACGGCTATAGCTCGGAATCAGGATATTACTCAGGGCACCAGGTGCACGGCTATAGCTCGGAATCGGGATGTTACTCAGGGCACCAGGTGCACGGCTATAGCTCGGAATCGGGATGTTACTCAGGGCACCAGGTGCATGGCTTTAGCTCGGTGCCGGGATGTTACTCAGGGCACCAGGTGCATGGCTATAGCTCGGAGCCGGATGTTACTCAGGGCACCAGGTGCACGGCAATAGCTCGGAATCAGGATGTTACTCAGGGCACCAGGTGCACGGCTATAGCTCGGAGTCGGGATGTTACTCAGGGCACCAGGTGCATGGCTTTAGCTCGGTGCCGGGATGTTACTCAGGGCACCAGGTGCATGGCTTTAGCTCGGTGCCGGGATGTTACTCAGGGCAGCAGGTGCATGGCTATAGCTCGGAGCTGGATGTTACTCAGGGCACCAGGTGCATGGCTATAGCTCGGAGCCGGATGTTACTCAGGGCACCAGGTGCACGGCTATAGCTCGGAATCGGGATGTTACTCAGGGCACCAGGTGCACGGCTATAGCTTGGAATCGGGATGTTACTCAGGGCACCAGGTGCAGGGCTATAGCTCGGAATCGGGATGTTACTCAGGGCACCAGGTGCATGGCTTTAGCTCGGTGCCGTGATGTTACTCAGGGCACCAGGTGCATGGCTATATCTCGGAGCCGGATGTTACTCAGGGCACCAGGTGCACGGCAATAGCTCGGAATCAGGATGTTACTCAGGGCACCAGGTGCACGGCTATAGCTTGGAATCGGGATGTTACTCAGGGCACCAGGTGCACGGCTATAGCTCGGATTCGGGATGTTACTCAGGGCACCAGGTGCATGGCTTTAGCTCGGTGCCGGGATGTTACTCAGGGCACCAGGTGCATGGCTATAGCTCGGAGCCGGATGTTACTCAGGGCACCAGGTGCACGGCTATAGCTCGGAATCGGGATGTTACTCAGGGCACCAGGTGCATGGCTTTAGCTCGGTGCCGGGATGTTACTCAGGACACTAGATGAAAGGCTATAACTCCGTGCCGGGATGTTACGCCGAGCCTAATATTCCTGATCTTAGGCTGACGCTCAGTGTGGTAGACAACAGATCACGCACTGTTACTGACAACAGAACACTGACTGTTGCCAAGAGCACGGTGTGCCTCATTAGGGGCTGGTAAACGATGTACTGTGTGATTACAAGCCGTTACTAAGAGCAGCGCTGTGACACAGCCTATAGATTGGTCAGAGACGTTTTAAGGCATGGACAATGTGGGCTCTGGCCCAGCGCCCCAGCCTTTCATGGGGGCCCCCAGGTAGAATAAGATCTGTTCTGTAGAGTGTCTTGCCCTGATGACCTTGAATAATTCTGAAAGGGATTGTTTTAAATATATTTTCCTATTATGTATTGTTAATGTGAGTGATGTGCAAGAGTCAGACATTTTGCAGAGAAATGTGTTTATGTTTCATGCAACACCAAAAAATAAAAAAAAGTTTCTTATAGATCAAAATAGGACCTTAGATATGAGAAATGTGAGGGTGTCATAGAGATTATTTGTAGCAATATTAGTGAGTTGCCGTTGTATTACAATATTGAAAACAAATGTCTCTATCCATGAATATTAGAAGTAAGCACATATAGAATTTGGACGACTGCACATGTGCACTGTCAGTGACCTGGCCAAAGAGGGCACGAAAGAGCTGAAAATGTATCATAAATTCAAAGTAGTTCCAAAGAGGGGCCGGGCCCCCAAACTACCTTTGGCCATGGGCCCCCAAAATCTTTGAGATGTCCCTGAGATTGGTGCTAGGGGCCATGGGCGGCTTAGCGCACTAGGCAGCCTTCCACACACCCTTAAACAAACATGCTGCTGGGAAGGGCGAAGATTGGAAGAATTGTACTTTTTTTGTTTTGAGCAGGTCAGCGCTTTTCCAGGATGGGGGGGTGACACACAAAAAGCCCTGAGTCCATATGCGGCTCAAAGAGGGAGGAGAGAGAGAGAGAGATCTAAAGAAAGACATGCAGCGCCGAGTGACACAAACAAGAGGCAGGCGAAGGAGAGAGCTGCGTCGGGTCTGCCAGAGTAAGGGTTGTGTACGGTGTCGAAAGAGACAGACAAACACAGAACAAGTCAGATTCACGGAGGGCCGACGACAGCCAGCTCGGGAAGGAGGGAGAGAAGAGAGACACATAGAGACAGCTATTCATGATAGGCAGAAACGTCACTCGACACACAGACTGGCACACAGCCCACAGTGACAGGCCAGCCCGTCACACGCTGCGGCCACCACAGTTTCCATGACTCAGAAGATTTTTTCCAAACAAAGGGAAGAAATGAGCACAGCCGGCCACATGAAGGGAGCGGAGCCTCTTAGAAACCTTCAGCAGGCAGAGCCCTGCCTGCCCATACAGGAAGGCTAAGGGATGATCCCATACCCGTAAGACGATGTTACTTCCTTTTTCTATCACAACACAATTCTCTGACCCTTCCCGCATCACACAGACGCACACTATCACCCTCCTGGGACTGGCCCCTCCCCACCACTTACCTCAGACACCTACGATCACACTCCTAGGACTGACCCCTCCCCTCCCCACCACAGACACCCACGATCACACTCCTAGGACTGGCCCCTCCCCACCACAGACCTCAGTCACCCACGATCACACTCCTAGGACTGGCCCCTCCCCTCCCCACCACAGACACCCACGATCACACTCCTAGGACTGGCCCCTTCCCACCACAGACACCTAATCACACTCCCATGGCTGCCCCTCTCCTACCACTCCCCACAGACACCCAATCACACTTCCACGGCTACCCCTCTCTTACCACTCCCCACAGACACACACTATTAACAAGCATTTGCAATGCAACAGGTCTCGCATTTACGCGAGTTTAAGCTATTGGCATTGTAAATGACAATGGGTTTATTTATGTTTCAAAAACCAAAACATAAATAAAAGGCATTGTCATTTACAAAGCCAATAGCTCAAACCCGCGTAAATGCGAGACCTATTGCATTGCAAATGCAAGGCATCACGGACAACAGGGGCGGGCGGGGTAGAGGAGGGAGAGAGCAAAGACAGCGGGCGGGAGACGGGGAGGGAGAAGGCACAGACAACAGGAGGGAGGGAGGGGGTAAACAAGGCACGGCAACAGGAGGGAGGTCGGGGGGTAAACAAGGCACGACAACGGGAGGGAGGGAAGGGGGTAAACAAGGCACCAAAGCACGTCATGCCTACAGTAAGAAAAACTGAATAAAGAAAATAGTGCTCACAGTCTAAATAACACCTACTGTGTAACAACCGAAGTTAAGGGGCCAGTCGCCTTGGGAGGTGTCAAATGAAGAGTAGTCGGTACTAAGGAGGGTCTAACAAGCCTATTTTCGAATCAGAAGCAAGCATTTAGGACAGACAATGACACAAGCCAATGGCAAATATGGGCAGAGAGTGGGCGGGGATTCTATTCGCTACTCCACCACAACAAGTCTCGCACAGCAGCGCATGCACACTGGCTCAGGCTCGACCTAAAAACTGAGTGATGCCAACTCATCACTCCCTCTTCAAACACACTATCTGAGACTACTAGGACTGGCCCGGACACACACAGATGGACACACCAGACACACACACACAGAAACAGACTGATAGTGCTGGCCCCTCCCACCACCACAGCCCAGAAGCAAACACTATAGGAATCCTAGGGCTGGCTCCCCTCCCACCAACACCCACAGTTACACACTATCAGAGTCATAGGTGTAGCCCATCCCCACCACTGCCCACACTATCTCTTAGGTTGTTTCCTTGTTTGTAGATGGACCCTGCCCAAAGGCATAGCTGCCAACTTTTAAGTTAACTTTTGTGGGACATTTCCATGTTTTCAGAGTGCTTTGTGTGACATTTAAGTACCTCATGTGTGAAACTTTTTTGTAAGTAGGAAAAAGCAGATCGGTCCATGTAATGAGATGAATAGTACAAGTTAACCCCTTTTGTGCAAAGTAATATTCTACTATAGGTTCTAAGATAGCCCACTATGGAACGTAGCCTGGGCAAAAATGTCAGGGCTGGCTGAAACAAAATACAGGACAGCTTGGAAGTAGGGCCAGAGGCAGAGTTGTCTAATGAGGAAGGTAGTGTTGCTCCTAATGGGGTAGTAAACACAACAAGATAATGGACAGAGTGCTGAAACTTTTCAGGCACTCACCCCCAGTCAAGAGATCTGGATTAAATCCATTATTCTTTTTCTCACTACGCCACCCCAGTTTGGACCCGACCATATGCAAATCACTCTTGACCCTGCTCCTCATGGGAACAGGCCAACCCGAACTGCCAGGCCAGGTCCTCCCTGGACCGCAAACAAGCATCCTGGGACTGGTATCGGGGCATCGCCCTCATTAGCCAGGCTAGCATGAATCCAGTGGCACTCCAGAATGAGTGATTGAGATTGAATGAATGCAAGTGAGTGTGCATGAATAAGAATGAATATGAGGATGTAATAGTGTGAGTGAGTATGAATGAGAATGAATGAGAGTGAGTGAGTGAGTAAGAATGTAATGTGTTGCTTGCATGTTTGGCATTGGCCCCGTCATAATGGAGGTAATTATTGTCTTAGAAACACCCAGGGCAAAATATTGGTGCTGACATCTTTAAAGCAATTTTTAGCATGACAGACAGTTGTGACAAAAAACGGACACTAGCACACTGGGGAAGTTCTTGGCATAAAGGGCATTAATGCTATAATTCTGGTACTGGAATACTAGAGGCAATTCATGGCATATATGGCACCCATGGAAAAATACAGGCGTATTTGAGGAAATTCTTGGAATGTGGATACCAGCGGCAAAATGCTGGCCCTGACAAACAGAGGTAATTTTTTACATAAGGGTCACCTATGGTAGACAGCATAAATGGCAAAATTTTAGCACTTGCATATTTTATGTCATTTTTGATATAAGGAAGCACCCATGGAATATGGGGCATCAATGACAAACTGATGAGCCTGGCACAATGAAAGTTATTTTCTAAATATGGGACACTATGGACACCCATAGCTCATTTTGAAAACAAAATGGGGTCAACATCAGGTTTCATTGGTTTGGCACACCGTGAAAGGATTTGAACAGTTAATGGGTGTCTTTTCAGCACATATAGCATTTTAGCACATTTATGTGGAATTTTGGCTTCAAATGCACCATTTCACTCCATTCTTTTCAAGTGTTTCTCAGGGAGAGAGGCGCCCTAGAAGAGGCCTGGCTTACTTGCCTCGCTCACTACAATTCAGGGCAAGTATTATGCCCTAGACCTTACAAAGATCAAGCCAGCGGCGTAATATAGGTGGGTGGTATCTAGAATAGATAGTGGTCTGCGTTATGCTGTTATACTAATCATGCACTTATTATGGCACTCCAGTGATGTCAATTTATGTGCTGCTAGGGCCATGTAGCACCCTCCTGGAAGAAAATAAATCTGGTTCAAGGGTCATATGATGCCACGTACTGTGATGCCATTAAGGTCAGCTGGTATGTGATGTAAATTCTGCTACTCCTGGCATTTTGCTTAATAGACGTCCATGGAAACCAGATGTAAACCTCTGCTTCCGCAAGTCCTGGGCCCTAAATGCACCTCTGCGCGGACTCTTTCATGAAGAAACAAGTCCAGCCATTCTGGAAGGTGAAGCGTTTGCAAGGGGTGGCAGACAGTCAAAAGGTAGCGGTTATACAGAGCCGAGGAAGCAGCTTTTGGCTGCGGCCCGAAAGGCCCCCGGGCCGCAGCTATGCACGGCGCGGCTCCCAGACAAAGCCCCCTCTAGTCCGGCAGACACGGGCTGCTGAAGAGAAGAGGACGAGGGGAGGGGCCGGGTTTGGGGCAACAGGAGAAGGAGGCAGTGAACCCAGAGAGGAAAGAGGAGGCGGGAGGGGGCTTCAGCATACAAATCTTTCATTCAAGAGCTTAACCAGGCCTAACAAGGAACAATGCCCCGGCATTACTGGGTGTGGCGGGCAGGCCTGAGCCGCGAGTCAACAGCCTTCGTATCTCTGAGGGGAACATTTGCAGTCATGCCCCATAGCTGGATTTACAACCATGCTCCACAGCTGGATTTCCAACAGTGCTGTGTTCAGAGCAAAACACTCCAGTCCCCTGGCAGAAGCGTAACACACAGCATCTGAACGCACGCCCTGGCAGTGCTGCATGTAATAACTTAATACAGTGAGGTACAGTACTAAAGTTCAAAGGTATTTATATTATTTACATCCACCTAAAACCTCACAGCAGCAGTGCAGTCTGTCTGGTTGCACACCCACACACACTCAACGCACAGCTCGATGTTGTGGTTACAAAATAGGAGGACAACACTCGCTACTCTAGGGAATGGAAGTCTCCTGTGGTGCTGGCAGTTGTCAGAGTCTCCTGCCTGTCCCTCTCTCTCCTGCGACTCCCAACATGCTCAGCATAGACCCAGCTTCAAGGGCCTGGTGAGGCGTCACTAGGGTTGGTGTCACCCGGTGCGGGTAACTCATGGTTTCACCCCCTCACGACTTACCGCATGGACCTCCTCTGCCCCGAGTCCGCCAGTGGACACAATTGGTAAATAATGGGACCATACAGAATCCTTAGTAATGTTTGTAATTGTAGGTCCTATATTTACAAAATGTGCCTGTTAACAACAGTGTGATAATGACTCATTAATCAGGTTGTACAGTGGGCTACCTGCTAGTCAACAGTTTATTGGAATTTATAATATCAGAGGTGTGGTACTTTTTACTGGTGTGGTGTTCCCACTATCCAGAAACACGCTAGATCAGTGGTCGAAGTGGGGGGAAAAAAGTAGGGGAACTGTGGGCGGAGAATCAGAGGGCGGGAATAACCCAAGGATTGGATCAGTGGGCAGAGCCAGAGGCGTGGCCAGAATGCGCAAACATCCCAATTTTTTGTATTTGTTTGGTTTCACTGCCCGATTTTATCAACCAATGGATACACATGATTATTTAAGGTTATAATGAGTTTTTGACAGTAAAATGTATTCAAACATGAATGGCTAAAAATCCTAGTTTGCAAATGTTTTCTAAATAATAATGGCTCTGCCATATTTGCCTCATAATGCAAGATCTGCAGCATGATCTGACCATTTAAACTAATAAATTGTTTGTAGCTCAAACGTATCAAAAGTTAATAAAAATGTGACTTGTGTTGCTAGGGAGTAGATGACAGTTAATAGCTCACTGTTCTATGTTAGGATTTTAACTTATAAACTGCAAGTAACAAAAGGATCTCTCTGACAAACGAAATAGCCCACTGGCCTATTTACATTATGTGCACTTTGTGATCTGCATGGTACATGTTATTTGCAGCAGGTACATTAACCCTCTGAGCTACCTTTCCAGGAGTCAAATCTTCCATTAGACAAAATTCCGCTCTCTCTCTAGGAAGAACATTAATCACCAGAGTCATCATGACATTTTAATTGTTACCGAAAATTACTGGAGGCCAGGAAGGAGGCAGCAAGCGCTTTTAAAACCATAATATACTTGCAAAAATGATGCCTCCACCTAAAGTCAGCACCTGGTGCGGTCACACCGGTTGCACCGCCCTAGAGCTGACCCTTCTCAAGGGTCCTTTGATCTCAGTGACAGGGTCACTGTTGTTCTAGGGTGTACTGCTTCATAGGCCTGCCCACAAGACTGGAGGTGAACTTCAGTATGAATAGTGGTGGACAAGCCTTGAAGGTTAACCTACACTTGTCATGCTAGGGTCCACCTGCTGGTGCTACGTCACCGGGGCTTCTAATGTCTTGCGAAGCCTTCTAAGGTCTAGCATGAGATAGTGCTCTCTCAGGAGAGTGGTCTGGTGGACTGGTTATTAAGGCTGAACCTGGTTCCCCAGTTCCAAATTCAGCAGCTCTGACCATAGCGCCACATGCTCTCCCCCATTGAACACCGTACTGCCCCACTGAGAGAAACTCACGACTGCCTTCAACTACAACCCAATTGTTGCCGGCTATAAACACCTGGATGCGGCTCAATTTAAATTACGCACTGGGCAAGAGCAATCTGTGGCCTACAAAAAAAAGTGACAGCATCCTGGAAAAAGCAAACAATCATAGGGAATGCAAAATTTTGCAAACCATGTGAAATGCAAGCAGGAACAACATGGTTACATTAACGCTTTTACACTCACTGTTAAGAAATCAGTAAGTGCTTTTGCCTGAAAAGTTAAGGACATGACAACAGGGCCCTGAATGGACCCATTTCAATGGCCATTGCTTATATCCTTACAAAACGTAAGCAGTATGGTAAAAAAAAAAAGACAACATCCCTAGATATAGAGCAGCGGTACACATTTTGTTTTTCAATCCTCACATTGCAGTACCTCCAGGATTGGTGCACCAGTTCCAAGCCCAGGGAAAACAAAGCCAAGACAACAAAAATAGCGCTTCACTGGCAAACTCTGTAAAAGTGGCGCTATTGTGTTTGGGTGTGAATAAAATCGTTCTGGCCAGTTTGCTACCACTCTCTTACTTTATTTAGTTATTTATTTTTCATATTTTTAAACTTTTATTCCCGATACTGCACTTTGGAATTAAATGTCAGAAAAATACAACATTGATTTCCAGCAAAAGTGATTTTCTTTTTTGGATCCATTTCACAGGGAAGCAAATAAAAGAACGGAGCGGAGAGCGCTGCGCACAGGCACCTCCTCCTCCTGAAAGGTTAGGTTGCTCTGCGCGCACCGGCCCTGTTGGTGTCACCCCATGTGAGGGTGTCACCCGGTGCGGTCCGCACCCCTCGCGTGACGCCCCAAACTTAAATAGAATAGCAGCTTCCTAATTACACGGAGGACCCAAGGGTCCGTCCTCTGCCCCTCTGTCCTGCATCTCACTCTGACATTCCTATCGGTCTGGCTTTAAAATGAATCCCCGTCACACGAAGAACGGAAAGATGCGCCCCCCTGCCTTCCCTCCCCCAAGCTTCAAGAGAGATTCTACTGAAGCAGAGAGCACAGGTCACAATACGCCCCCTCTAAAGCACAGGAGTGTTACTTATGAGCTGGAGCACATCCAATCAAAAAGCTTCTGCAGCAAGTCTCGAGGTCAAAGGCTGCCAGAACCGGAACCACTGAGTGGACGTGGGAAACACCCTGTCACCCACAGCACAGTAACGCCGCGGGGCTGAGCGACAAGGAAAGGGATTATTTCACTCAACGTAGGGATTCACGATTTACCTGTTTCACCCCTCTGCCGTTTCCGTTCTGGCAAGACGTGCAATCAGGTAAGATAACCAGTGGGTGAATGCGCCCGTCTTTAGCAGATCAGAGGTCCAGTTCCTGTAAGGTTTCACATTGCCATGTGTGACATTTTCATAATTTAAACGTTATTATGAGTGACATTTCAACGAGTATGAGTGACACTTTCTCGCGAGCTAAATGAACTAAGGAGGAAAAGGGAAATATATAAATATTACAACTTAAAACCATTTATGGAACGAGAAACTCAACTACATCTGAATGCAGACACAGGGTGGAGAGGCACAGGGAACTCACACCAAAACGTAGGGACCCATAAATGGAGCATAAAGGTATATATAGATGAATTAGCACTGACCATTATAAACGTGGGGCAGAAAGTCGGAAACTGAAACTTGGGAGGGGAGAGCTCGAAAACGAGGTAAATAGCATAAAAATGAATGTATTGTGATCGTGAGTAGAGTAACTTGTGCTCAGAGACACTTACCCCATGCATTGTTGATGTCACTGCCCTCCTAATCGCACGCTGCAGTTTCACTCGTAGTGGCAGCTGAGCCCTCCGCAAACGGCAACCACGCCGGTACTTGCCAGTGCTGGGCTGTGTCAGTCATTCCTCGCTGATTGTTAGCGAACATGATTGATGGTGAAGGAGGGATGAAGGACGCATGGGCGTCCGCAGAAATTTTTCCAGGGGGGGGGGGGGGGGGGCGAACCTGGTAAATGAAGGGGCATGGCTAATGTTAATCAATAGGGGCGGGGCTAAAATGGCAGACAATCAGGATCGGGTAATGTTCAGGCCAACCTGAGAAAAACAAGCATTGGCATAGCCAATAGGTCTCGCCTTTGGGACCTTATGACTGACTCACTGACTGAAGAACTTATATAGCTCACTTTTGCCGAGGCGTCTTGGCGCTGGGTAAGTATGATGCTGGCAGTATAAGTATTTAGTTCTGCAGCAGGTCCCAAAGGCGAGACCAATTGGCTATGCCAATGCTTGTTGTTATATCTGGACATGTTGAGAGGCTAGGGGACTCGGTCTCGATGTCTGGTTGGGGGCACAGCAATGACCTACTCAATTTGAATGCATAGGTAATACAACCGGAGGGGTGAAATGAAAGGTTCGCTACCAGGAATAACAGGAAATTAGAAAGTTAGGCTGGTTAGAAAGATAAGGAGGGGTAGAGACAGGCATGGTGGTGAGGGGAGAAACAGATGCATGCTAGGAGAGCGCTGTGAGGGAGTGAGGCGAAATGGGAAGAGGCACTGAAAGGTGGGTCGGGTAAAGACCGTAGTAAGGCAAACAGAAGGGTAGCGAGGGGTGAAGGGTAGACAAAGAAGTGAGGTGTAGAAGAAAAAGATTCAGGAGCAGAGACAGGTAAATCAAAGCTGGAGAGGGGAGAATAACGCAGTCGTAGAACGTGAGGGGGCCAGGTAGAGAGAGGGAGAGGTGTGTCATAGACATGTAGAGACAGCTGAGGAAGAGGGAATAATAAAGACGGAGGTAGACAGGTGAGGTAGAGGGGTGCGTTGATATAATGGAAGTGCAGAGATGTGCCACAGATGTTACTGAAGAGGAAAAGAAGTAGAGATATTGAGAAAGATGTAAGGCACTAAAAGAAGTAAGGGGGTGAACAGAGGTAGAACGAGTGGAAGGGGAGAGAACACGTAGAAGATGAATGGCAGGGTAAAATGAGCGATCAGGCAGTGAGTGTGAGGAGTGGGATACAGAGGCATATGTGGCAGTGAGCGTGATGTGCGGGGTACAGAGGGATATGTTGAGGCAGTGTGCACACGGTGCAGGGTACAGAGGGATATGTTGTGGCAGTGCGCACAAGGTGCGGGGTACAGAGGGATATGTTGTGGCAGTTAGCGCAAGGTGTGGGGTACAGAGGGATATGTTGTGGCAGTTAGCGCGAGGTGTGGGGTACAGAGGGATATAAGGCAGTAAGCGCTCGTGGCGCCCAGTGCGACAATGCTTTTTGGCACCCCCAATGACCACCTCCACTACAGGTTCTTCATAACCATCCTTTCACAGCGCCCCTCAAGCCTCCGTAACCATTCAGTCTCAGGTGCATTTAATTCATTTTATAGCGCCGCTCCTATCCGTGTAAGGTGTCAGAACACTTTACATTACACAGATTACATAGAGACAATCAATCATAAGTGTGTAAACAGTGCATAGGAAATGTTACATAAGAGAGAGGACAAGAAGGTGTAGGAGTCACAGGTCATCCGTACAGGTAGGCAGGATAGTTTAGCCCCTTCAGTGCCACGCCCTTTCCCCCTCCTGTGCCGGGCGTTGCATTAGTGGGTGGGGTTCATGACGAGATAGTCTCGTCATGGGCACAGCGCAACCGTGCTCCATGACGAGACTATCTCGTCATGGGCACAGAAGAGGTTAAGAGGGCTTGGCCAGGAGAATCAGAAACCTAGAATTTAAAACCTAGCACCATGGATGGGGGGTTCCCTTTATTAATAAGAATTGATTTCTACCCAAATTAACCCATTTTGCCACATTAGGATAATGAAAAGCTGGGGGGAAATCATAACGCTCTAGCCCATACCCTACAGTTTGCATGCATCTTTCATAACAGTTACTTGCTCACTGTTCCACATTAGGATTTTAACTCATAAAGAGTTATCAACAATATGGTCACTCTGACAAAAGTGTGACCCAC
Source organism: Triturus cristatus (assembly GCF_964204655.1). Lineage (NCBI taxonomy): Eukaryota > Metazoa > Chordata > Amphibia > Caudata > Salamandridae > Triturus > Triturus cristatus. The sequence continues at coordinate 264,332,103 of NC_140585.1, forward strand.
TGACCTATTTACATTACATTATACGCACTTTGTGAGCTGCACGTTCTTTGCAGCAAGAATAGTAACCCTCTGCGCTACCTTAGGATGAGGAGAAACTTCCATTACACAAAACTTCGATCTCTCCCTCTCTAAGAAGTGCATTAATCACTGCAGTCATTTAGACATTTTTATTGGTGGCTGAAAATTTCTAGGAGCCCAGGAAAGAAGCAGGTGCTTTTAAAATCATATTAGCGCACCCTACACAAAGTCAACACCCGGGGCCGTGGCACCGGTTGCACCGCCCTAGAGCCGGCCCTGAGCGCGGGGAGTGGGGTACAGGGGGGATATGAGGCAGTGGGGAGTGGGGTGCAGGGGGATATGAGGCAGTGAAACACAGGGTCGGCATGTCCTGCCAGACATGATAGGGTGCATACTGGCAGATAGATATGTTATTGACACGAGTCTGTGTACGTTTTGGTGGGATCTGAAATCCGGGCTATGGCGCAACCTCAATTTTTGACTTGGGAGAATAATGCATCGACCCCCCCAGAACTTCATTCAGAAGACCCCTTGCTCTCAAGCTACAGAGTGTTAAAATTAGGTCTTTATGTCCAGACCTAACCACTCGTGCTTGTGGCGCGCAGCTCAAACTGGCCATTGTCATTCTGTTTGTGATAATCAGCCACAGACAGTATGACAATGGGCGGGAGGGGCTGCGAGGAGGAGTGCGAGGAGCCCCATCAGGGAGTTGAGGCCTCTGGCAGAGAACAGCTCTGCTCCCTGCAGGGCCCGTAATTACGGACAAAAGGCGTCCGTAAAAGCATGGGTGGCCGCAGGGGGGGCAAGGAGGAGCACTCCAGGGGGGTGGGAGGGGGGGCAAGCGCCCCTCCTTGCCCCCCCCTGCGGACGCCCATGGAAGGACGGGCCCAGCCGCGACGTGCAGCGGTAGCGCGGCCCGAGAGGAGAGGACTCGAGTGACTTGCACAGATCAGGCTGCATTCTGATTCTCACTTGGCTGCACTCTGCAAAGGCAGGGCGGCCAGACTGCTGAGGTACCTGGCACCCCTCCGCAGCGGCCGCAGGCGCCATTGACTTCCAGTTCCCATAAGGGTGCGCAGTAGAGGAGGAACCTCCAGGTGCACGCGGATGCCATGCTCTACCGCCACATTTGGAATGGGAGATATGGCGACCTTCATCAGGCGATATGTGGCGCGTCACCGAGAGAGATCTTTGTTCGGTGAAGTGTCACCCCCACTTTGTAGGGTCAGTGGTAGGTGAAGGACGGTCCACGCCCGATTGTGTCACACTATCGGCTGTTGCGATTGGATGCAGGCCTGCCACGTTAATACCGCGCATCATCATTGGGCAACTATCATCACGTTGACAGACTCTCGTGAGCAACAGGTGTTAATGAAACACTGTAGCCAGCCGAGCCCAGAGTGAGCTCAGCCAGCCCCCAAACTTAGCTTACTGGCTGCAAACAGCGCAGACGCGCGTTCTCATCTAAGGCTCTGCTCATACTGCGGTGTTAACCTCTTGAGTGCCCATGACGAGATGGTCTCGTCATGGGCCGCGGTTGCGCTGTGCCCATGACGAGACTATCTCGTCATGAGCCCCGCCCGCTAATGAAACGCCCGGCACAGAGCGTGGAAAGGGCGGGGCACTCAAGGGGTTAATTACAAGCGCTCCGGCGCTTGCTGAGGAGGCGCTATAAATGCGTGACAAAGCATTTCAGTGTGGTGATGCGGACCACCACACTGAAATGCGTTAATATCACGCCTGATGCGTGATATTTGGCAGGCCTGGAAAATTATTACGGGACTCTCAAGAAGTGCCGGTACTCTCCCTCTCAAAATAAAAAAGTGCTGGTGCTGGACAGTACCGGCCCATTTAAAGCATCGACATCACCCCATCACAAGACCTCTGCAACTCCCTCGCCTCCTACTTCCACAACAAGATCGCAGACATACACAACAGCTTCATCACACAGCCAACGCACCCCACGACAGCACCGGCACCCCCCCACCACCACCCTCCGCGCCTGGACCCCGATCAACACCGAAGAAACCCGACGCACAATGAACTCCATCCACTCCGGATCTCCAACGACCCCTGCCCTCACCACGTCTTCAACAAGGCCAACGCTGTCATCGCGCCCCACCTGCGGGACATCATCAACACCTCCTTCGACACCGCTACCTTCCCGGAGAGCTGGAAGCACGCCGAACTCCGCGCTCTACTGAAGAAACCATCAGCGGACCCCACCGAACTCAAAAACTACCGCCCCATCTCGCTCCTCCCGTTTCCGGCCAAAGTCATAGAGAAAACCGTCAACAAGCAGCTGGCCGCCTTCCTCGAGACGAACGGATCCCTCGACCTCTCGCAGTCTGGCTTCCGGGCCAACCACAGCACCGAGACCGCCCTCATCGCAGCCACCGATGACATCCGAGCCCCGCTCGACAACGGAGAAACTGCTGCCCTCATCCTCCTGGACCTCTCCGCGGCATTCAACACTGTCTGCCACCGCACCCTAGTGCAGCGCCTCAGCAACGTCGGAATCCAAGAGAAGGCACTAGAATGGATCATCTCCTTCCTCGCCGGAAGGACACAGAGAGTCCGCCTCCCCCCATTCAGATCAGAAGCCACCGAAGTCATCTGCGGCGTTCCTCAAGGCTCCTCGCTCAGCCCCACCCTCTTCAATGTCAACATGAGCCCCCTTGCGGCCATCGCACGCCAACACAACCTCAACATCATCTCTTACGCCGACGACACCCAGATGATCCTCTCCCTCACCAACGACCCCGCTACCGCCAGAGCCAACCTACACGAAGGGATGACAGACGTAGCCGAATGGATGATGAACAGCCGCCTGAAACTGAACTCAGACAAGACGGAAGTCCTCATCCTCGGCTCTTCGCCCTCCGCCTGGGACGACTCCTGGTGGCCCTCCACCCTGGGCAGCGCACCCAAACCAACAGACCACGCACGCAACCTGGGATTCATCCTGGACTCCTCCCTCTCCATGACCAGACAAGTCAACGCCGTCTCCTCGTCGTGCTTCAACATCCTGCGCATGCTTCGTAAGATCTTGCGGTGGATCCCCACCGAGACCAGGAAGACGGTCACCCAGGCCCTCGTCACCAGCCGACTAGACTACGGCAGCTCCCTCTACGCCGGAACCACTGCCAAACTCCAGAAGAGACTCCAGCGGATCCAGAACGCCTCTGCGAGACTCATCCTCAACATCCCCCGACACAGCCACATCTCCGGACACCTGAGAGACCTGCACTGGCTCCCGGTCAACAAGAGAATCACCTTCTGTCTCCTCACCCACGCACACAAAGCCCTACACAACCAAGGCCCGAGATACCTCAACAGCCGCCTCAACTTCTACACTCCCACGCGCCAGCTCCGATCGACCAGCCACGCCCTCGCCGCCGTCCCCCGCATCCGAAGAGCCACCACAGTAGGAAGGTCCTTCTCCTACCTGGCCGCCAAGACTTGGAATTCCCTCCCAACCCACCTCCGCCTGACCCAAGACCACCTCGCTTTCAGGAAGCAGCTCAAGACCTGGCTGTTCGAGCAGTAGCGGACCCCCCCTCCCCAAGCGCCTTGAGACCCTCCGGGTGAGTAGTGCGCTATATAAGTGCATTGATTGATTGAAAGCACTGGCTACAACTGTGAAGAACGCAGACACTGTGGAAGGGGAGCTGTGTCCTGTGCTTCTAGGAACAGTTTTTACGCTGTCTATAATCTCATTCAAACACTTACAGGGCTTTATTCATCGCTCCGCCTTTACAGACCCCTCTGCGTCTGCAGCTTTGACATATTAATTTATTTATTTTTGGACTCTACGATACAAATTAGCTATCCTTAAGAAAATGCTCTGGTCATAGTCACTTCTGACCGTCTGATGGATTGCATTGAGCATTACTATGGTATTATTTTTAGGTCTGGGTTGGGCAGCGCAGGAGTCTGCCTGATATACTTTTATTAATTTATTACAACATATATACAGTAAGCGTTGGCTCCGCTCAGAATATTTCGCTCTCATCTCGTGCTAGTTTGATCGTTGTATCACTCCGCCTCCTATGGAGTGACTTCCACAGTACATTGACTCGGTACCCTTTAAATGCTTTATCTCATAGATGCGTTGTAATTAAAACGTTTTTTTCTTTTACTGCAGCCGTCTTTTGTAATATTTTTGTCAGTACTCAAAATGCAAAACAGACTTATTAGCATTCAGGGCTGGTTTTCTTAAAGGCATCTAAATGTTTGAAATTTAAAACATGTAAATTCACATTTTAGTCATGAGGCCCGGAAGCAGTCTTTCTACACTGTCAGTGACAGACTGAACCATTTTATCCTGTGAGGATAACCAAAGGGGGCCCCCCTGCTCTGGGCCACAGTCACAGGGCATGGGGATTTAAAACATGTTTCCCATGAACATACTGAGCCACGTGTGACACATTCTGTGATCACAGGGCCTCAGTTACACTACAAAGGGGTTCATATAATGTACCCCAAAGTTGCTTTAGAGGCTAAAGAAACAGGAAACTGGCCGGCAAAGCAATGTAGTAAAACACAGTAGCAGGAGCTATGCAGTCCCTCAACTGTGATCATGCTGGCGTGGTTTCCATACTTTGAAGTGTGCACATCACGATGGCTGCACAGTAACCTTCCAAACTCGCTCCAAGAATTTTTAAATGAATATAGATTGACTTTGGTGCCTAAATCCAAACCGTGTGCTGGACGGGAGAAATGTATAAAATTAAGAGCCTTCCTATAGAGGCTTAGACCCCCCTACCACCTTTCTCTAAGACCGGGTTCCTACAAAGAGACCCAGTACCAGTCAATATCCTGATGTACAGCCCACACTAGCTTCCAGCTTCAATGGATGTCTCAGAGGGTTTAAGAACTAGTGCTCTGAACTAACATCTTGCCTGCAAGATCCTTAAAGCCCTAGTCACACTATGATACTGTCACTTGCCTCACACTTTTTATTTATTTATTTGAGTTGTATATAGCGCTGGCAAGACCCGAGGGCATCATAGCGCTTTACATCGGTATATGTCTACATCAAGATAACAAGTCTAATCTATCAAGGAAGTCAGATCAAGTCCAGACAGTGGTTGCGCATAGTGGAGGAGAAATAGCGGGGGTGGGGGGTTAAGATGCTGTCTCGTTGGGTGAATGATGATCCACTAGTTGAGATATCAGTTGAGGAGGAGAACCTTAAACTGACTCTTGAAGCATGAGAAGGAGGGATTGGTCCTTAGATTTTTTTAACACACTACTTTAATAAAAAGAAAGTACTTCACTCTTACCGGATGACAAAAAATTACACACACCAAAGTTGGCTGTTACAAGGTTGCTACCTCACCTACAAGCTCTAATGAAGCGATTTTACCCTCTATTGTGCCCTCTCTCCCTTTCTCTCTCTGGAAGCTTCAAATACCTAGGGGTGCTTAGGCACAGATATGGGTATAGGTGCTTGTCTTTGACTGCTGTGGCATCCGGACCAATGGAGTCAGTCCTTCGTCTTTAGCAGTTTTGAACTCTAGGTGAACCCCTTTGATGGCAGCAACAGCACCAGCCATTAGGAGGCCTGCAGCAGAATTGCAGGGCAGCACTATGACATTCAAGTGCATACCTTCTTCATGCAGCTCACAACTGGAGCTGCACTGGGAGACCCCTCACAAATCGAGCCAACAGCAGCTTTGCTCCCTGAAGGTAGTCAGCTACTTTTGGGCATTCGTCTATCGTGCCCCTGGTCAATGGCAAGTGACCCAGACTCTGTCCCCTCTGCTTTCAGGTTCTTCACATCTTCGATCCGGGGTTGGATCACCCCGGAAACTTCTCCTTTCCACAGCAGCAGCACTTTGCAGCACATCGCCATTGAAATCAACGACAATTCCTGACACCGTTTGACACCTATGCACCCGGCTTCCCCGGGTGAGGCAACACGAGTACTCTGGTGCTCCCGTGGGTGCTGGCCCTAGAACCCTCTAAGTCTGAAAGGGTTTGCTCAAAGTCCTCTCCTAAGTGTCCTTATTCTTTAAAATTCCAACCGCGACTTTCTCATTGAATTGTACAGGGCTCGCTGCTGTGTTCTCACACTGCACACGTCCCCTGTGTCACTGCCTTGGGTGGTTCTTTAGGGTCCCAGCGATTCTACGTGCTCTAGGCACTGTGTCTAGTCAAGCCGTGGTTCTTATACCACTTTCTTAAAATATGGTTTGGTCTCCCCCAGGGGGCCCATTGTATATTGTGCTATTTACTGTTGTTTAATAACTGTATTATTGTGTGCCTTGCTCTCTAATCTCATAAAGAGGTTAGTAGAGAGTGTTTAGAAATAAATACATATATTATATATATTTACATATACATATACATATATATATATATATATACCTTGTGTGGTTCTCCGTTCATTTGGTCATTCAGGAGGTTATAATCTGGTAAACCAAGCTGCTTTACATTCCTTCGAGACTTAGCCTGAAGGCTGCTCTCCATAGCTACCACTAGGATAGCTTTCAATAAAGGTTGTCTTAAATCTAATCATCAATAAGGGTTGTTTGGACTGGTGCAAGGTGCCCACTAGAACTAGTGGACAGCATATACCAGGCCAACGTCTAACACTTCCTTGTAGAGAGATAACGAGTAGAGAAAGTTCCAATCACCCCACATCACCCTTTTAGATGCTACAATAGCAGAACTCAAAAGCACTATTCAATGTCCTTGCCTCCTCAGTTGCACAGATGACTCTACTGTACAGCAACTAGGCTCATGGGTTTAAACCTCAGGACAAATGAGAAGAGTTATTCCGAAAACTGGCAGCTGATGGGCCCACCCGACATGCAATATTATCAAGAGAAAGGATGACATAGCGTTCTGCTTCTCACACTACTTAATCATCACACTGCCAAGTGTTGCGTCCCATAACACGATAACCAAGTCTCCGTGGTCATCACGCCTAACATGGAAACACTTTTCACACAGGACTAAAACAAAGACAACACACTCCCAAACAAACACCCTAGATGGTATATTGGTCAACCTACCCATGTAAGCAAGCGATTCGGCACCCCACACAGTGGTAGTAAGTACTACATTAATGTTGCAATACATTACAATGCAAAGTTTCCTTGCGCTTTGCAAAAGAAGCACAGGACAGGCATGACATGGTGAAAATGTTTTGGATGCAGCCACAGGAATTCAAAGTATTATTGTAAGGGAGACTCTCCTAACCCTCTCTCCCTCCCACCCACTTCTACATCCCCCACTTCCAGGCCCATGATGGCAACAAGGTGGCAGATGGAAGAAAGGAGTGACGCCCTGGGGAATGGCAATCCTGGCGAGAGCAGCGTGCCGACTCCCTTGGAGCGTGGAGATACAGAAACTTGTGGGGAATGTCCTGGGACCCGGTCCTTAAGTCCATCGATGGAACCGAGACCGACAAGCTCCATAATTACCTGTAACGGAAAGCCTCATACTCAGGTGTTCCCTCAGACAGAGACATTGTCCTAGCAGTACTTTGTGATTCAGACCGCTGGAGACAATCCTGTGGGTAGCAACTTCATTGAGGGACAACCAACAATGAGATGACAGAAGAATACTTCTCTTCCCAGATTTTGGAAAGATGCCAACATAAGAAAAGTCGGTTGCAGGCCCACTGCAAGGATCTGCTGGACTTGGGTGTACGCGTATCCATGAGAAGCGAGGCTGAAGTTCTACCGGAAAGTATTATCTTTTTTCGACACAGATGCTGTGCATCCCTTCAATGATGGCCTTAGACCAAATGTTTGATCTGGACTTCATAATACGTGTGGACTGGGCATGGAGTAAATAGAATTTGACACTGCTTGATTTTCTCATGTTGAGATGGGTGTTGGGGCTTCAGAGAGATAGATTCCTGTTGTTTTGCTTTTTTGGAGTCTAATGTTGCAGTGGCCTCCATTCTCTTCTTCCTTCCTTTCATCCCACCCTAACCTGTTACCCTTACTACTCCATCCTCTCCCTTCCTAATTCGCTCTCATTCTGACTGGTTAAGGAGTTGACTAAGGAGCCTCGGGTTGTAGTGGACTGTATGGAAATGTTTGTGGCCTGAGTTTGAAAATCCTTTCTTTGTGGAGTATTTTTGCCCTTTCTAGAAGGTTTACACAACTGTAAGGGTTGTTGTTCCCTTTCAAAGAAAACGATGAAAAATCCAAGTAGTCCAAATAACCTGTTTTATATTTGCTATCACAATAAAATCTAAAGGCGCTCTTTACATCTAGTGTACGAAGAGAGCTCTGTGCTAGCCAAGATACACTTAGGAGAGAAGACAGTAAAAAAAGAGCCTAATGTATGTGAAAATCTGAAATGAGTTAATCTAGGAAGAAATTCGAGAAATGCAGTCATGGAAGGCCCGAAAGGCTGACCATGTACTTCAGACATTGTCACTGTAAAACTGACTTGGTTTGTAGTCTATTGTGTTTTCAGTCTTTCAAAAGCAATGCTATTCTATGCAGGTCTGGTTTTGAAGACAGATCTGTTGCCAGAAGCCCCTGAAAAACTTGATGACTTAAAGGAAGTCTGGATTTCGTGTCTCTGCCTGTTCAAGAAAGTTCATCAATGTTGCGTTGCCAGCTTGGACCTAGATGAACAACAAAATAAATGATGGGTGAAGCGACTGGATATCCAGCAACCTTTTCATTTAAATGAAGGCTGGTCTACATCAAAACCATAGAACAAGAAAATGTTCTGTTGATCCAGAAGTAATACTACCGCCACTCTTAGTTATTTAGGCATCCAAAAGTATAACAAAAATGCAGTAGAACCAGTTGTACGGACCTCACCTTTGAGGCAAGATAATTCGACAGGGTGGATTCTGAAAGTTGAAACTTGGAGACTAAAGAGAAAGCATGACTCAATTTCTTGAGAAAGAAAAAAATAAACAAGTGAGAAAATGTAATTGTTCCCTTCCTATAAAGTAGGGTTACAAATGCCGACAATAAGAAAGACAAAAAAAACGTAACCTACAAGGCCTACTGAAAAACATCTAAAAATTCCATAGACGTTACCCATTAACAATGCATCTCGTATGGGAGTATGGTGAGGAAGGACAAAAGTGCTCACTGAGGTATAAGGGTGGCATCTCATGAAAAGTAGCAACAAACACAATACAGCCTTTAAACAGGGTCTACCCTTTAAAGGAGAGGGCATGGGATGGTTTTGTCAGGAAGCTTAAGGTTCTGTTGTGTTTGTATGGGTTCCATCCATGGCAGTCTATATAAGCAACGCTGAAAATCGCAACAAGGAAACATACCTGTATTGGTCATATGTTAATAGAGCTCACCTTTGGAAAAACGTATTCCCAGAGTCCTGAAGAGCCGCTCTGATCACCTGGGCCTTGAAACCTGATCAGCACTGACTGAGAGGTCTTCCTTGTGGACGTTGCGATCACTGTGAAGAAGGTTCTAAATCCAAGAAATGGTGGTGGACCCTCTAAGCTTGAAATGTTTTCGCTATGGAGGTTCTCTGAGGCCAATGTTCGGTTGTGATCCTTTGCATCACCTCGTGGCGAGAGTGGCCGAGTGCTGCTGAGCACTTTGCCAGGGAATGAACCATCAACATCTCTTCAGCACATGGGTCTTTGTTGTTCAAAGCAATGGAATGCATTTTACATGGCTCCTCACTACTACCCCCCACCCCCACCAAAGGAACTATCGAGTCTCATAGGGTCAATAGCCTTAAAACTTGTTTTTGGGAAGATGTTCTCCCATCTTGGAGTCTTTTTTGTGTTCTGAGGTATTTGCACAAAGGCAGATTAATTTTATTGTGTAGGATAATATTTCAAATGTTTACATTTTTTCCCCCCCGAGAAAACGGGAATCTCAACATTGAAGTACCCATAATATTGAAGCACCTGCAATATTGACATGGAAAAACCATGAGGATTAAGTCGAAGCACCTAAAGGAAACCACTAGAGTACCTAGGGCAGGGGTAGGAAGTACTGAGGTGGGGCCAGTTTCTGTTGGCCCTTTTCTGTGCTAGTCCCATTCTGCATCAGAGGAATCCTATGCAACAAATAAAGTCCAATTATGTCTACACATATCATTCTCTCAGAAGCCCTACATCTTCGAGACGCAGTTTTGAGGAGAGAGACAACTTTTCACACCGAGACAAAACAGAGAAGGCGAGAGGCTGAAAAGAAAGTGGAAGAAATAAGATCAGAGACGAAAAGACCGAAATACACGTTATCACCTGAAAAAGTCTTCATGACAGTGAGAGAAACATTTTAATGAAGTTAAAATGCTCCACAAAACTTTATTCTATACCAAATCAAAGAGATCAGTGTTCAGGGTCTCTCTGTACAGAGTGGAAAAATAAACTGCCTTAACTGCCGCTGCTCGGCTTCCAGGAGCAGTGGAGCTCTTTGGAACCTTAAAGCGGCAGTGTCAAATTCTTGCTTATGACAGTATTCGCCACCTACTTACAGCATTTTCTGAAGATCTTTTAATCTTTAAAAAGCGACTAAAATGCGATTTTGCCGCATGAAAGGCGTTTGGGGGGGAGGGGGGAGGAGAGGAGAGAGAGGGATGTGTGTGTGTGCGCGTTCGTGCGTGTGTGCGTGTTTTTTCTCCTTAAACTGAGTTTTAAAGGGACATTGGAAGTGTAAATGTGCTCTGCGGTCCCAGCACATAGGCAGAAATACCATAGTGTTTAGGAATGACAAAGAAGATCCTGTGACCGAGAGAATAGTGTCAGAATCGACTTTACCCGCAAAAAATACATTTAAAGTGATGGTTTCTATGAGACTGAGCTTGGGGTGGGGGCTAGCGAGGAGCCATATAAAATGCCTTCCATGATTGACTAGCTGACCCATGATGTGCTTAAGAGATCCTGTTCAGGAGTGACTCAGACCTGTCCAGACGTGACCATCAGATGTGCACTGGACTGTAAGCCATCCTCGATTACTCTTCCAAAATACTCAGGGGAGAGGCTGCACGGGAAATTTCGTAGATGCGATTTCCAGAGCAATATAACCAGGGCAGCAGGATTCTGCACTAATATATATCCTGTGGTCACTTTTATCATGCTCAATTGTAAAGAAAGCATGCGTGCTTGTCTCACACTGCGATAAGGTCCCAGTTTGGCTGACACAGCACAACTACATCCTCTAATAGAAGGTACTGCAAACTGCATTCATTGAACCCCACACAACCTGCAGTGGACCCCCAGAAACCCCCCACACTGATACTGTGCCTCATTCTTCTGCAGGGCCCGCTCACATTAACATATTTGGCACCCATCTTTCTCCACTGGTCCTTCATGTTATTTTACAACGTACCCCAAATTGAGTTTATTAACCCTTAATACTACATTAAACTGCGCCTCATGGTCTCTCTACACTACCCCTGAATGTCCACCCAAGATCATCTCCATTGGCCATGCACACTAACATCAGCACTCTGCATGGCCCTCACACTTCCATTAGAGCATACATCGTTCCCACTAAGGCAATACTCTACCTTACATGCACGCCCACAGTCCACTACATAGATTCTACACGTTTAATCAAAATACGCTTGCCAAGAAATCTCTGTTCCCCCAAGACATTCCAATGGTGGTCCAATCTTCGACAGACCTGCGCAATGTCACAATCTGCCCCACCTGCCTCCATGGGCTTTTCACACTACTTTACAGTGTGCACCCAATCATCCCCCTGCACCAGTGCACCACTATGCACTGTGGCTCCCATTGCGTTCACTACAGCCTACACATAGCCGTACAATGCGTTAACCACTCTGTGCACAATATGCCACCGAACTCTGCATTGTCACAGAATGTGCCCTCAAGTACACCACTAAATAAGGTCTAGACTTCAAAACAAAAAAAAATGGCACATGGTTCAAAACTCAAATCACCTGAAAAGAAGTTGAAGGGTGGAAACATGTGGGTACTAGTCCACAGGATGGAAACTTCAGAAGCGGATACAAGGCAAGGCACACCATGGACTGCAAACATCTTTCAGCTGTCGTGCACTCTAGCATACGGCTCTAGGCAAGAGAAGGCCCTCAAGAGAAACTTTAAATATTTGCAATATTTCTTCGCAGAAAGACTGGGCAAGGTACAGAACTGCCTTCAAGCAAGGTGGCAGTGACATAGTGAATTCAAGAAGGTCAGAGACACCACAGGGTATGGTAAAAGAGGTAAATCTGCAGACTGAGAGGTGAACAGAGAAGGCGATTCAATAAGACATTATTACTCTAACTTTGCTTAAAAACCACAAGGCCAGTCGGACATGGGTTTGACTACCTTGGCACTACAAGGGAAGAGATGGGCCTGTCCCGCATGGCATTACTAGTTCAGTATGGGCCTCTCCAGCTTGGCACTACAAAGATACTCAGAATGGGCCTGTTCAACTAAGAATCATGTGGTAGCCATAGATGGGTGTGTCTAGCTAGCCACTCCAAAGGCAGTGAAGAGGGGGCCTGTCGAGTGACACAGGAGGAGGACCACCAAAGATGGACCTGTCCAGCTCGGCACTACACGGTCAGAGAAGGGCCTGTTCAGCCCGGCACTACAAAGGTAAGTCATACATGGGCCTGTTCAACTTAGCACAGGATTGTCAGTGAGAGATGCACATGTCTAGCTAGGCGCTACAAGGCCAGGCAGAGATACACAAGTCCAGCTAGGTCCTACATTGCCAGTCGGGGATGGGCCTGTCCGGATTTCTCATTCACCCCTGTTCTCCAAGACACAGCTCTCCCCTTCTATTCCATGATGTCAGCTCTCCTAATGAGAGTGCGCTCCGGCTTGTTTCTAAGTAACAGCCGCCCACCTCCGCGTGGAGATGTATGCGTCACCAGAGGTGGGCGAGCGAGAGCCTGGCGTGCACAGATCAGATGCGCGAGACGAGACATCCCCCCCTCCCCCCTCCCTGCTTTGGGATATTACTGACCGGTCCAGGAGACATCGGCAGTAAAGAGGACTAAAAACAGCTGCAACCAGCGGCGGCCGTTAAAAACCAAACGTAGGCCGCCTCCCATCCCACTCACTCTCTCTCTCTCTCTCTCTCTCTCTCTCGACCTCCTTCCTAACCGGCGCATCCAAAACCAACACATCTGGAGTCCATCAGGCCAGCGCTGCACGGGCAGCCACCCTCCCCCTCTCCCTTATCCGCAAACTCCGTTTTGTTTGGAATTACACAAGAGATGGCAGACCAGTGAAAGCTCTGTCCCAGCCCTGAAAGGCAAATGTGCTTTCCCCGGAGTCTGGGGCCCTTGGGGCCTGGTCAGTGCTAGACAAAACTGCAATATTATACACCTATTGCCCAACAGCCCTGGGTTTTCGATTAACAACCTCTGGCAATGCTTTGTAAAATGAAAGCCCAGAACTGGAGCACTGCTTCTTTGCCGACAGGGTACCGTCTGGTAAATCGAGAGAGAGGCCAGGGAATGTATGAGCATACATGGTTCGGATCTCTTTTCCCATGCCTTGTGAGTTCGTCATAGGTGCAGTGTTGATTCTACACAACGGTCCTGCTATAGCGCCACAAGACCCAGTTGGTGTATTTTTACGCTCTATAAAGCCATCTATAGGCAAGCAGATAAAGCACCAACTCTACATCCCTAAACGTGCTCACGTGCTCCAGCTCGTGGTGCAGTGTCCATAACCAGCAGCATATCCCCGGTTGTTCACCACTGCTAGCAGGAGTGGTTGTGAGCGCTTTCTTGCACGACCAATACACAATTGTCCGTAGAACCCACGGGAGTTCACAGTTGCCTTAACGGTTTGCTTTACATTTAGTGATGAATACTGGAATAAACCTGTTCCGCAGCAATCCCACTTTGAGCAGATACCAGAAATGGAGCTTTGAATTCAACTTTCCGGGTTTCTCTAGATTAGAACAAGCACTATTAGATATTTCCGAGTCTCTGGGTTTTGTTAAGCCTCTAACCCTTTGAGGCGGAAGTTCAGAAGCTCAACCGAATCTGGGACACAAAGTACGGAAAAATACGCAAAAGCAACAATGTGAGAGAAGATCAGTGATGAAAAAGACACCCTAGTGTGAGACATCTCCTGGCCAGAACGAATCTTTGAAGATCAACACCCCTGGCTCCAACACTTCCCTGCACATGGCGCAGACCCCGACAACAACCGTAAAACTCGATTTATCAGACTTCACACGAGTCCGCAAAGATCGAGGTTCTAGGAAGCCACAGCAAGCTAAATACAACACCGCGCTGGACCGCGAAGTCAAGAACAAACTGCTTGTGGACAAAACTCGGTCTAAAAGTGCAAACAAATTCACAGCCACAGAATTCTAGGTACTTTCCTTCAAAACTAAAACAACGAGCGAGTAAATCACGAGTAGCGGCTTTTTAACACACGGCAAGAGACTGATTTTATTTTTAAGGGCCAAGTAATGTTCATAGACCGGCTTTGTGAGACCTCTCGCTAACAGGGGGAGGGGCAGGGCAGGCACCACGCTATTGACATCTAACTCAACCTCATGAGCTAACTTGATTTTAAAGAAAAAAGGTGAAACTTCTGAGATAATGCGAGATGCGGAACAAATAACGAGGGGTATACTGGAAGCTCTTCCTGTCAATTATTAACCTCTTCTAGCACCACTGCACGCCTTCAAGGGTCTCATCACGCACTCACCGTGCGCCTTTAAGGGTCTCATCAGGCACTCACCTTAGATCCTTCATGGGTCTCATCACGCACTCACCCCCACTGCTCACGCACCTGTATAACTACCCTTCTAGCACCAATGCACGCCTTCATGGGTCTCATCACGCACTCACCGTGCGCCTTCAAGGGTCTCATCACGCACTCACCGTGCGCCTTCATGGGTCTCATCACGCACTCACCGTGCGCCTTCATGGGTCTCATAAGGCACTCACCCCCCCCTGCTCATGCATCTGTATAACTACCTTTCTAGCACCGCTGCACGCCTTCAAGGGTCTCATCACGCACTCACCGTGCGCCTTTAAGGGTCTCATCAAGCACTCACCTTAGATCCTTCATGGGTCTCATCACGCACTCACCCCCACTGCTCACGCACCTGTATAACTACCCTTCTAGCACCAATGCACGCCTTCATGGGTCTCATCACGCACTCACCGTGCGCCTTCAAGGGTCTCATCACGCACTCACCGTGCGCCTTCATGGGTCTCATCACGCACTCACCGTGCGCCTTCATGGGTCTCATAAGGCACTCACCCCCCCCTGCTCATGCATCTGTATAACTACCTTTCTAGCACCGCTGCACGCCTTCAAGGGTCTCATCACGCACTCACCGTGCGCCTTTAAGGGTCTCATCAAGCACTCACCTTAGATCCTTCATGGGTCTCATCACGCACTCACCCCCACTGCTCACGCACCTGTATAACTACCCTTCTAGCACCACTGCACGCCTTCATGGGTCTCATCACACACTCACTGCGCGCCTTCAAGGGTCTCATCACGCACTCACCGTGCGCCTTCATGCGTCTCATCTCGCACTCACCGTGCGCCTTCATGGGTCTCATAAGGCACTCACCCCCCTCCCTGCTCACGCATCTGTATAACTACCTTTCTAGCACCACTGCACGCCTTCAAGGGTCCCATCACACACTCACCTTAGATCCTTCATGGGTCTCATCACGCACTCACCTTAGATCCTTCATGGGTCTCATCAGGCACTCACCCCCCCCCCCCCTGCTCACGCACCTGTATAAATACCCTTCTAGCACCACTGCACGCCTTCAAGGGTCTCATCAGGCACTCACCGTGCTCCTTCATGGGTCTCATCACGCACCCACCGTGCGCCTTCATGGGTCTCATCAGGCACTCACCCCCCCACCTGCTCACGCATCTGTATAACTACCTTTCTAGCACCACTGCACGCCTTCAAGGGTCCCATCACACACTCACCTTAGATCCTTCATGGGTCTCATCACGCACTCACCTTAGATCCTTCATGGGTCTCATCAGGCACTCACCCCCCCTGCTCACGCAACTGTATAAATACCCTTCTAGCACCACTGCACGCCTTCAAGGGTCTCATCAGGCACTCACCGTGCGCCCTCATGGGTCTCATCAGGCACTCATCGTGCGCCTTCATGGGTCTCATCAGGCACTCACCCCCCCTGCTCACGCACCTGTATAACTACCCTTCTAGCACCACTGCACGCCTTCAAGGGTCTCATCAGGCACTCACCCCCCCTGCTCACGCATCTGTATAATTACCCTTCTAGTACCACTGCACGCCTTCAAGGGTCTCATCACACACTCACCTTAGATCCTTCATGGGTCTCATCAGGCACTCACCTTAGATCCTTCATGGGTCTCATCAGGCACTCACCCCCCCTGCTCACGCAGCTGTATAACTACCCTTCTAGCACCACTGAACGCCTTCAAGGGTCTCATCAGGCACTCACCGTGCGCCTTCATGGGTCTCATCAGGCACTCGCCCCCCCTGCTCACGCATCTGTATAACTACCCTTCTAGCACCACTGCACGCCTTCAAGGGTCTCATCAGGCACTCACCCCCACTGCTCACGCACCTGTATAACTACCCTTCTAGCACCACTGCACGCCTTCATGGGTCTCATCACGCACTCACCGTGCGCCTTCATGGGTCTCATCAGGCACTCACCTTAGATCCTTCATGGGTCTCATCACGCACTCACCTTAGATCCTTCAAGGGTCTCATCACACACTCACCTTAGATCCTTCATGGGTCTCATCACGTACTCACCCCCACTGCTCACGCACCTGTATAACTACCCTTCTAGCACCACTGCACACCTTCAAGGGTCTCATCACGCACTCACCTTAGATCCTTCATGGGTCTCATCAGGCACTCACCTTAGATCCTTCATGGGTCTCATCAGGCACTCACCTCCACTGCTCACGCATCTGTATAACTACCTTTCTAGCACCACTGCACGTCTTCAAGGGTCTCATCACGCACTCACCTTAGATCCTTCATGGGTCTCATCACGCATTCACCTTAGAATCTTCATGGGTCTCATCAGGCACTCACCTCCACTGCTCACGCATCTGTATAACTACCTTTCTAGCACCACTGCACGCCTTCAAGGGTCTCATCACGCACTCACCTTAGATCCTTCATGGGTCTCATCACGTACTCACCCCCACTGCTCACGCACCTGTATAACTACCCTTCTAGCACCACTGCACACCTTCAAGGGTCTCATCACGGACTCACCTTAGATCCTTCATGGGTCTCATCAGGCACTCACCTTAGATCCTTCATGAGTCTCATTAGGCACTCACCTCCACTGCTCACGCACCTGTATAACTACCCTTCTAGCACCAATGCACGCCTTCAAGGGTCTCATCACACACTCACCTTAGATCCTTCATGGGTCTCATCAGGGACTCACCCCCACTGCTCACGCACCTGTATAACTACACTTCTAGCACCACTGCACACCTTCAAGGGTCTCATCACACACTCACCTTGGATCCTTCATGGGTCTCATCACGTACTCACCCCCACTGCTCACGCACCTGTATAACTACCCTTCTAGCACCACTGCACGCCTTCATGGGTCTCATCACACACTCACCTTAGATCCTTCATGGGTCTCATCAGGCTCTCACCCCCACTGCTCACGCACCTGTATAAATACCCTTCTAGCACTACTGCACGCCTTCAAGGGTCTCATCACACACTCACCTTAGATCCTTCATGGGACTCATCAGGCACTCAACCCCACTGCTCACACACCTGTATAACTACCCTTCTAGCACCACTGCACGCCTTCAAGGGTCTCGTCACACACTCACCTTAGATCCTTCATGGGCCTCATCACGCACTCACCTTAGATCCTTCATGGGTCTCATCACGTACTCACCCCCACTGCTCACGCACCTGAATAACTACCCTTCTAGCACCACTGCACGCCTTCAAGGGTCTCATCACACACTCACCTTAGATACTTCATGGGTCTCATCAGGCACTGACCGTACGCCTTTATGCGTCTCATTACGCACTCACCGTGCACCTTCAGGGGTCTCATCAGGCACTCACAACCACTGCTCACACACCCTTTATAACTTGTCTTCTAGCACCACCGCTCGCCTTCAAGGGTCTCATCACACACTCACCTTAGATCCTTCATGGGCCTCATCAGGTACTCACCTCACACCTTCATGGGTCTCATCACGCACTCACCTAACACCTTCATGGGTCTCATCACACACTCACCTAACACCTTCATGGGTCTCATCACGCACTCACCTCAGATCTTTCATGGGTCTCATCACGCACTCCCACCCACTGCTCACGCACCTGTATAAATACCCTTCTAGCACCACCGCTCGCCTTCATGGGTCCCATCACGCACTCACCATGCGCCTTCATGGGTCTCATCACGCACTCACCTCACAACTTCGTGGGTCTCATCACGCACTCACCTCAAATCCTTCCTGGGTCTTATCACGCACTCACACCCACTGCTCTCACACCTGTATAAGTTGCCTTCTAGCACCACCGCTCACCTTCATGGGTCTCATTACGCACTCACCGTGCGCCTTCATGGGTCTCATCACGCACTCACCTCAGATCCTTCATGGGTCTTATCACGCACTCACACCCACTGCTCTCACACCTGTACAACTTGCTTTGTAGCACCACTGCACTCCTTCATGGGTCTCATCACGCACTCACCTCACACCTTCATGGGTGTCATCACACACTCAACTCACACCTTCATGGGTATCATCACGCACTCACACCCACTGCTCTCACACCTGTATAACTTGCTTTGTAGCACCACTGCACTCCTTCATGGGTCTCATCACGCACTCACCTCACACCTTCATGGGTGTCATCACACACTCACCTCAGATCCTTCGTGGGTCTCATCACGCACTCACACCCACTGCTCACACACCTGTATAAGTTGCCTTCTAGCACCACCGCTCGCCTTCATGGGTCTCATCATGCACTCACTTCACGCCTTCATGGGTCTCATTCTGCACTCACCTCACACATTCATGAGTCTCATCACACACTCACCTCACACCTTCATGGGTCTCATCAAGTACTCACACCCACTGCTCACACACCTGTATAAGTTGCCTTCTAGCACCAGCGCTCACCTTCATGGGTCTCATCACGCACTCACACCCACTGCTCACACACCTGTATAAATTGCCTTCTAGCACCACCGCTCGCCTTCATGGGTCGCATCACGCACTCACCGTGCGCCTTCATGGGTCTAATCACGCATTCACAGTGCGGCTTAATGGGTCTCATCGCACACTCACCTCACACCTTCATGGGTCTGATCACGCACTCACCTCACGCCTTCATGGGTCTCATCACGCACTCACCTCACACCTTCATGGGTCTCATCACATACTCACACCCACTGCTCACACACATGTATAAGTTGCCTTCTAGCACCACCGCTCGCCTTCATGGTTCTCATCACGCACTCATCGCACATTCAAGGGTCTCATCACGCACTCACACCCACACACCTGTATAATTTGCCTTCTAGCACCACCGCTCGCCTTCATGGGTCCCATCATGTACTTCCTGTGCTCTCACGCCTTTACAACTTGCCTCACTGAGGGCTATCACCGCTGCCTGGCAATCACACACACGCCGCGACTTCTGTAGCTCTGCAAGCCCTGCATCTGTTGACTATCAAGTGACCTGGTGCCAAGGTCGAGGTGACCTCAGCCCTCCCACACCTGCACTCGGATCTGCATCAGATACCACACGGAAGGTTACACAATACCTGCATCCCCCATTGTGGCCCTCACCCGCTCCTGGATGCAAGACAGACACAGGGTACTCCTTTGAACACAAGAACTGGTAAAACACAAATTAAAAAGGTGATAGGGGCTCGAAATAGATGAAGAAGTTGTTTGAAGATAAAGTGGGGAAGAGGAAATGTAACTGTGGGGAAAAATAGAGAACAAGGACAGGTGGGTGAAGCAAGAAAAACAAAGTGGGTAGCAGAAAATGTGTGGGGGAAGTCGAAGTCACGATAGAAGAAAACTTGGAGGACAACCTGGAAATGCAATGGCAAGAGGCATTAAAAAGTGAGACGAGTAGTATTGTGTGTTACTAACACACAGTGTATGACAGACTGATATGCTAGGAACGGTCAGTCTTGGCTTCTATCTGGCCTCTGACAGGAACCACCACTGAAACTCTGAGGAAAGAAGAGGGAGGGGAGGATAAGAGGACAGTTATAAAAGGTGTTGGAAGTCAAACAAAAAAAGGCAAACGTGAGTGTGCTCAGATACTTACTCTAACACTCAAGCTTTCTTAAATGAATTTCATATGTTTTCTTCTTCCGCCCAATTTTTTCATCCGATTTTGGATCTCCTCTCTCTCAGAATCAAATATACTTGCTTTCCCACCTCTGACTGAGGATCCTCCATCCAAGCCATGGCAATTTCCATGCTGAGCAACGATAAAATAGTTTTGTGTGTCTTCCTGCTTCCACTCTGGCACTTTTGAGTTCCACTGTCCATGCATATGCTCAGAACTTAGATCACTTCTCCTCCATTTAGATTTATCCACATTATCTTTGTTTTTGCTTTTGTTTCCAGTTTACCTTTGCATGCATTACATGGAAGGCGCTTACTCAGGGGCTTAGTCTCAAAACTCACTCTAGCTGGAGTATAGACCAAGGATGTTGGTATACTCTTTGGCCATCAACATTGATTATATGCGAATTTATCATAAGTGAGTATCCTGAAACCCTGGATTGGATCCAGCTCTCCTGGGCCGGCACTGGCCCTTGGATGCAGGACTCGCTGTAAATGGCATATTGGGATCAGAATCTCACAGGCCTAAAAAAAATCTGCAAATACGTTTTTTTCACCGCAAAACACAAGCCGGTCAATTCGCTGCCTCACCCCTCTCCCCCGCTCCCACCCCCCCCCCCCTCGCCCCCTCCTCCTTCCTCCCTTCCCGGGCTGTGTCGAATCTCATCGGTTAATGTAAAAGTTCAAAAATATACCTCATTTTTCATCAACCGTTCCAATACATTGTTTTAATGTGGTTTCTTTTAAGTGTCTGTTGCTTCTAATCTTTTGGGTAAATACTTTTTAAACTGCGTTTTCATTCAACTTTTCTTTTATACCGGAATGATCCAGTTCTATCTTCTTTTTTACTGTACAGAACCGCACTGCCTCTCAAGTGGAGTCAGCACTTTATAGAACTTATAGCGAAATTACAAAATAAATCAAGGAAGGATGGAAGAATGCGGAGAATACCTGGAGAGCGAGAGAGACAAACAGAGTAATGAATACAAAAGGAAGAAGTGATGGAGAAACAGTGGAACAAGAGCAGAAGTTAGTATGAGCTGGAAGAGGTGCAAAGCAGCAAAACGTACAACTAGAAGGGACAACGGTGGAGGGGCGGGAGAACTAAAATAAATACGTCGTGGCCCCGGATTTTGACATTAAAATATAAAATAAGGATGCGAGTTCTCTATTTTTTCCTGGGCCTGGATCGGCACAAAGAAAGCCGAATTCATCTGCCCGCTCAAGGCTCAGACATTACACATTCCTGAGGGAGGGGCGGGCAGGCAGAGGACCGGAGGGCCGAAGGTGGGTTCAAACCCCGCCCCGTCTGGGAGGGAGGGTGGAGGGAAGCCGGGCCAGAGCCAGACAGCAACCCCCTTGTTTCAGCTCAAATCCCCCAGGTGCCAGGCTTCTCCTCAGAGAACCTTTGCCTGGGTGAGCCCACGAGCCAGTGCACACACGCTGCCCGTGTGTAGCTGCAGCAGGCCCGAGCACTGCACCCGAGGGCCAGTTCTACATCCTGGAATGGACAGGGCAGGACGGCAACAGGTCCCCTCTGGACGGTTCTCACTTCTAGAAGAACATAATGCGCTTCGCCGGTGAGAATAAGGAAGCTAGAAAAGGGATCCATGGAAGGGGACGGGACGTTCAACCACTTGCGAAGCGGTTGTATGACGTTACAACGCATTCCGATGCAACGCATGCGTTACAACGGGACGCCATCACCACGCATCTTTTATCACGAAAATGCCTTTAACACGCATTAAAACGTTTTTCGTTGTTAAACTATGCATGTTAATGGCATTTTCATGTTAAAGGATATCTCCTATTCCTACAAATGAACCTGAATGTACCCTTAAAATTTACACCTGCGTGACACCACCCCCATTCCCCTTTACCTCTCCACTCCAAGCACTTCTGATTTGCATTTTACGTCGTGAAGAGGAAGTGGAAGTGTCTTACCGTTTCCTCTAACGACGCCGATTGCCTCCACATCGTTTCTCTTCATTAACTTAAAACAACGGAAACAGGTGCGTTTTTTTAAACCCACGCTTTATTGTGTTATTTTTGGGGGGGAGGGGGGAGACCCCCCCAAACCCCCCCTTTTCGTTTTTACCTTTATCACACATGCCTTTACTACGTATCTCGTAGTAAAGGTATGCGTGGTAAAGGCTATTCGTTGTAACCACGCATGCGTTGTAATGCATGCGTGGTTATTGTCATGCGTGGAAACCGCCGCGTTGTAGTGGCCGTTTCCCATTCTCACCCGCCTTACACTCTCTCTCAAACAACCACTCTAGCCAGGCTTCCGTACCCTCCACTCCACAGACACAGCACTTTCAAACGTCATCACCAATGCACATCACAAACAGCTCTCTTCCACTCTCATATTTTAACCCTATGCTGTACACCATCTTCAACACAGTTGTACGGGCACCCTACTGTACTTTCATCTCAACTACGATGGCCCACAACCGATTCACAACCTCTGGCAGCTCTTACTCCGGCAGGGACTCAAACACAACCACGCCCCGGTGCGGTCTTTGGCCCTCGTCTTTACTCACTATACACAAGAGCCACTGGATAAAGGCTTTCTGCGACCAGTGTGTTTTCTGCATAATTATACATTTGCCACACTCGCCACATGATCCATCATTTTTAAAAATAATTTTCAGATTTAAAAAAAAAAAAAAGAAAAAGGTTTGAGCTCAAATATATACAAAGTTACTAAAAACACTGCCACACATGTTGCAGGACAGTGGCAGACCCTTTACAGTGTAGTGCCAGGGCAATCTTCAGTTGCTGACTGATGCTTTCAAGTGTTAAAACTGATACTAATAAGGTGAAAACTCTGCCCAATGTGAACACTGAAAAATGAGAAAATGGTGAAGTAATACTGCCACAAATTGTGCTGCATAATGCCACATAATTTGCCTTTTCTTGTGGCATAATTTGTTCCTCCAGTGCGGCATATGGGCCCTGCTTTACACCATAGCAGTCTACGACATTATCTCTTCTTTCAGCTTTTCATATCATTACTATGTCTAAAACTGCTCCTTTTCAACTTTTAAACCCTACTTCCAGCCACGCATTTAGGACTGCCGCACAGCCATCCAATAGTGAATGGCACTACAGAAACCCACGTGGAACGCATGTAACACAGACTGTATACATTCACTCTTCTTCTACACCCCATCCCTCTTTCAGACACTCTATCCTCTTTTCCCTGGAATCTCTGCAATTTGCCACTTTGGACAGAAAGCTTCGAATTCTCTCCAGTCCATCCATGAAAATGGAAGGTTGCATTACTATCAGCCTCCGCAGAATGCTTTTAATCACAAGTAGTCACAAGATTGGCTGACTCACACTATTTAATGCAGCCAAAATACTCATTAGTATTCAGCAGACTAAACTACTGAAATAATGTACTCATACGCAACCACTTATATACCACTAGAGGTGGTTCTAACACTTGCTATTCAACCTCTATACAACCTACCTAGATAAGTCAGCAGCAGGATGGATGGCTCAACGTCAAGAATAGGGTCAATGGCGAACCATCAGTGCAGGAGGGCACCGTACTTCCTTTCCAAATCATGGTGCTGGTCTGTCAAGTTGCTGCGGCAGCAAATGATGAACGAATGCTGAATATATCAAACATTCTCCCCCAGTCAAGAGATCCGAGTTAAATTCATCCTTTTGTGCACTATGCCACCCCAGTTTCAACCCAGCCATATCCAAATTAGTCTTGACCCTGCTCCTCATGAGAACATTCCAATTCAAACTGCCAAGCCGGGTCCTCCCTGGACCGGAGACAAGCATCCTAGGACCGGTTTCGGGGTAACACCCCTCAACAGCCAGGCTCTTGAATCCAGAGGCACAGCGAGCGAGGGACTCACGTCTGGGCATATCCATCCAACTTAAGGCAAAAAGCACTGCGGCAACAAATGATGGACGGAATGCTGAATAAAGAAAATATTCTCCCCTAGTCAAGATATCTGGGTTAAATCTATCATTCTATTGCTCACGACGCCACTCCAGTTTGGACCCAACCATTTGCAAATCAGTCTTGAACCTGTTCCCTTGGGGAGCAGGGTCAAGAATGATTTGAATATGGATGGGGATAAACTGGAATGGCATGGAATGCAAAAAAAAAAAAAAAAGGATTTAACCCTGATTTGTGACTGGGGGTGAATGATTGGTTAAGCATCCCGTCCATCATCTGTTCTTTTTCCATTTATCGCCCTAAGTGGGAAGGGTATGTCCAGGCGTGGGTCCCTCGCTCACTACGCCACCAGATTCAAGCTAGCCTGTCTGATGTGGGGTGAAACCCCGAAAGTGGTCCCAGGATGCTTGTTTCTGGTCCAGGGAGGACCTGACATGGCAATTCAGGCTGGACTGGTCCTATGGGGAGCATGGTCAAGACTGATTTGCATTTTGCTGGGTCTCAACTGGAATAGGATGGGGTACAAAAAACCAATGGATTTAACCCAGATCTGTGACTGGGGGTGTGTGAGAAGTTGGCCTGGTATATGATGTTCACTAGTTAAAGTGACCACCTTGTACCATGCCAAGCAACCCTTATGGTGTGGTTGTAAGTCAACCTTTTCGGACCAGCTGCCCTAGTGGTAGCGTAGGCTAAGCAGTCTTTGAGGCTAAACTCGTGAAGCGTGTTAAGCCAGCTGTTTTACCAAATGCAACCCCCTTTTATACCAATGAAAGGACACCACACAGGACTCTTGACGAAGTAAGTCTGTCACATTAGAACTATCAGCGTAGCATTTGGTCCCCCTCCTGAGAAGTAATCATCTGTGAATATGTTTGGTCTTAAATACCCTAAATCTGATCATTCTCACCCACTCCATATTTCCCCTGGGTTTCACGTCAGGGTTTGACTACAGAGCTACTCCATTAGCCCTTCCATCCCCTGAGAAACAACTACCATTCGAAGTCCGGGTAAGCGAGTATGCAGGAATGAGAGACACCTTCACAATTACTCATAGGTGTTAACAGTCACGCATGTTTTTAATGCTGTGTTGAATCACAGATACGGTATGAATGATGTATGTGTGGCAAGATTTTACGAGAGTTTCCTTTCATTGATAGCATCCACTTTTTTGGCGACTGGTTCCAGATAGAATGCGAGCATAATCGCCACCGCACAATATATCTGACACGCCGATTAACTGTACACAGATACAATTTTCTGAGTGACACACATGTGGATATAGCTGCACACTATTATGCCTCTATGACCACCTGGCACATATAGGTGTGGCTCTGAATTCCAAACACGATTTTGAAACACGCCATTTTGGAAACTCCTTGATGCAAACCGATTTGTATAAGTTGGATATGTGTTTCTTTGTGTTTTCTTTTACATATGGATGTACAACGCAGGACAGATTAATTAATCAGTCTTCTACACAAGGAGTAGCTACTCTACCCTTGTCTACAAAACAGAATAGGGTATTCCCCCTTCTGAATCCCAGGGTGGCCTCACTTGCCCTGAAGAAAGTCCTGGACCTTTATGGCCACTGTGGACTGAAACATGTTGGCACTAGGGTCATAGGACCATAATACTCCTATATATACCCCTACTCTTATTATTTTTAATCAACCCAGACAGACCCAAAAATAAAGGGAAACTGGGGATCTGCCTGAGGTTTTTTATCTTATAGCCTCCCTGGTCTGCAACTTCTTCAAAGCGCTCCCAACACTGTGGTCGAGCCCACCCCGACTTTTAGGCGTCGGGGTGACCCGATGATGAAGCATGACACCACTAGGGTGTGTGAGGGTACCTTAATTAAAAGGAATTGCTTCCTTGCTCACCTAGTGGTGAAGTTATAAGTTCCCCTGATCATCATAACATTCCATCTAGACGTAACATTAATGACCATTGTATGGTTAGTTGGAGTAAAATTATTTGTGAAACGATTTATACTGGGAGGTGTTACTCTGACCTATATCCTCTCTACCCTTTGGGCACGAGAAGTCACTTTTCTCAACAGCCTTTGGATACATTAGTGGTTGTAAGTCAACCTTTTCGGACCAGCTGCCCTAGTGGTAGCGTAGGCTAAGCAGTCTTTGAGGCTAAACTCGTGAAGCGTGTTAAGCCAGCTGTTTTACCAAATGCAACCCCCTTTTATACCAATGAAAGGACACCACACAGATATATATTCAAAATATATATGTATTTATTTCTCAAAGTAACCCCTAGTCTCTTTATGAGCACAGGAGCACAAATCGTCAAACAAGATTACAGTAGAATACACAGAAGTTGCACTTTATATGGATATGCCCTGGTGGCCGCTCAAACCATATACTAAAATAGCGGTATAAGTACCACGGACAGAAAAGGGAAAAGGCCTAGGGCCTTTAGAATCGCTGGGCCTACAAGGAGCTAACTTCAGTTAGTGACCAGGAGGTCCACGGGTGGCGTGTGCAGAGTAAATAGTCACACGCGTGCTCCCATAGGTTTTCAATGGGTGCGTAAAAAGTACAAAGTTACTGCAAAAAGGATCTTCCGGATGGACTATGACCTTAAGATTGGAAACACAGACACTAGAGATGTTACTCTACACTTGGGCACCGGAGTGCCAGCTTTACCTCACCCACAGGAAGCGGGTGCATAGGTGTCGAAGTGCGTCGGGTTTCTTCTATCGGGTCAATGGAGCCTGTGGACAAAGATGCTGCAGGCGGTCGGTCCGGGAGAGATGCGGTGGATCCAAGGGTGGATCGGAGTTGTAGAAGACCTGTAAGCAGAGGGGACAGTGTTCACAGTCACTAGCCAGTGACCAGCGTGGCACCAGGTGGGTACCAGGCGATGTCGGGTGCAAACAGGAAGAAAGGTGTAGCTTGTCTCTGCAGCCACGTGGTCCCTGGAGGTCGACGACGTCCAGGAGTCGGTTCACGAGCTGTCCCACGCAGGCTCTCGCTGTCGGCGGTGTCGGCGACTGGATCGAAGCAAACAAGCCTTGGCAAAAGCAATTGTTGTGGAGAACAAGATAAGCTGATGGTTCTGACCAGCAAGGTCAGAGGGACTGCTCCTTTGGAGGGGAGCAAGGGCCAGTCTGGAGCAACCAGACCAGCGGTGTGTTTCTTGAAGTTCGTCGCCAAGATGGCCACTAGCCAGCGGGCCAGCAACCGGTTAGGCGCGTCGAGTGGCAAAATGCAGAAGGGCCCCACGCAGATCGTGGAGATGCTGGGGTGCTCACCTTTGGTGCAGATGCTGCTCGGGTGTTGGGCTTCTCAGATCCCAAAGCACAACTTGGAGGGAGCCTCGGTTGTTGCGCTTGCAGCTTGTCGTCGTCGTTCCAAGATGGCTGGCTCCACGTGTCTCGTTGCCTCCACGGGTCTCCTCTTTTCAGGGACTGTGGATCGGGCGGTGAGAGGTCTGGAGGTCCAGGTCTTGTCAGTCTCTGGGCTCGGGCTCCGGCGGGAGGCGGCGGCAAAGCAGACGTTGATTCGCTGGATGGTGCTTGCGTTAGCAAGGTGGTCACTCCCTGACCACAGGGGAGATTTCCTTCAGTCTTCTGTGCAGCAGAATGTCGAAGTTCCCGTCTTCTTCTTAGTTTCAAGTTGATTCCAGGATGTCTGAAGTCTTAGGACACAGCTCCTACCTTTAAGCGGATTCTAGGGGCCGGACTACCTGCTAGGTCCCTCCCTATGGGTGGGACCAGGAAGGGGGGTGGTTACACCCCCAATCCTTTGTCCAGCTCGCCCCAGGCCCGGGACTGGTGTGCCCCAGGACCGGTTTGAACTGGCATATGCACCGAGGCTCCTTGTGAGCCACAGGCATGTCTGGTTTCTTTCAAGCCCTACCTGACCAATACACAAAATCCTGTCTGGGGTGGTGCATGCACCTCCCCTGGCAGGAAACCCTTTGTCCACACCTCCCAAGCTGGAAGGACTCCCAGCAGCAGGAGGGTAGACTTGTGTCTGTGGTGGCAGCATCCATTTTGTGGAGCTGAGGCTATGTCTGATTTTACCCGGGTTTCAGGTACTGTACATGTCGTGTCCCTCTAGAAGGGTGGAATGGTAACCCCGTCGCCAGAATTGGCAAGGGGTTAGTATTCCAATTCGTATGACACCTTACTCGACATGTTTTGATAAAGCCAAACCAAAGATAGCATTTAACCGCGAGGTTCATAATGCACTTAAGAGTATATGGTATGACGATATCTGGAAACAGTAGAAGGAAGTTGTTCCGACCACTGCAGACAGGCTCAGCTCATGCCAGAGCACCATCTCACATGGAACCAAGCACTCTGCCTTCAGGATTGTTAAGGCCTGCCATAGGAGTGACTTATAGGTTAACATGTGTCCCATTTAAGATTAGGTATAGGTATACTACACCTAAGTAAGAGGTGGTTACACCAACTTACCCCAGCTGAGTGATCAGCCAGTTGTGTCAAATTTGTTAGGCCAAGCCTGGGGTGGCATAATACATGCTTCAGCCCCTGGTAGGCCTTAGATACACCAATGCCCTGGGTACCTAGTGTACAATGGTACAGGGGCTCACAGGGTGATCTAACCAATTGGGTATGTACCTAGGGTACATGGAGTCCCTTTTAAAGAGAGAACAGCCAGGCTGAGATCCTGAATGGCAGGATCTCAGGCCAACTAAGTCGAAAAACCAGCTAGACACTAGGCAAAAATTTGGGGGTAACCATAGTCAGATATCCACCTTCCTACAGGGTGAATGTTTGATGTGTTCATTATTCCGTCCATCAGCTGTTCTTCTTGCATTTGCCTTTAAAGCTGAGCAAAGGTCAGTCTGACAGACACTTCTGTCAGGGTCAGGCAGCCAGGCGCATTATATGTACTAATGTGCAGGTGCCTGGCAGTTTGAGCCAATGTTTCCCCAGCTGAAGATATTACAGCCCTGAAGGCAGTGATATCAGCAGCCCAGGAAAGCCTTTTGAGCATTGTAGAAGAAAACTACCCCTGATTACAGAAAGGAGCATCACAGAGAGCATCAGCATTAGCATTAGGCGCTTTAGGTTAAACCCATGAAAAGCCTAGGGCTGACTGTTTATCAATGACGTCTCACACCACCCTTTCCCAATTCCCCATAGATTGTACTGGGATGAGCAATGTATGAATGTATGTGTATTTGAGAACGGGCCCGTGAATGGGTGTGTGCAAGTGCGTTTATGTGCTTCTGAAGGGGTGCGTGTATTTGTGCATGTATCTGCTTGTGAATGGGTAGCTCTATGTGCGTGTGTGGGACTTTGTCTGATAGCTTCACCATCCATAGGGGTACAAGACAGGGATGCCCCTGTTCACCCCTTTTGTTTGCCATCTATATTGATGTATTTATACAAAGACTAAAATTTCAAACTTCAATACCTCCCATTAAAATACGAGATCTAGAAGTAAAATGCTTGTGCTATGCAGATGACATAGCTATTGTCACAAGCGATCCCGCTAAAGCAATGAAATATATAGAGCAAGAAGCATTGGACTTCGGCCAAATTTCTGGATATAAATTGAACTCCAGCAAAACCCAGATAGTAGTAAATGATAAAATCATTATGAATGATATGAGGATTGTTGATAAGGCAATATATCTCGGGGTAAGCATTAGTGCTAAAATCGAAAATATTGTGGATGATAATATTCAACCCCTAATAATCCAAACTAAAAAAGAACTATCTCAGCTGCACAATCTACATTTATAATTGGTGGAAGATCCAATGTGGTTAAAATGTTATTCTTTCCTAAATTCTTATATTTTTTTAGAACCATTTGTCTTGAATTTTCCCCATTAATTTTTAAAAACATCGACTCTATGTTTTCACATTTTATTTGGGGATACAACAAATCACGTAGAGCACTAAGATGGATCACTTTACCTAGAGAACGTGGGGGATGGTCATTACCCAACTTTAAATTATATTATTGGGCCACTGTACTAAAATACAGCAACAGCCTCCTAATGGAGAATTCAATGGGTCACAATACACCCACCCCGCAAGAACTTTTTATGGGCGATGACAGTATCGGTTGCCTGTGGCGACATATGAATGATGATTACTTCAAAAAAGTAAAATTTAAAACTATCTCTTGTATTTTTAAAGTATGGTGTAATATAAAAAACTGATCGGGATAGGTCGATATTCATACTATACCCCCGTATTTCAGAATGCGGATCTTCCCGAAATATTTCATGACATATATATACAACGATGGACTGTGTTAGGTGTTAAAAGTCTTGGATGTTTTTTTTTTCTGATAGGGGAATAAAATCATTTGATGAATTAAAAATTGAGTTCCATCTGACAAATCAGGATTTTTTTAAATTTCTTCAAGTGAGAGATTTTTTGTGTAGGAAAATGGGTGGCAGTATCAAATTTCAACGGTGTGATATTATAGAAAAATTGAGATTAGTCAAAACCCAGAGAATTGGGGAGATATATGCAGGACTAAACGCTTTATTACCCGACGATATGAATAAACATCTGACGATATGGCAGACCAGATTGGGGGTCACATCTCAAATCCCCAGTGACGCCTACGATATGTCATTATCTCATTTAATGTCTATAAAACCTCAGGCGCAATTTTTCAAAAGATTTTTTTCACTCTATTACACTCCTGAAAAAATAGCAAAATGGGGGACTGGGATTGGAACATTTTGTCCGCGATGTGCCCTTCCAGCAGCAGATTTAACACATATGTTTGCTTCATGCCCCGCTTTAACCAAAGTCCTCTCTGAAATCTCTGACTTTCTATCAAGGATTCTACACTGTAAGATTAACATTGCGAATATAGAAGTAATGTTGGGCGTTTCTAATAACACTCGCTCTAGTGAACAACATGGACTGATTTTTGTTGGCATGGCCATCTTCAGGATGTGTGTCGCCTCAGCCTGGATAGATCCAATACCCCCTTCATTCTTTGAATGGAGAGCTCGGTTACTGGCGATCTGCAGTTTGGAGGTTGCCATTTATAAGAATAAAGGGAGGGATAAGAGGAAGAGGGGAATGAAGATCTGGGCACCATTGATTACTTGGTCACAAAAAAATTGATTGTGGAAACAGGATGTTGATTTGTGGTACACCGCAAAATTTTGTTTGCCTTTCATGATATGCTCTCTGCTGGTAAAAACTTTTTTTGATGTACCTGTTCCTGTTCGCCGGGTGAGGGGGAGGGGGGTGGGGGGCTAATGTGATGTTTTTGGAAAAATAAAAAAAATCTATTTAAAAAGGGATTTAACCCAGATCTGTGACTGGGGGTGAATGTTTGATGTGTTCAGTATTCCGTCCATCATCTGTTCTTCTTGCATTTGCCTTTAAAGCTGAGCAAAGGTCAGTCTGACAGACACTTCTGTCAGGGTCAGGCAGCCAGGCGCATTATATGTACTAATGTGCAGGTGCCTGGCAGTTTGAGCCAATGTTTCCCCAGCTGAAGATATTACAGCCCTGAAGGCAGTGATATCAGCAGCCCAGGAAAGCCTTTTGAGCATTGTAGAAGAAAACTACCACTGATTACAGAAAGGAGCATCACAGAGAGCATCAGCATTAGCATTAGGCGCTTTAGGTTAAACCCATGAAAAGCCTAGGGCTGACTGTTTATCAATGACGTCTCACACCACCCTTTCCCAATTCCCCATAGATTGTACTGGGATGAGCAATGTATGAATGTATGTGTATTTGAGAACGGGCCCGTGAATGGGTGTGTGCAAGTGCGTTTATGTGCTTCTGAAGGGGTGCGTGTATTTGTGCATGTATCTGCTTGTGAATGGGTAGCTCTATGTGCGTGTGTGAAAGCTTGTGAATGAATGAGTGGGTGTAAGTGCAAGCGTGTGTGCTTGTGAATAAATGTGTGTAAACATTTGCACGCATATGTGTTTGTGAAAGGATAGGTGTGAGTATGTGTGCTTGTGTTTACTTATGGATGGGTGTAAGTGAGCTTGTGCATTTGTGGTCGTCCCACTACTATTTTAATTAACCAGCCACCACTGAACAGGGCCATATAATAAAAACCACTAACACTTGTATTTAAATCAGTAAATGATCTAGCCTCTAGTACGTCCCTGACACCTGACAGCATCACACACAGACTCAGAATCTAAAACCCTCGATCATAACCTTACAGGCACACCTTAAGCCATGACAAGTTGCCTTCAAAGATGGGCCTTCTAAGCCTCCTATGCTGGATCTCCGTACCAGCAAACATTTGACACACGCTCTCTGTAAAAGTGCAAAAATAGCATTGAAAAGACACCTGTTGCCACTTGAAAGAAAAGGAAGGTAAAACACCCACTCAGCTGTAAAATGTAACATTACTGCCTTTAAGTTCTTTTATCTAGAAGAGCAATGACGCAGATACGTTTATATTCACTCATCCTGTTTATACATTAGCACAATTAATGTAAACCTGAACTGTTAATTCCGGCTACGTCCTACATTTATTAACTAAGTTATACCTTTCTTGCTACATCAAAAACGTTTCAGTATGAAATGCTATTGTTGCCACACAAATAATTGTTGCTAAACACATTAACAACATAAGAACTTGACTTGCATGGCAAGCAGGAAGTTTAAATAAATAAAGTACATAAAATGATAGACAAATTACAATAGTGACTGACACAGTTGCCAGGCTGTTTAATCCGGCTGATGGCTTTCTTCATGTGTCTCTCAAGCCACCTGAAATTACACTTTGCTGCCCTTCCTGTTTACTTCGATTAGACTACAGGCTGGAGCAGAGTTTCTAGCTCCTCCTTGGTACTAAAGAAAATATTCCTCAGCACAGAATGAGGTATGATAATTTCCTATATGTTTTTTATACGCAGCCTAGTGCCCATTACTCCCAACTCCATCTGATCCGAGCACACTTTTGCAAAAATTCTCGTATTTCCGGATTTCTGCATTGATTGATGTGGCCAATTTCCCTTTTTGATCGTCTGTGGGCAACATACCATCATTTTGGAGGAAAAATATCACTAGAGACTGATCTCCCTGCTCCCGTTCCCGGGCAAAGTTTTAGAAAAAGCCATTAACCAACAATTCTCCTCACATCTGAAATGAAGCCTCCTAAGCGATTACTACCAATCTGGAATCCACAGCAACCACAGGACCAAGAGCCCTCTTAGTGGCTACTGACAACATCCAAGTCCTACTCGACCGAGTACAGACTGCAGCTCTGATCCTCCTAGACTTCACGGAAGTCTTCAATATGGTCTCCCACCACACACTTATCACAAGGCTACACAACATAGGCATCCACGGAGCCTCACAAGGCTACACAACATAGGCATCCAAGGAGCCGCTCTCAAATGAATCACCTCTTTCCTCACTGGAAGAACGGGAAAAGTCTGCCTTCCCCTCTTCAACCTCCGAACCCAAGGAAATCATCTGTGGGGTACCTCAAGAATCCTTGCTCACCCCCTTCTTCTTCAACACTTACATGACAACTCCGGCCAGCATCATCAAAACCCGCGGACTCAACATCACATCCTACGTCGACGACACACAACTGTACCTCTCCAAAAACACTATCAATATCAAGACCAACTTTCACAACTGCATGACAGACTTCGCCAACTGGATGAAGGACAACTGCTTAAAGCTCAACAAGGACAAGACAGCGGTACTGATCCCCAGAAAAAAAGCTCCCCTTGGGACGCATCCTGGTGGCCCTCAGAACTCGGACCTACTCCTACCCTGACTGACCACGCTAGGAACCTAGGCCCATTTTGAACAAGCTAGCCATCAGGACTCAGGTCAACTCTGTCTCCTCCTCCTGCTTTTTCATCTTCCGCATGCTTCGTAAGATATTCAAATGGCAACCCCAAAGCTCACAACACACCATCACCCAGGCCCTCATCTCCAGCTAACTGGACTACAGCAACACTCTCTATGCGGGAATCGCAACTCCCCTCGGACAGCTACGGACCATAGAGAACGCCGCAGCCAGACTCGTCCGGGATCTCCCTAGACAAACCCACATCACTCCCTGCCTCGAGGAACTCCATTGGCTCCCTGTACAGAAAAGATGCTAGTTCAAGCTATTGACCCATGCATACAAGGCCCCACACAACTGCTTGGCGAAGTCTGTCATGCAGTTGTGAAAGTTGGTCTTGATATTGATGGTGTTTTTGGGAGAGGTTGAGTTGTGTGTCATCGACGTAGGATGTGATGTTGAGTCCATGGGTTTTGATGATGCTGGCCGGAGTTGCCATATTTATTTTATTTATTTATTTAGTGTTTTATATAGCGCAAACATGACCCAGAGTAGGGTATTAGAGTGCTTTACATTTACATATCAAGAAACAGTCGAGTTACCAGTCAAGTCATCAAACATCAGTAGTTGTACATTGTTTTTGAGAAAAACATTAAGGCTTAATATACATATGTACTATCCACAACTAGGTTAAAGTTCGATGAGAATTAGCATTTATATGATCTTGGCGGATGAATGAAAACGGAGTGACTGTTGAGATTATGGGAGATATTTACTCATATAAAAAGATTTGGCTTCATCTTTAAAAGTGGAAATGGATGAAATTCTCCTAATGTTCGGGGGAAGAGTGTTCCAAATTCTAGGGGCTGCACCCGAGAAAGCTCGGTC
This sequence comes from Triturus cristatus, assembly GCF_964204655.1. Lineage (NCBI taxonomy): Eukaryota > Metazoa > Chordata > Amphibia > Caudata > Salamandridae > Triturus > Triturus cristatus. The sequence continues at coordinate 264,366,949 of NC_140585.1, forward strand.
ATAAGTTCTTTTCTTATGGATTCGGGCCGATTTCAATAGTAGGTCTACATGACTCCGGGAGAGACGGCATCCTCCTGATGGTGTGATTTGCTGGGCTAGGTACACTGGTGCGTTGTAATGTATCGCTTTGTGAGTGATACATGCTATTTTTAGATTTATTCTTGCTTCGTAAGGCAGCCCGTTAAGTGCCTTCAGATGGGGGGTGATGGGGTCGAATTTTCTGGAGCCTGTTATAAGTCTTGTGGCCGTATTGAGACAGGCTTTCTGAGGGGCTGTTGAGATCTTGGGGAGACCAGCTAGAGTTGTGCAGCCGTACTCAATCCTTGATATTACTAGTGCCTGAACTGCCGTTTTCAGGTCTGAATTGTTTGAGAAAGGTTTCAGTTTTCTGAGGTAACTTAAATGGAACGGGGCGTTTTTTGCCATCATGTTAATATGTGATAGCTTGTTCAGATTTTTGTCTAGTAAAATTCCCAAGAAATTGGTAGAATCAACAATCCTCGGAGTACAGTTTAGTGCTGTGATCAGATTGGTCCATTCTAGGATGTTTGTAGCGCTTTTCTGGGGGAAATCAACAGGAATTCGGTTTTATGTGGGTTGAGCTTCAGGTAAATACTGGTTAACCAATGGATGGTTCTCTTTAATGCCTGGTTCATGATACCTATCTCTTCTGACGATGGTTCATGATACCCATCTCTTCTGACGATGTGATCTTGATGTAAAGCTGTGTGTCATCTGCGTACATGTGGAACGAGATGTTTGCTTGTTGTAAGGTTTTTGTGAGTGGCTCTACGTACAGATTGAATAACGCCGGGGATAGAGTTGAGCCCTGAGGAACTCCGATCGTATTACTGGATGAAGCTGATAATGTTTGGTTGACTATGAAGTTTTGCGACCTGTTCTAAGTGTTGAAGAGGGAGGTGCTGAGCAAGGATCCTTGAGGTACTCCACAAATGATTTCCTTGGGTTCGGAGGTGAAGAGGGGATGGCAGACTTTTCGCGTTCTTCCAGTGAGGAAAGAGGTGATTCACAGGAGCTAACAGAGAATGACCTGATCACTGGCCCTAGTATAAATACGTTTCACATCTTTTCACTGGTCGCCAGTGAGCAAGTGGAAACCCTTATCAAGGAAATAAAATCTGGATCTCCTTTGGACCCAGCAGTATTTAGAGGTATAGCTAAGGGGGTTAGTCCTATACTCTCAGGAATTTTTAACACCATGTTCACCTCTGGAATTTTTCCGGCTAAATGAAAGGATGCTTCGATCCACCCATTGATAAAAAAAAAAACAAGCCTGGATGCATCTGATCCTCGAAATTATCGACCTATTGCTAGGCTGCCCTTCCCAGCTAAGTTAGTGGAGAGTATTATGAATAAACAACTAGCTCAGTTTGTTCAAGAAAATGACCTGTTTGACTCCTCGCAGTTTGGTTTTCGTCCAGAACACAGTACGGAAACGGCCTTGATAAAAGCTACTGAAGAAATAAGGACAGTTATGGACAGGTGAAGCGCCGCCGTTCTGATCCTTTTGGATCTCTCGGCAGCGTTTGACACCATCAATCACCACCTGTTGCGATCCCGCCTGAGAACGCTACGAGTAAAAGTTCTAGCTCTGTCCTTGTTAACATCTTTTTTGACCGAAAGAATACTTGGATGGTTTCAAATCAACACCCTATGTCCTGCCATGTGGGGTTCCACAGGGTTCATCGCTTAGTACGTCCCTTTTTAGGTCTCGCCTAGCGTTGCAGCGCATGCGCTAATCACTTGGCTAGATTTATTGTTAGTGAGGACTTTGAGAAGAGGGCTTGAAGCCCCGCCCCTCTTTTCCATTGGCTTGCGTCACCGTTTATGGTAAACAGTGGGCTGCCATTGGAAATGAGCTTTCTGGGTTGCCTCCCTTTGGCTTTTTGGTCCGGCCCATCCGGACTGGCTCGCCTGCTTCCCTTCTGTCGTTAAGCTTTTTCTTATCTTAGTGGGCGTGTTGTATTAGATTCTGTATTTTTGTGTTCACTGGACCGTTGCGGGTGCTTAGCTGTTTGCTGATGCCATAATAAAAGAGGGAGGAGCGCTTCCACAACAAGGTAAGGCGAGTTTTTTCGATATTTTTTCTTTTGCGTTGTTGTATTATAGGTGCGTTTCTTTTTAAATGTATTTTAAATGTCTTTTTGCTGGCAGAGCGGGGCTGAGTACCATCATGGCCGTGCAGGCTGCTCTGATTCCCCAGTCCCAGCTGGTGCCCCTGCAGCCCGCAGCCGCGGTGCTCTCTGTGTGCTTCTCCAGCTCTTTGTCCTCGTCCTCCTCGTCCACCGCCTCTTCCTCGCCCTCCTCATGCCTGGCCGCTTCGGCCACAGCCTCGGCGGCCCCTCCGACCACCTCCTCTGCAGGACTCTTCCGGCCGGAGCCCCTACTGCCAGCGGCATCCAGCTACCCCACCCCTGGCAGCCGCGGCGCAGGGAGCTGCATTAGCACCAGCGGATGCTGAGGTTCCGTGAAAACTGAACCCATGTTTCTGAGCTAATGGTACCGTGACGATCCTGGCAATAGCGAATTGCAAATAATGAGTCTAATATAAAGCAAGCGTTTTCGCAACGCTGCACTGAAGGATTCGTCATGTATTACTGATTCTTGTGCTCGAACCTACGGGTTCCATTTCGTGCACGACGTCCATTTTGTATCATTGCCCTCACATAGTCAGTGAATGAGCGATGTCCGAACAATGACCCTGATTAGGTAACCTCGAGGGCACGTAGTCCCTAGTGCGCGTTCTGCCGACTTCTGCATGACTTGGCGAAAGCTGACCCTGTCGCCTGAGGCGGACCCTGCCGTACTGGTTTTCTGTCCTGTCCTGCCTGAGCCAAGCTACTGACCCTGACACAATAGACCACGCTTCTTTTAGTAGCCTACGAATATGTCTTATCTGACTCTTCTATTTTCTGCATCTGTTCCTGCTTTTCCCTTTAGCCTTTTATGATGAGGAGGTGACCAATTTTATTATGGGGCGGTCCGGCCTTTCAATAGAGGGATGTCAGAAACATGTGATTGAAGGCCAGACACCTGGAGATGGGAATGTGATATTGTGTGATCTTATTGTTTGGAATACAGAAACAGGAATAATTGTAAACTTGCAGGAATGTTTGCCCGAAGCAGAATATTCAGTATTTAAGGAGCGACCTGCTTTGTACAAATCGAGCAGTCTCCTTAGAATCTATCTTGCATGATACTTCTGTGACTTCTGTTCCTGACTGCAGTCATTAAAGACGATCTTTTGACGCCAGAGGAAGAACCCCGTGTCTCTGTTTGTTTAAGTACGCCAAAACAGGTGAACTCCGAAGGTTTCAGGTGTTGTCCCCTGGCACCGCTGGGTCTTAGAAATTGCCCAGTCCTTCAGTTGGCGCCCTAGCGTGGTGCGACATCAAGCGGTTCCGGTCCTAGCCTGAAGACTGTGAGGAGCCTCGTGTGAAATTTCCAAGGGAGGTGCACCCCACTTCATCGATCCATGTATGTCGCATAAGTGGTCCGAAGGTCTTTTTCCGCGAAGGTTCCCGCTTCCAGACGGCTGCAAAGGACTGGCGCCCTGACTGTCGACCTGTTTTGGAGCCTGGCGTAGTCCTTAGTACGGCGAGACGATAGACGGGTCTTCCTGGTGACGTCATTGATCTTTCAGTTAAGTATACGTGGGTCGCTCCCAGTCCTTAGGTTTAACTCGTGTTCTTTGGTCCTTAGTTTTGGTTTGCATGGTTCCATTGCATTTGGTTTAGTTTGGTCCTTAGGATTATTTGGTAGCTGCAGTTCCCAAAAACCGAGGGTCTTGTACATTTACGAGCATATCGATAGAGATAGCCCCTTGAAGTTTGAAACTCGGTTAGTGAGCGAAAATCCCTAACCGTAGTCTTGGTTTCTTGTCTTGTCTTGGATGTTGCAACAAGGATTCCCGATTGGAGGACTCTTGTCCGATACCTCCGGTTGGAACTCCGACTTATGAGCTCTATTCGTAGCATGGTGTGGGCCCTATCACGTATAACGAGGTATGGGTCCGCTATACGAGGAAAGATGGTGTTCTCAGATGGCCATTACATGGTAGTTTTGAAACTGCAATTTTGGATAATTTGGAGGCGAAGTTATCTAAGAAGAAAGCCCGGCCGGCGATGTTTGACTCCTTTCGTCTATGGCGCAAAGAAGCCAAGCAGAAAGAAATCAAACAGGCTAAAAAGGATAAGCGAGAAAAAGGTGTCTCGATTATGCAATCTGCTAGGCAGTTTAAGGAAGATGCAGAAGAGAAAGCGACCGAGATTTTCACTAGACAACATAGCATGGCAATTGATAAGTGCTACCCTGTTTTGCCATCATGTCCCGATAAGCCGAAAGAGGACCCCGAAAAGGATCCTCTGATGTCTTATTTACTGAAGTCACCACCTCCTTATGTATACAGCGCTACAGCCCTTTTTGTTCCCCCTGCTGTACAACCGGCTGCTGGTCAGCCCGTGGTAGTTCCTCCCCTACCTCCTGTTCCTCAGCAAGGTTATGTTCCTCCGGCACCCCCTCTTCCTGGGTTGCCTTTTTCGTCTTTAACTGCTACACCTCACCTTACTACGCCTGTCACTCCTGTTTCTGTTACCCCTTTTGCTCCTTCGCTTTCGCTGAATGCTGTTTCTCCCGCCCTTATGTCTACTTCACCTTCCGCTCGTCGGCAAGTAACCGACACCGTCCCTAGTTTTCGGTCTCCTCTTTTTGGGTCGCTAATTGCGCCCGTCGTTTCTGACTCCATGCAGAGACGTAGCCAGCTCCCTGAGTCTAGGGAACGAGCATTATTAGATTAGATGGCTCATAGATGGATTTTGAAACCCGATGGGTATAGTTGTCGTATAGTTTACGATACATTTTCCCAGTGGAATGAACCGACTCATGTGTTTGAGGAGATGTGTAAGTTGTTGCAAGACGAATGGGACAACGACGAATTAGACTCAGCCCCTGCTGAAATGCTCGAACTCCAGAGTCAATTTGGCAAAGGTATGATTGTGTGCTCTGATGCTAGACATGCGTTGGAACGGCTTCTTGCCTATAGGTCTGTATTACCGTCTAGAGTTTTGTTTGCGAATGATTCCTCGGCAAAGAAGACGTTAGGACAGTATCCTATGAGAGAGGTTCCGCCAGTATGGCGTGATGCAGTACAGGCTGATGCAGGGAGAGGTATTGCGGCCGCTCCGGCACATTTTCAGAGAATTTGGATACATGTCCCATGGAAAAGGTCTGAAGTACTAGCATTAAAACAGACTTTGCCAGACCCACGTAAGAATCCCGCTGGTTACTATAAAGAATTGTCCCAGACAGTAGACGCCTGTATAATGAACATTGCAGATATTGAGATGTTGTTTGGCAATGTAGTGCCACAACCGGTATGGGCGAAAATCCGCCATGAGGATCATCCGAACGAGTTAGGTGGTATCTGGACTGCTATTTTAGCGGCGGATGCTCTCCAAGTAGGAGGTGCAAAACCTGAACCCCTAGTAGCGGAGTTACCAGGTAGGATAGTTAATCTAATGAAGACGCTGATGCCAGCGTTGAGAGTAAACTGGGATAAATTGTCGGCCTGTAAGCAGAAGAAGGATGAAAGTGTGTCCGACTTTTTCACGCGATTTGAGGAGACTTTTGTGGACCACAGCGGCCAAGATATGAGTTCAGAGGGAGGCCAGAGACTATTTGTTGATAAGTTCGTGTTTAACTTGCTGCCTGACTTGTGCAACAAGTTGAAAGACTCAGAAAGTGCTTGGGCTGTCTCTTCAACGGCTCAGATTCTAGCCACAGCCCAATATTACGAGAATAGAGATAAGGAAGAAAAAGAACGTGTAGAGAGGAAAACAAAGGACCTGAAGACTAAGGTGTTGTTGCAGAAGGCGTATCCGCCTCGCTCAAATCAGAACGATTCACAGCAACGTACGCAATTTCAGCAACAGACACAGTTTCCGAGAGTACAACTGAGACCGGAGTACCTTGTTTCTAGGCCATTGTTAGGATTGAATCAATGTGCATACTGCAAGAAAGAGGGTCATTACAAGAACGAGTGCCCTGCGTTGCGACAGCGTATGAATGGTGTGCCAGTTCAGAGAGGTCGTGGTTTCCAACAAATCTCTAGAGGTAGAGGACGTGGTGTCACGCCTTCTCAGAATGAGCGTTTTCTTCCATCACAAAGTTCTCTTAATTGTTTTGACCAATCGAAGGTGCAATCTGATAGATCTCCGCAGTACCATGTAGATGACTACTATGTCGAGGGCGAGAGTACTGCGTATAATGACTGCTAGGATAGCCATGGACAAAGAGAGGGAGTAGTGTCAGTTCCAGTTGATCAGAGTGGGCCTTACGTTTCAGTAGCTTTATCAAGTGTGGTTGAGCCTTTTCTGTTGGATACTGGTGCGGCAAAAAGTTCAATAAAACATTCTAAACTCCCTGGCGCACCCTTGTCTGGCTTAACTAATGTCTCAGTGGGATTCTCTGGCGCCCCTGTTCGTAATCCAGTCTCTAGTCCTTTGTCCCTTTCAATTGGACCATGTAAGTTAGAAGCACCGTTGATTTTGACTACTGGTTGCGGCGAGAACTTGCTGGGTTTGGACCTGTTGAAACGATTGTATGCGACATTGCATTGTTCCCCATCGGGAGTACAACTTACATTGGGCAGGAAAGTGATCTCTCCTATGTATGTGGCGACAGATAGGCTTCCACAAGAATTGCGTTCGCTCCCCGAATCTCTTTGGGCTACGGGTCCTAATGATGTGGGTCTTCTGGAAATTCCCCCATATGTTGTTCAGCTCAGACCGAATGTCAGGTTACCGCGAATTCCGCAGTATCGAATTTCGAGCGATGGTGAACGAGCACTCTTAGTGATCATCCACGATTTGATCCAGAAGGGTGTGATCGAAGAAACACGAGGTAACGTGTGTAATAGACCTGTTTTGCCGATTTTGAAACGTACCGATTCTTCCCAACCTCCTGTGTATCGTTTCGTAATTGATCTTAGAGAAGTAAACAAGATTGTGGTTCCGCAGTTTCCTGTGGTTCCCGATATCACAGCTTTATTGACATTGATTCCTGCATCAGCTACCTGGTTTTCGGTGATTGACTTGAAGAATGCCTTCTTTAGCATCCCGATAGCAGAAGAGAGTTGGGACATTTTTGGTTTCTCCTTGGGTGGTCGTAGCTTAAGATTCAAGCGCGCACCTCAAGGTTATTGTGAAAGTCCTTCAATATATAGTCAGGCTCTGAAAAGTCAGCTTGATACCTTTGTATTGCCTTTCGGGGCTGCTTTGATCCAGTACGTAGATGATCTTTTAGTGGCTGCTGATGACAAGATAACTTGCAAAGCAGCTACGATATCTGTGCTACAGCATTTGTCCAATTTACATCACAAGGTGTCACCTTCTAAGCTGCAATATTGTCGCCAAGAGGTAACCTATTTAGGTCATCTCTTGTCAAAGGAGGGAAGAAGGTTGACCCCAGAACGAATTAGAGCATTTGCTCAAATGACTGTGCCAAACACTCAAAGAGAAGTACGTGCCTTTTTGGGTATCACATCATACTGCAGACAATGGATCCCAAATTTTTCGTTGTTAGCAAAGCCTTTGTTAGCTCTCACGTGCAAAGATGTTTCGAATCCTCTGCCATGGTCTGATGACTGCCAGAAGAATTTTTCTGAGCTACGCGATGCGTTGTGTTCAGCTCCTGTGTTGGGTACCCCCGACTACAGTAAACCATTTACACTATACGTTCATGAACGAGAGGGTTGCGCGTTGAGCGTGTTGACACAACAATTTGGTGATAAACAGCGTCCGTGTGCGTATTTTTCTTCAACCTTAGATCCAGTAGCAAGAGCATTGCCGAGTTGCCTTAGAGCGACAGCGGCAGCTGCTGTGTCTATTCGACAGTCTGCTGGTCTGGTCATGAATAATATGTTAGTGGTAATGGTTCCACATGCAGTAGATACTTTATTGAACAGAACAAAAACTCAACATCTCACGAGTGCTAGGTTGTCAGGCTATGAGCTGACACTCTTGGCAAGTCATATTCAGATTAAGAGATGTAATGTGTTGAACCCAGCCACATTGTTGCCGACTACTGTAGAATCGAGTGATTCAGAACCACATGATTGTGGTTTGCGAACTGAAGAAGAAACGAAGGGTCGGATCGATTTGAAAGATACCCCGTTGTCAGATCCGGATGGTACTTTGTATGTGGATGGTTCGTGCTTTAAGTTGTCGAACGGTGATGTGACTGCCGCGTATGCTGTGACGACATTGAGCACGATTGTTGAGACTGCGAGAGTAAGTCAGAATTCTGCACAAGCTGCAGAGTTAATTGCGCTGACGAGAGCGTGCGTTTTGGCCGAGGGAAAGACAGTGAACGTCTTTACCGATAGCCAGTATGCGTTTGGTGTTGCACATAGTTTTGGACGATTATGGAGAGAGAAAGGATTTTTGACGTCCCACGGGACAAAAATACAGCATGGACAATTGGTGAATGAGCTTCTGGAATCTCTTACTTTCCCAAAGCAAGTTGCGATTGTGAAGTGTAGTGCTCATCGGAAGGTCACGGATGATGTTGGTCGTGGTAATGCATTTGCAGATGAGATTGCGAAAAAGACGGCAAAGAACATGACGAGTCGAATGTATGTTGCAAGTTCTGCAAGATGGGTTACGGATGCTGGAATGTGTGAAGACACGATTGAGAGTGTGAAGTCAATTCAGAATGAGGCTACTGAGAGTGAGAAGAATGTGGGGAAAGACAGTACGGGTAAATTGGATTCGACTGGTTGTTGGATCGATCTGTCAGAACATCAAAGATGGATGTTACCTGATGCGTATGTGCTTGCAGTAGTTACAATGGCACATGGAATGGCACACATTAGCGCGAAAGGAATTTGCAAGTTGTTGGCCCCGGTATGGAAGAATGATGGAATTTCTAAGTGTGCGGAGAGGGTGGTTAAGAATTGCATGGTGTGCCTGATGCATAATCCTGGCAAGGGAACTCCAACTCCAGCTGGTCATTTTGCTCCCCCGACTTGTCCCTTTGAGGTTATCCAATTAGACTTCATTCATATGGAAAGGTGTAACAACCTTAAGTATGTCCTTGTTGTAGTTTGTGCATTTTCACGATGGATTGAAGCCTTCCCCTTGAAGGATAATACAGCCCTGTCCACAGCCAAAGTCCTTCTCAAAGAGTTTTTCCCTAGGTTTGGCATGCCACGGATTGTATGGTCGGATAACGTAAGTGAGTTTGTGGGAAAGGTCATGAAGAGCGTGTGTGTGGGTTTGGGGATTAGACAGAAGTTCCATAGTGCAAATCACCCACAGTCCGCAGGTCTTGTTGAGGGTTATAACGGGACTCTGAAATTGAAGTTAGCCAAGATCCAAACAACCACTGGGTTGTCATGGCCAGATACATTGCCTCTGGCTCTTCTATCCACTAGGGCGACTGTTCACTCTCGAATAGGGCTTAGCCCGTATGAAATTGTGTTTGGTCGTCCTGTGAACGCTTGGGGAGTCCCTAGACCTAAAGAATTCACCCAGCTCGAATATCCCATGTTGATCGATTACCTTTATGACTTGACTGCTAAACTAAGTGCCATCCATCAACAGGTTTTTGAGGCTCTGCCAAAGCCAACAGAGGGACCAGGACACAAGTTACAGCCTGGCGATTTCGTGGTCGTAAAGAACTTTGGGAAATCAAGAAGCTTGGAGCCAAGATATATCGGACCGTTCCAGGTCCTGTTGTCAACACGAACTGCTGTTCGATTGGCTGGAAGAAAGCATTGGGTACACGCTGCCCATACGAAACGTGTACCGCTTCCTTTACCGTATGACAAATGGATTAGACAGGGAATTGGCAATTCTGACACAGAGTGTGTTCCTAGGCTTGTCCCGTTCAGCGATGCACAATTTAAAGGTCTTGAGTCTGCTAACCTGAAGAACACTGCTGCTTCACCTGGAACTGTGCCTTTGCCCCTGGATTCGAACATTACTCCGTTCAAACACTCACCTGAACAAATGAACACTGTCTCGCCATCTGGTCAGACACAACCTGGAAGACATCGTTACTCTTTACGCTCCCATTCCAAGGACTAATAAAGTGAATACCCTTTTGTGTTTTCCTTTGCCCCCTCTGCCCTGACAACTCATCTTTGGACAATTGTATTCTCCTCAGCCAGGAAGTTTGCTGCGTGCGTTTTTTTTTTTTTTATATTTAGAACCGGCCATCCGGGTTCGCCGTAGGGCCGTGACGTGTGCCTAGTTTTGATTTGCAGGTTACCAGACGCTAGGTCGGTTCCCCCGGTTGGTCTTTGGGAACTCCCAAGGCTAACGGACGCATTTCCGAACAGGTACAAACCAACCGCCACGGACGGCTCGAGTAGAGGATGGAGCTTCCTGCGCTGCGAGGTGTTAATACTATGATTGAGCGTAAAGTGAAATTGCATGAAATATTGCACAACAAATGTTTCCTGATCCAGTGTGCCCTAATGTTTTTGATTATCTTGGTAACTCTGATGGGTGGAATTGTCTTTGGTGCCCAGTTAATTTTTGTACCTACTATGTCTACGGTGCCTCCTCACGGTTCCTTTCCTGTTACGACTACTTCTTCGACTCTTTCCACCTTTTACCTGAACACGAACAAGCGAGACGCTCTGAGTTTGGGAACAATTCATTTATTCAACTCCTCCACCAACACCAACTAGTGATGAATATGTCTAATTGCTGGTTATGTGGTTTAATTCCGCATACCGTCGATAAAGGTATCCCGTATCTAGTTCTGCCTTTTAGCTATAATGGGTCATCGTGGGCATTCCAGACTATGTTCCTCTTTGCGCTTGAGACCTATCCCCCGCGACCACCACGCTCCACAAGATATAGCTCTAGCAATAAAGCCTTGGAAAACGGTCAAGGGTCCTGAGTTCTCCTTCGAGGTGCGATCGGACCTCTCCAAAACCACACTGGATCGTCAGTGGGAGCTTGGCCAAAGAATGGAAAAATTCAGATCACTGGGTGCTACGGTACAGATGAGGTTTCCTGCCTTTTTGCGGGTGATGTACAATAATAAAATGCTTAATTTTAGATCTCCCCAGGAGGCAGATGCATGGCTGAACGATACACTAAGGAGTTCACAAGGGGGAAGCTAAGTGCCCGAATTTTGAGCTATGGCCATAGCTCTTTCTATAGGAGGGGTAATTAAGAATGGAAAGGGAAAAAAAAAAAATTAAGAATTCAATAGCAATTTTATTATGGTCACAGATATTGGGTTAAGGAAAAAAAAAAAAAAGGGGGGGGTTGGTGTGAAGAGATTAAATAAAAAGGGAAAGAAGGTTAAAGAAAAAAGGGAGGGAAAAAAAAAAAAAAGGAAATAACCCAAAGAAAAAGATCTTATTCTAAGTTCTTCATTCTAATGCTCTTCCCCTGTGATGGTTTATTTTTTGGGGGGATCAGAAGGGTAGTCTGTGGATCATGTAGTGGTGGATGAGGTTACTACTCAAAGACGCAAATCTGACAGTCCAACAGGTCAGAGAAAGTAAGGGAGGGTTTTCCAAGGGGGGGTGGTGGGAGGGGGTGGTTGGTGGTGGGATTAAATCAAAAATTCTCATTTGTCAGTTCTCTTTAAGACTAAGATGTCCCCAAGCTTGGCTGAAATTTCAAATAATCTTCAATCGTGCACAGCGAGTTAGACGGAAGGGATGGTTTGTGTGCCTGGGTGGTGGGTAGTTAGCTGGGATTATGGCTGTTGTACAGTATTTATCCTGGAATGTTAATGGTCTGCGCGTAAGGAACAGAAGAGATCGCATCCTTCAGTATTTGAGAGATTCCCCCGCGCAGATTATTGTCATTCAGGAATCACATCTTCTTAGAACCAAAGCCTCTGAAATTCTGGGGAAACAGAGTTGGATCGATAAATTTATATCCACGGACCATAACGCAAATATACGAGGGATCATCATCATCTTTAAAAAAAAAGTGAAAGTCCAAATTTTGGGTCAAAAAGAAGACCAAAGTGGCAGGTGGCTCATAACTCACATTCTGGTACACGGGCGGGTGTACACACTAGTAGGATATTATGGGCCTAATCAAGATGATCCATATTATTTGGATTGTATAAGAAACCATCTGGTTACGTCTCAAGACCCTATAATATGGATGGGAGATTTTAATATTGTCATCAATACCAAACTAGATAAATCAATCAGCTCCAGAGCCCAAGTTCTATCTAACTCCAGACAAACATTGGTGTCAATTATGACGCAGCTGGGGCTAGCAGACATTTGGAGAGAGCGATCGGGAAATAAACTGGGGGTTTCCTTTCGGAACTCTAAGTATAAGCATAAATCCAGAATAGATTATGCACTATTTAGTTTTTCTCTTAATAATTCGCTGATCTCAATAGACTATCTCCCATCTCACTTGTCTGATCATTCGGCCATATCTTTCTCTTTAAGAGGCGACCAGCAGCCTAGACATGCTATGTGGTCTTTCGACCGTACGATATTATTAGATGATGATGAAATCAAGCATTTAGCAGCTGAAAGTAAGATCTTCCTAGAGATAAATTTGGATTCTGCTGCAATAACTACGGTGTGGGAGGCATTGAAAGCCTATCTTAGAGGCGTTATTACCAATAGAGCCTCTTATAGGCGGAAGATATATAGGGAGAAGCTTATAGCTTTAGAATTTGAGATGAAGGTAGTAGAACAAAATCTTGGCCTCTCTATGGGTTCAGTTGCTGAGCAAGAGAGGCTCTTGGATCTTAAGAATCAGATGGAATTTATCCTTCAAGAGAGAGTTACAAGAAGGTGGGAGGCGAGTAAACTTGCCCAGTTTGAGCTCGGCGAAGTTGCAGGAAAGTTGCTGGCCTGGAAAGCGAAAGCAGATCAGGCTAAAAACGATATTAGAGAGATAAAAGTGGAAGGCGAGACAGGCCTTAGATCCTCTAACTTAGACATAGGTAACGCTTTCCTGGAATTGTTTAGGGATATCTATAAAGAGGGTACCGTTGAGGATCAAGATGCAAGAGATCTTTGGCTGGGAAAAATACTTTTGCCAACTCTTACCGGAACTCAAAGCAATTACTTGGAGAAGGAAATCTCAGAGGCCGAAGTCATTAAAGCCATTGATTCACTTAAAAAGGGGAAGGCCGCAGGTCCCGATGGCTTACCTGGTGAGATTTTCCGGGTGCTTTCACCAACTTTGGTCTCAACACTCACGGCCCTCTTTAACGAGATCTTGATAAAGGGCAAGACTCCTCCTAAGTCTTGGAATGAGGCAATCATTGTGCTGATACTTAAGCCAGGTAAAAACCCATATGAGTGTGGTTCCTATCGGCCAATTTCGCTCCTCAATAGCGATTATCAAATCTTCGCAACTATCTTGTCAGCAAGACTGGGGAGTGTAATCGGGTCTATTATACACCAAGATCAGAAGGGCTTCATTAAGGGGCAACAACTGGCTGAGTTGACAAGGGAGCTGGTTGGTGCTATTGATATTGCCACCGCTTTCTCCATTCCCTTGGCAACCCTCACGTTGGATGCTACTAAAGCGTTTGACAGGGTTAACTGGAGCTACCTGGACGCGGTTCTGAAGAAATTTAATTTTGGTGAACATTGTTGTCGTACTGTCTCTTTGCTGTACGGAGCACCATCAGCTAGATTATTAATTAATGGAGTGTTGACAGAACCTTTTATAATTATGAGAGGAACTAGGCAGGGCTGCCCTCTTTCTCCCTTACTCTTCGATCTATATATAGAACCTTTTGCGCAGGTTCTGAGAACTGACGCGAACATTCCATCATTTAGATTCGAGGGGTGGGAGAGGAGGGTCGCTCTGTATGCAGATGACATTCTTATTTTAACATCTGACCCAGATCTAGCATTTCCAACGGTTATTAAAAGGGCTGAGGAATTTGGTCGCTTCTCAGGGTATGAAATCAATCCTGGAAAAACAGAAATTATGGCATGGAATATCGCCAGTGAACATCTGAAGACGACTTCCTCTATGAGATACCTTGGGATTTGGGTAACACAAGATATTGAAAATATCGCACAAAGCAATGTGGACCGGGTATTCAAGGACTGTCAGAAGCTATTAAAATCATGGGCCCATCTCCAACTTTCTATCATTGGGAGGGTCAACCTCATTAAAATGTCTATTCTGCCCAAATACATATTTCTCTTCAATACTATCCCTTTGCTTTTGACTCTAAAATCCTGAATAGAGGTCAGAGAGAGATTAATTCTTTTATTTGGAACTATAGAGCTACCAGCCTTGCATGGAAAAAGCTGAGGAGGAGAAGAGAGAAGGGGGGGTTGGCACTGCCTGACCTGGAATTTATGCATGGGCTTTTACGTTGTCGTATTCAAGGATGCTCTTGAAGTCTCCATCTAATATTTCATTGGGGTCAATGTATAACGCAATGCTAGTCGGTGCGGATCTACCATTAGATGGTTTTATGTTTAAATATGGAGACCAAAAATTCTTTAAAAAGGTGAAATTAAAAATCTTAAAATCTTTGGCTAAGGCCTGGGCATCGATTAGGAAGAACCTGGGGCTCTCTTATTATTCCAACTATGCACCAATTTGGGACTCCCCAGGCCTACCGGCCTGGCTGAAAGACCGACTGGCCACACCTCTGAGGGATGCAGGAATTGTAAGGTGGGGGGATCTTCTGTTATAAGGTGATATTATATCTTGGGACGATCTGCAGGTTAAGGTCGGATCAGGATTGGCATGATTTAAAAATATACAATTTGTAAGCTGGGTCAGGGCTCTTGGTGAAAAAGGGGCTCCTTTTGGGGTTATTAGTAACTTGGAACAACTACTGGTAGAGCGGCAAAGGGGGGGCAAAGAGGTTACCCTGTGGTACTGGAGTTTGCTTGAAGATATCGATGGCGAATTCACCCTCCCTGGCGATCTTTGGGGAGAAGATCTGGGTTCTCATTGCAAAGATGACTGGATTAAATCTTTTTCCATACTATACAAAATTGTGAAACCTGAACGGTTTAGACGGAATCATCTTTTTACAGTACATCGGGCCTACCTCTCCCCGCTAAAGCTTTCAAAGTACCAGCAAAATAAAAAGTGCAATAAATGCAATCTTCCCAATGCATCGGATGTTCATATGTTCACAGACTGCCCCTCTATCGCCCGGTTTTGGGAAGAAGTTATAACATCGCTGAATTCCATTCTAGATGCCAACCTGATTCTTACCTTGCCATTAATTGTTCTTGGCTTAGACTCTAATATCACGGGCCAGGCCAGGCTTTTTTTATTTTATGCAATACTCTTGGCCAGAAGACAGATTTGTAAAGTCTGGGTCGACCCATCTGTGCCTCAGCATGCTGGCTGGTTGACGTCTCTGATCGAGACATCAAAGGTGGACTTAGCCAGGCCAGGTAACAAACGCAATCGAGCATTTTGGGACTTCTTGATCCATCGCAGATAGGGCACCGGGGTTTTTTTTTTTTTCTTTTTCCCCGGGTCCCATGATTATGCCTAAATAAACTCCAAGGATCTAGGGTCTCCAATCTCCGGCTTCTCTCCATTTAGATCCTATAGCTGGCAATAAACCCAGTTGGGGTGTGTCTCCTTTTCTGGCTTATCATCATCTGCCAATATGTTATCGTGCCTAGGCTCGGTTGAGAAATTAATCTTGTTCTTTACCGGAGGGTACGTCAGGTGGTCGGTATACGCAGAGAATGAGGGATATGGCAAATGAGGACAAAAAAAATAAATAAAGCCTTGGTAAGAGGAGTTGCCGATATGAGTAGAGATATCGATGCATATTCTTCCATTCCTAAGGATGAGTTGCGAGCTTATGTGGGTTGGAATGCGACTGGGTATAGCATTAGTCTGGGTGAGAAACAGCGCAAGAGCTCGTCTCCGATTTGGGTCGTACCACACTTAGGTCGTTTTTGTTTGCAAGGCAATGGTCAGAATACGAGAGCTCAGCTAGGGAAGAGTGACTGTACTGAAACGTACGTTTTTCCATCACAGTCTTCTCCTGCGTTTTTGGCTGCCAAGGGTACATACTTTGTCTGTTATGACCGAGCATACACATGGTTGCCCCCAGATTTTTCAGGAACATGTTATGTTGCTAACTTACTGCCGCCTACATTTACGGCTGCCTCTGATTATCACAAGGCCAGAATTGTGAGGGGCGTTGTTAGTCAGGAAGACACTGCGGGTCAGGAAGTGGGAGACTTCCTCAAGGGTTTTCTGCCGTTTTGGGGACCTATGGTTAATAGTAGGAACCTGAGACAACTGACTCGTGTAGTTGAATCCACTGTTAATGTAACGGCTGGTGCCCTTGGTAACTTGACGGCTGAGCTTCAAGCGGATCGCCTTATGACGTTGCAGAACCGTATGGTTCTAGATGTGGTACTTGCAGATCGAGGTGGAGTGTGTAAAGTGATCCGATCGAGTTGCTGTGTTTTCATTCCGGATAATGCTCCGACAGTTTATGAGGCCATTTCCAAGTTGCATAAGATCTGATTCTATACATATGGATGAAGGGCAGTGGTCGCTAACTGGATGGTTTTGGAACCTATTATCTGCGTGGGGATGGAGGGTTCTGATGATCATTGGGGCTGCTTTAGCTCTCCTGTTTTCGTGCTGTCTCTGTGTCCAGTGTGGTCCTGCCTTATGTGGTTTTTGCGCCACAACATGTGTAAGAAGGCCACCTGTTGCTAGAGAGGTATTGATGGAAAGGATGATGCTTCAGCAACATCTCAGTGATTTGATGAAAATAGGTATCGACTCGGAAATCAATTAGTGCTTGCCTATGTAAGGGCAAAAGGAGGGTCTGAGGTTCCGTGAAAACTGAACCCATGTTTCTGAGCTAATGGTACTGTGACGATCCTGGCAATAGCGAATTGCAAATAATGAGTGTAATATAAAGCAAGCGTTTTCGCAACGCTGCACTGAAGGATTCGTCATGTATTACTGATTCTTGTGCTCGAACCTACGGGTTCCATTTCGTGCACGACGTCCATTTTGTATCATTGCCCTCACATAGTCAGTGAATGAGCGATGTCCGAACAATGACCCTGATTAGGTAATCTCGAGGGCACGTAGTCCCTAGTGCGCGTTCTGCCGACTTCTGCATGACTTGGCGAAAGCTGACCCGGTCGCCTGAGGCGGACCCTGCCGTACTGGTTTTCTGTCCTGTCCTGCCTGAGCCAAGCTACTGACCCTGACACAATAGACCACGCTTCTTTTATTAGCCTACGAATATGTCTTATCTGACTCTTCTATTTTCTGCATCTGTTCCTGCTTTTCCCTTTAGCCTTTTATGATGAGGAGGTGACCAATTTTATTATGGGGCGGTCCGGCCTTTCAATAGAGGGATGTCAGAAACGTGATTGAAGGCCAGACACCTGGAGATGGGAATGTGATATTGTGTGATCTTATTGTTTGGAATACAGAACCAGGAATAATTGTAAACTTGCAGGAATGTTTGCCCGAAGCAGAATATTCAGTATTTAAGGAGCGACCTGCTTTGTACAAATCGAGCAGTCTCCTTAGAATCTATCTTGCATGATACTTCTGTGACTTCTGTTCCTGACTGCAGTCATTAAAGACGATCTTTTGACGCTAGAGGAAGAACCCCGTGTCTCTGTTTGTTTAAGTACGCCAAAACAGGTGAACTCCGAAGGTTTCAGGTGTTGTCCCCTGGCACCGCTGGGTCTTAGAAATTGCCCAGTCCTTCAATGCGGCAGCATTCCCAACCTCCTCCCAGGCAGCGGTGGCATCAGCGGCGGAGCCTGCACCCCCGGGTTGGCCATGGCCATCAGCACCACCTCTGTGGCCGGCATCGCTCATGCTCACATCGAAGTCTTCTGAAAATCGAATTATCCTGTCGCACAACCCCCCTCCCCACTTCCCGAAAACGTACTGTACAACTGATCCCCATTCCTGTTAAAAACGTACCCTGCAGCCATACCTCTCCAACGCTCCCACCCTAGAGCGAAACTTTCCCACAGCCCGGCCCGAGGACACACATGCAACTTTGTGTACCCCTCCCCCCAAAACTGAACACACCGTCGCAGACATTGAACTGTCTGCGTCCAGTCACGTGGCACCACTTTGTGATATTATGTTGTGTGTGTTTGTGCAGCGCTAAATGAGGTGATAGGAGTGCACCTGTGAACTAGGGTGACCAACCGTCCGTAAATTTCACGGACAGTCTGTAATTTCGGCCGTCTGTCCGTTGTCCGTGAAGGATTCTTTAACGGACACCATTTGTCCGTAATTTTAACCGGGCACTGGTCGCACCACCCTAAAGCCGTCACAGCTTCCACCCACCTCCCTGCTTGACTCCGATGCTGGTGAGGTCTGGTGTAACAGACTCCGATGCAGTACCAAAGATCAGATACCCAGCAGCATTGGAGAGGCACAGCGGCACAGCGGGATGGCAACCCTCACACCTTCAGCCCTTGATGAGCTGTTAAGAGGTGCTTGAAGGTGACTGAGAGGGAGGGGCTGCAGCTTAGGAGAAGGGGCATCTATTCAGATGCAAACAGCCCTGAATGCGTCATGTCTCTGCAATTTAGAGGGGCTTCACACATTCCCTTTCTGCCCAGGGCCCCAAAAATCGTAGAACCGGCCCTGATTACACCGAGGCAGCACGTGGTTCTCTTCACAGAGCTTAATTACGGTTACTAAATTGTAAGCAAACCTTGGCTCTTCAAACATGCAGTCTATAATGTAATAAAATACAGAAATGGCACAATCGCACCCATACTGATTAACAAAGTATGGAGGACAATCAGTTAAATCAGTTCTCTTGGAGCATCTCCTGTAAGTACTGTACATCACAGTGGGGTATGGCAAAATGAACCTTTTAGAAAGAGCCTGTCATCTCGTTGACTTGTTCAGGAGGGGGTGAGGAGCCCTACCCCACCCTGGAAGGGACCAAGATGATACTAGAATACTGCATGCCCACCCCTGTGCCCCCCCCCCAGTAATGGCTCCTGTCCCCCCATGTGTTGGCTCCTGTCCCCCCTCCCCCCCTGTGATGGCTCCTGTCCCCCCCCACCCCCTCCCCCCGTGGTGGATCCTGTCTCCGCCCTGGGTGGCTTCTGTCCCAGTTCTGGAATGGCTCCTGCAGCGAGGGTGAAGTTCTTGATGGGCCTCTTCTCAAAAAGGCTCAGCTCAAAATTAATATGAAAAGGTGAGTGAGTAAGTGAAGGGATGGGTGGATGGCTGGATGAATTAGTGAAAGGGTGAATAGATGAATGAAAGAATGAATAGATGGATAATGAGAGAGGATGGATTGATGAGTGAGTGGAAGGATGGATGAGAGAAAAGGTGGATGATGATGAGTGAGTGAGTGGGTGGATGGATGAGTGAAATGATGGATGGATTTATGAATTGATAAGTGCAAGGGTGAATGGATGGACGGATGAGTGAACGGTGGATGTAAGGATGGATGAGTGAGTGAAAGGGAGGGTAGGTGGACAAAAGGATGAATAGATGAGTGAAGGTGTGAAAGGATAAATGGATGAGAGAAAGGATGGATGAGTGACAGGGTCAATGGATGGATTCATGAGTGGATGAGTAGATGGATGGGTGGGTGGGTGGATGGATGGATGGATGGATGGATGAAGGAAGGATGACTAAGTATAAGGGTCGATGGAGAGAGAAAGGGAGGATGGATGGATGACTGAAAGGGTGGAAGGATGAGTGACTGGGTGAATGGATGAGTAAGTGAAAGGATGGCTGGATGGGTGAACGGGTAAATGGCTGGATGGATGGGTAGAAGAGTGGATGGCTGAGTGTACAGATGGATAGGGTGAAAGGTTGGATGGATGGATAATGGATGGATGAGTGAAAGGATGGATGAAGGGATGGATGAGTGAAATGATAGATGGAAGGATACATGATGGATAGGTTTGCAAATGGTTAAATATGTTTGGATATGGCTGGGTTACTTATATACTATTGCGCGACCTCCTCTGATGTGTCTGTAAAACTTACCTATTGTCCTGATGTTTTGTCCTGAATTTTGACCCTTTGTCCTGAATTTTTACACTCACTGTCCTGAATTTTCACCAATGCCAGTTGGTCACCCTACTGTGAACAGAAACTTGGGCCCACACTTCTCAGGGCATTAATAAAGTGTGCACCTCGTCGTCTGACTAGCGAGATTATTTGTGGACATTGTCACGTACATACATGATTCCCTTTAGTCTGCAACTGTGGGCCGTATACAACTTAAAGATAAACAAGCACAACTGGCAGCACGCTCTCCGCCCGAGGATCACATCGTGTGTGTGTGTGTGGGGGAGGGTGGGGGGTCTTTTTTAGCCTCCCCGGAATTCGACAGCAAAGTGCCCGGCAGCGAGCATGCAGGTGCGTTAAACGGAGGCCGGGGAGTAGGGAGATGTGTCTGGAGGGAAAGCTGATTAAATATAGGGGTGGGCGGAATTTGCGAAAGCGACTTTCGCAAATTATCGCGAAAATGTTAAAAATCTCCGCAAACAAGCGGAAATATCGCGAAGATGCGGAAGTTTTTTTACCGCCCGTTCGCGATATTTTTTTGCATGGTTGCGGGTCGCTAACTTACCCCTGCGGTTGCTCACGGGCGCGGCCATCTTGTTTTCAGTTGTCTCGCGGTGCATGATCGTGAGAAAAAAGACGTGATCGCGCGACGCATGACGTCACTGCGGACGCGAACTGTCGCGAGACAGCACAAATGGCTAAAACAATACAACATCTCATGGAGAACGCGACCGGATCGGGAAAACTTGTCGGCGAACGCGGGGATTCAGGTAAGGCGATCGCGCGCGAGAATGTATTATTTTACAGCGCGATCAAGAACCAAATTATCGCAAAGCTGCGGAATTCGGAAATTTTGACATTTCCGCGCTCTCCGCGGAACGCGGAAATGCCAAATTATCGCAAATTCCGCGAACGGAACGGAAATTTTGCCCAGGCCTAATTAAATCCTGAGCAGGGAGAGCACAGGGTAGCGAAGTGGGTCGGAGCGGCGCATCTGAGCTAAGAGGCGGGAGTGAAGGGGCGGGCTGACTGACGGTGCTGGAGCCCTCATAGGAGGGCAGGCGGTTCTGCCGGGGAAGGCTGGAGTGTGACCGTGGCAGAGAGGGGCCAGGGTGTACAATGCACCCCATCCTCTCTGAGCTGGTGTACTTTCAGGGGGGCTGGGGTGAACTGATAAGACGTTAGACTGCGGAGCCCTCATACAGTGTGTCCGGATTCATGGCATCACCAAGTAAGCAGGACCACCTTCCTCCTTCCGTGCAGCATAGACATCCCCTAAACTCTGGAGGACTTTGGTCAAAGCGCGGAGGTGGGGGGACGCGGCACACCTGACGCCATCCGAATCTTTGAACTCGACACGTTGGGAGATCGCGGAGATGCGAGTTCCCTTCATGCGGGGAAGTACAGGGCGCAGTTAGTATGTGAAAGAGATTGTGCGAAAGGTGCAGGAAACACCTGGTCATGTTGGCATTTAAGGCTATAGCTGCATTTGCCTACTTACAGCGCTTTGTTCTCCGGTAGGTTTTCCTTATTCAAAGTGTATTTTTATTTTATGTTACATTTTTCGTGTGTTTTGTAACCTGTATAAAAGCTGTAATGGCCCTGCCTGCACCTGTGTGGAGATAGTACTGCTGTCACAAAACCCCATCTGTTCGCAGCCAATATCATGCATAGCGCAGCTCCACCCGCTGCCTACCCATAATCCACTGGGAGATTTTAGTGAGATGTAAACGTCGGTCCGGGGCTGGCAGCAATTACTTTTAACGACTATTGATGGCGAGGAAGTAAAACCGCGGGCCCTGCAGCCTTATCATTCACTACATCTCTGCTCTTGGCGCCGAGGGTCACACAGTGATGGAAAGGCGCACCGGGTGAGCTGTGCCACAAGCTCACAGCCCCAGTTTGTGGCACTATACAATGTAGATTCAGATTGCAGCAGGATACCATTTTACTGAGAAAACACTTGTTTCTTCGTCACCTAGGATGACGCACCTCCCCTCCCCCCCCCATACTGCTTCTAGGCGCACGCAGCATTCTTGAGCTATTGTGGGCTCGGCTGGACAGACAGCCACCCGACACCTTCTCTCGCCCGCTTCAAAGTGTTTCACGGGTCTTTAAAAGATCACTTCCTGCTGAACGAGGCTCTGTTTGTTTGTTCCCAGATCCCTTGCATTATTCACTCTGCGTATTCATTCCAACTGTAAAGTACTTTTGCTGCCACCAAGGGATGGTGCAAGGAGGGAGATCAGGGCTGAGGCTCTGGGGGTGAGCTGAGAGCGAGGGGTCATCTGCTTCAGGGTGGTCGGGATTGGTATGATGAGGAAAGGGCAAAACTGAAACAAGCATTTGCAATGCAATAGGTCTCGCATTTACGCAAGTTTAAGCTATTGGCATTGTAAATGACAATCCCTGTTATTTACGTTTTAAAAACCAAAACATAAATAAAAGTGATTGTCATTTACAATGGCAATAGCTCAAACTCGCGTAAATGCGAGACCTATTGCATTGCAAATGCTTGTTAATATCTATGTATCAGAGTTGGCCCCACTGATTCAGCATTTTGGCTTCAGCCTTACATGCTATGCCGATGACACACAGATTGTCGTAGCGCCGTATAAAGAGAAGGACCCTCCTGTACTGCATTTTAGAAACTGTATGCAGGACGTGGACAATTGGATGGGCAAGCATTGCCTTAAACTCAATTCGGAGAAAACCGAAATAGTGATTTTCGGCAACCTCCAACAAAGATGGGATTGCATCTGGTGGCCCACAGAGATGGGAGAGTTGCGTAAACCAGGGGATAAAGCAGAATCTTGGGATTTTAATTGATAAGAAACTAACATTCGCCCAGCACACAAATGCAACGGTTTCCACCATATTTTACCTGCTCAAGAAACTGAGGAAGGTTCTTTCTTATATCCCTATGGATTCTAGGAAGACGGTGGTAACTGCATTAGTATTATCAAAATTAGTCAGTCAGAAAACTTTATTTCGGCTATCAGCCATAAAAGTTCATACATCACAATATTTTAAAACAATAAATATAGTAAAAAGATACAACATTAAAAATGTGGGTAAGAAGGCATATAAGCGTACACTTAGACCAGAACAACAAATTTATCACTATGTTTAAAAGGAAATGGTACAAAGATATACCTTATCATAATATTAAGCGTCTTCTAATTAACCACATTAAAGATAAAAATTTAGCTATCGCTGTGACGAATAAAGGGGCTGGGTCATACTTCAACAGCCTAAACAAGTCTCTATAATTCCTAACCCCCAAGTTTTTAGTGAGCTGGATGATCCATTTTCTACGGGGGATTGTGTAGGCTGTACAAAAGAATATGACGTGGACCTCTGTCTCTTCGTCAACACCGCACCCAGGACAAGACTGTCTACTAGAACCAGCCCACTTGTTTGTTCTGCAAAAGAGAGGGAGTGATCCATGTCTAAATTGCAAGTATAATTTCTTGGCGGTTAGCGGGTGAATCAAGTCTAATGCGGGCTCAAAACTATATCCGCTTTTCACCTCGAGAAATGCCGAGGTCAGATTGGTTCTATTCTCTGACCGTAGGACCTGCATCAAGTTATGTTCCTCCAAGGCTTTAGCCAAAATCTTTTTTGGGAGGATGGAGCATGACTCCTCAGGTGTGTGCCAAAGATCTTCTCTCCCAAGTTCCCTCAAGGATTTTTTTTACATTGGCTAGCCACGGGATGGCGCCTGCCTTTGGGAGCAACAAAATAGATTTCAATTCCTCACGAAAGTGAACAAGTTCAGGAGTGCTCCATAGTCTGCGCCAGTACATGACCGGGCGTGAGGCTACCAGGTCGGCAATTGGGTGTATACCCAAATCCATCCTGAGAGGCTGCGTGGGGGTACTCGTAGGTAATGCCAATAATTGTCTCATAAAATGGTTTTCTGACTTATCAAAATTAGATTACTGCAATTGGTTGTACCTGAATATGCAAAAACAATGTGGATTATAACATCTAAAAAAATTGCAAATGGCACAAAATGCAGCTGCGAGACTCCTCCTAAATCTGCCCAAGTATGAATCAGTCTTCACCGAAATCCGTAACCTCCACTGGCTTCCTGTAGCAAGTTGTGTGAAGTTTAAGACACTATGTCTACCCTTTAAGGCCTTGAATAATATGGGACCAAGGTTCTTAAGAAACAATTTCTCCTGGTTCTGCCCAGGTAGACAGCTTCGATCTACTGGCACTAAACTTATGACGGTTCCCAGGTTTCGCACCTCTAGCTCGGGGGGCTCGAAGCATTGGCTATGGCACGGCAAAGTTATGGAATACACTTCCTATGCATATCAGGTCGATAAGCTCCTTAGACTTATTTAGAAAGAGTCTGAAGACATGGCTTTTCTCAAACTAATGCATAAACTTGTAGGGCTTACTGTAGTTTCCATAGCGCCAAGACACCTCCGGGTATTCATGCGCTTAATAAGTTATATTAACATAACATTAACATAACAACTGTGGACCTGACTACGTAAACCACCACCTGAACTTCCATTAGCCCAGCAGACACCTTCGCTCCACCTCTTTCTCTAACCCTCACCCCCCCCCCCCCCCTCTCTGCGTCCGACATGGCAGATACCGAGGCCGCTCCTTCTCCTACCTTGCAGCGAAGACATGGAACGAGGTACCTTTTCGTCTCCGGTTCTTCCCATCTCTTTGACTAATCAACTAAACCCTGCCAGCGCCTGGATATCCTCATGGGTGACAAGAAGCGCTCTAAAAATCAACTGATTGATTGACTGCAAAATGTTTTTGTCGGAAACAGCTAAGCAATAGGAAGCACACAGACTTCTGCAGAATCGAAAACCTGGGGATTCGACGAGGGGAAGAAGCACCGACAGGCCTTCTCCTCTTGTGCACCCAGGGTCTGGAATTCCATTCGAGTCACGTGCACCCCCAAACCTAGACTGCTTCCCCATGTGCACCATACCCACTCTGTCCAGCTGAGTAAACAAGAGCCATCGTGTGAAGCTCATTCAAACCAGTCAAAATGTGAGGACCCACATGAACCATGAATTGTACATTCAATCATGAACATTTACGACATGCGGACGTTATGCAACATGTTCCCTTGACCTTATTTTTAAGTCATACTCATTAATGTTTCATTATTCAATACCCATATTTCAGGTTGAGACAACTGGTTATATACGTCACAAACAGAAAAAAAGCATATACTGACTGCTAAGCATATATAAAGATGAAAATGAAACCGCCGGTGCCTGACTCAAAGGACGTCATTCTAACTCCAGTATTTGCTGTTTCAATGTAAATACAACAGCTGGATGTCTGAGGCCACGACTGAAGGTATCATGAGACTTCAGGTAGGGGTCCCTGTCTCGTTATCAGTTACTATCTGTCACGAGTGGGAGGCATGGCTAGTTCACACTCATCCTCAGCCTCTCCATCCGCATTTCACGCTTGTTCCTACAACGCTGGTAGGTTCTGGGATGAGGGCAGAAGGTGCGAAACTCTGCCAGCTCTGCTAAACGCAACATCTGGGTTGCTGTTATAGTTTAAGTAAGCGCTATCACCCTGCAGTTGCTTTCCAATGGTCAGATCCATGATTTCGGATCTCTGGATCAATGTGCAGTGAAGATAATGTGTTTAACGCACTAAGCACATACATGGTAAGTCACTGACACGCTGGAAGGAGAGAGGAGCAGCACAAAGTGTTGAACGGTAGCTGCCATCCCAGCATGCACTGCGGAGAAGAGTCGTTTTTCCAGATGTTTGGAGCCGGAAACATTTCCTACGGTTGCATCATTCTCCTAGCCACCCAAAAAAACATTTTCTAACGAATTCCAGCGCTGATCCGACTCCTTGCTGTGCAGGCCGCATCTGGCATTCTTTCCAGCTGCATCGGTGCAGGATAACGTTTTGGGTTTTTAAATATGCCACAGTGCCTTAGGGATTACAACTGCCACAGAGTATCGAGTGAGTAATTTATGTAACTATAGAGCATATAGCAGCCATGCTTCTCTCACTGACTGCCCATGCCTGGCAGCCACAAACAGTCACTTCTGTCCTCAAGCCCCACAGAGAGGTCTTTGCGCCTCCGACATAAAGGTGGCAAGTGGTCAAGAGACCTGTGCTTACCAAACCTGGGAGAAGCTCAGTGCACCGTATACGCCAGATGGAACACCTTTGATAAGCAACCAATAACTCTCCCTACATTCCTCTACCTTACCCTGCAGTTCTATGCAGTGTACACCAGCACCTTTTTTTAGATTCTTGGAATTTAGTGTCTTCTCACCAGACTGATCAGCAGCAAAGAGGGATCCTTTAAAGAAGCAGGTATACCACCAGTGACATAGCCAGGATTCATATTTTGGGGCAGCTGCAGGTGTTACAGGAACAGTGATCACAACAATTTCATACCAAGATCCTGGATTCGGGCTGATTTACTTCCTACACCTCTACCTACCTTTTACTAACTCATTTCGTAAAATTCAACATGGACGCTTCCATGCGTTCTGCCACCTGTCTCTAAAAAAGATGCTCAGTGGATCCAGCCAGTCTCTTGTACTGACGGTTTCTTGGACAGGGGGTAGGCACCACCTGTTGATGTTGGTTAAGTGGTTCAGTGGGAAGGGGGCGGGTGGTGAAGGGAGGGATGCAGATGTTTCACCAACAGGTGATCAACAAACATAACGGGTGACAGGGCAAGGCCTCTTGCTTAGCTCGGAGTAGGCCGTACCAATAAGTTAAGAGATCCTTGCTTCAGAGTGTTGAAGTCACTCCCGGATAAACACGAGGTGAGGCACTGCCATTCATCAAATGCTTAATGCGACAAAGATGCAAGAGTACATAAAACCCATCAGCTCTACATCAGGTGACTCTCAGTCCGACTGACCAACTTGGAACCTTGTACAGAACACCTATGTTCTCTCATAGATTCCTTATGACATAGGTACCAAGCAGCAGGACAACACAGCTAATGTAAGTGACCTAAAACTTTAGGTTGTCAAATAAAAGTCTATGGCTGGAAACATGGTGGTCCGACAACAAGGGGCCAGGATGCCACCTGAATGCCTGCCTCTGCTCTCTTGACAGCAGCATAATCAGTTGATGGTCAACATGTGACTGATATCCTTCTGCAGGACACTTATCTTTCTGAGAATTATACTTAATTCGAGACAGACTCTTATTGTTGTAGGGCCCTCTTTCCTTCTCAGAATTCTTTGTGCTTAATCACAATTATGCACCTCCTTCGATCAGATATATTCTGCAATCCTGGGGCATATTTGATTTGTTGACATAAACCAAAAAGTGAGCAGAATGAAAGGAGATCATAAATGTTATTTGTACGTGAACAGCAAAGACGGATAATGGACATATATGCCTAAATCTATTATGGTACACAGGCAGAAATCTACTTATTTATTAAGAGTGTAGTTAGCATAAGGCAGTAAGTAACAAGAGAGAACTCTGCGGGCCTGCTTTGAGGTCCTGGAGTGAGGTGCATGCTTGGATCACCAGAGGAAGTGAATTCCTGTGACTGGGTCTGAAAAAGTAGAATCGGCGGAGTTTAGAACGATCACATGGAGATTTGGGCGAGGTTGGGAGACCGTGATGGGCGATCTTAGGTTGCATGTAAGAGTTTATCAAGCTATAGGGTCAGAAAAGGTCCCACGGGAATAAGTGATGTACAGTCTTAAATACAAGTGCTGGTAGTTTAAGAGTACCAGGTTTTTTGGCAGAAAGCAAGCTAGCTCGATGATAAGGTGAGGTAGGTGTGTGTTTTTGGTGTTGCATAAAGATCAACAGATCTGACATTATATTTTCCGCCTGAAAGGTACGTAGATCGCATCACCCCCCTCACCCCTACTTCATATCTGTGAGAGAAATTTGATGTACGGATTGATAAATGATCCAGCAAGTAATTAAAAGAACTTTTCGTGGCATTCACAACCACATGTCCTTGTCAGAACCTGTAATGCTTTGTGTGCTTCACAAAAACAAAAGACTTCCATCATAAAATAGAAGAAGGGACATTCTTTCCCCTTGTTTGGAAACTACCAGAGATTTGGTACACAAGAAACCACCACCAAGAAAGCAAACTGGAAACTACTATGACGACAACTGATCATGTCTAATATTCTATGCACTTGTGTCTACTTTTCTTTACCATAACCTGTCTTACTTTGCACTTACAGTACTTTCAGTAACTTCTATATCACACAGAAGTTCATTAATGACAGTTCTAAAGTTTATCTACCAGGAGGGTTTTTGGAGTTTGCAAGTGAAAACTTCAGCAGAATCCCAGGAGATTTGAAGAGAATGGGATGATTGGGGATGGGATTTTGTGTTATTGTCATGATTTGTAAGGGTCGCAAGGGGTTGGGGTGAAGGATTATCCACAGGGAGGAGTTTCTCCAATTGTGTCCTATTGGAATAGCCAAGTTTTCAGTTTCTTGCGCAATTAAAAGATGGAGCTTGAGGCTATAATTTGTAATAAGCGGTTGTTCTAGGTTTTAGACGTCAGGTAGGGAAAGCAAACACTCCCAGTTCTTTGGAAGTGGGGGACATGGGCGAGCAATAGGTTGTCAAAGCGGAGGTGTCTGGTCGGGTCACGGTGTGGAAGTTGATATGTCTGTTTAGGTATACGGGGCCAGGAGACGGTGGGTGATTGTTGTGCATGGTGGCGTTTCTGGGGTATGGCTGTGTGCATGGTGAAAGGGAGGGGACTAGGGGAGTGGGCTTGGAGATGCACAGAAGCAGCACTTTCCGTGCTGGCGGAAGAGGCTAAGATGCAGATTGGGGATGGGCATCCAGTGTTCATGGTGAGGAGGACTTCGGCGGAGGAGTGTCTCGGTCTGTAGTGAGTAAGGGGCGGACTGGGGGTCGCAGTGCAGGGCATTAGTGGGTGCATACGGGCTTGCCTTAGGCTAGAGTCTAGTAAAGGCAGAAACATGTTGACCACTAAGGGGGTATATTTGCTCTGAACCCCCTGTCCTCTTCGTTTTTAACTCTATCCAAGGGTACCACTGAATACATATATTGGGTCCCTGGAGATAGTTTTAACCTTTCACTTGTTTTGCACTCTGCCTCTCACTCGCTCACACTTCTCAGTGGCTTCCCCACTTAAAACATCTCAGCTCCTCTCCACCTACTTCATTCGGTGGAGAGTTGTAGCCCACATACAGGACCTTGCGGCCCCGTAGTGAGGAGGGAGCCTCATGATGAAGCATGTCACCCTCGGGTGAGTGAGGGTTTCGTCCTTATAAAGGAACACTTTTTCTCATCTAACAAAAGACCTGGTTGTTGTAAAATGTATCTTCTGTGAGTCTCATGGATTGGTAGGGAGTGACACATTCTTACTTGGGATTGTCTCCCTTCGATCCTTAGTGTGTTTCTGACTTGCCTACGAAGCACCAGCAGCGCCTCTGAACTGCGGCCACCTTTAGGAGGTTCCGGGAGGGCAAGGAGAACCCAATTAAGGAGGAGATCCTGGGGGGTGGGCAGGGCTAAAGGGAGTGGCGGGACACAAAGAAAGTTGAAAGCACCAGGTAAGCGCGCATCATAATAAAGCAGCAAAGACAGCAAAAAGGCGCAATGGGACACAAAACCAGGAAAATGCAGCATAAAAGAGGAAAAGTAGAAGGCCAGAGGGGTCATAGTGGAGCGACTTGAAAAGCAGAAAAAGCAGGAAAAATGAGGCAAAGCAACAAAGTCAAAGGGGTGAAGTGTGAGTGAGAGATATGAGAGAGAGTGAGCCGCTTGGAAAATTAGTCAGAAGGTGACAAAAGAGGAGCAAGTGGAAAAAGTGAAAGAAAAACGGGCAAAAGGTGCAAAAACAGATGTAGTAAAAGCAAGGGAAAAAAAACAAAAAGAGGCAGAGGATGAAAGGGCAAAAGACAGAAGGAAGAAGAGTAGAGAAAAACAACGACATTCTCCGACCCCCAACTTCATCAACCTTAAGTGGATGGGCTTTTGTATCTCCTAGAACTGCTAATGCATAGATTAAAACGAGGAGATGAAAGCTAAGAGTTAATTAAAACAAGCATTGGCATAGCCAATAGGTCTCGCCTTTGGGATCTAATACATGTTTAGCCATGCAACAGTTGCATAACTAAACACTTATAAGGTCCCAAAAGCGAGACCTATTGGCTATGCCAAGCGGCCGTGCGGCCGCAAAAGTGAGAGTGATCGCGATAGCGATCAAACATCAAAGCGGCCGTGCGGCCGCTAAAGTGAAAATAATCGCGGTAAAAGTGGCGCGCGCGTCCGCGCACATGCACTGTAGCTTTAGGCTGGCCTGGTAGCACTTTTTGGAGCCCTCTCAATAAGTCGCGCCAGACCAGCGCATGCGCTGGGTCAGGCGAGACCTAAAAAGGAAAGACGAGATGGGCAAGATAAAGGAACGAAAAGAAGGACTAGAGAAGGGGGCAGAAGTGGAGAATATAAAGAGGGGAACGAAAGTAATGGAGATTAAGATTACAAAGCAAAGTGTTCCTGAAATCACCAATTACATTACAAGCAGGGCTCGAGTAGGGGTACCACGCGGGTGGACGGCGTCCCCCCACTTATTTTACCGGGAGCTCGATAACTGGAGCAATGGAGCCACACATTCACTCTTTGGCCTCTCTGGGGCGAGATCGGTGCTCATTCAGAACACTGCTCATGCGCTGGCTTCTCTGATGCAATCGCATCTAAGGGGTGAGTGAGGGGAGGCAATGAGTCTGATGGTGCAAGCCACCTTTTGTGACGTCACTTCCTGTCGTGACGTCAGCATCCCCCCCACTTCTTTTTTACGTCTCGCCTGACCCAGCGCATGCGTTGGTCTGGCGAGACTTTTTGTGAGGGCTCAAAACAGTGCTACCACTGTAGCCTAGAGCTACAGTGCATGTGCGCGGGCGCGCGCGCCTCACTTTCGTGGCCAAACGGCCGCTTTGATCGCGATTGCGATCACTTTCACTTTCGCGGCCGCTTTGATGTTCTCCGTGAGGTTTTTTTTCCTCCTGTTTATTACTTCTATGTAGTAATGGTGGCACCCGTGCGCCGCCATTACTACAGAGCAGTAATAAACAGAAACAAGCATTGGCATAGCCAATAGGTCTCGCTTTTGGGACCTTATAACTTATAAGGTCCCAAAAGCGAGACCTATTGGCTATGCCAATGCTTGTTTAGGACTTGTGCCCTGATTACAAGGTAAAGAGAGAGGAAAAGAGAAGGAAAACGTCATATTTGTGCAGCTACATTTTAAGGCCCTCAATTACCACCCCTTTACGTTTATAGCAGCTTCTCCTGCATAACCCTGCACATAATCATTATGTCTTTAAACACTGACCCAAAACTCGAACAGGGTGGTGTTTCACTAAAAAATATATTAAAACATTAAAAAAAATGGGCTGTGACTGATAATCACGGACACCTACTGTGGGGTTCCTACTGGGATGAAAACATAATGAACTCGGGTTCGTCGGAATGCAGAATTGGTATTTTTTATGCAGGATGTGATGCCATCACAGACGAGGACAACAAACCACAGACAACCATGTAGACACATAACTGATCAAGACCTCAAAAATCCTACCTTCCCACCACTTCTCTGCCCTTTGGATTGTAAAGGCAGAAGAAATGAAGTGATCCATGGGGATTTTTTTGGGGACGCAGAGGAAACAAGGTTTTTCAGACAACCAGGTACACAGTACCTGCTCAGTGATCAAATATACAGACTGTGACAAAGAACGTGTTGAGGTTTTTAAGGAATGCAGAGAGACACCATAGTTTCTACCACAGAAGTACTCAATTAAGTTGTGTTACAACATGACTACCATTGTTCATAGGATCAGATAAGATTCATACTTAATCAAAGACTTGTGAACAAGTGACCTGTTTATGAATCCCGAAGATAAGGTCTTATTTTGAGTTGAAACTCTCTGATAAACTACTGAACAGATCACTAGAAGAGAGATTCTATAACAGTGGTACACTGAAATATCACTCTATAAAGTTCTCTAGGTTAATTGGAGAATGGGAAACCTGTTTTAAGTGTCAAAAATACTGCGACTATACTAAAAAAAAAAGGTATCTTCATTAAAAAGGAGGCTTATTCCACTAACATTATACAAGTCTAAATGGGAAGCATTTACACAGGCAGTGGTTATCCTAAAAATCTGTGGCGTCATGGTCTTCATGTACCAACAATGGACAACCCTGATCAATCGATTATTCGAAGGGCATTTATGTAGGGAAAAAAAGACTCTTGCAAGAAGACTATAGCTGCACAGGAGCAGTTCTGATGCGGTCTTTGTACAGATAGGTCAAAGATTCACATTTAAAAATAAATGCAACAAGCATTGGCATAGCCAATATGTCTCGCTTTTGGGACCTTCTAAGTATTTAGTTATGCAGGGACGCGGAGCTTGCCGGCATTGATGGCGGACGTGTGAGCGCAGCGCTCCCTGCCTCGTTCCTCACAAAATCCATTTAATTATCCTCTGCTGCCGAGCTACACGGCGCTGTGACTTTGGGAACCCCTACGGGTGCTGGCGACTGAAGTAGCGGATCCCGGCTTTCCTCGGAGAAGACGACAGGAGCGCGCGAAGGAAGTGGAGAGAGGCGCGCTGGGCTGGGCCTCAGTCCTCGGCCTGTAGTGTGCGGAAGCCCGTGCTGCGTGCTCTGGCGTGCGGCAGTGCTGTGGGACGCGGCCCCGGTCTCTGAGGGCCTTGCGGAGGGGCGGCTGCTGGGATCGGCGGAGGTAGAGACGACATCGAGGAGCCCCCACACGCTCTGGAGTGTAATCGTGGCCCCCTGCCTCTGGCCTGGTAGAGATTGGCGCTAGCGGAGCCGTCCGCACCGGACTGGGAGCCCGGGAGACATCAGCGACGTGCGGCCCTTGAGGCGCGGACAACATCGAGCGGCGGGGCTCTCTGCCGGAGACCTCGTGAGCGGCGACTGGGCTCCGGAGGAGCAGAGTGGACCCCCACGGCCGCGCAGGTGGTTCCCGTCGGTAAGTCCCCCAGGTACCTGAAGTGATCTGGAGGGGGAGACTGGGTGAGCGGAACCAAGCCGTGTACAGGGTGAGGTGTCACCAGCTTGATTGCCCCCAGGGGCAGGACGCCCTAGCGTTAATAGCGGAGCCGGGGAGCCCCGGAAAGCGGAGTGTGGTGATTCTGGTGGCCGCTTGGAGTGACCCGCAGCGGGACCACGCTCTTGAGTGGGATCTCTGTGGCGGCGTGAACCTGGTCGCAGGAGTGCCGTGTGAAGTTGCCCTAGACGAGGGATTGGTGGCCTTCCCCGGGAGTTTCCTTCCATACCTGATCCATTTGAAGATCCTGGATTCTGCAGCGTCGCCCTGACTGAGGATTGCAGGCCTGGTGGTGTGGAGACTAAGAGACATAGCCATGGTGAAAGGCGATAAAACGCAGCCCAAACTCTCGTTTGATCCGCGCAAGCCAAAGGGAGTCGCAGGCACTGGCGCGGGGCAGGAGGCACCTGCGGGCGGGGCAGGAGCGGAGACCTCGGCAGGCGCGGACATCAGGGAGATGCTGGTGGCGATGGAGAAGGGCCTGCAGGGTAGCCTGACCGCCATAGACGCAAAATTGGATGCGCTCACCTATCGCATGGACCCTATGTCGGAGCGCGTTGACAAGAACGCGGAGAGGTTGGACATGGCCGAGAGCAGAATCATGAAGGTGGAAGAGGCCCAAACAGAGTGGGACGCGGACCGCAAACAGCTCAGCAAACTTCTACAGGTTATCCAGGACAAGTCCGAGGACTTGGAGGCCAGGTCAAGACGGTCGAACATTCGCATAACGGGAGTTGCGGAGTCGACCCCGACTGGTAAGATGGAGCTTTTCGTCGAAAAACTTTTGCACGCTTTGCTGGGAGACGATGTGTTCTCGCCCATGTTTGTGGTCGAGCGGGCTCACAGATCGTTGGGCCAGCGCCCCCGGCCGGGAGCACCGGCGCGGCCGATCATCGCGAAGCTCCTGAATTACAGGGACAGGGATGTGGCTCTCCGGGTGGCCAGGGAGAAAGGCAAGCTGCAATAGGAGGGCATGGACATCTCGATTTTCCCAGACTTCACGGCGAAAGTTCAGGAGGAGAGACGACAGTTTGCACCGTATAAACAACAGCTTCGAGACCCTGGCCTGGACTACGCCATGCTCTATCCGGCTAGGCTTCGGATTAACAGGCAAGGTCATTCCCACTTCTTTACGGACCCGAGAGAACTCCAGAAATCCCTGAAGGTATGGTCTAGGGAGCGGCAGAACAGCCCCAGAGGGCAAGGGGACGCTTTGGAGGGGGCCTCGGGCCTGGAAGGGCAGGACTAGGTGCGGATGGGAGGCCTGACACGGTTTGCAAATGGTCTGCTTTGCCGCGCATGCCGCTTGGGGGTGGCAAGATGTCCGGGGATACCCGTGTCTGACTCTCTAATTGCCGTTTGACGCACTGGCACTTAAGTTCTACGGGGCACCCCTCCTGATGACTCTTTTGTTATTGCCACAAAAACGATGATGTTCCCATAAATTACACAGGTCACTGATCTATAGGAGACTAGACGCTGGGAGGTGGCAGGCTGCCGGCTGGCCTACACGTTGGGCGTGGAATAGAGGGAGCCCTCATTGGGCCTGAGTGGGAGGGTGGGCTGTTGGGATCTTTCGTTGGGTGACCCTGGGTGGGGGTGTCTCCGGGAAGTGGGCAGGCTGAGGCAGACTGAGTTGTCCCTGTGGCGAGTGAAGTCGGCTGCTGGAGAAGACCGTGGGGGGTCCACTGATATCTTGGAGAGAGATTGGAAAGTAGCTCACCACGCAGCTAGGTTATCCGGGGGCGGGGCGGCGGAGGCGCGCTTAGGGCTGACCTGTTGCCTGATTGAGACTTTCGAAACGCCTGGCGACCTTGGCCCCAGCGCAGTTGTCTAGTAGGAAGAGGTGGGGTATGATTGGCGGGATGTTTGTGAGGAGTGCTTGTTTTAGGGGAGGGGGAGGGAGTTTAGGGGAACTGTCTGGCCAGGTTGGGGGAGGTCGGCTGTGGGTGGGGGGGCGGGTTGGAGTTGGGGGTTGGGGGATCGCACGTGCTGTGGAATGGCAGGCTGTTTGTTTCCTGGCTTTGTCTTTGGATCGATGTGTCCGGTTATTAGTGATGGGTGGCGCGTCTCACTGGATCGATTGGGTTATGATTGCTGAAGCGCGAGGTTCCTACAATGGGAGACCCTAGGGATTTGACTGGTGACAATGACAATGCTTCCCTGAGGGCGCTGACATGGAATGTGAGGGGACTGAATGATTTCCGCAAATTGAGGAAAGTGCCGAGTTACTTGCATAGACATCATATAGATCTGGCGCTCTTGCAGGAGACGCACCTCCCACTAGCGAGCCATATACTTAATGCGCGGGGCTTGGCGGGAACCAGCGTGGCGGCCGGCTTTACCTCGCACTCCAGAGGGGTGATCACCTGGGTGAACCCCCGTTCCAAGTTGGTGTTGACAGTACTGGAGGCTGACTCGGACGGGCGTTATTTGATCGCCCGATGTGCTGGGAAAGGTCATGACCTCATAGTAGTAAACGTGTACGGTCCCAACTACGACAACCCCGAGTTCTATGCAGCATTGGCCGTCAGTTGTCGCCGCTACGCTAACGCCCGCATGGTGTGGGGGGGTGACTTTAACTTTACGTTTGACCCAGGTTTGGATCGTTCCTCCGGTCCGACGCGTCGTCCGGAGGCAGCGGCTTTACTCATGCAGGCGGAGCTCACCAGACTAGACTTGGTGGACGTCTGGAGGCAAGGACACCCGGGTAAAGGGGGGTATACGCACTACTCTGCTTAACACGATGTCCACACCAGAATTGATTATTGGCTAACGTCGCAGTCGATATTTGAGTTGGTCAAGAGTTGTGCGGTCCTCCCGCGTACACTTTCGGATCACTCCCCGCTGCTCCTCATATTGGACACCCCGGTTAAACGTATCCCTCCATTTACTTGGAGATTTCCGCCGTATTCGCTATTAGATGAGGTCTTCCGGGGTGAACTGGCGGAGGACATAGAGACCTTCTTCGCCACCAATTTGGGCTCGGTTCAAAGTTTCCACACGATCTGGGACTCGTTTAAAGCATACATCAGAGGCATGGCCAAGCATTCCGGTGTTCTCAAATCTATACGGGGGAGACTTAAGGAGATAGAGGCCCAGCTGGTGCAGCTGGAAGAGAGACGACAGTCGTCTGTCGATACTGCTGTGGAGGCCCAGATTCAAGCGCTAGTCTCGGAATATCACGAGGAGGCGGACAGGGAGGTACAGCATATGGGCAAGTACGCTACGGCCCGTGCATATGGGGAGAGCGAGCGTCCGGGATCGCTGCTAGCCAGAATACTGAGAAACAGCAGGAAACCCCTGGTCATCGACGAGTTGATTACTGTGGATGGTACAGTGGTCACCGGGGTGGAGGCGATTAACGCCGAGTTTAAGAACTACTACGCGGGGCTATACGCAGCCAGGTCTACCCAGATGGAGGAGGAAATTGAGGATTACCTCAGTTACATCAAAATGCCCTTCTTATCCGACTCCCAGAGGGAGTTTCTGTCGCTCCCCATTCAGCAGGACGAGATCTTGGAAGCACTAGAGGGAATGAGGGCGGGCAGCGCCCCTGGGGCTGATGGGCTGACTGTGGCATTTTATAAAGCCTTCAAAGATAAGCTCCTCCCCCATCTGATCACCTTGTTTGATGCAATATGCCAGGAGGGCTACATGCCGGACACTATGCGCGAGGCGCTGCTAGTTACTATCCTGAAGCCAGGGAAGCCCCCTAACCTGTGCGGATCATACCGGCCGCTCTCACTTCTCAATGTGGACGTGAAGTTATACGCCAAGGTGCTGGCCACGCGTTTGGCATTGCTGGTGCCGGAACTTGTTGCGCCGGAACAGGCGGGATTCATACCGGCCAGGAACCTTACATACAACATCCGCACAGTACTGGGGACAATGCAACATGTGCGTCCGAACACCAAGGCCTTGGCCATTTTCCTTGATATGGAAAAAGCCTTCGACTCGGTGGAGTGGCCCTTTATGGTACGTGTGCTACGCAAGATTGGATTGGGTGAGCCCTTCCTGCAGATGCTTGGAGCACTATATCACCAGCCTACAGCCAGGCTTCGCATGGGCGATCGGGTAACAGAGGCCTTTGGGGTCAGCAGAGGGACAAGGCAAGGCTGCCCTCTCTCCCCTCTCCTTTATGCCCTGGTGGCGGAACCATTAGCGTGCGCGATCAGGGAGTACCACCGGTACGAGGGCATTAATTTCCCTACATACCAAATTGGTATTTCTGTATACGCAGACGATACGCTGCTTTATGTCCGCGACCCGGAGGAGAACCTTTCGTCAATCTTACGAGAAGTGGTCAGGTTCGGAGAGCTGTCTGGCCTTAGAGTGAATTGGAACAAGTCGCTGGCGTTCCCGCTGACGCCGGTAACGACCCAATTCCCGATGGAATTCCCACTGCAATGGACAACGGACTCGGTCAGATACTTAGGGATACAGTTACATAAAGACCCTGAGGTACTTCTCAGAGAAAACTATGGTGTAGCCTACGCTAAATTGGTAGACGATGTCGAGTCGTGGAATCGACTGCCGTTATACCTGCTGGGCAGAATAGCCATCATGAAGATGGTCATCCTACCGAGATTTTTGTTCCTCTTTACCAACATCCCCATAGTACTGTCTAAGGCCTTTTTTAAGCAGCTGACTCACACCCTGGTTAAATTGGCCTGGGGGGGCAAACAGCCTAGAGTACAGTGGAAGGTGTTAACCCTTCCGTATGACATGGGGGGGCTGGGTGCTCCGGACATGGAAAGATATTACAGGGTCGCGCAGGCGGCGCACCTCCACACGTGGATACATGCCAGCGCGGATGTCCCTCATGTTATTCTGGAACGTCTGTTTGCGGACCCGCTCCCATTACCTGCGGTCGTCTTCCAGCCTGCGGGCCGCTCGGTTGGGCGCCTGGACTCCCTCAAAGCCATGACACATGCATGGCAGGAGTTGAGGAGGGCGCACGGCTGTACATTGCTGTACTCACCTCTGCTACCGGTGGAATGGGCAACTTGGCTCCCACCTCTGAGGGAGAGAGGAGTGATCCAGGCATTGAATGCGCTGGGCATTGAGCGGATGGAAGATTTATTTTTGGGTGGGGTTGCCAGGACGTGGGACCAGCCTGAGCTGGCTCAGTCCACCCCCACGCTCCTGCAGCGTTTTCAGTTCCATAGGGTCCGTCGGGCGCTGTCGGTTGCGCTGAGTCCGGGCATGGTAGAGCCCTCGGTGGTTCCGGAA
The DNA here is from genome assembly GCF_964204655.1 of Triturus cristatus. Lineage (NCBI taxonomy): Eukaryota > Metazoa > Chordata > Amphibia > Caudata > Salamandridae > Triturus > Triturus cristatus. Next base: position 264,405,277 of record NC_140585.1, read on the forward strand.
CTCACCTATGTTATCAAAACGGTAGCTCCGTCAAAATTGATTTCGAATCTTAAAAGAATAGGAGACCGGCAGTTGGCGCGTCAGTACGATGTGGCGCGGCTAGCCTGGCAAGAGGACCTACAATTAGAACTCACGGACGAGATGTGGAGTTATTGCTGTGTTAGCACCAAGAAGATATCGCTCAACAGCCGGCACAGGTTAGTGCACTTTAAGTTTCTGCAGAGGGTGTACTATACCCCGGAACGGCTGCATAGGTATGGGCTCAGGCCGTCGGCGGAGTGTGAGCGCTGCCATTATCTCGTGGCGGACTTTATGCACATGGCTTGGCTCTGCCTGGGAACGGCAAAGTTCTGGACGGAGGTCTTTGCAGAGTTAAGCCGGATCTTGGGCACTGAGATTTCCCCCAACCCCGCTCTGGCGTTGCTGGGGTACTCAAGGCCTCTTCCGGTGGCTCAGCGACGCTTGGTGGACATGGCGTTGCTTATTGCTCGAAGAGTTGTCGCAATTTGTTGGATGAGAGGGTCCCTCCCCACCATGAAACGGTGGGCTAGGGACATGCTGTACTGCAGCACACAGGCTGAGATATAAAGTGAGTTGCTGCCGCTGAGGAGTCGCCCTAAGAATTTCTGGTGATTATGCAGAACGTACCTCACCCCTGAAGCTCCAGCGCCAACTGATGATGGTGACTCGCGGGGGGAGGTCATTGATGCGCGTGCTCTTGCTGAGTGCGCATCTGCTTCTGATACGTTCTCAGGGTGAAGGTGTGGTTGTGGGGTGCGGTATGGTTAACTGGAGGGGCCGATTGTCTGGGGAGCATGCGGGAGGGCCTACAGTTTGCCCAGGGGGGGTCCGGGGAGCGGGAGTCCTATGAGAGTAGTGGCGCGGGGCAGTGAGGCGGACGGTCTGATAGTGGTGGAGTGCTGCGCCTGGCTGATGTGGGCTGCCGTGGCAGCGGACATACTTAGGCAAGGACGCCTGACCAGACAAGACGATATGCGTGCGTAGGGTGGGAGGGAGGGTAGGGGGTTGGGGTTGTGTTTGGAGTTCCTGAGAGTGTGGTTGGGTTCGCCGAAACAGACTGACGGCCTACGGCTGCCTGAGTCATATGCAGACTATTACGTAGGCTAGATGTAGCGTTGCTGCAGTACGCAGTCAGGCTCGTGGTCGCGCATTTGTCATGGGTTGGGTGCTCAAGACGCCGCCGGTCCTCCGGGATGTCGGCTGAATGGCTGTGTTATTGCTCTTGAGGGGACCCGCCCGTTTGGCAACTTTTGGCTTTTGTATAGTGTACGGCGGGCTACTGCCCTATGTTTCTCCTATATTGTCAATAAAGGTTTTTGAAACTTTAAAAAAAAAAAAAAAAAGTATTTAGTTATGCAGCACAATATCCTTTTGTGCAACCACATCAACTGTTGCGTGGCTAAACACTTATAAGGTCCCAAAGGCGAGACCTATTGGCTATGCCAATGCTTGGTGTAGTTGTGTGTGTGTGTTGTTGTGAGTCTGTTGTGTGTGGTTGTGTGTGTGGTTGTGTGTGTGGTTGTGTGTGTGGTTGTGTGTGTGGTTGTGTGTGTGTGGTTGTGTGTGTGTGTGTGTGTGTGTGTGTGGTTGTGTGTGTGTGTGGTTGTGTGTGTGTGTGGTTGTGTGTGTGTGTGGTTGTGTGTGTGTGTGTGTGTGTGTGTGGTTGTGTGTGTGTGTGTGGTTGTGTGTGTGTGTGTGGTTGTGTGTGTGTGTGGTTGTGTGTGTGTGTGGTTGTGTGTGTGTGGTTGTGTGTGTGTGGTTGTGTGTGTGGTTGTGTGTGTGGTTGTGTGGTTGTGTGTGTGTGTGGTTGTGTGTGTGGGTGGTTGTGTGTGTGTGGTTGTGTGTGTGTGGGTGGTTGTGTGTGTGTGTGTGTGTGTGGTTGTGTGCGTGGTTGTGTGCGTGGTTGTGTGCGTGGTTGTGTGTGTGGTTGTGTGTGTGGTTGTGGGACAGTAATACTAAAAGCATCTCAAAATAAAGGAACAAAAACATTGAGTTTGTGGAAAGAGAAAGCACGTTGTAAGTCAAACGGGAGCAGCAAAGCATTAACACAACAACACACACACACACAAACACAAACAAGATCACTTAGCAAAGAGTGAGTGTCCTCCTGAGTTCAAATTCTTTCATATCCCCAGACCTAATGGTAGAGGAGGAGGGGTTGGTGTGATTTTCACTGCAGCCTGCAACATTAAGTCCTGTGCTTTAGATTCGATCGAAGGAACTGAACTTCTAGGACTATCTATTCAGACTCAGTCCGGAAACATTGTTACCGGGATAGTCTGCTATCGTCCACCGGGTGCATTTAGCCTTCAACATCAACAGGTGCTCTTGACCATCTTAACTAATATTGCACTCTCGCATCACAAACTGCTTATTCTGGGTGACTTTAACCTGTGGCAGAACGGCGTCCTCGACTCCGGTCTTCGCAACCTTCTGAACTCCTGTGAGAGCCTTGGACTTTCCCAGTTGGTCACAGGACCTACCCACAGGGGTGGACACCTTTTAGACCTATTGTTCGCAGACCCCCAGTTAGTAACAATGGGAGAAATTTTACCCATGGATTGGACTGACCATTCACTCATTAAGTTTTTCTTAGACCTTAAGAGTGACTATTCCAAAGCTCCTGGGCTGCCCAATAAAATCAAGTGTAGAGATTGGAAAGCCCTTACTCGTCTGCACTCTATAGGGAAAGTGTTTCATTTAGATCAACTCTTTGACGAGAATAAACAGGTTGATGACAACTATTCCTCTCTCTGTTCCAGGATTACCACTACCCTTGATGTCTATGCCCCTCTAAAAACTCGCAAATGCAGGAGCGTCAATTCTGCGCCTTGGTTCAATGACAGCCTAAAAGATCTGAAGCATAGCTGCAAACAGGCTAAGAGAAGGTGGAGACGAAATTACACTGAAACCACCAAAGAATTTTGGAAAAATAAAATGCGGGAATATAAGAACTTAATTAAAAAATCCAAAGCTGACTACTATTCCTCCATGATTTGCAAGTCTCCCAATAGCTCTAGAAACATCTGTTGGACCCGGCCTCGTAGAATGGCCCTCCGGGCCCCCGCACCACCGAAACCTGGTGCCTGCAGCCCTAGCACGCGGCCCAGCCGACCTTTCCCACCAGGACACCTGCGCCAACTCCGGACATCCCAGTCCATGGCCTCTCTCCCTTCGGCCACCCCGGGCCCGCGTGCCCACTCCCTGCAACAAGACGGCCGCCCGGCCCCAGCGCGACCCGGGCCTAGAGGCGCCACTCCGGCTGGAGGACATCACGCTTCCAGGGGATGAGAGAGGGAGGAGCAGTTTCTATCACACCTCTGAACTCCCCTGGGACGATGGGTTTCGATCGGCCCTCCGGCCTCCCTGCGGGCTGGCTCCGTGCCTGCTGGGTGTCTGGGACTCCTCCCGACCAGGCCCTGAAAGGATCAAAAGACAATAGCAGGAAACCCCGACAAGCGGCCCCCAGGTGACAAGACCCCTGCCTGCGCAGACTCCGGACATCAAAGCAGGGTCGACCTATAACAAGGGGTGCTCTGAGACTGTCCGGCAGATTCGACGCTGGAACAACGAGAGCCTGCTGACGTGGTCGCGGCTCCTGGAACTGGACTCACCTGAGCCCTGCTGAGTGACTCGCGGCTCCCTGAAGATCGTAAGACCTCCGAACTTGTACCTGAGCCCTGCTGAGTGACTCGCGGCTCCCTGAAAATCGTAAGACCTCCGAACTTGTACCTGAGCCCTGCTGAGTGACTCGCGGCTCCCTGAAAATCGTAAGACCTCCGAACTTGTACCTGAGCCCTGCTGAGTGACTCGCGGCTCCCTGAAGATCGTAAGACCTCCGAACTTGTACCTGAGCCCTGCTGAGTGACTCGCGGCTCCCTGAAAATCGTAAGACCTCCGAACTTGTACCTGAGCCCTGCTGAGTGACTCGCGGCTCCCTGAAGATCGTAAGACCTCCGAACTTGTACCTGAGCCCTGCTGAGTGACTCGCGGCTCCCCCAGACTCTCACGGTCCCGCCGGACCCCAACTCCGACCGCGTATCCCCCAGCTCGAGGATTGTGAGCTGTGCGCCGGGTACGTCCCTGCTTTGAACCGTTACCAGAGACAGTCCCGCTACCCCCTACCTTTCCGAGACTCTTGAGCCCGTGCTCACCTTGTACATATTTGCAGTGATACCTGTTTGATAAAGCTTGTTCTGAGAATAACCAGTGTGGTCCCTCTGTGTCGTGTGGTGCCAGAAGTACGATCCTAGTTGCGAGAGTCCTCCCCCTGGGGAATCTCCCGCCAGTGCCCGGCTACGATACTTTGAGGGTGGGTCTCAGGGTAGTCAGGACCCCTTTCCGGGCTCCTCTGAGGTCGCCGTCTAACAACATCTTTAATATTTTGAATAGTGTCACCAACCCGGAATGTGTCAAAAACACCATTATCCCGTCTCAAGATCTCTGTGACAATCTTGCTGCGTTTTTTAAAAATAAAATTGAGCTCATCATTAAGGACTTAGATGACACCACCTTTCACCCTGATTTTAATCCGAGACCCCCCGTGAACCAGACAGCAGTGCCACCATTGACCTCAAATGACCTCCTACTTGAGCTCCCTTCTATCTCGTATGAGGCCTTCGTTAAACTAGCCAGCAAGATCTCCTCTGGATCTCCTTTAGACCCTGTCCCTCAAAAAGTTTGGAAAGAATTTGAGCTGGAACTTCTTCCCTCTCTGCACATTATTTGCAACCAATCTCTTGCAACCGGAATAGTTCCTGCTCAGTGGAAGCAGGCATTAGTTTCCCCCCTGTTAAAAAAACCCTCTCTTGACCCAGACTGTTCTAAAAACTACCGTCCCATATCTTTGCTGCCCTTCCCATCCAAAATTGTCGAAAGCTGGGTGAGTAATACTCTCTCTACCCATCTGGAACGTCATCATCTTTTGGAAGCGGATCATTTCGGTTTCAGGCCCACCCACGGAACTGAGACCGCCTTGATCACCGCGATGGACGAGCTTCAGAGGCGTGCAGACAGTAGGCAGGCAGCGTTCCTTATCCTGCTTGACATGTCTGCCGCCTTTGACACTGTGAACCATGATATTCTGTTGAAACAACTCTTTGAGGCAGGAATAAGAGGTTCAGCAGTACAATGGTTCCACTCGTTGCTCCAGGATAGACAGCAAGCGGTTTCCATCCCCCTTTTCAGTCGGTGTTCACTCTGGTCCCACATGGGGTCCCCCAGGGCTCTGCAATTAGTCCAATTCTTTTTAATCTATACCCAAGACCTTTGATCTCGCTTATTAAAAGCTACAACATCAAAATTATTAACTACGCTGATGATACGCAGTTGATACTCTCCCTGGAGGGAGAAGACTCAATCTCCATTGAGACCTTTCACAAATGTCTACGTGACACCTCTCGCTGGCTAAAAAACAACTCCCTTCAATTCAACGCAGGGAAAACAGAGGTACTTTACTGTACTAGTACTAGGATTCCTCGGCCCTTCCCAGACAACTTCTGGCCACCTGATTCCGGGACCATAGTGCGTCCAGTAGCCACAATCCGCAACCTCGGGGTCATGCTGAATCAGGAACTCAGTATGGAGACGCACATCCAAAAGACCTCTACTTGTTGCTTCGCTATCCTTCGCTCCCTAAGGAAGATATTGCCTCTCCTCCCCACTCATGCACGGGCCCAAGTGGTACGCTGTACCATCCTTCGTCGTCTTGACTATTGTAATGCCTTGTTACTGGAATCCCCTGGTTTCCTGTTAGACAGACTCCAAAGAGTCCAATCTGCAGCGGCAAAATTGGCATTGGGGCTTCCTAGAAGAGAAAGTGGAGCCTCCTCATTGAGCAAACTCCACTGGCTTCCAGTGAGGCAGAGGGTCCAATTAAAAGCCCTCTGCATAGTGTTTAGGGCATTAGATGCAATTGGCCCTGCCTCCCTTCAATCTAAATACGCTTGGTATACCCCAGCTAGGCAGCTTCGCTCTTCTGAAGCAAAGCTTGCAATGGTTCCAAAATTCAAAAAAATCAGATCCGGAGGCAGATCCTTTAATGTGGCAGCTGCCAAGCTTTGGAACTCGCTCCCAGTGGAAATTAGACATATCTCTGAATTTCTACCCTTTAGGAAAAAAATCAAAACCTGGCTTTTCCCTAAGACCTCTCTCCACTAATCTTGTCCCCTGCTGCTTCTGGCCTTCCCCACCCCATTAGTTTCAGTCAGCGCCAGGATGCCTGCCATGGTGACAGCGCGCTTAACAAACGACTAAAAAAAATTAAAAAAAATAATGGATACACACAGCCCATCATCTTAAGAGTTCGATTGCAGCCAATGTGCACTCAAACCTGCCCCCTCCTTGTGAGTTGCACCCCATATTTCATGAGTTGTAACTGCTGCACCCACAATAGCGAATTGAGATCTAAAGCGCTACATAGGTCTAATAGATTAACCAATCGCCAACATGCTGTGCTTTTAAAGAGAATGAGCCAAAAGTTTCCAGCTTCCTCATCGTGTACTCATGAAAGCCCCCATGAAAGGACTCCCTGAATGGTGCAACGGACATGAAGCAGCCGCTGCGATCAGAAATAAACACTATGAACGTTGTCCAGTTTCACAGTAACATTTCCTTAATGTTCTTTAAGTCACAAAACAGTAATACTAAAAGCATCTCAAAATAAAGGAACACAAACATCGAGTTTGTGGAAAGAGAAAGCACATTGTAAGTCAAACGGGCGCTGCAAAGCATTAACACAACAAAATGGTCTTTGATGTTCTTTGAACGAGAACATCAAAGGGGCGCCGCGAAAGTGATCGCGGGGGAAAGTGAAAGTGACCGCGGGCGCTTAATGAGCATGACGAGGTTTGCCAGCCTCTGCTCCTAAGCGCGCGCCCGCGCACATGCACTGTAGCTGTAGGCTGGCCATGGTAGCATTTTTTGAGCCCTCACTAAAAGTCTTGCCAGCCCAGCGCATGCGCTGGGTCAGGCGAGAACTAAAAAAGGATTAAAGATTTAATGGAGTACAAAGGCAGGTAACTTTCTAATAAACTGCACATGTTTGGATAACTGATTTAAATGTATATTTCTATATATAGATAGATAAGACGTGACTGACTGGGTCAGGTGATTGTCACGTGATCGGGAGCACTTGGCGAGCCGGCAAGCGGTGGTGCTGCAGCCGGAGGAAAGACGACCCGAATTGACCCCGGGAGTTGCAGCCTTTAACATCCATAGCCAGTAGCCGGAGGAGTGTGGGGGCCTCAGGCTGTGGGCTGCCACGGAGACGCGGAGGGGTCAGGCTAGGTCAAGCTGGGAGACAAGAACGAACAGCAGGACAGGAATAGGCCTGGGCGTAGTTCGCGAAGTAGCACTTCGCGAAGCTACGCAAAGTGAAGTTCGCACTACGCGAGCTACGCGTAGCACTTTGCGAACTGCGTAGTACCTTGTTCGCACTGTGCCAGATGTCGTTTTCAATGATTGCACAGTGCGGACAAGCAACCGGCACTGTGCAATCATTGAAAATGGTATCTTGCACAGTGCGAGCTGTAGTTTTCTGCTGCTCGAATAGATTTTTACTCGAGCTTCAGCTTTCTCTACGCGAACTGGTAGTTACTCATCGCGAGCGGTCGCGAGCATACGCGACCACTCGCAATGAGAAACCTGACCTCCCCGCGTTGGGAATCTCGCCGGGAGGTTTATTTTCCATGCTCGCGATCGCCAACTTGAAGTTGCTGATCGCGAACAAGGAAAAAGTCTCGCCATGATGTCATTTTGCTTGCTCGCGGTCGCCAACTTGACGTTGAGGACCGTGAGCAAGAAAAAAATTACCGCAGCACTACGCAACACTACGCTACGCGTGTTCGCACTGTGCTACGTGCAGTTCGCGTAGTGCGAAGTAGCGCGAACTTCGCAAACTACGCGAGCGTAGCATAGTGCTTTGCCCAGGCTTAGACAGGAACCGCTTGAATATGCGGAGGCGGCCGGCGGTAGGCTCGCGGGTCTGAGCATCCGCTTCAGTCTCATCAGTCCGCCTGCCCAGACTGCTTATCTCGCCCTACCTTGCCTTGCCTCACCCTCCTTCTCCCCGTGGTGAACAGTGTTGGAGGAAGAGTGAGGAGTGGAGCAAGGAGTAAGGAGCTGGTTTGGAGCGGCTGTGTAGCTGCGGAGCATCAAGTAGTGTGTCCTTGGGGGGGCCCGATCTGGCCAGGTCTGTCCGTCCTTGGTGCCGTGTCTCGGCCCCAGGGCCGGTATTGGAGGCACTGGGGGCCACAGCTCATCTAACCGGGTAAGCCTAAAGCGAGCTGTGGTGAATATAAGCTGTGTGTCTCTAAGTGCCATCTTTGGGTGCCAACCAGTGCAGTACAGAGGGGTCCTGTGGACACTGCCTGACTTTCAGACTTTTAGACTTTTAGACTTCGTTGGAGCGATGCACTGTGAACCGGAGTGGCTCTCTCAGGAATTGAGGGGAAGATAGTGGTTTGATAAGGGTCCCTGCTGTGTTTGCCCATGCTGTTTCTGGTGATAATCTCTTAAATATTGTTAACGCCTACCCAGGAGGGGTTCCTGACTTTGGCGGACTTTCAGCCCTCGGCGCTGCCTGCAGTTAACACCCTGTCAAGCTTCAACGCCCAGGGTGCAACGTGAGTCATCACAGGTGTTCCTGACGAGGGTGAGGCACCGGACGATCTTAGCGCATAAAGCGCTGCCTCTACCCCCGCAGCGCGGGACGTGCGCGGGACGTGACGGGCTTCGGAAGGAGACTGGGCTGGGCATTTTCGTTTACATCTGTCACCGCATAAACTGGTTAGCTCTCTTTTTAGTTGTTTGTGCAACCCTGCATTTATATTACTCCTGTTTGTTGGCACCCCGAAAGTATGAGTAAGATTAAGCGCAAGGGGGGAGGGGGGCCAGGAGTTGTGGGCACGTTGGATGCATTTCTGACACGGGCTGAGTCCCTGCTAATATACAAGATTGAGCAGACTGAAAGGAGACTTTCTTTAGAACCCCAAAGACTCCCTATTGAAGTCAGCTCAACTTCTCCAGCCCTTGTATTAGAATCTGGAGTAGTAGCTGACCGTACCCTCGCAGCGAGCCATATCTCTCCAGTGCATCAGCTAAATGGGTCTTCCCTGGTAGCTAGTACCTTATCATCACCGCCCGTATCACCTGCCAAGGTACTTACCCGTCAGCAAAGGTCCATATTGGTTCCTGGTGGGGAAGACACTCATAAAAAAAGGAAAGCGCGTGGATTGCCTAAAACCACGCACAAGGCTTGCAAAATGGTGAAACGAAAGGCGGTACCCTCGGACGGTGAGGGTGGCCTTAAGGATGTTTTGATTCCAGCTATCCCGGGTACCAGCGATATTAGTATAAAGGCCACAGATCCACAGCCTCATAGCAATTTAGAGCCTGCTCTCTTAACAAGGCTTGAGGAAAAACGTAAGGCCATGTTAGATCCGCTTTTGTTGATGCTGTCTGGTATAGACACAAGACTGACTAAAATTGAGCAGTATCTATGCACTATTCCCCAACCAGTGAGTGAGGGTGTGTTAGTGGGATCCAATGAACCTAGACATGAAAGCATGACTGAAACTAGACTACCTAATAATGCAGATGGTTGCTCCCCCCCCATAGCGAAGTAAGGGCTCCCACGGCTAATCCTACGGGCTTACAACCTCCCATGGCTAATACATCATATAGAGGGGACTTAGTGGGTCTCCATGCTCCCGTGTTGCCACGAGGAGGGGCCATGAGTACCAGTATGTTTTTACATCTTCCACCAGAAGCTACTCCATATACGGTTGTATTAACGAATGTACCCGTGCTTCCTCCTGGTGTTGATGAACACTGGACATCACTTAAGAATAAGGCCCTCTATTTGTTGAATTCTAGAACTAGGGTGGGTAACCCACTATTTAGTGAATTCAAAATGGTACGAAGAATTCCATGGGTTGGTAAATCCCCGATGGCCTTTAGAGGAGACTGCGTGGTCCTAAGTTTGGGTCCCTGTGACTAGTCCAGACTATTTTAGACAGGGCAGCGTCTGGTCACCTAAGCAAGGACGATATTAATATACTACCGTTAGGTTTCTTCTATCGTAACTTTGTAGCCCATGTAAGAGGAAGGGTAGGTCTAAGGGACCCAGATCTGGTAACAGGCCCCTATAACTATGCGGTTCCCACACGTAATAGATTTGAAGTTCTCTCATCTGGAGGATATAGATTGACTTGGACCAAATTCCTGTATTAATAATTCAGTCATACCCCCACGTGATGATTTGGGTGAGGGTGAATGCGTAACAGGCATCAACAATTTAGGAGGTTCCATACCAACCCCGCTTTTTGTTCATAGGTGAGAGTGAGCCCAGGCTGTTAACATGTTGGGTAAGGCTGGGAAGTGTAGACCATCGCTCATTAGTATCTCCTCACATGTAGGGGTTACTGGCGTAACAGAAGAACTTAGCAAACAGCACTTTCCGTGCAGTAGAAACAATTTAGAACCTCCCATAGGATTTAAATTAGCTTCCTGGAATATAGCAGGGCTTACACTAAAAACTTCCTCAGCAGATTGGTCCACTTTTATTGAAGGCCACAATATATTGCTTTTCCAGGAAACCTGGGCTGTGGATCATGTATATCGACAGGGCTACCTAAATTTCTCTAAGAAAGCGCAAGGGGGTCAGAGGGGAAGACCGAGGGGGGGACTTACAACATGAGTGAGACAGTCAGAATCCTACAGGGTGGAGGAATTGTACATTGATAGCGGGGACATTTTAATAATCAGGCTACAGATCGTAAATGTTCCTGATCTGCTGCTTATTAATGTTTATGCTAGGGGGGGTGCAAGGGGGAAAAGCTTCTCCCATCGTCGATCTCTTAGATAACTTTTTAACTAAAGATAGAGGTGCAAACAATTGGATTATTGTTGGCGATTTTAATTGCTCCTTTGAACCCCTTGATGAAAACGATGTTAATTTTTTTTTTTTTTAAATAGTTTTTATTCGTCAACAAACACATAAATTGCAGGCTCCTGAAATCCCAGAGGTACCTGCCGAAGCATTGCAGCCATGATATCATTGACATTTTACATTACTAGAATACTTGAAGATGCACTTCAGTTGAAAAACAGACCCCAGCCCCCCCCCCCCCACCACCAACTCCCGGATCCCCCCCCCCCCGACCGCACCAAACCATAACCAACAAGCGACATCCTGTATGAGCATAAGCTAGACAGTACCGACCCTCGCCCCCGGGGAACTAGAAGGACCCTTCCTCCCGCTCCTCCGGAACTGGCTCCAGGGGGAGACCCCTGAAGTCTGCCCAACGCTTCCATATCTTATAATTAGGGCTCCTGGTTTTATGGTATTTATTTTTTTGACGTTTCCGTCTGTATTTATCCATATTTATTTTTTGTTAATTTTACCTGTATTTATCCATATTTATTTTGGGTTTTGTGGAAAAATTAAGTTGCAATTACTACATTTCCACATTTATTTAACCGATAAATATGCACTCATGCTTGGATCTCTGCCAGGTTTCAATGCTGTGAACACCCGCAGAAGATAAATTAATGCACCTATATGGAAATCTGCACATTTCAGTATTAACCTTGTGCATATCTACTGGTGTTAAAGCCTCTTTACTAAAATTCCTTTCTTTTTTAACCCCCTTACCTATCAATCTGCACAGCTATTGGCCTCTCAGTCATGGCAGACAGTATTTAGAAGTACTCAAAAAGCAACCCAACTTCCGTTTTTATCCACATTTAGAACTAAATACAGACAAGAAAATAAATGATTTCTGTCTGTATTTATCTGTAAAAATCTGTAAAAACGGAAAACTGGGAGCCTTACTTATAATGTTTACGGGGACATACCCTGGCTGCGAATATGGGGAGCTCCAAGCCCATGCTAAAGTCCAGACCCCTCTTCCACACGTTCAGAGAGATGAAAACGATGTTAATTTTAACTTAGAGGATGCCCAGTGGGATATTCCACCTTTGGACCTTCCTCCAATTAAAAAATGGACAGGGGCAGCTTTGCAATTAAAAGTGTTTTGCATGGAACAGGGGGTTAGGGCTGTTAACGGGAGAACGACTTCCGATAAGCAGGGTGTACACACTTATAACAACGGGTTGTGTTGTATTCGCATTGACTTCATCCTGCTTAATAAGGAATTTTGGCCCTCCCTAACAGACATGGAGGTTCGAGAGCGCACTGAAAGCGACCACAACCCCTTAGTGCTTTCCTTGCATCCCATAGGTATTTCTTTTGCTGTTAGTCAGGTGCCTGGCAATGGCCAGGTGGAGGCACTTTTGACTAACGATACTAGGAGAGTTAAGTGGTCAAATGTTATTAAAAAAGAAGAGCATCTAGAGCAAATGAATAAATTGGTGGCTAGTGCATTAGTTACTCTTCAGAACTGTGCCACCCAAGAAGAGACTAACTTAAAAGTTGTGCAGGTCCATGGCGAATTGTTTAATAAGCTTAAAGGCTTTTTTATTACTACAATTAAAAAACCTCAGAAACATTCTGGTTTTAAGGCGGCTGCCTGGTATGACCAATCTTGTCGAACGGCCTATAGATTCTTAGCCAGGGCGATTAGGTCGAAGAATAGGGGCAATATAAAAAGGGCAAGGGCAGGGTACAAGCTGGCCCAACATCAAGCTAAAAGGGACTGGAACGAACAGCACTGGGCTGAGATGCTTAAGGCATGCTCAGGGAGAAGTATGGCCACTTTTTGGCACTTAGTGAAGTGGGGCAGTGGCGAACCAAGCAGGGTGCCAGTGAACCACGTAGCTCCAGACCAGTGGGTATCTCACTTTAAAGCCCAGTTTGCAATTATGGATGAGGCACAGGAAAAACTTGATCTGCCGCCTCCCACATTCACCCTGCATTTTACTAAGGAAGAGGTGGAAACAGTATTACTTTCAGTGCCGAGAGGCAAGGCGCCAGGGCCTGACTGTATTCCCGCGGATCTGTTCCTCCACGATATATCTAACTGGGCATCCTACATACAGCTCCTCGTGAATGCTATAGCTAGTGGAGCACCTATACCCGGCACATGGTCAGGAACAGAAATTCTCCCTTTCTTTAAAAAAGGAGACCGTTCTAATCCAGGCAACTATAGGCCGATAAGCCTTATTGATTACATACAGAAAGTTTCAGCTAGGTTGGTTCTGAGCCGTATCCAGGCCTGGGTTGAGGAATACGACATCTTGTCTCCACTCCAGGCTGGCTTCCGTTCAAGAACCAGCACTATTGATCAGGTTTTTAGGTTTATTTTGATTTATTGGCATATAGTAATTATAGGGGGGGTACTATCTACGCAGCTTTTGTCGACCTTAAGTCGGCTTTCGATCTTGTCCCCCGCATTAAAATGTGGAGAGCCTTTTTGGAATTAGGTATGCTACTAGACATTTTGGCTTTCCTGGTTACTTTACATGACACCAACTATGCGCAGGTACGTTGGGATATGCAAGGGAATGTTACTCAAAGGTTCCCTATAGCGAAGGGGGTTCGTCAGGGGTTCGTTTTAGCACCAACCCTCTTCTCCCTATATATTAATAAGGTAGTACAGTATTTTCAGAACTACCCTACTGATGCACCAACTCTAGTAGGTATGAAGATCCTGTTGCTTATGTTTGCAGACGATACACTTATACTCTCTAAGACACGAAAGGGCTTACAGTGTGCCCTAGCGAGATTTGAGTAGTTTTGTCAGGACCATGATCTTCTAGTGAATGTGGAGAAAACTAAATTTATGGTCCTACACAAACATAAGAATATTAAGGGTAGAGTTGAAATGAAGGAAGGTATTTTGGAAAAGACTCAGAATTTTACTTATTTGGGGGTAGCTATTGGTAGTAAACTCAGTTGTAAGCCTCAGATTGATTTACTTACTGTCAAGCATGCCCAACTCTCAGGTGCCCTGCTGAAGGAGCAGCGTTTTTCATACACCAAACCAATTGCTCCAGTATTAAAAATATACACTACAAAAATCTGCGCCTCAATTTTGTATGGGGCCGAATTGTGGGGCTTTGCCAATCTAGTTCCCCTAGTAACAGCCCAGAATAAATTTCTGAGGTAATTAATCGGCCTTCCACAGTCTACATCGCTATTGCCCTTATTTCTAGATTTGGGTTGCTATTCAATTGAGGATGTGGCACATTTTAGGCCAGTGGCTTACCGGAGAAGGCTCTGGGTCACTCCAGAGCTTTCCCACTATGCACAGGCTCTTCTAGAAGTTAGGGAGGCTGACGGTATGAGTAAAATCCCGTGGCTAAGGCGAGTAAAAATCACTCTTTGCGAGATGGGGATGAGTAGATTGTGGGTAAATCCCGTCGGAAATCCCTTCCCAGCGAACAGTGAATTTAAGGCAGCGTATTGGAATTCGCTTATTATGAAGCGTTTTTCCGCCTTAACTAGACCCTCACTGTCCAGAGACTTTCTAGAGCATAAGCATAAAGCGGAGCACGAAGATTACTGGGATCTCATTACCTCTTCAAAAGATAGGAAACTTTATCACCAATTTAGGGTGGGTTCTCTTCCCATCAATTCATTTGTTGGTAAATGGCACACCGCGATTAGCAGTAAATGCCCATTCTGTCCCAGCCATAATGAATCGCTGGCACACATTTTGTTTGTATGCCCAGCATATAAAATCCCTAGGACCAGATGGCTGAAACCCCTATGTTCAATTATGGGCACTAGGTTGAGTAGCGAAGCACTTAGGATCCTAAAAACATCTACTAATGAGTCAACAGTGATCGCTGTTGCCAAGTTCCTAGGCTGGTCGTGGGTGATACGTGCTAACGAGAGGAGGTATTGTTAATTCTCCCTTCGCTCCCCGGTCTGGGGAAATGCACTTTGTATTTTGTACATTGCTGTATTAGTTTAGAATAAACCTAACCTGGTTTTTGTATGCAGGATCGTGAATACCTGAATATACCCTGGTGGCAGCTAAGCCGGAGTTCATTTTAGCAGTTTTTAGCTATTTATTATATATTTATGTACTTCATCATTGAGGACCCATTACACTTCTTGTATAAAATCGTATTAATGTTTAAATATGTTTACCTTTTTTGCTCATGTATTTCACCTCTTGGATTAAATGAATTGTCTTTTGTGATTTTAAATCGAAATAAAGACTAAATGATGATGATGATAGATAGATATATATTTGGGGTGTTAGAAGACAAAACAGGATCAGAAATCAGAATAGAACTTGGCATTAGTAGAGAACCATGATTCTAAAGCTGTCTGGGATAGGTTATATCCCAGAATCAAGCCAAAAAGTTGGTTCAGTTTACATACAGTTAAGATATCATGAAGGGCGCGCAGCATGCACGGACTCAATAGTCTACTCGGAGATGAAAGTCTTCTCAGCGGAAGTGCTCTAGGAGCACTTGACAAAGACAAAAAAATAAGTTTAACAGAGCAGCAACCTCTTCCAAACAGCCAAAAGCTAAGAAGAGAGAAATAAATGAAAAACGATCCCTAAATTGCACAATCGAGGGAAAGGTGTAGTGGTACTACAGGCAATGCATGGAAGCCAATATGGAATAGCCAGTGACTGCTGCTCCTAGCTCTGGTGTGTCCATCACTATCCCTAGCACTGCTTTTGCTGCCTGTCATTTTCATGGATCATAAAGCAACAGGACTAGAAGGTAAACTGGGCACTACAAGAAATCCAAGAAGGCAGCAATGAAGACAAAGGCTCTGCATTGAGCTCTGGAGCTAGGTGGCCCTGAATCCTATTTTATTCCCACCATCCTCTGCCATTTATGCTTCCTTGTCCATCTCAACAGTGCAACTCACTACATCTACCTACTGTTGTGCTTCAGAGTTCTGAACTGGCCCCAAAATCGCCAAATTTCTCATAGAAGCCTTAAACACCTTTGCGGGACCCACCTCCTGACCCATCTGCCTGAGGGCTGTGCCAAACGAGATGGAGTGAGATGATGTCTTCCTTCCAGATGATGTCTTCCTTCCCTTCCGATCACATGGCCCACATTTAACTGCAATGTCTTGGGCTAACACTTCCATTATGGTAAGTGGAGTCATCCCTACACCATGAACCCTCCCCATGCCCTCAGGGTCACAGGTCAGTGGCAGTGGGACCAACCAGCCCAACCACATGCTCCTCGCCTCAGCTGCAGCCTCCATGTGACACACAAAAGATGATGGGAGGAATGATTGGAATTTGCCTAACCACTGGCAATCGCTCAGGGAGAGTACCTCAACCCATCATTTTTTGGCTCACCATACCACCTGAGTTTGGACTCAGCCATATGCAAATCAGCCTTGGCCCTGCTCCTCATGAGAACAGTCCAGCCCGAACTGCCTAGCCAGGTACTCACCTTTTGTGTGTTTCAAGCCTCCATGTGACATGTCACTACCCTACCTGACAGATTACTTTACACTTACAGCACGTGGGGCCCAGCAAGTCAAAGTGTACCCTGAAGCTTGGGCATTTCAGGTTCCGGATGGGCTAACAATCTCTGTTATGTGGCCTCTAGTGCCATTTTCCAGAACCAATCCATCTTATTGGTTAATTGATCTGTTAATCAAAACAGAATTAAGAAAATGACTTTTTACATAAACATAGAAGTGTGTCCTCTCATCTCCATCACTCAAACTCTCAAAAGTCCTTTCTATATTCTGACTGGCGGAAGATCCGGGGTCATAAACAAAGGAAGAAGACTCCTACGTTCTGTGGCATAAACATAGACAGAACACTTTCCTTTCTTGGACAAAACAGAAATAAGACATCTTTCCTTACTGCACCAGCCCTTCAGTGGGCAGATTCCATAAAAACAAGGAGGCATAAATACAAGAACAGGTCTCTTTCTGTACGCATGACTTCAAGGGGAAGCTTAATCATAAATCAGGAGTAAGAAATCTGATTTCATTAACCATACAAATCAGACATCAAAAAACGACTGAAATTAAGTAAGGCAGCAACAACCTTGTCTGTCGGACAGGATAACCAGTGATGAAAGACCTCAATTTAGGACACTGCAGCAGAACAATCTAAACCCTGAACAAATAACATAACATGTGTATCACCATGTTATGCTCAGATACAAGATTCCCTACTACCCACCCCCCCCTTTAAACCTTGAATCCCCCTATCGTTGTTGAGTAACCTGGTCCTCTCCTCTCACCTACGACAATGTCACATTACCGTATCTCTCAGTTGGTCAGCTCAGTGGATTGTCCACCCATCCCTCTCAGCAGCCAAACCCTGATCCTCCTCAACAGTCCCTTGGATGTGTACTTACTAATTAGCCATGTCACACAAGCTTGAGAAAGTGGGAACCAATTGTGTTAAAATACCTGCAAACCATTTCAAACACAGAATACTCGAAGAGTTCCCAGACACACTCATTGCTGATCAATACCACAGTGGCCACTAAGGGAAGCTTTAAAACACATTTTATCTTCTTCACCCATAGCAACTCTTCATGGCTTGACATTATCCACAGGGAACTTAATGTCACCTGCATCTCAAATATCCTGGATGGCCGCAAACTAAAAATTGCTTCTTAACAGTCTTTTAATAGATCAATCACTACTTCCATATACAACAATGGCAGAATTAGGATTCAATCTATGTTTAAATAATGTTTATTTAACATTATCTAATCATCTATTCGTCTTCCTCCTCAGTGAAGTGAAGAGGCACCTCATACTGCAACCTTTCTCCCCACACTTCTTCACAAACAACAGCCCTTTGGCTCTCCTGCAACTGGACGGACATGCTCACTGTGCACTAATCTATCCATCCCTCCTTCATGAACAACATTAGGCGATCAAAAAACAATCCAACTTATGGAGCCCAATATGCAATAATCACATCACTATCCATGCTCATAGTCACAATTCTGCTCCCATACTCACTCCATTGCCCCACACTCAAAGTTCACACCTTTGCCTGATTTACAGAACCCATGTCTCAGCGTTCGGTGTCCAGATTTACCCCTCCATGATAAGTGATGAACTGCCCCCCCCCCCCCCCCCGGACACTCCCCCACCTATTGCTGCTTCTACCAGCTTATCGCAAACCTATCAACCTATGCCTGTGAACCCATTAAACATTCTTCTACTACTCTGCAACTTACTTCTTACTTACAGGCCAAATAACCTGGACAACCAAATCGCCCTACTGGGACAGCATTAAAACAGCATATACACCCAACTATTCAGTAAGATGGCATTCTTGATGACTACCAATCTCTGTATCTCTCATCTGGGGAAACTTGTCATTATCTATCCAGATGGATGCAGCTTTCCCCCTCACATCTGATATCGTTCCTCATTTATTTCACACATGGAAAACTCTCCCACCCTACTGAAGTGACTCAAGGAGAAGTCTCATGAACATACACCTTTCACTGGTGCAGGCACTTCCGCCTCTCTAATCCCAGAGGAAGAACCTATGAAACCAAGATCTACACGCAGATCAAGATAATTGACTGAACTACATAAATATGGAGGCAGCCTCACGCAGAGTGATCACTCAATAATGGTTCTCAAGTGCCACCTCCTGTCATCTACAGCAGGGACCAGCGCTCTATAACAAGAGCGCAAATCGAATAGCAGCACTGGTTCAGCTCAACCAATGTAAATTCATTTGAACACCAGATTGATCTCCTTAGCTCAAAGCTATCCCACCTAAACTATTAATTGTTTCACCAAATGTCTAAGCTTACTGTTCTTGCAAAATCACTATCCCCCAAGTGATGAACATAACTGTTGCAGAAGACTGAGGAGCAACTTTATACCCAGTTCAAATAGGTTCGGTCAGTAAATCACACGAAGACATTCTTAACCGGCTTGCGGACTATTGCTCTCAGCCCTTCTGCCCCCCCCCCCCCCCCTCATCTTCCTCCACAGCCTCTGCCTACCCGTCCTCAACCTCACCTGGAATATAATACTGACCTTCTTGTTGCAGAGAACCAAATGTCAGAAGTACCTACCAAAAACAGTGGCTAGCAGGAACATTTTAAACGACCACCTGGACACTTCCTGCACCACTATCACCGAGTCAGCCCTACATCGCATGCTTCACAAACTGCAGATCAGCACTGATTCACAAGCTGAAAACTTCTGACACTTTTACCCGCTAAAATCTTAACCTTTCTTCTCACCGAGATGCAGTTCGGTGACACTTCTCATAATATCATGGACCTTCTGCTCCCTCCAAATGACTTGATGTATTCGTGAAGGGAGAGCTGGGGCATGTGTTACAATTATAATCAGGAACTCTCTCCAATTCAAATGTCTGACTCTTGAATTCTACTCAGAGCGAAATTCCCCTACTGGGCTAAATGCTATTTATCAAACTCCTGGTGAGAAATGCTTGATTTATTGAGCCATACCTAGAACGAATTGTAAGCCAATCTATTTGCAGTGATGAGGTTATCTTTCTTGAAGATTTTAATCTTCACTGGGCCAGCACAAATGACACAACGGTCAAGCTCCTCTCAAAGTTCTTCTCTGGAAATGACCTAACTAACCCAACACAGCAGCAGACCTACCCAGAGCAAAGACTTAATTCTTGACTTAATTATATTTAGGAGAGAATTACTCTCTACAGAAGGCTCCTACCGGTGGACTGGCCACACCATCATCTTATCCCATTTATCTGCTCATATCACATTCCATCACCAGAGGAACATTTTAAAGAGCTATCTTGTTTTCATGACACCAAAAGAATGGATCTCAATAATCTTGGCACTAGTCCACAGAATCTACCAATGAATCCTGACTCGAATCAATCACTCACTCAATTTCCCATTATTTTGAGTGCCTCTCAGATCTGGATAACTATCTAGCACCACTCAACATCAAACAGAACAAACCTACATCATCATCCCCCCTCGTTCAATAAATATCTATGTGAGGAGAGGAAATCTTTGAGACTGTTAAAATGAACCAGACAGGCACCCTCCACTATTAATCTTGCTTGCCTCCAAACTGCATGTTCAAAGTACAAGAAAAACATCTGCAGTGCAAAGATGTAACACTTTAGATCTCTCATTAGTTCAAGCAATAACTACAAATTCCATCAAATTTCAGGATCCAATAACAAAATCTGATGAATTTGCACAGTTTTACTAAACCAAAGTGAAATCAAATGAACTGTTGATAGAAATCTGCCCAAAACTCCACCTCAAATGGAACACTGCCTGCAATCCTAAGAACTAATAGCAACTGTTTGAAATAGTAGGATGGGAACAGTTACTAACAACTGTCATGAGCACCAGACCTTCCAACAATTTAATGGATCCAGTACCCGGAAATACTGGTGAAGAGTTTGCTTGACATCTTATTCCACACTGGACAAACCTAGTGAACTTCTCCCTCAGCCAGGGTGTGCTTACCGATTGCCTCAAATGTTGCCAACTCACTCCACTCCTCAAACAATCAGCTGCAAATCTTGAGAAGCTCAACAACTTTTGCCCAGTATACAACTTTCCCTTTCGTGCTAAAATCACTGAAACTGTGTAGGACTGCAACTGACCAAGCATACCCAAGACAACAACCTCTTAAAATAGTACCTGTCAGGCTTCAATTAAGGCTGAAGTAAAGAAACAGCGTTTCTCCGGGACGTCGATAATGCACTCGCCTTACTAAATTCGGGCAACTCCTGCTTCCTAATCCTTTTCAACCTATTGATGACTTTCGATATAGTAAATTATTGTAGGCTTCTTAATACTCTCAAGAAACAGAACAGCATCAATGAAGTGGTCCTCAAATGGTTTTTTAGATCATTTCTAAAGTACAGATCACTGAAATTACAATTTGAATCTAGCTTTTCCAAACCAATTACATTGACACAAGTACTCCCCATGGGATTCCATCTTAGCCCGAACCTCTTCAACGTCTACATCGAACACTTTGGAGATTTACCAAAGAAATCAAGGATTCTCTATCACTCCCTCTACAGAATACCTGGATGCTAAGCTTAAAAAATCTGGCCGCAACAGACCATCACAGAATGTGGAAACTCTGCTCCTTGAACATCTAATCTTTAAAAAAGAAAGATTGATGGTGCAACCCTTTTCTGGAAGTGCTTCTAGAGTCTGGAACACTTTACCTCCAACAGTACGCACGACTACCTCATTGGCAATCTTCAGATCCAAACTGAGAGCCCTTCTATTTGAAAGACATTTCACGTCATTTTTCTTCTCTACACCAACCCCTCTCAGACTTCTAGTCCGTATTAAACCTTACCTTGATTTAATATTATATTTCATTTTGCCTCCTACCTGTTCAAATCCTATTTCTCAGAACTTAAAACTCGTACAATTGATAACACTTATGTAATGTTCTTGTCCTATAGCCATAAGCGTTTACACCCAGCTACTCCATATTTGTAATTTATCATTTTTATGTTATGATCCGTTTCTATTGTAAAGCACTCTAACACCTTTTGGATAATGTCTGCATGTGAGAAGTTGGCCTGGCATATGCTGGTCACTAGTTATAGTGGCCACCTTACACCAGTCCAATTCGACTCTTATGGTAGATAGGTTTAAGACAACCTTTTAAAGAAAGCTATCCTAGTGGTAGCTGTGGAGAGCAGCCTTCAGGCTAAGTCTCTGAGGAATGTAAAGCAGCTTGTTTTACCTTATAATCTCTTGAATTACCAAATGAAAGGACACCACACAGGTATATACATCAAATGTATATGTATTTATTTCTAGACACACTCTACTAATCTCTTTATGAGATTAGAAGTCAGGAACACATTCAAATATCAACGTTTCACAATAAGTTAAGCACAAATATGACTGAGGCCCTAGGGGCGTACCAGACCATATACTAAAAAAGAGGTTTAGGAATGTCGACTTGCAGAGGGACAAGGCCTAGGGCCTGTAGAATTGCTGGGGCTTCACTAATCCACCCAAGGCAGGTAAGTAAAAGACCCACGGGAGACGCGTGCAGTGTGAGAACACAGCCGCGGGTTCCCTATTGATTTCAATGGAGCAAGTCGCGGTTGGATTTTTAAAGTTTTAGGGTACTTCGAGGAAGTTTACAAGCAAGCCACTTACAAGGTAAGTAATTTGAGGGCCAACACACACTAGGGCACCGGAGTGCACGAGTTACCTCACCCAGGAAAGCCGGGTGCATAGGTGTCTTTTGGTGTCGGGTCGCGTCGCTGTTTTCTATGGAAGCCAAAGAAGATTTGCTGCTTGCGAAGGCTGAAGAAGTGTCCGGTGGAATCCAAGGCTGGATTCAGGATGAAGATGACCTGAAAGCAGAAGGGACAGTGTTCACAGTCACTGGCCAGTGACCCGGGGCCAGGAAGATGGATGCCCACGGATGTCGGGTGATTTCAGGTGATCAAGGGTGTTTTGACTCTTCGCTCACGAGGACCAGGAGGCATCGACGATGACCAGCAGCTGGATTCGGAGTGTTCCACGACGTCTGCAGCTTACTGAGGTGTCGGCAACCAGTTTGGAGCCAACAAGCCTTGGCAACAGCAAGTCTCGTGGAAAGTGAATTAAGTCAATGGTGCAGACCAGCAAGGTCTGAGGGACTCACCCAGCGAGGGTAAGTGAGGGCAGGCCTGGAGCAACCAGGGGAGCCCTTTGGTTCGATAAGAAAGTCTTCAGGGGACCCACAAGCCAACGGACAAGGGATCGCGAAGACGCCTCGTGAGGAAATGCTTTACAGGAGCCCACGGTCACTCGGGACGGGGTAGGCCTCTGATTTTCGGTGCACAGCCTGCTGGAGGCTTTTGCCACAAATGGTCCAAAGCACAGGGTTCGTAGAACGTCGTGAAAGGGTTGCACTCGACAATAGTGCACGGTACCCGGGTATTGCTGTTCCTCGTCACTCGTGGGGTCCACTCGCCTCAGCTCTGCTGGGGACTCACAATGGCCGTCGAGAAGTCAGGACATCCACTTCCGGGGCTGCAGGGACTTCGGACTCTGGCAGGAGCGGGAAAGTTTGCGACCGTTGATTCAAAGTTTTGGTGCCTGCCAAGCAGGGGAGTCACTCCTTGACTCCAAGGGAGATTCTTCTGTCTTCCAAAGGTAGTGGAACATCGAAGGACCAGGATTCTTCTTGTAAAGCATCGTCCAGGGATATCTAGTTTGCAGTGGCAAGGGTTCCCTATCTTATACTAAAAGAAAGGGAGGGACTAGCTTTATGACCACTCCTCTGGGAGGGTCAGGGTAGGGGTTGGTTACACCCACTTCCCTTTGTCCAGTTTCACGCCAGAGCAGGGACAGGTAGCCCCTGAACTGGTTTGAGCTGGCATATGCTCCCCCAGTGCAGGACTTCAAAGCACTTTAGGAGTGCACCCACCCTGCCCCAATACACTAAATCCTGTCTGGAAGGTGGTGACACCTCCCTGTGACAGGATGCCTATTGTTGGGCCTCCTCCACTGCGAGTTTCAGTCAGCAGCAGGAGGGCAGCCCAGTGTCTGTGCTGGTGGCATCCATTTTGTGATGCCAGGGCTCTTTCAGATTTCTACCGTGTTTCCACAGTGGGTACATGTCGTCCCCTCTAGAAGGGTGGGATCATACTCCCACACCAGGTACTGGTGTGGGGGTATGATTCCAAGTTGTTTAACACCAAACACGACATGTTTTGATGCAGCCGTTCCAAAGTTGGCATTTACCGGTAGGTTATAATGCATTTAAGAGTATATGGTTTAACCGCATCCACAAACAGCCACAGAGAATAGACTCTGCGAGCTGCAGAGGGGTCCTGCTCATGCAGAGGCACCCCCTCACATTGTAAAACAAGCACCCTGCCCTCAGGATTGATAGGGCCTGCCTTAGGGGTGACTGATAGGTTTATATATGTGTGTATGGTGAGATATAGGAACCTATACCTCAGTGAGGAGTGCTAACACTACCTCACCCAGGCTGCAGTCTGCTACTGTGGTGTCAGATTAATTCTGCTTTCCAGGGGTGCCATAATACATGCTTCAACCCCTGGTAGGCCTGTGAAGTACCTATGCCCTTGGTACCTAAGGTACCATATACTAGGGGCTCATAAGGCACCACAGTATCCAATCACTAGTGCATCTAATATGCACACCAGTCATTTAAGGGAGTAAGCAGATAGGCTGGGGTCCTGGATAGCAGGATCCCTGCCAGACTAGTCAAAAACCATTCAAACACCAGGAAAAAAGTGGGGGCAACCATGCAGTCAGATTCCACCTTCCTACACTGCACTATATTAGACTGCATGAATAAATAGTTTTGGATTCTTGTTATTGCCAGCCCTTCAGCAGCAAACAGGCCATTAATGTGCCACATTAAGAACAAGAGTTTCACAAGATCAAAGGCTGTGTGATTTCATTTCCGCTACTTCTAGCATTTTGGTGAATCGACGTCCATGGCTCCGAGTGCATTTTTTTTTTAGGTCTCGCTGAGCCAGTACATGCACTGCTCTCCGAGACATTTAGTAAGTGAGTTTTCAAAGTGCTACCCCCACACTTTGGCTGGCCTAGCGCTTGCGTTCACCCAAGCGTGCACGCGCGCAGCCGCCATCTGTCTTTCACGGGTCATTAAGTGCACCACTCGGCCGCACGTCTTGTGGCTCCTGCCAGGTCTGCTTTTGACCCTTGCGCGCGCGCACCACTCAGCCGCACGTCTTGTGGCTCCTGCCATATCTGCTTTTGACCCTCGCGCACGCGCACCACCCGGCCGCACGTCTTGTTTAAACAGCGGCGAGGGCAGGCTGCATTCCTCACTCCCTTTTGGTTATAGATTTGTGATTACTTGTTTTTTTTTCACTGGCTGCAGCGTTGTACCATCATGTTGCAGCCTGGTGTTGAGTTCTATTATCTGCTCATTGCCACACCACCGCTTCCTGATTGGTAGCTCTAACTCACGGCTTCTGCAGGTTACTTAAGCAATCATGATTGCCTGTTAAAATCGTGTGGCTGGCAGAACTCTTATTCAACTGAGTCGCGGCATCTATTACCACTTTAAGAGTAGAAAGAACTCATTCCGAACTTTACATCGGACGGCACAATAGAAACTGCTATTTCAACTTTTAGTATACCTTGAACTAGAGCCTGAGGATTTCAGTTTGTGTTCGAGATCATTTGTTTTAAAGTGTCTGCTTGACTGGATTCTCTTTCGTTCAGAACAATCTTGCTTTCCTATACCCACCTGAACACTGCTCCGTCGTTAGATGTTCAGGATATTTGACTGCTCTGTTGTGAAGCATGTAATGTATTTCTGAATGCGCTGCATTCTAATCTTGGCTATTTCATCCTTTCCTTTTTATAAATCTCCTCCAAAATGTTTGAGGAAATTAACTATATATAAGCATTATTAGCAAAGCCAATAGGTCTCACCTTTGAGACTATTGGCTCTGTCATTGACTTTTGTTCCTGCTGTACAGCATGGCATTGACAACTTTGGCAATTATATGCAGCTTTGCTGCATAGTAGGTTGGCTGGTGTGCAGCCTGGCTACTATAATTTTTTTTTTAAAAGACCATGATGCATCCAGCATGCACTTTTAACAAAAGCCACACTGCAAAGCATCCGCACCGCTGTACAGCATGGCTATAAAACCTTGCTAATAGGTCTCACCACCATCACGTGTCAGCAGCACAACACACTGACTACAAGCATTGGCATAGCCAATAGGTCTCGCCTTTGGGACCTTATAAGTGTTTAACCATGCAACAGTTAATGTTGTTTTACCAAGGATATTGTGCTACATAACTTAATACTTATAAGGTCCCAAAAGCGAGACCTATTGGCTATGCCAATGCTTGTTTTTTTTTAAGGTGTCGTCTGTTAGAATGCTGTTGCGCTCGTTGGTGTGCCTAGAAATTGAGGTTATTGCACTTTGTGGGGCACAGAAAAAGTCGCATTTGATAAGAAACAGTTCGTTAAATGAAGCCCTTGGAATGACTACCCTTTTGTTGGGTGCCCTCTGTTAAGCGCTTCGGGTGCTGTTTATAGAACGGTAGTGAGGAAACCTCCCCCCAAATAGCAGTAGACGGCTCCAAAGTATGACACTCCACCCAGCTACTCCCCTCGCAGCTGGGAATCATCCAACCGTCCCCCACAAGCCCGAGTCTTCTGAATGGAGGGATCTGTTTACACCACCACAAGCCTGGCATACAGAAAGCGGCACCCTGCCCACGAATATGTGGGAAGAAAACACGAGCTCCGGTAATACGCTGACACAGCTGCAGCAGGCTGGCCATGGAGGGGAGGGGGGGCGGGCGGTCACCGCAAGGCCGGCCTGGGAAACCACATCTGTTGAGCTATTCTAACACAGCTAAGAATAAATACTGACAACAACAAAAGTGGTACTTGCACACTGGGTGATGTGGAAATAAAGTTAGAACGTCTAAGATCATTTGGTTTCGCACACATGATATCGCACAAAACAAAAAATATCGGCAATGCGTGATGGTGAATAAAGGTGCAGCATCTGGTAGGTTTCCTGAACATTTGTGCCCAGGCGTTAAGGCTATCTCACTTTTCATTTAGGTCACCAGTCGAACAAGTTCCACGCAAAGAAAACTCGACTGTTGAAATCCTAGCATTAAAAAAAAAGAAAAGAAAAAAACGAAAAAGGGCATTCCTAGGTTTAGAAACCACAATCTGAAAATACCTTCCATCGGAGGTCAGGAAGGCCCAACCCTCCCTTGCCTGTAAAAAAAGAGAGTGGGATTACTTCCACTAGGGAAATATTTTGGAGTAGTGGCAAAGAGTGAGACAACTTACATTAGATTGATCTGACGCCCCCGTCTTACGCAAGGTGTTGTTACGATAGGAGTAAAGAGGCTGCTCTTGGAGGGGACAAGGAATCTATCTGTTGCTTACTTAGGCTTCAGTGAACAATGCCATTATACCAGTTGGCCAAGCCACAAGACGAGTTCAGTCCTGGGGATGCTGGTCTGCACCCTCGGCGCAGGCAGCACACCTTATTACTGCAACCCGTACAGCGAGATGTTGTATATATCATGCCTTCCCTTGCAGCCCTTACAAAGCGCCACATGGATTCTCATCCCATGGCCTGCAAAGGAGAATGAATCACGTCTGTTCGGAAGAGATTTTAATTATTAGCATTGAGTGGAGGTTGTTCTAGACACTTTTCTACACCAGAGATGGGGTTGTCCCTCCTAAACTAAAATGTCTCCAATTACTGGACCAAAGTATGCATCCTCTCCCCATCATCTGTTTGTTTTTTCAAGTCCAAATACTAGAAAAACCCCAAATCGGCACTCTCAAGAAAAGCAACTCCTAGAGCTTCTTTCCTACCGCAAGCACTTTTCACTTGACTTTCTGTGAGGTACCCTGAAGGGTAAGTGTGCTCCTTAGCTTTAAACTGCCTCTTCCTTCCTGGTCTCTAAAATCATTCTCTCCGGGAAGGGTCTGCTACAAGCCCTACATACCTAGCCATGCTAGGAAGTATTTTACACCGTGTAGCTAAGGAATAACCTTCACTAGCATTGACGTGTAAGTCATCTTAGCAGATTTAGACAAACAAGAACACTCCGTAAGCATGTGTTCTTTACACAAGGATCTACCATGGATCTCAGGAGAATGTGGTAATTCTTTTTGGATCAGCAAGTTTACTGTTAAAGGTGCAAAACTACTTATTTAGGGCAAAGGCAAACTCCCTTGACAGATATTGTATACTGTTAGACTACGCTAAAGAAGGTAGAGATACCCGTGGTGTACACTCAAGGCCAGCGGAGCACTGTTCTCCTCGCAGGCGACACCTACCCACACCCTTCGGGCAGTGGATGGAAGAATAGTTCTTACAGCCTCCAGTATTTGAAATCGATATCACAAAACCAAAGCCGGCACATTGTTCCACTGAGTCACAATGAGGTACAGTAAAAAGGCTGGTCTCGTGTATCACGGAGGAGTTCATTTGAAAGAAAAATCCACTTCTTGGTTCTAGCACCCGGTAAATTCAATCTTATTAGTAAATACACAGCTGAACCATGCCATTAATAAAATCCAGTTTTCCAAATTATCATCACTTTTTGTAGCCCCCATAAAGAGCTCTGTAATAACAAGGAAAGAGATCGGTAAATGTGCCATGAATTAAATAATAACAACAAAATTGGGAGAAAAGCCAGAATCTTCAAGAACAGGGGTTTCAAAAATCGAGGTTTTCGACCAATGTTAAGAAGGCAAGACATCATTTTTAAGCAAAATTAAAATTGGCTGCAAGATGTAATCTCACTGGTTCTAAAAGTGAATTATTCTTATTGGTTGAAACAACATATTCTTCAAGTAACATGAGTAGCCACTGTTTCAACCGTGCAAAATTGGGTCCTGTGATTGGGCCATTCTGCTTGGCAACTGGGAGCCTATCAGTGTAGCTGTAGTAGAACTCCTCGGGACTCGCGTCAAGGTCCACAATCTCTCAGCAACCGTGCAGGATACCAGTGTGCCTTAAGCTAAAGCAAAGCCTTTGAAATGCGGTTTCGCCTCAGCTTTTGCTGCTGCTTGCGGTCCTACTGGCAGCCATACAACTGGCTTTCTTTGACTCCATAGGGCTAGGAGCTGATTCCAGGATGTAATGTGCTAGGTGGCCTGTTGCCAATTAAGCACCGAGTCTGCGTGCGAAGGCCTTAAGGAGGTGGGTACAAGCTTCATAAAAGCAGGAAGACATGGATAGTTGCACAAAGAGACGCAGGTGGGGAAAAATAGCAAACATAAGGGTTACTTTGTAAGAAATCTGTAGTCTTTTCAGGTGTGACAGCTCCACTTTAAGCTTTCTTTGGCATACACATTCTTAAGCTTTCCAGGGCACCGATATCCTCATACCAACATTTTTCTACCGAAGATACTCTTTTTCTTCAATGTTCCATATTCCTCATCCTCACTCTAACACTCAACGTCTTAAACCACCCTTAGCCTCCCTCCACCTTCTCTTTTAACACACAGACAGGCTCTTTCAGCCCCGAGCAGCAAGTGCTGGAACATAGCACCATTATATTATTCAAAGATTGGAGAATAGAACTTCCATTGAGAAGGCAGAAACAAAGAGGCTGTGTCAGACTAAAAACACAGCACATTCCTCTGCATGGTAGAGAGCAAACACTTCTGAAGCACCCAACTCCCCTGCTCCTTTTCCATACTGCGGAGGAGCCAAGCAATTACGTGAGCTTACAATCTGTGTCGGTGTGAGAAGAGCACCTTGTGCCTGTGGGATATGAAAACCACCCCCCAGCAAAAAGACTAAACATAAAGTTCCTCTCTGTTTGAGGACATCTCCCTCACCCAGCTGCAGTTTGTGGGGCATATACAACACCTCCCACTGAATAGACCAAGCAAAAGAGACGATAAAGCGAAGAGATGCTTCCTTCACGGAAACCAAACACAAAGAGACAATCCTCTAGCAGGTATCTAAAAAGAGACAAAACTCCTACCTATGAGATACCTACAGCATGACCCCCTAATGAGATCAGCGTCCTGTCTGAGGAAGAGTTCCAACTTATGTCTGTGTGAGAACATAAACATGCCATCTGAGGGAGATCAACACCACCCAACTGTGTGAGAACCAACCAAGCTCGTTTGAGGAACACCACTGCCACCAAACTGTTTGAAGACCCTCCTGTGGAATGAGACCAGTCTCATGGTTGAGTGAGGCCCACAACATACTACTCTGCGAAAAGACTTAGCCCTAAAGGAGATCTAGCTGAGGAGACCAGGGTCTGACTATGTCAGAGATCAAACACGTGTCTGTGAGAGGAGAAGAGGTGTTTGTCTGAGATCAATAAGCAAGGCTACATTAGCCACATGAGGCAGAGACAAAAACCCTCAGAAGGCCTATGGGTGCTCTTCTTAACAATGGGCTTAAAGTGCAGCACACAATGTTCTCGTAGCACAGTACGCACTTGAGTCACTGCTACACACTAGAGTGTCTTCTCAGGAATTCCTGCAAAACCAACAACTTTATTAGGCATTGTATTTCATTTTTCTTTTGCTTTAAAGTAATTCACATAATACTGTTAAAAAAATTGCAGAGAACAAATTCGACCCCTTCTCTCCCTGACGTCACCCAGGAAGTGGGGTGGGCTTATTCACTCTGTGTAATATGGGGGTCGGAGGCCCCTGTAGGAAACAAATTTGAGTTTTATAGAGAGAAATTTCACTTTCCACGTGGGACCTTCGAAGGTGTATATTTTCAGAGCGGATAAGCTGATGTTTGAATTTCTAAAATATATTTAAAGCTGATTTGAGTGATGAATCATGTGGTGTTGGAGAGGTTTGTTACTAATATTGTCACTTTGGTGCCAGTAGCATTTAAACTAGGGCTGTTATGTATTACTCATGTAAAGGCATTCCAAATTGGCAAAGCCAATTTTTTCATTACTGCTGGCAATCCTGCCTGATGTGTAATTTTACCTAAGGTGGCCACTAACGTAATCTTGTCTGATATTGTCACTATTACAACATTAATGATATTAGTAGCTGTGATTATTTTTATTGAGCATATGTAGCTCTTATAACAGAAAAAGTTGGAGATCTCTGTTCCATATGTAGGGATAGCTGATTATCTTGTTACCCGCTTGCAAAGCATTCAAAGCATGGCTGCATGTTTGATTTGCAACCTTCCCGCTAGGTCTGTCGCATCAGTCAGCCTGAATTCCCTTCATTGACTGCTTGTGCCCAAGATAGCTGTTTTTACAATACTCTGTCATGTGCATCAGGCAGTTTATTCTACTAGTCCTGGGGCCCTGAGAAACTGAATCTGCTTCTATAAGCCCTCTAGAGTTCTTTGATCATCAAAACCAGGCAATCATTCTTCAGAGATGTATCACTAGGGTTTGTACAGGGGGTGGTGTGTGTACCTTTGCCTACTTGGTGGCGCCCCATTGGTATGCTCTCCCCCTTAAACTGCGCCGAACCCCATATTTAGCAGCATATGAGAAATTATTACAAATCTAGTTGTTTGCTTTATAACTGTTCTTTTCTGGGGTGTTGTGCCTTCCTCTTGTTTAGCTCTTTTCTTGGATCAGATCTTGGTCCAGCACCAGGATATCTCCTTGGGGATGAATGCCGTTTTATAAATATTTTAAACTCAAATCTAATCAAATCAGTAACAGATGAGAACCCTCGAAGGTCCAGCACAGCTCCCTGTGGGAGGACAGGCGCCTTCTGCCTAAGAGATCCTTACAGTGCTTTGTTATAATGAGACATACCTCCCATCACAGAAACTGCTGTGCCACAGAGCTTCGTTCAGATGCCTAATTCCTGTGTGAGAAAGAATCAAGTGTCCCCTTACAAGGAGGCACTTCTGCAACACTGTCGTCCATGGAGGAGATCACGGTACCATTTTTGAGATGTCCACAATGTACATATGCATGAGAAGGCCATCCTGGCCAATGAGGAAATTCGACACCATCTCGCTCTAAGCAACATCCATCTCGTACTTGAGGAGTTACTGTGTAGAAGGAAGGAGATCCGTGTGGTTCCCACCACATTTCACTGTCTTAAGCAACCACTTCCCGTGCACAACAACAGCGACCTGCTTTAAAACGAGCTGGCTTGAGGATGATCTGTGACAAACTCACAAAAATCCATATGAAGGAATGCGCAGTGTTTGTTGAATAAAAGCGTAACAAGAACGGCATCTAGTTACCTTTCACAGGGTTGGGAACAGCTGTAGGTCTGGCAATGTGGTGGTGGCCAGTCACAGCCTGAAGCAAGAGCTCACATTTCATGTAGGATCAACAGCCTGAGCCTGCAGATGTCCGACCAGATGTTCTGGAGCAAAGACCCAAACAGGGAGTCACCATGCCCAGCTCAGGAACATTGCACCCACTCTGTCATTCTTTTGTTTACGCCTAGCATTCCAAGATCCTGCACGCTCACAGTAGGAAGATGGTACTTACTCACCACTAGTATCATTATTACTCTATCCTCTAGTATATACATGTCCTCAAACCCAGAACAAGCACACAGCAGTCACACATTCTATCTCTCGCCTCTAGTACACACACCATCTAGCCCAGCGCAAACACATAGCACTTACTCATTCTTGCTCCGTCATACACAGATCCTCTAGACCAGCAGCACACAGCACTCACTCATGATTTATCTGCCCTCTGGTATACACAGATCTAGTCCAGTACAAGCACACAGTACTCATTCATTCTTTCTCTGTCCTAGTTTACACATATCCTCTAGGCCATCAGCACACAACACTCACTCACTCACTCTTTCTCTGCCCTCTAGTATACACAGATCTAGCATAGCACAGACACATAGCACTCACTCATTCTATCTCAATCCTCTAGTATACACAGATCCTCTACTGCAGCACAATCACACAGCACTCTCTCATTATTTCTCGGCCCTCTAGTATGCACAGGTACTCCAGTATACACAGATCATTTATCCAAGCACAGACACATAGCAATCACTCATTTTATCTCAGTCCTCTAGTACACACAGAACCCCAATTCCAGCACAACCACACAGCACTCACTCATTCATTATTTCTATGTCCTCTAGTATACACATAATCTAGCGCAGCCAGACACATAGCACTCACGCGTTCACTCACCCATATTATACATTGCAGACTCACCCGCTTTTCTCTTTTGGCTGAAGACAGAACCTGCGATGTACTGAAGGAGAGATGGATAAGGCTGGTGTTAATAACACCCAAGTGATGAGCTGGAGTTATCCACAGTAGTGCCAACACCATAGGCCCTCAAGTAGTTTTTGCAAATGATAAGACCCTGATTCTAGGTTGTAAAACTGAGACCTGCACTCAATTAGGAGGGTGCTTCATTCTATGGATGACTGATGGTGGAACAGGAAGGGGTGTCCTGTTCAGCATGAGCAGAAGCCCAGTGGAGCTCTCAGTCGCGTCACACAGTGACAAGGCTCATGGGAAACTGTGGAAAAAGCTAGGTCACACAGCTGTAAGGAGAGTAACGTCAGCTAGGAGATGTCCAACAATGGATACGGCATCTTTCTGAGAGAATAAAAGGTCCAGCTTCTTTTAACACCTAAGACTGGCAGTTAAACCTTCTTCCAAGCACTACTGCTTTATACAGGTAGCCAAACAATGGTACAGCTTATGCCTTCTGCCAGATCGCACTGCGACCCTCCAACCCTTTACTGGGACCCAACAGAATGGGCCGCACACCACCGCTGACATGCTCACACTATCTTCCAAGTGGGCGGAAACTGCGAAGTGGTTGGAAGGTGAATGAGACATTTTACAGAACACTTGAACAAACAGCATGACCAATAAAGACAGCATAAAGCATATGCAGGCTCAAAGGGGCATGATGTCCTCATCAACTCATCACATATAATAAAGGAACGGAACTATGAATGCGGCTATGAACTATGCCCAGTTTCATGAACTTGTTATGGCACATTGTAACAGCTTAGTGCAGCTTGGAGGATGAATCAAAGGGCTGGGAAAGGAGGGACCAGGCAATGCGGTCAGAGCCTTGTGAATAGATCGAGCTTCGGCAAAGTGCTCATACCCAATGGCTGGGGGAGCAGTCATGCATAATGGGTACCTAAAGTAAAACAAGACTCCCAATATTTCCACGGGAAACCATCCTAAAGAAGCAATTATTACAGTCGGAGAACACAGACCAATCGCCATCAGAACAAGGGATCTCTAAATGAGTGTCAAAATATACCCCTACAGCAATATTAAAGCCAATCAGCTCCCACCATAGGCTTATTTCCTTGTGTATCCAGCAGAACAAGTCCTTCTGAAAGTGGCATCCAGTCCACCTTCTATCTCCCAGCGCCCCACTTCATACACTCTGAACCATCCCTGTCGCTGGCACATCACACACAGAGAACAATAAAGAGCAGAGCACTGACACATCCAAAGGTCGGGGTTCTCTTCCACAGCTGACAGGACTTTGAAGCCTTCGGTCTAATCTCACGCCTACACTCACTGCTTCCCGATCTCTGGAACGGCGTCACTCTATCGCGCAAAAGGCATGAAAGCAAGATAAGAAAAAGCAAAGCTGGCAAAACCAGCTCTACCAATGTACGACGGAAGCCGCATCAGGAACAATGCTCCTAGGTACTAGAGAATGATCAACCAATCCGCTGCGAGAGGTGGTCTGATATCAATACAAGGGGGGAAGTAAAATAAGTCTTTGAAGGCTCTAGTCCTTGATGCAAGGACTATGCCATGCACCAGTTATCGAGTAACTTTACCCACAATTCAACGCTCTTTTTTCACACACCGAAATCCACCCAACATTCACCAAGAGAAGGATAAAATAACATGAACGGGGTTACAGAAACAGGATGAGAAGAAGACAGAATTCTGCACGGCAGTGAAGAGATGGGGAGAGAAAGAGGAAAGACCTTGGAAAATATTTTTTAAAAAAGGGAAGAGAAATAATACCTTTTAAGTGCAGTATGAACCCCAAAAACTGTTTTGAACTAGTAGCATGCAAGCTGAAGGCAAATTAGGCACCAGCAGTGTTAGTTAAGCCATGCAGTTTGGCGAGTCTCGGTGAAAAAGACTGCTTTACAGGACACACTCGACCACTGATTCCAGATGCCAGAGTATGGGATAAAACGCCCAGGTATATACATGTATCCTCGCATTTAGCTCGAGTTAACCTATGCGCACAACTTGTAAAGCTTTCAAAAAGTTAAACAACAAAAAATTAAATAAATAAATGAATAATCTTACGAAACGTAAGAAACTGTTTTCTTCTAACCAGGTTATAGAGTGCTGATTATCAAAACGATATATAGTCTCCTTATGTGACTTTATGGTACCTTCAACCTGATCACAGAAGCAACGGCATTCCTTACTGCAGGCGGAATCTCACACAGGGGAAACGATATTGCTGAAGAACAAAGGAAAGTCGGGGACCAGTGTTTAAATAGGATGAAAAAGATGGTCGACTCTAAAACTATGGTGGATTGAGAAGCTTTTAAACGCGGCGTGGTCTATGTAACTAACACATGAAACTGCATCCCACAATTGACAAATTCATAATTGGGGCCACACTGAACAAAGCATACTACAAATCAGCAGGTTGTGTTATTTAACATTTTATATAGCAACATTTCGATGGCCATAAGTACTTAAAAACTTGACAAAGTGAATGAACACTAAGTGGCAATACTTTAGTTACTCAGTTTAAATAAAATAACACTTGAGGCCCTGAAACACCAATGGTAAGCAACAGTAGCCACCTGTCACTAGTATCTGTGTCACACAAGGGGTGTCTGGTAACAATGCGTTGCAGTACTTGCATGTTAACAGGCAGGAAGGGGTAGGGTTTTTTCTTCAGCAGGGAATGACAGAAATAGAGGGGCCCATAAGTATCCAGTTTTAATGTCCAATTTTTTACTTTTCCCGGGCCTGAACTGTCCCGACCCAATTAGAGCACTGGTTGGGGCACAGGGTTTGCTATATTCCTAGGAAACAAGTGTGGGCACCAGTGTCTGCCTCGTCTACTTCCACAGGTGTGAATAAATAACAGAAGAGCATTACAGGCGTGCCTGGTGGCGCCAGACAGGTTTAGGTAGTCCAACACTAGTCAAGGGGCCATGCAATGTGTTGTGCTAGTGGACAGAATGACCAACCAGGGCAATGTTGGATAGACTAATTCTAACATCACCAAAATCCAAAGGAAAAGCAGACAGAACCCCATTTGGCGGGGTAAACGAATAACAGCTAGTGATCCTAGACTGGACGCCAGACTAGATGATGGAGTTTAGGCAGTACACGTCACAGCTGTGTCGGATATGATGTGTTGGGAAGCGTAGTCTAAATCCCTCAAACTGGGATGGTGACAAAGATAAGGAGTAAGACATGGACTGGTAAACTCTTTGTTGGTCGTATGTATGTATGTTTGTATGTATATATCAGTATTTATGTTATGTGAACTTAGCTGTGAAGCAATGGAGCACAGTACATTACGGTGGGAGGCAATCTACAACATCAAATAAATCAAGGGAGGATTGTAAAAAACATTTTACACAGATTTAGGCACAGGGAGGTTAAGTGGTGCCCACGAACACACAATGAGGCTGGCACCGAGGCAAAGATTTCATACTTAAATGGGCGGCAGACATGATGCAGCGCTTGGCAGTGAAACCCTCTAGGGCGTGAGTCTGGTCTGGAAGGCAGACATGATGCAGCATGGAACAGTAAAACCCTTGGACTATGCAAGGGTTTCCACTGTTCCCGTTTCAGGCGAGGTCCAGAGGAGCTGACCCCACGGCGCCTTAAAACCCGAAGACGCCATTACTGACTGAAAAGGTCGACTCCTTGCCAGCCTGTGCAAGGAGCTTGCTCGCTTTCGCTAGATTGATTATACTTCAGCTTTGCCTACATTCAAGGCCTCTCTCACACCACAGCCTCGGCGCCATCTTTTTTTCCCAGCTGCGTTGAAGCGCTGGGGAGGAGGCCCACGACAGTTCCTGGTATTCTAGGAAGAGCGCTGGACGTGTTGTCACTCCTCCCAGCTGGTAACCCAGATTGCAGCAACCCAGACTGCTCGCCGTGGACACTTCATCCTTCAGGAATGCAGCAATAGGGCCAAGGAAACAGGCACGCATGCGCGGACGGGATGAGGGAGGGTGAGACAATTCTGCTAACAATAGACAGTAGAAATAAAATACTAAGAGTTCACTTGGAATGTGGAACACCCTCGCCATGCACCCCCGAGGGTCCTCTGCATCTGCTGAGTGGAGGAACTTTCAGCCCTTGTCTGATCCCCACAGGGTACCTCATGGTAGGTGAGGGTAGGGAACCCCTTTCAGTGCGGAGTAGATTTACTCCCTTTGGTTTATGTAATTATCTACCTTGTATTTTCAACCTTTGTAATTACGTATAACTGTATTAAGTATCTTAAATCACTGGTAACTTCCATGAAACCAAAGATTTCTTCTGTAAAGCGCTATAGCACCTTTGGATGATAATAAACACTTTATAAAATATAAATAAATAAATACAGCACTGCATGGGCTGAGCAGGGGTACGGGGCGCATCGCCTGGGTAGGGTGGTACGTTGCCCACCCCTAGTTACTCATGGGAGGTGTGATGGTACGCAAAGCTCCTAATTGCTAAGAGCGGAGGTACATGGCAGTCTTCCCTACTACTACAGGCCTCTGGGGGTACACAGGCCCCTCACCGCTGAGTAACACCTACAGGCCTCTGGGGGTACACAGGCCCCTCACCGCTAAGGTACTCAGGTTGTGGGCCACTTCCCCTCTATCACTGCCAGTACAATGTGTACTATGTAAGGGCGAGGGTAAGCGGCTGACCTTTGACCCCTGCGCTCTGCTCCGAGCAGCTAATAATGAGCTCCTTTCCGTCTTGCAGAGCATTTGACTGGGGAGGTCCCTTCCGTCGATGCTCGTGATAGATCCCCCATTTTTTTTTTTTAACACGTAGTTTATTGGTTGTTTTGTACAATCACATACAACTCCATACTCAATATTCATCAGCATACTCCCTGAGGAGTGATAGATCCCCCATGAGCTGAGCGAGGTTACTCACCACCCCGTACCCCGTGCCCCCTTCCCCGCTGATGAGCGAGCACGTCCGACTCGGACGTGTCGCGGTGGCTCATGGTCTAACTCACAGTAGAGCGCAGAGCACTCCATGGAAGTCGTAGGGCGCACGCGAGAGCTCCCCTGTCCCTACCGGATGAGTCGGATAAGTGACCGCCCGACTGATGTTTACAGAGCACCGTAAGGGCTGAATGAGGGTACGCCACTTTCTTACTACGGACTGTGGCTCACTTACTGCACATTACCACATGGGCTGAGTAGGGGTATGACACCCCTTCACGGTTGACTGAAGAGCCCCCCGCGAGAAGCGCGATGGCAGGTGGGTTACAGAGCTCCCAAAGGGCTGAGTGGAGTATGCACCTCCCTTCTTTGACACTGCTACTTAGAAAGACCTCCACGGGCAGAGTAATGGTACCCAACGTCATTCCCTGCTGATGCATTTACAGCACACCCCACGATCTGAGGAAGTGTCTATGGTCGCCTACACGTCGCTGCTGATTACAGAGCACCACATGGGCTGAGTGGAGGGCGTGGGTCCCTTGCTGCTGATTACAGAGCACCCCACTGCGTGAATGGTAGTCACTGTCGAATGCACTGCACTGCCAATAGCTGGCTGGGGATGTCGCTCATCTGGCACAGGTCACACTCCTACCCAGAAGGCGCTGCGCACCACAGGTCTCGGCTACACAGAAACTGTTAAGCACAGACCTCTTTCAAGGGAACCTTCTCGGTTGCACTGTAACAAAGAGGGGGCTGCAGTACAGAGTCAGTTTATGCAGACCCCTAATGGAAGGCATGCTTAAAATGAGAGTGGGGGGTTTAGAAGCATCATGCTTCTAACCACCCCTCTCATTTTAAGATATCTCCCTGGGAGAGCACCCTGAGAGACAGAAGTACCGTGCAATGAATCAAAGCCTTTGCCTACAGACTCCCCACTGACTTCCTGTAGGTCCAACTTCCGCCAGCTGCAAACTGCTAACGCCAAGGAGTCCCCTGGACTTGTTTGCATGTTACATTTGAGGACCCCAATGGGTGTAAACAGGAACAGCTGTGCTCACGGAGGTGGAGGGGGTTGGAGAAAGCATTACTGCAGAGTTGTCTTCCCTCCCTCAGAAAGGCCTGCTTGTTTATCTTCACTGTAAAACTGGGTCGCTGCCAGGTGACAGGCAAGCAACACCCCCACATGGCCCCGGTGGACAGGCCTTTCAGTCAACAGGCTTATACAGCTGTGTGCGCAGGAGGGAAGAAGAGGGCAGAGGTGCGCGTGGAAGGGGGCAAAAAAGGACTGAAAGCAGGGTAAAGAAACGAGGCCGAGAGATTAGTGAGGTGCAGGAGAAGAAGAGGCAATTGAATCGGAATGCTAGAATGCAGAGGAACAAGGGGAAAGCACTGCCCATTTTAGGGTTCTCCCAGGTCACAATTACGGACCACGACGGGCTGTCCCGTGACAAATGCCGCCTACCCTTAGCAGGCAGTGCCAGGGTAACAACTGCTGTCCACGGCAAGCTCTGTCACTGGAAATAAACAAACCCTCACATGGAACAACCGTTACGAAGTTTGGAATTATTTTAAATCTGGTAGGGAGTGATTATGGTGTCTGCTTCGTACATACTTGGGAGAGGGGCGGTCCCAACATAAATTGTGCAAACCGACACTGTACATCTGGAGCTCAAGGCAGCACTTTCAAACTATGCTTTTTCGGTGGGCCCCTCCCCGTCGGAAGGATGGTTAGCCTCTGCAGACAGCAGACACATCCCGCAGACTTCAAACCGCTTTGGTCTTAACAGAATTCAAGCTTACAAAGCGCCTAAGAATCCCTGTCTGTCATTAGGCCTCCCGACGGCTTAAATTACACCTCCCTCGACAAGAGGCGTCTACTTCAGTGGGCAAGCGCATCCTCATGGGGATCCCTCACCCACCCACAGGCCTCTCTCCCTCATGGATCGCCCTCTCCGTGCCTTGCCAAAACACCACCCTTTGAACCAACCCACAGAGCGCCCAACTCTTGTCTCTGAAAAGGTACTCACCAGCTCCCACAAAAATGACCTTCGTCTTCCCTACCCCGTTCAGAGAAAACCCATCGCTTCTCTGGTTTAGGGAACCCTCGGGGATTACCGCCGGATTCCTTTACCAAAGCTTCCCGTGCACTCACTCCCCGAGTTCCATCCCTTCCATGTCTGCTCACTCACTGTGCGTCCGTTATTTCCCTGTTCACTCACTCACCGAGTATCAATTCCTTCCCTGCGTACTCACTCACCGAGTATCAATTCCTTCCCTGCGTACTCACTCGCCGAGAGTCCATTTCTTCCCTCCTTACGGCACACTCTAGCCCCCTGTGGGATTACCCCCTCCTTCCTTTGAAGCGTGCTCCCACCCTTAATGTGAGGGACACACGTCCCAAAGCAGACTCTCTATCTGCACTCTCTGCCCCTTTCCCCTTCGACCACCCTACAACTCGTCCACAGCGCGCCTAGATCTCTTTCTGAGACTGAACGCTTTACTTCTCGGGCACTCCCTGCCCCTCTCAAACCCCCTCTCCGCTCCCCTTCTTCTCCTCTCATCCCTCCCCCATCCTCTTTCATCCCCGCCACGCAGTCTGGCTGTCGCCCCGTGTCCTAATTTGACATTACACAGCAATTCCGTGCTGATAATTTTGGCGTGTAGACCACAAACTACAACAATAACACTACCCTACGCACTCTTTAAGAAAACACGTTTATCTTTTCCTCCGTTCCACATACATACATAAAAAATACGACTTACCATCCACACTCTACATACAAAAGAATCTCATAAAAAGCGAGTTCTTCTCCATCTCTACCACCCCACCAATAAAACACACTGATTTGAAGACACAAACCACCAACATGGCAAACCACACCACCTGCTCACAAATCAGAGTCCAACGTACATACCAGTATAAAACAACACCCACAGGCCTGGTGCATAAACACACCAATACATTTTCCACACATTATGCAAGCAAAAGCTCCAATAAAGCCTTAAACCTACCTGCATAAAACCGTGAAGGAGGTCCTGGGCAAACTATGCGCACAATGCTGCTGAAATAGGGTCACCCTCACTAAGTGCATCCCAAAGTATGTGCACCTGCACCAAATCAGGTCTCGCACCGTTTAGTGTAGGGATACAAGACCCCAAATAGCAGTAAAGGGTGAGTGAGTGAGTGAGTGAGTGAGTGTGTGTGTGTGTGTGTGTGTGTGTGTGTGTGTGTGTGCACGAGGTATTATTGTCATGGAAATCTAGTCGAAATGTAGTGGGGTGCTGTCCAGGGCCCAAGGCAAAGACAGTCAATGTGTGACTGGTGGGGTAACTTGCTCTGTGAAAGTGGATTGGTGCTACATAATGATATAGTGTGCTTAAGAGAGGTGTGTCTTCAGCTAAATTGGAGATGGGTTGGGGCAGTCTTAAGGATCTGGGGATGTTGCTCGAGATCATAAGTGCATAGAGGAGGAAGACCGGTTGCTTTTTTTTCCCTCCTTCCAGACATTCTCTTCTCCAGTTTGATGGTGTCGTGGCTGGGCAAATGCCGAGAGCCACCAGACATGGCAAGATTGTCAGCCAGATAGGCGGAGGTGCCAATCATGATGGTTTTGTACATGGTGCAGATAGTTTTAAGAATCGCAGAGGGTGACAAGTGCAGCCAGCGAAGTTCCCTCCATGTGGAGTTCAAGTGGTCATATTTCTGAAGATGCTTGATTAGAGCTTAGGTTGCCTTTAAGGGTGGTCAATGCAAACTCAGGTTTTTCATGTGGGAGCCTTTATCTGCCACAATTTTGGACCAATTTTTCTGCCTGAAACAGGCACTGAGATTTTCACTCTCCACTCTAAACAATGCATAGGCTGGTGACCTCCAGGCTGATGCTGGTCACACTGCTTCTGAAACCATACGAGTTAGCTTTGAAGCTATTATGGTACTGGAAATATGATTTGAAGTAGCACTGTGACCCCTAACCCATAATCCCATTCCACCATCTAAACTGATTTCAACAGATGACCCTGGCACCCATGTATGCCCCTGACAGTGAAAAAAATGAATGATCAGTAGCTTTCAGTTACAGGGTCTTGGAAGTTTGGTAGCCATAGGTGATATAGATTGTCCCCCTGTGCAATCCCTATTCCGCAACATGTACCCCCTCTCTACTGAACTGTGAGAACAGTTTGGATGTCAGCTGGTCTTTACCGAGCTCTGTCTAGTACCCCAAACACCTGATTCCCAGATCCTCAGAGCAGAACACAGAGACTTTGGTCTGGATTCTTGGCAACCTAAATCATCATGGAGGACCAGAGTGTGGCCCTTTTTAGGTCGAGCCTAAGGGCAGCGCACATGCGCTGCTCACTCTGCGAAGCATGCTGTATTAGGGTATGTTCTTGAAGCATCTTACACTCTTCGCCCATATTTGCCATTGGCTTATGTCCTTCATATGCCCTTCATAAATGCTGGCTTCTGATTCGTAAGTAGGCTTGTTAGTCCCTCCTAGGAACTGCCTTGTTTCCGTTTGTTACTGCCCATAAGGACTGGACCTTTTACTTCGTTGTTACACAGTACATCTAATATATAGGTTGGAAGCACTAGTTTCATTAATTACTTTCTGCTACTGGAAGCACGACACGCGCTGCTTCGGCTGGTTTTTAATGATATTCCACATCACAGCGTGCCGCACGCTTTTAGTAATGTATGTGTTTTAATTACAGAGCAGTGCTTTACGGCTGCACGTATTCACAATGAAGCCGCACCAACCACAGAAAAGGGACAAACAAATTGGGCTATGCAAACCTGTTGTGGGAAGGCCTTGGAGGACTTCAGCCCTGCGCCGGTGTCCATTTCTAGCTCCGAGCATCGGAGCATAGCTCCCGCCTGATGTATTGCTCTGTTTATTTTTTCTTTTCTTTAGGTTGTGGGACTTGTAGTCCTGTTTTCTAATGCAACTGCAGGCGGGGCCCATGTTGGAGCGGGTCCTCGCATATGGACCTGGGAGGGACACTTGCCTGGAGAGTTGTTTTTGGAGGCAGCGAGGCATTTGGGCATTGGCTTAATATTGTAGCCAAAATATCTGGGACAAAAATATTGAAATTTAAGTGCATATATGCAAGTATAGATTTACTATTCTTAACTCCATATCTATATTGTCAATGTACGCAGATGTGGAGTTAACTATTGAACATCTATGCATACATACCAGTTAATATTTTTCTTTGATATTATGGGTACAGTATTAAGGTATAACAATATTCCCTGCTCAATATTCAGGACCCACACCTGTGATTATAGCATCCTATCTGGCACCTCTGTCCAACGATGAAAGCTGCAAATTTATGAAAACCTCACAGGATACGCAGCAAACATTTCTCCAAGAATTAACAATGGTCATAGTACCCCATTTTATGGGTTGTGTTGAACTCCATAAATATGTTTGGAGTTGCATCCCGACTTCAGGAGGCCCAAGAACTTTTTGTGTTTTTTATATTCCTACGTATTTTAATTGCTTTAGATTTTCATTCACGTCACTAAAAGACCTGTTCTTTTTCAAAGACACAGCTATGACTGGGCAATGCATTCAGAT
Source organism: Triturus cristatus (assembly GCF_964204655.1). Lineage (NCBI taxonomy): Eukaryota > Metazoa > Chordata > Amphibia > Caudata > Salamandridae > Triturus > Triturus cristatus. The sequence goes on from NC_140585.1 coordinate 264,448,365, forward strand.
GTGTCTGTGTGTTTCATGCAGTGTTTCAAAGTCTCTACCGTGCCCTAGAGTAAGCCTTGACTGTTACCCTTCACTATTCCTGGAAAATCAACTCTAAAAAGACAAGTGAAAACTAAAGACTCGGAACACTCTTAAACCCAGACTGAGGGATGAACCCAACCACTTTAAGTTCAGGAAACACCTGAAAAACCGAACTCTTTAGACTGATGTTAAAATAAGATCAACATGAACCAAGAGTCGAGCTTAGGAGCATCAGACATGGTCACTCAAGCTGCTCAATTGACCACAAACTACCCCTGCCAACACACAAATGTACCCTCTTATCTCACAGTACTGTGATCTTACAGAAAAGGCTAAATTCAGTTATACAACACCTAGGCCCAGAGATGGCAGTGGCAAATGAGAGTGCTCATTATGAATGCAACCCAGTAAGCAGCGACTGCCCTAACCTGGAGAAAAAGCCTCACATGTATGCACACAAAACCCCCCAAACCGGGTGCTGCATACTGCATTCACATAAAATCCACCAAGTCCCACACCGTGGTTCTTATGTAAACAATTAACCAGACCAAAGTGACTCACACCAAACACTTTATATGCATACAGATATCCAAAACAGGATCCGACACCTTCTGTAGGGCCTTAAAACACAATGGACGCAACACCAGATGTGTGCTATAATCACAGACCCAAAAAATGGGTAACACACCACGTGCAAACAAAACCCTAAAACCAAGGCAATGCTAACAATGCAACTGACATAGTATGCACACAAATCACCAAAATGTGTTCCATCCTACACAACGAAACCCCCAGAAATAACCTTATGCTCACAAAATTACAAAAACAGCTAAATGTTGCCCCAGCACCTCACCTGCACAATTACAACTCTCTGGATGGCATGGATGACGACATATGTGTTAGACCAGACACCTTTGGCTTGGCATTCCCCCGGAAATGTTGCCTTCACTCCTCCTGTTTTGCTGAATTCGTATTTGTTGACTTAGAATTCTGATAACCAGTGCTAAAGTGCTTGTTCTCTCTCCTTCAAACATGGTAAAATTGGATTATGCCTAATTAAGTAACTACCTAGTAAATGGCACTACATGTACCAGGGCATGTAAATTAAATGGTTCTAGTGGGTCTACAGCACTCATTGTGCCACCAACTTAACTAACCTCTTAAAACAGATCTCAGGCATGCCACCGAAGGCTGTAGTGCAGTTTTAAGCTGCTATCTTGAACTGGCAAAAGAAACCTTTTACTAGGCCTAAACCTTCCTTTTTAGGTCTCACTGAGCCAGCGCATGCGCTGCACTGCGAGACATTTAGTATTGGGGTTTTCAAAGTGCTGCCACAGGCTTTTGGTGGCCCAGCGCTTGCGTTCACCCGCGCAGCCGCCATCTGCTTCTCTTCCGGCGCGATCACTTTCACTTTATCGTGCTGCTGCGCACGCGCATCACTAGCGTGTGTTTTTTTTTTTTTACATTACTACAAGCTTCCCGCGTCGCGCGGCCAATGCTTGTTTAGTAGATGTGTTAGCTAAACAGATTACTCATTGCTCCCTTTAATGACAGAACGTTATGTTGCCCTAGTTTTCGAAGTATGTTTGCTTCTTGCAAAGGCGATGACCATATACCACGGCGCACATGAAAGGTCTGCACTTTCACATGTAATTGGCATTTATGTCTTGCCTGTCGGAAAGTCAGAAGTTTACCCTGTAGGTTTGCGTCTTCAATTTAATTTAATTTTGGACTTTCACGGAATTATCTAAGAATTCCACGAATACTCCTTACAAACTCTAACTCTTTCGGATTCCCACTAGAAATGTTCTTGTTTAACTATTATGTCACAGCTTCATTTTTTTCTTCATTCTGAAATAAACCACAAAAGTGCAAATGTACTTTTAAACTATATACATGTTTACCATTTGCATTTTTTTTCCCTCTAAAGAAAATCTTTATGCGGTGTCCCCATGATTTGTAGCAGTAGTCTCTCTCCAGCCCCACACTTCGGTTTAGACTTAAGGTGGGCAAGCCCCTGAAAGCACGAGCCGGACCTTGGCTTAGCTGGAGGTCTTCTTGAAACCTTGAGCCCCAAACGAGCCGTCCTTGCACAAGAGGCTATTTGGCCCAGTGGCTGCATCGGTCTACCATGCAATTTGGGTAACCAGGTTGTAACCCCAGCCTCGGCTCAGCATTCTCTGGATCCCGAAAATTTTCCCTGTCATTGGGGAAAAGGTGAACACTGTTGGAAAGGCGTTCGCCGGAGGGGGGTTCGATACACGTCTTGCCCACCCCTTTGACCCACCTCTCCCAAGTAGGCCGAACCAGGCGCGCACACCCTGAGCTTACACTACGAACAGAGTGACACCACACGTATTCTTTGTAGGACGATAGGTTCTTTTATCGAAGGTTTCAAGGGATCTTTATGATCCAAGGTGTAAGTAGTACATCAGCGGCACAAGAGACTACAAATCGGTGGTAGGGGAATGGGGGTAGCGGGACAGTCTTTAAATGTAGTGTCTCTGCAAAGTACCCTGCGGATAGCTCACAATCCTCGAGCTGGAGGGTGTTGTTTCTCTGGGCGATCTCTTGCCAATTCGTCCTCGAGGGGAGAGCCGCGAGTCACTCAGCAGGCACAGGTAGTCGGAGTTCGGGAGCCGCGATCTCATCAGCAGGGCTCAGGTGGTTCGAGGGTCGGGGGCCGCGAGTCACTCAGCAGGCACAGGTGGTTCGGAGTTCGGGAGCCGCGATCTCGTCAGCAGGGCTCAGATGGTTCAATGGCTGGGGGCCGCGAGTCACTCAGCAGGCCCAGGTGGTTCGGTATTCGGGAGCCACGACAGCGTCAGCAGGCTTCGATGGTTCCAGGTCTTCTCTGCCATTCGTTCCTCCGGCACCCCTTATTATACTCCCCCTGCCCTTTGAAGTCCGGAGTCCTCGCAGAGAGGGGCCTTTGGTGACTGAGGGGGCTCGGCGGTATTTCCTGCCGCTCGTTTCTTTGGTCTTTTCAGGTGGGTCTGGGAGGGACCCCAGACGCTCGGCAGGCGAGGCGCCTGCTCCCCAGGGGCCTGGTGGCCGATCGAGTCCTCCCGGGGGAAGGCGATCCGAGGTGTGACTGGGCTGGCGCCTCTTGGTCTGGCTCGGGAGTTCCCGCTCCCTCGGTCGGACATGCGTGGTAGGGTGTCGAGTCTGTCGGGGGCTCTGGCCGGCCCTCGGGTCTGTGTGGCTGGGGCGGCCGGAGTCGGAGATGCCGTGTCTTGGGGGTGGTTGCAGGTTGGCTGGATGATCGGGAGGGCATACGCCGTGAGGCCGGTCTCACAAACACAAGGTTGTAACATAGTCTGTGCCTGTTTCCATAGGTAAGGTTCTTGCTATGCAAAACTGCCAAAAATAAAACGTAAATTTAGTCCATCACCAACGCCAAAAAAAGGGATAAAGCATTAACCTTTGATGTCAGAAAGTGGTACCCATCTTTCGGCGGAATTGAAAGCTGTAAAACTGTAAAATCTGAGAATATTCCCTGCTTTCTTGATTTAATAAATTGTGATCCTAGGCAAAAAAAATTTTTTGGAGCCCCCTTTTTCTTCATTATCACATAAGCGCCTTAATATATGTGGGTCTTAACATGATGTAATGTTGCTCCAAGGATAACTAGGTCACACACAGCGAACACATAACTGGCTTGCCTCTTAATTCACTCATAGCATTGTCATCAGGGAGGGTCGTTTCTCAGTGTACGTTTAAAAAGTCTCACTTTTAATAAATACTACTTGAGGGCCACTGGAATTATGCAGCAAGGGGGGACCAAATTATGCTGCAGGATTCATGAAATTATGCGACAAGTACATGCAAATTATGCTGCAAAGTACGGCATATTTGGTGATAGTATAAGTTAATTATCTTGTCTATTTTTCACGTTAACACTGTCTGAACCAAGGTTTCACTGTATTAGTTCTATAACCAAATACAGCAACATGCAACTGAAAAGTGAAAAGTCAACCTTTGCCAAGTGCTTTCCGCTGCACAGCAACCCGCGTCACTGCTATTTTAGTAACTTTTGGTCCCTTTGAGCTAGAAACAAAATGTTTTTTTTTTAACTCTGCAAATTATGCAGCAGATGATGGATTATGTTGCAAACGCCGCAAATCCTTAGTTATGCACAACAACAAAAAAAGCTCCTGCAGAATCACATATTTCTAGTGGCCTTGCATAAAATCTTGTGTACTGAGGTGAAACTCTTCTGCTTTTTAAATGCACTTGTTTGAATTTTGAAGGCACCATATCATATACTAATATGTTTGTTGCATGATTTACTTACTAAATATTTTTAAGGATCGGCTTGTGCACAAGTTCTTAGAGCCATATTTGCTCTAGGCTCTGCTCTTCTTGTTCATTTGTTGGCTCGCCCGCCTCTAGTATAGACTTACTCCTACTCCTCTGACAGTAGCCAGGGTAGGAATGTACATACTAGAAGTTGTTGAAGATCATCAACTTGAAAGTTTATGGTCGTTCACAAAATTTGGCTTGAAGCTCTTCCTGGAAACTCCTGGAGCCTCCTCAAGAAAAGATCTACTCGCACAGGAAATTACCCTTTAAAAACTGGAGAAATCGGATTGACCACATTTAGGAATGCAAATTTATGTTTGTGAGCCGCTGCTGTGAATTTGCACACGCACACTTACAATGCCTTTTTTGTTTTTGTGCACTGAGGAGCCTCATAGAAGCACAAATACCTTTCTTAATCGGAGTCAGAATTTTGTTTGTCTTTTAATTGATAAACATTGTTGTGTCTCGAGCTTTAACCTCCACAAGTTCATATTTTGTTGGTTCATGGACAAAACCTGGCGAGCAGGAGGCTTGACAATTAAATCCCACAGCCTTACCCTTTCGCCTCCTCCATAAAATGCCTCTACAACACAGTTTGGATATCCTTTCCCTACCTATTCATAAAACCTGCATGAACTTAATGCTGGTTCATCGACCATTTGTTTGATTTCCTAAAAATGGTTTTAAACCATCTAAATGATGTCAGTTGGTACTCGTGTAACAATAATATCTTGATATAGCCATTTCTACCACATGTCTGTTTCTGAGCCCCATGATTAACAGGCATTGCTACCCAACATAGTGGTGCTCTAGCTTAACAATCTTAGAAGAATTGGAAGACTTACTCAGTCTTGCTTGGGTCCGTAGATCGAAGCCGCAGACATGCAACTGAGAGTCAGCCTCTCAGCTCAAGTGTTACCTGTGTTCATTCGAGTGTATTTATCACCCAATGAGTTGTTTATTTTCCTAAACATCAATTGGATCTTATTCAAGCCCATAACCTGCTGTAGCATTTGTATGCTGATGTAATGCAAATAATACCGAAAGTTAAAATGCAAAGAACCCAAGATCATTCTGTTTTGGATGAAAGATTAACTTGTCAAAGACTTTGCTGGGATCACCCCACAAGATCTCTAGCCTGCTGATGAATCCAGTCCATACATTTAAAATCCGAATTGTATTTATAATTGTTGCTGAACAAACCTTTTCATACATTGCTAAATTGTCATATTTGTTTTTAATCCCTCCAAGCGAATAAATGATTCACCATATACTACCCACAGTGTGACATCTCCTTTGATCAGTTGTTGACTATCAGTTAGCAATACTATATAAATATATTTAATAAAGAAACTTGCTGTGAAGCTCCACCTCTCCCAGATAGCTGCAACATGCCCCACAGCTGTCTTGCTTCATGCACAGCATCTGTTGGAGACCCTAGTCATTCACCACTGACTGTACATCAAGGCTAGACTTAAATTGAAACGCTTATCCTTAATACATATACGCCTTTCCAAGTCGTCTCATGATTATCCTATTAAGAGCTGTAAAGTCCAGTTGTGTTGCTGTATAATCCAGAGCAATCATGACTGGGTTTTATCCATAATGGCCATTTGGAGACACTGCCTCCCAAATGCAGAAACATCTTGTCACTTGTCCACACCCGGAACTCTCTTTTTAGGTCTCGCCTACGCAGGGGGCATGCGCTGCATAGGAGGACCTTTAGCCGTAGCTCGGGTCATTTTCAACAACACACTCGTGCTTGTGGAGGCATCCAACTTGCAGGAGGGCGCAGGAGCGTGCCACAAGCATGAGTGCAGTGCTTAAAAATGACCAGACTGCCCTCCCAAGCGCGTGCGCGCCCCCCACACGTCCCGGCCACTCACTCGCTCCGCCCTCTCCTTTTTGCTCGCGCGTCTAGTTTACACATAAATCCCCCACTTCATTTGGAAGTCCCACAACCGTCTTTGCATCCTCCGCGTAATTCAAACAGGTTCACTAGACAAACGCCCCCCCAATCGACCTGAGATCCTCTCAACCTGCCCCCCGCCCCTCTGGTGGCTGTCAAGGATTTCCAACCTGAGTGCTCCTCCTACATCTTCTCAGCCAAGGCCAATAAACCAAAGTACAGCACGTTCATTCTGAGGACTCCTAAGTAAATAATGCCTTGTTCTCATTGCAGTGTCGATGTAGGTCGCTTTCCATGGCTCTGCTTCCTGTTTGTGCACTTTTTCTGCCCAGCTGACCACTCAAAACAAAACATTGCTCTTCCGTGGTTGAGCGGCGCCACATAACAGCCTGCAGCCGCCCATGACTGCTGCCCGCCCAGGCAGGCAGAACACAAGCCTGGGCCCACCTGACAGACCCAACTGCCTGTACAGGGGTCAGACATGCTGCAAACAACTGGGGCACCATGGAAGAGGGTCATGCAGGGGCACAGCTGGAACGCAGAATGCCTACCAGTAAAGCAAAGTCAGGCCACAACATCCAGGCGTCACCTGGGACTGGGCGTCAAGATCACATGGTGGCCTTTTATGAAAACAGCACTTCTAATGATATGGAATCCAGTCAAAGGAAACACAGTAGTAATAATGTAAAAACATACATATAGGACTTACTGTACTCACCAATAGATACATACAACTAAATATGCCCATAGCATGCATTGCTGGTCTCAGAATGAATTCTGGGCGCATACATCTTCGGAGAAGCGCTTGCATTTTCTGTATACGGCATCACCGAAGTGTCGCTCTGCTACATGAGTCTTCGAGCTCACATCCAAAGCACTGCACAGTTTTTAATAACATTTTCATATCAAGGGAGGCCCATTGTCTTATTTACCAAATGATAGGGCTCCCTCGTCAATTTCCCATTGTCACCTATTACCGTATATCCTAACCTTTTTAAGTGATACAACATTTCATCAAACTGCATGATTATCCAGAGTTTATACGGCATATCAGTTGTGATGACGTTGCATGGGAACGTACTGTAGTCACGCCATTGCTGCTAGTTAAATCAGTCCAATTCTTGAGTATTTTCAGTAGCTGCGACTGCCCCTCATTAAGGGGGTCGTTCAGGGTAAAGAACAAAACCACGTTTCTCGTCGCCCACTCTGCATCTTAATATTCCCCAAGAAGAGGCATTCGAAAATGCTTGCTTCTTTGATGTGTCAGCAGGGGATTTGACTTCTATGGTGACTTCATTCACCGGCAGCCCCTTTAAGGGTTTTATGGTAAAGTATTTCAAAGGAATCCAAGTAGAAAAGTAATGCGGTTTATTCTTGAGCAGCAAAAAGTCACACAAGGGAAGAGGTGACACAAGCTGCCAGGAGCAGGAATGCACACAGAGGCAAACTCTAGAACAAACTGACATTCCACATGTCAAACAAACGCAAACAGAAAACCACCAAGCACTGGAAAACATATACAAACCCATGCAACAGGTTTCCACAAAATAAAGCTGTTTCTGCATTTTGTGCCGCAGATTCCTGGCCATTTGCTGGAGAGCATTTCCATGTGTCTGAATTGCAATACATTACAATTCCGCTCAGCATGCGCCTCTATTATATAAAGGTGACAGGAGCACGTGGTCGGACTTTAAAGAAGATTCTGGACACACAGGTGTTGGTCCCCTCGGTTCAAGTATTTTCCTACCAGCACGAGCAGACGGACAGCCTTCCTTACACAAGTATTATAACCTTCTTTACTGCCTGCAGACGATTCAGTTGGTTTAATGATGTGCTTAGAACACAATTCTTGCAGGATTATTATACGTTTTTCCTTGTGATCTAAGCGGACTTTACAGATTCTGTGAGGTATGTGTGTGGCATTGGTTTTCATTAGAATCCGGTGTTTAAAACCCTCAATTTATGGAAAATCATTTTTCAAAAGCAAAACATACTCATGATTAGTACCCTTATATTTACTGACTAAACTATTGGTACCATATTTGGATCTAAATGGATACCTAATGCCGAAATGGGAACCCCTTTTTTGGCCACATACATTTTCTCTTCCGTTACTCTGCCTAAAAATTCAAAATTTGCCTGTAAATATCCCAATACGTCAATCTTATCACCAGTATATCATATAGGCCATACAAAATGAGGAAACAACGCTTTTTCTCCCCATGGTTTTTTAGGTCTTGCCTACGCAGCGCGCATGTGCTGCGTAGGAGGGCCTTTAGCCGCCGCTCTGCTCATTTTCAAGCACACACTCGTGCTTGTGGCGGCATCCACCTTGCAGGAGCGAGCAGGGGCGCGCCACAAGCACGAGTGCAGTGCTTGAAAATTAGCAGACTGCGCATGCACGCGCCACTCCCGGGCTTGTAATTTCTTTCCCTCTGTTTACACCTTATTTCCTGTCTTCAATTGATTCCTTGTTTATTCACTTCTTTCTCTTAATCTTTTTCTATTCTTTCCATTGGTCTCTTCTCCTTTCCTTTCTTCTTTCCAGTGTTCATATATTCTTCTGTCGCTTCATCCTTGTTACAGCAGGTCTTAAGTATCCTTTGCTTCCTGTTGAACAGTCCATCGGTTGAAAACGCCAGCTTTGAGAAAAATTGCTGCTAACCCCTTGCCCTGGTCGAATGTCCTAGATTTGGCTGTGGAGGAAATTGCTGCTTTACTTAACCTTTTTAACTTAATGAATGTTTTAAATGTTTGCAAACCACTAATATGGTCTTGCTGCTTTTTACTCTGTTGTTTGACTCCATTACAAATTCATTTTCATGTTCTTAAATTTAGGTTGGCACTTACTTATTTTGCATATTAGCTGCTCTGCCACGTTGCCAAACATTTGCGCTCTCACTTGCTGTGCTATTTTTAACTCACTGTGTTTTTAAAATAAAAAATGTAATGGTTTATAATTAACAACATTAAAAAAAGATGATTATTTATCAGATTGCTCCAGGGTGTGGCCGCAGATTCACCACGAGTGGATGGAAGGGCAGTCCTGATCCTCCTTTATGTGAGCGACGCTGTCCTAGTGTAAAAAATGGCCAATGGTCTGCATAGTTTAATTGACTGCCTTCTGAATTTATAGAGGCAAGGGAACCTAAAATGAACGTAAAGAAAACACATACATTGATCTTTGGAGCTCCCACATTAAAGGCATAAATATCACGAGGAGCACATCATTCTCCTATCAGGGCATTCTTTTTACTACTAATTGTTTCTGAATTAAGCACATTGATAACAATATGTTAAAGAGGATGTGTGTCTGCAGGGGCATCTTTAGGTTTGCCTCCAAATTAGGATGTAAACCATTCGGGAAATGATTTCAATAATTAGAGCTGAATGTTCTTCTGTAGCCTCTTTTGGTAGTGGGCTTTGCGGCCATGCCAAACACAATATTTTCCAAGCTCAAGAGAACATTTTTCTGTGGTGACTTCTCGCTGTTCCTCAGTCTGCAGTGGCGGACATAGTATATAGGGAATTGGGGTTGCCACACTTGGATAATCTATAATCGATTAAACCTAAACAGTTGTGGCACTCATTTTGGTGCACAGGGGGGACTGGGTTCAATAAATTAATCATATTAGATTGTTTAAAATTAGATAAGGCACGGAGAAGTTCGTGGCTTTTGTGTATCTCTGTAGAGCTGACACAGCTCAGTAAATAGGCCAGACTGTATTACGCATTTCAGCAACAGGGAATTGAAGCTTATACAACTTAACAAAAAGAATGATGACAGACGTGTTATTGGCTCCCACAGGTCCTCTGTGACTGCATATCACTCAGTGACACCCAATGAGGGGCCAAAGCAGTACCTATCAATTACACACAACATCCAACATGCTTTGTCCTGGCTAAGTCTGGGCACAGCACATGTACTGATGGCATTCCCAACAAGCATTGGCATAGCCAATAGGTCTCACATTTGGGACCTTATAAGTGTTTAACCATGCAACAGTTAATGTTGTTGCACCAATGATATTGTGCTGCATAACTAAATACTTATAAGGTCTCAAAGGCGAGAACTATTGGCTATGCCAATGCTTGTTAATTCTTATAAGTCACCCGTAAGGTAGCCCTAAAGGCTCATAGTGCTTGTGTATTCAAGGTTTACATTTCCTACCAGTGAAAAACTTCTAATGTCATTTTTCACTGTTGTAAGACCTATCTCTCCCATCGGCTAACATTGGGTTACTTTTTTATACTTAATAAGTGATGACTTTGGATCACGAGCAGGTAGAAATATACTGTTCACACTCAAATGAATTGTAATTTAAAATTTTCTTTAATGGTGAAGTCGGATTTTAAGTCACAATTGTGAAAATGACACTTTTAGAAAGTTGCCATTTTCTTGTCCCAACCAGCGTTGCCTTCTGCCAGTGTCCTGGGTCACATGACTGTGTTGGGGTTTGTATATTTCTTCCAGACAAGGACACAAAGGGGACTTAGGTGTGGACAAGTTGGGCTATCCTGGCAGGATGATTGGGAGGAGCTATATCCTGCCCCCATTACAATTCAAAGGGCGTTGCCTCCTGCACGCACGAAGGAAGCCGACATCAATCATGCCTGTCTTTTGTCACCCTAGACAGGTTGGCGCCTTGACAGGGGAAGGGGGATGCACTTTCCAGAACCAGATGTGGGATATCCCCTGCCCCCCACACAGAAAGGATGAGTCCAAGTATACATATTGGACCTCCAGTGGAAATTTCTAGAACACTCCTGGACCTGTGGAAGCTAGAAAAGAAGGACTGCCTTGCTGCCAGAGGCCTTCTCTGCTGGTTGACAGACTGCCTTGCTGTCTGAGAAGGAAGACTAAACCTGCTTGCTTTGATCCCAGGCTATCCAGAGTGACTTCTAGGGTCAGTTGACTTGCCACCTGTCCGAGTTACAGGGAATCAACAAGCTTCAGAGGCAACTACCCAGATGACCTGCTGCACCGGACCAGCCTGGGCCTGTCTGAGCACTGCTGCTTGCTGCCTGATCCCCAAGAGGTTCGCCCAGGTCCTGGACCATTGGCTGGCATCACAGTGTACATCTCCCTGCCTAATTCTGGGTTCTGTCAAAAACGATGCAACTCGCTGCAGCAGCTTCCATTGCAGACCCCGATCAGAAACAACGCAGCATGATGTAAAATCGACACAGGGCCTCGCATTGCAGCCCTCACAGCTCTGGATCAGAACTGATGCAGAGCAATGCAACTCAAAGCAGGACTTTGAATTGCAGCAGAACTCCTGATCAGAACCTACGCCAAGCAATGTAAAGCACTGCATCACGGACATAAAGTACAACTTTCAGCAGGACTAACCTGGTCCTTGTATCCACTGCCAACTCTGCCAAGGCCAGTCAAAGGGCATGGATAGCCGTGATTGTTATACCCACTACTGACACGGACGAAGCTGTACATCTTCACCTGCCCCAGCATCAAGTTAAATGGCATCAACCAAAAAAGGTAAACGCAATCGTAGCACTTTGCATTCACGTGAAAATATGTCCAATACTTATGGTCACCCAAAAAAGGCATTCTCCGCTTGAAGAATATCGGATGGCATCATGCAACCAGAGACACAAAGCAAAATCCCTGGTTCTAAAGCATTGATTTGTAGAACAGGGTCAACAAAGGAGAACAATGACTACGAATATCACAATACATTAGGCTGTTGAAAGAAAAACTAGAGCATAAGAATTGCTTCCATGGTGACACAGTGTAACAGGCAATCCTACCCTACACGGAAACTACTTTCTACGGGAACAAGAATAATAATAAATCCGTATTTGTAAAGCGCGAACCTATCACCCCCTAAGGTTTCAAGGCACTGGGGACCCTTGGGGAGATTAAGTGAGCTATTGTCCAGAGTCACATGGTGCTGAGCCGCCGCTAGCGCCGGGGTCCGAACAGTGAGAGCCCGGCGCTCAGGAGTCTCGGAGTCAGCCGATCTGGTGCCTGCGCCACACCTCTACTCCAACACGATTTTAAATCCTTTTTATCGGGCACAAAAGAAGTTGTCCAAAAACTCATATGCCAAAACTGGATGTGGCAAGAACCATTTGTAACTGGTGGTATGGAGCGTCCGTCAGATGTTCCTCAGTTCAGAAGGCTGCACAGCATCACTGGACGAGTGGAGTTTTGCAGGACTGCATGGTGAATAACCAAGTCAGGGCATGTGTACTTGTCTGTTTCTTATAAGGAGACATCCAGGATTAAGTGAGTGCTCGTATGAAGAGACACCCTGACCCATTCATACAATAAAATAAGCTGCAGAGCAGACATGGAGAATGACTCACGGCACAAGAGATAAGAGCGAAAACAGAAAGCTCAGCAGCGAAGATTACCAGGGAGCAGGACCCCAGGGCCCTCCTGGCTGCATCCTTCGCAAGGAAATCGGGATTTCACACAGATGGTTAGGGCATGATGCGACATGCTTTTTGTTTGGAATCGTAATAATGCTGCAAGCTCAAGGGACCCATCACCCGACCACCCCCCTGCACCCTCCCTCCCCTAGACGGACAGCAAAAAGCATGAAAAAATATAGGAAAGCCGCGTTCCTTTATATTTTAGCGTAATGGCCGGCACGGTTCTCATAGGAGTATTACATTTATCTTGTTATGCTGAAGTAATCTGCAGAAAGCTACCCGTGTATTTAGTAACAGATCTGATGTCCGTTTCAAAAGCAGTGCAGGGACCAAAAGTGGGGGCTTGCACAGCGACGGCCGCCCACTCAAAAGGCAGGGCCCGTGCGAGCAGAGAAAGCCAGATGCCCAAGCTAGGGCCACTGCAATCGGCCCACTGACAGTGCTCATAAATAAACAAAGCTGAGAGCTACGCACATAAATACAGTAACCATAGCAAGGATGCACTGGTTGTCCACCATGCTCTTTATGGTACTAAACCAGGATCCAGACAATGCACGCCACTGCCCACAGCACAAGCAATGACTATGCAAGCCAACAACCACCCACAGAGGAATGCTAAAGCACGAGCTAAGAGCCTCCAACACCTATACTAGTCACCCCCATAATGCACAGAGGAGAACCCACAACCACTCAGGGGACTGAGATCCCACAGTCTCTGCATAGAAGGGCTCTGTGATAGTAGTAGATGCCTGGGTCTGCAGAAGACAAATGGCCTTGAGCCGCAGTGAGATCAACATGAACTGTGACTGTGGTCTAACGTCCATGGCGATAGCAGCACAACAGTAATCCTTTCACATTCCATTATAACCTGCTTATAAAGGTATGTGTCCATTCGAGTCTTACAATGAGGACAGGTCTGGAGTTGTTCTGAAGTTTCTGTATGGGATGTCACAAGTGTTTAATCAATCTAAGGATATTATTTGGTGACTGAAGTCAATGGTTGGGCATTATAGCACCAATACTTCAAGTACAGTTATCGTTTCGCTGTACCTTAAAGATAAGAGTAGTGGAATGACCAACCTTACATTAAAACTATCCCCAGTACCTCTTCAGCTGCTACATCATTGTGTAACACTGTATAGCAAAAACGCAAATGATGACTTAATGTAACAACACACACCAATGTCACTTGCTCGGGAGATGGTACATTCCACAAAAAAGCCTTCCTCTACCTCCACCACAGAAATCAATGATTCCCTCAAAACCACTCTAGGAAATCCTGTTATAAACCATGGTGGCAGAGGACAGTCGATGATCAGGACAACCATACATTCTACCAGCATCCCCCATCTGAAACACTCAACACCTCCAATGCAGATATGCCTAAAGACTTAGAACCGAGAATGCCAGCTGATCCAAACCAGGAATGGCAAATCACTTACATCTAAAGAATTCTAGACTCAAACCCAAGATACCTCAACTACCTACATTCAGATGTGCCCAATGACCCATGACCATGGGCGCCCAATGACCCAAACATCAAGTGGAAGGAGCACCAACAACTTACAACATGGAAACCACACAACGCACACATAATGGACCCCTGGCAACAGAAATAATGCTGGTCCAGAAAAACTCAATGACTTCAGACAAAGGGATTCAGGCCTACATCAGGCAAGCAGTCCCTAGCTGAGAGAGCAAATATCTAGGAGAGACCCTGTGATCCAAGGACCCTCTGTGACCCTGACTCCAGACACTACAACCTCCCCCCCCCCCCCCCCCCCACTATAAACCCCAAGAGCTGCCTCCAACGCAACATACTGCATGGGTGACCTGCTCCAGGTGCAAACCAAATCCCGTCTGGTCGAAAACAAGAGCACATCTGGGTCAATCCACATTTAGAGAACATAAGGCTCACGTTGCGAGCACTGCAGACTAATTACAGACAGGGTACCAGCAACATATGGCGGCCCAAGCAAGTACCCAGACGTTGGGGGGTGTTGTCAAAAATCAATACCATACTGGGAACTGAAAGAGCTCAGAGGGTTAGTGTGCCTGCTTAGACGTTTGGAGGCAGGTTGACTGGTCAAAATCAGCATGTCAGTGTCAGTCTCTCATCCTTCTGAGAGCAACAGAACGAGTGCTTCCACTACAAGTAATAGTAAACAATCGTTATAGTGCCTGTTGTGAAACATTTGGCTTTCTCACGGTACTACTGCAACATAAATGAACACGTTGGCATTGTGTTTGTTATTAAATAAAAACTCACTGTGTGGTAAAGCAGGGAGTCGGGTTCCGAAGCCAGCTCACTCAGCTTTCTGTCCCAATGCATCATCGGGTCACCACTCTCCAGCACCTCCATCATTAGGGTGTCCCTGGTATCCCTGTAGTTACACTATGAGAAACCTCGTTCTGTCTTGAAAATGGGATTCTGAATTTCTCGCTACCGTACTGGCTCCGGCAAAGAGGGTGTCTGGGGCTGGTGCTCTCCAGGAATGGGGACTGCGTATGGCACTGTATGTGAAATCTCCCGTAATGACTCCAGACAGCAGGTTTGTAGCTTCTTCCACAAGACAATGCTGTGACGTTCGCCGGAATCAGTAACAGAAGTTCGGCACAGCCTTCGTCACATGAACGGACAGGACTTTAACTGATCTCATCGGCATCCAACATGCAAGTGAACTCTGACGGCTCTGTGGTAAAAGCCCCCACCTCACCTGGCCACGCCCCTAATTCTGAGCATAGCCAATGAATGCAGAGGCGGACGCTTCTCCGGGTCATCATAAACGTCGCTCGAGAAATTATACAGCTTGCCCTGAGGAATGTAGGCGGAACTACGGCTGATTGGCGCACGCGCCCTGCCAATGAGTGCGAAAGGTCACCAAAATAAACGGACAGAACTGTATTTACTTTGAGCGATGTGCACGACAGCCAACGGCTTTCAGAGAAGGCCGGGCGCCCAATAGAATAGCGACAAGAAGTCCAGAAAGAGGAAGAAAACATTCCAAAGGCCCGCCTGTCGTTTTTGACAGACCAAAATCAAAACATTGCATGGCATGCTGGGAGAAAAAGTCTTTCAGTGTCTTTTTGGCTTATGCAATTCTGATTTCTAGCCTCGAAGGCACAGGAAATCCTGATATTTTTTGGTGGCTAGGCTGATGCAAACATTTGCGAGGCAGCACCTTAACGTAACTGTTATTATTTTAAACAGTTTAGTTACATTCGCCTTTAGAATAGCTGTGCAAAATAAATCAAATAATTGTATAACAAAAGTTTACAAAATATCATCTAAAAAAATCTAACACTGTAAAATAACCTATATTATTTGTAAAAAGACGCAATAATGAAACCGTAATAGAGGAAATTGAAGGCGTTACAAATAAATCAAGCATGTAACCCTTTAAAGGCCAGCCATAAGTCATTATACTTTTCCAAATGTGCCAGTTTATATTATCTTTTTCAAATTTTGATTGCACGGTCAAGACTACACCCAAACGGTCCAGCATGTGCATTGCATTGGTTTTCCAAACTTCCTGTACTTCATTTATTGATTCTAAAAGCAGCAAAAAACATTCTTACCTTAATGCAAAAATATAATCCCACAACACTACGGGAATTGGGAAAATCCTTACACACAGCAACAGGTCAAATGACACTGCAGTTTCCCAAACTGCGGGTCTTGACCCACTGATAGCTATGAGACGATTTTTGGTGGGTCACAATTGTTCAATCAATAAATAAATAAAAATGCCTTTAAATTCTGCATCTTGTCACTTTTGCTGCGCATCAAAGACAGAGGTCATGTGTCTGCCTATGTCTTATGACAAACAGCTTTAAAAACAATTTAACATGAGGATTGGTGTTTACAAACTCCTCTCACTTTGCAGTCAGAGAAAGTAAAGAGAATTATATGACAGTCTTGCTGGGATACAGGTGTTTGAAAGGAAAGGCTGTAGGATGTCATTTGTAACATGTAAACACCTCCAAAAGTACCTGTACACATTTAGCAGTTTGAAAAGCAAAAACGGAAGCCTATTATTTGTAATTCTGAAGTTTGATGGAAACAAAGATTTTAATAGGATCAAAACAAATCAAGACACTACTTGGTGGTGCACAAATGATAAATATTCACTGATACCTGATTTCCACACATTATCATTTGTGTGCAATATAGTTTTATCAGTAAAAATGTATGTCTGCATATTTAGTAAAAAACAAAGGAAATGATGGACGGAGTGTTGAACATTGCAAGCACTCACCCCCAGTCAACTGATCTGGGTTTAATCCATCACCGTTCTTTAGCCCACTCTGCCACCCCAGTTCAGACATGGCCATTTGCAAATCAGTCTGACCCTGTGCCTCATGGGAACAGTCCAGCCCGAACTGCCAAGCCATGTCTTCCCTGGACCGGAAACAAGCTTCCTAGGACCGGTTTCTGGCATTTCAGCCGTCTTCAGCCAGGCTTGCTTGAATCCAGTGGCAAAGTGAGCAAGGGACTCACGTCTGAGCATACCCTGCCAACTTATGGCGAACAAAGCAAAAACCAAAGGAAATGATGGCCGGAGTGTTGAACATTGCAAGCACTCACCCCCAGTCAACTGATCTGGGTTTAATCCATCACCGTTCTTTAGCCCACTCTGCCACCCCAGTTCAGACATGGCCATATGCAAATCAGTCTGACCCTGTGCCTCATGGGAACAGTCCAGCCCGAACTGCCAAGCCATGTCTTCCCTGGACCGGAAACAAGCTTCCTAGGACCGGTTTCTGGCATTTCAGCCGTCTTCAGCCAGGCTTGCTTGAATCCAGTGGCAAAGTGAGCAAGGGACTCACGTCTGAGCATACCCTGCCAACTTATGGCGAACAAAGCAAAAACCAAAGGAAATGATGGACGGAGTGTTGAACATTGCAAGCACTCACCCCCAGTCAACTGATCTGGGTTTAATCCATCACCGTTCTTTAGCCCACTCTGCCACCCCAGTTCAGACATGGCCAAGCCATGTTCAGGGAAGACATGGCTTGGCAGTTCGGGCTGGACTGTTCCCATGAGGCACAGGGTCAGACTGATTTGCATATGGCCATGTCTAAACTGGGGTGGCAGAGTGGGCTAAAGAACGGTGATGGATTAAACCCAGATCAGTTGACTGGGGGTGAGTGCTTGCAATGTTCAACACTCCGTCCATCATTTCCTTTGGTTTTTGCTTTGTTCGCCATAAGTTGGCAGGGTATGCTCAGACGTGAGTCCCTTGCTCACTTTGCCACTGAATTCAAGCAAGCCTGGCTGAAGACGGCTGAAATGCCAGAAACCGGTCCTAGGAAGCTTGTTTCCGGTCCAGGGAAGACATGGCTTGGCAGTTCGGGCTGGACTGTTCCCATGAGGCACAGGGTCAGACTGATTTGCATATGGCCATGTCTAAACTGGGGTGGCAGAGTGGGCTAAAGAACGGTGATGGATTAAACCCAGATCAGTTGACTGGGGGTGAGTGCTTGCAATGTTCAACACTCCGTCCATCATTTCCTTTGGTTTTTGCATATTTAGTAGCCATTTCAATGGAAAATGTGCTGTCTGGAATTCTTTCTTTATAATCTTTATTTCGGTCACTACGGACCATAAAAGAATACAACAAAATTGCATAAAAAATTTCACACTAAAAAACATTTGAATAAGATAAAAAACATGAAAACAGTCATATTTAAAAAACATTCAAATGATCACGTGCTCGTATTAGACTTGATATGACAATTTCTGGCAAACCACATTGTTGTTAGAAATTTAGCAACTGCAAATACAATAGGAGCAGATAAGTCTGTCTTTAAAATTCTGTATGCGGGAAGGTAATTCCTAAAACCTAAATTTTTCAGTAGTGGTATAAGCCAATACTTCCGAGATCTGTTATATGCTGAACAGAAAAATATAATGTGCAGGTCATTCTCACGCAGATTTGCACATGCTGGACATTGAGCCGTGGTGTAAATTTTAGCCCAGTGTTCAGTATGTGCCCTCAAGGGAAGGGTACCGTATCGCCACTGCATGTGTAGTTTCCTTGTTATTGGGGGGCCAACGTCATCTAAAACGGGCTCTAAACTATACAGATCTTTTATAGCAAGGAAGTGGTTGGATAGGGATCCCTCGCGTGTAGTCTCCAATGTAACACGTAACTTGTACTCAAAATAGGCGTTTGCTAAAAGTTTACGTGGAGTCCTACAACATACATTCTCCGGGTTGAGCCACAGATCCGGTCTTCCCAAAGTTTCAAAAGTATGCTTGACATATTTTAACCACGGTATCTCTGTCACTTTTGAGAGGCGCAAAATCTCAGCGAGTTCAGCCCTATAGTTTGATAATTCCGGCGAACTCCAGATCCTGCGCCAAAAGGTCAAGGGTTTAAGTCCCAACTCCTCCGTAATTGGTCTTAAGCACAAGTCAAGTCTTAAAGGGATAAGTGGGGTGCTAGATGGTAGTGCTGCCAGTTGTCTTATAAAGTTGTTCTCAATTATCAATAATTTCTGGTCAGCTGTATACCCCCATATCTCACCCCCATATGAAACTGCCCCTCTAGCCTGTGTTTTATAAATTTGGAGGGGTGGGCCCAGTGGTTTATAGGTTGACATGGATAATGTCCTAGATATACCACCCGTTAGCTGCGCCAGTTTTAAGTGTACCTTAGTTCTGTGCGAGTCCCAGGTCATAGTTTGATTGAGCGTTATCCCCAAATAATCAAACGTAAAGACCTGCTCTAGTCTAACAGACCCTATCATGGGATTTGGGCGAGTGACGGGTTGAAAATCATGTACTTCGTTTTGGACGCATTGATTTCCATACCACGCTCACTGCAAAAATTTGAGAACCCGTCCAACACCCGTTGTATGCCCATAGGGGATTTGGAAAGCAGCAGGGTGTCATCTGCAAACATGATTGCAGGCACCCTGCTGCCGTTGAGCTTGGGGGCATCGATATTATTCATCCCGGATAGATGTTTAATAACCCCATCCACAAAGAGGCAGAACAGGGTTGGTGCGAGCACACAGCCCTGTCTGACCCCCGTGTGTACGGGGAAACCATCCGATAGGGCTCCCCCTCTGCCACACCTCACCCTCGCAAAATTGCCGTGGTGTAATCTAATCAACATTGATAAAATGTCAGCAGGGAGTCCTAAGTCGTTTAAAACAACCCAGAGTTTATCCCTGGATACCAAGTCGAACGCCGCACGTAAATCCACGAAGACCGTGTACAGGGTGCCACCCTCAATTACCACGGTCTTCCAGTATAAAAGATTGAGGCGAAAGATCTGGTCTGTGGTTGAGACACCCTCTCTGAACCCAGCTTGATCGGGGCTCAGTATATCCCGTTCCTCGATCCAATTTTGGAGGCGGTTAAGTATCAGTCTACCGAAGAGCTTTTGCGGAACGTCGAGCTTTTGCGGAATGTCTGTAATTGACAGTGAGCTACCGCACAATGCTTTAGCTACATTAATAAAATCACCCGCCTCATGTCCATTAAAGCTTAATGCGTAGCAAAAGTTTGCCAAAGTGGGTCCTGGTTCTAAAAAGTTTGGGAACCACTGAATTACGGCATTAGACAGAGTCTGCAGCACTTGCCAAAGGGAACAGCATTTCTCACCTGTGGCTAATCTCAGCCGTCTTTCCTACATGTCAGTATTTATTTATTGTAAATGTATTTATATAGCACTTACGACCCGCTGACGAGGCTTTGAAGCACTTTTTTGGACAGTAGCACGCTACTCTGGTAACTAAGATTAGTAGTTAGTAGGTTTGTACAATTATTTTTCTTGTGCATTAGATGTGTTAGGTTTGTATTTTTGATTTCGTGTGTGTTTAGTAGAGTTTGGAGTAGGGATAGAATAATTGGGATGGATTTGAAAAGGGGGAGTTTGGAGAAGGGATAGAATGATAGGAATGGAATTAAAAAGGGGAAGGATTAAGTTGTTGTTGTATGTAAATCATAGCTGTGTGTGCTTGTTAGTTAGGTGTCATGGCTTAAAAGGAGTGGTGAAAGTTTGAGACGGATGTTACGGAATTCATAGTAGTAAGAAAGGTTTGGGATGAGTCCGAGAGCTGAGGGGTGGGAAGGAGGGAAGGAGGGAAGGAGGGAAGGGATTTTTTGTCTATTTCTTTTATAGGAACCTCCATTCTGACACACTCACACAATAGAGCCACAATCTCTTTCATTGCTGACCACAACATCTGTACAAACCAAATCAGACCACAGTCTATGATTAAAATGTACATACCATTTTGGAAAAGTCATATTTGAAAAGAGCTGCAATGGCATAACAATATCAGACACATTACTTTACAAACAACATCATGTGAAAATAACCTCCTGGAGTTTCAAGTATTCTTTTTCCTTGAAACTCTGAAAATGCACTTATTAGCTGTTAACTGATTAAGCAAATCATCCAGTGTCTGCAAACGTTAACGCATTTATAGGGGATTTAATTGGAAGATCATCTGATTAATCTACAAAGATACTACCCATGGAAGCCATTGGTTTAGGAAACATCCTCTCAGTAAGAATGACTGTGATCCTGCAGGACAGACTAAAATGTACCAGTCAAATGAAGATTACTAATTATTACATGGAAGGAAGCACCAGAGTGTGAAAAGTGAGAGTAGTGTGCTTCTGCGGCCTCCCAAAGAACAAAAGAAGAGTGTTCGTGTTACGAAAAACAAGGCAGCATTGAGGTGTTACCCCATCACCATTTGTGGATGGAGTAGAAAATGGACACCAAATTGTGCATGCCATTTTCTATTTTTATAGCAGTTTGAATGCCTACTCTAAGTGTCAGCTGGTGTACAAGAAAATTCACAATATGTGCCTCTACGCAGTGCTAGCTCTCCAAATGTTTTCTTGGTTTTCCAGATACTGCAAAGGTCACCAGGTCAATTGTCAGGTATGCCTGATCAAAACTCAGTCAGTTTGTAAATACATTAACCCACCCTCACCAACCTAATTACATAAATCTGACAAGAACACATAGTCGCCTGGAACACAAACCCTTTGTGGGATTGACAGCAACATCTCTCGACCATGAAAAGCCCAGCAAGAGAACGAGGAGACTCTTGGAATAAACTTCAGCAACGTTTGCAATTTTGTTATTTCCTAATAGAGTTTTTAAAAAACATTTTTATTGGCATTTTCTGTAATTTAGTACATCCCATCAGTTTTGGTGGCATTGACATAAAAAGATATATCACATACATGTTACTCCTTGACATGAGGCCGAATATCTGCGTTGTCTATAGCCTCTCGTACAGTCTCAGATTGGTGATAGTTCTAAGGAGCAAGTAGGGAGGTAGAATCAGCATTCATGGAAGGCTGCCCATGTTGTGTGTTGGGATGTGAGACGTGCTCTCTCTGTTAGCACAATATCGTAAAGGTTGTTATGTGCCAGTATTAACATGAACTTAAACAAACCCGGGAGACAGAACTGAGATACACTGTGTCTTGTATTGCTCCATTTGGTGATAGCCACCTGATTGTTGCAGTATGATATGGTGGCTAGGTAGGCATGCGCAGGTGAGAGGGGGGGAGTGTCAGGGTCGCCCTTGTGCGGAGTGCAGCTATGGCCCGCTCATGGCTGCCAGTTGTGACCCGCCGGGCATCTGGCCACTCTGAGAGGTACCTTGAGCTGCCACAGGGGTCATGTGTGCCCTGGGAGAGCTGGTAGTTTGAGACTCCGTCGTCACCGGAGTTTCCTGTGTAAAGGAATGGAGCATCATAGCCCATGGCATGGAAATTGGATGCTTGCGAGTTCCCTTAACCTCCTCTGTACGTAGCACTTCCTGACAGCTCCCACCCATGTCGCCAAAGCGGGGGCCCCCGGTGCTTTCCAATGCATCGTTATGCATCTCTTAGCTAGTAGGAGCACCAAGGACGCAAAGCACATTTCCACCTTCATGTTTTTACAGCGTTTGCAGATTCCAAGGGCACTAGCCTCCCATGTGTACAGGTCTGGGATTCCCGTGACTGCCCTGAGAGTGGTGTGAACTGTGTCCCAGTAGCTACGGAGCGTTGGACAATCCCATAGCATGTGCTGAAATGAGGCATTGGGCTCTGGACATCTGGCGCAGGTGAAGGAGCTATCGGGAAAGTACCTCTGCAGCTTTTCGGGAGTAAGGTATGCCCGATGCAATATGTGCAACTGTATGTTTTTAAAGCGATAGTTAAGGGACACTTTTTTTGTAAATTCCAGGGCATGAACCCATTCCTTTTCATGAAGCGGCCTGCGGAAGTCCATTTCCCATTTCTCCAGGGGTGCAAGGGTGGGTTGCTTAAGGGTCCGTATGGCTTTATATATCCAAGTAACTAAATGGCGCCCGGGGCCCATCATTTCCTAATACAGTTGCAGTGTCTAAACCGCACAGCCTAGAAATACAGACAGACAAATAAGAAAAGTGGGGAGTGCAAAGGCTTGTCCTGCACATGTTTATAATACTGTTGCTTGTACACAGGGGAGTAAAGCTTTACACGTGATCCTGGGACGGAGTCCTCTGATCTGAATGCCAAAATGTACTGCTGTCTGGATCCCTAATGCTGACTTTTTTTTTGTCTTAGGCAAACATGGATAATGCGTATGCGCCATGACATTGGCCTGTCCCACAGATTGTGGTCATGTTGAACCGGGAGGGGCTCAAAGCGCTACCATCACACTGGTGGAAGGCTACCACCTTCACCAGGAGTTAAGCAGCACAAACACCGTGGTGGTAGCATAACATTTAGTGATCAGTTGTAGTCAACAGTACCATTTTACCCTGTGTCACTGGAGTGAGGCCTACAGGCTCACTCACCTTCTTAAAAGTTCTGCTGCTCTGTGCTTAACTCACCATTGGCCTACACCAGGTAAATGTGGAGTACTGAGCACTGCAGGAGTAGGGACTCTGTGCTAGTTGTATGTGTGCCTGTAAAGAGTACAGTACAGGGATAGAGCAGTACAGTACAGTATATGCATTGTTAGTGCATGTACTGAATGTATTTATGCCTGTTGGGATATAGTACATGATAGATGTAGTTCTGTGCAGTGCACGTGTAAGGAAAGCATGCTCTGGGTGTATGCGTACTTGCACATGGTGAGTGCTGGCAGTGTTTGTGTTTGTAAATAACACACCCTGATTAAATATAGAAAAGCTTCAGTGCTGAACAGTGCAAGCAGACTGCAAGTGTGTACTGAATGCATGTGTACATGTAATGGTACAATGCATGGAGGTACCAGTGCTGTGCAGTAAGTGTGCTATAGATGCATACTGAGTGCCAGTGCGCCTGCAATGGTATACTACATGGAGGACCAGGGGTTCCATTTTGGGAACATCAGGCCTGCCCGTTGAAGACATGAGGAGGAGAGAAATCCCCCCAGACAGATTTGTGTATTGCTGCATTCCTGTGAGCTGTTGGAGGGAAAAGGAAGAGACTCCTTTTACCATTTAAAAGACTGCTATTTGATTCAGTGATAGATCACAAGGAAAGGGCCTGCACACACCCCAGGAAGAGATATGGTGCTGATGAGGAAATCCTAAAGATAGGGCTTGGGGTCTGGGATTAACCTTTGATTCACATATCACTGTGGCTGACATTCAAGCATCAACTATGATCACTCCCAAGAGTGGTGTTATGGGACACTCAGTTTCTGAGTCTCACCTGTTGTGACAGACATCTTTCATAAGGAAGAAGAAAAAGAAGGGTGTCCACCTCAAAAGAAGCACAACCTTAACATAGAACTCCAAAGCCTCAGACCATAAATCACATTTGGTGTTTGAAAAAGGACTATAAGAAGGGGAGGTCGAGTTCCCCAAAAATTGTAATCTGCCCAGCAGCCAGAAGGGCTGTGTGAAAAGGAAAAGCACTGTAAAACTTCAAACTGTGACCAGGACTAGGGTAAAGGCCTGCTAGTGTCCCTTCTGGGTGAGGGGCTATCACCCAGGACACCAAGATCACCTGTCATGGTGCATAGAGCATCACAGTCTGCCTGCTTGCCAAGACCAGTGTGCCTTGTGATGGAGAGCAGTGCGTTGGATGAGGACAGGTCCCGTGGGGAGCCCTGCATGAGGGTTCCCTGAGCAAGGTTTTGAGGCTGTGCACCGATCGGGCCATTGCCCATGTGCAGTACTGGCTCTGTCACCCATGTATGTCAGGAGAGGGCCGCCATTCTGAGCAGTGCTATGCAGGAGGCACCAGGCTGCACCATTGTGCCACAGTAACCCCATGTGCCAGAGGGGGACACTGGTGAACTAATTTTGAGCCTGTAACGCAGGACTTCTGACTTGCAAAATCGGCGACCCACTATGCAAGGACGGGCCGCTATAGTGAGGGCGATTGCATAAGGAGAGTTTGAACCCAGATTGTGAGTCCCGTGGTAACCTCATTTGCCAGAAGGGACAGCGGGTCCCACTTTGACCGAGGGTTAAGGTCGTCGCCCAGACTGAAGGAACTGCTGTGACCAACGGGTTGAACCCACATGCTGTGATCGGCACCTGAGGGATTGCCCGATGATCACCAAGAAGCTGCTGAGGACATCATACCCTCGTTGGAGCTCCGGTTGGAAGCCGGAGGATAACACCAAAACCCTGCCTCCCTGCTGCTAGGGGGAAGAGCAACTTACTTTTGTATCTGTCGAGCGGGAGCAGCTCCGATCACTGGAACAAACCAGCTGCTCAGAGAAAGGCTGCGCCAACGAGTGCTACTGTGTACACTGCAAGTGACTCTACATTGCCGTACTGGATCCAGACTCGTGAGCTCCCATGGGGATGGTCCTGGCTGCACCGCTGAACACTGCCATACTGCTAGAGCAGGTAAGACTGGAAGTGTGCCTTTCAGGCCTCGGGGGAACTTGCTGCTAATGGCGCTGTGGCACCGTAGACACTTTTGACTAATTTGTAAAGAGTCAATGGGAGAATTCATGAGTATGGCCTAATAGCGTGAATTCCCTTGATGCGCTCTCCAAAGAATGAGGAATAACCCCAAACACGTTACATGAAGGAGGGTGGGACAGTGATTGGCCTGACAACTACTAGAGCCCTGACCTCAAGGGGGATTGTGTTATTGCTTCTGAATGTCATATACCTTTTCATGTGTAGAGTTAGAAATAAAATACTTATTTTTTCTATAAAAGTGAGTATTGGCCTGGAAAGTGATTTATTGCTAATACTGTTTGAACTGTGAGTTATGAGTCATGTTCACTGACCAGTATCTACATCCCCCCGAGAGAGCTTTGAATGCACAACCACAGCTACCGCTAGGAGTCAAATGCTGAATCGGTACTTGACTCAGTTGCTCTGGTACCATAGTAAGTTGGGCCTCAGCAGTAAAAGGCTTCAACCACCATGGTTGGGCCCAGTAGCCTTGTGTGCCCCATGGCCCTCTGGAAGGGGCTCTGACAATAGGCAGCAAGCGGTGGGGCGTTCAGCATTTAGGAGCCAGAGACAGAGTTGGCATTGTCCATTGCCAATCTGCTCCAGTATTGCAATAAGTCCAATATTTTTTCTTCTACGAATAAAGGCAAACCGCTTAGGCTATGGAGAAAATAGGCTTGGGAATTAACCCCAGCACCATGTCCATAGATCAGATGAAGGGTTTATTGAGGAACAGAGGGTGGAGGATTTCCAGAAGTAGGGACTGAGAGGTCCTTGCTAATTTCATTAGGAACCAGTATGAAATACTGGGTGAAAAGGAGGAGGCTCTAGCCGACTCTGGGGAGAGAACCATGGTAGGGAACCCAGGAAAAGGGCACTGTGGATCCAGCCTGTAGGATTCCCATAGGACAAACATATTCCAGACACACGCCAAATGTGTCCACTAATGCATTTTCCCAGAGTTTCACCAAGACACTTATCATCTTTAGTTACTAGAATACCTCAGGTGGTACATCACCTCGAATTTCTAGGGTACCAATGTCACCAATTCCAGGAGTAAATCCCTTGAGTTGGTTGAGTCTAGCAGAGACCCTGAGCTTGCAGTTGGCACTTCAGAAAGCTAAGGCTGAGGAAGATGAAAAGGCCTGGGCATTTCAGAGGAAGAAGCTAAGTCTATCTCACCAGGAACAAATGGAGAGGAGGAGGGAGAGACAGAAGGAATGGGTCAAGAAGAGGAGGAGAAAGAGGGACGTGGAGTAAAAACAGAAAGAAAAGGAAAGAGAGCTGGAAAGGGAAAGGAAAGCTCTTGATAGAGAGAAACCTAGGATGCCAGAAATCACAACTCCATCTGGAATAAGTTACAATACCTCCAGTTCAGGCCAGGTTGTAGCAAAGGTTCCAAAAGATCTAGTGCATGTCTATATGGAAGTCAGGGTATTTTGGAAAAGTTTGTGAGGTTTGAGTTTGCTTGTAAAATGCATGCCTTAAATGAGGCGTATGCCATTGGAAGGGACAGGAGTCATTGGGAGGATGCCCGTGGCAGACCAGATGGTCTATGAGAGAATGAAGGAAGTTCTCATTAGGCGGTTTGAGCTGAAGCCAGCTCAATACATGCAGGGATTCCGTGACTGTAAGTGAATGGATGGTGTTACATTTGAGACTTGGATTCATGGTGTATTGCGTAATTGGAATGAGTTGGTAAGAGGAATGTAGGCCAAGGGTTTTCGATCCCTTAATTAGTTGATGATGACAGAGTGACTCAAGGAGGAGTGCTCTACCACACTGAGGCAACACTTGTCTGATCTGACAGCGAGGGATCCAACAAAACTTGCAGTGTTAGCTGTTAAGTGGTTGACTAACATGGTTCACAAAGCCTGGGGCGGCATGGTTCTAGGCCAAAGGTGAAGAACTCTCCACCGACTGGTTCCAAACCAGAGGGCAAGGGCCAGGTTAATTCTCGTGGGACTCAAGGAGAGCTCAGAGAAACATAGTAATGGTGTACTGGAAAGGAGCATCATGAGAAGGGAAGGAAGCCTTTCGAAGTCCAAGGTCGTGACTTGTTTAAAGTGACACAATGTTGGACATTACAAGAGAGACTGTCAGGAGAAGTAAATTGACACAGCAATACCCGTGATAGCAAGCATGTTACACGTGGGTGTAAGTACCAGTTAGGGCCGACTGATTCAACCTTAGCTCTGGACATTTGGGAGAGGCACCCAGATGTTCTGAAGCACATTCATCCTAACATAATGGAGTTTCTGCAGGAAGTTAGAATCAATGGGAGGAAAGTGCCTCCCCTGAGGAATACTGGAACCTTCCGCATTATGGTTGGGAGAAAGTACCTTAACCATGAGGAGGTACTCCCTAAACCCAAGGATACATGTTTGGTAGCCAGTGGAAAGGGCATGGAGCGTCATATGTTCAGTGCAGGGGCAATTGTAGTTTTCCCTAGGTTAGCCTAACTGTGCACAATACAGGCTGCATTTGCTTTGCGCATGTTACTATAGAAACATGTTTAACTTTGTGCCTCATTGTATTTTCACACAGAACTTGTAACTGTTTTCATGTTCTGTTCTTTCCTGGGTCTTAGTCTGAACACAGTAGACAAGGTCAAACAACAATGTCCCTTGTCATTTCATTCTAGTCAGGCACTAGCACCTAGACACAACACAAGATTGCAGCTGTTGTTTGTGAGCATATGGCCTTGTCATATAGGTATGAACAGCAATGTAACTGATATAGGGAGAAAGACTTTCTGAGAGGAGATCACGGCTGTATCTGGGATGCAGAATATCCATCTTTGTGCTAAGGTACAGGGTCTGCTACAAATTCCAGACTTCTTTGTTATATAATCATTCCGCTTCTGTAGAAGGGTAGTGGGTTAGGCTAAACTGTCTTATAATATTACAGGGCTTTTCATAATATATAGTTTACTGACCATGCTGACAATATTTTTGTTAAGCACTTGTTTTCTGATTGTGGCACAAATACTTCATTCTAGAGCACAATAGTTTAAATACACATTTCAAACTTCCTTTGTATCTCTGTTATATCTTATTGTGGACGAAAACAAGTGTGAGAGTAAAAGGGGGTGTCCTGTTACCGTGATCCCTGAGAGGGCCAGGAGTGGTGTGTTCCTGGGTGTCAATTCACTTGTCTCTCTGGATATGGTTAGGAGGGCAATTGTGACACTATAGTTAGTTGGACACGGGCTCATTGGTACTAAGGTGGTATGGTGACTCAAGGGTATATTTACAAGCCCCTATCGCCACATTCCTTGGTCCCAAGAATAGTTCTGTTCCTGAGCAGATTCCTTGCAACATGGTGCCGCCAACATTTGAACAGGTACTTATTTGCGGGAACCCTTGCACCGTTTTGCGGAGACATACTTGGTGTTTGGGATTTATCCGCCACAGTTTATAGGGATCACCTAGTTCTGTTGGTTTTTTTAAGCTTGAATATTAAAAGGTTTATGACCTATTTGTGCTACCATTTGAATCCTTTGATAGATTGATTATGGCTTAACCTGTTGCGATTGCTGTAAATTGCCGCCCAGCAGTTATTCACCACCTACTACAGCATGGGGTCCCTAATGTGGGAGCTCCTGTGGTTCTTTTAATTGAAGCAGTGTACCGCTTTGAATTTTTTTTATTTCTGGGTCACTTTTCCGGCTGTGGACGCTCATGACAATATGTTTCATGCATACACGGTACCTGCGGCACTGCAGCTTTATCGTCCTTATGCACTTCTTGAAATTCCTCTTACCATCTGGTAACATCAGACTTGGTTTGATGGTGCCCTTTGCCATGTTCCTGGTATTCTTCGTATGGGCCTCTTAAGTACTGACGGGGCCACCTGGCCTACTCTTGCAGGCTTTACGCAGTACCCAAACTTAGCTAATCTCAATTTGGTTGAAACACGAGTATTATATAACCAGGTAGTTCTTTTATACTGACACTTGATCAAATTTGTTTTTTGCACTTTCCAAGCCAGCCCTGCTATTGCTGGTGTACCAACACAGCCACAACAGGCAGTCGGACTTGTTATCAGTCCTGTCATTGTGCATTCAGTTATGGGCAAATGCCCGATCCAGAAAATTGATCACCTTAATGCTGAGTTTCCCCTTACGGCACCACAAGAAAAACATAGAATTTTGACTATGTGTTTACCCAATGGTCTGGTTTCCCTTTAGCTGAATGCAATACCTGGGGGACGGTTTTTGCTACAGTATATACATTATGTTATGGCACACCCTCAATGGGTGTTCTACCGAATGTCCTTAAACTAATACAGAATGAACATGGGGCAGGTCCTGCTAAAGGTGAAGCAGCATCCATACGCCAGCAACTCGCTGTGGTGGCTGTAGCAGACCGCAAATGTGAGTTACCTATTATCAAAGCTCAGGTCTATACGTCCATAGGACGTAATAGTTTGGGGACTAGACCCTCCATTCCACCTATTGTCAAATCAGCTTCAGACAAGGCTGCCCATCAGCCCTGTGAATTTCCTAACAAAAATGGGATAAGTCAAAACTACCACAACAAAAGAGTAGACTTCGTGGCGGTTCACCGCCTCCTGAGTCCTCTGAATGGTGATACGCTCACTCTAAAATTAAAACTCCTGATCAATATCAGTTTCCTGATCTCCATTCTCCTCGTTCCTTTCAGGACTCGTCTGACCACCAGTACGAGAGAGGAGGGCAATCTGAACGCAGACAATGAGAGTGCGTGCAACCTAAACAGGAGACACAATGCTTGTTTGACGTAAATATAAAGAAGGAGGATCAACCACCTCCATACAAAGCCCCTTTTCAGATGAAAAATGTTGCACCTTGACAGAGAAATATGCCCCAGACAGTGAGAAACCTTCTCCTGGACAGCAGGTGGGCAGTGACTCTCCTCGACAGCGTTGCAGAAGTCACCACACTCTCCCATTTTCTGGAGGAGAAAGCAACTGAAACTTTTATAACTGTAGGGACTGCGGACACCCGCGGTGCAGCCCCAGATAGGCTCTATCATTTGGATATTCAAATTGAAGGTGACATTAAAGGCACCATTAAAGCTATTTTTTTGAACAATTTGACTTCTTCATACGAAATTCTTTTGGCGGAGGTTGACTGGCCTCCTCCTTTTTTTCTTGCTTGTCCCCAGGGAGAGGACATTATCCTTCCATCCTTTTCACATCTTGTCCCTGATGCAGTCAAACAGGATGCTTCTGAATGTGCTCTTGCTTTGGATCTGCCTTATATCGCAATCACGCTAGTTGGGATAAGGAATACCCTTTTCATATAATTCCTATATGTTCCACTCCAAAACCCCAGCCACAGTATCCTATTAAATGTGATGCCAAGGCATCCGTTAAATACATTCTTACCTGGTTAGAATCCCAGGTAGTAATTGAACCATGTGTGTCTCAGATGAATAATCCTCTTTTTCCAGTTTTGAAACCTGATCATTCCTATCGTATTGCATTAGATTACAGATATTTGAATAGTCATACATGCATGTTTGCCATGCAGAATACACTTAGTACTGCCTTAATTAATAATATAGTTCATCAAAAATGTACGACTACTTTGGATATTTCCAATGTTTTTTTCAGTCACAATTTGGCTCCGGAGAGCCGTGATTGGTCATCGGTTTTCTGCCTTCGGCTCCCAGAGGCGCTACGCATGTTTGCCTATGGCCTACAAGAACAGTCCAGGTGTCTTTGCAGCTTGTATTGTAGCAATTCTCCATGACATTGACCCAGATGCTTTGTCATATGCCGATGACATCTATTTAACTGATGATGAATTCCATCCTCACTTAGCAAGAGTGGATCGCATTATAAGGTGCTTTGCTGAACTTGTTTGCTAGTTCAATTTTACGAAATCTCACATTGCTTTCCTCAGTGTCCTTTTCCATGGTTATAAGTTAACCATTGGAGGTAAACGCCTGGTACCTCACTTTTTGGAAACATTTGCACAATTGGAGCCACCCAGTAGACTGAAAAAATTGCAGCCCATGCTTGGAGTTTTACATTTCGGCAGGACTTATATTCCCGATTATGCTCAACATATTAAAGCGCTTTATGCCTTAATACGTCCAGATTTTTCTGTATCCTGCTGGATGACTGAACACACTGAAATTCACAGATCTTTATAGCTTGACTTGCTTAAGACACAACATTTGCATACAAGACTTAATACTATGAATTTGGTAATCCGGCTTTTACTGGGTTTGCTTGGATTTACATATGTCACTTTTAATGAGGGTGGAACTGTTCCCATAGCTCATAAATCACATTTATATTCTCTATCGGAAATGCATTTTGCTTCCACTGAAAAAATACAAAATGCTGTACAGATGGCCATCCTGAAGGAACGGCCTCTAGCTCAAGATAGACACATTATTCTTGTTTCTCCTGTGCCCGCCTTGGAGGCGGTCACAAAAGCTAGTGTTCCTAATTCCAAAGCCCTTCATCCTCGATGGATTTGATGGGCTACGTCCTTTACAGTCATTGATATCGACTTTGTCCCTTCTTTACAGACAAAATAATTTTTGCAATATGAACACGTTTATCCCATGCCCTCTTCAGTTCTTCCGATTGATGATTACAAGTGCATTACATATATATCTACACTGACTGTTCAGCTCAACCGGCTACAGGTTCTAAGCAGCAGTATTCAGCGTCATGCACCATTTTTTGGGCACTAGGATAGATAGCGTATTATACCCTAAAATTGCTCGCACTCTGGGAGTTGGCTGAACTGAAGGCTTTGCTCCTTGCACTTGAACATACGAATCCCGATGTCCCCACACTCATTGTGTGCGATTCAATTTACTGTGCCTAGACCTTTAATGATAATTAATATTTCTGGCAACAAAAGGATTTCAGGGATTCCAAAGGCAGCACAATTAAGAACAAGATGCTTTGGTATTAAAGCGACAAGTCTGAAGGATAGGTTGCCACAAACTCATACTAAACTACATTGAGTCATCAACGTGTGGGAACAAACGCAGTAGAGAATTCTTTGGCTAATGAAGTGGCCAAATCTGTAGTAGCCGCATCTAAAGTAGCAACGATTACATGTTCGAAAACTCGTGTTGATGATGACATTTTGGCTGCCGTGCATGCTTTTAAAGTTTGCACCGCATTGCCTAAAGGTTTTCCTAAAAAATATTCTTATTATCTAAAAGATTAGAATGTTCCAGTTGTAATTATTCCTGAGATTGGCGATCGCAATATCCCCAACCTTCACCCTAGACCTTCTTTAACAAATGCAGCTCATGAGGGCGTCACTTCAGCACATACTGGAGTGGCTGCTACTAACTATTTCCCTTATACCAGTGGTTCCCAAACTTTTGACTCCTGAGGACCCCCATTGAATCACCACTGGAAGCCGGGGACCCCCAAGCAATTTGTCGGATTTAAATTTCAAACATTAAAACAGTAATTCGAAAAAAATAAACATGTGTGCACACAAAACAAATACTCAAATTACTAAGGATTTTAGGGGCATATTTACAAGTCCCATTCGCCATGGGAATGTCACTTTTGCGATGTTCCTGTGGCAATAGGGGCTTCGCCTTATTTACACAAGGCAGCGTTAAGCCACTTATTGTGGCTTAACGCTGCCTTGTAAATAAGGCCCCCTTTCACGCAATGCTTAGCGTGAAAGAGGTGGGCAGTGGGAGTTGCAGTGGGCGTTCCACCCCAACACCCATTGATTTTGACACTGCCCTCTATTTACAAGGGCAGCTTAAACAGGAGACAGCACCTAAATTAAGACCATGAAAAACCTGGTCTTAACTTGGCGAAACGAGGAGAAATGCCTTAATTCTCCTCGGTTTTGCTTTTTCCCATGGAAAAAGCAAAACACCTTGGATTGTTTATGTTCAGGAAGGTGACCCGGAATTCCATGACATAAACAATAAAAATGACGTTTTGTAAATTCCATGTGGGCTGCATTAGGCAGCACACAGAGGTGACAGAACGGCATTTCAAAACTGTTCATGTGCAGGAAGTGGGAACTTCCTGCACATAAACAATCTTCCCCTGCACGCAGACACTCTTGCACTATGGTGCAAGGGTGCCTGTGTTGGCTCTACACTGCTAAGTGTAGTGCCAGCGCATGGGGAAACGCAAGGCTGCACCATATTCTTGTAAGTATGGTGCAGCCCTGCATTTCTGAAGTGGCGGAGTGTATTGTTAAGTCAAGGAGACTAATGACACGCTCCGCCAATTCTGTTGTAAATATCCCCCTTCGTATTTTATATTGAAAGAATTTGCAAAGAAACGGAAACTTTCAATAGGACGGTTGGTGCTGCATCTCCGTGACTAACTTTTGAATGGTTGGTTTTATTTCGCGGTACGAGGCTCCTGCTCCTGCCAGGGCCTGACTGGAAACCCAAAGCAGCCCTGGCAAATGTTTTCAGACCAGTCCCTATACGGTGCACACAAAGTGCAGTAGAGGAGCCTCACCATTACAAAGGGGGCTTTGAGAGGCTCTACCCCCAAAACAATTTAGGAAACAATGGTGCTGTCTACAACACATTTATCATTATATAATGAATTGTATTAGGCTTTAAAGAATAGTAAATAAAGACCTCCTTACTATGCACCACGATACGACAATCTTTGTTGGGTTCTTCAATGATTCTCTTATAATCACCCTCCAACAGTGCCTCTCATCTCTCCATAGTCCCGCTGTCACATGTATTTCATTTGTTTTAGCATCTCTCATACCATTGTAGGATGTCAGAGCACTTAACATCACACACATATAGAGATAATGAATCATACGTCTAAATCAGTGTATTGAAAATGTCACATAAGGCAAAGGGGACTACAAGGTGTAGGATTCACATGTCATTCATACTGGTAGGCATTTGTAAAGAGTGCTTGGTCTGGAGAAGCACAAACTCAGGATTCAGAACATAACACAGTGGTTAGCATTGACTTTAACAAGAAAAATGTATTGCCACCCTAATAAACCTTTTTAGCAGCATCAGGATAATGATAGACTGGGAATAAACATATGTTACTAACTTTTACCATGCAGTTTGTAAGCAGCTCTTTGATGACAGTTTATAGGTCACTGTGCTAGATTATGATTGTCACTTATGAACTGCACCGTAACAAAAGAATCTCTGACAAAATCAGTAACCCACTAACCTATGCACATAAAATACTGTTTTTTAAAATGCATTGTACACGTTCTTTGCAGTAGGTATATTAACCCTCTGTGTCACATTAGATAAGTCAAAGCTGCCACTGAACAAAACTCTCATCTCTCTCCAGTACATTAATCACTGGCATTTTCTTGACACTTTTATAGTTGCTGGAAAACTGCTAATTTTACAATGAACTTTGCAGTGCTTTTATAACTGCTGCCTGCGGACCCCCAGGGAATGTGCCTTGGACCCCTGGGGGTCCTCGGAGCTCAGTTTGGGAAACACTGCCTTATACAACAGTGGTATTGGTGGCAAGGGTTGTACCAACAAATCAGAAAATATGTCACATGTTGTGACATTTGTCAACAAATTCAAAGTTCTACTGTGTCTCGTCAACCACAGATATGTCTATTTATTTCTTATCAGCCTTTTGGCTGTATTTACCTAGATCATTGTGGTCCCTTGATTTCAGATACTGCTTTCAAATGTATTTTTGCTGCAGTTGATTCTTGCTCCACGTTCCTGTGGGTTTGGCCGCAGCGCTCGGTTGACACTCAAACCATTATTAAAGACTTGCAAGTCTTTGTCTGGACATATGCCTGTCGCGCTGTGGAAATTTAGTTTGCGAACTGAACATTATCTGCGCCATCTTGTCTCTCCCCAGCGCGACACACAGGAAAGCGCACGGCAGCCATTTTAGGCACTTTGGTCTCTCCCTGCTCATTGCCGATCGCCAGCGCGTCCCCCTGGCGCTGCAAGCATCCCCCCCGCGGACCGGCCACCCCCGCTCTCTCATACACGGGCCATAAACCCTCTCCTTCTGCGCGACCCTGCCATGGAACCACATCCCACGCCTGACCGACATCCCATACATGGTCATGCATCTCTTTGATAACCCCCTTCCTCTGCGCCCCATTGTCTGAACCGATCCCAGGCCATCACCTAGCCCTGCGGATGCAGTTTATTGCCCCTACTGTAAGGGAAACACCCCACATCAAAGGGATTACAGTAGATCAAGGCCCCCCACCCCCTGAGACCCGACCGGTCACACACACCCCCGGGAATTGGCGGAATGTCCAGCTGTGTGATAGCCATCTCCTACTGTGGGTGGGGACTTCCACTGTAGATATGTGTGGGAACGAGCTCGAAGTGGGGATTCCGAGGATGTTCTTTCATGTATCAAGACAATCTCAAGAATGTGCCATGTATGATAAACCTGCAATAAAGTCATAAACCTGTGCATAAGAGGCCAGACCTCAGAGATGCAGTTAGAGCACCTCGTGACGATACTTCGCTGTCTGATCTGATGTGTTCCACTCCGACGGAATAAAACTTTGTTTCCTGCCTTCCAGTCTCCGGCGCCTGCCTCTTTATTGGTTTAGCATCGAATGGTATAAGAGGCGATTACCGCCGGGCAATACTTGAAAGGTTATCGACTACGACTACCGCTACCATTTAACAATTGGCGTCCCAAGCGTGGGGCCCATCAGCGACACGAGGATCCAGTGGGAGAGGTCCCGACGACAGAGTGAACGACTGCAACGATCAGGAGAGCTCCTGCCCGATAGACCCTCGTCTGGCAGCCGATCATCCGAACTTCACTGGTTCCGAGCAGACCTCTCTTGAGTGATCTACGGTCCTGACTGGGAACCATCAGGAGTGCCGCGGCAAATACGGAGAGTAGAGGACGATCGGGCGCTGGAGGCGGAAGACGAGAAACTGTCCACGCGGTCCGGGTAAGGTCGTGAAACACGACAAATTGCGAAACGATTGATTGATTGATTGAAAAATACTAGTATTGCTTATTGATTGTTCTCTTTGAGATATTCGCTGTCTACAAACGGGGAGGAGTAGAAATACTCTCTCTCTCTCCCTTTGCAGATAGTGAAGGGTAGGTAACGCAGACTTTTGTCCCCGTTGTAACCCGTCGTGCCTATCTTTATCTCCCCACTGATTGATTGTCCGAACATTGATTGTTTTGAAGGATAGTGCTCTTTGAGATATTCTCTGTTTGCAAATAACGTAGAATAGAAATATTCTGTCTAGTCTTTGCAAATAGTGAAGGGTAGGTAACGCAGACTTTTGTCCCCATTGTAACCCGTCGTGCCTATCTTTATCTCCCCATTGATTGATTGATTGTCCGAACACTAGTTGTTCGATATTGGTTCTTTGGAGGTATTCTCTGCTTACAAATAACGAGGAATAGAGATATTCTGTCTAGTCTTTGCAAGCAGTGAAAAGATAGGTAGTGCTGACTTTTGTCCCCGTTGTAACCCGTCATGCCTATCTTCTCCCCACTGATTGGTAGTTGGTTCTGCCCGGACCGCTTATTAGAGGTGGACCATCCGGCTCCACTGGAAGGCACCCCTAATAAGGACATGTTCACTAAATATGGACTAGTCGCCGTAGCTTATAGCAAGCTATGGCATAAATATACAAGGAAGGACCCAGAGAGTCAGTGGCCACTGATGGGATCCTTCGACGACCATAAGATAGAAATGCTAGAAATAGCTCTGCGTAGCAATAAAACGACGCCTACTATGCTTGACAGTATCGGCATGTGGCGCAAAGAAGCAACACAACGGAAAAAGAGAGAAGAAGTAAAAGCAGAAAAGGAATTACGAAAGGCAGCTCACCTTGCCGCTAGAAAGTTAGAAGAAGAAATAAAGGAGAGAAGGGAAACTAAACTAAGACAGGAGCCCGAAACATCAGGCCAGTACCCTGTTAGGACCCCCTCTATGCTCTACCCTGAGTTGTCTTCTAAGCAACGAACGAATGACGAATTACTATTAGGTCCCCCGATCATTTACATGCCCCCTCCATACGCACCCTCCCAATCGGTAGTGCAACACCCACAACCCCCAAACACAAGCGAAAGCAGTATAGGGGCCTCGGTCCTCACGGCCTCCGCGCCAGCCGAGCCTCTTGTACTGAACACAACGTTGGCAGTAACGTTGGATGACCCTGAGATGAGAAAGAAAGATTCCACCAGAATGAATCGACTAACAAAGGATGAACGAGCAGGAATCGACAAGATAGTAGGGACACTGGTGGAGCGAAAGGAAAGTGAGGAGTATATAACAGACGTGTATAACTCGTATGCCGACAACCGCAGACGACACTTTGTCGTACGACTTTGTTATCACGCCCTGAATACATATGAGGATAGGTACCACGATAAAGGTCCCGAAGGCTTAGCGGCCCTATATAGGAAGGTAGACATTGGGGAAGAAGGAGAGGGCGATGTGACGAACCTCTTCACTCGTACACTCGAGGTCTATCGACACCTTAAAGAGCACAGACAGACAACCAAAGCAGAAACTCCCATAGCGACTAAGCCCCAGGCAGGAAGGACTGATACCATGATGCCCATCAAAGAGGCCGCCCCCTACTGGGTCCCCCCACGAGGTCAGGGAACACATGACGACATCAACCACCAAGATGCGAAGGGAAGGGTTGTATATAATTGGGTCTACCAGCCATGGGACCGACAAGACATTTTGACCTTTAGAAAAACTCTACCCGACTTAAGAAAGAACCCGACTGCCTTCTACACCGAACTAGGTACAGCCTTAGGTTCAACAATAATGACTTTAGCAGATATCGACTTGTTCTTCGGGTTATGTCTGCCGGCTGATGTGTGGAAGCAAATCCGGAAAGTTGACCACGCTGAGCCGTTCGGATATACCTGGGTACAACTCGATACCATAGATAAACAGCGAGAACCGGGACAGAAACCCCCGAAAGCCATATTGGAGCTCCCAGACAAGATTGTACAGAAGTTGAAGACTCTAATCCCAGAAAGAAAGGTAGACTGGTCGATAGTGATGGCTTGTCGCCAGAAACCCCAGGAGGATGCGTCTGAATACTTCTCTCGATTCGAGACTGTGTTTTCCGATTATAGTGGCCAGGACATGACCACCGCAACCGGACATCACCTCTTTGTCCAGAATTATGTGAAGGGTCTGTCACAAGAAGTCTCCCAGAAGCTACAGACCAGCGAGAGTAGTTGGGCAGCCTCCAAACCCGCAGCAATCCTCCAGATGGCCCAATACTACGAAAACCAAAAGAATGAGAACGAGAGGGCGTCAGAGAGGAAGAAAAAGGAACTGAAGGAGAGGGTAATGATAGCACAGTTGCAAGGGGTGACCATAGGAAGGGAACCCCCAAAAGGGAATTACCAACCAACCGCCCCTAGAAAACTACCCCCTAGAGACCATACACCTGCACCCTACAACGGACGGAGAGACTTAGATGGGAACCAATGTGCGTTCTGTAGAGGGTTCGGACACTGGAAATCCCAGTGCCCGGTCCTTCTGGAATTGAACAAAAATAGGGACCCCAGAGACACAGCATATGACCCCACAAATAGAGGACAGGGACGAGGGTACACGAACGACGCCATCAACGACAGGCCAGGCAGACCAAACACCTTTGATCGCCCCCGACAAAACCAGTGTCAGCAGTCCGACTATGAAAGCACCCATGACTTCGCATAGGACCGCCAGGGGCAAGGGAGGGATCCAGTCGAACTCCGTGTTGACCAGCAAGGTCCTTACGTCACTGCTAAGGTCTTGGGCACAAAGTCTCCATTCCTGGTAGATACTGGGGCGACACGTAGTGCGTTATCTAAACGACTGATTCCTAGGGCACCCTTGTCTGGCTCACACGTAACCTCAATAGGCTTTGATGGAACGCCCTCCACTAACCCCTTATCAGCACCAATCTCCCTTGACTTAGAAGATAACGCCACTGACACGACCTTTCTGCTCTCCTCCAACACCCCCGATGCTATTATGGGACTTGATTTGCTAAAACATTTCCGAGCTACCATCAGATGCTCCCCAGACGGAGTTCGAGTCATCCTGCACGATAACCCAGATCTGTTCAGACCTTGTCACACACGACGTATGCTCTCTATAACTGATGCTGACCTGTCCCTACTCGACACGTTACCCTCACATCTATGGGCTAAAACCGACTCAGATGTAGGGCGCATGGTGATCGACCCAGTACACATAACCGTCCGACCGGACGCAGTGCTACCAAAGCTTCCACAGTATTGAATATCGCCCGAAGGTGAGAAGGCATTGGTGGAAATCATCCAGTCCCTAGTCAATGCAGAAGTAGTAGAAGAAGTAGTCAGTAATGTTTGCAACAGCCCTATCCTACCCATTGTAAAGAAGCAAGGCGAGGGAGATGAGAAAGCATACCGCTTCATTGTTGACTTACGAGAAGTCAACAAAGTAGTCATACCTCAGTACCCTGTGGTCTCACACATCACCACCATCCTCACCCTAATTCCGTCCACTGCCACCACCTTTACTGTTATTGATCTCAAGAACGCATTCTTCTCCATCCCCATCCACCCAGACAGCCGCTACCTGTTCGGCTTCACTTTGAAAGCCCGGTCGTACAGATTCTGTAGGGCACCCCAAGGCTACACTGAGAGTCCCAGCATTTATAGCCAAGCCCTCAAGAGACAACTAGATGCAGTCCAATTGCCCGATGGAGTGGTGTTAATACAGTACGTCGATGACATCCTTTTGGCGGCCGACACCACCCCACTTGCTGTCACGGCCACCCTTCACCTCCTCCACTTCCTCGCGGAGAAC
Organism: Triturus cristatus; assembly: GCF_964204655.1. NCBI lineage: Eukaryota > Metazoa > Chordata > Amphibia > Caudata > Salamandridae > Triturus > Triturus cristatus. Next base: position 264,488,636 of record NC_140585.1, read on the forward strand.
GGTCACAAGGTCTCCAGGAAGAAGTTGCAGTTCTGCCAACCCCAAGTGACATACCTAGGCCACCTCCTATCCAAGGATGGGAGGAAACTTACCCCTGACCGAATTCAGACCATCCTAGAAACCCCTGTTCCCAAAACTCAGAGGCAAGTGCGGTCTCTAGTAGGCCTCACCTCCTTTTGTCGACAATGGTTGCCAAACTTCAGTCTTATTGTAAAACCTCTGCTTTCCCTGCTGGCTAAAGATGTCCCCTTCCCCCTCCCCTGGACACCCGAATGCCAATCCTCCTTCAAAGAATTACGAGACGCCCTCTGCTCGGCCCCAGTCCTAGGAACCCCAGACTACACTAAACCTTTCTCCCTCTACACCCACGAAAGGGAGGGATGTGCGTTGTCTGTCCTAACCCAGTCCATAGGCCCTAAACAACGCCCTTGTGCCTACTTCTCTGCCACTCTTGACCCTGTAGCCAGAGCATTGCCCGCCTGCCTTCGAGCAGTAGCCGCCGCTGCTGTCTCTATCCGGCAAAGTGAGGGGATCGTGCTCTCGAACCCCCTCTCTGTATTGGTACCCCATGCGGTTGACACCCTCCTGAACCAGACCAAGACTCAACACCTGACTAGCGCACGACTGACTGGCTATGAACTGACTCTGCTTGCACCCCACATCACATTGAAACGATGCACCACTCTGAATCCAGCCACTCTACTACCTCTCCCTGACACTGACCCCAATGCGCCCCCCATACATGACTGCGTGACTCTCACCGACGAACAGACCAAGAGTAGGGTTGACCTTCGAGATACTGCCTTCCCGGACCCTGACGGAGAACTATGGGTGGATGGCTCATGCATCAAGCTCCCCGATGGCACCACTTCCGCTGCCTATACAGTCACCACAGCCCGAACAGTTGTTGAGACAGCCCGCATCACACAGCGATCCGCACAGGCGGCTCAACTGATTGCTCTCACACGAGCATGCATCCTGGCAGCAGGGACAACCGCAAACATTTACACAGACAGCCAATACGCCTTCGGGGTAGTCCACCACTTTGGGCTCCTTTGGAAGGAGAGGGGATTCCTGACTTCCCATGGCACACCCATCCTGCATGGAGATCTAGTCTCTGCCCTGAACGAAGCAGTCCTCCTCCCCACACGGCTGGCTGTGATCAAATGCCAGGCACACAAGAAAGTGACAGACATTATAGGACAGGGAAATGCACTAGCTGACATTACTGCCCGAACCACAGCCGAAAATAGGTCCACGACCCGTATGTACGTAACCAGGTCACAAACTGAGAAATGGAAGGATGCTAGGGAAACGATTAGGGACATCCAATTAGCCAGTACACCACACGAATTAACTGAATGGGCCCGGGTGGGATTGAAGGACGATGACGGTTGCTGGCGAACTAAAGACTCGAACAAATGGTTGCTACCTGACTCATACTTGATCCCCATGCTAACCATGGCGCAATCCCCCGCACACATAGGGTCTGCTACCATGATCGAACTCATCTCCAAAGTCTGGCACAACGACAAAATCTCAGACTCAGCCAAACGTCTGGTCCAACAATGCCTGGTCTGCCTCCAACACAACCCTGGGAAAGGAACTGCTGTACCCCGGGGAGGGTTTGGGGTTCCCAATCACCCCTTTGAAGTCCTACAAATGGACTACGTCCAGTTAGAAAGGTGCCAAGGTTTGAAGTACGTACTTGTCGTTGTGTGTGCCTTCAGCAAGTGGGTGGAAGCCTACCCAACCCGCGACAACACCGCTATGACTACCGCAAAAGTACTACTGAAAGAATTCTTCCCCCGATACGGCCTTTGTCGAATTTTGTGGAGCGACAACGGCCCCCACTTTGTAGCCGAGGTTATCCAACTCATCTTAAAGGGGCTGGGTGTAAAACAGAAGTTCCATGCGGTCTTCCATCCCCAATCTGCAGGCTTGGTTGAGCGACATAATGCCACATTGAAGCTTAAGATAGCAAAAATAGTTGCCACCACAGGACTGAAATGGCCAGACGCTCTCCCGCTAGCATTGCTATCAATGCGTTCCACCCCCACCAAACACCACTTAACCCCCTACGAGGTCGTCTTCGGACGGCCCATGAACCTTTGGACTGCACCGAAGCCAACATCCATCCACGACGTCCCGGACGTCCTCATGTCTGACTATTTGTATAACCTAACTAAAACGTTGTCTGTTATCCATCAGCAGGTGCTGCAAGCCATTCCTGACGTTTCCAGAGGCCCCGGGCACGACATCCAACCGGGTGACTTTGTCTTAGTGCGTAACTTCCAGCGCACCAAGAGTCTGGAGCCCCGGTGGACGGGCCCTCTGCAAGTCCTGATCACCACCCGAACAGCTCTTCGAGTGGAGGGGAAGCGCAATTGGCTGCATGCACACCACTGCAAGAAGGTATCATCGACCCTGACGACCACGGACAACATCACCGCCCAAGAGGAACTACTGGACACAGACCGACCATCCCTGAGCCACTGCCCGGATACAGAGACACTTGAATTAACGAAATATCCCGATCCTACTGTCCCATCCAAAGAAGGGTATAACCTACGACGAAAGGAGGGAACTTCGGCTAAGCAGACCACAAACTAAGTTGAAATCTCAAGAGCGGTTGCCTAGCCACCTCAAAGGCCACCAGGAGAGAAACTAAATGAAGTCTGTGGTTCTGCCCGCTACCGAGTCCCATGAAGGTGATGGAAGCATCCGACATGAAGATGATGGAAGCAACCGGACGTCCGAAGATCCACTACAAAAACCCAAAGACTGACAGAATGCACAGCTCAAAGACTATTGCACTTTTCATTACCCTTCTCTTTTGCCTTCTCCTCATGGTCACCTTCTGGATCATGGAGGAGAGCACACCCGCTCATAAGACATTGCTGACCACCGTTCAACCTATCACCATGAAAGAACACCATCTGATCTCACTTTCACCCCAACTCCGAGAAAGGCGTAAGGAGTTCTGGAATAACTCTTTTGTGCAGTTGCTCCACCAACACAATCTTGCCGCCAATGCCACTAATTGCTGGATCTGTGGATTGCTACCACATGCCACTGGACACTCTATCCCTTTCATCCCTTCACCTTTTTCTGTCCATGGTTCCTGCCTCGCCTGGCTAATCCTCCTGCAAGAAAGCTACAAGGGCAATGCCACTTCCGGCAGAACTCTACCATGGGTTCTGGCTGAACAAAACTGGAAGAACTTCTGCCCCCTTCTGTCCTCTGAGATCAAACACTTCCTTTCACATGGACATCCCTGCCAAAGAACGAGTTGAAATGCAAGTGTTCAACAACCCAGCCAGACCCACCTTCTCTTACCTCCGGAAACGAACGGCCGCCACCCTAACAGTGGCCCTATCCGTCATCAACATCACTGGATTTGTGTGCCTCGAAGGCCTGGGGGCGCAGCTGGTGGGCCACAGCTCCTGCCTCATCACCCAAACATTGGACTCAGTTGATCCACCCTCCTTTGTTGCCTCCCCGAATATGTACTTCGTCTGTGGTACTAAGGCCTACACCTGGCTTCCGAAAGGTTGGGGAGGCACCTGCTACATCGCCTTTGTCCTTCCTCCGACATATGTGGCTCCAGCAAACCATCACCGACAGAAACGTGCCAAAGACATTGTGCAAGCCGACTCCACCGGAGCACAGTTCATGGACGCAGTAAAAGGTCTTGTTCCACTCTGGGGTCCAATGGCAAACAGCCGTGCCATCCGCCACTTAACCCAGGCAGTCGAAACGGCGATGAACATTACGGCTGGCATCCTCACCAACAACACCGCCGAGCTTCAGGCCGTCCGCCTGGTGGCTCTTCAGAACCGCCTCGTTCTAGATGTGGTTCTGGCTGATCGTGGAGGAGCATGCCGCATCATTGGGTCCAGCTGTTGTACCTACGTACCGGATAACTCACCCTCAGTCTACAAAGCAATTGAACACCTCCACAGACTTTCCGCAGAGGTTCATCAGGAGCAAGAAGAATGGTCACTGGGAAGTTGGTTTTGGGACACTATTAGAAGTTGGGGATGGAGGCTGTTTTCAGTTATCCTAATACCAATTGTGATACTATGTGGATGTTGTTTGGGGATTCAGTGTCTGCTACCTTTATGTTCGCTTTTTATGAACTGCATCTGCCCTAAGACTTTGAACTTTGAAGCGGAGCGAATGAATGCTTTGTATGAGGTGGAAGTTCGTAGTATTATGGGGATGGATCCGAACTAAACAAGCTGGCGAGATATGTTAAAAGGGGGGACTGTGGAAATTTAGTTTGCGAACTGAACATTATCTGCGCCATCTTGTCTCTCCCCAGCGCGACACACAGGAAAGCGCACGGCAGCCATTTTAGGCACTTTGGTCTCTCCCTGCTCATTGCCGATCGCCAGCGCGTCCCCCTGGCACTGCAAGCATCCCCCCCGCGCGCCGGCCACCCCCGCTCTCTCATACACGGGCCATAAACCCTCTCCTTCTGCGCGACCCTGCCATGGAACCACATCCCACGCCTGACCGACATCCCATACATGGTCATGCATCTCTTTGATAACCCCCTTCCTCTGCGCCCCATTGTCCGAACCGATCCCAGGCCATCACCTAGCCCTGCGGATGCAGTTTATTGCCCCTACTGTAAGGGAAACACCCCACATCAAAGGGATTACAGTAGATCAAGGCCCCCCACCCCCTGAGACCCGACCGGTCGCACACACCCCCGGGAATTGGCGGAATGTCCAGCTGTGTGATAGCCATCTCCTACTGTGGGTGGGGTGGGGACTTCCACTGTAGATATGTGTGGGAACGAGCTCGAAGTGGGGATTCCGAGGATGTTCTTTCATGTATCAAGACAATCTCAAGAATGTGCCATGTATGATAAACCTGCAATAAAGTCATAAACCTGTGTATAAGAGGCCAGACCTCAGAGATGCAGTTAGAGCACCTCGTGACGATACTTCGCTGTCTGATCTGATGTGTTCCACTCCGACGGAATAAAACTTTGTTTCCTGCCTTCCAGTCTCCGGCGCCTGCCTCTTTATTGGTTTAGCATCGAATGGTATAAGAGGCGATTACCGCCGGGCAATACTTGAAAGGTTATCGACTACGACTGCCGCTACCATTTAACAGCGCGATCTACTCGAACCAAGGTCCGGAGTTCGCTTCTAAAGCGTACCATTATTCAATGAAGTCCATGGGTGTGCAAGTGCATTTTTGTTCTATATATAGGCCCGAGGACAATTCTGTTGTGGAGACAATGAACTGTGACTTAAAGCAGTCCTTAACAGCTGGGGTTTTAGGTACAGGGCATGGGTATTTGAACCATCTCTATGGGGTTCATCTAGCATTAAATATATCCCTAAAAGATTTGTGGGTGGGCGGATCCCATATGGAATGCTTTTTAGCATCAATATGTTTGTTCCAGAGCTTTGGTGGTCCAGACGTTGTGGCGGCAGCCACGCCCTTTGACATAGAAACCCACTGTACTGTCTTACAGAATCTACAAAAAGGCAGTGACTCCCTGGCCCGTACACAGTTGCCTGTGACTCTCTCTTATCGAGTCCTGATACTCAAATTCCTGTCTCCAGTTGGCTTCCCAAAGTTGGAGACTTAGTTTACGAAACAGTGGCCATCAAGAAGGAATTCGACCCAATGTATTGTGCTCCTGTTCCAGTCCTTGGTATCCAGGGTACCCGAAATGTTATTTAACTGCCCCTTCCAGGATATAAAGAAAATGGCTTCGTTTCCTTTGAACATGTCAAACTACACCATATGGCCAATTCTCCAGAGCATGCCCAGAAGTGGTCCCCGACAGGACTTTTAGTTGCAGACAGTGAGTACCTCAGTTGCTGCTTCTCCCTAGCTGATGGGGGGGAAGGCCGAAACCGAAGTTGACACTGTACCAGTTTCTACTTTTCCATCTTCTGCGTTGGAAGTCGTTTATACTGATCCACCATTGGACACCGTTTCTGAGTTACATTTTTCGAATCCAACTGCTGAATCGCAGCCTCCTCTTTTTCAGTGGAGTTTCTCCGGGTACTATATGGATAAAGACCATTTCTCTTCAGACAGTTCTTCAGCATCTTTGGTTTTGCATCCACCTTCAGCATGGATTTGTGTTTTTATTTCTTGGTCCCTCCTTGGATATAGATCTGAATTGTATCTTCCTTGGGGGCATATCAGCAACAACCGGCGATAATTATCGCTCAGCGATCGTAGCGTGAGGATAATTATCGCCGGGTAACGTGGATTTTTATCACTGAGATAGCGTGCTATTAGCAACACTTATCTCCTCAGCGATAAAAATCCTCACGCTAACTGCCTAACGTGAGATTATCGCTGGAAACCCAGCGATAATCTCACATAGTATGGCGTTAGCTTGCTGATAGGGACTCACAAACTTAGCCATGATATCCACCTTCCATAGAATATCATGGCTAAGTCAGTCCTGAAGCAGGCATAAGGAAAGTAGCGATAACAGGGGTTATCGCTACTTTTCCTGCCACTATGCTTCATAGCATGGGGCTTGATGATAGGAAAAATGTCGCTTAGCGACATTTCTCCTGTCATGTTAGGTCAGGAACGCCCACTTTGCATCTCATTAGAGATGCAAAGCTGGGCGTTAGGAATCCCCATGCTAAAGCAAGGTTTCACGCGTTAGCGTGGCCTTGCTAATTAGGCGATAAAATTATCACCGCTTTTCGGCCGAAAACAGCTGTAAAAGCGGCGATAACTTTTTATCGCCAGCTTGTAAATATGCCCCTTGTTTTTTGTATTCATGTGGATTGCATTTGTGACTGTTTTATTTACTTTTGATCAATGGCCACTACCTCCCAGAGTGTTCGGCTACAGAACTTATCGACGGGGTGTTGGCCCCCCATTCCTCCTCACATAAAATAAAAAGAGAGACTTGTCTCTTGTCAACATTTCAGCTGATCTAGTGACTGATGAAATTGTTTGGGATAAAGTTCCTTTCAATATATTCGGTCGTACAGAGACCCTGCAGATACCATATGCGTTCAAAGTTTCCATGGGTGATATAATAGTACCGGGGTTACAATCAGATGATTGGGATGTTGACACTGTGAATTCAATGCTTTGTGAATTAGGATATTATACTGCATTTGACTTAGAAGATGTATATCTTAATTCTGCTAATTACACTGAGATGTTCTTCTACCACCATTATGGACATCATTTTATACATAGGGCAAGTGGACAGCATCGCCTTTACAATTATACATAATAGGAACATTGTCCAACTCCCGCACAAGGAAGTTAAAAAACACAGACAGACAAGTACACATATTTTACAAGCACTGATATTTCAGAACCTATGTCATACTATTTCAAATTGGTTTCAAACCCACCAAAAAACGATATGCTAACTCAGACCAAGTTGTTATATGCGGCTTCGTTTGTCTATCAGCTGGCCCTTAAGGACTATGATTACTGGAAAGACAAAATTGACCTTAAATCGATTTGGGGGACGAAATCCTAGCAGGTCCAAGGCACAGAAACTTTATTTCGAGCCTGTCTCATCGACACACAAATTATTTTCTTAAACAAAATGATCCAACAGACTACTTGTCTAGGATTGGCAAAAATTAAAGAAATGAATGTCACAACCATTCCTTCCATTGCCCGTTTTAATGATTGGCAGCCTTACACAAACTATACAGAAGCCCAATTAAATGATATGATATAAAAACGGTACATTTAACTCATTTTCTAATCTTGGTGGATGGTTATTGTGGCCAGTGAACATGAAAGGTTGTCATGCTCATTATCTTAACTCCACACCCGTGTTCAAATCAAGTAGACCTGATCCACGGTATTCCCAATCAAACACTATAACCACCAATTCAGTGGGAAAGCTATGCCAATGGTTAGAACACTCTACTCTTTCTCTTTTGTCCGGGACATGACTCTGTCTGATTTATTGATGGGTCCTAAGTCCACTTGTTCTAAAAGATTTATATATGCTGCTTATAATGAAATTTGGAAACTATCACAAATGGAAGCTGCTGTACATTTGAAACAAATTGATCAAGATAAATTGGAAAAAGTGCTTGCTGTAGTTGACAACAGTATAAAAGCTTTGTCCTCCCGTATTTATAAATTGAATAACATTGTTACATCTGTTACTGATATTGTGCAGAGTGATATATCAATATTGTATCATGTTCAAAGTCAGCTTAGATCTATTATGCAGTTTGGCTGGACGCTTCAAACACTCAAAAATGGACATGTTCCTTGGCATTATCTTAACTGTATTGCTTTGTTTCTGCCATTCAATTTAACACGCAAACAACGCACAATGGCTATAAAAGACGCAACTTAGACCATGCTCCATTTAGAAAAGTCAGAACAACTCCCATTCACTATTGCCGAAATGCCTTCAGCAGTGTGGTTAATACATGGAGCTATTTCCTAGCCCATCTCAACTTTTCAGTTTACAGCTTGTACGAACATTTTCCAATAGGTAGATATGAACCCCTTGGGAGTAGCTACATACATGAGTTATCGTCCCTGTCCTTTACCTATTGCTGTGAACGTGTTGATAAGGAAGTTCTTCTTACAGGAGAGGAGTGTGACTCTACTGTCGGACATTAAATAGTTTGTCAGGACGTTAAAATTCACGATGCCTGTAATGCTGCAGCACCCAATTCTGCTTGTTATTTAAAAAGAACTCCAGTTTCTGCAATTCTCCCTTTTTTTTACCGTACTTTCAAATGGAAGCAATCTCAAACTTAATAACCAAGACTGTTGTGGAATCCTGTATATTGTATCCGTTTCCCACTTGTTGCGATAATGTCTTGTTTACCTCTAAACATGGCATTGTAGATAGCTCATTGTGGCCTTCCATTTCAACTTTGAAATCAGAGTTTAACAAGCTAAGCAGACTCTAAGCACTATTGTTCCATCAAGAAGTAGCTCTCACATCTGTCCACGAGTCCTTCGAGTTTCAGGTGGCTAGAACTTCCAGTGAAATACAGTCATTTTTTAAATACAAATCTTCCCCTGCATTTTGGAGAAATGATACATCAAATATTTAATGTTTCTGATACAATGGGCATGACCATCTTTCCAAACTATTTTTGGAGTAATTACAGCTTTTATATACTCCATTTTTTCCAGCATTTTCAGAGGGTTCCCATTGCTGGTTTTCTCCATTTGTAAAACCAAAGGGGATGATGGACGGAGTGTTAAACATTGCAAGCACTCAACCCCAGTCAACTGATCTGGGTTTAATCCATCATCATTCTTTAGCTCACTCCGCCACCCCAGTTCAGACATGGCCATATGCAAATCAGTCTGACCCTGTGCCTCATGGGAGCAGTCCAGCCCGAACTGCCAAGCCATGTCTTCCCTGGACTGGAAACAAGCATCCTGGGACCGGTTTCGGGTTCATAACCCTCACCAGCCAGGCTATCTTGAATCAGTGGCAAAGTGAGCAAGGGACCCACGTCTGGGCATACCCTGCCAACTTAGGGCGAACAAATCAAAACCAAAGGGGATGATGGACGGAGTTTTGAACATTGCAAGCACTCACCTCATTTGTGGCATTCTCGCTCTATTGCTACTGTTCTGTAATGGATGTCCCTTCTGTGGATTCCCAGGAGCTGGCATCACTCCAACACTATCGTGAGCGTATGCTTCATATCTTTGAGATACCTTCATTCCAGGCATTGGATGAGGATTGGTGTTTAACATTTCAATATACTTCACCTGTGAGCAACCTGTGTTTTACTGCATCCCCTGCCCCTCAATGGGCACTGGAAATATGCCTGGCTTAGCAGATGCCTGCTGCCCTGGATTTCGAACTGCTGATGAGTCCCTTAGTGGCCCATTATCAGGACTGTTCCACGGGTTTGCCACTTGTAAGTCATCTGAGTCTGGAGCCAATGGCCAACGAGGATTCCTGTGCAATGGCACAGAGCTTACTGGATCAAAGCTTCATTGAGATCAACGCAGGTTGCCAAGTGACTGTTTCCGCATTAGCTAGGACTGAAGATCATGTATGCTCTTTGGAACTTCTTAATTGGGCAAAGGCCCTATCCTCCTTTGCAGAGTCAGACTGCGTCTTGGAGTCCTTTGCCTACACAATGGCTGATCACAAACGGGAAGTCTCCGACACGCATTAATTGGAATTTTTCTTTTTATCAAATTGTCTTTTACATGCCTCTACTGATAATTAGTTTTTGGAAACTGCTTTGAGTTTGTCTATTTTCCAGATTGTGCTCCGATCCCTTTCCATGCTACCTCCCTGACCAAGGGGAGGGTGTCAGGGCATGGCCCATTGTAATTTTCCCTAGGTTAGCCTAACTGTGCACAATACAGGCCGCATTTGCTTTGCACATGTTACTATATAAATACAATTATCATTGTGCCATATTGTATTTTCACACAAAACTTTTAGCTGTTTTCGCATTTTGTTCTTTCCAGGGATTTAGTCTGAACATAGCAGACAAGGTCAAACAACAATGTCCCTAGTTATTTCATTCTGGTCAGGTGCTAGCACCTAGACACAACACAAGAGTGGAGCTGTTTGCGAGCATATGCGCCTTGTCATATAGGTATGCACAGCAATGTAACTGATACATAGAGAGAGAGACTTTCTGAGAGTAGATCACAGCTGTACCTGAGATGTAGAACGTCCATCTGTGCGTGCTAAGGTTCGGGGTCTGCTACAAATGCCAGGGATCTTTGTTATATAATCATTCAGCTTCTGTAAAAGAGCAGGGGTGTTCGGCTAAACTGTCTTATAATATGACAGGGTTTTTCATAATATATGGTTTACTGGCTCTGCTGACAATATTTTTGTTAAGCATTTGTTTTCTGATTGTGGCACAAATACTGTATTCTAGAACACGGTAGTTTAAATAAGCATTTTAAACTTCCTTTGTGTCTTATTTTGGGTGAGTACAAGTGTGAGAGCGAAAGGGGGTGTCCTGTTACGGCGATCCCTGAGAGGGTTGGGAGTGTTGAATACTGGGTTGTCAATTCACCTGTCTCTCTGGATATGGTTAGGAGGGCAAGTAAAACACTATAGCTAGTTGAACTCGGGCTCATTTGTTCTAAGGTGGTATGATGGCTCAGTCCCTACCTACTGATGTTCTATGGTCCCAAACATAGTTCTGTTCCTGTGCAGAATCGCTGCAACAGGAGTATCCACTTGCCAGAGTTGAGATTGAGCTCCAAGACAAGGCAGCAACGATTAGCGTTGGGGTAAGGGAAAAACAAGGAGCTGGATGTCTCTTGGGTAATGTTTTGATTGGCCCTGACTTGGTGCCAAGACCAAAAGCCTTTACGGCCTGGACAATGTCAGCTGTGCTGACCATAGAACCAGCTGCACATCAGTCTCACGGTGAAGTTGGCATCATCTCTGATTTGCAGGGACTAGGACAAGGAAGGTAGTAGCTGTGGAGGGCACCACTTCTGCTCCAGGGAGAAAGGAGAATGAGGCTTCTGAAGCGGACCATTTGCTGGAGTCTGGGTTGCTTCCAAAGCTGCAGGGTTTATTAGCTGCTGGAGGGCCTACCCGGGAAGATTTCCACAAGGTGCAAAAGGAGTGCCCTACGCTTGTGGGAATTTGGAAGGAAGCCCAGGATCAGGTCAGCAAAGGAGTGGTCAGAAAACACTAAGTTGGCTAGGAGGATGGCCTACTCAATTGTGAACTGGTAAATCCTGAGTCAGGGGCTAGCAATAGGCTAGTGGTTCCATTAGTGCACATAAACTTCCTGTTGTCACTAGCCAATGAAGTGCCCTTAGCAGGACACTAAGGGATTAGAAAACCCCACAATAGGTTGGAACTTCAGTTTTACTGGCCAGGGATGCGGAGAGACACAGAGAGGTTCTGTAGAACCTGTCCGGCTTGCCAGATGAGGTAAGACACGAGGGAAGACAAAGGTACAGATAGTGCTTCTACCAATTGTAGGTGTTCCATTTGAGTGGGTGGGAATAGACATTGTTAGCCCATTTGACCCCACCCCTCCGCATCTTATTTGTGGTGGACCATTCCACCAGGTATACTGAAGGTGCACCTCTGACGAGCATGAATGCAAAGGTGGCAGCAAGAGCTCTCCTGTGGATTTTTTCTAGGGTCCAATTTCAAAGGATTGTGATTTCCGACTTGGAACCAGCTTCATTGTTTTTTCACATGAGACGTGGGAGCAAGCCGGTGTGATATACTACTTCTCCAAGAGCATTATGGGTTTGTTCTCTTTGAACCTCTGTATGCCCTGTGAGGGGTCCACTTGTCTTGTTAACAGAAACGTGGGAAGGAACCTTTGAGTCTTCACAGAAGGATGTGGTGGATTATTTCCTCAGGAAGTTGATGGTGCAATACATGAGTCAGGAAAAGGAAAACCATCAGCCTAGCCAAGCCTTGATGAAGGTGACTGGCTTTTGGGTGGGCTGCCTCTCTTGATCAGCACCTTGGGAGGCCTTGGGCCCATAGGCCACCCTTGTGGACATTTGTGGTCCCCTGGCCCTCCAGCCTATGTGGGGAGAGGAGACAGTGGCGAGATACACAACCCTGAGCTTTCTCACTGGCCAAAACTTGGCGCACTATTGGCCCCATGTTTGTGGGAGCTGAGGTGCAGGGTTCAGGAGGCCCCCTGCACATTGTGGATGGCGGTGGATGATGGAGGAGGCCGCGATCTAGCCACAAAGATATATTGCTGCCATCCTTGAGACTTTGCGTAGTGCCCTGACCCCCTTCTCTCCTAGACGAAGGGCATTGTGCTTGCTTCCGGACCAAATTCACCATTACTCTACCAAGGTTCAGGTTTGAGTTTGCTGGTGCCCCCCGGGCTCCTGCGAACACTGGGGTGAGGTGGGACTCTGAGTATTGCCTGCAAGCTGCGCCCAGTGGCGGATACCAGTTTTTCAGCAAGACACAAAACAATCTAAGCTGGCTTTGGAGGGTAAGAGACAGACACACACGAATGACCCTAAAATCAGCACCCCAGCCCTTCCTCTGCCCGAACCTGAGGCGGCTATGCAAGACCAAGACATCAGGGCTATGCTTGATGAGGTGAAAAATAGCCTCCTCAAAATCGACTCCAAAATAGACCTACTGACTAACAGGATTGATCTCTTCAAGGATAAAGTAGATAAACATGAAGACCAGAGACGTTTTAATGCATGGGCAAAGTGGGCTCTGGCCCAGGGCCCCAGCCTTTCAGGGGGCCCCCTGACAGTCAGCTCCATTCTCCAGAGATTTGCCCTAATGACCTTGAATATTTCCTAAACAGTTTGTTTTAAATTCTGTTTTCCTTTCATTTATTTCTTATGTACCTGATGTGTGAGAGTCTAGTACAGCCATTTTGCAGAGAAATGTTGTGTTTATGTTTCATGCAATATACATAAAAAACGTTTATTTTAGATCAAAACAAGGCCTAACATATAAGAAATGGGAGGGCGTCACAGTGATTATTTGCAGTAATATTGGTGAGCTGCTGCTGTGTTACAATATTGAAAACACACATAACTATCCCTGAATATTAGATGTAAACACATTCAGGGCCTTATTTATGAGAAGTGATGCATCGCTGTGTGAAAACAGGGATGCATCACTTCTTAGTGCGCCCTCGTTGCGACATGATGGATGTGTCGTATTTACTGTATGACGCATCATGTCGCAAGGAGTTACAGATATGTCAGTATTTCTGACGAATCTGTATGCGCAAAAGTGATGCATTGCTGCGGTGTGTCTGAAAATAGACGCAACTCCAGCAATGTGTCCTTTCACATGGGGCAAGCCCCATGTGAAAGGGCCTGCATCAGTCTTATGCCTGCTGTGTGGCAGGTGTAAGATATTGACGCAATGGCGTCCTAGAAGTGGCGCACTGAGTTCTCATAGATTTCAATGCGCCACTTCTACGAGGCATTTTGCGGGGCAACACCCACCCAGCATACATTATGCCTGGCGCAGGTATAATGCGTTGCAGGGGTTTACAAAGTGAAGCATCTGCCTAGATGCGTCACTTTGTAAATAGGGGGTAACATTGCACATGTTTTATGCTGCCGGTGCGTCACAAAAAGTGACGCACCAGTGGCATAAAAGTGAAGCAAAGCCTCATAAATAAGGCGCTTAGAATTTGGACGAGTGTTCCTTTGCACTGTCAGGGACCTAATGAAATGAAATTGTGTATTTAATAAAGCGCGCAGCTACTCAGACTAGAGTGTCCTGGCGCATGACAGTGGGAGGAAAACATGCGTAAAAGACCCATCAGTTATCAAAAAGCCAGGTTTTTAAGTTCTTTCATGAAAGAGAGTAGGTCTGTCGTTAGTCTCAGAGACTCAGGGAGGCTATTCCACAATTTTGGGCCTAGAAAGCTGTGGGATCTGCCTCCAATTTGGGCACTGCATATTTTAGGCATGATGGCCAGGTTGGCATTGGAAGAATTTAGGGGTCTAGCTGTTGTGTAGCGATTAACGCGCTTATTTATGTAGCCGGCTCCTAAGCCATGGAAAGCTTTAAAGAAGATGGTCATCGCTTTGAAGCCGATCCGTTCTTTTATGCGGAGAGACTTAAGAATAGGGGTCAAACTAGATCTGGGTTTAGGTCTCAGGATGGCTCTGGCCGCCGCGTATTGTACCACTTGTAGGCGCTGGATAAGGGATTTGGGAAGACAGAGGTACAAGCTGTTGACATAGTCAAGCTTTGATGTCACCAGAGTCTGCACCACGATCTTTCTGCTCTCAAGCGGTAACAGTGGCAGGAGTTTTTTTTAGCATCCAGAGAATGCCAAAGCAAGTGCCATTTAGATTTTGAATTTGAAAGCACATGGAGAGTGTCTTGTCTATGACAATTCCTACGTTTTTGACTTTCTCCTTTTCAGCGGGCGGGGGCGGCAGATCTTTTGGCCACCAAGCGCTCCAGTCAGGCATTTATGGATTACCAAAGAAAACAACTTCAGTTTTGTCAGGATTGCACTTCAGCTGATTGATCTTAAGCCAGTTAAAAACCTTTGGGAGGCAAGACCTAATCATTGCCCCGTCAAAGTCGGTTCCTTTTTCACACGTAAAAATCAGCTGAGTGTCATCAGCATAGGAAACAATTTTGGCGCCCTATTCCTCTACCAGAAATGCAAGGGGGATAGATATATATTAAAAAGGGTAGGACTGAGAATGGAGCCCTGAGGGACACCTACATTCATGGCCGGAACTGGGGATGAGAAAGGGGGGGAGCCAGATGTCCTGAGATCTATTTGCCAAGAAGGATGACATCCATGTTAAGGCGGTCCCCCCCCAGACCGATGTTAGCAAGTCTCTCCAGGAGCCTCTCATGTGTGACCATATCGAAGGCCGCGGACGTATCGAGCAGTATCAGAACAGTCTTGCCTCCCTGGTCCAGCTTACCCTTGAGAAATTCAGTCACTTCCAGCAGAGCGGACTGCATACTGTAGTTATCCCTAAAACTGGATTGGGACTCATGAAGGAGCTTCCCATCTTCAATGTGTTTTTGGAGGGCCTTGTTTACATGCTTCTCTAGTACTCTGGAGAGGGTTGGAAGAAGGGAGATTGGCCTGTAGTTGGCAGGGTCCGTCGGTTTGGCGTTAGCATTTTTTATCATTTGAAGAATCTTAGCATTCTTCCATAATATCTGCATGTTGCCTGAGGAGAGAGAAGCATTAAAGAGCTGGTTTACTGTGTGGTTATGGTGGGAGCTAATAGGTTCAAGATATTCCCTGGAAATGGGTCAGTAGGAGAGCCAGACTTAATGCTTTGGAGAGGGTTCAGTGACTCTTCAAGCTGAAACTCAGGGAAAGCTAGTAAAGATGGAGGATCCAAGAGGTGAAATTTGCTATTAGAACTAAGGTAGAAGGTCAGTTCTTCCTCTGAGATGTTAGTGAAGGCTTGTTGGACCATGGAGATCTTTTTGTGGAAGAATTCAACTATTTACTTAGACCATTCTTCAGTGCATGGTCCTTCCTTTGTGCTGGCTCTCAGGGCAGTAAAGGATTTAACTATGCTAAAGATTTCCTTACTCTTATTTTGGGCATTTTCTATCTTGGTTTGAAAGAGGTTTTTCTTGGCTGCCTTCACGAGAATGTAATGAGCCTTTAAGGTGTCTTTATAAACCTTCCTGTCCTCAGGTAGATAGGATTTACGCCATTTCCGTTCAATTGTTCCACAATTTCTGTTGCGAGATCTAAGGGAATCGTTAAACCATGGAGCTGGTGGGGCTAACCTCTTTGAGGAGCAGCAAACAACCAGTACCACTGCATCAATGTTGGTTCGGAGCCATGAATCTATTGAGAGGGCGTCCGAGTCGGGGCAGCCAGACAGCTCTGGTGAGGAACGACCGAGGCCGTCTGCTAACATCGGGATGGATATTTTATGGAACGTCCTGTAATAAGAGACCCTCTGCCCTGTGTTAGCTCAAGGGGCTGTGGCAGAGTTGGGAATAACGAATTTTAATAGGAGGTGGTCAGACTAGGTAATGGGAAGAGGTAGGCTTACTGATATGTCAAAGTTGTGAACAAATTGGTCTAGGGTATGGCCCTTCTCATGGGTGGCCAAAGAAACAGATGGAAACATGTTGCAGGCCTGCAGCGCCTCCAACAAGGAAATTGTTTGAGGGTCTTTTCCATTGTCCATATGTATATTGAAATATCCCAGAATGAGGCAGTTGTTGTATTTTAAGGCCAGGGAGGTGGTGGCTGTATTAAGCATAGTAATAACATTTCCAATAGCACTGGGAGGTCTGTAAATCAGAAATCCAGCTATGCTATGATGGGGGGATAAGGTACAGCAGAAGCCTAAGCAGTCTAGTTTTTTATTGTAAATTATTGCAACACCTCCCTCCTTCCCATTCGATCGGTCCCTCCTAAGAATGCTATAACCCGTAGGGATGGCCGAGGTGATAGTAGGGTTGGAGGCTTCAGACAGCCAGGTCTCAGTGAGAAATAAAAGATCAGACTGTTAGTCTAAAAGTAGGCCATAAATGGATGGTTCATGCTTTTGTATAGAGCGACAATTTAAAAGGGTGGCCTTTAAGTCCTCTGTTTTCTTATTGTTTTTACACTTATTGTTGCGTGGGAGGATCTTGGTTGAGAGTTTCCTGGGCTGTAGGAGAGTCCAGTTGCACTTATTGCATCGAAAGTCTAACTCCAACCTCGGATCAGCGGCTGTACAGTGACATAATGGTTGCCGCCTAAGGCTAAGCAGTTTTCCCTACTGCAATATAGTGGCAGAAACTCACCGGAGGGGAACTGGGCAGCTTGGCCGGCGACGAACGCCTCCGGGCGCAGACAGGCTTACCTTCGGCGCCAGCGGCGCGCCCGCTGTGCACGTCCACTTAGTGCATCCGATTGCATCGGGAATATATAGGCTAATGCCTATGATGCAAACTGGATCGCCAACGCAGCTGAGGAAGCGGAAACTGCATAGGCATAAGTGAGGAGCCCGATATTAGCCCCAGCCCTCCGCACAATCGGCGTATCAGCCGCTGCGGACCAGGGCTGGAGGAAAAGCGAGATGCGAATCGAAGCAGCTAAGGAGGTGTAGGCAAGCAGAATCAAGTAAAGTGCAAGTGCGCATAGGGAGGAGAAATTGTTAAAAAGCACAGAGTAATTCAGCCAGACAAATACAATTTAAAAAGTAATAAAAACCTAGTAGCAGGGCAGGAAACACTAAATCCTACAGCTTTCAGCTGCACACATCCGTTTGCATCGGGAATAAATAGGCTGATGCCTATGATACAAACTGGATCGCTAGCACAGCTGAGGAAGTGGAAACTGCGTGGGCGGAAGTGAGTAGCCCGATAGTAGCCCCAGCCCTCCACACAATCGGCGTATCAGCAGCAGCGGACCAGGACTGGAGGAAAACCGAAATGCGAATCGGAGCAGCTAAGGAGGTGTTGGCAAGCAGAATCAAGTAAAGTGCAAGGGCGCATAGGTTGGAGAAATTGTTAAAAAGCACAGAGTAATTCAGCCACACATATACAATTTAAAAAGTATTAAAAACGTAGTAGCAGGGCAGGAAACCCTGAATCCTACACCTGTAAGCTGCACATGTCCATTTACATCGGGAATATATAGGCTAATGCCTATGATGCAAACTGGATCGCTAGCGCAGCTGAGGAAGCGGAAACTGCGTGGGAAACAGGGGCTCAAATTAGATCATAAATTCAAAGGTGTCCTGAACAGGGGCCCCCAAAATATGTTTGGCCCAGGGCCCCCCAAATCCTTAAGATGTCCCACTTTGTCCCACGAGGCCGTGGTAATTTCCAGTCAGTCTCCAGGGGTAGAGGTAGAGGTACGTCCCTCCAAGAGAAGCGTTCCTTTCCCTCCCCTAACGCTGTGAATTCTTTTGACCAACAGAGAGTCCAGTCTACACAATATTATAGTGACTATTATGTTGAAGACGGCGATGAAAGTTTCCAAAATGAATAGGCCAGCCATGGACAAAGTAAGGGAGTAGTATCAATTCCAGTAGATCAGAATGGTCCTTATGTCACTGTCAATGCAATGGGTATTTCAGAGCCATTTCTTTTAGATACTGGTGCAATGAGAAGTTCTATTATTCATTCTAAACTCCCTGGGACACCTTTGTCTGGCTTAATAAACACATCTGTAGGATTTTCCGGCGCCCCAGTTCGTAACCCAGTCTCTTGCCCTTTACCTGTTTCGATTGGTCCATATGACCTGGAAGCATCACTTATCCTTACAACTGGTTGTGGTGAGAATCTATTGGGTTTGGATCTGTTAAAAAAGTTACATGCCACGTTACACTGCTCCCCTTCTGGTGTGTCTTACACTAGGTAAGAAACTAACATCGTCAATGCATCTGTCTAGAGATAAGTTTCCACCTGAATTACTATCTCTTCCTGAAAGTCTTTGGGCTACGGGTCCGAATGATGTGGGTCGTCTTGCGATTCCACCAAATGTTGTCACTCTCAAGCCTAATGTTAAACTGCCACGTACAGCTCAGTATAAGATTTCCAATGAAGGTGAAAAAGCATTATTGGCTATTGTTCAAGATTTGGTCCAGAAGGGTGTGGTGGAAGAAACGAGAGGAAGTGTGTGTAACAGCCCTATTCTTCCGATTCTTAAGCGAACTGATCCTTCTCAACCACCAGTCTATAGATTTGTGATTGATCTTCGAGAGGTGAACAAAATTGTTTCACCACAGTTCCCTGTTGTCCCAGACATTACAGCATTACTGACGATGATACCAGCTTCAGCAGCTTGGTTCACCGTGATTGACTTAAAGAACGCTTTCTTCAGCATTCCTATTGCTAAAGAGAGCAGAGATATTTTTGGATTTTGTTTAGGAGGCCGAAGCTTCCGATTCAAGAGAGCACCACAAGGCTATTGTGAAAGTCCATCCATTTATAGTCAAGCTCTTAAATCACAGCTTGATACATTCCCTTTGCCTCCAGGAGCCACTCTTATTCAGTATGTGGATGATTTGTTGATCACGACTGATTCAAAGGATGTGTGTAAAGATGTGACTGTGGCATTGTTGCGGCATTTGTCTGATCTCAATCATAAGGTATCACCTTCTAAATTACAGTACGTGTGCCAAGAAGTTACATACTTAGGTCATCTCTTCTCAAAGGAGGGAAGGCGACTAACCCCCGAACGCATTGAAGCAATTACGCACATGTCGGTACCATCGACGCAGAGAGAAGTACGTGCTTTCTTGGGCATTACTTCCTACTGCAGGCAATGGATACCTAATTTCTCTTTATTGGCCAAACCTTTATTAGCACTTACACAGAAAGACACGCCCCATCCACTCCCATGGACTGATGAATGTCAGAAGAGTTTTTCTGACTTACGATCAGCCCTGTGTTCTGCTCCTGTGTTAGGTACCCCTGATTACAGTAAATGTTTCACGCTCTATGTCCATGAGAAAGAAGGTTGTGCATTATCAGTTTTGACACAACAATTTGGAGACAAAGGGCCCGATTCACAGAACTAACTTAAGACAAAATCCTAAACTTACTACTTTTGGTATTCACAGAAGTTAGGATTTTGTCTTAAGTTTGTCTTAAGACAAACTTAAGACAGACTTAAGACAGACTTAAGACAGACTTAAGACAAACTTAAGACTGACTTAAGACAGACTTAAGACAAACTTAAGACTGACTTAAGACAGACTTAAGTTAGGATTTTGTCTTACGTTTGTCTTAAGTTTGTCTTAAGTCTGTCTTAAGTCTGTCTTAAGTCTGTCTTAAGTCTGTCTTAAGTCTGTCTTAAGTCTGTCCTAAGTTTGTCTTAAGACAAACTTAAGACAAAATCCTAACTTCTGTGAATACCAAAAGTAGTAAGTTTAGGATTTTGTCTTAAGTTAGTTCTGTGAATCGGCCCCAAACAGAGGCCATGTGCCTACTTTTCTGCTACGTTAGACCCGGTAGCTAAAGCGTTACCTAGTGGTCTCAGAGCTACGGCGGCGACAGCAATCTCTATTTGTCAATCAGCTGGAGTAGTATTGGACCACACTCTCACTGTCATGGTACCACATGCTGTGGACACTTTATTGAATAGAACTAAAACACAGCATCTCACGAGTGCTCGGTTGTCTGGTTACGAGTTGACTCTCTTAGCAAGCCACATATGTATAAAGCGATGTAACACCTTGAATCCAGCTACTTTGTTACCACTCCCAGATGAAAGAGATCCTCAGGATCATCATGACTGCTTTCTTCGCACAGAAGAAGAAACAAAAGGAAGAATAGATTTAAAGGATACTGCGCTCGAGGATCCAGATGGAACCTTGTGTGTTGACGGTTCCTATTTCAAATTACCCAATGGCGAGACTACCTCAGTTTATGCAGTCACCACATTACATACAGTAGTGGAGACAGCATGTATCCGATACAATTCAGCCCAGGCTGCAGAATTGATAGCCTTGACTAGAGCATGTGTGCCGTCGAAAGGGAAAAGAGTGAATGTTTACACAGACAGCCAATATGCTTTTGGCGTGGCACATAGTTTTGGTCGTTTATGGAAGGAAAGAGGATTCTTTACTTCCCATGGAACGAAGATTCAGCATGGCCAGTTGGTCACCGATCTTCTTGACTCTCTCTCATTACCTACCCAAATTGCCATCATCAAGTGTAGTGCACATAAAAGAGTCACAGATGACATTGGTCGCGGGAATGCTTTCGCAGACGAGGTAGCGAAAAACACAGCTAGGGACATCACAAGTCACATGTATGTTGCAGGCCCTGCAAATCAGATCCCAGAAAGAGGAATGTGTGAGGACACAATTGAGAGCGTAAGAATGATTCAGGAAGAGGCTATAGAGACAGAATTGAGAAAGTGGAAAGAAAGTACGGGAATGTTGGATTCAAATGGATGTTGGACAGAATTGTCAGAGCATCAGCGATGGATGTTGCCAGATGCATATGTATTACCTGTAGTGACTATGGCTCATGGACCAGCTCACATTAGTGCTAAAGGCATATGCAAACTCCTGGCTCCAGTTTGGCAAAATGAAGGAATTCCGAAATGTGCAGACAATGTGGTAAAACATTGGATCATATGCTTAATGCATAACCCAGGGAAGGGTACTCCAACTCCTGCAGGCCATTTCTCTCCCCCTACGTACTCCTTTGAAGTATTACAGATTGATTATATACACATGGATCTATGCAACAATATCAAGTATGTTCTGGTGGTAGTATGTGCATTCTCTAGATGGATAGAGGCTTAAACCTTAAAAGATAACACAGCTGTATCAACTGCTAAAGTATTACTGAAAGAGTTTTTTCCTAGATTCGGTTTGCCGCGAATTGTCTGGAGTGACAATGGAAGTGAATTTGTAGGCAAAATCATGCAAAAAGTATGTACGGGTCTTGGTATTAGGCAGAAATTCCACGCGGCAAACCATCCACAGTCAGCGGGTTTGGTAGAGTGCTACAATGGCACTCTCAAACTGAAATTGGCAAAGATTCAGGCCAGCACAGGTCTTGCCTGGCCTGACGCTTTACCATTGGCCTTAATATCCACCAGAACTACTGTACACTCTCGTATGGGACTTAGTCCATATGAAGTGATATTCGGACGCCCCGCCAATATTTGGGGAGTTCCTCGCCCTAGGAAGTACTCAGACTTACCGTACCCTATGCTTATTGATTACCTTCATGACTTGACTGCTAAATTGAGTGTTCTTCGCCAACAGGTTCAAAGTGCTCTGCCAGAGGCCTCAACAGACCCAGGTCACTCTATCAAACCGGGAGATTGGGTCTGCACCAAGAACTTTCAACGAAAGAAAAATCTTGATCCTCGCTGGTTGCTTCCTCACCAGGTTCTACTGGCTACGCGGACAGCAGTAAGGATAGAAGGCAAGAAAAACTGGGTCCACGCCGTACATTGCAAAAAGGTACCCTTGCCCTTGCCTTTTGACCAGTGGGTCCGCGGGGGCATAGGTGAATCTGAAGGAGACAAGATTCCCCGGTTCGTACCATTTAGTAACGCACGGCTGGAAGACACCCAGACTGAGGAAGAAAGTGATGACACTCTTCAAAGAACCATCCCATTACATCTACAAGTGAACACTACTAATCCGGAAATAATCTTTCAGGACCAAACGACTCCAACAAAGAAACAATACAACCTGAGGACCAGACCTGAAGCAAAGACTTGAACATTTGTTACTTTTGCCACCAATGAACTATTTTTCCTTTTTTAGATAGTATTTGTGCCATCTGTCCCCATCGCAGGGTCTCGGTAGGAGTCTTGGACTGAACCTGGTTTATGGTCAAGATCCGCTAGGTTTAGGATTATCAAATAGCCAAGTGATTGAGGAAGATTGCCGCGAGCAACACATTTTTCTAGCCAGGATGGATGGTACATCACGTCGGGTAGATAGGAGACAGAATATGCAAACCAAATATCGTAAATCATTACGTAGTCGTTTTGGCGTAACCTTGTGTGTGTTGCTGATTCTATGTGTTTTGCTAGCATGTATAGGTTGGATTGTCCATGTGTTACAACTAAAAACTGTTCCTTTATCTACTTCTGTACCTTCTCGTTCCACTAAAATTCAACACAAGATAAGTGCCCTTTCCTCACATGAACAAATAAGAAGGATGGAGTATCAAAATAATTCGTTTATCCAGCTGTTACACCAACACCAGTTAGTTGTCAACATATCTGACTGTTGGGTATGTGGACTCATGCCTCACACTGCCCATAAAGGGATGCCCTATTTAGTATTGCCTTTCTCATATGAAGGTACAGCATGGGCTTACCTGGCCATGTTTTCGGCTGCCTACTACAACAGACTTCGATATCCGATAGGTACATTTGAGAAAGGAATGGATTTTAGCCACGGTACTTTGATAAAGGGTATAGTGGCCATGGCTAAAATTCTAGGGAAGAGTAAGATTCCTTTGGATGAAAAGAAAGCCTACGAAGTTTGGAATGTAACTCATTACATTTCCAGTCTTAATAACAAGACCAAACAAGAGAAGTCTTCCCCAGCATGGACTGTACCCCACCAAGGCAACTTTTGCCTCCGAATCAATAGCAAGGAGAATGACACTCAACAAAACTGTTCCCAGATATATGTATTCACGTCTCAAGATAACCCTCCATTGATCCCATCACAAGGAACCTATTTTGTCTGCTATGACAAAGCATATACATGGCTCCCCTCTGACTTTTCGGGAACATGTTACATAGCATTCTTGCTTCCCCCAACGTATACTGCACCCTCAGACCATCACAGACACAGATATGGTAGAGGCGTATTTGATGCCAAAGACACAGCTGGCCAGGAGGGAGGAGTTTTCTTCAAAGGATTCATTCCCATCTGGGGACCAATGATTAACAGCGGAAACATTAGGTGATTAGTTCGCGTGGTTGAGACAACCATCGATGTTACTGCAGGTGCCTTAAGTAACATCACTGCAGAACTCCGAGCGGACCATCTCATGACGTTACAAAACAGAATTGCGCTAGATGTGATCCTAGCAGACCGAGGAGGCGTCTGTAAATTAATTGGATCAAGCTGCTGTATATACATTCCTGATGACGCCCCGACTGTATATCAGGCCATCTCAAAATTGCATACCATCTCCGCATCGATCCATCAGGACGAAGGAGATTGGTCCCTCATGGGATGGTTATGGGCATTGTTATCTACCTGGGGATGGAAGAGACTAACATTCCTTGGAGCAATTCTGGCCATCATATTCTCTTGTTGCTTGTGCATACACTGTGGTCCTGCTATCTGTGGTCTGTTCGCTACCTTATGTGTATCAAAGCCTGTAACCCAACAAACAGAGAATAGTAAGATGATGGTCCAGCAACAGTTAAACGACCTTATGGCAATTGATATCGACTCCGACTCAGACTAACATGAGCCCAGTCATTGTGTTATTGCCTGAGTAATGGCAAAAGGAGGGTCTGAGGTTCTGAAATTTGTCGTTTCTCGATCGCACCCAGACTCCATCTTGTGTTTTCCGCCATCTTAGGTTGCTCTCACTCAGGCAGCTGGTAAACGAGATGTTTTTGTCAGTTCTGCCCTTGCGTGTCAGGTAGCCTGTCGTCCCGTGTTTATTAACTAGTGTCAGGGTCTGGCCGAATACACTAATTCATGTCTGAACTGGATAACCCCCGCCCGAACTATCTGTTAGCTCACACCATTCTTTCCTCTCGCTTATCTACTGCCCTTCGCTACACATCTCATGCATTCTCTGGCTTCACGACTGTCCTTCTAGAACATACAACCATGTTTTCTCTCCTTGTAAACTGTATCATGTGGATTCTCTTTGCAATTTGCTTAAAGGGGCCAGCAACAAACATCACCTGGAACCCGAGTCAGTTTTTAGCTTAAACCATTGTTGGTGACATTTGTCGATGTCTCAAATTCTATATGTTTTTGGTTTTCCATTGTATCCATTGTATTTCACTGTATAAAAGCTTGTGCGCCACGGAGGTCAAGGAGCAGTCTCTTGTGAACTCATCCCTGTGTGACTTCACGGACAACTGTCCTAGCTGCAGCTAATAAAACTCGATCTTTTACGCCAGACGGAGTGTCCAGTGTCTCTGTATTGCAAGGCAGGAGAACTAGAGGATTTCAGGCGTACTCTGCGCCGCTTGGCCCTTAATGGTCAGGTTCCTCAGTCTGAGCCCATTGCACGAACGGCTCCCAGATGTCACGAGGACGGGAGGTCGGCGGCATTAGCTCCCAGAACGTGTTCAGTTGTGTGTGGCCATAAGCTACAACAGCCAGCCAGCCCTTTATTGAAGGTACCCTTCTTCTGCCCCAATATACCGCCACTTGCCTTTTAGCGAAAAGAAAAAGCAAAGCATGCAATTTGCGCAATTTGGGTGGAGTATCCTTAACATATCCCAGTATACCCAGTTCAGGGGATGGGGTATCCGACCGCCCGACAATCTGATTCACCAATTTAAAAATCTGAGACCAATAGCCCTCGAGCATCGGGAAGGACCACGCTATGTGCAAAAAAGAGGCAGGTGAGTGCCTGCATCTCCAACATCCAGCCTCCTCTCTAAGCCCCATCCTATGCAGACTGATTGGTGTCCTATAAAGTCTATGCAAGTATTTAAAATGTATCAACCTTAATCTATAGTTTGGAGAGAGTTCCGTAAGTTGCCCGCAACAAAAGTTCCACTGTTCTTCAGTCAGCGGAGATTGAAGGTCCTCATTCCAGTATTGGAGGGATTTAGGTCTAACCACTGGCGCTGTGTTCTGCATTTGCCTATATATTCTAGTGACCAGTCTACATGGGGACGGGGAGCCCACCAAGTTCTCCAATGCAGGGAAGGTTGGGGGGGCCGACGGCAAGTCCTCGCTAAGCGCACGGCATGCCGTCAGCAGCCTGTGATACAAAAACAGTTCGGAGAAGGGTACAGTCTGTCCCTCATCTGCCACCGGAGGGGGCATAAATTTGTTATCGGGAAACAGATCAGCAAATGTGTGAAGGTGCAGTTTCTGTTACAGGGGTTTGCCAATTCTGCCTTCAATACATGGCAACAACGGGTTTTGTGCCAGTGAAAGCGAGGGGGCATATAACATCGGGACTCCCGCCCTTTTATGCAACTCTTCCCATACCCAACGCAGTGTTCCAGCAGAGTCTACATCCCCCTGGGGCGTCGCGCTTTTACACAAATGGCCACCCTCAGCGGGACTGGCGCTACAGCATCTTGCTCTACCGCTACATGGGGCTGGAAGGGAGTCGGGTGAACCCAGATGTGTAAGAATTGGGCCTGAGCACAGAGCGCATACAGACGCATGTCTGGAGTGGCCAAGCCACCCTGCTTTAAAGGTAGTGTCAGCATTTCCCAGGAGGCTCTTGTCTGACCGCCCGCCCACGCCAACGCAACCAGATGTGATCGTAGAGTGGTGAAAAAGTGCGATGTGAGTGGAATTGGTATGTTTGCAAATAAATATAAAAATTTGGGCAATATGACCATTGTAGCCAAAGCGATCCTCCCCGTGAGTGACATGGGCAGTCCTGCCCATATCTTTACCTTCTCCTCCAGCCACATGACAGCTCTCCCGTAGTTTAAGTTCCAAATTTCTTGAGGCTTAGCCATATTCCCAGATACTTGACCGCCTCCGTCTCCCACTTTAGAAAATATTCAGAAGAAACCTGCGGGGTATTGTCCGTCAAGGGACAAATTACCAATTTTGACCAGTTTACGGAAATCCCAGCCAGCCCCCCAAATCGAATAAATTCACGCAGCACTGGGTCCAGATTTTCTTTCGGGTTCATAAGGTAGAGGGTCACATCGTCTGCATACAACGATATTAGAAGGCTCCTTGAGGTGAACCCCATACCCCGCGCCGTGTGATGTTGCCGGATTCGGGCAGCCAAAGGCTCCATTGCTATTGCAAACAGCAGCGGGGAAAGGGGGCATCCCTGCCTTGTACTTCGTGAAATGGGGAAGGGGTCTGAGACCACGCCGTTCACCCTGACCCGGGTGCTGGGCATGGTATACAACAGACAAATCTTTTTAATAAGAAGTGGGCTAAAGCCCATCCGACCCAATATAGTAAATAAATATGGCCATTCAAGAGTGTCAAAGGCCTTAGTGGCATATAAAAACACCACTGCGGCCTGAACATCTGGGTGCAGATAGTGCAAAGTGGAAAAAATCATGGGAGTGCTATCAGAGGTAGCATTGGCTGCACCCGGTTAGCTATTAACTTGGCCAGAATTTTCACATCTACGTTTATCAAAGAGAGAGGCCTGTATGAGTCCATCTCCTCTGCCGCTTGTCAGGTTTTAGCAATGTGATGATCAGAGCCTCTCGCATGGTTGCAGGCAGTATTCCCTCCCCCAAGGCCTCTTTGTACACCGCCAACAATCTAGGAGCCAGCTCCTCAATATATGCCTTATAAAAGGCTGTGGTTAGGCCATCTGGGCCAGGAGCTGTGTCGAAAGGTAGGCTCCTTATGACTTGTGCAACATCTTCCGAGCTTATCGGGAGATCCATATATTCCCTCTGGGTGTTATTAAACCAGACCAGCGCAATTGAGTCCAAAAATGACTCCATCCCCTCCGGGCATGTTTCCTGAGCGGCCGTGTAAAGGTTGGAATAGAAACCGGAGAAGGCATTCAGGATTTCCCCCTGACCCCTAATCATGGTGTCCGACGCCGTGTGTAGTTCATGAATGTATGTCATGGATCTTGGTGGTCTTATCATGCCCGCCAACGTACGACCCGCCTTTCCCCCTCCCTATATCTCCTGGCCTCTGTGTATTTACCCAAGAATTTCACCTCACGTTGCGCCTCTTCAGCGTAGTCTAGTATCTTGGTTTTCTGCAGACCAGTTTTGTCTGGATCGCCTGCTTCGTAGAACTGATTTTCGAGTTCTTTTATACTAGTCTCCAGGGATGCGAGTGTGCCTTGTATAGCCTTCAGCACTCCTGCCTGGCGGGCTATGCATTGGCCTCTGATTACAACTTTAAATTCCTCCCAGAGGGAGGTCTCGGTGTCCACCGACCCTGTATTTAGCTCAAAATAATCAGGAAATATCCTTCCTAATATCTTCTTTAAAAGCATCATCTAGTAGGGCGTTCGGCAGAAGGTGCCACGAAAAGGCACGTCTGGGCAGATTCTGGATCAGTAATTTCAGCAGGCATGGGGCATGGTCGGATAGGGAACGGGGCATGTGTTCCACGTCCGTTGTCCACATAGCCACATTCCGTGATACCAACCAATAATCCAAGCGGGACCACGCACTGTGGTGATCCGAAATACAGGTACCTTCCCTCAGCGCGTCATGCCTATCTCGCCATATGTCAATCAGTCCTCCATCAGTCATTATCGCCTTCAGGGCGGTGCCAGCCATCGGATGTAATGTTCGAGCACCTCCCCTTCTGTCAAGTACATCGTCCATGACAGAGGTGAAGTCACCCCCCCAGAGAATCGTATTACAACCGGTTGTCCTAATCTTCGCCCAGACCTTGTGAAGAATTCAGGGGAGTCGACATTTTGGCCGTATATAGCCACAATGACCACCGATACACCACATAAGAGCCCCTGAACCTAGACATAGCGTCCCTCTAGGTCTCCACGTATCGACCCCTCCTTCCAGTCTAGCCCTCGTTTAATCAGTACAGCTAACCCGCGGGCATAGTTTGAGTAAATATGACCCCATCTGTTATGGCGAAGTCGTTGGGACGGTGTGGTGTTCAAGTGCGTTTCCTGCAGCAGGCAGATATCAATGTTGTGATGAGCTAAATAAGCATAAACCAACCGGGACTTCCTGCCATCATTAAGCCCCCGAACATTCCAAGTTAAACAGTTCAATGTATTATCGGACCTGTGTGCATCACTTTTGGTTCAAATTCTTGCAACAATAAAACCAACATGGCCCACGCCCTCCGAAGATGACATCAGCCATACATCCATTTACATTTGTACTGGCATTTAACATCAAAACAAGCCCTCCCCTCCCCCCTCCGCCCACTCCAACCCCCCAATCAGGTTGTAGATTACCCATCCCAGAAATTAAGATACTCATCAAGAAAGGGAGCTTTCCCATGGGGGCGTAACTATGCCGGCGACTACCCTGTAGAGGACAGGGTGGCCGGAAGAGCTGTGGATGACTCAAGTCGCCCAGGACCACATTAGTTTGAAACAGTGAAAGACAACGTGGCAGGAGCTCTTGAAATTTAAATGCACAAATACATCGGCAATTCTCTGGCTCCCATCTTAACAGCGTAATATGGTCAATATACATTCAATACGATACCCATATCAGTCAATGTCACCTAGCTGGCCTCCTGCTGCCTCCCCGCTTTCAGGATGTCCCTTGATTTTCTTTCCAACTACATGCTTGGCGAACTTCAATGCCGACTTGGCATCCGTAAAAAAGTGGGCCCGATACTTTGAGTTTAGCTGGATACAGTAGAGAATATGGGATCTGCGCTTGCAAAAGAACACGTTTGGCCGGGAAGAATTCTCTTCTCGCCGCCTGCACCGCTGGGTTAAAATCTGGGTAGAACGAAATAATGTTTCCTTTATGCGTGATTTTGCCCTTCTCTCTAGCCAACCGCAGGATGAGGTCTCTGTCTTGATAATTCAGAAGTTTCGCAATTATAGGCCTGGGTGGCGCACCAACAGGGGGTTTCTGTCCCAGCGACCTATGCGCTCTCTCCACCACAAAGACTGTAGAGAGGTGCGGGTCAAACAGCTCATGCAGCAAATCTGCGATATAGGTCTCCATTTTGGATATGGCGGTCGTCTCCGGAATTCCTGTTACGCGGAGGTTGTTGCGTCTCGACCTTGCCTCCAAATCGTCGTTTTTGGCTCTGATAACCCCGAGTAGTTTGTCCATGTGAAACAGCTGTTCCTTAGTCTCTACCTGGAATTCATGGAACTCAGTGTAACGATTTTCATGCATGTCCAGACGCGTCTCGTGCGTTGACACCTGCGACTTGACAGAGTCTAATTGTGACGTCAAGGTATCCAGTTTAGTGTCAATGTTGCGGAGACTAGACCGCATCTCCAGCATAAGTGTCCTCAGATCTTCTCCCTGATCTTTCGCATTGGGATCTCGTTGGCCTTCTGCTTGTGTCGCTGGCTCCGAGTCCGCATGCCTTGTTGCCCGCTTATGCTCAAAAGTCAGCTTTGGCTGCTTAGCATCCTGTTTGCCCATTGTGGCTGAGATGTCGGTCGTGACACAGAGAATAACAGTCAATGCACCCCCGACGAAGTGCTGTGGAAGTTTCACGATGACACAGCCTCCGATCCTCTCCGGTCACAGTGTTGCTCTCGCACTGCTACACCTGCACTTGCAGTCCTCCTTTGATGTCCTGTGGTATATACAGGTCATATCTTTCTGGAGCTAGAGCGCGCCTCCCGTATCTAAGCTCACTGTCCGGCAGCCACACACAGATGGGGGTAGAGGTGCACGGTTATATGAATATCTGCAGAGTAACACGGTTTATTCCTGGGCCACAGTTACTACCTCTGGCCGTCTGGGTCCACCACCCGCCGTGGACTGGGCAGAACAAAGTTCACACGCACAGTTCAAAAATCAGAACAGATGCAGTCAGTCAGAGCTTATCGTATGCACAGCCTCGTTCCTGCTCCGCCACAGGTAGGCAATCCCCCATCTGCGCCACATCAATAGGGGGTAACAACGGCTCCAGCGCTAATCGTCACCCGGTCTCAGCCTGCCCGTGCCCTCTCCAAAAGTCATCAATAGCTGCCAGAAGTGCAGCCACCTTCAGCCACTTTCTGCCATAGGCGCACCTCTCTCAAGGTAGGTGGAATTGTACCTTGCCGCCTCAAATGCACAGGAGCACTCTTGGGCAGGAATGAAAGGTGCCACCAAACTGTGGCGCTGGGTACACCCTCAGGGAGGTCATGGGCGTCTAAAATCTTGCTTAGCAGTCATGCACAGATCGGGGGGGGTGCGCCCCCCCTTGACCACCGCAACTCTGTATATCATTGTCTCCCCACACTTACTTGCTAGCGAAGTCATGGCCCAGCAGCCTCGCAGTTCAAGTAACAGTCCCAGGCACTGCCGGGGCTGCCTCACAAAATGGCGGCCTCGTGTGCTCTTGCCGAAGTGTTTTTGGGCGCCGGAGATCGCACACTGAATAATCCCATGTCCCAGGAGTATATGCGTGTCCCGCAGCTGCCACAGCTCGGCGCTCCAGCCGCGCCACACAAAAGCTAGCGCTCGCCGTACAGCAACGGCACGCCACGATGTCGGCTCACGACGGTCCCGCTGGCAGCGCTGCCTCCGGGCTCACACAGCAAAGGCCTGCAGGTCAGTGAACGTAGCGCTCCACTCTTCCTCCCCAGGCACCAGGCAGGGCCTCCACAGCTTGTCTCACCTCGCCCGCGGGACGTCTCCTGCCGGCCTAGATGTTCCCCCAGCAGCTGCAGGCGAAGCTCCTCCTCTCAGTCAGAGGCCGTAGGCAACGGGGCAGCCTCGGTCTTGAATTTCAGCGCTCCCTGCCGGCCCACCAATGCAATCTCCAGTGTCCTCCCGGCACATAAACTGTTGAGCACGTATCTC
Source organism: Triturus cristatus (assembly GCF_964204655.1). Taxonomy (NCBI): domain Eukaryota; kingdom Metazoa; phylum Chordata; class Amphibia; order Caudata; family Salamandridae; genus Triturus; species Triturus cristatus. The sequence continues at coordinate 264,520,120 of NC_140585.1, forward strand.
GGTCTCCGTGTGCAAATTAGCTGCGAGATTTCATCCACTGCTGCCCCACGCCATCCCTGCAGTTGGTCTGGTCGACCTATGGTCGATCCGAAGTGCAGGATTTTGTCAGCATTTCATTCCGGCCGGCAGAGCACACTCAAGGAGCGGCCATTACGCTGCTCAGCAGGCCACGCCCCCGAGAAGACAGATTTTAGAAACGTGATGAGGTTGTTGGTTGTAGTGGTAGATGTGAATCTGACATTTACCCAGTGTGAGGTGTAATCTACTAGAACAAACATAATTTTTTTTTGGGGCCCTAAAGCCTCCATAGGACCAATTATGTCCATAGCGAGTTTTGTCCATGGTACTTCTGGTACTTCTATTGGAGACAAGGGAACTTTGCGCAAGATTTTAGTTTTGTCTCTTCTAGCGCAACTAATACACTCCTTGACTTTCACTTCCAACATTGAGTCCAATTTCGGGCACCAAAAACTATTCCTGACTTTTGTTTTGGTAATACTTCTGCCCAAGTGTCCCTCATAGGCAAGGTCTATTATTTTATCTCTGTGTGCGGCAGGTGGAACTATTTTCTTGTTGTGATAAACCTTGTCGTCAATGATGGTTAGTTCATGTCTTACCTCCCAAAACTCCTTCATGTCATCCATAACATCACTGCATTTCTCTGGCCAGCCATTGATTATTAAGTTTTTTAGAGAATACATTTTAGAGTCTTTCTTCATCCCTTCTTCCCATTCCTCCCTAGTGATAGAAGGAAGTTGGATGGTTAGGATGGGAGCATCCAACGGATCCTCTTGGTGGTTAGTCGTGAGGGGTGACCTAGATAAGTCATCTGCCACCACGTTTTCTTGCCCTGGCAGGTATTCAATCTTAAAGCAAAAATTCTCTAACCCCAGAACCCATTTTGCTATTCTAGGTGATTCGTAATGTACTTGTTTATCTGAAAAAATGTACGTTACGGGTTTATGGTCCATTCGGACCGTGAATTTTGTCCCCCAAAGAAAAAATGTAAAATGATTAATAGCATGCTAGGGCTTCTCTCTCAATTACGGAATAATTCCGTTCTGATTCCCTCAAGGTGCGGGAAGCAAACGCTATGATCGTCTCACCCTCTTCCCCTTTTTGTGATAGGGTTGCTCCAAGACCTTTGTTTGAGGCATCAGTGCTTAAAATAGTTTTCTTTTTATGGTCAAAGGGGCCAAGAGCAGGTGACTCAATGATTTCATGTTTTAATCTGTTTACTGTCTCACAGTGTTTTTCCTCCCACTTAAATTCTTGTTTAGCCTTCAAATTTTCTCGTAGACTCCCACATTTCTCAGAAAACAATGGAATGAACTTTGCCATATACTCAATCAGGCCTAAAAAGGACTTGAGTTCTTCTTTATTTGAGGGGAATGGTGCATCTTTCACTGCTTGAATTAAGCTGTGTTTAGGCCTGCTCCCTTCGTGTGAGATTTTATGTCCAAGGTAATCTACCTCTGTTACTTTTACCTTGCACTTGTCCCGCTTCACAGTCAACCCTGTCTCAGTTAGTCTAGCACATACTTTCCTGAACACAGTGTCGTCCTCTTCATCAGTAGCTCCATAGACTAAAACATCGTCTTGGAAACACATACTGTTCGGAATGCCATCAAGCACTTGCTGCATCATTTTTTGGAAAACAGCGGCAGCTGAAGCAAGGCCGAATGGCATCCTCCTGAACATATACGTGCCGAATGGGGACGATAATGCGGTCAAGGGTCTGGACTCCGGGTGGAGTTCAACCTGATAGTACGCCATGGATAGATCAATAACAGAGAAAAATTTGGCTTTTCCCATTGTGCTCAGCATTTTGTTGATATTGGGGAGGGGGAGTCTCTCAACCCAAATATTCTCGTTAAGGCTGCGTAAGTCAATGCAAAGGCGGATGCCTTCCTCATTAGCTTTCGAAGCAATAACGATGAGTGCTAGCCACTCAGATGAATCAATGGGTTGTATGACCCCTAATTGGCACAGTTTGTCTAGTTCAACTTTCAGAGGCTGTCTCAAAAGAAGGGGAAATTGGCGGGTTTTATGGACAACAGGTTTGGCACCAAGTCTGACCTTTATATTATGTTGGTATTTTCTCAAAAGTCCCAGTTCATCTGAAAATAGACTCGGGAATTCGTCACAAAGAGTTTTCCCCAGTCCAGAATCTTCAACTAAGATGACCTGTTCCATATTATTGGGGTCGAGTATAATGCCAAGCTCCTTCTGGTGTTTCCACCCCAAAAGGTTAGATCCTTCACTCACCAGATACACTTTTCCTACTGTGGACCTTCCTTTAAACCTTTAAAGTTTATTTGTGCTTCCAACATGCCCACCAGGGGAATAGCATCTTTGGTGTAACCTTGTGGTGTAATATCTGGTTTATTTATTACTGTGCTTTGATCTCGCAAGATTTTCTTGTAATCTTCCACCTTCAACAAGGTAAAGAGGAAACAAGAGTCCGCAAACATTTCTAAAGATTTGTTAATGAGTAATATATTACATTTAGGGTAATCGGGAACGGAACCATCACATGTACTTTTTACTTGAAAAATGAACTTCTGTTGTTCATTGCTCTCGACTTTTACTGCTTTGACTTGGCAGCTGTCTCCGTCCCTACAAACTCTGGCTAAATGTCCTCTTCTATTGCACTTCTTGCAATGAACATTGCGTGCGGTACAGAATGGACTGTTGGCCAAGTGGTTATTGCTTCTGCATCTGTAGCATTTGAGGCCAGCGTGTTCCTTTATAGGTTTGTTGAGTGGTTTCCCTTTATTTTTGACTTTCAATACATTACTGATAGGCTCTTCTACCTGTACCGAAGCCACCACTTCCTCAGTTACTTTTATCTCTTTCATGCATTTAGCGGTGTGTTCAATCGATTGGGCTATGGAAATAGCTTCTTCCAATGTGGGATTTTTTCATCAATAACTTTTCTTGCATCCTACTGTTAATCGTGCATCTGACCAACTGATATCGTATAAGAGAGTCATTGAGTTCCCCAAAGTCACACCGTTGGGTGAGGCCTCTTAACACTACTATGTAACTTTTAACAGATTCGTTCTTGCCTTGAGCACGGTTGAAAAGTTTGTGGCGCTCTAAGACAACGTTTATTTTATCACCAAAATGGTTTCTTAACTTTACCAGAGTAATTTCATATGCATCCAGATCCTCTTCCTCTTCTAATTCCGGTTCTGGCAGGGTCTCATACACTTTACGACCATAAACCCCCAGATTATGTAGGAGAATGTGCTGTTTGCGCAACGCTGAGAATATTTCTCCCCCCATGGCAATTAAATAAGATTCGAATAATTTCGTCCATTCTTTCCAGTGGATATCAGCTTCCCCACATTTGTTTAAAAAATGATGGAGGTTGACAGATCCCCGGCATACCCATGGTTGGGTCTTGGGAACACAGGGGTGGTGGGAGAAACCCAGAAGGAAGACCAAAAATACTTCACAAGTGGAGATCAACCACTAAAAATTGTAGGGAAATGTAACACCGCTCAAAGATGTCCCAGAAGGGATAAAGGTGTGCTTGACCTTGGAGATGGCAATAGTTAGTAAGTTGGTCCCCCCCTGGGGAGGCTGATAACATCCCAAAACTAAAAGAGTAGTAGAGGAAGGGTGACTCAGGCTGAGGAAAGACAAGAGAGTGCTCTTCACGAGATGATAACCACAAAGGATACAGATTCTCGTTGCGACCTCGAGACCAAGAGCTAGGAGCCAGGGCAGTTATTGATGTAGGTGACAACAGTCTCGAGAAGGAAAGAGTTTTAATATGTGGTCACTGTCAAAACTTAAAACCCAAGCTCACTCAGTCTTAAGGAGAAAAATATATAGCGTGAGTCACAATTACATTAGAAATAATTGCCCGCAGAAGCAGATCAAATGGAAACTGAGGCTCCGAAGATATGACAACTATAGTGAAGGTAGTAAATCAGTCACTTGTAGAAGTTGAACTGAATCGGTGAAATCACAGCTGTAGTGCAGGGCGCCTCACCGTGTAGCATACTGAGGAGAATGTCACAGCACAAAAGCACCTCACCGTGTATCAGCTGAAGCGCAGGGCTCCTCACCATGTAGCATGCTGAGGAGGAGAAGAAGGCTACTTTATCCACGAACAGGATCCGGAGAAGCTCTGAGGGGAGTTTCTGGCAGCGGAAGGCGTGGAAAAGGATGCCCAGGATACACGTCAGGGTGGAGGAAGGCTGGTGCGCCTCAAGGAGGCAGATGAGACTGAGGGCTGGGCTTGTGGCGGAGGATGCCGGGCGCCGATGAAGGATTCCGGCGTGGGGTTGAAATACTTCAGGAAACACCATCCAATAGCGCCCAGGGAGCAGCAGAAGGCAGTGCTGCAGGCTGCAGGGTGCTCCGGGGATCCTCGGGACTTGAGTGGTGATACGCTTCGAGGACCCCGATGATTAAATCAGCAAACTCAATAGAGCGGCCAAAAGGTAGCTGGTGCGCCAGATCGCTGCAGGGCGCTCCGAGGACCGTCGGCACATCAGGGCACCACAGGGAAAGACGCCCCGAGGACCCCGGTGCTTGGTTCTGCGACACTCACTAGATCGTTCAAGATGATCAGGAGCACCGGATCAGCCCCGCGGAAATCAGGAATCGGCTTTCACCACACGAGGCAGAGAATAACAGCTCCCACAGGAAACGAAAGAATGAAGCACTGCTCAAAACACGCTGGCTCCGACACCTGTAAAAGGCAGGATCTTCTTCAAGTAAGAGGCAAACAGCGAAAATAATCAGGCTGCCAGATCCCTTGAGGTGGCAACTGTGGAAATCGTTGAAGTGGACGAGTTGAAACTGAACGAGAAAGTCCACAGATTGAAACGCTGAAGTAGAAAATGAGTCTATAAAGGTATCTCAGGTAAGAGCAATACACAGGAGTACCGTTTCATGGAAGGTCGAAGCGTATCATTTTCATCCTTGAATGAGAGAGCATAGAAAGGGGAGATGACCAGAGCTGCCCCCTGCGCAGGATCGTCGCCAGTGTTATAAGTCCATAAATTATTCACTCATAGGCTGGAGTACTTGGTAAGTGCTGTTTATTCTGGTCATCCACTCTCAGAATCAATGAATTGCCAACATTCTAACATGAACTCCCGGGCGTACTACCTGGTGTGGAGGAGGAGGGGTCGGAAGAAGATACCATGGGGAAGAAGGAAGGGGAGATTACAACATACTCCTTCTGGCTAAACAAAGAGTAGCTATTCACTGGGGGCGCGCCATGTTCTGAAAATTGCAGACTGACTTTCAGACGTGACATACTGCCAGCAACAGCTCACAGCCTACTAGGAATTCATGCCGTAACACTCCCAGCCAAAAGATATTCGAGCCCACTAAGTGCTTTTATTGCCCTTCAGGGTGAGGCTGCGGCCCAGGAGGCTGTTGTAAGCCAGGCGCCGCACCAGTTGGAGTAATAATTTGTATCTATCCTTCTGATGTGATCGCGTGAAACTGCTGTCTTTTAAAGCATGCTCCCCTTTCTCCTCCTTATCCTTGCTTATTCCCTTCCTCGATTGTTGTTTAAAGCCAATAAATATATTTTTTTAACAAGCTGATGCCCATCCAATTCCCAGAGTGGATGAGCTTGTTGATCGGTTAGGTGCTGTAAAGTACTTGTAGGGTACTACAACGCGTTGGATCTGTTCGGTGGATATAGGCAGATTGCTTTGGCACTAATTGCTAAGGAGAAGACTGCATTTTATACGCCAAAGGGACTGTATCCATTTCCGGTGATGCCCTTTGGGTTGACTAATGCTCCTGCCACTTTTCAATGCCTGGTGAACCACGGTCTCTAAGGGGTTGAAGAGTTCTGTATGGCCTACTTGGATGATATTGGGGTATTCAGCAATTCCTGGAAAGACTACCTGAGGCCCCTTGGACAGATGATGGCAAGGATACAGGAGGCAAAACTGACTATAAAGGCAACTAAGTGTCAGATGGGGCAGTCCTCTGTAGTCCAGCTTGGGCATGAGGTTGGGAATAGGAAGATTCACCAGTTGAATGCCAAGACACAGTTTGCAATGGAGTGGGAGATACTTACTACCCGACTGAAGTGAGTGCCTTTTTTTTTTATAAGGCAGAGAGCATCCAGTAGTCTATATTAGTAAGAGATTACTACCCAGAGAAAATAACTGGGTGGCTATTGAGAAGGAGTAAAAAGTTGGGTTTCAGATTTGATAATGCCCTTTCTTGCAAGTCCCAGATTCGGCAAGTCTCTTCCTCCTGCTTCGGGAAACTCCGTGTCCTGCAGAAATTTCTCCACTTCCTCCCGATGGACTGCAAGAGGACGGTGCTTCATGCCTTTATTACATCCCATCTGGAGTATGCCAATAGTCTGTACTTGGGTCTCCCTGCATATCTGATCTGCAGACTGCAAATTATACAGAATACCACGGATTTGTAAGGTGCCTTACCGACACTCCATCACACCCCACCTAAGAAGCCAAGCCTGTCATAAGGAGAATAGAATTCAAGGCACTCACACTGGCCTACAGAGCAACCAGGAGCCGAGGACCAGTCTACTTGAGAGCTAGACTCCAACACTACCAGCATGCCCGGGTCCTGAGATCTAACCACCTGCAGCTCCTCCCCGCCCCCCGCTTTCGCAAGGAGAGTAAGTAAGTAATAGTTTATTAGCATAGTTAATTAAAACCATTGCAATTCATCCTTAGGAGAATCAAACACTAATGTGTGCACAATACATTATTCATCACTTAAATAAAATTACATTCACCTAAAATCTATATTTATCATTCCTTTCAAAAATTCATAAAATGTAATATATTGATGAGAATAAAATAATAAACATATTGTTCTCAATGTCCTCTGTAATTTAGGGCAAGGGGACAAGTTCCAGTATTCACTCTTCTTCCACCTTCCATAATTGGTACATTGTAGATAGGATTCTGCTTAATTACAGGGCCTCTAAAAACATGACGATAGATCAGTCTTCTGCATCTTTGTTTCTACCTCCTTCAAGAACTTCACCAGGCTACAGTTCAACTGCGGGTCGCTAGGTGTAAAACAGGCAAGAACTGCCTGTCTCTGTGAGCGTATTCCACGCTGGTTGAAGTGGTATTTCAGTAACCGTTTCCTTTCCACCAACAGCTTCTCGCAGGAGCACAGCAAATGTTCCATGTCTTCAGACGCCTTGCCACATAGGCGACAGAGGGGACCCCCATTAACCCTCAGCCACTGCGGAAAATGGCGTGTGCATGGTAACACGCCCAGTCTGTATCTGAGAAACTTCAATTTTATATAACGTGAGTACCCGAGATCAAGATAACTCTGATGGCCTTGTTTGGAGTAGGAGTTTAGAATGAACCACCCATGTGACTTCTTTGCAACACACGCTTTATCTTCAATCCATGAGAGATGTTTTATTGTTCTTTTTACTATTCTTTTGATCGTAGTATGGTTGGTAGGAGTATTCCACAGCTCCTGTAACCCTAGATTCACTAGGCTATTTTTCAAGTATTTGGCGGCTGGCGATGCCGGATACCGTTCTAGTTCTGACCATAAGTAGCTGTTTAGGGTTCCTTTATATGCCTTTCGGACCTTATCCCAAGTCATTATATATGCGCCTTGTCTTGCCAAAGACTGCTTCTGTACTCCAAATTCTAGCCTGTGTTGGCCCGGAGAGGTTTGTTTTGGCAGGCTGAATATGGTTCTGTATGCTAATGCCACAGTTCTATCTAGGGTCACCGCGTCCCTACCCCTCTGTACTTCACTCCCATAGGTAATTGTGGGCAACAGTTTAGCTCTTATAACTTGTGCCAGGGGCAAGAGAGAGGGACTGGTGAGCTTACCATTTAATTTTTTTAATGAAATAGAAATCGAAATGCCTTTTCCTCTAATGCTTGCTTTCTGAATGGTAAATTGGCCACTATTGTCAATTTTGACTCCCAGATACTTATACACTGTTGTATTGTCAATACGGTTATTATTCCAGAACCAGCCATAGTTGGTTTTCCCTTTTTTGTTAATTGACATAGTTTGTGTCTTCTGTAGATTTATCGTAAGTTGATTGTCATCTGAATACAACCGAGTTGCATCTACAAGGTTTTGTAACCCTATTTTTGTTTGACTAATTAACACTATGTCATCCGCATATAGTAATGATGGTAATATTTGGCCTCCTAGTTTCGGTGCATGGGAGTTACAGTTATTTAAAATCGGGATTAGATCACCTAAGAACAGATTAAAAAGGGTTGGGGCCAAGACACATCCCTGTTTTAAGCCCTTGTTTGTTGGGATGCGTCTGGACAGATGAGATCCATAACCCAACTTCACCTGTATCCAGGTGTCACTATGCAGGTTAATAAGTAGATCTAACAAGGGCCTCGGGATCCCCCATTTGTTCAGTTTGGACCACAGGAGATTCCGATTGATGTAATCAAAGGCTGCCTTATAATCAATAAAGCACAGGTGGAGTGGCATTTTAGTAATTTTGGCTTTATCGATTAACAGGCCCATTGTCAAGATGTTCGTTGTTGTCCCAACAGTTTTAGCAAAACCTGTTTGATTTACAGGGATTAAGGAGTTTCCTATAGCCCAGGATTGTAATTCTTCCAAGAGGATCCCGGCGAAGTACTTGGCCTCATTGTCCATGAGGGCAATCAGCCTATAGTTGCTTGGTTGTGATTTATCCCCTGATTTGAGTATAGGAGAAATAATTGAGCCCTTCCAGGAAGCAGGTAATATATTAAACTGTATAATTTCATTAAATAGTGGCTCTAGTGCTCCAGCCCATTCCCTATCGTTCTGTTTGTAAAGGATGGGAGGTATGCCATTCGGGCCTGGGGCCCCTTCCCTTCTTCCCTTTTTAATTTGTTGCGTGATAATCTTTTGTAGATTTGTCTCTCTTGTATTCATGATTTTATTGCCACATGCTTGTTTATGTGAGTTTACACGCATTATTGTTAATTTATTACCCTCATTTCCTAACTCAAAGTCAGAGGCCTTTTGTTGTGTAAAATGATCTTGAAGATACTTTGACCATGCAGCTTCACTGATATTAGAGGATACTCCGTCATGCACGGGATTTAAAAAAGAGTTGATTGATTTCCAGAATTTCGCCCCATCGTTCTGTTTTATGTCAGCCTGTAGTTTTGCCCATAAACTGTCCTCAATTTCATTATTTGCTTTCCACTTTGTTTTTTTTAAGGAAGCCTTCAATTTCCGTAAGCGAACTTGTTTCACCATGTCACTTGGAGAGTACCTAAGTTGACGCATTATTTGATAGATACTTTTCTTTAAACGTGATATCTTCACTTGATGTTCCTTTGTAAGCGAGGTCATATTTTTGACTGGCCATCTTGATTCAAATTTCGGTGTTGTGGAGTAGCCTGCCATTGTTTTTGTAAAACACTCCCATTTCTCAACTTCGCTTGCCCCGATTCTCCCCTCAAAATGCAGTATCGCCATGTCATGCAAGCTTCCCTCATTTGCTGCCGAATATTTAATCCTTTTGTAATTAACGGTGTAAACTGAGTCAGTAGGTACCAAGGACTGCTCAAATTTGGGCTTGCAGATATTCAGTGTGATTTCCTGGGGGCAATGGTCACTATCAGTTTTATGCCCTATTTTGAAGGAGGTCACGAAGTGAAAGAGAGATAGTGACATAAACGTGTAATCCAAGATTTTGCTAACCCTTGATGAGTGAAACGTGCATGCTGGTGGGGTATCTTCGATGAGACTTCCATTTAGTACTCTAATGTTGTAGGACTCAAAGTTCTCTAATGCCTGTTTATCTAATTTAGTGTATTTTGATGTTTCTAAAGGCGCTTGGTATGGTATATTCCAGGCTATATCTTGAAGATACTTTTCTTTTCATCATCTGTTGTGTTCCCCATCAGGTTATGATTAAAATCACCAGTGAGCACGACATCCATATTCGATGTTTTAAGTGTAGTTTCCTCTAGGTAACTACATAGTTCTTTTATTACCTTTGCTTTCCTTTTTGGATGAACGTAGGCATTGATTAGAATTAGGTTTGCGCCCCTCTTGCCATGTTCTGAGGTGAGAAGATTTAATATCAACAGGTTGGGACTGGGCGGCCCAAGTGCCTTGATCTCATGGACACTTGCCGCTGAGACATAGGTCACAAGGCCCCCTTGGAGGTGGCCATATTTTGCAGCTCTCACCGCACTTGTATAGAAATGCAAAAAGCCAAGCAGATGCGGAGGTTCTTCTTGCCACGTCTCTTGAAAGGTCATGATGTCAAAAGATCTTATATAGCTGACAAATTCTTGATTGCTCATTTTAGATGCAAGACCATTGACATTCCATGAGCAAATTCCGTAGTTATTGTATCCATTCGATGTAGGAAGGTCCATAGTTGGTCATTTTGCTCGATTATTAATTGTTCTGGCAATCCATCTCAGATCAGGTGGGCCTGTTGACGTGCCATCTAAGGCATGTCCTGTAAATTCCAGGTCCTCCCTGGTTCCTCCTGCAGTGTTCTCTATTGCACCTCGGAGTACTGACATTCCAGGTCTATTGACGCAATTCTGTGCTCCATCTCTTCCTGCAGGGATTAATAAATCAGGATATTTTGGTTTTGTATAAGGGGCAATTGAGATTCCCCAGTTTTGAAAAGTTTGGCTCTCGGCCAGTATGTTCTGTGCAACTGAAGAAGTAGTCCATGTTGCCTTTGTTTTTTCCGCCTTCGAGCCTACTACTACAGTAAATTCGATGGAGATTAGATCCAAGGTAGTCACGCTAGCCAGAGATGGAATATGAGATAAGAGCCGTAAGATGTTCCCTCTGTTCAGTATGTCATGACTACCTTTCGAAATGTAGTCCGGGATGAACCATACAATATTTGCCGTTGTGTTTCTAATGTCTTCCGACTTCCTTTTGTTTGTGTTTTCGGCAGTTCCTCCATGTCCTAGTCCGGTTCCTTGCATTTCTTTAGGTAGAGCTTGATATAAGGAAGATTCCACTCCATTACTCCCTTCGTCATGTATTTTCTGTTGTCCACCTATGGTTGTTGTTTGATTCCAGTCCCTTAATCTGAGGACTGGTGGTTCAGGTCCCCCACCACTTGTACGTTCATTCATGTCTAATCTTGGGATCACTCTTGTTTGTGTAGATATCGATGTTTGTCTACTTTGTGCCGATTTGTTCACATCTAACTCTTCCATAACTCTCCCCTTTATTTTAATTGGGGGGTGCTGGGCACTTTCGCTCCCAGGCATTACTCCACTATTTTCATTAAGATTCCTTGTAGAATTGGCGATCAGACCGCCTTGCTTTCTTTGAACTGGATTTTGTTGTTTTTTTCTTTGTTCCAAACTTGGTGGAGAGGGTCTCTTAGTTTCTTCTTGGTGATAAACTTCTCTTCCTTCCCTCTTGTCAGTCTCATTGATAGTCTCTGCGTCTTCATTGTCGGTTTGGATATTATTTAGTCCATCTTGATTGAGTGATGACCCAAAGAGGTGACTGAATCCCACTCTATCCAGTTTTATTTTTTGATTCCTGCCTTTACGTTTGTTTGCCCTCCTTTGCTTTGCATTTAGAAGATTGTCAGCCCTCTCAGTTTGTGGATCTTCAGGCAATTCATTATCCACTGGGGAATCGCCTAATTCTGAGCCTGCCTACCTGCTGGGTGAACCTCTTGTGGACCCGCCACTGTACCGCTGCTGCCGCTGTTCTTGGGCCGTCTCCTGCTGTGTGTCTCCCCCGCCGCCGCCATAGCACCTCGCGGCCGAGAGCGGGGAGAGACTACAGCCCCCAGGCTCCTTTGCGGCCGGTGACGCCGCCAACGCGACCGGAGGCGATAAAAACATCGCGGCTCCCTCTGGGGAGCGGGAATCGCCTAATTCTGAGCCTGCCTACCTGCTGGGTGAACCTCTTGTGGACCCGCCACTGTACCGCTGCTGCCGCTGTTCTTGGGCCGTCTCCTGCTGTGTGTCTCCCCCGCCGCCGCCATAGCACCTCGTGGCCGAGAGCGGGGAGAGACTACAGCCCCCAGGCTCCTTTGCGGCCGGTGACGCCGCCAACGCGACCGGAGGCGATAAAAACAACGCGGCTCCCTCCGCGTCGCGGGACGCGCGCGGTCAGCGCTGGGCTGAGCCCGGGCAGAGGGCGGGCCGTCTGTGGCCGTCCGTGGCAGACCGAGGCAGGGCTGGGCCCAGTCTCCAACGTCTTCGACCTAATTCTAAGGTACTGTGTCTCTTCAAGTTTGTTGCTGTGTTATACCCTGCCTAATAGTTGCTCTCTGTATTGGGTATTAGTATCCCACATCAGAGGTGTGTGACTCTGTGGACCCTTATTGTTGGGTATTGCCATTCATACTGTCAATTATGCCAAAATCAACCCCCTTTCGCAATCCAGCTACGCTGGGAGGATCAGTCAGAGGCACCCTGGACAGCTTCATCACAAGAGCTGCTTCTGTCTTGGAAAAGGAGATCGCTATAGTTGAACGACGCCTATCGGCCGAGCATTTACACTCTAAAAGATCTTCACTCGGCCCCATTCAACTAGCTGTTTCACCGGCGCTGGCTATACCTACTCCCAGCCAGACTGCCTGTCCTCTGTCTCCGCCAGCTCATGTGAATAAGACAGTGCCACACTCTTTTTCACAACTAACACCGCCTGCTTCTAATCCTGTTGAACACCACTCTATGGACTCCACGTCATTGACCCTACAAGCTGCTGGATCCCCCCCCACCACTACTGATGCTAGCTCGCAAAGGATGGGAAGGAGAAGTCACACTACAGGTCCGCCTCCTTCAAAGAAAAGGAAGAAAGGAGGGAAAAAACCCTCCAAAACGAACTGTCCGGGCACTGCTAATTATAATTCAGCGGAGAACACTGCAAACTGTTCTCCGCCAGCCGTCGAACAAACATTAGCCTCGGACCCTCCTAACTTTGTCTTTTCACACGACGACATTATGTGCCGACTTGAGACATTAGTAAAATCACTTCTTCTTCCTCTAATAGAAAGGATGAAGGGGGTGTCGAATCAACTTGGGGTGATTGAGCAGTTGGTTTTGAAAAATGTTGTCCAACCAAAAGATACACTGCCTCAGGTCTTGGTACCATCAAATGGTACTTCTCCTTCTAATTTACTCCCAGCGCCGGATGACAGGCACAGTTGTGCAGAGTATCCCAAAGTTAAAACCTCACACACTCTACCAAAGGTAACTAACCCTATACCTAACCGAAAGTTAATTGATGTTCCTTCTCCTTCCAATAGCTCCCACCCGCCCGCAAACAATCTATCTTCTGGCACCCCTCTGAACAAAATACATGGTGCGAGTCTTGATCATATACATTTACCACCTGAAGCAGCTCCCTATGTAGTTCTGATGACAGGTGTCCCCGTATTAGAGGCAGGAAGGAAAGAGGGTTACTCTGACCTTAAAAACAAGGTCTTACATTGGTTGGGTAAGAATAGACCTTTACCCTACAGTATAAATGGCGAACTACTGAATGTTCGCAGGCTTGGTTGGGTGGGCCCACGGCCTAAGGACATCGAAGGCGACGTAATTGTTGTCAACTTCAGAGACCACAGAGCAACCAAACATATAGTCAACTACTTTCAACCCCAACACCAGAGCGCCATTAGCACCTTCGATTTAACTTATTTTTATCCACAAAGTTTAATTAGGAATTCAACACACTCCAACACTCTTTCCTGGCTAAAGACAGGCCCTCCTGTGTTTAACATACCAACTTTTAATCGTTTCTCCTCACTTAGAGGATTAGAGGATGTGGACTGACTTATTCCAGAAGCACATCACCAGCACCCCCCCTGTGGCTTATCAGATGTACAACCAGCCAAGGATTACTGTGCTTTAACTCTGCCCAATGCTGGACTAGTTAGTGGAGGGGGCAACTCTGGTACTATCCAAATACTCTCATGGAACATTGCAGGCCTTAAGAAACATTTGGCTAATACGCTTTGGATTGACTTCGTCAACCAATATGAAATTTGTATGTTCCAGGAGACCTGGAGTTTGGACCCTCTTTACATGTCCGGTTATTCTACTTTCTACATACCGGCAGTGCACCAGGGTGTGGGCCGCCCTTCTGGTGGCCTACATATCTGGATCAAGATTACACTTAACCTGGACATCAAAGTCCATAATGCTAAGTCAGCAGACATCCTCCACTTATCTTTTAAACGGCCCTGGAATGGCTCTAGAATTGATCTTTTTAATGTATATGTGAGGGGAGGCCCCCCTAACAAAAATTCTGCTACCATCTCTACTTTGGAGGATGCCCTGTCAGGTATTCCACCTCTCTCTAATATAATTTTGGGTGGTGATCTGAACTGTACATATGAACCACTAAGAGACGCGGACCTTCTGGGCTTTAATGAGGATGACACCAAAAACTGTATTCCGCCCCTAAATTTGAGTCCCATCAAAAGATGGTCAACAAGAGCTTTACAGATCACTGGCCTTACTCTGGAACACAACCTCCGAGCATTAAACGGAAGAACCCCCTCTGATCCCCATGGGTCCATGACTTTTAACAGACTAAATGGGCCGTCGCGCATTGATTATTTCATTGTTGACGTGAAATTCTGGGCCAATGTGGTTGATATGAAGGTAGTTCAGACGCTAGATAGCGACCACAATCCCCTTTGTGCAATTTTAAAATGGCATATAAGGCCAGAAGCTTTAAATTCGAACCTATCCTCAAAAGCAGTAATTCCCACAAACTGCAATAGAAAGTTGAAATGGCACAAAGTATCATGTCACATTGGTATTTTAGATTCCATAAACAGCCAAGTGGCAACTAAGGCTGCCGAATTTGCTCTCCTTACTAGTCGGAAGATAGAGACACACTGTACAGACTTCAACAATATTTATAAAACCTTTATTGAGGATATAGGTTCCCATTTCAAAATAAAACCAATGGCTGGCACAAAGTTCCCAACCAAGAGAGGCAATCCTTGGTATACTACTGAATGCAGAACCCGAAGAAAGGTGATCTCTCTCGCCCTCTGCAAAAGAGATTCTGTAGCAGCCAGGTTGGCTAGACAAGCCTACAAAAAATCTATAGTAGAGGCTAAACGGACCTGGGAGGAGGATCATTGGCTAGCACTAAAGAACGCAGCCTTTTTAAAAGATTCTAGTACCTTCTGGACTTTAATAACTCAACTAACCAGAAGAGACTCTGACCCACTTCCAAACCATATAACCGAGCAGCAGTGGTCTGCGCACTTCTCCAAACTATATTGTAATGAGGTAGAGCTTGCCCACCCTGCCAGTGCCAACTCTCTCTACAATTATACTGCACCGCAGCCTGAACCAGCAGATTGTTTTACCCTCACGGAAGTTCAGACCGCTATTAAAAGCATAGCACCTGGGAAGGCAGCAGGCCCGGATGGCCTCCCAGGAGATCTAATCCTTCACAACCCCCTTGTATGGGCAAATCTTATCTTTAACATGATGAACCTCTTGTTGTGTGGCCACACAGTCCCAGACTCCTGGAAGGGTGCTGAGGTGGTCACTATCTATAAGAAGGGGGCGAGAGAGGACCCTGCCAACTATAGACCGATAAGTCTAATTGATGTCATCCAAAAGGTGGTTGGCAGGGTCCTTAACTCACGCTTGGGGACTTGGCTGGAAGAGGGAAACATCTTAACTCACCTACAAGCTGGCTTTAGGAAGAAAGTAGGTACCATGGACCAAGTGTTCAGATTCGTAGCCACTTATTGGAAGACCGTTCTGATTGGTGGGGGATCTTTATACTTGGCCTTTATTGACCTCAAAACGGCATTCGACCTTGTTCCTCGGGTTAAATTGTGGCAGGTCTTACATGAAATGGGGCTACCACGATATCTCTTGGAGTTTATTAAAAGGTTGCATGATGGTACATACGCAAGAATTAGATGGGGATCCGAAGGTCAATTGACTGAACGAATTCCTGTCCAGAGGGGGGTCCGCCAGGGATGTGTGATGGCTCCGACCCTGTTCTCCCTCTTTATTAATGGGGTGGCAGACCACTTGAGGGAGGTCTCAGCGGATGCACCATCCCTGGCGGGGGAAAAAACTCCTACCCTCCTCTTTGCAAATGACACGCTCCTCATGTCCAAAACTCCTATGGGCCTCCAGAAACTGCTTGATAGGTTTGGTGCCTTTTGCGATAATCGCGGTCTTACTGTTAACACCACTAAGACCAAATTGATGGTACTGACTGGAAATAAAAAACATAAGAAAATCAATATCGCACTAAACGGCACCCCGCTCGAGGAGGTTGATGCATTTGACTACTTAGGGGTCAGGATTAATTCCAAAATGAAATGGGACTCTCACATCACTAAGATGTCTCTAAATTTCAAAAGAGTAACAGGAGCAATCTCTAAAGACCACCGTCTATCCTCTACTAAACCTATTAGCCCGGCGCTAGTAGTATACGAGCGTAAGGCATTGTCTGCTGCTTCTTACGGCTCTGAACTATGGGGGTTTGAAAGAGTCATTAGTTTAGTCACAGCAGAACATAAATTTTTGAGAGAGCTTGTGGGCCTCCCACTTTCCACCCCTCTTAAACCTCTATTTTACGATTTGGGACGCCATTCTATTAAAGACATCCTTGGGCTTCGCCCCCTATTATTTTGGGTTCGTCTTAGAAGGACCCCGGAACTTAGTAATTACGCCGCGGTCCTTGACGAACTCATTGCGTTAAATGGTGTTGGTGTAATATCATGGTTAAAAAACCTAAAGGACCTGGTACTCAGCTTGGGGCTAGAAGAAGAATGGCTCCTGCAGAAGCCTCCGCAAAAAGACATCATCAAGAAATTATATTGGGCAAATATAGATGCAGCGGTCTTGAAAAACCCAAAGCTGGGCCCCCTAACTGATACATTTCTAATTTGTAAGCCAACACCAAAGTGGGAACCATTTTTTGACTTTATCTCCTCACCAAGGGATAGAGTTTTGTTTTTTAAAATGAGGCTAGGTACTTTACCACTGAACGCTTTCACAATAGGCTGAAAAAACCATAAAACCCACCACACAACTTGCCCGGGATGTTCTAACCCTACCGAATCACTGGGCCACTTCTTGTTCGCCTGCAAAGCATATAAGACGCCCAGAAAACGTTGGCTGAGCCCAGTTTGTAGAGGTTTGGGTACTAGGCAGTCGTCTGTTGCCCTCCGCATCCTAACAACGGACATCACATCCTTATTGGTAATCTGTGGGGTGGCTAAATATCTTGGGAAAGCATGGCAAATACGAACTAAGCTTATTGAACTAAGTAGCTCTGGGTTGTAATTCTATGCAATTTTCCACTTAATGAAATACCCTCTCTACATTTGATGTGCTCTCCCTTGCTGTGCCTTAGGATGTCTGCTTTTTATCTGAGCCTTTTATGTTCTATTTTTTATGTATTTTTAGCTTTTTTAAGAAAACTATGCATATTTCTATATGTCTCTTTTATTAATTTTATGGTTCTATGTTTGTCGTATTGTATTTACTTTTATGATACATTGTTATCGAATAAAGTATTCAATCAAAAAAAAAATTATCCACTGTTCTTGTTTCTTTGGCCTCTCCTTTCTGATTCTTGTGGATCTGTTTCTCCGATACCACAGTATGGACATTTTCAGTAATTACGAGAGGTGCTATGATTTTTAATTTGTCTCTTTTGTTGATGGTGAGGCATTCTTGGGGACGCTTATCTAATTCCCCGACTATTTGTCCGTTGTGCCAGTGGCTCTCTGTTCCTTGCAATAATGGTTTTATTAATGTACATAAATCGCTCAGCATCAATGGAAGTGTGGCCAGTTTATCAATTATCGGGCCACATCCACAGCCCTGGGGCTTGCTTTGAGCTTGATCCTGTTTATTTTGTAATAATGTATTTAATATGCCCAGTTTCCCGTCAATCGCGACCACAAAGACCGCCAGTGTATCTAAGAGGGTCAGTTGGGTGTCCATCTTATCTGACTGGTAGTACAATGCTTCTACCAATAGTTGGACTGTTTTTAGCAGACTCTGCCATGCTGTATCCTGAGTAGCATTTTTTTGTTTTTCCTCCTTACTGTCTGTATTTATTGTTTCATCACAAGTTTCAATTGACTTTCCTCCCTCGTACGGGTCCTGTTTATATTCACACATTTTATCATTTATTTTAGAGTTGGACCCACTCCCGCTTTTCTCTTCCGTGTAAGCAGCCAAGAGACCTTCCCAGTCCTCCGTGCCAAGGTCTGAAACGGTTTCTATTTCTTCTACTTTCCCAGCTGGGTTAAGTCCCTCCGTTCCACGCTCTGAAGCCAATTCTAATCCTTCTAAATTTTTAGCTATATCCGAGTCCAGGGTTGGACCCAGGGTTCGAACTTTAGTTCCTCCTTCTCCAATAGGTGACTCTAGCTGGGGGTTTGATG
This sequence comes from Triturus cristatus, assembly GCF_964204655.1. Lineage (NCBI taxonomy): Eukaryota > Metazoa > Chordata > Amphibia > Caudata > Salamandridae > Triturus > Triturus cristatus. Next base: position 264,538,490 of record NC_140585.1, read on the forward strand.
TTACGTCAGTTAGAATTGGGGTTATTGGTTTTTCCTGTGTTTCCCCCTTCCATTCTTGATTGGGGTTGATGCACCTCAGCAAGGGATTTACACGCGGGCTTTTTTGGCTGTGAATTTTTGATGTCATAGCTATTGCACAATTGCCAAGTCGGTTCTTATTTTTTCCTGGTCCGTTAACACTAGTCCAGTCCAAGCTAGTTTCGAATTTATCCTGGTTTCTTTTTTGAGCGTTGTCAGCCCTTTTGTTTGCTTCGCAATGTTTATGAATTTGGACGATCTCGATTTCTCCTTTTTGTATATTATTTGTGGTTTCAAAGGTCATCCATGTTTTGTTGGGTTGCGGAGTTGAAGTTTTTTGTAGAGGGCTATTAACTATTCTACTATTGTCTCTTTTATCTCTTTTTTGGTCTAGACTTTCACCTTTGTGAGTTGAGGTCCGCTCTTTTGTGGTTAATGATGATTGATTTATATGAAGAGGTTGAAGAGGTGATTGGAGTCCTGGTACCTCTTTCGTATTTGATAGTAGGGCATCCCTCACATTTTTTATGAAACTAAATTTTGTAAAAATTTTTGGTTGATGTGAGAATTGCCTTGTTTTGGTTTTATTGCTAGTTTCCAGTTTTAGTGAGTGCCCACTCTTGTCTAATGCAGAGGAGTTTCTGTCTGCTGGTTTTTCTATTTCAATGAGAGTACTATTTTTCGAGTTTTCTTGGCCAATTTCTTGTGATGTTACATCCCTTACATACTCCAACCTATTCGTTTTTCTTTTACATTTTTTTGACTCTTGTTTGGCTGTTATAGTGCCACGAGTACGACCTGACCTCATGGCGCCCCCTTCTTTTTATATTTTTTTCCTGTCTTTCCGTTCTACTCCACACAGGCAATAAATTGGGGCTTGATGGTTACTGACACGATCTAAAGATGCTCCCACGGTCGTGCCGCCCCCTCAGCCTTCTGAACGCTTCTCTAGTGCTCCTGAAATTGTTTTTGTTTTTGATTTTTTAAATGCCCAATTAGTTTGAAAGTTTGACCATTATCATAGTTATTGGCTCACACTTTCCTGCAATTTGTTAACACCTCCCCTGATTTGTCGGTAATAGAGCTCCTTTTCCCGCTCGGAAATAGCTCAGATTAATCCATCCTTTCCAGTTGTTGCTTAGTTATAGCTCCTTTCCCTGTGCCCTGTGCCTTACAGGAGCAACCTTGTCCCCCCTCACCACCACACCAACAAATTCAACAAAACACTCACGTTGGCTTTGCCTCCAGGCCTGCCTGCTCCGCAGAGAACCCGCTCAAGCCGCCCAACCGCAAGCCAACCGCCGACTCCAACCGCCGAAACAGCGTGGCGGAGATATGGTGGTGGTCAGCTTGAGCAGTAGCCTTCAGAAAAGGCAGCCGTCAGGAAGTAGGTAACACTGATAGTGGTGGGCGGGAGGTAGATAGTCAAAGGTCAGACAACAGCAATCATCGGAGAGGACGGCCTCAATTCAGCTCAGTTAAACAACCATAAACTCCGTAAGCTCCGACCGAGCGGCTAATTAAAGAGAAGAAGTCGCTGCACCTCGCCTCGCCCCACCCCACCTCACCTCCAAGTCAGAAGTGTGGATACCGCAAACAATCCAAACGGCAGAAGGCAAAAGGTAGGCTCAAGAAGAGGCTGCCACGGGCTGGAAAGGCCACACCTGGCTATACTGTACTCTCAGGTCTCACCGCTATGACCTGTTTCCTGTGCCTCGTTCCTGCGGCGGTCCGCAACACGGGCAGCAGCACCAGCGATGGCGGGGGCCCCAGCCGCAAACTAGCAGCAAACCACCGGCAAACCACCGGCAGATAGGGCGGCTCTCTGTGCTTCTCCCCGCTGGTGAAGCCAAACTGTTCAGCCCCCCTCGATCGCTACAGCCGCAGAGGTGAACACCCCACTCCCCACAGCAATTCTCGAGGAGACTTCGGGGAGGCTTCCAGCGGCGAACAGCGGTAGAATGCAACGGGGGCCGGGGGCCGCTCCTGGCTCGCGGTTCACAGCTTGCTCTCGGTAGCACAGCTCAACGGTGACACTCAGAGGCTCGTAGGAGAATGACACTGCAAAGAGAGGGTAGGCGGCAGAGCTTATGCAGTTAGGACCACTAAACTGTGGAACACAACGACGCTCCCTCTCTGTCTGACTGAACCTGAACCCGCCTTTAGACGAGCTCTAAAAACCTGGCTATTCAACCACCACTAAGCCTACTTCTGCCCTGTGTCTCTCGACTGCCTTAGCGCCGGGACACCTCCGTTGGAGGTAGCTGCGCGCTCTACAATCTCCCAACAATAAAAAAAATAATTAGCATAATGTGGGCCTTGCATATATTCCTTCCATTTTTGTTTGGCACTAAGTTTGTGGTGTAAACAGACCATAAACCACTGAAATGGTTGATGGCTTTGAAGGGGGAAAATCCCAAGCTGTTGAGATGGTCTATTTCTTTGCAAGAGTTAGACTTTGTGGTGGAGCACAGAGTGAGGTTAAGCCACAGGAATGATGATGGGCTTTCCCGCCAGTTTTACCGATCTGACCACCCATCCTCTCCAGGTCAGGAGTTGGTTTGGGGTGTTCTGATCTGGGAGGGGTGTCTGTTGGGATAGAATGGTCCTTTACATGCTAAAAACATGTCCTGAGTGCTCAACTATACTGCTGTCTAAATCCCTAATGGATTCCTAATGCTGATTTCTTTTGTCTTAGAGCATTAAGATATTTTAAATTAAATATAGAACAAGTGGTGTCGTGTGGGCATTTTTGGGCCTTAAATTTATTTTCCAGCCTATATAGAGCACCAAATGCACATGTGTTTACAACTGGTGGAGACGACATGGAGGAAGATTTTGGGGGCAAGTGCTGAAGGCTTTTTCTTGTGGTTCTGCAATTACCATGATGCACTAGGGCAAATTGAGTGCAGGGTGGTGAGGCAGTGTGCTCCCACCCTTCTTTTTTAAAAGGTTTCCTTGAGCTACTGAGCTGGCCAGTTTGTGTTGATGACCTGCACCCAGGGAGCGGTACAGAGACCTGATAACACTTTGGGCAGCATTTCCAGCACCCCCAAAATAACTTGCTGCTCTCTACTGATGAAGAAATTAATCCAGAAACACATGTCTAGGGATACGCAGTACAGGCTGCACCAAGTGAGTGGTACAGATACCTGAGACTACTGGACAGCATTTACAGCACCCTCAGAACGACTTGTTGCCTCTACTGATGAAAGAATGGATCCAGAAACACCTGCTGGGAGCACCCCAAATCATTCTCCTGCATCTTGTGAGTTGCAGCCTACCTGTGCCCCAGATTGCAGTGAGCAGAGTCCAGGAAGTGGTAAGGAGGCAGACTAGTGCTGTCTCTTTCCTAAGAAAGTTAAAAAACGATTTCCCTATCTGTGATTGTGGTCTTTGCCTGTGGTTGTTACAGTTTAAAATTGTAGTTTTAACCTGCCCGTGATTGCATATTTAATCACCTGTTTTGTGTTCAAACTTGTGGTTTTTCCTGCCCATGATTGCTTCCATTTAACGTGTTGAATTGTGGGATTTGCAATCCTAAATCTCTGTAGTTTTTCCCTCTCATTCCCGGTGACTAGCAGTTTTCCCTCCAAATTTCCCCTTGTCTCTGTGCTAAGACCTGTATGTTAAGCTGTGCACCCCCAGCCACCATTTTGTGTTAACAAGTCAGTGAATCGAGCCCATCCCCCCCCCCCCCCCCCAACCCCAGCAACAGGGATATTCTACAACAGAGGGTGCTTTGAGGCAGCAGTGATCTTCTGTGTGCAGTTTAAACTGTGCTTAATAGGGACTGTGCACTTCGTTTTTTGGCCAGGAGAGGGAGTAAAATGTTATACAAACATTATTGTCAGGGGACAAGTTAGGCCCTTAGCTGCAGAAATCCAAAGTGTGGATTGAGCCTGTCTGTCTCCTAGTAGATTCTGAACAAGAGCAGCAGCTTCCAACTCCCTGGCCAGCAAACCTTGTCTGAGGTCGCTGGGACCTTATATAATCTGCTAGTGGTTGGTACATGTATACACTGATTGGTGGTTGTATCTGATGTTTCTATTGGATTAGGGTTAGTGTCCTCATTGGTTGGGTATTTGAGTGTTCTGATTGGTTTCTAGGTCTGTGATTCAATCAATGTAGGGTTGGGACTAGGGCTAGGGTTAGGATTTCTACTGGAAGTAGGGACTAGGGCTTCCTGTCTTATTGGTTGTTGGGACTAGGGTGGGACTACGGCTAGGGTTAGGCCTCTAATTAGAAGTAGCGATTAGGGCATCTGGTGTGATTGGTTGCTGGACTAGGTGTGGGACTAAGAGTAGGGTTAGGCTTTCTATTGGAAGTAGGGACTAGGGCTTCCTGTGTTATTGGTTGCTTAGACTTGGGTTGTGACTACTGGTAGGGCTAGGGCCTCTATTTGACGTAGAGATCAGGGTTTTTGTAAGTTATTGGGTGCTTGGACTAGGGCCCCTATTGGTTCTAGATTTTAGGGCTAGTGTTGTGATTGGATAGGGTTAGGGCTCCCATTGGCTGAAGGGGTCACCTGATTACTAGGGCTATAAAAGGCAGAGGCTTAGGGCGTCTAGGCCCGGGTGTCGAGGCTAAGGGCAGATAGGACAAGGGCATTTACCTGTTTGAGCCTGTTCGAGACTGGTCGGGACTAGGGCCAGAAATGCTGCCTATGTTCACACTCAGCAATAGCTACCCCACACCATCCACAAACATAGTAACCCTTGCACACCACATGTACACCACACACAACCCAATGTATGGACCAATATACCTGCATGCACTACAAACCCAGCCAAACCACATCTATACACCCTTCTTTCCCAACTACCACACATATCCACCATCACCTACAAACAGTACACAACTCTATCCTATACCACTAACCAATCAACTCATTATTAACACAACCCCATTCAACACCATACATAACTACATCCCATCCAGACACACATCCCCTGCTCTAATTACACCTAACAGACCACCTTTAATCACCAACAAAAATATATTCATCCTTCCATCATTTGTCCAACCAACGCCCTCTTCTCCCTACTACCATAATAACACTAACGCACAACTCACACACTACCACACTTTTTAACTCTTGCAACAAACCAGTTTAAGACAAACACTCTTACCTCCACTTCATTCCCTCCTACACACAACATACACTCTACTCATAAACACATCACCAGCCCCTCTACCTCACAACCTCCTCACACCAAAAATACGATACAACAAATACATTGCATGAAACAAATACACCAGCACCCCTTTTCACTACTCCTCAAAAACAAAACATATCACACACACCAGCGCAACAAGATCTTCAAAGCACAACACGTCAAAATACTTACCATCAGAAAATACAAACATACACCCACCTTTCAAACCACACAAAGATACAAACTCCAATGCCAAGCTCTCTCTCTTCCACCACACCTAACACAGATACAGCAACTCTCTTCTAACCACCTCTCATCCATTGGACAATTTAGAACCTTACTACATGACCCACATGCTGCACCACCACCCCAGACTCATACACCTTCCGCCATAAACACACGCAAACAACATAAACCAAGTGCCACACTTCACAACTTCTTCCCCATGTCTACTGTACAACAATGTTACACCATGAAAAACAACACAGCACACCAACTCACTCTCAAACACCATCTCCACCACATACACACGCAGGCCCATCAAAAAGCCTTCTTAGCATGCTGGATGAGGAACATGATACAGAACAGCTACATGATTACTATCCTAATACAGCTAATGCCAGCACTAAAAACACACCAGCTACAACACACACACAATACTGTTCACTCTACTACAAAACAAAGTCTCACTATCACCAAAGGCCCTTCTCTAAACTGTCTACTAATAAATGCTCGATCCCTCTCTAAAAACAAACATCACATCTACGACCTTCTCACTGATGCAAAACCAGACATACTATTCATAACTGAATCATGGTTGGGAGATGATATGGCTCCAGTCCTGCATGAAGCCATTCCTAGAGGCTATCAAACGATCACCCAAAATCGTATAGGCAAAAAAGGAGGGGGTCAAGCTGTTGTCTTCCGGCAAAAATTACATATCACTAAAGTTGATGACATCTCCATCAAGAACTGTGAGGCTCTTCTAACAAGATGCAATACTACACCGTCTTCATCCTGTAACTTCCTGCTCCATTACAGACCTCCACCTAGCAATGCAACATTCCCAGACGCACTTCTAGACACAGTTTCAAACCTCATAACAATACACTCCAACTTATGCATTCTGGGTGACCTCAACGTTTGGTTTGACAAACCCAATATGACCCATTCAAAAACAATATTCACTGGCCTAGACACACTGAACCTGCATCAAATTGTCCACAAACCCACACACATCGCTGGACATATCCTAGATGTCATTTTTGCTAATACTGAACTAGTTACCTTTCAAACTATAACTCCAATCACATGGTCAGACCACCACTTACTTGCTTTCCAACATAAAACAACATTAAGGGACTCACCTAAAACTAGCCTACATCCATCCACCTATCGGCCATGGAACAAACTCAATTTGGAACACTTAGAATCACAACTAACATCAAGTACAAATCTGGAAACAATAACTTTGGTTCAAAATCTATATGAGTGGCTACAGGAAGCTTTTGACATCCTGATGCCACTCAAAACCACACAACAGCACAAAAGAAAAAAGCGCCATGGAGAAACTTAGAAATAAAAGACATAAAACAACAAATTAGAAAGCTGCAACGTACCTGGCTCAAAACAAGCGCCAAACAAGACAAACTTCACCTACAAAAAATTAACCCCTTCAGCGCGGCGCGGATTACTGCGCTGTGCTGAAGGTTCCGTGCGTGGGCGGGGCCATGACGGAGCGGTTCCGTCATGCGCACAGCGCAAACGACGCGCATGACGGAACTGCTCCGTCACTCGCATCGAAGGGGTTAATAGATTATAAAAGTCAGCTGTCAAAAAGCTAAGAAAAGGTACTACTTAGACAGAATTCAAAATGCTAAATGTGTAAATAAATAATTCTATAAAATACTCAATGAATTTCGCAAACCAAATTGCCTAGAAGGAACTCATCCTGTTACTCAAGATTTCACAGACAAACTGGCAAATCATTACACCAACAAAGCAGACACATTGGAATCGTACTTAAAACAGAAACAAAGCACCAGCACTAACCCCTGTACAAAACAACAATCCAAGAATACTCTAACCCAGCCTCTCCACTTCTTCCAACACATCTCACACGATGAATTTAGGGACCTGGTCAAAGCAAGCAGTCCTGCCGGCAGCCCTTCTGACCCCTGTCCACCACAAACTTTCAAGACAATTCTTTTAACAACATCTGCTGCCACTCCAGTAAGAAGAATCATCAATGATTCTTTACCGGAATATTTTCAGAAGAACTCAAAAAATCACACATACGCCCTTTACTGAAGAAAACAAACTTGGACCCGCTGAACCCTGACAACTACAGGCCCATTACAAATAGACCTTTCCTGGGAAAAGTGATAGAAAGAGCAGCGTTCGCCCAGATGTCACAATTCATTGAAGAGAATGACATACTCTCAGACTTCCAAACAGGATTCCGTCCGGGAAAAGGCACTGAATCTGCACTCCTTACCATCTGGGATGACTTGAAGAATACAGTTGACCGCAGCGGGGTTGCTGCCCTACTCCTCTTGGACCTCTCGGCTGCCTTTGACACGGTTGACCATGACACTCTGAAACACAGACTCTATGAAGCCGGCATAGAGGGAACTGCTCTAGCCTGGATAGCGTCCTACCTTCAAAACAGAACTAATGTCATCCATACCCCACCTTTCTCGTCCAAACCATACTCCACAAAAGCAGGGGTCCCTCAAGGTTCTATCATCTCGCCAATGCTTTTCAACATCTACATGAAGTCATTACCAGTACTGATCAATCAATTTCACCTCACGTGCTATAACTATGCAGATGACACGCAAATACTCCTTCAACTGGAATGCCCCAAAGACATTGAAAAATCCCCAATTTTCAGTTGTCTCAGAGCCGTGGATCAGTGGATTTCTTGGAGCCATCTCAAATTGAATGCTTCAAAAATGGAAATACTCATGTGTGGCGATTGGAAACATTACGACCCGCTTGCCGCCTGGCCTGATGGACTGGGATCACCACCTAAAGTATCGAAGGAAGTAAGAAACCTCGGAATGACCATGGACTCCAAGCTGTCGATGAATGCCCAAGTGGACAAACTTGCAAGATCAAGCTTTGTCACCATAAAAACGCTGCAACACATTTTCCCTCATTTGGGATTTCCACACAAGGTCCAAGCTACATTCTCCCTTGTTCTGTCCAAACTCGATTACACCAATAGCCTCTACCACTGATCACCTTTAACAACCATGAAAAGACTACAACGGATTCAGAACTCAGCTGCCAGACTACTCTTGCATATCAAACCGCGAGACTACATCTCACCTGCCTTGAAAGCCCTGCATTGGTTACTGGTTGCCAGAGGATCCACGTTCAAGCTACTTTGTATCACCCACAAAGCAATATATATAATGAGACCACTTTTCATCAGGAATAAAATCACCAAACACATTCAACAAAGGAACCTACACTCCAAAGGGGCATCTCGCCTCAAAATCCCAAGATACAAGAAAACAAACATGGGTGGCACATCCTTCTCTGTTCAAGCAGCCAAACTATGGAACTCTTTACCCCCCAACATAAGATCCACCGACAACCACCTTATCTTTAGAAAACTACTCAAGAATTGGCTCTTCCCCATATAAGCACCATAAACAAACAGAAATTTACAGCATATTCCTCTGTATATAAGCATTTATTTTCACTATAAATATGTACCTATCTTTGTGTATTGCTTTGTATAAACATGTAGAATAATTATGTTGTTGTAAATAAATAAATAAAGAAAGAAATACATTTAAAAAATGTTTTTAAAAAATCATCGTTGGTCTACATGTACTTACTTCATCTATGTACCTTCCATGTACTTGGATCTGTGTGTCTGTTACCTTTCTCTTGAAAAAGCATATCCAATGCACTACCCTATTTCTCATCCTATACCTCTATCAATATCTTTAATCTATATATACTTACCTCCTCTATGCATCTATATACTTTCAATGTACTTATGGATCTATATATTTATCCCTTTCTTCTAATTTAGCATTTCAAATGCACTACCCTATTTCTCAGACCATACTTCTCTCAATATATCCTCTGGCCCAACCTTCTGACTCATCTCAACCTTCTTACTACTATTTCCAAAGCACCACCCTATCTCTCACCCTATATATATATTAATATATCCTCTACATCCACTCTCTCATGTATCCCAAACCCCATATCACTACTATGATCCCCAAAATAACCCTTTCTAGTCTCTCTCCTACTCTACCCCTCCTTGCATCATTTGACACCTCTTTTTACTATACCGATCCCCCAAAACAAACCTTTATAAACTCTTCCCCTCAAAAAATCCTTTTACATATCCAAAAGCCTCCTCCTACTGCTATGACCTCAAAAAAAAAAAAAAGAAATCTCACTCTTCTGTCCCTCCACTATCCTTTTCAATCAAAATAACAGGTTAACATGTCCACTTCTCAACTTCCATATTTCACTATACTAATTCACCACTAATCCTTTATGGGTTCCAGAGTAGCGTGCTCCTCGCCAATGAAGTGCTTCAAAACCCCATCAAGCGGTAGCAAGCGCTTTATAAATACAAACCTCTTTCCCTCTTCTATTCCGCAACCTACCCTTCTCTATCCAAATAACTGAATAACATATCCACCACTCAAATTACTTCATACTTCACTATACTGATTTTTTCAACACTAATCCTTTATGGGTTCCAGAGTAGCGTCCTACTTGCCAAAAAAGCGCGTCAACACCCATCAGGGGTAACAGGTGCTACATGAATACAAAACTTTCTTCCCTTTTATACCACCGCTACCCTTCTCACTCCAAATAACTGACTAATATCCACCACTCAAATTACTTTCATATTTCACCATACTAATTCAGCACTAATCCTTTATGGGTTTCCGGAGTAGCATGCTTCAAGATTCTGCTATCTTTCCGAATCCAAATAACTGACTAACCTATAACTGACTAACCTAGCCACCACTTAAAATTTACTTGCATGTTTCACTATACTAATTCAACACTAATCCTCTATGAGTCCCGGAGTAGCGTGCTACTCTGGTAAAAAGCGCTTCGACGCCTCCTCAGGAGTAGTAAGCGCTATATAAATGCAATTACAACAATTCAACAACAACACAGCACAAGCTGCACCAACAAGGGCGAAAAAGTAAAGACTACTACTGAAGTGAAAATTCACCACCAAGATATGTAATGGTCTGTACTAACAAAACAGAGTAGAATGTGCATAAAAATTATAAATTGGAAGAACCGGAAGGCGCAGAGAGCTGATGGCAATGCCAAGATCTTGTACTGTTTTTGCTGGTGTAGGTCTTGTTCCATATATGTCGGTCACATGATGGAGCCCAAAATGGGGATTCTGGGTTAGTCAGCCCATCTACGTTTTTGTGGGGTTTAATTTTATGAAGCAGACAGACATCCACCCTTGGCGGAATGACAAAAAGGAAGTCAGGGCAGTAGACCCAACTCAATCCAAATGGTTGTCAGTAGCATTGTTATAAGTCAGGTTAAAGACCGGGGAGTATTTCCGTTTTGGGGGGGCCCCCTATTGGTATACTTATACTGTATACGCTTGATACTAATGAGTAATGGGATAAGGTATCTAAGTTTTCCCCGGTACGGTACTTTCAAGTACCTTTAGAGTACAAGAGCACTTTACTTATCATTGTTGTGCAAGCACTAATGGGCGATTTTTCGGGTATATTATTCCTGAAACGTGGGCTTATTATACTTTTTACTGTGGTGCTGCACTATGTATTTGTGGCGGACACGAGTGCTTTAGATGTCACTTTTGGTTAACGTACACAGTTCATCTACAGACTACGTCTTTTTCACTGTATTGTCGTATGGCTCGTGATTTAAGGCGCCTCAGAGCCTTGGTCAGTTTAGCCTGTAGAGTACTTCTCTTGCTTTGTGTATATGAATTTTCTATACACATGTGTGGCTCATTCAGGATAAAGATGGGTGACAGTTGATTATATTCATTTTCAGATTACGGGTGTCTGTTACATCTTTTCCATCTCAACTTCATGAGGATGGATTCTTGATATTGTGGTAAGTAGGACGATATGTATTGCCTATTCCCTCTGGTATGATTCAGAAGACCTAGAGATGATATCTTTCTTATATTTTTCCTTAGGTGTGCTATATAAATAGTCCAGTTTGGGATTACAACAGCCATCTATTGAGTGTTAATATATGTGATGATTAAGGTGAGCTGCATTTTTTATCGGGCCAATTTACCTGATATTAGGAGGCTAAGTGTTTAGTTATGGTTTCACACATGTGGTGATATAATTGTTCTTTCTCTCTCTTTATTGGTTTTGATGTTTCTTGACACGCGTTCTGTTCTAATGTGGAGCTGGGATCTTAAGTCACATCAGGTGTTGATCTTGTTAGGTGGAAGCTTTCTTACTATCGATATAGCCTGTCTTCATATGAAGACTAACTCATCACAAGCTTGCACCATTCTTGTCTTCTCTTTGCAACGCATGACACCAAGGTGAATGGGTTCATCCCGAATCCTCTAATTCCTGACATCATTGTCACAATTGTTTCAGCCCTGATGAAGTCCTGTCTTATATAAAAACGGACGAAACACGTGTTGGCATGAAGCTGTGGCATGAAGCTCTGATGTCTTGTTAAGAAATCTGCGCAAATGAACTATCAGAATGAATATGAACTATAATGTGTGAATAAAAGACATTAGAAATTTACGTACACTACGAACTTGAATTTGATTGTGGAGTGCTTGGTGCTCAAACATAACGTGTGAGGAAATAAACTGTTGTCTATTTTCCTATTGAGGAAGATTTGGTAACTTTACCTCCTCCTTAAGCACCCTATATAATTGCACATTTTCTGTTGGGACAACTGAAGACCATATTGGTGTGTGCGCCACTTTCCCAAGTCACCACCATTATTGTAACAAGTTTGTTTGGGTGTGCGGCACCTCCTGGTATTAATTTTGAATTGTGATATTGTGGTAGTATCTTCTAAAAAAATGTTGAATATGGCAGCTAGAGAAAAGATTGCTGAGAAACTCTTTAGTAATCTTAGTTCAGGTACAGGGATACAGTCCAGGCCAGTAACGAATGAGGGCTTGAAAGATACATTTCTCACATTGGAGAGATTTAAGATTACTGAAAAATCAAAATGGTGGGACGCAATAACGTTAAAACAGTACTTAAAATTAAATAGGATACCCAGAGGCCTGCGGGCTCAAATATTTCCCACTTACGATGACCTTGAACGGGATCTTTTGCATAGATGGGAGAAAAAACTTGTTAGTAATTCCATGAATTTAATGAAGATTCTAATATTCAATGCCGAAAGGAAGGTAGCGCAACTTCAAATTGAGATCGCTGAGGTAGAGAAGGAGATTTTAGACATGAACCTGAAAGATGCTACTGAGAAAAATTATGCAATATTGAATTATATACTTGCTAAACATCAGGAAGGTATTAAGATTTGGAAAACCAGAAAATTCAAAAGAGATGAAAGTGATTATTTAGCAGGGAGAGTGTTTACTTTTGCTAGAAAATTTGACTATTTGATCAATAAAGATACAACTGGTGGGGTGGAAGGAGGTACTGACAAAGCTAGTAATGCCTCCTCAAGTGTGGTATCTAGTGACAATGAGAGCAATTCTGAACACACAGAGGTCACCTCAGATTCTGGCAGTAATCATATTCTAGAGGAAATTAAACGTATCAGAATAGGGAATCGGAAGGGCAATACCCATACACCAAGAGCAGGAAAATCAGACGAGGTAAGAGATCCAAGAGAACAATCAAACGACAGGGCAGGCATGCGGACCAGATCATGGACCAACAAAAGGAAGTGATATGTATTGAGACTAATGAAAAACACATGAATGTGAATGTGATTAACCTGTCTAATCAATTACTGTCTAAAGACATGATTAAAGTACTGCAGAAAGGTTTTGGGTTTTGTTCGTCTGATGTGATTAATACCGAACAACTGAAGATTGATATGTATAAATTTCTTCGTAAACTAAAGTTGAAAAAGTATTTCTCCCAACATCCTACCAATATAGAAGCATGTTCTACTATCTCATGTAGCTCTATGTCGCTACAAGATACAGTTGATACACTTTTACTTTTATCACAGGATCCTGAAGAAATTATATGGATGAAAGAGGTTTACTACACCAACTGGTTATTGATTTTGGTCATACTAGGGATAGTGGACTGAAACCTAGATTAAAGTGGACCCCTAATCTCCCCCCTGATAACTGTTGTGACATGTTCTTCAAGAACATTTGTAATGATCTAGATCGTGTCTCTTTTAAAAACAGTATAGGGAGACACAAAGGGACTGATAATCTTACCAAACAAGAAAGACTTGCACTGACCACTTTAGGAGACAATGGGACCCTGATTATTAGAGAGGCAGACAAAGGTGGATGTATAGTGGTTATGAACAGGTCTGACTACAATATTGAAGTATACTCTCAACTTGCCAATATAGCCTGTTACAAAGCTTTGGATGGGAATCCTATATTATGTATCACTACTGCAGTTAATAAGGGACCTGAAATGCTGGTATGATATGGGATAACTCACTCTGTGTGAGACCGGCCTCGTGGCGTGGGCCCTCCCGACCAGCAAGCCACCCTGCAACCGCACCTGATCCCCGATGTCACAGACTTCCGGCCACCATGGCCCAACAACCCGATGGCCGGCCGGGGCTCCAGCAACACCCAAGACCCTACCACGCATGCCCGGCCGAGAGAGAGAGAAGCCCCCGAGCCAGACCAGGAGACGCCGTCCCTGTCACACCTCTGGTCTCCTCCCCAAGGAGGGTTTCGATCGGCCACCAGGCCCCCGGTGAGCGTGCGCCTCGCCTGCTGGGCGTCTGGAGTCCCTCCCAGACCCACCTGAACAGATCAAAGGGCCGAGCGACAGGAAATCCCGACACACCGCCCCCAGGCACCAAGACCCCTCTCAGCGAGGACTCCGGACTTCAAAGAGGAGGGGGGAGTATAACAAGGGGTGCTGAAGGGACGGGAGGCAGAGAATACCTGGACCTACGAGAGCCCTGCTGACCTGGTCGTGGTTCGATCGATCCCTAAACCGAAAAACGCTACCCGAACTCTGAACCATCTGAGCCCTGCTGACGCTGTCGCGGCTCCCCGAACTCTGAACCATCTGAGCCCTGCTGACGCTGTCGCGGCTCCCCGAACTCTGAACCATCTGAGCCCTGCTGACGCTGTCGCGGCTCCCCGAACTCTGAATTATCTGAGCCCTGCTGACGCTGTCGCGGCTCCCCAAACTCTGAACCATCTGAGCCCTGCTGACGCTGTTGCGGCTCCCCGAACTCTGAACCATCTGAGCCCTGCTGACGCTGTCGCGGCTCCCCGACTCCGAAACCACCTGTGCCTGCTGAGTGACTCGCGGCACTCCCCTCCAGGAGAATCAGCAGAGATTGCCGAGAGAAACGACATCCCCCAGCTCGAGGATTGAGAGCTGTGCGAAGGATACTCCGCAGAGACACTGAACTCAAAGACTGTCCCGCTACCCCCATACGCCCATCACGAGATCGCCGCCGCTTGTGGCACTGATTCAATAGCTGTATTTCGGATCATAAAGATCCCTTGAAACTATCGATAAAGTATAATGTCTTACAAAGAACTACCGTGTGCTGTCCCTGTGTCAGATAGTGCAAGCTCAGCGTGTGCGATCCTAGGTACGAGACCCTTCCAGGAAGGGCCTCCCCGCCCTTGCTCGGCCTAACTCTGGGAGAGGTGGGTCAACGGGTGGTCAGGAACGTATTCCGAAACCCCCCGGAGAACGCCTTTCCAACATTTGGTGGCAGACGACGGGATCCGAGCCGACACCTAGAGATCGTGCAGTAAACGGCTGACGCACTACCGAAAAGAGATGGAAACCTCCCTAGGTGCCGCAGGTACCAACACAAGCCCGACATTCCGAGAGGAACAGTTGGAATATTATACACATCGAGAATTAAAACAATTCTGCAAAGACCTTGGAATAACTACCACTGGATTAAGCACGAAAGAGGATTTCCAGGGAGCATTGAAGACTTGGGCGTATGCAGGAGCTTCCCTGGCCCAAACAGAAGGAGAGCCGCCAAACGAACCACGAAGCATCCCGGGGAGGAGCAGCGCCCCAGAGAGGGGCCTATACCCGGAGGAGCTAGCAGACCGAGAAAGGGGCCGCAGCCACAAACTAGAACTAGCAAAACTGAAAATCGAGGGAGAGCTAAAACTGGCCGAGAAAAAGTTGGCGGTAGAACAATTACGCCTACAAGGAGAACTCGAGGAAAAGAAACGCCAGAGAGAACACGAAGAAAGAAAACTCCAACTAGAACATGAACGCAGCCTGAAAGAGATCGAGCTCAAGGCTAAAAGTGAGGAGTCCAGACCCTCGGGAAATCAACCACCCTCCTCCACCGTGGAACCAAAGGTCCACATCCCCAAGGATGTGGTGAAGGAGTATTACAAGAACGACGACATCCAGCAATGGTTCAAGGCCTACGAGGTTGCCATGACCTCCCACCGAGTTCCGCAGAAAGACTGGGGGGCTGGTTTGTGGGGCCGGTTCCTGAGCGAGGGGAGAGATACCCTGCTGGACCTGCCCTCCACGGTGCTGAACTCCTACAGTCACATGAAGGAGGCCCTAGTAGCCCGATATGGGCTCACCCCCGAAATGTACCGGCAACGGTTTCGAGACTGCAAGAAGATACCCGGTACCACATGGGTAGAGTACGTGAACTTTTACAGCCGGGCATTGGACGGGTGGATCAAGGGCAGCAAGGTCTCCACCTTTGAGGAGATGTTCGACCTAATCGCGTGGGAACACTTGTCCGCCAATTGCTTTGTGGAGTTACGCCAGCACCTCCTGGACAGCAAGCTCACGGACCCCCGAAAACTGGCCGTCGAAGCTGACCGATGGGTAAACACCCGGGCCTCCCGGGGTCCCGTGGGAGACTACGGTCGCCACAGTCAGGGACCCCCCCGCCAGAGGGGCGGAGGGAACCAAGGCCGACCGAGAGAATTCCCGGGGGGCTCCCAGAACAGTCCCCCCAGAGGCCAACCTCCGTACTTTCCAGCCCCACCTCCAGCCAGCACCGGGCCACCGGGGAGGTCGGGACCCCGAGTCAAAATCACCTGTTTCAGCTGCCAACAGACCGGACACTATGCCAGTGACTCCCAGTGTCCCATGTACCAACGACCCGCAACGACAACCTCTCTGGCTCGACAAATGGCCTCCGTAGCCCTAGGAGAAGAGATGGAAGACTCCGAAGAGTGGGAACCAGCCGCCATGGCCCTGGTCTCCCTAGGGGACCGAGAGATGGTCCCCGGAACACCCCGGAACACCCCTACCCACCAACACGAAGAAGTACCGACAGCAGGTGACAGTCAACGGTCACCTCGTCGAGGGGCTCCGCGACACCGGGGCGAGTGTCACAGTGGTCCACTGCCACCTGGTCTCCGAAGACCAGATCCTGCCCGACGCCTTCTGTCCAGTCATATCTTCGGACAATTCCGAGAGCCTATGCCGGATGGCCCTGGTACCCTTCGAATGGGGGGGAGTCACCGGTAAATTGAGGGTGGTAGTCCGAACCTCCCAACCCGTAGACTGCCTCCTGGGCAACGACCTCGAGAGTTCCCCGTGGGGACAAGTGGAACGAAGAGCCCATCTAGAGATGATGGGCCTGCCCGAATGGGTATGCGCCACCACGTGCTCTATGACTACCCGATTGCCTTCCTCCGAGGGAGTTGAGGCCATACCGCTGAACACAGTCGCCGTCCCCGAGGTCCGGGACGCGCTACCCGAGCCCGACGACCCTCTTCCGGAAGAAGAAACCGTTCCCGATGACGGGTCAGTGCATCCAGATCCCGAGCCACTGACCGAGCTCGGGGACCTGCCCGAGATGGCCCAGTGGCACTGCAAGGGAGGTCCCTCCCGAGAAGAATTCTGCCAGGAACAAGCCACCTGCCCTTCCCTCATTGGACCCCGACAGCAGGCCGAAGCCCAGGCAGCAGGCGACCAGTCCGGAACCCACTGGATATATTGGGAAAACGGCCTCCTGTACAGCGAACAGAAGTCGGCCGAGCTGGGCTCGGCCCGAGTACTGGTGGTACCCCTGCGCTTCCGAAGTCTCCTCCTGGGCCTAGCCCATGATGTACCTGTTGGAAGGCGTTCCCCGGGGAGGCTATGGAATGCGTTCCTGACCACCCGGAGGCCCACCTTTCCCAGAGTTAGGCCGAGTAAGAGCGGTGAGGCCCTTCCTAGAAGGGTCTCGTACCTAGGATCGCACACGCTGCGCTTACTCTCTCCAGATAGAGGGACACCACACAGTAATTTGTTGCAAGACAATAGGCTTTTATCGTTAGTTGTCCGGCATCTTTATGATCCGGAAGGCAGGTGCAGAATTGATGCCACAAGTGGCAGCGATCTCGTGATGAGGGGAAAGGGGTAGCGGGACAGTCTTTGAATCAGTGTCTCTGCGAAGTATCCGGCGCACAGCTCTCAATCCTCGAGCTGAGGGGATGTCACTTCTCTCGGCAGTCTCTGCCGTTTCTCTTGGAGGAGCGGGCCGCGAGTCACTCAGCAGGCACCGGAGGTTCGTAGTTCGGGGAGCCGCGACAGCGTCAGCAGGGCTCAGATGGTTCAGAGTTCGGGGAGCCGCGACAGCGTCAGCAGGGCTCAGATGGTTCAGAGTTCGGGGAGCCGCGACAGCGTCAGCAGGGCTAAGATGTTTCAGAGTTCTTCGGTTCGGGGAGCGATCGAGCCGCGACCACGTCAGCAGGCTCTCGTCAGTCCAGGTCTTCTCTTCCTCTCGTCCCTTCAGCACCCCTTGTTATACTCCCCCTCCTCTTTGAAGTCCGGAGTCCTCGCGGAGAGGGGTCTGGTCCTGGGGGGCGGTGTGTCGGGGTTTCCTGTCGCTCGGCCCTTTGATCTGTTCAGGTGGGTCCGGGAGGGACTCCAGACACCCAGCGGGCGAGGCGCCGGCTCCCCGGGAGCCTGGTGGTCGATCGAAACCTCCCTTGGGGAAGAGACCAGAGGTGTGACAGGATCGGCGCCTCTCGGTCTGGTTTGGGGGGGTTTCGCTCTCTCTCGGCCGGGCATGCGTGTTGGGGATCTGGCCGGCCCTCGGGATGTTGGCCCACGGGGGCCGGGAGGCTGTATCATCGAGGTCCGGCGTGGTTGCAGGGTAGCTTGCTGGTCGGGAGGGCCCACGCCACGAGGCCGGTCTCACACGTGCCCCCCCCAGCTGAAAGGCGGGGAGAACTACCCATCCACTTGGGGGTTCTCCTCGCTGAAGCGGAAGAATCGGGACAGGCCGTCCGCGTTGGCGTGGTCCGTCCCGGGGCGATGTTCCACCGTGAAATCCATCCCCTGGAGGGAGATGGACCAGCGTAGCAGCTTGGGGTTTTCCCCTCGCATCTGCATCAACCACCGCAAGGGTCGGTGATCCGTTTGTACTCGGAAGTGTGTTCCGAACAGGTAGGGCCGTAGCTTTTTGAGGGCCCAGACTACTGCGAAGGTCTCTCTTTCAATTGTGCTCCACCGCTGTTCTCGGGGCAGCAACCTTCGGCTGATGAAGGCTATGGGCCGATCTATGCCTTTGTCGTCGAACTGGGAGAGGACTGCCCCGATGCCGTGTTCCGAGGCGTCCGTCTGAACCACAAACTCCTGGGCGTAGTCGGGTGCTTTGAGCACCGGAGCCGCACACATGGCGGCTTTTAGGGTATCGAACGCCTTCTGGCAGGAGGGAGTCCAGTGTACTTTCTTGGGGTGTTTCTTGGAGGTTAGTTCTGTGAGGGGGCCTGCGATGCTGCCATAGTTCTTAATAAACCTGCGGTAGTAACCGGTGAGGCCCAGGAAGGCCCGGACTTCCGTTTGGGTCGTGGGGGGTTCCCAGGACAAGATGGCGTCGATCTTCGGCTGGAGGGGGGCGACCTGCCCGCTTCCCACCTGGTGCCCCAGATAGGTTACGGAGCCATGCCCAATTTGCCATTTGCTGGCTTTGATGGTGAGGCCGGCCTGGCGCAGAGCCAGCAGGACTTGTCGGAGGTGCTGGAGGTGCTTGGTCCATTGGGAGCTGAATACCGCTATGTCGTCGAGGTATGCTGCGCTGAACCCCTCTAGTCCGGACAGGACCCTGTTCACCAGCCGCTGGAAGGTGGCCGGGGCATTCTTCATTCCAAACGGCATCACCCTAAAGCGGTAGTGCCCATCCGGGGTGGAGAAGGCGGAGCGCTCCTTGGCTCCCTCGGTGAGGGCAATCTGCCAGTATCCACTAGTTAGGTCGAAGGTGCTGAGGTAGCGAGCGGCCCCGAGGCGGTCAATGAGCTCGTCGGCACGGGGGATAGGGTGAGCGTCTGCTCGGGTGACCGCATTGAGTCCTCGGTAGTCCACGCAAAACCTCAGCTCGGGGGCGACGCCCGGGGTAGCCGCTTTCGGAACCAGGACTACCGGGCTGGCCCAGGGGCTGTCGGAGGGTTCAATCACCCCGAGGTCCAGCATCTTCACTACCTCGGTCTGGATGCAGGTTCGGACCCGATCAGGGACCCGGTAGGCCCGGTGTCTCACTGGCGGGCTGTCGCCGTTGTTCACGTCGTGGACACAACAGTTGGTGACCACAGGGGTTAGGGAGAAGAGGTCCACGAACTGCCGTAGTAGCTGGCGGCAGTCGTCGGACTGTTGGACTGTGAGGGCGGTTGATAGTCTCACCCCCTCCACGGAACCATCGGTCTCTTTCGCCCCCAGGGGGTCTGGAAGGGGCTCGGTGTCTTCTTCGGCCCCATCGTCGGTGGCCAGGAGTAAACTCAATTCCGTCCTTACAAAGTGGGGTTTGAGGCGGTTCACGTGGAGAACCCGGAGGGGGTTCCGCGGGGACTGCACATCGATGAGATAGGTGACTTGGCTCTTCCGCTCGACCACCTTGAATGGTCCAGTCCATTTATCTTGGAGGGCGCAGGGTTTCACCGGGGCCATGACCCAGACTTGGTGGCCCGGCTGGAACTCGACCAGCGTAGCATTCTGGTCATACCAGCGCTTCATCTCTTCTTGGCTAGCCTCGAGGTTCGCCTCTGCGAGTTCTCGGAATTTCCGGGTCTGGTTGCGGAGCGCCAAGATGTATCGGAACACATCCGGAGGGGTCCCCTGGGGAGTCGTTTCCCAACCCTCCTTGACCAGGCTCAGGGGTCCCCGGACGGGGTGTCCATATAGCAGTTTGAATGGGCTGAACCCCAGGGATTTTTGTGGAACCTCCCGGTAGGCGAACAGGAGGCATGGGAGGAGGACGTCCCACCTCCGGCGTAGGGGTTCCTCGAGGCCCATGATCATTCCCTTCAGTGTTTTGTTAAAGCGCTCGACCAGGCCGTTCCCTTGGGGGTGGTACGGGGTGGTGAACTTGTACGATACTCCGCACTGCTGCCAGAGGGACCTCATGTATCTGGAGATAAAGTTCGTACCCCGGTCACTCACGACTTCGCGGGGGAACCCCACGCGGGAGAAGATCCCCATCAAGGACCGGCCCACCACGGGGGCTGTCACGGTGCGGAGAGGGATGGCTTCGGGGTAACGGGTGGCATGATCCACTAGGACGAGGATGAACCGATGGCCCTGGGCGGTCTTGGGGTCCAGTGGTCCCACGATGTTGATTCCTACCCGCTCAAAAGGGGTACTGACGACTGGGAAGGGTTGTAGCGGAGCCTTGCGCTTCCCCCCACTCTTTCCGCTGGTCTGGCACGTGGGGCAAGACTTGCAGTGGGCCTCCACATTTGCTCGCATCTTGGGCCAATAGAAGTGGGTGACGAGTCATTGGTAGGTCTTATCTTGGCCTAAGTGTCCGGCCAGGGGTACATCATGGGCCAGGCCCAGGAGGAGACTTCGGAAGCGCAGGGGTACCACTAGTACTCGGGCCGATCCCAACTCGGCCGACTTCTGTTCGCTGTACAGGAGGCCGTTTTCCCAGTATACCCAGTGAGTGCCGGTCCGGTCGCCTGCTGCTTGGGCCTCGGCCTGTTGTCGGGGTCCAATGAGGGACGGGCAGGTGGATTGTTCTTGGCAGAATTCTTCACGGGAGGGGCCTCCTTCGCAGTGCCACTGGGCCATTTCTGGCAGGTCCCCGAGTTCGGTCAGGGGTTCGGAGTCGGAAGGCACGGACCCCTCGTCGGGAATGGTCATTTCGTCCGGAAGGGGGTCGTTGGCCCCTGGTGGCGCATTCTGGGCCTCGGGGATGGTGGCGGTGCTTAGCGGCATGGCTTCTCCCCCCTCGGAGGAAGGCGCTCTGAGAGTCATTGAGCGCGTGGTGGCGCATACCCATTCGGGTAGGCCCATCATCTCGAGATGGGCTCTTCGTTCCACTTGTCCCCACGGGGAATTCTCAAGGTCGTTGCTCAGGAGGCAGTCCACGGGCTGGGAGGTTCGGACCGCCACCTTTAACTTGCTGGTGACGCCCCCCCATTCGAAGGGGACTAGGGCCATCCGGCAGAGGCTCTCGGAATTGTCCGATGATATGACGGGGCAAAAGGCGCCGGGCAGGATCTTATCTTCGGAAACCAGGTGACAATGAACCGCCGTGACACTCGCCCCGTGTCCCGGAGGCCCTCGACGCGGTGACCGTTGACCGTTACCTGCTGTCGGTACTTCTTCGTGTTGGCGGGCAGGGACGTTCCGGGGACCATCTCCCGGTCCCCTAGGGAGACCAAGGCCATGGCGGCTGGTTCCCATTCTTCGGAGTCTTCCATCTCTTCCCCCAGGGCTACGGAGGCCATTTGTCGAGCCGGCGGGGTTGTTGTGGCGGTTCGCTGGTACATGGGACATTGAGGGTCGCTGGCATAGTGTCCGGTCTGCTGGCAGCGGAAACAGGTGATCCTCACTCGGGGCCCCGGCCTCCCCGGTGGCCCGGAGCTGGCCGGAGGTGGAGCTGGAAAGGGCGGAGGTTGTCCTCTGGGGGGGCTGAGCGGGGATCCCCCCGGGAGTTCCCTTGGCCGGCCTTGATTCCCTCCGCCCCTCTGGTGGGGGGGGGTCCCTGACTGTGGCGACCGTAGTCTCCCACGGGACCCCGGGAGGCCCGGGTGTTCACCCACCGGTCAGCCTCGACGGCCAGTTTTCGAGGGTCTGTGAGTTTGCTGTCCAGGAGGTGCTGGCGCAGCTCTACAAAGCAATTAGCGGACAAGTGTTCCCATGCGATTAGGTCGAACAGCTCCTCAAAGGTGGAGACCTTGCTGCCCTTGATCCACCCGTCCAATGCCCGGCTGTAAAAGTTCACGTACTCTACCCATGTGGTACCGGGTATCTTCTTGCAGTCTCTAAACCGTTGCCGGTACATTTCAGGGGTGAGCCCATATCTGGCTACTAGGGCCTCCTTCATGTGACTGTAGGAGTTCATCACCGTGGAGGGCAGGTCCAGCAGGGTATCTCTCCCCTCGCTCAGGAACCGGCCCCACAGCCCAGCCCCCCAGTCTTTCTGCGGGACTCGGTGGGAGGTCATGGCGACTTCGTATGCTTTGAACCATTGCTGGATGTCGTCGTTCTTATAGTATTCTTTCACCACATTCTAGCGGTCTAGTGCTGCTGAACTTGCAGAGTATATAGAGTGCGATTCCAGCTCCCAGGCCCATTGACAAACGCGGCGAGCTAGGCTGCGTGTTCGTGTGTTATTGTGGATGCTGTCTCTCTTTGTTTTTTGCTGCTGTTTTTAATGAGCACGCTTAAAAGCATTTTAAATATTACAAATTGCACTGACCTGTATTTCCGCCACCTCGTGACCCCGTTCCGCCCCGGCTTGTGCCGTTTGTGCGGAGGGTCAGCTCGAGGAGCGTCACTTCCTGCTCGTGACACCACTTCCGCCCTGCACCAAACCTTCGCAGGTTAGCGGTCTAGTGCTGCTGAACTTGCAGAGTATATAGAGTGCGATTCCAGCTCCCAGGCCCATTGACAAACGCGGCGAGCTAGGCTGCGTGTTCGTGTGTTATTGTGGATGCTGTCTCTCTTTGTTTTTTGCTGCTGTTTTTAATGAGCACGCTTAAAAGCATTTTAAAAATTACAAATTGCACTGACCTGTATTTCCGCCACCTCGTGACCCCGTTCCGCCCCGGCTTGTGCCGTTTGTGCGGAGGGTCAGCTCGAGGAGCGTCACTTCCTGCTCGTGACACCACTTCCGCCCTGCACCAAACCTTCGCAGGTTAGCGGTCTAGTGCTGCTGAACTTGCAGAGTATATAGAGTGCGATTCCAGCTCCCAGGCCCATTGACAAACGCGGCGAGCTAGGCTGCGTGTTCGTGTGTTATTGTGGATGCTGTCTCTCTTTGTTTTTTGCTGCTGTTTTTAATGAGCACGCTTAAAAGCATTTTAAAAATTACAAATTGCACTGACCTGTATTTCCGCCACCTCGTGACCCCGTTCCGCCCCAGCTTGTGCCGTTTGTGCGGAGGGTCAGCTCGAGGAGCGTCACTTCCTGCTCGTGACACCACTTCCGCCCTGCACCAAACCTTCGCAGGTTAGCGGTCTAGTGCTGCTGAACTTGCAGAGTATATAGAGTGCGATTCCAGCTCCCAGGCCCATTGACAAACGCGGCGAGCTAGGCTGCGTGTTCGTGTGTTATTGTGGATGCTGTCTCTCTTTGTTTTTTGCTGCTGTTTTTAATGAGCACGCTTAAAAGCATTTTAAAAATTACAAATTGCACTGACCTGTATTTCCGCCACCTCGTGACCCCGTTCCGCCCCGGCTTGTGCCGTTTGTGCGGAGGGTCAGCTCGAGGAGCGTCACTTCCTGCTCGTGACACCACTTCCGCCCTGCACCAAACCTTCGCAGGTTAGCGGTCTAGTGCTGCTGAACTTGCAGAGTATATAGAGTGTGATTCCAGCTCCCAGGCCCATTGACAAACGCGGCGAGCTAGGCTGCGTGTTCGTGTGTTATTGTGGATGCTGTCTCTCTTTGTTTTTTGCTGCTGTTTTTAATGAGCACGCTTAAAAGCATTTTAAAAATTACAAATTGCACTGACGTGTATTTCCGCCACCTCGTGACCCCGTTCCGCCCCGGCTTGTGCCGTTTGTGCGGAGGGTCAGCTCGAGGAGCGTCACTTCCTGCTCGTGACACCACTTCCGCCCTGCACCAAACCTTCGCAGGTTAGCGGTCTAGTGCTGCTGAACTTGCAGAGTATATAGAGTGCGATTCCAGCTCCCAGGCCCATTGACAAACGCGGCGAGCTAGGCTGCGTGTTCGTGTGTTATTGTGGATGCTGTCTCTCTTTGTTTTTTGCTGCTGTTTTTAATGAGCACGCTTAAAAGCATTTTAAAAATTACAAATTGCACTGACCTGTATTTCCGCCACCTCGTGACCCCGTTCCGCCCCGGCTTGTGCCGTTTGTGCGGAGGGTCAGCTCGAGGAGCGTCACTTCCTGCTCGTGACACCACTTCCGCCCTGCACCAAACCTTCGCAGGTTAGCGGTCTAGTGCTCCCTCACCCCTAGTATAAAATGGCAGTATGGAGGAAGCGCAGCGGACGAGCGCAGCGGGAGCGCCGACTTCGCGCCGAAGTCGCGCACAAGTCAAGCCCGTCTGCGCCCGTCCGCGGCCGGCCAGGCCCAGGGCCCTGTCGTAATGCCCAATCTTTCTCTTATTCCTCCTCTGACCTCCTGAGACTCAAATCCTCAGGACCTATTCCCGCACGTGCTACAAGAGCGGCTCAGGCATGTGACATATTTGTTCCATCTGATTGCTTGGCACAGGATTCCTCCCACGATCCCTCACTCCCAATACAGCAGATCACCGCCTCTTTACTGATTTACTACCTTAACACCCGGTCTCTTATTTGCAATCAGCTCGAGATCTTCCAGTTACTGCATCAGAGCTCTATTGACATCCTTCTCCTAGCAGAAACCTGGATCTCGGAAGACTCGGCCCCTGACATTCTTGCAGCAATCCCTACGGGATACTACATTATACACGCCAACCGGCCTGCGGGGAAGACCGGTGGCGGAGTGGCGGCGATTATCCGTTCGGTTCACACTTTCTCCGAGGTTACGGCGATCCCGATCCCTAAAACTGACTACCTAGTTCTAAAATTTACCTCCCCTAAGTCGTCTTTCATTTGCATTCTTGTCTATAGACCTCCCGACTATATGCCCCTCTTTCCTAAACTTTTCAGTGACTCCATCACCCAATTAGCAATTAACCATGCTAATATCATGGTAATTGGCGATTTTAACTATTGGCCTTCTGATATCCACGAAAGCCAACTGTCACTGGAATTCACAGACCTTTTAAAAGGCATGAATCTTTCCCAACACATTCACACTCCCACCCACCAGAAAGGTCACATTCTCGACCAAGTTTGGACGTCCGACCTCGATATTTCACCTCCTTCAGTTTGCCCTTGTTCCTGGTCTGACCACTATTTCATCTCTTTTTACCTTCACTTGCACACTCTGTGTCCTCCTCCCCGTCTTAAGAATCTTATGGCCCGCAACTGGAAAAAAGCCAATCTGTCTGAATTCCATGCCTCACTAGCTTCTACTGTACCCACCTCTCTGACCCCACTTGAGGTTCAGGCTGACAATCTTGATAAATGGTTACGCCAGGCTAGTGACAAAGTAGCCCCTTTTAAAAAGATTAAAGCTAAGCGCCCCCACGACGCACAACGCTGGTTCACGGACCAACTTAAAGCGGACAAACTTGCCTTGCGGCAAACTGAACGCCGCTGGCGTCGCCACTATGACCCCCAGCTCAAACTTGTCTACACTGAGGCTCAGAAACTCTACAAACATTCGATCCTGGCAGCTAAAACGGCATATTTCTCCAAAATAATCTTGGACTCCAATAACAATTCAAAAGCCATCTTCTCTATTGTAAATGAGCTCTCCCTGCCGGATAGGGTTACCCCCCAGCCCCAGCCGACTCAACCCCTCTGTGATTCACTCAATTCCTACTTCATAGAGAAAATCACTACAATAAAAAACAACATCCCGACCCCGGCATTTCCTACTCCCCCTCCTCTTCCCCCTAAAAACACTAGCACCTTGTCGGAGTTCCCTCCCATCTCCCTACAAGAATTCACCTCCCTCCTGCACAAAGTCAGGTCGGGCTCCCCAAATGACTGCTGCCCCCCGCAGATCTTGAGAGAAGCTTTCCTCGCATGTCCAGGCCCCCCCCTTGCACTACTCAACAACTCTCTTGCCACGGGGGAGGTCCCTCTCTCCTTCAAGCAAGCAGCCATTGTACCTATCTTAAAGAAACCTAATACCGATCCCTCTACACTCAGTAATTACAGACCCATTTCCCTTCTCCCTTACCTAGGAAAAATTCTGGAGACCTACGTTACCCGCTGCCTGAGCTCTTTCATAGAGGAATCTTCCTTCTTGGACTCTCAACAAGCGGGTTTCAGACCCCTCCACTCCACCGAGGCGGTCATCGTAGCAGTCTTGGACACTCTCAGGAAGGGCGCTGACAATAACACTTCTCAGGCCCTTGTTCTTCTAGATCTCTCGGCGGTTTTCGACACGGGCGATCATACCATCTTGATCGACCGTGTCCACAATGCCGGTATCAAGGGAGTGGCCCTTGACTGGCTCAGATCCTTCCTTCACCAGCGATCACAGTCCGTCCATCTCTCCACTTTGTCCGCACCCTACACATCCCTTCCCTGCGGCGTCCCTCAGGGCTCGGCATTATCCCCCCTTCTTTTTAATTTGTATCTCCAGCCCCTCCTAGTCTCCCTCCGCAACTCCCCGGCCACAATTTTTAATTATGCGGACGACCTTCAGTTAATTTTTCCCATTGACTCCTTCCCTTCCTCCCGTTTTAATTTCCAGTCCACCATGATGTCCATTGCGGAATGGATGTATCACAGCCACTTAAAGCTGAACCCTACAAAAACTGAGCTTGTCCTGGTAGGTGGCCCCAATCACCCATGGAACTCCTCCTTCTGGCCTACATCTTTAGGGTCTGCACCCACTCCTCTGCGCTCTGTCAAAAGCCTGGGGGTGATCATTTCTGATGACCTTTCGATGAAACCGCAAATCAACTCGGTCACCTCAGCCTGTTTCTCCCATCTCAGGCGGATTCGCAAGATCAGTAGGTTTCTCACCAAAGAAGCCCTGACCCTAGTGGTCATTGCACTCATCTCCTCCAGGCTCGACTACGCCAACATGTTGTACGCGGGCATTCCTGCCTGCCACCTTCATCGATTACAGCTGGTGCAGAATCAAGCTGCCCGCCTGATTTTCCACCAGTCCAAATATCGGCATGTCACTCCCCTCCTCCACAGTCTGCATTGGCTCCCTATTTCCAAACGCTGCATCTTCAAACTGGCATGTTCTACCTTTAAGGCCCTCTCGGATGCAGCCCCCGCCTTTATTTCTTCGAGCCTGTCCCGTCACATCCCCTCTAGAGCTCTCTGATCCGCATCTCTTAATCTCCTTGACACCCCTAAGTATAAAAGGAAAAAGCACGGTGGCCTGTCCTTTTCTGTCCTGGCTCCGTCCACCTGGAACTCTTTGCCATCTTCACTCCGTCTCTGCCCAAAGTATGACTGCTTCCGCAGACTTTTAAAAACTCTGCTTTTCCGCTCTGCATATGACTAACTCTCTCATCCTGGCTCATCGTCACTTGTCATTGAGCGCCAAGAAACCGTTGGTGAAAGTGCGCGTTACAAATATTTTTTAACATAACATAACCACATCTTTGGGGATGTGGACCTTTGGTTCCACGGTGGAGGAGAGGGGTTGGGTTTCCGAGGGTCTGGCCTCCGCATTCTTAGCCTTGAGCTCGATTTCTTTCAGGCTACGTTCGTGTTCCAGTTGGAGTTTTCTTTCTTCGTGTTCTCTTTGTCGTTTCTTTTCCTCGAGTTCTCCTTGTAGGCGTAACTGTTCCACCGCCAGCTTTTTTTCGGCCAGCTTTAGCTCTCCTTCGATTTTTAATTTTGCTAGTTCTAGTTGCGACCTCTTTCTCGGTCCGCAAGTTCCTCTGGGGATAGGCCCCCCTCGGGGCGCCGTTCCTCCCCGGGGTGCTTCGTGGTTCATTAGGGGGCTCTCCTTCTGTTTGTGTCCGGGGAGTTCCCGCCTCGACCCAGGTTTTTAATGCTCCCTGGAAGTCCTCTTTCGTGCTTAGTCCGGTGGTAGCGATTCCCAGGTCTTTGCAAAATTGTTTCAGTTCTCGGTGCGTATAAGATTCTAACTGGTCCTCTTGGAATGTCGTGCTCGGGTTGGTGCCTGCGGCACCTAGGGAAGTTTCTCCTTCCATTTCTTCTTGGTAGTGCGTCAGCCGTCTACTGCACGATCTCTAGGTGTTGGCTCGGATCCCGTCGCCTGCCACCAAATGTTGGAAGGCGTTTCCCGGGGAGGCTAGGGAATGCGTTCCTGACCACCCGGAGGCCCACCTTTCCCAGAGTTAGGCCGAGTAAGAGCGGGGAGGCCCTTCCTAGAAGGGTCTCGTACCTAGGATTGCACACGCTGCGCTTACTCTCTCCAGATAGAGGGACACCACACAGTAATTTGTTGCAAGACAATAGGCTTTTATCGTTAGTTGTCAGGGATCTTTATGATCCGGAAGGCAGGTGCAGAATTGATGCCACAAGCGGCAGCGATCTCGTGATGAGGGGAAAGGGGTAGCGGGACAGTCTTTGAATCAGTGTCTCTGCGAAGTATCCGGCGCACAGATCTCATTCCTCGAGCTGAGGGGATGTCACTTCTCTCGGCAGTCTCTGCCGTTTCTCTTGGAGGAGCGGGCCGCGAGTCACTCAGCAGGCACCGGAGGTTCGTAGTTCGGGGAGCCGCGACAGCGTCAGCAGGGCTCAGATGGTTCAGAGTTCGGGGAGCCGCGACAGCGTCAGCAGGGCTCAGATGGTTCAGAGTTCGGGGAGCCGCGACAGCGTCAGCAGGGCTCAGATGGTTCAGAGTTCGGGGAGCCGTGACAGCGTCAGCAGGGCTTGGATGTTTCAGAGTTCTTCGGTTCGGGGAGCGATCGAGCCGCGACCACGTCAGCAGGCTCTCGTCAGTCCAGGTCTTCTCTTCCTCTCGTCCCTTCAGCACCCCTTGTTATACTCCCCCTCCTCTTTGAAGTCCGGAGTCCTCGCGGAGAGGGGTCTGGTCCTGGGGGA
This sequence comes from Triturus cristatus, assembly GCF_964204655.1. Taxonomy (NCBI): domain Eukaryota; kingdom Metazoa; phylum Chordata; class Amphibia; order Caudata; family Salamandridae; genus Triturus; species Triturus cristatus. The sequence continues at coordinate 264,567,818 of NC_140585.1, forward strand.
CGGTGTGTCGGGGTTTCCTGTCGCTCGGCCCTTTGATTTGTTCAGGTGGGTCCGGGAGGGACTCCAGACACCCAGCGGGCGAGGCGCCGGCTCCCCGGTGGTCGATCGAAACCTCCCTCGGGGAAGAGACCAGAGGTGTGACAGGATCGGCGCCTCTCGGTCTGGTTTGGGGGGGTTTCGCTCTCTCTCGGCCAGGCATGCGTGTTGGGGATCTGGCCGGCCCTTGGGATGTTGGCCCACGGGGGCCGGGAGGCTGTATCATCGAGGTCCGGCGTGGTTGCAGGGTAGCTTGCTGGTCGGGAGGGCCCACGCCACGAGGCCGGTCTCACAGTACCCCTGGCAGGACACTTAGGCCAAGACAAGACCTACCAGCGACTAGTTACCCACTTCTATTGGCCCAAGATGCGAGCGAATGTGGAGGCCCACTGCAAGTCATGCCTCACGTGCCAGGCCAGCGGAAAGAGTGGGGGGAAGCGCAAGGCTCCGCTACAACCCTTCCCCGTTGTTAGTACCCCTTTTGAGCGGGTGGGAATCGACATCGTGGGACCCCTGGACCCCAAGACCGCCCAGGGCCACCGAGTCATCCTCGTCCTGGTGGACCATGCCACCCGCTACCCCGAGGCCATTCCCCTCCGCACCGTGACAGCCCCTGTGGTAGGCCGGGCCTTGATGGGGATCTTCTCCCGCGTGGGGTTCCCTCGCGAAGTCGTGAGTGATCGTGGCACGAACTTTATCTCCAAATACATGAGGTCCCTATGGCAGCAGTGCGGGGTATCATACAAGTTCACCACCCCATACCACCCCCAAGGGAATGGCCTAGTCGAGCGATTTAACAGGACCCTGAAAGGGATGATCATGGGCCTCAAAGAACCCCTACGCCGGAGATGGGACGTCCTCCTCCCTTGCCTCCTGTTCGCCTACCGAGAGGTTCCCCAAAAATCTCTGGGGTTCAGCCCGTTCGAATTACTGTACGGACACCCCGTCCGGGGACCCCTGAGCCTGGCCAAGGAGGGCTGGGAAGCGACTCCCCGGGGGACCCCTCCTGATGTGTTCCGCTATATCCTGGCGCTCCACAACCAGACCCGGAAATTCCGAGAACTCGCCGAGACAAACCTCGAGGCTAGCCAGGAAGAGATGAAGCGCTGGTATGACCAGAATGCCACGCTGGTCGAGTTTCAGCCGGGCCAACAGGTCTGGGTCATGGCCCCGGTGAAACCCTGCGCCCTCCAAGACAAATAGACTGGCCCCTTCAAGGTGGTCGAGCGGAAGAGTCAAGTCACATATCTAGTTGATGTGCAGTCACCGTGGAACCCCCTCCGGGTCCTCCACGTGAACCGCCTCAAACCCCACTTTGTGAGGACGGAGTTGAGTTTGCTCCTGGCCACCGACGATGGGACTGAAGAAGACACAGAGCCCCTTCCAGACCCCCTGTGTGCTAAAGAGACAGGTGGCTCCGTGGAGGGGGTGAGACTGTCAATCACCCTCACCCCCCAACAGTCCGACAACTGTCGCCGGCTACTAAGACAATTCACAGACCTCTTCTCCCTAACCCTTAGGGTCCCCGACTGGTGTGTCTACGACGTAGACACTGGCGACAGCCCGCCAGTGAGACACCGAGCCTACCGGGTCCCTGATCGGGTCCGAACCTGCATCCAGACCGAAGTAACCAAGATGTTGGCCCTCGGGGTGATTGAACCCTCCGACAGCCCCTGGGCCAGCCCGGTAGTCCTGGTCCCGAAAGCGGCTGCCCCTGGTGTCGCCCCCGAGCTGAGATTGTGTGTGGACTATCGGGGACTCAATGCGGTGACCCAAGCGGACGCTCACCCTATCCCCCGCGCAGACGAGCTCATCGACCGCCTCGGGCCGCTCGCTACCTCAGCACCTTCGACCTAACCTGCGGATACTGGCAGATTGCGCTCACTGAGTGAGCCAAGGAGCGTTCCGCCTTCTCCACCCCGGATGGGCACTACCGCTTTAGGGTGATGCCGTTCGGAATGAAAAATGCCCCGGCCACCTTCCAGCGACTGGTGAACAGGGTCCTGTCCGGACTAGAGGGGTTCAGCGCAGCGTACCTAGACGATATAGCAGTATTCAGCTCCCAATGGACCGAGCACCTCCAGCACCTCCGGCAAGTACTGCTGGCCCTACGCCAGGCCGGCCTAACCATCAAAGCCAGCAAATGTCAAATTGGACAAGGCTCAGCGATCTATCTGGGGCACCAGGTGGGAAGCGGGCAGGTCGCCCCCCTCCAGCCGAAGATCGATGCCATCTTGTCCTGGGAACCCCCAACAACCCAAACGGAAGTCCGGGCCTTCCTGGACCTCACCGGTTACTACCGGAGGTTTATTAAGAACTATGGCAGCATCGCAGGCCCCCTCACAGAGTTAACCTCCAAAAAGCACCCGAAGAAAATACAATGGACTCCCCCGTGCCAAAAAGCGTTCGACGCCTTGAAAGCCGCTATATGTACTGCTCCGGTACTCAAAGCCCCCGACTACTCTCAGGAGTTTGTGGTCCAGACGGACGCCTCGGAACACGGCATCGGGGCAGTCCTCTCACAGTTCAACGACAAGGGCATAGATCAGCCCATAGCCTTCATCAGCCGAAGGTTGCTACCTCGAGAACAGCGGTGGAGCACTATTGAAAGAGAGACCTTCGCAGTAGTCTGGGCCCTCAAAAAGCTACGGCCCTGCTTGTTCGGAACCCACTTCCGAGTTCAAACGGATCATCGACCCTTGCGGTGGTTGATGCAAATGAGAGGAGAAAACCCCAAGCTGCTACGATGGTCAATCTCCCTCCAGGGGATGGACTTCACTGTGGAGCATCGCCCCGGAACTGACCACGCCAACGCGGACGGCCTGTCCCGATTCTTCCGCTTCAGCGAGGAGAACCCCCAAGGGGATGGGTAGTTCTCCCCGCCTTTCAGCTGGGGGGGGCACGTGTGAGACCGGCCTCGTGACGTGGGCCCTCCCGACCAGCAAGCCACCCTGCAACCGCACCTGATCCCCGATGTCACAGACTTCCGGCCACCATGGCCCAACAACCCGATGGCCGGCCGGGGCCCCAGCAACACCCAAGACCCTACCACGCATGCCCGGCTGAGAGAGAGAGAAGCCCCCGAGCCAGACCAGGAGACGCCGTCCCTGTCACACCTCTGGTCTCCTCCCCAAGGAGGGTTTCAATCGGCCAGCAGGCCCCCAGTGAGCGGGCGCCTCGCCTGCTGGGCGTCTGGAGTCCCTCCCAGACCCACCTGAACAGATCAAAGGGCCGAGCAACAGGAAATCCCGACACACCGCCCCCAGGCACCAAGACCCCTCTCAGCGAGGACTCCGGACTTCAAAGAAGAGGGGGAGTATAACAAGGGGTGCTGAAGGGACGGGAGGCAGAGAAGACCTGGACCTACGAGAGCCCTGCTGACCCGGTCGTGGCTTGATAGATCCCTAAACCAAAGAACGCTACCCGAACTCTGAACCATCTGAGCCCTGCTGACGCTGTCGCGGCTCCCCGAACTCTGAACCATCTGAGCCCTGCTGACGCTGTCGCGGCTCCCCGAGCTCTGAACCATCTGAGCCCTGCTGACGCTGTCGCGGCTCCCCGAACTCTGAACCATCTGAGCCCTGCTGACGCTGTCGCGGCTCCCCGAACTCTGAACCATCTGAGCCCTGCTGACGCTGTCGCGGCTCCCCGACTCCGAAACCACCTGTGCCTGCTGAGTGACTCGTGGCACTCCCCTCCAGGAGAATCGGCAGAGATTGCCGAGAGAAACGACATCCCCCAGCTCGAGGATTGAGAGCTGTGCGAAGGATACTCCGCTGAGACACTGAACTCAAAGACTGTCCTGCTACCCCCATACCCCCATCACGAGATCCCCGCCGCTTGTGGCATTGATTCAATACCTCCATTTCGGATCATAAAGATCCCTTGAAACTATCGATAAAGTATACTCTTACAAAGAACTACCATGAGGTGTCCCTCTGTCAGATAGTGCAAGCTCAGCGTGTGCGATCCTAGGTACGAGACCCTTCCAGGAAGGGCCTCCCCGCCCTTGCTCGGCCTAACTCTGGGAGAGGTGGGTCAACGGGTGATCAGGAACGTATTCCGAAACCCCCCGGAGAACGCCTTTCCAACACTCTGGATGAATATACTTTTCTTAAAATAGATAGACCAAGATTTCCGTGCCTATACACCCTACCCAAAATTCACAAACCTGCCCGTTTCCTGCCGGGGAGACCAATCGTCTCCAGTATAGGTGGACCCACGGAACACATATCCCAGTTTGTAGATACATTTCTAAAACCTTTGGTGCCACTCCTCCCATCGTATATCAGGGATACTAAACATGTCTTAAATATGATGAGCGACATAATATGGGATGAGGAGATCATTTTAGTCACCCTGGACGTTGTATCCGTGTATACAAACATCACTTCGGAATTTGCCATGACTGCTATTAAACATTATAAACGTAAGAGACCAGCAGAGCTGTTTCTACACACTGAAATGATCATAAGCATGATTGAGATCATTTTACAGAACAACGTGTTTCTGTTTGAAGGCAAGTGGTTAGATCAAGGAGAAACTGTAGCCATAATGAGGAATTTAAAATATAATGTAGAACAGATCCGGACTAGGTTTAGGATTAGAGGTTATGATGAACATCTAATTAACAGAGCAACCAATAAGGCTATGAAACTCAGATGACAAGACACACTTTCTGATAATCGCAAAGAGTCTACCACACATCATGACCGAATCAGACCTATACTGACATTTGGGAGTAATATAGGGAACGTCAGTAAAATAATGAAGAGACACTGGCATCTACTTAGGGGTGATAGCAACACTGCATTATTAGGTCTCGCCTGGCTATCGCGTAAGCGATCGCACAGCGAGACTAATGTAGGGGCTTCAGAAAATGCTCCCAAAGGCTTCCCAGGCGGATCGGGTGGCGGTTACGGGCACAACCACACGCATTACATTTGCCACCAGCTACTCCCTGCGCGTGCGCCGCCTCACGCATTCAGAGAGATTCAGTAAGGGGCACAAGACCTTAGGAATACGGTTTATTGCCAGTGCATGTGAGGCATTCAAGCGCGAAGCTGGCATCTGGCATCGGACTTGAAAGCAGCAGACTGCTTTCGCCAGCGCGCGCTCGGCCTCACTTCCTGCATCCCCTCTTACAACAATTAACTTTTGTTATAACTCACACCCCATATGCTCGTTCCCTTCCACCCTTCCTTTGATGTCCGCTTTTCTTGTTGTTTACAAACCACGCCACACACTACTGCACGCCACACTGCTGCACGCCGCACAGTGCCGCATGCCACACACTGCTGCATTACAAACTGCTGCATTACACACTGCTGCACGCCGCACACTGCTGCATGCCGCACACTGCTGCACGCCTCACACTGCTACACGAAACACTGCTGCACGCCTCACACTGCTGCATGACACACTGCTGCACGCCACACACTGCTGCATGCCTGACACTGCTGCACGCCTCACACTGCTGCACGCCTCACACTGCTGCACGCCGCACACTGCTGCACGCCTCACACTGCTGAATGCCGCACACTGCTGCACGCCACACACTGCTGTATGCCGCTGCACGCCACACACTGCTGCACGCCACACACTGCTCCACGCAGCACACTGCTGCATGCCGCACACTGCTGCACACCGCACACTGCTGCACGCCGCACACTGCTACACGAAACACTGCTGCACGCCACACACTGCTGCACGCCACACACTGCTGCACGCCGCATAATGCTACATGAAACACTGCTGCACGCCACACACTGCTGCATGGCACACACTGCTGCACGCCGCACACTGCTGCACGCCACACACTGCTGCACACTGCTGCATTACTCACTGCTGCATGCTGCACGACACTGCTGCACACCGCACACTGCTGCACGCCTCACACTGCTGCACGCCGCACACTGCTACACGCCACACACTGCTGCACGCCACACACTGCTGCTTGCCACTGCACACCACACACTGCTGCATGCCACACACTGCTGCACGCCACACACTGCTGCACGCCGCACTCTGCTGCACGCTGCACACTGCTGCACGCAGCACACTGCTACACGAACCACTGCTACACGAAACACTGCTGCACGCCTCACACTGCTGCACGCCACACACTGCTACACGCCACACACTGCTGCATGCCACACATTGCTGCACGCCACACACTGCTGCATGCCACTGCACGCCACACTGCTGCATGCCACACACTGCTGCACGCCGCACACTGCTGCACGCTGCACACTGCTGCACGCCGCACACTGCTACACGAAACACTGCTACCCGAAACACTGCTTCACGCCACACACTGCTGCACGCCACACACTGCTGCATGCCACACACTGTTGCACGCCACACACTGCTACACGAAACACTGCTGCACACCACACACTGCTGCACGCCGCACACTGCTGCATGCTGCACACGGCTGCACGCCGCTGCATGGCACACAGTGCTGCATGCCTCACACTGCTACACGAAACACTGCTGCACGCCACACACTGCTGCACGCCACACACTGCTGCACGCCACACACTGCTGCACGCCGCACACTGCTGCACGCCGCACACTGCTGCATGCCGCTGCACGCCAGACACTGCTGCACGCCACACACTGTTGCACGCCACACACTGCTGCACGCCGCACACTGCTGCACGCCACACACTGCTGCATGCCGCACACTGCTGCATGCCGCACACTGCTACACGAAACACTGCTGCACGCCATATACTGCTGCACGCCACACACTGCTGCACGCCGCACAATGCTACACGAAACACTGCTGCATGGCACACACTGCTGCATGGCACACACTGCTGCACGCCGCACACTGCTGCACGCCGCACACTGCTGCACGCCACACACTGCTGCACTCTGCTGCATTACTCACTGCTGCATGCTGCACGACACTGCTGCACGCAGCACACTGCTGCACGCCGCACACTGCTGCACGCCACACAGCGCTGCATGCCTCACACTGCTACACAAAACACTGCTGCACGCCACACACTGCTGCACGCCGCACACTGCTGCACGCCACACACTGCTGCACGCCTCACACTGCTGCACGCCTCACACTGCTGCATGCCACACATTGCTGCATGCCGCACACTGCTGCATGCCGCTGCACGCCACACACTGCTGCACGCAGCACACTGCTGCATGCCGCACACTGCTGCACGCCGCACACTTCTACACGAAACACTGCTGCACACCACACACTGCTGCATGCCACACACTGCTGCATGCCACACACTGCTGCACGCCACACAGTGCTGCACGCCGCACAATGCTACACGAAACACTGCTTCACGCCACACACTGCTGCACGCCACACACTGATGCACGCCACACACTGCTGCATTACTCACTGCCGCATGCTGCACGACACTGCTGCACGCAGCACGCTGCTGCACGCTGCACACTGCTGCACGCCACACACTGCTGCACGCCTCACACTGCTGCACGCCTCACACTGCTGCACGCCACACACTGCTGCACGCCGCACAATGCTACACGAAACACTGCTGCACACCACACTGCTGCACGGCACACACTGCTGCACGCCGCACACTGCTGCATGTCACACACTGCTGCACACTGCTGCATTACTCACTGCTGCATGCTGCACGACACTGCTGCACGCAGCACACTGCTGCACGCCGCACACTGCTGCACGCCGCACACTGCTGCACGCCGCTGCACGCCACACAGTGCTGCATGCCTCACACTGCTACACGAAACAGTGCTGCACGCCGCACACTGCTGCACGCCACACACTGCTGCATGCCACACACTGCTGCACGCCGCACACTGCTGCACGCTGCACACTGCTGCACGCCTCACACTGCTGCACACCTCACACTGCTGCACGCCACAGACTGCTGCACGCAGCACACTGCTGCACGCCGCACACTGCTGCACGCCGCACACTGCTATACGAAACACTGCTGCACGCCACACACTGCTGCACGCCACACACTGCTGCACGCCACACACTGCTGCACACCACACACTGCTGCACACCACACAATGCTACACGAAACACTGCGGCAAGGCACACACTGCTGCACGGCACACACTGCTGCACGCCGCACACTGCTGCATGCCACAAACTGCTGCACACTGCTGCATTACTCACTGCTGCATGCTGCACGACACTGCTGCACGCAGCACACTGCTGCACGCCGCACTCTGCTGCACGCCGCACACTGCTGCACGCCGCTGCACGCCACACAGTGCTGCATGCCTCACACTGCTACACGAAACACTGCTGCACGCCACACACTGCTGCACGCCGCACACTGCTGCATGACACACACTGCTGCACGCCACACACTGCTGCACGCCGCACACTGTTTTTATGCGAGTTTATGCTACTGACGTAAATGACAATGCCTTTTATTTGTTTTAAAACCAAAACATAAATAAAAGGCATTGTCATTTTACAATGCCAATAGCTCAAACTCTTATAAATGCGAGACCTATTGCATTGCAAATGCTTGTTTATTCCTAGAAATCCCAGTATTAAATTTCGTAGAGGAAAAACATTGGATGGACTTATCAGTCCTAGTTACCCATCTCATGTAAAATCACAGGACTGGCTTACAACCCGTAACAGTGGTTCACATAAATGTGGAAACTGTTCAGTATGTAGACTGTGTATAGTTTTGAAGGAATTTTCCTATAATCTTAGCCATAAATTTACCATCCGTACCAATATCTACTGTCACACTAGATTTGTAGTGTATGTTTTAATCTGTAAATGTGAACGAATCTATGTGGGAAGTACCATTAGGCTGCTCAAGGAAAGAATTCCAAAACATTTCAGGGTGGTAAAGCAAAGTGACTCGGGATACCCATTTGCAGTGCACACACTTTCGTGTGAAAAACAAGACCATCACAGGTCATTTCGCTTTCATGGCCTAGAAATGGTCCCACCTCTGGAGAGGGGTGGGACAGAGAACTTAGACTATGACGTCAAGAGGCGATTTGGATTATGCGACTCAAAGCAGTGGAACATGGTCTCAATATCGACCGTGAGCTACATGATTTTCTAGGACATAACTAGAAGACAGGATTGTTGACTATGACTTGTACCAGTAATTCCCCTATGTTACTCAGATAATGATTGTAATGATTTGTATCAAACTATACTATATGATCATACAGATACATGTAGAATGTTACTGGTATTTATGATTTATGTGTTCTTGTATGAGATTAATAGTCTCCTCCACTGATTTGTAAAATTGTGATTTATCTACTCCGCGCTGTTTTAACACACACAGTCTTTTGGATTTGACTGTGAAATGCACTAGGTACGATGTTGATTACGTATAGATATTTGAATTGGTACAGATAATTTTGAATCATGGGTTTCACTGCACTATTCCAATGTATCAGTCGCATATGTATACAAATGTAATGTACTGACTGCGTTTCTCTTGCATTTCCACATACAGTCGTGACGACTTTTTTTTTTGTCTATTTCTCTGATTCACTCTGTTTACTAAAAACGTATCTCTTAGTGTTTTTAGTGCATGTACAGCCTCTATCGATACTTTAGTAGAAGGATTGAATTATGATGTACATACCATCTTTGTTATGTAAAAAAAATGTTGTTCGAATCGAACTGACACGTACCTTTACTCTTTCGCTTTGTTTAGGTGACCATGAATGGAGTCCATTTAGTGATCTTGTAAAAAACGTACTCACTTCGATTTTCTAATTTTGGAATACCTTGCGTGTCCGCGTATGGGTTTTGATCTTGTGATATTTTATGACTTTAATAATATAACGTTTTTTTATGGTTTCAGGGGTGACATTAATTTGGTAAAATACACATTACAATAGGGCGACTGATTTGCTTATTCGTTTGGGGTTGGCTTCCGGTTATTGCTCTATTTATAGGGAATTCAAGATGGCGCTTACGCTGAATGCCAAGATTGACGCGTGGTTGGAGTACTCGACCAACCGGTAAGACCGGGGAGTATTTCCATTTTGGGGGGCCCCCTTTTGGCATTCTTATACTGTATACGCTTGATACTAATGAGTAATGGGATAAGGTATCTAAGTTTTCCCAGTGTAGCGGGTCGCAGGGAGTCACAGGCACTCGAGAGGTGCTTATTAATCCTTTTATTGATTTTACAGAGCGTTTGGGTAGTCTGGCACTCCTGTAGTAGGGGAGGTCTGAAACACGTGGATCTAGGCTGGCGCGGCTTCTCCTCTCTCTGGCGGTCCGAGTCTTCTCCAGGTTGTCGGTTCCCTGAAGTCCTCTCCGTGGTGGTGGGTTGCTCAGGGAAGAAAAGAGACGATATGGGGGGGATCAGGTTCAGGGAAGATACGTCCGTTTTCTAGGGAAGGGAGTGAAGGACCACACAGTGCTCTCCTTAAACGACCCAGACAGTGCAAAACGAAAAAAAGGTGCTCAAGGGTAGGGAGACCAGTTCCAACTGCCGAGGTCGGCGTAGGGATCAAGGAGGTTTAAAACCCTTTACTCCCACCCACGCTCTGATGCGGCCCCGTACCTGTTGAAGCCACACTTCCCTTGAAGTGTGGCACGGGGATTCGCCGGTACGTTGGCCTCCTGGCGCTGCCCTCTGGACGTCTGCGATGTTCCCGTCTCTTCCTCCACTTCCTCCGCTCGCCTGTTCTCCTCCGCCTCCTCCACTCTCCTGTTCTCCTCCGCTCCCTCTGCTCGCCGGTACTCCTCCACTTCCTCCGCTCTCCTGTTCTCCTCCGCTTCCTCCGCTCTCCTGCTCGACTCGCTGTACTCCACACCTCTCTCCTCCGGGTGTAACACACCCCAGGCTGTTCTCCTTTCCCGATACTTCTGGTTCCGGGTAGACGACGTCACGAAGGGGGCCGGGGCCGGGATAGTCGAACTCCGCCCAATTAAAGTAACAGTCGCCTATTTGTGTCTCAGCCTCGGTTCTCCAATACGGGGTCGGAGTCTGCTCCCCGTGAGGCTGTGGGGAGAGAGAAGAAAGGGGTGACCAACTGGGGTTTGGTCCGAGGTCCCCCCTGACATCGTCACACCCAGGTACAGTAATTTCAAGTACTTTTAAGGTACATGAGCACTTTACTTATCGTTGTAGTGCAAGCACTAACGGGTGTTTTTTCAGGTATATTATTCCTGAAATGTAGGCTTATTATACTTTTTACTGTGGTGCTGCACTATGTATTTGTGGCGGACACAAGCGCTTTAGATGTTACTTTTGGTTAACGTACACAGTTCATCTACAGACTACGTATTTTTCACTGTATTGTCGTATGGCTCGTGATTTAAGGCGCCTCAGATCCTTGGTCAGTTTAGCCTGTAGAGTACTTCTCTTGCTTTGTGTATATGAATTTTCTATACACATTTGTGGATCATTCAGGATAAAGATGGGTGACAGTTGATTATATTCATTTTCAGATTACGGGTGTCTGTTACATCTTTTCCATCTCAACTTCATGAGGATGGATTCTTGATATTGTGGTAAGTAGGACTATATGTATTGCCTATTCCCTCTGGTATGATTCAGAAGACCTAGAGATGTTATCTTTCTTATATTTTTCCTTAGGTGTGCTATATAAAGTCCCGTTTGGGATTACAACGGCCATCTATTGAGTGTCAATATATGTGATGATTAAGGTGAGCTGCGTTTTTTATTGAGCCAATTTACCTGATATTAGGAGGCTAAGTGTTTAGTTTTGGTTTCATGCATGCAGTGATATAATTGTTCTTTCTCTCTCTTTATTGGCGTTGATGTTTCTTGACACGCGTTCTGTTCTAATGTGGAGTTGGGATCTTATGTCACATCAGGTGTTGATCTTGTTAGGTGGAAGCTTTCTTACTTATGATTTATCCTGTCTATATATAAAGACTAACTCATCACAAGCTTGCACCATTCTTGTCTTCTCTTTGCAACACATGACACCAAGAGGGTGAATGGGTTCATCCCGAATCCTCTCATTCCTGACATCATTGTCACATTTGTTTCAGCCCTGGTGAAGTCCTGTCTTAAATAAAAACGGACGAAACACGTGTTGGCATGAAGCTCTGATGTCTTGTTAAGAAATCTGCACAAAGGAACTACCAGAATGAATATGAACTATAATGTCTGAATAAAAGACATTGGAAATTTACGTACACTACGGACTTGAATTTGATTGTGGAGTGCTTGAAGCTTAAACATAAAGAGGATTGTTATCTGCATACATGTAGAACGAGGCACCAACAGAGTACAGTAAATCAGTCAAAGGTTGTATATACAGCTTAAAGAGAAGCAGGAAAAAAATATACTTATCAGTGACGCCCATCTTCAGCTCCTGTGGATCAAAGCATTAATGAGATAAAATCACCTGTTGGGTCTGCACAGTGAGAAAAGATTTCAATTACTCTCTCGTCCTACCCATCCATTCCTGCCTTGTCCATCTTCTCCAAGGGTAGTCATGACCGATTATGTTGAAGGCCATCGAAACGTTGTGCACTTTAGGCACCTGACATCACCACCACTGACCTCCAGCTAAAGATCAGCGGGCATCAAGAGAATACCACTTTGGTGCGCTTACTGAGATGAAATCTTGTTTGAGGAGTATGTAACACAGTATCTGATTTTGCGGCCAAAATACTCAATTCTAATATATCATTCAATTACGTATATTACACATAAGTATTGGTTTTACCCTACTTACCTCCACGCATATGTACCATGACTATATGTATACCGTCAAAGTACATGGATGTGGAATTACTAAATCTATGCTTACCTATATATACTTGCCTTCATGATAAGTTGGTTCTCAATATTTGGGCCACAATATTTTTTGTAAGATTCTATTACTTCTATAATTATAATTACTGTCCTCAATATTCTGACATATAGCCATGCATCCTCAACATAATGTTTGGTTTGAAACATCACCCCCTTCCACAGCCATTTGGCCAGGTAGGACAGCAATGGACTTGGTGTGAAGTGGTGATCATTTGGTTTAGGGTGAGTTTTTAGGTGAGGTTTTACAACTGCCCTGTAGGAGAGTAGGGTCTGCAATCCTATGATCACCCAGATTTTTTTGCTTTTACTTCATTGGTTTACGACTTTCTCCGGCTGTGGGCCTGCCAATCAGACCCACAGCCTAGCTGTTCTCTCTCGAAATTAACACACATGTACGTTAGGTGCATCCACTAATTGGAACTGGGCCGCCTTGTCAGTCCCTGTCTCAGCATACCACAGGTATCCAGGGCATCGGTGTACCCAGGGCCTACCAGGGGCTGAAGCATGTATTATGCCACCCCTGGAATGGCCGCCCAAATCTGACACAACTGGCTGCACGACAGCTGGGGCCACGTGGTGTAATCACCCGTTGCTGTAGGTGTAGTATTCCTACACCTAAACCCTAAAATGGACACATGGATTCCTATCAGTCACTCCTATAGCAGGCCTTATCAATCCTGAAGGCAGAGTGCAGGGAATCATGTGGGACGGTGCTCTGGCGCGAGCTGAGCCCGTCGACGGCTTGCGGAACCAAGCCCTAATAGCCGTTCCATGGTGACGCGGGCCAACTACTTTTAATGCATTATAATCCTTGCGGTTATTTGCTAACTTTGGCATCGCATCACCTATACATGTCGAGTAAGGTGTCATACGAATGGGAATACGAACCCCTCGCCAGTCCTGGTGACGGGGTTAGCATTCCCCCCTTTTAGAGGGACACGACATGGAAGTAACCTTGAACCCCGGTTAAAGTTGACTCAAGCCTCAGCATCACAAAATGGATGCTGCCACCAGACACAAGTCTGACCTCCTGCTGCTGGGGGACCTTCCAGCAAGGGGAGCTTGGACAAAGGGTTTCCTGTCGAGGGCGGTGTTAGCACCGTCCCAGACAGGGTTTGTGTATCCCAGGTAGGCAGGGCTGAAAGGAAGGTGACTGCAAGTGGCACCCCGGTGCTCACTGTGCATAGCCCGGCTCAAACCAGTTTCGGGGGCACACCAGCCCCTGAGCTGGCGCGAAGCCGGACAAAGGATAGGGGTGTAACCACCCCCCTCCTGGCTCCACCCATAGGTAGAACCTAGTCACGGGCCAGCCCCTTTTCTGAGAATAAAGGTAGGAGCGGGTCCCCTTCCCAAATTGGATAATCAGATAATCGGGTAACTCCGAATCACGAACTACTTTCCACGAAAGGAACTCTTGACTATTTCTGAAGACTCTCCCTTGTGGCTAAGGAGTAGCCACCCTGCACCAGCAGGCACCACCTAAGCGCTTGCGGTTTGCTGTAAGTCTCTCCTACGGATCAAGACTGCCCAGCTCGACGAGACCCGAGTTCCCTGCCATCTCTGACCTTTTACCTCCCTCATCAGCTCAGCTGAGAGTCGTAGGTGTGACGAGACCTGCGGGACCGGCTATCTTCAGAACCTGCACGACGCTTATCTAGCACGCCCACCGAGGGACCCTCGAGTGAGTGCACCTAGGGTTTGAGAAGCCCTAACCCTGAGCAGCTCCAGCATCGAAGTCTGCCTCCCCAGCATCCCCGAGATCTGCGTGGGGGCCCTTCCGCTCCTTGTTGTTCACCGCGTTGTTCGACCACTTGCCGACCGGCTTGTGGCCCTCTTCACGACGCACCACGATTGTTTCATCACTAGTCTGGTTGCTCCAGACTGGCTCTTGCTCCCCTTCAACGGAGGAGTACCACGGACCCTCCTGGTCCACTCCCGACGCCATCTTGACTCCCCCGCTTGGGTGGCCACTGCCAAGATCCGCTGCCCCTTCCTGGGCCCAGCATCATCGACAGCAGACACCTTCGTGGGACAGCTCGCCCTCCATCCTGGTCGCCGCCGCGCCTCCTGGTCCGAGGAACAGCCGAGTCCGACGTCACCCACTCACCTGGTCGAGGTGACTTCAGCCGGTACCCTCCTGGTACCCACACGATCGCTGGCTAGCGGTTGAGAACTGAGTCCCCTCTGCTTTCAGGTTTTCCTTCACCACCGATCCAGGCTTGGATCGCTCTGAACATCGTCACTGGTCGCCTGCCAGCAACTTCTTCTTTCAGGCTCCTGAGACTACACGAGGACTCCCGACATCTTGACGAACTTCACGCAGCCGCAGCCTCCGGGCTAGGTAACTCGAGCATCTCGGTGCTCCATCGCAGGTTCGCTCTACAAGTGTCCAGTTCCTTTTTCGTTTAGTCCCACTGATCGGATCACTCCGGAATCAGTATCTCCAGACACTAACCATTCGCATTTCACTGTTAGTGTAGGTGGTTTCTCGTGCCCCTCGGGCATTTGTGTAAATTGTGCAACTGAAGTATTTTCCTAAGAGTTTTGTAGTGTGCTTAGCTCCCTGACTCATAAAGAGCCAGGGTAGTCCTGTTATAAATAAATATCCTTTTATTTTCATAACAACTTGTGTGGTGTCCTTTCACTTGGTGTTCAAGGGGTATATGTGATGGTAAACAGCTGGCTTAACACGCCCTCTAGAGTTTAGCCTAAGACTGCTCGTATCCACGCTACTAGGATAGCTGGTCTAAAAGGTTGACTTACAACCAATCATCAATAAGGGTCGTTTGGAATGATACACAGTGATCACTAGAATAGTGAGCACTACATATCAGGCCAACTTCTCACATTGGTGAGCAGCGGTTGGGATTTGAGCTTGCTGTTGTTTTACCACACACGTATCCTAAGAATATCGCAGTGAAAGATCACATAAGTACCCAGGTACATATAACTTAACTTAGAATACTCCGAGTTCTACTGAACCGGCTGTTGTAGTGTAACAGGGCTTAGCACACCCTGACTACAACTCCTAGCAAGGGATCAGTAGGTAAACCCATAGTGTAGGTAGGTGCAACACTTACACCTCACTAGAAAAGCATGTCGATCCACGGAGAGTCTTCGCAGACTCCCTTGGTGGTCAGTGACCCTCCACAGGTCGTGTCACGATATGCAACTCTTAGCTTCAAGGAGATGCGACAACTGTGTGCCTCCAGGAAGCTAAACCAGGGTTCTAACCCTACCATCGCAATACTGATAGGTCTCTTAGAGGCGTACGATGCTAGGAGGTCCTCTAACCCAGGTCCCCCCAGTGCAGATGGGAACATGCCTCCCTTAGAGGGAACCCTCGGTGACCCGGACCTCGACCCTCACACAGAGGAGGAGGACGAGGACGAGTTATCGGGAGACGAGGCAGACAAAGGTCCAGCGGTAGTCGGCAGGCTTACAAGGACCAACTTAAGCAGGCATGAGAATGGAACTGGGGGAGCCCCGGGCCCACGCTCAAGCAGGCTTAACCTTGGGAACGGACGAGCTAGGTCTCTCTCCAGAGGCTCTGGCAGATCGGTTCATACACATGTCTCTCAGGCACCTTCTCAGAGAGGAATGACTTCCCCTCAGAGGAGGGAGCATGAAGCGAAGATGCGGGAGGTCAATCTGAGGATCGAGCGGGAAGAACTTGCCCTCGCCAAAGAAAGACTTGCCTTAGCCCGAGAGCAGAAATTAAGTGGGTTAGATCCCACTGGTGGCAGCATTCTCAATAGAGAGAAAGACAGGGGTATAGACACTAGACACCTGAGTAAAATAGTGCCCCCCTTTAAACAAGGGGACGACATCCACAAGTGGATAACTGCCTTGGAGAGGGCCTGCACTGTCCAGTGCGTCCCCCCAAGTCAGTGGGCAGCTATACTGTGGCTTTCCTTTGAAGGTAAAGGAAGGGACAAGCTCCTCACTACAAGAGCTGAGGATGCTAACAACTACCAAGTCCTGAAGAACACACTGATTGATGGGTTCGGCTTAACCACGGAACAGTACCGGGTGCTGTTCCGAGACACCCAGAAAATTCAGTCTCAGGATTGGGCTGACTTTGTCGATTGTGCCACTAAGGCTTTGGAAGGCTGGTTGCTGGGTAGCAAGGTTACTGATTACACAGGATTGTACAATCTTATCATGCGAGAACAGATTTTAAACAACTGTCAGAACCACTTGTTGCATCAGCACCTTGTCGACTCGGATCTGACCTCTCCCCAAGAATTGGGAAAGAAGGCAGACAGATGGGTCAGAACAAGGGTCAAGCAGAACCAGAATCAGAACCAGGGTGGTCAGAAGAAAGCAGACCAAAAGGGTAACAAGAACGAACAAAATGACCAGAAGTCTTCGACAGGTCCCCAACAAACCAAAGAGGGTGGGGGTCAGGCTTCACAGAAGAAGAAGACTCAAGAAGGCCAGTCAAAAAGGTGGTGCCAATACTGTAAAAGTAAGACTCACTGGTTTAGTGAGTGCACCAAGAAAGGAGGGCAAACTCCTACCACTGCAGCCCCTAAGGCACCTGCGCCCCCTAGTACAGTCAGCAGTGCTAGTGCGCCTCCCAAGGCATTAGTTGGGTTAACCTTGGGAACCGAGGGGAGTGACGACTTAGTCGGCACGCTCACTCAGGCCGTCCTTGTCTGTACAGGGGATATGGATATGTCCCCTGATGCCAGTCCCAATACTTTGGGCAAATACAGGCAGACACCTTTGATAAATGGAAAAGTGGCTCAGGCCTACAGGGACACGTGTGCCAGTGTCACCATGGTGACGCCTAACTTCGTGGACCCTGGACAGATCATGCTAGGTACCAGTTACCTAGTGACCAATGCCAGCAACGTCACTACCAATCACAGTATGGCAGTTGTTGATTTCTCCTGGGGAGGGGTAAGTGGCCCGAAAAAGGTTGTGGTTAGTTCAGACCTCCCCGTAGAATGTCTGTTGGGCAATGATTTGGAAACGTCACAATGGTCAGAAGTGGAGCAGAGGACTCACATGGAAATGTTAGGTTTGCCAGCACATGTCCTTGCTGTGACCAGGTCACAGGCCAAAAGATGCCCCACTGAACAGGTGCTGGATCCTGGAAGAACGGACCAGACACCTTCCAAGAAAAGGAGCAGTAAGGGTAAGGCTTCGCCTTCCCCCTTGCCCCAGGTCGTGGATCAAGTCTCCGAGGAGGCTGACCTTAAAGAACTGAGGGAAACTGAGCCGCAAGAGCTTGAACCTGGTCAGGTTGAGTTTCTGGGCTCAGGGGGACCCTCCAGGGAAGACCTGGGGAAGGCACAGTTAGACTGCCCCTCACTTGAACCCCTCAGACAGCAGGCCGCTGCTGAGGCTGCAGGGAACGCCACAGGTACCCACAAAGTGTACTGGGACGATGGACTCCTGTACTCTGAGGCAAGAGACCCCAAACCTGGTGCGACCAGGAGGCTGGTCATCCCCTTGTCTCTGAGAGGTTTCCTTCTCACCTTGGCCCACGAGATTCCCCTTGCAGGTCACTTAGGCCAGAATAAGACTTGGGACAGAATTGTTCCACACTTTCACTGGCCCCACATGTCCGAAGATACGAAGGAGTTTTGCCGCTCCTGTGTCACTTGCCAAGCCAGTGGTAAGTCAGGTGGCACGACAAAGGCCCCCCTCATACCACTACCAGTGGTGGGGGTACCCTTTGAACGAGTGGGGATCGACATTGTCGGACCAATGGAACCCCAGACAGCATCAGGGCACAAGTTTATACTGGTGGTGGTGGACCACGCCACCAGGTATCCTGAAGCTATTCCCCTTAGGACCACTACGGCACCTGTGGTGGCACGGGCCCTACTTGGAGTGTTCTCCAGAGTGGGCTTCCCTAAGGAGGTCGTCTCAGACAGAGGTGCAAACTTCATGTCGGGATATCTGACTGCTATGTGGAAGGAATGTGGTGTCAACTACAAGTTCACCACACCCTATCACCCACAATGCAATGGGCTGGTTGAGAGATTCAACCGGACCCTAAAAGGGATGATTCACGGACTACCTGAAAAGCTTCGGCGGAGATGGGATGTCCTGATACCCTGCCTCTTGTTCGCCTACAGAGAGGTCCCACAGAAGGGGGTTGGCTACAGCCCTTTCGAGCTTCTGTTCGGACATCCTGTAAGGGGACCCCTTTGTTTGGTAAAGGAAGGATGGGAGAGACCTCTCAGAAAGCCGGCATCAAACATTGTGGACTATGTGCTCGGTCTCCGCTCGCGGATGGCGGAGTACATGGAAAAGGCGTCTAAAAACCTTGAGGCGAGCCAAGAATTACAGAAAGCTTGGCACGACCAAAAGGCTGTCCTGACTGTGTACCAGCCTGGACAGAAGGTGTGGGTGCTGGAGCCAGTGGCCC
Source organism: Triturus cristatus (assembly GCF_964204655.1). Lineage (NCBI taxonomy): Eukaryota > Metazoa > Chordata > Amphibia > Caudata > Salamandridae > Triturus > Triturus cristatus. Next base: position 264,587,012 of record NC_140585.1, read on the forward strand.
CAGCAGCACTCAAAGACAAATGGTCTGGGCCCCACACGATCATTGAGCAAAAGGGAGAGGTCACCTACCTGGTAGACCTGGGAACTCCCCGGAGCCCCCACAGGGTGCTCCATGTAAACAGGCTCAAGGCATATGTCGACAGGGAGGGCATGGGCTTGCTCATGGCCACAGATGAGGGACAGGAGGAGGAGAGTGACCCTCTCCCAGACCTGCTCTCTCAGAACCCTGACGATGGATCAGTAGATGGTGTTGTCTTTTGTGGCAGCCTCTCTGGACATCAACAAGAGGATTGTAAACAGGTTCTTCAATCCTTTCGACATATGTTCTCTCTGACACCCAGTCAGACCAAGTGGTGTACCCACGAGGTCGACACTGGGGACAGTCTGCCCGTAAAGAGTAAAATCTATCGGCAACCTGATCATGTCAGAGACTGCATCAAGACAGAGGTGCAGAAAATGTTGGAGCTGGGAGTCATTGAACCCTCGGACAGCCCCTGGGCTAGTCCCGTAGTGCTCGTGCCGAAACCTCACACCCAGGGCGGTAAGAAAGAGATGAGGTTTTGCGTGGACTACAGAGGTCTCAATGCGGTCACTAAGACCGACGCCCACCCGATACCAAGAGCAGACGAACTTATCGACCGGTTGGCCTCGGCCAACTACTTAAGTACGTTTGACCTGACAGCTGGGTATTGGCAAATCAGGTTAGCTGAGGAGGCCAAGCCCAAAACAGCATTTTCTACCCCGGGTGGGCATTATCAGTTCGTGGTAATGCCCTTTGGTTTGAAAAATGCACCTGCCACCTTCCAAAGGCTGGTGAATCGAGTTCTCACTGGGTTGGACGACTTCTGTGCGGCGTATCTGGACGATATCGCTGTCTTTAGCTCCACCTGGGAGGATCACCTGGTCCACCTGAGGAAAGTGTTAGAGGCCCTGCAGAAGGCAGGCCTCACTATCAAGGCCACCAAGTGCCAGATAGGGCAGACACAGGTTGTATACCTGGGCCACCTTGTAGGTGGAGGCCAGGTTCAACCATTGGAGAGCAAAATACAGGCCATCCAGGACTGGGCTTCTCCAACCACCCAGACTCAGGTTCGAGCTTTCTTGGGCCTGACTGGTTATTACCGGAAATTTGTCAGAAATTATGGATCCATTGTGACCCCGCTAAACGACCTGACAAGTAAAAAGATGCCAAAAAAAGTTCAGTGGACAGCAAGCTGTCAGAAGGCATTCGATGACCTAAAGCAGGCCATGTGCACAGCACCTATCCTAAAGAGTCCAGACTACTCCAAACCATTCATTGTCCAAACAGACGCTTCGGAGCTGGGTGTGGGAGCTGTTCTATCGCAACTGAATTTTGATGGTCATGACCAGCCCATAGCTTTTATTAGCAGGAGGCTGACCCCCAGAGAGAAGAATTGGTCAGCTATTGAGAGGGAGGCCTTTGCTGTGGTTTGGGCCCTGAAGAAGTTGAGGCCATACTTGTTTGGCACTCACTTCAAGATTCAGACCGACCATAAGCCCCTCTTGTGGCTAAATCAAATGAAGGGTGAAAACCCCAAACTACTTAGGTGGTCCATTTCCCTACAGGGGATGGACTTCACAGTGGAGCATAGACCTGGCACTGATCATGGCAATGCAGATGGGCTCTCCAGGTATTTCCACTTAGAGCAAGAAGACTCACCTGGTCAAGGTTAGCTTATTGTCCCAAAGTTTGGGGGGGGGTCATGTAGGAGAGTAGGGTCTGCAATCCTATGATCACCCAGATTTTTTTGCTTTTACTTCATTGGTTTACGACTTTCTCCGGCTGTGGGCCTGCCAATCAGACCCACAGCCTAGCTGTTCTCTCTCGAAATTAACACACATGTACGTTAGGTGCATCCACTAATTGGAACTGGGCCGCCTTGTCAGTCCCTGTCTCAGCATACCACAGGTATCCAGGGCATCGGTGTACCCAGGGCCTACCAGGGGCTGAAGCATGTATTATGCCACCCCTGGAATGGCCGCCCAAATCTGACACAACTGGCTGCACGACAGCTGGGGCCACGTGGTGTAATCACCCGTTGCTGTAGGTGTAGTATTCCTACACCTAAACCCTAAAATGGACACATGGATTCCTATCAGTCACTCCTATAGCAGGCCTTATCAATCCTGAAGGCAGAGTGCAGGGAATCATGTGGGACGGTGCTCTGGCGCGAGCTGAGCCCGTCGACGGCTTGCGGAACCAAGCCCTAATAGCCGTTCCATGGTGACGCGGGCCAACTACTTTTAATGCATTATAATCCTTGCGGTTATTTGCTAACTTTGGCCTCGCATCACCTATACATGTCGAGTAAGGTGTCATACGAATGGGAATACGAACCCCTCGCCAGTCCTGGTGACGGGGTTAGCATTCCCCCCTTTTAGAGGGACACGACATGGAAGTAACCTTGAACCCCGGTTAAAGTTGACTCAAGCCTCAGCATCACAAAATGGATGCTGCCACCAGACACAAGTCTGACCTCCTGCTGCTGGGGGACCTTCCAGCAAGGGGAGCTTGGACAAAGGGTTTCCTGTCGAGGGCGGTGTTAGCACCGTCCCAGACAGGGTTTGTGTATCCCAGGTAGGCAGGGCTGAAAGGAAGGTGACTGCAAGTGGCACCCCGGTGCTCACTGTGCATAGCCCGGCTCAAACCAGTTTCGGGGGCACACCAGCCCCTGAGCTGGCGCGAAGCCGGACAAAGGATAGGGGTGTAACCACCCCCCTCCTGGCTCCACCCATAGGTAGAACCTAGTCACGGGCCAGCCCCTTTTCTGAGAATAAAGGTAGGAGCGGGTCCCCTTCCCAAATTGGATAATCAGATAATCGGGTAACTCCGAATCACGAACTACTTTCCACGAAAGGAACTCTTGACTATTTCTGAAGACTCTCCCTTGTGGCTAAGGAGTAGCCACCCTGCACCAGCAGGCACCACCTAAGCGCTTGCGGTTTGCTGTAAGTCTCTCCTACGGATCAAGACTGCCCAGCTTGACGAGACCCGAGTTCCCTGCCATCTCTGACCTTTTACCTCCCTCATCAGCTCAGCTGAGAGTCGTAGGTGTGACGAGACCTGCGGGACCGGCTATCTTCAGAACCTGCACGACGCTTATCTAGCACGCCCACCGAGGGACCCTCGAGTGAGTGCACCTAGGGTTTGAGAAGCCCTAACCCTGAGCAGCTCCAGCATCGAAGTCTGCCTCCCCAGCATCCCCGAGATCTGCGTGGGGGCCCTTCCGCTCCTTGTTGTTCACCGCGTTGTTCGACCACTTGCCGACCGGCTTGTGGCCCTCTTCACGACGCACCACGATTGTTTCATCACTAGTCTGGTTGCTCCAGACTGGCTCTTGCTCCCCTTCAATGGAGGAGTACCACGGACCCTCCTGGTCCACTCCCGACGCCATCTTGACTCCCCCGCTTGGGTGGCCACTGCCAAGATCCGCTGCCCCTTCCTGGGCCCAGCATCATCGACAGCAGACACCTTCGTGGGACAGCTCGCCCTCCATCCTGGTCGCCGCCGCGCCTCCTGGTCCGAGGAACAGCCGAGTCCGACGTCACCCACTCACCTGGTCGAGGTGACTTCAGCCGGTACCCTCCTGGTACCCACACGATCGCTGGCTAGCGGTTGAGAACTGAGTCTCCTCTGCTTTCAGGTTTTCCTTCACCACCGATCCAGGCTTGGATCGCTCTGAACATCGTCACTGGTCGCCTGCCAGCAACTTCTTCTTTCAGGCTCCTGAGACTACACGAGGACTCCCGACATCTTGACGAACTTCACGCAGCCGCAGCCTCCGGGCTAGGTAACTCGAGCATCTCGGTGCTCCATCGCAGGTTCGCTCTACAAGTGTCCAGTTCCTTTTTCGTTTAGTCCCACTGATCGGATCACTCCGGAATCAGTATCTCCAGACTCTAACCATTCGCATTTCACTGTTAGTGTAGGTGGTTTCTCGTGCCCCTCGGGCATTTGTGTAAATTGTGCAACTGAAGTATTTTCCTAAGAGTTTTGTAGTGTGCTTAGCTCCCTGACTCATAAAGAGCCAGGGTAGTCCTGTTATAAATAAATATCCTTTTATTTTCATAACAACTTGTGTGGTGTCCTTTCACTTGGTGTTCAAGGGGTATATGTGATGGTAAACAGCTGGCTTAACACGCCCTCTAGAGTTTAGCCTAAGACTGCTCGTATCCACGCTACTAGGATAGCTGGTCTAAAAGGTTGACTTACAACCAATCATCAATAAGGGTCGTTTGGAATGATACACAGTGATCACTAGAATAGTGAGCACTACATATCAGGCCAACTTCTCACATGCCCTTTTCGAATTCTCATTTAAAGAAAGCAAAAATGCAAAGTAGTACGATCCCTTCCTAAAAGGGAAAAACTGCTTCCAACTATATTAATTCCAGGTTAGCCTTGATGGTATTTAACCAATCTAAAGCTGTAATACTGTGCCGGGAGTGGTAAAAGGCTTTTGTAATTTTTTAACTCGGAGTGGATGGCACTGTGCTAACCCTATGCTGGAAGCCCTTGCTGTAAAATTGCCAAAGGGCTTTCTCCCTTTCTAGCTCGGTGTGGAAGACATTGTGCTAATTCTATTGCTTAATTTGAGCCGGTGGTTTCCGGTGCTCGGCACCGGCACTTCAATGTCAGCTCTGGATCTAATCACAGTCCACCACATGGTCTGTCTCCTTCTTTAGGTGAGCACAACAACAATTTTTAATAAGTCATTATGTATTGAAAATGAATAATACCTGCTATTCACGCCATTAGTATAGCTTTGGGTGGGCTGGGATAGTCTGAATTGTTACGCTTTTAGGAGTACAATGGTGAGTAGTTGCGTTGGTGCTGTTATTGGCAGCGCTGACAGGGGCAATGGGTGGTGCAGGCTGCAGTGACCTCCAGAGAAGGGCCCTGGCACATATGTTTTTTTACAAATTAAGCACTGGATAATTCTATGCTTAAAACTCTGCTAGAAAAACAGACATTTGATGAGAGCAGTTCCTGTGTGTCACTGGTGATGCAGGGTGCTCCATATAAAGGAACTGATCTTCAGTTAAACTTGGGAACTACCCAGACTTCCTTGCTTCCTGTTTTGAATCATTTATTCAGCACTCTAAGCCTGAACGGGTATTGTCTTCACCTGTAATTCAATATATAAACTGTATGTAGCGTTAGAGATTGTATTTTTAGAAGTTCTGAAGTCTGGAAATTTTGGGGAGGCCGGGAGCTGCCCAGTCATGAGGTGGGATGTCTGACTTTCGCTGTTCCAGTACAGTCTCCTGATTTACGTCAAAAGAACCAGTAGGCATGGGGTGCTCTTGGGAAACAGCCTTTTCAACACAACTGTTACAACGCATGCAATTACATCGCATGCCATTGCAACACAAAAGGTGTGCAGCAGTGAGTAGAAGCTATTGGATTTAACTCCAACACCTTCCCTACTGTTGCACACACTGGAGTTGGAATAGAAAATTAATCTATTCCAACTTCCAGCGCTCCCCCGACACAAAGTCTGGGTAAAGTTTTGCATTGCAACGGCATGCGACGTAATGGCATGCGTTCTAACATCACATAGTCGGTGCTCTTAGGTTAGAGTTCATAGTTTAAGGGTTAAAGGAAAAAGATCAGGTGTCACCCACCAGTCCTGATGGTGGTCAAATACCAGCAGAAAAGCCCTGAAGGGGGCTTGAAGGTGGTGCAAGTCCATCGCTTAATCAATCAATCAGTATTTGTAAAGCACTGCTAATCACCTGTGAGGGCATCCAGGCTCTATGTTCCTGGGCTCAGTCAAAAAGTCAGGTCTTGAATCTCTCCCTGAATTCCACCAGCGACGGCGATGTCCGGAGGTGGAGGAGAAGGCAGTTCCAGAACTTGGCTGCGAGGTAGGAGAAGGAAAGGCCTCCGCTGTGGCTTCGGCAGATGCCCAGTGTCAGTGCGAGGGCGAGGAAGGTAGAGCGAAGGTCTCTGGATGGTTTGTGGAAGTTTTGGTGGTGGTTGATGTATGCTGGTAGCACTAAGGTCAGTGTGGCAAGGGTTCAGAGCACAGGCCCAAATTTGCTGATTGTTACGCACAGAGAAGACTACATGGATCAAGTGTACTCTAATATGGAGATTTTTCCCAAAACTATTCTCCAACCACAGTTGTTTCTGTAGTAATATATAACAGCTGTAGTCCTAAATCAAACTCATCATGTTGTTTGTTTCAGAGCCTGGTAGGTGGCCAGTCATGTTAGCAGAGGCACTGATCCCTTGCAGAGTGGGGGGCCATGTTTGATGCACTCTGCATAGGTGTTTGGTTTTCTGAAAACAAACTGACAAAGCAAACGATTATTTTCAGAAAAACAAAGCAAAAAAAACAATCTGAAAGGCAGATAGTTTCCCCCCTGCACCTGGGGGTAAACGTGCATTTTCATAATCAAAATAGGGCGCATCAGTGTGACTCGACTGCTCAATGGCAGGTGTGATCCTAGGCCAGGGGTTTACACTGGCAGAACTCAGGCTCCTCTGGTGTAAACCTAAGGCTTCCCCAGACTCTAAATAGAGCAGGTCTGCTGGTTTGGTGGGAGCACTGCTCCTCCCCAATCAAACTCTAAATGACTCATTTTGTCTCCAGTTATTTCCGTCATATGTCTCGGGGTTATTGTTCTATCGTAACAGCAGGGTGTGCACCTATTCTACCCCAAAGTCCCTGGCTCATTTCTCATTTAAGCTGTCTGGTAGCGCCCATATGTTTTTTGTTACCCATCTCAATGGTGTACATTTTATTGACCTTGGAAGGGTGAAAGGCTCAGTAGACCCATCAGGATTCTAAGCTGTGACCATGAGGTCGAACACACATCCCTGCAGTGCATGCATTAATCCACTGGGTCTCCAGAACTGGCACCAACCCAAGGGCTGACCGTCAGTTTCAGTGAGGGCTCAGGGTCCGTTTGGATGCAAGTGTCAGGTTTATTGTTCCCCCTGGGCATCACTGACAGCTATGCCCCCGGTTGTCAGTGTGCATTTCATTACGGGGTTTAGCTGGTGCTATGTTATCGATGTGTTTAAAATTAAGATCCAGTGGTGTATCATACGCCCCCTTGCTCCTCTCCTGCATATCAATGGACTCACACACAGATGAAAGGATATGGCATAACGGCCAGAGGTGCCGATTTCGGAACTGGGGAACCAGTTTTGAGTTTCGGTGTCAGCTCAACATCCAGTGATTCTGGGCAAATCACTCAATCTCCCCGTGCCTACCAAAAATGAGTGTGTCCTTGCGTAATGTAACTGGTGCTCATGTAAAGCGCTCCAATACCTTCGGGTCGAGGTCATGCTATAAAAAAACGGCAAAAAGAAAGATGCCTTATCTTGGGCGGCCACCTAGCTTCACATACTGAGGACTCTATGTTTGCGGCTGTTCTATAAACTGACAACCAAGGATGCCTCGTTCCACTTTTGGGCCAGTCTCCGTGAGCGCATGCCTGCGCGTGCTGTGGTCGTGCAGCTCTGAGAAGTTAGTGCACACAAGGGAGAGGGGCACATAGCTCAAAATGAATGCAGTTAATATAATGTGTTATTTTTTGTATTTCTGCAAGCTGCCCACACATCCTCCTCCTTTGAAATGTATACACTGCATCCTAGCAATACCTAATCTTCTCTAGCTCATCTACTAATTCCACCTACCACGGCATGAGCTCACTGCCACTACTCCACCAATGATCACATCTATGGTCCACTAATTGAATCCACCCAGAAATACACTGGAACAAATGCATGGAAATACACTGGAACAAATGCATGGAAATACACTAGAACAAATGCATGGAAATACGCTGGAACAAATGCATGGAAATACACTGAAACAAATGCATGGAAATACACTGGAACAAATGCATGGAAATACACTGGAACAAATGCACGGAAATACACTGGAACAAATGCATGGAAATACACTGGAACAAATGCATGGAAATACGCTGGAACAAATGCATGGAAATACGCTGGAACAAATGAATGGAAATACACTGAAACAAATGAATGGAAATACACTGGAACAAATGCATGGAAATACACTGGAACAAATGCATGGAATGGTATCCTTGAGAGCATAAAAATAATCCCTGTGACCAACAATTATCCTTTTAATTAACCACTAACCTAAAGTCCCAGAGCAGCATGCTGCCCGGCGCAAACCGCATCATCACCTCATCTGGGGTAGAAAGAACTTTCTAAATACAATTACACCCGCTCATGCTCCTCATCGGATCTAGGGTCTTGTGGGTCCCTGCTCGCCCCCCATGTCTGGGAATGCCCAGTGCCTGACGCCTGGCCTGAAGATTCACAGCTCTTGGGTAAACTGTAATGGTATAGTTCTTATCAATAAAACCTGGAATGGTTTATTGTTCTCCCTCTATCCACGGACCCCGATTCCCAGCAGCCTCTGCGCTAACTTCACTTCCGTAATAAGTCAGTAGTGCCGAAGTAGGCTGGGAGCCCCGTCAGAATGACGCTTTCCAGCATGGAGAAGTGAAGTGGGGTAACAAGAGGCCTGGCTCCAGGAATTTTTATTTGGGTGGGCCAAGGGTGCATTCGGGTAGGCCACAGCGGGCCCAATTTGTGGCTTATATGTCTAGCCAAGCCTGCTTCTGGTCCATCCTTTATCTCTTCTTAGTTTTACAAAGCCCAGTAAAATGCACTGTTTTCCAAATCTCCTTCTAAATGTTATCACTCTCAAAAAGTATTTTTTTCCATGTAATGTCCCTTTGAAGGGAAGAGGAGGTTTCTGAGGTGGGAGTATCAAGCAAGTGACACTACTCTGTGCGAGCCTTCAAGGAGAATCCCTCTTCATTACTACCTCCACCTGACCCCTGACTCTGCAGCGCACTCCCTTACAGGCTTGATTATCCACTTTTCTACCACCCCTTTCCAGTGCATCTTATCTCACAGCTGACCCTGGTCCACAGCCCCATACTAGACAACATCTGGTTCCACTTTCATTATTCCCGGAAAAAAACATTAGTAAAATCACCTCCAAACTTGAAACATTGAATATAGCAGTAAATATAATTAACACACACTTTAAAGTATGTTCCACAGTTGCCCCAATGACCCAACTGCTAATTAAATAAACACACATTTGCAATGCAATAGGTCTCGCATTTGCAAGAGTTTAAGCTATTGGCATTGTAAATGGCAATGCCTTTTATTTATGTTTTAAAAACCAACACATAAATAAAAGGCATTGTCATTTACAATGCCAATAGCTCAAACTCTAGCAAATGCACTACCTATTGCATTGCAAATGCTTGTTTTAAATCTCGCGCCTCTTCTGGCCATGACGCTCCCTCGTCCTGCGCGTCTTCAAATTCTTCACTCACAACTTTCGTTCATTGAGAGAGCACTTTTGTAATGGGGACACGTATGAATGGCAATTTATTCATATAGCACTTACGACTTCTGATGAGGTATCGTGATTTAGTTGTTTCGACTCTGAATGTTCATAATGTACAGTGTCTAGTGTGTCTTTTATTGAAGGGCTCTGACGTCAACTCGGACTACAAGTGCACCATATAAAACAAAATAAGTATTTCTCCAGTGTGAACCCTCTGGCTGTCCTTCAGACAGACCCTGTCTGCCACCCGCTCATAGCAAGCACTTAAAAAGACACGCACACTGTGCAGGCTTCCAGCACATAGGCCATGCAATGAATGAAGATGACTGCCCCTATGTCTTCCCCGCATGTCCACATCAGTGTACCGACCTGCCATTGGTTGTGAAGGGATTGTGTAAAGTGATAGGTGCAGCATGCCAATGAAAATTACTGAGTAGATAGACTTCTGGACTGAAAGTGCCTGTGTAAAAAACACAAATCAATGTTATCAATACGTGTTATAAATTGCATGACTTTTTAAAAAGTAAAAAGTTATTGGTTTTCATGTATATTTTTGTATGTTTGTTTGTACCTGTAGGGGACAGTAGTGCAGTAAATCTTGTGTTTATTTTAAATTAAAATGCCCCTTTTGAAGGATGTTGGTTTGAATGGGGAGTGCTGTCTAGAAGGATTATGGGGAGCGCCATTTAATGTCCTCACCCAACGAAGGACACAGGACGCATGAGAGCTTTCATTTACCTCCTTTATTATCCCCTTTTCTCTACCTAACTGCCCCTCCCTTTCTGCATCCTCCCTAGCCCCTCCTTTTCCCTTTCCTGCCTGCCCTGTCTGTGTATCAGGGTCAGGCATAACGACATGACACCTCCCCCCTTTGTATTTTAAGTGTTCACTGTATTTCAGAGTTCTTCAATGAGCCGGACAGGTCTTCGAATTGTTCTTCGCGGTCGGCTGGCTTGTATCTGGTCAGCCGAGCTCCTTTCTCTCGTATTGCCAATTTCCAGTGCTCGTCTGTACTCGTGGTCACTGTTTCTTTCTTGACTTGACGACCCCGTGTTCCAGTCAGGCTCTCGAGCTCGGGTATAGGCAGAGGGGTTGCACCTTTTGAAGTGCAATATGTTTCTGGTCATCCACTTGCCTCTAGATTCGGCGATGACCATGGTCCCTATTCTTCTTGTCACCTGCAGGGGGTGTGCAAGGTAGCAGCTGTCTGCTTTGGTTCTCCTGTCCTGTTTCACCAGCACCCAGTCGCCCTCACGGATGTCGGACGTCTTTGCGCGCCTGCGGTGATCAGCATACTCCTTCATTTTGGACTTCTTGGCGTGATCAAGTTCTACTAGGGTGTCATGGTCTGTGGTTACGACTCGTGATTGTATGACAGCATCCGTAGTCAGGAGCCGGGTGCGTGGGGTTCGCCCGAGCATCAGAGTGGCAGGACATTGGTTTGTAGTGCTGTGTGGCGTGGTTCGGTAGGCTCGCAGCACTTCATTTAGTGCCAGTTGAATGTCGCGACGAGCCAGTTCAGCTTGTTGTATGGTCTTCTTGATTGTTCCCATAAAGCGTTCCACCATCCCGTTGGCCTGGGGCCACAGGGGAGTGATCTTCCGATGTTTGAAGTTCAGGTGATTTGCAAAATCTGCAAATTCTTGTCCGTTGAACGGCAGTCCGTTGTCTGTCTTTACCACCATAGGTATTCTCCATGCCGCGAATGCTTCGTCGATGACAGGTATGACAGCAGTCGCTTTGGAGGAGGGAATTTGATGTGCGATGGGAAAACGTGAGTATTCGTCCATGATGACAACGATGTATTTCCCTGATTTCAGTGGGTCGAAGGAGTCAATGGCTACTTATTGTCATACACTGTCCGGGAGGTCCGACATCTGCAATGGGGCGGGTAATTCCTCTTGTCCCACTAATTGACAGGATGGGCAGTCTTGGAGCGTGGCTTCCACCATCTGGTCAAGGGACGGGAATCAGACGCGTTCTCGTAATGCTTTCTTCGTGGCCACCACTCCTCTGTGTCCGTCTGTGCCAGGTTGACGGTTCCTTGTCTTAATTTTTGAGGGATCACAATTCTTCCATCTCTTAGTAGCAGCCCGTCAGCACTGATGGAGAGTTCGTCTTGGACGTGTTTGAATGCCACAAGTTCTTGAGTGTTGACAGCGTCATTCATGTTTGTGCCTTCTAAGTGTCTCCTTGAGTTGGTGCGGATTCGGTGCATGATGTTTTGGATGGTGGCATCTTGGGCAAACGCTTCACGGATGGCTTCTAACGGGACCGCTGGTGGACAGGCTTGGTCAATGACGAAATGGAGGTATTCTTCCGTCCGGGTTTGTGGATGTCACGACATATAGTCTGCCGGGTTTTCCGCCTTCCCTGGTTTGTGGATAATGGTGTAGGTGTAATCTTGTAGGGCGAATTCCCCCCCCATTCAATCTGTGGGGGCATCTTGGCCTGCGGGTTACCAAAGATGGTTGTGAGCGCCTGGTGATCAGTGATGAGCCTGAAGTGTTTTCCGTATATGAAGAGATGACAGTGTTCACACGCCCACACAACCACAAGACTCTCTTTTTCTGGTTGTGAGTAGGCCTTTTCCGTGTCGGTAAGGCTGCGACTGGCATACGCAACAATGTGTCGTTGGTCGGCGTCATCATCATATTGTGCCAGGATTGCGCCTAACCCTACTGGGCTGGCGTCCACAGTAATTTCGGTCTTCCGTTTGGTGTTGAAGTAAGCTAAGTTGATGGCCGTGCTCACCGCCTCTTTGATCTTGCTGAAGGCTTGTTCACATGTGGCTGACCATTGGAACTGTTGTCCCGGACGTGTCAGTTCTCTGAGCGGGTAGCTGATGGTGGCATAGTCTTTGATATAACGAGCGCAGTAGCTGGCCATCCCTAGGAATGAACAGAGGTCACTGACATCACATGGTTGTGGAGTGTCAGAAAGTGCAGAAACTTTCTCGGGGTCAGGTCTCATGCCGTCCTTTGAGAAGATGTGGCCGTAGAATTTGAGTGTTGATTTGTGGAACTCACATTTGTCTTGGTTGAGTGTGAGGTTGGCGTTGAGCAGGGCGTGACATACCCGATCAAGTGCTTTGTCGTGTTCTTTCCAATTCTCCCCGATTACGAGGATGTCGTCGCTGTAGTTAAATGCGTTTGGGATGTCTTGAATCACAAGCTGGACGGCCTCCTGAAAAATCTCGGCTGCCGATGAAATTCCGAAATTGAGACGTTTGTATCTGAAGAGGCCTTGGTGAGTGGTGAATGTGGTAATGTATCTCGACTTCTCATGCAATTCCAGTTGGTGGTATCCTTTGATGAGATCTAGTTTCGAGAAGACTGTCGCTCCGTTTAAGCGCGTGATCATGTCGCTGATGTGGGGTCCTGAGTGCCGCTCTCTCTCGATAGCCGTGTTCTGGGCTCACCTGTCCAGACACAGGCATTCCTTGTTGTCTTGACCTTTCTTGGGCACAACCACGACTGGCGACACCCATGGAGTGGGTCCTGTTGATCGTTCTATGATGTCCGCTCTCAGCAGGTCCTGTAATTCGTCATCTACTGCCTGTTGCAAATGAAATGGCACTTTCCTGTGATGTTGCGCTATTGGTGTTATTTGTTCGTTGATATGTAATTTGACTTTGAACTGAGTTAATTTCCCTAGCCCACTGAATAGCTTTGGGAATTTGTTGACAATGTCCGGCGAGTCATCCATCTTGTATAGGATTTCAACTAGCTTCAGACGTTCTGCCATTGGCAGGCTGAGGAGGCAATCTATTGCTTCGGGGCCTTCAATTACATGAATGTGTGCTTGGATTTGCCGGTCATTGTACGTTACAGTAGTGCGGAACTGTCCTAGACATGGCAGTGGTTTTCTGGACATCCACGTGTAAACTCGAACTGCAGCTGATTCCAGTCTTGGTTTGGGATTCATGCTCTGATATTCTGTGGAGCATATGTAGTTGAGCGATGCCCCAGTGTCTAGTACAAACTTGGCGGAGTGGCTTCCTATTTGAATGTTTAGTCGCGGGTACTTCTTTAGTCTATCTGGGTCTGCCACCATACACAAGTATTCATCACTATCTTGTGATATGGGAGTGAGAGAAGATGATTCCCTGGATGTTGACCGCTGGGATCTGTAAGAACTGACTGATTGGGCGCTTGACCTTGATGAGCTAGTGGAGCGGTCTCTCTGTCCCTGTACAGCTCTCACGTGGTGACGGGATTCTGTGTGGTCTGTTTCACATCCGAGCGGCGTGTTTGGCAAACAGCTTCAAAGTGATTTTCTCTTCCGCATCGGTGACATTGCTGACCCATTGCCGGGCACTGTCCTGCGTGGGGGTAATCTTGGCCACACCGATAGCACTGCGGTGATTTTCTCCTGGGCTGGCTTTTTCGGGTCCTGCTGTGAGGAGAATTCGCACAATGTGTTCTTGAAAGTCTTCCAGATTTGTGGCGGTCAGGCAGACGCCTCGAGTCGGTGTATGACTGTACTCGAAGGGCTTGTTCTCTTTTCTCGTTTTTGCTGGCCTCCATTTTTTCTGCATGCTCTTTGGCTTGGTCATTGATGCGGGTGAGCTCTTCTATCTCCTCGAGAGTGTAATTCTTTTTTAGTAGTCGACGATGCAGTGACTCCGATTGGCATCCCTCAATGATGCGCAGACGAAGTGCGTCTTCAGTGTTGAATTTGTTGAATTCACAGTATAGGTCCAGGCGCCTGATGCGGGTGATGAAGTCACTCATTGATTCATCCTTCTCTTGTGATGCCAGGTTGAACGTGTAGCGCTTATAGTCTAGGTTCCGTTTGTGGAGAAACTTCCTATCTAGGGCTTCTTTCACATCTTCGTAGGATGCGGTATTGGCGGCAGGTAGTTCCTTGATGATTTGCCCAATATCTTTCCCCACTAGGTTTCGTAGAGCTATGAGTTTTTGATTGGGGTCACGAACTTGCGACCCTGTCATTAAGTCTTCAAATTCTTCAGCCCAGCTTTTCCATTTGGGCCCCATGTCAGCGTCAGAGGCTCGGGAGGGCGTAAGAAGGATACCCCCATGAGCACCGGTCCTAGTTGCAGGGCATTTTGGGTGGAGCCAGTTGCCGTTGGTTTCGTGGAATCGGCCCCTACAGACATGGTGGGTGGAAATGTGACTCAGGTAGTCTGTGGGGGCTTCCGGACCGCAAAATTGTAGGTTCTAGGAGGTTTCTTCTGAGTCGCCTGACTCCAAGATGGCCGCCGTGATGAGGTCTGGATTTAACCAATGCATGTTGCCTGATTTCAAAATGGCCGCCGAGACGTGATGCCTCACTCTTACTGAGTGGTTAAACTCGTGCAATTCAGAATTGGTCTTAATTCCAGAAACTGTTTCATGTGTTGATCTATTGCTTAAAAAATAGACCTGTGATACGTATACACTGATTTATACGGGAATTACACCATTCTGTGATGAATATATTGATTTCACATCACATTTTTGCTCTCTAATCATAGATAATTTTATAATGTATGTTTATGAATTTTATGCTCTATGTACCTTTGAACTCACTCGTAGGGTTATAGATATGTGGATATATTTTTGTTAATAAATTACAAGATTAATTTTAATCTGATTTAGTCTCTTTTTCTTTGAGTTATATGCGGCCAACTATTTGGGTATTCTGGAACTTAAGCTAAGTTTGTGTGAATATTTGGTTTGAATCTGTATAATTGTGATTGAGGGGGTGAAACTTACCCAAGAGAATCTCTATTTTCACATAAACTCTTGCTTCACCAGGGTAGCTATTTGGTCGGACTTACCCTGGTCTTTATGAGTTGGGCATCGGTGGAGTCGCGCTCTCTGGATCGCGGGCTGCTTCAGCGAGTCGGCCCGGTGCTCGCGCCCTTCTCTCGCTGCCGGACTGCTCCGCAGCGCATCCTCGGCTGAGCGCTCCTTCTGCGCATCAGTGGTTGCGGGGAAGAGGTGTGGTGGGTCAGCTGATCTCACCTTCGTCACCAGTTTAATGTCCTCACCCAACGAAGGACACAGGACGCGGGAGCGCTTTCATTTACCTCCTTTATTATCCCCTTTTCTCTAACTAACTGCCCCTCCCTTTCCGCATCCTCCCTAGCCCCTCCTTTTCCCTTTCCTGCCTGCACTGTCTGTGTATCAGGGTCAGGCATAACGACATGACAAGCCACAGTATTGTTTCACATTGTAACTCATTCTCAGGGGACGACCATACAGGACTAGGTCATCTGTGGGTACATATCACCCCGAATTCAAAGTGCCCATTTCAAACTCAGTGGGATGAAAGGCAAAGCTGGTCCAGTAAGAATGTCCGTCTAAACTGAATGTTGCACACAGCAGCAGCAGGCGCATTGACACGACGGACTATACTGCCTCGCTTTGTATCCTATCAAGTCCACTGCGTTGTATGGTTTCACACAAGCCTCGACTTTCTTTTGATATGCAAATCTCCCCACTTTGAACCCCATTTATGACGTAAACTGCCACTTCGTGTTGATTGATCGGGAGGTAGGAAGAAGGGGTAACGTGCTGAGGATCTGTGACCAAGGCAGTAACCCATTGAGCTATCCACATAAACTTCAGTTTATCCGCATTTGAAAACTACCAACCGACAAAATGATTGCTCTCCCGCAGGATCATAAATCACCAGAGTTCTCGGTAATTTTTTTTACCATCGTTGGCAGATTCACTGTGAGGGCCATGGCTCAAGTTTGGGTGGGCCAGGCTCAGGTGGCCTGGCACCACCCGGCCCACCCTCAAGAACCGGGCCTGGGTAACAGCCGCCTTTGTGTTCACCCTCGGACTCCAAAATCCACAGGAATGTAAAATGTGATAGAGCCGCCTGGTCACGTACTGAGCACACAGAGCGGGATTATACCCAGGGGGAGGCGGGGGAAGGGGCAGGTAAACAGCAGCCTCTGAATATCGCTTGTGTGACGGCCTCCGCAGCCCTCTCCTCGCCGCCCCGCCCACCCCGGGCAGGACAATGCCCCATTCATCCTCCAACCTCCTGTAGGGTTTGTCCTGGGATCCTTCACCTTGGGTCTGTTGGCAGATGTCTCCGCGGGGAACCTTCCACCCTCCCCCTCCCCTTCCCCTAGAAAGTTACATTTACACGCGTCAGTCTAACTATGGGGTCCTTGCACTGCCAGCAGCGAGGGTAATCACATCCTGCTGCCTGGGAAGAGGGGCGCCACATGAGAAAGGAAGGGGGGCGCTTGGTGGGTCGGCTAGGTACATAATGAGCCCCCCCTATCCAGACATACCCGGCGCTACAGCTGGCTGGATTGTTTACCCGCCTGCCTTTCTACCCAATTCCCTGCTCTCATGTACATAAATATTTAACGCCGGCACAGTCCAGTCAGCCCATATTTGGGCCAACTCTAATACTGAGTATTCCACCAGCTCTTTATCCTCACACTACTATGTCCCAGGCTTTTTGAGAGAAAAGAAAATCTTGCTGATTTTGTCCCTGCTGGAAAGGGCTTGCCGGAGACAGCTGTCGCTGCGGCACTATAGTTTCTTAATAAAATAAAATACCCTAAGCTTTGTCAAAGCCAACAGGTCACGCCTCTTGGCTTTGCCAATGTGTTTACCTATGGTGTGGCTGCTGTTCAGCATGGCTCAAAATCAGTGGCATAGTGGAGAGTGTTGTAGAGTGAAATGGCTAAGAGAGGAGTGGATAGAATTTTGTGTCCTGGAGTTGCATAGAGTGAAGTTGCGTACAGTGGGGTACAGTGGACTGGTGTGGAGTGCATTGGCGTAGAGTGTTGCACAGTATAGTGGCGTAGGGTGCAGGGGCATAGAATTCAGCAATGTTCAATGCAGCCTCGTAAAATGCAGTGGCGTAGATCAGATTGTTGTAGAGTGCAGTGGAGCGGAGTGGTGCAGAGTAGAGTGGCATAGAGTGTAGTGGTGCAGAGTATAGTGGCATTGAGTGGTGTAGAGTATAGCACCGTAGAGTGCAATGGTGTGGAGTGCTGCAGAGTCAGTGGCGTGGAGTGACGCAAAGTAGAGTGGTGTACAGCTGATTGGCACAGAATGCAGTAGTGCAGAGTAAGTAAGACGGTCACATAAATCCTTTCACTTTGAATAGAGAAAGAAAAGTAAACACCAAGCTCCCTTGGAAGACAGAGCATGACATTTGACCTCGGTCTTTGAATGCATAGCAATTGTGACACATTTTACTGGCCTGTTTACAGAATGGAGCACTTGTGGAAGAATACAAGGAGAAGTAGTATGAAAAGACTTTACTCCTTGGGAGGAACAAACTCACGCTGGACAGCCTAAAACAAATAAAGCTAGCAAATAGAAAAATAGAAAATGTGAGTTGCAAACCACAAAGCCAATGGTAAGCAACGGGCAGACTGCATTCCCAGGGAAGGTTTCTGAATGTCCCCTAGATATCTTTAGCAACCCAGAGCTGTGCTGTCTGGTAGGCTTCGACCCTTGACCCTGTTGCAGGCAGGTCGCTCCCCACGTTGCACAGCTCCACCTGTTATGCCCGTGTACCCTGCTCCGCACTCTCGCTGCTGCTGCGAGTTCGAGGCCCTCCTCCACCCGCCTGCACCTCATCCCTGGTGGCCCAGAGGTGAGCCGTGAGTATCTGTCTGATCTGTGCATTTTCTCTGCCTGTTTTATTTGTCTGCCTTCTGTAATATTATGTTCTGCTGTATTTAAATTGCTCTAGTCTGTATTTTCTGCTGATTAAACTGTTGTAGGCTGTTTTCTGCTTGTGCCCCTCATTATACTTCTCTGCCCGTTTTCACCCTTAGCCCTCCCAGCGCTTCAGCCCTCTCCTTCCTGCCGCTGCGTCCCTTGCAGGCCCCGCCCACCTCACTCGCTCATCCGTGCCCGCTCCCACCTCCCCTACTTATGGCGGACGCTGCGCGGCTGCGCAGCGGACGAGCCGCTGGCGCGCCAAAGGCAAGCCTGTCTGCGCCCGTCCGCTCCCAGCACCAGACCTCCTGGCCCCTGCGAGCTCCACGATACCAGACACCGCTACAACGCCAACATCATCCACGCACTCAACGCCGGCAGATCCACCACCTGTTTCCAGGCCACCCCGAAACGTACCCACGGACCCTTCACCTGCCGAAGCTTCAGCTTCACCAGCCAGCGCTCACTAGCACATCCTGCCCCCCCCCACCAAACCATCTTAGATGCATACTGCTCAACACCCGCTCCGTCCACAGGTACGCAGTCGAACTCTGGGACCTGCTCGACTCATCCTCCCCCGGACGTCGCTTTCCTGACGGAGACCTGGACGAACACCTCATCGGCACCCGACGTTGCCATAGCCATCCCGGATGGCTACAAGATCACCCGCAGGGACCGCACCAACAGACCGGGAGGAGGAATCGCCATCGTCCATAGAAACACCCTCAGAATCTCAACCAGCACCGAAGACACCCTCAGCACCGCCGAACACCTGCACTTCCAGATCCACATTGATCCCAACACCACCGTCAGAGGAACCCTCGTGTACAGACCCCCCGGATCCCAGCCACAGTTCAGCGACTCCATCACAGAGGCCGTCAGCTCGCACGCCCTGGCCTCTACATCCTCCTCGAAGACCTGAACTTTCACCTCGAGAACACCGACGACAGCAACACCACCACACTGCTGGACAACCTCACCAACCTCGGCCTCAAACAGCTCGTCACAACACCCACCCACTCCACCGGACTCACACTCAACCCCATTTTTTCCGTCAGCAGCCACATCACCTTCAGCCACACAACTGAACTCCATTGGACCGACCACAGCTGCATCCACTTCTTCGAGAAAACCGCCAGCAAAGAATCCCCCACCGCAGCTGGAACAAGGTCACCCAAGATCAGCTAATCACCTCCCTTGCCCGAGACCCACCAACCGCCCACACCGACACCAACACAGCTGCCCACAACCTCAGGCAATGGATCGAAGACTGCACCAACACTCTTGCACCGATCAAGAAACCCTCAAACAGACGCACTGACAGAAGGGCCATCTGGTTCACCGCCGACCTCCAGGCATCCAAGCAGGCCTGCCAAAGACTAGATTAGAAATGGCGCCATGAGCAAACACCGGACAACCATGCAGCCCTCAAGAACGCCAGCCACAGACACCACCAACTCATTCGAACCGCCAAAAGGACCTCCTTCAAGGAACGCATCGACAACAATGCACACAACAGTAAAGAACACTTCAACATCGCGAAGGAACTCGCCAATCCCAGCTCCAGCTCCAACGACATCCTGCCGTCACAAGACCTCTGCGACTCTCTAGCCACCTTCTTCCACTGCAAGATCGCAGACATCCACGACAGCTTCAACACCCAGCCCCCCGTCAGCCGCCGACATCCTGGACTCACCGCACCCCAGTCACACCGGCCGCCTGATCTCCTGGAACCACGTCAACGACGAAGACACCATCAAGACCATGAAGACCATCCACTCCGGCTCACCGTCAGACCCCTGCCCCCACCACATCTTCAACTAAGTGAGCTCCATCATCGCACCCAGCTCCAGAAGATCTGCAACAGCTCATTCGAGACCGCCACCTTCCCGGAAAGCTGGAAACACGCCGAGATCAACGCCCTACTCAAGAAACCCAAGGCAGACCGAAAGGACCTCAAGAACTTCCGGCCCATCTCCCTGCTCCCGCCGAAAGTCACAGAGAAGATCGTCAACAGACAACTGACCCAATTCCTCGAAGAGAACAACACTTTGGACTCGTCCCAATCCAGATTCCGCAGCAACCACAGCACCGAAACTGCCCTGATCGCTGCCACCGCTGATATCAGGGCCCTGCTGGACGACGGCGAAACCGCGGTCCTCATCCTCCTGGACCTCTCGGCCGCCTTCGACACCGTCTGCCACCACACCCTACGCACACGCCTTCACATCGCAGGAATCCGAGACAAAGCCCTAGACTGGATCACCTCCTTCCTCACCGACAGAACCCAGAGAGTCCGCCTCCCTCCATTCTGATCCGAGGCCACCAAGATCACCTGCGGCGTACCCCAAGGCTCATCATTCAGCCCGACCCTCTTCAACGTCTACATGACACCGCTCGCCAACATCGTCTGAGCACACAACCTCAACATCATCTCATACGCCGACAACACCCAGCTGATCCTCTCCCTCACCAAAGACCCCGCCACCGCCAAAACCAACTTAAACGAAGGAATGAAGGCTGTCTCCGAATGAATGAAGAGCAGTCGCCTAAAACTGAACTCGGACAAGACGGAGGTCCTCATCCTTGGTTCCACCCCCTCCGCCTGGGACGACTCCTGTTGGCCGGCCTCGCTGGGAACAGCGCTGAAACCCACCGACCACGCACGCAACCTGGGGTTCATCCTGGACTCACCTCTATCAATGACCCAGCAAGTCAACGCTGTCTCCTCCTCCTGCTTCAACACCCTTCGTATGCTTCGCAAGATCTACAGATGGATCCCCACCGGAACCAGAAGGACAGTCACCCAGGCCCTTGTCCCCAGCAGGCTGGACTACGGCAACGCCCTCTATGCAGGAACCACAGCCAAACTCCAGAAGAGACACCAACGCATTCAGAACGCCTCCGCATGCCTCATCCTCGACATCCCCCGCCACAGCCACATCACCGCCCACCTGAGGGACCTGCACTTGCTCCCCGTCAACAAGAGGATCACCTTCAAGCTCCTCACCCACAAGGCACTCCATGACGCCAGACCAGCATACCTCTACAAGCGACTCACCTTCTACACCCCCAACCGCCAGCCCCGCTCCGCTGACCTCACCCTCGCCTCCATCCCACGCATCCACTGAACAACCACCGGCGGCAGATCCTTTTCCCACCTCGCCGCCAGAACATGGAACACCCTCCCCATCCACGTGCGACAGACCCAGGACCTGCTGACCTTCAGGAGACTTCTCAAGACCTGGTTGTTTGAACAGTAGCAGCCCCCCAGCGCCTTGAGACCCTCACGGGTGAGTAACGCGCTCTACAAATGTTATGATTGATTGATCGATTGGCCTAAAAATGGGCTTTCAACCGCCTTTTAATTACCATTGGTTTGCTCCATCTTCACTCTCATTTTGTTGCTTCTCATTGGTCAGCACGTCAAAACCACTTTCTTGTTCTTCCTGCTTTTGGCCCTTGGATGAAGCATGGGCCAAGTATTGATTTATTGTTTAAATAAAGTACCTCCTCTGCTCACGTGTAGATTGACATTCTTTTTTTTGTTTCTTGTTGCTTACTCACATTTCTAACTAACGAAGTTAGAAAAAAACTCAGAAATTACTGATTTACTCATTCAGTTTAGCTCTTTCTTTCTCTCCCATGAAAAGCCTAAAAGCATCAGGCTGTGTGAATCTAAGCGAATTATCCAGCTATCTGGTCGAGGCAGCCTACAAGGTGTGACCTCTGTGAATTATACCAGGAGAAATGTTCAACTTTCAGCTATGTGACACAGCGGACACACTGCTGTGAAACATGGCAAAAAGAAATACAATGGCAAAGCCAATATATCTTTTATGGGCGCGACCTATTGGCTTTGCCAATGTTTGTTTACTGTTGAGCACCGCATACTCCCTACTCTGGTAACCCTCACTTTGCCATTTACCCAGACCTCAACTTTTACAAACATTGGTAAAGCAAATAGGTCAGGCCTTGCATGCAGGTGCAATGGTTGTTTTTTTTAAAAACATTTCTTAATGCAAGTATATATCATAAAAAGTAAATAGACGTCTGCATAAAAATGGCCACCATTTGCTTGCAAAAAGATTATTACATTTAAATTAAAAAAATATTCCCTGATGTGGCTTACTAGTGAGCTTTTTCAATTACAAGACTTTCAGTTGTGCCATTCATCTTATTGTAGGAAAGTGCCCCTTTTTGACATGGTCTCCCCCACATTTCGCGTGGTATCTGACAGAATTGCACTGGGATCCTGCTATCCAGGTCCCCAGCGCCAGATCTCTTTTCCTAAAAACTGTACAATTGTTCACCAATTGGCAAGACTTTTAGCACCTCTGTAGATCTAGTAAATGGTATACTGGTACCTAGGGCAGGAGTACTAAAGAGGGACCCTAAGAGCTACAGCATGCATTGTGCCACCCTAAGGGACCCCTCACCACACTCATGCAGACTGCATTGCAGGTTGCATGAAATGGTGCACACAAAAGTGAAAACACGACATGGAAAAACCCTGTGTGCCAAGCATGCAGACACTGCATACAATATAAGTGTGATATCCCTACAGCAGGCCTTATGTAACTCATTTCTTTCGTTTTTTTCCCCTGTAACAATTAACATCCATTAATAAATAGACATGTATCTTAGGTACATCAATTCCGCAATACAGTCTGTTTGAGAAAGGCCGCTGTGGTTACAATGGCAGCACCGTATGTATTCAACAGCATTACATTTCTTCTTTGCTCAATGTTCAGTAAACGGTATTGTTCGGATGCAGCTTTAAGTGGGCCAATTCTTGCTGCACTGCAGAACAGCTGCAGTCCAAGGAAGAGGATACATGTAAGGGGGTAATTTAAAGTAACACGCCCCGCCCACCCTTCCCCAACGTCGCTTGGCCCGACCCCATCTGAACCTTCTTTCAGAGTGCTCTGCCAGACACGCCCACCCTTTTTTCACACTTGTCAATATGCATACTTTGCATTATTAAATTAGCAGGACAAATGGGAAATTGCATTGCAGGCTAGGAAGGGCCTGGGTGAGTTAATATTAATCCTGCACCACAGGGACTGGTGGTGGTGCCAGGGCCTTGAAAGCTTCTAATATTGTATCCCAGTCCCGAGAGATTACCTTTTTGCGCAATCCGCAGGCCTCCTCCCGCCAGATTGCAGCGCTTTCCGCACTGCCCCATCTTACCACCGCTCCATGCCAACCATAAAGTGTCGGGGGTGTAACAGACTTCCACCGCATCGTGATAGAGCGTTTGGCCATTAGTAGCGCTAGGTCTACAAAGCGAAGCTGTACTTTCTGTGCCTTAGGACGTCGGGACAATCCCAACAGAAGCCGTGCTTGGTATAGGAATCCCCGTCGCAGAAATGATCGTTGGGAACACTTCTGACCAGTAAGAGGTGATCACGGGGCACAGCCACACTATGTGGAGCAGGTCAGCTTCCTCTAGCTTACATCGGGGCAATGGTGTTGTGTGGCTGGGAACATGCGCTGTGTGCGGAGTGAGATATGCCCTGTGCAGGACCATATACTGAATACATTTAAATTTGGCGTTACGTGGGATTTTTTTGGGGTATTCTAAAATCGTGCACCATTTCTTATCTGTCAATTCTGTACTAAGGTCTGTGGACCATCTATTGCGCACATCCGTCAAGGGGATTCTAGTGTGTGTAGTGATGCCTTTGTACAACCATTTAGTGAGGTGGCGGCCTTCTCCCATCAGGTAGATCATATGGACCAGTTCGTGTCATGCGGGTGCCTCCCTGCATGGGGCCCAGTGTTTCCTCACATATTGTAGGACTGCAGCGTGCGTGAGATATAGTGCGTCCGTGACCCCCGTGGTTTCTGGTGGAATTACCATGGTCCATGAGGGTGAATAAAGCACCCACTGTGGTGACGACGCCCTCAGTCCAAGCAAGGAGTCTCCGTTTGGTGAGTAAGCCAGTGGGGGTGGGGATGCCCAAGAGTGGCGTGTTGTCAGATTATGGAGGGCAGCTACGCGTGTAGTGGGTAGATTTTTTCCAGTTCATAATTGCAGTGCGAAGGAGTGTTGGGGCACCTGTAGGTATCCGAGCCTTTGGCAGTAATAGTGTATGGAGACCCCCTCGGTCAACGGCAGCGGGGGTATAATCTATTTCATGCTGGTTACGCCCTGCCAGCCAATACGAGAGCCACTGTAGTTGACTCGCGTAGCAATAGGCGTGGAAGTCCGGAGCACCCAGTCCACCCTTATCTGTGTCTAGTTGCAATTTAGACAGACCCACCCTGCGGCGGCCATTGCCCCAAATCAGGTCGGACAACATTGTGTTCATTGAGTTGAGTAGCGGTGTTGGGATCACCACTGGTAAATTAGTAAAGAAGTATAGCAGACGATGTAGGACCACCATTTTGGAGATCGGCAATGAGGACCAGAAAGTGACCTGCATCCGGAGTGCTCTGATAGCCTTAACTAGATTACCCTCTATAAGGTCCGGCTCAGTTCTGTACACTTGTATGCCCAGATATTTGAACGTGTGAGTGGCGACTGCTAGGGAGTGTGGCCCAAACTGAATTGCCTCTGGGCGCTCCCCAGGTTGAAGAAAAAAAAGGCGTATGACTTATTCTCATTTATGGTGAGACCTGAGAGTTGTGCAAAGGTAGTGAAGATGTCTGGCATCGGTGTGAGATCTGTGGTCAGATCGTTGGCGTATAGTATTATATCGTCTGCATAGGCGGACAGCACGTGTGGCATGTCCAAGGCGAATACCTGTCTGTGCTGCCGATAGCCGTAACTTAAAAGCCAGGGGTTCCAGGGCTAGCACGAATAGTATCGGAGCCCGGGGGCAGCCCTGGCGGGTGCCTTTGCCAGTCGGATATTCCCGTGAGATATGGCTCTCAGTGCGAGCCCTCGTGGAGGGGGCTGGATACAGCAAATGTACCTACTTCCGATAGACTGGAGGTATTCCAAATCTCCCGAGTATCTGAAACATGTAGTCCCACCTAAGAGTGTCGAATGCCTGCCTCAAGTCTAGAGTGATACACCCTAAGTTACGGCTTTCCGGGGGGGGGGGGGGGTTGATGTCATGATTTGATATAGCCTCCTAATGTTGAGTGAGCTGCTATGCGCTGGTACAAAACCGCATTGGTCCGAGTGAATTAACTTATGCAGATAGGGGAGTAAGCGACGGGAAAAGACTTTACTCAGCTTGGGAAGGGAAACCACCAATGCCTGCCTAGTGGTGGGAGGCAGTGTTCCTGTGTCCATCGCGAAGTTGTACAGGCGCTCTAGCTGCGGTACAAGTGAGTCTGAGAATGTAGCAAAGAATTCGACCGGAAGACCATCAAGGCCAGGGGCCTTGTTCCGAGGAAGGTCAGGATGGCCTCCTTAATTTCCGCCCTAGTGATGGGACCGGAGAGGACGTCTTGTGCTGCTTTGTTTAATTGAGGGAACAGTACATCAGATAGGCAAGCATCAAGGGCATCTTCCGCCAGTAGTGGGGGCGACTGGTAGAGCACCTGATAATACTTGCAGAAGGCCTCGTTTATTCCATGCTGCGTGCCCACCGTGTCCCCGCCCATCGTGATTATCTTGTGTATCGAGGTGTGTGGGGGTCGTCCCCGAGTATGCACGCCAGGAGCGGGCCAGCTATCAGCTTCCGCGTGTTTTGTATGTGTGTAAGCGGTGTAGTCAATGTGTTTTAGCGTTTCTAGCAGCTATGCATGTTTTATTCGGGTTTCCTGTAAGAGTGGTCCTTTAGCCGGGTCACCCGCTGCTTCCTGTTCAAGTTTATTCATGGAATTTTCAATATCCCTGAGGTTGTTGTGTATTTCCTGCCGAGCCCCTGCTGTGGTGCTGATGGCTATTCCCCTGACCATCGTCTTGAATGCATCCCATTCCACCTGGGGCGTGGAGGCAGGGCCTGTGTTGTCTGCAAAGTAATGGTTGATGCCTGTAGACAAGGCCTCCCGTAAGACCGGGTCCTCCAGCATTTGGGGCCACAGCTTCCAGGTGGGGACTGGGGTGGGAATTCTGCCCCAAGCTAGGGTGATCTCCAATGGGTTGTGGTCTGAGAGCGTTTTACCAAGATAGGTAGCGTGTGTGATCTGGGCGGTGATGTGATTTGAACAGAAAATCCTGTCTATTCTAGTGTGAAGTTGATGTGGATGAGAGAAAAACGAATATTCTGTGCTAGTTGGGTACTTCAAGCGCCAGACATCCCCCAGCCCTCCGCCCATCTACATAGTGCTTCGGCCTGTCTTATAGAGCCAGCTCCGCCGAGAGGGGGGTGCGACCTATCAACATTAAAATCCATCACAGCAATATAGTTGCCGCCCAGTATCCATCGATAAGGTGCCCAGGACGCCAAGACAGGGTTAAGGCTTTGGAGGAATTTACCCTGATCAAAGTTAGGGGCGTATAAGCTGCCCAGGACTATTGGTGTGCCGTCTAATGTGCCTCTCAACAGAATGTATCTACACAAAGGATCCGCTCGTTGTTCCAGTGCTGTGAAAGGGACCCCACTTCTAACCCACATTGATTCGCCCCTGGCAAAAGCAGAATATGATGTGGAGAATACCTGACCCCTCCATTTCTTACGCAATTTAACTGACTCAGCTGGTGGGACTCCTGTAAGCAAACTATGTGTGCACGTCGCCTGTTTAATTGTGCATAGATTCTGTGTCTCTTATGGATAGACCCCAGTCCCCATACATTCCAGATGATCACTTTGTAACTATCCTGCATGTATACGTGAGTTGAACTAATGTTGGATGCGTGTCCAGTGTGGGGGGGAGCAACGGTGTTTGGAGTAACTAGGGGGTGTACCAAACTACAAAAACTCCTAAACTGTAACCTGCAATACTCGGGCCAGCAGCGAGAACTGCGCTGGCCCAAACCAAGTGCACAACAGTGCTAACAAATAACGTTGTTGGAGTTGCTTTCGCCGCAGGGGGGTGCATTCCTATAGGCTGCCTAGTGAATTGAGAGCGCTGCGAGCTCTACGGAGCCTGGACCGCATTTAGTAGCGATCAATACGAAATCGGAGCATCGGGGAGCCCTGAGCGCTGAAAGTATAAAAATCTAACATATGTAAGACATCCCAGCTAACATTCGTAGAGCCCTGTTGCTGACAATGCACTATCCCAGGAAGCCATCAGCGGTTTGAGGCGTGATAGAACTGAATAGTGTTATACTAGTCTCTGAATCAGAATGGACTGATAAGTCCTGCGAGGAGTCCGAAGGTATTGGATGGGTTTCTTCTCGGAACCTGCTGGCCATCACCAGAGCCTCCGTCCGATCCCCAGGGCCTGCTCCGGAATGGGATTCCCAGTCTGTGATGTGTAACCTTGCTTGAGGCGCCTCGACTTTCGAACCCGCTTTGGTCTCGGAGAGGCAGCGACAGACTGCGACGAGGGACCAGACCCCCCGGGGGAAACATAATTTCGAGCCACTCTTCCACTTAGTCTGATGCATCAAAAAACGGTATCTTTTCGTCGTGGATTATCTTTAACCTAGCCGGGAACAGCAGAGCATATTTAACGTTCAGCCCCCTGAGTTTTTTCTTTGCATCTTGATAGAGGGAGCGTTTGCGTTGTACCAGGGCGGTGTAATCCGGGTATAGGGACACCCGCTGGTTCTCGTATTGTATTTGGGACAGCTCCCTCGCGCTCTGCAACAGAGTATCTCTAACCCTGCAATTCAAGATTTTTACAATCAAAGGATGGGGTTGGGCCCCTGCTGTCGGCCTGCCAGGCGGGAGTCTATGCACCCTTCTACGCAGAAGAAGTCGGAGAGACCCTCTGGAGCCACATGATCTCTGAACCAGCGTTCCATGAATTTGGTGGCATCCGTTCCCTCACAGCGTTCCGGCAGGCCTATTACACGGATGTTATTGCGCCCGGCCCTCCCTTCTGCGTCATCCACCTTCTCTTGCAGTCCAGTGACTAGTTTTTGTAGTTGCGCAAGTTGTGCCCCATGTCACTTGTGTTGTGGCAGCATCTCCAACAGTTCAAGTTTATTGTCCTTGAAAGCAGCGGCAAGTTTATCATGGTCGGCCTTAAGGAGAGTGAACCCAGTTGTCAGGGAGCCGATTTGTTGTTCAATGGCCTTCCTAGAGTCTCAAACTTCCTGCAAAATAAGATCCAGTTTGTCTGGCGGGGCCTTCAAGTCGGTAGGTGGGATACTGTTTGCCATTTGTAGGGTGGGTTCTCTGTCCCCTGTCAACTGGGTGTCAGTGGTAGTGGCATCCGGCACCTTGCCTCTGGGGCGCCCCATCTCAGAGAAATCTTAGGGTTCCAGTGGTGTGCTCGGGGCGATCCGCTGGCCCGTCGCTGTGTGTGCTTAGCGGCAAGGTCCCTCCTGTATCAGCAGAGTGGTGCTCGGGGCTGGCGAAGCTCCAGCCGCAGCGCGGCTTCGAGTGCGCCCACAACACCCTCTGCAGCGGGTCCAATTCAGACTTGTGTCGGGCAGTAGGGTTCGAGCCGGGCCAGTGTCATGCTGTTGATGCCACAGGGGGGGGATAATTAGGCGGGGGATCACACAATCACTACCTGCGTGCCCCGGGAGGAGCAACTCACCCCCACGACAGCGCCCTAGGGTCGAAACACCGAGGTGTCACTTACTCACTGGCCATACCTGTAGTGAGGTCCGTCGCGGCGGGACAGGCTCCCCAGGGCAGGGAGGGGCAGCCGTGGGTGACCCGCAAGAGTAGCACATCGTGCTCAGTGCCAGGCAAGTTGATGTACAGGAATAGGCCTGTGTGGAAGTGCCGAAGTCCCTAGCAGCAGTGTAGCGGTTCTCAGTTAAAGCTCAACAAGTGGCGGCAGTCTTCGGGCAAACTACGCAAATGCGCACTCCGTAATTGGCACTGTGGTGTAGCCCCTCCGGTCCCCGCAGTCCTGAGGATGGCAGCGTTACAGGGCGGCCAACTGGCAGGCCCCACCCTTGTTAACCCCAGCTACAGCGCAGTCCACAGTGGCACGCCACGTGCACAGCCTCGGGGGCACCAGCGCTAATCAAAGCGCCCAGTTCAGGTGTGTAGCAGGTGTAGGGGCACCACACAGGGCAAACAGCGGCAGACGCAGGGTCAGGTCTATTTCTCTACGCAGGTTCAGCTGCCCTCCAACTCAGGTGGCACCCCCAGCCGCGAACACCTCGGTCCGCGGCAGGTCTGGGTCCGTAGATGGCGGGCGATGTCCTCAGGGTTGCCCCAGTGATGTGGCAGGGAGAGGGGGTGGGGGGAGGCCTCAGAGACGGCCCTTAGCCGCACCCTGCAGGGCACAAGCTCGGCCAGCGTCGTTGAATGGATCGGCTCCCCCGCAGTCAGCAGCAGCTGCACCCCCGGGGCGAGAGTGGTCGTAGGGAGCACAGGTTCCGGCAAATGGCATTGTATCTTCCACGGGCTCAGTGGGCCCACAGTAGCTCTTCCGCACCGGCCCGGCCCAGCCCAGCCCAGCCGGCTCCAGCGCTCTGCAGGGTAGGAGGCTGCGCTCATCCAGTGTGCAGGGTGGGCCCGCGCGGCGCTTCACCAGCCCCAGGGATGAGGCGGCCAGGCAGGCCAGCAGAGTAGTGCACAATGGAGGCCTCGGGCAGCAGCCGGCCCTGGGTCCACTCACCGCAGGGTCCGCACCATCCAGTCGCCCTCTTACAGCCGCAGGGGCTGGGCAGAGATGGGTCCTGTCCCAGCGTCCGGCCCCAGCGCTCCCAGCGTCACCTCTGCAGCACCTCTAAGGCAGGACGTGGCTTGTGCGGCCTCCACGCAGCTCCCGGGTCTCAGTGCCGGTCGGGCAGATCAGCTGGGCCCCAGCGCAGATTTCACAACAAATTGCTCCTCCGGCATGCAGCAGGGCTCTTAGTAATGGATTTCAGGCCGATGGTGGCCGAATTCGCAGAATTACAGCAGGATGTTGCAGGGCCGGGTGCAGAGCTCGCTCACCGTGCGTCCGCCATGCTCGGCAGTTGGCCACGCCCCCGGCAGAGTGAATTATAATACAAGTGTTGACATATCTGCATGAGCAGATATAACCCTGTGATGTCTAAATCGATTCTTAGACATTGCAAGTGAACAGGGAAGCCATCTTAAGTATATGTACTGGGCACCGGTGATTAAGAGTTCCCCAGCTACATGATGGCTTCACTCAAACCAAAGCTGTTTGAACCCTATTAGTCCTCTAGTGTGCTGGCTGACTGCTACAGTCCAGCCCGCCACCACAGATGCACTTCTGACCCCCTAAGAGGTGAGAGCCTCACTCTTAGAGGTCAGGAACAATGTCTGCTCTGGCAGGAGGTGTTTACACCTCCTCTAGCAGGATGGCTAGTAAATCAGCATACCAAAGCCAGAGGCTTAAAGCCTTTGCTGCCTATGATATGCAACCACGGCTTTCCTCAGGCCCAGGAGATGCCACCCCTTGCCCTGAGGCCAATTCGGCACCAGGACAGGTGAGAAATTAGTTATGCACGGAGGTGCGGAACCCAGGTCAGACCCACACCAAAGGTGAGTTGCCTGATGTGCCCCACTCTAGGAAAACTGCGTCATCTTGGTAATGGCAGAATTAAGAACAGTGGGACAGGGTTATGCCCACTTCCCACAGGAAGTGTGATTGCTTTAAAGACATTTAACAACTGTATTATAAAAACAGTATTCTCGAGGTGGTAATGTGTGATAAGAACGCTTGTGGACATTTCCTATGTGACATTTTCTTGTAATGATGATGACTTCTGTTTTTTGTGCTGCATTATTGCAATTGTTGTACTGCAGTTTTTGTGTTGTTTTTAGTTTTGACTGTTTTGTTGTGATATACCATGTTATGTTTTAATTATGGTGTAATGTTGCTTTGTGCATTTTGTGTTGTGTTTAGTTGTTTACTTAAGAGATGTCAACACTGCTATTTTTTCAGCCAAAAGCAGCATGCCTGGAAAGTTCCTCTTGACAAGCAATCGTTTAGACTTTAAGACCACCTTCAATGTTGAGACACCCTTTGACGTTGCGATCCATCGGCCTTCAGGATCAACATTGAAACACCAAGAAAAGTTATCAGTTTTGAAGAGATCAATGCAGATTTCTGCAGAACAAGCATGACTACTGAATAAGAGGAGCTTCCGAACACCTCCGACTCCCACATGTGACATGAATGAATAAATTAATGAAATGACATTTATATAGCGCATGGCTACCCAGGAGCATCCCAGCACTGGAACTGTAACTGGAGCAGACGAGCACCTAAGGGAATAGCCAGGCATTTAACTGTTTCCAGAAGGAGAGGTAATTGGATTCCCTACGCAAATACAAAAGTAGGGCGTTCCAGAGTCTGGCGGCATTATACTCAAAAAGCCGGCCACCACTTCTGGCCTTCTTAATCCTAGGGACCACCACCAGGTAGAGTTTGTCTGAGTGGAGCTGTCTGTTCGCCCTATAAGGGCGAATCATAGCATTGTTAATCGGTGGACCACTCCCTCCCAGAGACTTATGGGTGACACAGAGGGCCTTAAAGTTAATTCTCTCCTGTACTGGGAGCCAATGGAGAGTTCAGCGCGGGCCTTGCAGAGCAACGATTTGAAATTCCCATGAGCAGCCTTGCCGCACAGTTTTGTACAATCTGCAGTTTCGCAACTACTGAGATCGGGGCACCTAAATATAGGGCATTGCCAAAGTCTATTCTAGATAGAATGAGTGCCTGAATCAACAGCTTCTTAGTTTGAAAGGGAAGCAGGGGGAGCACTTTGCGGAGCATTCTGAGCAGTCCATAGCAGGAAGCAACAGCCGTCCTTGCATGAGCTTTAAAGCTGAGGTCCTGATCTAGCTAAATGCCCAGACTTTTTAACTTGGTTTTGGGGGCCGGAACCAGGCCCACACAGGCTGGCCACATTGTGCTTGTTTTGAAACTTAGAGGGTTGCCAAGGACCACGAGCTCGGTCTTTTCGCCGTTTAATTTTAGATGCGACAGACTCATCCACCTGGTAACTTCCTCGAGACAGGAGTGGAGGCCATTGGACATCTGGTCAGGGTGGTTCAAGGCTACGACCAGTTGGGTGTTATCAGCGTATGTTACTATATGGATCCCGAAGGGGGATACAATATCCTCCAACAGAGCCATATAGACATTAAAAAGAGTGGGGCTTAACGATGAGCCCTGAGGGACAGCACACTGTACGGGGATGGGTTTTGAGATGGCATCACCTTCGAATACCTGAAATAATCTTTTTTCTAGAAAAGATTGCAGCAATAATAAGGCTGAGCCGGTCACCCCTACACTCCTAAGACGGTGGACCAAAATTTGATGGTTCACCGTATCGAAAGCTGCGCTCAAGTCGAGGAGGATTATGGCTGATGACCATCCTGAATCAAGGATCTTTCTAGATTCTTCAACCACCGCTAGCAAGGCGGTTTCGGTGCCTTGACGTGGGTAAAGCCTGTTTGGGAAGGGTGGAGAAGATCATGAGATTCAAGGAACGAGGAGAGCGTGAGGTTAACATGTTTCTCCGCATTCTTACTGATTCCAGGAAGGAGCGAAATGGGGTAATAGTTGCCCAAATCGACAAGGTCCAGGTTGGGCTTTCTCAGCAGCGCTTTCATCATTGCCCTTTTCCACTTGGGGGAAACCGTACCCGTGGAAAGTGAGGCATTGATCAGGTCAATGAAAGTAGGGGCAACTGTCTCCGCTACCAGTTTCATGATGTTAAGTGGGGCTGGGTCTATTGGTGACCCACTTCTGACCGATGTCAGGATGGCTTGAAATGATTCATGGGTCAATGGGGTGAAGGCCTCCAAGGAATGTTCACTTTTTTGCGGGCCGGAATCAACATGTTCGATTATCATGTCGCTATCCTTTAGGGGAATGCAATGGAGAATATTTTGGACTTTAGCAGAGAAATACTCTGCATGCAGCGGTGACCAGAAATGTCCGGTACGGCTGGTGGGGGAGGGGGGGGGACTTTGAGCAAACCTTTCGCAATGTGAATGGTTTCTCTTGGAGAATTGGCAGCTAACAAGATCTTTTCCTCATAATAGGAGGCCTGGGCTCCTTTTATTTCTGCCTTATATGTTCTAATGGCCGCCCTATACTCCAGTTTCTGATTGGGGGAGAAATCTTTCCTCCAAACCTGCTCCATTTTTTTGCATTGCTGTTTTAAATTATGTAGTTTGGGGGAGAACCAGGCAGACTTGTTGGGTCCACCTTTCTTCTTGATTAGCTTTTTGGGAAGCACCAACTTGAGTGATCCCTCAATCCAGTGGCAGAATCTTTTGTTAGCTGCGACTGGATTGGAATCAGGGTTAGGCTTGGTCTTTTCAAGTTCTTGAATCCACCTGTCTAGGGGAAGTTTAGACCAGGGGCAAGTTAGGATTCGTGTTGGCTGAGTTTGAGGTGTACTGATTAATGGAGACCAGAGGAAGGGGATCAAAAAATGATCCGACCACGGAAGGGGAATGGGTTCTTTCCCCTTTAAATCCCCCAAGTTAGAGAAAATGGGGTCGAGGAGATGTCCTTTGATATGAGTCGCATGCAGGACCTTCTGTAACAGCTGATAGGCCGTGAGATCTCGAGCTAATTCTGTTGTGGTCAAAGCAGAGGGATCATCAAAATGCAAATTAAAATCTCCTAAGAGAGTAAAATTAGCAGCAATGCTAGCAAAATTGACAACTGTTTCTAATACGGATTTACTTAATTGGCCAATCGACCCAGTGGTGATAAAATACCTGAGAAGGAAAGGGTAGGGGTAAATTCTATTGAAAAATGAAAATTCTCGCAGTCTGATAACAGGCTGCCAAACAGGTAGCAGATCAAATGATCTTTATAAATAATAGCAATGATAGCAATGCCACCGCCCTTGTCTGTCGTTCTATCTACCGTCTGAACAAAATATCCCGGGGGAAGCGCTTGAACAATATCAGGCTCTGAGCAGGAATTGAGCCAGATTTCTGTAAGGAACAGGACTTCTGGGTCCAAGTCTTTTAAAAGAATCGAAATCAAAGAGATTCGAAATCTGCGCTGTATGCTTAGGCAGAGATCTGCAATTTAGCATGATTAGTTTATATAATTTCTGTGAAGGAGAGGGAGAGACAGAGGATGTAGAAAATTGAAACCGACAGTGTAAACACCCACCCTTTTGGTCCAGCAATTTGCTATTCCCTCACCAAGGTGGTCTGTTTCATCTTGCTTCTCCCCAGCACCACCTGCTTCTCCTCAATTATTTCCTAGAGTAACACAGATTGTTCCACAGACACCCATATTACTTGTGAGTACTCCACATTAGACTTTATGATATATAAGCCCTCGTAGAAGGCTGAGTTCACGTTCATGAAGAATTAGAAACAGTTTCAATCTAGAAGTTTGAGGTAGGAGAAGATACTGATCTCCACTGCATCCTCCCATTTCACCAGTAGACGACATATCGTACTTAACTTTGGTTAAGCACAATTTAATGATGCCTGTACCACCTGTAACCTACACATGCCTTTTGGAACAGATTTTTCTCACTCCACATTGGCCAATTCTGCTGAAGCTAGATGTTTGAAAAAATACAAAGCACCTTATCAAGACTACTTATTACATAGACCTGATCCCCAACCACATTCGATTGATCGTCTCAGAAGGAAGAAAGTCTCATGGCATAGCACCAACCTCCATTGCCATCCCGGATAAAGAGAGTAAGCATATGGACTCCATAGGAAGAAAGATGAGCAGGACATTGGCAACAGACATAAACAAGGCTAGTGCTACCAATTTATTAGGGTTCTATGGCAGGTCTCAGAATTCTCCTTCCAATGCTTCATGGAGAAGTTACAGCAGAGGAAAGGCAAGAATTTCAATAAGTGATCCAAGAAGACAGCTCAAATCAGGTGATTTGCACGGTTGCAGATTCCTCCAAACTTGCAACACACCACTTTTGCCTGGGATGGTATGCAAAGCATAGTTCCTGTTTTTTGCCTGAATAGACTAAAACCAGAAGCCTAAAAACCCTTGCTGAACCTTACTTTGTCTGGAACTTCTCTATTTGACACTCATGTGGAAGATCAGATAAATAGTGTAAATACTGAGCTGTAGACATTAAAGCGGGGGGGTTGGAAAAGAGAAAGGAATGTAGGTGGCACTATAAACCTTTTGACAGAAGCTGCTTACCACAGGGGGTTCAAATCCCTCAATGGTCCCAACAGAAATGAAGAGATGGTCAACAATGATCTGCGGCCAGAGGGAAACCACCACAAAACCACTGACTCCCTTTCCCCCTCTCCATTATGCACGTCAGTGAGGAGAAGCATAATGAACCACATGAAAGAGTCGCAAAACAAATAGCAGGTGACAGATGGGTTTTGAATATTGTGGAAATATGGATTTTTCTGGTCAGTTATGTCCCCTATCTTGGACCCCAACGGTTCTATGTGCATGTCACAAGTACATGTATGCTCCCTCCAGTTCCAGTAATGATGACGCAAACACATGTGCGTCCACCGTCAACATGTCCTCTGTCAGATCCGCCATAAATGGGCTGGATATTCCATTCCTAAATATGAAAGGCCACCGGCTTTATATGGTTCACTTATGCCATTTTACAGTCCAGGCAAGTAGGCCCTGATTCTGTCATCGAACTCCTCTTGCCTTCTGCCTCTGAAAGCTCCAGTTCAAGCCTGCATCCGTGACCATGAACTTTGTCTCATTCTCTGCGCGGCTCACGAAGCCTGACATCAGCCTATTCTCTGCCAAGAACTGTATTTCACCTTCGAATTATCTGCTTCCCCCTCAGCCGATGCATTCCTGCCTAGTAGCTTAAGTAAACATTCTTCCAGTTACCAAGCAAAAAGGCCCATCTTCTCTGTCCTCATGCAAATAATTCATAGCCCTGTTACCATGGAATATTCCTACCCCCTCGCATTCAGTGTAGACACCTAGACGCTTGTACACGCACGCACAGTCAGTATAGAATAGATTCTGTCCGAGAGTCCTTCTTTTGTGGATAACATAGTTCTTTAAACATAGGATGTTAGATATGATTTGGGATTAGGTTGACTTGACCCCCCAGACTTCTTGTCTCCACACGTAGAGCTAAATGTCAAGTCCCCGTCACCCCCTAGTTACACGTCAATTACACGTCAGACTGCTGCGCGCGCATCAATGCCAAGTATTATCTTATAGATCCACCTATGTATTACATCATAGCCAATCATGTTCCTTTTTCTCATTATTACACCCATTTTCGGTTACGTAAAACCAAACGTCAATGTCCTTATCAATTGTTACGCCTACTGTATTCACTTCATTATGATGTATGTATTATAAAAGTTACTGCTTGTCAATAAAGTATGTACTTCACTTCCTGAACTCCCGTGGTGATGGAACTTGAAGCATCCGATTATAATCGCTTATTGGAATAAAGCCCATTCTGAAACTCTAATATCACGGATTCTGCCTCTCATTTTACTGAGCTACTTTATAATGTTCCTGTATCAAATTCAGTCCCGGTAAAGGAGAAATATTTACCACATGATGGCGCCCGAACAGGGACACTTTCTCATCTCACGCGCCGGCGGTGCGTTGCAGGCCCGGTCTCCTGCCACAGCTGGACGGACAATAACGCGTACCAGCAGGATTTCCTGTATCTCCCTCCGGTCAAGCGGGGGCGACTGAGACTGCAATCAACACCCAGACGAGGCGGTGAGAAGTGCGAAGTATCCCGACCAGAGCCTAGCTGAGAGAGCAAGATCCGAGGTATACAGAGACCCACCAGTCCGACGTCAAGCCCAGTGTCCGACGAGTCGAGTCGAGTCCAGTCCAATCCGAGTCAAGTTCAAGTTACCGAGGCCTTCTGTTTCCGAAGCTACCCGGTGAGTACCATTACTGGGGAGGCATTTCTGACGTGCACATAGGTTGTGCCGGTCAAGACGGGTTTGGGTACACAAATCCGGTCTGCACTGTTTTAGCAGTGTATCTGTACTGTTTAGCAGTATATCAAGTATTCCGAAGTATTCCGAAGTGTCTAGTTATTTATCTAGTTATTGTCGAGAATTAAGCCTGGTGATTAGTTATGCAGACGATCATCATTGTTGTTTCAGTTAAAGGGTTAATGTTTAATGTTTGAAGTGTTTAAGTATATCGTGGTATGAATGACTGTTCATTATCGTGTTTATTGTATTAAGTCTGTTCAAATTCAAGTATCAGGTCAAAATCAAGTATAAGGTCAGTTCTCAATATGCCGCTCTTTTCGAAATTAAGACAGATCACTACCAGAAAAGGGGTTCTCGAAGAAGCCGTCCCTATTCCTCCTAGGGACACTCCAGGGCATTTTATGTATCATAAACATGGATTAGACGCCATATTATTTCTTGATCTATGGGTAGACTATACCAAGGGATTACCAGAAAGTCAGAGGTGGCCCACAGCGGGGACCTGGGATGCAGAGTGCATCATGAAAGTCGAGGAAGAGTTATGGAAAAGGAAAGTCAGACAGTCACAGAAAGACGCCGTTGAATTATGGCGTAAAGAATCACATAGACGAACAGAAAAAGCACGTAGACAGGGGGAGAAGAGTAAAGAGAGTTCCAATAAAGTTCGAGAGAATCTATTAATTGAGGAAGGTATCCGAGTGAAATCAGAACAAATAGACAGACAAAGAAATGCCCTTATGAATGGTATGTATCCCCTTCTGGCCGAAGGATTACCTAAGGCTACTCCGGAAACGCCAAAAGACTTGCCAACCCCATTGTTCCCCATAAAGGTACATCCTAAGGGGCATCCTAGAACGGCAGAAGATGTTTTTCTTTCCTCATATTTAGATGACGCAGCTCCCGAGTATGCCAATTCCGCCCCACATAGACCGCATACCAGGGAGGTTCAACGCCAAGATCCAGTACCCGTATCCCTACAGCAACAAATCGAGTCACAAGTTCCGGCAAGCACATCGGTTTCTGTATCCGCTCCTACAGCTACTTCTATGGCTGTGTCCACACCTGTAGTTGCTGTGTCACGTTCAACGAATCCTTTTACACCCGACGCCACAGATGGGGCCGCGGGAGGAGCTACCAATGTCTTTTCTACGCCACCCAGAATAAATAAGCTTACTTTTCAAGAGTCAGCGCATTCACGTACACCCAAACTCCTTAGTACCCGTACGCTTAAGGAACTTCTTATAGATTGTAGATATGACCCGGTGCCTGGAAAAGAGGACGAAATGACCCTAGCATCATTACGTATCAGACGAGCCGCAGTGTATTTAGCGAAGTTACCAGGAATGACTGCGCATCTAGATAATATATATCATTTTGTCCAAACAGGGCGAGATCCAGAATGTATTTACAGAGCTATGGAATACCAGAAAGTAGAGATACAGGGGGAACTGTTACGTTTCCTCATAAACTGTGTGATCAGAAATCAAGACCGACCGGGGGTAGACCCGGAAGCCATGAGAATTCTTACAAGATGGAGCCAGAATATATCAGAAGGGAGACATGATAAACAAAATTGTATAATAGCCATGTGCCGAAAGATCCGTAAAGAAATAGAACGCCTACACGAAGAGAGATTAGAGACAGACGAGTTCGAACAAAACGAGGAAGAAGGGCCAGGACTGCCCACAGGACAGTCAGACACCATAGCCTATGTAGGTAGAGGAAGATCTTGTAATAGGAATCAGACTAGATATCATACTGACTCAATACATCCGACATGTCCAGATAATAACAGGAATTTTCAAATACCTATAATTAATATAAGGTCTAACGAGCATTCGTTCCAAACCGCCGACAAACTACTCCGAGAACGAAGGGGTTATCATTTCCTCGATTCTATGGATGAACAAGATTTAGCCAGGGCAGCTGTCCATTGGGTGGACAGTCCCGGAAAATATAGTGATGATACAGTAGTACGCACATTTTTGAATCTTACCCCAGATGAACAAAGGTTAGCTGGGATTTATATGATCCATCAACTCATTATACTATATCGGAGTCAGCATTCGGACCCTGGTCCCTTGCCTGACATACTGACTGAATTACTTATGAATAAATGGAGAGGTCCAGGTACTGAATTAATTAAAGAAATTCTAGAATCAAGAAAGCAGTATATTCTTTTCGTATGTTCAGAACATGTTCCATTGCCCGTCAAGGAAAGAACTACGTATCACATAGATAGACAGAATCCCTTACGAGAAGTGCACCCAATAAAGGGTGAGGACAATGAGTTTAAACGCGTATTTGTATATACGCCTATATCGAAAATAGAATTATTAGAAATGAAGAAAGTAGTACCCAGTCATGACAAGGACCCAGCGGGGTTCCACCGAGAAATTAAAGACATGTTACTCATGGGAGAGTATACCTACCCCGACATTATGACAATATTAAAGGTGTTGATGCCTGCTGGCATTTATGAGAAACTCAAAGAAAAAGAGTGGGAGGTAGGTGATCAAAAGATAGAATGGTCAGCATTAGAAGCAGAAGAAAGAGCCCGAGGTCCAGGTTCGGGGCTTGGGGACAAAACTAAGGCATTACCAGGACTGCTAGTACAGGTACTGCCACGTTTATTAACCACGAAAAAGGAAGATTGGGGTACAATTTCAGCCTGTAAACAGAAGCAAGATGAAGACACTAGTGATTACTATGCCCGTTTTGAAAAATGTTTTGGTATAAATAGTGGCATAAAAGCAAGTAGCGAATCCTATCCACATCTGTTTGTAACAAAATTAGTAGAAAATGCTCTGCCTCCAGTAAAGAATAGAGTATTAAAATTCGAAAGTACCTGGCAAGGTAACACTCCAACACAAATGTTACAAATGTTACAGTACCACCACAATAGAATTAAAGAGGAACAAGAACATGAACACAGACGCATGAAAGACACAAAAATGAAAATGCTAGTTTCCCAGACAGTTCCAGCTGAAGGACATAAAAAGGGTATGACACATTCCGATTCAGCAGGACCTGTAAAAGGGACATGCAATTATTGTAAAAAGCCAGGCCATTACGTACACGATTGTTCAGTTTTAAAACATAATATCGCCATAGGTAAAACACAAGAAAGATCACGGCCACTCAGACAAGACCAGAGTGAACAAGGAGCTATACCGAATGCCCAGGCAATGCCAGCCGCACAACAGCCAATACAGTTTGTGCCAGCTGCACCCCCATTGCCTGTGGCTGCCACACAGACAACAACACGACAAATGTATCAGACCGCACAGTATGAATATCCCGAGTATCAGCGTTACGCATGAACTAGCCTAGAGAGGGAAGTTGACTTACCCCTTATCGAGATTCCTGTAGATCAAGAAGGACCTTATGTACATAGTAAATTATTAGGTCAAGATAGAAAATTTTTACTCGATACAGGGGCAAGTCGAACAACAATAAAACGTAGTGAAGTTCCA
This sequence comes from Triturus cristatus, assembly GCF_964204655.1. Classification (NCBI taxonomy): domain Eukaryota; kingdom Metazoa; phylum Chordata; class Amphibia; order Caudata; family Salamandridae; genus Triturus; species Triturus cristatus. The sequence continues at coordinate 264,627,384 of NC_140585.1, forward strand.
GGGGCACCCCTCTCAGGCTCACAGAATATTTCCCTTGGTTTTTCAGGCAAACCTATTGTTAATGAAGTGTCACAGCCCCTTCCACTCACGATAGGACCTCTGACCCGAACTACAGATTTACTGCTTACTAAATCATGTCCAGAAAATTTATTAGGAATAAAAACGTTAAAAGCTCTAGGAGCCATAATATGTTGTTCTCCGGAAGGAGTAAGATTGTTTTTACGTGATTTTAAAGGTCACTATGTATCTAGAGACATGGATCCCCGACTGCAGACTTTACCTACACATCTATGGGCACAAGGCCCTACTGATGTTGGTTGCATGAATATTACACCATATCGAGTCACGCTAAAGGCAGGAGTGGTGCTACCACGAATGCGACAATACAAGTTACCACCAGATGCTGTAGTGGCTTTACTACAAATCATTGACGAGCTCATTGCCCAAGGAGTAGTTGTGGAAACAGACTCCAATATATGTAATTCACCGATAATACCGATTCTTAAACGAACAGATCCGAAGGCCCCGCCAGTATATCGATTGGTTATTGATCTGCGCGAGTTAAACAAATGCATTGTGCCACAATTCCCTGTGGTCCCAGATATCTCGTCATTACTGACAGCTATTGATTCCGAAGCGACATTCTTCACTGTAATCGATCTCAAGAATGCCTTCTTCAGTGTCCCAATAGATCCGGAAAGCCAATATTTGTTCGGATTTAGTTTAAATGGACGTAGCTTTAAATTCTCACGCGCACCTCAAGGATTTACAGAAAGCCCCAGCATCTATAGCCAAGCATTGAAACGAGAACTTGACAGTATCCACATGCCAGTTAACACGGCTCTGTTTCAATACGTCGATGATCTACTGATCACCGCGAGAAGCGAACCGGAATGTGAGAAAGCATCACTGACAGTTTTACAATTTCTAGCCGAAAAAGGGCACAAGGTGTCCCCTTCTAAGCTGCAATTCTGTGTCCAGCGAGTTGTTTATCTTGGACACTCGCTGGACAAGGAGGGAAGGCAGCTTACACCCGACCGCATTCAGTTGATAGCTAACATGCCAATACCCAAGACACAAAAGGAGGTGCGGGCTTTCATAGGCCTCACTTCATATTGTAGACAGTGGATCCCGCAATATGCATTCCTAGCAAAACCACTCATTCAGTTGACAACCCAGGAGGCAGCCACATCGACTGTTCTCCCTTGGACTCAGGAACACACACAAGCTTTTGAAAAACTAAAGAAAGCTTTATGTCAAGCACCAGTTTTAGCAACACCATGTTACAGAAAACAGTTTACACTCTTTGTTACAGAACGCGAAGGTACTGCTTTGTCAGTACTCACACAGGAACAAGCAGGAGCACACAAACCATGTGCTTATTTTTCTAGTACATTAGATCCCGTAGCTCAGGCTTTGCCTGCATGTCTGAAATCAGTGGCAGCAACAGCCTTAGCAATCAGACAAAGCGATGCCATAGTGTTAGGACATCCATTAACAGTTCAAGTACCTCACGCAGTAGAGGTTCTTGTAAATAGAACACAAACACAACACTTGACCGTAGCACGACTTACAGGGTATGAACTTACATTGTTTCAGCCACATATAGAAATAAGACGTTGTAACACATTGAATCCTGCCACACTTTTACCAGTAATCGGAACAGACCCACTAGCCCATGACTGTATTGAAGTTATTACTGTAACGACAAAACCCAGACAAGACTTGACCGATGTTCCATTGTCAGATCCAGACCTGACATTTTATGTCGATGGTTCATGCATGAGAACAAGTACAGGAGAGTTAGTAGCCGCTTATGCAGTCACAACAGATACTGAAGTCATTGAAACTAATCGTATAAATACTTTGTCAGCTCAAGCCGCAGAGCTCATCGCTCTGACACAAGCCTGTATTCAAGCCACGAATAAAAAAGTCAACATATACACTGATTCACGTTATGCATTCGGAGTTGTACATGACTTCGGCGTGCTGTGGCGAGAGAGAGGCTATTTAACTTCTCACGGTGCCCACATTCAGCACGGACCCCTCATTCATGCATTATTAGATGCAATACATCTACCCACTGCAATATCAATTATGAAATGTAAAGCCCATACAAAGGTTACTGATACCATTTCCCAAGGCAATGATCTAGCCGACAGAACAGCTAAACTGACTGCTCAAACTCAAACCCCCGATATGACAAAGACAATAGTCCCGACACCGACACATTGTATGACAGTTAAAGATCCTACTCTTGACATAATTGACATACAGACACATGCTACACCGGACGAAATAAAGAAATGGACTGAATTAGGAGGGATCCAAACGGACCAAGGATGGATGATGAAGGAAAGGTCTGTATGGTTCCTTCCTGATTCAATGGTCCAAGTCATAATTAACACTATACATAGTCCAGCACATCTAGGAGAGAAAGCTATGCTAGACAGCATTCAACACATTTGGTTCAATAAACATTTACGAGCAGCAGCCAAACAAAAGGTCCGTACCTGTATGATCTGTTGCCAGTTCAACCCAGGAAAAAGTGTTCCCGTAGAACAGGGTGGATTTCAGCCTCCTGATCACCCTTTTGAAGTCCTACAGATGGATTATATCCAGATGGAACGATGTCGAGGATTCAAATATGTTCTCGTAGTTGTCTGCGCTCTGTCCCGTTGGACAGAGGCGTACCCGGTTTCAGATTACACTGCCCCGACTACTGCCAAACAGTTGGTTCGAGAATTCTTCCCACGATACGGTTTACCACGTGTTGTCTACTCAGATAACGGCCAACCGTTCTCATCCGAATTAATGAAACACGTTTCACTTCTGTTAGGTTATCAGTGGAAATTCCACTGTGTCCGACATCCCGAGGCAGCAGGTCTCGTAGAAAGACATAACCAGATACTGAAAATCAGACTGTCCAAAATATGCAGAGAGAAAGGGGTCGACTGGATAGTAGCATTACCAGTTGCACTCTTTTACATGAGAATGGTAGCACACTCTAGAACAGGGCTATCCCCGTATGAGGTGATCTTCGGTAGACCACCGAATATGTGGGGGACGCCCATACCACGCAAAATAACTGATATTGACTGTAATATGCTGACAGATTACTTGGCTTCCTTGATGTCTGCACTACAATCTTCTCGTTCACAGGTAGCTGCAGCCTTTCCCGACAACACTGAGGTGAAACCCCATGACGTTGTTCCGGGTAATCTTGTCTTTGTGAGAAATTTCGACAGGAAAACTCAACTGGAGCCCAGGTGGAAAGCACCAAAGTTGGTCCTGTTGACCACAAGAACAGCCGTGAAGATCGAGGGCCGCAAGGGCTGGATTCATTCAAGTCACATAAAAAAATTTCATGGACTACCTTCGGATATAGACACTGTGCCCTGCACTCCCTCCCGGACTGATACAAAACTCCCTTTTGTTGAACCTAACAAATCTGAAAATTACAAACTAAAGCTTAGGCCCACCAAGTCGAGCAATTTGATTGTTTAAGTCCTCTCCAAGGTGAAGCGGTTGAATTGTCTCTGACATGTATCCCCTGGACCTAAGTAGAGGAAATACCGGAAAAATGTTGAAACGACAGGCGTATTGTAAATCACTGCGTAGCCACTGCATAGTGACATTATTAATTTTGTTTTTATTGAGTCTTTTAATAATTATTACAAGTATGTTGTTGCACATATATTACCCTATTTCTAGACATGTTTATAATGTTGCTGCTGAACATTCTTTTAGTGACTTACCTCCGCATGAATTGTCCTACAGACTTGCGCTGCGCAATAACACTTTCATTAGTATGTTACATCATTCCCATCAGACTAGTAACGCCACCAATTGTTGGGTGTGTGGCCGACTCCCTCCCTATCAGAATTATGAAGGAGTCCTGCCTTTCTTTCCGCATCCATTTACACATAATGGCTCCTGTGGAGCATGGTTTAGTTTAATTAATTCCATAGACTCAAACACAGCAGTTTACCAAGATCATTGGGTATGGGGAAACCTGAACCTAGTTTTACTCAAAATCTGCCACCCTGACAAGGAGGGTCGCCCCAAAAGAACAGGACTGATCTAGAAAATGAAGTATATGGATATCTCTTGAAGGGCAAGAAGGGGACAAGGAGGGAATGTGGAAATATGGATTTTTCTGGTCAGTTATGTCCCCTATCTTGGACCCCAACGGTTCTATGTGCATGTCACAAGTACATGTATGCTCCCTCCAGTTCCAGTAATGATGACGCAAACACATGTGCGTCCACCGTCAACATGTCCTCTGTCAGATCCGCCATAAATGGGCTGGATATTCCATTCCTAAATATGAAAGGCCACCGGCTTTATATGGTTCACTTATGCCATTTTACAGTCCAGGCAAGTAGGCCCTGATTCTGTCATCGAACTCCTCTTGCCTTCTGCCTCTGAAAGCTCCAGTTCAAGCCTGCATCCGTGACCATGAACTTTGTCTCATTCTCTGCGCGGCTCACGAAGCCTGACATCAGCCTATTCTCTGCCAAGAACTGTATTTCACCTTCGAATTATCTGCTTCCCCCTCAGCCGATGCATTCCTGCCTAGTAGCTTAAGTAAACATTCTTCCAGTTACCAAGCAAAAAGGCCCATCTTCTCTGTCCTCATGCAAATAATTCATAGCCCTGTTACCATGGAATATTCCTACCCCCTCGCATTCAGTGTAGACACCTAGACGCTTGTACACGCACGCACAGTCAGTATAGAATAGATTCTGTCCGAGAGTCCTTCTTTTGTGGATAACATAGTTCTTTAAACATAGGATGTTAGATATGATTTGGGATTAGGTTGACTTGACCCCCCAGACTTCTTGTCTCCACACGTAGAGCTAAATGTCAAGTCCCCGTCACCCCCTAGTTACACGTCAATTACACGTCAGACTGCTGCGCGCGCATCAATGCCAAGTATTATCTTATAGATCCACCTATGTATTACATCATAGCCAATCATGTTCCTTTTTCTCATTATTACACCCATTTTCGGTTACGTAAAACCAAACGTCAATGTCCTTATCAATTGTTACGCCTACTGTATTCACTTCATTATGATGTATGTATTATAAAAGTTACTGCTTGTCAATAAAGTATGTACTTCACTTCCTGAACTCCCGTGGTGATGGAACTTGAAGCATCCGATTATAATCGCTTATTGGAATAAAGCCCATTCTGAAACTCTAATATCACGGATTCTGCCTCTCATTTTACTGAGCTACTTTATAATGTTCCTGTATCAAATTCAGTCCCGGTAAAGGAGAAATATTTACCACAATATTCAAAACCGATATGCCCTTTGAATCAAGTTTTCCCCTCCATGTGTTTCACCAAGAAGATCCACTGATTGCAACTCTGAAAGGAAGTCCACACAGTGCTGCAGAAAGAAGTGGCGGAAGAGGTATCTCATCAACAAGGATTGGGGATTTATTCCTGTTACTTTCTGGTTTTAAAAAAAAGCAGCTAAACAGGAGTTCAGACCCATTCTTGATCTCAGAAGTATCAACATATGGACAAGGAAAGAAAAAAATCTGGATCTTGGCCATAGTTATATCAAGGGGATTACATGAGTGCTGTAGATCTCCACCTGCCAATTGTACAGAAACATCAGAAGTTGCTAAGGTTTCTAGTGGGGAGTGATTATTTCTAGTGCCAAATGAAAAGAAGTTGCTGACATATCTCAGAAAATGAAAGATCTTAGTCTATTCCTATGTAGATGATTGGTTAATCAAATCTGCAACGTCGGAAGAAGCCCATAATCATTTCCAAATAGTTTCAGAGATTTTGTGCCAACTGAATGTCAACCATAAGAAGTCAACTGCTGTTACAGTTCAATGAATCCACAACTTGAGCGCAATTCTGTACACTCGAGTGTCTATCTTTTGGGGGTAAAACTCATCTATCGGATTGAAGTATTACAATCTGCTACAAACTCCTCATCCAATGGCACACCAGGTATCTCTTCTAGGATCGACGGCCTCTTGTATTTTTCTAGTTTCCCATACAAAGGTCCACATCAGGCCTCTTCAGCAATGGGAGAGGATGTGGCCTAATGGCTAAAGCGATCAACCTCAAAGCTGGGGAACCATGTCCGAGTCTCGGTAGGGAAGCTAAACGTCCCGGGACTTGGGGCAAACCATTTAATCTCCCCACGCTTACTAAAAATTAATGTGTCTGTCTGTAACATAACTGGTGCTCATGTAAAGCGCTCCGATACCTACGGGTTTAGTTTGCGTTATATTTTTTATTTATTTGAAAGGTTTTAGAACGTGCAAACATGACCCTTACTGGTATCAGAGCGCTGTACAAAGTGGTGAAAGCACGAATAGAACCAACACAATGGCACAAATGATGTAGTTAAGGCAACACACTGTCAAACAAAGGGGAGAAACAATTAAGGTTAGGGGCAGGGGAGTCGGCCCGACAAGAGGGACCAGTAGTTTCAGAAGGGCCAAAGAACGACATAACAATTGAACAATCATAAAATAATTTGAAACAACGGAGTAAAATAAGTATTGAATCTGTAGATGGGGGGGCTTGAGAAGGAGTACAGGTTGATGCTGTTAATGTTCACTCAAGAACAGCCATTTGACATGTTTCTTAAAAAATGCAGTGGAAGGATTGGATCTGATCTCAGTAGGAAGAACGTTCCAAATTTTTGGAGCGAGACCGGTGAAGGCACAATTATAAGTTCTTTCCTTTTTGAATTTGGGAGGTTTCAAAAGTAGGGTAGACGTATTTCTTAAGTTCCAACATGAGCCAGATAGTTCAATCTTTTTTGCTGGGTAAACCAGGATGTTGTAGTGTATGGCTTTATGCGTCAAGCAAGCTATTTTGAGACGTATCCTAGCTTCGATAGACAACTAATTTAGTTGCAAAAGGTCATGGGTGATGTGGTCATGCTTTCTGGAGCCTGTGATGAGCCTGGCAAATGCATTTAGAGTGGCTCTGAGCGGGGCTAAACTAGCTTTAGGAAGCCCAGCAAAGGTCACCAAACCATATTCCAGTCGAGAGATAACCAGGGATTGTACTGCATGCCGGATGTCCTCAGGCGGAAGGAAAGGCTTGATTTTCTTAAGGGTGCTGAGTTGAAAATTGGCTCCGCTAATATTTGCACTGATGTGAGCTTGCATATTTAGGTATTTGTCCAAGGTAATGCCTAACGATTTAGCGGAGTCAACCACATGAGGGGGTGCAGTTAAGAGCAGTGAGTTGTTTAACCCAGTCCAGGGTATGTGCAGAGTTGTTGCGGGTGGAAATCATAAGAAATATATAGGTTATATAAAACTCTATAACAAAACAAGCATTGGCATAGCCAATAGGTCTCGCCTTTGGGACCTTATGTGTTTAGCCAGAACTTTTGGCTATGTTGTAGAGCATTGTGGCTGCTGTGCATGATGTTGTCATGCGCCGTGATGCCACTTGCATACTGATTAATTAGGTTAGTCTCCCCACTTCCTTTTTTTAGGACTTGTGCTCTGCTGGCATCCATAATGAACTGGGCGCTGAAGACAACCAAGTTACTCCTTGTCTGTAAGGATGCAGTGAGCCTCTTCTAGTGCTTGTTGGAACTTGTAGTTCTGTTGCATGTTAGTGGAGGAAATTGACCTAAAAGGCCTGAAAGCAATGATATGTTATAGAAAAACAAATGAGTGGACCATTGCGTCCTTAGTGACACTGATGACCGTAAGGGTGTCTGTCCCGTGTCATATGTGAGTAGATTGCCCATCACTGGGATCCCTTATGCATTCTTGTGTTAAACTCAAAACATCCAAATATTTTTTTTTAATGGGCTGCTAAAACTGCTGGGCATCTAGATGGAATAGCTGTTGTCCCTTTGCTAGGACCATGGAATGCCTGGGTAAAGTGGTGAGTTGGAAGCAGTATCATGAATGTTAATATGTTCGATTTCTGCTCCTCAGTAACTGATCCTGCGAGAAGGGTAGCTCTTGAGACCTGCCCATCCCCCAATGCACAGAGCCTTCCCCCTAGGAAGTGAGTGTGTATAAGGGGAAGGTAGTAGCAAAATCAATGTGCTGTCATAAGAGGGTCATTCTGGTGGGGTTTGACTGGTAGGTGTGGTGGTTTTCACTTGTGCAACTGGGTGTGTGGGTTTACCATATACAGCAAAACCAAAGGAAATGATGGACGGAGTGTTGAACATTGCAAGCACTCACCCCCAGTCAACTGATCTGGGTTTAATCCACCACCGTTCTTTAGCCCACTCTGCCACCCCAGTTCAGACATGGCCATATGCAAATTAGTCTGACCCTGTGCCTCATGGCAACAGTCCAGCCCGAACTGCCAAGCCATGTCTTCCCTGGACCGGAAACAAGCTTCCTAGGACCGGTTTCTGGCATTTGCGTTTACCATATGAAATGTTACTTCTGACAACATCTTCATTTAACAGCACAAAAACTATACTTTTGAGTTGCTTCACCAACTGGGGTGAAGCAGTGGTGAGAGATGGTCTGACTGGCTTTTGCGGATATCCACATGGGAAAAATGTACATACAATGCATTCAAATGAGTCATCTACACACCTGATGATATATATTGAAAATATTGCGTGGATCAGGCCTTGCAGACGTTTATAGAACAGTCCTGAAAAATATCAAAGCGGCTTGTAAATAGGAAAGCCTAAGTTGGACAATACTGCGGCTAGTGACATGTAGTTATCTGTTAATATATATGTAGATATGTGAATTTACATTTACTAAATGACCCTCAGTTACCACTTTCCCAAACCCGTAATTTTGCAAAGTATTTCGGAAGCGTGATCTGGTGACTCCATGTCACGGGGACACCGCTTTTCCTGTCCTGGATTTCGCTTTTACATAAACAGAGCATTCTGGGAGTTGTAGTTGTGGCTCATTGTGAGCTGATTGGACCAACACCCCAGATAGCATTGGTAGGTAAAAGCAAAGTCCAGGAATGAACAATTGGTGTCCCAGCGACATGGAGCCATGCGGTTACCCTATATTCAAGGATTTGACTAGTGCCCAGTGGCAAGTGCTGCCAGATGATCAGCATACCACCAGGACACAAATTTTCTAGCCCTATTCCTCTTTTTTTCTACAAATCATTGTCTTCAGGTGTATTACTTCAGTTCAAATTAACCATGGCCACAAGTCCCAGAATGCAGCTGTTTATTAGATGAAAACATTAACCTGGAAAGTGAGCTGAAGTTATTTGGTAACTGCCAACTGGATGAGGTAGATTTAGAGTCGGTTGGGACACAAGGAAAGGGGTGGCAGTCCCCTCTTCCCCCGTCCCGGGCTTGTGCACCAGCTGTAAGGTGTAAAGCAGGTGCTCAGCCGGGCTCGGGTTGGTCGCAAGAGGCGTATCCAAAGCAGGCCCGCGTGTGTTTGCTTTCCCTGTCTGGGAAGAGTTAAAATGCTGCTTCTGGCCGGGACAGGGGGCGAGGTTATTTGAATAGCAATATGACAGCTCTGTTTACAAGGCGCTTATCTGGGGTCGTCGGGCGGAGCGGCCAACCCCGGGCGGAATATTGATGCGTGAGGCTTGCAGTGGCTGGGAGATGCGTGGAGAGAGGCTGGCGGACCAACAGCGTGAGTGTGCGTACACAGGAGCAGGGCCATGGGCCAACAGGAGTACCAAATATGCGTGCGTGCACACAAACGAACCCCACTTGTGTGTGTTTGCACAACGGAGGCACAAGAGGGTATGTCCACACTGCACATAAAAGCTTGTGCATGCGCCGCAGGGTGTGCATAAACCCCAACAGTGCCAAAGAGAAAGGGGGTGCATGTTTGCGTGCGCACAAACCAGTACTAAATATGTTGTTGCTGTAAGATTAAAGAGCTGCACGTGTGTACGTCTCTTAGTACAAGGAAACAGCATGCAAAGCAAAGTAGATGTGTGTGTGTAAGGCATAGAAAGGGACATTTGATCGGTCTGTGTATGCTTGCAAAAATAAATGCTAATAGGGCGTGCTCATAGAAAACCCATGTATAACGAGCACTAGAAAACTACCCGCGAGTGGAGAGAGCGCGAGCGCTACAAGGGAAAACCAGCGTGACCAGCGCTGACCGCCATCTGTTTCCAATTACGAAACAGAAGGCACTACCACTCGCTCCCGAGGACCCTAGGCCACAGTAGACAGAAGGAGGGACATTGGGCCAATTGCGTGATGTCTTTCTAAGAAAAACACATGCAAAGGCCAATAGCGGGTGAAAAAAAAAAGCAGAGTTGAAAAGCCCTTATTTAAAGTCTCGCAGAGCAGCGCATGTGCGTTGGCTCAGGCGAGACCTAAAAAGAATACCTGAAAGACAAATGATGCCAAGTCACTGGCAGTTGGGAAGACAGACTCACCGTATCCCAGTCTGTGATTCAATCATTCCGTTGGTGGTACTAGTATCGTGATATGTTGAAAGGCGTTCCTTCTCTTCAGGAAATTCTGACAGAGTCATTCGCCACTTGTACCTTCCTTCTTGGATGGGGTGCTCACATTTACGTTCATGGAACATGGTCAGAAAAGAGGATTCCCAGTCTATCTAGTTCTAAAGTCTTTCCTTTCATCCTTCAAGATGAAGTCTCTACCTGTACAGAAGTACAATGCAACTACACCAATGTAATATCTGAATAAGCAAAGAGGGATGCATGCCATTATCTAGAAATGCCTCCTGGCAAGCACTTACAGTTCACAGCTATTCACCTCCCAGGTTTTTAAACAGACTAGTCAGGGATGTTTCCTTAAGCAGGTCTTTCCATCCCACTAATCCCAATACTACTGCAAAGCCAGAATGATCCTCCTAGCTCTGGGATGGATGGGATAATAAGTTGACAGACCATCTGAACCTGTAAAGCAACCAAACAGGAGGCTGCAGAAGGGTAGTGGCCAGACCCTGGATCCCAAACTTCTATCATTGAACTAAGCGCCCTGGCTCCTAAACACATACAATTCTGGCATTTGAATTTGCCACAGGACTGTACAGCCTTTCTGAAAGAGGGAATGCGTTCTTTCACCAGAACATCATATACTTTCAAGTGAAAGAGGTTTTGCATTTAGGTGCATTCAAAATAGCTTTGACCCTCATAGTGGTCAAGAATAAGTGGTACTTCCTTATTGCCCGCATTTTGGGATCTGGGTTGCACTGTTCTTCAATTAAGGTATACATTGTGCAAATAACTACCAATAGGAAATCTCCTTTTCAAACCTTTCAAGATACTAGTCATGAAAGATTTCTTAGAGGGTACTAAATAAAGGTGATTCCCCCATTAGGTCTCAGTTTCCATCTTTGTAGTATATAATCACCCTTTCTAAACTCATGGGTCTGAAATTTGAGCCTATACACAAGGCATCTCCACAGCATTTTACTTGAAAGTCTCCATTTCGGGTAGTTATAATTTCAGCATCAGGTTTAAGGGTTAGCAAGATTCAGTCCTTATGCAGTCAGGTATCATGCACCGTGTTCCATAAGAACACAGTGGCGATAACAACTCATCCGAGTTTTGGTTCCCAATTTCCAAGCCAATCAGACTATTTCTTTGCCCAATTTTATTTCCAAATCCATAATTTCCAGAGAAACAGCTCATCACACTTTGGAAGAGAAGAGAGTATTGAAAATTGTATTGGATGAAAACGAAATATTTTAGGCAATCCGCACATTTGTAAATTATGGTCCCATAAAAACAGGCCTAGTCACTACGAAAGAAATCCATCTGCACGTTGATAGTTTCTTGTATTTTACTATGCAAGAAGTTGGCAAAAAAAACTATGCTTATCAGGCCTAGAGCCCATTCCTTAAGAGGTGAAAATTTCTACAACGTCTCTTTTGAGAAATGTTCTTATAGCATAGATATATAAAGCCATCACTTGGAGGTCTGTCAGTACATTTATAAGATACTAGTGACTTGAGCCGAACTCCAGGGTGAATATACAAGTAGGTCAGGCATCCTTTAGGAGTCTTTTAGGGGGATGACATGGTGCTTTCTCAACCATTCCTTTCCCTTTGTGGGATGGGCTTGCTTTGCTATTCAGTGTTCCTGACTAGCATTGAAGACCTTTATAGGGCTATTTCTTAGGGGAGGAAATATGCTGGACCGATTTACAGGATATATCAACACCGCCTTCTTCAGTGTTTTCAGTCTTAACGTGGGGTGGATTAATACAAAATACTGGCACACCTTTAGATAATTTTAACTCTTGCTTCCCTCACTCACTCTACAGGTACTATAGGGCCAAGACAGTGTCTTTACACAAACTGCAACACCATAAGTACTCCCTTAATGGGGAGGTTCAGACCACACATGTCAGATCCCACTGGCATGTATGGGGAGCAAACCATATGGCGGAGCATTTCACTTCAGGTTGGGTGAGTGCCCAGTGTCCTTTAAAGATAAATGCTTGACATGTGTGGTGGTCCATTGCCAAAGATAATAGGCATTCCCTTACAAGAGTCCCCTTTTTTCTTGACTTTCCCAGTACCTAACCACCTTTTTTTCCCCCTGGTGTACTGACGTAATTATCATATTGATTTCTTCAAGAAACAGTGCGTTTTTTGCCAACCTAGCTCTATGGCAGCCATCCAAGATAGAGTGAGGACAAGCCAAACAAGTTATCTTTTCGCACAGAGAAAATTCCAATGCAAGGTGTGCAGAGTGAATATTTTTATTCTTTGGTGTTTATGACTCCCTTCAAGGAGTCCGAGTCAGTTTGTAAGAAAGGAGTGACAGCCAACATGTGTTTCGCCCTTTTACAAGGTCATCCAGCCTGGGGCTTCCTCAGGGCGGGGAAATATTCTGAACAGGACTGATGTGGTGATGTGGATTCAGCTTGTTGTATAATTCTCAGGAAATCACGGGCATAATGCCCTTGCATCGAAAGTCTCAGTCGGCATCAGCCTATCTACTAACATCACCCTGGTTTTCCTTTCGAAAACGTTTTATGAAAGGTTTATTTAGTTCTTTTTTATTGAATTGGTGACTATTTGGATAGAATTGGCTAATGTCTAAACTGACTGAAAATAAATTAAATTTGGTCCAGTTTTAGCCTTTTATTAAGCAATCTTTACCATCTTTTTGAAGATGAATCTTTGTATCGCTCGTTAGAGAGAAAGGCTAGAAAGGTTTACTATTCCCCTTATACACACACTCGGCGCTGGGGCCCCTCTCTAACTTTATGTTTATATTATTCACTCGTGTTTGGGTTTCGGGCCCTTTCAACCAGCAAATTCCCACTCATCCTGTAGCTAGGTTAACTTATCCCATCCACGTCACTCACAATATAGATAATGGACCGTTTACATCAGTCTCTTCACTTGCCCTCTTGAAGACTGGGGCAATCTGTTATGTCCTTCTAGCTCAAACACCTGGTATTACAACATCTTGTACTGTCACTTTTATCCACACTGCTGACCCATAGCATCTGCATTCCTCACACTGCTGACCCATAGCATCGGCATTCCTCACACTGCTGACTCAGACTGGAAGTTACTCTTGTCAGAAAGTATCTGACCCTTGACATCAGTGCGTGGCACTAGGATATATTTTTCCATTTGAGACAATCTCAAGTTGATGGAAGAGCAGACACTTGTGGGAAGCTCCACCGTTTTCTCACAGTGCTGTATTTACTATCAGAGTTACTCAAACTCCTGATATTAGGATGTTTGTCTCTGGTTAACTCATACTTCTAAGACAAACCGTCTTCCTCTGTCTCTTCTTGAGCACTCATCATTGCTAAAAAAGTTGGAGAAGCAAGGTACATATATTTGGAAAAATAGTTAAACGGATATACTCAAAATATAAATTCAATTCTTACAATTTGGCATTCATATAAAACTATGTTTTAATTTGTTGACCAAAGCAATTAGAGGTTTTAGAACTATCTCTGTACAAGGAAACTGGAAAGAAAACAAATCCTTTGCCACCAAGACTGAGCCTCGCCAAATACTGAACCAAAGTCATTCTTCAGGACTACCCTGGAGCCTTCTCCGCCACAGATCAATGTTTTCCCCCACAGGCTCGGACTGCCATCACACCTGGTCTGGCTCATCATCCAATATCTCCCAACACAAGACTGTGATTACACCTTCTCCCGCACATCAGTTAGGAAGATGATGTTATCTGCAACAAAATAAAAATATTTAAACTTTTTGTCAAGTTCTAGTATTATACATTTGTTATTTGTACAATGGATGCCTCTCATTCATCTGGTCTTTTAGAACTGCTCTGGTCTGGAAGGTGTGTTTCCAATGTCAAGAAAAATGTGTGACGCTGAGCTCTGGGGAACAAGTCAACTGGATTTTCAGAAATTGCACGCTTGTGTGGCATAAGTGTGGGGTTTTAAGAGTATTTAAGTTGAACATGTGTTTGTACCATGCATTCTTTCAAAGATTTATCAATTATTTCAATCTTATTGAGGTGCTTCATCCAGATTAGATTCCCCCATTCATTTAAAAAAAAAAAAAAAAAAAAAAAAAAAATGAATATTGCTTTAGCTAATCTTTTACAATTGCAAATTAAGGATTCAGCTCCTCCTTTTTTAGAACCATCATCAGATGGGAGATCAGAGAAACACAGCGGTGAGAATAAAACTGAGCTTCAAGATTTAAACTGATGGTGAACACACGCTTGTAGCCCCGGCTCCAAGCACATGGTTATATATGGAGACCTCCCTCATCTGGACATGGCTTATGACTACCATTAGACACTGGCTGAATGATATGTCGAAATCAGACCATGTGATGACTTTCAGGTCATAATTCTACTGCTAGACCCTCTCAGCTTCAAGTCAGATTTAGAACGAAAGTGAGTGAGACAGGCAAGGTGACATTTTTTTCCTTTCTCTTCAAAAATGCCTTATGAACTTTCCTGCATGAACGGGAAAGCCTCCAGATCTCATGGACAGGGGAATCCCTAGCCAACATTGTCCTTCCAAGTTCAGACATCTGAGACTGATCCCAACAAGGCGTCTCCCAGTTCCCTGAAATTCCTGGACTGCGCTTTGTTCTACATGGATAACACCAGCTAGCAATCTGAAGGGGCTGCAAAGTGTTCTAGCACTATACACAAACAAATAGGGTTCAGAGTTATCTCCATGAGGCTAGACACCCTTCCAATTTCCCCTATCTCCTTCCAAGTGACCTACGACACACATTCCAGAGAACTGCAAAGATTTAGAACATTTCGATTTCTGATTCTTTCTGCATTATATGTTGGGAATTTATAATTTTCTTTTGTTCCTATAACTTTTTTTTTTCATTTTAATCCACAGCGTGTTCAAATGCAATAGGATTACATAGACAGCAGAGTCCTGCAATAACATCAATATATGGTTCCAAATGTTAGCGCCACACAGACCCTGCAGTCCGAGACCCTATTGCATTCTTCCTCATGAGGAGGATGAGCGCCTCACTGCTACTGCCGCTTCTGCATGAGGATAGCCTGCTCGGCTGCTGCTGTGCTGGACCTCCTCGCTGTATGAAGCAAGTTTCTACTTTTGTGGTATGTATTGTATACGTTAAAAGCACATAAAGCATGTACTACTCACACACTTTGTCCTGCAAGTGAAAGGAAGCCTACCTTGCTGCTGTTTAATGAAAACTTGCACTACTGTTCCCTGTGTTGTTCCCCTTGCGAGAGTATGTGCCTTTGAAGGAAGCTTGCTGTGCAAATGTCTGTGCTGTACCTTTTATGCATGTATGAGGGAAGCTTGCACTGCTGCAATTTTTGCTATACTCGTTTTGTGGGTCGAGGATAGACCAAACTTCTGCTGTTTCAGCTGCAATTGCTGCTGTAAAGAAGCTTACAAGTGTCTCGCCCATGCTGCACATGGTAACTGAGTGAGGGAAGTCTGTACTTCTACTGCTTGCAACAGGCCGGGTGTGTGAGAGTTGTATGAGAAACTTGCACTGCTGTTGCCATGCGGTACCTGTTCTGCGTAGAAAGGAACCGTAGAATGCTACTAGCAACAGGAGGGAACGTTAAGTATAAAAAAAAAAACAAAATCGAAAACGATTGGCTTTGGCAATGGTTGCTCTTTTTTGGGATAGTCCCATGAAACACCCACACTAGGTTTATTAATGGGTCACACCATAGAACAATTCTAACTCAAGATCTGGGACATTTTTGGAAACTTAAGAAGCTCTCAATTATTTTGACATGTAATTTAGCACTGCCAGCCGGTGCTACTCTGGGAGGCTGCGAACTAAATAAATAAAATAAAAAAAATAGGAATACCTTGTCATTCATCTCTAAAACGCTGAGTAAGCATGCACAGCAAAAACATGAATGCGTCCTTTCTCCTATGAACAAGCACGTCTTTTTGCAGTTATCTTCCAGACCTCCAAAAACTGACTTTAACCACTGTTTTTTTTCCATTAAGGTACCCACCTATGAGGAGAATCTTGAACAAATGAGCTAGGTGATCGCATCTGGTGGCATAGTAACAAGAGCCTGTGGTGAAAACAGGATTTATGGACAGGTTGGCAGCATGGCACATCCTGAACTTGCCAAGGTTGACAGAAAGTCTTGCCCAGGACGTGAAATCACTCATTGTCCACGAAGGACGCTGAGTGGAAATGAAGCCGATGTTTGTTGATCTCACACAAAGGTGGCGTTGTTCTCACGTCATACTCATTTATGGCTATTTCACACTCTGCTTTACCACAGGAGTGCCCCAGGACGCACCAGGCCCCTTCTGGACACCTTGAGTTGAGGATACTGCAGTTAACATGGACTCCGCGCCAAAAAACAGATGTGCATGCCCAAGTTTCATACACGTACCCTTCCCTACTTAGCAGACAGGATAAACTCGATTCAAGGTTGTTTTCCAACCTAAGGATAAAGGATTAACACTTGATGTCTATCTACTTTTGGAACATAATTTGTTTTGCAGGATGGCCCCCAGAGCAGGATGGTCACCTAACATAACACTATGTTGCCTTGTGCCTCCAACAGGAATATTTAAACCCGCATACACTCAGTCTTGAGGTTCTACCTAGACCTCCGCAACTGTTTAAAACAGTCACTCATTCTTGTCTTTCCACCGTCTAGGCACATACCGCTTAGGTCTTCGCATCAATAACCCATGGCACTCATGAGACGTTGCCTACACACCCAACCACCCATCTATTGTGTCTGGCCGTGGCTGCTTTAGGAGGTTTAGAAGTTCCTGCCTTTACACGCTTTACTCCTAACACAGAGCTCTTTGCAAAAGCTAAATGAAAGCACCTGTATTTGACTTAACAAAATAGCTAAGACACAAGTTCAGGATGCTAAAATTCTTTACTAAAAAAGAGCTGACTACCGCTTGCAGTGATGAGCAGCTAGTGTGCTGTCTGGCTCTACACTGGCAGATCCATTGACAGCGCGGCACTGCACTCTAATGTCTGCGCATCATCAGAGAATCATGCATGAGTTTCACAAGGAGGCTAAGTAGCAGTAAAGAACTATTATTGAGGCAGTCTGCAGACCCCCAGAAAAGAGTTGGCGATTGGGGAAGCAATGTATCACAAACGTCCACACAAGTTAGTTACATTTGAGAGGCTGGAATCAGCTGGATAGTCCATCAGTTGTGTGTCTAGTATACCCTTCCAGATACACCCACAGCACATTCATTAAAGCGTTAATATGAAAAAACGTTTACGCCTTGAAAAAGTCCTTCAAGGGAACAAAACGTGCCAGCTGTCAATGGGTGCCATTTACTGAGTCGATGAAGAACATCAATTTCTCTTTCAAGAACAATCACTAACACCACGAGAAATGTACATTGTTTTGATTATGTCAAAACCACCATGGGACAATAACTCAGAGTCCTATAACTTCAATTTATGGACTGATCACTTTGATATTGGACTCAGAAAAGCTCTTTGTAACAGATGAGAGATTTTGAAATCTATATTACGTAATGTGTTTTTACTAAAACGAACATGTTCTAATTTCTAAACTTTACATGGGTTGTGTGCAAAACGTTGCTGCTCGGAATACTACCACATATTTTTCATGTGTGTTTCAACAGCGGGGAGGACTGCCTTTTGCAGTTCTTTACAACTAGGAAACACATGACTTCCTGTGGCGATAGGGACATTTGTGTCTCTGCACACTCCCAATAAATATTATAGATGAGGCAGTCAGAAGAAGGGCAGGTTGAGCAGCCACAATTGTGCTGTAATCAGTTCATTTTAGTTAAAAGCAGACTTCATGCAGGTAATCTGCTGCTTCCTAATCCTGCTCCTCTCATGCATTTAACTTCCTGTCCTCACCCTTCTAATCCAATCACGTTTACCTGGTAGGCGGAAGGGGAGAGTGGCCTGAGATGATGTCTTTTGCAAGGTAATCAATATACCTACACCTCTGAATAAGTGTGTGCGGTGCAAAAAATGTACTCCCGCCTTGAGAACCTGTTAGGAGCTCCTTAATAAAAGGAAAACTGTGAGGCATTCCATGCATCCATCAAGCCCTCGGTGGATATGAAGCTTCTGTGCCTGAAACGCCAGTGTTCATCTAAGATGGCTGGAGTAAGGCCAGTAAGGCACCACTGGTGCCACCCCAACGTTCGGTAAACGATGATGGTTTAGCACTGAAAGGCTGTGACTCTTGGGGTCAGTACACTAAAACCAGAGTAGCGTTCGTAGTCCTATGAGACAAAGGATATAGGTTGTTGATAGTATTCAGAGGCTTGCTTTGTTGCATGCTGTAGTATGTCCTCCGTAATCAGACAGGATACTTGTGTATGTTCTAAGTGTCAGAATCTATGGTCTGTGAGCCCTCCAGCTCACCTCGTCGAGGCCACGAAAAACTGTAACCAGTGTAGGTCTTAGCTTCTGTTGTGGTCCTTCCCTCAGCAATGTCAATGTCAAGAGAGGTATCAGGAGTTCCAGGACCCTTGCCATTTCTCATTGGAGTGTCTATGTCAGGTTTTTGGCGTCTTCCTCGCCTGTGGTTTTCTTTGCTCCAAAAGGTTGCTAAATGTTGAGCCCATTCCACAGCAGGTTACTAAAGAGGTTTTACCTCTTGCGACAATCCTCAATCAGGGATGAGATAGCTCTGTGGCTGGCACTATTAAATGCCTCAGTGCCAAATACGAAGGCTGCATATTCGCTGCCTCTTTACTCCACTAGCAGACACTCCCTGTCCCTTTATCTCACTCTAGCCGATTCTTCTCAACTACCTTTGTGATGGGTTTCACGCCACCTTCTTTCTCCTTTTATCTCTCGTTCTCCACAATTGTCTGATAAGGAAAAATAAGTACCTGTTACCAAAAATGAGTGCAGGTGCGCCTCACTGGCAACCACTGGCTCAAATTAAGCACTGAATGTATTTAAGTGCTTTTCAATGGTGCTGAAGCTATTCCATTTTTAACAGAATGCGTGAAACCAGGAAATAAGAGTAAATGTGCCTTTCATATGGGATCACATCCTAAATGTGTCCTGCTGCAGGCTGAGTCTATGTCCCTTTAAATCAGTACCCAGTTACCAAACAAGCTCGTTATGGGAACTCTCTGTCTGTGTTCTAATTTGAGGAATGAAATTCGTCCATTTGATTTGAATAACACACTCTTCAGCAAACATTCTAATACTAATTCTCAGTCCGATCTGGCACACCCACCATCCATATGTTGTTGCATCTTAAACGCATCTTCCACCTTCAACATATCAACTTCTTGATCCTGTTGTTTGTGCACTGCGCTTCAGATGAGGAAGGGAGGGTGGTACAATACGGAACTGTTGCCTTTCTGGGAGCCTGTAGGCTGCAAACCACTCATACGAACTTCCATTCCTCCATGGATGATGGAGCCAAGTGCGACACCTACTTCTCACCAAGTTCCAGCGGCCTTGTAACCCCCTCCATCCACCTTCTTGGGTCTCTCGGTGGCTGGGTCTCTGTGTGTCGCCAGCCTTAATGTTCTGGGGGCTCAGTCCTTGGTGAACAAGGCCCATGGACTCTCTTCACTTAGCTGCCAGTCAGGAGATCTTCGTCCCACAATCCTTCTTTTCAAAGTGGCCAGACTGCATGAGGAATGTGACCCCTCTAGCGGCGGCTTCTACAGTTGAGCGGAGGAGCGTCACCCAAGAGAGTAAAATTAAATGGTAATAAAATGACTTTATTACCATAAAATTTTTCCTCTGCCAGCCTGAGCTGGTTGTGAGGGCGGGGACATCGTTGCAATGCCACCGACTGGCAGCAGGTGATGAGGAGTGGTGCACAACTTTAAAGTGCACATGTCTTTTTGGCCAAGTGTCATGCGATGGCCAACCTGACATGCACATTTTAACCTCTCCAACCCGAGCTGTCTTAGACAGTTGGGTGGAGAGCAAGCACAGGCCCCTAGTGGCTTTGGGAGCACTGAGACAGCCAGCTCCATCCAGTCCTGGTGCTTCTCTCATGCTGATTAACAGCACGAGAGCAGTGTCTGCACTGGTTAGGGGAGTTGGCTGGGGCCTGCGCTGAAAGATGAGAAGAACACCAGGACCAGAGGGCATGCAGCAATAAATGTACACTAAATCACCGACATGCATTACATGAACGTTTTAAAATTAGAAATTTACACACACACACAAAAAAAAAAATACTTACCTCGAGGCCGGGTCCCGCTTCTTCTGTGCTCCTGCTCTCCAGAGTCCGCTTCCAGGAACAGGAAGCAGGCAGCCAGGCTCCCTCCCCTAAGCCAATCACAATGCTGCAGTGCATCATTGTGATTGGTCTGAGGCCGTGACATGGTGCTCAGCCAGGAGCTTTAGGGGTGGGCATGTTCTCCATGAAGGCTGTTGCAACCTGCATGGAGAACAGGGAAGTGCACATGACTGCTTTGGGCAGCCGGAGAGGACTGACCAAACAGTCATTGCGCACTTAAGTGGGCAAACCACTACGCCCATGCCCTGCTCCGTGCGCAGAGCAGCCCCTTTCACCCGCAAAGGAAACATAACATGATAATAACTTTAAGTTATTATTTTATGAATCCTCTTCTTGCTCTACTTGAAAGCAGTGGGGCGAGGCTTCTCTGCCATAGCTTGAAGTACACTGCATAAGCACATAGTCAAGGCTATGGTGCACAGTAACACCTCCAACACAATTAGCCGCACTGGGAGGGCTAATAATTAGTTAAAGCTAATCTTGCATGGTGGGAAAATGTTTTAATGTCAATAGGCAAAGGAATTATTTTTCATCTTGCCAACTGCTAGGAAGGGCAAAAGGGCTGTCATGGGATCGAAAGAATACTAGCCAAGTTAATCCCTTCAGCGGACATCTTTACGCAGATCCTGCTGCACACCTTGAGCCATTGGCCATTGGAGAAAGACTCCCTTACAGCCAATCAGATGGGTTCAATAAAAGGTTATGTCCACAGAACAAGGCATAATGGCTTCAACTTTAATGGTGAGGAGGAGCATGATCCACGGAGCGGAGCGACTGCATTGCGCTTTTGTGGACTACTCAAGTACTTTCAACACCATTTATATGTGTTACTCTGTGTGCGCAAATATATTAGGAGAGCCGCCGAGAAATAAATACCACAGTCGGCGACATGGTTCATCAAATTGGGGGCAGCTGAAGCTACCTACGCAAAGCCTATGGTGTAACATTATTTACAACAAAGGCACAAGACAATATTGTGTACTCACACCTCTGTTGTTTAGTCTTTGAGTGCAAGTTAAATCACTACTTACTGTTTTGAGCCTTTCCCTCAAATGTGGCCCTTCCCTACTGGAAACCCTATCCTAGGTTGAGTACACTGGCTCACTGGACTGCACCCATAAAAGATGGTCTTGCCACTCTATTCTCGGCGTGATGCTGTGTCCCTTGCAGCAGTGAATGGAGGTAGCTCCATCCGGCACCTCCTGAACATCTGTTGCTAGGTCTTCAGAAACGTTCCAACAACTTGGAGGCTACTCTTGTCTACCAATTATCTTAATGTTCATCAACCACCCATCATCCACTAGTGGGTTAAATGATAAAGGAGCTGCATCAAAACTAAGGGTCGACTCCTTGGTTATGAACTCAGAAGCACAAGCCCTGTCTGGGACACACAAAGGTGAAAGTGAAGCTGACCCCCCCCCCCCCCCACACTAGGGGTGTTAAGGGACCTGCACTGCTTTCACCTACTAACACCTGCGACTACGCTCCATAAATCTTCCTCCAGTTTGTCTTCAACCACTTACCTGGGTAATAAACGAAGGGTGTGTTTACCCACCACAATAAGACCCTCTTGTAAATGTAGGCTAAAAACGTATTAGATTTTAAATCTGTCTTTTTATACCTAACTAGAGGATCACTAGAAACAGTTAAAAATAAAGAATAATAAGGTTACATAATATTGGTGATATAAAACATTGACACAGATTCTGAACTTTAAGGGCTTCTGAGGGACTGTTGCTAATGCTCAGGCCCGCGCTCCCTCATTCCCTTCGGTACTCCTGCAGACCATGCATCAGAATGTCAACGGAGACATACCGGCACCAGGGCAGAGCGTGGTGCTTTGGTGACCCAAGGCCTTACTCTACCACTTCAGGGATGCGGAGGGAACCCTCTTCTCCCTCAAACCTATTAGCTTGCAGTCATTCACAGTTTCTTCTCCATGCTCCATGCTAAGGCTGAACCCAACTGGCCCCAAAGCAAGGGAAGAACTGGAAGCTGTTGGAGAGTACGAGGGGGCGGGGAGGAAATCCTCAAACAGCAGTTGATTCAATGCCTCTCCCCCTTAAGGCTGGTTACTCTTAGATAGCTAGGGCAGGCAAGCTCTTGAAATTCACTAGAAAGGAGAGTGATTATTAGCACCCAGACACTCTGGAATCTCACACCTCCATATACCATTCCCATAGTTTTTCTACCCCAGTAAGTTCCAGATCTGGCACAGACAGACCCTGTACTCGGGTGTTGTATCTGCGCTCCACTGTGAGGTGAGGTAATAACGCATTTTGCTGCTCACAATTCTAAGACCATTTGCTTGCCTTTCAGTGAGTGAAGGGGAAATAGCTATCTACTGGGAAGGTCAAGAAGGATGTCTGTCGAGAAGCTGGGAGTCTAGATGTTAAATATCATATCTATAGCATCATCTGAGATTTTACTTAGCTTTGTCAGAGTAGGTTAAGTAAAATGCATGGGTTACTGCAGCCACTCCAGCCGTTTCTCGACGTCCAAGGGTCCCACTTGTGTATTCGTGGCGGAGTCAGGTACCAGTATGAACTTATCTTCAGAACGGATCCCCTGTCTGTACTGCTTCTAGCAGTAACTCGGGCCGATGGAAGATCTGTTCCCATTCTTTATCTGAGAACGGTCTCCACATTTTTTAATTCCATCTCTTGACTGGGCGTTTTGTCTAGTTGCTTGGTCTGTATTAAAAAAAAAAAAAATTCTGAAAGGAATTCTTTTATTTGCTTTTGGAATCTCAAATGCGGTTGATGTCCAACTTGCCTGAAGTCAAATGGACTTTTGGGTGGCCCAATTTGGAGGTATCTCAAACTTTCAGATTGTTGCATGATCATTTTGAGTCGGTCAAACTTGATGATTCCCTTTTGATTGTAAAGGCACCCTATCCTTTTACAACCCTGCTCTCAAGTTGATACATTTCTTGCCTTTGAATGAAGTGAATGCCTTTGAATGAAGTGATGAAATCTGGATTGCCCATTTTTAGAGAAAGCACTCGAGCGAAAGGTTGTAAATGCCATCTTGTCCCAAACCACCATGGTAGCTTTGTGTTTGTTTAGGCAATCAAGGGACTCTGTCGATATGAGTTCCTGCTATAAACTAATCAACAAAATATCAGTTTTTCTCTGAATCAGTTCCACTCCACTTCACCATACATCTAAGTTGAGGGGCTAGGTAGAAACACATGCTGTGATGGACAGCCAGGCCCACTCTCAGGACATCAGAATGCCATTTTTATGGCAATCCGAGGTTTCTTTACAGCCTAGATAAAGCTGCCCATGGCTCCCAACAGTTTCAGTTAACCTTCCTTTGGGGGAGAAGGGAGAGTGTTTAAAGGAGTTCACCAATAACATTTTTGGGAGTGTGGCATACATATGCATCGTATGTACTTCTTACTCTTTCCTATTTAATCTTCTGAGATGCCCTTGTAATTTCTCACTCTCTCAGCCATCAACACCGTGTGCACAGCAAAGGTCATGGGAGAGAAATGGCAGCTCTATTTTGCACCTCTTTGTAGTGAGAGCAGGTTCGACAGGACCCCATGCCCCCTAACCCTTGCTTGGGGATTGCTTTATCCATCAAAGTTCATTTCTAAAACTTAGGCTGAATCTGTAGTGTTCCAAGAGTTTCTTCGACGTAGGGCCAATGGACCCTACAGAACACTTTACTCCACCAAAGATGGGCGCGGCATATTGTTTTGGGTTCTTTGACGTTATCTGTAATGTGTACAATTTGTTTAGTATCATCACTGCAGCTCCTGTTGTGGATAAACCCATATCGGTCAGGATCAATTAAGCTTGGCATTACAGGGTTCAGCCAGTAACCTAAAATAGCAGTGAATAATTTCACGCTCAGGTCGAGTAAGGAGATTGGCCTATAAGGGGAGAAACATTGTGTGCGATCTTTGCCTGGGTTTGGAACTACTGGAATTGCGGGCTCTAACATAGTTTGTAAATGTTGCAGAGAATGAGAAGGAATTAAATCATGTCAACATGGACAGAGTATGTGACTTGTTGGCTTGCACTCTAACAATGGCTGATATCACTTTGTCCAACTGGACAGGGCTGCCCAGAGAGTCTACAGTAGTTGTGCAAATTTGGCAAAACGGGCCTGAACGAGGTAGTCTTGTATGTGGTCATGGGTTTTTTCTCAGCAGTATGTTAGGTGTTATAATATTCTATGCCTTTACTCGTTATCTATGGGTAATCTCTGATCCTCCTTTTTATGATGGTTCATCACAGCCATGAATTTCTCCTTACTGCGATGGCTCTCAGTCATTATGTGTGCAGAATCCATGCTATATTCCACCCGTGTTAAACATTTGCCTTGTTCGGCGCAAAGCATATTCCATTCTATCCAAATCAATCGGCTTCAGTTGAGGTCTAGTGGCAGTAAGTTTGCGCCAATCATAAGGACAGGATGCATTTTTCAATTTTCGAATTTATAAGTGTGTTCCATTGATGCGTGCGGACTTGGTTAATTGCCTTACCCAAATGGCACTGAATATTGAACACGTTCAAGAAGGGGCGCCTTGTCGCCCCACCCAATCGCACTGCTGCGTTACGCCTCCTTGGCGATACTTTGCATAAGCTAATCCTAAGTTTTCAACAATTTTTAAACGTTTTTAAACATGACTTTTACTCAAGTTTTTTCCTTGTTTGACTGAGTCCACACACGGGGTGTCTATGCCATTTCCCAAGCTTCTAGTGTTCAAACTGTGTCCATACAGACTTCTTGAAAGAACACGAATAGAGCACTATTCATGAACGGCAGTGTTTATTCGATAAAATACCCAATGCATTTCGGGCATGATTGCCCTTCTTCAGGGGTCACTGTAAATAATCATAAAAAATACATGATCACTAATTGTTGTATATCATTTGACTTATGAAATTGTTAAATGATTTATAACAAATATTATATAACATGATATCCACACGTTTTCTAAGCAACTGATTTTCATCGGTGTATATGGTATTCCACTATCTTTACCTTGAGCCTTCACCAAATTTGTGCATTTATCTACTACCCTTTGGCCCCATTTCTGCCATACCTTTATATTTTTTACCCATCAAAAAACGGTCAGCCTAGGTACATGGTTTCTCATTAATTCTGTCCTGTCCAAGAGATCATTGCTATTACACTGATCCGTTAAACTTTGCCCCATTTAAATCATGCCTTCGTATTACACCCTAGAAAAACAATCAACCCAAGTGCTTGTGTTCCCGTTTTAATTCTGTCCTGGTACCCTTCCAACATCATTATTTTTCCACCCATCAATTTGTCTTTGCTTTCAACATGCCTATCTGCATAATATTCTAAACTAATGATTCTTCACGTACCTGCCGTACAACGTTTAAAAAGCATCCTGCTTTGATGTATCTTCCATCCTGGCCTAAGGCTCAACTCTTTTCTCCTTTTTTATATATGGCTTATATTTAGTGAGCCAATCGGGTAGTAAGTTTGCGCCACATTTTAGGAGCAGCAGGTCTTTTATGACTAAAGCTTTTGACACTATCTCCTTTCTTTTCTCAGCTCTCTTTAGCAGAGATTGCTACTACAAATCCTGTATTGCTTTCAGAGCTTCAGAAAGGGTGTGTGTGTTTATGCTATTGTTATCAGGTATACACTGGGAAATTATCTCTTGAATTTCTTACTCAACATGCACTTTTTCCATTTTGACTCCATTTGATACGGTAATAAAAGTCCAATACATGGTCACAATCAACCTGGCACAAACCATTAATTGTCAATATGAAACATAACAGTTCATCTGCATAGCACCCTTAGACATTAAATCCTGAGACTACAATTGTATAGCGCCATAGGAAAGGGCGCATAAGTACAACCATATGAACATCTGGTGCTAAGTTCCCGATGTCTACTCATCACCGTTCGGGCTGGACTCCGTGGCCTCGGTCAGCAGGTATTGTTCCAAGGGGTCCCATATATATTTGGATCTGGAGTTCCGCGGTAGCAGATCGCGACTCATTATGCACTTTTTGAATGATGATGCCTCTTAATCTCTACTGGCCTGCTTAACCCCAGTGCTTCGGTAACTTGAAGTTAAAAGCTATGGGGCAAGGTTAGAGAGTGCCAATGACCCCCTATCTCTAGGTTTGTAGCCCTCAAGATTTGCATTGTGCCCAGGAAATGCATACAGTGGAGAAAGAATATGTAACAGTGAGCGTTAGAAGATTGGGCTCCCCAAATGTCATCCAGCCCCATTGCTTTGAGACACAAATGTCCACTGTTGGTCGCATCTGTTGCACCCTTCTCTGGGCTGACCCACTAAACCTCTTCCCAGACACTGCAGTCTGCATCCCAACACCTTTCAACATTCCCTACACCACCCAGTGCATATCCCATTCCTGGAGTTTCCAAATTACTGCATTACCTACATTAGTCTCTCCTTTTATGTGCAAGCCACTTCTAACCTCCTCCCATTCTATGTGTGTGGCACCTTTACGCTCCTAGAGTTACAAAATGCTCTCAAAGATGACACCATTCAAGCTGGACAGTAACTGAACATCAAACATTCCCATCTAAAGCACTTTTATAATTCGAGCCTGAGCAAGCGCGAATGCGCTGCTATGGCGATCTCTTGTAGGTAGAGCACAGAGGAGAAGCACCGCCCACTCCCCGCCCACATTTTTCATTGGTTTTTGTCTTTGTCCTTCCTAAATGCTGGCTTCTGATTCATCAACAGGCTTGTTAGTCCCTCCTTAGTACCGACCTCTGCATTCATTTGTCACCTCCCATGGCGACTGGCCCCTTTACTTCGGTTGTTACACGGTACTCGTTATTTACACGGTGAGCACTATTTTCTGTATCGAGTTTCTCTTACTGACGGCACGGCGTACTTTGCTTTGCCGTTGTCTGTGCCTTCTTTACCCCGTCACACCCTTCCTCCCGTTGTCCGTGCCTTCTCATTTGCATCTCTTCTTCGACAATCTTGGACGTGTTTATAGTTATGTGGAAAGTATTCACATTTTGCAATAAAAATAACTCTGAGCCCAAACCCGCTTTCTTGAAAGGATAATGCATTATTAGGAGGGACAAGCTGAACTAGTGAAGCCTCGGCTCACAGATGCACTTAGCCTAGTGTAATTTTACTGAAGTCGTCCAATTTGGCAAGCGGCAACCTCGAGCAGCGAGAAACTAACTTGGCGCCTACAGAGGAAGCGTTGTTTGTGTGAGCCACGTTTGTTCACATCCTGTTGGACTGGTACCAGCCCTCTCCTCGCTCACAGTGTGCACCCCAGCCAGCCAAAGGCCTTAAAATGTCCTTAATCATCTTCTAATGTCCATCCATGTCCTGAGGATGTCATGATATAGCTGTTTTTTTTTCTTTTGGTTTTTTTTGTACTCATTTGTCAATATGCAAGAAACCATCAGGAAAGGAGTCCATTTCTACTAGGGCAGAGGTACCCAGTCACTCCATAAGGAGGAGATGA
Organism: Triturus cristatus; assembly: GCF_964204655.1. Classification (NCBI taxonomy): domain Eukaryota; kingdom Metazoa; phylum Chordata; class Amphibia; order Caudata; family Salamandridae; genus Triturus; species Triturus cristatus. Next base: position 264,655,472 of record NC_140585.1, read on the forward strand.
TCTAGATCATCCTGAGTAACCTAATAAATGTTTTTCCCCCCTGCCCGGTCGAAAAGGCTAACTTCACTGACATTGGCGAAAAATTGAGATATAGGCAGAAGGTGTACAAGCCTATACAGCATATTCTTAATCATAGGACAAATGGTTTTACCAAAGAGAAAAAAAAAAAAATATATATATATATATATATATAGATGGCAGCAGAGAAAAGCTATCTGGAAACCAATCCTTATATCTACATTCTAAATTGATAGCAATCATATCTACATTCTAACTAATTTCTATAGGTTTCTATCCATTTGTCCCATAATTCCCAGAATTTTGTCTTTTTACTTAACTTAATTGCTCGATCTAAACTTGCCACTCTTTGAACTGAATGGAGCCATTCCACCTCTGTCGGAGGGCATGGAAATGATACAGCTGTTGTGTTCCATCAGCAGCCACGCAGAGTGCTCTGTGTCAGCGTGTGTTTGTGATGAAGAACAGCCCTGCATGTATCACCCTCTCTATTTACTCATGTGGGGGCAGTCTCCAGGGTAAGTGTTGCATAAATGAAAAAACATTCTCTGTATGCAAGATATCTTTTCTTCCACGCGGAGATATCCATTCCGTTCATCCCCAGCCATCGTGGAGGTGTTATTGAACGCTCCCACTATTTCCTACAATCCATTTTAGGAGCGAATGTAAGTGAGCAAACAGGGTTAAAAAGGCCACGGAGAATGTCTGTGCATACCTCCTGTGTTGCAAACTTGTTGATGGTCGTCCCAGCCCCAGAAAGCTCTCCTCTGCCCTTCAGTGGGCAGCATCCCTTTCCCAGTCCTACCCTAAAATGAAGCCCGCAGGAAGCCTGCCCCTCTTGTGGATTTTATGCATTTGTGAATTTAAGCTGCAGGCTTAACCGACAGCCAATGATTCTATATTATAGATTGTAAACACTAATGATTAAATATGCCCAATAGCATCGAGTATGTAAACATCAACCACAGGGTGTGTCGTCCAACCGTGTCCACGTCTGGCTACACCAGCCCCACACACAGCACTGCTCCAGTAACATAACGTTTGAGCTGCTTCTGTTATGGTATTAAATCTTCTCTGTAACAGCCCACAAGGGCGTGGGCTTAGCATTAGTTATGTTGTGATTTTCTAAACATCACTTTGAATTCTTTAAACATTTTACGCCTCTCTTGGTTTTGGACATAGGCCTGCTTATGCAAAGCTAGATAATGTTGGACGCGCTCTGTTCATCAGTCTGCAGTTTTGCAACACATAGATGCTGAACATTTTCAAGGGCTGAGTTGGTTGGGGATCCAGCCAGCCCGGCTCTTTCACATTTGAAGCATCTGTGCAAGTGCTGGTGCAGGCATGATCTGCTCAGCCCGTTCCTCCGCATTGTCTTCATCCTCATGAGTATTTGGAAGCTGGACACACTAATAGACTATGGGTGTTACCTGGGTACCGTCCAGAACCTCAGCAGATGTAACAGATGATGGTGGGCTGTAAGTTGGCAGTCAGTGGTAGCCAGGGGGATGTGCCTCCTGTGTGAGTGGAGCCTGCAAGAGTACCCTCACAGGGAGGTGAATGTGTGCTGCGAGAGTCCTGAGCATCTCACCAGCAGCCAGTTGGAGAGATCACTAGGAGGAGGATTAGCCTGCATTAAAACATGTGGTGGGGCTCATAGAACTTACTGAAGATTGTACTGGAACTTGTACGTGGGAAACACAAGAATTGAGCTGGGTCTGCCCGTATGACAGCGAATACTGTGCAGTTCGCAACATTTCCGGCACCGCGTTGAGATTTCTTCATTTCCATGTCTTCAGAAGTTAAGTAGCCATGCCTGTAATGTATTGGAGGACACTTTGAACAGCACACAATAGACCATGTCCAACACTCTATACAATGCACTTTCACCAGAGCAAAGAGAATACCTCTCCTCCTTCACAATGTGTGTGCTGTCATTAGGATATGCCACACTGACATTCCAGGTCTATTTTACCCAGTGTGCACGTTGGAGAGTAGGCGCATGTCTCATGCGCTTAGTAAGGTGAGCTCTTTGCACACCGATATTTGCCCACATGTGCTGCTGCATAGCAAAGATTTGCATGCTCATATATACATTGTAATCTGACCCCAGCCTAGATGTGCATTTTATTTAACTGAACTCCCATTAATAAGCTTTCTCGACATAAGAGTTGTAATTTTCTTCAGACATATGTTATGCCCCAGCTGCCAGATTCAACAGCTGTGTACAAGCTTCATTCTTTAATGCCCCTTCCCCTTGATGCTCATAAATGAACTATTTTTTGTCTCTTACCTTGTTTTTCTAACTTCGTGTTTCATATTTCTTGTGAGTAAGAGAACATATTTATTACCTTTCACTGTGAAACACCAGAGGCCTCTTCGACGATCTTCCCTACTAATAGCCTAGCAGAGGGAAAGAAACTAAGGTGTCATAGTCACAAACCACATTTCCTTGTGGAGGATTTTGATAGCAGTCATGAACAAGCATTTGCAATGCAATAGGTCTCGCATTTGCAAGAGTTTAAGCTTTTGGCATTGTAAATGACAATGCCTTTTATTTATGGTTTAAAAACAAAAACATAAATAAAAGGCATTGTCATTTGCTCAAACTCCCGCAAATGCGAGACCCATTGCATTGCAAATGCTTGTTCCCATTTGCTCTTGCAGATAAAATGGCAGAGGCTGTAACTAGGCAATTTAGTTACTGCATATCAATTGTAAATACGGACTTGATCGTCCAAATGTCCCATTAGCCACACAGTGTATACACGAATTGCTTTGGTATGCATTATATCTACATCCCACTACTCAATCAAACTAGCGATTTACTAGCTGTTGACATCATTTTCTATCTTACTAGAGAACAGGCGACCGAGAGTTAGGTGGGTCGCTCTGGTCTGTAACAGACCTTCAGGTCTCTTTCCAACTGCATTCGGCGGCAATCCCCTCAGCTGTAGTTGATGGAATCGGGAATAAATGCGGACATATATAATATGATTAATGTGGAACTCTGACACCACCATGGTTGCGAACAGCAGGTGAGATGTCCGTACTTTTTTATCGCAATGGTAGACTATAAACAGTTATCCACCAACAATGACCGAATCTTAATTACTATCATCACTGATGTAATAACTAATATAAAAGCAACTTTTCATGTCTGAAATTTCTGGGACTGGGTTAATATGCAACCTGGGCTAGGAACAGATGGGAAGCCTTCATCGAGGCCTGGGCTCTCCGGTCGCCAGGTGTTTCATACCACAGAGGTAAAAGGGTCCTTTCATACGGTCTGACACACACCACCCAATAAGTCCTCCTTACCAGTAACCCTACTTGACCTAAACCTACCCATTCTAATGTAAGAGAGACTAATTTAGCAGTTAAAAGATGGCCTGCCGAATGCAAGTATTGTACTTTTTTTGAAGTAACGATTTCCCAGTGCTTTTTCTGTTTTTTTCCCTGTATTCATACTATCGTGCTTACAATGAAATAGATTTGTATATGTGTTAACACTTATTCCTTGAAGGAACAAAACTCTCACATATTTCGCAAGCATAGCATTTCCTAAATAGCATAATAAAATTCTTCAATAAACAGCTGTATCCAACCATTATGTTAACCCACACAATTTTTCTTTTACATTTTGCACAGCATTTTGGGCAACATGGTTTAAAGTGAGAAAAAAAGCACTAGGGTGCGGTCAGTGTTGGCTGTCATAGTACTTTTTTTTTTCTATTCAAGCCATGTTGCACAACAGCTCGTGCAGCTGTTCATCGTGTTTAAAAAAACTGACAAAGCCAATAGATTTTGCATAGGCAAAACCTATTGGCTTTGCCAATGCTTGTTGTACCTGGCGCAAGCTTGGAAGTGGAAGAAACATCTAGATTTCCCCCTCATTCCCCGCCCCACCCCCCTAACCTTGTCCCTCCCCCAGTTGGTTCTGGAATATTCTTCCTACCTGCCCAGGCTCCAAGAGGTCCTGGGTGGCAAAAGACTGGCGTGAAGTTCTTTCTGAGTGTGCTGCAGCAACGTCCTAGAAAGGTAGGGCAGAGAAGCGCTCCACCCCTCCCTCCCTGGCAGGTGGCTCATCCTGCCAACATTCAGTCCACCTTTGTCTCACCGTCTGGGAGGAATACACAAGGGTCAATTGTCACTCTAATTACAGTCATGTGACCCATGGTACAGGCTGGAGGAGCCAAATGATTAGGGCTAGAAAATGGCAATTTTCTAAAAGTGACATTCTCAGAATTTTTGACTTAAAATCTGACTTTACCATTAAAGAGGATTTTAAATGACAATTCTGTAGAGAGCAAGCAGGGCATTTCTACCTGTTCCCATACAAAAGTTATCACTTAATAAATGTAATAAGGTAACCCAATGTTAAGAGAGTGGTAGCCCACACATGAGTGAAAAACAAATGTAGGAGCTTTCACTAACAGTTCATGTAAAACGTAAAAGTACATGCTCAACATTTTAAATATACTGCATCCTGCTTTATGTGCTGTTTAAGGGCTACCTTAGGGGTGACTTCTACATATTAATAAAAAGGGAGGTTTAGGCCTGGCAAAAGAAGGTTTATTTTACCAGGTCGAATTGGAAATTAATAACTGCACTGCATGCTGCAATGGCAGGCCTGATACAGGTTGTAAAAGGCTACTTAAGTGGGTGGCACAATAAGAGCTGCAGGGCCACAAGCAGGATTCAGTTTGCACGCCCTGAGTACTTGTGCATCCCTTTAATAGGGACTTATACGCACATTAAATGTGCCAATCAGGTGTTGAGTCAGCACAAGCACGTTAGCACTGGTTAGCAGGGGTAAAGTGTGCATAGTCCTGGTAAACTGCAGAGTCTTAAATCTAACAAAAACTAATTTCAGCAAACAGAAGGATAGTAGACAAAAAGTTTGGGAGAAGACTATCCCAAGGCTGAGAGGCCGATTTTTTGGCAGAGCAGTTTCTTGTGAAAGGACTGAATACTGCTTTAAAACTATGCATGTAATCAACTGAAAAATCTAAATGCTCGCACTGGAGGGCTTGAGGCACTAGTCTTTAACATTAGAGAGCGCAGGTTGCGGTTGAGAATTCTTCTCATGCTTCTGGTCACCTAAACTGGTCTTCAGAGAAGTTTTATGCAGCATGCAAGAGTATTGGAAGTCCAGTAATCACATGTACCTCACCCAGTTTGGAGCAATGAGGATGTCCTGAACTTACTTAAAAATTGTTATTATCGATAGGAATAGTGTACACTTACATAGACCAGCTTACCAGTAGTACGCCACAGCACCCCAGGTACCTGGACATGCACATCTAGATTTTTTTTGTTAGACTATATATAGAAGAGGTTCTCCACAGGAGTTTAAGAGAAACCACATTGCAGCGGAGTAACCATTTGTTGATGTAGCCATCAAGTTTTTGGATTTTGCACGTAAAATTAAGAATATTAGTTTAGTTCTTTGTGATGTATTGACTCCTAATGTGCCCTCCACCATCTAGTGGAGAATATAAGTCAGTGCACCTTAGAGAGACAAATTAGTTCTGTTGGCAGATTTTGATCTCTGGCTCAAGTTACCAGTAGACCCTACCTTGAGCTTCAAAAATTATTTAGATATCTGCAATGTTATGCTTTTAAACAAAAATCCTAATAGTTCGGTGGACCATCTTTTAGCCCAATCTTCTGTTCCAGCAAACTAATTTCAACAGTAGACCCAATCACTCTCAAATTTAAAAAGCATTATTATATACCGTTTCAATTTACTATACCAGCTTGTCTTACAGCACTCAATACAAGTATTACCGATCAAGAAAGAGACGGGAAAAACATAATATATTGGCGTTGCCTTAAGCTCTCTCCCAGTTCATGAAGACCTTACCCCTGCCAGGCAACAAAAACCCCAATGTTAAATTTAACCAACTCAATCAGGGAATCTTGGAAGCGTTACGTTTAGGCTGAGTAAAATTAGAACAAAATGGAAGGGGATCCAAAATAAGTGAAATTACTGTTTTTGCCTCAGAAAACTGATAATAGAAGTCAGACAACAGAAAGAAAAAAATAGTTACCAGAACTCTTGGGAGCCTATACAGCTTTTCTGGATTAATATAAAAACCAAGCTCAACAGGACAAAACGTAGTTCATTCCTGGAAGAATCCAGAACCCTCCTATTATCAATGAGGAGCTACATGTGATCATCACAGAGATGCAGGCCGCCACTGCCCCTCCGTTTGCTCTTATATTGTCTAGGCGACTGTGTGAAGACCTCTGGCTTTTTAATGGGACAATCTGTAACACGTACTACCCCGCCCTCCTTACTGATGTCATGCCGGAGATAAAGCCTGTATATAAATACAATTTACAATTACAATAAGCTCTACAGTCGGCTTCGATGAAGAGCTGCTAAGTGTGCTAATACATGCCCCTTGGTGGTACACTCAGATGCATCTCCACTGTGTATATGTTTAAGCCGCCTCTATTTAGTGGCGATCTAACAAGCGATATTTAGTCGCTCTGCAGCTAGTGGACTCAGGCTCTTGTCATAGAACTCCTCCGCAGTCGGAGATCTACTGAAGAAACTCTCTCTGAATACGAATGATATTCTCTTCTGCCACGTCTTCCTAAGCTGTAAGCGTAGTTATATTTCTCACGCTCCAGAAGTTCACAGACAGCAACAGACTTCTGGAAGAGCGCCAAGGCAGGCTCCAGCCAAGGAAAAAGCGCAGAATCTTTATTTTTAGCCGTGTTAAATGAACTGTGGCTGCTGGTAGATAAGGGTGGTATTGGGGTGCCAGTACTGGATCCGCTGCCTTGGACAGCATTTGGTAGACTTTGGGGCGATACCCTATCTAGTGGATTTCCTTTTGGAGACAAGTCTCAAGTGGTCACTCAGACTCAGTCTACCTCCGACTCGATGAGCCTTAACTGTGATATCACTCAAGAATTCATACTGTGCAGTTCTATTTAATATGCATATGAAGTCACTGGTCAATTTCTCCTACCAGCATGGGGTTTACTTCTGTAAGTATACAAACGACAAGCAATTATGTTTCTTTTCACAGCTCAACATCACAGACCATGGAAGAAGGAATACTTCCCTGTTGACCAAGTGCCGGTCTCTCACCCAATAGTGGAAGTCCAAGAACATTTTTGTAACAGTAACCAGTTATCAACGAGACACTTCTCATCTTTGACAACATGTTTAATTTGAGTAGTGACTTGAGGTTGCGGGTGAAGGCAACCATCAAAACAGGTTAAAACTGTACAAAATCAGGGAATCAACAAGTACATCAATCTGTCCCTAGAAAACTGAGTGCCAATACAGGCTAGCATATAATCCATGCAACTGAGATCTTTGATCACTACATTTGGCCCGTTTTGTATCACAATCACGCTTTCACCCAGTTGTGACTGTATTATAAGAGTGGCATACACCTTACAGACCCCAAAAAATGATTGGACTGAATGCTTCTAAGGAACAAAGTCCTCTTTAAAGCCATGATCGTGTTCCACGGGGATTTGAATCAGAATTTCTCTTACTTTATTGGCTCGAAATTGCAGCAATACTGGACAGGTTGCACCCTCTGCCAGCACTTCACTATATACCCTAAACTTAAACTTCCTTGTCACGGATGTAGGCTTTTTTAGGAGCTTCTGCAAAGAGCCAGACCTTTCTTTTTAAGTCCTTGTAAACCGACCCATGCAGGCCGAAGTTCCACTAAGGGCTCAAAACTTACCATTCAATATCTTTTCCTCAGTTTCAGCAGTACCCAGCCACTCATTTCTATATTTGCCATATTGAGCACCAATAAATGTCTGCATTTATGAGCTGTGTAAATTACTTTAACATAGCAACACACCTGAGTGCATCTTCCAATGATGTTCTGACTGCACCTGTAGACGTCTGGAAGATAATGGACTGGGAGGCGAGTGCTGTGAGATAAAACCTGCGGTGCTAAGCCTCCTGGGCCACCAGTAGCCGCGCTTTACATTGATTCATGTGTGGAATGACGAAGACAAAACGCCTATGGCTCTAGCACTGTCACCAGCACCAACCACAAAGACCCCACAGAGGCTCAGACACGTCAGAAGCACAGGACACCGATGAAATGAACAGGAACCGTCAATACACACTGCTCTGAGAAGAACCGGCTTCACACAGCTCGGACACATCTATACAGGGTCACCGTGGCACCGCTCAGCATTAAACACCCAGAACCGTGTGGAAAGGCACCTCCCCTAATACCACAAGCTCTACAATAGCAAACAATTGTCAAAAATGTGTTATACAAAACTAACATAGCATACATAATGTGTGCTTTACTTAAAAATAAGTTTACTCCAAATAGCATTTGTGAAAATATTGCGATTTTATCTGCTGAACAAGGATCATATGCTGCCTGAGATTATGACTGCTTCCTTTTGGGTGTGTTAGAACTGTGCAAAGGTACCAAAACCCTAAAATAAATATTTCGAAAGCCAATAAGTGCATAGTTAAGGGCAATAAAGAACGCGTAATTTTCCTGCGTCATTGATTCTGCATCTTGATGTCAGTTCTGGATTGACATGATTAGCACACTCCTGCCATCTGGTGGTCAGCTGGAGAATACTTAAAAAAATCCCCGTGGGCAAGAAACTAACAAGAGCTACGTTGACAGGGGTCTCACTTTCACTTCTAATTTCAAGCCCTGTAATGTCTGGTCTAAAAACCACAAACGGTTCTTTTTTAACTGAATCAGCAACTTTTATGAGACGCTTATGTTTGTAGAGCGCACTAAAGCAGCGCTTGTTGGTGCTAAGGAATAACACAGCAAGAGAGCGAGATGGTAGGTTACTGGTTGAAGAGCCAGCTTTGGACGGCTTCCATGAGCTTGCCTACAATGGGCTGTCTGTACTGCAGCTGGGAAAGAGCTCCCCAAAGGAAAAGCACCTGTCCACATGTAACTACTGCTCTTTCATCTGGAGCCGATCGACAGTGTCAGGCCGCATTAGGAATTTAGACAACAAAAGAAAGGCACTGAAGTGGTTTAAAGTGACGTACAATAGTAATAGAACACTGTTATCTGGATAAGAGTTTGAGTGAAGTTGTGACTTAGTAGAAGATGGTGGTTGTGAACATGCAGTAGAAAAGGTACATTTCTGTAATTTTCCTTTGTCTCGGACATGAACAACTTTTATTTAGTACCAAGATGTTGCAAGGGGTAAAGGAATTCACAAACACACGTTCTGTTGTGTTGTGTTAATTGCCAAATACTAGCACCTACGATTTACATTGCTTATCATTTTCAAAATCTGCGTGTTAGCCACTAAGTAGAAGTAAGCCACTATTTGTATCAGTTCAGCTGAGGGTAATTCTGCCCCTGTGCTGTCTGCCACGACGAGAGGGGTGCCGCGCATGGAGATCTATCCCAAGATTTACTCACACAGCAGTGCCTTCCCCATCTCTCAAGGCTGGCGACGAGGAGGACTGTAACGAGCCAAATAATAATGCGGTGCTATTTTTGTCCTGCTGGCTTTTTCTTCAAAAACTACTGTTATCCCTGCTTACTAGGAACACCCTACGGTATATTCAAACTTAATGTAAACGGCCCTGAACCATCTCCCATCAATGACCTGCGCTCCGCAGCTTTACAACTATGTCTGTACTTTACAAATATCCACACATACATACATGCACACGCACACCCCCAAAAGAGGCGCTTTAGGAAACTCCAGGTTTGTGAACAGTCTTTAAGAAGGGCTGGATATCGGGGCACTGGTGAAGATGAACGTCCGCAAAGGTAGATAAAGAATCGGTCTAAGAAAGGATGCCACCCTGTACATGCCTCATAATGCTGGCCTTTGGAATCTATGCAAGATCCAGAGATGGGCAGTCCAAATGTAGGAGTAAATAAACAGAGGGGGGGATCAAGAGATGGGCAGTCCAAATGTAGGAGTAAATAAACAGAGGGGGGGGATCAAGAGATGGGCAGTCCAAATGTATGAGTAAATAAACAGAGGGGGGATCCAGAGATGGGCAGTCCAAATGTATGAGTAAATAAACAGAGGGGGGATCCAGAGATGGGCAGTCCAAATGTATGAGTAAATAAACAGAGGGGGGATCCAGAGATGGGCAGTCCAAATGTATGAGTAAATAAACAGAGGGGGGATCCAGAGATGGGCAGTCCAAATGTATGAGTAAATAGACAGAGGGGGGATCCAGAGATGGGCAGTCCAAATGTATGCGTAAATAAACAGAGGGGGGAATCCAGAGATGGACAGTCCGAATGTATGCGTAAATAAACAGAGGGGAGGCTCAGGATACCTGTAAATATGTTAGCAAAATCATGTGAAGCCATTCATAAAACAAAATGTTCTTCAATTAGATATGAAACAATTGATGGTCATTTAATTCCTTGGATGTGAAGCATTGGTTTGGGGTTTGGGGGGGGGGGGGTATGGCATCCTTTAATACGCCACTCATCTGCTCCCCTCTTCCATTGCCTGTCTCTCTGCCGCTGGGGTGTTTCACTGGTTTTCCTTTTTATCTGGATTGCAGTAGATACGGACCAGTTCACTTTTCGTTTATATTTTGCCCAAATCCCTCTACGCTTCTTTCATTTAAAACAGGTTTTGTCAGCTTGGAGTTGGGTTTGTCAGACAGAGTTGCTACAACCTGGCCATTTCACAACTCCTGTGCCCGACACCCAGAGCCTCGACCCTCACAAAGCAACACCCGGGGCCTTGGACCTCACAAAGCAGGAGGATGGATACAAGTGCCAATCAAGCCCGCTTCACCTCTGCTCTCAGTGGCACATTCTAAGGAGGCCCCTTCAACCGAACCTTCTCGCATCATTACCTGCTATGATTGTGGTCGCCTGTCTCCTCACATTATTCTTGTCCGTGTACTCCCCGTAGTCAATCTTGCCTTCTACATAGACTCGTGCCCTGCAAGAGAAGAGGGGGGGGGGGGGGGTTGTCAATCTCAGAGTTTGATTACTCATACTCAGCTCTCTACAGAAAGGGGAGACTTCAAAACAGCTCGCGTGGGTCACAGCAGTGAGGATCTGGCTTCAGACAGGACCTGCCAAGAAAAACAGCAACAATCTTGTGCATTCTAGGGAGTCTGTGGCACCTAGAGTCAGTTACTGCTAAAGCATCGTCAATAGTAACAGGCCCCGTTTGGAGGTCACATCTCCAGGGAAATGACGGGGGACAGGATATGAGTAGAGGAATACACGAGCAGATCTAAACTCCTACATACATGTGATCTACTGGGCCAAAATACCCCACAACAAATACCAATGTAAAGAGGACTCAGGTAAACTTGAACTGAAGTTCAATCCATTCACTGCTTCATTGCCCCTTCATGAGTTAAGAACGCAGTTACCTTTCCCCCTTTAGAACTGTTGAAAGGACGGATGATGGGATGAGAGCTCAGAAGGGATCCCCAGAGTCACTTACCAAAGTGGCCTGCCCCCGGTGCTCAGTCCTTGTTGGTGAAACCTGTGTGTAAAGGTGTAGTATTCCGCCCTCTTGATGAGGCACCCTAATACTTGCCATGTACAAGAAGGGATCGCTGCTACGGCTGCTGTCTGTAGTTCTGCTGTATTGTACCTGCATGTTACCTACAAAGGCTGTTTGAAACCCCTGCAGGGCTGGGGCAAGGAGGTTCAATGGATTACTCATGAACAATGTGTCCTAGACCACATTCTACTACTACTTATAACACAGCAGCACTGAGAAAGATAACTGAGAACAGAGCTCTGGAGGGCGACTCGTGAACATCTTGGCAAGGTGCTGAGAAGGGAGTTGCCCAACACCCCTGAGATATGGCTACTGGGACTCACGCACCCAGCGACAAAAGGGCGGGTGGGCTTCAGGTTCCGGGCACTTGTGCTCACACTGGCTAGAAGGCACATAGCCATGAACTGGAAGGCTGCCAGGTACCACCCATCATGCAATGGAGGAGAGATGTATCCCAAAGGCCCAGAGGCAGTGCTCAGAATTAAAGCAGAAAAAAAGGAATGAATGATAACTGGGAAGAAGGGATTAGGAGGAAACATAGGGCATTGTTGTCTGTAGCAGTGCACATGACAGAGTGGACTGCCCTGCACAGCGGTCCAATATGAGGAAGTGAGCAACACCAGAGGCTATAGGATGGAGTATTACAGGGATGCATGGGTCAAATGGATGAGGGCCTTGACAGTATCACAAGAATCTTTCAATCTATATGGCACATCTGGCACAACGAAGTTCTTTTTTCCTCCAAGCCAAGGCAAATGTTTGGCTGCCATAATGTACATTAATGACAGGGCTTTACGTGAGCCGGCTCCTGCCTGCCCCCGACCAGACACATTCTCTGGTCTGGGGCAGGGGAGGCGCGCAGTCAGAAGCGGCGTTGAAGTCTGATGCAGACGAGGTGGAAGCGAAGCCGTGTAGAGGTCAGCAGTGGGCCAACCCGGTGTGACCGGCGCCAGTGAAGTCGCCATAGACGCTGATGGCTGATAGTCTGGTAAGGATCGTGGCGTGGATATGGGGGGATCCGGAGGACCATACTGACAACGAGGGAGGAACCACCAGCAAAGTTTCAGTTGGGGAACCTCTCGGGCTCATGGGACCCGAAGGTGCATCAGAAGGAGCGGACAGAGTTAATAGGAGCATCGTCACTACCCTAGACTCTCGGTTCTGGCAGGCGCAGCTCGAGGCGTGGGCTCCTAGGCCGGGTGCGGAGCAGGCTTCAGAGGCGGCTTCGCGGAGCGGCAGGAAGAGCAGGCTCTAGAGGAACAACGTCCAAGCACCCCCTCTGGCGACTTGGGTGGGAGGTGGGGGGAGTGAAGGGGGAGAACTCGGCCTGCATTTCTTTTTCTTTAACTTACCCAGTGAACACGAACTTTACGAACGCGAACTGGATGAAGAGTCATCAGACGAGCAGTCACAGGAACACCACCAGGACGGGCTTGAGACTCTGGCCAATGCAGGTCCTTCAAGTACCAGGCAACAAAAAACGTGGCCTCGCGCTCCTGGGTAGTGCTGGGGTGCATCTGAGCACAGTCCCGGGAGGCCATGGAGTCGTGATCCCAGGCATACCAAGTGGGGGTCAGTCACCAACATCTGTCGATGGGATTCCCCACAAGGCTTGAACCTTGTAGACATCCCTTGCACACTGGCAGAGAATTATTATTTTTAAAGTCAGTCAAAGACCAGAGGCAGTTACAGATCCACGTCAGTTTTCATGGAAAGAAAGGAACTAATGTAGGGTGACCAGATTCTCAAAACAAAAAACGGGGACAGGTCATAGACATAGAAGTAGGACTACGGTTTGCAGTAACCATCGACATAAAAGTAGGACTATTTGACAGCTGTCATAGACATAGAAAAAGGACTACAATTACAGCTCCCTCCACAGACCGAGATGAAGCATTACAGACAACAAATCCAGTGTCTTTTATTGGCAACCCTCTCCTTCACACAGCAGCATTAGTACTTTTTATTACATTTACACTTTTAAGGACTATAGCATATATTTGCCAAAAATCTATAAAACATCACAGGCTAGCAAACGCCAGATTTACTAGCTTTATCAATGCTCGTTTCTATAGCTGCACGTCAGCACCACATAAAGTACAACTCACCAATGTTGCTTAGTTGCTTATGACAGAAAAGCATGGGAGGTAAACTGCGGAATGCTAAATTGCCAAATGGCAGCCATGGACCAATGTACAAGAAAAAACTTCTCTCCAGGTATTACTGCCTTAGGGTCTTAAGGGTGGCAAAGGCTGGCCGACCACACAGTACTCCCACATTTGCGTAGTCACTGCTGGGATGTCATGTTACCTTACTGGGGTATGTATAGTGCACTCTAGCCATTGGTATCATCTCATAGTGCAATAGTGTGAAGACCTGAGCAAAAAGCTCGAGCATCGCTGCTCGCCTCTCCCACAGGCGTTAACCCTGCTCCTATAAGTCCTTTCCAGCTAAACAGTTTGCCGTGATCTGAAAGGTCAGTCAAAAGGTCAAGTCATAGCTTTGATATGGAGAACACAAAGCATGCATCAATTGGTTATGAATAAAACATGCAATGAGCAATGCATTAATCCTTGCACGGTATGCATAAGGTCTACTGAAAAGTTTGTATGACTATGAATACAAGCTACAGGATGAAGAAATATTGTTTTATCCAAAGTAGAAACTTTGGCTGGCACGATGACGTAGGTGGCGCTGCATGTAAAATGTCTCTCTTCAAAGGATTTCCCTTCTTGCTACAGCACTCACCTCAGTGACGACACATGCCGTAAACAGTGCAAAGAGAGCATGCGCGCGCATGCTCAACCGGAACAATGAAAAACAGGGACATTTCTGTGTTTAACGGGGACACTGTTTGAAAACAGGGACATTTGAGTCACTTGGAGAAAAGTGTCGGGACACGGGGACACTTCCCCAAAAACGGGGACCGTCCTGGGAAAACGGGGACGTCTGGTCACCCTAAACTAATGGCAGCACGCAGGGTTGGGGCCCATATGCTCCAGCTTGCATCATATCCGGCATTGACATCGTTGGTGTGGAGCTGCGGGCGCCACCTCCTGGCACGCAGAGGTACTGCGACAAAGTTTTTCGGCTCCAGTCTGACGCCTGGGCAATATTTTAAGGTGAGGAATCTGTGGAAAAGTATCTGTGAGAAATCTAGAAACCCATAACTGAATACTTGGAAAATGTTAATATGCTCCACTTGATAAATATGGAGAGGATCTATCCTACCAATTAGCGCTGCAAAAATAGCTTATAAGGGAACCCAAAACCCTTTGTAAAATATTTTTCAATTCCTGTCAACCTGATTCCAAGGTGAATATTCTTTTCAGGGTGACATTCAAGCCTCCCTAATATAAGTTGGTTTTAAATAATAATAGGTGATGACCAATATTACAGATCCTATGCTTTTCTGCTATCTTGCTTGTCATCAGTAATGTTCATGACAAATGAGTTGTTGGCTATTTCACCGTCAGTAAAATGTATGTTGTAATAGTGTAGCGGTCAATTGTGAATGCAGTCCCTGACCAAAAAACCGCACTGTACCCTTTCACCCCAAAACAATTACTGTGTATCCCTGGGTAGGGGTTCACTTGACTATTAATTATTGTGACCTAGAAGAGAAGTAATGGGACAGAAGGTCATGCCACAAATTCTAGCTCTATGTAAAGGAAACAATTGATGGACGGAATGCTGGACAATGCAAACATTCACCCCCAATTACAAGGTTCTGGGTTTAATCCATCATTCTTTTGCTCACCACACCACCCCAGTTTGGACCCAGCCATATGCAAATCAGTCTTGACCCTGTTCCTTATGGGAACAGTCCAGCCCGAACTGCCAAGCCAGGTCCTCCCTGGACCGGAAACAAGCATCCTGGGACCGGTTTCTGGGCATCACCCTTCATCAGCCAGGCTAGCTTGAATCCAGTGATGTAGTGAGCACGGGACCCATATCTGGGTATACCCTTCCCACTTAGGGTGACATATGCAAAAGAAACAATTGATGGACGGAATGCTGGACAATGGAAACATTCACCCCCAGTCACAAGGATCTGAGTTTAATTCATCATTCTTTTGCTCACCACACCACCCCAGTTTAGACCCAGCCATATGCGAATCAGTCTTGACCCTGTTCCTATTGGGAACAGTCCAGCCCCAACTGCCAAGCCAGGACCTCCCTGGATTGGAAACAGGCCTAATAGATGTGTTTGTCAATTCTGACTTTAGCAAGTGTAATAGGTAACTGATAGTCTCCGGAACTGATGCATGCAGAAGTTCGAATATGCTACTTACCAGTATGCATCTGTTCTTGGCATGTAGGGCTGCTGACATTCATATCTGTGCATAGATCGCCGCCTAGTGTTGGGTCCGGATGATTGCATATTGTTGTCCTGGAAGAGTCTTCGAAGTATCACGAGATAGGTGGCTCCTCCCCTGGACTACAGTGCGCATGGGCATCCTCTCCATCCTCAGATTGTTTTTCGCCATTGTGGCAGTGATGGAGTAGATACAGAAAGTGATGACCATGCTTTACAGTAATTCTGAGAGCTGCAGCTGCTACAGGCGCCGGGGAGGAGGGTGGGCGATATGAATGTCAGCAGCCCTACATGCCAAGAACAGATGCATACTGGTAAGTAGCATATTCGGTTCGAGGCATGTGGGCTGCTGAATTCATATCTGTGCATAGATTATATAGCAGTCCCTCCATTAGCGGCGGCTGCCCGTGTCAGCTGCAGCAGTCTGAAAAAGGGTCTTGAGAACAGCCTGTCCTACAGCTGCCTGCTGTTTTGAATGTACATCTACACAGTAGTGTTTAGTAAATGTATGTATAGTGGACCATGTGGCTGCTCTACATATTTCCTCTAAAGGAATGTTCCCTAGGAAAGCCATGGACGCCCCTAACTTTCGTGTTGAGTGGGCTCTTGGGGGAATCGTTAATGTGCGTTTAGCTTTTTCATAGCAAATTTGAATACATTTGACGATCCATCTGGCTATCCCTGCTTTGGAAATGGCGTTGCCCTTGTGTTGTGGAGAAAAGGCAACGAACAGTTGTTTTGTTTTCCTAAAATCCTTTGTTCTGTCTATATAGTACATGAGGGCCCTCTTTACATCTAGTGTATGGAGCATTCTCTCTGCGACATTTTCTGGATTTGGAAAGAAAACAGGCAGTAAAATAGTCTGATTCATGTGGAACTGCGATATTACTTTAGGCATGAATGTGGGGTTGGTACGTAGTACAACTCTGTTTGCGTGAACCTGTATGAATGGCTCTTGAATGGTTAGTGCCTGGAGTTCACCAACTCTTCTCAACGAAGTGATTGCCACTAAGAAAGCTACTTTCCAGGTGAGGAATTGAATCTCACATGAATGTAGAGGTTCAAAAGGTGGACCCATCAATCTGGTGAGGACCACATTCAGGTTCCACACCGGTGCCGGTGGGTGTGTTGGAGGAATCACTCTTTTGAGTGCCTCTAAGAAGTCTTTGATGGCAGGCACTCTGAATAAAGAGAGGGGCTGCCTGTTCTGAAGATAGGCTGCTATTGCGGTTAGATGTATACGGATGGAGCTGTATGCCAGATTGCATCGGTAAAAGTGTAACAGGTAACATATGATGTTCTGAATGGATGCATCCAGCGGATTAATGTCATTGTTTTTACAGTAAATGACAAATCTTTTCCATTTAGCCGCATAGCAAGCTCTGGCCGTGGGTCTCCTGGCCTCCTTGATGAGATTCATACATTCTGGAGGCAGGTTGAGGTAGCCAAACTCTAAGACTTCAGGAGCCAGATCGCCAGGTTCAGCTGTTGGGGATCTGGGTGCTGAATTTCGCCATGTTTCTGTGTTAAAAGTTTGGGTGTTAGCCGCAGTCGTTGAGGCGGCACCACGGAAAGTTCTAGTAACGTGGTGTACCATGGCTGGCGTGCCCACATTGGAGCAACCAGGATGAGTGTCATTGAGTGTTGCCTTAGTTTGCGTGCCACTAGCGGTATTAATGGCGCTGGGGGAAAAGCGTACGCAAATCTGCCTGACCAGTTCATCCATATCGCATTGCCCTGCGACTGTGGGTGCGGGAACCTGGCGGCAAAGCTGTGGCATTTTGCGTTTTCCCTTGTGGCGAACAGGTCTATCTCTGGATGACCCCACTGCTGGAAGTACGGTTGGAGTACTGATGGATGCAGCTCCCACTCGTGCATTTGGTGGCTATGTCTGCTGAGCAGATCCACCATTTGGTTGTCCTTGCCCGGGAGGTGTTCTGCCATGAGGAACATGTTCCTCTGAATGGCCCACCTCCACATGCTCTGAGCCAGATGAGACAACTGTGAAGAGTGTGTTCCTCCCTGCTTCTGTATGTAGTACATGGCAGTCATGTTGTCTGTCCGGATTAACACGACTTTGTTGCACAAGTGTACCTTGAATGCCTTCAGAGAGTGTCCCGTTCCCTTCAGAGAGTGTCCCGTTCCCTGATGCGCTTTAGGGACTCCGACACCTGTTGCAACGTGAATGTTCTAGCAGTGTTTCTAGGGTATCGTAGTGTGACCTGTTGTATCTGGCCAGGAGTGCCTGAGTGTTGGCAATGCACCAGATGTTTGCTGCTTGTGCTGCTATCCTTTTTCCTGATGTTTCTAGCACTTTGGACTCCTTGTCCGGAGGAGGAGCATCACCGGTAGTTTGCGAGATAGCTCTCTTGCGAGCATTAGAAACTACCATGGAGTCCAACGGCAATTGACCCGTAATGTACATTGGGTCTCCTGGGGCTGGTTTGTATTTTTTCTCTATTCTCGGGTTTAATACCCATGCTCTGGTTGGCTCCTTAAAGATGTCCTTAGCATGTTTAATAACCCCTTTTAACATTGGTAAAGTCTTGACCGTTCTTTCTGATGTGGAGAACGTGTCCACCAAGAAATCTTCCTCCACAGAGTCAGAATGAAGTTCACTCCGTGATTGGCAGCCGCTCTTTCAATGAGGGCGTTAAAAGCAGCAGTATCTTCAGTGGGAGATGGTTTTATATTATAAAGATGAGTGTCAGGAGCATTTTGCGGGTCTCCTGGGTCAGTAGGGTCTCCCCATGCTTGATCCTGGTCTTGCTGTTGTTCATCAGGGTCATTATCCACAGGATAAGTGATATCCTCAGTATAGCCCTCTCCTGCATCCGCCTCCGAGTGTGTGGGAGAAAAGGATGGAGGTTCCTGATCATATGTGTGGTAAGGTTCTACAAGCACTGGTGTCGAACCTGACGCCATTTTCCTTTTTAGTGGAATTTTGTATGAGTCCAAAGCCTTTTCTGGAACAATTCTCCGCTTGCGGAACAACAGTCTACCAGTGTCGACGTCGATAAACTGGTCCTGTGAGTCTTCAACATCAGTTCTTTCGGTGGACACTGTTCTTGGTTGTTCGATACTCTTCCTAAGTTCGAACATCTTCGGTGCCCCCGGTGGTGGCAATCCAAACTTGATCGGTGCCGGCGCCGAGTGAGCCTTGGCGGCCTTGTTCGGTTCGGGACCTGTTTTCGGTTCGAGAGTGTCCCGTTCCCTGATGCGCTTTAGGGACTCCGACACCTGTTGCAACGTGAATGCCGACGGTGCTTTTGATACGACAGGCTCTTTGGAGACAGGCCTCGACGCGGTCTCCGGTTTCTTTCCAGTCTTCGGGGCTTCGATCCGAAGTTTGGGATCGACGCCTTGTTGATCCGGTATTTTGGCAGTCTCAGCACTCCTCGGTGTTGATGTAGTCGGATCGACCACCTTGACCTTGATCGTCGGTGCTCCAACCTTCGGTGTTATAGGCCTCTGCATCTTCTAGGGACCGAGGGCCTTCTTCTGTTTCTCGGTGCCGAAGTCCTTTTTTGGTTTCTCGGTACCGAAGTCCTTCTTTGTTTGTTCGGCTCCGATGTCCTTCTTTTGTGTCGACGGATTGGAAGGTTTAGATGCCTTCGATCCGACCTGAACCAGTTGCACTATCGGTTTCGATTTGACCGGTGCAGGTTTTGGTTTCGATTTCACGGAATCAACTCCAGTCTTTTTCGATAATTCTGGCTCTTTTGAAATGTTCGAAGCCGGGCCTTCAGGCGGGGCTGTAGAACGATCCGACCGATCTTGGGTAAGGCCCGCAGGCGATCCCTCGACCTGAGCCTTATCAAGACTATCTCCCTCGGCCTCCGCATCGACGGATTGGCCTAGCTCCTCGCCTGAGCTATCTTCCTCGGCCCCAAGGGCCTCATCGTCGTCTCCTACCTCGTCGACGACGTCTTTGTCCTCGAAGATCTCCTCATCATCGTCGTCATATTGGGATTCAACCTCTTCGACGCTGTCGACTTCTTCATCCTCGGTGCTGAATATGTTAACCGGGTTAGGTGCCGATTGTTTGGCCTCCAATCTAGCCGCTCGTCTATTCCGAAGGGTCTTTTTTGACCGGAACCGGGCGCAGGCCATACACCTGGTCTCATCATGATCCGGTGATAAACATTTGTTACACACCGGATGGACATCAACGTGTGGATATTTTGCGTGGCATAGAGGACATCTCTTGAAGGGAGTCCTCGATTCCATCTTCGAACGTCGATCGATGTTCGGACCGAAACTCTGTCCGAGAAGGGTGAATAAGTTCGAGAACAAGTATAATAATTTATCGATACCGAACGCAAACAATATCGACGATATCTAAAGGCTTTTGGCCTTAAAGAAAGTTTTCCTAACTTGAGCTAAGATAAGCACATCCGAACCCAATGGCGGAAAAAAACAATCTGAGGATGGAGAGGATGCCCATGCGCACTGTAGTCCAGGGGAGGAGCCACCTATCTCGTGATACTTCGAAGACTCTTCCAGGACAACAATATGCAATCATCCGGACCCAATATTAGGCGGCGATCTATGCACAGATATGAATTCAGCAGCCCACATGCCTCGAACATATATGTTTACTAATGCAGTAGTCTACAAATCTTTTCCATTTCCATGGTTTGGCAAAACAATCTCATGTGATAAGTCTGTGAACTTCAAGTAAAGTGTGCATACATACCTCTGGCCCTATCACAATGCATGATTCCACCATTCTCAAGAATTTTTTGATCATTCTCACTTTTGGTAGATGTAATGTCTGATAGAGAGGGAGCAGCTTCTGAAATACAATTACTCCATCCTGATTTGAATAGGCTTTGCCTGTTACCTTGTTTAACACCTCCCCTAAAAACTGTTATTTCCAGCGGGCAGATATAAGACCTTTTGGCTTGGACTGTGAAACCTTGGCAGTGGAGTAAAACCTAGCCTGTGAAACAGTGACACTGCAATCTCAGTGCATCCTAGCTCTTAGCTGCTGCTCATTAATAGCCAGTTGTCCAAGTATGGAAACACAACTGGCACTGCAGGGCGGATGTGCTGTGACCACTGCTAGACATTTTGTGAATTCCGCTGGTGCCGTAGTGCTCTCAAATTTGTTGACTCAATATTTCTGGTGTGTGTTATACTTTATTCATTTTCTTTGCAAATCGTTGATTTTGATGTCAATAAGCTATTGCTACGTATTCTAAGTAATTGACCCCCCGACAGAACCATTTTTTTCTTTCAAGTAGTGCTCTCAAAGGGCAACACATTAAACTGGTGGTGTTGTCCACTTACCATGAATCTGAGGTAACAATGACAAGCCGAATGGATAGGAATACAAACATGCGCGTCTTTGGGATAGAGGGTCATCATATGATCTCCTGGGAAAAGTAACAGAATGACATCCTACAGGGTGGTTATCTCGAAATGCTCAGACATTATGTGACTCTCTAGTGGGCAGAGATGGAGGATAGGCAGGAAAGTGTTGTCTTTTGTTGGGAACAAAAGTGTAGGAAGAATACCTCCTTCCCTCTTTCGTGGGTAGGTAGGTCCATGTTGTACGGCACCTTTGTTGAGAAGTGTTTGCATCTCTTCTTGCCTTTATGTAGGGTGGCATGGGGGGAAAAATACAATGGACTGAAGTGCGGTCCAAGCAAATGTCAATGGCTAAGATTAATTTGAGCTTTCAATCCATCACCGTGCTGTTGCTGCAGACGATGCCCTAAGAGTGACGGGTATGCCCAGGAGTGGATGGCGTACTCACCGTGCCACAGGATCAAGTAGGCATAAACCTGTCTGGGATAGCTAGTGGTGCCTTCTGGTTGGGGCCTCCCCTGAAAGTTTGGAACAAACTGTTCCCATGATGAGCAGGGTCGGTACTGATTTGTATGTGGCGGACGTTTGTCTAGAGTGGGGTCAGAAACGATGGACTGGAATGTGTCCCGAGCTACTGCCAGTGGCTGAGATTAATTTAAGCTTTCCATCCATCACCTTGATGTTGCTGCATCTACCTCTGCAGCAGAATTTGATGTTCTTGACTGATGGCAAAGCAGGATATTTAGTGATGTAGTGTGAAACTTCAAGCAGTATCCTTGCTGGACAATGAAAACAACTGACATATTTAAGGTTATACCCTCCACCCCCAGGCACCATATTCTTCCTTCGACAGGTTTAGTGTGATCGGTGGAAATAGTGGCTAAGTCACTGTTTGGAGTTGAAAGTGCCCCTTTCTTGGCATCCACTATCCTTTTCTCTGCCATTCCTGGCTGTAGATTCACATGCTGTGCATACTCCTGCCATCTTGTGTTGGCTCTGGATGTTTGCACTTTGTTTATCTTCGAAGAAGTCTTTTCCAGTCACGAGGTAGGTGACTTCTCCTTTCGGTGATAGTGCGCATGGGTATCGACTCCATTGTTAGATTGTTTTCCCGCAGAGGGTGAGAATGGAGTGATAGGAAAAAATAGAGATGTCCATGCGTATGTATGTAAACTAAAAAGAACTGCAGCAGCTACAGGTACTCGGGGAGGTGGGTGAGAGCATGTGAATTGAATATGCTACTTACCAGTATGCATCTGTTCTTGGCATGTAGGGCTGCTGACATTCATATCTGTGCATAGATCGCCGCCTAGTGTTGGGTCCGGATGTTTGCACGTTGTTGTCCTGGAAGAGTCTTCGAAGTATCCTGGGATAGGTGACTCCTCCCCTGGCTACAGTGCGCATGGGCATCCTCTCCATCCTCAGATTGTTTTTCGCCATTGTGGCAGTGATGGAGTAGATACAGAAAGTGATGACCATGCTTACAGTAATTCTGAGAACTGCAGCTGTTACAGGCGCCGGGGAGGAGGGAGGGCGATATGAATGTCAGCAGCCCTACATGCCAAGAACAGATGCATACTGGTAAGCAGCATATTCAGTTCGAGGCATGTGGGCTGCTGAATTCATATCTGTGCATAGAATACATAGCAGTACCTCCTATTAGCGGCGGCTACCAGTGCCAGCTGCAGCGGTCTGAAAAAGAGTTTTGAGAACAGCCTGTCCTACAGCTGCCTGCTGTTTTGATTGCACATCCACACAATAGTGTTTGGTAAAGGTGTGTGTAGTGGACCAGGTGGCTGCTCTACATATATCATGCAAAGGGATGTTTCCTAGGAAAGCCATGGAGGCCCCTAACTTACGTGTTGAGTGGGCTCGTGGTGGAATCGTTAATGTGCGTTTAGCCTTTTGATAGCAAATTTGAATACATTTAACGATCCATCTGGCTATACCTGCTTTGGAGATAGCGTTACCTTTGTGGTGTGGGGCAAAAGCAACGAAAAGTTGTTTTGTCTTCCTAAAGATCTTAGTCCTGTCGATATAGTACATGAGGGCTCTCTTCACATCTAGTGTATGGAGTGCTCTTTCTGCGACAGTCTGTGGGTTTTGAAAGAAAACAGGCAGTTCAATAGTTTGATTCATGTGGAACTGCAATATGACCTTGGGCATGAATTTGGGGTTGGTACGTAGTACGACCCTGTTGGCGTGAACCTGTATAAATGGCTCTTGAACGGTTAGTGCCTGGAGTTCACTAACTCTTCTTAAAGAAGTGATCGCCACTAGGAAAGCTACTTTCCAGGTAAGGAATTGAATCTCGCATGAGTGTAGAGGTTCAAAGGGTGGACCCATCAGGCGTGTGAGGACCAAGTTGAGGTTCCACATTGGAGCCGGTGGGTGGCTTGGAGGAATTACTCGTTTGAGTCCTTCCAAGAATGCTTTGATGGCAGGCACTTTGAATAAAGAGAGGTGCTGCCTGGTCTGGAGATAGGCTGATATTGCGGTCAAATGGACACGTATAGAGGTGTACGCCAGATTGCATCGGTATAGGTGTGAGAGGTAACAAATTATGTTTTGGATGGATGCGTCTAGCGGGTTAATGTCATTATTATTGCAGTAAATGACGAACCTTTTCCATTTGGCTGCATAGCAAGCTCTGGTAGTGGGTCTTCTAGCTTCCTTAATGATGTCCATACAGTCAGGTGACAGGTTTAGGTAGCCAAACTCTAGGACTTCAGGAGCCAGATCGCCAGGTTCAGCTGTTGCGGATCTGGGTGCTGAATCTCTCCATGGTTCTGCGTCAAATGCGCGGGTTTGATCCGTAGCTTTTGATGCGGCACCACGGAAAGTTCGAGAAAAGTGGTGTACCATGGCTGGCGTGCCCACGTTGGAGCAACCAGGACGAGTGTCAGGGAGTGTTGTCTGAGTTTGCGAGCCACCAGCGGTATCAACAGCGCTGGGGGAAAAGCGTACGCAAATCTACCCGACCAGTTCATCCATATCGCATTGCCCTGCGATTGTGGGTGTAGGAACCTGGCAGCAAAGCTTTGGCATTTTGCGTTTTCGCTTGTGGCGAATAGGTCTATCTCTGGATGACCCCATTGCTGGAAGTACGGTTGGAGTACTGATGGGTGTAACTCCCACTCGTGCATCTGGTGGCTGTGTCTGCGGAGCAGATCCGCCATCTGGTTGTCTTTGCCGGGGAGGTGTTCTGCCATGAGGAACATGTTCCTCTGAATGGCCCACTTCCACATGCTCTGAGCCAGATGAGACAACTGTGGAGTGTGTGTTCCTCCCTGCTTCTGTATGTAGTACATGGCGGTCATGTTGTCCGTCCGGATCAACACGACTTTGTTGCACAAGTGTACTTTGAATGCTTTCATTGCCAGGAAGATTGCCATCAATTCCAGGAGGTTGATGTGCATCTTCTTTTGTTGTGTTGTCCATAGTCCCTGCACTGTGTAGTTGAGTACATGAGCTCCCCATCCCTGAAAAGACGCGTCCGCTGTCAGTATTATTTGTGGAACAGGCTCTTGGAACGGTCAGCCCTTGCAAAGGTTTTGTGGATTCCACCAATGCAGAGAGTTGTATGCCCGACCGCTCACCAACACTAGGTCTTTCAACTGTCCTTGAGCCTGATTCCACTGACGTGCTAAGCACTCCTGAAGCGGGCGCATATGTAGTCTCGCGTGTGGGACTATGAAAATGCAGGAGGCCATCATGCCTATCAACTGCATGAACACTCGCGCGGGAAGGGAGTGTTGTGGTTTGAACTTGGAAATCAGCATTTGCATGCTGTTGATTCTCACTAAATTTGGCTGAGCTGTGGCCGCCAGAGTGTCTATAGTCGCACCTAGGTACTGTTGTACGTGTGCGGGTTGGAGATGGGATTTTGGGTAATTTAGTGAGAACCCCAGACTGTGAAGGAGGTGAATGGTGCGGGACATGTGGCTGGCACATTGCTGGGCTGACTTTGCTTGAACAAGCCAGTCGTCCAGGTAAGGGTAGACATGTATGTGCTGCCTCCGTAGATGTGCCGCCACAGTAGCTAGGCACTTTGTGAAAACTCTGGGTGTTGTTGTCACGCCGAAGGGAAGGACTTTGAATTGGTAGTGCTGCCCCTGAACGGTGAACCTGAGGTATTTTTTGTGTGAGGGGTGAATGGGTATGTGGAAATACGCATCTTTGAGGTCCAGTGTGGCCAGGAAGTCTCCCTGCTTGAGCAGCGGGAGGACTTGCTGTAAAGTGAGCATGTGAAAATGCTCGGAGAGAATGTAGCGGTTCAGGGGTCTGAGGTCTAGTATAGGTCTGAGTGACCCGTCCTTTTTCGGTATTAAAAAGTACAGGGAGTACACCCCTGTACCTTGCTCGTGGACGGGTACGACCTCTATTGCGCCTTTTAGTAGCATACTTAGCACTTCCTGCTGTAAGAGCGTTAAGTGCTCTGAGGACATAGGACGGTGTTTTGGAGGTATTGTGGGTGGAGTTGAGGTTAATTCTAGGCAGTAACCGTGTTTGACAATATCTTTGACCCACCTGTCCGTGGTGATGGAGTTCCACGTGGACAGGAACCTTTGTAGCCTTCCCCCGACAGGTGTTATGTGGTCGGGAGGAAGGGAGAGGGCGTCACGGTTTGTTCTTGGGGGAGGACCTGGTGTTGCCGTATCCGCGTCCTCTGCCCTTTGTGCTTGAGCCACGATAACCACCCCGGGTGTTCTTATCGTAGGAGCTTTGTGTGTTACCCTTGTTGTAGGTTTGCTGTGACCCCTGTCCTCTACCTGTTCCTCTATTTCCGGGGCGACGAAAGGAGCCGCTCCGAAAGGACTGCGTTTGGAGAGCCCCCATGGACTTTGCAGTGTCTGTGTCCTTTTTTATTTTCTCTAGGGTGGTGTCAACCTCTGGCCCGAATAAGTAGTCGGGGTTGACAGGCTGGTTGAGGATGTTATTTTGTACCTCAGGTTTGAATCCGGAGATTCGCAACCAGGCGTGTCGTCGCAACATGACGCTAGTGTTTATGGCTCTGGCAGCTGTATCCGCGGCATCCAGTGCACACTTAATGGATGCGTTTGTGAGGAGTTGTCCCTCCCTGATGAGGATCTCTGCTCCTTCTTTGAATTGGTCAGGGAGATGTTGGAGTAATTGTTCTAATGTGTCGTAGTGTGCTCGATCGTAGCGAGCAAGGAGCGCCTGAGTATTGGCAATGCGCCATATGTTAGCTGCCTGGGCCGCAACCCGTTTGCCGGAGGTCTCTAGCACCTTGGACTCTTTGTCCGGGGGAGGAGCGTCACCTGTTGTTTGCGAGTGTGCCCGTTTGCCAGCATTCGCAACTACTATGGAATCCAGAGGTAACTGGCCTCTAATGTAGGTAGGATCCCCAGGCGCCGACCTGTATTTCTTGTCGATCCTGGGGTTTATTACTCTTGCCCTGGTGGGTTCCTTGAAGATGTCCTTTGCTGGTTTGAGGACACCCTTCAACATGGGTAGAGTTTTTATATTTCTTTCTGAGGATGCGAAAGTATCCATGAGAAAGTCGTCCTCGACGGTGTCAGAGTGGAGTTGCACACCATGATTGGCCGCAGCACGTTCAATGAGGGCGTTGAATGCGGCAGTGTCCTCTGTGGGAGACGTTTTTGCTCCATAGAGTTGCGGGTCCTGTGTATCCATAGGTGCACCCGAGTCTACAGGGTCATCCCAAGCCTGGTCAGGGTCTTGTTGGCCTTGAGGGTCCATCTCTCCGGGGTAGGGGACGTGGTCACCCATGTAGTCCTCCAAAACGTCTGTTTCGGAGTGTGTGGGAGAGAAGGACTGTGGATCTTGGTAAGAGGAATGGAGTGGTTCGTAAAGAACTGGTTCCGAAGCCACTGGCTGCTTTTTCTTAAGCGGGATCCGGTAGGAGTCCAAAGCTGGCTTGGAAGTTATTCTCCTCTTGTGGAGTATCATCCTGCCGGTGTCGGCGTCGATGATGTGTGATGGAGACGTCTCTGCAGGAGAGCGTTCGGCAGGCGTGATCGTGGTGTGGGTGACCCGTGTTCTGATGTGGAACAGTTTTGGGGCCGTGGATGGCGGCAGGCCAAAAGTGATGTTGGCTGGTGCCGAAGAGGCTGGTGGAGCTTTTATCGGCTCGGAGCCTGGCGTGTCCTGGAGGACTGCTTTGTGTTTGATGCGTTGCGCAACAACGGGCCGCACCTGGAGCGCCATCGATTCCTTTGCGCCGACCGGTTCTGTAGAGGCGGGCGCGGACTTCTTCGGCGCCAGTGGGTCATCGAGTCGAGGAGCGGTAGTGGCCGTTGACATCGTTGATGAGGGTGCCTTTGGTGGTGCTGTCGAAGCGGTGTGAGACGCAGCAGGCAGTTTGACCTTTGGGGTCGGAGCCGATTGTTTCGGTGCCGGGAACCGAGTAGGTTTGGTGGCACCGAAGGTCTTTTTCCGTGTGTCGGCGCCGACGTCGGCTGCTGCAAGCTCGGCACCGAAGTCTTGTTTGGTGCGGTCGGTGCCGACGGGTTTTGCTGGCGTCAAAGGTGTGGTGGGCCTCGATCCGACCAGCGTTACTTTTGGTTTCGGTTTCTGGGGAACCAATACAGCTTTCGGTTTCGGAGAAGGGAAACCAGCCGTTTTGTGTAGTAATGGCTGCCGCTGAATGTCCGAGGCCGGGCCAGAGGGCGGGGCCGAAGAACTGCGGGATAGGTCTTGGGTAAGGCCCGAAGGCGATCCCTCGACCGGAGCCATAGACTGGTGCACTGGGATATCCTCAGTCTGTACGGGTAGGCCTTGCTCGTCACCGGAGCTACTCTCTTCGGCCCCTAAGGCCTCATTGTAGTCTCCTACCTCGGTGTCGGCTTCATCTCTGTGAAAGAGTCGCTCTTCGACGCCTTCCGATCCGGAGTCGTGTTCGGAAGCGGGGCTGGAGGGTAGGTTCTCCACGTCTTCGACATCTTCGTCCTCGGCGCTGAAGATGTTGGCCGGGGCCGGCGCCGCTTGCTGCGCTTCGAGTCTCGCTGCTCGTCGATTCCGGAGGGTCTTCTTGGATCGGAATCGTGCACAGGCCATACATGTAGACTCGTTGTGATCCGGTGAAAGGCATTTGTTGCACACCGGGTGGACGTCGACATGGGGATATTTCGCATTGCATACAGGACACCGCTTGAATGGTGTCCTCGATTCCATCGTCGATGACGGGTCGATGGTCGGGAAAGATGCGAAAAAGTTGGTTCTGGAAGTTAGTAAACTAACAAAGATACTATTGATACCGATCGGGAACAGTACCGACGCGAACTAAAGGCCTTTTGGCCTGGAAAAAGTTTTTCCTAACTTGAGCCAAGATAAGCACATCCGAACCCAATGGCGGAAAAAAACAATCTGAGGATGGAGAGGATGCCCATGCGCACTGTAGTCCAGGGGAGGAGTCACCTATCCCAGGATACTTCGAAGACTCTTCCAGGACAACAACGTGCAAACATCCGGACCCAACACTAGGCGGCGATCTATGCACAGATATGAATTCAGCAGCCCACATGCCTCGAACCTACAGCTCAACATGCCAAGAACAGATGCTTACTGGGTAAGTAACATTATCTGTTCGAGGCATGTGAGCTGTAGATCACATGCTGTGCATAGACTATAAAGCAGTATCCTCCCAAAGTGGTGGCAATCCTGTAGCTGTTGGAGTTGTCTGAAGCAGTGTTTTAAGTACTGCTTGACCCACATTGGCTTGTTGTCTCGCTAACACATCTACACAATAGTGTTTGGTGAATGTGTGCGGTGTAGACCATGTTGCAGCTTTGCAAATGTCAACTATGGGACGGTTTCCCTAGAAAGCCATAGTGCCCCCTAACTTGAAAGTGCAATGTGCTATAGGGGGTACAGTTAGAGTCCTCTTTGCTTTTGCATAGCAAGTTTGAATGCACTCAACAATCCACCTTGCAATACCAGATTTGGAAATAGGATTGCCCTTGGGTGGTGGTGCAAAAGCAACAAGGAGTTGTTTTGTTTTACAAAATTATTTATCTTTCAATGCAGTACAAGAGTGCTCTTCTGACATCTAAGGTGTGTAGAGCTCATTATGCAACAGAATCAGGTTGAGGGAAGAATACAGGTAATTGTACCGACTGATTTATGTGAAATGCAGATACTACCTTAGGTAAAATTTGGGGTTGCTACGAAGAACCACTTTGTCTCTGTGTAGTTGGAAAAAAGGTTTCTGTACAGTTAGTGCCTGTAGTTCACTCACTCTTCTTAATGAAGTGATTGCAATGAGGAAAGAGGTTTTCCAAGAGAGGAACTGTGGTTCGCATTTGTGCATGGGCTCAAAAGGTGGGCCCATTAATCTTGTAAGGACTATGTTAAGATTCCACACTGGGGCAGGTGGGAGTCTTGGTGGTATGACTCTTTTTAGTCCTTCAATGAAAGCTTTAATTACGGGTACTCTAAACAACGACGAATGCTGCCTATTTTGTAGATATGCAGCTACTGCCGCGAGGTGTAGTCTGATGGAGGTGTAAGCCAATGCGGACTGTTGCAAGTGTAACAGATAGCAGATTATGTTTTGTATGGAAGCATCAAGAGGGTTAATATGATTGTTATTACAATAAATAACACATATCTTCCACTTAGCTGCATAACAGGCTCTTGTGGTAGGCCTTCTAGCCTCCCTAATGATAGTCATACATTCTGGTGGAAGGTTGGAATAACCAAACTATGACTTCAGGAGCCAGATCGCGAAGTTCAGTTGTTTGGGATCTGGGTGTCTGATTTCTCCATGGCTCTGTGTGAGGAGACTGAAAGTTAAAGGCAACTTTTGATGCGGGACCAGAGACCGCTTTAACAGGGTTGTGAACCAATGTTGACATGCCCACATGGGAGCTACCTGGATTAGTGTGAGAGATGTTTGCCTGAGCTTTCGAGCCACTCATGGAATGAGTGGGAGAGGCAGAAAAGCGTAGGCAAATATACCTGACCAGTTCATCCATAGTGCATTGCCTTTGGATTGCGGGTGTGGGTACCTGAAGGCGAAGCTATAGCATTTTGCATTTTGGTGTGTGGCAAACGGATCTATCGGAGGGACTCCCCAAGCTTGGAAGTATGGGAGGAGAACTTGAGGGTGAAGTTCCCATTTGTGTATTTGCCACCTCTGCCTGCTGAGGAGGTCTGCAATAGTTCACTCCTGGGAGGTGTTCCACTAGGAGATAAGGTTTGAGGTGAATGGCCAACCTCCAGATGTCTTGGGCTAAGTGGGACAGTTAGAGAGAGTGTGTCCCCCCCCTGTTAGACATAGCTTAACCAAGTCAGGTTTGCCCTCCAGGTGAGTCTGAAATGCCTTGAGATCTAAAAAGATTGCAAGAAACTCTAAATGATTGATATGGAGCAACTTTTGCTGTTGGCTCCACAGGCCTTGCACTGTGTGTGGTTGAAGATGCGCTCCCCAATCAGTGTAGGACGCGTCCACTGTTAGTACTATCTGTGGAACCTGGTCTGTGAAGGGACGTCCTTTTGATACATTTTGTGTTCCACCACTGCAGAGAGCGATGAATACGGCCGCATACCAACACTAGATCAGTTAATAGACCCTGTGACTGGTTCCACTGACTGGCTAAGCGTTCTTGAAGTGGATGCATGTGCAGCCTGGCATGGGGGACGATCATGATGCAAGATGCTATCATTCCCAGCAGTTGCATATAAACCTGAGCTGGAAGCAAATGATTGGGTTGAAACTGGAGAACTAAAGCCTGAATGTTGCGAATTCTGACTGCATTGGGAAACGCCAAAGCCTTTTAAGTATCTAGAGTGGCTCCTAGGTAGTTCTGAGTATTGGCTGGTGGAGATGTGATTTTAGCACATTGACTGTGAACCCTAGTTGATGTAGTAACTGAATTGTGCTGAAAGTGTGCTGAAGACATTTCTGGTACGTGCTGGCTTTGATGAGCCAGTCATCCAAGTATGGAAAGACATGGATGGTTTGCCTTCTCAGGTGAGCAGCTACTACCGCCAGACACTTTGTGAAGACTCTGGGGGCAGTGGTGACTCCGAACGGAAGTGTTGACCCGCTAACACAAACCTGAGGACTTTGCGATGAGCAGGGTGGATTGGAATATGGAAATAGGCTTCTTTTAAGTCTAGTGTGGACCGAAAGTTACCTTTTTGCAGGAGAGGTAGTACTTGTTGAAGTGTTATCATGTGGAAATGATCTGACTGTATGTAAAGATTGAGTTTTCTGGAATCTAATATTGGTCTGAGAAAACCATCTTTTTGGGGTATTAGGAAGTAAAAGGAGTACACGCCTGACCTGTGATGTTGTGGTGGTACGGGCTCTATAGCCCCTTTTAGAAGGAGACTGTACCTATTGTTTGAGAAGGTGTAGGTGATATGGTGAAAGTTTGTGTGACTTTGGGGGAATGTTTGGAGGAGTGTTGGTGAACAGTAACCAGAACGGATAATTTGTAGTACCCACTTGTCTGTTGTTATTGACTGCCAGATTGGTAGAAAATCTGAAAGTCTTCCCCCGACAGGTGTTGAGTAGTCAGAGGTAAGTGTAGGCAAGTCACTGTTTTGTATTGGAGGAGGAGGTGTGTGTGTGTGTTTGAAACTCTACCCCTGCCTTTGCCATTGTTGCCTCTGTAACCCCCTCTGAAGTAACCCCTAGAGGCAGAGGGTTGGTTATTGCCCTTGCAGGTGGAAGTGGTCTCCGACAAGGTATTTTTAGAGCCTTCACGGTAGAAAGAGCGCCGAAAGGAACCACTGGCTTGTGTTGACTGAAAGGCTATCATGGATTTGGCCACTTCAGTGTGTTTCTTCATCTTTTCCAGTGAAGAATCGGCCACTGGGCCAAAGAGGTGTTCCTTATCAAAGGGAATGTTTAATATGGAGGTTTGAACCTCCGGTTTGAACCCAGACATGCGGAGCCAGGTGTGTCTCCTTAAAAGGACGCTGGTGTTTACAGCTCTAGCAGCAGTGTCTGCAGCATCTAGGGAGCACCTGATTGCATTATTTGAAATAAGTTGTCCCTCACGCACTAGGTCTTGCGCTTTAGATTTATGTTTTTGGGGCAGAAATTAGATAAATTGCTCCATCTTGTCCCAGTGCGCAGGGTCGGATCCTGCTAGCAACGCCAGAGTGTTAGAGATGCGCCAGATGTTTGCTGCCTGAGAGGCCACCCTTTTTCCCGAAGTATCAATAAGCTTGGATTCTATAGCCGGGGTGGAGCATCTCCTGTAGTTTGGAAATTGGCTCTTTTTTGTGCTTTGGACACAACCAGGGAGTCCAATGGGAATTGTCCCCTTACATACACTGGGTCAGATGGTGCTGGCTTGTATTTCTTATCTACTCTAGGGCTAAGAATACAAGCCCTGACAGGGTCATTAAAGATGTCATCTACATGTGTGTGTGTGATGATGTTTGTGTGCTGCTAAGGGTTTCAAAGAGGAAGTCCTCTTCTAGGGATTCTTTGTGTAGCTGCCCCCCATGGTAGTTGGCAGCGCTATCCAGTAATTCAATGTAGCCTACACTGTCGTCTGGTGGAGAGGGCTTGGTAGGGTACAAGTTGGGATCAATGCATGTGGGCGAATAAGTGTTGTAGTAGCCCCGTGGGTCTTTAGGTACTGGCTGATAATCTTCATCCCCATCCCCACTGCCATCCCCATCATCCTGGTTGTCAGGTGTATGTAGTGGTGACTGCTCAAGTGAAATTGGTTTAAAATGAGGGGAAGGAGGTGATGGAATAGGAGGAGGAAGGGAAGGATTAGTTCAACACCTCTCTTCTTCAAAGGAATGTGATATTCCTCTTCTGTATCAGTCTTTCTTTTTAAAGTCACTTTGGTAGTGACGTGTCCAGTCTTTGGATGAATGTACAACACCTTCTGTTTCGGGTCCGGTTTGCCGATCAGAGCGTCAAAAATGATTTTGGCACATCTGACTGTTTCGGCGCCGAATGTTTCGTTGCCGGTGTCTTAAGCGTTGGTGTATTCGGATCCAAAGTGTGTTTTGGTTCCAGATGGTGTGGTTTCGGCTCGGTGCCCGATTTGGAGTGAGGCTTTTCGGAGTGAGACTTTGAGCCGGAAGGCTTTTTTGTAGGCTGTGGTGCCGAGCCAGAAGGCAGGCGTCAGAAGCTTGGTCTTGGTGCCGACCGCCGCGGGTTGGACCGGAGTCTTCTTTTTGTGCTGAGGTGGTTTTGGGATGAGGGAGGGTCTGTACTCATGTTGTCCATGCACGATGTCTACATCTTGGTCAGAGTCGTGCTACGAAATGGAGATCGGTTCCTGCTCTTCCTCGTTACCCATGGCATCCCGGGCCTCCTTGTCTGATTGTTGCCCAAAGATGTCCGGAATAGAGCCTGTGTGCTTGCTCCGCATGTTGCGACTTCGAGCCCGACGGTCGCGAAGTGTCTTCTTGGAGCAAAAAGCCTGGCACGCGTCGCAGTCCTGTTCTCGTGTTCAAGACAAACATAGGTTGCACACTTCGTGTGAGTGGTGTGCGGGTACTTCGCATGACACCGAGGGCAGAATTAGTAGGGAGTTCATTCCATCGACTGCGGGTCGGACAGAAGCAGGTAGGCCCGACGGCCTTCCATGAGCTTTCCAATCGAAAGATAGTTTTAATGAGTAAATATGATAAGCGAAGAATGGGAGAACCAATCGGAAACAATATCGTCAAGGGTGAGTGTCTTGCGTACACAGGGAACCTGAAGGAACGGTGTCGAACCAGAGCACAGTAATTCACATCCGAACCCAATGGTGGGAAAAAACAATCTAACAATGAAGTCCATGCCCATGCAGACTATCACCGAAAGGAGGAGTCACATACCTTGTGACTGGAAAAGACTTCTTTGAAGAAAAACAAAGTGCAAACATTCGGACCCAACACTAGATGGCAGGAGTATGCACAGCATGTGATCTACAGCTCACATGCCTCGAACATCCAGTTTTGGCAGTTTGCACCTCTAGTAACTCCATGGCTATTGGTGTCCTTTAATATTTTCTCCATCAATATGTCCATTTTGGGCCAAGCAGATGTTTACTATCAAAGGAGATGATGATATGTTGCTGAACATGAGGATGAAATCCAGACACCCGGAACCAGGAGGGCAGAGGATGATGCTAGTATTCTTCTCTCTAGAGGCTGTGACTGCGTCATCTAATGCACGGTCAATGTTTGCATTAGAAATAATGTTTGCTCCTTGCACCAGCTCTCTGCCACGTTTGTGATAAGCCTCGGGGAGATGTTTTACCAATTGTTCCATTTCCTCCCAATGGTATTGGTCATGCCTTGAGAGGATGACCACAGAGTTGGCTATGTGCAACTGTATTACATTTCCCACTGCAACTCATTTGCCTGCTGCATTAACCTTGAGGATCTCCTTGTCTGGAAGTGGTGCATCTTCAGTTTTTAGTCAAAGACTCTCTTTCTAGCAGTGTGCACCACTAGAGTGTCAGTATGTACACAGCCCTGGATCTAAATGGAGTCATCAGGTGCTGGTTTGTAATTTTTCTCTACTCTAGACTATAAGTAAACACCCTGGCTTGAGCAACCTCCTTGAAATTTCCAGCCACATATAGGGTCATGCTCTTAAGCATGGGCACCAAGTGGACTGACATCTCAGTTTTAGACTGCATCTGTACTAGAAAATCCTCCTCTTCCTCAGTGACACAGATCATCACCATGTGGCGCTCTACTGCTCTTTTCATGATTGTGTGATATGCTGTTATGTCATCTGGAGGCGAGGCTTTCACCAGGTAAGGCTTAAAGGTACTGTCATTCTGAGGGCCCACATTATAATCCTGCCAATGATTTTCCCGAGCTGAAACTGCCTGTTGGTGCTGAGCGGGCTTGGAAGCAGTGGGAAAAAAAGATTATCGATGCCTCTTAGGCACAGTCTGTGGCTCAATAGGTGGCCCTCTTGAGTCTGCTGCCTGTTGTGGCTTTGGGGGCTCTTGAAGTTGTGCTAAGGAGAGACTATCTTTGAATAGTATGTGAGGAGTTGGTGCCATTAGTTTACTGTGTGTCCTGGGTGCAGGTTTGGCTAGGAACCATGTTCCTCTTCAAAGTCTCCCGAAGTGGAGCATGTTTTAGGACTTCCACCGGAGTTGTCTTTGGAGTTGGCTCCCTCGATGTCCTCAGGTCCAAAGACAAGCTCCAGCGCTGTAGGGCCCTCAAGCTGCATTTTATAATGCTCCCACCATCTTTCTCATCTGTATTTAATAGTCTTTACGTTTTTGAATGAGCGACAGGTCGAACAGCTTGATTGCTCATGGTACCTGGGAAAGCAAAGACTGCAAACCTGGTGACAGTCCAGTCAAAGGAACTTACTGTTGCACTTAAAACAAAACCTACCTTTAACAAGTATTCGGATATGCTCTGGTGCCGAGAAAAGCCCTTTGGCCCGTCGAATCAGAATTATCATAGGTTGTAGTGTGTCTTCCGATGTAGGCGGTGATATCAGTCACTGGAATCGAACGACTGTTGAGTGTAGCTCAATGGTTTCGGAGCACCCAAAGCACATCAGAAGCCGATGGTGGAAAAAAGAATCTGAGGTGGAGTCCTGGTGCACTGTGGGTTTCTAGGAGGCTTCGTGAAATAAAATCTCATTCTTTGAACAAAAGGAATGTGTAATGTTCGTGTCCAACAGTAGATGGCAGAAGTATACAGTGCATCAATCAATCAACCACTCAATCAGGGTTGGTAAAGTACAACTACTCACCCGTGATGGTCTCAAGGCCCTGGGGGGGAATAGGGCCACTCGAAGAGCCAGGTCTTGAGGTCCTTCCTGAACTGGGGCAATGTGGGAGATTGCCAGAGGAGGAGGGTGTTCTAGGCTTTGGCGGAGAGGTAAAAGAAGAATTTTCCTCCCGATCTGGTGTTGTTGACATGTGGGACGGTGGCCAGAGAGAGCTGGGCTGATCGGAGGTGTCTTTTGGGTGCATGGAAGGAGAGGTGGCTGTTCCGGTGTGCGGTTCCGTTGTTGTGAAGGGCCTTGTATGCGTGGGTGAGGAGTTTGAAGTAAAATCTACAGCTGCACATGCAACAACTCAATTATTTTCTATCATGGCAAGTTAGCTCAACCATTTATTTCAGACCAGCTTTGAATGCTAACTAATAATTATACACTTATAATGATTTGTCCTTCATATGCACATTTATGAAGTGCACCAAATCCAGAGCTAGCATGTTTACGATCCCTCCAGGGGTTTGCTTGGGTTTCAGAGTAAGGGATGCCAGGTCCAGGGCCACGTGATGGCAGATAGACCCAGTAATGGGAAGGGCAGCCCCAGGCACCAAAAATCAACACTGAGGGAAGGAAAACTGCATCTAGGCCTGCCAGCGAGGAACCTCCAGGGCACGGTAGGGGTGTTTGCAGCCAGAGAAGAGGAGGGTCTCTCTTGGACAGTGAAGAGGGCCCACTCTATGGCAAGTTATGCTTCCGGAAAAGAGGCAGCAATGGCGCCTGCAGAGCCAGTATGAGAAGGGCTCTGTGGTACAGCTAGATGCTTTAGAACAGAGCAAAGTTATAGTAGTTGACTAGGATTTTAAATTAAATTAATAATTGTAAAATGAACAGATCTGAAATATTTAGGTATTTTTCCAAAGACACACCAAGGAAGACTATGATAAAAGGATCGAACAAGTTATTTTTGTTTTACTCTCTTAACTAAAATGATAAATCTCTTTAGATAATCTTCAGTTCTGAGTCAATTGCTACTTAAAGGGATACCCTCTGTGGAACTGCTCCATGGGGGAGAGGAGAAAGAAGAAAATAAGAAATGAAGGACCAGCAAAAGAGATCAGTGACTCTGGGACAGTCTGCTAATTTGTGTGTGGTCTTTAACCTGCCATCTTCTACTGAAAGCAGAGCACAACTCACTAAAAGTGAAGGGAAATTAGGGTTATACACACAACTGGATATAGTAACTATATATAAGTGCAGACAGGAAATTACTAACAATAGGATTACCAATTTGCACTGCTATATTAAGCTATTCCAGCACTTGCCTCTAATATGCTGCATTGTGAGATCTGACTCAACCATATTTCATCCTGATAGGTCTTTCAAGCATGGCATAGATGTGTCTGGTATCCTCCTCTAAAGTAACAAAGAAGAGGACACAAAATGAAGGCAATCTACAGTCCCAATCACATTTCTAATCCTTTCACAAAGCCCACACTTACCCCTTCTTCACATACTGGTATGCAACGTCCCTCAGGCCAGGACGAAAAACAGAAATGCGATGCCACGTGGTCTTCTGACTAACATCACCTAAATCACACAGAGCAAAAGTGTTAGAGAAGCAATAATATATAGGCCATCACATCACAACTCTGACTCCCTAATATACTCGGATATACTAAGATCGAAAGTTTAAAAAAAAGCAGGCATACAAATGGAAAAGCGGGACATTCAAAGAACAGAATTTCTCTCCTTTAAATGGCATTAGAAGGTCTTTGCCAATTCCTTTTGCCGATGCTGTTCTGTACTGACAAAAAGAACAAGCATTGGCATAGCCAATAGGTCTCGCCTTTGGGACCTTATAAGTTTTTAGTTATGCTTTACATTATCGTGGGTGGAAGCTTTAACATATGTATTAGGCATATTATAGAACTGCATTGAGAAGTACTTATTTAAATTGATTTTTGGACAGCTAAACTGAAGGGTACATATGAACAATACTAATACTAGGGTACCAAATTACACTGGCAGAGAATTTAACAGAAGGATTGGGATGGTATAAACACATGGCAACAGCAGCTGGTATAACATGGTTAAGAAGTAAATTCTTCTGCATACATATATTAGAAATATGTGAATACATTCGTATATGAGCAGAACGTTTTTTCAAATTAAATTGCATACTAAAAACATATTTCTTCACTAATAAAGCAAATTTATGCACTCTAAGCAACAACTAAACTCAAGTCTTGGTAACTCGCTCACATCAGGGTTATTTTTGGTTCCACCTCACAGGCTTAGATTCTTCGCGAACCCAATTTATGTTCCCTGAAGTCTGTGTGCATTTTGTGTGCGTATATATAAGGGTCGCGGTGCCTGGACCGAGTGAAAAGCTAACCTTTGGCCTGTTTCTGCTACTGTTTAAATATCACCACAATCAACAACTTTTTTAAAGAAGCCTAGGTCAGAATTTCGGTCTGTTTTTTAAATCCACGAACAGGAAACATGTGTACTGAAGAAATCTGTGTGCACGCAGCAGCCACAGGTACAAATAAAAGCAGGCCTGACTCTGACTTTCATCCTTCCCACTGTCCAAAAAGCATTAGCGCATTACCATTACGTTATGTTATAATAACAGTACGTAATGTTATAGAACAAAAAACTAACAGCTTGTAAAAAGAGGTATGTAAATAGAACATTTTATTATTAAGAGTGATGCCCAAACAGAGGCTGCGGGCCACGCCGCTGCTTGGCGCCAACTTTACCTTAGCAAAGGCGTACACAAGAACACTTAGCAACTTTTACTTCATCTTGCAAATATAAATAAACCTCACTTGCAGAAAACAGGGTTCAATTCCAAACCATTACAATAAAATAACTATGAGCGATTTTCATGCGTATCCGGAGGGTTGTTTATGCTTTCAACGTTGTACATTTAGCATGCCCTGAAAAGTGCACACAGAAAGAAATGGAAAGGGAAAAACATACGAACTAGCAAACACAAATGAGCAACATAAATAGTTTTGTATACAAACAGAGAGAGCAAGACACGGACAGTGAGAGAGGGACAGGTATAGATAGATACGCAAGCATACACAGGGATAGACAGAGCTAAAGCAAAACAAGGGCAGTGAGAAAGGCTATACAAATAACTGAACAGAGACAGTAAAAGACGGACATATACACAGAAACAAAGAAACAGAGGCACGTTGCATTATCGTCACGGGATTACCACTGTCTTTATAACGTAGCAAAAAAGACACGTGGGGGCACCCGCAGCGCAAGACAACAGTTACATACACCAGGGTTCAATAGTATATATAACAATGCGTTCAAAAATATATACAAAAAAATTCACTGTCAGGCAATGCAGTGCGACATGTTTTAATGCAAGGATGTTTAAGCTCACAACAACACAATCTTAAGTCACTCGAAACAGAGTACGTCAAAGTTCCCAAAAAATAACTTTACTGCTCTGTTACATATATTGTATGTAAAATGTATTTCTATAGCGCTATTATCACTCCAAGGAGTATCATGGCGCTCACCCAACCCAGATGGACGGGGTTGGTGGGAGAAGACACACTTCACGCTAAACACTACATACTTAA
This sequence comes from Triturus cristatus, assembly GCF_964204655.1. Lineage (NCBI taxonomy): Eukaryota > Metazoa > Chordata > Amphibia > Caudata > Salamandridae > Triturus > Triturus cristatus. Next base: position 264,694,872 of record NC_140585.1, read on the forward strand.
ACCATTGCTATGCATGCAACATCAGTCATCGAGAATAGCCACGTTTTTAATGCCTTCCTGTATTGGGTTTCGTGAGACATAGAGCGTAAAAGAGGGGAAGTTTGTTCCACGCCTTGGTACCCAACACAAAAAGGGATTTTCCACCTTTAGTGGTTAGCTTGAATCTGGGGGTTACAAGCAAATTCTGCCCCACAGACCTTAGGCAGCGTACCGGATGATAACGTTTAAATCCACTCTGTAGGTATTTGGGTCCTTGGTGGTGGAAGGCCCTAAAAGTAATAAAGAGGATCTTAAAAAGAATCCTCTTGGCAATGGGAAGCCAGTGAAGCGCATTCAATGCTGCTGAGGCTGATGACCTATGCGGCAGACGTAATACTAGGCGGGCCGCTGCATGTTGGACTATTTGCAATCTGTGGAGAACCGATTTGTTTGCTCCAGCATATAAACTATTGCAATAATCCAACCTGGAGGTGATTAATGTCACGGCGACTGTTTTCCTAGCTGACAAAGGCAGGAGGTCAAAGAATTTTCTCAAAGCTTTTATTATGTGGAAACAAGTGCCAGCTACGGCAACCGCTTGCTGTTTAAAAGACAGTTGGTTGTCAAATTTGATGCCTAAATTCCGAGCTGAGGTGATGGTATTAGGGGGGGGCTACTGCATCCTCAGGCCAACAGATTTTCGGGGAAAACAAATTATGCTTTCCAAATGGCAAGATTTCGGTCTTATCAGCATTACATTTGAGGTGATTGTCAGTCATCCACTTAAATGTTGCTGCTAGATTTTCCTCAGCACCAGGCTGCTCCCTATCCAGTACTAAAATGAGCTGAGTGTCATCAGCATACGAAATAGTACTGATCTGAAAGGAGGCGATCAGTTTTACCAGGGGAACCATATACAAGTTAAAAAGTATAGGGCTCAAGCTTGATCCCTGGGGGACTCCGGAACTGAGAGCCTTAGCTTCAGAATGATAGGGGCCCAGCACTGTAATTTGACGCCTGTCTCTGAGAAAGTTTCTCAGCCAAGCCAGAACCGCCCCAGCCACTCCTGCGGCAGCCAACCGGTCCACTAAGATGTAATGTGAAACCGTATTAAAGGCTGCCGACAGGTCAAGTAAAATTAAGACCGCCTCCTTTCCTTGGTCCATGGCCATGCGAAGGGTCTCTGCTGTAAACAGCAGGGCGGACTCGGTGGAGTGGTTTGACCGAAACCCTGACTGATTTGGATGTAAAATATTATTTACTTCCAAGAAACCCGTAAGTTGTTTATTCACGAATCTCTCAGTCAGCTTGGACATCACCGGCAGTAAGGAGATCGGGCGTAGATTAGAAAGAGTGGTAGGGTCGGCAAGGGCTTTTTTTTAAAGCGGCTTAACAGCGGCAAGCTTCCAGTCATTAGGAACATCTGCCGTGGCTAGGGATGAATTAATGATGCTATTGATAATAGGATTCATAGTTTCTACCAGGGTTTGTAGTACCAGGGGAGGACATGGATCGAAAAGGGATCCTGATTTGCAGGCTAAGATAGCTTTAGAGGAGTCTTCAAGAGAGACGGGAGCGAAGGTATCCAGGCAGATTAGAGAGCTCACCCTCTCCACTCTTTCTACATCTCCCAAGGTAGAAGACACTGGAGGAAAACCATTCACAATATTGAGAATTTTATTCTCAAAATAATCTGAGATTGCATTACAGAGATTTAAAGATGGTGGAATTTCCTGCAGGAGGGCTGATGGATTCATGAAATCTTTAACTATCTGAAAGATTTCTTTTTGCTCTTGGTCAGCCATCGTTATGGCCTGAAAATAATATGCTTTTTTAGCTGATTTTATGCCTGCATGATACTTTCTCCTAGCATGTTTGTATATCTCACGGGCAGTGGCTTCATGTCTACGCCACCGTCGTTCTAATCTTCTTAATTTACCTACTTCTATTCTCAACTCCGGTGTAAACCAGGGGGCCTTCCTTTTAATTTTGGTCGAAGTAGGATTTTTAAGGCTAGTAGGGCCTAATTTCTGGCCTACCATGGTTAACCAATCACAAAAGTTTTGATAGTCTATAGAGGTGTTACCTGTTAGCACTGGAATACAAGTTACACAAGTATCCAACACATCGGATCGACTAGATAGTTGTTTCCAATTAGGTTTATATATCAAATTAGATGTTAAAGAGTTATTTGTAGTAACACCCAAGTTTTTTTGGTGTAAAGGAATATGGAATGGAATAAAAAAATGATCGGACCAGATCTGGGGACAAGGGGATTGAACTGCAAGCCCAATGAAGTTGGAACAGACGCAGTCCAATAAGTGTCCTCCCGAGTGTGTGTATTGATGCGTCAAAAGGGTGAGTCCTAGTATATTAATGGTGTCCATAAAATAGTCCACTCCTGGGGCATTAGGGAGTCAAGATGTACATTCAGGTCGCCCAGTATAGTAAAGTTAGAGAATCTGAGCAATAGATCACTTAAGACTTCTCCCACAGTATCTAAGAACTCCTTCGGGGGGCCTGGAGGCCGATAAATGAGTGCACCCGAAAATGTAAATGAGTCATGAATACCCAACAAGAAAAATAATGCTTCCGCTCCTTTGATATCAACCAGCTCATGTGAAGAACATTTTAATGAGCTACGAAAAAAAATGGCAAGGCCCCCTCCCCGTTGTTCTACTCTATCCAAACGCTGGATAGAAAAGGTTTGCGGGAGGGCTATGGCTAAATCTGGATTACACCAAGGCTTAAGCCAAGTTTCGGTAATCAGGAGCCAATCGAGCTCATTGTCAATAATGAGATCATGTATATTTTGGGCGTTTTTACAAAGCGAGCGGGCATTAATAAGACCACCTCGCAATACCGAAGTGGTAGACAGAGACTTTATTATAGGATTGGTAGAGGATACCACCATGTTTTGATTACAACACACGGGGACAAGCCGATTATCAAGGGGTACTGCTACATGGCATTCAGGAAGCGATCCGCAACACGATACTACAGAGGCAGAAGGCATCCCTGATATAGAGTATGATTAATACTTACTCTTACCTTCTACACTACAGCGTCTTCCGCCTTCACGCCTCCTTAGCGTGGACGAGCGCAGACGGGCAAGACTCTGGCCCAACTCAGGCACGAGTCAGGCACCACCGCTACGCGTCACCGCTGCGCGACCAATGCGAGATTGAAATAGAGCCTCCCCTCACCTCCGCCTGAGCACTAGAGCGCTCAGCGCGATGGCGCCAAGAGAGATTCTTAGATCCTTTCCAAGACGGCGGCAAAATACGAGGAGATCTGCCGATTGAGCCCGCTAAAACAGCGGTGAGGGCACAGATTATAGTGCAAGAGTGTGGCCAGTATGTAAAGTTAAAAACAGGGGAAAAACTAAATTAACCAAACTAAAATACCAAAATAGGGAACAGTTAAAAAATAAGCTTCAAATTCACAAACAGAGCTCGCTTAAGCGCAGGCTAAGTACAAGACGCCGCGATCAGTGAGTCTAACTTTCTCTCCGGATGTATGCCTCTGCTCTGTTAGCGGTAAGAAATAGAAGAAAAAAAAACGTGAACGCGCGGCAGCGAAAAACTGAAAGACACCGCGCTAATTAAAAACAGATGGCGCCCTGCGCGCCGCTGCTCGCTCCCGCAAGGTGGATGCCATGGAAGTAAACATTTGCTTAAAAAGGTGGGATATGTACCCGCCTTTGTCCAATTGCGTACTTTCTTTTAGGAAAGACGAACGCAAAGGCCAATACAATTAATGCAAAAACAAAAGTCACACGCACGAGTTTCAGAAAAGTCCTGAGTGATTCCAAGAGGTCATCTCCTAGAGTAGCGCATGCGCGCTGCCCTAGGCTCAAGCTAAGAAAGGATGTTTGTCGATGTAGAACAGCATCAAGAAAAAAAATGACAAGTAGACACAAATGTATCATCACGTCTCATCACACTGTGGCGCCCTGACCACATATATGTCGGGACGTATAATGGAACAACGAAAGCCTTTACTACAAAGGCTTTTACAACGAATGCGAAACAACGACCCTGGCTTTACCACACCAGTTTCTACTTCGAATATCAGTATCACGCCATCACATAGTAAATGATTTAAAGAACTGCAACAACGATGGCATTGTAATTCCTACCTTTTCAGTGATTGCCATTTTAATGCCAAATGAAAATTAGTCTTTAATATAATATGAAACTGAGTTGTGACTCTGTATGGGGTTTCAGTGGATTGGTGGCTTGAGGGAATCAAGTTAGCGGATTGGTCGTGTGTGTTAACTAGAGGTGATTTTTAAGGTTTTTTCCTGTTCACTGCTCCCGATTTCCCCCCACTACCTGTGTTTGCGGTCGGGACAGACACGCTCAATGAAAATTTGGTGCTGAACGACTTGTACGTTTTTTTCCTTATCAGACTTCTTAGCTCCAATTAAACATTTGCTGGCAGTGTCACATTTATTTATTTTTCTTTTTTTTGTGATCTTTTCAACCATTTCACTTGTTTTAACAGAGCACGAATCTCTCTTTGCCTTGAGACAAGCGCCCTTTCTTGTTTTCCACTCTAGGCGTCCCAATACTTCGCTTTTCTAACCTGCATATTTGAGCCTACCTATCACAGTCTCTTTTCTTCCTGGAGTATACTAAAATAAACATCCTTAAACTGTCCCTTCTCTGGGCCCTAAATCCTGCAACAGGGTGCAATCCCTCTCCACACCCTTAGCCAGGGCTTTAAGTGGGCTAGGTCTAATCGGTGCTGAGCACCTGCAATTTTTTAAAGGAGGCCTCAAAACGGGTCGCTATCGGGCTCTGTTTTGTGCCCGTTTTTTTCCAGACAGCAGTAACAGCCACATTGATGTGCGCGTGCGCACACTGCTCACTTCACACTAGTGGAGAAGTTACGGCATGACGTAATGCCAGGTGAGCGTTGTAGGGTAAGGGAAATCCTTTAAAGAGAGTCAATTTCTCTCTAAATTTCCTTTCTCGTTTTGAAACTCAGGAGTCTGCAACATTGTCGTGGTGTCACCAGGGCTTTAAGTGGAAGCTTTTCCAATGTAATATACAAGCCATAGTTGCTGCTTATTTATCTTATCAACTAACAACCACTGACAAAGCCAATAGTCCTGACTTTTTGTAGGTATGGTGTTACTTGTATCATATATCTGGATACAATGAGAGAAACAGCAAAATACAAGTCGGGCGGCACACTATGCTAAACACAGATTTTTAGCTTAGCTGTTTTTAACCCACGCCCTTAATTACATTGGCCACGCCCCTTTGAGAGACCCCTCCGTTTTTTCATCCCACTTAAAGCCCTGCCCTTACCCCAAAAACCGTGGTGTTCGTTGTACTGACATGCGTTGAAGTGCTATACGTTGTATTAAATGATTCGGCATAAAGACTGCCGTAGTAATGATGCCGTCGTGGTGCCGGTTTCATTGTAAAGGCTATTCATACTGAAGCCTTCGTTAAAAAGGTAGTTTATCATATGTCGAGCAGGATGAGGATGGGCAGAGGAGCAATGTATGACATCCTTGGAGGGGTGAGCATAGAAAGATAGAAAGCACGGTGGAAGGTAGGAAGTAGCAGCACATGCGGAAGATCACTCCCATTGAGTGCTGGAAGCAAAAGAAACAAGCATTGGCATAGCCTTTGGGGGCGTTATAAGTGTTTAGACAGAGCTATTAGCTATGTTAACGTTTTTAATACGCATTGTAGAGCATTGTGAATGTTGTGCAGCATGTTGCAAATTTATGTTATAATAAGCAAGGTGTTATAACTATTTCTGTCACCTTAGATCTAACCGAAAAAACATTATATACAACTGAAGTATTGTACTAAAAACCAAAATTAATACAAAAAATGTGTTCTAGTTTATTTGTTTAAGCAATGATGTTAATTTTTCCTTGCTTGTTGTAAATCATTTTTGTTATAGTTTTTATTGTTAGGTGTGGGACATAAACAGTGGGAGGGTGGATGTTGTGAAATAGTATTTTAATTAGATACGAGTAGTGGAGAGTTATTTGTGGAGAATTAACAGATGTCAAATTTTTATGCTAAACTGAAGTGGTGTGGAGTGATGCTGAGGTGGTTGTGAGTAGTGGCGGAGGTGATGTTCAGGTGATCCGGAATGATAATGAAGTGATGCTGAAGTGGTGGTGCGCTGATTCTGAGGTGATGCTTATATGATGCTGAATGATACACAGGTGGTACTGAGTGATGCTGAGGTGGTGCTGAGTGATGTTGTTGTGATGAGTTATGCCGATGTTGTGTAGCTGAACTGGTGCTTATGTGGTGCCAAGTGATGTTTTTGTTCTGTGTTGAGGTGTTGCTTTATTGATGCTGAAGTGATGCTGCATTGGTTGTGAATTGCTGCTGGTGTGGGGCTGTGTAGGTGTTGAGCTGGTGTTGCACTGGTGGTAGTGCACTGATGAGGAGGTGGTGCTGTGCTGTGGCATCGGCCACGCAGAGGTTGAAAAGCATGCGTGCCGCAGTGGCTGGGTGAGTAAGGACACAACTGTATGCCCCATCCGTGGCCACGAAAGGAGCAAAAGCAGATCGAGGGTGATGAGGGGCCATAGAAAGGCCCAAGGACCTAGCCGTAGCCCTACTCTCCTTAATGCGCTCCAGCGCTGAATCCACCTTGTATCCAAAGAGACGGGAGACATCAAAGGGCATATCTAAGAGTGATGTCAGGACATCCCCAGAAAAGCCAGAAGTCCTCAACTAGGAGTGGCTACACAGGACCACTCTCCCTAGCGAGTCAGTGGTGTCTAGTCCGCAGCGAATGGTGAACTTAGCCGCATCTCTTCGTTGGCAGCAGCATGGGGGGGCAGGGCCCGGGACTCCTATGGGACCGTTGGTAGCACTTGCGCACCCATATCCCACAGAGCCCCTAGGCGGGGCTTGGACCAAGTCTAAGTGCCTCATTGAAAGGGAGAAGTGGTTCTGAGGGGGGCAATCCCGGCTGAAGCATTTCTGTCTAGACTTTAGTGTTGACTGTCACTGAGGGCAAACTAAGGTCCAAGACCTCAGCTGCCCTCCACACCACCATTGAGTAGGATACTCTCTCCTCCATAGCCAAATTAGGGGGAGAAAGCATGCCAGTATCTGTAGAAGTGTCCAGATCACTGGCTTCACCCAGATCCTCACACCAGTTCATTTGTTTTTCATAGGGGTTGGTATTCTTCAGTGTCCAGCGATTCCTCGAGTCCTAGCCCATAAGATTAGGGCTCAGGCTCCAGCCTGGAAAGCATGGCTCCCTTCGGCGCTAGCGTCGGATGACACCCCTCCGGCTCCTTATTGGAGTTGAGGATGTGGATGGCGCCGTCAGGAGCGCCAGCCTCGCGATCGGAGTCGGAAAGGTCGAGGTGGCATGATCTGCACGATTCAGATCCATAGGTGGAACCCTCAAAGTACCGATGTTACAGGTGAAGTACAGTCTAGTAAGGACTAAATCAGGTTACCCTTTTAGTTTTTTTCTAAAGCTAACATTTCAGGTAAAAAGCACCAGCCTCCATGATCAGCACAGGCTTCTAGCTGTGCCTCTTACTCTTTTTTGTTTCCAAATATTTTATTTGCATTTTATAAACTAGAACCGAAAGTCTAGTACAGAAAAGTTTAACAAGTACTGGAGAGGTGAATGGCCAGCAAAAATAGCAGAGGCTGCTGAAATGAGACCAACCAGCATACAGACTGGTAAGGCCTCAGACAAGCACGTGTGACGCCATAGCCAGACAGAGAAGGAGAAAACAAAAGGTGAAGGAGCCAGAGGTCTGTGGACTTGGCAAACGGGACTCGGGCTGCAGAGAAAGCTCTTGGAATTGTCTCCTGCTGTTTAATGACAGCCCTGTAGGTATTTAAACGTTCCCCATTAGCATTTCTAAAGACGAAAAACACGTCCTTAGAAATGCATTTGGAAGCGCAGCAGCATCACCATCAGCCTCACTTCATAGGCTCCCGTGAAGTATTTACTGAATGCAGTGGAATCCTTTGTAGTGCGTGCTGATTGTAGAAGGAACCATGATGGCAATCTGAAACCTTGGCAGCTATGCATCATCACGCGACACACCCACACATGGCAGGCGACACAGTACTGTAATCCCGACTCAGAGTTTGGAAAGCTCTGGGGTAGGCCTTCAGGTAGTGGTCCTGCTTGAGACATCAGAGGCATACAAGGACTGAGTCCGTCACTGACATCTGTCAATGACAGGTGCCGCACGGCTTGAAGCCAGCCTTCCTAGCTGACATATCCAGCACACCAGGAGGTAAACCTCAAAAAGACTTCGACAAAACATTGAAAAACCCTAGTCAAAAAATGACCCAGGGGTAGCGGTTTCCGGATCTGCGCTGGCTGGCGTGGATAGAAAAGAACAGGCCTCATCGTGCCTGGTGAGCCTATATAAGCATAACGAACCTCAACTCCAGCGGCAGACGCCGCCAACGACGCCAGACGGAGTCGAACGACGCCACCTACCAGCGTGCAGGGGTACTGCCCATGAAAGAAATTCTGATGCCTGGGGAAAATTCTAAGGTAAGGAATCTTCAGCTAGAAGTCTCTATCAGATACATATGAATGGGTGATGCTTGCATGTATTTTTGGGAATAAGATGTGTTGAGCAGGTGGTTTGGCAAGTGTGCATGGACCGAAAGATACCCAAGTGCTTGCCTGAGTAGGAAAACAGAATGTTGATCAATGAAATGCATTTCGGAAGCTTCTCTTCTATTACTGCCTGGAGGACACTACCCCATTTCTCATGTACCTTCCGTAGATTCATATTTACCCCACCCTTCCATTAATGTTCATCAAACTGTTTGCTTACAGTTCCTTTGCTAACAGCTACACAGATTCCAGAATATCTGCTTGCAGCAACATATCCTGCATGACATGCATTGAATATTTTTGCTAATCACTCATATCAGGCTAGTTGCTGATTGCAGAGACGCCCATTCAGTACAACCTCTATTTGAAGGGCATTAACATTCCAGACTGCTTAGAAACACCATTGCTGCACAGGTACAAGGCAAATGCAGCAGTAACCATAAGTCAGTCAAGTGAGTACTTTTAATCAGCTGTGGGACTCAACTTCCTGGTTAAGTCTTTTCTCCTGCTGAAACAAATATTAAATGTATTGTAGACTGAGTCCAATCTCTTCAAACTCAGCAGCACCCTTTCTGCCCTTCACCTAAAGAGATGTTTTTAGAAAACTCTCCTCATATGCTCCAAGGTTTATAGTGAGACTTTTGTAGCTTATGAGTAATCAGGAATATCTGCCTAAGAAGATGAGACATAAGTGCCTGATTTCAGTTTGTCTGAAGGGGAAAGAAACGTACCTCTCGTTCTGCCTTTCATTGGCTCCATGGTTCTTATCCAAAATGCTGACGCCTGTAATGACATTTCCTCATCAAATGAAGGGAGGCTGATCATTTATCCGAACAATGGCTTTTTGGTATTCCAGTATCTGACAGCTCTCCAGCAGCATTTCAACAAGACAACAGACTTTTTAAACAATCTAGACTTACTCGTCAATTCCGAGTAAGATTTTTGCATCTTCACTCAGTACATAGATTTCCTAAACTTCATAACAGACACAATTATATTGGTTAGGCTGGCTTCTAAGAAGCAGCTGAGCTTAATCAAGAAAGAAATCCAGTCAGCCCTATCACAGGCGTCAATTTCACTTCGAACACTGCAGAGAATAACAAGACTCCTTTCCTTGGCAATCCAGTCATTCATTATAGAGTTCTTCAATAGTGGACCAGTCCATCTTCTTAGGGACCCGACCTACCCATGTAAAAACAGGATACGAGGAAAGACCTACATGATGGTTACAAAACAGAGATATGGGGCAGCCACCTTTAGGAAGACAGCAGATGTTATGACTTGATTCAGATGCAGGCTTGAGGTAGCCAGAGTAGACTGTGACATGGGCAATGTGGTCCCACAGAAATGGAACATTCACATACCACAGTCTGCCCATGCATGCTGCAAAGGGTGTGGTCAAAAGCAAGATAGGCCCTGGATTGGTTTCAGATGTCAACGTTCTTACCACCCGTTATAGTATGAACAAATTGAGGGTCCCCACCCAGAGGTTCTTGCAGAGCTTTCCACTAACCCAATACAATTATTGTCAGAGCAATCACACCAGCCACTGGGCGGAATACATTCAGATGATGTCAAAAACAGTTGGAGACGAAAGCATTTGAAAGCTGGATAACTACATCTTCAGTAGGATCTAGAAAACAGAATTCCCTGTGGGACAATTTCTCCATTGGACATTCCATGAGCAATCTCATAAGATAATTCTTGGGGACCACTTTCTAGAATGGAGGATTCCTGCATGGCCAAGGCCTTTTAAACTGTAGTAAGGCCCTAGTCAGCAAACCTGGACCCCAAGGATCATGATAATCCCACTCTAGGCAGTTTGATGTACAGGAAGACTTGTAGATCACGTTAATATCAAAGTGGCAAAAGTTGTCAATACCTCTGTGATCTTGTAAAGATGGGCCTCCAATACCGTTCCAGATAATCCCACGCTGCGCATGATAAAGTGACCATGAGATAGTTTTCTCAGTCACCAGAGTGTCATAAGCTTCTGATTTTCTGCTTGAACTTCATACAGGGAATACCAGCGGCAATGAAAGAGGCTGTAAAACCAACTCTATTTTTGGGGTACACTCTACTCGATGAGTCATGGCCTCCAAAACTTCTATTGTCAGAACACAGTGGAGATAATACTGTCGAAAGGTATTTATTTATGTATTTAAAAAATAGGAGGCAGAAAATTATTTACTTAAAGTGGGTGATTTGGATAATAATGTAAGTGTGATTCTTTTTAATTATTTCCTTTAAGGAGTAGAACGGTATAAGTATTGTATATATTTAATTTGTACTTTACATAGTATAATTAACCTTCCCTAACCTCTACTGTAAGCAAATATACATGCTACTTAAAACACTCCCCGCAGATCAGGTCATACAACGGGGTTTTTCCAAGACGCATGCTGGAGAAAAAATTGTTTAAAAAAAAAAAAAAAAAAAATCAAGATTTGAATATTGATACAAGATATAGGTTTAACTCCTGAAAAGGATACTACTCAGTAAGCTGAGAGAAGTAGGTTATTGAGATGTTTAGCTGCGGAGGCCAGGCTCTTGCTATCGGAAACCCACAACTTCTTAAACAGAGTTTCCAGAGACGCCTCACAATCTGGAACCCTTCCGCAATATTCAGAAAATTATTCTAAGAGTGAAATTGTATTAAGGAAGTGACTTTGAAAATGTACTATTCACTTTATAATTCGTGAACTAGACATAAAACACGTAGTACAATTTAAAAGGTCTTATGAAATATTGCTTCTCAGGGTATTTGGATCCACATTATGTGAAATTAATAGATTTCTAAAGCTTGATCCATTAGCCTCTGAGGTTTTTCGTACTCCAGTGCCGAGCCGTTTTTTTATGCTAGCCATACTTTGCACTTAAGCCTTCAAAACATCTTCTTCACATAGGCCAAATTTGCATCCCACATGTTTGGAATTCGAAAGGTACTTGGGGATTGTGAGATCTGCTGCAGCAATTAGCCAAAATATAGCAACATTTAGTTTTTTGGGGGGGAACATGGGGAAATGCGCTGTGCAAGAAAGCTTATATTCCCCACCTCCCCCATCCCCAAAATGGCATCCACAAAATGTTTACTGAGCTAAGATCCCCAACTACCCATCTTTCAGGAACAAGCAGAGTTGTGTAGTAAATTCAAATCACAAGTTTTGCATTTTTCAAGTAGTAGTCTATTTTTAGGTCTCGCCTACACAGGGCGCATGCGCTGCTTAGGAGGGGACATATTGGAATCGATCAGCATTTTGGCAACGTGTGCACGTTTGGCGTTTCCCTTGCGGGAGCGAGCACAAGCGCCATCTGTTAGCAATGATCGTGCCTTGCTGCTCGCTCCCGCAAGGGAAACGCCATACATGCCCTCAGCGTCTATAGGCGCGCAGGGGCCATATGTTTTTTTAATTATCGCGCGCCGTACCCACTTTCACTTTCAGAGAAGCAGGCGCACTGTCCCAGATTCGCTGGATACCTCGTCTCCCCACCTCCCACACTAAGCAGGAGCAGCGGGGCCAGTGTCAAACGCCGTCTTGGAGGAAGAACAGAGATCGCCAACGGCAAGGTAACTGGCACAGGAGCATCTAAATGCCTTTTAAATGCAGCGTGTGTGCTTGAAAAAGCGTTTGTCAGCCGTACGCTGCGAAAAGGCAGGACTGCAGTTTTGCATGATAAGAGCTGAGAAACCCGTTACCCGCCGGGATCTTTCTAACTGGGAGATGGTGTTTTGTATCTGCTGCTAAAGTGCATGGTGTACTGTCAGAAGTGACAAGTGCCAGGGGGCTCCTCAGCCTCCTCTTCAGGTATGCGCTGCATGCACGCACATGCCGGGAAAGATGCCCCGAGACTGGACAGTTTGAATAGTAATCCTGTATGGAGATCAGGCCCCGGGGAGGCGTCCTGTGATGCATAATGTGGCACACGCAAAACAGACCTAGAAGAAAGTCCGATTGGCCGCACTCTGCTCGTCCTACCAGCGTGTTACCCCAAAGCATTGTGGTCCATGAAGTAGCGTCATGCCAAAGTTTAAAGTGAAAATGAGTGTCGCGTTAGCCATCCCTGGACACGTGTTGAGTGGTACTTTACCTGAGAATACTTTTTATGGCAGCCTACGCAGCAACCCCACACACATACCTACTCCCTGCTGACGAGAGGCAACTACCTCGAAACACGTGTCCAGGGATGGCTAACGCGACACTCATTTTCACTTTAAGCTTTGGCATAGGCGTACTCGCCGACGCTACTTCATGGACCACAATGCTTTGGGGTAACACGCTGGTAGGACGAGCAGAGTGCGGCCAATCGGATTTTTGTTTATATTCAGGCTCCCTTGAGCCGGTGGGGCTGACGAGCCCATGGCTACGCACCTGCGCGCCTTGAGTGGTACTTTACCTGAGAATACTTTTTATGGCAGCCTACGCAGCAACCCCACACACATACCTACTCCCTGCTGACGAGAGGCAACTACCTCGAAACACGTGTCCAGGGATGGCTAACGCGACACTCATTTTCACTTTAAACTTTGGCATAGGCGTACTCGCCGACGCTACTTCATGGACCACAATGCTTTGGGGTAACACGCTGGTAGGACGGGCAGAGTGCGGCCAATCGGACTTTAGACCTAGAAGAAAGGAGGCACTGTTCACACCTCCGAAAGGTGAGGCGGCCTTGGCAGCATTCAAACTCGTGACCCTTAGAATGTGAATGTCGAAGCAGCGAGCATTAATCTCACTGAGCAACCATTATTTGGCGTGCAGGGAGGCAGCTGCATTCCTCGTGCGTCAGGTTACAAAACATCCGCCTATTTCTTGCCCCTCCCTCCCGCGCCTCTCGATGGCTTTATGTCTCTTAATATTTCCACTGCTTTCTCTATTCTATCCAATGCTGCTTATTGATTTGTTTTTTTGCTAGCCAATGGAATTATGCTACGACCACATTATGTGACTTATTTATGCAGCAAAGAAAGGCAAATTATGCTGCAATTATGTGGCACCACTTTCACTTTAATAACAGTGTAAAACAGCAAATCACATTTCATGTGTCTCACTCGGAGGTAGTAAGACATGCAACAAGTTTTTGCACAGCTGGCAACAGGTTTGCAAACCGGAACTGAAGCAGTGATACCAGCAGATTTTGTTTCAACCCTACTGAAAGGGCTGTTTTATTATATGGATTTCAGCCCCTGAGAGGGAAGTGAAGAGCATTGGGGGTCCGCTGCATGCCTCCCCCAGTTCCCACACCCCCACATTTAAAAGTGGAAGTGGCCCTTGTGGACAGCCTACACTTTGTGACTGGACACCCCCAGTTTTAGTTGAGGGACACAAACCCAATCAAAGATTTTCGAATTACTAGGGAGTGGGACGCCCATTTTATGCCACCTTTTCCTAACAATTCATAATATGTTTCAAAGAACGCATTGTGAGTCACAAAGACATTTGCGTCTTGCAATGAACCTTAAGTACTTTGCCATTTAGGGTTGAGTAGCTATAAAGCCTGCCATTTTCCAAATTACAGATTTTATGACTGCGAAACTCGTATGTACATCAAGCCCTACGTTATTTGTTTACTGCTCTAGACAAAAATCCTTCCAAACGGGGATGTTTATACTGGCCAACTGTCACCCCTTCATAGGCCTGACTACAGCAATAAACAACTGAAGGTGACTGGTTGACCTTTATAAGTGTCTGTGTGCAGCACTTTTAATAACTTTTGATTCTTTTGAGCTAGAAATATTATTTTTGTTAAAAAAACTGTAAATTAATCAATAGAAATATGGATTGTGTGGTGACTGACGGGAAGTAACTTTTCATAAAAAATGCTGAAAATCTGATTTTTCCACTGGGCTTGGGGATAGCTTTATTGGCATACTGGCTGCAAGATAGCACAGCGAGTTGATTACTCTCTGCTGACAAATTTAGTGATCTGATAGTCGCCAGTTGAAATCCTGGCTTGAAAGCTGACCGAGCCTTCCATCTTTCTGAATATGGTAAAGTGAGTGGTTAAAGCAACAGCTGTTATTTTACAATGCCCATTTTATTTATAAATTATCACAGTGCTTTGAAACATCATGCCTCGTAGGGAACGCTCTCTATTTATGTGCAAGTATTATAGACATACACGTTATTACTGCAGGTTCTTAAGTAATGCGGTGCAATTATACATACGAGTGTGTGGGTATCTGAAGGCGGCACAGGCTGACGGGTGCTATGGGGACATGTCTCTTTTCCTTTGCGTCTTCACTGTTACTGCGGGCTCTCACTTGCCTCTCTCTCTCTCCCACCCCTCAGACCTTCTCCCTACCACCTCACTCTCTCTATATACCCTTTCCTTTTATGGCCCCTCTCAATGCCCTGCTTCTGTCCATCCTTCAACCCTCTCACTCGTTTGAGACTGATACAGTTCCTACCACAGCCTGATACTATCTATCGATCTATCTATCTATCTATCTATCTATCTATCTATCTATCCATCTATCTATCTCTCTATCGATCACACTTTACTGACAAAACGGTATGCGTGTGTCTTGGCCATGCGTCTTTGAGTCTCATAATGTTGGTTTAATGCGTTATAAAAGGAAGGCAAATCTATTCTGCTTGGCACTGATTTTATGTGGCTAGCCTAAAGCACTGCGCAATACTGTGTAACATCCAGATCAAATGTGCACAGGTGTCACGTGACACATTCAGTCGGCCATGGATTCAGTTCCTATACAATAGATAGTACGTTTTATTCTGAAGCCCTTACATACTATACGTACCAGAACGGAACAAAAACAATAGGACTGGCCGAGGGTGACACGCATGGCATCAATGAATTCAGTTAAACAAGCAGCATACATGTTGGCAAACATGTTTCATTCCCTTTTACATGTTATGCATGGATCAGAATTTGTCTGTGCTAAAATGATATTACACACCAGAGTCGTTTTATAAGCAGCTGTGTCATATGTTTATTGCATTACTTTCTCCATTTTGCCCTAATGGCCTGCAGCAAAGTCTGATTGCAAAAAATCACCAATAAGCAATTGCACTAGATGCAAAAGTGGTGCAGACATGCCCGGTAATGCTTCAATACATGTCGGGACAGCACCCAGGATAATGTGCTGCATGACTAACCACTTATAAAGGTGCCAAAGGCGAGACCTATTGGCTATGCCAATGCTTGCTCAAATTTCTTATGACTTTAACCTACTTGCAATTGGTGGTGGAAACAGATGTCAAAATCATGGGAGAACGCGAAACGCAGTAAAGTTCTGAAAACGAGACAAAATTTCAAATACAGCAAGGGTTCAACTGTGTAGATCACTTGTGCTTTACCTTAAAAAAATTATTGTTGAAATAGGACAAAAAATGGAAAAACCAGAAATTGCTGACGTTTTCATCTACATTTTTACAAAAAGAATAAACTGTGCCATCCTGCACACCCTTAATGTCTCAGGTATATACAGTATTTGTTGGCTGTCCAAATATGAGTGACACCCAGAGCCAACCACTGAGCTAGTAATGATTTTTCATTGTTTACCAACCAGGAATCTTTTACATGGTAAAATCTAATTAATGAAAAATGGGTATGAAGGAAACCAGTATATTTTTAAATGTGCCCAAGATACAGAGTTTAACTCTTAATGTTTTTTGTTGTTTGAGGTCTCCACATTGCTATTTGTGGCCTTTCCTGTCTTTGGCAATAGGCCCAGCCATACAAGGGGGTGTGTGGGGGGGGGTCAGTTTTTATCCAGTGAATGTGGGAACACTAGGTGGTTGAAATTTGGGGATCCCCATAGAATCGAGACCTTTTTTTTCACAGAAATGTGCGAAAAATGCATGAATTCAGCAGAAGTTTGAGATATGAAAGGAATTTTGGGTAAGAAAACATACCGGGATCCATGCAAGCCACACCACCCTGATTCACTTGGGTCTCTAGGTTTCAAGAAATGCTCAGGGTTCTTAGGGATCTCTGGCTGGCAGCGAACCCAGAGCTCTATCAGGGGAACTACTCTCCATGGCAAGTGAGAAGAAATGTGGATTTCCCCCCTTCTTTGGACCATGTCTTCGAGTACACACAAAACACATTCAAATTGTCTCTCGCCTGTCACGGGGATGCTCAAGGCCCATTGGGGGATGCGGTGGCAGAAACACCAGGCCAACCCCCCCCCCCCAACCTCATTAGTTTAAAAACAATATCCTAGGCTACAATCCCTATACCACTGCTGGGGCTCACCAGAACCGTGTTTTGGGGGGGCACTACACCCTCTTTTTTAATTTTGTTTTGATCTAGTTACAAGTGGGCTTTCTGCACTCATATCCCTAGGGAGGCAGATGGGGTAAAAATGGTCAGAAAGGCGGCATTGGCCCTTTTGGTAGGAGGCATGACGCAATGCCAGGTGGGAGGCCCCAACACTTTTTTGACCAATGAATCTCTGGTGTCTAGTGGGATTTTTACCCCCTTCCAAGACCACACCCCTCTGTGAACATCTACACCCCCGCTCACACACATGTACAATAAAAGACACATTGCAACACTAAACAACACAATGCTTACAGGTCAGAAGCCTCCACACCAGGGCTGTAGGAAAAAAGGCATTATCACTCATCTACCACACACAGTTACCCCAAACCTACTATGATTCAGCGGTAGCAGACTTCAACTATGGATCGGGTTACACCTTGGAGCCGCTTCTAAGCAGTAACATCTAGACTATTAACAATATCAAGGTACTCCACCTTGAGTTGAGACGAATACTGTAAAGTCCACAGAAGAAACAAGTATTGGCAAAGTCAATAGGCCTCACTTTTGGGACATACTGCAAAGGGAAAAATAAGAAAAGGTGCGATGACGCAATAGTGAAATTTTGTATTCACGCGCATATGTACGTCTAAAAATGACGCTTGCCCCTTTTTATTTTTGATGAGACATGGAACGATATTTTTTCTTTTTTAAGTAGCACAAAAGCCTTTTTAGGTCGAGCCTAGCGGCAGCGCGCATGCACTGCTCGCTCTGCGAGGCATGCAGTAATAGAGTATGCTGTGGAAGCCCCATCTACTCGCTGCCCATATTTTTAATTGGCTTGTGTCATTGTCCTTTGTAAACGCTGGCTTCCGACTGATTATGAGACTTGTTAGTCCCTCATTGGTACCGCCCTGTCTCCATTTGTTACCGCCCATAAGGACTGGACCTTTTACTTGGCTCGTTACACAGTCTGCATTATATTAGATGTGAGCACTATTTTGTTTAATGTTATGCCCCTAGTCCGGCCAATTGGTCGCAGCACGCTTCCCGCTTTCATTTTACTTATTAATCACGGTCTGCTTTAACCATAGCGGCCACGTTTCTTTATTTATCGTACTAATATCGGTCCGCTTTAAGTATAGCGGCCGCATTTACTTATTTTTTGGTTCACTAGTGCCCATGCGGGGCTTTCACATTTATGGAGGCCACGCGCACTTTCTTTAGACAAACCGTGTCTAAAGAAGGGTGCGCGGCCGCTATTGAAGTGAAAGCGCAGCATGGACGCTTTTACCCAAAAAAAAAAAGTCTTTTTGTCAACTTGACAAACAGATGCTTTTTTAAATCAAATCGCTGCATGCAACGGTTTCACTCGAATAGTGGTAACGCCCCTTTCTTTAGACGCGGCTTGTCTAAAGAAGGGGACGGGGCATCCATAAATGTGAAAGCACCGCATGGGCGCTAGTAAACAAAAAAACATTTGCAATGCAATATGTGAGATTTACTGCATTGCAAAGGCTTTTTGTTTTCGCCGTCCTTCTAAAAGTATTATTTCTTTCTTTGCCGTCCCTGCCCCCCTTTCCCTGCTCTGCTGGCAGCGCATATAAACGTGGTCTCCCTTTGTCTGTCTGCGGGTCCTGCTGCATCTCAGAGGAGGAATGCGCTGCCAGCTGCACAAGTTTGCTGCACTCACTGAAGGGTGCGCGTGGCGCTTCTCGATCTCGGTGAGTCAGTGGCGCCACTGTTTAGCACTGCAGTACAGACAGCGTTTAATTTCACTTGTTACCTCTGTTTCTCGCCCACAGGTCGAGCCTGAGGCTCCCACGAGGGGACCTGGGTGTCATGTTTTTTCCTCTGAATAAGGAACTGCTCACCATTTGTTGTGCTTAGAATTCAGAGGAATTAATGACGTGAATGGTTTGAATAGTGAGCCTTTGTGCTTCAAGTAAAAAAAAAAAAAAAACGAAAACTGCCAAAAACATTATGCTTTTATAGTTAATGATTGAGGGCATGTTATCATTCGTTCTGCAGCGATTTATCTGTAGCCCTTTACTTAGAAGTTTATTTGTAAGAAAATAGTACTGGTTAATGTTTGGTATTGGTCGAGTTAGTAAGAAAGGCTGAGTTGACCCCTTCCAGGATTTGAACCCCTAAACTGTAGGTCACATCTTAGTGAGCGGCCATGAACCCTCCTAGTTTGACTGAAACATGCATGCTGTCTTCCGTGGCAAGATCTCGCATAGACGTGGCCCGTGAGACCCAGCACACGATTCATGCACCTAGAAGCCTAGTCCTAAAGCACACCGGACAGTCATGGACTAGATAGAAGCCATGCCCCATCTATATGCTAATTAGCCCCCTTATATGTTTTTAAATGTGGGTGGAAATATTTTGAGACTGGTTAAATAAGTGACACGTGGCTGGATGAGGATGTGTGTGGAGAGACCACCGCTTTGTGTCTGTCATGATACAGGTCCATCTGTGGCATGTAAAAGATAAAGGGGGCGGGCTTTGTAAGCTCAGGAACTGTAACTAAGACTCTTGTCCTAGAATTGTATCTTTGTAATTAAGGGTATGGCTTAAAGCACGTAAACTAAATTAGTGTGCT
Source organism: Triturus cristatus (assembly GCF_964204655.1). Classification (NCBI taxonomy): domain Eukaryota; kingdom Metazoa; phylum Chordata; class Amphibia; order Caudata; family Salamandridae; genus Triturus; species Triturus cristatus. Next base: position 264,714,283 of record NC_140585.1, read on the forward strand.
TAACACATCGTGTCACCTGCCAAGTATTTGGGGATCATTCTGTGATTTTACTTTATTGCATCTAGGCCTATAAAAAATAATTGACATAGGTCTAAAACAAGGCAGACTTATTGGCTTTGGCAATGGATGTTATCAGTATGAAATAAATTAATAGAGACAATGATTCTTTGGTAAACAGGATTGAAATATGTTTAAGTTCTGAAAATACGAGATTGAATTAGACATATTTAAGGTCTCTGGGAGGGGTAGTGGTCTTCGGAGTGTCTCAGCTACTCTTGTTCTCACCTTCACATCACTTTCCTCTGTGGTCTCTCACTGTTCGATACTTAATGCCGTTTTTCTACACACATCATTCTGAAATCCTCACTGCATCTTCCACACACCATTACCTCTACGTCCCACTCGTCCTCGACCCAGTCATCATTAATGAGGTATTCCACTTGACAGGAAACAAAACAGGAAAAGCTTTTAGGTTCCACCCACCCTCCTGCCAGGGGCTATAAGTACATAGCCAACAGAAAGCACATCCTGTTTTGTTTCCCGTCAGTGGCCCTGACGGGGATGCTGGGGTAGGTGCTGGGCACTTACCTGCTTCGTGTTGTCCTGTAATTTCCTCCTCTGCTGGGCTCTGGGGGTGCTCATGGACCTTCGTGGGAGCTACTGGAGTCGGGCTGCTTGGCTTCCTGGACTCCTTCGGGTTCCTGGTTACCGGTTCTGCTGGGCTGCACTTGTTTCCTGGGGTCCTGTTGTCGGGTGAGTCCTTCCCTGCTGCACCTCCACTTGCGCTGTGGTCCTGCCTGTCGGCCGCTGCAGCTGGTTTGGGGCTTTGTGGTTTTTTTCTGGGTTTTTTTTCTGCTGACCTTGAGCTGCCTGAGGAGTCCATTTCTGTGGCGTGTCCGGGATGGGATCTGAACGCTCCCTGTGCAGCGCGTCTTCACGGGGCACTCAGATTGTGCTCTGAGTGCTCCGGTCTGCTTCTTTGTTGTACCGCTCAGACGCGGACTTTGCGGAGCGCCGGGGTGGGGTCTGGGCACTCCGTGTAAGGCTAATTCTGTTTTGGTGCATTCGGGTTTGCCCTCGAGTGCTCCGCTGTGCTGTTTTTCGGGCCGCTCTGGCGTGGCCTTTGTGGAGCGCCCGAGGTGGGGTCCGGGCGCTCCGTGTGCCACGGTTCTTTGGGAGCACTCGGGTTGGGTTCCAAGTGCTCCGTTCTGCTTCCCTATGTGCCGCTGCCAATGTGGTGCGCCCGGGTGGGGTCCGGGTGCTCTGCTGCTCGTAGTGCTCCGTGCCCTTCGCACTGAGACCTTGACGAGTTTTCGGCCTTCGGCGGCTGTGATGGGTGGTGTTTTGTAGTTTAGGGATTGGCCACGCCTCCTCCCGCCTCGCTTTTGGTTTATGCTCAGCTGTTTTCACTTGCCGGTTGATTAAGGGCTGAAGGTCCAGAGAACCCCCTCCGTACAGTGCCTTGTGCACGAAGCACAGCGCTTTGACGTGGTTCTGAACCGGGAGCCAGTGAAGCTCCCTAAGACTAAGACTGTTGTAGATGGGCTGGTATTTCGGGATTTTAAGTAGCACCCGAGCTATGGCATTTTGCAAGGCTTACAGTTTTAGCATATGACCCTTGTCAATGCTTAAAAATAGCACATTGCAGTAGTCGAATCTTGAGAGAATCAGTGCCACTACCACCATTTTGTGAAGGTTTTGAGGAATGAAAGGAAAGACTTTACGCAAAACCTTTAGGAGGAAAAAGGTATATGCATATGAAGGTAAACCCAGTGCTTAATTTGAGCCGGTGGTTTTCCAGTGCTCAGCGCTGGCACTTAATCATCAACACCGGTGCTTTTCATGAGCACCAGTTAAGGACACAGTTATCTATTTATTATGGGGAGATTAAGTGATTTGCTCAATATTACATAATGTTGGGCTGATGCAGAGACTGACCTGGTTCCCCAGCTCCGAAGTAACCAGCTCTGGTCATTATTCCACATCCTATCCCCACTTTCATGCTTAGTAGTTGCTTCTGTTTTAGGTGGTACTAACAGGAGAAATGGGATGGAGCAAGTTGAGTCCTGACGAGAGCCCTGGCACTTATTTATTTTTTTACAAATTAACCACTGGGTAAAACTACATGAGGAGCACGGCAGCTGATCTCAAGACTGGTGCTCCACAGTCAGCGTTTACAGTTCCTGGCAAACTTTTCATCACACCGGTGTAATCGTACATGTGATTTCTGGCATTTCATGTTACGCTTGTTATGGATCATTCACAAAATTACACCACGTTGCATCATTTCAAGTCTGTTCAGGTAAAATCTTTCACAGGAGTATAAAAATGTGACTGAACAGAACACAAGCAGCTGTTTGCGGCACTTGTGTTCTTGCGCTTTTTTCAGTTTTGGACAGAAGGATACATTTCACCCTAAAATGTACTGCTAAATGCTAGATTTGCATTTCATGTAACTTGTCCATAATTTTGCAAAAGGAAATTATGCAAATTTTACACACCCCTACCCATGGCTTGGTTGTTGGTTGGAAACTCTTGGTCAACTAGCACTGTGAAGGTGGGTGCTGCATACACTATTTTAGGGATGATTTAGATCTCGTCGAATGGGTTACTCCATCACAGCGGTGACAGATATCCCGTCCACTGAAATATAAATCCCATAAGATATAATGGGATTTATAGTTTGGCGGATGGGATATCCATCACCGTTGGGAGGGAGTAACCAGCCTCCCGAGATGGAAATCGGGCCCTTTCTCTGGGAGATAACAATCAGTAGTTGAGTGAGTGAGTGAGTTGGTGGGTGGGTGTGTTCATATTGTTACTGCAGCAAGCAAAGTCGCATTCCAGTATGTTTCCGCCTCTTTCCTCCTTGTTGCGGGGGCTGGAAGTCACAACCAAAATGTTTAGTCAGCAAAGCATCTCCGTCTAAGTAACTATCGATGGAAGAGCTTGGGTCTGGCAGCCCTGGGCTAAATACATAGCTTAGTGGGACCAGAGTGCATGCTTAAGTGCTGAATTCTCTCAAAACCTTAATTTGCTACACCACCACCTGTGATCTTTGATCTGCCAACTAAAACATCCAAGTGCCACCCAAACCCCCCTCTGCAGCTCCCAGTTCCAGATCTCTTTACCTCTGTGGTCCCTTTCACTGAAATTCAATGCCCCTGCTATCCAGGCCTGAGCCTCACTCATTGAGATCACAACAATCTTCCTCATGTAATCAGAAAGAAAAAGCAACTTCCACGCATCAGAACAAACTGTATATGAGCACTATTTTCTTTATTCAGTTTCTCTTACTGCAGGCACAGCGTGCTTTGGTGCCTTTACCCACCTCCCGTTGTCGTGCCTTGTTTACCCTCCCCCCTCCCCCCTCCCGCGCTGTCCGTGCCTTCGGTGGAGCGTGTGCACGATTATTTTTTTATTATTTTGGAATATCTTCTGCTCAGCTTGACACGCTGTTAGCTGGCGAGAAGTAGCGCTGCAAGGCCCTGTGCACGCGGTTCATGTGCTTTGTACTGACGCACATTCTGGATATCATGGGTCTCAGCTGCATGTGTCCAGCTTCACCGATCTGGACATACATGTCTTTGGATCACGTGGCTTCAGTGGGTAAGTTACTCACCGGGTAAGTTCTAGTTGGCGTCAGCCACGTGGTGGCTTCTGAACATCTCCATGATTAATGACGGTTATCCTTTTTGGATTATTGAGAGCGTCATCCTGTCTTTAAGATGTGTTGGTGTCACCCCAAGGATGGGTTCTTTGAGACACTGCTGGGTGCCAAGAGCATGGCATTGCTATGTATGAAGAGGTGTCTTGACTTAGTCTCCTGGACTGACGTGACTCTCCCTTTTTAGCTCCTTTCCCATGAAGAAGGCGCTTGGATCCCCGGAACGCATGGGACTGAGTGTACAGTGATAGTGTCACGTGATTGACAGAAGAGAATCCAGTTAAGTCTCTTCAGTGAAAAGGACGTCTTGGTCTTCACTGTTGGACTCAACATTGAAGGTCACATTTTATGTCCCCAGTAATTGCATTAAACTCATATAATTGAGGAGGCATTCAGTCTTTACATCTGAATTCTTTTTGGGAGAGTGCGCAGAGAGTCTGTACATCAGATGGACAGACAGCATGAGTGATCTTGGGCAGAGGACGCTTTTACTGCAGAAACAGGAATACAGAAGTAAATATTCTCAGTGCACAGTCACTCAGCTGGAATAAAGGTTGGTTCAGAAGAGACAATTTGGAAACACTGTATTAACAGGTAATCCCCTATTCCAGAGGCCCTGTGGTGAGCACTTTGCTGGATAACGAATGTTGCAGGTACCCTCTGCTTCCAGCCCTATGTGTAATCCACGTTCATCCCTTGGTGACCTGTGATGTTAGTACACACACGACACAGACAGCCCTGTGGAGTGAGCAGCACAAGAGCCCCACAGGCATCCTCTGTACATTCTCAGCTGTGGGCCTTGGTGCACCACTGACAATCCTAAGACTCAACCACCCCCCTGAGAGGGCGCTAGACCCCCTGTGGTCCCTGGACATTGCAGACACACAGGCAATCTTCAAAGAGGTTTAGGATGGGAGTTGTCACGAGTGTGAGGCTTCGTTGGCATTATTTACTCCAAGTACTGACACCCGGTGTCAAACCAGCCATGGAGTAGTGACCGTGGCGGGTGTGAGGAAAAAGATTAAAGAACAAGCATTTGCAATGCAACAGGTCTCGCATTTACGCGTCTTTGAGCTATTGGCATTGCAATAGTTATGTTTTGGTTTTTAAAACATAAATAAAAGGCATTGTCATTTACAATGCCAATAGCTCAAAGTCGCGTAAATGCGAGACCTATTGCATTGTAAATGCTTGTTTAATCTGCAATGGAGGAGCAGGTGAGGGGAAGCAACATGAGAGGGGCGGAAGAAACACAGAGAACGAGAAGAAGCCACACAGAGGTGGGGGTATTACAAAAAATAGGTACAAGGAAGACATATAGAGGGCGGGGGAAGGCAAGCACACGAGGGCAGAAGCAGAGAACGGGTGTGGCAGAAAAGCACAAGGCAGACATCAAGCAACGTGGAGCGTGGGGCTAGAGAAACATATGGCAAAGGAGCAAAGATGGAGTGCAAAGGGGCAGTGAAGCACACAGGCGGGAGAGCAAAACGAGCACGGGTGGGAAAGAGAAGCACACAAGAGAGACAGCTGGAAAACACATGCACTCTTGTGGAGTGCAAAAGCAAAAAGAAAAAAGTAGTTTGCTAAAAGTCAACAGTAACATGCATAAAAAGACAACCAAAAAGACAAAAGACAACCAGAGGTAAGAGGTTATGCTCCAGGAAAGGTACAAACAAGAATGACAAGCTACAAAGACATCCACTTTCTAGATTGCTTTCCCATTCTGTGACATACCAACTACATCTAGTCACCTTTGTCACCAAAAACAGGGAACCAAAGCCCACTTCAAAGATTGAATAATCTAAATAAAAATTATCAGACAATCCAAAAGACAAACATGATCTGGAAAGAGAACGCAGCCTCTTGAATTTGCTCATGTTAGTTAATATATGAATATGCTACAAGTGAGGGGAACCTTGGCAACAAGTATCCTCGCTTGCCCAATGGAGTATAGCTGGTCTGCACAACAGTCCGTAAATTCTTTGAAACTCAAGAACACAAGAGGCTTTTTAGGACAAGTGTGTTTCTGAGGGTATTTATATTTACCAATTTAGAGTGGAGATGCATTAACTGCATGAATGCTGTATTCATGGACCAGTGAGATCATCTTCAACTGGGACCCACAACAACAGTGCTGTGACATCCAACATTGATCAGTGATCGCTTTTAACTGGGACCCACAACAACAGTGCTGTGACATCGAACATAGATCAGTGATCGTCTGGACCCATGACGACAGTGCTGTGACATCCAACATTGATCAGTGATCGCTTTTAACTGGGACCCACAACAACAGTGCTGTGACATCTAACATAGATCAGTGATCATCTTCAAATGGGACCCACAACGACAGTGCTGTGACATCCAACATTGATCAGTGATGGTCTTCAACTGGAACCCACAACGACAGTGCTGTGATATCCAACATTGATCAGTGATCGTCTTCAACTGGGACCCACAACGACAGTGCTGTGACATCCAACATTGATCAGTGATCGTCTTCAACTGGGACCCACAACGACAGTGCTATGACATCCAACATTGATCAGTGATCGTCTTCAACTGGAACCCACAACGACAGTGCTGTGACATCCAACATTGATCAGTGATCGTCTTCAACTGGGACCCACAACGACAGTGCTGTGACATCTAACATAGATCAGTGATCGTCTGGACCCACGACGACAGTGCTGTGACATCTAACATAGATCAGTGATCGTCTGGACCCACAATGTTAGATGCTGTGACATCTAACATTGATCAGTGATCGTCTTCAACTGGGACCCACAACGACAGTGCTGTGACATCCAACATTGATCAGTGATTGTCTTAAACTGGGACCCAAAACAACAGTGCTGTGACATCCAACATTGATCAGTGATCGTCTTTAACTGGGACCCACAACAACAGTGCTGTGACATCCAACATTGATCATTGATCGCCTTTAACTCGGACCCACAACAACAGTGCTGTGACATCTAACATAGATCAGTGATCGTATTCAACTGGGACCCACAACGAAAGTGCTGTGACATCCAACATTGATCAGTGATAGCCTTTAACTGGGACCCAAACGACAGTGCTGTGACATCTAACATTGATCAGTGATCGTCTGGACCCACAACGACAGTGCTGTGACATCCAACATTGATCAGTGATAGCCTTTAACTGGGACCCAAAAGACAGTGCTGTGACATCTAACATTGATCAGTGATCGTCTTCAACTGGGACCCACAACGACAGTGCTGTGACATCCAAAATTGATCAGTGATCGTCTTCAACTGGGACCCACAACAACAGTGCTGTGACATCCAACATTGATCAGTGATCGTCTTCAACTGGAACCCACAACGACAGTGCTGTGACATCTAACATTGCAGGATTGGGGTAATGTTCTATGAAGAATACAGCAAGAGTATGTAGCAGTCCGTATATATAACCAAGTTATTGGTGTACTTGCAGTCTTCAGGGTACTTCAACAAGTCACATATATACAAAAAACCAGATTAACTTGGTCTAAAAAATAGGAAGAAAACATTCACCACATCACAGATTCAAACCAATATATGGCATATTAGCTAAATATGGTAGAACAGTAGCAGCCACGGTTCACGATTGGTGACAAACACATAATGGGTCAGGTCCTGCTACCAGACAATGCCCAATAATGATCATGAAGGCATAAAATCTAAATCTGAATAAATCAAATTTGCCAATACATGAAGAATTAACTAGGCCATTTCAAGAAAATCAGGAGTCATTTTTTTACTTGCGTGAAATTCAGAGTATGGAAACAGTGAGGAGAAAGTCATCATTAGACATAAACATACCCGCAGATGAGAGGCAAGGAGGAAGGGGCTCAGCCTCTGTATTCTGTCAATATTTACCTGTATTGTAGGCTTCTCCTTCTCCCGACCGCCACATCTCATTAGTGGCGAGAGAGAAAATGGTCACAGGATTCTTGCCGTCGGCCTGTCTCAGGACAGGATCTTGACCTACTCTGCCCAGTAGCTGCACCCGGTTCAGTGCTGCAAACGTACAGTAAATTAAATCAGGGGGATTGAAACCGAACAGAACCAGCTTTCCTGTAAAATCAACGTGTGAAGAAGTAAGCTCGCTTGAGAAGGCATGCAGTTCTAGTGACTGATTAATAGATGTACTCCGAGGGCTTAATGTACAATTGCAGGATTAAGTAATATAAATTTACAAAAAAAACATGCACACAGGATTTGACCTCTACTTTAATCAGGGGTCTATAAGTAATGGTAAGTTGTGTTTCAACACCCACCCACCCATCATCATCAACACACTGTGTGACCCTGCTTCTAGCAAGGCCCCAAAAAGCCTTAATGAAGATGCACCAGCTTACTGGCATGATGGGATAACTAGAGGCACATATTATATCTGGACCCTAATGACCATCTCAACATTCTCTGAAGGCAGATAGCAGATCACTTTTAGAAGATGAGCTGTGACTAAACAGGATTTATCCTTTTCCTTAATGATGTCCAAGATGCACAACTGAAGTGAAATTTGGTGTTAGAGATGGGTTACTTACATCTCTCCAGAACAAGGGAAGCTGCATCGCTCAGATTGCGCCTGGTAAATTGCCGAAAAATCTGTATCAGAAGAAAGGGTACAAGATTAGTGAAAGAGGAACATGACACTTGGCTGATGTAAGAAACTGGATTATTTTTTGGGGAGGGTGACTGTCCACCTTAAGGAATAATCACACCTGTTCTCAGGGTCAACCATCAAAGTCACTAAATTAATCCAGGGTCAACCCCTTTGTAGCTAAGGCAGACAACCTTAGCTTAGGGTAACGTGTAAAGTATTTTGCAGTACCAGAACAGTTGTAAAGGGAAAACATCAAGCAGTAAAACCGAATTAAAAAAATAGATGACATTTTAATAAACAAGATTACAACAAAAAAACAAAATCTAATAAATGGAGCTGGAGATATGATTTATTTTCTAAGTTTTAAGTAGAAATACAGCCACAAAGCACGAAAGCGCCAATGATAGGCTATGGAAGTGGTTGACTAGGACATAGGCCCGCTTTGAGGCCGACCCGATGGAGCCCTGATCTGAATAGAAGTGAATCTCTCCCGGTGAAAGTCTGGAAGTCCAAAAGCTTCTAGGTTCCAAAGTAGAAAGGTTCTTTGTCACTTTTCTCAAGTAAAACGTTGACCTTTCTACTAAGTCCCAAAAAGCACACAGGAATACACTTCTATGACTCCCATGACGTCAGGGGAGGGCACTTGGAGCCTATCGGGGTATCAGGCAGAGGCCAACATCAAAGTCCAATCCAAGTACTGTTGCCACTGGTCAGTTGAGCACCACAGGAAAAAAGCCTCTTGAAGCTTGTGGTGTGCAGGTAGCCACTTAGATGGTCATTCAACTGACCCCTGGAATCTATTTTGTTTTGCCCTGGTATAAGTGGGGGCAGGTACAGTACTTCAGGGCTCCTCTGAAGTCACAAACAACAGGTCTAGTCCTATTCTGTTCTTCTACAGGTCCAATAAGTGTTCAGAGGATGAAAACTTGGGGTTCCACATTGATGCCTGGCACCAGCTTTTTGATGAGGACGACTCCTGGCCCTTTCCCAAGTTCCTGGGGGCAACCTGATCTGCTTCTTCAGTGGTTTCTGTTTGCCTTACTGCAAACAGGTCCAGGATACCACATTTCCAAGATGGCTAAAGTCTTTGGCCAATCCAAATTTGGACTCTGAGTGTTGGGGGCGTGTGGGAGAATCATAAGGAAATTACAAGACCAGTGATTTTTCACATCAAACACTAAAATCCAGTTTGAAGCAGGCCCTGTTCCCCCAAAAAACAGGGGACAGAGGTCTGACAGGACAAAAGGAGGGTCCTGCATCACCCAGACAGGCAATACACAAGAACTGTCCAAGTGAGGAAATATGAATTTTGTGATCAGTTATGTCCCCTATCGTAGACCCCAACGGCTCCATGTGCATGCTATAAGTACATGTATGTTCCCTCCAGTTCTAGTTATGAAGACGCAAATACATGTGCGTCCACCGTCAACATGTCCTCTTTCAGATCCACCATGAATGGGTCAGATATTTCATTCCTAAGTATGAAAGGCCACCGACTTTATGTGGTTCACTTTCCACATTTTACAGATTCAGGCGAGTAGGCCCTGAATTTTGCCATCAAGCCTTTTCCTGCCTTCTGCCTCTGAAAGCTCCAGTCCGAGCATGCATCTGTATCCATGAACTTTGTCCTACTCCCTGCGCGGCTAACGGTGCCTGATCCAGCCTGTTGCCTGCCAAAAACTGTATTTCACCTTCAAGATTATCTACTCCGCTCCTCATCCGATGCATTCCTGTCTAGTAGTTTAGGTAAACATTCTTCCAGCTACCGTGCAAAGGGCCAGGCCTCACTGTCCTCATGCAAGTAATTCATAGCCCCTGTTACCATGGAAGATTCCTGCCCCCTCGCATCTCATGTAGACACTTAGACGCTTGTACACGCACTAACAGTCAGTATAGAATAGATTTCATCCTAGAGACCTTTCCTTTTGGATAATACAGTTCTTTAAACATAAGATATTAGATATGATTTGGGATTAGGTTGACATGACCCCCCAGACTTCTGTCTCCACATGTAGAGCTAAATGTCAAGTCCCCTTCACCCTCTAGTTGCACGTCAATCACACGTCATGCGGCTGCGCACGCATCTCTGCCAAATATTTCTGCTGACATTGCAGGATTCTCTTATGGATCCACCCACTTGTGACATCATGTTTAATGACGTATTTTAGTTACACCCATGTTTACGCCTTTTTTCGTTACGTATGTGTATTATATCTGTATTATCAGCTGTTACGCCTCTTGCATCTGTCTTAATGTAATGCTTTCCATATAAATACCATTACTTGTCAATAATGTATTGCCTTCCTTCCTGAACCCTCATGGTGATGGAGTGTGAAGCCTGCAATTCGAATTGTATTTCCTTTGTAGAGGAATAAAGCCTTTTAGAACCTCTAATACCACGGATTCTGCCTCTTATATTTACTGAGTTATTCTTACTAGACTTTACCGCATAAAAAATAGTACCGGTAATGAAATATTTACCACAGAAATTGGCGCCCGAACAGGGACACTTTCTCATCTCACGCGCCGGAGGTGCGTTGCAGGCCCGGTCTCCTGCCACAGCTGAACGGACAAAAACGCGTACCTGCAGGATTTCCTGTATCTCCCTCCGGCCAAGCGGAGGTGACTGAGGCTGCGATCAACACCCAGACGAGGCGGTGAGAAGTGCGAAGTATCCCGACCAGAGCCTAGCTGAGAGAGCAAGATCCGAGGTATACAGAGGCCCACCAGGTTCCGAAGTTCCGAGTCCAGTCGAGTCGAGTCCAGTCCGGTCCAGTTCAGTTCCGAGGCCTTCCGTTCCGAGCTACCCGGTGAGTACCATTGCCGGGGAGGCATTTAAACGTGCACATAGTCTGTGCCGGTCAAGACGGGTTTGGGTACACAAATCCGGTCTGCACTGTTTCAGCAGTGTATCTGTACTGTTTAGCAGTATATCTAGTATGTCCTGCATATAATTAAGTATTATTTAGTGTTAGTATTATGTCAGTAACTAGTTTCTTATTAGTCATCATTATTCGTTAAATGTCAAATATTAAATGTTTTTATACGTTCTATACATTGTGGTATGAATGACTGTTCATTATTGTGTTTATTTGTATTAAGGTTGTTTAAGATTAAGTAACCAGATCTAAAAATGCCGTTCTTTTCGAAATTAAGACAGATCAAAACTAGAAAAGGGGTACTCGAAGAAGCTGTTCCCAACCCACCTAGGGACACTCCAGGGTACTTTATGTATCATAAGCATGGCCTAGATGCCGTGTTATTTCTTGATTTATGGGTGGACTACACCAAGGATTTACCAGAGAGTCAAAGATGGCCCGCAGCGGGGACCTGGGATGCAGATTGCATCATGAGAGTAGAAGAAGAATTATGGAAAAAGAAAGCCAGACAGTCACAGAAAGATGCCATTGAATTATGGCGTAAAGAATCATATAGACGTACAGAAAAGGCGCTCAGACAGGAAGAGAAAGGTAGGGAGAATTCGAATAAAACCCGAGAAAATGTATTAATAGAGGAAGGTACCCGAGTTAAATCGGAACAAGTAGATAGACAAAGAAACACTGTTATGAATGGTATGTATCCTCTTCTGGCCGAAGGATTACCTAAGGCTACCCCGGAAATACCAAAAGACTTGACTCCTCCATTGCTCCCGACAAAAGCACATCCTAAAACAGCAAAGGACGTTTTCCTTTCCTCCTATTTAGATGACGTAGCTCCCGAGTATGCTAATACCATACCACACACACCGCTTGCCGATGGTGTTCAACACCAAGAGCATCCGTCTGTATCTCCGCAGCACCAAACTCCTGCACTAGTTTCAACAGGTCCGTCCGTTTCTACTGTTTTTCCCGCATCTACAATTTCCATCTTACGTCCAACAAATCCTTTCTTGCCCAGCACCTCAGACGGTGCTGCAGGAGGTACGACAGACATGTTTGCCACACCACCACGAAATAAACAGACCCTTAGAGATTTAGCACTTCAACGTACACCCCATCTAGTGACATCCGACATGTTTAGAGAACATCTTGTGGATTGTAGATACGATCCAGTGCCAGGTAAACAGGACAGATTGCTAATATCATCACTACGTATAAGACGGGCTACATTGTATTTAATGACGATACCAGGAATGGTTGAGCACCTAGACAATATATATCACTTTGTCCAAACAGGGCGAGGCCCAGAAAGTATTAACGAAGCTATGGAGTACCAGAAAGTGGATGTACAAAGACAACTACTACGTTTTTTCATAAACTGCGTGATCAGGAACCAAGACAGGCCTGGGGCAGATCATGATACCATGCAAAAACTTGCCAAATGGGGTCAGAACATATCAGAAGAGAAACATGATAAACAGTCATGCATAGTAGTTATGTGCCGAAAGATCCGCAAAGAAGTAGAACGAATACATAAAGAAAGACGAGAAGCAGACAGAATTGAATCAGAGGGAGAGGAGGAGCAAGAATCAGAACAAATAGAAACGATAGCTTACGTAGGTAGAGGAAGACCCCATAATAATACTAGAGGCTTCAATGATCCGATATGTCCGATACGTCCAGAATGTAATAGACATTTTCAAACCCCTATGTTAAATACAAGGTCCCCTGAACACCTATTCCAAGCCGCTGATAACCTACTCCGAGACCGAAGGGGGTACCATATGCTCAATTCCATGGATGAACAAGAATTAGCCAGGTCAGCAGTACAATGGGCCGACAGTCCCGACAAATACAGTGAAGATGCACTAGCACACACGTTTCTGAATCTCGCCCCAGACGAACAGCGTTTAGCTAGTATATACATGATTCAACACCTCCTTATATTATATAAAAGTCAACACTCCGATCCTGGACCCTTACCTGACATATTGACCGAATTACTCACGAATAAATGGAGAGGGTCAGGTACTGATTTGATTAAAGAAATTCTAGAATTTCGAAAACAGTATATAACTTTCGTGTGCCCAGAACACGTTCCAGTTCCCACTATGGGAAGAAAAATGTATCACATAGATAGACTGAATCCGTTACGCGAAGTACACCCAATCAGAGGTGAAGATAATACCTTTAAACGCGTGTTTGTGTACACGCCTATAACTAAAATTGAATTACTAGAAATGAAGAAAGTAGTACCCAGCCATGACAAGGATCCAGCAGGTTTCCACCGTGAGATAAAAGACATGCTACTCATGGGAGAGTATACCTACCCCGACATTATGAAAATACTGAAAGTGTTAATGCCTGCCGGTGTTTACGAGAAACTCAAAGAAAAGGAATGGGAGGTGGGAGACCAAAAGATAGATTGGACAGCATTAGAAAACGAAGAAAAGGCCCGAGCTGCAGGAGCAGGGCTTGGGGAAAAGACTACAGCACTACCAGGATTACTAGTACAGGTACTGCCACGTTTATTAACTACGAAAAAGGAGGACTGGGGTGCAATCTCAGCCTGTAAACAAAAGCAAGATGAAGACACTAGTGATTTCTATTCCCGATTTGAAAAATGTTTTGGTATAAATAGTGGCATAAAAGCAAGTAGCGAGTCATATCCACATTTGTTTGTGACAAAATTAGTTGAAAATTCCCTACCGCAAGTTAAGAATAGAGTATTGAAATTTGAGAGTACCTGGCAGGGTAACACCCCGTCACAGATGTTACAGATGTTACAATATCACCACAATAGAATTAGAGAAGAACAAGAACACGAACAAAGACGTATGAAAGATACAAAAATGAAAATGCTTGTTGCTCAGTCAGTTCCAGCTGATGGTCACCAAAAGGGTGATTCAACAGGTCCAGTTAAAGGGACATGTAACTATTGCAAACAACAAGGTCATTATATACACGATTGTCCAGTTTTGAAACATAATATCGCCACGGGTAGAACTCAGGAAAGACCACGTCCACCTAGACAGGATCAGAATCAACAACAAATTCCTCAGCATGCACAACATAGGTCAGCTCCGCAACAACTAGCTCCGCAACAGGCAGCTCCACAACAGACCGTAGCACCACCACCAGCGCAGCCTATTGCTGCCACACAAGCGACAACGCAACAGATGTACCAGTATGCACAAGCAGATTATCCTGATTATCAGCGATACACATGAAATAGCCTAGAGAGGGAAGTTGGCTTACCCCTTATTGAGGTTCCTGTAGATCAAGAGGGACCTTATGTACATAGTGAACTATTAGGGGAAGACAGAAAGTTTTTACTTGATACAGGGGCAAGCAGAACAACTATACGACGCAGTGAAGTTCCAGGGGCACCCCTCTCAGGCTCACAAAATATTTCCCTTGGATTCTCAGGAAAACCTATAATTAATGACGTAACACAGCCCCTTCCACTTACGGTTGGTCCATTGACACGAACTACAGATTTATTGCTTACTAAATCATGTCCAGAAAACTTGTTAGGTATAAAAACATTGAAAGCTCTAGGAGCTATAATATGTTGTTCTCCGGAAGGAGTACGATTATTTTTACGTGATTTTAAAGGTCACTACGTGTCCAGAGACATGGATCACCGGCTGCAGAGCTTACCTACGCATTTATGGGCACAAGGCCCCACTGATGTTGGTTGCATGAACATTACACCATATCGAGTCACACTAAAAACAGGAGTAGTACTACCACGAATGCGACAATATAGGTTACCACCAGATGCTGTTGCAGCCTTACTGCAAATCATTGACGAACTCATTGCACAAGGAGTGGTTGTCGAAACCGACTCCAATGTATGCAATTCCCCGATAATTCCGATTCTTAAGAGAACGGATCCAAAAGCATCACCAGTATATCGATTAGTTATTGACCTGCGCGAATTAAATAAATGTATTGTACCACAATACCCTGTGGTCCCAGATATCTCTTCATTACTAACTGCTATTGATTCAGAAGCAACGTTCTTCACTGTAATTGATCTCAAGAATGCTTTCTTTAGCGTCCCAATAGATCCGGAAAGTCAATATCTGTTCGGATTCAGTTTAAATGGACGAAGTTTTAAATTCACACGCGCACCTCAAGGATTTACAGAAAGCCCCAGCATCTATAGCCAAGCACTAAAACGAGAACTTGACAGTATCCACATGCCAGTTAACACTGCCTTGCTTCAATATGTCGATGATCTGTTGATCACCGCCCGAAGCGAACATGAATGTGAAACAGCGTCACTGACGGTTTTAAAATTTCTGGCCGACAAGGGGCACAAGGTGTCCCCTTCTAAGCTGCAATTCTGTGTCCCGCGAGTTGTCTACCTTGGGCACTCGCTGTCCAAGGAGGGAAGACAGCTTACACCCGACCGCATCCAGTTAATTGCTAACATGCCACCACCCAAGACACAAAAGGGGGTGCGGGCTTTTATAGGCCTCACTTCATACTGGAGGCAGTGGATCCCTCAATATGCATTTCTAGCAAAACCACTCATCCAGTTGACAACACAGGAGGCCGCCACACCGACTGTCCTCCCTTAGACTCAAGAACATACACATGCTTTTGAAAACTTAAAGAAAGCTTTATGCCAAGCACCTGTTTTAGCAACACCATGTTACAATAAACTGTTTACACTATTTGTTACAGAACGCGAAGGTACTGCCTTGTCAGTACTCACTCAGGAACAAGCAGGATCACACAAACCATGTGCTTATTTCTCTAGTACATTAGATCCAGTAGCTCAGGCTCTTCCTGCGTGCCTGAAATCAGTGGCAGCAACAGCTTTAGCAATCAGACAAAGCGATGCCATAGTGTTAGGACATCAATTGACAGTACAAGTACCACACGCAGTAGAGGTTCTCTTGAACCGCACACAAACACAACACTTGACTATAGCGAGACTCACCGGTTACGAATTGACATTGTTTCAGCCACACATAGAAATCAGACGTTGTAATACGTTAAATCCTGCCACACTTTTGCCAGTAAATGGAACAGATCCATTAGCACATGATTGTATTGAAGTCATTACTATCACGACAAAACCCAGACAAGACTTGACAGATATCCCTTTATTAGACCCAGACTTGACATTGTATGTAGATGGTTCATGTATGAGAACAAGTACAGGAGAGTTAGTGGCCGCTTACGCAGTCACAACAGACACTGAAGTCATTGAAACAAATTGCATTAACATTTTGTCAGCTCAAGCAGCAGAGCTCATCGCTCTGACACAAGCCTGTATTCAAGCTAAAAATAAGAAAGTCAACATATACACAGATTCACGTTATGCATTCGGAGTCGTCCATGACTTCGGCGTACTGTGGCGAGAGAGAGGTTATTTAACTTCTCACGGTGCCCACATCCAACACGGACCCCTCATTCAAGCCCTATTAGACGCGATTCATCTACCTACTGCAATATCGATTATGAAATGCAAAGCTCATACAAAAGTTACCGATATCATTTCTCAGGGTAATGACCTAGCTGACAGAACAGCTAAACAGACTGCTCAGAACCAGACTCATACAACTGATGCGACAAAGACAATAGTTCCGACACCAACACATTGCATGACAGTTAAGGATCCCGCCCTTGATATAATTGACATACAGACACATGCTACACCAGAAGAAATAAAGAAATGGACTGAATTAGGAGGGATCCAAACGGATCAAGGATGGATGACGAAGGAAAAATCTATATGGTTTCTTCCCGATTCCATGGTTCAAGTCATCATTAACACAATACACAGTCCAGCGCACCTAGGAGAAAAAGCTATGCTAGACAGTATTCAACACATTTGGTTCAACAAACACTTGCGAGCAGCAGCCAAACAGAAAGTACGTACCTGTATGATATGTTGTCAGTTTAATCCAGGTAAAAGCATCCCCGTAGAGCAGGGTGGATTTCAACCTCCCGATCATGCTTTTGAAGTCCTCCAGATGGATTATATCCAGATGGAACAATGTCGAGGATTCAAATATGTTCTCGTAGTTGTCTGTGCTCTTTCCCGTTGGACAGAAGCCTACCCGGTTTCAGATTACACTGCCCCGACTACTGCCAAACAGTTAGTTCGAGAATTCTTCCCACGGTATGGTTTGCCACGTGTTGTATACTCAGATAACGGCCAGCCATTCTCATCCGAATTAATGAAACACGTTTCACTTTTGTTAGGCTACCAATGGAAATTCCACTGTGTCCGACATCCTGAGGCAGCAGGTCTCGTGGAACGCCATAATCAAACTCTGAAAATTAGATTGTCCAAAATATGTAGAGAAAAAGGTGTCGATTGGATAGTAGCCTTACCAGTTGCACTCTTTTACATGAGAATGGTAGCACATTCTCGAACAGGGCAATCCCCGTACGAGGTGATCTTCGGTAGACCACCAAATATGTGGGGGACGCCTATACCTCGCAAAATCACTGATGTTGACTGTAATATGCTGACAGATTACCTGGCTTCCTTGATGTCTGCACTACAATCTTGTCGTTCACAGGTAGCTGCAGCTTTTCCCGATAACACTGAGGTGAAGCCCCATGACGTGGTTCCAGGTGATCTGGTTCTGGTACGGAATTTCGACCAGAAGACCCAACTGGAGCCTAGGTGGAAATCGCCAAAGCTTGTTCTACTAGCAACAAGGACAGCCGTAAAGATCGAGGGACGTAAAGGATGGTTGCACTCGAGTCATATCAAGAAATTTTATGGACTACCGACCGATATGAACACTCAGCCTTGTATTCCCTCACAGACTGATTCAAAGCTCCCCTTGGTTGAACCCATGAAAACTGAACTTTATAAACTAAAATTAAGGTCTAGCAAGTCAGACAATTTGATTGTTTAAGTCCTCTCCAAGGTGAATCGGTTGAATTTGTCTCTGACATGTATCCTCTAGACCAAAATAGAGAGAGAAATAGACAGAAAAAGCTGAAAAAACATGCGTACTGTAAATCACTTCGTAGTCACTGCACAGTAACATTATTAATTTTGTTTTCTCTAAGTCTTCTGATCATCATTTTCAGTATATTGCTGCATATGTATTACCCTATTTCTAAACGTGCTTACAATGTTACCGCTGAACATTCTTTTAGTGAATTACCTCCGCATGAGTTGTCCTATAGATTTGCGCTGCGCAACAACACATTCATTAGTATGTTACATCATTCCCATCAGACCAGCAATGCTACAAATTGTTGGATATGTGGCCGACTCCCTCCCTATCAGAACTATAAGGGAGTTTTGCCCCTCTTTCCGTATCCGTTCACACACAATGGCTCCTGCGGAGCATGGTTTAGTTTGATTAATTCCCTAGATTCAAATTCCGCAGTTTATCAAGACAACTGGGTATGGGGAAACCTGAACCTAGTGTTGCTTAAAGTCTGCTACCCTAACAAGGAGGGACTTCCCAAAAGAACAGGAACTGATCTAGAAAATGATGTATATGGATTAGGAAATTTTACACTTAACCTCATGATCCTGAATGTTGAATCCGAAGCCACACCAATCTTGCCCGCTATGTCAGTATTCCCAGTTAAAGGGGAATTATGTGTAAGAAAGAATGGTTCCATACACATGGGCCATAGTAAATGCACCACTGTAATAAAATTCAGTGATCAAGGCAAATCTACATTTAGAGCTTCCCGTCATTCTTACTTCATATGTGGCCAGACCGCATATATATGTCTACCTCTAGATTGGGATGGTACCTGTTACATAGCAATCCTTCTGCCACCTGTTTTCCTAGCGCCTCCTGATTATCACAGAAATACCCATTTAGTACACAATAGACAGCAGAGAGATCTCCCGATTGTCGACTACACTGAAACGGCATGGGAACAATATACAGATTTCAATAAAGGTTTCTTTCCCTATATAGGTACAGTCACTAATAGTAAGCTGATACGTAGATTAACTAGAACCCTTGAAGCAGTAGTAAACGAGACTACTTCCGCCTTAGGCAATTTAACAGAAGAGCAGTCTGCTATGCGGATTGTTGTGCTTCAAAATCGTCTTGTCCTTGACGTCAGCCTGGCTGATAGGGGCGGAGCTTGTAGGGTCATCGGATCAAGTTGCTGTGTTTTCATACCAGAAAACTCGCCGTCAGTATATAAAGCCATAACTCGCCTTCATAAGATTATAAGCCAGATACACCAGAGTCCAGGCACCTGGACTTGGTCCGGTTGGTTCTGGAGCGTGTTGTCAGCCTGGGGATGGAGGATCCTATCCTTCCTAGGTATTGGCTTTCTCATACTATTCAGTTGCTGCTTATGTCTACAATGTGGGCCAGCGATTTGTGGCCTGTGTGCCACATCGTGTATCCCACCTCCAAGTTTTCGTTCAAAATCCCGGAAGAAGAAAGAAGAACAAATGATGCTATATGAACAGATCGATGGATTGATGAAGATCGATATCTCCTGAGGGTCCGTAGGGGACAAGGAGGGAATGAGGAAATATGAATTTTGTGATCAGTTATGTCCCCTATCGTAGACCCCAACGGCTCCATGTGCATGCTATAAGTACATGTATGTTCCCTCCAGTTCTAGTTATGAAGACGCAAATACATGTGCGTCCACCGTCAACATGTCCTCTTTCAGATCCACCATGAATGGGTCAGATATTTCATTCCTAAGTATGAAAGGCCACCGACTTTATGTGGTTCACTTTCCACATTTTACAGATTCAGGCGAGTAGGCCCTGAATTCTGCCATCAAGCCTTTTCCTGCCTTCTGCCTCTGAAAGCTCCAGTCCGAGCATGCATCTGTATCCATGAACTTTGTCCTACTCCCTGCGCGGCTAACGGTGCCTGATCCAGCCTGTTGCCTGCCAAAAACTGTATTTCACCTTCAAGATTATCTACTCCGCTCCTCATCCGATGCATTCCTGTCTAGTAGTTTAGGTAAACATTCTTCCAGCTACCGTGCAAAGGGCCAGGCCTCACTGTCCTCATGCAAGTAATTCATAGCCCCTGTTACCATGGAAGATTCCTGCCCCCTCGCATCTCATGTAGACACTTAGACGCTTGTACACGCACTAACAGTCAGTATAGAATAGATTTCATCCTAGAGACCTTTCCTTTTGGATAATACAGTTCTTTAAACATAAGATATTAGATATGATTTGGGATTAGGTTGACATGACCCCCCAGACTTCTGTCTCCACATGTAGAGCTAAATGTCAAGTCCCCTTCACCCTCTAGTTGCACGTCAATCACACGTCATGCGGCTGCGCACGCATCTCTGCCAAATATTTCTGCTGACATTGCAGGATTCTCTTATGGATCCACCCACTTGTGACATCATGTTTAATGACGTATTTTAGTTACACCCATGTTTACGCCTTTTTTCGTTACGTATGTGTATTATATCTGTATTATCAGCTGTTACGCCTCTTGCATCTGTCTTAATGTAATGCTTTCCATATAAATACCATTACTTGTCAATAATGTATTGCCTTCCTTCCTGAACCCTCATGGTGATGGAGTGTGAAGCCTGCAATTCGAATTGTATTTCCTTTGTAGAGGAATAAAGCCTTTTAGAACCTCTAATACCACGGATTCTGCCTCTTATATTTACTGAGTTATTCTTACTAGACTTTACCGCATAAAAAATAGTACCGGTAATGAAATATTTACCACACAAGCATTCAGTTTTCTCCCCTTCAAGTGCACCAAAGTTTTACACGTGCTTGTGACAGATCTGTCAGGCAGGGTTTGACACTGTTGTGCAAAGAAGATTGCCCAGGGCCTCCACCCTCCTGAATATTCTACTGAGTGTGGATGCTTCATCCCTTTGTCTTCTGGACAGTAGATTGTATAGTTCCTGGGAGGAATAGTACACCTCATTCAGGCAGAGTACAAGCTGAGAGCTATTGGAAAGTTAATGCAAGTTTGCCTGTAGGTGCTCCAGGAAGGATAAAGGTACCTTTATGAAACATACTTTTCCTTAATATTTATTAAAATTCAACTTCTACATTGAATTGGATTTTTAATAAATATTAAAAATAGTGATTTAATTATTTTTCTAGCCAGTCCCACTTTCGAGATAGAGCATTATTCTTTTAATGTGTACTCTTGTTTTCTACACAGGACAGCTAGACCTGCCACAGTAAAAATAGCTTTTTGGGCCTTGGGTCTTTAGGGACATGGTAATATTCATTTTCTACATATTCTACTTTCAAATACCATGCATGCACCCTGCATTGTGGGCTGCAAGGTCTATATCGGGGTTATTAAAAGGGAGGTCTTTACCTGCCACAAAGTGTTATTTTGACAGGTTGTACTGCAGGTTTTACACCGCAGCAGTCAGGGTACACATGGTAGGCCGTAAGTCATGCCTGCACTGTCACTACAGTGGATGGCACAGTAAGTGCTGCTATCCACAAGTGGAGATCAACTTCAAGGCCCTGGGTGTATTTCCACACCATCTACCAGGAACGTACACAGAAGCTGGATGTGCCACTCAAGAATAACCCAATTTAACCATGTTTAAAGGGGAGCACAGGCACTTTACTCCTGGTTAGCATGAGTAAAGTACACAGAGTTCTCAAGCCAGCAAAACCAGTGTCCAGAAAAAGGCAAAAAATATGTGGTGCACCTGCAGAAAAAGGTGGATTTCCTTCAGCTGCCAAATCTAGAAAAACAAAGAATATAATTACTGATAAGGACTACTAAACCCACCCCACTAGGCACATTCTTTCTCTCTTTTATGTTTCATCTGCAGAAAAAGACGTCATGGCCGTCAGTTTCAGCCTCTTTTACGCAATACTATGGTGTTCCCAGGGTCCCTGACAATTCTGTTGAACAAATGTACAGTTCTTTTTCACCACTTCTGCTGAGCTCATTTCTATAAATTCTCTATACCTATCCTTACCTGGTGGCACTCATGAATGCCCCTTCTACTCATACCTAATCCAGTTTCATGTGTTCTCATTCTAGGAGTGTAAATGATAAATAATTATTTTACTTGTAATTTATGAAGGACAACATCACATATTCCTCAACACCCCTCTTTACAATTCTATATACATTTAAATGCTTGAGCCTCTCCTCATAGGACTTGAGTTTTATTTAAACTATGCAGTATCTGTCTTTGTCTTCTTGAGAAATACTACAGATTAGAATTTGGTGGAAGCAGTTTGCGGCAATAGCTCCCTTTTTTGATGGTTATACCTCTCCCTATGCAGGAATGCCCTCAGGGTAGACGTTTTGCATCCAAAATAGCTCAAAGATACACGAGGGAAAGGAGTATTTGTGAGCAAGTCTACTGGGTCAGATGCATCAAAGATAACAAGAAATCTGTGGGTCTAAGTCTTGTGCTGTTCAGCTAAAATTAAAGAGTGCGCCTAAGGTTGACTGTGAAAAACACAACAGCCAGGGGATTTCATTGTTCAGCTGACGTCCAATAGGACCTTTAAAAACGAAAGAAGGAGGCCAGAGTATAACGTTATCCCTGTGGGAATACAATTAATGGTTTCTCTGTTGAGAAGGTTTTAAGATGTATCTTTGCGCGTATCTACAAATATTTTTGGGTGGAAATAAATTAAATAATGAAGGTGGTCTGCCATGTCACCAGTTTGACTTCATCGGTAGCAAAGGATATGAAAGGTGTATAAGCCACAAGAGATTAAAATATAAAAAAGCAAATGACCCACTGCCCTTAGAAAAGGCAGTTTGTACAGTCTCTCTTAATTTGCATTGACCCAGCAGGACAATCCCTGGTTTAAACCAACACATTTATAGCAGTTCCCAGAAACTACCTAGAACTCCGACAATTGTTGTGTTGCAAGTTTACCTAGTTTGAATTATTGCCAGTGCAAATCCAGCATTTTTCCTGCCACCAAGGATTTTACTTCATTCTTTCTTTACTGGATTAATTTGACAACATTGGTTGGAGTAGTTTAATTATTTTATGTGAGTATAACTTGTACTCACTTTATTTTCTAATCCATCACTTTCCTAAGAGGGGCCACATTATGAAAGTAAGGTACATGTTTTAGGTGGCCTATAGAGAGATTTTTGTAAGCTAGTTTTGGCAAACCTAAACACGGCCTTCAGTAAGTGTATATGTGATTCTCTCCTGTCTAGTTAAAGGGTACACATATTATACACTGTGTGAGTGCAAACATTACAATCTATGTTCCACTGTTTAACTTTAAGCGCCTCAAGTTTGGGCACTGTACAGTGTATTTAAATCAAGAGTGCTCAACAGTAGTCAGTGTCACAAATATATGCAAATAAATAAATGTACGTAAAGTAAATATAAATAGGAATAATTTGTAAAGTCTATGGTTATTCTGAAAACGTGGCCTGGTCTGGCCCTCATGGTCCAATATTGGATTGCCCTGACTTTTTAATAACGCATTTCATGCAGCATACCCAGAAATGTAAAGTGTCAAATTTAGAGCTGTTGGTTTTAAAAGTGCATGCCTCTAAACTTAAGAGCATATATGCTAAATGTCCAGAGAGCAGAGCAGTGTATCTGCTTTCATTTGTAAATGCAGCTACAACAAGTGATCTAGGTTATCTCGGTTATTAGTTAAAAGCTGTATAATAATGCAATTTCATTCATAGGTGTGGAATTCTTATTACCAGTTGCCCAGGACATCTTGCTTGGACTCATGAACAAGAAGTCTTCCAGTTTATTTTGTCCCCTGGACAAGTGGGCCCACCCCCGCTGCAGTAAACCCCCTTGGGTTGCCATCATGGTTGCAAGATATGGATCTCTGGGAGAGGATTGTGTGCCACTCATGCAAAATTTCTATCCAACACTGTATATATGATTAATTAAAGTCAAGCCTTTACTATTAGAGCAAGCTCTCTAAGGATATGCTGTGAGCTAAGCCTACATTACTGTCATTGGGTCCAGTATATTTCAGTATAAAAACGTGCAGGCATGTATGCAAAATTTAACAACTTATAATTTAACTGTATTATGTGTGTGTGCATTGGATGTGCACTGCAAGAATGTAGATATGATGCAACAGAGCGCTGAACGCGAGATAGGTTTTATATCAGATTTGTGAAAATTAAAGCAAAGTAGGGAGCAAAAAGCCATCAATGTTAATTCACCAAAATGGAAAGGGTAGCAGAAGTGACATAAAGCACCCTGTGACATCCAGTAAGATCACGGCAGAGAGTTTGTTCTTTCTCTTAGCCATTTATTGTCTGTTGCTGCTGTAGGGCTAAAGGAAGGATATGGTAAGGAAACTACAGAAAGTAAAGAGTCTATACAGCTCTTTTTACTTCCTGTTAACGGCACAGTCTTTATGACCCCTTAATCTTAGGGGAGCAAAGGCAAAACCTCAAGGTGCTCCAGGGAGTAAGAACTACTACCCATAATGACATTTAGGAGTGCAAAGTGAACACTTCTTTAAGTGCAAGAGATTACAGAGGTATGGAGAATTGTGCTACATGAGACCTACTGAGGAGTAGGCTAGTGAGGGAGTGGCAGTACTACATGTGGGAGTGTGTGCGAGTAGAAATGAGTTTGAGTAAGACATCCTCAGGTGGAAGTCAAAATACAGATGAAAACCTTTGAAGAAATGTTACTTGAAAATATAAATTTTCAGTTCTTCAGAGATCAGATAGAGCTTGGTAGATCTGGACAGGGGAGTTCAAGATCCCATGTGCATAGCAGGACAATACCTAGCATCCTGTTTTCTACTTACTCCAATACATGATTTCCAGACTGGCAATGCTACTGCTCTGTATCATGCATGCTCCACCAGATTTTACTCCTGCATGCCAGTCACAGAAGAATTCAAGAGATCACTGCCTTGCAAGTGGTGCAAGAGTTCTTGAATAAGATACAGTGGGTGTCACTGGAGATCTGAGGGTTGGTGGATCCTGTTGTACTTGCAAAAATATTTGATTGGGTATGCTCCTGCTGAAGGATCCTCTTCAGCAAATCAGGTGAATCTCAGGGACGCCACTTAGCAGAGGGTGACTTCTGTTGAGATGGTAAGGGACCAGAGCCTGGACAGTGGTTCTTCAGTCTGCCTTTGGAAGAAAAGCGTCCCTTTGCAGGATAGAGCCGGTTCAACCTAGGTAGTCTTCGTCTGGTGTGCAATGCAAATCCTTGAAATACAGTCGGTGTCAATGAAGAAGTCCAGGGAATCCACACTGTTGACAAGAGTCAACACATGAAGCCATCGAGATAAATCTCAGATAGCCAGCACTGTATTTGCTGTTGTTTGCAGTTAAGGGGAATGAGCACTTTGGTTTTCAATAATGGACTGTCAGCTTCTTGGTGAACTATATTGCAGTCAAGTATCACCACACATGGCTTTCGGGGAAAGTTTCTACTTTTGAATTAGACTATAAAGCAACCAATGTTGGTTATCCACGGACAATGAAAGCTCTTCAATGTCAACTTCAGAAAAAGCATCTAAGTATTTCCATCAGAGGAACAATTTTAACACCGACAAGTGTCAAGCAGCTTCGGTAACTAGAGATGCAGCCTTCATGTAGTGTTTCCATTAGTAATTCAGTATCTTCAAACAACAATAAGGATGACATATCAATCACACCCTGCCAGGCTTATCTTGTGCAAGCATAAATAAGAACATGCTGTTGAGGAATAAACAGAATCAAGTTGTAGTGAACTAGTAATAGCATTGACTTTTTAAAGAAAAGAGTTGGAAGACAATGCTAAACAAGCATTGGCATAGCCAATAGGTTTCGCATTTGGGACCTTATAAGTGTTTAGCCATGCAACAGTTGCATAACTAAATACTTATAAGGTCCCAAAAGCGAGACCTATTGGCTATGCAATGCGGCCGTGCGGCTGCAAAAGTGAAAGTGATCGCGATCGCTGTGAGGCCCCGAAAGTGAAAGTAATCGCGGTAAAGCGCGGCGCGCGCCCGCTCACATGCACTGTAGCTCTAGGCTGGCCTGGTAGCACTTTTTGGAGCCCTCTCAATAAGTCTCGCCAGGCGAGACCTAATAAACGATCATTGGCAAAGCCAATAGGTCTTGCCTATTCAAGATCTATTGGCTTTGCCAATGTGTGTTAGCCATGTTGTACACCAGCATGGCTGCTGTTCAGCATGGCTAAAAGTTATTGGCATAGAGGAGAGTCACCTAGAGTGTCGTAGAGTGAAATGGCGAAGAGTAGAGTGTTGTGGAGTGTCAGAGCATGTCGTGTATAGGAGTGGAGTTGCTTCAACATGAAATACCTTGGAAAAACAAGAGACAAGAGGCGTTTGGAAAAACACAAACTGTTTAATTAAACAGAGAGGCCTGGAGAACAGTTGCGGCCAGGAGAACAGTTGCAGACACATCGTCGGAGGACTGTCTCAAGATACAATCGGTCTGCGGCCTCTTTTTATACAGTTCATTGTAGACAATAAAGTATTTCTGGAGGTCCATGTATGGTAAGGAATGTAAGTTGCTGCCTTTGGAGTCATAAATTAATTGTCTAATGGAAAGAACAAGTGGGTCTCGACTTTCTGTGGACACAATGTGGCCAGTGGGTAAAATGTCCAGATATCAAGCATGGGAAGCGTGCGATCACTGCGTGTGCTGTGTCCTGATTATATGTTCCTAACTCATGTGGCATCTGACTTCATGGTGTTTTGGGAGCGCACATATCCCTTCAGCCATGTGTGCTTTATTGGGGCCAATTGCAGTGGATCATTATAGTGTCGCCACACCTATCTGTGGGATTGATATAGGGTTTCCTGTTTGGGCATTTTTCTGCCAGCTACGTGCCACCCCACCTGTGACCTATCAATCAATGACCTCGGGCCTGGGTCTCAGAGCCTGCTAGACTATGTATTTGCGAGTCGGGTTGATGTGGAGTTAACAACGGTCGAATTCTTGAATAAAGATGCAAATTCGTTCTCATACATGATTGTATTGTTTTTCATATTAACTGACTTTTTCTAATATTAACAGTGGCATAGTGTGGAGTCACGTAGTGTGGCATACACTGGATTGGCATAGAGCAGAGCGGACTGGTGTAGAGTGCATTGGCGTGGTGTGTTGAAGAGTATAGTGGCATAGAGTGCAGTCACATTGAATTCAGCTGCATACAATGCAGTGGCATAGATTAGGGTGCTGCATAGTAGAGTGCAGTGATACAGAATGGATTGTCGCAGAGTAGAGTGGCATAGAGTAGAATGGTGCAGAGTGGAGTGGTATAGAGTTGAGTGATGTAAAGGGCAGTGGCGCAAAGTCGAATGGCATAGAGTGCTGTAGTGTAGAACGTAGAGTCGAGAGGCACAGAGTGGTGCAGAGCAGAGTATAACAGAGTGGTGCAGAGTAGAGTTTGGTGAAGTAAAGCGCAGTGGCATAGAGTTGCAGTGGCCTAGAGTGGAGAAGTGCAGAGGAGAGTGGCATAGAGTTCAATGGCAGAGAGCACAGTGTCGCAGAGTAGAGTGTTAAGAGTGCAGTGGTGTAGAATGTAGTAGAGTGGTGTAGGGACATTTGTGTAGAGTAGAGTTCAGTGGCATAGAGTGCAGTGACAGTGTGGTTGTGTAGAGTGCAGTGGTTAAAAGTAGAGTGGCGTAGAGTGCGGTGGCGTGGAGTAGAGTGGCATAAAGTAGATTGTTTAACAGTAGATTAAAGTGGCGTTGAGTGGAATGGTGCAGGGTAGAGTGCAGTTGCGTAGAGTAAAGTGGCAGAGTAGATTAGAGTGGCCTACTGTGGATTGGCATAGAGTGCAGGGGCATAGAGTGGAGTGTTATATAGTAAAGTACACAGGGGTACAGTGTATTGGCATAGAGTGCAGTGTTACAGTGTGGTGTAAATGTAAATGTAAATTTGATACTTGTATAGCGCACTACTCACCCGCAAGGGTCTCAAGGCGCTTGTACGAATACCGCTGTGGAACCCATCCTGGCTTTCCCTGTGAGGCGTCCACTCCTGGGCACCCCCAAGGTGGAGGCCAGGCATCCTTAGCGTTGTGGGGGCCGTTGTGGAGATTAAGCAAGCTATTGCCCAGAGTTGCAGAGTGGGACTCCATGATTGGAATAGGCACCGAGGCGAAAATTATCAGGTCCGTGGAATTTTTGAGCCCAAGACCCGCCGAGGCGGGGAATTGAACCCTGGTCCCGGGCTAGACCTCTGCATCAAGGTATGCCGCTCTAATCATTGAGCCACACTGGTGTAGAGTACAGTGGCATAGAATGGAGTTGTGCAGAGTAGATTGGTGCGGCCTACACTGGAGTGGTGGAGAGTGTAGTGGCAAAGAGTGGTATAGAGTAGCATGGCGAAGAGTCCATTGGCATAGAGTAGAGTGGTACAGGGTAGAGAAGAGAGGCGTAGCGTGAAGTGGCATAGAATGGAGTGGAGTGGTGCGGCGTGGAGTGGTGTAAAGTGTAGTAGTGCAGAGTAGAGTGCAGTGGCGTAGAACGGAGTATGCATGGTATGGTAGCGCACTGCCATTATAGACAACACATTTTCAATTGAAATGACCATTACATTTGCACAGACATACAGTTTTACTAATAAACTGTACAGTACACAAACGAAAATGTGTGAAAATTGCATCACCTAGTGTAATGATTTGTTTTTATCATATGAAAGTATTTGTTTCCAACACAGTTCAGAATTAACAAAAAATGTGCTTCATTTGTTTTCCTAATTCTGATGCATACTGAAATACTTACACAGTTCATTTAAATGTTGTTGTGTGCTAGAGAAAAAAACCCTTTCCTACCCCCAGTATCCAACAAGATTATCACATAAATCCTCTCACTTTGAGGTCAGAGAAAGAAAAGTAAACAAGCACCCTTGGTGGGGAAACAGCGCCTGACATTTGACCTCAGTCTTTGAATGAACAGCAAACGTGACAAGATAAGAAGATTTAAAGGCCTGTTCACAGAAAGGGAGTTCGTGGAAGAATACAGTAAACACGGTTTAGGCAACGGGAGGGACAAAATGAACCTGGAAAGCATAAAGCAAATAAAGGCAACAAATAGAAAGTCAGAAAATGTGAGTTACAAACCACAAATCCAATGGTAATCACTGTGCAGAATGCACTCCTGGGTCAACTTTCTGAAAGTCCCCAGGATGTCTTTACCAAACCAGACAGCTATGCTGTCTGGTAGGCTGCGACCTAAAAAGGATCAATTTTACAAACGTGTGTGAACCTTCTCTTTCTCTTAGTTTGAATCCACAGGTATTGTAACTCTTTTAACATGAGGCCACTCCCTTTGTATCAACTGATCCTTGACTGTACAAAAGTACTGAAGTAACTTCGTTCTTAAGTCAGAAACAATAATGTCAACCCTTTACATTTCCATCACTTCGCAGAAGCACAATACTCCATCACCCAACAATGGTTTGCACCATTAATAGTACAGTGTATGACCATAGTTGTTCTGTGTACTTAGAGTTTCATAGAGCGTCAAGACACTGAGGCACATATGCCAGTTTGTTCTACACAATTTTAAGAACACTGTCAGGAGCAAGCTTTCTGATGCAGTAGTACACAAGGAGGAAGGCTGATACAAGATTCTAACTTTTAAGAGCTATTGTATGACACAGTAATACACAAAGGTCCAAGTTAATGCTAGGCCACGTGGGATTCAACCTTGCTACCAGACATACATACATATGAAACTCCCTGCGCACACTCTACAGCCTCCTTTTATGCTGGTGGACCTTTATCTGCCCTTTGGAGACAGACATCCATGGAGAGTGCTTCTTATCAGGAAGATAATTACTCTGCAGCATTAATAGATCATCCTACCAGAGTTCTCTGCATCAGAGAATGATTTAATTAAATATCACAATGAGGGCCCATTACAAGGGCACTCTTCAAGTATCAGGAGTCTGTATGGGCTCGGCCTTCACTCAATACTCCCCCCCCCCCTTCCCCCCCCCCCAAAAAACACTTCCCTAGTACCTGGACTGCTGGTCTGTGGAACATGATCCGTCTCTTTCAGGTGCACCAATAAAGTCCTAAGAAAGAAAAAAGTAGATTATTGAAAGGAGAATGACAACTGTTTATATCTTAAAAATATTTTTATACACATCTAAGGACATAAGCAGAGACGTGGAAAAAAACAGTTTACCCTGCATAGTCTGTGGCAGCGACGGACAGACAAGTACATTACAAGAAAGATACACACATTGTAGAATATGTTTCAGAAGCATTGCTTTAACTGAGACAATTCACTTTTGTTGTATTTAAGGTTACTATTAATAGCAGGAGCTAATCAATTCCGTCAACAAACGCAGTGTAGTAAAACACTCTTTCATAAAAGAACCTTGGGTGGGAGCGGCACTTTTTAACATACAAGGTTATAACCAAAGAGCACCTCTTGTATAGAGTCGAAAAATAAGAAATAAATTAATAGTTTTCTAACTCTGAATCGTTTTTCAGTGTCTTCGTAGTCACATGATTTTCATAAAAACAAACTTTATTCAGTAGATCTTCATGATCAAAGAATTTCCATAAAAAACAGTCCATGCATTTCAGTCCTTCTCACTGAACTTCTTCACGGCTAAATAGAACAGTATCTACTTACCAGACAGTTACATAGGATTTGTGACTAACTGGAAATCAGATTTGATTGCCTGTTCTACTGATGTAAGAGCAAAAATCAGAGGAACACTAGTTCATTCTGTACTAGCTCTCCTTTAAAGTGCATTTCCTTTTAGAGTGCACTGTCTCCGCGTGAATGCTTTTGGCTGGTGAAGGTGGGCACTAATTGTCTATGTACGGACATAGCTGTCTTTGACAACTGGTTTAGTTTGTAATAAATCTCAGTTATTCTTGCGTTTTTAATCTCGGTTTATTGATTCGGTGTTTTTCCTAGTGGCAAGCAGATTTGCTAGCTTTGCACAATACATATAAGTAATGTATAAACTTGCGCAGAATCTACATCTACCAACTATTGTGAACATGCAGACCTGTGGCCCGATGCCAACATAACTGTTTGCAATATCACTCGGCTTCATTTTTGTTAAGTGAAAACCAGTATGGATTGAATACCTTACCCATGCCCATCCAAATCTTCATTTACTGGACTGCAGAATTCACATACCAATGCCCATTTTTGGAATGTTTTTTACTCTGTTCTCCAGAATCTAGCTAACCAGCTACAAAGACACTTAATGTTGCACCATGAAACAGTCGCAAAACCTCAAAGTAAGTTGGTTAGCCTCTCGCCACCAGTTTCACATCCCTTCATGATCACAATCTTCTCCAGGATAGTATGTCCCACTAACAAGACTGTTTCTCACCCACACATCGAAGACTCTCTTCATTACCCACTAATGATAATTTTCTTATATCCTTCTCACTGCTCTAAAAATCTCTGCTTCCGACCACACTGGCTGCCTGTGACGGAGAGGGTAACGTTTAAATCCCTTGTCCTGGCACATTCAGCCCTCTATGGACACCGTCCTGTTTACCTGAGAAAGCGCTTCAGGCTTTATGCTCCTACCAGGCAACTGCGTTCAGCCACACAGCTTCATGCCCACATTCCGAGATTTCGCCTTAAGAGAATTGGAGGGAGCTCTCTTGCTTTCAGGGCAGCTTTGGCCTGGAACCTTTTTCCCTTGAACCTCCGCAGCGTTCAGGACCCCAAGCTCTTCAGGAAAATGCTCAAGACTTTTCTCTTTATCTAGTAGTCTCTTCCTACCTTTCCTTCCACCTGGTCCGCGCTGGGACACTCTTTGAGTAGCTGTGCACGGTATAAATCCCATAAACACAAACATAATAAGGCCTCGATGTCTCTACCACCTAAACCCACTCTACAGCTATATCCCCTCTCACCTGTTCTTACAAGACACCTTACCCTGCAAACAGCTTCCCCCACCCCCAAACATTCTCTGATTCCACAAACATGTCTCTTTTCACACGCCAAAACTACCCCACTCTCCCCCAAATGGTCTCTTCCAATGTCTTTGCCACATCCTTCCTCCCTTTTCTGAAGTCAGTTTCTAGGACTTCCCATCGCAAGGCGATTTTGTTCCCTCTTTAAAAGATTATTTCCCTGTGAAGATAGTAATGTGGTGTGTTGATTCCTTGCAGTGAGACAGACTTACTTCCGCAGGTGGCCCGTGCCTCAAGCTCACACCCACTGCTCACAAGAGGCTAGAGGAAGATGCTGCTGCGGTAGATGCAACGGAGGACAAGCCAGGTGAGAATGCAGAATGCACATCCTCCAGGCTGCCTTGGTGTCGTCCTGAAAATACACAAGTGTAGGGGTCATGTGGTAAAATGAATGGAGCTTGGAACCTGTGCTCAGTCCGCAGAGAGACAAAATTAGATTGACCAGAGAAACCTACGATTTACAATCACCTGGTCTAGGAAGCTAGCTCTCTATATGGGGTACTAAAATCAAGTACACTGTGCAAAGAGTCCAGTGGGTCCCCAACTGATTTACAGAGTCTAATGTAGATAATACTAACGCTCTTTTTTGTGGTAGGGTGGGTGAGCAGTTAGGCTTATCAGAGGGTAGTGCTAAGCATTTGTGGTACTCACCAAGGCACAAAATGAGACACACTCAAAGACTCTCACTGTTGGAGTTTGGTTGAGGGCATCCTGTACCCCAGCGGTTGGTGCTGCATGGCTCCGGCTGGTCCTGGTATCTTCACACTCGGTGCAGAAACAGATCTGACCATCCAGAGCATGAGTACCTTCTCCTGGTCGTCTGCGGCGTTGGTCGGAGAGCTGGAAGGCGGTGGACCAGACTCTGCTTGTCGGTGCCTGTGGACTGCAGGGGATTAGCTCCTCTACACCAGGGGAGACTGTAGGTGAATTACGAAGGCTGGCAGGCTACCCAAGGCTTTGGTAGCTCTCCAGCCTGCAGGACGAGTCACTCTTGCGATTGAGAGACGGCTGAGGACGGGCAGTGTTTCGCGTCAAAGTCCACAGGTCTGCTTCAGTTTTCGCCAAGCAGTGACACTTCTGTGTCCTTCTCTTGAGCCATCAGATTGGAGTACTTTAAATTCATAAGTGCCACTTAAATACTCAATCTAGGGGAATTTAGGGGGAGTGAAAGGTAGTAGCCAATGGGATACCTACCTTTAGGATGTCTACACCCTCTATATATGGGCATAACCCTGACCCTAGACTGCTAATTCCGTCCAAAACTATATGAAGTCATTTGAAAAGTGGGATCCACATCAGCTGGCCCGACCTAGGTGTGGTGCTGACTGAATGTGGGCACACCTAATCTCACTAATATTCCCACCTGTCTTGCCACCAAAAAGTGGGGTAAGGACAGGGGGTGGGTATATCCACTATCTGGAGAGGCCTGGGTCGCATAACAAAGGCGGCAGGGCCTTTGAAGCTTCCTGCCCATGAATGCAAATCCTGCGCGGATTTGCTTTCACCTAGAGCAGGCTTTGTTCCTGGCCTCTTAGAGCGAAGGCTCTCACCTATGGAGGTCTGAACCCTGTCTATGGTGGCAGGCTGGTAGAGACCGGTCAGTCAACACATTAGTCAGTCAGTCAGTCAAGAATTCTTTATTTCGGCCAATATGACCATAAAAGAACAGGAAAAAAAAATAGAAAAATACACCACAATTCATACATATACATTTCAAAGGTAAATTGCAAGTGCAATATCAAAGAATTCCATTTAAACATTATAAAATACATTAAAATAAACATTAGCAACATTTGGGGTTTAAAAAAAAAGGTGGGGTTGATACCAATATAAGGTCACAGAAAGGTGATGGAGGGATCAAATTAAGAGGTGATGGAGTGATCAAATTAAGCAGAGCCTGATTTTAAAATAGCTCGACGCGCACACCACATGGAGAATAGGTATCGGGAGACAGAATACACAATGGGCATACTAGTATCATATTTTAAAATACTATAGGCTTCCGCACAATGGTTTGTTCCAAGGTTTCTATATATCTGTACTAGCCATCGGCATCTAGCCTTCTTATATGCCGGGCAAAAAAACAGTACATGTTGAGCTGTCTCCAAAATGTGGTTGCAAGCTGGACAACCCTGAGTTGAAGTGCCCCCCCAGTTATTTGTGAAGGTACGAATCGGCAATGCTCCGTGCCTGAATTGCAGGAACAGCTTTTTCGCAAGGGGGGCTGGGTGACATCGAGAACAGGTTCTAGGCTATATTGCTCTTTAATCTCTAAGAAGGATGTGGTCATTGTACCAGTTACGGGATTCCTCTTTAACTGATTATTTTTTTAATCCCTGAAGATCTGTGACAAGGTCTTCATGTATATTAACATACTGCTACCTTCAGCGTTAGCCCATAGTTCACTCATCCCCATAGCTTCTAAGGAGTTTTTAATATATGCCAGCCATGGGATTTTGCTGGCTCCTTTTAGGCTCAGCACTTCCTTTAACTCGGCTCTAAACGCTTTTAATTCTGGGGTACTCCATAGGCGTCGCCAATGTAGTAGGGGTTTAAGGGGAGCTGCCTCTGCAATTGGACCAACCCCAAGATCCATTCGAAGTGGCGTAAGCGGATTACTTATCGGGAGGCCTAAGAGTTGCCTAAGAAAATAATTTTCATTCTTTGATAGGGGGACGGTTGGCCGATGGCCCCAGATTTCTGCCCCATACAGGGCTGCCCCCCCTTATTTGAGCTTTGTAGATTTCCATCACTGGCCCAACCCTTTTATGGGTACACTTCCTGTGCGTTTTGGCCAACCCCCCGTAGTCTGTGCCAGCTTAAGGCTGGCCTTCTTTATTTGTGCGCTCCACTCCATCTTCTCAGTGAGTGTTAACCCTAAGTATTAAAAAATGGTCACTTTCCCAAGTAGTTTCCCGCCTAGCTGGGGGTTTGGTCGTGTGGAATTTCTTACGTTAAAAGCCATATATTTAGTTTTTTGTATATTTATCTCTAAACCCCTGCTTTTATAAAATGAATGGAAGATATCTAGTGCCCTCTGTATTCCCATAGGGGACTTAGATAGTAAGAGGGTACCATCAGCGAACATCAAGGCAGGGACCTTGAGGTTCGCTAACCTAGGGGCATCTATATCCCTCCCAGCGGTCAGGGTTTCCACTAAGCCATTAATAAATAGGAAGAGGGTCGGAGCCAACACGCACCCTTGTCGTACTCCTCTTTCTATGGAAATGGGGTCAGTGAGCGCACCATTCCTCCCATGCCTGATTTGGGCAAAATTACATTCGTGGAGCCGTTTCATCTGATAGCAGAGGTAGGGGGGAGCCCCCATTTCTAGTAAGATGCTCCAAGATTTGTCCCTGGGGACCAGGTCAAATACCGATTTTAGGTCGACAAAGATCAAATAAAGGCTGCCACCCTCCAGAAGTACCGTCTTCCAGTACACAAGTTGCAGCCTAAGAATTTGATCTATTGTGGACATTCTAGATCTAAAACTTACTTGGAAGGGGCTGAGTATGCCTCCATCCAGCTCTCTAATCGACCCAATAGCACTTGTGAATATATCTTCTGGGTAACATCTATGAGGCTTATTGGGCGATAATTGGAGGGTAGCAGTGGTGAGCCCTTCTTATAGATTGGAAGGATTTCTGCCCCCAACCAGGTCTTGGGGATTGGCATTCTCAGCAGGATAGCATTAAACAGAGTCCAAAGGTATGGTACCCAGATTTTCGGCTCATTACGGAAGAGGTCACCTGGGATCTTGTCTAATCCCGGTGCCTTAGAGGGAGAAATCCTATTAAGGGCATCTCCTATCTCTTTTAAAGAAATTGTTGGAGCAGCAGAAATAGATAACTGCAAATGGGGGCATTCATTTATATCCCGCTCAGCTACACCCTCTACCCTTTCATATAGAGGTTCAAAGTGGGCCCTCCAAATTTCTGCCCCCAAATTTGGTTCTATTGCCAGTTTGTCATTTGTGAAGCCAGTATTTACTAAATTCCAAAATGTCCTCATATCCCTGGTGCATAAGGCACTTTTCGAGCTGTCCCATTTATCTTCCTCCCATTGTTTCTTGGCCACATTGATTATATTTTTGTGGGCTGTCTTTTATCTGGGCTCTTTCTTTGGATTTGATAGCTAGGGCTAGTGCTTGCTTGGCCTTGCGACAATCACCATTGTACCAAGGCTGACCTGGGGTTTCCTTTTCCCTAGATTTTAAAGTAGGGAAGAAGATATTTGCCAGATCAGATACTAAGCCTTGATGATCGTTCGCAATTTCATGTAGGGCAGTGGTAAGAATAGCAATTTCACTAAATTGGGTTGCAACCTTAAGATATGGAATTGCAGTTTGGTAGAGGCAGGCTAGCTTTTCCTGGGATTCAGAAAATGCTCCCCATTTGACTCTCCTCCTGCAACACATTAGTATTCGGTACGTTTTCTGGGGACACCTCTAAGGTGCTCTCTGGGAGCAATTATTAATAAATACAGCACTGGGATCTGTGTGGGTTAATTAAGAAGAGGTGTTTGGGGTACAATGAAGCCATCATGTAGCTGGGGAACTCATAATCACAAGTGTCCAGCCCATGTACTCGTCATGGCTTCCCTGTGCACTTGTAATATCCAAGGGTGAGCTTAGAGATCACAGGGACACATCCACTCCCGCAGATATGCCCACACACGTATAGTGCACGCTGCCTTAAGGCTGAAAGGCCTGCCGCAGGGGTGACTTACCTATACAACATGCAGTGCTTGATGGGTATGGCCATGTCGACTCTCTGCACCAAGACACACAGGCTGCAATGGCAGTTTGCATGAGGGCTTCCTTTTATTTGATCTTTTTTGTTGGCTTTTTGTGTTTATACACGAGACATTTGTTTCCAATATTTGAACAATGTTAAAATACAGGGATGCGGAATTTACAAACAGTTAGTATTTGTTAACGTCCTCAACATCTGGTCAGTCGTATACATTTACTGATTGACGTATTCCATACAATTTAGATGTGAACATACTACTCATGCAAAAGAGGGAAGGGAACGCCTGACATTAAACAAAGTAATCGTAAATACCGGGAAATTGCCATGCATCATTACAACAACCTTCTACCCGTACGTGTTGTGAGGTAACAAGCGTCTGTGTTAAGCAGTGTTGGAGAACTACACATCATGTAGCCACGAATCAAACAAGAAAACTCTAGATTAATAACAAAGGAGGGGAATTAACTAACAGGAAGGGTTCTCTATTGCCACGTGTGGTGTCTCGCTGCCACTGGATAAATGCCATAATTACCGTGGACCACCTAACTGCCATGTTTTACATATTGCATAGATACTATTCAAGAGCAGCATGACTGTAGAGACCATAGTTTATGCGTACGTGCTAGTTCCTTCGCAAGTTACATTTCGCCAGGGGCGTCAGTGTTCTCCTCTGGGATTGGAGAGCTACCAATATAGCATCCCAGCTGGATAAAATTTGGAATGTATGTAGGCCTAGGGTGTCCTCCCTATGAAGGGCTATTCCCTCCGTCCTAGCCCAGCCGAGTATGGAATGGACCAAGCTTGCAAGGAGGGTGGGGGGCTAGGGGGGAGGGTCGCTGGATTTCAAGCGTCTTGTTATGAGTCGTTTAGCTACCACTAAGCCAAGTTCCAGAAATCTGGTAGTGGTTCTGTTTTTTTGTCTCTAGTAAACACTCTTCGTATGCAGGCCTCCCACGTGTTTGGAAGTGTTCTATCAGTGCATGTGGACAAGTGTCGTATCACTTCCTCCCAGTAGTGTCGCTGAGTGTGAGACGACCACAGCAGGTTTAAAATGTCAGCTTCAGGAAAACTGCAGCGAGGGCAGCATGCATCTTGTCTGAGAAAATAATGGTTAATTTTGGCTGGGAAAAGATATGCTCTGTACAGTATATAATATTGAATCAGTCGGAATTTTGCATCCCGGGGAACTGATGTGGGGCTTGCTAATATCACGTTCCATTCTTTCGGTGTACATGGATGGTCCAAATCTGCTTCCCAGCGGTTCCATTGAGATGTCAAACTTGTTGCCGTATGCGTGCTAAGTGCGTCCGCAAACCATCTAGTGAGGCGACTCCCTGTACCCATACTGCATCATGAGGTGTACTTGTGATTCTTGTGTGATGTCGCCCCAGTGTCATTGAAGCATGCAAATCCAGGAGGCATGACTACGGAAGAGACCCGGCGGGACTCCCTCCTCCAGCAATAAGGTCTCATATGTCATGAGTGTGCTATCACTATATAGATCACCCACTGTGTGAATGGCCGCCTCGTGCCAGGCGACAAGTTGGCTGGCCTCGTCCGCCTATGGCTCCTGGCCATTCCCAGTAATGGAATAGCTGGTGCATTTGATGTATCCTGTTTGAAGAGGAACAGACACGGCAAAAACAGCGGTGGGCCACTTGAACTAGCTGAGGAAGAGACTTGGGAGATCTGGTGCATGGGTGAAAAAGATGGAGTTTTGCATCCGAGGCGTATGGGGGAGGGCATTCTCCACTGTGTCCGTCAGGTATTGCTCCGCCTTCCACCGGGTCACCCACTGCATCTGGGATGCTAAATAGTAGTGTTCTAGATTAGGCACAGCCAACCCCCCCTTGAGCTAGGGGCAGATATAA
Source organism: Triturus cristatus (assembly GCF_964204655.1). NCBI lineage: Eukaryota > Metazoa > Chordata > Amphibia > Caudata > Salamandridae > Triturus > Triturus cristatus. The sequence continues at coordinate 264,752,912 of NC_140585.1, forward strand.
TTTCGCAAGCGCCACTCTACAGCGCGACCTGTTCCATATAAGGTCGCAGCACATTCGTTCTAGTGGGTACAAAAAGGATGGGGGTAAGTAAAGTGGTAAGTAAGTGAAATTATATAAAAGCCGCGGGAGCACTATCATTTTAGTGCCACTATCCCTGCTACTGAAAGATTGAGAATTTTTCAAAATGCGATTTGCAACGTCAGAGAGGTGACTGCTCTGGTGAGGTTCCCGTCCATCAGGTCTTGGTCAGTGTGATAGATCCATATTCCCAAATATTGGAACATGGTCGGCTGCCAAGTTACTGGAGTATCACAGGCAATGAGGCACGGGTCTGCTGTTTGGGCATTTTTTCCACTAGTTAACCCGCAGCCCTGACAATCTTGTAAAAAGGGTGAGAATGTTAGTTATGTCAGTAGGGACAGACCGGACATTCCTGATATACAGTAGAATATCGTCAGCATATAACGATATTGCGTGCGTGTCTGCATCTAGCGGGATACCCCAGTGACCCACAGAATTGCATATGACCAGTGCTAGTGGCCAGAGACAAGATTAGCAGGGAAAGGGGGAAGCCCTGTCTGGTGCCTCTGCATATCCTTATATGTTTCGAGATTAAATTCCCGGTACGCACTCGCATGGTCAGTTCATCATACAAAAGTCTGAACAGGTGCAGAAAGTGTGGACCAATCCCATACCTCAGCAGTACACTGAAAAGGAATGACCACTCAATAGTGTCAAAAGCTTTTTCCAGGTCAAGTACCAAACACCCCGATCAAGGTCAAGTGTGTGAGGTGCATCTCATTACACAGAATGACCTGTGCAAATTGAGAGGTGTTACGTGCAGAGACGAACACATTCTGGTCCCCGTGTATTAGTTGTGGTGTCAGTGACACCAACCTCCCTGCTAGTACTCCCGCAAATATATTATAATCTATGTTTAATAACGCTACGGGGTGATACGATCATAGTTGTGTGGGATCTCGGTCAGGCTTCGGCAGAGTGACCAGTGTGACTTCATTGAGGAAAATGGGCAAATGTGTGTATTGTAATGCCTCTTCGTACACCCGATGCAGTTGCGGAGCAAAGAGGTCCGCATATGCTTTGCAAAATTCGGATGGAAATCCGTCTGGGCCAAGAACCTTCCCTGAGGCGAAAGCATGTATTGTGCCTCGTATCTCGTCCGGCGTGGCAGTGGTGTCCAACTCCATGCGTTGATCCTGGGTCAGTCTGGGGAAAGCAAGGCCATCTAGGAAAGTGCCTGTGTCTAGGTCTGACGCCTCCAGCGTTGACTGGTATAATTTTGTGAAGTGGAGGACCATCTCCACATGTATTTCATGTTGTGTATATCTCGTCACGCCATAAGGACACACCAACGCAGTGATGGGCTGGTATTGTCTAATCAGCCAGGCAAGAAGGGACCCGGAGCGGTCAGCAGTCGCACGTGGTTTCGCAGAGTGTACCGTGTAATTCAGGCACTTCAGTTGTTCAATCAGTGTCGCATGCGTGTTACGCGTGTTTGTTATTGAAGAAATGCAGGAGGGCTCAGCTGCTTCCTGCACCTCTAGTGATGTTAGGGTACGTTCTACATCTAGTAATTCTGCCTCCACTTGTCGCCCCATGCCACTTCCCATTCCCAGGCATTGCTTCCGTAATGTGACCTTTAATGCGCCCCATTCCACCAGAGCTGATGTGGCTGTGCCTGTATTGTGTGTGAAATAATCAGCTATAGCAACATCTTCCAGCATGGCAGGCTGAAGACGCCGGGACCGGGGGAAAGAGGAGGGCTCCTTTTTTCCCAAGCAAGTGTTATGAACTGTGGGTCGTGGTCAGCGTGGGTGCAGCCAAGATAACCTGTGCCTGTGACGGAGGAGAGCAGGTTGGGTGCACCCAACGATCTATCTAGCCGGACATGTAATGCGTGCGGTGAGGAGTAAAATAAATACAACTCTGTCGTGGGGTTGCGGTATCTCCAAACATCCACCAGATCCCACTGCCGCATCCAGTCCCTTAGTGGGGAAGCGTTAGTGGATGTTGTGGTGCAACAGAGAGGAGCGAAAAGACCTATCCAGACCTACATCCATGACACTATTGAAATCCCTTCTACCTCCCATGGTATGCCACAACACTTAGCAAGCACCTGTGAGAGTAATCTCAGAAATGGCCCTTATTCTACATTGGGGGCGTAAATGTTGTCTAGTAGGAGGTGCCGACCACCCAGTCTCCCCTTGATAAAAACATATCTACCCTACGCATCCGTCACCACTTCCTCCGCCAGGAAGGGGGTGCCTGGATAGATCCAGATAAGTACACCCGGGGCGTAAGACGAGAAATCTGTGGGGTACACTCGCCCCCTCCACTTGTGTGTGTTGCAATTTAGATGTCTCGGTGTGTGTCAAGTGCGTTTCTTGCAACAGAGCAATTAGGACATTATGCCTTTTGAGATCGGAATATACCGCATAGCGGCGAGAGCTTGTGCGTAGACCCCGCACATTCCAGGTGAAAATTCTCTGTTCTGTCATGTAACTACTACGTGATGAGTTGCAATATCTCGGAGGTCCAGGTATGCGTGTACACGTGTATTCGTGGGTAAAAGCGACGGAAAAACACCACAAGACGCTCCCGCAGCAGAACCCATGTAACCTGGTTTGAAACCTAAATACAAACATGGTAGCGTATGAATACCAAAAGGGCGGACCCTATAAACAGAAGGGGCTGTCCAAACTTATGCTTAAACGTCTGTGAAACTAATCAAACCCCCAAGTAATAAGGGTAAAAGAATGTGAAACCTTGCGGGGCGTTTAAGGGTATCATCCCCCAACCTTACCAGTGATTATATAGCCTAAAGAGGCAGTGAGAAATTGAGTAGGTAACAGGATACGTATCCCCTTAACCCGCCGTCATACTGGGGGCCAAAGAGTCGTATAGCAGTTCCTGACCCGGCCCATCCTTCCCCATGTGTTGACAACGTAATATGTTCGTTTTGCAGACAAGTAGCAAAAATAGAGCGGCAATGGAGAGCAGAGAGCAAGTATAAACAAAGTACATTTCAAATAATAGCGTCAGACAACTGTGGTGTAATGTCCGGCAAGATTAGCAAGGTTGTGTCTGACGTTCAAAGCATTGAGGACTCCCCGTCTCCGGAGGAGTGGACTGATGCTGCATCTTTCTCACAGCCTTTGGGGGTGGCTGCTATGCGCTCTGCCTCACTGACAGCCTGCTGCCGCACGCTCGCTTATGATTTGATCCAAGTCTGGCATTGCCACCAGACTGGGCGGGAGTCGTTTGCTTCGCCACCCACGCGTTCTGGGCACATCTTTCGAGGTGTGCCGCTCTCCCCTTCACTGCTTGGTCGGGGACCTGAGAAATGACTGGTGGTTTCCAACCAGTCCCATGTGTCCTGAGGTGTGTCAAAGAATTGTGCCTTTCCACCAGTCACCACAGCTGGAAGTAACAAGGAGTATTGGATATCCAGTTGACGGAGCTCCTGCTTTATTTGTTGAAATGAGCCATGTTGACACTGCACTCTCAGCATGTAATCCAGGAAGAACATCACACGTGTGTTCTCTAACCTTTCTATAATTTCCTCGTTTCGCGCAATATTGCATGTCTGTCTCTAAAGTGAAAGACTTTGAAGATGAACGGTTAAAGTCCCGACCCTGGCGCCAATCGCCTGGATGGGATGCTGTGTCCGCGTTCAATCGTAAACAAGCATCGGCATAGCCAATAGGTCTCGCCTTTGAGACCTTATAAGTGTTCAGCCAGTGCTCTCGGCTTTGCCAATGTTTTAAAGCTATGTTATAGAGCATTGTGGCTGCTGTGCAGCATGTTGAAAAGTTATAATAAAAAATTATTATAAGTATTTTTGTTACCTTGTATATAACCAAGAAGGTATTATGTACAACTCAATGACCCAATTAAAAAAAGAATTACCATACAAAATGTCTTGTCGTTGCAATGCTAGCGACTTCTTCCTGGCTGTTCTAAAGTTGAGGTGGTGCTTAGTGATGTTGAGGTGGTGTTGAGTGATGCTATAGTGGTGCTTAGTGATGCTGTGGTGGTAGTGAGACATGGTGAGGTGGTGGTATTGGGGTGGTGTTAAGGTGGTGCTGAGTTCTGTTTAACTGGTGTTGTTTTGAGGAGATGCTTGTTTGATTCTGGAGGTGATGTTGCGCTGTTGGGTACATTTTTTAAGAGATTGTATAAATTACACAATACATCATTTAAGCACCTCAAGGCAAGCTCAAAAGAAAGCACTGACGGATGTTTTTCAGCTTCACCTATGTTGTGTAATGTGTGGGAAGGGTGGGAATAATGTCAACCTAAAAAGAATGTCTATTGCTTTAATGAAAATGTCATAATGTAACTGTGTTATGATGATCAGCTGTGCGCTGCACGGGTTTTGGGAAGCTGGGAGGGTCTTTGCACACAGAGCGCCAATGGCCGTGGCGGCAGTTTGCAAACAACCTAAAAACATGTAGCCCGGGAATTTTTGCCCTGCAACCACACGAAGCTAAAAATACAATGGGGCAGGCTCCCTCTACCAACACATGCATTGGTGGAATCGATTACGTAATTAAAAACGAAACAGTAGAAAACTGTGCGTGAGAGACTTTGTAAAGTTGCAATAGCGCTGATTTCCTAAAAAATACTAATATAAACAATACCACAATGAAAGTACAACTTTCAAACTATACATCTGAAAGTTTGATGCAACAAACAGGACGGAGGCACCCCTCTACCCGGGCACCCTGTCAGTAGTAGTTACCTTGTTTGTGACAGTGGGACCCCGCTCCTTCAGGCCGCACGCCCCCGGGGGTTGCTGTAGGAAGAGCGGCAGGAGAAGCAGCAGCATTGAGGCCCAGTTGCTCCTGGGGTGGAGAGAACCCATTCCCGTTGGAGCCCGAGGAATCGGCGGAGACCAGCACCGCGAAGGAAGGCTACAGGACGAGGAGGAGGCGGTGAAACTCCGAGAGCAACGCCCCGCGCATGCTCTCTGCCGATGCGACACCTAAATGCCACATCCTCGACATCTATATCTAGCAGTGCTGCTCTTGTCTAGCTGTGCACTTGTGTGAGTTTCAGAAGTACTACAACCAACTGCCCGTTTGTACGTAACTGGTGCGCATGGAAAGCACTCCGATACCTTCGGGTCGAGTTTGAGCTATATAAAACTGCAAACAAAAGTACTAGACTTACAACAGCAGCTTGTTGTGGGGGCCATAGGGCTCCAGGAGACAGTGAGCGAATGCACACTAAGTTTAAACTAAATTAGGTTAAACGGCAGCACTGAAACAGCGCGGAAAATACCTGAAGAATAGTACAAAGAACAGCGTCCCGCGAGTGGTGCGTGCGCGCTGTAAGGAAGAAAAAAAACCGAGGAATGCAGCTGACACCTTGCGCGCCGCTGCTCGTTCCCGCAAGCAAAACGCTGTGGCAGTGAACCTTTGCAAAAGAGGTGGGGCATGCGCCCTTCTTTAGCCATTTGCAGGCTACGATAACGAAATGACACAAGCAACAACCAACCCAATGCGTGGGGGAGTCAGACCCACACAAAGTAGTTTATAGTGCTTACAAGAAGCCTCGCAGAGAAGCACATGCGCGCTGGCTCAGGCTCGCCCTAAAATGCAAGACAGGGAGGAAGTAGGCAGCAAGTCCTCGATCCACTGCTCTACAAATGCCACTGCATCTTGGCCTTCCGCCCCTTCTGGCAAGCCGATTAGGTAGACATTATTCTACCTGGAGCGGTCCTCCGCATGCTCTACCCTGTCTTCTAGATGTCTGGCTTCATGCTCTCGCTGCTGGTTTATTTCTGATAGGGTGCATTCTGTAGTCGCCACTCAGTCTGATAGCTTTCTGTGGTCTGCATGGAGCAGCGTACGGTCTGCTGATACGTTGTCTATTTATGACTCCAGTGAGACACGAGATCTCTCTATTGCATTCAATATGGCATCAAGTCTATCCTCTGGGAGATGGGGCGGATCTTGGGTGTCCGATTGTTCTTTTTCTGTTTCCATTATGGTCGAGGAGTGCGAATAGGCTCTGGATCCAGTCCCTCGGGTGCTGCCAATTGCTGATATATCACTTCTATTCCAGTGGATAACACAAATTGGGCAGCGAATGCACTGAGTGGGACGCATATTTGTGTCAGCTTATGGCTTGGCCTTGTGTTTCTTGTTTATGTGTGTGTGCCCTGCGGGTAGCAGCCTTATAGTATGACCCCGGGAGTGTGCACTTCGCTGTCCAACAGGCGCACTATTCAACTATAAAGTACCTATGCTGGTAGTGCTTAGTAACCTGTGGTCTTTTCCAATGCTGCCCCTGGCATGCGCCCCAGTGTTCTTGCGAGGATAGAAAGGTCGCTGTTTGGCGATTGCAAGCTGTCTTACCTCAATTAATTTGTAAGTGTTGCCCTCCGGGGTCAGAGGCTTCAGATTCGCCACCCAAGTTAGATAACAGTGGGGGGAGCCCTATAAGTGTGTTGGGAGTGCCACCTCTAGTGAAGCGAGATCTGAGACCTCAGTGCAGAGAGTGAGAGAGGGATGGGTACGGGACACCGCCTCTCGGCCTCCGGCCACCAAATCTCAGTTCCGGGCTGCTCCAGCAGGCTCCCGTCTCCGCTTCACTTAGGTGCCTCCGGTCTGCCCACCGATGCCAGCACTCAGGGGAGTCCTTAGTGTTCGCTGCCCGTTGTGCCTCACCTCTTCTCCACAGCGCCGTTTGTGGTTCATCACTAGGTTCCTGCTCCGGACCACTTCATCGAGTTACGAACTCCTCTCTATCGAGTTCTTCCGGCCCGCCCTTTGTTAGCGGATTTTGGGCGATTTCACAGCATTCGGCTGTCTCCGTGTCTCAGCTCCTTCACTCGACTCTAGGCCACAGAGCGAACCACTAGCCGGGCTTCACTCTCACGCTCACAGCTCTGGACATTGCTTCGGTCTCTGGCCCGTTGTTGGCTTCTGTGGTGGGCAGGTGCTCGTTTTTTGGCTCTATATACAACAGAGCAACCCGCTGGGATGCAGGGAGCTGCTGCTGTACCGTATGTTACGGGATGCCGTTCCGCAGTGCAGTAATTAGATGGATAAGGGGGATATGCAGCAGAGCGACACTAGAGCTAGTCCGCCATATTGCCCCTGCAGGCCACGCCTCCTTGGTGAGGGGTTCCGTAGGGTGGCACAATTTGCGCTGCAGCCCTTAGGGACCCTCTTTAGTTCCAAGGCACTAGGTTCTAGGGGTACCACCTACTGGGGACTTACAAGGCTCCTAACAGGGTGCCAACTGTGTAACAATGGAACCATTTAGGGAAAGAACACTATTACTGGGGACCTGCCTAGCAGGAACCAACCACACTTTCAGTCAAAGTTGCATCAGATACCAGGCAAAAAGTGGGGGGTACTGCAACAGATTCCAGTTTCCAACACCTGGACAGCAGACTCCTCTGAGGCTATGAAGAACCTCAGAAGGGATCTGCAGCCTGGCCTCAAACAGCAACATGACAAAGTTCCGAACATGAGTTTACTCATAAGTATACTCATGATTTATTTGTGGCCAGCAAACAGAGACAAAGAATTGTTAAGCCAAAGAAGCAATGATCATTTTTGCCCATACCACTAAACATAAGCAAAGGGAATTCCAGGAAACTGACTGGTGTACGCGCACTCTACAAATAATTTTAACATAACATAACAGTACAGACTTCCATATTTTAAATGTGCCTGGACTTAGGACTGACACATTAATTTCAGACCCCAGTAGAGGTGCCTGCACTTCACTGGAAGCATATTAGTTTAAACTATAGCATCCTCGAGTCCCAAAGGTCACCAGCGTGCCCTGAAACAGTAGACAACATGGTAGATTCTTGCCAATATCATGGCAAGTACCCCATCAAGATCATGGGCAATCAGTTAATCAATCAATCACGTGTTTGTTAAGCGCAACTACTCACCCGTAAGGGTCTCAAGGCGCTGGGGTGGGGGGGGGGGGTACAGGTTCAAGTCCATCAAGGAGAGGGTCTGTCAAAGAGTCAAGTTTTGAGGTTTCTCTTGAAGATAGGGAGTGATGTCTGTCTGAGGTGGAGCGGTAGGGTGTTCCAGGCTATGGGCGCGAGGAAGGAGAAGGAGCGGCCTTCCGATCTGGTCTGTCTGGTGCGGTAAACCACGGCGTAGGAGAGCTGGGCTGATCGTAGTATCCTTTGGGGTGCGTGGAATTTGAGTCGGTTGTTCAGGTATGCTGGTCCGGTGTTATGGAGGGCTATGTGTGCGTGGGTGAGAATCTTGAAGGTGATTCTAGCCTCGAGGGGGAGCCAGTGGAGTGTGCGCAGGTGCTGGGAGATATGGCAGTGTCTTGACAGGTTGAGGACCAGTCTTGCGGCGGCGTTCTGGATGTTTTGTAGCTTGCAGGTGAAGTGTTTGTTTGTTCCGGCGTAGAGTGTGTTTCTGTAGTCGAGTCTGTTGGTGACGAGGGCGTGAGTGACGGTCTTTCTGTGCTCGAGGGGGATCCATTTGGACGTCTTACGTAGGAGGCAGAGGGTGTGGCAGCAGGAGGATGCGACGGAGTTGATCTGGCAGTCCATTTTGAGCTTGGAGTCCAGGATGATTCCAAAGTTGCGTGCGTGGTCCGTGGAGGTGGGTGGGCTTCCGAGGGCGGGGGGCCACCAGGTGTCGTTTCAGGCGTCGGGGTTTGGGCCCATGATGAGTACTTCTGTTTTGTCGGTGTTGAGTTGTAGGCAGCTGCTTTCATCCATTTAGTGACAGCTTCCATGCCTGCTTGAAAGTTGTGTTTGGCTGTGTTGGGTTCGTTGGATAGGGAGAGGATGAACTGGGTGTCATCTGTGTATGACACAATGTTGAGTCCGTGGGTTCTGACGATGGGGGCAAGCAGAGCCATGTGAACGTTGAAGAGCGTGGGGCTGAGGGAGGACCCCTGGGGGACTCCGCAGGTTATTGGTGTAGGTGTCCGAGAGGAAAGGAGGGATTCTGACCCGTTGCGTTCTGCCGGAGAGGAAGGAGTGGATCCAGTCAAGGGCCTTGTCCCGGATCCCTGCGTCGTGGAGTCTGCGTGTTAGGGTGCGGTGGGAGACTGTGTCGAAAGCCGCTGAGAGGTCGAGGAGGATGAGGGCTACTGTTTCTCCTCTGTCCAGTAGGGAGCGGATGTCGTCTGTTGCGGTGAGGAGGGCGGTTTCTGTGCTGTGGTTTTTTCTGAAGCCAGATTGGGAGGAGTCGAGGATGTTGTGCTCTTCGTTGAAGGTGGCGAGCTGGCTGTTGATGGCTTTCTCGATTTTCGCTGGGAACGGGAGCAGGGAGATGGGTCTGTAGCTTTTGAGGTCGGTGGGGTCCACCGAGAGCTTCTTCAGGAGTGGGTTGATCTCGGCGTGTTTCCAGTCGTCGGGGAAGGAGGCATTCGCCAGGGAGCGGTTGATGGTGAGGCGGAGCATGGGTGCGATGGTGTCAGCGGCTCTGTTGAAGATGTGGTGGGGGCAGGGGTCCATTAGGGCTCCTGAGTGGACTGACTTCATTGTCTTCAATGTGTCTTCGTGGTGAGGGCTGTTCAGTTGTCAATTGTTGGCTTCAGGGAGTCGGGGTGGCTGGTGAGGGTTCAGTATGTTGGTTGTCTTTGGCAATAAATATATCATTGATAATGTAAATAAATTACATAGAAAAATACATCTAGATCAAACTCATGTTTTGCGGTCATTATACTGAGATTAGAAAAAGATACTTGCTCCCTATTTTACGTACTCAGGGCTTTATTCAGGTAAAACCAGCCCTGTTGTTTTTGCAACTTCTTCCTAATACAAAAGTAGCCTTTGCTGTCGCTAGTTTTCTAGTGGCAGGAGCACGTCTAAATAAGTTCCAAATAAGGCACAGGCACTTTATCTCAGAAAAATGAATTTCCTCTCTTTTTTAATTAACCCTTCTTTTTTATCCTTTTTAAAATATTTATGTATGTTTTATTGCATAAATTTAATGTTTCTTTTTGATAATTGTATGCAAATTTAATGATCTGATGAAATGTTGTTATGTATTTTTGCTCGATCTTTTATGATTTTTAATAATCGAATAAAGATAATTGACTGACTGAACTCATTAGGGGCTTGAAAGGATGCCCTCAACTTGTTATACATCAAACCAGTGGCAAAGCAAAACTTAAATGTAAAAAATATGGAAATCGCTAATCTCCAAACGTTTCCTCAGTTTCGTTTCTCTCAAAACTTGAAAATAATTCATCCAAAAACACGCTAGAATTGTGAAAACTGGGCAATCTATGAAGAAAGGCAGTCACAATAGATGTACGAATACATTACTTCTTGCACATGCTCTGTCATTATGCCGGCCATCTGACAAAAAATTACAGATCCTTAATTTTGTGCATACACAACAAACTAACCCACCTCTAGACACTCACAATCAGTGATGGAATCTGAAAAAAAGCTAAACTAGCACAGGATCACATGATTCAATCAAATGGGGACACCAGGATTCAAACTTTCCAAAAAGGCCATGGTAGATGCTGCAGAAAATGCACCAGTAACGTGGAAGTTAATGTCAAGTGTGGGCTGCAGCATTTAAGTCATGGACACATACTGAAAATGAAAACAAAAGTGCAAAGTAAAAGCAGACAGGGCCTTTAGGCTCCGGCTGCTCCCACTGTGATCGTTACTCTAGTGCATATCTCCGCTAGGAGGGCAACAGCACCAGGAATTGCCACATCCCCCTCTCCCCCACACCCAAGGATAACTACAGTATTGCTGCCCCCCCAGGGAAGCTAATTGGGGGTGTACCTACAATCTGCTCCCCTGGGGAACAGAAAGTCCACTAAACACCAAGGAGTTTTATATTAATTAAAAAAATAAAAAAATGGGGTGGGAGCCAGTCTGTCCAGGCATTGGGTGGTACCCCCACCCCTAAAAGCCCCAACAGTCTATCTGCCCCCAGGGTGGGGGCATTTATCCCCACTGTAGGACATGGCCCTTTTTGGCTAAAGTTCCCTAAACTTTTTGCCTTCCCTCTAGACCTTTTTTCTGACATGGTGTTGCCAACTTAGATGCTTTGGACACTTTGCCACTGCTGATCAGTGTCAAAGTGCAAGTGCTCCCTGTATTAAGTGTAATGGTAATTGTTTATTTATAATTGGTATATTTGTTTTACTAGTAAAGTCCCTAGTAAAGTGTACTATGCGTGCCAGGGGTGGTAACACAAATGCTACTAGTGGGCCTGCAGCACTAATTGTGCCACCCACACCAGTAGCCTTAAAGAGGGAACTCAGGCCTGCCACTGCAGCGCCTGCGTGCAGTTTGTTAAACTGCCTTGTTGTCCTGGCAAGTGCACCCACTTGCCAGGCCTTACCCATCCCTTTTTATGCACATCAGACACCCCTATAGTAGGCCCAAGGTACCCCCTGGGCAGGGTGCAGTGTGTGCGAAAGGTAGGACATGTACTGACGTGTGTACCATGTCCTGACAGTGAAATACTCTCCATTTCGGTTTTCACTGTTGAAAGGCCATTTTGCCCATAGGAGAGAATGGGAGGCTGTGTAATATGTTTCCAGCCTATAGTCCCATTGGCTTAAGATGGAGAGGTGAAGTTTAGTATGCCTGAACTCACAATTTCATACCACATTTTTTTGCAGTTTTTGCATTATGTGTTTAGAAACCACACTTTTAGAAGTGGCTGGTTTTTTGTGTTCTAACAATTCTGGTTGTGATTGACTGTCTGGATTGGAAAGCGATAGGATCTGGGAAATGTCTTGACCCAGGGGAGGAGGTGAGACAGCAACAGGCTGACCTGCATCTTGAGTGTAGGGGGGAGGAGTAGCCCCTGGAGGTGAAGAGGCCTGGGCTGTCGTCATAAAACAATGGCTCCATCTCCTGCTGAGTGATTAAGGATCCAGACCCCAACTATCAAAGGAAGAAGGTGTCACTGGCAGGGAGACACCCAGAACTGGCTTGGACAGGGGTGAGTGCCCCCCTGAACACAAAGACATTTAGGAGTATGACTATGAGATCTGAAACTCCTGAACGTTGGACTGATCAAGACTGAAAAGGATTGAAACTACTTCGTGGTCAAGAGGAACCTCTGCCAAGGAAGAAACATCTGAAGAGACTGAAGGAAAGGACTGACCCTTGCTGTGTGTTCTGGGGCTGGCCTGCAGTTTGCAGATTTAACCAAGGAGAGGCTAAGGGACTTTGCTGTGTGCTGTGTCCTGAAGTAACTTGTCCCCAAGGGCCAGAGGAGAGCTGGCTCCCCTGTTGTGGAAACCCAGGAATATAAAGGTTTCCAGGTGTGTCTCAGCGACGCTGTGTGCGTGTGCTTTTTGCAGCCTGAGACCTTCGTAGGAACTGCCCCTTGATCGTGTGCACCCGGAGTCCAAGTGTGTCTCAGCGATGCTGTGTGCGTGTGCCTTTTTGCAGCCTGAGACCTTCGTCATTGCCATCGGCCTGGACTGGCATCACCAGAGGAGCTGTACCGCCGGCCCGAGCCGGCCTTCGCCACAGAGGGACCTCGAACCATCCCCGTTAGGGGGGGGGGGGGTGGGGGGGGGGGGGGGATTGGGGAGGGTGAGGGAGACCTGTTCCACTGCCCAAGATCAACGAAAGTCGCATCGGAGGCCCAGCCGAGAGGAGAGGAGAGTGAGATCGTACCCCCCAGGTAACACTCAGCGAGCGTGCGTGTGTCGCGCCTTGGGCGGGGTGCGGTCATTCCTCCCTTGGCAGCGTCAGCCTCTGCTGAAGTCCGTATTGTGGCCCGTACTTGCCGAGGAGTGGCATTGCCGGGGCCGGAGTGTGGAGCTCAACTTTGTTTTCCATCGTAAATTGTGTTGGGGGCATATTTTGGCAGTAGCTGACCGCGAGTTGGCAGAAGTGGCATAGAGACCAACCCGAGCACCGCGATTGGTGCCGGAGTACATTATTTTGGCTTTACGAACTGCCGGATTGTTGCATTACGCACTGCATTATTTTTGCATAACAAACTGCCTGATTATTGCATTACGCATTGCATTATTTTTGCATTACGAACCGACTGATTGTTGCATTACGCATTGCATTATTTTTGCATAACGAACTGCCTGATTGTTGCATTACGCATTGCATTATTTTGGCATTACGAACCGTCTGATTGTTGCATAACGAACTGCATTATTTTTACATTACGAAGTGCCTGATTCTTGCATTACGAACTGCATAGCCTTGCATTAGAACTGCATTGGATCATCTAGAATTGTCCATTAATACTGGAAGAACCTACAAGGGGTGGCTGGCCTAAAAACCGGCCAGGTGAAATATTACAAATACGCATATGTTGGATTTTTATAAACATATAATTGTTTTTTTTATGAAACTTGTGTGGAATCCATTTGTGGTGTTACCCAGGGATGTGGAATTTCTATAGCCCGGGACATTTTGTTTAGGGCAAGGGCAACACATTTTTATGTGTATTTTGTCCTTGGGAAAAGTAGGCCCAACCCCCTCCAGCCAGCACAAGCCCTTTGGCTGCCAGTTTACAATACTACATTATGGATCAGTGAAAGGCATTTCCTGCATTTAAGGTAATATTTGTGTCCATGTGTTAATGCTGTTCAAACTTGTATTTATGGTTCATTAATGAAAGCCTTTATTATTTGGATGAGCACTCCAATTAAATGTTATAAGCTCAGACTGCACTACTGAAAGTGGTTTCAGTATAAAAATGTTTACATGTGTACACACGTTTTCAGTGTTTAGCAATACGAGGCAATGTATAATGCTCCCAGAATGCTCTCTGATTAGATGCAAATATTTGCAGACGCTTAAAAGCAAGATTGATGATTCTTTGCTTCAAAATAAAATGTTCACAAAAAATGCAAAAACATTTCGCTAAACTACTGTAAAATTTTAGGTATCATTTCTTTGCATCATCATTCAGTAAAATGTGTTGTTGTTTGCTAGTATTTCCCAAAAATATTCATAATCGAAAATCAATGTAACCAGTTTTAATAAGGTTATGGGAAACAAAAATAAACAAGCATTGGTAAAGCCAGTGGGTCTGAAATTATTGGTCAGCCTTTTGGTTTTGTCATTGCGTGACTTGTTTTGGCATGGTTTTTGTAAAACCTTATTGGTGTGGGAGCTGCCGGGCCCTCACCATTATAACAAACATTGGCAAAAGCAAAAATTGTTTTGGTCTCAAAAAGCGCACATTGCCACAGTAGTTGCTCGCACTGAACAAAACAACTGTGTGTCGATGCTCCTTGTGAAAGAACAGAATGCTGTCACTCACAGTGAAGCTAGCTGATAGAGAGAAACAGAATTCTAATAAACACAAAGGGTCATGGTTAACACCAGACCTAATTAGAGGCCCAATTATTAAATTAAGTCTCAAAAGTGCACCGTGACCTTGCATTAAGTGCAGATATACGGCGTTTGTGAATTCACATGACTTTACAGAAGTAGGCGAAGTCGTAGTACTCCTACAAAATATTTCTGATCTGCATTTAAGCATGAGCAAGTATGCAGGTGTAGATTTGCTCATGCGAAAATCGGAGTGTTTGCAAGTTTACTTTCCCTCCAACCACTTTTTTCTCCAACATGGCATGGGGGTCTGCACATCAAGGTATTGGTCCTTACCAACGCTCCTAAAAAACATTCTTTCTGCTCCTCCAGGAGGTAGACGAGAGGAGAAAGTCTATTGGACGTCAGGGTTGAGCATTTTCTTTTTTAAAATGGGGTAAAGAACGGTTATCCTGGCATCGGGCCGAAACCCCCTACCCCAACCAATAAACTGCTAGCAGTATTTCTGGTTCCCTTGGGCCTATAGCCCACATTCTGCAATCATTCCCATGGTAAGACAAAGGAAATGTTGATCTTTTGGGCACAATTTTGACTCTCCCGTCCGCATTCTGCATTCCCTAGGTGGAAAAAGTACTGTCTGGTACCAGAGGGCGGGAGCTACCACACCGTGTTCTGCTTCTCAAACTATTTTCCCTGGTGGTCTGGTGAGCTATCTGCCCCCCGCCCCCCTCCCTGGGTCACCTCGCCCAACCTCCATCTGGTTGGACAGATTGGAGTTAAATACCACCCAGTGGTCTGAAAGCCCACCAGAAAACCAGGCAAAAAAGTGAGAAAAGAAATAGGATGGGCTAATGGCTAACCTTGGCATTGGGCCCCGGGCAACAGACAGTATTACTGCCCCAGGGGATTTCTCCCCACTGCCAGCCCATATGGCAAAACTATACCCAAAGAAATTCCACTCCTCTCACTTGCCATGGTGAATGGCTACACTATTCGGGCTTCGGGTCAACAAGCAAGCAGGTAACCCTAGAGTGGGCATAGCTGAAACCCAAGGGAATCCAGTGTGGTGGGACTTGCATAGACCCTAGCAAGTGTTCTCATATTTTTGCGGTAGAAAACTCAGGCATTTCCAGGAAATGGCCAAAGTCTACCACCCTTCCATGCCTTCCATGTGTCGGTGTACTTAAGGAACAATATAGAAAAACACCAAAACTGTAACCGTGTTAAGACCTCATTGACTTCACAAGCTTTGACTGGTTGTTGCTGCACCACTTGTATGGAAATACTGGATGAGAGAAACTTTGTGGATCCCGGCAGATTCCTGAGCTTTTCTTCACAGAAATGTGAGGAAATCCTGCAATTTCAGCCAACGTTTGCAGGCCATTCCGGATAAGAAAATTTAGTGGGATCCACGCAAGTCTCGCCACCCTCGACCTACCTGTGTGTCTAGTAGACAGAAATGTCTGGAGTTGGTTGGTTTGCCTGGAAGCCACCACAGCCTGGGCCCAAATACTGAAGCTACCCCCATCACCAGAATAAGTACATTTGCAAGAAAATCTTGATATTCCCCTGTTGTATTTTACGGCCTTTCATGTCACAGATGCTAGGCTCGCCCACAAAAATGGGGTACCATTTTAAATGGGGGACGTATGGGAACACAGATCAGTACAACTTTTGATATTATCAATTGAACTTCTCCCCATTTGTGGCTTACATATGTAAGCCAGCGTGCAAAAAAGAACACCTTTTACAAAACGCCCTCTAACTCACATGATATTATGGATAACCTCAAATTTTTAGTACTAATAACCACCATTCCTAAACTTGTTATCTTGGGCACATTTAAAATGCACTGGTTTCCTTCATATCCCTTTTCTAGGTTGAAGCCTAAGGACATATTGGGGACTTTCACAAAGTTGGCCTAGGAATACATTCCACCCGTTGATTGATATTGGCTTTGTGGTTTGCAATATACGTTTTCTTGCTTTATTTGCTTTAGAATGTCCAGGTACAGTTAGTCCATCCCGTTGCCTAAACTGTGTTTATGGTATTCTTCTACGAACTCGCTTTCTGTAAACAGGCCTTTAAATCTTGTTCTTATCTTGTCACATTTGCTGTGCATTCAAAGAATGAGGTCAAATGTCCGGCGCTGTCTTCCAGGGGCGCTTGTTTACTTTTCTTTCTCTGACTTGAAAGTGAAAGGACTTATGTGACAATCTTGCTGGATACTGGGGGCACGAAAGAGTTTTTTTTCCTAGCACACGAGAACATTTAAATGGACTGTGTACGCATTTCCGAATATACCGGAATTAGGAATACAAAGAAGCAAATTTTGTATTATTTTGAAGTGTGTTAGAAACAAATATTTTAATATGATCAAAACAAATCATTACACTGAAGTGATGCAATTTCCACAAATTTTTGTATGTGCACTGTATAGTTTTATTAGTAAAACCGTATGTCTGTGCAAATGTAATGTTAATTTTCAATTCAAAATGTGTTGTCTGTAATGGCAGTGCGCTACCACATCATGTATACACCACTCGTCGCCACTCCACTCGTCGCCACTCCACTCTGCACCACTGCCATTCACACCACTGTACTCTACTGTGCATCCCTCCACTTTACATCACTCCACGCTACGCCTCTCTACTCTATCCTGTTTCACTCTACTCTATGCCAATGCACTGTACACCACGCCACTCTAGGCCATACCAATAACTCTGCACAACTCCACTCTAGGCCACTGTACTTTACGCTAATCCACTGTACACCACTCTAATGTACTCTGCACTCTAGGCCACTGCAGTCTATACCACTTAACTCTATCAATCAATCAATCACCCAGGTGTTTTTTAAGCACGACAACTCACCCATAAGGGTCTCAAGGCGCTGGGGGTGGGGTGGGGTACAGGTTCTAGTCCATCAAGGAGGGGGTACGTCGAAGAGCCAGGTCTTGAGGTCTCTTACGAAGATGATAAGTGGTGTTGTCTCTCTACGCCATTACACTCTGTTCTGTTACTCTACGCAATTGCACTCTACCCTGCATCACTCCACTCTACGCCACTTCACTCTATTCCGAAACAACCTACTCTACACCACCGCGCTCTGCGCCACTGCACCTGTCACTGCACTCTACGTCCCTGCATCACTGTACTCTACTCCACCGCTCTAGACGCCATTCTACACCACTGCTCTCTGCAACACTGCACTCTCCGCCACTGAACTCTACGCCACTCTACTCTGCACTACTCCACTCTGCGCTACTCTACACCACTGCCCTCTGAATTACTCAACTCTACGCTGCTC
The DNA here is from genome assembly GCF_964204655.1 of Triturus cristatus. NCBI lineage: Eukaryota > Metazoa > Chordata > Amphibia > Caudata > Salamandridae > Triturus > Triturus cristatus. Next base: position 264,770,484 of record NC_140585.1, read on the forward strand.
CACTATGTGCCACTCCACTATGCACCATTCTATTCTACAACACCACATCGTACGCCACTGTAGTAGATTAGCTTTATTCGATTTTTGTTACATAAAATCATAAAAGCAACAATTCATATATATACATATCAATACAAATCATTACAATAAATAACATTTAATTAAAACAGTATTAAATCAATTCAGACGAGTTCGCTAATCTCCAAGTTCCGTTTTCTAAGAACACTTTTTAAAAAACCGGACATGATCCATAGTACAGGTAGCATTCCCCAATTGCTGCAGACTAAGGAACGCAGGACGGCATTGACGACAAGCACCTTGCTTCAAGTACTGTTTGATCCACCTATTACGCTCACTCCCATATAATTTACAAAACAATACTACATGGAAGGTGGATTGTGCAGAAATACTATCACAAGGGCAAGGAGCCAGGGCTCTAGACCAGTCATTTTTGGTTGGATATGTAACTAACCGATGAAATAGGTTAAACCTAAATCTTGTCAAAATGAATCGGTCGAAGCCCAGATTACACATGGTTAGATATGGCTGGATTGTGTAGGTAGTCAGTGACAACTGATGTTCACTCACTGTTTTCTTTGTTATTTCTCCTACACACCTGAGAAGTTCAAAATGGGCCATACATAACCTCTTTAATTCTGGTTTTGAAATATTCAAAATTGAAGCTGGGATGCTGAAAAACTCCGGCATTTGGATATCAGTAAATATTTTCCTGATATACTCAAGCCAGGGAATACTCTTGGCGTTATCTAGGCCCATGACATCTTTTATTATTTCCTGATTTAAACCAAGGGCCACTGAGACCCATACTCTGCGCCAGAGTAGGACAGGTTGCAGTTTAATCAGGTCGGATATATAATCTATCCCCAATTCCTGGTTGCAATTAAAGACTGAGGTACCTTTCGGTAGTGCTAATAAGTATCTGAAAAAATTATTTTCTTCAACTTGTATCGCCGATGTATCCTGGTACCCCCAGATCCCTGCCCCATATAGGGCAACACTTCTGCATTTAGATTTATAAATCTTTAGCATGATCTCAGGGGGTCTTTTGCCAAGCTTAGCGGCGAAGTTCTTTAATGCTCCTATGGTGCGTTTAAAGAATAAGGTCCTATTCTTGACCTCAGGCCCCCAGGAGCCGGAACCCTCAATTATAACCCCCGAGGTATGGAAAAGTATTAGTATGCTCTATTACAAGCCCCGACGCTCTAAGATTTTTACAGCTTGGACGAGCCTTACCACACTGCATCACATATGATTTTTTGGCATTTATCATAAGGCCCCTTTCTTCCATAAATTCAAGATATTTTGTAAGGGCTTTCTTTGCTCCGACCTTCGTTATCGTCATCCGCGTACAGAAGCGATGACGAGCCTTACCACACTGCATCACATATGATTTTTGGGCATTTATCATAAGGCCCCTTTCTTCCATAAATTCAAGATATTTTGTAAGGGCTTTCTTTGCTCCGACCTTCGTTATCGTCATCCGCGTACAGAAGCGATACAATTGTCTTGTCGCCGTACTTTGGGGAGTCTATTTTACAAGCGCCCAATTCCTCCTCAAGTTTATTCGTATAAAGGGTAAAAAGAAAGGGGGCCAATACACACCCTTGTCTTACCCCTTTTTCTATCCTGAAGGGGCCAGTGCACTCCCCTCTCAGCCCAAATCTAACTTTGGCCGTTGCCCCTGAATAAAGTTGCCTTAGAAAGAGTATAATGGCAAGATCGACTTCCATTTCCTCAAGAATTTGCCACATCTTGGCATGTATCACGCAATCAAAGGCGGCAGAGAGGTCAACAAAAATGGCGTATAATTGTCCTTCCTTAGCCCGAGTGTATTTGGCTTGTAACAAAACAAAATTTAGGACCTACTCTACCGTGCCCATCCCTTCACGAAAGCCATACTGTACAGGGCTCAAAATATCATGTTCCTCGGCCCACAGTTGCAATTTATTTAAGACCACCTTCCCCGCCATTTTCATGAGGGAGTCTAATAAAGAAATAGGTCTATAATTAGATGGGCAGTCCCTGTCCCCCTTTTTGTATATCGGTATTATGACCGACTCCGACCAGGTACCGATAAAACCTATGGCACAACAAGCCTGTAGGACCCGGGTACAAAGCGGGGCCCACAAGTCTATATTTAATTTATAAATATCATTAGGGATCCCATCCGGTCCCGGGGCTTTGTTACTTTTACTAGCTTGTAGTGCCAGCTCTACTTCCTGTAGGGTAATCCTCATGTTAATGGGGTAAAAATCACTCCCTCTCAATGAACACCCTATCAATTTGTCCTCTTTCATGAGTGACCCCTCGGCATTTTTATATACCTTTGAGAAGAAATCAATCCAAGTTTTTTCATCAATAGCGATGTCCAACCTTTCTGCCTCCTTCTTGGTAAAAAAGGGTGCGTTGACTGCCTCCCAGAAGGCCCTGGCGTCTTTGCTCTGTGAGGCAGTCAGCAAGTTCTGCCATGCTACTTCTTTGATTTCCTTTTTCCGCAGGCACCTTGCCTGGGTATACGCCTTCCTACAGTATCTAATTGCCTTGAGGTCCCTTGGTTTAAAGCTCAAGGCAGCCTTAAGGGCAGTATACGCCTTGGTACACCTGGAGTCAAACCAGCCCACCCCTTTATTGAGTTTGTTCCTCTGTACCCTGGTTAGATTATCCTGGATCACCCTAGTAATTTTACCAAAGGCCTCCAAGGTTTGTTCTTCTGAGGTACTCTCATCCAAACATGACAATATATCTGTTAGAGCACGAGTGATTATTTCTTTAAATTTATTGACCGAATCTACGGTGCTCCACTTAAGTGTCATCCCATTATAGCGAGCTATGGCGATATTTTGTGTCCAAGTGAGTGACTCGATAGTAGTAATACTACTTAGCTCTCCTGTGGTTATGGTCATGCTAAGAGGGAGGTGGTCACTTAGGCCAATTGCTGGAATCACAAAGTTTTCTACACAATGTGAAAAACTATTTGACACAATCACAGAATCAATAACGGAGTGACACCCTCTAGCTAGAAATGTGGCACTAAATTCCACCTTAGGTGTACACATTAGGTTTGCAAAGCCAAGGTCCAAATTGGCCATAATGTTATTTAGTACCTCTCCTTTTACTGAATGTGTAAAGTGACACCTGCTCACATTTTCCCCCCTGCCATATTCCTGAAAACCACAGCTTTCTTGGTCGCAAATGTTCAAATTAAAATCCCCTACCCATACCAACGTTTTGTTATCCCCCCTCAACAAATTCTGAGTATTTTATTCACCTTGCAGGCTACCTAGAACCTATGCAAAAGCCCCATTTTTTATGTTATTATAGAAGTTAACTATTAAAAGCTCAACCCGCTGGTTTAAGATAACTGAGACCATCTGGTAGTAATGTGTATTACTTCTTCTTACGATTTTGGCAACTTTTAGCAGATTAGAGACATAAATACAAATCCCTCCTTTATGTCTTCCAGACAGGGAACGAACTGCTGGAGTATGAAAAGTTTTAAAACCAGGAAGATGTATCTCATTAATAAGCCAGGTTTCTTGTACACATAGGATGTCAATGTTTTGGACAAAATCTCCCCAGTTAGTATCGAGCACTTTACTCTCTAACCCACATACATTCCAGGAGACAATCCTCACTAGACCACCCTGCTCCCTGAATTTATTCTGTTTTGGCAACAATTTCTCCTTGTCGGTGTTCACCCCAATCAAATCCGGCATGAGGACCAGGCCGACATCTTCTTGCTCATGCTTTAATTCTCTGTTATCAGTCAACATTAGGTCAGTTTCCCTCCCACCCCCAATATTGACTAACATCCCAGAAGGGTTCTCGTGGAGAGATTTTTTAATGAGTCCAAGTTCCTGTACGTTGGGATTTATTTTCTTGTGCATTTTCCCTGTTGCACTTTCCCCGTGGATTATATGATCGTGTGGGATATGTAGTACAGGAGACTTCCCCCCTTGAGAAGTATCCATGAGTATCAATGTGACTTTATCTTTTCCACCGCCCAGTCAGTCACACTCATTTAAACCGGAAAGGGCTATAAACCGATTTGGTCCTACCAAAGAAGGTGTGTATCCCAGATTTCCCCTTTATGTTCGAAGTGGGTAACATAATTGTCTCTTCCTAGGATATTCCCAGGGCTAACTAAATTGTGGGTATGGTAACCTATCATCCTGATTTAGAAATGGGGACCTAAAACGGTCATTTTGTTGTTGAAATTGGGGCCTGATGCAATCATCCTGGCATTGGACCAAGTGCCTAGAACGAACATCCTGATATTGAAATGGAGGTCTAAAACGATCGTTCTGTTGTTGGAATAAGGGCCAAATGCCATCATCATGATGTTGGGAAGGGGGCCTAGAGCAATCAACCTGATAATGAGAGGGGGGTCTAAAACAATCATTCTGTTGTTGAAATAAAGGCCTGATGACATCGTCCTGATGTTGAAAGGGGGGCCTAAAGCAATCATCCGGGCGTTGAAATAAGGGCTTGAAATTAGTTACAGGAGCCAATAGGCTTCTAGGGTAAAAATAGGGCAATTCACGTGGAGTGATTATTACATTACCACCATTTTGAGGGAACCAGTTTAAGATATATCTAACTGCTCTATCATCTCTAAAATTAACAATGATGATATCCCCTGATGTGTCCTTTATTCTATGTCCCAACCAAGGAAGACGCCTAACGTGTAATATCTCGCCGTTAATATTTGGAGGAAGTGGTCTATTTTGCCTAAGGCAAAATATAACTTTATTTTTAAGCTGATAATAATCTTCTCTCTTATTATCCTCTAAAGCGGGCACTCCAGTGAGAACTACCACAAACGGGACTGCTTCCGAAGGCAGTTCTACATTATTTCCTTTGGGGACAATAACCCTATCGGGGTAATCACGGCCACTTGGTTTTTGCGTATTTTCTGGGTTATTAGGTATTACGCCTACCACAGGGACTTTATTACTAACTCCAGCATTTTGCCGTGTTGTTTTAGAGGACATTAATTTCAAGGGTTTCGGTTTATCCTGATTAATGGTTTTTACTCCCTTTTGAGGAGTATTGTTTAAAGATGGTTCTATAGTTGTAGGCACTATTGGAAGCTTTAACACATCCTTCATTACCCCTTTAATTTCCTCAATTGTCTGCTCTACGTTCCCTAGCTGTTGAGCTAATCTTATTAATCTCTCTATTAATGGCAATATGAGGGATCGGATTAATTGTTCAATGCCTCCCATTAAATCAGTACAAGATGTTTCTTTTAATGGGAGGTGTGGTGGGATAGCTGTGGCAGATATTAAGGGTGCATTGGGGGAAGGGCTCTTAGAGTTACCGGAGTCAATTTGAATGATCTTATTTTTCTGTTGTCCACTCCCCCTCTTTCGCCTTTTTTTTGGCGGGGATCCTTGACGTCTCCTTTTTTTTGGTGGTGGACCTTGGGGTCTGGAAATTTTTAAAGATTTTTGGGCAGTCTCTACAGTTCGTAATGGGATATCTACCAGGAGTTCTACCTCTGGTATTGAATTACAGAGAGATGCAGAATCGATTGTATTCAAATCATTGCTTCCATCTGGTAGAAATGATCCATCCTGCAAAAGCAACGGGATGCTGTCATTAAGAGATACCTCAAATCCCTCAGCGTCGGGTGGTATACTTGTGTGCGTACTGACAAGCGGTGAAATAGCTAAGTCTAGCGGGCCCAGAGAAGAACGCCTGTTCTTAATAAGTTCAACTGAACGGCGTCTCTCGGCCCGTCGCTCCGCAAGAGCGAAGTCCCTATCAATACCTGTAGTAGTCCTAATGACATAATTGTCTAGCGTTCCTCTATTTCCCCCCCCTGACAATGAAGATTTTTCTTTAGGGGGAGTCATAATGCGTACATACACAATAGGGGACGAAATCAACCGCTCTGGCCTTTAGGAATAACACCAATAGTTTTAGCAGACATACGTTAATCAGACATAGTTGTCGGTAAAGTCATATGCAATGTTAATACAGTGTCTGCTTACTGGGGTGTTGGCCGAAAGTCCTCTCCGAAATTCAACATGTCAAGGGGTGACCCGGCCCAGCCCAGCCTCCTCTGGCCTTTGGGGGCCTAGGAGAGCCCACACTTTGCCCGGGGCTTCGCGGGGAGTAACGCCGGTTTTAAACCCCCTCCTGTCGAAATAACTCTGGTACGCCACTGAATTCAATGCCACTCTACTCTGCACTACTCCACTCTGCGCTACTCTACGCCACTGCACTCTACTTTACACCACTCTGTGCTCCTCTACTCTGCACCATTCTACACCACTCAACTCTGTGCCACTTAACTCTACACCACTGCCCTCTTAATTACTCAACTTTACGCTGCTCCACTCTGTGCCACTCCGCTATGCACCATTCTATTCTACAACACTGCATCGTACACCACTGAATTCAATGCCACTGCACTCCACGCCACTGCACTCTATGCCACTCTACTCCACCCCACCCCACTGTACACCACTCTATGCGACTCTACACTATGGCACTCCAATACACAACACTCTCTGACACTCCACTCTACAACACTACTCCACTCTTTGCCATTCCACTCTACAAGCCAACCAACAATCACTATATATCACAGCGAACTGAAGTTTCTGACTGACATAACGGCATATTACTTTTGTAAATCAGCAATCAGGGCAAACAATTACAACTGAAAACACTGTCACCTATTTCGATTTCTACTTACTTTCATTAGTTGTTGATTTCTACTATTAGTTTCTCTGGACAAACTATGCTTTTGGGGTTCACCTGTGGGTTTCATGTCTGTTTCAACCACAAATTGTAAGTAGGTAGAAATCATAAATATAGGAAGAATTGACTGTCACTTAGGAAATTGCAAAAACTATTGTAAAAATGTTTTTTGTGTTTTTTTTACAAATCTGCCTATTCCTGAAAGTTGGGAATAGTGGGTTTTAGCATTGCAAACCTTTTGTATGTCATTTTCAGAAGAAAAAACAAATAATACACAATTATTACACAGCACACACCTCCACACACTTTTTGCAACAAAAAAACACAAACACATTTTTGCTATTTTCTCAGTTCCCTCCATGGGCATCCACAAACCCTTGGTACCTTTAGAAACACCAGAATATGTGAAAAACAATTGCAAATTTGGCCAGGATACCTTCTGTGGAAAGAAATATGAAGGTTTAAATGCGAACTACTCAGCTGCAACCTACTAGCTACTGAAACTGAACGCGCACACTCACAATTGCAAATTCAGCTTTTTTGCATAGAAAGGGCTGATTAGCTTTCTGCACAGATTATTCAACAGGGAGGATAAAAGAACAGAGCATTTAGTATTGCTTGATTTACAGAACATTGCTGTTGTGGTGCAGGGACAAGTACCAGAAGGGAATGTCAGAAGAAGTATAAGCAGAAATGCTCATCATAAGACAGCACTCCAAAACTCTGGAACTCTCTCTGAACAAATATGCTTAGCAGCCTTCTTATACGAGTGCAGTTTAAGTTCAAAGAAAAGTGCATTAGCTATCTGTTAGTTCAGAATTAATGTGACTTGCATGACCCGAACATATGTAGTACTGCTGACAATACCTGTACAACAGGAAACAATGCTGTTCCCCATTATTCATTATGGGGAGGCAGTTAATAACATACAGATGGAATTAAGGAGGTTAAATGCCTGTAAAAATAAAATCATCTGGTAAGTGAAAAAAGAAAACGTTGACACAACATGGGCAAAATTGCTACAGGATGCAAAAACCAATAACAGTGCTAGGTTTTGGCACACAGTCAACAGTATAGAGAACCCAAGGGCTCCAGGAATAAACTCTCATAAAACAGTCAAAGCCTGGGCAAAGTATTTGCAGCATCACTTCAATACGGAAGTAGATGAAATTAAACAATATGCATCGGTTCTCCAGTGCAACCGGCAGCCCCCAAAACACCAAGGTTTGGAGTTCGCTCACCTCTTCTCAAATAAACGGATTGCGAATAGAATTTCGAAAAGCAGAAAGGAGGTAGCGCCTGGGCCGAACGGCCTACCGCCAATCATATATAAGCAGGATCCAAATTACTGGGCTGAAGCACTATTACCCCTCTTTAATAATATTATGGAAGCAGAAAGAATTCCAGATTCTAGGAAGGGATCAATAATTTTAGCGATCCATAAGAAAGGTAACAAAAATGAACCGAAGAACCACAGGTTCATTGCACTAATTGATATTGAGTCCAAATATTACGCAGGCCTCTTACTGGACGAACTTAAGGAGTGGGCACTGGAAAAAGCCCTAATTCACATCAATCAAACAGGCTTTCAAAAAAGCAAGGGTACAACGACAAACATTTTTGCTCTTTCGCTTCTAATAGATGCCACAAAACTTATCAACAAGCCCTTATTTGTTTGCTTCATTGATTATACAGCTGCTTTCGACAGTATTGACAGGGGGAAACTGTCCGGGTGGGAAATAGCCCCAAACCTCCCGAATCAGCTAATCTTACTCCACTCCAAGACATGGGTCCAAATTAAGTTGGGGGTCGGGCCGTCTCTCAAGGAGAATACCAACCACCAAAGGGCTGAAGCAGGGTTGCGTCCTTGCCCCAACCCTGTTCAACCTTTTTGTGTCTGATCTCTCTACTGATTGGGATAACTGCAACCACCATGCCCCGAATCTGGGGGGCTTAACACTTTCGAACTTACTGTATGCAGAGGATCTGATACTGATCAGCCAGCCTGCAGCACCTGATAAATACCACAAGTAGCTTCGCAGACAAGAACGGGTTATGTATAAACCTTGAAAAATCTATAGTGATGGTACTAAACCAGCGGAGTAACAAACATCAACCCCGGTGGGTGCTGGGGGGCCAGCTGTTGGAGACGGTTGACGAATATAAGTATCTGGGAATAATCTTTGACAGGAAGGGCACGTACCTCAAACAAAAAACAGCTATCAAAGGTAGAGGGACCTCATTGGCAGTTGCATTAAAAAATATCAAGCATAAAATAACCGGCCACAATCTTATCCCTCTACTAGAAGTGCTTCGAGCAAGGCTTTTTCCTACAATCACTTATGGTAGTGAATCGATGAGAGGGAGAGATTAGATCATTTTGGATAAGGTGGTCTCTAAGGCCGTGAGAATAATATTTAATCTCCAACAGTATACATCACCTGCACAAATAAGGCTAGAGTTTGGCCTCCAAAAGCAGCAAATAACACGACAGGGTGACTATGCCAAATGCTGGCACAAAATAAAGGGAGCAGAGTCCGGTATATTGAACTTACACTTATGGAAGGAGATGACAAGAAAAAAAGGCAGCCCTGCCATGGTCTACCTTCAATCAGTAATAAGCTTGTTTGCTCTACAGGACCTTTTTGGAAACCACTGTGCTTCACAAAAGCTTCAAGGATTTGGTAAATAAATCAGTAAAGATTCGATCCCTAGAACAAGATAAAGCAGCACTAAGCAGGAGGGCCCATAGATGGTTTGTAATTCAGAGTTATTCGAGGTGCATGCCACAAACATACCTAGGAATAGGCTTCTCAAGTATCGTGAAGGAAAGTTTTCTGCTTCTGAGATTGCGAATCTTACCCGTAAAGTAGCACCTTCCACCATGGAAACGCACAGACACAACAAATCAGTGCAGACTATGTGGCGACACCAAAGAGGATGTTCTACATTTACTGTGCATTTGTAAGGGTTTAGATGAAGAAGGAAGACAGCTATTAAAACCGCACCTGATTGAAAGACAGATTCGAACATGCAGACTGGCAGTGAAAGCTTGCTTCGAAGAAGGTGACATTTGACTAGCCTGCAGCTTCGTTCGTTTAATGAGCGCAGTAAAAACAAAGCTAACCCCGGCAGTACTCTGACAAATTGGTCATCAACCCAGGCCCACCAACTTTTAAGTTATTCATTGGAATCCTTTCTTAAAAGAGATCTATTGTGGTACTCACTGTTTACAACTACTGTTCCTTTGGGATTTTAAATAGTCTTTTAGGTTTGTGGGTCAGTAACTGCGGTATAAAATTTCCAAATCTTTTGTGTTATCCCAGACTTAGTAACGTGGGCCTAGGAATCTGCATACTTACCAGCATGGTAGTTACTCGGCAAGGGCTGTAAGGAACCGGGCGCACAAGTTATACGTCGACAATGCCGTTGTTGATTGCAATCGCGCAAATATGCACTTTTTGGATGACCATTTTCAAACTTCTATGCCAGTTCGGTCATGGCTCTTAAAGCCAATTTTATAGAAACTTGCATTTGCCTAGGAACTTTTAAGAGAATGGACTCTAAAAATGACATTTTGCACTTTTTCATGGTTCCTATTGCACCTTACTGTTAGTACTGTACGCCAGTTTTTATATTCTTTTTGTAGTATTATGGAAACATAGTAATTTTTAAAAGAGTTTTCACCAACTCTATTATAAAATGGGTTGTTTTATGTCCTTTGTACAGGTGTTTTACTATGTAGCTGATTGCAAAAGTTTTTTATTAATCAAGCAATAAAGAGATTACATTACCTTACCCCATTATTCATTATGTGCTAGCTATGCCTCCAAACCTGTAAAACACTGTGGTGTTCCAGTGAAGATCAGGATTTAGATACACGAAAAAACAAACGAATGAGAGGAATTCACAAAGAAATTATACATTCCAGGGATATAGTAAGGCAATACGCATGACTAACAGTTCAGACTTAACTTACAATAAAAATGCCTCCACTTTCAACAGTAGGAATTGATTAGCTAAAATGGTTAGGCACCAGCCAGATCCCGGAAGCAGCAACTATTACTTAGCTGTATCCAGGACAGCCCAGCCTCAATATGTGCAGACTTTACTCCAGTGCGATCTGCTAACACTGGTACAAACAAAGACAGCAGCGTTAGCACTTAGCTTGCTAAGTGTTCAGGGTAGCAACTTGGAGAAGAAGGTCTCTTAATTTCAGTTCCAACTACTTCACTAAAAGGGCCAGCAGACCTCCTTTTTTCCAGGTTTCATCCTGAGTATGGGTAAGCTGGAGAATTAACACCGTAATGCCAATGCCAACAAGGAAACTAAATCATTAAGCTTGTCACTTAACTGCTTGGGGTAAATTATGATTTGGAGATAGGAACCTAGTTTTCTAAGCTCTTAATGTATAAGAGTTCGGCAAGCACTGTAAGCAGGTAAGATAACCCAGGTCTAGGAGTGGTTACACTAATGGCCATTTATATAGCACTTACTAATAAGTGTTTGTTACAACTGAAAATAACTCTTTCTAGCAACCTTAGAATAACAAAAGATTGAGGGAAAATAACAAAAAAGTTCTAAACGTATGCCTTGCTGTTTGCATGCAGCACCTTGATGCTCATTCATAACATACTGAGGTATAATACAAAGATCACAACTTGTGATCTGCAGGTAGCAAGACATGGGTCTCTATAAATAAAAATAAAAAACAGTAACCTACAGAGCTGTCTGCATAAAGTACAGGTCTGCGACCTGCATGTTACATGTTGTGCTTTACAGACACACATAAACCTACTGTGCTATTTTATGATGTATCAAACCGGTGAACAGACTACACACAGACTTTTCCAGTAAATGCATTAACCTCAAGTGTGATCCTGCTGTGATCATGCTATGGAAACTGCCAGGTACACAAAGATCTCTGCAGTGGGTGCCTTAACAGGTAACATTTTGAAACGCATTCTGCTTGGAACCTATTAAGAAAACCAGAACAGAATTACTATCACATTTGTGCGTGTTGCCAATTTGTTGTGGCAGAGTTTCTAAAAATAAATGTGCGAGCTGACTTGGAGGTTCGCTCCTGATGGCCCTTCACCCTGTAACACCACCCCTTTCTGTTGTCACCCCCAATAGTCAATGTAAGGGATCCCAGGCTAAATCCTTAACCTTTGTAGCACAGACGGGTCTGCAATAGTAAAAGAAACTGGAATAAATCCAACTGCTCAGCAAATAGCGAGGGACAATTCCGAAATGCTGCATTAAATTCTGGATGAGTGCCTGCCTGCAAAAACCTAGGTACTTACCGTAGTTCAAAAACGTACACAGGCAACCAGTGCAATTAAAACGTCCCAATACGTGCGTTGGGCCGCTGGGAACAAGAATAAGGACGCAGCGGGCGTCATGAAAAATGCAATGAACAGCTGAAAGTAATCAGCAAAAGGAATCAATTGAGCCCAAGTCAAAGTGATACTGTGCATAATTTAAACTAACGCCAAATCAGAGTTACAGATATCGGGTATACGAATGTACCCAATTAACCCCTTTAACAAGTGGATCAAATAGAAAACCCAAAAGGTCAGATAAAGAACCAGGGCGCTCGCAACTCAGAAAAGTTAAACATAACGTTATCATTCATTATTATTGCTTTTATTATGATTATACGTCAAAAATAAGCAGGCAAAAAGACAACCTGTCCGTTACTTACACGGACCGTTTGTAATTACAATTCAGCCTCCCTCCTCCGTTATTGAGCGCTTTATAGGACACATGTATCCTTAACTCCAGAACTTCCGGGTCGCATTACAACCAATCCTGCGGCTGAATCTATCCTAGGAGTCATTGGAAGTAGGCGGGATTGTAATGCGTAAAGTGACCTAAGATTGGAGCATTTTGCCTTTTTAGCCAATCCTAGTACTTGCATAGAATTTCAACATGATGATTGGTTGCGGAGACCGCACATGTTTATACCGGCGCAAAACACTTTTGCTCGAGCTGTATCTTGCTTCCATTCTACGCTTTTATGGGCTCGGTCCGCGGATGAAAGCATTAGTTAGTTACAGACCTAGCGCCGATAGGTTGTTTCGGCCGCACCAGAAAGTGCTGCTGTTTTCTACGGAGATGGGGGGTTGGGGTAGCAGCGGCAGCAGCTTGGCGATTTGGTGCAGGGTTGATTCTGATGGCGAGATAGTGTGATAGCCAGATCCCGGTGATGGGACCTGCCTAGCTGGAAGCTGCCTGCAGCGTTGCCCACGTTTGTGGGTTTCAGGATTTGCCGGTGACTGACATGTGAGGTTGTAATAAGTGGAAATATGAATAATGAAATGTCCGTTCGTTGTTGGTAACTTCAAGTATATTTATTGAAGATTGAAGTTACAGGTATGAAAGCAGTGGTCGAAGTGGGGAAAAAGAAGTAGGGGAACTGTGGGCGGAGCATCAGGGGGCGGGAATATTCCGAGGATTGGGTCAGTGGGCGGAGTCAGAGGTGTGGCTAGAAAGAGCCAAACATCCCAATTTTTAGTATGTTTGGCATTTCACTGACGAGTTACAGCTTATAATGTTATTTAATGCAACCAATAGATACACGTTTATTTGAGGTTTAATAGATGAGTTATTGACATTAAAATACATTTACAATTTGGGATACGTATTCAATCACAGAATGTCCCAAATACGCATATAGGTGGAATCATAAGCCATTTGTGTCCGAGCCATGCAGTTTCTTTCATTAGCACTTCTCCTCCCTTTTTCTAACCATTTCTGAACATAACATTTGGCTTTAGATTCGATGACAGGAAGCCCCACGTGTTGGGGAGCACTGTTTATGACATCATTCTGTGCCCCACGGTCAATGCAAAATTGTATTCATGTGTTTTTACATGCTTCAAGCAACATGTAATGAAGCCAGCATTAGATGCCTCTTAGTTTCCTGTTATTGTATCTAGACCTAGCACTCTAAAACAACCCAGACCTGTTGGTTTTGCAGATGTTTTTAGCAGTATCAGATGAATGAGATACAACTATTTTATGAGTAGTTTGTGTAATTACCACTCAAGTTAGATAGCAATCAGAATTGCAAATGCATCAATTCTGAAATTATGAGACTCAAACATTGGTAGAGTCAAAAATAGGTAGTGGTCCTCCGATTATTTCAATCAGTTATTTTCTCCCCTACCGGCTACTATCCTCTGCAATCACTATTAGACACCTTCCTCCTTTGTCTCTCCAGTAGCACTGTAGGTGTCTAGGAATACCACCCACCAGAGACTGCATGAGAGAAGTTCAAACATGAATGGCAAAATATCCTAGTTTGCAAATGTTTTCCACATAATTATAACTCTGCCGTGTTTGCCACATAAAGCACCATCTGCTTCATAAGCTGATGGTTTTACCTAAAAATTTGTTTGTATCTCAAATGGATCAAAACAACATGACTTGTGTTGCTGTGATGTGGAGGGCCCTTTACAAAGGTTGACTTGTCACGTTCTCAGGGCTGCTATTAATGAGGCGAAAGCTTTGCAGAGACTGTTAGTATGTGTAAAAATTTCAAAATAACAAAGTATCAGAAAATGTACCACATTAAGCTGCAGTCTTTCATTGCTGCATAATTTAGTCAACACTGCAATATAATTTTGCCCTCCATTACTGCGTAATTGCAGCGGCCCAAAAGCAGGCAGCACATGTTAAAAGTGCTTGCTGCTTGAAGCAAAGAGACACCGTGAAGTTTGAGAACTTAGGGATATATTTACGGGAATGGTGGTGCAACGCATCAAGTTACTTTGCTGTGCTGCCCTGCGTCACAGGGAAAGGGCAGAAATGCACCGTCTTTATCCAATACGGTGCATTCCTGCCTTTTCCAAGTGTGCTGGTGCCGTTTCGTCAGCCTAGCGCCAACGCAGGCACACTTGCACCATGGTGCAAGGGTACCACCGTTGCATGCAGCATTGTTTTTGAGCACAAAAGCAAACCTGAGAGGCTTTTTCTTCTTTGTATGAGTGCTGCACATATAGAAAGAGGAAAACAGGGAGAAATAAAGATTTTTCTCCTTTTTGTGCCTCCCTTGGGGAGGCGTAAGATTTTGAATCAGTCCCAGGTTTACAAGTCCTTGTAAATCTGGGAATGCATAAAAAACGTGAGAGTTGAGTGGGAACACCCACTGCAACGCCTCCCTTGTGCAGAGTAAGTCAAAGCAGCAATTTGCGCTGTGTTGCATTACTCCATATTTATGAAACCATTCAAAGCCAGGCAAAGTGACTTTGCGTGGCTTCATAAATATGACTTGCAGATTTGTGACGTGCATTTACCACGTTCCGTGGTGCAAGCATGACGCAAGGCCCTTGTAAACATGCCCCTTAGTCTGGTGTGCATGCAAATCCTGCATTGCCAATCCCTGGTGAGTTGCATTAATACTGCTGGAACAAGGCCAATGGAGGCACCTAGGTGTGAGGCGGACTGGCCTCAAGGGTCCTGTGACCTCAGTGACAAAGTCACTGCTGTTCTAGGGTGTGCTGCTTCGTAGGCCTACTCGCAAGACTGTAGGTGAACTTCAGTATGGATTGTGATGGACAGGCCTTCAAGGTTAACCCACACTGGCCACCGGTAGGGTCCACTTGCTGGGGCTTAGAGACCAGGGCTTCTATGGTCTAGTATGGCCTTCTAAGGTCTAGTAGGGGAATGTGCTCCCTCAGGAGAGTGGTCTGGTGGACTGGTCATGAAGCCCGATTCCCCAGTTCCAGATTTGGTAGCTCTGGCCGTAGTGCCACATCCTATCCTCCCTGAGCACCCTTCTGTCCCACTGAGAGACACTTGCACTGCCTTCAGCTACAACCCAATTCTGCCCCATTATAAACACCTGGCTGTGACTCAATTCAAATTACGCACTGCCTGAAAAAAGTAACAACATCCTGGAAAAAGCAAACACTCATAGGCACAGGAAGATTATGTAAAGCGTGCGAAATAAGCAGGAACGACATGGCTACTTTAGTTTTTACACTCCTTGTTTAGAAATCAATGAGTGTTTTTTGCCTCAAACTTTGAGGACATGAAAACTGTGCTCTTAGTGTACACAGGTAAGCCTTTGGTGTACTCGTGGACAGCAAGGATGGGCATAAGCAGGGCTCAGAAGATTAAGGGATTCTTGAGGAAAATCTGATCTGACTCACAGAAACCCACAGGGCTCCTCCACATTCATGTCAGCCAGCAAGCTGCTCAAACATCGACATTATGTATTCAAGTGTCCTGCTAACTATACCTTTTGAACTGTCTGGCTTGCTAACTCTCCTACCCACAAAAAACTTGAAAGAGCTCTTGAGGGTAAAAGGCAAAATTATATTTTCATTCGGGAAGTGAAGGATACATCCAACCATGGGCGTCCGCAGAAATTTTTCCAGGGGGGGGCAAAATGTTAAAGTCATCACCATCCTCCGACATGATGTGTGCCAGGTGGGGCACAAGAAACACTGGGGCGCAGGAGGAGCCATGTAGCTCTGAATGCCCCCTTGCTATTTTCCAAGCTCGCTGCACTTCCTAGGTCATTCCTGTCCACGTGACAGACAGGCTACCTCGATGGCACTGCTGAGCTCCACAAGTATTCTTCATCTATAGATATTCTGTGTAATATGTACACCATGTGCCCTCACGTCTATCCGGTTGTGTGCAAAGAGCCACAGAGACTGCTTCTGGGTAGTTTCCAATTCGGCGCCAAGAGACCTTGGGTGTACCACCGTTCAATAAATTCCCTTCAACATAACATAACAATAAACTTATACAAAGAGGCTGAGGCAATAGAGCATCGCACCTAATATACAGTCCATGCAGTCGTGTGTATGCAGCGCACATTTAAATAAATAAAATAAATAAAAACAAAACAACAGCGGGTTGGTCATCAGAGTCGAGAGTGGTGTGGAAATAGTAAAAGGGTGGATGGGAGAAAGGCAGGTGGATGGGAGTTTGCAGGCAGGTGGATAGTAGGTTAAAGGCAGGCAAGTGGGTGGAAGGTTAGAAGAGGCAGGTGAATGGGAGACAGGCAGGTGGATAGCAGGTTAGAGGCAGGTGGGTGGGAGCTTAGAGGAGGCAGCAGGATGGGAGCTTAGACGCAGGCAGCTGGATGGGAGAAAGGCAGATGGATAGTAGGTTACAGAGGCAGGTGGATGGGTGCTCAGAGGCGGCAGGTGGATGGGAGCTTAGAGGCGGCAGGTGGATGGGAGCTTAGAGGAGGCAGGTGGATGGGAGCTTAGAGGGAGGCAGGCAGGTGGCATGGATGGACCCTACCAGGACGTGATAGTGGTGGCTGCCTATCAAGTATAATGTCCTGACATACTCAAATGCGTTCAAACTTCCCCAGACAGTGTGGTATATTTTTTTTCCCTCCACAGGGCACTGTTGGAGTCAGGTGGAGCAGGGGCTGGCCCTGTGCCCGTAAGTGGCCGGCGACTGCTCCATACTACGGGGTGAACTTTTCTCCCACACACCTTTGGCTGCAAGGCCCTGTTTGTGCACAGCGCTATAGTTAGTACTTTTGGTTGACCCTTTGCTTGCTTTTCCTGTTCTCAAGTTGGTCCAGGCCTCACACGCAGCATCTCCTAAGGGTGCTAGGGGCAGGTGCCCCCTTTCCCCGTCACCCCCTTGTGTCCAGGTCTGTTTGTTGCTGAAGCTGCTCTGAGCAGGCCTCATCCTGGCCTCCTGTTCTCTGAGGTTGGAATGCCTGTCACACACACTGCACCATCTACAGGGGGTGCCACGGGCATGTGCCTCCCCTTACTCAACCCCCACCCCCCTCCAGACCCTCTGGTTCAGGACTGTGGTAGGAGCTCAGAGCACACACTTTCCAGGCCTCCTACCCCCTGAGGTGGAAGCATTCCTCACACAGGTGTCTGTCCCCTCTCAGTACCAGGGCATTAGCTGGCTGGAGCTCTGAGTAGGCCCCTTCCTGGGCGCTCCTTCCCTCTGGCGGGTCTGGCCCTCACACACAGCCCCAACGGACGAGAGCCGAGGTCAGGTGCCCACCCCCTCAGTGCACCACGCCCCAGCCTCGAAGGCCCGTCCGTGCCACGGCTTAAAATACGCATTACTGTAGCCCCGACCACCAGGAGGTAAGGGTGAAAGCCAGGGTGTTAGGTCGCCAGCCTCCCTTGACCATGGGGATGTCTAGGCGCGTTGGCTCCGAAGCCTTCACGTCCCCAAGTGCACCTGGCCACTGTGGTGCTCCTCTGTGTGGGACCGAGGCACATTCAGAGCCGGACTCCGTCCTTTTACAATGCAAGCGCTGCTTGTTCCAAGGACTCCGGTTAAAACACTCACATAGATCAAAAAAATTCACCTAAGTTCCATTGAAGCAAAATATTTACATATGGCATGGTGTACGGGAGAGAGTGCCGCACTGAGCATTCTATGAAGCAGGTGTGACTGCCATATACATAGCATATCTCTGCTCTGAGAGTACCTTCTCAAAGCGGAATCCCTATATAGGTGTCCAGCGGGCAGGTATTTTTATAAATAAGAAGTGTCTGCTGTAGTGGGTGCACATAGATCGTGCTAACGTCCATTCCGATGCTGCACTTTGGAATAGAAAATTTCAGAAAAAGACAGTCCCAAAAAAACCATTGCTTCCTTTTTAGATCGATTTCACAGGGGAGCGAATGAAGCAAATGAGAGGAAAGAGAGGGTAAGTGGCAGTTCTTGCAGACGAGTCACAGTTTTGATCAAGTGAGGAGCTAGACAGAGACAGAAAACAGGAGAGGTTATGACTTACTTTGAGCTGGGGGTGCAGGCAGGCCCGGACCTTCTCTGTTGATCTTGCCAATCAGCAGCAGTTTTCCTGCTCATCAAACAGGCCCTGCTGCAGACAAGCAACACTGTGGGGGGCTGTCATTGACCTTATGCGCGGTTCTTTACAGCCTAAGATGGGTGGCACACAGGCGCGCAACACCCATTGGACTCAAAGGGCTTCAGCCCCCCCCCCCCTCTCCCCCAGACACCTTCCCGGACCCGAGCACTTCACAGGTCTTTAAAAGACCATTTGCATGTCAATGAGGCCTCGTTGTTGTTTCACCCCTTCTAAGAGCCCCTGCAGCTCAACTCTGCCTATTGCTTAAAGTTCAGCCCCCCCCCCCCCCTCGACATTTTTGCTCAGCCTCCCCCCCCGAAAATTGGCTCTAGTTGCGCCTCTGGTGGCACAGCATTCGTCATGATAGGGATTTGGTGCTACTGGCCTAAAATATATAATGAAGATGCATGCTCATAAAATTAAAAGATCCATCCATTCTAGTGTCACGAGCTGGGACAGCATTACAAAAAAGAATGGCACCCGCACCACAGCAGCAGTACGGTGGGCCAGGTGATCCAGGGGGGGGCAAGCGCCCCTCCTTGCCCCTCCCTGCGGACGCCCATGCATCCAACTTTATTTTTTGTGGTGACACAATCGTACATTAGTTAGGCTGTAATGCATTGCTAAAACAAAATCACAAACCTAAGAGGTCCCGAGGGCAAGACCTATTGGCTTTGCCAATGCTTGTTTAGATATCTAATTTACTAAATGGGGCACTTTTACTTTGGTGCCAGACAGGGCCAAACTGGGAACCCAAAGCAGCCCTGGGAAATCTGTGTCCATCCCCTGCACAGTGTGATGCATGCGAACGCAGCAAGGAAGCCTGATGACTGCACAAGGGACACGGAGAGAGGGTGTTCTCTCCCCTAGAAAATTTTGGGAAAAAAAACATAAATGGTGCATTCTACAACACATTGTATTATGTATGCCATTGTATTAGCTTTTAGAGAACAGTAAATGATGACCTTACGGTGCACCAGAATACGACAATCTTGTTGGGGCCCTTCAAGGATTCCCTCACTATCACCCTCCAACAGCGCCCCTCATCTCTCCACTGCCCCTCTCTCACATGTATTTAAATTGTTTGATAGTGCCTCTCATACCAGTGAGGGACTTGGAGCACTTTACATCATGCACACATACAGAGACAATTAATCATACGCGTGTAAATCAATGTTTAGAAAATGTTTACAACACAAAAAGGGCTACAAGGTGTTAGGATTCACATGCCATCAATTCTGGTTGGCATTTTTTTAAGATCTGGAACACAACCCGAGGTTTCAAAATGTAACACAGTAGTTGGATTTTCTAAAAAGAATGTATTTCTTCCCAAACAAACCAATTTTAGCAGTATTAGGATAATGAATGACTGGGGAAAAAACATAACTTCCAAACCCTCACCATGCAGTTTGCATGCAGCTCTCTGTGACAAAAGCAGTAACCCACTGAGCTTTGCCCATTAAATACAGTTCTGTGATTTGTATGGTACAGGTTCTTTGCAGCAGGCATTTTAACCCTCTTTGCTACAATGGATGGGTCAAAACTGGCAATAGACAATACTCCAATCTCTCCCCAACAGGAAGATCAACCACCAGAGATATAAATCTTGACTCTTTTATTGTTGCCTGAAATCTGCTGGGCTTACAAGGAATCCTGCAGTGATTTTTGCGTTTTTGAGAGTGAGAAGTGAGTCATTGTGCTGGACAGCCCTGCGGGTTTTGTTACTGGGGGTCGATTTTGCAGCCTCCAGTAATAAAACCAGATGCCCAGTACACCAGCCCGGCCTTGGAGCCAGGGCTTATTTGTTTTCACAGTCAGACCCTGGATGGGGCTCACAAGGGGCTCTGGTGCTCGGGTGTCACAGAAATGGACACCTCGGGCTGCTTTTATGTTATATCCTTGGAAAAGGGTAAACAGTATTTTCAAAAAGACCACATCCCTGAACATAGACAGAGAAGCAGTACACATTTTATAAAATATAATACGGAAAACAGCAGATAAGACATTAAACATTTTCCACATTTATTTTTAAAACGCGCCAAGGTTTGAGCACAGTCTGCCACGAATTCCAGTCCTCTTCCTTTCCATGTGGTATTGTCAGTCTGGGTGCAGGGCCGGCTTTAGAGCTGGTGGCGCCCTGTGCGACATTGTTTGTTGGCGCCCCCCCAATGACCACCTCCACCACGGATTCTCTCACTAGCACCCTTTAACAGTGACCAAGTCTCCTAACCACAGTCTCTCAGATGCATTGAATTAGTTATATAGCGCCACTCATACCAGTGTAGGGTGTCCAAGCACTTTGCATCACACACACATTACACAGAGACAATCAATCATACGTGTGTAAATCAGTGTATAGGAAATGTTACATAACCCAAAGAACTAAAAGTGTAGGAGTCACATGTCATCCATACTAGTATAGTTTAAGAGTTCTTGGTGTGGAGAAGCACAAACTCGGAGTCGAACAAGAAACAGCATAGTTGGGAGTTTTCTTTAATAACAAGAATCGATTTCTAGCCAAATTAAATCTTTTTGCAACATTAATCAATGTTCTAATAATGTATACTTTGCAGTGTGTATGCAGTTCTAGGATGAAAGTTAGTAGCTCACTATTCTATATTAGGACATTAAGTTATAAATTGCAAGTAACAAAAAAGATGTCTCTTTTGAAAGCAGTAACCTCCTGATCTGTTTACATCATACCCACTCTGTAATCTACTTGGTACACGTTCTTTGCAGCAGGCATATTAACCATCTGCACTAACTTCACCGAAGTCAAAACCTCAACTATACAAAATGCTCATCTCTCTCCAGGAAGATAATTAATCACACGAGTTTTATTGACATTTATGTGAGGCCTGGTAATTGTGGAGGAAAGAAACGCTGCAGCAGGTGCTTCAAAAGCACAATAAACTTTCAAACACGGCGCCCCCAGGAAGCCAGCACCCAGTGAGTGGGTCGCACCGCCCTAAAACCGTCCCTGTCTGGGTGAGCTTGAAAATAAAGGGCAGATGAGGTCAAGGGTGGGGCCGCCAATGCGTCCTAATGTGTCCATTGTATTGGTCACAGTGGGGGCAGGAGGGTGGCCTCCTCACTAAATGAGGTGTTAATAACTGCACAGCTGGGCCCATCAGAGGTAGCCGGGTTTTTGTGCCGATTGATTGCTCCTCTATTGCACCACGGCTCCTACAGTGTTGCTGGGCAGGTCCCTGCCCACAGATACAGTGGGGAAGGGGGAGGGGGTCCTGGCAACTGCAGAGGCCTTCCTCGCTATGCAGCACACCGGCCTGGATGATGCTTTAGTATTTCTTTTAAGCTCAGAGCATTCCTGCCGTCCCGGGACGCATTTTTGAAACGAAGAAGTAGGGGAACGGACTTTGTTAAATTAAATAAGTAGGGGCACGCCGTGCCCCTCCGTTCCCGCCCACTTCGACCACTGTATGAAAGTATATAAATAGCGAACCCCACCAGGAGCAGCCTGTACGCTGCTCAGCCCATAGACCAACTGACTCAAACCATTCCAACATTCTAACTCCAACATTCCAACATACACACACATCCTGGCTGAGCAGCATATTACAACATCTCCCTTCTTAACAATGAAAAGGGAGAAACTCTAAAAAGGTATAACAAAAAGTCACAGTAAAAGACTTAAGCGAAAACATGGCAAGATATGAAAATTGAAAGAAAACGCAGAAAACGCCAAGAGAAAATAGTAAGTGGGAAGAAACAATAAGGATCACAGGAGGCACGAAAGACGACTCAACCACCCATCTCCCTTTCTACCATGAAAACAACCGATACACACCCACAACCAAAACAATGAGAAAATAGTGAGTGGGAAGGAACAATAAGGATCACAGGAGGCACGAAAGACGACTCAATCACCCATCTCCCTTTCTCCCATGGAAACAACCGATACACACCCACAACAAAGCAATAAGTGACTCAAGTACAAAGATCATGAAAGCTGGCCGGGCCGACACAAAGGAAGTACAAGAGTACAATCAAGAACATGAAGAAGAAAACAAGGAAAGCAAAACGCACAACGTAACGCAAAAACAATTTGCGAGTACAGATGTGGGATGACCACAATAAAACGATGTGGGGACACGCCACATAAACAGTATAACGTGTGCACAAGATGTGGATGTACCACATTAAATAGATATGGGGAAACACCACATAAAATAGATGTGGGAACGCACCACATAAACAGTAGAACAAGTGCATAAGATGTGGATGTACCACATTAAATAGATGTGGGAACGCACCACATAAACAGTAGAACATGTTAAGTAAGGTAACTGCAATCTCTAAAAAATGTGCACGAAATGCGGTAGTACCACATGAAACAAGACAAAACATTTTTAAATATGTGCACGAGATGCAACAAGGCAATTTGTAAAATTGTGAACTAGATGTGGTAGTACCACATAAACAGGGTAAATACAATCTGTAAAAATGTGCACTAGATGTGGTAGTACCACTCGAAATAAGGCAAAAGCAATTTATAAGAATGTGCACAAGATGTGGTAGTACCACATACAACAAAGTAAATGCAATATAAAAACAAATGTGCACGAGATGTGGTAGTACCACATACAACAAAGTAAATGCAATACGAAAAACAAATGTGCACGAGATGTGGTGGTACCACATGAAACAACAAAATATATCGAAATCCTTACTTTAAATAAGACTGTCAGTACTTATTTTAAACATAACTGTAAAGATATCATGAAGTACTTATTTTAAATTTGACTGCCAACATATATCGTGAAGTACTTATGTAAAAAACACATAAAGGTATCATGAATGACAAGTACACAGCACACTACTTTGATGGTGACATCTACGAAGTAGAAAACTGAGGCCGATGCAGGCAAGGAAAGTAACACTTTCTAGAAACTTCAGGTGGAGTGAGTTCCACGAAGAGAAGTTGAATTAATGGATCGGTAGGAACTCTCGAAGACCTGCATTTTCAGTGTCTAAATCGCATGGATTTATATTTTCCTTGTTGAGGTGCAGTAATAAAGGATAACAGCTAGGTGGCACTGTTTAAAAAGTGAAAGTACAGTACTTCGATTACGCTTGAAATTTCCCAAAGGAGAGGGCTTGTCTCAAAATCCATGTTGTTGAAATAAACATTAAAATTGACAACTGGCATTCCGGAAACCCTGAGACAATGGGTTGTAGAAACGTCTTGAGGCAGCATGAAAACGAACTTGAAATAACTTTATCGTCCCGCATAACGAACAGACGTGGTTGGCAAAACAAACATGCTTGGCAAAAGCAGACTGTATTGTAGGATGTTGTGGCAAATTTAAAATGGCGGCACGCACGGTGACGCCACGCCGGATGGCTCTCAGCATCTCCATGCACCAAATATGGTTAGAATCTCACAACCACTGAAGACGTCACAGAGACATGCGAGACCAGGAAGCAGGAATTAAGGTAAGAGCGCGAGCAGACTCTGCGTGCGCTCACACAACGTTTAAAAGTATGTAAAGACAGTTAAACTGTCATTGAAAGGCGCACAAGAGAAATATGGGGAAAAAAAAATCAAAATGATTAACTCACCGCCCAAGTCTCGAACCACGATGTGGAAAATGATTCAATGTCGCCTTCACTGCATAAATAGGCAGTCCCACAAAAGCACACAAACACTATATCTGCCCCGCGTTCAATTGTCACATGAAACTGACTACCGAAGTGAAAGGAGGACGGAACATTTCCCTTCAATATTACGAAATCGTAGGCAAAATAAAAGTCCCAATCTCCTCCAGTAGATGGCAGCAAATAAATACAGTTCCGTTTAAAAATCAATGTCAAAGTACGAAATCGACAACACAGCTGGCTCTCGAGTCTGTCAAATGGCCCCCAGTCATGCAAAACATCGTTCTCACTGGCATCAGATCTCCCCAGCTGGCACGGAAAACACCGGTTCAGATTACCTTTCCCTCGATCTGGGCTCTGTGAAAGTTGCTCTGTTATCTGAGCAGGAAACCCAAAATAATGGCGAAGGATGTCGTAGGAACTGCAAGAAGCAGGCCCCTCAGATCTCGTAGTTACAGGCAGTAGAAAGTCTTTGTTCGTAGCGCGACAGGAACAACCCTCAGATCTCGTAGTTGCAGGCAGTAGAAAGGAAAAACCAAGCAGGGACTTGCACTCTGGTGTTGTGGGCGACCGGTGGGAGGTCACTGGTGGGGCTCTCGGTGCAAGTAACTTTAAGCTGCTTTTCGAGGATTTCCTTTATCCTGAATTTCTTTATCTTGAATATACTTGACGTTTCTTGAGGGTTGAAGAGCAAGGTCTTTCCAATCGTCGTCAATTGTGGGGAATAGAAATAACCCCACTCCTGGTACCAATTGTAATAAGTGGAAATATGAATAATGAAATGTCCGTTTGTTGTTGGTAACTTCAAGTATATTTATTGAAGATTGAAGTTACAGGTATGAAAGTATATAAATAGCGAACCCCACCAGGAGCAGCCTGTACGCTGCTCAGCCCATAGACCAACTGACTCAAACCATTCCAACATTCTAACTCCAACATTCCAACATACACACACATCCTGGCTGAGCAGCATATTACAGAGGTGCTGCAGGGTAATGGCGGTGGCAGCTTTTAAATGCATGTGTAGTATGCTAAGGGGCAGATTTACAAGCCCCTTGCGCCACTATTGCGTCATTTTTAACATGGGAAAAGTGACGCAAAAGTGGCGCAAGGGGCTTGTAAATCTGCTCCTTAGTATTTAAAGGCTGCGGATTTCCCTTTTGGTATATATTTTTTTCTTATATGCAGTTTTATAGGGTCTGTAATACTGCAACCAAAAAAGTGCATATAAGCAAATTAATAAATCACTATCCAACACCATCATGTTGTCGGCTTCATATCATCAACTTATGTTATATTACTCATAACTATACCACCATTGTTTGCAAAGTCAAGCCTGACAACCGACCTGTACCACCCCAGGCTATTTGCAATTAAACATATAGTACTGCAATCCAGTCCATCTGGTTTCCTTGTTACTAGTTCCACGCAGGTGTAATCATAGGACGCAAGGGATTAAGTTCTTATCATTCCATTCCAATTCAAACAAGCATTGGCATAGCCAATAGGTCTTGCCTTTGGGACCTTATAAGTGTTTAGCCATGCAACAGTTGATGTTGTTGCACCAAGGATATTGTGCTGTATAACTAAACACTTATAAGGTCCCAAAGATGAGACCTATTGGCTATGCCTATGCTTGTTTTAAACATGTGCATACTGCTGTAGGGCAACAAAAACCATCTACCCCTGAAATTAATCTTTAATTTGATAAAGTCCCCACTGGACAGGTGAAAACAATGCCAGGAAAAAAGGTGTAAACAGGTGTTAACAAAGAAGAATCGGAATTAAAAAAACCGGAAAGAAAGCAAAAGCGCTTTCTATGCAAAAAAGGGCACACCAAACAACTTTCACAATACTTAAAAAAGAAAAACGACACTTTGGACAATTACTACATATTTGTTTCATTCATAGAAGAATGTGGTTAGCGTAAACTCAACACACACTTAACAGGAGGAAAATGTGGAGAAGGGTGTATTTACGCGACTTCACCTCAAATAAACACCAAGTCAGAAAGAGGCGGTCTGTTTTTTCCACGCGCGCAATGTTTCGAGATGGGCAAGTGCAGGACTTCCTACCGAGAAACAATGCCCACAGGGCAGCACAGCCCAACATCAATGCAGTATTTTAGTCATTTCCCTTCATGATTGTCCGTTTAGTTCAAAACATCTGGAAAGCTGCACTCCAAAAAACACCATTGGGCCCAGTTCTAGCAGTCATTTTTGAGGCGACAGCCCCCACAATCCTCCCTGGGGGTGGCATGCTCTAGTGCAGAACAGGTCGATGTTTACACCACGCCAACTTGACAACTGCCCGGTCGTCACTGCACAATGGCGCCACTGCCAGGTCACTCACATTGGTGACTAGGAAATCTGGAAGACGCGCCAAGAACTGCATCTTCACAAAGATGCGGTTTGAAAGCAAGGTTCACGGTGTTTGTTTTTCACTGGAAAAAAAACATATTACTGCTTCCAGGGAGCGTCCGACATGGCAAATTGAAAGGCAACTGACACGGCCTGCATCCCAGACACACACAGTGTTTCCCTTGCGGGAGCGAGCAGGGGCACCATCTGTTTGCAAGATAATTACAAACAGATGTCGCCAAAGCTCGCTCCTGCAAGGGAAACGCCAAACGTGCACGCGTTGCAATAGAAAGCAATGCAAAACGTGCACGTTTTTGGCCAAAATGCTGATTGATTCCAAAAGGTCCCCTCCTATGAAGCTCATGCGCGCTGCATAGGCAAGCCCAAAAAATCATCCCAGATCTTACTACGTGGTCCGCCCTCGATTTCTATATCCATTCTGCAAATAACTATTCATGATCTGTATTTAATGCAGGTAGTGCAAAACTATCTTGTGCACGGATCACAAGGGTAAACATTGTCACAATATGAATGTATAGATCTACATCATGTCATAATTGATGAAACGAGACATCTGTCTGGGGTAAATAAAAGTCATGTCATGCTTAATAATAATTTGTGCAAAAAATCACAGAATTAAAAAAGAATATTAAAAACTTTTTCTAAAACCATCATCTTGTCAACTTCACATAATGACCTTGTCAAATGTACCCACTAAGCCTAAAACCACTTCTTACAACCTGAAGGTCTGGCTGAGGGCAGTGGTGGCTCAGGACTCGCTTATCCCCTTTGCGTTGGAATGAGTTAATCGGTTCCCTGCGTGCTCACTGGCTCCAGGTAGGCCTCCCAAGTCGGTTGTGGCCCGTTTGCTACACTACAGGAATAGAGACATAATATAATACTGTAGACATAATGCTGCAGAGAGCACGCTCAGAGGGCCCTTTCATGGTGAATAATAGCAGGGTCTTGTTCTTTCTAGAATTTACAGCAGCGGTGCAGGCCAGAAGGGCCTCTTTTCTGGAAGTTAAGAAAGCGCTACATGACAACAGCAGGGATGTGGAATTTAATAAAATATCTACTTGTCCATAGGGCAGGCTACTTCATAAATCTACTTGTCCTGTTACAAAATCCACTTTTCTCTTTTGTGCCATGTAATGCGGTGACAAGTTATGGCAGCAATCTCCTTCTGAAACAGCCTCCCTGATTATGCCAGGGCTCCTTCAATAGTAGGGCTTGAATACTAGCATTTCCCTTATGTTGCCACATTTCCGCAGTTCTACATACTAGGGTTGAAGGTAATGGTAAGCAACAGTTCGAGGGTTGGAAAGCCCTTTTGAGTCTGTGCAAACCTAATAACTTGCATGTTGTAAGGGTTTTCACCAACTCTTCTCTAATCTTTTCCCATACGGAGAAAGGTTGGAAATTTACTCCTGACAATGGCAAACATTAAACTTCTTCCAGGGGTGGGGAAAAAAGTGGTTGGAGAGAAAGTATACTTGCAAACACTCCGATTTTCGCGTGAGAAAATCTACACCTGCAAACTTGCTCATGCTTAAATGCAGATCAGAAATATTTTCTAGGAGTACTACGTCTTGGCCTACTTCTGTAAAGTCATGTGAATTCACGAACGCCGTATATCTGCACTTAATGCAAGGTCATGGGTGCACTTTTGAGACTTCATTTAATAATTGGGCCTCTAATTAGGTCTGGTGTTAACCATGACCATTTGTGTTTATTAAAATTCTTTCTCTCTCTGTCTATCAGCTAGCTTCACTGTGAGTGACAGCATTCTGGTCTTTCACAAGGAGCATATCGACACACAGTTGTTTTGTTCATTGCAAGCAACTACTGTGGCAATGTGTGCTTTTTGAGACCAAAACAATTTTTGCTTTTGCCAATGTTTGTTGTAATGGTGAGGGCCCGGCAGCTCCCATACTTATAAGGTTCTACAAAAACCATGCCAAAATAAGTCACGCATTGACAAACCCAAAAGGCTCACCAATAATTTCAGACCCACTGGCTTTACCAGTGCTTGTTTATTTTTATGTTTCCCATAATCGATTATGAATACTTTTGGGAAATACTAGCAAACAACAACACATTTTACTGAATGATGGTGCAAAGAAATGATACCTAAAATTCTACAGTAGTTTAGCGAAATGTTTTTGCATTTTTTGTGAACATTTTATTTTGAAAGCAAAGAATCATCAATCTTTCTTTCATGCTTCTGCAAATATTTGCATCTAATCAGAGAGCATTCTGGGAGCATTATACATAGCCTCATATTGCTAAACACTGAAAACCTGTGTACACTACTGAAACCACTGTCAGTAGCGCAGTCTGAGCTTACATTTACTTGGAGCGCTCACCCTAATAATAAAGGCTTTGCATTAATGAACCATAAATACAAGTTTGAAAAGCATTAACACATGGACACAAATATTACCTTAAATGCAGGAAATGCCTTTCACTGATCCATAATGTAGTATTGTAAACTGGCAGCCAAAGGGCTTGTGCTGGCTGGAGGGGGTTGGGCCTACTTGTCCCAAGGACAAAATACATATAAAAATGTGTTGCCCTTCACCCTAAACAAAATGTCCTAGGCGTAAGCCATTCTCAGGGGCCGAGAAGCCCTCTGAACAAGAATCCTTGATGTCAGACTCATTGTCCTCCACTCTGGCGACGCGGGGATTCCTGATGTGACCCCTCAGACAGCGGACTATCTGCTTTGATATCCTTTGCTGTTTTAAATTCATACTTCTGCTGGAATAGGGAGTTGGGGGGGACATTTGAACCAAATACTGCAGTTTTGCATAATTCCTGATTGAAAAGACGTGGGTATTGCTGATCACTGGGGTGGATCTTTCCCCTGCCTACCATATACTGGGCCGGCATAGTACTGACCTGGCATGCTCACATTGGTCTGTCCTCTCCAGAAACTCCCCTGCTGGCTGACTGGGGGAGTTCCCTATGATGTTTCACAGCAATCAGTTTGGCTGGCCGGCCATTGCTGTGCTGCCCTTGGGTCGGGGAGTTCATGGTTGTGGGATGTTCATGTTTTTTCATTCCTTTCTTTTTCTTTTTTGATTTACTCAAGAATTGCGCTGCATAACACCAGATGGAGGGGGAGGTGGACATGGAGGTAGGGGGAGGCTTGGGTGGTAAGAATGGATCTGATATTTAGCAACACTGCCTGACTAATCACCAGCGCCCACTGTCCTTCGTGTCCTGGAACATTAGGGGGATGGGATCGGCCTCCAAGAGATACTACATATATAGATACCCTGGACAGTGGGGAGTGCAAATGGCCATGCTTCAGGAGACCCACCTTGCATGGAACGAAATTGACCAGTTGAGACACATGGCGGGGTCAACTATGCCACCTACTACTCAGCCTGTGCCTGGGGCACCATGATTTAGATCAGGGTGGGGACCCCCTTTGAATTTACTCATTCTGTTATAGATAAGGAAGGTGGATACGTCTTTATTGAGGGCACAAATGTTTGGGAAAGAAATAACACTGGGGAGTCTGTACGCCCCAAACCAGGATCAGGTGGCTTTCTTTCCGGCTCTTTCTGTTCATATGGCTGGTCTCCTCACAGATAGTTTACTACTAGGTAGCAATTTTAATTGTGTGTTGGACGTGCGGTTGGACTGCTCTACCCCCCACTACTTGGGACCCCGGTCCACAGGCTGGCGGAGGGTCTGCAGGACTGCCTGGGACACTGGGGGATGCTAGATGTGTGGAGAATTCAGCACAGGGAAGAGTTAGATTATCATATTTCTGCCATATCCATCAACACCACACCCGGATAGACTGATTTGTATGCTCCTGCCAATATAGCCAGTGCCTTGTTTCATCTGAATACTTGGGGGGCACACTGTCAGATTACAGCCCTGTTTTACTGGGGTTCTGACCTGTGGGGGGCTACCCACCCATCCCCACCTGGCGGCTCAATTAAACCTTTCTGTAAGACGCATGCTTTTGCAACTCCCTGCCGGGCGTCATCTCTGATTACTTCACTCAAACCCAGGGCTCCGCATCCTCGAGCATAGTGAAATGGGAGGCATTTAAGGTGGTGGTGCGGGCGATTGTATTGGTCAGACGGTGGGTGTCCAAAGGGAGCTGAATGGGGAAATCTGAACCCTGGAGGATACATTGCACACCTCAGATAATGCCTTTAGTACCCGGCCAGATAGACTGGATTAGATCAAGGAGACAAGAGAAAGATATAATGCCATACTAGTGAGGCTTCGTAATAATGACCACAAATAGTATATTGCTAGGGCTCATGAAGAGGAGGGGAAATCGGGTAGGTTGCTGGTGTGGCTTATCAGACCCGAATCCAGAGGATCCCCCATCTCACATGTCTGGCGGAGGGATGGCCTTTCCCTGCATTCCCCTGATGCCATTAACGCTGAGTTTTACGAGTACTAGGAAACTCTATATACAGACCCTGAACCTCCTCCCCCCTCGACGGAGGCAAGATCTGCCTTCTTGGTTAGTATTCCACTGGATAGGCTATCCGCAGCACACCGCAATAATCTGGGAGGTCCTGTGACAGCGCAGGAGATTCGGGTGGCCATTAAAGAAATGGCAAGGAGCAAGACACCAGGCCCGACGGGCTCCCGACTGAGTTTAACACAACTTATGCTGGGGTCCCGGCTCCACAGGTGGAAAAGATGTATGCGGACTCCTGGAGGCTCGACACACTGCCCAAATCCACTAATGATGCGATGGTTATCCCCCTATCCAAGACTAGAACACAATGGGCCAGAGTTACTAAGGTTCACCCCCTTTCCATGTTAAACCTGGATTTCAAGATCCTCAACAAGGTTTTAGCTCTCTGAATGCCCCCACACCCACCGACATTGATCCATAGGGATCAAAACGGCTTTGTCCCCACCCGAAGCACATCTCTGTATCTTAGACGGCTGTACCACATTAATTTAATTTTTCTTTCTTCTCTCTTGGTCTGGCTTTATATGTTTCGTTTTCTTTATATATCTGACACTGTTATATCAGGGTTGAGGTTTTCGCTCCAGCTTCCTTGGCACCCGTTGGGCCTTGTTAATTTTGAACGTTCTTTATCCGTTACTAACTGGAACTGATGTGAACAGATTTACACTGATGCTCTTTTTAAGAAAAATGTATTAGAACATAGTGAATTGTTTGTTGAATCTATTTTTGTCTGATTTCTTATTTATGTTTATTTGATTAATTCTAGGTTTTGTTCTTGCCCCCTACTATCCTTGGTCTACTCCCTGATGAAGGTGGGGCCCCCCTGTGGGTCCTATACCGAAACGCGCGTTGGCGCTTGATTTGTCGACCTCTTTTTCCCTAGATTATCACCTGGCCTCGTCTGGCGCTTGATTTGTCGACCTATTTTTCCCTAGAGTATCACCTGACTTCTTCTGGATGATACATTAGCTACAACATCCATCTGAGCACCTAAGGATATCTTGTTCCATCTTTGACCTGAATTGTAGTGTTGAATGTGGTTTGGAATGATTGCGTGTGTGCATGAATCAGATTCTCGTGTGGGGCACTGAACTATGTTCTTGATTTATATATATGTGTGCTAGTCTTTTTCGATTATATGTTTAATATTTATGTATGTATTAACCCAATTTAATTTTTGTAAAAATTGAAAACAAAAATTCAATCAAAAAATAAATAAATATGAGAGATATATATTTTTATATCCACAATCCTTGTCGGGTGTTTCATGTTATTTAATCTGTTCATTCTTTTCCAGTTTAGTTCTGTTTGTTATCAGGAACCTATTTTCTAGGCCCTAATAGTTATCAGTTGGACTGGTTTTTGGTTTCCTCTTTAGTAATTGCTATTTACCCCGCGTAGACCGGTTCCCTATTTTGCTTTTGGGGTCCCCCTCTCTTAATTGGTCTGTACCACATGATGTGCCACCTCGAGGCCCCTGCCAGTAAAGACGCTGTGCTGATGTCTGTAGATCTCGAAAAATAGTTTAATACCGTGCACTGGGATTTTCTGTTCAACGTGATGTCATGGATGGGCTTGGAGAAAAACTGGGTTAAATGGGTCAAACTGCTGTATACTGCTCCAACGGCTCGGGTTAAAACCAGTGACATGATCTCAACACAATATAGGGTGTGGAGGGGCACTAGGCGGGATGCCCACTGTCCCCGTTGCTCTTCGCTATGGCCATTGAACCACTCGCAGCGCTTTTCCAACAGGTTGGCAGGGGCTCTGGCATGGTAGTAGAGGAGCAAGAACATATTATCTCACTCTACGCAGATGACTACCTCTTCTATCTAAGAGCTGGTAATACAGGAGTTGAGAGAGCTTTAGAACTCTTACAGGATTTTGGGAGAGTGTCTAGCCTCTAAGCCAATAAAACCAAGATACACGTGTCCCATAGGGTGATGCGCAACAGTCCGGCCTCCCCCCCAGACATGTCGTGGTCACACCCTTCCTTCCGATACCTGGGGATCCAGATTCTTAATTCATTGGAGGACCTCCGGGAGAGTAATCTGGGAAAAGCTCTCTGGTCCCTGAAGTCCTGCGTCCTTTTTGGTGCTCCCTCAAACTAACCATTATGGCCCGAATCTTGGTGTCTAAGATGGTGATGCTAGCGAGGCTCCTCTATTTCTTTGCTGACTTTCCGATAAGTTCCTGGTCTCGTAGTTTAGACAACTGGACACACTGGTGCAGGATTTGATATGGGACGGGGGTTGTCACAGGGTGTCCCTGACTGTCCTTAGACGTCCCCCTGAATGAAATTAGATTTATATAGCGCGTAGCTACCCTGAGGCCTCCTAGCGCTTGCGGATCCGAGAGCCGAGAGCAAGGGGCATACACTAATGTGCTGATAGGAAAAGATGGGTTTTGAGCAGTTTCCGGAATGTCAGCAGATCGGGTTCTCCCTGTAGAATAGAAGGTAGGGTGTTCCAGAGGTTGGAGGCATTTAGAGAGAACGAACGTCCGCCCCATATAGATCTTCGGACCTTTCTGGGGGTGGCGAGAAAG
Organism: Triturus cristatus; assembly: GCF_964204655.1. Classification (NCBI taxonomy): domain Eukaryota; kingdom Metazoa; phylum Chordata; class Amphibia; order Caudata; family Salamandridae; genus Triturus; species Triturus cristatus. Next base: position 264,804,031 of record NC_140585.1, read on the forward strand.
GCGGAACTGGAGCGGAGAGTTCTGGCGGGATGATAGGGGGTAATCAAGGATTGAAGTATGGGGGATCCCGATTTCCACAGAGCCTTGTGAGCCAGGCATAAGGCCTTAAAGTGAATCCTGGCTTGTATGGGCAGCCAGTGGAGGAATCTCAGGGCAGGTCTGGCTGTGCGTCTACGGGGGGTCTGAAGTAGTTGGCGCGCCACACAGTTTTGGATCACTTGGAGTTTGTGAAGAGTGGACTGGGGGGCGCCTAGATAAAGAGCATTCCCGTAGTCTAGGCGCGATAGAATCAAGGCCTGCACCATGATCCTCCTAGCTTGGAAAGGTAGCAAGGGGAGAATCTTCCTAAGCATCCGCATAATTCCAAAGCAGGTGGCAGAAAGCTTAGTGGCTTGGTGGTTGAAACAGAGAGAGTTGTCCAGCCACATTCCGAGACTTTTAATCTGCGGCTTGGGAATGGGCATGGGGCCGAGACAGGGTGGCCAGGTGAGAGATGAAGGGGGTGGGGAATTTTTGCCCAGGAACATAAGTTCCGTCTTGTCTCCGTTTAGTTTAAGATGTGAGTGGTTCATCCAGTGGGCGACCTGAAGGGGTCTTGGGAGTCCTGGATTTTTAATTATATTTCTGGGCTTCTCAGCCTTAGTGGATTACACTATGGCTTGACGGGGCAAATCAGGAGGAACTGGGGGAGTTGGGACTGTCAGATCATATGGAAATCCTACTGGGAAAATTGCTCTGTCCAACAGTGGGAGTTGCACGCCCGGGGATTCTACTGTCAGTGGCACTGAAGTGATGGCGCAGATGCGTCCTTTGAACCGGGGGTACCCCTCTTTATACACCAGCACTGTCCCTAGTGGGACTCCTGATGAAGCGCGGAGTGCAAAATCCCTCCCTACTACCACGGACTAAAAGATCTCACACACGCACACTATCCATACATTCACTGGTGGGGCCCATAACACCAACACACACTTACCATTAGTCCATGTAAGAGGTGATTATCCTTCCAAGCGCTGGATAATGAGGGAGGAAAATACCACTTTACCCTAATGAGCAATAAACCTGCAAACCCTTCTTATACTCACTAGGCCCTAGATTCCACATTTGGTATTTCCCTCTTAACTGGGACGGATCTGTTAGTTGTAGTTTAAGTGAAATTCTAATTCTCTAATTAACCTTTTCATTAACACATTTCAATGAATAAACAACCCAACTCATTTCTGTAGATGTTCAAATCCAATTTTATATTAATATTGCAGATTAAAATCATTCATTTGATCAAGTTGCCATTCATATTTACCTATTCTGGCTAAAGTGGTCCTCTATGTCAAATCTGGCAGTCTCGCGAATCTATGCCCATCAATTTTAGCAGGTTAAAGTTCATCAGGATTTTGGGCATTAATTCAGTCCGTCAAAGATTCAGGCTAACAGCAGTCCTGCAGTGTCACCGTCCTCTCCGTCAGCATATCATCAGGAAATCGAAGAAGCGACTGTAATTACCTCTCTATTCTACCATAATTTATAGTAAAATTGATGATAACAAGTAACAAAATTTGGGCATCCGAGTTCGCTGATTGGACAATCAGGGATCATCCCTTTGGTTTCTCACGAAAGTGTATTTTGGGTCATGACCCTTGTCAGTTCCGGTTCACACAACAGTCTTTGTTCGGAATACTTGGACGACGTCCCAGACTGTCCTTGAAAGGTACATGTTCATCTGGGGTCAGGTCCAGGCCACTGTGTATCTGTTATCAGTGCAGGCGCACTTCACCCAAGCCTTGTTCAGCGTTGGCAGTCGGGTTAGGCACCAAAGTCAGCCATCTTTCGGCGGGTCAAAATGGTCAACTTAAGCAAAGAAACACAAAAAACGTAATTAATACATAGAAATGACTAATAAAATGTCATTCCCTAGCTAATACCCATATGTGTGTGTATTTATCTAGCCAAAAGCAACACTCAATGCAATTTATACTTACTAAATAAAGCACGAATCACAGTTACATCACCAAAGCAACATATATCATGCAACATTCTAATTATCTATCATTAGTATGCGTACGAAATTTAGCTCACGTCATTAATTAGGCCATGCAGATGCAAATCCCACGTGTATTTCGGTCATTAATAAGGTTGGTTAGTTATTTTCACATCACTTCAAACCATTAGTACGATTATAATTAATTAATTAATCTAATTAATAAAATGACATGCAAAATGGGGTGGGTATACAAAATTTTGCATAACCCGCTCCAGCAATCCCCCCTTTGGTAATTTTATCACCACACCACCCAAAATTTTCTTCTGTCTTTTCGGAATCTTTAAAATGTTTTCTTGCTCTTAATCATAATTCAGTTTCACCTACGTCTTCTCTTTTTACTGATTCATACATACTCTCCTTCCACTCCTCCAATTCTATTTCTTTAAATTTCTCTTTCTTGTTTCTTATCTTTTCTTTTTGAATTTTCACTTTTTATCCTTTTCTTATTTTTCTTGTTTCTACAACACATACAACATAATCTTATCATTAAAACTATGCAGATTACACATGTTAATGGAAACAATATTTTACCTATAAGAGTACTACCTATTTTCACTAAGAAATTCTTAATAGCAGCTATTTTCTTTCCAATTCTATCCCAAACACTTTCAACCTACAGTGGTGCAAGTTCATCATGCAATTCAGTAATATTCTTAATATAAGTTTTCAGATCTTTGCTTTCGTCAGGAATGTAAGTACAACAATGTTGCACTTTCAGCATTCCACAGACTCCACCCTCTTTTGTCAATAAAATATCAAGGGCAAGTCGATTTTTGCATTACCATAGCACGCATGGCAACCATTTTAGTATTGACCAATAAAATCCTCCAGCGGTGCTTGTTGACAAGCGATCCACTACTGTTGACAATTTTCTAATTTTATTTGCATTCAGAGTTATTCACACTGCTGGTATCAATGCCTGAAAAATATCACCTACAATTTCTGCCCACGATTCTTTCTGGGTCCTAGCTAAATGATTACTTAAGCTATGTACACCATCTTCTCCTATATCCATATGAAAGATTTTTGGAAAGACCAGGCCTACATAACATGTGCCATACCAATGGTCTGGCAAACGATAATATGCCCTGTTCCCACAAGTAAAATATAATCCAGGAAAGACTGGATCTCTTCCACCTTTGAATCCCCATCCACCCATGATTCGATATGTATCATGGCACTCACTATTACCTAGAAAATAATTATCATACACAGTTTGATTCCTTCGAATGCAAAATTTCCCTTTCTGAGGCCAATCTAAAGCTATAGTTGGACTAGCTTCTCCTTTCAAATGTTTTTCTTTCTCTATATCCCAGATTGTTTCTCCACTTTCCCTTCTGCTGCTTTTCTTTGCATTTTCAATCTCCTTTCCTCAACCATGTCTAGGAATGTCTTTTCCTCCTTCTTCAAACTGCATGTTAAATTGTTTCTAAAAATATACTCTAATGTTAGTTCCTTAGTTTCTAAAAAGAATTCACCTAATACCTTAGCAGGTTTTACTTTGTTCAAGAAGGCACTTGCGCAAAAATGTTATCTACATCTGCAAAATAATATTCTAATTTCCCTGTCTCATAAAATAAACTAGCTATTACACTACATGTTATACTATACGTTGCCGGAAGGTGATGATATGTCACTCCCTCAGAAACAGATGCAGGTAACTGCATACATACGTAGCAGTCCCGTACGTCCATTGTCTTTACATATTCATATAATAACTTTGAAAATACATTATTAGAAAAATCTGTTATTGACCTGTCTTTATGTAAATAATTTTTATCTATTCTAGTTGGAACTACCTTTGGAATTTTCCCTATATTAGTTTTATTCTCACTATGTCCTTCTAATGTGTCTATAGTAGCCTTAAAAGAAATGACAAGAGCAAGGATGCTCCATAAAAGCATTAATAATCCTGTACAAGAACAACACATTTTACACCATCTTTTCATGAATGTACATCTACCTTTACTACTTTCTATGTTAGCCATCTTGTTAAAATGGACCGTGTCTTTTGACTTAGCCTCTTTTACTTCACAACTAGCTTTTCTAACCTAAGGTTCTAACACCTATTTGGCTCTACCAGTCACTATTTTTAATTCAATATCTTGTTTTCTTCATCAATAGTTTTCTTAACTTATTCAGTTTGGCACTCTCCTCTTGTCTTCCAAATATGGATTTTCCTGAACTTCCGTTTCTTCTTCTCCAATGTCGGACAAGAGAACTCTCAGGATTTCCGATTCTATTTCATCCTCAACCACTTTCAGTACAGTCTCCTCTGGATTTCCTTGACTATCTGCCTCTTCTCCTTGTTCAGGCCGAGCCACTTACGTCCATTCTGGTGACTTATACTTCTGGTTAGGTTTCCTTGTTCTTCTACTCTCTTTGTCTTCAGTTAATTCGTCTTCTTTTGATTTTTCTTGACTTGTCACTTCATTCAACTGTTCAGCTCTTGGTGAATTCACTCTCATCAATCGATAGCTCAGTTTCCTTATTTTATTGGGCCAAACATCATCTCTTGCAACTCTTTTTACTTTACTTCCTTTGTCATTCTTTTCATTCCTCCAAGCTCTCTTTCTTAGAACTCGACCTTCAGGTATTTCATTTTCACTCTCTTCAGATTCTGTCTCAACTTGCTTTGTCTTTTCAGCGACTTCTTCTTCCACCACTTGTTTTGTTTTCCCTACTTCTGTCCCTCCTCGGGTCTCCGGCACGCAATCTTCCTGCTGGCTACTTGTCCCTTCACCTAACTCGATGTTGCAGTTCCCTACACCTCCTCGGGGGTCTTCCGCAGAAATCTGTCCCTCTCTCTCTGTACCTGTCCCTTGTTCACTTAGATTTGTTACTTCAGGTGGAATTTCTCTCAGTCTCTCATCTGGTACTTCCTTTTTACGAGTTTATTTTGTTGCGTCTTCAGTACTCTTTCCTCTTTTCTTCCTGTGTTCCTTCTTGGAACCCTGCACTTCTTGCTCGTTTCCAGAATCACTAGATTCGGAATTCTGCAATCTTCTTCTCAGAGCGATACTACTGGGGACTAAAGCTGATTTTTGTTCTGTTTCCCCCTTTCAGAGTTTCCTTGTGTCTTTGACCCTTCGTCATCTGATTCAGTGCTTGATTCTGATCCATCAAAGTATTCTTTTCCTGTGCTGTCCACTGGATTTGGGATTCTCAAGGTATGACTGGCATGGATCCAGTTTTTCAGTCCAGCACACTTCACAGCTGTAGTCGTGGTCAAAATGACTTGTCGTGGTTTTCCCCACCTTGGAACCAGACAATTTCTTCTTCTGTGGACTTTTATCCTTACCCAATCACCTGGGCTCAGATCATGGGCTTGCTTCTTTTCAAGTGTGGTGGCATCTGGTCCAACCTGATGAAACACAGAATGAACTGCGTCAGCCAGGCCTTTACAGTATTCCAACACCATGTCATCAGAAATTGTCATCAGCTTGTTGACTGGTATAAACACATGTCTTGCACGTCCCATGATTATTTCATGAGGACTTAATCCTGTAGTTCTGTCTGGAATTGCCCTGATTGTCATGAGTACTAGAGGCTAGACATCAGGCCATTTCATACCTGTGGCCAAACACATTTTCCCTATTCTATTTTTGATAGTACCATTCATCTGTTCAACCACACCAGAAGCCTCTGGTCGGTAGGCACAATGTAGTTTTTGTTGTACATTCAATGCTTCACAAATTAATCCTACAAACTCATTATGGAAATGTCCTCCTCGGTCTGACTCAACCGTCACTGGGAACCCGAACCTGGGGATGAATTCTCTCAGCAGTAGCTTAGCTACTGTCAACCCATCGTTTCTTCTTGTTGGGAATGCTTCCACCCACCTGGAGAATAGGCAGACCACTACCAAAACATACCTCAATCTGTTACAGGGAGGCATCTCAATGAAATCTACTTGCATTCTGGTGAAAGGCCCTCCTTCTCGACCTATTGTTCCCAGACTCACTACTGTCTTCCTGCCAGGATTGTACTGCTGACATATTAAGCATCTCTGACAAAGACTTTCTGCCACAAGTCTGAATTTTGCATTGTGCCAGGTCTGCTTAAATAACCTGATCATAGCATCTCGTCCAATATGTCCCTGGCCATGATACATCCGTGCCATGGTAGACATCATGCTATCAGGCATAACTGGTCTTCCATCCCTATAGACCCACACATGATCCTTTTCCCTTGGGACACATCCTGCTTTTACCCACTGTCTCATTTCCTCATCTCCTGCCTCATCCTGCAACTGTTTTACCTCTTCCCAAGTTCCCACAATGTTAGTGAACATCAATGAGCAAGAAGACATTTCTCTTTCCTTAGCCCGATTGACCGAATTCTGATTCCGTGCACAATACTGTGCCATGTCATTGGCATACCTGTTCCCAGGGGCAATGTAATCACCACCTTGACTGTGTGCAGCACATTTTACAACAGCCGATTGTTTAGGCAGCTGTATCGCCTCAAGCAATTTTCCAACCACTTCTGCATTCTTAATGGGAGTTCCACTCGAGGTCAGGAAACCTCTTTGTAGCCATAGTTGGCCGAAGTCGTGGACGACTCCAAAGCCATACTGGCTGTCAGTTATCATAGTCACTCTCACACTCTTCCCAATCTTGCATGCTCTAGTCAAAGCCACAAGTTCAGCTACCTGGGCTGATTTCACTCCTTTCAAATATGAGGCTTCAATTACTGCTGCTGATGGAGCGGGTAAAATATTTTGTTTTTATATACCCAACCCATTTATATAAGTTTATATTAAAATGACTAAACGACTAATATTAATGATTAACAGAATGCTGTGATGAATTAACCAACCTTATTAACCAAGAGAATATACGTGGGAATGCATTAGCATGGCTAAAATAATAAGTGAACTAAGTTTGTGTTCATATTAAAAATAATAAGTGTTGTTTGCTGATGTTAATGTGATTTACGCTTAAATAAACCAGCATTAACGGCTTTAAATGTTGCATATGGCTAAATAAATACATACACATAGGGGTATTAGTAAGGGAATAACACTGTTTAAGTCATTTCTATGTATTAATTACGATTCTTGTGTTTCTTTATTTAAGTTGACCATTTCGGCCTACTAAAAGATGGCTGCCGACTGAATCCTTACTAAAGTACATGACTTCATAATTTGAGAAATAGAGAAAAGGCCTGAACTGATTTCATCGTGTCCTCTCCATGAACTATTGAACCAGGACCATGAAGAATACTCTGGGCGAGATGCCAATGTCCCTGAACATGGAAGAAATGTTGCCATCTGGGAACCAAAAGCCACCTATTCACAATAGACTGATACTTTCCTGACCTGGGAACAGCTTTTCCCATGTGCCTAGTTTATACATCATCCGTATGTGAACTTTGTTGAATGTTTCTTAAAGTATTGGGACGAGGCTGAATTCAGCCAATCAGCGGCCTGGAAATAAAGAAAATGATACTGTAATATGTAAATTTTAGTATAAATATTAGTAGTCCAGAGAGGGAAATTAGGTTACCACCCAAAGAGCTTGAGACGCACCCTGATCGATGCTCCTCTATGCGGCACTCCATGCTGACAGCAGAGGACGGGACGGTAGAACTCTGATGAATTTCTGAGGACCAGTTTCTGACTTAGAGAACGACAATTAGCCAGAATAGGTAATTATGACAAAAGATAATATTGCATTGTTAGGATTTAACCTGAAAATTTAATTAGATAAAGAAAAATCATTGTTTGAAGAACTGTGTCGGGTGGTTATTTCCTTGTAATGTTTATTGATTAATATTAGAGTTGAAGTGTGTTTCATCAAATTTCAAATCAACTAAATGATCCAGTCAACCTCCGGATTGAGGAACTGTTAGGGTAATTAAGAGATGTGGTTTCCTCTATCCAAGTAGAAGAACTGTAGTTCGGGATATTTGAAGATCCCTCTGTAGGCACGGATAGTTTTGATGAGAATGAATGTTGGTGTTATGGGCCCCACCAGCGTGTGATGTGTGTATGTGCGTATGTGCGTGTGACCGTGGAATCATTCTGTCCGTGGAAGTAGGGGGAGATTTTGGGTTCCGAACTGCACCACTGCGACTGTGCATACTGCATACGCTGCACTCAGTACTCCTTCATCTGTTCTTAAACATGACCCATCAACGAACATCACAAAATCACTTTCTGACAAAGGTACATATTTTATGTCTGGTCGTGGTTTGGTACAAAAATCAAGTACATCCAGACAATCATGATCAACTTCATCTCTTACCTCCACAATCTCATTATCAGGCAACAATGTTGCCGGATTCCCATTCACACATCTTGCAAGACTCACATTAGTTGCACCTAATATGACCTTCTCATACTTAGTCAGCCGACTGTGTGTCATATATTGAGTACGACTCCTTGTCAACAGAATTGCTACATCATGGGGTACAAACACTTTCAATGGATATCCCATCACAATTCCTTCACTCTGCTCCAAACTTCGACATGTTGCAGCCACCGCTTTCAAACATCCAGGTAAACCTACAGCTACTGGATTTAGCATTGATGAAAAATATGCAATTGGTCTTCTCATTTTTCCATGTTTCTGGGTCAACACAGAAAGTGCACATCCATTTCTCTCACTGCAATACAACTCAAATTCTTTCTCATAGTCAGGCATACCTAATGCAGGTGCTTCACACAAACCATCTCTCAATTGTCTAAATGCTGCCAATTCTTCTTTGTTTAATTCAAGGGGATCTTTTACATCACTTCTCGTTAATCGCACCAAAGGCTTTGCGATCAAGGAAAAGTTCCCTATCCACTGACGGCAGTACCCTACCATTCCCAAAAACATTCTTACTTCTCTTTGAGTCATGGGAGCTCTCATTCCTTTTATTATTCTGATTCTGTCTATTGTTATTTTCCTTAGTCCTTTCTCAATGTTGTGTCCCAGATACTGCACTTCCTTTTTACAAAACTGTAGTTTTGCAGGTGACACTTTAAGTCCTCCATCTGCCAAATGATTCAGCAAGGCTATTGTATCTGCCTCACAGGCTTCACGTTTTTTTGACGCCACTAAAAGGTCGTCAATATATTGGACCAATACAGAGCTTTCTGGCATTTCTAGACTCTCCAAAGATCTCTTTAACAACTGATTGAATATTGAGGGGCTCTCTGTATACCCTTGTGGGATTCGGCACCATGCCAAAATACGCTCACCAAAACGAAATGCAAAAATTTGCTGCCTGTCATGGTGCAATGGGATGGAAAAGAAAGCATGACACAGATAAATTACTGTGTACCATTCTGCATCATGGGGAATCTGATATAAAATCACTGATGGATTTGGTACAATGGGACAACATGATACCACAATTTTATTCACCTTTCTCAAATCTTGCACTATCCTGAATTTCCCATTAGGCTTTTTCAGTCCCATTATCGGTGAATTACATGGACTACTCATTATTTCTCTCAAGATTCCTTGTCTGATCATTTTTTCTATTATAGGAGTTACACCTTCAATTATTTCAGGTGTCAATCTGTACTGTGGAACATTTGGATACGTTACTCCTTCTTTTACAGTTATTTTAACTGGATCTACGTTTCTCATTAATCCTACATCTTCTCCAGTGAAACCCCAAACCTCTGCCTTTATAGAGTTTCTCAGTTCTTTTGGTAATTCATCAGGGTTGAATACAGCATATGTTTCAGTGACTTCACTTTCTCTATTAGCTAAGGTCATCTTATACAATACATCATCATCTGGTGTTTCGAAAGCTATTCCATCTGGAGTACAAAATATAGTGCAATTCATTTTGCACAACAGGACCCTACCTAGTAAATTCACAGGACTGGTGTCACACACCACAAAGCGGTGCATTTCTGAAAATTTCCCTATGTTGACTTTCACTGGTTCTGTAAGATAGGTCTTAATTTGCCTGTTGGACACACCAACTACTTGGATCGTTTCATCTGAGAGAGGAAGATTCTTAACATCAGCTGATCTAACAGTTGATCGAGTAGCACCAGTATCCACTAGGAAAGTAATATTTTCATCATTAACCCTCCCATCTACAAAAGGTCCTGTCTGGTCTACTTCTAGAGTTGCACCAAGTACGCACTCTTCTTCCTCCCGTCGGCACCGTCAATAGCTCTCTTCTCCGTCACTCTCATCGTGTTGCAGCCAATGCTGCGAGACAGCGCTAGCGCGTGGCAGCTTATTTACCTGTTCTTCATTGTAGAATCCCGATTCACTACTATACTTCTGTGTGTTTCTGCTCTGTGGAAAAGGCGGCTTTGGCACCTGAATCTGTGGGGGAACAACTTGCTGCTGTTGCTGCAGTTGACCACTCACCTCATGCTGCACCTGTGGGTTCAATGATGGATTTTCATTGTTAGTACTCGGGGGAAACTTACACTCGGATTTCCAATGCCCTATCCTGCCGCAATTATGACACGGAAATTTCTTTTTAGCTTCTTCAATGTTCCCTTTGTACTTCCCATTATTAAATTTTGGCTTGGTCCCTGCTTGTTCCACCAATTGTGCTTCCTGTCTCTCCGCTACCTTTACCTGTGCCCACATTGCCTTCTCCTTTAACTTTCGCTGTTTTGCTTCAATTTCATCACTGAAGTATTTAGCATGTCTCAATACATCATCTATTTTCTTATTTTGCCAATCTAACGTATGCTGTTTAATCATATCACCAATTTCTGGTCGTAAACCATATACAAATCTGTATACAAAATGGCTCAAATCCTTTTCACTCAGATTCTCGTCTCCGCTAAACTGCTTAAAAGCTTGTATTAGCCTCTCATAGTATGCATGTACTGACTCTTTACTTTCCTGATGTGTTCGATCAATTTTTACCCAGTCTGTCTCTGTAGGAGGCACTTTATTTTTCAAAAATACCATAACCTGCTCATACTTCTTCATTACCTCGGGGTCTGGTGCTCCTGTTTTAGGATCCCTTGGATATTCCTTCTTTGGCCAATTTATCATCAACTTACACTCTGATCATAGGTCTGCTGGTACTATTATGTCAAACAGACTATTCAAATCAATCCATAGTACTTTAGACAATTTTACAAATCTGTCTACCTGTCTGTACCACTCAACGGGCTTTTCGCGTAGTCGAGGGAAGTCATTCGTAAATGACAAAATATCCTGTCTCGTCCATGGAACATGTACATATCCTCCTCCTGGAATCTCTCTCATAGAGCACTCTGTCACTACCTTCTCCTTTTCTCTTACAGGAAAGGCTGAAAATGTCTTATCTGAGGCATCATCGCATTTTCTATACCACATGCTTCTATCCACATCTCCCCATTTTCTCAGCAAAATTATTATATCCTTAATTTGACCTATTCGTCCTGTGGTGTTCATGTTCTCAATGTCTTTTTCAGTGAATTCTACTCGATAAGGTTTCTGTAAGGCTTTTACCTTTTCAATATCAATACCCATTTCATTTGCTACTTCTTCTAACCTTTCATGCAAGTTTTTCGCTCTCCAGGTTGCACTTTTACACAGAAATAATAATTCTTCATCCTGATAGGTTTTCAATTTTTCTGTCGGGATCGTCCCTACAATTAATTCTTCCAATACCATTCGTAACTTGGCCACATCAATTGATTGGGATTCTTTGTCTTTCCTCTGCAAGCTTCTCAACCATTCACTTAACTCGTCTGTTGATTGTCCTACTGGTTTTTCTACACTTCCGTGTCCAAAATCATTTTGTGTTTCTGACACTGTCTCTATCCTTGTCATACGTCTCTCTGCACAATTCTGATCTACAAATGGGTTATTTGTAAAATTCGGTTCCATTACACTCATAGTCTGTCTCCATGGATTCTCATTCTGACCCACTCTTGGTTGTTCTACAGGGTTACTATTTCTGTAAGGGACTGTCAAACAGTGCTCACTGTCCTTCTGTTTTTCAAAAATAGGCATTACTGGACCTATTGTTACTGGAACAGTTACTGCTTCTAGATTCTTAGTCAATTCTCTTATTTTCTCAGTTAATTCCAGGGTTGTTTTCGCTAATTCTACAGAATTTTCTCCATCTGTTCTTCCTTCCGATCTCTTTTCTACCTCTCTGGTACCACTGTTTTTACTCAAACTTAGGGATTCTGGTTCTAATTTTATAATTCGCATTGTTTCTCTCATTGGGGCACTTGGAGTTAACATTTCTGGTTCTGGTCGATACGGTGGTGGATTTTTATAGAACATATCATCGAGAACATCATCTTCAGACTCATTCGCTCCATACCCTCTCGATTCTAAATTATGCCTCTTTTCTGCACACTTTCGACCTTCACTCTTCTCTACAGTTCTTACAGGGACCACACCCTCAGTCATGCTCACATCTCGCCATCTTTTCATTCGATCACTATGCGTTTCGTGTCCGTATGGCCTCCCAAACCAGTACCTATATCCTCTACCACTTCTTTGTCTTTCTCGTTCCCATTCCGTCAAAGCCTCAAACTGTGTCGGTCTAGGTCTTGGTTCCAAATTCCTCATCTTCTCTCTCAAATTTCTCAAAACAGCCAAATTAAATGAACCATGCTCTGGAAAAGCTAATACTCCGTCGTCCTTGGTGTATCTCACCCAGTTATCCAACCAAATACAAGTATGATACCCATATTTCGCAATCATAAAGGATGCAGGGGTTTTCGGTGGAGGAAGTAACTGTCCTTCCCTAGTCTTAACTGGTTTGTCCTTTTTAAACCACTTCTTGATTCTCCCTAACCAGGTTTTTTTCTCCTTCTCTGGTGGGTCGTAATACATTTTCTTGTCTTTCGCGCAACGCTAGTCCCTCTTTACAACTGTACCGCTAGTCTATCCAATCACAGCGCGACTTCACACTAATGCACCAATAAGGGGCGTATACGTCACCCCGTCACAGTTCTCCAATCCTAGCGCGGCATACACTAACGCACCAATCTTGGGCGTTTCACAGTTCTGACCGACTGTCCAATCCCACTGCGGTTGTTCTGACGTCAGCAGCCGCTGCGGCAGCTCCTGCTCCTGCTTCTGTCTACCCCTCCTTTACAAAACCGCTCAGTAAGTTTTTGTTTCAGTTTCTACACTTCTGTTAGTAACAACATAGAAACATCTCCATTGTCCGCTTCGCTAACCAAAGAACAGCAAAAAGACCTTTCTCACGAGAATTCCGTCTTTCCCGAGAGCAGCGCTTACCTCTGCCCTACTACGGAATCATTACTTCCATTGATAAAGTAGCACATCCCTCTACTTCACCCTTCCAACAAGCATTAGCTAATTGTTTCTCTAGTATTTAAGACACTATGGGGCCGATTCCGATCCGTGTAAAATATTCCCATTACGAATCGTATCCGGATTTTTTTACGTATGAATCGTACAAGTCCCGTACAAACTGGCAAGTACGATTCGTATGTAAAAAACTCCATACGAATCGCATTGGGAAAAATCCCCGACACGTCCCCGGGTCGGAAAAAGTGTCCGACACGTCCCCGGACAGTTTTACCTACGAATCGGGAAACCGAAGTCCGAACGCGCAAGTACGATCCGTCCCGTCCGTCCGAATGCACAACAGTATGGTAAAAACACCGTACGGAGCGAACCTCTATAGCAACCATGTAGACATCCAAACATGTGCCCGCATATGCGCCGAACACCCCCCCAGCCCCCCGCAGATGTACGCGCCGGACCCCCAGCCCCCCCGCGGATGTACGCGCCGGACCCCCAGCCCCCCCCGCGGATGTACACGCCGGACCCCCAGCCCCCCCGCGGACAGACGCGCCGGATCCCCAGCCCCCCCGCGGATGTACGCGCCGGACTCCCAGCCCCCCCGCGGATGTACACGCCGAACACCCCCCCAGCCCCCCCACAGATGTACGCGCCGGACCACCAGCCCCCCCACGGATGTACGCGCCGGACCCCCAGCCCCCCCACGGATGTACGCGCCGGACCCCCAGCCCCCCCGCGGATGTACACGCCGGACCCCCAGCCCCCCCGCGGACAGACGCGCCGGATCCCCAGCCCCCCCGCGGATGTACGCGCCGGACTCCCAGCCCCCCCGCGGATGTACGCGCCGAACACCCCCCCAGCCCCCCCACAGATGTACGCGCCGGACCACCAGCCCCCCCACGGATGTACGCGCCGGACCCCCAGCCCCCCCGCGGATGTACGCACCGGACCCCCAGCCACCCCGTGGATGTACGCACCGGACCCCCAGCCCCCCGCGGACGGACGCGCCGGACCCCCAGCCCCCCCACGGACGGACGCGCCGAACACCCCTCAGCCCCCCCGCGGATGTACGCGCCGGACCCCCAGCCCCCCTGCAGATGTATGCGCCGGACCCCCAGCCCCCCGCGGACGGATGCGCCGGTCCCCCAGCCCCCCCGCGGACGGGTGCGCCGGACCCCCACCCCCGTATGTACGGTGAGGACCCCCACCCCTGTATGTACGGTGCGGACCCCCACCCCCGTATGTACGGTGCGGACCCCCACCCCCTGTATGTACGGCGTGGACCCCTACCCCCGTATGTACGGTGCGGACCCCCACCCCCGTATTTACGGTGCGGACCCCCACCCCCGTATGTATGGTGCGGACCCCCACCCCCGGTATGTACTGTGCGGACCCCCACCCCCCGTATGTACGGTGCGGACCCCCACCCCCCATATGTACGACGCGGACCCCCAGCGCTGGGGGTTCACTTGTCACACGTTACCCCTGTGTACCTACAGGGCAACAACAATTCCGTCTTTCCCGAGAGCAGCGCTTACCTCTGCTCTACAACGGAACCGTTACAAACTTCTGACTTCCTACATCCCAGAAGCCGTGCATACAACATATAACTCAACGTAACTCAACATAGAGTGTTAGTGCATAAATCAATACCAATCAATAACCAAAATCAATAAGCAATGTACAAGCAATAATCACTAAACCAAACAATAACAAACCATCATTCTGCTACCAGAAAAACTGATGCAGCGCGGAGAGCAAAATCCCTCCCTACTACCACGGACTAAAAGATCTCACACACGCACACTATCCATACATTCACTGGTGGGGCCCATAACAGCAACACACACTTACCATTAGTCCGTGTAAGAGGTGATTATCCTTCCAAGCGCTGCATAATGAGGGAGGAAAATACCACTTTACCCTAATGAGCAATAAACCTGCAAACCCTTCTTATACTCACTAGGCTCTAGATTCCACATTTGGTATTTCCCACTTAACTGGGACGGATCTGTTAGTTGTAGTTTAAGTGAAATTCTAATTCTCTAATTAACCTTTTCATTAACACATTTTAATGAATAAACAACCCAATTCATTTCTGTAGATGTTCAAATCCAATTTTATATTAATATTGCTGATTAAAATCATTCATTTGATCAAGTTGCCATTCATAATTACCTATTCTGTCTAAAGTCGTCCTCTATGTCAAATCTGGCAGTCTCGCGAATCTATGCCCATCAATTTTAGCAGATTAAGTTAATCAGGATTTTGGGCATTAATTCAGTCCGTCAAAGATTCAGGCTAACAGCTGTCCTGCAGTGTCACCGTCCTCTCTGTCAGCATATCATCAGGAAATCGAAGAAGTGACCGTAATTACCTCTCTATTCTACCTTAATTTATAGTAAAATTGATGATAACAAGTAACAAAATTTGGGCATCCGAGTTCGCTGATTGGACAATCAGGGATCATCCTTTTGGTTTCTCACAAAAGTGTCTTTTGGGTCATGACCCTTGTCATTTCCGTTCACACAACAGTCTTTGTTCGGAATACTTGGACGACGTCCCAGACTGTCCTTGAAAGGTACATGTTCATCTGGGGTCAGGTCCAGGCCACTGTGTATCTGTTATCAGCGCAGGCGCACTTCACCCAAGCCTTGTTCAGCATTGGCAGTCGGGTTAGGCACCAAAGTCAGCCATCTTTCGGCGGGTCAAAATGGTCAACTTAAGCAAAGAAACACAAAAAACGTAATTAGTACATAGAAATGACTAATAAAATTTTATTCCCTAGCTAATACCCATATGTGTGTGTATTTATCTAGCCAAAAGTAACACTCAATGCGATTTATACTTACTAAATAAAGCACGAATCACAGTTACATCACCAAAGCAACATATATCATGCAACATTCTAATTATCTATCATTTGTATGCGTACGAAATTTAGCTCACGTCATTAATTAGGCCATGCAGATGCAAATCCCACGTGTATTTCGGTCATTAATAAGGTTGGTTAGTTATTTTCACATCACTCCAAACCATTAGTACGATTATAATTAATTAATTAATCTAATTAATAAAATGACATGCAAAATGGGGTGGGTATACAAAATTTTGCATAACCCGCTCCAGCACTCCCTCACAGGGAACCCCTCTCTTATTTTACTACAGGTCAACTGTCGGCCTGGATGGATGCTGGACTAGTGACGGCGGGGACTGCTATCAGCAGGGAAAACTACCACCATTGGAAGATTTATTGGAACACTATGATCTTCCGGCAGGACAATTCCTTATATATAGAACACTGATCCAGGCACTTGTGGGCTGGTGAGCGGGAGGAACCCAAGACTCATGTTGTTCTGCAAATAGTAGTTACCAATAGCTCCGCCCGACTCTTGGTAACCTGGTTCTATTGAGCCCTCTCAGCAATGAACTGTACCCCTCTAACCTGCAAAAGAGATGGGAGGGGATCCTGCAGCATTACCTAACAGACCTGGAGTGGGGTAGAATATTAGCCTCCCCTAAAAAGATTTCTAGGAACAGAAGACTAAAGTACCTCCAATATAACTATGTTCACATGACTTACATGACCACATAAAATACAGGTAATCTATAGGAGGGGGACCTCGCCCCTGTCTGAAATGTAGGCACTTAGAGGCTGACTTTGCTCATAAGGTGTGGCATTGCCTCCAGTTGCGTCTCTTTTGGGATGAGGTGATTGCCGCCCTGGACTCCACGCTGGGACACACCCTTCTCTGCTCCCTGAAGACTTGCATCTTGGGGATCTTTCCAAGGCCGAGCACATTGAAGGTGGGTACACGATTCATAGACCTGGCCCTCGCATTGGCTAAAAGGCGTATCACCATGACCTGGAAATTGGCGATGAGACCCAGGATTAGTGTCTGGAGATCTGATGTGACACAGTGGGCGAGAGCAGAGGAGTGGGCATTGGTTAGGGAGAAGACGACGTTCCATAGCGACTCTATGGACTGAGGTATTGGTGACTTGGGAGCACCTGGAGTGCGATTTGAGAGGGGAGACAGATACCAATGATAGTGCATCCAAGGGAGGAGCGAAGGATACCCTTGGAGCCAGGAAGAAGAGAGGAATGAGTGCTGAATTGGAAGGAACTTGAGTGATACTTGCGATGGGTCCTCGCGCTGGTGCTGAACATAGAGGAGTGTGGAACCCTGTTCCCCCTTGAGTGGGACTGGAGATGGGGCCTCGAGTGGTAAGGTCATATGTTATACTGCTTTAAGAGAACTACATGGAGATGGGCTCCTAACGCACCCCCCACCCTCCTAATAACCAGTATTTATTATCCACCTGTATCCTTGATTAATAGCGCAAACCCAATTGGGTTACTCATGTGTCGATATGATTTGGTTGTTATTCTTTCTTTTTCCCCCTACTCCTGTTAGACCAATTGGCTATCATTATGACTGCTTCGGAAATCAATGAGGTGGGAGAAAGAAGGGCTTAGATCCACTCAGCTTCCTTGTCTCAATATTCACAAAAATCAATGGTAGAGCGGATCACTGGTCCTGGGAAACCAGGGTATTGCATGGACAGTACATTGTACCGTATAAAAAACCCTCATTCACGTCTTTGCTGGGATCGAGATTAGCGGTATATCTTGATTCTCCGCTGACTGTGGTCTTTAACGTGATCGCATAATCATTGGGTCAATCCAATGCTTCCTCCACCCGGAGGCTTTTAACCACTGGTTAATCACAGTAGTGATCGTGAATCAAAAAAGAAGGGTGAGGTGATCGTGATAAAAGGAAAAGTGTATTAAAATTCTCGTAAAACCAGTAGATAATTTATTGGTACTGGGTTCGAGACCAAGATAAAAAAGTATTGTCGTTGTGCACGGGTCTGACTGATTATGGTCAGGTGCACTAGTTAAAAACTGTGTCCAAAAAAGGTCGACATGTTTCAGCCCTCGTCAGCCCAAAAGGGTCTAGCGGGCTTTCTTCAGGACCTGGTGCAGAATGGGGGCCCGTGTTATGGGCTCCCTTGTGGATGTGCAGGGAACTTTATCCTATTCGAATGCACATCGGTCTGGGACCTGTGCTGACTCTGCCTCCTAGGACCCGGTGAAGACACCTCTTCACCGGGTCCTAGGAGGCAGAGTCAGCACAGGTCCCAGACCGACGCCGAAGAGAGCGTGATGCGACTCCCCTAGAGTACCCGCTGTGGCCTGCAACATAGGAGACAAGATTGAATGTGCATTCGAATAGGATAAAGTTCCCTGCACATCCACAAGGGAGCCCATAACACGGGCCCCCATTCTGCACCAGGTCCTGAAGAAAGCCCGCTAGACCCTTTTGGGCTGACGAGGGCTGAAACATGTCGACCTTTTTTGGACACAGTTTTTAACTAGTGCACCTGACCATAATCAGTCAGACCCGTGCACAACGACAATACTTTTTTATCTTGGTCTCGAACCCAGTACCAATAAATTATCTACTGGTTTTACGAGAATTTTAATACACTTTTCCTTTTATCACGATCACCTCACCCTTCTTTTTTGATTCACGATCACTACTGTGATTAACCAGTGGTTAAAAGCCTCCGGGTGGAGGAAGCATTGGATTGACCCAATGATTATGCGATCACGTTAAAGACCACAGTCAGCGGAGAATCAAGATATACCGCTAATCTCGATCCCAGCAAAGACGTGAATGAGGGTTTTTTATACGGTACAATGTACTGTCCATGCAATACCCTGGTTTCCCAGGACCAGTGATCCGCTCTACCATTGATTTTTGTGTATCATTATGACTGTACTGTATAGCCTTATATTGCACTGTTTGATGACCCCCACCCCGCCTTCGTAAAAACAAGGGGACATCTTGTGTAAACAGCAAGCTTATGGAATTGATGTTTTAATAGACGAGACTGGAGAGAGCTCTGTAACACAGAAGATAAGTCTTTATTAACTCTCAGACAATATATTGGTCCATGATGACTGGCTGTACGCTGCAAACGTTTTAAAAAATGTCAGAAGTAAAAAACAAAAAAATAAGCTATTTTGGCTTCTAAATAAGATGCTGTGATCTGGAAAAGATTTTGAAAGGGACAAAGTCAACGATTTGTATGCTGTTTATCCTGTCCATTTGGCCAAAACTCCCTTTGGGAGACTCGGCACCAACCCCCGCATCTCGCACCCCATGTGCATTGGCATGCATAAAATGAAGTGCTGTGCAGCCAGCCACCAGGGTGGCTCCAAAGCTAAAAATTGAACGTCATGAGCTGTTCCCGGTCAAGCAGTTAGCAGCGTGTGCAGCTAGACCCTGGTGGTGTTTACACTTGCAGCAATGTAACCGCAGGGTCAGACTGAAGCAGCACACAGGTGCAAGCAGAGAGAGCCTACCACATCAGCAGGCTCCCTCTGGCAGCTCAAGATGGCAGTGCACCCACCGGGATTATTTGTGCTGGGCTGCCTTCAATGTTCTGAAACTGACACAAGTAGAGCTATGCTGCGCACAACCCTTTCTCAGTCTTCTAACAGACACATGCTGCAGCTCTCAAATAGATCTGTCTAGACATCTCTATTCTGACATGCACCGGATTCCTGCTGCTGCTCTTTGTTAGAGCTAGGCCATATAGCTTTGAGCCAGCAGCCTGTGTGCAGTGAGGTTGAGCATAATTTCTTCATTCACACAATAGCATCTATACTCTGCACTGCTCTTATATTTCTGTGACACAAGTAGGGCCATGCTACTTGCAACCTTTTCTCAGACGTCTAACAGACCCATGCCGTGGCTCTCAAACACATCTATCCAGACTCCTCAATTCTGAAATGCACCCAAATCCTGCTGCTGTCATTTGTCAGAGTTAGGCCATATATCCTGGAGTCAGCGTCCTGTGTGCCGTGAGGTTGAGCATCATTTATTCACTCATACTATGGCATCTGACACTTGGCTGCACCAGTCACTCTGCAGGTATGATAAACCTCAGAAGTTAGACACTGATCCTTAGACTCCACCGGAGTTGTGTTTCAGTCTTAGGGTTGACACAAAGTGAGATTCTATCTCTGGAGGAATGTGACTGTTAGTGCTTGCCTGCCTTCAACAGCCCTGCCATGCCACGCATCTCAAGTTAGACTATTTCATTTCATTAATGTAACTGCATCACCATGTGGATCTGTCATTGACATACGTTTAAGATCTGGCAGCCTCCCCGCAATGAGTGTTCATGTTTCTCACTTGCGCCGCTGGCCCGGCAGGAGCACACTGACACTTGAAGTTCTGCAGGGCCAGGGCTGTCATCTAGAATGCAGGTCTTAATTCCAGGTGAGTGTGTGAGAAGCTTGTCCACTTACACCTGGCTTTTATTGGACTGTGTTTCTAATGCTGCTTCGGAAGGCTAGCCTCCTTGAGCTGGTTATCGCAGTGATTGGGTGCATGTGCCTCCTGACTTCACATGCATTACATATACAGCCAGAACTTCACAGGACCACCAGGCCTACTCTTGGTATGCCAGAAAAGGGACTGTGCTGGAATGGTAGGGATGAGCTGACCGGACTATAGACTACTGACCCTGGCCTCCAACCACAGCTGCGGTCAGTGGAGCACTTGTGATCATCCCAGCTAGCATAGATACTGTAGGAGCGACACAAGTAAATGTAAAGTAAGAAACAAGTGTTGCAATGCCAAGGACAGGAGGTAGGTTTGGGGTCAGAGAGTGTGCCAGTCAGTCAGCAGCATTGATTTCTTTCCCCGTGCCCCAAGCTGTCCCTTATTGGCGAGAGACACCCAAGTGGCAACCATGTGAAAGTGATGATTCTCCTCTCCCAATACGCCCAGTCCCACTGCTCCTGTTGTAGTGATCCCCAGTCCTAGGCAGCTATGTGGAGTTCCACACATCTTCCTTTAGCATTGATACTTTAGCCGCTCTCTGACTTTAGGAGAGAGACAAAACTAGGGAGAGGAGTGTAATGGGAAGGAAGAGAGGTGAGATGAAAATAGGAGAAATGAGTGATGGAATAGCACAGGGGAAGAAGGAGGAAGAAGAGAAAGTGGAGGGTTAAAAGATGGACTTCAAAAAGGATACTGGTATTTTGGGGAAGAGTGAAGTAAGGTGGGGGAAGCAAAAGTCGGGAAGAAGTAGACCGAGATA
The DNA here is from genome assembly GCF_964204655.1 of Triturus cristatus. NCBI lineage: Eukaryota > Metazoa > Chordata > Amphibia > Caudata > Salamandridae > Triturus > Triturus cristatus. The sequence goes on from NC_140585.1 coordinate 264,825,394, forward strand.
GAGGAGTGAATGGCAAAGTAAAGGCTGGAGAGAGGATGTCAGTAGTTTGCCGGCCTGTAACAAGGAAAGGCCACATAGTGTTTTGCACACATGAGCATATGTATTGTAAAGACTGCTCATCACACATAAGATGGTTATCCGAGCTTCTTTATTTACATGCACCAACACAGGTTCCGCAACGACGGAGCGCAACAGATGCTACCGTTCACCTGGCCATCAGCTGTCAACATTCCAGTGTGACAGCTGGTGACGTAGGGAAAGCGGTACGGAACCCTTAAGTGGACATAGGGCAAACGTAACACATCTTCCCCCTTATGGGGAGGGGGGGGGGGGGGGGGGGGGGGGGGAAAGAGAGAGAGAGAGAGAGAGAGAGAGAGAGAGAGAGAGAGAGAGAGAGAGAGAGAGAGAGAGAGAGAGAGAGAGAGAGAGAGAGAGAGAGAGAGAGAGAGAGAGAGAGAGAGAGAGAGAGAGAGAGAGAGAGAGAGAGAGAGAGAGAGAGAGAGAGAGAGAGAGAGAGAGAGGAAAAAAACAAAAGGTGGGAGAGAGAGAAGGGGAGAAGGGGAGGGAAGAAGCAGTGAAGCATAACTAGTTATGTAAGTACAATACGTTGAAGAATGACAACAAGGTATGTACTGGTTATCTAAATACACTGCATTGAAGAATGACAATAAGTTACTCACGAACATAATCAGACAATTTAACGGGTGGTAATACCCTCCTTCCCACCCTACTCGTGACATGGGTGGGAACAGTGTCGCATGTAGGTGTGGTGGGTAACATTCTGCTCATTCTACCAGCGCTGGAGGGACACAGACCACTACGGAAAGGAGGGGAGGTGATCTGTTCAGGAACGGAATGCTCAGGAGTGTGGTGGGTATGAGGTTCACAATCCATTTCCTCATCTGATGAATCAGTGAACATGCTACCATAGGTGTGGTTGTGTGTCTGAATATCAGCGTCATGCTCAACTGGGGTGTTCGTACACCGTGAAAGGGCAGAGAAATGCCAAACTTTACCATCACTGAGCAAAGCTGAATTGCAGTACACTTTACGTACAGATAGGGGCTGTGTGAATCTATCATTACCCTTGCAAATGAGGCCACTTCTTCTCACTTTAACTGTGTCTCCAATTTCAAGCCCGATGGGTTTCCACCCATGTTTCAGATCATACCTTTCCTTGCAAGAATCTTGCGCTACCTTCATTTTCCCCATAACATGTTCATTAGACCAATTGACTCTCTTGGCTGCTTTGACCCACCCTACATTGTCCTTGGACAATGGGGTTCTGGCACGCATCAGCTAGAAAGGGCTATGCCCGGTAGTTACACAAGGTGTGATGCGGTAAGCCCAAATGGTTTTAAGAGTCTCCTGTTTCCAATCCCGCCTACTGCTGTTAGCCAGCTGTACAATGCCCTTGATGACTCTGTTAAACCTCTCTGCCGCCCCATTTCCGGTGGGGTGATATACAGAGGTGGTTTTATTACAGATTACATTCCTCTGGATATAGTTTTTAAAAGTTTCAGACGGGAACTGAGGCCCATTATCACTGATAATGGTTTTGGGTAACCCCTCACGCGTGAAGACTTCATCTATAAATTTTACCACATTCAAAGAATCTGGCTGGGTAATGAACGTAACCTCGGGCTTTTTAGAGAAATGGTCAATAAGGACAATTACATATACCTGTTCACCATTGTCCCTTATAGGTCCTGTAATGTCCACCCCTACCCTTTCCCATGGCATGGACGGGCAGGGAATAGGCTGTAAAGGAGGTCTAAAAGTTACCTGTGACTTATCTAAATTTAGACATGAGGTACAGTCCCTGACTGCTCTTTCAACTGCTATACTCACTCCTGGCCACCAGTAACTATTCTTCACGCTATTCTTAGTTTTAGCTATGCCAAGATGCCCCTCGTGGCAGATCTCTATTATCTTCCTTCTTAACGCATTGGGTGGAACAACTTTTCCCCTCCTTAATAGTAAATCATTTTCTTTGGACAGTTCGTGTTTCACTTCCCAGAAATGTCTCAGTCTTTCAGGCAAGGTAGACTTGGGAACCCAACCCTTTGCTACTCTCTCAATTACTTCACACAAGGTTTTATCATTGTTTTGCTCAGAGATCCATTCTTCTTGTGATATAACATCTAATTCCTCCTTCACACTAGCGATGCAAAGTTCATCACTTCCTTCACTTTTCTCACGATCAGGTATGGGCATATGGCTCAAAAAGTCTGCAACAACGTTCTTAACCCCAGGGACATACTCTACAACGTAATTGTAATCAAACAATCGCATTGATAACCGTGCAAGCCTAGGTGATGCTGCGTATAAGCCTTTCGTGGTAAAGACTTTAGTCAGTGGCTTGTGGTCGCAGTGTAAAGTAACCTTGCTACCCCAGACGAACTGCCTGAAGTGTTCAAGGCCCCAAACACAAGCTAGTGCCTCACGCTTAATTACTGGGAATTTTTCTTCACTGGGAGTTAAGGAGCGTGAGGCAAAGGCTATTTTATACTCATTGCCTCTGGTGTCCCTTTGAGTTAGAACTGCTCCTAGTCCTCTACAACTTGCGTCTGTCGTAATGATGTTGTCAAGAGTGGGGTCAAAACCCTGTAAAGGTACCGTTGAGCACATTTCCTGCTTTAAGGAATCGAAAGTATTTTGACACTCATCATCCCATAAGAATTTGTTCTTTAATTTCAACAATTGTCTAAGGGGATAAGTTTTGTGTGAGAAATTCTTTATGAATTTCGCATAAAATTCTACTAATCCCAAGAAGGATCGTAACTCCTCCTTATTCTTGGGTACAGAGGCTTCATTGATGGCTTCCAATAGTTCTTTCTTTGGACGGATTCCTTCACCTGTTATCTCGTGTCCCAGATAATTAACCTTGCGGCAAGCAAATTTACACTTCTTGTGTTCTGCTGTCAAACCTTTTTCCGCGAGTATGCCCAGAACCTGATTGACCTTGTCGTCATGCTCTTGCCTGGATTTTCCCATGACAAGGATGTCATCTTGGAACATCAAGAGATCAGGAACGTCCGCAAAGATGTTTCGCATTAGCCTCTGAAACATTGCTGCCGCAGAGGCCAAACCAAAGGGCACCCTATTGAACTGGTAACATCCGAAAGGCATAATGAACGTGGTAAGTCTCTTGCTCTCACGATGTAGGGGGACTTGGTGATACGCGGATTTCAAATCTATTGTCGAAAACCACTTTACCCCCTTTGTTTTTGCTAGCATTTCATTGATTCTTGGTAGAGGGTATTGCTCAACCACTATGTTTTAATTGAGATCGAGTAAGTCAATACACAGCTGAAGGCTGCCATTAGGCCATTTAGTCACAACCAATGGTGTCACCCACTCAGAAGCTTCTACTTGCTCTATAACTCATACCCACCCTGAACACTAAAAAATCCCCTGCCACCCAAAAACCCATACCCACCCTAAACTCTAAAAATTCCCATGCCACCAAAAACCCATACCCACCCTTAACCCTAAAAAAGCACTTTTCACCAAAAAATCTATGCACACCCTAAACCCTCAAAAATACCTTACTACCAAAAACCCATACCTACCCTAAACCCTAGAAATTCCCTTGCCACAAAAAATCCATACCCACCCTAAACCCTAAGACAAACCTCACAACCCAAAAACCCATAACCACCGTAAACCCTAAAAATGCCTTCTCACTGAAAAACCCATACCCAACCTAAACCATACAATTTCCCTTGCCCCCCAAAAACCCACACTCACTCTAAACCTTAAAAATTATATTGCCACCCAAAAATCCATACCCGCCCTAAAGCCTAAAAATCCCCTTGCCACCCAAAAACCCATACCCACCCTAAACCTTAGAAAGTCCCTTGCCACCCAAAAACCCATACGTACCCTCACCTAAAAACCCATACCCAGCCTAAAACCTAAAAAGTCCCTTACCACCCAAAATCCCATACCCAACCTAAATCCTTAAAATTCCTGTGCCGCCCAAAAACCCATACCTACCCTAAACCCTAAAAAAACCTTATCACCTAAAAACCTATATTCACCCTAAACCCTAAAAAATACCTTACCACCAAAAACCCATACCCCCCTAAACCATAGAGATTCCATTGCCACCCAAAAGCCCATACCCACCCTAAGTCATAACACTTCCCTTGCCCCCAAAAACCCACACCCACCCTAAAACATAAAAATTCTCTTGCCATCCAATAACCCATACACACTGTACACCATAGAAAACTCCTTCCCGACAAAAATCCCACACCCATCCTAGATGATAAAAATACCCTTGCCACCCAAAAAAACCCAAACCCAAAAAAATCTTTACCACTCAAAAACCCACACAAACACAAAACCCTAAAAGATTAATAACCACCCAAAACCCATACCCACTGTAAACCCTAAAGGTTCCCTTGCCACCCAAAACCTATGCCCACCTTAAACTTTAAGAAATCCCTTACCACCCAAATACCCATACACACCCTAAACCCTAAAAAATCCATTACCACCCAAAAACCTATAGCCACCTAAAGACCCATACTCATCCAAATCACTAAGAATTCCCTTGCCACCCAAAAACCCATACCCACCCTAAACACAAAAAAATCCCTTACGACTCAAAGACCCATACCCACCCGAAACCCTATAAAATGATCTTGCCATACAAATGCTAAACCCTAATAAAATCATTTTTGCCTAAAAACCCATACCCACCTTTAATCCTAAAGGCTCCCTGGCCACCCAAAACCCATATCCACACTAAAACCTATAAAGTTCCCTATCACCCAAAAACCCATACCCACCCTGAACTCTAAAAACTCACTTGCCACCCAAAAACCCATATTCAACCTAAGACATAATTTACCACCCAAAAACCCATACCCACCCTAAACCATAAAATTGCCCTTGCCCCACAAAAACCCACACCCATCCAAAACCTTAAAAATTCCCTTGCCACCCAAAACCCCATACCCACCGTAAATCCTACAAAATCTCTTGCCACCAAAAATCCCATACCCATCTTAAAAGATAAAAATTCCCTTTCCGCCCATAAAACCCATACCCACCCTAAACCCTAAGAAAACCCTTACCACACAAAAACTTACACCCACCCTAAACACTAAAAATTCACTTGCCACCCAAAATTCATACCCATCCTAAATCCTAAAAAAGCTCTTAACACCCAAAAGCCTATACCCACCCTAAACCCTAAAAAATCCCTTTCAACCCAAATACCCCTACCCACCCTAAATCTAAAAAGTTCAATTGTCACCCAAAAACCCATACCCCCTAAACCCTGAAAAACACCTTGCCACCCAAAACCCCATCGCCCCGTAAATCCTACAAAATCTTTTCCCACCAAAAATCCCATACCCATCTTAACCCCTTGAATGCCCATGACGAGCTGGACTCGTCATGGCACACAGTTCTCGTGTGCCCATGACGAGTCCAGCTCGTCATGAGGCATTCCCTTGGAAATCCCTCTGGTGCGGGCACCAGAGGGATTCCCTTTCACTAAAAATAGCCTCGGGAGCTGGGGAAGAGCTTCCCCAGCTCCCGACTTTCAGTGTAATGACGATCGGCGCGCACATCGCGCCGACGTCATTACACTGAAACTGAAATGAGCCAAGAGGCTCATTTCAGTTTCACTTTCTACGTGCTCAGGGGGCTATCTCAGCCCCCTGAGCACGTAGAAAGACGGGAGAGGTATCGTTGGAAGGGGGAGAATCTCCCCTTTCCAATGGTACCCCTCCCCAGTGGATCCCTGCTTGGGGATGGCCACAGGAGGGTGATCCCCAAGCAGGGATCCACCCACTAGACACCAGGGAGGGGGGAGCGGCCCCTTGGGCAAGGGCCTTTGCTCCCCCTGATTACTTTGGCACGATTTAGTCTTTTTACCCCCCCTGGAGGGCAGATGGGGGCAGTAGCCCCCAATATGCCCCCCCGGGTGGGGGGGGGGGGCAAATAGCCCACTAGACACCAGGGAATTAAAAAAAAAAAAAAAGGGGGTGGGGGCTGCTCACAGTCTTTCTGCCCCCCCTCCGGGGGGCAGATGGGGCAGCGGCCCCTAATCTGCCCCTTCGGGGGGGGGCAGAAAGCCCACTATACACCAGGGATTTGTTTTCAGTTTTCTTTTTAGGGTGGGGCTGCCCAAAACGGGCACGCCAATGCCCCCACCCACCCACCCCCATTACAGCCTTTCTGCCTCCCCTGGGGGCAGATGGAGCATTGGCCCCTAATCTGCCCCCCGGGGGGGGCAAAAAGACCACCAGACACCAGGGAATAAAAATAAAAAAAAATAGGGGTGGGGGTTGCCCAAAACGAGCAGGCCCATGCCCCCACTCCACCGCCCAATTATTACAGTCTTTCTGCCCCCCCTGGGGGGCAGATGGGGCATTGGCCCCTAATCTGCCCCTTCGGTGGGGCAGAACGCCCACTATACACCAGGGATTTGATTTTAGTTTTTTTTTAGGGTGGGGGCCAGTGCCCCCACCCACCCACCCGCCATCATTACAGCCTTTCTACCCCCCCCTGGGAATTGTTTTAGAAAGTAAAAATAAGAGTGGGGGCTGCCCAAAACAGGCGTGCCCATGCCCCCACCCCCGCAATCATTAGTCTTTCTGCCCCCTCTGGGGGGCAGATGGGGCATTGGCCCCTAATCTGCCCCTTCGGGGGGGCGCAAAGCCCACTTGACGCCAGGGATTTTTTTCGCGCAATTTTATTTAGGGTGATAGATTTTATTTAGGGTGGAGGCTGCCTGAAACGGGCACGCCAATGCCCCCACCCACGCCACCATTACAGCCTTTCTGCCCCCCACAGGGGGCAGATGGGGCAGTAGCCCCCAATCTGCCCCCCCAGAGGGGCAGAAAGCCCACTATCCACCAGGGATTTTTTTTGCGCAATTGTTTTTAGAGTGTGGGCTGCCCGAAACGGGCACGCCAATGCCCCCACCCTCCCCCCCACAAAAATGACAGTCTTTCTGCCCCTCAGGAGGCAGATGGGAGCTGTAGCCCCCAATCTGGCCCCCCCTGGGGGGGCGCAGAATGCCCACTAGAAACCATGGATTTTTTTGTTTTATTAGTGTAGTGGTAGGGGCTCCCCAAAATGGGCATGACAATACCCCACCCCCAGAGAAATTCCAGTCTTTCTGCCCCCCCCCCCAAGGAGGGCAGTGGCCCCTGATCTGCCCCCGGGGGGGGGGCAGAAAGCCCACTAGGCGCCAGCGGGTACGCAGGCTTTTTTTATGCGTGGGGGTGGGGGCTGCCCAAAATGGTCATACCAATGCCCCCACCCCCACATAAAATAGCCACAGTCTTTCTGCCCCTTTAGGGGCATATCGGGATGAAACCCCCTTCCCTGATTCCCCCCCAGGGCAGCAGAAAGCCCACTGGGCTCCGAATTTTTTTTAGCAATGTGCAAATCTGTGGATTTTGGGCCCTAGCGCAGTTGGCACGTAGGCAAACCTAGCAAACCTGTACATTTTTTAAAACTAGACACCGAGGGGAATCCAGGATGGGGTGACTTCACTGGCTCTCACCAGGTTCTGTTACCCAGAATCCATTGCAAACCTAAAAATGTATCCAAAATAACACATTTTCCTCACATTTCTGTGGTGGAAAGTTCTGGAATCTGCGTGGGTCCACAAAATTCCACCCACCCTGCGTTCCCCAAAGTCTTCAGAGAAAAATGGTACCTCACTTGCGTGGGTAGGCCTAGTGCCCGCGTCAGGCAAGGGCCCAAAACCTATTGAGGAGACATCAAAATTACCTATCACAAAACAACCTAGTTTTGCAAAGGGGGTCCCATGAGTTTTTCGCCCCGGGCTTGGTGGCCATCAAGGGAAACCTACCAAACCCACACATTTCTGAAAACTAGACACCCGGGGGATTCCAGGGAGGTATGGCTTGTATGGATCCCTGAACGTTTCCTTACCCAGAATGCCCTGAAAACCTCAAATTTAGCTGAAAAAATCACCTTTTTCACACATTTTTGTATGGGAAAGTTGTTGCATCACCAGGCTGACACAAATTTCCTACCACCCAGCGTTCCCCCGGGTCTCCCGATAAAAACGGTGCCTCACTCGTGTGGGAGGCCCAAGTACCCGCGACAGGCAACGGTCCAAAACGTAGTGTGCCTCAACAGGCAAGGGTCCTAAACGTAGGGAGGGATTCCCCTGGGTGTCTAGTTTTCAAAAATGTATAGGTTTGCTAGGTTTCCCTAGGTGCCGGCAGAGCTAGGGTTAAAAAACTACAGCTAGGCACTTTGCTAAAAAAGGGTAATTTTGCATTGTGAAAATGTGGTGTGTTCAAGTTGGGTTTTGAGCCATTTCCTGTCGTGGGCACTATGCCTACCCCTACAAGTGAGGTACCATTTTTATCGGGAGACTTGGGGTAATTCAGATTTGTAAAGGAACTGTTATTACCTATTGACTTTGGATGCATTTCTGCCTTCCAAATGAAAGACATTGTGTAAAAAATGACTGATAATTCTCATGCTAGTATGAGTATTCCCAATTTCGGAAATGTGCAAATATCTACTGTTTCTAAGCTCTATATTTTGTTCCCATTTCAGAAATCCATAGGTGTCTTTCATACCGATTTTTCCATATACACATTTTTACAGAATAATTACTATATACCCGGTACATAATAAAAAACCATTGCAAGTTGCTGCTCAGTTTTTGCAGAACCCCATACCCACCGTAAATCCTACAAAATCACTTGCCACCAAAAATCTCATCTTATATGATAAAAAATTCCCTTGCCACCCATAAAACCCATACCCACCCTACACCCTAAAAAAACCCTTACCACACAAAAACCTACACCCACCGTAAACCCTAAAAATTCACTTACCACCCAAAAATCATACCCATCCTAAATCCTAGAAAAGCTCTTACCACTCAAAAGCCTATACCCACCCTAAACCCTAAAAAAATCCCTTTCCACCCAAATACCCCTACCCACCCTAAATCTAAAAAGTTCAGTTGTCACCCAAAAACCCATACCCACCCTAAATCCTGAAAAATACCTTGCCTCCCAAAAACCCATACCCACCCTGACCCCTAAAAAAACACATCACCTAAAAACCTATACTCACCCTAAACCCTAAAAAAATCCTTACCATCCAAAAACCCATACCCACCCTAAACCCTAGAAATCCCCTTGCCACACAAAAATCCGTATCCACCCTGAACCCTAAAAATTCCCTTGCCACCCAAAAACCCATACTCACCCTAAACCCTGAAAATTCCCTTGCCTCCCAAAAACCCATGCCCACCCTTAAACCTAAAAAAACACTTATCAACTAAAAACCTATACTCACCCTAAACCCTAAAAAATTCCCTACCATCCAAAAACCCATACCCACCCTAAACCCTAGAAATTCCCTAGCCACACAAAAATCCGTACAAACCCTAAACCCTAAGAAAAGCCACACCACTTTAAAAAATACATAAACACCCTAAAACCTCAAAAATTCCTTACCACCCAAAAACCCATACCCACCCTAAACCCTAAAAGGCTTCTATCACCTAAACCCTATATTCACACCAAACCCTAAAAAATACCTTACCACCAAAACCCATACCCACCCTAAAACCCTAAAAATTCCCTTGCCACCCAAAAACCTATAACTGCCCTAAACAGGGCCCTAGGGCATTCCTATAATTACACACAACCTCTGTGTGGACTTGTACATCATTACCTTCCCACTCTTTATAATGGGATTTAAGCTTTGAATGTGCACACTATTTCTATGGAGACTTAAACACAATGATCTTCACCCACTATCTCTGTGGGGACTTGAACATCTATTTTGGTAAAAATGTAAGCAGCTAATCAAGCTCTGGTTCCAATTGACCATATTCCTTGGTTCTATTTGTTAATTTCTTTATGTGTTAGTTCCCTCATCTCCTGAGATTTTAAGCACTAATAAATAGGTTAAATAAAGCTTTAAGTGCCTTTCTTTAAGCATGATGTGATATTTTCTGGCACATTAACATAATCTGTGTTTAATGTATACCTCTAGTGTATATGCAGCAATTCGTATATGAATAGATTAAAAAGTTGTTTGTGTATATTGTTTATAAAATAAACATTTAGCCATGTGCCTTCGACTGTATTCAATCACAAATAGTGTTACAGACTAGGTCCCCACAATGATGGTAGCACGTGTTCAAGTCCCCACAAGGATGGTGCTGTGTGCATGATTAAATAACAATATATTTGCAAATTTGAAGCAGGATCCTGTATCAGTAATTTTTTCTTAACATTTTTCTGTTATTAGTGTATTTTAAAAACATTGGGAAAGGGTAGTCCCCACAAGGCAGGCATTCACACATAGTCCCCACAAGGATGGTAACACGTGTGTGTGTGTGGTTGTGTGTGTGGGTGTGTGTGTGGTTGTGGGTGTGTGGTTGTGGATGTGTGGTTGTGTGTGTGTGGTTGTGTGTGTGGTTGTGCGTGTTGTTGTTCGAGTCTCGGCGTTGGCTGAACATCCTGTGATTCTGGGCAAATCACTTAATCGCTCTGTAAATGTGTCTTTAATTGGTGCTCATGAAAAGCGCCGCTGTTGATGATTAAGCACCGGTATTGAGCACCGGAAAGTACCGGCTCAAATGAAGCACTGCTTCCAACACAAGTGGTGTGGAGCGACCTGTAGGTTCCTTTGTGGGCAGGGCCTCTCCCTCCACAGGTCAGAGCTAGCAGTAGGCTGTACCTCAAAGTGGGAAGGGCACGTCTAATGCTTGGAAGGTGTTCTCTAAAGAGATCCTTGAAGAAAGGCTTATCATGGGACTTGCTGAGCGAGAACTGTAAGAATATTCCACAGGGCGATGTTACAACTGTGATGCTGTATGCAATGCACACCCAGGTCTTCATGTTCATAAAAACATTACCGAAGGGTAGAATAACAATCAAGGATAATAGACCGAGTGAGTACACAACTGCAGACGGGATCCGCACTTCAGTTTTTTGGGCAAGGCATTAGAGAGGTCAAAGACTCTGAGCATGGACCTGTGCGCCCTCCTATCCATGTGTGCAGGGTGCAGTGGCACCGTCCTTATGGTGCTGTGTTGGTTTTCAATACAATAAGTACACTCTCCACACAAATGAATGGACAAAGATGGCAGACGCTAGATTATAATGTTCTCATCAGACACCAGTGGCATCTCTCTGGGGTGGGGGGGCAGAGGGGGCCTGTGCCTCAGCTCTGTTTCTCTTGGCACCCCATTGTGCTCCACCACCACAGCTGCTAACTGTACCAGGAGGAGCCACAGAAAAACACAAACGGATGCTGCACCTTGTCATATACAACAACTTGTCCAGCCACCTTTCATTACAAAGCAGTGTCGTTTGCTTAAAGTCTTTAAACTCTTCTTGGTATGTCTGTCCATATCCACCAATGTAATCTGTGGCCCAATGTGTGCCACCCCCCAAAATTCACTTTTAGAGACGTCACTGCTGCGCTCAAGCAGGAAATCCGCCCGCGAAAGCACATGATTTGTAAAGAAGAGATGCAAAACTGCATTCTGCAAGGAGATATTTGCAGGACAAGTAATTATACATTTGTGAAGCAATGAGGCCAGGCATGGCTTTCTATATGTCGGTGCCGTGCTGCTGCAGTTCGCTGATCACTTGAGGTGAAGCCCCTCACGTGACCACCAAGCTAACAGACCCCCCCACGGAAGGCCATACTTATTATGTACATTACGCAAGTGCTCACACATACAGAAATAAACAAATTTAGTAAAAACAGGTTTAGTCACTTTGAAAGCTGTGAAGATGCTGTTTACCTTACCAGTGTACACAGACTAATGGCGGCTGGCAACCCCGAATGAAATTCACAATCCATTGGGTTTGCGAGGAAAAAATGTGTTGGGTGACACTCGCCAACCATGATAAATATTTGAAAGGAAAGCAAAACGTTCCTCTCGAATTGGCAGCAATCTCCGAAGGAAGTACTGACTTCAACGAGGTCTCTGGGTTTGCCATCAGCTGCCGCCAAAGGCAAGCAGTCTTCAACAGTGATCTTTGGCAAATCCTCACCATTTGGGGGCATGGCATGGAATCCAGAATGCTACGGCGTTCTAAATGAAGGAAGAAACAGAATCTCTGCTCACAAAGTTGAATCTTTTAAGATAAATGAAGACTTCAATTAAAATGCGTTTGTGGAAGATAAGAGCAGATGCAGGAACTGCTGCCTTCAGCCCTTTGAGCGCGTGCGAGGCAGGGTGGCATGGGGTTTAAACTGCTCAAAGCATTCCAAGGTCCTCCTTGTGAGGGATGATGGATAGTCAAGATATTGTGAGAATGCCAAAAGATAGCATCCAGGAGAATTGCAATTGCACAATGTTTGCATATTTTAGTCGACCCGTAGAAAACGAAACAAGAGTGGACCGGCCATATGAGGCACAGGGAAAATCCCCAGTAGGATGAGGAACAAGCATCGCGGCACCGACGCTTTACTTTTAATGTTAAAAGTAAAGCGCGGGTGCCGCGATTATATCAAAAGTAAAGAAATGAATGTTTTTTTCTATTTCTTTACTTTTGGTATAACCGCGGTACCCGCGCTTTACTTATAACATTAAAAGTAAAGCGCGGGTGCCGCGATTATGCCAAAAGTCAGATAGAGATTGAGCGGGCGGTGGGAGGAAAGTAAGGGCTGGGAGAGCAGGCAGAGATAGGCGAAGACTGCGTTACATGAAGTAAGCTCAGCCAAGGGCGAGGGAGGGCAGAAGAGGTAACAAGCGATGACATGAAAGGGTGCCCGGAGAGAGGTGCTTAATTACCCATGACAACACAGGAAAGGCAGATGGCCACACGTGCACGTGCACTCAGGCTTGTAGCCAGCTAGCAAATGCCTGGGTAGCACTTTCGAGATCCCCTTTACTAAAAGTCGAGCAACAGCGCATGCGCTGTTCTAGGCTCGACCTAAAAAGGGAGGACTGAAGACATCTGCTGTTCATCCTCCCTCCGCCACATCTAGGCCCCGTTTTCTGCTTGTGACCTATCATATTGCACGCTACTCTCCTTTCATTCACCTGTAGTTTATATATTTTAGTGGCAGCTCTCTTGTAGCACAAGCTTTCCTGCTCATAGAGACCAACTTGAGAGGAGGAGCAGAGGTGTTAGCAAAGTATTAGCATCAAAAGAATGGATATGGACGGGGGCTATTGGTGTACTCGAGGTGGTGTGATTATCATTGAACAGGCACCCAGATAGCCTTAGTCTCATTCACCTGCTCAGAAGGCTCAGGTGTGGGGCTTGGAAGGGAAAGGACGCAGCCCATCACAATCTCCAGCTACCCAGCTTATCACAAACCAGAGGACTGGGGCTGTCTCTCTTTCCTCCGCTGCCCTCACATGCTGCTTGTAGGACTAACAACATGCATAACCTCCACCACCAAGTGCTTGGCACCAGAGGTGAAGTGGTATTGGGGTGGAAGAGGAAGTGCATTCTGTCTGAGTCCTAGCTGCATAACTAACACCCCTCCTGTACCCTATCACCACAGCTGTTTCTTAATCACTGAGAAAGTACATGGGGTGAACCACCCACCATCCATCTTTTATCTGCTGCGCTAGCACTGCGCACCTTCTTGAGATGCAACTTTATGCCAGCCATGCATAACAGTAGAAGATTTTTTACACCTTGGAGTTGATGTGGAACGTTCACACATTCAAACTCTACTTAATTAAATCTTGTACTGTTTGAGAAGATCATGTACAGAAGCATTGTGGGGAGTGTATGACTTGGGGCCTTATTTAGACCTTGGCAGGAAGGGAACTCTGCCTCAACAGGGGTGGTCTACCATGTCCGCCATTCTCCTGATTCTCCCACTCTGTTTGGAGTCATGTTTCTGCCGTTATATCCGCTGCTGGCTCTGTCAGTGGAAACCTTAGACTGACGGCCCTATGGACCTCAGCCATTGGTCTGAGTACCCCAGACTCCCCACACAATTTGGGCCAATTTTCTGTGCTTCAGGACCACCAGGATAGGCTCACCCACATAAGTGGGGTACCATTTGTATCGGAAGAAGCATGAATGCTGGGTGGTAAGAATTATGTGGATCCCCACATGCTGTAGAAGTGGGAGTTGGGAAAGAAAGACTGACAGTTTTCTCCTAGTGTATAGTATGCTTTCTGCCCCCATTGGGGGTAGATTGGGGTTACTCTGCCCCAATTTGCCACGGGGTGGTCGGAGCAGAAGAACTGCTGCGTCCTTTGTGGGTTGGGTGCAATGCGTGTGCGGGGCCCAGGGCACTTGTTTTTCGACTGTTTATCCCTTGTGCCTAGTGGACTTTCTGCGCCCGTGGGCAGATTGGGGATAAAGCCCCCCTCCCAGTCTGCCCTTACAGAACATAGAGACTGCAAGGCCCATTCAGGAGTGGGAGCAAAGCTCAATGCCTTTTGTGGGCCACCCCACATTGCCTTTTAAAAAAATATTTTCCCTGGTATTTTGGTGGAGGTATTTTTCCACCACCCTGGACTCCTCTGAGTGTCTAGTTTTCAGAAATAAGTTTAGTAAGTTTTTCTAGGTGGTAACCAAGTTCAAATACCACAGCTGCCCATATCACCTGAATGGGTCGTTTTTAAAGGCAAACTTTTTGATGTCTCCATATTGCATTTTTTGGCCTTTCCTGTCACAGGCACGAGACCCAACCACACGTGTTATGAACTGAATTTGTCTCAATTTTTCATTTTTAAATGTTAGCCAGTGTGCAAGAAAGAGCACATTTTGAAAAACCCTGTAACCTCAAATTCAGGGTTGGACAAATAACCTATATTAGTAAACTCCGTAATTTGGGCTAATTTAAAAAAGGCATGATTTTCCTTCATAATCATTATCTTTAGTTAGATATTACTAAATGAATTGGTTCATGGTCCGTACATAATCAAATAGCATTATCAGATGCAGTTCAGTGTTAGCTCTGGGTATCACACATTTTTGGACAACAAGCAAACAGCAAGCAAGCAAACAGGGCAACAAAATACAGATGACAACATCACATATGTCTATGTTTACCTTTCGTTATTTCAAGTATTAGTTTCTTAAGGAAAACCATCAGCAATCTACACATATGACCCCTCGCAGAATTCCAAATGTCTTCTTTTCAGAAATTTACAGTTTTCCAGGTTCACCCGTGAGTTTCACAACTGATTGTAATGCACACTGTAAGTAGTTAAAAGGTATAAAAATTTGAAAAATCGATTACCACATAGAAACATGCAAAAACTGGGTCAAATCATTGATTCTTTATTTTGCGACTCTGCTTGTGACTGAAAACTGGCAAAACGGTGATCTTAGCGCAGCAAACCTTTTTGTTGATGCCACTTTTTGAAAAAAATATGCACTTTTCCCACATTTTTCCAAAAAGAAAATAAATAATTGCATGTTGATATATAATCACTATTTTCTCGATTCCCTCACGGGGAATCCATAAACGCTTGGTACCTTTAGAATCCCCAACATTAGACAAACAGAAGCAAATTTGGCCTGGATACATTTTTTGTAAAAAATATAAAGTTATGAAAGCTTAGCTGCACCAAACTTCAAAAGGCTCAGCATTGGGACAGGGAAAAACCTCAACAGCTAAGGGGTTAGAATGAGAAATATTTGTTGGTACCTGCACAGATGGTTCCACATCCATGCGTGGTGCTTGAAGTGTTGAAAACGGCTCCACATAGGATATGGACTCACTGTATCGCACAAAAGGAAGCTCTTGCTGTCTGAAACATGGGCAGCGCACTTGAGGACATGCTGGGATTTGTAGTAAAAATAGTCACATTCATAAAGCCACATCCCACAAGAGCCAAATTGATAGCAATTTTATATGCAGAACTAAGCACAGACCATGGTGTTTCTTTGTCTCACAGAAGTCAGGTGGTTGTCCTGGGGAAGGTGTCAAACTGCATTGTTTTAATTCAAGACAAAATTATACTGCTTTTGAATTTGGACCCTCACAAAGCAGAGCAACTTTGTAATCTCTGCTGGCTTGTGCTTTTAGTTAACTTTGCCAACCATTTCCTATGCAAAATGTCCTGGTTTTGTCTATATAAGGAGCACAAAACACTTTACATTGACTAAAAATATTTCTACCTTTAAGAAGCATTTGGAGTTATGAAAAAAAAATATTGAAGCTGGCCTACTTCAGTCATTATTATCTGACACTTTTGAGAAAAAATAATCCAACCTTAAAAGTGTTGCTCAGGGGCAATTTAGAAAAGTGCTTCCACGAGGACAGTGCTCGCCTCAATGACTGGGTTTGGCAACCTTTTCTGGCAGAGGCTAGCACCTATCTACCAACTCACATTAAGTAACTTAATAAGCTCCACTGCGACCATACACTTTAGATGCAATTCAGCAAATTGTCACAGGTTAAATTCTGGCTGAAAATGTCTGCAGACCATTAAACTTTGCCAGAAATTGCTGTCCAAGCTCTTCTGTCTTTCAGCATATCTTTTCTATGTCAGATTAGGTTGTCAGGACTTGTGGCAGTAAAAATAAAGGAACGAGGAAGTGGAGCAGAAGCTGAGGGTGACAGTTGCAAGAATCCATCCACAAATTGATTGACTGTCTCTTTGCAGCAACACAGGTACATTAATCTAATTAGTTATAAAGAATATTTCATATATTGAGACTGTGGAATCTTAAGTGAGAAAGCTATTCAGTTAGATGACTGTTTTCTTTGTTAAATCTGTTCCATATTTGGCATACTGTTTTGAAGGTTGTCACTCTTGTTGCCTAACCATCTCAATTCACAATAATGTTTTTAATATTTGCCTGCCATGAGACTGATTTGCCACATACATCCAAATGGTGGGGGAAGACCCTTGATCCAGAGTGCCAGTTTTCACAGGATTTGAATTTAGTTCTGACATTTCTCAATTTCACATCATTTAAGCCACTGCATAGTTGCTTGTTGTGAATCCTGATGATCAAGAATGTTTACCTCTATGATATCACATCAGCAAGCAGCGCAAGTGGACTGCATGAGCTTTTGGTACCCCCGTATGTATGAAAGTAGGTTTCTGCTGCAGTAACCCTGCCTACTTTTTACCAGATTTTTGATGCACTTTGACTGGATGTGCCCTGTGTCCCTGCCAATCAGGTTCCCAGGGCCTGCATTATTTCACAAAACTGTACAATTATTTCCACAATTGGCACCCCTCTGGTCCACATGTAAGACCCTTCTAAAAGGTACCACTGGTACTAAGGGTCTTGTGACCAGTGAGGGTCTCTAAGGGCTGCAGCATGTATTGTGCCACACCCAGAGACCCCTCACCTAACACATGTGCCTGCCATTGCAGAATATGTGTTTTGGTGCAGACAAAACTAAAAAGTTGACATGGCACACATCCCTGTGTGCCAAGCCCACAAACAATGCCCTTTGCATAGGTAAGTAACCCTTATAGCAGGTCTCACAGCCCTAAGGCAGGGTGCACTCTACCACAGACGACGGCATAGCCGCAAGAGCAATATACCTCTATAGTGCCTGTGCCCATTCACAGACATTGTAAGTGCAGTGGAGCCATATTGAGTACATGGGCTGTGAGTTTGTCATTACGAACTCCACAGCTCCATGATGGCTTAACTGAATGCTATAGAATTTGGTATCAAACTGCTCAGCACAATAAACCCACACTGATCCCAGTACTGGAATAATTGCAAAATGCACCCAGAGGGCATTTTAGAGATGCCCCTGAAAAACAACCAGCCCACTAGTATGCAGTTGATTGGTCTGCACCAGCCTGCCATACACAGAAATGTTTCTTGACCCCCTGAGGTGAGAGGCGTTGTGCTCTCGTGCTCAGGAACAAAGGCAGTTTGGGGTGGGGGTGCTTCACACCTAGCCCCAAGCAGGAACAGCATTCAGGACGGTGCGCCTCAAAGTTTCCTGCCCTTCGATATGTTAGCCAGGGCCTCTCCAACTAGGAGAGATGCCCGTCCCCTTGACTAAGCCCCACTGTTTGCGGCAAGGGCGGCGGAAAAATTAGTAGTCAGGGGAGGTGTGTCCCCTCTCTGCCAGTACCTCCCCTCCAGTGCCCTGGACCAAGGTGACCACCTCCTTAGGAAATCCTCCATCTTGAATGGAAGGATTCTACCCAATCAAGTTAGGGGGATGCCTCTTCCCCAAAGGAAGGGGAGGGGAGATTCTAAGGGTGTAGTCACCCTAAAGGCAAGTGGGTAATTGGCTACCATCTGCCAGTACCTCTAACACCCCTAAATACAGTATTTAGGGGCATCCCTGGACCTTGATCCTCAAAGTCCTGCAATCTAAGAAGACGACGGACAAAGATGCTGTGCCGCAAAGTAAGAAGACACCTACTGCCTTTGCTTCAGCCCTACCAGCCTGTCTCCTTCTATTCTAACCTGCGAAGAAGAAGATGCCTGTCCCGTGGCCAGCGACTTCCAAGAACCCCAAGAAGACTGCCACTCTTTAACAAAGACCAGACCCCCCCAAGAACAGCAGCCCTGTATAGGAAAATTCCATCTTCAAAGGATTCCGGATTCAGGCGGATCCGCGACCCCTGCACACTCTGAACCCAACGCCCATGGACCGAGTACGAGTGGCTCACCTATCCTGTGAAGTCCCCCCAACCATCCTGACCTCATCTCCATTGGTTACTCTCCTGGACCCCACGAAGTTGCCTGCAGCCTCCACACGAAGGGTCCTCCTGACCGCAACCGGCTCCAATCCCGAAGATCCAACACCAAAAGGTACCCCTGCACCCTCAGCCCTCCAGCCTTGGGGAGCTCAACCAATGGTGCCTCGACCTCCCCCCAGCCCTCCAACTTGCCTGTCCAGCTAGTGCTCACCTTTACCAGCCTCCTGGTGTGAGACTGCAGCCTCTTTGTGCGACCGACAAACTCAATTGAAATGTATTGGGCGCCTGACACTGATTTTGCACTCGCCGCCTCTGTGCCGCTGGAGTTGTACTTTTGGTGCTGCTTTGTGGACCCCGTGCTGATCTAAAGCCCTGGGGCCTGTGCCCTGAAACCACGGGTACTTACCTGCAAACTGTGTCTCTTCGAGGTACCCCCAGCCTCTATTGATTTACATTGTCAAATACCTGCTAATGCATAACACTGTTTTCCTTCCGTAGGATTGCATTGCATTTACAAGCCTATTGCATACAAAAGTCTATCTATTTCTGTTGCAAAGTTCTACTGTTCTAATCTGAGTCTACAAACGTATTTGTAATACTATAAAGCATTTTCTACTGCCTTGCAAAACCATTCTTACTGTACTTGAAAAGTATTACTACTTTTGAAACTGTTGCTTACCTGCAACTTATCTCTTCTTGGTTCTAGAAATAAAATAACAAAGTAATAACTTTTTATACAAAACAATTGGTCTGGATTTAGTCTTTGAGTGTGTGCTATCATTTCGTGCCTGAGTGTGTACAATAAATGCTTAACACTACCATCTGATAAGCCTAACTGCTCGACCACACTACCAAAAATAGAGCTTTTATTATTAACTTCTTAAGCCTCTAAGCCCCTGGGGACCCACTGGACTCTGTGCACACTATACCTTACTTTGGTGTAGTATATACAGAGCCAGCTTCCTACACTGCCCTATATCACCTTATTCCCCAGACAGTTTTCATCTCAGCTAGTCACTTACACTGCCAAAATCTTTTCCCCTTGTCACCCTTCAAATGAGGTGGAGTACCATTTGATTTACCCCAATATGGAGCTGAACTTCTACATTGACTGCACAAAGGATCATTGTGTAGATGATCGGCTCTTTGCAGGGTTTTCTGGAGCAAAGAAAGGGAAGAGGACCTTGTCAAGGTGGATAGTTCTCTGCATCAAAATCTGTTATGCATTGGCCAAGAAACAGTCTCCTGAAGGTTTACTGGCTCATTCCAGGAGAGCTTGAGTAGCGGTTTGGACATATGCCAGGTTGCAACATGGGCGTTGGGGCATACGTTCAGGAAGCACTACTGCCTTGACACTTCATCCACTTGGCCCTGCAAGACTTTTTGGTCTTTGACCAAACCACAGGTGGTAAGACTTTATAGAATATACTGTTATAGTATTGATTCAAAAAGTCAGGAATCTGTGGTTAGAAATTATCCATCAGAAGAACAAGTTACTTAACTTCAGTAGCACTATTTTGATAAATATTCTAATTGTAGATTCCTTACTGCCCTCCTACCTCCCCATCCTGTGGAGTGGACTCCTGAACATCTAAATAAAGTCCAAAGTTTCGAATCAGCAAAGCTGTCATCAACAGTTTGTACCCACTTCTGAGGGCGCGGAAGGAGAAAGACTGAAAAAACGGGCGTCAGTGTGCAGGGGTGGCACTTATATGCAGATCTATTCCCACACTTCTGGGTGCTGTGGAGTCCCAGTAGAGTCACATGACGCCACCTACAGGCGCTCAAGAGCATTGCTGAAAATCTTCTACAGATCCAGTCTCATGCCTTTGAGTATTCCATCCAGGCAAAACTCATTTCTGGCCCACACCTTTAACTTTTGATTCCTGCCTCTGTTTGAACACTCTTATTTCTGGGCAGAATATCCCTTCCAGAACCTTCAAGCTACGCCATGTAAGCCATTAATGTCCCACTCATAATGATGTTTAAAACATGTATTTGAACTTCCAACACCTCTCCCCAACACTTCTCATGTAGGCCATAATGCATTCAAAAACCTTCCAGTCATGCAGACTTTAATCACTACACATAGAAGAGAACAGGTTCCAGGGGCTAACATGGGCAGATGGCATTAGCAATTGCTGTGCAGTACCCACTGTTCTTCTGTTTTCCCTTATTGATATTAGATACTACCCCCCGAGACCAAGGAAACCAGTAAACTCAACAATGTTTGTTTTTCTGTACCAACATGAAGGACATTTTTTACAAAGTTTGTCATTACAAGGTTGTATTCCCAATCCAAGATGGCAGCCGTAATCTCAGGACATTTGGTAGTCTTGCGAGCTTTTGTGAGATTTCCTATGTGGCGGCCATGCTTAGCTTTCAATATATAAGAAAGTGTCAGTTTCCCAGTCACATTATTTGGAATCTCCATCTCCCGTGGCTTTTCAAGAAAAAGCTATTCAAGAAGAATCCTGTATCCAGGGACCTTTTGTCTTCACTTACTTGTTGGATGACTCGAGAACCTGTGTTTCAAGCAAAGGATTATTCATTAGTGGATTGTGCTGTAACAAATGAACAGAAATGCATGATTTTCCAAAAATTACGCAACACCACAATACGAGCATGCTGTAACATATTCTATGGAGCATAGCCTTTTTCAGTATTACTGAGATGCTGTGAGGAAACAGCCACTTCCTTTCTACTTGTAGATAGTTTTTTTAGCTTCATGTACTGTATTAACATTCTACTTTGGCTATATTTGAACATGTGTGTACGCCATGTGAGTAAAAGGTACTATTGCTTTAATCAGATATTCTATTCAATATATATATATATATATATATATATACCCCCACAGAGAATGCTTGCTGAAACCATTGTGACCCTAAGAACAAATATATGTTATTGACTATAGAGAATTGTCTTACTATTAGCAATCAGCTACTAAATTCTCTCCTTACTACAGGTTCTCTTATAGGTGGTCTTCTCACCACTCAAAGGCAACACAATTCAACAGAAAACAATCCCTGCTGAAAGAGGGTACTGCTCAGAATTTCTTTTTCAATCTTCCTATTATCCTCTCCCCTCCACACCAGATTTCTCTCAGAGTTTATTCTTACAGAGAGGCCCGAGAGATTCTGTGAGCAAGACAGAGTATCATCTATCTCCAGGACATTCCTGCTGAGTACTTAAGATTAGGCATCCTGTGGTACATTGTAATACACATTGCCCCGTACCAGTCCTCATTGATACTAAACATGCCCTGAAAGTTAGTTCTTCAGTGTATGACAGTAGCACAACCAGTGTTTGCCACGTTAAAAGTTTGTCACTTATGGGTAAAAGGGAGTTGTCTAAGATGTAAAAAAGGAAAGAAGAGCCACATAGGTGGAAAACGGAAAATATCCATCTTCCCTGGTATGAAATAGAACTGAGGTTCCCAAACTGTGGTGAATCGTGAGATTATTTTTTTGTGGGTCATGAAAGTTCAAGTAATAAATAAATATGCCTTTAAATTCTTTATCTATCTTTTTCACATTTGCTGCACTTTAAAAACAGAGGTCAAGCATCAGGCTATGGCTTCTGAAATTTTCTTTTTTTTGTAACATAGTGATTGGTGTTTACAAACTCTTCTCACGTTTGCAGTCAGGGAAAGAAAAGTAAAGTGAACGTCATAATCTTGCTGGTATACAGGGAGTGTGAAAGGAAAGGCTGTCTGTTTTTGTAACACACATCAACATGTAAATACCTGCACATAAACTGTACACATTCAGCAGTTAGGAAAGCAAAAATGAAGCCAATTTCTTTAAATTCTAAAGTGTGATGGAAACAGATTTTAATAGGATCAAGACACTTTACTTGATGGTGCACAAATGATAACTATTCACTGAAACCCGATTTCCACACATTTTCATTTGTCACTTTCTTCGTCTTCCCACAGACCATAAACATAGCCTTTTCCTCATACAAAAAATCTTTGTCAAAGTAACATGAGGGTATCTTCAGTAGAATTGATGTTTTTTAATTTCCCTTTTTAGGTCTCGTCTGAGACATAGTGCACGTGCTGTCGTTTATGACGATCTATTGTTTCTGAAACCAAAAACCCCTTTAAAAGGGACTTCTAGCCCACCCATTACTTCCCATTGGTTGGCTTCATTCAGTCTTGTTTTCTTCCTTTGCATTGATGAGTGTTTCAGCGCCTGTCGGCTTCACTTCATCTCCATATGTTTTTCTTTCCTGGAGCATGGAGCTTGAGCTCAGTTTATGGTACTTTTTTATGCTTCTTCTTTTGCTTGCAGAATAACTTGAAACCATCAGAGTAGAAGCTTGCGCTTCCTGAACTCAGACAGCTATCCATAGTGAAACTATGTCACATGTGACCAATCTCCTAAGCATATTTTTTGGTTGCTAGTCTTTACCTCTGCTCGTCCCTAAACCCTCAAATCACCCTCACCTCTAGGTAACCACCCCGAGCCCTCAAGTCTCCTTCTCCTCACCTCTACCCACCCCCTTACTCCCTCCCACATTGTTGTGTGACCTGCCCACCACCCTCCCACAATGTTGCTTGTCTGGTCTGCCTATCCCATGTTGTTGCTTGCCCATTTACTACCACTCCTCCTCCCTCTTTGTTGCTTCTTTCTCCTGCTCCACCAGAAGAAAAGCGCCAATCACGCCAGCGGGTTTCAAGATGCTACAAAGGTGCAAATGGCTGCACTTCCTGCTCTGAATAAGCTTTTTTGACCCGGTCTTCATGCGGGGCCAAAACCGCAAACATCATCTCGGACGCAAGATAATTAAACTTTTTTTTATTTTGTGAAGGGAGAGAATAATCCGTTACTGTCAGTGTTGACTTTGTCAGAGTGCTTTTTCTTGCCCTAACGTTCAGGCATGCTGTGCTGCAGCCTCACTTCTGTACAACATTGCTAAAATAAATTGACAAAGACAGTAGCTCTCCCAAAGGCGAGACCTATTGCCTTTGCCAGTCTTTGTTCTCCCAGCCAATTCCTTCACATTGCAAACTTCAGAAATTGTTTAACTGTATCTCATTTTTGGCGATGTTTTTCAACTTTAAAGTATGCAATGTGCCTCGGTACGCCCTTTTTTGTACTTGTACATTTTTTTTTTGTTTGAACTGGTAACTGAAGAGGATTTGTACTTAATGTGACCCCACAGAAGACCTATGCTAAAGACCTAGCTGGCAAAGTCCTTCTCAATCTACATTAAAAGGTTGAGGATTTGACTACAGCAGAGTGAAACTGGCAAGGTTTAATATAGAATGCACTTAAGATGCTACATCCAGTGATAAATGTGACATTTTGTTGGGGGCTTTCTCCAGTTGTTTTTTTTCTAGTAAATCCCCTCAACCAAAGAGGTCATTTTAGTTTCTTATAAGTGATGGGAATCACTAGAAAACCACTATTTTTAGCTCATCGTGAGAGCACTGAGAAATAATGCTATTTTTTTATCTGCTCACACTGTAAAATATACCTTCTGCAGACTGCTTGACCAACATCAAATCTCCTTACATGAAGCTTGACATGTAAAGAAGCATTTATTACTGGTTGGCATTATATTTGGTACTAAAGAAAGAGTAATACTAAACGTCACAATTGGGCTAATATTAAACATGAAAACGTGCAGCACTCTGACAACTTTCGTTGGCACCTGTGTCTTCTGTGGGAGGTATTTGTGATCATCAAACTGTTTGAAATTCATAAACCTGGCAAATGATGGATTCAATTCTAAATTTGTCTTTGTACTTCAGGAAACAGAATGAAGGCAAGTTTTCTTTTCTTGTTTTTACTGAAAATTAAGGCATTCGAAATTAGAATATATTTTTGCCTATCAGTTTATCTCAAATCATACTTTCTATCTTGAGTGTGATCTTTTTTTTTTTTCCTGGTATCAGCCAGTTTGATTTTATTTAATGATTTTATTTTTAGTTATGTAATTGGTGTTTACACTCTTAAAGGGTTGCAGTGGTGCACTTTATAATTGTTATCCTTTATAGGAACATGAACAAGTGAAAAACAGCATTCAGTTATCAGCTCTCCCCCACCATACAACCCACTCAAATGCGCCATAATCCAGGTTAAAATTGTTAATAATATCAGATCGAACTTCTCCATAACATATAGACTTGCAACAATACTCTTCAGACCCAACGCTAATAGTACCACAAACCAGGCTATACAAATGTGTTAATTGTGTGCAGCTAGCCAATACAATGACAAAGCCAGACTGACAAAGCAAGACTTCCACCAATTCCTGCACAATGGAAACTGCTGAACACCTACAATAACATGACCTTTATTTTCAGACACTCCAAGCTCGAGTAATCAATGTTAGTTCAGGATCCTCTCATGCCACAGGTAAATATTACTGCATGTTCTATTATGACACCATCATTGGTCTTAGGAGACTCGAATCCACTTACCTCAGGTGGTCACTAGCCCGGTCAACCCCAGTGGCAGGGACACAGGGCACGTGCCACCACCCCTGGTATTACTGCATGTTTAAATTGATTTGTCCATTGAATAGAAAATCCTGAGCAAAACAATTTAAATCTGTGCAGTGAGTTTTTGTAGACATATCAAAATAGGTCTCAAGTGTGATCTACATAACTTAACCAAGAACTGGCTGAAGTACACATGTAGCCCTTCATCAGTCACTCATACTTTAATTTAACCCCACAATGTGGTTTTCCAGCACTTAAGCTTACATTATTTCTATCATTGTGGCCCATAATTACCCACGATTTCCAATACCACGAAGCTAGCAAGAAATCCTAACGGAACCATATGACAAGGATACATTCCAGATGCCACACCTACAAGAAGATACATATATACACCCACACACATTACTGGACGCATCCTTGATGTCATTTTTACAAATCCAGAACTAGTTACCTTTCCAATGATTACTCCAGTCACATGGTCAGACCACCATTTGCTAGCTTTCCAACATAAGCCACCACAAAGCAACACACCTAAAAGAATATATCTCTTTACATCGAATGCGCTACAACGCATTCCATTACAACGCAGTCGTTATAACGACCACGTTGTTACAACGCTAACCATTACATCGCGAGTCGTGACAACGACTTGCTGTAGGGGGCGCGCTGGACATAGGAATAGTATAATTTACTATTCCTACTCCGGTCTGTGCAACTACAGGGAAGGTGTTGGATTGTAAATCCAACCCTTCTGCCCCCTACAGCAAGTCGTTGTAACTACTTGCGATGTAATATTTCGCGTTGTAACAACGGGGTAGTTGTAATGACTGCGTTGTAATGGAATGCATTGCAGTGCATTCGATGTAAATGATGTCTCCCCACCTAAAACCACCTTACATGCACCCACCTATCACCCGTGGAACAAACTACATTTTTAATACGGAGAAACACATCTAACATCCAACACAGATCTAGACACAATAATTTCAGTTCAAAAACTGAGTGGCTACAGTAAGCTTTTTATATCCTAATACCACTCAGAACAACAAAACAGGACAAAAGAAAACAGGCACCTTGGAGAAATACAGAACTAAAAGAGATTTTAAAAAAAGCAAATTAGAAAGCAGCAACGCACCTGGCTCAAAACAAACAGCAATCAAGACAAACTTCACCAACAGAAATGTAACAGATTATACAAGTCAACAATCAAAAAAGCTAAAAAAACGAAGGTACTATTCAGACAGAATATAAAATTCTAAATGTGCAAATAAAGAATTTTATAAAATTCTCACTGAATTTTGTAAACCTAAATGTACAGAAGGAACTTATTCCAATACGAAAGAATTCCCTGATTGGCTAATCATTACACAACCAAAGCAAAAACATTGTACTCCAATTTAAAACAAAGGAAAACAATCAGCACCAACCCATTTCCAAATCCCCCCTCCACAAGTGAGCTATCCCAACCTCTGCATTCCTTCAAACAAATTTCCGAACTGAATTTTCTGGTCCCATCAATCAGGCCAGCTGGTTGCCCTTCCGACCCTTGTCCACCTCAAATATTCAAGAACATTCTTTTAACTACTTTTAACTAATTTGGCTGCCACACCAGTAAGAAAAATAATAAATAATTATTTAACTACTACTAATTATTTCCTGAAAAACCTAAAAAACGCATAGATATGCCCATTATTAAAGAAAACAAACCTGGACCCGCATGACCCCGACAACTACAGACCGATTACAACTGGGCATTTCTTGGGCAAACAGAGCAGCATTCAACCAAATGTCACAGTTCATTGAAGATAACTCCATACTTTCAAACTACCAAACATGATTCTGTCCAGGAAAAGGCAGAAAATCTGCCCTCATCGCCATCTGGGATGACCTTAAAAACAATGTAGGCCGCAACGAGGGCGCTGCACTACTTCTCTTGGACCTCTAAGCTGCTTTCAACACGGTTGACAATGACACTCTAATACAAAGACTCTACGAAGGCAGCATAGAGGGGACTGCTTTCAACTGGATCACATCCTACCTTCAAAGCAGGACTAATGTCAACTATACTCCACTTTTCTCATCCAAACAGTAGTTCTCCAAAGGAGGAGTCCCTCAAGGCTCTATCATCTCACCCAATGCTTTTCAACATCTACATTAAGTCATTACTGGCAATGATCGATAAATTTCAGCTCACGCGCTATAACTATGCAGATGACCAAAAAATAATCCTTAAACTGGAAAGCCCCAAAGGCATTGGAAACTCCAAAATCTTTCAGTTGCCTCAAAGCTGTTGATCAGTGGATGGCCTGGCTCCATTTCAAATTAAATGCTTCCGAAATGGAAATACTGACATAAGGTGATTGGAAAAATTATGACCCACTCAGCACCTGGCCTGACGATCTAGGACCACCTACTAAAGTATCTAAGGAAGTAAGAAACCTTTGAATTACCAAGGACTCCAAGCTATCAATGAATGCCCAAGTGGACAAATTAGCAAGATCAAGCTTCATTACTATGAAAACTCTGCAATGCATATTCCCCTACTTGGGATTTTCTCACAAGGTCCAGGCTACTATCTCTTTTCTACTGTCTAAATTTGATTACTCCAATGGCCTCTACCATAGATCATCTTTATCAACCATGGAAAGACTACAACGGATTCAGATCCCTGCTGCCA
The DNA here is from genome assembly GCF_964204655.1 of Triturus cristatus. Taxonomy (NCBI): domain Eukaryota; kingdom Metazoa; phylum Chordata; class Amphibia; order Caudata; family Salamandridae; genus Triturus; species Triturus cristatus. Next base: position 264,853,138 of record NC_140585.1, read on the forward strand.
GACTACTCCTACATGTAAAGCCATAAGCCCACATCTCCCCTGCCTTGAGGGCCCGCACTAAATTGGTTACTCGTTGCCAGAAGAACCAAATTCAAGCTGCTTTGGATCACCCACAAAGCAATACATAGAACCGGACCGCTGCTCTGATCAAGCAGTCAAACTATGGAAATCATTACCCCCCCAAAACCAAAGGAAATGATGGACGGAGTGTTGAACATTGCAAGCACTCACCCCCAGTCAACTGATCTGGGTTTAATCCATCACCGTTCTTTAGCCCACTCTGCCACCCCAGTTCAGACATGGCCATATGCAAATCAGTCTGACCCTGGGCCTCATGGGAACAGTCCAGCCCGAACTGCCAAGCCATGTCTTCCCTGGACTGGAAACAAGCTTCCTAGGACCGGTTTCTGGCATTTCAGCCGTCTTCAGCCAGGCTTGCTTGAATCCAGTGGCAAAGTGAGCAAGGGACTCACGTCTGAGCATACCCTGCCAACTTATGGCGAACAAAGCAAAAACCAAAGGAAATGATGGACGGAGTGTTGAACATTGCAAGCACTCACCCCCAGTCAACTGATCTGGGTTTAATCCATCACCGTTCTTTAGCCCACTCTGCCACCCCAGTTCAGACATGGCCATATGCAAATCAGTCTGACCCTGTGCCTCATGGGAACAGTCCAGCCCGAACTGCCAAGCCATGTCTTCCCTGGACCGGAAACAAGCTTCCTAGGACCGGTTTCTGGCATTTCAGCCGTCTTCAGCCAGGCTTGCCTGAATCCAGTGGCAAAGTGAGCAAGGGACTCACGTCTGAGCATACCCTGTCAACTTATGGCGAACAAAGCAAAAACCAAAGGAAATGATGGACGGAGTGTTGAACATTGCAAGCACTCACCCCCAGTCAACTGATCTGGGTTTAATCCATCACCGTTCTTTAGCCCACTCTGCCACCCCAGTTCAGACATGGCCATATGCAAATCAGTCTGACCCTGTGCCTCATGGGAACAGTTCAGCCCGAACTGCCAAGCCATGTCTTCCCTGGACCGGAACCAAGCTTCCTAGGACCGGTTTGTGGCATTTCAGCCGTCTTCAGCCAGGCTTGCTTGAATCCAGTGGCAAAGTGAGCAAGGGACTCACGTCTGAGCATACCCTGCCAAATTATGGCGAACAAAGCAAAAACCAAAGGAAATGATGGACGGAGTGTTGAACATTGCAAGCACTCACCCCCAGTCAACTGATCTGGGTTTAATCCATCACCGTTCTTTAGCCCACTCTGCCACCCCAGTTCAGACATGGCCATATGCAAATCAGTCTGACCCTGTGCCTTAGGGGAACAGTCCAGCCCGAACTGCCAAGCCATGTCTTCCCTGGACAGGAAAGAAGCTTCCTAGGACCAGTTTCTGGCATTTCAGCCGTCTTCAGCCAGGCTTGCTTGAATCCAGTGGCAAAGTGAGCAAGGGACTCACGTCTGAGCATACCCTGCCAACTTATGGCGAACAAAGCAAAAACCAAAGGAAATGATGGACGGAGTGTTGAACATTGCAAGCACTCACCCCCAGTCAACTGATCTGGGTTTAATCCATCACCGTTCTTTAGCCCACTCTGCCACCCCAGTTCAGACATGGCCATATGCAAATCAGTCTGACCCTGTGCCTCATGGGAACAGTCCAGCCCGAACTGCCAAGCCATGTCTTCCCTGGACCGAAACAAGCTTCCTAGGACCAGTTTCTGGCATTTAAGCCGTCTTCAGCCAGGCTTGCTTGAATCCAGTGGCAAAGTGAGCAAGGGACTCACGTCTGAGCATACCCTGCCAACTTATGGCGAACAAAGCAAAAACCAAAGGAAATGATGGACGGAGTGTTGAACATTGCAAGCAATCACCCCCAGTCAACTGATCTGGGTTTAATCCATCACCGTTCTTTAGCCCACTCTGCCACCCCAGTTCAGACATGGCCATATGCAAATCAGTCTGACCGTGTGCCTCATGGGAACAGTCCAGCCCGAACTGCCAAGCCATGTCTTCCCTGGACCGGAAACAAGCTTCCTAGGACCAGTTTCTGGCATTTCAGCCGTCTTCAGCCAGGCTTGCTTGAATCCAGTGCCAAAGTGAGCAAGGGACTCACGTCTGAGCATATCCTGCCAACTTATGGCGAACAAAGCAAAAACCAAAGGAAATGATGGACTGAGTGTTGAACATTGCAAGCACTCACCCCCAGTCAACTGATCTGGGTTTAATCCATCACCGTTCTTTAGCCCACTCTGCCACCCCAGTTCAGACATGGCCATATGCAAATCAGTCTGACCCTATGCCTCATGGGAACAGTCCAGCCCGAACTGCCAAGCCATGTCTTCCCTGGACCGGAAACAAGCTTCCTAGGACCGGTTTCTGGCATTTCAGCCGTCTTCAGCCAGGCTTGCTTGAATCCAGTGGCAAAGTGAGCAAGGGACTCACGTCTGAGCATACCCTGCCAACTTATGGCGAACAAAGCAAAAACCAAAGGAAATGATGAACGGAGTGTTGAACATTGCAAGCACTCACCCCCAGTCAACTGATCTGGGTTTAATCCATCACCGTTCTTTAGCCCACTCTGCCACCCCAGTTCAGACATGGCCATATGCAAATCAGTCTGACCCTTTGCCTCATGGGAACAGTCCAGCCCGAACTGCCAAGCCATGTCTTCCCCGGACCGGAAACAAGCTTCCTAGGACCGGTTTCTGGCATTTCAGCCGTCTTCAGCCAGGCTTGCTTGAATCCAGTGGCAAAGTGAGCAAGGGACTCACGTCTGAGCATACCCTGCCAACTTATGGCGAACAAAGCAAAAAACAAAGGAAATGATGGACGGAGTGTTGAACATTGCAAGCTCTCACCCCCAGTCAACTGATCTGACATGGCCATATGCTTGGCAGTTCGGGCTGGACTGTTCCTATGAGGCACAGGGTTAGACTGATTTGCATATGGCCATGTCTGAACTGGGGTGGCAGAATGGGCTAAAGAACGGTGATGGATTAAACCCAGATCAGTTGACTGGGGGTGAGTGCTTGCAATGTTCAACACTCCCTGACAATGTTGTTAATGAATTTAGAAGCAAGTCAGGGGTCATGTGTACTCTTTTTTTGTTTTTGTAAGCAGACATGCTGAAATCTAATATTTGAAGGCACTTTTATATGTGATAATGAAGAAAATAGTGGCTCAGTGAATTAAAATATATGTCCAAGAATAATCATTTGAGACCAGTTTATGGGTCAAGAGCATTACAATTAGGCCGAGTAGATTATTTAAGTAACGAGACCTGCAGGTCTAGTAACATTTTTATGATTTTTAGAGGCCTGCTTTAGGTCTGCTTAACAAATGTACATATTACTTATGGTTAAATATATATAGATTATTCTATGCATAACAGCTATATACGTCACTGTATAGTTTTCATATAAGTTACATGATTAGATACTTATGGCTCTCAGTTTATCTATCACAATATATAAATATCTGTACTATTTTATCTACAATTGCTTCACTGTTGAATTATAACTATACTGGTTAAGCTACTGGTCTGTGTTTCTATGTTTCATTTTATTTTATGTTAGTCATTTGTATAGTGTATATCTGCCATTTGTCTGTCCTTGTTAGTGCATTCAGAGTCTTGAGCAAGCTTTCCGTACAGGTCTAGGAAGCACTTCAACCTACTAGTGAACCCAATCTTCGATAAGAACAGGCTAGCACATGTCAGGACCTCATGCAACTCACCCAACTCTTCAGCACTACAGCCACAAACCTTGCCAGTCAAACACTCCATACGGTATATTGACTGATTGCATAACTGTTCTTCTAGAGTTGGGGCTTCTGGGTGGACTTAATACAGGGCTGTCTACTCATTTAACAACGCTGCAGGTGTTAGGCCTCGCTCCTGGGTATACAGTGTGTAGTCAATTGGGAGCCAGGTTGGACTCTATCCCGTATAAAAATCAGTTTTACCTCCCCCAGAATTGTCCAAGTTTTATCCTGAGATGCAAGAACTACTTGTGTTTTGCCTACGTCAGTGATGGTAGGTTTGCTGGAAGAGGTATTTTCTGAAACCTAACAGATGTATAATGTCAAAGGGCTAGATTAGGTGGTTGCAGTCTTGATCATTTCACATCATTTTAGCCATATCACTAAAAGTGGATGCTATTTGGTTTAGTGTCAGCAGTGTTTTAAAGGATGGCGTCAATATTTATTGAATACATCCTGGATGTGAATTCTTTTCCACATGGTTATATTACAGGACATTACTTTTAGACTGAATAGAGTATTCATGAAATTGAGGTAAAATTACCGAACACTCAGTGCACAAAAATAAAGATCAAAGGTCAAGAGTTAAAATATCTTGGTCATGCTGTAATGAGAAAGCGGTAAATCTAAAAGACAAATTAGTGGATGCTAACAAATGAGCTCCTGAAGATTAGGATTTTTTTATTTTAGGGTGACGGACTATTACTCCTAATATGTAGAGACTTCAGAGTAAAACCAGAATATGCAAATGTAATCAATAAAGCTATATGTCAAAATGAGTTCAAAAAAAGAAAATTGAAAATCAAGGAGGCATACACTTTGAGTAAGTCTATGATAAAGAACGAGACTATGCTGACGAGTGATACCAGCTGTACTGGAGCTGTTTTACGTCAGATACAATTAAAAAAACAAGCATTAGAAATGCAATAGGTCTTGCATTTTTTTGAGTTGGAGCTATTGGCATAGCACGACAGCTACTGGACAGAAATTGGCACTTTGCAGGTACCAAACACAGCAGTGCTCCATCAAATGGCCTGAAAGCCTGAAATGATGTTGATAGCCTACAAAATAAAAAGGCAGATCAGGATGACCAGGAGGAACCCCAGGCATATTGGGATGGCTAACGCAAGCAAACAATGAGTGAAATCGCCTGGGCTTGACCCACGCATGCAAAGGCGGGAGAATCAGACCCAATGACCAATAAAAAACCCATATTTCTAAATGGCACAACAACGAACAAATGGCAATTCATGGGCATGCCAAAAGCTGATAGAGGAGATAACAACAGGTCTTGCATACAGCGCATGCGTGCTGCCTAGGCTCGACCTAAAAAAGGAATAGTATTCACGCATCACACACACTAAGCGATGCAGAAAAATGATATTAAGCAATTGGACACGAAATATCTGTAATCTTGCCATCAAGACATTTTAGAACATATATGTATGATTTACCATACAAGGTAGGAAATGATCCCAAACTTATCCAACATCTAATGACAACAAGGGGTTATGAGTTCGCATCATCTTGAATAGCTGGTTTGCAAACCTGCAAGAGTATAATCTCACCGTAGATTTTTTTAGCAGAATAAATGTTATTGTAAATGATATTTCAGAAACGCCATTTTAGCGAAAGAGGTTTTGGTTAACAATTTTGTGACATGGAACCATTCTGAGCGGTACTCTGAACCACTGCATTCCCAGCAAGCTAGCTAGTTCAGCCATTATTTTAATAAATGCATTTCCGACTCAGTAATCGAAGAAAGGTTAGGAACAATTCAGCCTGAACAACTAATATCACAGATACCTTAAGGAGGAAAATGATCAACTCAAGGGTCAAAAGTAAAGAACAAAAAAGAGCATTTGCAGGTAAGAATTATGGAAGCTCACAACGACTCTAAAAGGTTTTTCAGGATTACATTATTTCCCGAACCCACAAAGGACTGGCAACTTGGCCCACCCAACTCAGGGCTAGATGATAATCTGGCAGTCATTCCCACACAAAAATCAGGGTTTTTTATAGTGATGCAGCCATGGCTCTGGCATCGGTAGAGCATTACAAGTATGTTGCACCATAATTAATCCAGATGCAAGGTATTAGCCCTTTTTTATACTCACCAGGTAGATGCTGGATAAACTCCTGCTACGTTTTTAAATTAGCCTTCCCACTTCAGCCATGCCCAGCTTCTATTTGGAAGCATCTTGCCCCCATTATCTCCAAGTACCAGTAGGCTGCAACATACTGTATTAGTGAGGCCCATCGGTAGGTCGTCCCTAAGGGAACCAAAACTGATACTTAAATGACAGTTGTCTCAGTTCCATTTCCCGGAAGTAACGTGAAAAGTTGCTTTGTCTATGTGATCTGTGTCTTCAGTTGATGTGTGTAGGAGAGTAGGGTCTGCTTTCTATGTTCACCCCCACTTTTTGCTTTTGCTTTACTGGTTTTCGACTTAGATGTGGCTGTGGGCCTGCTAATCAGACCCACAGCCCTGCTGTTCTCTCTCTAAATTAATACTATGTACTTTAGGTGCATAACCCAATTGGTAGGGACCACCTTATTAGACCCTGTATAGTGTACCCTAGGTACCCAGGGCATAGGTGTACCCTAGGCCTACCAGGGGCTGCAGCATGTATTATGCCACCCCTGGCCTGGCCTTCCATTATGACACAACTGGCTGCTCACTCAGCTGGGGCAAGGTCGTGTAATCACCCCTTGCTTAGGTGTAGTATTCCTATACCTACCTTATATATAGACACATGTGTACCTATCAGCCACTCCTATGGCAGGCCTTAACAATCCTGGAGGCAGAGTGCTTGGTAACATGTGAGATAGTGCTCTAGCATGAGCTGAGCCTGTCTACAGCTTTCAGAACCATGACCTTATAGCTGTTCTATGATATAGCCTACCATATACTCTTAAAGTGCCTTATAATCTTAAACGGTTATGGTAACTATGGTTTGGCTTTATCAAAACATGTTGTGTAAGGTGTCTAACACTTTGGAATAATACCCCCATCCCATTTCTGGTGATGAGGATATTATCCCTCCCTTCTAGAGGGAGAAGACATGTTGAAACCTACTTACCCGGTTAAAGTTAACCAGAGCCCCAACATCACAAAATGGATGCTGCTGCCGCGACACAAGTCTGACCTCCTGCTGCTGGGAGTGATCCCGGCACGGGAGGCTTGGACAATAGGTTTCCTGCCTTGGGAGGTGCTAGCACCACCCCAGACAGGCCTTAGTGTATTGGGGCAGGGAGGGATGAAAGAAACTAGACACTGCCTGGGGCACACAAGGTGTCCCATGCATAGTCCAGTTCAAACCGGTGCTGGGGCACTCCAGCCCCAGTCCTGGCGCGAAACTGGACAAAGGGAAGGGGGTGTAACCACCCCCCTCCCAGGTCCCACCCATAAGGCGTGACCTAGCAGGCAACCCAGCACCCCAGATTAGTATAAGTGTGGTAGCTGGGCCCCAGGAGATTGGATTATCCTGAACCTGCAACTTGAACAGAAACTCTGGACCTTCGACATTCGACGAAAGAAGAAGACTGAAGAATCTCCCTTGTGGCCAAGGAGTGGTCACCCTGTGCGAACAGGCACCATCAAGAGACTTACCCTCTGCTTTGCTGAAGTTCTACGAGGGACCGACTGCAGAGCCTGACCAGAGCCTTGACTTCCAGACTTCTCCGACCCTGATCCACATCCACAGCCGAGCTGAGATCCGTGGAGGCGACGAGAGACGTGGGACCGGCTACCTGGGAAAAGTGGCGAGTATCTTCCAGCGCAGCTTCTGAGGCACCCTCGAGGTTGTGCACCAGGGATTGAGAAGCCCCAACCCCAAGCACCATCTGCACCGAAGATCAGCCCCCCACACTCCACGAGTCCTGCGTGGGGCCCTTCTGCATTTTCCTGCTTGCCGCGTCTGTCCGGTTACTTGCCCGTTGGCTAGTAACCTCTGTGACGACACACCTTCAAGTTTCCACTGCTGGTTTGGCTCCTCCAGAATGGCTCCTGCTCCTCTGTGAAAGAGAAGCACCCCAGACCTTCCTGGTCTGCACCAGAAGCAAGTCCTCCATTCTTCGTGGGTTCCGCTTGCCAAGGCTTGGTGAGTCCTAGTTCGACTTCGACGCCGCCAACAGCACGAACCTTCGTGGGACAGCTCGCCTCCTGGTCCTGGTCATCCTCGACGTCTCCTGGTACCCGTGGCTGCTGCGACAAGCTTCACCTCTTCACCTGCAATCTCCCGACATTGCCTGGTTCCTTCCTGGTTCCACGTGGTCACTGGCTAGTGACCCAGACTCTGTCTCTTCTGCTTGCAGGTACTCTTCACTGACTGCCTGTCAGCATCTTTCCTTCAGGCATCCATAGGAGTCGACGACGAAACCCGACGCAAGTTCACACCTATGCACCCGCAGCGCGTGGGCTAGGTAACTTGGGTACTCCGGTGCTCAACTGGGTATTGACTATCCTAGTGTCTAGTTTTCCAGTCTCGACTTCCTAGTTACTCCAGAAGTGTCCTAAATCTTATTATTTCTAAACCGTACTGTTTTCCTCGATTATACGCATTACGCGTGAGTGTTTCCACTCTGCACCTGAATCCCGTGGGCCTCCCACTTCCTAACCTTTGGTAGTATAGTGTAGCCCCAGCGATTCCCTAGGCCTAGGCCTATCCTATTTCCGTGACAGTGGTCCTTATACCACTTACTTAGTATATGGTTTGCGTGGCCCCTAGGGCCTAACTGTATTACTTACCTGTGTGACTTAATGTATGCTTGAATAAGACTGTGTTGTACTTACCTCGAATCTCATAAAGAGTGCTGAGGGTTTGACTAGAATAAATACACTATTTTATATATATATCTGTTGTGGTGTCCTTTCATTTGGTATTCAAAGGGTTACAAATGGTATAACAGCTGGCTTCACATGCCATTCAGAGTTTAGCCTAAGACTGCTCTTGTCCATGCTACCACTAGGATAGCTGGCCTATAAGGTTGACTTTACAACCAATCACCAGAAGGGTTGTTTGGACTGATATAAGGTGTACACTAGAACTAGTGACATCATACATCAGGCCAACTTCTCACAATGTGCAGTAGTAATGTATAGCACCCTCTCGCAGGTGACGCCACTCACTACCCCTTACAAGTGAGCTTGCAAAACACTCCGCACCTGAAGCTGACCTCCTTAAAATGTTCAGAAAATGAGTGAAGAACATATTCTTATTTTAACTTTTGTTTAGACGACACAATAGCAATAATCGTTCTTTTAGGGTATCTTGACTGTAATGCAAGTGTATCTTGCTCAGGGTTTCCATCTTCTCTGCACAATGTGGATTTCGCTGTTGAGGTTGGCTCTCTCTACTTTTCAGTTGCATGTCTATCACAAAACCAACTGCTTAATGATTACCAAGAGTTTTGAATGACGTAGCCCAACTAGGTTAATGTGTGTAGTAGGTGGCTGGACCTCTTTCTTGATCGGTTATGTGAAAGACATATTTGCACCAATTAGCATATCAGCTAGGCCTAGTAATCACTGCAGATGCTGTCGAGCAGCGAATGCAACAGCTAATTTACAACAGTAGGGTTATCCACACCAGGTAATTTCCCAACCCAAAAAATCCCCTTTCACCAGGTGAAAAGTTATTCTGAAACACTGGTGGCACTAACTTGCAACCAGGTTGCCCAGATTTTGACCCCCAATACCAAAAAAAGTCAAGGCAAGAAAAACGTTCTGCTCTGCCATCAGTCACTAGAAATGTCCTTTGTGGACAATGTAATGTGTTCTCTAACACAATAAAAGCAAAAATACAATAGTTGGAATACTTGTGTTACTCTCAAAGACTGGTAATTACTCAGGTCACAATTCAGTCCAATGTGTTTTTGCACGTATGTCACACCAGAGATTAGGCATATGCAAATAAGACTGGAACCTACTTCAATAGGGTCTGCCTAGCCCGAAGTGCCAAGCAAGGCCCTCTCTCGATGGGAACACAAATGACCCCAGACCACATTTTAACTTGATGTGCCTACTGAGTGAGTGGTGGATTGAGTCTTGTGGCAAAAAGAACTAATGATGAACAGAATGCAGAACAATGTCATACATTCATCCCAGTACAGAGATCTGGGCCTAAATCCATCGTTTTTTTGCTCACCATGCCATTCCAGTTTGGACCCAGCCATATGCAAATCAGTCTTGACCCTGTGCCCAATGGGAACAGTCCAGCCCGAACTGCCAGGCCAGGTTCTCCCTGGACTGGAAACATGCATACTAGGACCGGTTTCGGGGTTTGCTTCTGAATCGGTCTCCCTTACTAATGGAACTTGGACTTCCTTACCTGGTCTGAAAGTCATCCCAAATAATCCTTGATGGTACGAACCCAAAATGTTGAGCCCTTGTTTACAACATAAACTATTCCCTTGATAACTTTCTCCTTAAACTGTAGCATGGTCTCAAAATACACCAACTCAATCCTCTTTCCGTCATACGATACCGAACACCTATCTGGTGCCATTAACTTTGTTGGTCCAAGTTTCCTTAAACAACACTTCAGTAATGAAAGTCATCTTCACTACTGAGTCAACCAATAACTTTAGGACCTTCCATCAACACTAATATCAGTGTAGGGATCCCTACACATTCAGATTCTTCTTGGTCTGTAATGACAAGTACCAAGTCTGTTGCTCTTTTCATTAGTTCAAACGTCTCATCGCCCACAAACACCGCGCTCACTCAGTTCTTCTCAGATTGACATACTTTTGCAAAATGGCCAACCTTGCCACAGTTTTTACACGTAGCATTCTTTTCAAGGCACGGCCACCCACAGGTATATGTTGTGGTAACCCACATCTAAAACAAATGTTCTTTTGTGTAAAAAAAACAGATTCTGAAACCCCTTTGAGGAATCATACTTTTTTCTTTGAACAAAGGACTTAGTGTAATTCTGACCCTTCACAATCCCTCAGTCACTAAATGCACAACAGCCCCTTCTTTGTTCACCGATTCTCTATATGCCTTATGGGAATTCTTAATGCTTTTGACATTGTCTGTTGTTTTCACCAATGATGGATTCTCATAGGTTAGTAATTTTTCCTGTACTTTCTTGTCCCAACACCTAACCACTATGTGGTCCCGAATGAGTTTACTGGTGAAATTTTCAAATTCACAATCTGCCATAAGCATGCGTAACGCTGCCACATGAGTCTATGGACTCCTCTAGTGCAGCTCTCTGGTAAAAAAACGTATGCCTGTTGACGATTAAACTTGGTTGGACATTAAACTATTCCTCCAGTTTCTTTATTGCCACTTGATACTCATCTAGTTCCTCCCCCTTCATCAGATCCTTCATGCACTGGCGGTAAATGCTCAAATAGCTTGCCATTCGAAACCTAAATAATGTAAATGAAATCCTTTCCTTTCTGGGTAATCTCTGTTCCCTCCTATACCCACCAAGTATTCAGTTTAAGTACAATACCAAGTCTTCCATTTAATTGGTGGCTCACCTTTAGACTGCAAAAAGGGTGGTGGCACATTTACTGACTACACATTGTACTACAGTTTGGAATAACTACAATGAATTGGACAAATAAGCACAAAAACACTAACAGAAGTTTAAAAGAAATAGTGTAGGGATTGTTTTTATAAACATGCATAGATATTGTCTATGGAACGTATTATGTCGAAAAAGATGGCAAACAAAATCAACAACAAAAAAGTAAAAATGTACCTCCAGTTTGTTACTAAAAAGTAAGAGTCTTAGTCTGCGTCACCGTTGATATTAAAAAGTGCGGTAACACACCGTTCCTGAGAAAGTGTGCATGTCAATGAATAAACTACACACTGTTGAAATGTGAGAACATTTTAACAAATCATTTTGCAGTAACGCGCTCCCCCGTAGAAAGTGTGTGTTTCACTGACAACACACCAACTTCATGTTAGTGTGTGTCACTGTCTATCCATGTAAAAACAGCAACACGCTAAACTTGCCTCCGAAACAAATGCTGATGTGCGCATCACCGATGTCTGTTGTAGCGTTTTAATAAATACTCATCATCATATTAGCGCGCTCAATAAACACAGGAGCCGGTGGTTTGGTTTGTACACGCAGCTCCGACTGCCCGCCGATGCCACGCCTCTTTATTAAATACCCACTAGCGTCTGACGTCACGCGTCAGCGCTAGCGCAATCCGGCAGCGCTGTAGGCTAGAACGCCTCATCGCGCGCCGGACATTACACTCCTTCCCAACTTTACCAAAACAGCAAACAATTAACACAGTATGCAAATGAACGATGGATCTGTTACCAGTCTGCCAGTCCTTGCGGGTTACACCAGATAGTCAGCCAGCTGGGAAGATGGTGCTGGATTCCTCCACAGACCATAGTGGGATTGGCCGCCTCTGTACCGGGTCATCTCCGGGGTCCTGCACCTTGGGGTGTTGCGCTCATCCCGGGGCGAGGAGCAGCTGGTCAGGTTACCCCCGGGCGTGGCCGGCAAGGACTGAGGGTCACGGTCCCTGGGATCGTAATCGCCCTCCGGAGCTTCCTCCCCCTCCTGGTCTCCGCACAGTTGGCTCGGGCTCCGTCCCTCTGGCTCGACCCCGGGACACAGAGGTGTTCCAGGATGGGCTTTCTTTAAAAAGGATACATCCCGGGTGACCGTTTCAGCTCCTCTCTGGGCGGTCACCGTCGTGCCGGTCCGGCGGGTGACAGTCCATGGTCGTGGTTCAAAAGGAAGTCGGAATTTGCTTCCAGGGTATCGGTCCTTAACATACACTTGATCTTGCATTTGGATCGTTGACTCCTTAGCTCCTCTCCGCCGGCTGGCTTGATCATTTGAGCGAGTCCGATTGGCCAGAGTCTTCTCGTTGCTGGCCTGTGCCGGGACCCACGTCGGGTGGTGGGGAAGCGTGTCACTCAGTATTCGGCCCATGGTGGCTGTTCCTGGCGCTGCCTCCGTTGTGATGTGGGGGGTCATCCTGTATTCCTTCAGAAAACGATAAATCGCCCTTTCCAAAGGAGATCCATCCGCCATGGCTATGCGTATTGTCTTGTTGAGGGTGCGCATAAATCGTTCCACCTCTCCGTTGGCTTGGGGCCAGCGTGGTGTCACCTTGCGGTGATGGATGCCCCAGCTCCTGAGGTACTCTGCAAACTCTTGCCCCTGAAAAGGGGGTCCGTTGTCAGTCTTGACCACCTCAAATATGCCATGAGTGGCGATGGTTTTCTCAAACTTTGCAATCACCTCTGTGGCTGTTTGGCTCCCCACTATTTCGACCTCTGGATACGTGGTAAAATCATCGATGATGACTAGTGCATGACGTCCATCTGGGAGGTGCCCGAAGTCGGCACTCACACATTCCCACAGCCTCTGCAGGTTTTCTTCTGTCACCACTGGGTGAGGGCGATCCTGTTGTCCTGCCGCTTGGCACCAATTGCAAGTTCTCACCGTTTGCTCTACCATTGCGTCCATGCCAGGGAACCATACTGTTAGACGGACCGGGAGGGTCGGCCGAGGTCAGGGGGAGAGGTCTCCGGGGAGAGCCGTCTCCAGCGATCGTACAGACAAGTAACTTCCCCCCCACAGACAGACACCACACAAGGATAAGATTTAGCGTTCTTTATATGCACTTCTTAAGGTACGATGAAATAGTACAAGGAGGTCTGGACTCAGGGGTCCCCTCGATTTAGGTCTCTTAGGATAGGGAAGGGGTAGCGGGACAGTCTGTTTACCAGTCAGGTAGTTCGGATGAGATGATGGTTAGCTCACAATCCTCGAGCTTGGTGGTGTAGCTGGTACGGGCCGCGGCAGCGCCAGCAGGTCCCGGTAGAGATGGTCGATACACGGTCCGCGGCAGCGCCAGCAGGTCCCAGTGAAGATGGTCGATGTACGGTCCGCGGCAGCGCCAGCAGGTCCCGGTGAGGATGGTCGTTACAACGGGCCGCGGCAGCGCCAGCAGGTCCCGACGAGGATGGATGTTGCAGAAGGCCGCGGCAGCACCAGCAGGCAGGACGATAGTTCTCAAGATAGGGCTACGGCAGCGCCAGTAGTCCGTCAAGGCTGAGTTCTCTCGGTGTCTCTCGACTCCAGGATACAACTGCCATCCTGCTCCGGAGCTGCTCCAGTTATAGGGCAGGCGCCCTTTGATGTCCGGGCCCTCGCACTTGGAGGTCGGAGGGTCCGGGATGAAGGTGTCCAGACACCCAGCAGGGGGTGGAGCCAGCGCCTGGGGGAGCTGGAGGCGATCGGCACCTGGCGGGGGAAGAGCTCTTGACGCTTCGTTCTCCCATTGACCTGCCAAGTGGTCCGCTCACCTCCTGGGTGGATGGTGGTGCCGGGATGTCGGGGCCGGCCAGGCCCAGGGTTAGGGTTGGGGGGAGGCCACGCGGCCTCGTGGTGCAGGGCCCAAGATGGCGGCTTGACCCGGCCGGGGAAGCCGGTGGGGCTGGGGCCCGTGATGCATGGAGGTCCGAGGGCAGAAGTTCCGTCGGGAGACGGGGTGCAGGTGCTTTTCGTGGGTCACGCCTGGCGGGCCGGAGCTTGGGCCCTGTCGTGCGGGGAGGGAGCAAGCCCTTCGTGTGGCCTGTCCAACATGCGTCCCCCCCAGCTGAAGGCGGGGAGAGTCACCCATCTTCTTGGGGACTCTCCTCGTCGAGGCGAAAAAATCGTGACAGGCCATCCACGTTGGCGTGGTCTTGGCCCGGTCGGTGCTCCACGGTGAAGTCCATTCCCTGCAGGGAAATGGACCAGCGCAATAGTTTTGGGTTCTCCCCCCGCATCTGCATCAGCCACTGCAAGGGTCGATGGTCGGTTTGTACCCGGAAGTGGGTACCGAAGAGATAGGGCCGGAGCTTTTTGAGGGCCCATACCACTGCGAAGGCCTCCCTCTCGATGGTGCTCCAGCGCTGTTCTCGGGCCAGGAGACGTCGACTGATGAAGGCCACCGGCTGGTCATGACCCTCGGGGTTTAATTGAGAAAGAACGGCCCGATGCCGTGGTCGGAGGCGTCTGTCTGTACCACGAATTCCCGACTGTAATCGGGGGCCTGGAGCACAGGGGCGGTGCACAGGGCGGCCTTCAGCTTCTCGAAGGCCGCTTGACACTCGGGGGTCCAGTTAATCCGCTTTGGTTGGTTCTTGGACGTGAGACCCGTGAGGGGCCCCACGATGCTGCCGTAGTCCTTCACGAACCGCCGGTAGTAGCCGGTGAGCCCCAAAAAGGCTCGGACCTCGGTCTGGGTGACGGGGGGCTGCCAGGACTGGATGGCAGCAATCTTAAGTTGCAGCGGGGCCACCAGCCCGCTTCCCACTTGGTGCCCAAGGTAGGTCACGGACCCTTGGCCAATTTGGCATTTGCCGGCCTTAATTGTGAGGCCGGCCCGCTGGAGGGCCTGTAGGACCTCTTGGAGGTGGAGGTGGAGGAGGTGGTCGGACCAGTGGCGGCTGTATACAGCGATATCGTCCAGGTAGGCAGCGCTGAACTCTTCGAGCCCCGCCAAGACCTGGTTCACAAGGCGTTGAAACGTGGCGGGGGCATTCTTCATGCCAAAGGGCATGACCTTGAATTGGTAGTGGCCATCGGGGGTAGAGAAGGCTGACCGTTCCTGAGCCCGGGGTGTGAGACCGATCTGCCAGTAGCCCGCTGTTAGGTCGAAGATACTGAGGTAGCGGGCGGCCCCCAGCCGGTCGATCAGTTCGTCCGCTCGGGGGATCGGATGAGCGTCGGTCCGGGTGACAGCGTTCAAGCCCCGGTAGTCGACGCAGAATCTCAGTTCAGGTGTGGTGCCGGGGGCAGCGGCTTTGGGAACCAATACAACCGGGCTGGCCCAGGGACTGTCCGAGGGCTCGATGACCCCGATCGTGAGCATTTTGGCCACTTCCTCTTGTATACAGGCCCGTACCCGATCTGGTACGCGGTAGGCCCGGTGTCGAATAGGGGGACTGTCCCCGGTGTCCACGTCGTGCAAACACCAAGGGGTGACCCCGGGGGTGAGGGAGAACAGTGCAGTGAACCGCAGCAGGAGGTTTCGGCAGCCCTGGCGTTGCTCCGAGGTGAGGGCGTCAGAGAGCCGGACCCCGTCCACGGAGCCGTCATTCTCCTGAGTCTTCAGGAGATCCGGGAGGGGTTCGGAGTCTTCCTCTGCCCCACTGTCCGTAGCCATCAGGAGGCTGAGTTCTGAGCGCACAAAGTGTGGTTTGAGTCGGTTGGTGTGGAGGACCCGAAGGGGGTTTCGGGAGGTCCCCATGTCGATGAGGTAAGTGACGGGGCTTTTGCGCTCGACCACTTTGAAGGGCCCCGTCCACTTATCTTGCAAGGCACATGGTTCGGTGGGGGACATCACCCACACTTGTTGACCAGGCTCGAACTCAACGGAGGAGGCATTGTGATCATACCATCTCTTCATGTCCTCCTGGCTGGCCTCGAGGTTCGCCTTGGCCATCTCTCTGAAGCGCCGGGTCTGATTGCGTAGGGCCAGGAGGTATTTGAAGACATCTGGAGGGGTCTTTAGGGGGGCCATCTCCCAACCTTCCTTGACTAGGCTGAGGGGCCCTCGCACAGGGTGCCCGTACAAGAGTTCGAAAGGGCTAAAGCCGAGGGACTTCTGGGGGACTTCTTGGTAGGCGAAGAGGAGGCACGGGAGTAGTACATCCCACTGGCGACGGAGGGGCTCTTCCAATCCCCCAATCATCCCCTTGAGAGTGCGGTTAAAACGCTCCACTAGTCCGTTCCCTTGGGGGTGATAGGGGGTCGTGAATCTGTAGGTGACCCCGCATTGTTGCCAGAGGGACTTCATGTATTTGGAGATAAAGTTCGTGCCTCGGTCGCTGACGACTTCTCGGGGGAAGCCCACCCGGGAGAAGATCCCCATTAGGGCCCGGCCAACCACCGGAGCTGTCACGGTCCGTAGGGGCACCGCCTCGGGGTAGCGGGTGGCATGGTCCACCAGTACCAGGATGAACCTGTGTCCTTGTGCCGTGCGGGGTCCAGAGGCCCCACAATGTCTATTCCTACCCTTTCGAACGGGGTGGTGACCACAGGGAAGGGTTGCAGAGGGGCTTTCAGCTTCCGACCACTCTTCCCGCTGGCTTGGCATGTGGGGCAGGACCGGCAGTGGTTCAGGACGTCGTTCCTCATTTTCGGCCAGAAAAAGTGGGTCACTAGGCGACTGTAAGTTTTGTCCTGGCCCAGGTGTCCAGCCAGGGGGACATCGTGGGCCAGATTGAGTAGGAAGTCTCTGAAGCGGAGAGGTACCACCAGCACTCGACCGGCCCCTAGCTCTGCGATTCTTTGTTCGCTGTATAGCAGGTCGTTATCCCAGTAGACCCAGTGAGATCCGGTGGAGTCCCCTGCGTTCTGGGCGCTGGCTTGTTGGCGGAGTCCCTCGAGGGAGGGGCAGGTCTTTTGTTCCTGGCGGAACTGTTCTTGGGTGGACCCCCCTTCTTGACGCCACTGAGCCAGGCCGGGAAAGTCCTGGGGTTGCGCGTCCCCTTCGGTCGTTGGTTCTGGGGGGCTGGCCTCGTCGTTGTCTTCTACTGGGGCGACCGGGGGCGGAGGTGCTGGCCATTCCGGTTCTTCTGATCGGGGGACGGCATGGGCGGCCATGGACCGGGTGGTTATGCAGGCCCAGTCCGGGAGGCCCAGCATCCCCAGGTGCTCTCTTCTCTCGACGGTGGCCCACGGGGAACTTTCGAGGTCATTCCCCAGGAGGCAGTCCACGGGGGCATCGTCCCGGACCGTCACCTTCAACAGGCCGGAGACCCCTCCCCATTCGAATGGGACGCAGGCCATTTGACACATACTTTCAGAATTGTCGGCTGAGCGGACGGGGCAGAGAATGTTCGGCAGGATCTGCTCAGGCTTCACCAGGTGACAGCGGACGGCCGTCACACTGGCGCCTGTGTCACGCAAGGCCTCGGCCCGATGTCCATTAATGGTCACCCACTGACCGTATTTCCTGGTGTTAGCGGGTAGGGGAGCCCGCGGGACCATGTCTCTTCCCCCTAGGCACGCCAGGACCATGGCGGCCGGTTCCCACTCTTGCTGGGCCGGCTCATACTCTTCCTGTTCCTCCGATAATCGCTCTTCCCCCAGGGTGGCCGCAGCTACCTGGCGGGGCTTGGGTGTTTGGTTCTGCGGGCAGCTCGGGTCATTGGCGTAGTGGCCGACTCGCTGGCATCGGTGGCACGTGACGTTGGCTCGGAACCCAGGACGCATCGGGGGGTTGCCCCGGCCGGCCGGAGGTGGGGTGCTGGCCACGGGTGTTGCCGGCAAGGCGTCTCTCCCTCGCCCCTGGCCTCCTCCTCCTCCCCGAGGACGGTGCTGGCCTTGGTTGCTTCGGTTCTGCTCGTGTGGCCCTCTCCGGCCCACTCGGGTGCTTTCCCATCGGTCAGCTTCGGCGGCGAGCTGCCGGGGGTCAGTCAGCTTGCTGTCGAGGAGGTGCTGCCTGAGCTCGACGAAACAGTTGTTCGACAGGTGCTCCCATACCATAAGGTTAAAGAGTTGCTCGTAGGTCGTGACATGGCTCCCCTTGATCCAACCCTCGAAGGCACGGCTGAAATAGTTAACGTACTCCACCCAAGTTGTGCCCGGGATCCGGGTGCAATCTCTGAACCTCTGGCGGTACATCTCGGGTGTGAGGCCGTAGCGGGTGAGGAGGGCAGCCTTCATGTGGTCGTAGGACGACATTTGGTGATCTGGGAGCTGTAGCAGGGCATCGCGACCTTCGTTGACGAACCTCCCCCATAGTCCGGCTCCCCAATCACTCCGGTCGATCCGGTGGGAGGTCATGGCGATCTCGTAGGCTTTGAACCACTGTTGTATGTCGTCTTCTCGGACATACTCGCGGACAACATCCTTGGGGATGTGTACTTTTTTCTCGGTTGGCCCCGGGGTGTGCGGTCGCTCAGGCACCCCCAGTTCTTTATTCTGTTTCCGAAGTTCTATTTCCGCCAGTTTGCGCTCGTGTTCGAGTGTTATTTTTTTTTCCTCAAGCTCTCTCTGTCTCTGCTTTTCTTCTCGTTCTTCTCGGAGCCGCATATGCTCTAGATTTAGTTTCTGCTCGGCTAACTTGAGTTCACCGTCCATCTTGAGCCGTGCCATTTCCAACTCGTGTAATCTGGTTCTTTCTCTTTCCTGGATCTCCTCCTGCGAGAGGCCCGTTCCCCTCTCCTCGGGAGCCGTGGCGTTCCCCTCTGGTGCGACACTGTTTCGGTCGGAGGGCCCGGCGATCCCAGTTTCTGTCCACGACTCAAGGGCGTGCTTCAAATCATCTTTGGTACTCAGGCCGGTGGTAGCAATGCCTAGTTCCATGCAGAATTGTTTCAGTTCGCGGTGGCTGTATTCTTCTAACTTATCCATTTGGAATTTCTCAGTGGAACCGCTATCTTTGGCTGACATCGTGGTTTTGTCGTGGGGTGAGCTACTCTCTGTACGATTACGCGTTGATTCGGATCGCGCCGCTGGCCACCAATGTTGGACGGACCGGGAGGGTCGGCCGAGGTCAGGGGGAGAGGTCTCCGGGGAGAGCCGTCTCCAGCGATCGTACAGACAAGTAACTTCCCCCCCACAGACAGACACCACACAAGGATAAGATTTAGCGTTCTTTATATGCACTTCTTAAGGTACGATGAAATAGTACAAGGAGGTCTGGACTCAGGGGTCCCCTCGATTTAGGTCTCTTAGGATAGGGAAGGGGTAGCGGGACAGTCTGTTTACCAGTCAGGTAGTTCGGATGAGATGATGGTTAGCTCACAATCCTCGAGCTTGGTGGTGTAGCTGGTACGGGCCGCGGCAGCAGGTCCCGGTAGAGATGGTCGATACACGGTCCGCGGCAGCGCCAGCAGGTCCCAGTGAAGATGGTCGATGTACGGTCCGCGGCAGCGCCAGCAGGTCCCGGTGATGATGGTCGTTACAACGGGCCGCGGCAGCGCCAGCAGGTCCCGACGAGGATGGATGTTGCAGAAGGCCGCGGCAGCGCCAGCAGGCAGGACGATAGTTCTCAAGATAGGGCTACGGCAGCGCCAGTAGTCCGTCAAGGCTGAGTTCTCTCGGTGTCTCTCGACTCCAGGATACAACTGCCATCCTGCTCCGGAGCTGCTCCAGTTATAGGGCAGGCGCCCTTTGATGTCCGGGCCCTCGCACTTGGAGGTCGGAGGGTCCGGGATGAAGGTGTCCAGACACCCAGCAGGGGGTGGAGCCAGCGCTTGGGGGAGCTGGAGGCGATCGGCACCTGGCGGGGTAAGAGCTCTTGACGCTTCGTTCTCCCATTGACCTGCCAAGTGGTCCGCTCACCTCCTGGGTGGATGGTGGTGCCGGGATGTCGGGGCCGGCCAGGCCCAGGGTTAGGGTCGGGGGGAGGCCACGCGGCCTCGTGGTGCAGGGCCCAAGATGGCGGCTTGACCCGGCCGGGGAAGCCGGTGGGGCTGGGGCCCGTGATGCATGGAGGTCCGAGGGCAGAAGTTCCGTCGGGAGACGGGGTGCAGGTGCTTTTCGTGGGTCACGCCTGGCGGGCCGGAGCTTGGGCCCTGTCGTGCGGGGAGGGAGCAAGCCCTTCGTGTGGCCTGTCCAACACATACCTTGGCTCTGAGCCTGCCCTTGGTCTTTACCATTCCTTGGTGTCCTCTGTGGGCTAGGTCTACCGCCTGCTGGGCGAGGCTGGCCGGCATGAGCAGTCTGGGGCCTCGTAGCAGACATCCTTGGCTGTCAATGGACAGTTCCCCCTTTATCCTCAGGATGGACTCCAGTGTCATTTTGGCTTGGGGTGTCCTCCTATTTAACGATTCTTGGATGGCCCTCCAGTCCCCTGACTTGACTGCAGCCGCCACTATTTGCAGACATTCGTCTCTTCTTGATGCGTCGATGATTGCGTCTAGGCTCATAGGAAGGGGTCGTGATCGTTCAGTCACTAACCGGACATATTCTTCTGTGTCCTCCGCCTCGTCCCTCTCTTCCTTGGTGGCTTTTCGCGGGTGCCTGGACAGGTAATCCACCGGATTTGTGGCTCCCGGTTTGTACTCCACCCGGTAATCGTATCCTTGCAGTTGGAGTATCCATTTCTTGATTCTGGGTGGAGGGTTTGATGCTGACCCTTGGAAGAGAGGTATTAGTGGCTTGTGGTCAGTCGCCACCGTGAAGTGGTGGCCATACACGTATACATGAAAATGTCTACAGGCCCAATGGATGGCGATGGCCTCTCGCTCAATCTGCGAGTATCGTTGTTCCGTCTCGGTCAAAGACCGGCTGGCGTAGGCGATGGGGGCCCACTCTCCATTACTCTGATGTTGCGCCAACACCGCTCCCAGACCATAGGGGCTTGCGTCCACAGCCACATTGGTGGGCTTCGCAGAGTCAAAGTACGATAGGGTGGTGTCTGCCGACAGAGCTGCTTTCGTTGCTTGGAAAGCTTGCTCTTGTTCGGGGCCCCATTGCCATGTGGTCGTAGACTTTGTCAATTCCCTGAGAGGCTTGGTGAGGTTGGAGAGGTCGGGGATGAAGCGTCCGCAGAAATTTACCATGCCCAAGAAACTCCTTGCTTCTGAAATGTTTGTTGGGGCTGGGGCTTCTTGAACGTCCTTCACCTTATCTGGGTCTGGGGCCACTCCTTGATCCGAGAACGTGTACCCTAAAAAACTAATTGTGTTCTGCAAAAATTGGCATTTCTCCCGGTGCAGAGTCAGGCCTGACTCCTGGATTCTCTTGAGGACTCCCCTCAACCTCTGGTGATGTTCCTCAACGGTTGACGCGTAGATCAGCAGGTCATCGCTTACATTCAGCACTCCAGGGAGTCCGCTGAGGACTTCTCTAATGGTATTCTGGAATACCTCGGCGGCACTCGAGATACCAAAGTTCAGGCGCCGATACCGTCTGAGGCCCACGTGTGTAGAGAAGGTGGTTATGTACCTCGAGTCTGGATGAAGTGGCAGCTGGTGATAGCCTGATCGGAGGTCCATTTTTGAGAACCACCTGGCCCCATTCAACTCCCCTAAGATGTCATCGATGGTGGGCGTCGTGTCGTTCCCTTTTTATGGCAGCGTTGGGGAGGCACATATCCACGCAGATGCGGACCTGTCCGGGCTGTTTTGGCTTCCTGGCAATGACGATCGGGGACACCCATGGGGTTGGTCCACTGACCTTCTCTATGATGCCTTGTTTTTTGAGAGCCTCCAGCTCCTCTTCGACCTTTTGTCTCAGATGGAACGCAATTCGCCTGTGCCTCAGCGCCACCGGTTGGACAGATGGATCGATATGTAAGAACACTTCTTTCCCCTTCAGGCACCCGATTCCTTTGAACACTTCCCCGAACTCCTCCATGATGGTATCCAACTCCTCCTTCAGGACTGCCATGGCAAACGATATCAGTCTCAGCTCTTCTGCCGATTGCCCGCTCAACAGCATACCACTGCCTTCTTCTGTGACATAGATGGTGGGGCCTTTCTTCATCTCCCCGTGTTGCAGTTCCGTCTTGAAGCACCCGATGAGTGGGATGGGCGTCTTTTGGCCGTATGCAAATACTCGGATCCTTGCTTCTCGTAGCGGGGGTTTGGTGTGTAGTTGGTGATAGACGTTGGCGGCCATCAGCTCAATGGACGCCCCTGTGTCAATGGTCGCTTTTACTTCCTGTTGGTGGATCAAGATGCGGCATTTTGGAAGTCGGCGCTTCTTCCTTTGTGGCTGGTTGATCGCGAATACGTAGTGGACTGGGTACTCCTCGGTGTCATCATCCATGTCTTCACTATCCGCCTCTTCTCGCACCGCATGTGCAGCTTCTTTCTTGACTCTGGTGGACCTGCACACCACTGCGAAGTGGTTCATCCATCCGCATGCGCTGCATTTCTTCCCTCTTGCCGGGCACTCTTGTATGCGGTGGGGCTGGCCTCCACAATACCCGCATTCTTTCTTTTTTGTGTCCGGTTGTCTCTTTCCTCCTGCTGGTCTCACCTTGGGCCGCACCACATTCACCTTTTCTGCCACCTGGACTTGTTCTGTCTTTACGGGGCAATGTAGGGCTGCTTCCATGTGCAAGGCCCTCGCCTGCGATAGCTCCTTTGACCGGCCTAATGTGAGGATGTCCGCCAGGGGCTTGCCGTCTTCCTGGAGGATGGTGACTCGGAGCTTGGATGAGTAACACCCTTGTATGATATGTCCTCGGATCTCCTCTTGCTCATCTCGAAACCCACACGTGCTGGCTAGCTCCTTCAGTCTGCCATGGAATGCATCTAGAGACTCGTCGGCCTCCTGCTTGGCTTGACGAAAGATAAACCTTTCATAGTCTGTTTGCCATGGGTTCGAAATGGGCATTTAGAGTGTTCAGCAGCGTGATGTATGTCTTTGGCGTTGCCTCCACGATGGTCTTGTAGATGCGGTGGATGTCCTTGCCGCCAAGGTGGAGCAGTAAGGCTCTGCGTCTTTCCCTAGATATGCCTGCCCCCTCAAAATATATTTGTAGGCGGTCTGTCCAATCCCTCCAGCGCGGGGCAAGGGACGACGGGGCACCATCAACGACGAATGGCTCTAGGGCGGGTATCGACGCCATCTTGGCACGTGCTCAGCGTGCTGCGGAGGCTGTCTGCTTCTCTTCCCTCGTCAATCGCAAGTAGTGGGCAACGCCCAATGCGCGTCTGGTTTGGCCCACGTTCCCTCTCACCATCAAGTGGAGTCACGTCACTCAGGGATCCAGCTTCGGGGTCCTAGGGGCCTGGACGCTCCAACAGGGTGCGGGCCTGCTCCGGGGCACTGGAAGGGCATCGGATGGCTAACGGTTGTGCCTACCCTGCCACCAACCAGTCGTGGGGCAATGCTCCCGGGCCACCTGGATGGGCCTCCCACCTAGTGTCCCATGTGCAGCACCAGCCGCCTCCTCAGGGCCGCCCGGGAGAGAACACCGATCTCTGGCCAAAAGCATGGGGGGCAGACACTCAGCCCTGTGGGGACACATGCACCGATTGCAGGGTCCAGAAACACAACTTCGTCGCCAGTGTAGCGTTTTAATAAATGCTCATCATATTAGCGCGCTCGCGCTTAATAAACACAGGAGCCGGTGGTTTGGTTTGTACACGCGGCTCCGACTGCCCGCTGAGGCCACGCCTCTTTATTAATTACCCACTAGTGTCTGACGTCACGCGTCAGCGCTAGCGCACTCCGGCAGTGCTGTAGGCTAGAACGCCTCATCGCGCGCCGGACATTACAGTCTGTGAAACTCACTAAATCAATTAAACAGCATATGGATCATCTAAAAGGTCCAAAATGGCTGCCTGTGCATCACATAATGTGCTATTCTGAGGGAAATAGTGATTGTGCACTTGACGTCTGTCGCTGTAGTGTGGTACAGCTCTTTCTATGACAAATCGCCCGTACTGAGTGTTGCACGCATGCCAGATCACGAATACAGGCGTTTGGCAGGCGAACGTCCTCACGCTGATAGTGACTGTCTAATGGACGGCCTTCCCTGGAACACACAGTAAGCACAATGTGCATACATTTTGCATGCAGGCCTTTAAGTTTAAACCACAAGTTTTCTCCTACGTTTTTGAAGGATACTCTTACCTTCCGTGGTGCATACTTCTCTTGAAAAGTTGACACCGCTTTGCAACCAAATCGTAGTCGTTCTCTCTAGTTACCATGCTGAAGCCTTGTTCCTCCAGAGTAATGTTGCCGCTGTCACAAATACCATGTATCGGGTCTGCCGTACTTCCGATCATCACCAAATTGTAGAAGTGACATCAAATAATGAGGTAGACGGAGACGTGTGAAGAGTGACAGGTTTATTATTAAACTCAATTGTCGCTGCACCAGGAGACAACTGTCTCCCACATTCAAAACCCTACTCCCCAAACTAAGAACACCACTTCACGCGCCACTGCACAAGAAGTACATTGTGCACTCAGCGCATGTAAGTAATCACCACAGGATTGTTGTTACTTTAAAAATAAGGAAGACAAATGAGAGAACAGTCAGTATCACTCGAGAGAAGGAAGTTTAAAGGGGAAGGAAACCTGGCTTACCTCTTATTAGCTGACGGATTAAGGAAACAGGCCAAGTAACAGAGCAGGCCAGTGGAAATACACATATCCCAGTGAATTTGGCTACACTATTTTGGTAAAGTAGCCTATGAGAGGATCGGTGTAGAGCGAGAGAGATTTTCTTCAAGCAAAAATCCTCACAGGGTGAGTTTAGATGACATTTTGAGGATGAGGTGGCTGAATTGGTAAAACTGTGTTTCTGTTTATCCTTGAAATCAGAAAGTGGTGCAAGCGAGTAGGCATGTTCATGAGGACTGCATTAAAGTCTTTATGCTGTAAGCAGTGATTAGTTTAGGGAAATGTAAATCGACACATCGTCCCTATATAACTAGAAATCATTATTTAAGTATAATACAGTCTGTAGAAATAGCTGTTCTACTGGTGGAAACACACTTTTTGATATTTGGAGCTATGGCTTTTGATCCCTGAAAGTTCTACATGAGTCACACAGGGTAATTCTCCATGGAAATTGTTTTGTAAGAATCAATACCTATTGCCCACCTTTAAGTGCAAGTTCAGCTACCTGTGGACAGCCAGGATAAGGAGCTCTGGTGAGGCTGCGTGCTACATGTATAACATGCATGTAGACAAAGGCTGAAGAAGGATGACTTGTCAGGTGCGCACAGTAGGCCCTCTTGGCAACAAGACCCAGTCTAAACTTGCAGGTGAGCTGATGCATAGTGATACCGAGTAAAGCGTTTTCAAAGTATAAGCACTGACTGAACATGGATTTATTGAGTGCTACTCGTGAAATCCGGTACGCGTGCATACACACTGGGAACAAGCCATCTTCATCCATAGGTCTGTTTGTTGTGGTGTACTCAGGCAGCCTTAGCTAGGCTGGGGCTGCAGATTCCATTATGACGCTGGGTTTCTATGTGAGTTGAGGGTTCTGGGATCTGACAGTTGGAAGCAAGCTGCGCCTGGCACAACTGTGGCTTGGGTTTTCTGTCTGTACCAATAAATGGTTTATCTACAAGGAGTGGTTCAGTTTACTACAATTTTGGCGACGATTGAAGAAAGCCAGGCATCTAGCGGGAGCGGAGAGAGCTATACCCAGCCACGAACCCAGCGGTGCAATGATTTCGAGCGGATTCAACCTTCACTGCGACACCCGACTCTTATTTCCTGTGGAGTACATAAATACAGGTCAGAGGGTCGCTTGTTGATTGGACAACACAGTTTGTGTTTTCAGCGCGCATTGAAGGCTACAGAGAGTTGTGCGATAAGGCTTGCTGGGTGAAGGTGATGGAGCAGGTAGTGCAAAATTTTGTATACCTCCTCTATTCTTGCATGAAAATACTAATTATGCAATCTATTAACTATAATATTATTAAACAAGTGTTGCATGTATACTAATAAACATTATAAAAACAAACTACACATGGGATTTGCTATTTGCATGGCTAAATAACTCTGACTAAAATCTGTACGCATATTAATAAATAGTATATGTGGTAATAGAATATCGCATGATATATTGCTTTGTGACGTTGCATCGTCGTGGAGGATCGGAAAAGGTGAATATAATGGCTTTAAATGTCACTATATGCTAGATAAATACAAGCACATAGAGGGATTAGTAAGGGGTTAACATTACAATCATCATTTCTATGAATTAATTATTCCTTTGTGTTTGTTTCGCTTAAGTTGACATCTGGGCCTAATCCAAAATGGCCGCTGACATTGCACGCAGAAATGGCCACCGTCTCGTGAGGCGCAGAGTCAACTGCGCATGTACGAACAGTATCGTGAACTTCTTAGCGACCTTTACTCATCATGTTCCTGGTCAAGGATAAGAATTTGGTGGTCAGCCAAGATAAGGGAACAATCAACCTTACAGTAAACCGGAACAAGCCAATACAAGAGCGGACTAGTGACCTCATCCCTCGAACTGTATTGAGAATCTGGGAATAAGAATCGGACGATCCCAACCAGCCAATCACTACTGTTCTTGTCCTAAAAATGTATCATGTTAACCTGGTTTTTATTATAAAAGGATAGTGGGATAGTGAGAAAAATCGCTAGCCTCTCTTTGAATTAACTGCGATGCCTTTTTCTTGATGGTCCAGATGCTGCCCGACCACTTGATGACTGCAAACGTTTTCCAAATCCACGGGCTATGATAGATGCTTGCACGATTTCTGGTCCTTTGATAAATTGGGGACTGTAACGTGCCGAGCAGAGGACTTTGGACTTTGAGCTTTGGCCTGCTTTATTCGGACAATTTGCGACAGACTTGGTTATGCAGAGCCAATGAATTAGAGGATCCCAAATAGCCAGATTAGGAAAATATGATGTTCTGCGATTTACTTGAATTGATCTAGAAATTCTAAACGTTGACGAGACAAATGCAAATATAAATCATTATGAAAATTTATATAAACAAAAATTGATTAACAAGGAAATATGAGTTTGTGACTTTTCATTAAGAGTAATAAGGATTCTGATTCTTAAAATGTATTTTTAGCTGGTTCTAAATCACCATCAACCAATCCAACTAATTGGTCCACCGACCAAGTGGGTGGAGTGCCTTGATGTTTGAGAATAGGGATCTATAGGCGACAAATGCGAATGTATATTTTGTAAAATAATTCTTCTCTCCCTATAGGTTATAAGGTGTTCCCCCACATGTCCAGCGCTTGAATTACTCATGCCTCCTGTGTGTGTAGACTCGTGAATGGTGACCTGTGTGAGTTGGTGTTATGGGCCCCACTAATGAATGCATGTATGAATGAATGCGTGACGATGGGTCTGCGACGCAGGGAGGATATCGGTATATGTTGTTCCCCATTTTCCCAGTCTTGCGCTGGATCAGTTTTTCTGGTAGCAGTATGATGGTTATTATTGTATTGGTTTGGTGATTATTGCTTGTAAATTGCTTATTGATTGTGGATAAGAATTGGTTTATGTATTAACACTCTATGTTGAGTTGCGTCGAGTTTTATTTTTGACGGCTTCTGGGATGTAGGAAGTCAGAAGTTTATAACGGTTCCGTAGGGCAGACTGTTCGCTGCTCTCGGGAAAGACGGAATTGTTGTTGCCCTGTAGGTACACGGGGAAAAAGTGTGACAATTGGAGTTGCACGACGCATTGTCTGGGCTCGATTTGGTAACATCGTCGTGTGTTACTACTAGGGACATTTTCTGTATGAGAGAAATGTATGCTAGCGAAGGTCACCTGTGAAATTTTGGTCTTAGGAACCAGGAATCCAAAAGGCACTCTGATTACGCTTATCACTGGAAAGGCAATAGGTGTTCCCTATGCTTGCTAGAAGGATAAAGTAGAGGGAAGTGCTACTTTATTAACGAGTGTAATAATTCTGTAGTAGGGCATACTGTTCGCTGTTCTCGGGAAAGACAGAATTCTGTGTGAATGAACTACATTTTCTGTATGAAAGTGCGTGAATGAAATAGCATTCAGGTTAATTGTGAAACTCTGGTTTTATTTCTCAGGAGCAGAGCGTCTCCAATTAGGGGTCTTAATTCTAGAGAAACAGTTAGCTAATGCTTGTTAGAAGGGTAAGATAGAGGGAAGTGCTACTTTATCAACGGAAGTAACGATTCCGTAGTAGGGCAGATTGTTCGCTGCTCTCGGGAAAGACGGAATTCTTGTAAGAAAGGTCATTAACTATTATTTTGTTAGCGAAACAGATAATGGAGGTGTTTTTATGTCGTCACTAACAGAATTTTAGTAAAAAAGTGAATGTAAAAAGTTTGCCAATAAATTTTGTAAATGAGGGGTCAGCAGAAGCAGGAGTTGCGAGAAAAGCCGACGTCAGAAAGACCGCGCAGGGATTGGCCAGTCAGTAAGAGACGTAGACATTCCTGATTGGTGCGTTAGAGTCGCACTGGGATTGGAGAATTACAGAAGTGACAGACGCTCCTGATTGGTGCGTTAGTCGCGCTATGATTGGAGAACAACAACAGAATAGTCATAGGGAAAATCTAGCGATACACGGAAGAAAAAATGATGTATTACGATCCACCAGAAAGAGAGAAAAAGTCCTGGTTAGGAAAAATAAAGAGCTTATTTAAAAAGGACAAACAGATTGTGACTAGAGAGGGACAGTTGCTTCCCCCACCAAAATTGCCCGCATCCTTTATGGTTGCGAAATACGGATATCATACATGTATTTGGTTGGACAATTGGGCAAAATTTGAGAGAGAGAATGATGAATCTAGAACAGAGACCTAGACCAACACAGTTTGAAGCATTGACAGAATGGGAAGACGAGATGCATGACAGAGAACGGCAGAGGAGTGGCGGAAGGTACAAATATATGTTTGTAGATCATATGGACAGGAGAATCATGATGATAGAATGAGGAGATGGTGAAGCGCAAATATGACTGGGGGTTTGTTTCCTGTGAGAAGTGCTGAAGAGATTAGCAGTAGAAAATGTATGGAAAAGAGAAATAATATAGAGTCAGGAGGGTATGGTGTGCATGAATCTGAGGATGATGTTCTTGCGGACACGTTTTATAAAAATCCACCCCCATATCAATCAGATTCCACCTTGTTGACACCAAGTGCCCCAATGAAAGAGACACCATGAAATATAAAATTTGAATCAGTATCATAAGAGGTAGGAAGAAAGAACAACATGGTAAAACAGGTAATGAAAATTCAGCTGAATTAGCAAAAACCACCTTAGCGTTAACTTAAAAGACTAGGGAATTAACCAAAAATTTGGAAGCTGTAACCGTTTCTGTAACTATAGGACCTGTAATGCCTATTTTTGATAAACAGAAGGATAGTGAGCATTGTCTGACGATTCCTTGTAACAGTAATAAACAGACCGAGAGGTCAAGAAAGAGTTCGGATGAGAATCCATGGAGACAAACGGTAAGTATTTCAGAACAAAGTACGCCTAAAAACTTGACAGTAAATCAAAGTTTAGTGGACAGAATAATAATGACAACAGAATCAGTTCCAGGATCACCAAAGGGTTCAGAACAACCTAGTAGCGAGAAAAGTTCAGTGGGACCCACTACAGAAGAATTAATTGAATGGCTGAGGAGCTTACAGCGGAAGGATACAGAGCCCCAACCTATAGATGTGGCCAAGCTGAAAACACGGAGAAGTTAAAAGCGTATCAAGATGAAGAGCTATTATTTTTATGCAAAAGTATAACATGGAGAGCAAGGAATCTACATGAAAGATTAGAAGTAGCAGCAAATGAAATGGGTATAGACTTTGAAAAGGTAAAGTCTTTACAAAAACCATACCGAGTAGATTTTTCAGAAAAGGATATTGAAAATCTGAACACTACAGGACGAACAACCCAGATTAAAGACTTAATCATTTTATTACGAAAATGGGGAGATGTAGACAAATGGAAAAGTAGGTGGTTTCGAAAATGAGATGATCTCTTAGGCAAAACGTTTGCAGCTTTCCCAGTGAGAGAAAAGGAAAATGTAGTAACAGAATGTCCCATTAGAGAAATTCCAGGCGGAGGATATGTACATGTCCCTTGGACTAGACAAGATATTTTGTCATTTACCAATGATTTTCCTCGACTACGCGAAAAGCCAGTCGAGTGGTATAGGCAGGTAGCTAGGTTTCTAAATTTACAAAAGTTTTATGGATTGATTTAAATAGTCTTTTTGACATAATAGTAACAGCAGATGTATGGACGGAATGTAAAATTATGATAAGCTGGCCTACACAAGAGTATCCTAGAGACCCAAAAACTGGTGCCCCTGATCCTGAAGTAATGAAAAAATATGAACAGGTAATTACCTTTCTGGAAAACAAAGTATCTCCCAAGGAGACTGATTGGGTAAAAATTGACCGAACTCATCAGGAAGCTAAAGAATCGGTAGATGCTTATTATGAAAGGTTAATACTCGCCTTTAAGCAGTTTAGTGGTGCTGAAAATTTGAGTGAAAAAGATTTAAGTCACTTTGTATACCGATTTGTATATGGGCTGCGTCCAGAAATAAGTGAAATGATTAAACAGCATACAGTGCACTGGCAAAATTAGAAAATAGATGAAGTACTGAGACATGCAAAATACTTTAGTGATTAAATTGAAGCCAAACAACATAAGCTAAAAGAAAAGACTATGTGGGCACAGGTAAAAGTGGCAGAAAGACAGGAAGCTCAATTGATTGAACAGGCAAATGGTGCAGGTATGAAACCTAAATTTAATGTTGGAAAAGGAAAGGGACAATTTAATATAGAAGAAGCCAAAAAGAAATGGCCATGTCATAATTGCGGAAGAATAGGGCATTGGAAAACCGAGTGTATTTCCCCCAAGTGCTAATCATTGAATTTGCAGGTGCAGAAAGAGGTGAGTTGTCAACCACAGCGACAGCAGCAGGTTGTTGCCCAACAGAATCAGGCGTCAAAACCGCCTTTTCCACAGAGCATAAATCCTCAGAAATACAGTAATGAGACAGGATTCTACAGAGAAGAACAGGTAAATAAGCTGTCGCGCGCTAGTGCTGTTTCGCAGTATTGGTTACAACGCGATGAGTGAGTCAGAAGAAAGGTATTGACGGTGCCGAGGGGAGGAAGAAGAGTGCGTACTTGGCGCAAATCTAGAAGTAGACCAGACAGGTCCTTTTGTGGATGGAAAGGTAAATGATGAAAATATTACTTTCCTAGTAGATACTGGTGCTACTCATTCAACTGTCAGGTCAGCTGATGTTAAAAATCTTCCTCTCTCGGACGAAACAATCCAAGTAGTTGGAGTATCCAACAGACAGATTAAAACATATCTCACTAAACCAGTAAAAGTTAACATAGGGAAATTTTCTGAAATGCACCGCTTTGTCGTGTGTGATTCAAGCCCTGTAAATTTGTTAGGAAGAGATTTACTGTGCAAAATGAATTGCACCATATTTTGCACTCCTGATGGTATAGCATTTGAGATCCCTGATGAAGATACTGTATAAAATGACTATGGCTGATATGGAACCTGAGATTACTGAGGCATTTGCTGTATTTAACCCTGAAGAACTACCAAAAGAACTGAAAAAGACAGTAAAAGCGGAAGTCTGGGATTTCACAGGAGAAGATGAGGTATTAGTGAAAAATGTAGATCCTGTAAAAGTGACTGTAAAGGAAGAAATAAGTTACCCAAATATTCCTCAGTACAAATTGACACCCGAAATAATTGAAGGAGTTACTCCTATAATAGAGAAAATGATTAATCAAGGTATTTGAGAGAAATAATGAGTAGTCCATGTAATTCACCAATTATGGGCCTGAAAAAGCCTAATGGAACATTTAGAATAGTGCAAGACTTGAGAAAAATAAACAAAATTGTTGTGTCATGTTGTCCTATTGTACCAAATCCATCTGTGATTTTGTATCAGATACCTCATGATGCAGAATGTTACACAGTAATTGACCTGTGTCATGCTTTCTTTTCCATTCCATCGCATCATGACAGTCAGCAGATATTTGCGTTCCGGTTTGACTAACGTATTTTGGCATTGCGCCGAATCCCACAGGGGTATACAGAGAGCTCCTCAATATTTAACCAGATATTGAAAACATCCTTAGAAGATCTAGAGATGTCCGAGAGCTCAGTACTGGTACAGTATATTGACGACCTACTTGTGGCGTCAAAAACTCGAGAAGCTTGTGTAGTGGATACCATAGCATTGCTAAATTATCTGGCAGATGGAGGACTTAAAGTATCCCCATCGAAATTACAATTGTGTCAGAAAGAAGTACAATATTTAGGCCACAAAATTGAAAAAGGACTGAGAAAAGTAACTGCAGATAGAATCAAGATAATAAAAGGAATGAGAGCCCCAATGACGCAAAGAGAAGTGAGTATGTTTCTTGGAATTGTTGGATATTGTTGTCAGTGGATAAGTAACTTTTCCCTGATCGCAAAACCTTTGGTACGCCTGACGAGAAGTGATGTGAAAGACCCCATTGAATTAAATAAGGAAGAGTTAACAGCCTTTAAACAATTGAGAGACAGTTTGTGTGAGGCACCAGCACTTGGTATGCCAGACTATGAGAAGGAGTTTGAACTATACTGCAGCGAAAGGAATGGATGTGCACTTTCTGTATTATTACAGAAACATGGAAAACTGAGAAGACCAGTTGCATATTTTTCAGCTATACTCCACCCTGTATCTGTAGCATTGCCTGGTTGTTTGAAAGCTGTAGCAGCCACTTGTAAGAGTCTGGAACAGAGCGAAGGAATTGTGATGGGATATCCTGTGCGAGTGTTTGTACCTCATGATGTGGCAATCCTTTTAACAAGGAGCCGCTCCCAGTTCATGACGCATAGTCGGCTGACTAAATATGAGAGTCATATTAGGTGCAACAAATGTGAGCCTTGTAAGATGTCTGAATGTGAATCCTTCAACGTTATTGCCTGATACTGAGAATGTGGAAGTCAGACGATGTGGATCATGACTGTTTGGATGTACTTGATTTCTGTACCAAACCACGTTCTGATATTAAAGATGTACCTTTGACAGAAAGTGAATATGTGATGTTTGTGCACGGGTCATGCTTGAGAACAGACTAAGGAATTTTGAGTGCAGCATATGCAGTATGCACAGTAGCAGCGGTAATGGAAGCGTCCTACCTAAAGGGAATAAAATCAGCCCAGGTTGCTGAACGGTTTGCATTAACCAGAGCATGCAAGGTGGGAAAGAATGTAAGAGTGACTGTGTTAACCGATAGTCAATATGGCTACGGTGTAGTGCATGATTTTGGCCAAATTTGGTCCCAAATAGGGTTTTTGACTTCAAATGGAACCCCTATAAAGAATGCAGAAGTGGTTGGGAAATTGCTTGAGGCGATGCAGCTGCCTAAACAATTAGCCGTTGTGAAATGTGCTGCACATACAAGGACTGGAGATTATATTTCAGCTGTAGCTAACGATATGGCTCAATATTGTGCCCGAAATCAGAATTCTGTAAATCAGGCAAAAGGAAAGGAAATTAATTCATGTCCCTTGTTGTTTACTAACATTGTGAATACATGGGAAGAAGTGAGGCAGTTACAGGAAAAAGCAGGAGATAAGGAAATGAGACAGTGGGTAAAGGCAGGATGTGCACCAAGGGAAACAGATCATGTGTGGGTTTATCGGGATGGAAGACCAGTTATGCCTGATAGCATGGTGTCTGCCATGGCACGGATGTATCATGGACAAGCACATGTAGGGAGAGATGCAATGCTTAGATTGTTCAAACAGATATGGTATAATGCAAAATTCAGACTTGTAGCTGAGAGCCTTTGTCAAAGATGCCTTATATGTCAACAGTTCAATCCTGGAAGAAAAACAGTGCTAAGTCTAGGAACGATAGGTCGAGAAGGAGGGCCTTTCACCGGAATGCAAATTGACTTCATTGAGATGCCCCCCTGTAACAGGTTGAGGTATGTTTTAGTGAAGGTCTGCCTGTTTTCTAGATGGGTAGAAGCATATCCCACAAGAAGAATGGAATTACAGTAGCCAAATTACTATTGAGGGAGTTCATCCCTAGATTCAGGTTTCCAGTCACAATTGAGTCAGATAGAGGAAAACATTTCCATAATGAAATCATGAAGCTAATTTGTGAGGCATTGAATGTACAACAAATACTACATTGTGCCTATCGCCCAGAGGCTTCTGGTGTGGTGGAACAAGTAAATGGCACTATTAAAAACAGATTAGGAAAGATGTGTTTAGCCAAAGGTTTGATATGGCCTGATGTCTTGCCTCTGGTACTCATGACTATTAGATCAATTCCAGATAGGAACACAGGTTTGAGTCCCCATGAAATTATGATGGGGAGAGCAATGAGGCATGTATTCATACCAGTCAACAAGCTGTTGCCCATCTCTGATGACTTGGTGTTGGATTACTGTAAGGGGTTGGCTGACTCCGTTCATTCTGTGTTTCATCAGGTTAGATTGGATGCCCCCACCCTTGAAAAGAAGCCAGCTCATGATCTAAGCCCGGGTGACTGGGTGAGAATTAAAGTGCACAAAAGAAGGAACTGTTTGGTCCCACGTTGGGGAAAACCACGACAAGTGTTTTTAACTACGACAACAGCTGTGAAGTGTGCAGGAGTAAAGAACTGGATTCATGCGAGTCATACCTTACGAATTCCAAACCCAGTGGATAACAAGGAAGGAGAGTACTTTGAACAATCAGAAACTAGTTCTGAATCTGATATGGAGGACACCAGAACAAGACAAAATCCTGAAAGTGGGGAGTCCGAACCAAATTTGACCTTTGCCCCAGAGAACATTCCCTTGAGGAGGAAGTTGCAGATTTCTGACACCAGCTCAGACTCAGAGACTGAACAAGCTCAGGTACATACGGGAAAAGAGAAAAGCAGTGAAGAGACAATTAAAGACATTTTCGATAAGGACGTTTCTGATGGAAAGTTGAGAGAAATTCCACCTGAAGTAACAAAAGCAGATGGTCAGGTGCCAGATACAGAAAGTGAGGGAAAGATTTTTGCGGAAGATCCCCGAGGAGTTATAGGGAATTCAAACACCCAGTTAGAGGAAGGGACGGTTAGTCAGCAGGAAGATTGTCTGGAAGAACCACGAGGAGGGACAGAAGTAGGGAAAATAAAATAAGTGGTGGAAAGAAAAACAGTTGAAAGTAAACGTCAAGTTGAAACAGAGTCAGAGGACAGTGATGAAGAAGTACCAGAAGGTCGAGTCCTGAGAAAGAGAGCATGGAGAACTGAGAAAAATGAAAAGGGAAATAAATTGAAAAGATCAGCAAGAGATGAAATTTGGCCAAACAAAATAAAGAGATTGAGATACAGGTTGACACGAGTGAATTCATCTAGAGCTGAACAAGTGAATGAAGTATCTACTCAAGAAAAATTGAAAGACGAGGAAAAAACGACAGCAGAGAAAAATAAGAGAACGAGAAAACCTAACCAGAAGTATAAGTCGCCGGAATGGTCATATGTGGCACTGCCTGAAATAAAAGAAGAGGTGGATAGCCAAGAGAATCCAGAGGTGACTGTACCAGAAGTGGTTGAGGAAGACAAAGAATCGGAAATCCTGAGAGTTATCCTGTCCGACATTGGAGAAGAAACGGATGTTCAGGAAGTTCTGTATCAAGATTATGAAAGAAAAGTAAAAGACGATCAAATGCCAAACTGAAAAGACCAAAAGTGATTCCAATAGAAAGACAATAATTTGCTGGAAAAGACATAACTGATAGAACCAAGTAGGTGCTTAGAGCCTTGGGTTAGACTAAACTAGTTGTGAAGTAGAAGAGGCTAAGTCAAAAGACACTGATCATTTATCGAAATTGCAAACACCGAAAGTAGAAAACCTAAATGTGTATTTCTTAGAAGATGGTTTAAAATGTGTTATTGTTGTACAGGACTAATAATGCTTCTATGGAGTGTGTTGGCTTTAATGATTTCATTTAATTTACACTAGAAACAATAGAAGGACATAGTGAAAATAAAACTAAAGTAGAAAAGATTCAGACAGTATATCCGACTAAAATAGATAGAAATTATTTACATAAAGACAGGTTTATAAATGATTTTTCTAACAATGTATTTTCAAAATTACTATACGAATATGTAAAGACGATGGATGTGAGGGACTGCTATGTCTGCATGCAGTTACCTGCATCTGTGTCTGAGGGAGTGACATATCATCACCTCCCAGTAACATATGGAATAACATGTAGTGTAATAGCAAGTTTGTTTTACAAAATGGGGAAATTAAAATATTATTTTTCAGACGTAGATAACATATTTTCACAAGTACCCGTAGTTAACAAATTGAATAAAGTGAAGCCTGCAAAGGTGTTAGGTGAATTTTCTTAGAAACTAAAGGACTAACATTAGAATCCATATTTAGAAATATTCTAACTTGTAGCTTAAAGAAGGAGGAAAGGATTTTCTTAGATATGGTTGAAGAAAGGAGATTAAAGATGCAAAGGAAAATACCTGAAGGAAAAGAAGAAAAGACATTTTGGGATGTTGAAAGAGAAAAACATTGAAAGGAGAAGCTAGTCCAACAATGGCTTTAGATTGGCCTCATAAAGGAAAATTGTGCATTAGAAGGAATTAAACTGGGCAAATATGGCTGCCGTGGGGAAGGCTGTGTAGGCAGCTAGCTCCCTCGCTCCTGGCGTTCTATCGTTCCATCGTCAGAGAAGGAGAAATCTAGCTATTCTACGAGTCTAAATGTAAGAAAACCGGCTACGGGGTTCTCGTGTCGATGTTGTGGATAATTGCAGCTAGACGGGCTCATTTCACCTGGGCTCATCTCACCTGGTGACGGTGACCGTGGAACACGTTGGTCAGTATCGGCCAGCTGCTGCTACTATCGCTGTTGTGGAAGCCGCCCGGGTTGGGCTGGGCTACTCGGAGAGACGGAGAGACGGAAGACGGAGCAGCGCGGAACCTGAAAGGTGTTTTTTCCATTTCCTGACCGGAGGGTTGGATCCGAAGCTCCGCGCTGGCAGAGAGGCAGAGAGGCGTCGACCATTTCCGAGTAGATTCTAGCAGCGGGGAAAGTGTCCAATAATTGATTTTGATTTCACCGGAGTTTGGCTCGTGCAGGTCAGACAGAGCCACAGAGCCACGGAGACAAAACGTATCAAAAACGGAGAAGAAATAATCACATCGCGTTATTCCAGCATGTAGTGATAACAATTTGCTACGGACTGTCCTTGCGTCGGGCAGAGCTTGCGAATGTTGCTGAACTTCTTTGAGTTCAGTCGGCGGTCTCCGCTGTGGCGTGCTGCACTTTGCTTGTGCTGGGCACAGAGCAGCGTTTTTCCCGGCAGAGGTGGCTCACGGAAGAAAAAGAGGACGCCACTTCCACTTTCTATTGCCACACGCAGCAACAGAAAAACCGGCCCTGGGTCTGATTTGAACAACGTGGAGCAAGAGAACGAGGAGACCGAGATGGCAGAGGCAACACCACTGATCCCTGGTAAAACCATCACCAAACAGGGTAAGAACTCTAATAAGGGGGCTGCTGTTAAATCTAATGAAATACCCGGCATAAAAAGCTCTGCGTTACAAACTTTACCAGATCTATTTGAAAAGCATGCTGCAAAAAAGAAAATAACTGATAATGATAATCAAAGCACTGATATAACCGCAGCACAGTCTGCTAATCAATCATCTACAAGCGGTGATAATCAGAATAACTCTAATAATCCCTCTACTCTGATACCCATTCTGATACCGACCGACTCTTCGAGGAAGGGTATTATGGGATTTGCAGTTCCAGCTCCGGGTGGAGCTATCACCAATAGAGCATGCTCTCTTCCATCGCTGGTATTACTATCAAATGAAGCACCAAGCGAATCACGAAGTGTAAAAGAAACTACTGGGCATCAACATAATCAAGAGCTCCCTGAAAATTTTTATTCACTATCAGAACTCTCATCCGATGAAGCGACGGGTCTTAATAAAGACTGGGCAGACTTTAGTGGTGAGAGCCTATCTTCTGAGGGTGAGATCAGTAGGAGTCCTGATAATACTAATGCGGCAACCATTATAAAAAAGAAGCGGAGGAAGAAGAGATCTTCTCGCACAATGAGCCAAGAGGCTGCTTCTAATTCACCAAACAATATGAATCCCCTATCTTCTAATTTAATATCCACCGCTTCTGTTGCCAATGATATTCCGGGGTCTAGCCATAATGCTATACCTGATCCTAGTCTACAGCAAGAGAACAACGTAGAGATTACACTGAAAACAATATTTGATACCATGATGTGTCATAGAGCAGAGAGTAAGGCCGAGAATCAACGCACGCAAATGACATGTGCCAAAGTCAAAAACGCAGTACGACGTGCAATCAAATTATGCTCAGAGACTGCTGATAGGGTCACTGAAGCAGAGGCCAGGATATCTGTACTAGAAGAAGAATGTATGGCTCAAAGACAAGAAGTGGGAGATTTCAAAGTACAAAAGGATGACCTATCTGACAAACTAGCTAGTTTGGAAAATCAGGCCCGTAGAAGTAACTTGCGTTTTTTGGGGATCCCTGAAAATAAAGAAGGAGGGGACCCGAGGAAGTTTATCATTAATTTACTAAACGATGCTTTTCCTGAAATTACTGATTGGGATTGGGCTCGGGAAATACAACGAGCACATAGATTCCCTTTCACAACAAGGAAACCACGACAAGGTCAAGAAAACTATCCTAGGGCCATTCTGGTGTCATTCAATAATTTCCTTGCCCGCGAAGTGATATTTGTAAACGCCAGACCAGATAAGAAAGCGGATGGTCTAGGTTGTCAGTTCTTTGTGCGACCAGACTACTGCCAAGCTACTGTGGCTCAACGATGGCAATTGAAGCAACTAATTCCTGATTTTCAGAAGAAAGAAGTAGCAGTATTTCTTCAAGGTCCTGCAAAACTAAAGACTATATACAAGGGCCAAACAAAATACTTTATTTCTATAATCAAAGCTAAGGAGTACTTGGAATCTCTTTGAATAAACAAGAAGATCTTCGATGTATAGTATGATAAATCTAGAACTTGAGCGTAATAATTATACTGTTTAATAATTATTTGAATGCAGGACCATTATGTTTCTCTATCTCTATACTCTCCTTTCTTCTTTTCTGAACTTTCTCCTTCTCTCGCTTTTCTTCTTTTTTTTCTTTTCTTTTTTTCCTCTAGTAAGGACGCCACGGGTTAGGGACACGGCATCCATACGCTCCAGGAACTGAAAGTTCCTGTGCCTCATATAGTGGGGAGGGGTTCTGGGAACAAGGGTGGGGGTGGGCAAGGGCAAGGGTTGGTGGTGGGGGTGTAAGGCAGAGGTGTTCAACACAGGGATGAATATATGGCATTTAAATGATAACATTGAAGAGCAAATACTTGTGATGATGGTCGATAATTTTTTTCTATCACTTTTGATATGTATAAAAAGGTGAAAATATGTACTATTAATATCAATGGTCTTAATGATTTAAAGAAGATTGCTATGTTCCGAACAATGCTCCAAGTGCTGAATATTGATCTGCTATGTATACAGGAAACTCACATTTCATGGGATAAACGTTTTCTTCTGAATAATTTGGGATTGGAAGTTTTGATTACATCTAAGCAAATGGGTATCAAAAGAGGCGTTGCAATTTGCATGCGAAAGGGAATAGGGAAATGTTTAAAAACACTCTCTGATAAATGGGGCAGATGGGGACTGGCTGAGCTAAAAATTGGAAGCTGCAAATTTACCTTATGTTGTATTTATGGTCCCAATCTGGACGATGCCGAATTGTTTAACACTATGAATACAGAGCTATCCACTTGGACACAACCGATTATAGTCTGTGGAGACTTAAATATACATATGTCAGCCGACTGGAATATTAAATCAGAGAAGAGATATACGGGTCGAAAGGTTAAAATTTATAAAGCACTTAGAGACCTGGTACTAAGTAATGGGTTAACTGATGTCTGGAATAAATTTCATTATAATGACCCCGGATATACTTTTTTTTCTACTCCTTATCAAAAATTTGTCCGTTTAGACTATTTTTTTGTATCCTCAGTTTTTTTGGAGAAAATTCGTATTGAGATATTACCACAAGTCATTTCAGATCATAATCCTATAATTGCTGAGATGCAATTTTCTACTGATTGCCAAAACTCCACTAGATCCTGGTCATTTCAAAGAAATTTATTATTAGATGAAGAATACCTTCAATTTATGGTTAATATTATTAAAGATTATTTTCTAATAAATAACGATACTGCCTCTCCACAAGTAGTCTGGGACTCTTTCAAATCTATTGTACGGGGCGAGACAATCAGTTTTGCAAATTATAAGAGGAAAAAAAAACAAACAGATCTCAGGGACAGGTTAAACAAGATAAGGCAGGTCGAGCTGGAATTATCTACCGCATGTAAAAACAATGCTAATATAGAGGATGTACAAACACGATTAACCATTGAACGCTCAGGTCTTCGTACACATATTGCTGAAGAAGTAGCTGCAAAATTTAAACAATATAAAATGGAACGTTACGAATTTAGCGAACGTACGGGAAAAATTCTAGCACAGCGCTTACGACAAAAATCTTCTTTTAACGAAATACAATGTGTTAAAGATACAAATGGGGTCCTTCACGAAAGTAGGGAAGGAATATTAGAGGCATTTCAGGGCTTCTACAAGATGCTGTATAACGACTTTAACAATGAAACTGACAAGACTCTTAATCCCACAGATTATTTACAAAACATTAACCAACTTTCTTTGTGCACAGATGATATAGATTTATTTTCTAGGTCAATAAGCTGGGAAGAGATTGAAAGGGCTATTACGAGTCTTGCAGCTGGTAAAGCTATGGGGCCCGATCAGATTCCTCTTGAATTTTATCGGACATTTAGACTCTTGCTGAAACCAGAGTTGCTTAAAATTTTTAATGTAGCATTTCAAGACAAAGCTCCTGACTCCTGGTCCACAGCTACTATAGTTGTTTTTGTCAAAAAGAACAAGGATCCAAAGGAATTAGGCTCGTATCGTCCCATCTCCCTGATTACAGCTGATAGTAAGATTTATTCTAAAATTCTTGCAAATAGACTAAACGATGTTATGCCGGGTTTGGTTTCTAATATTCAACACGGGTTTATTAAACACAGGGACACTACAGATCACGTTAAACGTGTTATTGCACTGTTGGATTGGGCTCAAGCAAAGGAATCCCCAGTCGGAGTTATCCTACTCGATGCTGAAAAAGCGTTTGATAGAGTAGACTGGGGGTTCCTTTGGTCTGTACTAAAATGGAAGGGTTTTCCACCACAATTTATTAAAGCTATACAGTCACTTTATTGTAATGCAAAGGGTGCAATAAGATTAGGCACGGATATCTCTAGTCCATTTTCAATTACCAGGGGGACCAGGCAAGGGTGCCCCTGCTCTCCACTTTTATTTGCACTTTATCTAGAACCCTATTTGAATAGATTAATTATAGAACCCGGTATTCCACCTGTCCGACTCCATGAGATAGACCACAAAGTCTTAGCATACGCAGACGATGTGGCCATTGTAACCTCTGATTCCTCTTCCGCCTTACCTAAAATAATAGAAATTGCTAGTGAATTTGGTAAATTCTCTGGATACAAATTAAATATCTCAAAAACCCAAATTGTACATTCTAAAACTGGTACACCCACTGATATTCTACTAAATGATACTGCTACATACCTTGGTGTAACTATATCATCTAAAATAGATGACATTGTTGGACTAAATCTGGATCCTTTACTCATATCCACTAACAGAACCTTAGAAAGGATAAATAATCTACATTTATCTTTATTTGGACGGACCAATGTCATTAAGATGTTGATTTTTCCAAAATTTCTTTATTTTTTTCGCACCATTCCCCTATTTTTCTCTATGTCCCTTTTTAATAAAATAGATACGATGCTGTCCAGATTTTTATGGGGGTATCGCCGCTCAAGAAGATCTCTAAAATGGTGCACCTTACCGCAAGGGCGTGGTGGGTTGGGATTTCCGAACTTTAGAATGTACTATTGGGCTATAACTCTTAAAACAATTAAGGTTTTATTATTTTATGATCATGTCAACGAAACCTTTATGTCGCCATCCATTTTTGAAATGCTTATGGGTGCTCATGTGCGCCAATGTTTATTGATATTTACGGAGCCGAGTTATTACAAAAAAACAAAATTTAAGGTTCTTCTCTCTGCTTTTTTGGTTTGGAGACAAATTAATAAAGCTTTACGGATAATCTCAAAATATAATTTTTATACACCCATCTGTTGCAATATTTCATTATCTGGTATTTCTCACGATATCCCCACGAATCGATTTCGTCTGGGACAGATTCATTCAATTGGGCAACTGTACCAAAATGGGGCTCTAATGTCCTTTTCCAAACTTCAAGATATATTGGGTCTCTCCAGAAACGAATTTTTTAAATACTTACAAATTCGTAGTTTTCTGGAAAAAAAAAACCTCTTATATAGTGACGCAATGGAGACCAATGTTGTCATGGAGAGCGGCAGGAGGGATAGTCGCATTGGTACAATCTATCAACTAATGGTCAACAGGCTGCATGATGATCTCGACCAACAAGCCCAGAAATGGGAAAGGAAACTGTGTATAGAAGGGATAGATCTGGCAAGGGCGTTTGAGATTAGCAATAAAACATTAATCAACAGTTCTCTTAAAAGTCAACATTACATGGCATCTCTAGATCTTTACTATACACCGGCAAAACTGGCCAAATGGAAAGCTACGAAAGGTATCAATTGTAGTCGTTGCGGAACTTTAGCAGCAGACTCATGTCATATGTTTTTTAGCTGTTCTGAACTAACTGTATATATAAATAGGATAGAAAAGTTTTTGACTAATTTGCTTAATACTAATATTAAGTTATGTCCATCTGTGATTATTTTTGGCTTATATGTTCCATCTGAGAGCTTATCTGCTGATCAAGAACATTTTCTTTTTATTGGAATGTCCATTTACCGTTTTTGTATTACCTCAAGATGGTTAGATGCTGATCCACCATCATTCGAGCAATGGTTGGGAAAGTTGTTAAATGTTTATAGAATGGATAAAGCAGTGTACAAATTGAAAGGACACAGAAAGAAGATATTTGCCAGGAAACTATGGTCTCCTATTGATAACTGGATTTAATCTAATAACGACCACATCTGTAAAAAGAGATATCTTATGTTTTCTATGTCTCACCGGTTTATTTTCTCTTCTTTTTCATTTATTTCTTACTTGGTTTTGTTAATAATGTATCAGCAATTATGCGAATGATTGTCATTGTTTAAAATGTTTTTCTCATCCTTGTATTTTGTATGCCTCTGCCACTGAAAATAAAAAAAAAAAAAAAAAAAAAGAAGGAATTAAACTGCATATGATAATTATTTTGTGGGCACAAGTGATTGCCATGATACATATCGAATCATGGGTGGATGGGGATTTAAAGGAGGAAATGATCCAGTTTTTCTTGGATTATATTTTATCTGCGGGAACAAAGCACATTATCGGCTACCAGACCATTGGTTTGGCACATGTTATGTAGGGCTGGTTTTCCCAAAGATATTCCATGTGGGAAGGGGAAGAGATGGTGTACATGAGTTAGGTAGTCAACTAACACATAGAAAAAGAGAAACTTGGTCAGAAATTGTGGGAGACATTTTTGGAGCATTGATACCAGCAGTCGGAATATCTCTGAATGCACACAAAATTAGGAAATTATCAACAGTAGTGGATCGCTTGTCAACAATCACCGCCGGAGGATTTTTATTGGTAAATACTGAGATGGTTGCCATGTGTGCCATGGTAATGCAAAATCGACTTGCCCTTGATATAATTGTGGCAAAAGAGGGTGGAGTCTGTGGCAAGCTGAAAGTTCAACATTGTTGTACTTACATTCCTGATGAAAGTCAAGATCTAAAGACGTACATTAAAAATATAACTGATTTGCATGAAGAAATTGTACCACTGGAGGTTGAAGGTGTTTGGGAAAAGATTGGAAAGAAATTATCCTCTATTAAAGATTTCCTATTAAAATTCGGTAGTACAATTATAGGTAAAATCCTATTTCCTTTAACATGTGCAATATTTTTATTATTAATTTTAAGACTAGGATGTTTATGTTGCAAAAGAGAGAAAATGCAGAAAAACTTAAAAAGAGAAACTTTGAAAAAGAGAGAGAATAAGAGACGAGAAAGAGAATT
This sequence comes from Triturus cristatus, assembly GCF_964204655.1. Taxonomy (NCBI): domain Eukaryota; kingdom Metazoa; phylum Chordata; class Amphibia; order Caudata; family Salamandridae; genus Triturus; species Triturus cristatus. The sequence goes on from NC_140585.1 coordinate 264,897,558, forward strand.
TGAAGAAGTAGAATTAGAAGAAATGAACAACAGTATGTATAGAAAAGCAAGAGAAGAAGAGATAGGTGAAACAGAAATGTGAACTAACAAACTTAAGAATTCTTGAATTCATTTCTTTTTATAAAATTTTAAAAAACTTTTAGGTATTGTCGTGATATAATCAACAAAGGGGGGACATCCGGTTCTTGCCACTTTCACTTTATTCAGCCTACACACGGAGATCCCCTAGTGACGGCTTACCTGCCCGTTCACTATCGTGTGCCACCGAGGTTTCGACAGATTGGTCTTCCCTCATTACGCTACATGTTGTCCGCCACCACAGGCTTTCTCTCTACTGTATGTTGACCCGATCTGACCGGATTGGCTTTTTTCCGGTCCAACGATTGTTTTGCACTCCCATTCTTTTCAGCCCTGAAGAGCCACGGGTGAATACCCGATTGACGAAACACGTGTCGGCTGGTCTTTTCTTTTGATGCTTTGCCTTCTGATGAAGGTCAAAAATACACCTCAACCATAAGTAACGCCTTGTGTCCTTGGTTTTTGGCATCTTGTTCATATCTCCATTTATGCCTGAACGAATACTACACTTATCGTGTGCACAAGATTTGTTGTTTCAATGGGGGGATTGATGGAGCAGGTAGTGCAACATTTTGTATACCTCCTCTATTCTTGCATGAAAATACTAATTATATAATATATTAAATATAATATTATTGAACGAGTGTTGCATGTATACTAATCAACATTATAAAAACAACCTACACATGGGATTTGCTATTTGCATGGCTAAATAACTCTTATAACTAAAATCTGTACGCATAATAATAAATAGTATATGTGGTTATAGAATATCGCATGATATGTTGCTTTGTGACGTTGCATCATCGTGGAGGATCAGAAAAGGTAAATATAATGGCTTTAAATGTCACTATATGCTAGATAAATACAAGCACATAGAGGGATTAGTAAGGGGTTAACATTAGAATCATCATTCTATGAATTAATTATTCCTTTGAGGTTGTTTCGCTTAAGATGACATCTAGGCCTAATCCAAAATGGCCGCTGACCTCGCATGCAGAAGTGGCCACCGTCTCGTGAGGCGCAGAGTCACCTGCGCATGTACGAACAGTATCGTGAACTTCTTAGCGACCTTTACTCATCATGTTCCTGGTCAAGGATAAGAATTTTGTGGTCAGCCAAGATAAGGGAACAATCAACCTTACAGTAAACCGGAACAAGCCGATACAAGAGCGAACTAGTGACCTCACCCCTCGAACTGTGCTGAGAATCTGGGAATAAGAATCGGACGATCCCAACCAGCCAATCACCACTGTTCTTGTCCTAAAAAGGTATCATGTTAACCTGGTTTTTATTATAAAAGGATAGTGGGATAGTGAGAAAAATCGCTAGCCTCTCTCTGAATTAACTGAGACGCCTTTTTCATGATGGTCCAGATGCTGCCCGACCGCTTGATGACTGCCAAATTTTTCCAAATTCACGGGTTATGATGGTTGCTTGCATGATTTCTGGTACTTTGATAAATTGGGGACTGTAACGTGCCGAGCAGAGGACTTTGGCCTGCTTTATTCGGACAATTTGCGACAGACTCGGTTATGTAGAGCCAATGAATTAGAGGATCCCAAATAGCCAGATTAGGTAAATATGATGTTCTGCGATTTACTTGAATTGATCTAGAAAATCTAAACGTTGACGAGACAAATGCAAATGTAAATCATTATGAAAATTTTGATAAACAAAAATTGATTAGCAAGTAAATATGAGTTTGTGGTTTTTCATTAAGAGTAATAAGGATTCTGATTCTTAAAATGTATTTTTAGCTGGTTCTAAATCACCATAAACCAATCCAACTAATTGGTCCGCCGACCAAGTGGATGGAGTGCCTTGATGTTTGGGAATAGGGATCTATAGGCGACAAATGCTAATGTATATTTTGTAAAATAATTCTTCTCTCCCTATAGGTTATAAGGTGTTCCCCCACATGTCCAGCGCTTGAATTACTCATCCCTCCTGTGTGTGAAGACTTGTGAATGGTGACGTGTGAGTTGGTGTTATGGGCCCCACCAATGAATGCATGTATGAATGAGTGTGTGTGACGACGGGTCTGCGACGCAGGGAGGATATCGGTATATGTTGTTCCCCATTTTCCCAGTCTTACGCTGGATCAAAGGCTTATGCCGAGCTATCTAATGTTCGTCTGAAATGCTGGCGTAACAGACATGTTTGGTGACTCTGTGACGCAGTATACCTTTTAGCACTGCGCAGCTGATAGCGAACAACAGATATACGAAGTTGCCAGCTTGCCCCCTACACCGCAGCTGGTCTTCCTCCAGTTATTTAGAGCGACGAGCCAATGCAGTCTAACCGCGCAGTTGGGAGTTGTGGCTGCATCTTCTGGTTTAGAAGACTGGAGCGCTAACCTCTATTGGAGTTATGCAGAAGAGGAGTCATCTTCACTTCCCACAACGTTTTGCTCAGTGACACGCACACTTACTTCCCAGCGTGCCCTGGACTGTGTTGTATTGGCATTAAAATTCAGTGCCACGCATACTTGTGCCCGGGAATTTGTTGTATTGGCATTAAAATTCTGTGACAGGCCGACTTATAATCTGGCGTGTGCTGCCCAGAGCATGGTCAGTGATACGCACAGTTGTGCAGCTGTATTTGCATTTTGGTGCTACCCTTAGTGATAAGCACACTGTGCGCTAGGTGTGTCCTGTTTCCCATTACCTTCAGTTGTACATCACCATCATTGACACACACACTTCTAAGATACCAACTCTTGTTGACATTGTTAATAATATAGTATTGTGTATCTTTCTCTTATCGGTTATTGACACTTTAGTCACACAGGAAAATGTGTGAACACATCCATTTTTACGCCTCCACCTTTCCTAGTGATGTCGGGTGAACATCCTATTGAATGGGAGGACTGGATAGAAAGTTTAGAAAATTATTTATTGGCCCTAGATGGCTCCAGATTTCCAGTTGTGAGAAAGAAAGCGTTGTTGTTGGGGTGTTTGGGCAAAGAGGGTCAACACCTCTTTAAATACTTACCACAACCAGGAATGCTCAAGGTGAAGATATTGAGGATGTTTACAAAGAGGCTGTTTAAAGTTTACAAACTAGGTTTGCGACGCAAGTAAATGTGGTTATGCGATGTCACAAGTTTAATACGCAGCCACAACGTGCTGAAGTCACCAGATGATTTTGTAGCATGGTTAAGGGAACTATCTGCTAAGTGCCAGTTTGGCTTGATGACGGAGGAGATAAGGGATCAACTCATCGTGCCATGTAACAGCATGAGAACACAAGAAAGGTTATAGGCTGCAAAAAATCCCACTTTCAAGGACGCTGTGGCTATTGCAAAGATGGTGGAGGAGTCTAAAAGGTGTATGCGGGAATTGAAAAACATCAATTTAGACACTAAGACCCGTGACGGTGCCTTATTGACAGAGGATAATGATCAAATATGTGCTATTAATGGCAAGACTCAAGAGGCCAGGGGAAGCTCCTTTCAGAAAAATAATACAAGGGGGATGGTGTCTGGGCAAGGGAAGTTTTCTACTCGCTCTTGCCAAAGGTGTGGGAGCAACTTTCACATGACTGATTCAAAGATGTGCTTTGCCATAGGTAAAAAGTGTCTCAAATGTGGAAAAAAAGGTCATTTTGTGCGTATGTGGAAGTTCGGGGACAAGCGGGTGGCTGTGGTGGACAATGATAAATCAGAATTCAGGGTGTTCATGGTACATGAAGATAGCACTGAGGAAACTGGAGATGGTGAGAGGAGGAGGTTATGACCAAAAGCAATTTTTCACATTGATGGGAAAGAGGGGTCCTTGATGGTAGACACTGGGTCCTTGTAAACTATTATTCCAAAGGACTTATTTTTAGCCACTTGGCCAGAACATCATGTAACGGTGTCCGATGTCCTAATGAAGGGGTATCAAGGAGCTGAAAGTGGAGTCATAGGCTTCATGTCTGCATTGATCAAATTTGCTGGGAGACAGAGGCCTGTCAAGGTCTAGGTCTATGTCTATGTGGCTGCCGAGGGACATCCCATTTTAGGCTGGTCTCACCAATATGACCTCAACATCATGGTTAATCCTAGGGCTCAAAACCAGGTGATGGTGATTAAAGATGATGTGATGGAGGTCCGTGCTGCACCATAAAGAAGTGTTTACAGACAGGATAGGTGTGGCTAAAGACTATGAACATGAAATAAAAAAAAAATGTAAATGCAGTGCCTGGCAAACATTTTGCTAGGAAGGTACCCAAGGCTGCTAGGGGGATGGTCAAAGAAATCATCAAACAGATGTTGGGTGATTGAGGTGGTTGAAGCGGCGGAGTGGTTATCTCCGGTTGTCATTACCAAAAAATCCGATGGGTCTTTCAGGTTCTGTGTTGACTTGAGGAATATAAATAAAAGTGTCATCATGGACAATTTCCCATTACCCAATATCGGAGAGTTGGTGTTGATGGTTTCTAAGGGAAGGTATTTTTCAAAACTTGATTTGAGGAGTGCGTACCATCAAGTTAAGCTCCATGCAGACTCAAAACATCTTACGTCTTTTATAACAACTGAGGGGACTTTTCAGCTTTGCAGGCTTCTTTTTGGGTTATGTTCAGCCGCAAGCATTTTTCAGCGGTTGATGATGGGAATTTTGTCAGGGTTGGATAAAGTTGTGGTGTTTTAGGATGACATTTTGATTTTTGGAGAGGATGTTGCTGAACACAACAAAATTTGGGGTGAGGTTTTGACACGGATTGGAGGTGCTGGTTTGACCTTACGCAAAGAAAAGTGTGTTGATCTTGTTCAGGAAGTGGAGTATTTAGGTTACTTGATTACTAGGAATGGTGTAAACCTAAAACCAATTTGGTGAGTGCCATGAACTCTAAAATACCATATGACAAATACCATCAGATTATTCATGGGTCTTGTGGAATATTGTTCAAAATTTGTGAGGAAATTTGCACACAAGACAGAGCTTTTAAGAGAATTACCGAGGAAGGGCAGGACATTTTTGTGGGACAACAAACAACAAACAGCTTTTTCTGTAATTAGGAATGAGATTGCTAAGGCAGATGTGTTGGTACCGTTTCAAGCTGAGTTGAGAACCATTGTTATGGTGGATTCAAGTGCTGTTGGAGTTGGAACTGGTTTGGCACAGCAGCAGGGTAAGGTTGAGAGAACTGTGGCATTTGCTTCACGGTCACTGACAGATGCTGAACGGAATTATTTGGTCATTGAGCATGAATCATTGGCAGCTGCATGGACAACAAACTATTTCAAGGTGTGCTTCATTGAGAAATGATCACAAACTACTGCTAAAGGCTTTAGGTCCTGGACGCATTAAGAATTGTTCAGGAAGATTGGCAAGGTTGGCAGTGAGGGTACAAGAGTTTGACTGTAGGTTGGAGTACGTTTCAGGTTGGAAGAATAGAGTGGCTGATTACCTGTCCAGGTTGCCGGACAAAGCTGCAGAGGTTGTGGAATTGGTGACTGATGAAGTAGTTGCTACATTGGAGGATGTTGTGGAGGAGTCAAAGGGTGCCATTTCAGAGCAGGATTGGAAGTGTTCCATGGAACAAGATGCACCTCTTGGTGCGGTGATGGATTTAGTCAGAACGGGGGTGAAGAGAGAAAGTGTTTTACCCTTGGGTGTGAGACTATTCCTCAAGGTTATTGATGAATTGACAAGGCATGACCAAGGTTTGCTTCTACGGAATGAGAGGTTTATTCCACCTTGTAGTCTCAGGCCTAGGTTGGTTAATTTGGCCCATGAGAGGCACTTGGGTCCAACACTGACCATCAAAAGGTTGTGTGAGAAGTTTTGGTGGCCGCTCATGGACAACCAGGTAAGAGAATGGGTTGTGAGTTGTGAAGTCTGCAGAGACTCTGAGAAGCGTATGAGGGTTGGTTTAGTTTGTTTGCAGGAAGAACATGTGGCTCAAGTTGGAGAGGTGTGGGAGAAGGTCTGCCTGGACTTTATTGGACCTTTTGTAATGCTTCCAGAACAGGAAAGGTTGGGGGATGCTAAGTCAAAGTGATTGTAGGTGATTTTCATGAGAAATGTTAACATGTCTTCGACAATTCAGGTATTCGGTGATATTTTCAGGAGAGAAGGGATACCCTCCGTTTTGCTTACTGACAATGACACTTCACAAGAGATGAAGGTATTTCTGGCAACTTTGGGTGTGAAGCATGCTTGTTTTTCTTTGTATAATCATCAGGGCAATGGTCTGGTGGAAAGGTTGAACAAAATGGTGAAAGGAACCATGCAACTAGCGTCAAGTGCTGGATTACCTGTTCAGGGTGTGGTGAAGGACATGTGGGCTTACCACCCTACTGTGAATGAGTATGGGGATGACTCCTGTTGAGATGATGCTGGGCTGACTAGCATGCACCAAACCTGTCCCGTCTTGGATGAAGAGAGGAGTTATTGAACAAAGATCAAAGTGTGCTCCTGGAGGAAAGGAAAAATGTTTATTGGTGTGGGTAATTGGGTCAAGCATGGAGGTTCTGGTAAGGGGCTATCCACATTTTGGGGACCCTTTAAAGTCATAAATGTAGGAGGAAATTGGGTCAAATTACAGAATGTACATTGTGGAATCTCAGGTGTGTGGCCTTGTATCAGAGACAAGGTGAATGCAGTAATGGCACAAAGGGGTTGATGCTTGAATCTAGTTTACCTTGGTTGAGTACATTGGATGAGGACATGGAGCAAGGGACAAGTGGGGCACCTGTTGTGACTGAGATTGGAAAAGGGCGATGAGTCTATAGGGTCTTCACAGTCTACCTTACAGTCTTCTAGGGTGTTTTCACAGTCCACTTCAGATTCTTCAACACATAGTAGGAGGGTGGCAAGGATGAGGAAGACTCCTGGTTACTTACAGGAGTATTTGTGTGATTGACTTCTATTTTATGTTTTGCTTGTTTTGTTCACTGTGGGCTCAGGGATCTGGGGGCAGGTTATCGAGGTATAGTGTTGGGGCACTCATTGACATGTTTTGAGGGGAATTTGTTCTTTTGTTATAAGGTGGGGAGATGTGTTGTGGTGTACTTAGGCAGCCTTAGCTGGGCTGGGGCTGCAGGTTCCATTACGACACTGTGGGGCTCGATGTGGGTTGAGGTTTCTGGGATCTGACAGAGGCTAGATGCGCCAGGCACGACTGTGGCTTGGGTTTTTTCTCTGTACCAATAAACGGTTTATCTACAAGGAGTGGTTCAGTTTACTACACTGTTAAATTGTCATTCACATTTTACTTCGGCCCACCACAGCACAACGTAGTGGGTCATACCTCTTCAGCCACTGGCTGTCATGCATTGTGGGAGACAGCACTTTGTCTAATCACGTGCACATCTGCCTAAAAAGAAGAGCACATCTGCCTAAAAAGAAGAGCACTTCAGTACCAGAGCTGATGGGCCAATACTTTGTTTGCCATTGCTTGTTTTCTGTCATCTATTTGTTTAAGCTAGGCACTCACAATTCAGTAATTCAAAGTCAATGGTGCCTCACATTAAGACTAAACAATCTCTAAACCTGCTTCAAAGACACTTGTTTGTAAGCTAGCACTCGTACTGTTTTATTCAAATTGTATGGAATGGCTATTTTTGCTTTACGTTTTTAATAGCAAACATATGGCAGTGACATTAGGCAAGTATGGCAAAGGCTTAAAATATGAAAAGAAAATATTAACCATGGCATTAGCTTGCCAGTGCTTACTTATTGTGGTTCGATAATTAGCATTTCATAATGACCTGTAAACCGGAGTCTATGAAAACCAAAATCTCACTCTGCAGCAATAATTGCATTTTCTAAACATGTTTAACCCTGGGCGGACAACTACGCTACGCTCGCGTAGTTTGCGTTGTTTGTGCTACTTCGCGCTACGCGAATTGCACGTAGCACAGTGCAAAAACGCATAGCGTAGCGGGCATTTTTTGCCATCTCGGTTTTTTGGGGGGGTGAGGGGGGATTATTGAATAGTGAAAGTAGATTATAGTTTCAGTTTCAAATAACTTTATTCGGGCGAAATTTATCCTATAAAAGTGATATAAATACACCAGATAAAAACATTTCCTAGAAACAATTAAAAGTTACACAAATCAAAAAATCTATGGATACCGCAAAGGAAACGAGAACTAGCAGCACAATTTGAAACAGCATAGTGCCTCAAGCCCAGCATAGTGCCTCGAGCCCGTACACCATGTCTTAAGAAGGAGCCTACATGTAAACTAGCTTCTTCATCAGATAATTGCAGGGAAAATGTAAATGCAGCGCTAGACTGCCTGATGTTATAGCATTTCTTTTTAAACAGTGGAATTTAAAACAGTCTAGTATACATTTCATAAAATGTACACCCCGTGGCTGCAAAAGATAAATAGGGGGGCTGTTTGGAACTTGCAAAGACGTATATGCCATGATCTCGGTTATCCCTTCCATTCTATTTAGATGACGTTCCTTCTCGAAATCATAGAATGATAGTGCTACTTCGGTTTTTATTCAGACTGGGGCATATTTCTGGCTCAACGAAGCCAGAAACGCATACCAATTTTACCCAGTTCAGTTTTAACGTATGCAATCCATGGGATTTGGAGACCATTATCGCGAGAGAGGCAGTCAAGTATGATGTCTCTGGTTAGGGCCGCCTTCTCATTCTTCCAAACTGACAGCCTGAATATTGATGGTTTTGATCTAGTATAGAGAGTTACATAGTGCAGATTAAGTTCTGCATGGCAGATGTGAGAAGTAGAAATGGGAACTGCGAGGAGCCATCTACAAAACCTATTTTCTTCATATTGTTGGGCCTCTCAGTTTACAATCCCCCATAGTACAGCTCTGTATGTTGCATGGGGACACATTGAGATTTATATATCTGTAACAAAGGTGCCAATTGTCCCCTGCCCCGGGGTTGATGAAAGCTAAAAAGGGAACCAATTGCCTTAGATAATTGAATTAGATAGTGTACAATACCAGGGAAAGCAGGGAAAGTAACTCCCAAATATGGGAAGCTATCTACATTGGACAGCTAGTTGACACACACTGACATGGAAAGAAAGCGGAGTACAACGTGGCCCACATGCCATAATATATGATTTCTAGAAGTTAGTACACAGGTCACAAGTGGCCATGAACTCACCAAATCAAGCACTGACAAGTGCACGTCTTGGCGAGCGGGCCATGAGCACAGCGCCATCCACATATAAAAGTGTTGGTAAAAGACCACCCTTGATTTTTGGAACATCACTAGTAATACCTGTTAAAAACAGATGCAAGTCCTCGTGATAATAGCATTTGCCATAATTATGGGCTGCTAACACAATCAAATGCTATAGATAAATCCATGAAAGCCAAGTATAGCTGGGTTCCCTTTGCAACAGCATATTTGTACCAGATTCAAGTTCACACATTGCTCAATTGTCCCGATCTTATTTCTGTGGTGTAAATCCTTGTCAAACAGACACTGTAGGAAGCTGGCTCTGTATATACTATACCAAAGTAAGGTATAGTGTGCACAGACTCAAGGGAGTCCCCAGAGGTATAGCAGAGGCTAACTTATGTAAGTCCCAACAGCTCTCTTTGTGGTAGTGCGGGCGAGCAGTTAGGCTTATCCAAAGGGTGTGTTAAGCTTTTATTGTATTCACTCAATCAAGACCGATGGCACACACTTAGACTGAATCAAGCCCAATTTGGTAAGTATAAAAAAGGTATACTTATGTTTTATTTTAAGAACCAAGCAGGAGTTGGCACGGGTAAGCAAAATACTCTCTCAAATGCAAGACTTCACAAGGAAATGCAGTTTTGGTTGAATTTGCAATGTTTGCAGGTTGGTATGGATTCAAAAAGCAGTTAACATTACACAATAGGAGGAGCCTAGCGCGCAACCAAGATGGCCGCGTAGGTGCGAGGCTCCCGAGGACCTCCGCGACCTCCTGAATAAATCCTGGAAATATCCTGTCCTTGTTAAGGGGACTGTGTCGGGGAACCCGAGCTGAGGCATTACCCGTTTTTTGGGCTCGAATCGGACCCGGAACACCGGTGGGAACATCGACTGAAGGTTGCGGCCTTCTCCTCGCCGGCCCCCCGGATTGGAGTAGTGGCGCGATCCGGGGACAAGGTGAATAACAGCGACGAGCGGGGCTGGGCGACTCGCGTGCCCCGCACTTTCACTTTCGCTTTTGCGCCCTCCTTGCTCTCTGGCGAGGTCGGGCTGCGGAGCGGGGTGCGGTGGTGTGGCCTTGTCCTGGTGCCCAGCTGACCCGCCGACGGTGGGTCGACCCGCAGCTTTGTGGTCGCCCCCTTGACACCCGTGATCTGGTGTGACGGCCCGTTTGGAGATCTTGGCACGACGGTGGAAGGGCCAGCATGGCCACCAAACAAGATGGCGACCGGGCGAAGGTGAAGACGACCCGCCGTGGTACGGCGCACCAGGCCAATAGTATGGACCGCTACACGCTCCAAAAGGGTTCTCCGGAGACAGCGCGGTCATCCCCGGTGGGCCCGACGGAGGCACCCGCCCATCCAGTGGATCTAACCCTCCGGGACGTCATGGGCGCCATCGCTGAACTGAAGGCCTCAGTGGACCAGCGTTTTGACACCTTGTCGCAAAAAATTGACTCGGTCCTGGTGGATGTGGGACTTGTGAGGGCGGACTTGTCAAAAACGAACGACCGAGTCGACTCCCTGACCCACACCACAACGAGCCTCACGACTGACGTGGTGGCCCTCCAGGAGGAGGTGCGCCGGCTTGGCCAGGCGAGCGCCCTGATGGACCGGCGACTGGAGGATTCCGAGGGTCGCGCCCGGAGGAATAATATCCGCATTATTGGTGTGCCGGAGGGACGTGAGGCGGAGGCGGCGGACCTCTTCGTGGAAGACTTGATCCTGACCCACCTCCAGCCCCGGGGGCTGAGTAAGTTTTTTGCGGTGGAACGTGCCCACCGGGTCCCCGGGGGCCGCCCTAAGACCGGTGCCCCGCCACGGCCCCTTATTGCCCGAATCTTTAATTTTCGGGACCGAGATGCCATCCTCCAGACCTCCAGGCAACAGGGACCGGTCAGGTTGGACAACATGGACGTAAACTTCTACCCAGACTTTACCCCGGCGGTCCAGAAGCAGCGGCAGAGCTTTATTGGCGTCAAACGTCGCTTAAGGGACCTAAATCTTAAGTACTCAATGCTCTTCCCGGCAAAGCTGCGGGTGGAGGTGGATGGTCGCACGCACTTCTTCGACCGGCCCGAGGCGGCTGGGGACTGGTTGGACACCTTGCCTGGGGATCGGGGCCGGGGGGGTGGGGGGAGCGCGGCTGGCGAGGAGGGCCCGCTGGATCAGAATTGAGGGATGACTGTATTGCCTTGCTCGGGACATTGTTCCTTCACCACATACTGCTCCTGTAGGTTCCCCTCCCATGGAGGTCGTGTGGGGCCTGCTGGGGGCTTCCCTCCTCCTCTGGGGGACTAGTTAGTATTTAGCTACGGGGCGACAGGCACACTGCACTTTGGGGGGGCTGTCTGGGCTCATGCAGGGGTGCAGGGAGGGGGGAGTTTTGTTGGGACCGGGGGGTGGGGGGGGTGTGTTGTTTGTTTGTACCGCAAGGCAATCCTGCAGCTGTTTTGTTGTCTTTAGACTGCTCGGTGGGGGACGACCGATTGTTTCGACGTATGATGGGGGGTAGGGACTTGACGGTGTTGTCATGGAATGTTAACGGTCTGGGGGATAGGATTAAGCGTGGTGTGGTCCTGCAGTATTTAAAACGTATTTCACCAGATGTTGTCTTTCTGCAAGAGACGCACCTTATAGGTAACACCTTTCATGCAATGAATCGGAGGGGATATCGTTTGGCGGCCCACTCTGGCTTCACCTCGGGCTCGCGGGGGGTGGGTATTATGGTTAGGAACTCGCTCCCGCTGGAGATTGATGAGGTGCACCACGATGAGAGGGGACGTTACACAGCTTTGGCGGGACGTATGGAGGGTAGAGTGTTCAGTTTTGTGTCGGTGTACGTCCCGCCTGGGCTACAGGCCACTACATTTGCGGACCTGGGGCGCCTCCTTCTGGAACTTCCGAGTGGCCTCTTGGTGGTGGGAGGGGACTTTAATGCGGTTGTTTCTGGATCTATGGATCGCTATCCCCCTAGGGACCTCCCCCGGGCACAGGCGTGGCTGCCTGGCCTTTTAGACACACTGGGCCTGGTGGATTGTTGGCGCCTAAAGCATCCCGTATTGCAACAATACACCTTCCACTCGGGGGCCCATGGTAGTCTCTCGCGGCTTGATTACATCCTTGTCCCAGCAGCCCATGCGGGGAGGGTGGGAGAGGTGCGCCATCTGGCACGGGGTATTTCAGACCACTCCCCATTGTTGTTGCATTTCGATGTCATCCCGAGGGGGGATGGCAGGGTGGCCCCGATTAACGCCTGGTATCTGCGCGACCCCACCATTCGTGCCGACTTGATCACATCCTTGCAGCGCTATTTTGAGGAGAATGTGGGGTCGGTCCCATCTGCCCTCTCCCTATGGGAGGCTTTCAAAGTGGTTCTTAGAGGGGAGGCCCTCTCCTTTATTGCCAACGCCCGGCGGCGCGAGCGGGAGGAGGTGACCCGGGTGGAGGCCGAGATTGCGGAATTGGAGGGTGACCTGGGGAACGGGGTAACGGACGCCAAGTTACATGTTCTGCAGTTAAAGCAGGCGGCCTACCGGGCCCTCGTCACGGAGGCGGCCAGGGGCCTTGGTAGAGAGCAGCAGGGGCGCTTGTACGATGTGGGTGATAAGGCCGGTAAATTGATTGCGTGGTTGGATAAGAGAGAGAGAGCGAGCCGAGTGGTGCCTTTGATTGAGAGCGTGGATGGTGCGTGTGCCACGGAGCCGGAAGCCATTGTCTCCTGTTTCGCGGATTATTTCCGCGGAGTCTACTCCCCTGTTTCTCCCTGTTCGGAGGCGGACTCCTGTGCCCTGCTTCGGGATATTGCACTCCCCTCCCTTACGGCGGAAGACAGAGACTCGCTGGACGTTCCTCCCACCTCGGACGAAATTGCCTCAGCTATTCGCTCGATTTCATCTGGCAAGGCCATGGGCCCCAATGGCATTCCCATTGAGCTATATAAGCTACGCCCGGATGTGCTGGCGCCCCACCTGCGTGCGATGTTCCTCGCGGCTCACTCGCAGGGCTCCCTCCCGCCGGACCAGCGTCTGGCTACAATTGTGGTAATCCATAAGGAGGGAAAGCCCCGTGAACGGGTCACATCCTATCGGCCGATTTCGCTTTTGAACGCGGAGCCCAAAATCCTCGCCAAGGTGTTGGCTAACCGGTTGGTTGGCGTGGTGGGCGATTTGGTCCACCAAGACCAATCGGGCTTTATCCCGCACCGCAACACGGCGCTTAATCTACGGCGCTTGCACGGCGTGCTTGCGCGTGTTCCATTTGTGCGGGAGCCAGCCATCTTGGCGTCCTTGGACGCCACCATGGCGTTTGATACGCTCGAATGGCCATATCTCTGGGCGATGCTCGCGAAGTTTGGGTTCGGCCCGGGTTTCATCAGCTGGGTCAAATTACTATATTCGGGCCCAATGGCGCAGGTGGTGGTGAACGGGCGTGTGTCGACCCCGTTCGCGCTGGGACGGGGCACGCGACAGGGTTGTCCCCTGTCGCCTCTTCTGTTCGCCCTGGCCCTGGAGCCCCTGGCGGAGTGGCTGCGGTGGCACCCTTCCATCCGTGGTCTCCGCTGGACCCCCGAGCACGAGGACCGTGTGTCCCTCTACGCGGACGATATCCTTTTGTATCTCGCCTCCCCGCGCAAGTCCCTGATCGTCCTAGTTGACGTGTTGCGCTCCTTCGGTCGCAACTCAGGCCTAGTCATTAACTGGGCGAAATCCTGTGTCTACGTACTTTCCGGGGAGGCTCCGGTCCTGCCGCGGGACTGCCCGATCCAGATTGCCTCCCAGGGTTTCCGGTACTTGGGTATATATATCACTCTTGACCCGGAGGCCCGCTATGAGCGGAATCTGCTGCCCCCTCTCCAGCGTTTGAAGGAGGATGTGGTGCGCTGGCGGCGTCTCCCGCTCTCGCCGCTCGGTCGAGCGGCCTTGTTTAAAATGATGTCCTTGCCGCGCTTCCTCTATGCCCTCCAGAACACTATGGACATGGTCCCGGCAAGCTACTTTCGTGAGGTGGAGGGCCTTCAGCGGCGCCTGTTCTGGGACGGGAGGCCGCGTATTGCTCTTGCTAAACTGACGCTCCCGTGGTACGATGGAGGGGTCGCCCTCCCGGACATTAAACGGTATTACTGGGCCTCCCAGCTAGCTGCAATTAATCATGGCCTTTACGGGCCCGCCCTGAACCCGGCATTCGAGATGGACAAGATGCTCCTTCCCGGTGGCGATTACAATCGAGCACTGTACTCTGGCGCGCCCGACTCCCGTCTGACGGGACCGACGCGTGTCATGGTGCGGGTTTGGCACGCGGCTAATGCAGCTATGGGGTGGAAGGACCGTTTGACCCGGGCGTCTCCACTGTATGCCTCCGAGAGGCTGGGCTCCCTGTGGACATCAAAGGGCTTCGAGAAGTGGGACACGATCGGAATCAGCACAGTGGGGGATCTCTGGACGAGGGGGGGATTCAAAACTTTTGAGACGCTGCAGGCGGAGTTCCAGCTGCAGGGCAGTGAGTACTTTCGGTACCTACAGGTCCGCCATGCGCTGGGCTCCGTCTTCTCGGATGTTGCATCCATTCCGGAGTCTTCCCCCCTGGAGGACAGAGTGCTGGATGGCCATGTCCCGGACAGCACGATCTCCCTCATATATAAGAAGCTGATTAATGATAGATCGTGCCTGTTAACTAGTTTACGCGAGGCTTGGGTGGCCGACGGGCTGGAGCTGGACGACGAGGATTGGATGTCCGCGGTGGCCTCTCCAAAAGAGGTGGCCATCCCGGCTCGCCTTCGTTTCGTCCAGCTCAAGATCCTTCACCGGGTCTACGTGACGGGGCCACGGCTTCTACGTATGGGTTTTGCCGTGGACGGACTGTGTAAGCGTGGCTGTGGTGCGTTGGCGACTTTTATGCATATACTGTGGGAGTGCCCGAAGGTGGAGCGATTCTGGCGTGGTGTGCATGAGGTCCTGCGTGTGGTCACGCGTGTAGCGCTGCTGCCTGAAGCGAGGAGGTGCTTGTTGAATGTATGGGAACCGAATGACTATTCGGCTCCGCAGACGCGGTGGGTGACTCTGGGATACATGATAGCGAAACGTGATATTGCTCAATTGTGGGGATCCCAGAGGCCCCCTGCGGTGTCGGCCTGGAAAGAGCACATGGATTGGTGTATGTTCCGTGAAAAGGTGGTGTATGTGGCGAGGGGTAAGCCTGGGGCGTGGGTGAAAATCTGGGGCCCCTGGAACGCCTACCGTGGGGGCATTTGTGAGCCGCCACAGCTGCCGGCTGCCTCGCCTGCTCCGTCTCCCTAGCTGGACCCCCTTGCTTGGCCGCGGGCACGCGGCCCCCCAGTCCTTGATCTCCTCCCATCCCCCTCTTCAGATCTTTCCTGCCAATCTGGATCCCCCACTATGGAGCAAGTGTTGTCACCTTGAATCTTGGGTTGCCTTGCGGTTGTGGTTTTTGTTGTCGTTGTTAGTCTTTAAAATGAAACCGTACTCTGTGGCAGGACGCCGTGAGGCCTGCACCGTTGATTACTCCTGTGTTTCTACTGTGCACCGCTGAGAGACTTTTACTGTCTGTATGTACTATATTTGTGATGCTCTAGCGGCCGGCCGTGCGGTTGTAGGCCCATAACTGTAACTTTTTTATGGATGTAATAAACGGTTTCAAAAAAAAACAAAAAAAAAAAAAAAAAAACATTACACAATAAAATTAAAATCTTCAGAGTTTAATGTAGCGCAAGCCTAATCCGAAGGTATCCGAACACTTTTAATGAGCACCAGTTGTATTACAGACGGTCACATTCATTTTTATAGGCACAGGGACATTATGTGATTTGCCCTGAATCACAGGATGTTGAGCATCCCTGCCGAGACTCAAACCCAGTTCCCCAACTTTGAGGTCAAAGGCGTTAGGCCACATCTTCTCCCTAATATTAATTACTCTTTGAATACTTTTTAAATTACTTCTAGATCACTGACTACTGGGGGTGGTATGCCTAGATACCACACCCAAGGATCTCACAATACAAGGTAAGAAAGACTTTTCTTGGCTTAACTTATAGTTGCTGTTTTCCTCATATCAAAACAGTTCAACACTTAGAACATTTAGGCCCGAAATCTTATAACATATGTTCCTTTGGGAAAAAATGATTATCGATTTCACAGGTAAATAAACATCTTACAAGTGGCAGGTTTGGAGGTTAGGATCAAGGTTCCCCAAGGTCTAGGTATGCACTCAAGTTGCACCACCAGCAGCACCGTGGCAGCTAGGTGCCATGTTCCAGTGTTAGCCAATGGGGCTAAGGGGGCCTTCAGTTAGGGGCTGCTTACAAGCAGGCCGTTCGGATGTAGGAGCAAAGCTCCTGCAGTTAAGGTCAGTACTGCCGGGACCAACAATCAGCACAGGAGCTGCACACCAGCGGCACTGGGACGGCCAGGTGCAGGGTGCCAAGTAGACGTCGGGGACCCTGTGATTCTCAATGGAGACCTTCAGTTCTGCAAAGTTACTGCAGGCTGGGCCAGGGAGACTTCCTGTAGCTGACAACCGGCTGGAGAGGTAAGTTCTTGGGGGGGATGCCTGGACACCCTCAGTTGGGCCACCCGAGGCCGTGGGGAGCAGGGGTGTCTTTTGGCATCTGGAACCAGCTCCGGTCGCGGTCGGGAGGGACCCTTAAGGTTGATGCTGCAGGCATCGTCTTGAAGCTTGAGGGAGGTCGGGGATCACCAGATCCCAGGTCAGGATCGCTGGGGAGACCTTGTGGTTTTTCGGTCACTTGAACTTGGGCTGTGTGCGTCGGGTGCAGAATCGCGGAGTTGCCGGAGTCCATATTCTGTTGGTGAGTATTGGCTTGAGCAAATCCGGTGTTCACAGGAGACAGTGTTATTCGAGTGCAGGCAGGTCCTCCGGTCACTAGGGGTTGCTGGCTGCTGGACTCGCCGGGATTCATGCTGTAGGCAGATCGTGGATGGCATAGGCAGGTAGGGCTGGGGCCAAAGCAGTTGGTGTCCTCTTCTTCCTGGGTCAGCATGGCTCTTCCGTTCTCCTCCATTCTTCCTCGAATCTGAGGAGGCAAGGTTCAGGGTTGCCCCTAAATACTAAATGTAGGGGCGTTTAGAGGGGTCTGCAGGTGGGGACCAATGGGACCCTTCCTTATGCCACTCTCCACTGGGAAGGGGCATGAGCCTCTCCCTAATTAACAGAGTCCCCTTATCTTCAAGATGGAGGGGACTGAGTTGTGCACTTCACCTCGCATTTCCCCACCTGAGGGGTGGGGTTGGCAAAGGTGGACACCTATCTTCCTAGCTTGCTTTTCCTGCTGATTCTCCTGTCCAAAGTGGGGGGCAGAACCAGTGGGAGACAGTTGCTGGGGGACAGGGACAGCTTCCAAAGGCGGCAGGCCTTTAAAGCTTTCCCTTCGTGGACCCAGCCCATCCTAGGGAAGGAGGCATGACACTTCTGCCGAGGATGGCCTTTGTTTCTGGCCCCCTAGTGCGGAGGCTCTCTACCTGAGGGTCCAGAAACCTGTCTGGTGGTGGCAAACGGCAAGAAGCCATTCAGGAACCACACCAGGGCTGGTCTGATTTTTCAGGAGGCATCTCTAATATGCCCTCTGTGGGCATTTTACATTAAATCCCACACTGGCGTCCGTGTGGGCTTTGTGCTGAGAAATGTCCTACCAAACTTCCCAGTTTTTATTAAAGCCATTATGGAGCTGTGGAGTTTGAAATTACCAACTCCCAGATCATATACTACTTATGTCTTTAATACACTTGCAATGTCTAAGAATTAACTTGGACACTGTAGAGGTACAGGGCTCTTGCTAATGCAACCTGCTAGAGGGGTGGTGTAACTAGGTCTCAGGCAGTAGGTTGCAGGCATGACACACAGGGATGTGTACCATGTCGGTTCGTCACTTTTCTCTGCACCAAAACACGCAGCCTGCAATGACCTTGTGTGGGTGTTAAGGTACAGGGCCTCTAAGGGTGGCACAATAGGTGCTGCAGCCCTTAGAGGCCTTCCCTTGTCACAGTGGCCTTCGTACCCATGGTACCTTGTACAAGGGGTCTACCTGTGGCCAGAGATTTGCCAATTGTTGGTACAAAGGTATAGTCTTGGGAAAGAATACAGACCCTGGGAACCTGATTGGCAGGGATCCAGGGCACATCAAGTCAGGCTGCATCAGATGTCAGGCAAAACGTAGGGGGGTAACCATGCAAAAAGGGGCACTTTCCTACAGACACCAATTGTGGAAGCCCATCATTTAATAAAAGAAAGCTATTCAGACAGCACAAGTTTCACATCAAAAATTGAATTTGTTCTTCTGGGAATTTCTCACTTAAAATATATTGCAAGATTACTGTGTAAGGCAAGTACTAGTCTTGAACCAGAACTCATTTCTCAGGGTTTTTATGAATCCTTGGGAATCTATTTTCACATAAAAATATTGTAAACTAGAAAGAATAAAGTAAATATTGATTTCTGCATGAGGAATCAGCACGCACGGTTTGAATCAACTACTGCCAGCACAATCTATTTTTTGGTTTGGTATCCCCCACAGATTATATAGTTCCTAATATACCTACATCCTTCTGACTCCAAGTCATTCCAGGAGATGAGACTTGTATACTAAAGGCCTTTTCACAAAGCAGGACTTATCTGGATGGTGAAGCCAGTTAACATGCTCACACTGTAGGAGAAAAAGCTGGACCAGATGCACAGTTGCTGACACTGGGAATTTCAGCTTTATCTTTCTTTGCTAAACTACCAGAATCAGCAGTCACTGCCTAATTGCAAGTGTACAGAGTCAAATGCTGTTTTAATCTCAGTAAAGATTTGGATTCCTTAGGGGAACAGAGACCAGACTCTTGGCTATCCAAGGAAAATAGCTGGAACTCCAGGATTATGAACATGTAGCTGCTTTAATTCTCTTAGATGTTTCATAGGCGTTTCACACGGTAATCCATGATATCTTTCTTGCCCACCTGGAACTAGTGTGAGTTGTGAGATGTAGGTCTTTAAAGTGGTTAAGAACTTTAAGCATTAGCAACAGGAACATTTATAATTCAGAACCTCATCTCTTGAAATGTGGTTTACATCAAGGTGCAGGACTATCTCACCTCATATTTAACACCCGCATCTGCCGCATATTGGTGGCCTCTGGTATAGAGTCCTCTGGGACCTAAGCAATGGATTTGTAGATGAGAGTAAAGTCCATGATGGATCGGTTTAGCAAAACAACTACTTTCGCGTTAGAGCTAGGAAGTATTAGAATCTAGTCTTACATCTGTGATAGAATCGTCATTTGAATGTCCCATTAAATTTCCTCCTACTCCTTTGTTGGTCTTTGCAGTTCAGACTACCCTCTCAAACCCACAGCCAACTGGAGGCAGGCAGTGCAGGTGCTGCTGATTGCTCGCATCTCAGAAGCTGCTCTCCATGCTGAAGTACTGTTGCCTCCCTCCCTGAAAACTACCGCAACCACCTACCTGGGGGGTAGTAGGAGAGCCGTGTGGTGATCAACTGCAAGAGGTGTTCACTCCTGGTCAGCCTCACCCATGTGAGGGCGACTAACAGATGCTTAAACGGCAGCCATCTTGCTTTGGGAAAACACAACCGCAAGTGTACGGCTATTGTCCATGTTCCACGTGTCACCTCTTGGCCAAATCTTACAAAATGCATCCAAAGACCTCGGACTACAATGCACTAGTGCAGTGGTTCCCAAACTTTTTTATAACAAACCTACCTTTAATGGACATGAGTTTTTTTTTATGCAACTAAAGTATTGTTTGGTAGTGCACTGTCATTTACAGAAAGCACATTTTCCAATAAAGAACCCAGCCAAGATGGCCACCAGGTAGGAGCTTCACGATACAGCTCCCGGGTTTTTGGGATCAGAAACTGAAAAATATCCCACAACACCCCTGTCGGCCTCCTCAGCAAGGAACGGGACTTCTAAACAGAGGCAAGAAGAAATTGCCACTGCTCACCGGATGAACTATTGAGATCTCGCTGCGCCCTCCTGCTGCTGGGACAGAATCACGGTCGCTGCTCAGGTTGAGGCGGTGGGTCTGATCCTATTGAATGATTCATGCGGGGATCGGCAGCATTCGCATGAACAGGGACCGAGCAACATTGAGGAACTTCCTGTCGGGCTGAGGGAGGACTCTCGTGAATCTTCGGAGCCACTCCTGAGCAAAGTGCGGGAAAGCAGGAGTGCTTCTTACGGCGCTCACGTTTTTCTTTCCCGGAATCGAGGCAACACGGTAGGACCCGTAGGAAGACAAGGTTCGGTTACTGCAGCGGACGAGGAAATGTGGGTGTCTACCTGCCCCGCCTTCTCACGGCCTCCGGTACTCTCATCTACGGGAGGCTTTCCTACCCTGAAGCAGCTATGGGAAATGCCTGGACCTAAAATAGCAGCCGGCAATCATCCCCAGCAGCAGAGACCCTCACGTGCAATCCATGTTTAATATAGCCATTCAGTGCCTCAGTCTTGTAATCGATGCACTGTTAGCTGCCTCGCCCCTCTTGGTGCCACAGTTAAGTGTAATGAAAATTTTCACGCTCACTGAAAAATGCCTGGACCTAAAATGGCGGCTGGCATTCAACCCCCGCAACAGCGACCTTAACCTTCCAAGTTACGTGCGGATAGACATTCAGCCCAGCTTGATGCCTCAACAAAAGGTGGCCAATTTAGATTTCTTCACCATGTTAACTCCGCCACTTCATGACCCTCATATGAAAATGCCTAGACCCAAAACTGCCTGGACCTAAAATGGCAGCCGGAGATCGACCCTATTCGGAGTACCACAGATTGGTCTGGAAACTGGCCGACCCTGACAGTGCGCCTACGGAGATCGACAGCATTGGAGGAGCCTGCAGAGTCAGAGGAGGCTGTTCCAATGAGACTTGCGACGGCAGGCTCATTATCTGGAGAGCCCTTGTAAGTTCACTCTGCCTTTTTGCTATCGAGAAATAAACAAAAGACTCAACCACAAATAAATCCACTTGAAACTAAAGAAGGACCCTGGCTCTACTTTTACAATGTTTCAGTGGTAATCAAAGAAGGACTTTGACCCTACCTCAAGAGATAAGAATTGAACGGCCATCTTTGAACAACCCTTTGAACTCCCCGTTTCTGTTATAGGGAACAGACTCCCCGTCACCCTGCCTCACTATATTCACAGAAATCATGACGCTAATCCTATTTTCTACATCCCCCCTAACTAAACAAGCAGTCATCTAATTCCCCCCCTACTTCAGCTGCTGCCCCACTGTAACTTGAAACATTGGATTTCACACTCTGAGGGCACAAACCCTGGTGGCAGGGTATGCCCTGACATGGGTCCCTTGCTCACTTTGCCACTAGATCCAAGCTATCCTTTTATTCCACCTTGATGTAGCAAACGTCTGGTTAAACCAGAGACTTTTGCCCTGCGAACCTGGCCGCCTCCTGACCTCACATTAATCAGATAATTTCATTTGAATACGGAATATGTGCCCTCTTCTTCCTATACTTCTTTTTGCTATCACTACTCTTAGTCTGTGGTTAACTGCTTTAAAATCATTTATCCCCCCAATTTGTCTAAAGCCTCAGCAAAACAGTTCAAGCATAACACCATTGAACGATTCCCTATTTGTTGACCAATTCCATGATGGTCGTTATGGGAGGCTCAAAAATGATTTCATTTTTTTCATGCACGACATTCAGTCCTGGTCCACCAGCTTCTTCAACTCCTTCAACATCACCTCCTCCGCATCTATACCACATGGGCAGCGGCTAAAAATGTCCCCCTCCACTTGTTTTAATGGCTCACTCACTATTTCACTTTATAACAATGGCACTGCCTTGATTCAAGCTAAAGACACTTGTCTTTCTCTCTTTGACCACCTGTTCCATTCCCTACGTCCCACTCCTGTCACTGATCTCCCTTGATTCTTCATCTAACTCCACCCCTTTCTCCCTACCTCCTGACCCCCCTATTCTCCAATAGGCTGCTCTCCTGGGAGACTCAGGCCGACCCTCTGCCCCCCCTTCCCCTCTTCCCTCCACTTCCTCTCTTCCCGCCTCCCAATGTGTACCTCCCCTCAACTCGCCAGCCTTACCTCTGGCTAACTCTCTCCTTTTCCACTCTGTACCTTCCCGGTACACCACCCCTTTCTTAATCCTTCTTTCCTACAACCAGTTATCCCGGTGAACTTTCCATATCTTCCCCCTCCTCCCCCTCTCTTCCTCCCTATCCGCTCTCCCCCTCTCCTTGTACCCAGAATTCTCCTCAAACACCTCTCAGCTCTGTGGATGTGGTCTGGCCGGGAGAGGCTCTTATTTATATTATGCCTAATTTCTTCGGTTTCCTGCCATTAGCGGTGTGTGCGTGTGCCCCGGAAGCGTTTGTCCCATTCAGTTTGCCGGTTACGCTACGGAGTCTGTTATGCCCCGGAAGTGGTTGCGATGGAGCGGCTGCCAGGGGCGCACGCACACACCGCTAATGGCGTGAAATCGAGGCAATTAGGCATAATATAAATAAGAGCCTCTTCCGGCCAGACCACATCCACGGAGCCGCGAGGTGGGAAGCTAGTACAAGGTAGTACCCTGGTACATACAAGTACAGCATAGCCACAAAGATGCCAACTTTGTTCTCTTTTAAAGGACTTTTTAAACCTACCTAATGCACTAATCTTTATCTACAGAGTGCAAATAGGACCCGGTCCCCCGCATTTTTAAGGCTCATGAGGCCACTGCCTTCAATACAGCAAGTATGTAACCAATTACTTTCTTGGCATAACTTTTCCGTCTTCCACAAATAAATTACTAAACTCCTCAGTCACAGCAAAGACTACCTTGAGGCAGATTTCGCGTAGTGTGTGTGTTTATTGTTAAATGTCTGTACGTCTTGTATCAGTCTCCTTTCTACAGGACACTACACCAGTACGAGTAGTTCACATTTTACTCCATAATAAGCACTGTATATATCACTTTTGCAGGTCACCATTGTTACATCCGGAGTGGTTTTGCATACCTGATGGTTTTTAAATAGTGTGTTTCTTTTTCAGATTGTACTTAAGGAATTTCCTTATCGCAAATCAGATTGAGACCATTGTGTCATACTTGTAGCATTCACTACCTGTTTATATTGAGCATCTAACCATTGTTGACATTGTCATACATTTCATGTGAGTAGGGTAGGGATCTGTGTACCCGTCCTGAAGAAGCAGCATGCTTCGAAACATGTTGACCCACACAGGAGGTCTTGTACATTAACACAACACACCTCTGCCTCACACCTTTTTAATAATACCGGCACCAAGGAATATATTTTTCTACTCCACAGGAGCTAGGTATTTTTTAACATTCACTTACCACACACTCCTGACTACCACTCACCCTCTCTCACACTACACAGTGTTAAAACATCAGTACTCTTGCGCATTCACTCGTAGTAGCACGCCGCGTTCCGTAGAGGGATGCGAAGACCCCTATGATGAAGCATGACACCAAGGGCCCTTTTGGTGTGTGAGGGGTATTTAATTAACACAATGTGCTTCCAACCAATGTAAGAAACACACATGACCCTTGATCTAACATCCTCCATTGCAATCGCTCATGGGTGGATCCTTTTGTTTATAAATAACCTCTTCCTCAGCCAAGGCTCCCTTCCTGTTGCCCTTAAAACTGGACAGGTTACTCCACTCCTTAAAAAACCCTCAACTGATGCGAACGACCTCAATAACTACCACCCCATCACCAACCTCCCCCGCCTTGCGAAAATCACCGAAAAATGTGTAGCGAAACAACTTTCCAAACATATTATGGATAATCTTTACAATTTCCAGTCTGGGTTCATTCAAAACTGCAGCACCGAAACAGCCCTGCTGCAATTGATCGACGATGCGTTGCGTATACTCGATTCAGGGGAGTCTTGTCTTCGGATTCTTCTAGACCTCTCTGCAGCCTTTGACACCCACAACATTCTCAAATGGTTTGCCTCATTCTTCGCAGACAGATCCCAAATGATCAAGATAGCGAAGTCTTTCGTCTCCATTGGCGGTAGGTCAAGGCGTCCCTCAAGGTTCTATCCTCGCACCCACTTTGTTCAATCTCTATTTGGAACCATTGGAAAATCTAAGTAAAACAGGGATCCTCTACCATCTCTATGCTGATGACACTCAAATCTACCTTAAGGTGTCCTCCGCACACGATATCTCAACCCTCAGCTCTACTCTCAACTCTATTCAAATCTGGATGTCAGCTCATCAACTCATTCTGAATCCTTCCAAAACTGAAACTGAATTCCTCCGCCTCTCTACCTCTCTCTTTCCTCCTCCTGTTCAAGCTTGGATGAATCAGCCGATGTTACTCAACAATAACCCTATCGTTGTCAACATCGCAAAATCTTTTGGTGTCATACTTGACAAAAGGCTCAATCTACTCTTCCACATCAACTCCATTGCAAAGAATGCACGATACTAACTGCGCCTTCTCTGGGGGACTCGACGTTTCTTTCCGGAACAAGACCTAAAAACCCTAGTCCAATCTCTGGCTCTCTCTAGATTGGACTATTGCAATTCTCTTCTTTCTGGCCTCCCCAAATCCCACCTTTCACCTCAAATCCATTCTCCATTCAGCGGCTCGCTTTATATCTGGGGCCAAACGAAGTGACCACATCACACCCATTTTGTCCTCTCCTCGATGGCTTCCCATAGAGGCAAGAGCAATCTACAAGACTGCCTGTATCACCAACAAAGCATTGCACACTTCCTCCCCTCGATGCCTGGCAAATAAACAATTTCTGGAGGCTCTAGACCGTCTCGTAATGCGGAAAAGTTACTGCTTGAACCCCCCCACATTCAAGAGGGAAAGATCGATGGCTCAATCCTTCTCTGGCAATGCGGTGAGAATCTGGAACTCGCTTCCTCCATTACTCCTTACCACTACTGTGAGAAGTTGGCCTGATATATAGTGCTCACTATTCTAGTGATCACTGTGTATCATACCAAACGACCCTTATTGATGATTGGTTGTAAGTCAACCTTATAGACCAGCTATCCTAGTAGCATGGACAAGAGCAGTCTTTAGGCTAAACTCTAGAGGGCGTGTTAAGCCAGCTGTTTTACCACCACATATACCCCTTGAACACGAAGTGAAAGGACACCACACAAATTGTTATGAAAATAAAGGATATTTATTTATAACAAGACTACCCTGGCTCTTATAAGTCAGGGAGCTAAGCACAATACAAAACTCTTATGAAAATACTTCAAGTTGCACAATTTACACAAATGCCCGAAGGGCACAAAAAACCATATACACTAAAAGTGGAATGCGAATTGCTAGCAGGTAAGTAAACAGATCCAGAGGCTTCAGGATCGCTAGGACTACACTACTGGACTCTAAGGTTAGGAGCAGGAGGCCTAGGGAGATCGGGTGCAGAGTGTGCACTCTCACGCGGGATGCGGGAAGAAGTCTATGGATGCTAGCGTTTCTAAAGTTACTGTTTCCGGACGAATCCGACCAGCTAGACTAAAAACGAAAAAGGATCTGGACACTTAGAGAGTGAACCTACGTTGGAGCACCGGAATGCTCGGTTTACCTAGCCCGGGGGCTGCGGCTGCATAGGGTTCAAAAGACGTTGGGAATCCTCGTTGTGGTCTATGGAGCCTGAAAGAAGGAGTTGCTGGCAGGCGACCAGTGTCGAGATTCGGAGGGACCCAAGCCTGGATCGGTGATGGGGATGACCTGAAAGCAGAGGGGACTCAGTTCTCAATCACTAGCCAGTGATTGGGTTGGCACCAGGATGGCACCGGAGGTAGTCACCTCAATCAGGTGAGTGGGTGACGCTGGACTCTGCTGTCCCTCGGTGCAGGAGGCGTTGACGGCGACCAGGCAGAAGGGGCGAGCTGTCCCACGAAGGTGTCTGCTGTCGGCGATGCTGGACCCAGGATTGGGGCAACAACCCTTGGCAAAGGCAAGCGCACGCGGTGGAGTCAAGATGGCGTCTGGAGTGGACCAGGAGGGTCAGGGGCGCTCCTCTGTTGGAGGGGAGCCAGGGCCAGTCTGGAGCAACCAGACCAGCGGCAAAAATGTCGTGGTGCGTCGTTAGGAGGGCCACTAGCCAACGGGCAAGTGACCGGACAACGCGGTGAGCGGCAAAGAGCAGAAGGGCCCCCACGCAGATCTCGGGGATGCTGGGAGGCTGGACTTCGGTGCTTGAGCTGCTCAGGGTTAGGGCTTCTCAAACCCCAGGAGCACTCACTCGAGGGTCCCTCGGTGGTCGTGCTAGGCAAGCGTCGTGCAGGTTCTGAAGATGGCCGGTCCCTCAGGTCTCGTCACACCCACGAATCTCAGCTGGGCTGATGATGCAGGTAGAGGTCAGAGATGGCAGGGAATCCGGGTCTCGTCGCGCTGGTCAGTCTGGATCCGGAGGATGGACGTGCAGCAAACCGCAAGCGCTTAGGTGGTGCCTGCTGGTGCAGGGTGGCTACTCCTTAGCCACAAGGGAGAGTCTTCAGGAAAAGTCAAGAGTTCCTTTCGTGGAAAGTAGTTCAAGATTCAGAATTATCCAATTTGGGAAGGGGTCCCGCTCCTACCTTTATCCTAAGAAAAGGGGCTGCCCTGTGACTAGGTCCTGCCTATGGGTGGGACCAGGGGGGGGGGGTTACACCCCTCTCCTTTGTCCGGTCTCTCCCCGGCTCAGGGGCTGGGGTGCCCCTGGAACTGGTTTGAGCTGGCCTATGCACAGTGAGCACCGGGGTGTCACTTGCAGTCACCTTCCTCTCAGCCCTGCCTACCTGGGATACACAAAACCCTGTCTGGGATGGTGTTGGCACCGCCCCTGACAGGAAACCCTTTGTCCAAGCTCTCCTCGCTGGAAGGACTCCCAGCAGCAGGAGGTCAGACTTGTGTCTGTGGTGGCAGCATCCATTTTGTGATGCTGAGGCTCGAGTCAACTTTAACCGGGGTTCACAGTTACATACATGTCGTGTCCCTCTAGAAGGGTGGAATGCTAACCCCGTCGCCAGAATTGGCGAGGGGTTAGTATTCCAATTCGTATGACACCTTACTCGACATGTTTGGATATTGCGAGACCAAAGTTAGCAAATAACCGCGAGGATTATAATGCACTTTAATAGTATGTGGTACGCGTTATCCTGGAACAGCTATTAGGACTTGGTTCCGCAAGCTGCAGACGGGCTCAGCTCATGCCAGCACCATCTCACATGATTCCAAGCACTCTGCCTTCAGGATTGATAAGGCCTGCCATAGGAGTGACTGATAGGAATACATGTGTCCATTTTAGGGTTAGATATAGGAATACTATACCTAAAGCAAAGGGTGATTACACCACCTTGCCCCAGCCGTCGTGCAGCCAGTTGTGTCAGATTTGGGTGGCCATCCAGGGGTGGCATAATACATGCTGCAGCCCCTGGTAGGCCCTGGGTACACCTATGCCCTGGATACCTAAGGTATGCTGGTACAGGGACTGATAAGGCGGCCCAGTTCCAATTGGTAAATGCACCTAAGGTACATGTGCGTCAATTTTAGAGAGAGAACAGCTAGGCTGTGGGTCTGATTAGCAGGCCCACAGCCAGGGAAAGTCGTAAACCAATGAAGCAAAAAGCTAAAATCTGGGGTGATCATAGGATTGCAGACCCTACTCTCCTACAACTACCTCTAGTCGGACCTTCAAAACTGACCTCAAATCTCTTCTCTTCCAAAGACACTTCCAGAACTAATACACCCCTCTGCAATTCCCTCATAGAAGTTCTTTCTTTATTGTAAATTTGTAATCCATACCTGGACAATCTTCATCCTAGTGTGTTTTTGCTTTGTGTGTTTTTGAGTGACTGCCATCTATTGCTTTTTTTGACCTCTTCTTGTTTCTCGTTTGTTTCTATAACATGTAAATTTTGCAACACTCTCCTCCTGTAACGTACTTGGTTCTATTGTAAAGCGCTCTGACACCTTTGGGTAAAGCCCGCGCTATATAAAAATGCAATAAATAAATAAAACGGCCACTAACTTTTCACAGAGTTAGTTATAATGATTATCACTTGAGTGCTGTATGCTACATAGTTTAATGTGTGGAAATGGGGTTTCTGTGAATATCATTTGTTCATTACCAATTAAAGTGCCTATGTTTTGATCCTATTAACATTTCTTTCCAGCACATCGATAAAAAAAAAACACATGCAATTCCTTTTTGCTTTCCTAATTGTTCAGTGCATACAGTTAATTTATTGGTATTTACATATTTTTTTTGCAATAAAATAGCGACATCCTAAAATTGTCACAATTCACTCCTCTCACTATGCAGTCAGAGAGAACACCAGTGCCATGTTAAAAGAAAAAAAGAGCAACTTGCCAGAAGACTTAGCCTGACATTTGACTTCTGCCAACCACTTCAAATGTGACAAGATAAACATAGAATTTAAAGCATCTTTGTTCAGATATTCCCGACCCACACTAGTGCCATCTGCTGGGTTGGATATTTGCAGCTACAACTCCACTGCTCTCTCATTTGGCACCAACAATGAGATACCTACAGAATTGAATATTTACATAATAATATACGGATTTACAGCCTGCCCAATAATGAAATCATCTCGAATATGTTGGGACTCTCAAATGTATTCCAATGCTCCTGGAAATGAACATTATGCCAATATTGAATTTTCAGGGGTGAGGAGGGGGGGGGGGGGGGGGGGGGAACACCCTACCCGGTTGTGACGAAATACTTACATGTGAACCTCTAAACCAAATCTACCCTGTCTAGTCAAGCACCAACGTACACGCTTGATTTTACTAACAGCTAAACCTCATGGTGCATACAATTACAAGGAAACAAGAGAATGGTGGCAGCAGGCTTCTCTTAGGAAACCAAAGTGATCAGAAAGAAATGTTTAGCTTTGTGCCCCAGCCTTAAAGCCAGAAGTATTGGGTATGGTCTTCTGAATCCAGCCACCATGCTCGCCCCTGTAGAGGGCAAAGGACCCAGATGAACTAGAAACACTGCTTGAATCCCTGGGCTCTGTTCCTGCTGCCATGGAAGTCTCTCATACTAATGAAGTACGAGATAGAGGTTATTGCTGATGGTCCTACACTATGAAGAGATTCTAGTAGAGATTAAGGAAAGTGTCATCAGAACAATAGAGACTGAAACAAGTCAAAATCTCCACTACAGCTGTGACTTGTTCACTGAACTATCTCCCCCCACCCTTCTCATTCCCTTTCCTTGTTAAAATCACGCGAGCCCTAGCTACACTTTTGTAGACTGAGATAAAGGAGATTGATCAACATGCATGACACAAAGAGGATGACACTGTAAGAGCATTCTCCAGTTGACAGACGCGCAGATGCCCACACATCAGCTCCATCACCCCAACCACAGAGTTTGCTGGTTAGTTATATTACTTCTTTTGTTACTGACCACCCACACCTCAATGAAAATTGATGTAATTCCTTGGTGCTCAATTATTGGACCATACTATGAGGTATCAACTCAGTAGCACCGATCACAATTCCTACCTTTTTCCAGAGAGGATCGCAACTTCGCTTTTGACTATTCCACAGCAAGCAAGCAGAGCACCATTGATCTGGCCATCTGGCCCCTGAATAGCAGACTCATCGGCTGTGTTAAGCAGAAGATACTGTCCACTCTCTTCACTAAGAAAGCAGGAATATCACTACTTTAAGAGACTCCCTCCCACGAAGAATCAGAAAAGCTTGAGACAATGGGTGGGGAAAATTATCTGTCTTCAGAGAACTGTAGAGAACCCGCTCAATCACACTTTCAACCACCCAGGAAACATGGTGTTGCCATTCTGATACATAAAAACTTAGCTGTAAGGATACATAAATTGGGGTTGACCTAGCTTGACGATGTGTAGGAAAGTGCCTGTTTTGGACATGGTTAGCCCCCACTTTTTGCCCAGAAAATGATGGAATTTCGACTGGAAGAGCACAGTGTTCCTGCCAACCAGGTCCCCGGTGCCAGAGCTCCTTCCCTAAACTTCGCCTTTTGTTTCCCTATTGACACCACTTCAGTACCCCTTGTAAGTCACTAGTAAACGATACCCCTGGTACCTAGGGAATTGGCACTGAAGAGGGACCCCTCTTCCCCCCCCCCAAGGGCAGCAGCACAAATTGTGCCAACTTAGTGTTCCGTCACTAGGGTCATGCACCCTGCCATTGCAAACTGCATGCCTTGGTGAAGACAAAACCGAAGAGTCGACATGGCACACATCTGCCATGCCCACTGACACTGATTGGAATATAAGTAAGACACCACGCTGGTAGGCCTAAGGCAGGGTACACTATATCTCTTGTGAGAATATAACAGCATGAGCAGATATGTCCCTGAAATATTCATGTCAATTCTTGGATATTCTAAGTGAACAGGGAACATAGAAATTACATGGACTGGACACTCGTCATTACGAGTTTCCCAGCCAGGGCTGGACTGGCCGTAGCGGGCACCAGCCATTTCCCCGGTAGGCCACCAGGGTGGGGGCGGGCATTTTTCTACCAGGAGCCAGCAATATCAGCTCCCTGTAACAAAATTGGCCTAAACTGGCCCTAGCAAACAGCTCGGTCGCACCCCCCTCACCCCCAGGGGGGCAGACGGAACAGTTCGCTGGGCCGGTTTTGTATAATGGAATGTTTGGTACCAAACATCTCATCTTATACCTTCACGGATTCCAGGGTCAGATTTATTAATTGCACACAGAGGAGCCTTTTAGAATGGTCCCCTGAAACCTACCGTCTTCAAGGGTGCTCCTTTTACTAGTCTCCACCAGTCTGTCACTACTAGACATGTTTCTGGACCCATGAGTGAACCCCTTCACTCTTAGGGATCAGAAACAATGCCTGTCCTTGGCGTAGGTGCTTCACACCTCCTCCAGGATGGAAAGCTTCAAAGGCGATGCCACCTTTGAACTCTGGCCCATACCACTCCTGCTAGCAACAGATGGCAACATCCTGGTCATGACCCCTCTTTCAGCAGGAAAATTAGCTGAAGGAGAGTCCCCAGCCAACTTGCACTACCCCTAAGGCGGGGTAGGTGATGTGGACCCTCTCCGGCCAGCTCACTTTCACTTTTCACCATCTTGAAGATGGGAAAAATAACCTGTCATGGTCGTGCCCACTCCCCACGTTGGGTGAGCATTTAGAGGGTGTAGTTACCCTAAAGATAGGCAAGCCCATTGGCTACTAGCTGGCACTTCCTTTAATGCCCCTTAATTTAGTGTTTACATTGCACCCCGAGCACCGAATTTCAGATGCAATGGACCCAAGAAGACCAAGGACAAAGAAGAGCGGCTGACCCAGAGAAGCGAGTCTGGACTGAAAATTGGCGCAAAACCCTGCCTGCAGCCCTAAGAATCATTAAACACTGTCTCCTCCTGCCACTGAGAGACCTCTACAAACCCCAGAGGCCCTCCAGCACTTCACTAAATTGCCTCGAAGTAGAGGAACTACTCTCCTACATTGCAGACACCGAAACTGCAAAGTCTGAACTCTCTTTCAGCTCCCTGGGCCTGCCAACACCACAACTGCCCAGGAGAAGGTACAGCAGCTCTGAAGGATTAATTCTGCCTCTTCCGCAAGGTTGGAGGGACCAGGATCTTCCAGAGCTGAGCAGTATCAACCCCGGGGTACCGGACGTCCTGCAATCCAGGACCAACTACAAGAGTCCAAGCCGTACTCCAACCACATGAGGACCAAGCAACTGTCGAGGGACGTCAGCAACTCTGACATCCCCCTCGCTGAATAGCCCAGCCATCCTGCACCAGCCCCTCTGAGGTGTTTGCCCCTGACCGCGAGGCCCACTTTGCGTACCAGAGCTTGGATCACCTGTTTGCTTAGTGTTAGTATTATCTACTTTTGCATCTGTAAAACAACAAGGGTCTTAGTGCACCCCATTGTAGTACACTATATAGAAAGGTGGGTTTCCTATAATATGCTTTGCCACAATTACAAGAGTGGCATTGTTTAGTTTATAAATATATGCCTAAATACCGCTAATTGTTTCCTTTTTTTTGCAACTCCTAATACACTGTTCGGAGTTTAGTCGTTCCTAGCGAATCCTAGGAGGTGACTGGAATGGTGCTGCTGACGCCACTATAGAGAAGTCTGACCTTCAAACTTTAAGATTACAATCCAGAAACCTAATGTCACATCACACTTTGATGGATATATGCATAACAGGCTCGGAATTTACCTCCATCTCACCTCCACAGATGAAATATCGACGTTACGTTCTTCTGAATAACCTCATGCTTACAAAGGTGTGCAGCTGTGGCATCGATATTTAAGGGATATTTGATCATACACCAATCTTTATCCTTCTCAATTTCCAAATGTTATTCCCCAAACCCAGACACGGAGGCTGGATGTTGCACAGTACAACTAATCTAACTGAAGGAAATACCCGGTCCAAACACGCATAGATTATCTAGATTTTAACGAATCGTCATTCGTTCCCCGCAGTTATTGTGAGCAGTGGGAAAGATTTACACAAGTATGCTGATGCAAAAATGAGCAAAACAGATGTAATCTGAAGACAAACTAATAGCACTAGAGAGGGAGATCAAAGTGCTCCAGGTACGAAATTAACAATACTCAATAGATTAATATCTTCACCACCGCCTGGATAAAACCTATGAACTGGTTGTAGGTTGGAGATGAGGTGTTACCCAGGGGCAGCTGATGACATTTGAAAGTGGTGAGGCGTAAAATGATTGGTATACTGCACCGTTGCGAGCGAGCCCGAACCACCATAAGGGGGGGTTCGTTGCGATTCTCTTCCCGTGAAAATTTTGAAAAGAAGAGAAGTAAAAAGGTGCATTTTCAAGCAAATTTGAGAAACCAGGAAGGTTAATAAAGCAATTATGAAAGTGCCTCTGTGAACTGTCACTTCTCTTTACCTATCTCTCTCCCAGAATTCACCACCTTCACCTGTAAGTGGCTGCAAGCTGCTCTATCGGCGTCACTCTCTTCCAGTGACACTCACTTTCCCATCATCTAAGTATCCCTTCCTACCTTATCTCTTTCGCTATCTCAGCATCTCCCCTCCTCTGTCACTGGGTGGGTGCTGCTGACACTGCCCAGTGACTGTCTCTTGCTGCCCCTTCCATTGTCTCGCAACCCCCCATGCTCTCCGCTCTCCCTATCTTGCTTCCTCTTTATATCTTGCTATCTCTTCCTATCTTGTTGCTGTCACATCCATCTTGCTTGCTATCCCTCCCTATATCTCAGTATCCCTTCCTCCCTCGTCTCTTTCTCTGTCTCCGCACCTCCATTTCCCCGTCATAGCAAATGACGGGTAGTTACGACAGAGCACATCTCACACAAGAATCGGATGAACTATCTCTAGACTCTACTATAGCGCCTAATATATACCGGTGATTGCAGGTGGTGGGCGCTTAGCGCTGCCACTCTCTTAAGGTCCGGCGTATTTCTCATCATCGGCCTTCACCCCCAGAGCAAGAGAGAAAAGTCAGTTAACCGGGGGATAGAAAGAGAAGGAAACAGTGACATAAGGGAACAAGGCTGCAGAAAGGAACGCTTGAGAGTGACGGAACTGACTTAATGCCCATTGCTTTTATCATTACAAAACGAAAGCAGAATGGTTTAAAAAGACCATGTTTGTGAATACAGAGCTGCAGTATGCATTTTGTTTTCCAATGCATGCACCCAACAAGCAGGTATTTCAGTCCCTCCATGAATAGTGTGCTTTCCCACCCAGGGAAAACATGGTTGTTCAAAGAGCGAGGAGGCAACAAAAGTAGGGCTTCACTGGCAAATACTAATGTGGCGCTAATGTGTTTAGGTGTGAATAAATCAATATGGCCACCTTGCTTTAGTTAGCTATTTTTCATATTTTGAATGTTTTATTTCTCTCTACCCGGAGGCTGCACTTAGAGATTGAAAAATGTCAGCAAAAGATTACGTTTCCAGCAAGTGTTTCTCTTTTTTGGATCCATTTCACAAGGAAGCAAATAAACGAAAGGAGGAAAGAGAAGGTAATACCTGTTTCTTGAGGTATCCGACCGGTTTTCAGGTCTCGCCTGACCCAGCGCATGTGCTGGTCTGGCGAGACTTATTGAGAGGGCTCCAAAAAGTGCTACCAGGCCAACGTAGAGCTACAGTGCTTGTGCGCGGACGATTACGTTCACTTTTGCTTAGATGTTTGATCGCGATCACTTACGCGGCCCCACGGCCGCTTGGCATAGCCAATAGGTCTCGCTTTTGGGACCTTATAAGTATTTAGTTATGAAACTGTTGTATGGCTAAACACTTATAAGGTCCCAAAGGCGAGACCTATTGGCTATGCCAATGCTTGTTACTACATTTGGAGGAGCGAGACAGAGCGAAGAGGGGGATCAAAGGAGGGGGGAGGCAGCTGCCAGCAGCGGGAGAACTGGACTCAAGCAGTGACTTACGACAGAGCACATCTCACAATCTGTTGAACATCATGAACTACCTATAGCGCCTAGTGAGACCTGATGCCCATTGCTTATATCATTAAAAAACGAAAGCAGGATGGTTTAAAAAGACCACGTTTGTGAATACAGAGCCACGCGCGCAGTATGCATTTTATTTTCCAATGCACGCAAAAACATTCTTCAAAGAGCGAGGAGGCAGTCGTGAGGGGGGGGGTCGCGCAAGGGGGGGCGTACGGGTGAATACAATTAAAATTAAGACAAAAACTTACCTGACTGCCTCTGCTCCTGGGCCGCGTTGGCGCCTCTGCCCTCTTCAAACAGAAACAGCACGTCAGCACTGGAGTGGCAACCCCTCAGCCAATCCTGGCGCTGCTGCAGCACCAGGATTGGCTGAGGGCACAGCTTACTCTTCACCCGCCGCCTGCCCATTAGGAGACCGAGGGGCTCCTAATGGGCATGCACAAGTCCGTGAAAACACAAGTGCGCATGACTGGGCACGGGCTAAAAATTAGCTCACCTTGCCCACTCATGCGCTCTTGTGATGCAGTGCTGCCTGTCCCTGGCTGGTCTGACAATGCAGGTCAGTCAGCATGACGCCGGACCGCCCACGGTCTGACGTCATGCTGCCTGACCATGCATTGTCAGTTGTCCCTCAGCGTCTCTGAACTTAAGTAAACTAAGTTCAGAGACGCCGAGGGAGCTGTGGGCGCGGGGGCAACGCCCCAACGCCCCCAATGGACACACCACCACTGGTGTTACCTGACGTCACACACTATTGGTGCCGGTGTTGCCGCTTGCTGCTGCTGCTGCTGCTGCTGCTTGCTCCTCTGCGTCCCATCCTGCGTCCCGGCCCCACCTGGTCTGGCTTACTACCACCCTGCTACCTCGTCCCTGGTTGAGGGCGTCTCCAGAGAGGGCAGAAAGGTGACCGCTGGGGGCAGCGGATGCTTCGCCCCAGGTGATGAGGAGTCGGAGCCTGGATCCTTGTGCTCTGAACCAGCCAACTTTTGTGGAGGGCGTCGAATGTCAGATGGAGGAAGCTCTGAGGGGGCTGAATTTGCCCTTGTTTTATGCCACAGGCCCTTTTTTTACCGGGCTAGGTGGTCCTTCCTACTCTCACTCATACTTGCCCTGATCTACAGCAGCAAGGAGCACAATAGCAAACAGGAGGTAAGAGGAAGAGGACTGGGTGTGAGTGGGGCGTGAGTGGACAGAGGGCCCCGAGAGCAGTGGCGCAGCTCCCAGTAGCAAAAGTGTGAGACGAGCACCACACAAGCGGCCCAGCCAGGCTGTGTGTGGCTTGCGGTGGTCCAGAAGCTCCTGCTCGGGCCCTCCCTCTCACCCCGCTGTCTCTGGGGGTGCACCAGCCCCCCCCCCCCCCTCCGTGGGGTCTCTTGGGCTTCCTGGGCTCCTTACCCCTCAGCCCTCAACCTCCTGCCCCC
Source organism: Triturus cristatus (assembly GCF_964204655.1). Lineage (NCBI taxonomy): Eukaryota > Metazoa > Chordata > Amphibia > Caudata > Salamandridae > Triturus > Triturus cristatus. The sequence goes on from NC_140585.1 coordinate 264,933,616, forward strand.
TCCTGGCCTTCCCGTTAGAGGGTCCAAGGCACCTCATGCATTAGTTCACGCACCAGTTTACAAAGTGTCTAAAACAAAGACTTCTGTGGGAACCTAATGAACAATTGGACTTTCCTACAAATCAGCGTTACCCCTTTCTCACAAACTTGGTCATTCTCCTGACTACCCAACAGACGTTCTGTCGTTCGTCAACTAACGGCTGTCAAGCTCTTCTGGATCTGTTTTTCTGGTTCTCTGACTCAGCACAATCTCCACCCGCGGGGTAAATCAGCGAGGTGGCAACCGACTGGGGGACCTGCCTACACCAGTCCAACTACTACTATTCTGTTGAGTTATCAGGCAACAAGGAACTAAACACCATAACACCCCAGGAGAACCTACCGGAGGTAAACGAACGGTCAGAGGCCTGGGGGCCCAGAGGACAGAAAGGGACAAAAGGGAATCAAATAACACTGTAAGGAATACCCTAAGGGGAGACCAGTAAATCAGGAAAACTAGGAAGACATGAGGTCAGGCAGAGGAAGGAGATCCCTGACAAACCAAAGCCTAAGTCAAAGAAAAGACAAAGGTGAAGACGCACCAACTTGAAACAAAAGGCGGTAAAAAAAAAAGCAAGGCAACTATGGATCCCCTAAATATTGTCAACAGGGACACCAGCTCCTGCTTTCCCCCCCCAGCAACAAAGATGCTGGAGAAACTTGTGGCGCAGCATCTATAAAAAGTCTCCAACCTACTTCTCACCCAAAGCTGGGTTCAAATCGCAAAGAGCTCAAACATTGAATGGGCTTCCAAAATAAAAAATCCTTGCACCATTCAGCCCAAAAATCTACACAAAATTCTCCGTTTATAAAGACCCCATAACAGTTATTTACTCCAAAAACAAGGATATCAAGGGGCCAAAGACCCCCTACAACCAGGGAGACTCGAACACACCCCGCAGTTTTGCCAACTTGACAGGACGATCATCAGTTTAAAAGGATCAACTCCATGATAAAACCAAGGGCTCGGACAGGGACACGGACCTTTAGAAAATAGATAGACAAAATAGATGCAGAAATCAGGATAAACAGCGAGGTCAACAATCTACTAGGGGATAAAGCCAGTGGAGAACCTGCCCTGGAGACACCTAGAAGCCTAAAAGGCAGCCCAATAAGAAAACCAATCACTCAAGCTGCCACCTTGTCAGCTCTCAACGAACCACCAAACATCATCCGTGCACGGTTTACCGCCTCCTTATGAAGACTCACTCAACAATGGCTACATGACCTTCCTTGCCTTGCAAGAATAGGAGGAACTTGTTGCCTCATATAGCTTCAAGCCTGCTTCATTACATTCCAACACGGTGCCCTTAAGCGAGTCTAGGGCAGATAGAAGCAAATCCACAGGACCAACATTCACAGAACCCCTTTGGGCAACTATATTAAGCACTATGCACTTCTCAGTCACGGCTCTTCAATATCAATCCCTTAAATTGGACCTGCAGCGAAAGGTTATTCAAACCATAGCAGATTTTACCTCAGGTATAGATAGTAAACTAGCAGAACTCAACGTCTCATAAAAAGAGGGCAAGAAGCCGCACACGGATCTTAAATACCACACCTGGAATGTATTTGCGCTCCAATAATTGACAAACTACTCACACTGCCATCAATGCTAGAAGACCTACTATCAGACAAAGACAAACACCTCAACGCACAACCGCTTATCCGATGAACCACCAGAAAGAGCTACGACACCTGGACATCACAAAATGGGGAACACACCGAATAGCTCACACCACCCCCCAGGAGGCAGCAAAGCAACAACACCAAGCAAAGATAGCATAGTCAGGGGAAATTGTTCGCCCCCGAAAGCACGACACAAACAAAACAGGAAGGAAAGGAATAGGAAAATGGCCGCTTAGGGACTTCATGTCAAAAATCAGCCTCTGGCAACTCTCGTTGAATTTGAGAACACCAGGCGCACCTCAACCCCTATCTTTGAGGACAGGCCAGACCACCCTACTACAGGTCTCAATGACATCCAGGTGCCAATCGTGGGCCTACCACTATGATCCTCTCCAAGAAGTATCACAACAGACGACAATAAACAGGGGAATAATCAGATAAGCAAGCAGCTGGTCACTACGACTCAAGAACCCAGTAAGGTCATAAGCACGGCACATATCCTAAGGCCCAAACTGAGAGACGGCCCATTGAACAACTCGAGGGAGTCATCACAAAAGTCGCAGAGGGAGAACAAGTTAAGTACCAACATGTCAGATATAGAGCAGACACCAGTTGAATCCCAACAAACTTGCCATATTAATGCTAAACAAAGCCAGCAAAAGGATCCCTGCTCCACCATGGCCCCATCATTGTGAAGCACCCCCTTCCCAGGAAACAGAGGAAAGAGGCTAACGGAACGGACATCATATTTCTTCTCGAATATGAAACACAGGAAGAGTAGACATACTAAATAGAGGGAATATATTGTGGCTCCTACACTCCATCACAATTCTGGAAAACCTATCTTCAGTAGACCTGCTCTCTATCGAATTCCACCCGACCAATAACCTGCAATGCCCAGTAGCAACTAAAACAAAATGGAATACCAACAAGATTGTTGAGAAAATCCTAGAAGAAGAAAAGACGTTTTTACAATGGGGGATAAAGCTAAAAGTTTAATTAAGACTACCCTACCTAATGCCCTTCCTGAATATTTCCGCTAACGGATTATCCAAACCCATCACATCAGTATTAGAAGGCGCCCGTAGCAGTACACCAGGAGCCAGCTCGATCTGTACAAAGGCCACCCACCTGAACACAAGCATCGAGCACAAAGGCTCAACCTCACTGTCAACAGACCAGAGCTGGATGCAAATACAGCGAACAATAACAATAGAGCGTTCTAATTGCCAAGGGATGCCCCGCTTACCAACAGCCTTGGCAGAGCGAAGCAAAATCCGCATCTGGAACAATAACGGTCTAGCGAATAAGACAGGAACCCGAGGGATTAAATTACTTAAAAACATTCAATGTGATTTTACTCCAGGAAACCTGGGAGGACAAGGCATTTGAGCTCCAGGGGTACATGTCACAATTTTTTTCCAGCAAGAAAGGGATCTGACTTTGGTCATCGCTCAGGGGGACTGATGATATTTGCCTCAATAACCACAATAGGATACATCTTACCAACAGAGGTACACATCGAAGTCCAGAACAAAATCCAGGCAGTGATGATAACACTCCAGCACAACACGGAACACCAGCAAATTACAATCATCAATACCTACTTGCACCCCAAACAAAAATCAAAAGCTGCAAAAAAGAGTTGGTCAACGAGCTGAAAAGGGTCATGGTAGAGCAGGACGCAGACCATAGCATTCTGGCAGGAGACTTAAATTTACATCTGATCGGGTCTGGGCCAGAGGATGATCTTGTCCAAGATCTATCCACCGTATGGGGAATACCAAATCAGAGCCTAGCAAATGTTGGGAATCCACCAAAATGCTCAAAGCACTTGCTCCAAGAACTTGAACATCTAACCATGAGTACACTGAACAGCCGCTTCAAGGAGGATATCCCGCCGGCTGCTAAATTTTATTCAACAAGCCTCCTCCTACCTAGACTTTACCTTCACAACATTACCTATGTTCAACAAAATAGATTCCTACAGAATAGGCGACAACAAACAGTGATCATCTACCCCAGGAAGTAACACTAAAAGCAAACACAGTTCACTTATTAGAGGCATGTAAAACAATTGGCACAGAAGCGACCTCTGATCTTAAACAAATAAGGTTTAAACCCAACAACATCGAGGAAATATCAGCCACCGCAAAAATACTTCATTGCCAAGGAATAGACACCCCGGCACAATCCGGGAAAGCATGGGACAACTACATAACTCTTGGGGAGAAATTTGCCACTGGGACAGGAAGGAAGCTGACAAAATACCGTCGCCACCTCACCCAGGGTGGCAATTATCCCAGAATCAAAGAATCTTAAACGATCAACTAAACGTTAAGGCGGCTTTGCAAAACCCCTCAACCTAGTTCTGCAAAGTGACCTACGGAAACTGAAGGTACAAACCAAAAAAATGGGATAAAAAGATGTAGAATAAAGAATTGTAGGTTAAGATACTCCATGACACCAAACAAAAGAACAGTGCCAAGTTTTGGCAAATGATCAACTCAATTCAGCGACCGAACCACCTAGGGATGAACTCCAAAATAACAGAGGCTGCTTGGGCAGAATACCTTTTCAGCCACTTCAACAACAATTTGCAAAAGGGGGACAAGGTTGATAAAGAAGCCTGGATCAAAACAGAAGGCAGAGGCACAGCCGACAGGGGTGACAATACAAAACCCCAGACAGGCAACGCACGACTCCCCCCGGAGTAGACAAACATCCGGGAGCAGAATCGGTAGCAGGCCCAGACTCATCATTCAACAATCAAGATTGTTACGAAATAACTGAAAAGCAGCTCAAGAGACAAATAGCTAGGGATAGACCCAAAGGAGCCCCAGGCCCAAACGGAATCCCTCCAATGCTGTACAAGCACGATGTGGAATTCTGGAGTAAGGCATTAGTACAATTTTTAAAGAATAGAAAAGGCCCCCTCACAATCCCGGAGTCCTGGAAGGGATCGATAAGTAGCTCTATTTTCAAACAGGGCGACAGGAAAGCCCCAAACTACTATCGATTAATTGCTCTAATCGACATTGAGCCAAAATACTATGAGGAAACAATTTTGGAAGAATTAACATCTTGTTTATCAGAAAATTCCATCATCCCAATAAATCAAACTGGGTTTTGCCACGGACAAGGAACAACTAACATGGCGCTAGCGCTGCTGATGGATGCGGCTAAAGCGGCAAAATACCGCTTGTTTTTATGCTTTGACTACACCGCAGCCTTTGACCATGTAGATCGTGCCAAACTATGGCAAAAACTGGACAGCTGGGGGTTACCGAAACTCCTTCTAGACCAGCTGATATTGTTGCACATGGATACCTGGATCAGGATTAAATTAGGCACAGGGACGCACCTCAAGGCGAGGCGCCACCACTAAAGGGCTAAAGCAAAGGTGCGTCATAGTGCCCCTACTCTTTAATCTCTTCCTAGCCAACCTCCCAGGGGTTTGCATAAGAGCACTTCACACGCCCCAAAACTGGGTAAAACCTTGTTGTCCAATCTGTTATACGCAGATTACCTAATATGATAAGTCAGACCCCCATCAGCCTACAACACCTCTTGAACACCACTAACTGCTTCTCCCAATGCAATGCGCTAAAAATAAACCTTAAGAAAACAAAAATCATGGCAGTAAACTATCACAAAAGAAAAAAAAAAAATCAACTGGTACTTAGATGGGCAATGTCTGGATCAGACAACCAGTTATAAATACCTAGGAATTCTGCTGGACCAGAAAGGATCATTCAAACCCCAGCTCGAGTCCCTACATAGGAAGGGCACCATGATCTACCTAGCAATGAAGCCCCTGAAAAAAATGCTGCCTTATCGAACTTTCGACCCTTTACTGTAGGTGATACATGCAAAACTACAACCAGCACTAACGTACGGGAGCAAATCGCTAAAAGGGAGAGACGCAGTGGCATTGGACAAAGTAATAACCAACACTTACAGGGCAATTTTCCATCTCCAAAACTACATTTCACCCGCCCAAATACCCTTAGGGTTTGGGCTTCAAAAACAGTCGAAAAGAGAGGCACATATATAAAAAGCTGGCATAAGATACGAAGCGCAGAGGCAGGATCGCTAAACTCGCACCTTTGGATCTAGCCGTCTCACCATGAAAAAAATCACCCGCCAGGGAGTACCTGACTGACTCCCTAAAGCTACTGGGACTGTTCAATCTTTGGGGATCATCCACAGACCACCATAATTTCCAAAAAACTGTGACAAAGTAACAAAACAGGTATCCGTTCTAGAAGACAAGGCAACACTGACCAAAAGGGCTCATGGCTGGACAGTGCTCATCAACTACGAAGCTCTCAAACCACAATCTTATTTGAATGTGGGAGTCAAAACGAGGACAAAAGAAAAATTCCTAAAGCTGCAACTGGGCATCCTACCGATCCTCCCACAACTTCTGCCATGGGAAAGGAGACTTGGACCGCAGTCCCGCCGTCTACGCGAAAGAGGAACCGAGGATCTTGTGCATGTCATCTGCATTTGCCCTACCTTAAAGGACATAAGAGGTATTTTACTTTGACCAATATTCAAGCAGAACGGCACTAGGACTTGCAGGCAGGTAGTAAAACTGTGCTTTAACCCGGCCGAGACTCAGTTAAACTGGCAGCTCACAAAGTTCTTTGATAAAGTAACCGCAAGTCTCAAACATGCATCAGAAGTGGACATTGGTTAAATAAAAATAGCAGGGCCAGTCTGTTACCGTTGCTTTCCTGGCAAGCTTTCGCTACTGTACCTTATGGACACAGTGACCGATTTGACGAAGATTGTAAGCGCAAAACAAATTGTAATAGGATTTATAATGATGGCTGCTTAATTCGGCACAGTACCCATTAGCCTAGCTCTTCTTAACGCACAATGCACTTTAGAATTGTTGAAGAGCGCAATGCCTAAAAGCGAATTTTAATACAACGCACTTTGATGTCTTTTTAACACTGTTTTTATCCACTGAATTATTTTCATGGAATTTTTATCATGCGCAAGCAACGGTTTTAAGTAAGCATGCATAATAAACTTACTATGAACTGAATAGGATTTTCTCTGATATTGCCGAGGGCTGTATTGTGGATCTAAAGCTCAGGATATGAACACAGAAAGTGGGAAGATTGTTGGCCCTCTAGTTGAAACAGATGGGAGACACCTAGTAGACAATCCTCATCTGGCGCCTTATTACCTCACCTAAACATAGTAATGGAACTCCAATTATATTATATTGTTATTCTCTCTTTAAACCTCGGAAGATGGCGGGCGGTGCATCAGGAACAGTCCTTTCAGGACCAACTTACAACACCACAATTCTCTGGGATAAATTAGCTCAAAAGCAGCAGCCGGCAGGTTTCTATTGTAATTCTACAAGTATTCATCAACACTCACAGCGCCATTGTTAGGAATACTATTTAGAGAAACATCAGAAAACATACATCCAATAAACTATCAAATTCATCATTACGCTACCCCAGAGCCTGGTAGAGATTACTTCAGTGTGCCAATTATATGTCCATTTCCTTACTGAACTTTGATGTTAACATCTTGGCAGAAATACTCACTGCATGACAAAAAAAAACAACTTTATTTACCATTTAGTACATCATAGCTCTACAGTCATAGGTGGTCGCTGTCATTGTCATTACAAATGAGAAAGATAAAATGAAGCATTAAACGTCAATACACTAATCAACATGGAATGTATCTATTAGAGGAAGCATACAAGCAAGGCATAAAAACAGTCCCGAAGGCCCATCCCCCCACTCCGAAAGCAATCTTCCCCCTCCCAGCAGTAGATCTATAGGCCCACCCGTGTCCAACCGCCTCAGATGAAGCAACAGTCAAAGAGTCACAAGTACTGCAGGATACCACAAAGCAGAGGAAATCAATCACTTGAAGAGGGCGAAGCTAGTTACCCAACCCCTGTAGGGACAATATCCTGTTCCAGTTGGGAGCTAGTGGCTTGTCGAGCATTTTCCACATAGGACCTGTATGGACCCCAGATGTCCTTGGGACGGGAAGAGCTAGGCCATGTATTGGAGTATATTTCGCTGTTGGTGTTACAGTAACCCAGACTGTTCAGCCAGCCTTGCAAAGTGGGAGCTGACCTACGGCCCCAGTGAATAGTCAATTCTCTTTTGGCTAGCAGCAGGCTGAGAGATGCGAACCTCCTGATGCCCCTAGGGAGGTTGACCACATACCCCAGCAGTGCCACTTCAGGTGTGGAGACGAGTGACAGCTCGGTCATATCGCCTAGTGTACTATGCAACCCCTCCCATTAGGACTCTAGTTTTGGGCAGGACCATGTGAGGTGTGCAAAATCAGCGTAAGGGGAGTCGCATTTATGGCAGGTAAGGGGTCTGGATGGATCCAGTCTATGGGCTCTTGCAGGGGTGATGTATATTCTGCATGAGAACTTAAAGTGTAGTAGTTTATGCCTGCTGTTGAATGACACTTCTTTCGTTACTGCACAGCATTTTGTCCACTGGTTGTCTATGATGGGGCAGCCTAAATCATCTTCCCAATGTTTGCAGAACTTGTCATTGACCAAGATCATCTCAGAGCATGTCTTATACAATTTAGATAAGCGATGAACCCCACTTGCGTTTTCAATTACAAGCGAGAGCGGAGTGACCGAGTCCAGTTCAATTGGGAAACCAGGCAGCGTGGCACGAAGCGCCGAGCAAATCCGGCCTAGTACAAAGCTGTCCATAAATGTGGCGTCTAGGAAGCGGACATCCTCCGTCGCTGAAAAGATGTGACCATCTGGGTACAAATCACCCAGTTTAGAGATATCAAATTTGGCCAAAGTGCGCTGCACCAGTTTTTCACCTGTGATTGGCAGCCAGCGGGCGTTGGGGACTGGAAGGGCTGAGGAATACAGTGTGGTGACGCCGGTGACTCGTCGCAGCTGATCCCAGGCCCAGCTGGTTGTGGAAACAGTCTGGATATCATTAGGGTCTCTGGGTATGCCCTTGGATAACACAGTGGATAACTGCTCGGGAAGGACGAAATCCGCCTCTGGGCGGAGGAAGGGAATCCTAGCGTCAGGGTGGAACCATGCAAAGGCATAGCTGCATTGGGCCACCAGATAATACAAGTGAAAATCCGGCACCTTGAACCCTCCCCTCTCGTTTGGTAGAGTGAGCACCTGCCTGCGCACACAAGCCTGTTTCCCTCCCCCAAGACCAATCTGATAAGGTGTGACCGCAACGTCAAGAAGAAACTGTTCAGGAGAGGTATGGGAATATTGTTGAAAAGATATAAAAATTTGGGGAGAACCACCATCTCAATGACCACAACTCTGCAGGCGATAGACAATGGCAACAGCAACCATCTTTCCACTTGAGCCTTGAGGGCGCTGATTGCCTGTCCATAATTGAGGCGAAGGATCTGGGCGGCATCAAGATGGATGTGAATGCCCAAATACTTGACTGAGTCAGAGCACCATTCGAGGGGGAATTCACAGTCCCATGAAGTCGTACTGGAGGTTAAGGAAAAAATAACCGACTTACGTCAGTTAATGCCCAGACCAGAGTGTTGACCGAATCAGAGGATCTCTAATAAGCAGCTCCAAGTTCACCTGGGGATCTCTGACAGAGGATGGTGTCATCTGCGTAGAGCGAGACCAGGAGATGGCCAGTGTTGAATTGTAGGCCTCTCTGCAGATGCATTTACTGAAAATGTCGAATTAAGGGGTCCATGGCGAGGATGAACAATAAGGGGGACAGAGAACAGCCCTGCCGGGGGAGAGCGGTAAGGGACAGGAGAGCGTGCCGTTCAGGCGGAGTCTCGCCATGGGGCGGCAATATATTAGTGCAGTGGTGGCTATGAATCCCACAGACATTCCCATACAGCGCATAACCGAAATGAAGGGCCACTCTAACGAATCAAAGGCCTTCTCAGTGTCCAATAGGATTGCGGCGATGGAGACCGGCATTAATCCTGTGGAGGACCGAAAAGAGCATTCTGAGATTCAATGAGGTCGATCTACAGCAAACAAAGCCGGATTGGGCCGGCGAGATAAATTCCATCAATTGGGACAGGCTATTAGCAATTATCTTAGTTAAAATTTTATAATCCAAATTTAGTAGGGACAGAGGTTTGTATGACCCACATAACAACGGGTCTTTGCCCGATTTAGGGAGGAGTATGACGATCGCCTCACGAAGAGTGGGGGGAAGAATTTGTTTCTCGAGGGCCTTTGCATACACTTCGATTAGTTGCGGCACCAAAAGCTCTTTGTACACCTTATAAAACTCCGCGGTAAAGCCATCCAGCCCGGGGGCAGAAGAGCATCGAAGGGTGTCAATGGCTCCAAAGACATCGGCCTCTGAGATCGGCTCCGCTAAGAAGTCCTGCATGTTTTTTTTCCCCCCCAAGTAGACCAATGCGATTTCAGATAAATAAGCTTCCTGAGCCGTGGGATCACGCCCCACCTTGGAGATAGATGTAAAATAATCAAGAAATTCATTGCGAATTTCCAAGGTGCCGTAGAGCACCTGGTTTGTGGAAGATCGCAGCTCAGTGACATAGGCCCTGCTGTACGGGGGCCGAAGCATCTGAGCCAGTACACGGCCCGAACGCTCGCCTTCGTCGTATCGCCGAGCGGTTTGATATTTGCCTAAATAAAGTATCTCACGATCCGCAGTATCCCTGTATTCGGTGAGGAGGGCCAAACGTTTCCCCGCTGTGTCCGGCTTAGGAGTGTGTTATTGCATTGTCCAGTTCTGCCAGTTCGCGTTCTAAGCGTGAGAGCAGGTTACGGTGATCCTTGAGTACCCCAGCATGTTTGGCAATACAAACACCATTGATGTATGCCTTGAAGCCCTCCCACAGAACAAGCCCAGGTGTCAACCGAGCACGTATTGATAGTGAAGTATTCTTCAATAGCCTCGCGCACTTCAGTATGGAAAAGGTCATCATTGAGGGTGCGACTTGGGAAGCACCATTGCCGTTCAAATCCTTCAGGTTGGGGAACACTAAGGAGAAGCTTAACCGGGGAGTGGTCAGAGTATGTTCTCGGGAGAGTCACAAGGGAATGGACCCAGCTGGAGATGCCAGGGGAAACGAGCCAATAACCGATTCTAGTCTAGGAGTTGTGTTGGCCAGCGTAATGTGTATATTCGGTGTGGGATGGGTTGCGCCTGTGCCCAATGTCTAGGAGAGAGAATTGCTCGCAGAGATCAAGAAGAGCGCGGCTCGCACGTGGTTTAGTGCCGGAGTCAGCAGTGCTATCGAATGTGGGATTAAGGAGCAAATTGAAATCCCCCCCCCCACTAATAAGAGGATAGGATCTATCTTTGAAAGCTGGGCATGTAAAGTATGAAAGAATTCTGATGAGTCAGTGTTCGGGCCATATATACACACCAGAGCTACACAGTGACCCATTAGTGACCCCATGACAATTAGGTATCTACCCTCATTGTCCGTTACAACTGAGCAGGGGTGGAAGGGGACCCTCTTGTGAATGGGAATGGCCGTGCCCCTAGCATAATTGCTGAAGTTGGCAAAATACCGGTGTGCGCCCCAGCTGGATGCGAAATGAACAGTCGGATTTAGGTAAATGCGTTTCCTGCAGAAAGGCAATGTCCACGTTGTGTCTAATAAGATAATGGACAACATGCCGTCTTACGATTATCAATGAGACCCCTGACGTTCCAGGACAGGCCAGCAGGACCTTCAATATTACCCAGCTGAGCCATCTGTTAGTCGTAGCATGGGTGACGAATGAAAGCTCCAACAGTTAAATGCTAACCAGAACAGTGTAGCAAACGGAAGAGAACCACAAATGGCAATACAATAGCAATTGTTCCACCCAACCCCCCACCCACTCTTACTACAAGAAAAGCAAGGCAAACCCATAATAAGCAACAATACGTTAAGTACCAATTGGCTTTACAGTGGAACGAGAAAACCCTGAAACGGTACATCCGTGTAACCAGAAACAAACCCAAGGTGTACACCATGAGGGGTGGCAACGCCACGTCAGCCAACCAAACCAGCTACTTGAAACATTTCGGTTTGATGGATAACATTATCCCATTATCTAGAATGGAGAAGGAACAGTGCAGCTGCGTCAGCCGGTCCCGGAACCAGAGAAGAGTTCCATGCTTGCGTCGGAGCCATTGTACAGAGGAGAGGGCCTACCACCGTCGGCACCCGTCTGAGTGTTGGTCTGCTTGTATTCACGGCAGAATTCTTGTACCTCAGAGGGGTTATCAAAAATGCGAGGTCGGTCATTAACATCAATTCACAATCTGGCGGGGTAGAACATGCCATATTTCAGACCTAAGTTCCTGAGGGTGGCCTTGACCCCATTATATTTGCGACGGGCCTCTTGCACCCTGATGGTAAAGTACGGATAGAAGGATAGTTTGGAGCCCTGCCAGGTTGTGTCTCCGCGTTGTCTGGCGAGGCGCAGTGCAGTATTGCGGTCCCAAAAGTTAATGATGCAGGCGATGATAGGTCCTGGAGGGCAGTCCGGATTGGGCCGGTGTCCTAAGGTGCGGTGAGTGCGCTCCACTACGAATCCGTGAGTAAAGGAGTCTTTCCCAAATATGTCTGCCAGCAAAGTCTCGACAAAGAGGTCAAGGCAGCCCGTGGCAGTGGTCTCAAACTCCCAGGATACGGATGTTGTTGCGCCTACTGCCCTCTTCGAGGTCCTTGTTCTTGATCGCCACATCTTTGAGGATACGCTCCATTCGCTCTCGCCTCTTAAGGGACTGTGCGGTACCATCCTCTATGTCGGAGATGCGTGCCTTAGCCACGTCCAGGGGCCCGTCGTGAAATTGGATTTTGGCCCCCAGGCTCGCAAGGTTCTTGTCTAAGGCATCAAACCACCCATCCAGTGCTCTAAAGCCCGCTCTCATCTCCTGCAATAGGGAAGTGGATGGGGCGAAGGGATCTTCAACATGGTCCATACCCTGCCCACCCTCCGCCATGCTGGCGCTGTCCTCTGGGATTTATTCCACAAGCTTTTCGAAAAGGAGGGTCTTCTGCTTAGGATCTTTGCAGCCCATGTCACATCGCAGCATAACAGAGGCAGGGCAGTGGAACGATCCCTGCAGGTGGTTACGGAAAGAGGAAAGGCCAAGACCAGTAGCCAGCAGTTGAAAGAGATGGAAGATCGGTGCACCGGACCCTGGGCGTCGATGGAGCAGACAGAAGTCACCCCTGGTCAGCTCGGCGTAGAACCCTGCAGGAAACCCAGTAAGCGAGCATGTGGGTTTGGACGTCCAGATGCACTGCAATGCCCAAGTTCAAGGTTTGGCGCAGGGGAGAGGATGTGACCCCTGCGAAGGCGTGCAAATGACTAGCGGCAGGCGGGACAGGGGGCATAATCCAAAGTTTCCAGGGAGTCAGCGCGCCGGAGGGGGTGCCCTAGTGCGAAGCAATGACCAGGCTTCCATCGAGAGGTGTAGGGGTGATGGAGCCCTTATGGGCGCTTGTAGGGTGCCAGTGGCAAGCAATACGTGGGGCGCTGGTGCTGGAATGGTGGTCCCAGTACCAGGGAGGCGGTTTACTTACAGGACTGCATAGCAACGCCAATGTGCGATCAGGATGCGAAGAACATGTGCACTGGTCTCTGCAGTGATGAGTGGAAGTTAACGGGGTCAGTACAGAGGGAGAGAGGAGCACCCGTAGAGGCAGTAGCTCTAGGTGAGTGCAGGCGATGCAAAGCCTGTGCTGTCAGGGCCAGAGCGGAGGCAAGGTAGTGCACCGGTCCCGTAGCGTACAGCTCCCAGGTCAAGCTCGCACCACAACCACTGGAGTCAATCTCTGGGAGGTGGGCGCAGCAACGCAGCCGAGTGTTGGCCAAAATGAATGGGCTCAGAGAAAGTAGATGGGGCCCAGAGAGGACAAAGGGCTGACGAGGCACTCCTCAGGATAGTCAGATGCATAGGCAGGACTCCGCCACAGCATGTGAACGTCCGGGTTGTGACCCCCAAACTACTTCACCGCCGGGACTAATCACTGCTTGACTTAACAGGGTTACCCACCTACTCATTCACAAAAACCAGGTGGGAATAGTCTCCAATTGTTCTTTCTGGAATCAAATGAGATGGGGGTTATAATTGTTCTGGTGTACAGGGCATCATAAAGACAATAGATTGGTCCCATCCCTCGATGCAGAAAAGGTAATTGGTTGCGCGCAGTGGGGCTCTCTGTTCTGGACCATGCAAAGATTTAGATTGGGTAAATTGTTCATATAATTGGAGCGATCCAATGACCAGCTTCAACTCCAGTGGATTCATCTGAGCCTTTCACCATCAGCAGGGAGACCATGCAGTGATGCACGCAGGGATGCACGCAGGGATGCACTCAGTCGCCCCATTTCTCCTGGCACTGGAGCCATGGGCAATAGCAATCAGATGGTCTACAGAAGTCCAAGGCATAATTACACTAATTGAGGGATCCAAAACGATGCTATATGACAACAACATTCTACTGGCAATGAATAATCCAAATATATCTTTACAAACTAATGCACGTCATTTGGACTTTAAACTTTTTGCCGGTTACAAAATCAATTGGTCCAAAAGCGAGGCACTCCAGAAGACCACCATCATGTCAGCTTTGTATTTTCCTATCCCCACCTTATGTGTTTTTGCTCGAGAAGTAGGTAATACAATTCATGAGGCTAATGGGGACTGATGATTTACATTTTGGGTACAGTTGTGATTATATTTGTGTCTTGCCTTCATATACCCGTGAGATATCTGGTCGTTCATTTCCTGCATTTTGAAAATGTAATAAAATTATTTGAATACATCAACACATCACAGATCTCTCCTTTGCTTTATATAAAACAGAAAATGGCCTTACTGCAAGCTATTGTACTTTCTTACACTGATACATAAAGGAATATGAAAACACCAGTTTACCATGGCCAAGCTTCAAGCTGTCTAAAATAGAGCAATAATAATCAATTATGGGTTAGTCTTGAATTTTTCACCCAAATAGGAGTTGTGGCACATTCAAAGGCTCATCTGTCAATTTAGTATTCATCAAACCTAAGTTTACTATTGCATGGCCTATTTTTACAAATTTAATAAACACTAAAGTGGTAATCAGCCCACACCAAATATTACACAGTACATCAATGATATCATGCCTTCATCTGTCACACTCACCCCTTCCTGAAGAATCCTGCAGTAGTCAACCTTCAAAGCCCTATCTCTCCCAGACCTGGCTGACAGGCTCAAGTCCCTCAAAGACACATATTATGAAGATTAAGTCTTACAGTCCTTCATCAAAGCTCTGGAGATGCTCTTAACCCTACTTACCATTGCCAATGCCTCCCTCACTCAAGGAATCTTCCCAAAAGCTCTAAAGACTAGCCATATCCTGCCACTTCTAAAGAACCCTATACTAAAGGCTGTTTTTCAACTCCCGGCTCATCAATAAACTATCATTCATCGGCAAGAATATTGAAAAAGCAGTCTATGTTCAACTCAAAGATCACATCAATGCGAACCATCTCCTGCATGACTACCAGTCTGGCTTCAAATCACACTGCAGCACAGAGACTACCACTTTACAGATCCTAGACAATGCTCTCTTGACCATGGATAAAGATGACCCCATGCGTCTTGATATTGCTGGACCTCAGCGGCCTTCAACAGTCGACCATCCCATCCTTGAGTCATAAATGAGATCCACCGGCAATGTCCTTCAGTGGTCCTCCTCCTATCTTTCAGGTTTATTCACATGGGCACATCCAGATCACAAAAGAGCCCCAAAACATGTGAATCCACCAATGGTTCCATACTGTCTCCTGTCATTTTCGACCTTTGCCTGGAGACACTTGGGGCTCTAATCACAGATAACAGCATCAAGATTCACCAATATGCTGATACACTCCACTTGAGTCTCCTCTGCTTCAGACCTCCAACATCTCAAACAATACTTTCTCATCTGGACCTGGACGTCCAGCGATCAACTGAAGCTCAACCCAACCAAGACAGAATTCCTATTAATTGCCTAGATGATAAGACACTACAAACCTGTCTGTGACATCAACTTTGACAGGTTGTCAACTCAAACTCACAGAATGCCAAATCAGTTAAATTTACTCTGAACAGCAACCTGTCCTTCAAGCAACATATTGCCAAAAAAAAGACTTCTTGGTACCAGTCAAACTATTTCTTCCAGAAAACCACTTCAGAACTGCTTCTCAAGCCCTTGTATTCTCGCACATGGGTGGTAGTAATGCCCTACCCTATGGGCTCCTCCCAGAATTCACACTAGAACCCCCTAGCCACAGCACATTTTATCAATGACCTGAAGAATTATCACATCACCCCCACCCTGATAGAACTCCATTGGCTACCCTAGCACACCATCTTCAAAACTAGCTGCATTATTTAATAAGCCCTTAATACCAGCATTCACCCTTCTCTTGTAGACAAGCTCACCATCTCTGGTGGTTCTCGGCATACTTTCAACTGGGACACCATTCGATTGCAGACTAAGTGGGGGAGGGAGGGGGGGGGGGGGGACAAGAACTTTTTTCCCATCCATCCATGCGCCCAAGATCTGAACATCCCCACATCCATTTGGACTGCCCTAAAGCTGCTTCAATTTGGAAAAGAGCTAAAGACTCGCCTCATTACACACATACCAGCAGCGGATAACCCAAGAATAAAAGGTTCAAGGCTGTCTCAAGCACACGGATAGGGCTGGCACTAGGCTTTCAAATCAACTGTCAGCTTCTGTTTTGTGCACTTCTAGTCTGAATGGTTTTTAAAGGGGACTTAAACATTGCTTGGTTAAAGTAAAGCTGTATATATTGATTCTATATGTACGGTTATGTTCCCCACCCATTTTTGTACGCATTATCCATGTTGGGCTGTTTGATTTGGAGGTTCGGTGTCCTGAAAATAAAATTGTCCGTATGACAGTAGGAGAAATAGTCATTCCACCTCGTACAGACAGCACACCAGTACTGCTGTTTTTTTTCATGGAGTTGGACAGATTGTCAGACTTAGACATTTAATGGTAAAAAAAAAACCACGTTGTCCTTCTCGATTTAGGTCTTCTAACTTCCGTACCACCCAAATACATTTTCCAAAGTCCCAATATTAAGTTCAACTACGAAATATGAACCTTAGTTGAGCTAAAAAAAAAAAATCCCAGAATTAAGATCAGCCAAATCTCCAGGCTCTGGTTTGATGGTTCCAAATAGTTAAAGAGATCATTGAATCCCAGTTAGTGCCAAATAGTGGAGACAGGAGGCTCGCGAGATGCTGCCTTAGGAGTATGCTTTGCTGTTTCCTGTAATAAAAACACTGAAAGGGAAATATCCCTCAAAGCAAACACAAAAACACTGGAACACATGCACAGCCACAAAATAAATAAAGTGAGGGAGAATGAGTATTTCTTTCTGAAGAGATTGGCTCACTGACTTACACAAGGCGGCAGCATGAAAGGCTGCTCTAAGACTAGTCGGCTTGCTTTTTGTGGTTTAGGGATATCACTAAATAAATGTTTTCCTGTCTTGTGTCCTTCAATGAAAAGGAGCAGGGTTTAGAAGCAAGTTCTCAGGCCTGAACATATTTCATACACTACAGAAAATCTAGGAGCGTTCAAGTCACATTGGATCTTTCAGCAATGTTTGGTTGTCAGAGTGCTGAGATGGCCGGCTCACAGGAATGTGGACTTCACATTTCCCCATAGACACAGAGTAAAAGTATTTAGTGCATCAGGCCCAATTGCTCACAAGTCAGTATTGATAGCCCCAGTGCCAAATAAACATTCCATGCAAATTGTAGTGACCAGTATCTGTGAAACGTGTGTTGCCATCATTTGCATGTGACAAACAGTGGTTAAGGCATGACAAGACAAGTACCAAACCAGCATAACATACTTGTAGTGTCCCATTGTCATTGGCGATGCATTCAGCTAATCTTGACCTTTTAGACTATTACCACTTACTGTGGGGTTTTTGCGCCAACACTTACTGTGAACAATAAAATGTCAAGCCCCAGAATACAATAGGAGTTAAATAGCCAGGACCAACTTCGTGTGACACTGGACATGGGGACGTTTGGCGCCTGTGAATCTCCACACAACAGCAGCACAACGTTCACGTAGACTCGCAAAGAGTGCAAAAACCGTGGCAAGCACAACGGAAGCCTTAGGTTTCAGGTGGTTTAGGATGCAGAACTACAAATTAGCCTGGTGTCCATAATAGCACTTTCATAATTCACGTATGGACCTGGTGCCCAGGCAGAGCCCAGAGTGAGAGGTGGCGAGAGTGACCATGTGAAAAAAAGAATAAGTGAAACAAACCTTCCACACTGTATACCCTGCATACTTTTATAAAATAAAATGTAGTATAACAATCGCTGCAATAGACCAACATGTTTGTAAACACTGGAAACAGTTGGTCTATTTTTTGGGGGGTGTTAGGTAGATGCACGGAAATACACAGATTTCAAAGTGTGGAAACATCGATATCCACACAGGAAGGTAGGAATCTGCCATCTAATTCACTAACCATACAGCAACAGTATGCATTACAGGGTGTGCTATGCCAACAAGGATAAAGTGGGCTCTTGGCTGCATTCCTCAAGTGAAAATCTAGACTGGGTTGATATTCTATACCACCGATAGAATAAACTAACTGATCGTATAAAACCACAGGGAAAGTTAAGGTGTATGGGGAAAGTGAATAGTTTTCAAGAATCCATGATGAGCTGTGCAAAAATATTTCTATGCAAAAATCAGTTTCGGACTTGCAGGAATACTTGTGTATATGTCGGAAGGATACAAAACATTGGCAAGTCATTCCATTTTGTAGCGGAACTCCAATGCTATACTTGTTACCTCGAAACCTGCTTCGAGGTGTGCAATGAGGAGATGTGGCGTAACGACCCGAGCTGCTAACTTTAGAACTGGGGAACCGGGTTCAAGTCTCGGCAGCAGCTCAACATGCTGTGATTCTGGGCAAATCACTTCATCTCCACAGGTCTTAAAAAACAAAAATGAATGTGTCCTTGTGTACTGTAATCGGTGCTCATGTAAAGCGCTACAATACCTTTGGGTCGAGTTTGCGCCATAAAAAATATTTTATTTATGCACAAAATAAGGAGAATACTTAGAAGTTATGCTCTAAATGTTAAAAGAAGATGCTATATTATACAAAACCAACCCTAGTATTTCTGATAGATCCTGGGAAAGGTGTGATCAGTAAGATGGTCTGTTCCACATAAGGCAGGGGTTGCCCAAAAACCAGCCTCTTCTGGGCGGTGATTTCATGGTACCAGCTGTTCTCCGGAATACCCTACGAGTTTTACTGTAAATAAAACAAGGAACAGTTTCGTGGAGCTTTCAGAAGGCCAATGGAAGGATTATAATGGACCAACTATGGCAGTCTTCACAACACCCCCAAATACTTGGAGGAATAAAGTGGAATGGGATGGTCTGAAAGTAGACCTCTTCCAAAATAAAGCGCCATGCTCCAACTGCAGGTATCATGGATCCCTTTTTCAAATCTCTAGAAGACCGAACTTGAAGGGCAGAGTTTTGCATCATGTGATTGGTTTACTTGTGAGGTGCGGCAGCAAAGTTTCCTTCGGCTTTGTAACTCTAGCAAAAGTGAAGAAGAAAACAATTGCCCCACATGCTCTCGCGTCCATTAGAAGTCAGATCAGGGATGTGATCTGGCCTGGGTTGGAATGTGGAGTGTCCTCCAAAGACGAAACAAGCAGGTCTTGTTTGCTGAGGTAACAAGTTGTTAAACGGCCATAAAAAATTGTCAAGCAAGGTGGAAAGTTCCATGTGAAATACTCAAATCCGACATTGGTCTTAAGCAGTTTGTGACTGTCCTTGATCCTGCGTGAATTGTGACTGAAACTGTCCAACTTCTGTTGACTCCAATTTCCTTTGATCTGCACAACAGAAGGGAACGTTCTACCTTCTATCCAGATAGGACAGGTTTCTCCTAAGCAGAAGAGTTTTAAGCTGCATTTGTTCCGACTCAGTGTGGCTTTTTTTTTTTATAGAGTTTTATATAGCGCAAACTTGAACCGGGGATATCGGGTATCAGAGCGCTTTCCATAGCACCAGTTGCGTTACATGAGGACACATTCATTTTTGTTAGGCACCGGGAGATTACGTGATTTGCCCAGGATGTTCAGCGTCATTACCAACGCGGTTCCCCAGATTCTAGGTCGACCGCCCTAGCCGTTAGGGCAACTCCTCTCCCCAAAGTATGTAGCTTTGAGTGCTCCATACCCTTGTATAAATTATGCTTGCCTCACCAAGCTCATCCGTCAGGTTTCTGGTTGCCCTGCCTAGGCTCTTGGTTAACTCTGCTGATTTGTGAGATTCAGCTGGTTTCTTGAGGAACCCAGATTAGAGAACACACCAAGTCCTGCAGCACCTGTCTTCCCTTCCTACCTATGTTCCCATTTTTTCAGATTGCTGATAGCTTGGGTTGGCTGCAGATGGGAGCGAAAGGCAGGAAATGTAGCATACTGGGGATGGTTGAAAGTTGATGGTACGAGTCATACATTAGGAGGCAGCCCCCCCCCCCCCCTCCCGCTTGATCACCCTACACAAATTCCCTTGGACTTTCTTCGGATTGGAAAACTCATCTAGATACTGAGATCCCTCTCCTACATGCACCACAACTTTACATACGTTCTCAGCACCCGAGTTTATGTCCTGCCCTGGGCTACACTGCAATAGCCTCCACCCCACCACTGATCCACACTTTATGGATAAAAAGCCCGTTTGTGAATAACCCATATTCTGTGTGTTAGGGTCGTGGTTTAAGGAAGTATCTCTTCCTTTTCTGGTATTAGTCAGGAAGCCTTCTGTATGTCTGATCTCATCCCTTGCAGACAACACCAATAGAGTTTAGTTGTTTGAAAGATTGGTCTTGACTTAGTCTCTCCTAGTCCGGGAGTGGCTGGCATACTCACCAACCATTAAAGATGCTCTAAAAGGTAGAACAGTCGGACATGAAGAGGAACTAGGCAGCTTGTAGCTAAGCACCGAGGCCACTCAGGACAAAGTGATATAGTCTGGCTCACCCACCCCTGAATACTATAGGATGGTCAAATCACAGTTCCAGGAGACCTCTTAATTCAAGGGATTAGTTAGGAGACTGGCTTGTGGCTTTCGTACAAACTATGCCAGACCGTTTAGACTTTCATTTTGAGAGAGCACAAATCCCTTAAATAGATTACACCACATACCGATTCCCTTGTATACATAAGGGTGTAAAAAATAGTCTAGACCTAGCATTTCCCCTGCCTTCATTTCTCTAGGTCTCCTGGGGTACATCTATGCTCAGACAGGAGTTGGGGCCACACAGCAATAGCTTAGGCTCGGGGACAACTAATACTCAAGAGTAGGTATATACTTGTAAATGTATTTGATACTATACAGTAATTTGTCTGACCTTTGGAGAAGTATTTGGATAAAACCTAAATAACATCTAGACAGCTCTGTCTGGCTCGATTACCACCTCCTTTCTAACACCTCATAACACAGTCTGGCACAAGAGAAGCTATTCAGCCACGTGCTTCTGGTCTCCCATGAGAACTCAAAAGGGTCCATTAGCAGCACTATCACAAACATTGTAAGCTCTGGAAATTACTGCTGCTCTTCAATATATATTTGCCACTTTAGAGAAAGTGCACTGCACTAAACTGCAAACTGTCCATCTCCAACTCGGTCAAATCCCTAGGGACAAAAACCTGAACATGAAATACCACATTAATGCCTCAGAAAAGAGTGCCTTCACACTGAAATAACAAAAAACAAACCCTTAATTCCCCTGAAGGCCTAAAGACTTTAGTACAATCCTTAGCCCTCTCTAAGCTGGACTGTGGTAATGCAACCATCACTGGGATACAAACAAAAATCTCATTTCTATAGAATCCACCCTCAACACAACAGCCAGATCGAGAGAAATATTATGATCACATCACTCCCACACTCAAACTAAACTGGCTACCAATCAGAAGCACAAATTATATTCAAAACAGCCTGCATGAACCACAAAGCTCTTTACACTAAAAATAAATCAACCTACCTCGCTCACAAACTTTCAAACGCTGTACTAAAGATTCCCCTGCGAAGCTCAAAGACTTTACTCCTAATTCTGCCCAGATTTAAAAAAAGAAAAATCGCTCCCCCATTCCTTCTCTGGGAAGGCGCCTGGAGTTTGGAACGACCTGCCACACTACAATCATTTCCACACATCAGAAAAAACCTTAAATTACTTCTCTCCAAATACCTGAACCCACCCTTCTAAATAATAGACTTCCCTGATAAACTTCCCTCTCCTACCAGCTGAGAACCTGAAAAACTACCTCTGAATGTGAATTCTCCTAACCTTTTAACTAACCTACCATCACTACCTTCAAACTATATAACCGGTTCTACTCCACCATCATGTACGTATTACCATGTATGACCTTTGTTTTATTATTTTCCTTGTATATTTTCTAGAAATGTTGCTGTAAAGCGCTCTGATAACCTTGGGTCAAGTTTGCGTATATAAAACTCAAAAAATAAATTCCACCAACCAGCAACTTTCCTGGCAAGCAGCTGTCAAAACACCACAAAACAATTAATTTACTTAGACAATGGAAGCACGGACCACACCCTATATTAATATTGCAGTCATTTTGTCATGAGGTTGAGACCACAAAGTCCAGAAATCACTGAAACCGATGTGCACTGAAATCCAAGGTCCAAGGAAAAAAAGACTGCAGCACTTACACACTAACCATGGGAAAGACCAGAACATTCGAAGGTAAACCTCCTTTTTGGAAATTACCACATTTTATATTCTTTCCATAAAGGTATATAGGCATACCTACTGGAGGACCTGCGGATCAACGTACATGGTACCAGAAATCTATTGACAGCATAAACAATCATTCCTTTAACAGGATGGATCATCCCTCCAGAGCCACCAATAACCTATGCTTCAGTAACAATACTATAATGGATTCGAATACGGCCTACATGCAAAACATCAGATCCATCCTAGACTTTCCCACAGCAACATAGCATTGCAAACGACCTTAAACTAAATTTGACATCTGTCAGTTTATTACATAACAGCTAAAGTAAACTACATTTGTAAACGCAGAATGACAAATATTGCTACTCTAATGTGGCTAACCTTCGACCATCAAAACAAATCCCAGAAGAAAAGAGAAATTGGACCTCTCAAAAAACTCAGTGATGGAAGTGCAAAAGCCAATAGTTTAGCGATCTTGTGCATTGGCCATAGAACACACGCAAGAAATTAAGAAAGAAAACAGTTTCGAACAGCTCGTGTGGAAGACCTATTTTTATTTTCAAAGTACACTCAGAATTGATCTCAGGTTATTACTCAAAGCAACTATATATTCTTTTAAACCCGAAAGCCATAGTTAAATGTCTAAGATTAACTTTTATACATTCCCTATTCCAGTTTGAAGGATTGTGGAACACTCCTTTACTAGCACAGAGGGTCGCAAACTCTGGATACAAGGACGAAACCATTGGCCACATCTGCTCAAAAGTTTACCTGCCTAAAAAATATTTATGAGGCTAATGTAAGGACTGTTGCAGAGCTTATAAAACTGTTTTATCACAAACTTATCAGCAAACCTATGAAATATATTTAGACCATGCATATTACTATCTTAATCAAATTGCTCGAGTGATTTGTTTGAAAAGAATACCTTTGTTCAATATTCCTATTCTGTTTTTATACCAGGTTATCCTACCATTATTGATTTGTGTCTAAGTGGTTGACAAAATCTTACTTTAAATTATTTTAATTTACGGATTAATAAAATAAACGTACTATGTTGAATATTGGTATTTGTCATCAGTGATTCAAGTCACTAAATTAATAGTCTACTCCTGGACCTATAGATTTGTATTTGCTCAAAGCATAGCTTGTAGGCCTCCCGGGTATTCATGTTTCTTTGGCATCCTAAGTAGGGTGATAAGATTAGAAGCAATATTTCGTATCTAATGCACCATCTTGCAAAAAAATGGACAATCAGTTTTCAAAACTCCCTAACCACCTTTGAATACTATTTAGGGTTCTTTCAAATAGCACCCAGCTTTCTTTGGGACAAATTGATTTTATGGCAGCAAAACATTCTTTCAGGTGGACACTTACCTCAATAGATACCATAAGCTCAAAATGTTAGTAACAGATAGTAAAATCGCCACAAGGCTGGAGTTTGACCAATGCAATATATGCAGCACATATAGGCAGGAGCCTTTCAAAATGTCAAGTTCCTGTGGTGCCAATTGTTGCCAGGTGAGTCTGCAAGACCCCACCTGGATAGCCTAAGTGGCCAGGCGAGATGCCCAAGATGAAGATTTCAATTACAAGAGACTGATCAAACTCTTAGACTCCATGCTGCTCACGGTTTATATAATAGTCAGATTATCCCAAGGTAGATTATCAGGTCACCCTCAGGAATGATGCAGCCAATCTGGGGGAAGGGATTCATTGCTGAACTCTAGTAGTAAGAAGAATTTATTTATTGGAGGTGGTCCCCACAGTCCTCCAGTAGATTCAAGAACTAAAGTATGTTGGGCAAAATGGGTCCTACCATTTGGCATATCATTTGGTACCTTTGATTGTCTGAAGGAAATAAGGAAATCGAAGATCAATGGGACAAGGAAGCAGGGGTAGTGTTCATGAGGTGTACAGCAACATCCTTGATGAAATGATCACAATTATTGCGCTGGAAGCACAAGTCCTGACAGGCCCACCTCTGTTGATCAGTCCATACAGATTTACCACGATGTTGTGCAACGTTCAATGGTGAGGGATACAAGACTTTTCCCCTAGTTGGTTTCTTATGCACTTAAAATATTCCACGAGTGATGGACAGGATGCCTCTGCCCAATAATGTGCCATATTCCCATAGTTAATCATCATTATAACCATGGCCCAAAATTTTTTTGGGGCAAAGTTAATTGCCATCACCTCAAACTGGTGATTTGAAGTGAATGATCTTCCTTGAACCTTCAATTGGCCCAGAGGGGCTACTCATCGGGGCTCTTATACTGGAGATGCTTAACACCAGATCTCCAGATATGTGGAAAATGTGCAAAAACAAACACTGCAGGTCTACCAGGAGGAAGAAACTATGCTGTCATGGAAGGTCCTGTCCCAATCTTAAAGAAGCACCATTTGATGTGGGGTCTGGTGCTTTTGAACACCTGTGCGCTGGGCTGTCTGAACAGGTCACAAGGCCCAAGTTGTGAGAAACCGGTTCAGGAAGAGAAACAATGACATTTTACAAGCAACCTGTCAGAGTGAAGCTCAGATGGGAGAAGTAACTTGTTGGCTGTCCAGAGACTTGAAGCAAGTGGGCCAAAAACATCTATGTAGGTAGAAATATTACATTTAAGATTCACTGGCCACCCCCCGCTGCCACAACCTTAGTAAAGATGAAACTCTTCCTCTGTATGTGGACCTAATATTGGTAATAAACGCTCACCACCCTTTGGAAGAGATTTTGTGCCAGAGTCATCCTAAATTTCAGTAGATGGAGGATAATGGCTGTAAACATAAGTCCCAACCAAAGAACATCTAGGTAGAGGTTAGAAAGATTAGGTCAGAAGGAGTGACCTCACAGTCAGTCCTTTGACTCACTGAAACACAGCAGCATAAATCTGAATACTTGCTTAACGACTGAGCTCAAAAGTCGTGTTCTCCGTAATTTGTCGCCAATCCATAACTGAAGAGGTATTTTTGATGTTTCAGCATTTCCAATTAGCTTATCACAGAAAATGGTATCTCGTGACCTTTACAGTACTGCTGAAATCACTATACATTACTTCATGACCCAAATGTAGCTTCCCTATCTCTAAAGCCCTATTAAATTTTGCAGCACCTCCCCATCGTTTGCATCTCTGTATCCACAACCCCTATTCTAACAGCCCTCCATTTGTAACTACCTGGATGCCCACGTCTAAACGTTCAGTGTCCCTCATTTGCTCCATATTTGTGGCACAAAGGGCTCTTCCCTCTTCACCCATGCATTCGTCCACAATTCAGCTTACTCAATGTTGCTTGTACTTTTGAGGCGTCAGCAGACCATGTGTTTGCAAAACATAACCTATAACCTGTGACAAATTCACCAGTGGACCTGACCGAGGACCCAGTACAAAGGTCAGGCCAGCCACGCACACCTTGAATATTTCAGTCAGAGCCTCTCCCTACCCTGTGTACTTCAACCTTTTGAGGCACTTTGGTTTGTGAAGGGACTTGTATTTATGGCTTTGTCAGTGATGCCCAACATTAAATCCAAAGTGCCACACCTAACATCAGGCAGATCAAAAACTAAGTAGGGGGAGAAGGGAGAGGCTGAAGGGAATAGCGGAGTTGTAGATCCCAGCCACCACTCACGCCCATGGGATAAGAGGAAAGCGAGTGGAGAACTAATAAATCCAGGTGGGGTCATGTTTAGTGGGCAAGGTGGTAAAAATCGCCCCCCTACCAGAAACCAACGCTGGGAGACAGTCAAATTACTTTATTAAAAGCTTACCTGATTTGAGGTGGTCTCAAACGAAAGGGTAGACACCACCATGGCCACACAATTACGATCCACAAAACGATCTGGTCGCAATTTTTCAGCAGTATGCTTAGATCTGTGAGTGAGGGTAGCTCTGCCCCACAGGCCTAGATTGGTCAGATACATTCATAATTGGTCAAAAGCCCACTCCTTCGTTATCACAGCTGACCAAGGCCAGGAAGAACACTTTTATATCATTTAAAGTGTGCAATGAGAGTTAAAGTGCCCCACTAGAACATGGCAAAAAAAATCCAGAGAGACTGAACTCCGGGATGGTACGACTGCCTGGAACACGCTAGCCTATGCTAGAGATGGCACAACTGTATCTATTTCTGAACATTAAGGAATAGCTAAACTTTGTGGTCTTATTTGGTAGGGCCAATTTAATCAGTGATGTTTAAAGGCAGTGAAGAGTCTTAAAACACATTTTCTGAATCCCCTTAGTGCTCTGATGAAGGTGGCAGGCGCATCAAAGCAATGCAAGAACCTACAAAAATCTGACCTTTGTTGCCTAGTAGGATCAAGTTACACAAAATGCTCTCCAGAAATACCTTAACCCTAAGTGTATTGACTCAAACACCTGGTTTCCTAAGAATCTCACGCCTGTGCATTTTGAGATTTAAACCCTTCAGAATATCTAACCAGAAAGGAACTGTGGAAAAAAAGACTGTCCTTGTGACAAGTGCTACAGTAATCCTAGGGTTACCAGCCACAAAAGTAATGCGAACATGATCAGAGCCTAGCATAGTAAGGGCACCTATTTAAAGCAATCATTACCTTAACGCCAGTCTTGAGGGTGCACTCACTCAATGGGATAGCTCCATTCTTTAGTGTGAGATTGTAAACTAAAGCTCCATTTTAGTAGGAGATGCCACAAGTCTTTTGTCCTAACCAATGCTGCAGAGCAAAAGAAACGTGCGGTGGTGCAGCAGCGCCCTTTGACCTCAGGGGTCCAGATTGTATGGTCAGCTTCTTAGGTCTCCACATTTAAGGTGCAGGCCTCTCCCAAAACTGATGTTGTTGGATAGATTTGTCTGCATGAAGTGAAAGCTAGTATTCCTTTTGAAGAGAAGTCACATCTTCAGGCCAAATACTCCGAGGAAATAGAAAATGGCGCTTAGGACACAATATGTGCTTCAGCTAACCGAGTCAATGTTCTGAAGAGATTGGGGGGCAAGCTGGCAGACACCCATGCTCAGGACAGAAGCTCAGATTGCCTTAAAAAAAAATAAAAGGGAGTTTGAATTCAGTCAATATTACTTTAATACAAAGTGAAGGATGCAAGACTAAATTTGTTCTAAAAGTAATCAGTAGAAAGAAAAGAAAATTAAGGAGACTGCCCTTTATCGCAGAATTTGGGGAGGTAAACCAGACTGAAAAAAAATGTTTTGAAAGCAATCTCATGTACAATTGAAGCTTATGGTGGCAGGGTGAAAATTAAACAAAAATCTGGTTGAAAGTTTAAAGGACAGGAACTTTCCCTTGCCTTAATACAAAAACTAAAATTTGGGGTGAAAAATCTACTATTCTAAGAACAAATTTGAATTTAAACACTAGCCGACAAATAGTATTTTATATTTACTCATTTATCAGCCCTTATGAGATTATATAGTTAAGGCACAAGGGCAAAACAGACTGGAAACAGACGAAATATATACATTAGGACTATAAAATCACCAGTAGCATTAAATTTAAGATTTTGGAAATTTACTTTAAAGCAGCATCTGACTACTGCAAGTGGTGTGAGTGCTTTAGAAAGGGGATAGTAGTTGGAAGATATTCTTACAAAGAAACTCGGAAAATATTGCACACATTACACCCGCAGGGTATGAAACTAGCAAACCTATTTTACATATTTTCTTTGACCAATGGATTAAAGAGGAGAGACCCATAGAATATATTTTTTGGAGTTGGAAATATATAGTATGAATATTAACTGCAATGAATGGAAAAACTTGAGCCGGAATGTGCAGCAGGCAAATCTTAAACGGATTAATGAAACAAGCATTTGCAATGCAGTAGGTCTTGCATTTACGAGAGTGAGCTATTGTCATTGTACATGACAATACCTGTGTTTTTAAAACAGATAAATAAAAGGCATTGTCATTTACAATGCCATTGGCTTAAACCCTCGCAAATGCGAGACCTATCGTATTGCAAATACGTTTGGTGCCCTAGCTATATATATATTTTTTAAAGCATTAGGAGAGCGTGTCCTGCCTGCAACAGCAAGTAGGACAAAGCTATTTGAGAAAATGGTGCTCCGAGGTTGTAATTAAAGCTTACCAAGTAACACGTAGCAGCAGGTGTCGCCATGGGAGGATACAAAATGAGACAAGGCGCTACTAAGGAGGGACTACTAAGCCTATTGACTAATGAACAGCCACAGTTTACAGTGGACAATGACAAGTTGAATTGCTTTTTTATCTAGAGGACTTTTTTCTTTAACAACTTTATGATTATCCGTCTCATATTTTATCGTGTGTAGGAGTTGCATTGTACATGCACTTATGGTTGGATGGCCGAAATAAAGTAAATATGACGCAAACCAATGAAAAATATGGGCTTAAAGTGGGTGGAGCTTCAAGTCCATACCTGAATACAGCATGCCTTGCAGAGCAGCGCTTGAGCTGGCCAGGCTCGACCTAAAAAAGCACCAGATGCAGCCAGCACTGGCTGCATCATAGCACTTTTTGGACCCGTTGTCCTTTCCCACCCATGGTGTTCATTCCTTCCCATCCTCCATCCCTCCCTTTGTCCGTGTTACCCATCCCGATCAGCCTTAAAAACTAAAGCTCTATGATGTGGCTAGCACTAGCCATGTCATAGCACTTTTTTTTTTTCAAACAACTTTTAACCATACTGCACAGGATCTGTGCTGGTCTACAACATGGCTAAGATATCGGCAAATCCAATCACTCTTGCATGGACGAGACCATTTGGCTTTGCCAGCACTTGTTTTGGTTTTCTTAGCATGGTGTAGTGGTTAATCAGCAGCTCGAAAATCACCAGTTGAGCGCGAAATCCATGTCTGGTGTAGGGCTGTAGACTTCATGTGTTTTGCCCCAGTCCATGGGGACGAAATTCAAATTTCTCCCACTCTGAGCTTCACAGCCAAAAGTTCGCTTCACTGAGACTGCATCCATCAGCTATCAGATGTCATGGAGCCCTCTCTGCCATAGCCGGTTGGCCTGCACTGCTGAGAATATTTTACTTTCATTTCAGAGACTAAGTTTGAAGGGAAAACGTTAAACCTGGCTCCTGTATCTGACCCGCACTCCATCGTAGTCTGCTTTAACCCCTTCCATGCTCATGACAATGGTTCTATCATGAGTACAAGTTTGGGAGGTGGGGAAGAGCTTCCCCAACCTCCCAAAGCATGGTTTGTGATTTCATTGGCATGGCTCGCGGTTGTCATTACAGTGAAAATGAAACAAACTTAGTTTGTTTCATAGTTTTGGTGCTTGTGGGGCTATCTCAGCCCCCCGAGCACCGAAACACATGGGAGGGGTATCGTTGGAAAGAGGAGAATCTCCCCTTTCCAATGGTACCATTTCATATTGGATCCCTGCTTGGGGATCAACCCAAGAGGGCAATTCCCAAGCAGGGATCCACTCACTAGCCACCAGGGAGGGGAGCGGCCCCTTGGGCAAGGGCCTTTGCTTGGCCCATAACATATTGCAACAGACAGTCTTTCTGCACCACTGTCCTGGATTCCCATAGGTGTCTAGTTTGTATTGGTGTGCTAGGGTGTCTAGCAAATGTATAGGTTTGCTAGGTTTCCCTAGGTACCGGCAGTGCTAGGGTTCAAAATCTACAGCTAGGCACTTTGCAAAAAAAGTGTCCATTTTCACTGTAAAAAGGTGGCATGTCCAGGTTGCGTTTTGGGCTGTTTCCTTTCACAGGCACAAGACCTACCCACACAGGTGAGGTACCATTTGTATCGGGAGACTTAGGGGAACACAGAATTGTAGAGCAACTTTTATTACCTATTGACTTTCGAAGCATTTCTGCCTTCTTAATGCAAGACAATGTGTAAAAACTAAGTTACTTTGAAAAATATCCTATAATTCACATGCTAGTATGGGTGCCCACAATTTCAAAGATGTTCAAGTAGCTACTGTTTCTAAACTCTATTTTGTTTCCATTTTAGAAAAACATAGGTGTCTTTCATACCGATTTTTCACTATTTATATTTTCACAAATTGCTATATACCCAGTACACAAAAAACCATTGCAAGATGCTGCTCAATCCCCGACGGTCTCGGCCTGGAAAGAACACATGGACTGGTGCATGTTTCGCGAAAAAGTGGTGTATGTGGCGAGGGGTAAGCCTGGGACATGGGTGAAAGTATGGGGCCCCTGGAACGCCTACCGCGGGGGTATCTGTGCGCCGCCGCTGCTGCCTGATCCCTCGCCAGCCCCATCCCCTTAGCCGACTCATTCCCCAGCTGCCGGGCATTGGGTTCCCCCAGTCCTCGCTTTGCTCTCTTCCCCCTCTTCACACTTCTGTGTATAGTTGGGATCCCCCCTCTTGGGGAGCACGTGCTGCTATTTTTGATTGTGGGTTGCCTTGTGGGTGTGGTTTTAATTTGTTTTAATTTAAAATGAAACCGCATAATGGGGCCTGGATGATGTGGTTTTTCGACATTGTTATCTATTGAGAAACGCTCCTCCTGTAATACCACGTGTTCCATGTATATATGTCGTGTGTTCCTACTATTGCTAGCGGCCGGCCGGAAGGTTGTGGGCCCATACTTGTATACTTTTAAGACCTGTAATAAACGGTTTCAAAAAAAAAAAAAAAAAAAAAAAAGATGCTGCTCAGTTATTGGCTCTGGGTTTCTCGGGTTCTTGGTGAACCTACAAGTCCTATATATCCCCACAACCAGAAGGGTTCAGCGACTAATGGTGTATTGCTTTAAAAATGTCATACTTTGAAGTTACAGGTGAAAACGTCTGCACAAATGGCTGTTTTCTTCAACTCTTTCAATTTTTTCTATTTTCAACTGTTCATTTCTATAAGAAAATCTTGAAGGTTCTACACAAATGACCCCTTGCTGAATTCAGAATTGTCTACGTTTCAGAAATGTATAGCTTTCCAGGATCCATTATTTCTTTCATACCCCTTTTAACCATTAACTGGAAGGAGATTGAAAGCACAAAAAAATAGCAAAAATTGGATATGTCCCAGTAAAATGCCAAAACTGTAAAGAATTTGTTTTCAAACAAAAGTCAGTCCCTGAAAGCTGGAAAGATGGTGATTTCAGCACCACAACCCCTTTGTTAGTACCGTTTGCAGGGGAAAAAACAGACCCTCATCTGCAGCACTTTTTCCCCATTTTTCAAAAAATACAAAAACAACTCTTTTTTGGCTAATTTCTGGATCCCCGCCAAGGGTATCCACAAACCCTGGGTACATTTAAAACCCCCATGACTTTGGAAGAAAAGGACACAAACGTGGAGTTTATGACTTATGCGGTCAAAACGTTACAGGGGCCTAAGCGTGAACTACCCCAAATAGCCAAGAAAAGGCTTAGCCGGGGGAGGGGGGGGGGGGGGGGGGAGAAGGGGGGTGCTGGTCTATGAGCGAAGGGGTTCACTTATGCCTATGTACTGGGGTTCACTTATGCCTAGGTACCGGTCAAGTGCAACCAGGTGTCCATAATTGGCACTTACCACATTTATGGTGCTATTTTGAACCTTAAACATTTAAAAAGTAATAACTCCGGTTTTCCCTTATAGATTTTTTGTTTTAGTGTCATTTTATTTATTAAAATGAACTCAGTTTCTAAGATTTCTTGGGATTCTTCTTGTGTGCGTTTTGGATTAATGACCGAGTAGCCGTTCGCTATAGAAGAAACCATCATTCAAAGTGTCCCAGGGCTGTTTAGGGGGCTGAAAGCTGAACAGCGTCAAGGACCACAGTCTCCTGTCATCACTGGAGTCTAAATAGAGTTTTCAGCTCTTTTTAAAATTTTACTTCATCCGAAATGGACATCACATGTTCAGGCAGCTGATTCCACATACCAGCTGCTTCAACAGTGAAGGAAGAGCCTCTACTTAGTTGCCTTTTAAACTGGAGAACCCCAATAGGTCTCCTTTGCTGGAACGCAGGGGTCTTCAGGGCTGTATTCCTTGATTTTCTTTAAGGTACAAAGACCCCTTGTTGTAGAGGGCTTGGTAGGTCAGGGTCAGTGCGTTGTACTTTAAAGGTTTTCAAACTGGCAGCCAATCAAGTCTCTCCCGAAATAATGATTCGGATGTATATTTCGATATTTTGTACAGTAGGCAGACAGCCATATTCGGCACAACTTGTAAACCGCTGGATCAGACATTCCGGGAGGCCCTGATAGAACGCATTGGTGTAGTCCAGCCTTGAAAGAACCAGTGACCCGACCGCTGTGACCTACTACTCGGTTACGCATAGATAATTTACACTTTTCCTTAAAGTTCAGCCTGTCTGCTCTATAACAGCTACCAGGGGATGAGCCTTGAGCTCAGGTTAGTCAGATACATTTAAGGGTTCACCCTGACAAGGATTGTAGTTATTTGAGTAATCAGGATTATAGTTTTAGTGCAGTACTCAGGATTATGGTTTGAACCGAGTACTCAGGCTTGAGGTTATTTGAAGTGAGCACTCACCCCCTCAACACAGTTTCTCACAGAAACCCATACTCCGTGGTTAATGGATTCGGGGGCATACATTGTGTTACAGTAATTATCTCCTTGCCCAGAGCATACACTCTTTCACACTGCATAGCTTTTGATGGTGTGAATACATCGATGGGCAGGGTTTCTGCATTTTCTCTTCAAGAAAAAGCAATGATTCAGATTGGTACAACTTTATACTGCAAAACTCAACACAACTGGTCATGTGTGAATTTTTTGGGGTACATTTCATGAGCTCTTCAGAATGTTTTCTAGAGGGAAAGCAAATATTTGAAAGAAACCCATTTTAGGACACCACTTACTCATATCCCAAAATTCACTTTTCTGAATCAGTCTAAAATTACATTGGAATACTTAGCCCATTTCCGGAGACACAACCAGGGTTAAGCAGGACTGCTCCGAAAGCTTTGTGTGCCGAAATCTGGTTTTGCATGCAGAGGCTTGTGTAAATCAAGTGCATATAGTTACAAATGTAGATTTGCTACATCATGTGAAGAATTGTGTGACAATGTGTGTGTGATGTCTTACTCCACAGCTGCAGAGATATGTTACGTTCATGTACCGGAGTTTCCTTTTGCCTTGAGTGGAATAGCCAACAACAAATTAGAGCTGTAAGAAGTGTGCCACAATAAATGTCACAATACTGTCAGTGTGTTCAAATTTACACTAGACAATACTGGAACTACTGTGAGAAATTCAAAAGGTGCGATAAAAATTCACAGATAAACCACCCGCTATGTGACTCATAAAACGAACAAAGAGGACCCACGGAATCATAAGATTTATTTAAAATAGGTTAAAAAAAGCATTTATAAATAATTACATCCTTAATTTAAAAAGATGTTAGTAAGCCGAGAGGTGATGGATGAGGATTTTTTCTAGTTGGGGGCGAGTCATACATACCAGTATTTCCACTTACATCAGCATGACCAGATCTCTAGTTTGGAGTCTGCACATTCAAGAAGAATTAGAGTTTGAGACTGTGCCTCACACACCCGACAGAAACTTACAAAGTTGGTCATCCCATGTCCAGCTCAACTGTCTCAGCTCAAAGTCTTAGATCTTGGTAGAATCCTACTTCGGGTACTTAAAATACAATTAAAAATCTTGACGTTTAAAGTTCTTAAAGCGTTAAATACTTTGCGTATGTTCCTGGACATAGCTTAAAGTTCAGGGTCCCAGCAGGAACATTCAGGTTATCAACTGCGGTTCTACAGGAGACCGGATGTTCTTCATCTTCTCAGGACCCTCCACAGGTGAAACTTAGTGAGCGAGAATTCTTACCACCCACCATACGTCTTGCAGTCCTCTGCCTGTATACAACATCGGTCTGAGGGGGATGGAAGTAGTCCATAGAATTTGGCTTTCCAAACTGCTGCGCACGACGCGCAGCTTGTAGCTCCCTATTAAAAAAAAAAAATTCACAAGCAGTTAGGAGACTCTTGAAAACTGGCATAAACCTGTGACCATGTAGGAGAAAAAACATGCAGGTTTTTGAAGAACGTAGTATAGTTCAGTCAAAGGGGTCTTGAAAAGAGCAACTGTGACAGCCTATCCTCTGCCCCTTTACTTTTCCACCTTAACTTAGCAATACTCAATGAAAATGGCATTTCAGCATAAGACTTAAGGCATGATATCCATCCTCCAACTGGAAACCCCTTGTGATCTAGTGTTCTTTAGAGACGGCAGTAAGCGGCCCTTTAAATTAAATGGTCTTATAGGCCTTAATGATGCACCTACATGGGTTGATTCGGTGAGGTCTCGCATCTCATCTTAAAGCCTTGCCTTAGAGGCTCACATGAAATAGAACTCCCAATACATGAGGGAATTCTAGACCTTGCCCTCTTTCACTCCATACATCCGAACAAGCACTGGTACAACAGGCACTGTATGCAGCCTACTGTATGGTTCATCAGGGTGCCGAGTAATTTACCCATAATATTGTTAATTTAGACTTTACACAACTACGATTGTAATGAGTACTAGATGGTCATGAGTAGTTGTATGGTATTTTACCGTAGGACATGGCACATCATTTCTGCTCTGCGCATAATCAGGTATACATTTATAGATGAAAGTCTGCCTTGTATGGACAAAGATTGAAAGGAGGTGCAAGGTGGCCTCTGACAAGCAAACCAAAGGTGGGATGAAATAGCAATAACTAAACTTCGAATTAACAAATTAAAATGTTTCAGTCGTAAAATAAAACACTCAAATGGAGATTTAGTTTCAACATAAAACAGCAACTCCAATTGGGAGTCGCGTACACCTATTAATCAGAGAAACGCACTCAGTCTAAATTACAAAGCGAAGAGTTTAGAGACAGATGTGTGAAGTCCAAGTGGGTTAAAGATATCAGCCTTCTTGGATTGTAGGGCAAACATTCACCCACCGAAAGTAGTTTAAGTAGTGTATTTCGTTTCCTGTAAAAAACAGTTAAACAATGCTTGGTGTTTGCCACTTAGGTTCAAGTCTTCAGATTAACAGTTTGACTTCTAGGGTCTCATTTGTAGATAAACCACCAACATGTTCAAGCCCTACGCTTTCTTACCAGAGGTGCAGATTTAAAGTACTGTATTGCATGCTTTTAGACCAAAACAAACTGACTCAAACTGAAATTTGCGATATATGATAATTTAAAAACAAGCAACTATGCTAACTTAACATAAGTGTGAAACCATCATTGACCTTATTAAACTCCAAATATATAATTCTCTACTGAAATAGAGTTAAAATTACAGGCCACAGAAAAATAAATAAGCATGAAATAAAATATATATTTATGTAGACATTCAAAGATAGACTATATCTGGTCATATCTGTAAGCTTCAATCTGTCACTTTCTATATTTTTCAAGTGAGTTTAAAACCCAATTGACAATTGTAGGGCTTGAGCACTACAGTCACTCAAAATCAATCTGTTTGCAATTAATACCACTCGACAGCTACGTCTTCTGTGCGAAGATCAACACCTTTAATATTTAGAACAATTGTTATTCAGGGATATCTAGCTATACTCATTTTCAACACCAAATCTAGTTCAAAGATCACAACCAAAATCTATTCACTACTACACCTCCTTAACTGGTCCTGCACACTTCCTGCAGTCTGTTGGCATCCTACCAGGGAAGGTTCACAGTGCCAAGGGAGTGTCCAATAAAGTATGCAGATTTTTTGTTTGATAAAATGTACATTGAAATCAAGCTTCGGTACAACGGTGTTCTTACATATAGCATCACACGATGAATGTTCTATGGATAGTAAGGTTTTGACTATATTCAGTTCTACACTCCACTACATGATCCTGATCTTTATCAAGACTATCTAAATAGATTGGATACTGGTTTCTTGTGATCAATGCAAAGAGACTAGGAACTTACTGACATCAATAACTACACAATCATTTCACAGCAGTTTGTCTCGCGCTTGTTTCCTTGTAGAGAATTTATACTTAATTTATAATACTCTGAAGTAACCAAATGCGCTTAACCAAATCTGTTCAAGATTAAAAGTCCCTTTTAAGTTTTGATCTGCACAATCCATGATATTCTAGAATTTAGTAGTTTCGGCACAGTGAAGTGAATTTGTCTCATATTGCAATCTCTCCCAGGCCTAAACTGTGCGAGTTAGACTAGTTCCTGTAATCTCCCTCTGTGGACAATAACCTAATGGTAGAGGTTAAATGGATTGATTTGCTCTGCACCAGCTAGGCTATTGGGTCACAGGTGGAAGCTGGCAAAAGGCCTGCATGGTAAATGCACTAAAATGTTAAAGACTTGGAAACCCACGTAACCTAATGTTTTTTTCTAAAATGTTAGCCAAGCCGTACTTTAGATCTGCTTCTCCCTACATACATTTGTGGAGAATCAGTGGCTTTAACATGTCTACCAAGTAGATGAAGCAGTAAAACTAAAATGAATGTAGGTCTAGCAACCATCTTTAAAACATTTACTTTGAACCACACCGTCAGATTCAATTCTTTGTTGTAATGTTGCACCATGCAAGAAGTGACCTTACAGACAAATATTTTTTAAATGGATGCGCACTTAATATTCCATTTCCTAAAGGAATATTTTCTTCAGTTTCCTATAACCTGAAAAATAACCTGTTGGAGGATCCACAGTTTACAGAGGGTCCGAAGTCAACATCAGCACAGAAATGTTTTGATCTTTTATCTGAAGACAATCCGCTAGGAGCTTGAATTCTGTCAGATGGCAAATGCTAAAGCTGGGTCAAAAAGGTACAGCAAAAAGAAACAACTTTACTTTGTTCCATAACCAAGCCTAAATTCATGCGATTCATTTCCCCATTAACCACCATCACCGTTTTTACACTTTTAAAGCATTAACAGTTTACCTGATCAAATGGTTTAATCAGCACCTATAGCAATGGCGGGTATAGGCGGAGTTTGTTTTTTTTAAAACTCAAGTTGCTTCTAACTTCATCTGAGCCAAAACCACTTCTGTGGAAGCCTTGGCATTTGGTCAATGAGTTGTATGCTTCGTCCCTAGCTACAAGAAAACTTTGTG
Source organism: Triturus cristatus (assembly GCF_964204655.1). Lineage (NCBI taxonomy): Eukaryota > Metazoa > Chordata > Amphibia > Caudata > Salamandridae > Triturus > Triturus cristatus. Next base: position 264,971,064 of record NC_140585.1, read on the forward strand.
ATCTTCAAATCCACACTAAAACGACGTACTAGTCTGTAAAATGCACTTTATATGGCACACTAAGCATTGGGAAACCGTGCCAAAGCCTTACAGAGTTTAACAAATATCATTGCAAGTCTACATAACCACTAAAATCACAATAAAATTCCACTGTTAAACCATCTTGCCTCAGCCATTTTCATTTTTTTTTAAGGGCCAATCAGGTTTCGCTTTCTGCAAGAAAAAAAAGTGCATCCACTCTACCCCACCTTGTGGATAGGATGAAACAACAAGCATTGGCATAGCCAATAGGTCTCGTCTTTGGGACCTTATCAGTAATTATGCAGCACAAAATCCTTGGTGCAACATCAACTGTTGCATGGCTAAACACTTGTGTCCCAAAGGGGAGACCTATTGGCTATGCCAATACTTGTTATCCTGTGCTGCTTGACAGCAAGGCCTTTCCTTTTGTTTCGCTCATTGCTGCCCAGATTTTCAGTAGATTAATATTTCCATCTAAATAGGTTTACTAGCTAGGTATTAAAACATCACACAACACGTTTTCAGTAAATGTGTATGAACTTTTTAACTATATATTAATGCTTTAAAGGACAACGGTAATTAACGCATCACTACAAAAAGATGCGCACTTAGATTAATAATTTTGGCAGTGATGCCCCTTCGACAGAATGTATAAGAGCACCGCAAATGCTGTGTTGCAAATGTCCGAAAGGACACGTGAGCCCAGAAACTTAACAGATCTGTAAATCCTGTTTCCAAGTAGGCGCTGTAAAAGGACAGATCTCCAGCGCTGTACGCATATTCTGCCTTACATATATAAGACCCCGTGCAGTCCCTGCTGCCACCGTCTTTGACAGCGGAGCGCTCTATATTGCTGGACTACACTCGTGCACTTCTATAGCAAGGTTTCATTTATACGGCAGCATTCTTTATAAACTGGACGTTCGCCAGTCACCAAAGGGACTGCCACAGAGAAACATCACAAGTGTTTAAGGAGATACTATCAGAAAAGTCCTGCATGTTCTAGGCGCGCTTGGGAGGTAAAGTGCAGAATCGGACCGTTCTCGCCGTGCCGATTTGGCAGTAATTCTTTAAAGGAAAGATTGGAATTTTGTGTAGTTTGCTTCCTCGAGGCGACTTCAGTGTGTGCCATCTTGAGTGGAGAGAGGCCCGGAGGTCTTATTTTGAGGTGGGAAGGGTTCCCGTTAAAGGGGTTCACTGGGCCGCTCGCAGCCGGGCTGCTAGAGTTTATTTTCACATCTTGCATAGGGCAGGGGTATGACAGCCGCTGGCACCAGAGAGGGCATTGAGAAGAGATTCACAGCCCGAAGCCTGGCTTCTGAATGTCCCCTTCTGCGCCCAGGTGCGATGCTTGCCGTGAGAACATGGCAGGTGCCGAGAGCTCGAGGGAAGTAAAGTTATGCGATGTGGGTACTGCTACCAACAAGCACGCGAGTGGCGCCACAGCGAGACATCTGTTTTGCATTATCGCGCACGCATCTGTGCACGGTAATGGAAAACAGATGTGGCCCGTGTGGGTAACAGCAAGCAATAGGCCGTGGGCGGAGCAAAGGCGGGACATGCACCCGCCTTTACCCAATTGCGGGCTGTCTTTCTTAGAAAGATGCATGCAGAGCCCAATATCCTATGAAAAACAAAAACACACGCACAAGCGTGTGGTGAGCTTTCTGAAGCCCCTTACAAGAAGTCTCGCCAGAGCAGCGCATGCGCGCTGCTACAGGCTCGACCTAGAAAGGGCAACTCTGTACAGAAAAAAACGAATACAGCGCACCTTAAGCTATGCAAACATGCGTACTATTAATTGCTACTAAAACTTTGCAGTTATGTTTGGTTTCATAGAGGTAGTAATGTTCTCAAATTTCTTTGAGCAGTTTTTTCTTTTTTTAATAAACAACGAACAGGTTAGTACATTACATCTTCCCTGTTAGCCATGTTAGAGCCAAATTAAAAAAATGTCTGTTGCATTTCCATCTGGGAAGTAATCATGCATATAAACATTTAAGTGTTCAAATCTCAAGAAAAAGCTGAGAAACCCAACTTGACCCAGAGGTATTAATGTTTTAACCATGTTTGCAGATAGTCTTCCAGCGCGGTCACCCAGTTTCCAAAACAGTTTCCTTCCAGAGAAAAGTTCCCTTTCTACATCTATATGCAACTGAAGGTGTGAGTCTGCTCATTTTTCCAACGGCAAGTTTTGTTTCTACTCGAATATTTGAAATCGCATCTTTCAATTCCTCATCTTGAGGAAGCAATTTGTACAGCTAAGCGGAATGGCAGTTACTGGTTGAGGAACGGAGGGAAGCGATAAGTTAAGATAGTAGTGACCCTTACAAGGCAGGGCGTCAGCATGCAATGCCCCGAACCAAGGCAAATCTGCCAATGCCCACAGCTTACACAATGTCAAACATACCAGGCACACACATTACCCAATTCAGCCGGTGTCCATTTTTAGGTCGAGCATTCGAGACCTCTTCTATATACTTCAGTATAGAGGTCAGTAAAATACCAGAATCACTTTAGCATTTTCTAGATTCCAGTCCACAGAAATTGTCTTCACGAGCACCCGTAGACAATATTTTTTCAAATCTTGAATTTTCAGCGAAAGGACCACCGAAGGCCCTGACTATATATGAAAAACAGAGCTTTGGACTATACCATTTCCCGCTGAAAGGCAATATTTCTCTCCATGTGTTCCCATACCTGGCGTGTCACGCAGTTTGGTGCTTACTTTCCCTCCATGTTAAAGTACAGTAGATATACAGCACCCAAGCTAATGTGCTGCATAGCTAAATACATATAAGGTCCTAAAGGCGAGACCGATTGCATTGCAAATGCTTGTTTTTTACCACTCCCCATCTGCTTTTTTAAAGTCAGTTGCCTTAATACATCTGGGCCCAGAAGCAACCAAACACACATTGCTTCTTTAACCACACTGTGCCACCATTTGTAACACCAGCATCCATTAGGGATTGTGTGGCTAACTGGTGTTCTGATTCGATTCTCATCTACTCCCCTCATCCAGTCTATTACTTGACCTGGAAATTAAAAGTAACTACTCTTCCAGAATTCTTACTATGATTTACATTTTGCCAAATTTAGTTTCAATCCATTTTAATTTCTTTATTTAGGCTGTTGGAAAACAGAACCAAAAGAAGGCAAGCGCCAAAATAAAAAGTTGCCATTTTTAAGCTAGTCAAAACTAGCAGACGCTAAAGCACCAACAAGGAAACATTTTATATGACGTCTCACAGTTAGAGGTTAGCACTAACCTCTACACCGAAAGCTATGTAAAGAAACTCGTTAAGTTTCAGAAGTTCAGTCTGCCTCATACCTTTCCAACATGGCCGTCTTAAACTTCTCCACATTGAGCTGCTTCTGGAGCTGGGCTGCCTTCCCCACAGAACGACGTAGGATGGGATGCTTCACCAAAAGGGCAGCAGAAGGCCTCGCAATAGGATCAGGGTGAATTAAGCTCTACAGGGGAAGCAAGGCAATCCGTTGTAATATGCAACTTCCTAAAAACTGACACAAGGGATGATACAAAATTAAATGTGACCAGCCACTTGTTCCCCCGAGGTTGCCTTACCTGTGCCAACCTCCCTCTTTACTACAAGACTCTGCTGCCCTTCCCAAGCTTCCCATCCTCTGGAACTTACCTGGAGCAGCTGATAGAAGGCCTCCGAGAAGCACTGTGGAATGCGTGGAAGGTGGCCTTTTCGGATATGATGCCAGGTGTCGTTATTGCGGGGCAGTGGTTCAGCTCCTCCTGCCAAGGCAATTGTGAGTCCCAAGGCAAAGATGTCAGCCTTGGGCAAATTGCCAAAATCCTAAAACGATAAAAGATACTTTGTAGGAGAGTTCCATCTAAAGGCCCCCAAAACTTCCCCTTCTTCAAGAAGAGCACATTTATGAGAAATATAATTCTTCCAGCAACATATAGGCTGGGAAAACAAGGTGCACACCCAGTCCTACCTTAAGCTCCATTAACTAAAGGCAGTAGAATCTTCAGCCTAGCCGGTGGAAAATACACCGAACAGTGGCGGCACGATAAGTGGTGAGGCAATAAGTGCTACTCGCCAGAAAAGCACTTCAACACCTAGCAGGGGTAACAGGTGCTCTATGAATGCAAACCTTTCTTTCCCTTCTATCCCTCCGCTATCCTTCTCACTCCAAAAAACTGACTAATATCCACCACTCAAATTACTTTCATATTTCACCATACTAATTCACCACTAATCCTTTATGGGTTTCCTGAGTAGCGTGCTACTCACAAAAAAAGCGCTTCAACACCTCATCAGGGGGTAACAAGTGCTAGATAAATACAAACCTTTTTTCCTCTATCCTTCTGCTATCCTTCAGAATCCAAATAACTGACTAACCTATCCACCACTTAAAATTACTTTCATATTTCACTATACTAATTCAACACTAATCCTCTATGGGTCCCGGAGTAGTGTGCTACTCGCCGAAAAAGCACTTCGATGCCTTGTCAGGGGTAGTAAGCGCTATATAAATGCAATGACAATCCATGTAATCATGCGATACCGGTCCCTTTGAAAACCCTAGAGGTTCACAAAACTACACTAACAGAAGGTCTTAAGTCCAACAATAACGAACACAAAGTCGCGTGATGCTGCAAACACCGTGCAAACCGCTTCAGATAGTTAATACATCACTGAGCCAGAAGATTAAGAGTCCATCAGCCCACCCTTGTTGGCGGAGCTTCGTCATCTGAGACTCTCAGGGGTCAAGGTCTGGGCCCACAAATTCGAGCCAGCCGGCCCTACTGGGTGCCCTAGCCAAAGATCCCAAGATAGAAAAATCTCCTGCCACAGTGTGCAATATAACTTTTGAAGACTCAGAGGTTCACCTTAAAGGTCAGGCTGCTTTGCCACAAGCCTCCTGCTTTGCTGAAGGGATTGCATAGGGCTCGGGGTGAAGAGCTGATCAGTCTATTGCAGGAAAACGGCATCCCATGTGGGGCCCTGAAATCAATCACTCGGGTTGAAAGGCCTACAGCGGATAGTGAATTAGCCACAGTAGGGGCGTCGTGGCTTCTGCGGCTACAGCGGGGGTGCAACTCAGCAGACAAGAGCTCATGATTAACGCTGCAACATAGATTCATGAGAAGAGCGAGCAGGAGCAAGAAAAGACGACACTGGGTAAACAAACGAAGGAAAGAACGAAGGCATACTGGAAGGATGGGTAAAAGGATGAATGAGCGGGCGCATGAATGAATATGTGGATATGTGTGAAAGGATGAGTGAGTGATGGGTGGATGGACAGGTGAAAGGATGAGTGATGGATGATTGACAGTGAGGTCTGCAAAATAAAGGGATGGCTAATGTATGGACAGGTAAAAGGATGCCCGAGTAAAGGCATGGATGAGTAAATGGATAGGTGGATGAACAGGTGAAAGGACAGGAGAATAAAGTGATGGATGGATAATTGTTTGAAGAGAATTGAATGGGAGGCAGAGTGGATGGTTGGTGAATTAATGGATGATGAATGGAAGGGTATATGAACAGCAGAGTGGATGATGGCTGGATGCAAGGATGGCAGAGTAGATGGATAGCTGGCAGACTGGAAGGATGGAAGAGTCGATAGATGGAAGATGTTTGGATGGCAGAGTGAATTGATGAATAGCAGATATTCATTGATGGATGAATGGTAGAGTGGATGGATAGATTGATGTATGGCAGAATGGGTGAAAGGAAGGCAGACTAGGGATGACAGTAGTGTCTAGATGGATGGATGGATTGATAAGTGGCAGAGTGGATGGATGGCAGAGCGGATGCAACGATGGGTGACAGAATGGATGGCAGAGTGAATGGTAAAGTGAGTGCATGGAGTAGTTGATAGAAGGCATGGGGTACGACTGAATGATAGATTAAAGAATGAGTGCAGAACAATGTAAATGTGAAATAGTGATGTAGGAGAGTAGGGTCTGCTATCCTATGGTCACCCCAAATTTTTGCTTTTTGCTTCACTGGTTTTTGACATATTGAGGCTGTGGGCCTGCCAATCAGACCCCCAGCCTGCTGTTCTCTCTACTAAATTAAAACTATGCACCCTAGGTGCATAACCAATTGGAAGTGGATCACCCTGTCAGCCCCTGTACCAGTGTACACTAGGTACCCAGGGCATTGGTGTACCCAAGGCCTGCCAAGGGCTGCAGCATGTATTATGCCACCCCAGGCTTGGCCTAACGATTTGACACAACTGGCTGATCACTCAGCTGGGGTAAGTTGGTGTAATCACCTCTTACTTAGGTGTAGTATACCTATCCCTAACCTTAAATGGGACACCTGGTAACCTATAAGTCACTCCTATAGCAGGCCTTAACAATCCTGAAGGCAGAGTGCTTGGTTCCATGTGAGATGGTGCTCTGGCCTGAGCTGAGCCTGTCTGCAGTGGTCGGAACTTCCTTCCTTCTACTGTTTCCAGATATCATCATACCATATACTCTTAAGTGCATTATGAACCTCGCGGTTAAATGCTATCTTTGGTTTGGCTTTATCAAAACATGTCGAGTAAGGTGTCATACGAATTGGAATACTAACCCCTCGCCAATTCTGGCGACGGGGTTAGCATTCCACCCTTCTAGAGGGACACGACATGTACAGTACCTGAAACCCGGGTAAAATCAGACATAGCCTCAGCTCCACAAAATGGATGCTGCCACCACAGACACAAGTCTGCCCTTCAGGTAGGGCTTGAAAGAAACCAGACATGCCTGTGGCTCACAAGGAGCCTCGGTGCATATGCCAGTTCAAACCGGTCCTGGGGCACACCAGTCCCGGGCCTGGGGCGAGCTGGACAAAGGATTGGGGGTGTAACCACCCCCCTTCCTGGTCCCACCCATAGGGAGGGACCTAGCAGGTAGTCCGGCCCCTAGAATCCGAATAAAGGTAGGAGCTGTGTCCTAAGACTTCAGACATCCTGGAATCAACTTGAAACTAAGAAGAAGACGGGAACTTCGACATTCTGCTGCACAGAAGACTGAAGAAAATCTCCCCTGTGGTCAGGGAGTGACCACCTTGCTAACGCAAGCACCATCCAGCGAATCACCGTCTGCTTTGCCGCCGCCTCCCGCCGGAGCCCGAGCCCAGAGACTGACAAGACCTGGACCTCCAGACCTCTCACCGCCCGATCCACAGTCCCTGAAAAGAGGAGACCCGTGGAGGCACCGAGACACGTGGAGCCAGCCATCTTGGAACGACTACGACAAGCTGACCAGTGCAACAACCGAGGCTCCCTCCAAGTTGTGCTTTGGGTCCTGAGAAGCCCAACCCTCGAGCAGCATCTGCACCAAAGGTGAGCCCTCCAGCATCTCCACGATCTGCGTGGGGCCCTTCTGCATTTTGCCACTCGACGCGCCTAACCGGTTGCTGGCCCGCTGGCTAGTGGCCATCTTGGCGACGAAATCTACAACAAACACCGCTGGTCTGGTTGCTCCAGACTGGCCCTTGCTCCCCTCCAAAGGAGCAATCCCTCTGACCTTGCTGGTCAGAACCAACAGCTGATTTCCGAATCCTCCTGCAATTGCTTTTGCCAAGGCTTGTTTGCTTCGATCAAGTCGCCGACACCGCCGACAGCGAGAGCCTGCGTGGGACAGCTCGTGAGCCGACTCCTGGACGTCGTCGACCTTCAGGGACCACGTGGCTGCGGAGACAAGCTACCCCTCATCACCTGTTTGCACCCGACATCGCCTGGTACCCACCTGGTGCCACGCTGGTCACTGGCTAGTGACTGAACACTGTCCCCTCTGCTTACAGGTCTTCAACATCTCCGATCCACTCTTGGATCCACTGCATCTCTCCCGGACCGACCGCCTGCAGCATCTTTGTCTTCAAGCTCCCCGGAACAGATAGAAGAAACCCGACGCACTTCGAGGCCTATGCACCCGCTTCCTGTGGGTGAGGTAAAGCTGGTACTCCGGTGCCCATGTGTAGTAATACATCTCTAGTGCCTGTGTTCCAAATCTTAAGTTCCTAGTCAACCCGGAAGATCTCCTTTGCAGTAACTTTGTACTTTTTACGCACCCATTGAAACCTATGGGAGCACGCGTGTGACTATTTGCTCTGCACACGCCACCCGTGGACCTCCTGGTCACTAACTGACGTTAGCTCCTTGTAGGCCCAGCGATTCTAGAGGCCCTAGGCCTTTTCCCTTTTCTGTTCGTGGTACTTATACCACTATTTTAGTATATGGTTTGAGTGGCCACCAGGGCCTATCCATATAACGTGCAACTTCTGTGTATTCTGTGATAATCTTGTTTGACGATTTGTGCTCCTGTGCTCATAAAGAGACTAGGGGTTACTTTGAGAAATAAATACATATATATTTTGAATATATATCTGTGTGGTGTCCTTTCATTGGTATAAAAGGGGGTTACATTTGGTAAAACAGCTGGCTTAACACGCTTCACGAGTTTAGCCTCAAAGACTGCTTAGCCTACGCTACCACTAGGGCAGCTAGTCCGAAAAGGTTGACTTACAACCACACCATAAGGGTTGCTTGGCATGGTACAAGGTGATCACTTTAACTAGTGAGCATCATATACCAGGCCAACTTCTCACATTGGTGAGCAGCGGTTGGATTTGAGCTTGCTGTGTTTTACCATTGTAATCTCTTGGTTACCAATTGAAAGATCACATAGGTACCTGTAGGTACATATAAAACAAGATTAGATATACATAAGTTCTACTGAACTTAGTTGTTGTAGAGCAAAGGGAGTAGCACACCCTGACTACAACTACTAGATAGGTTTAGTAGGTAAACCCAAGTGTAGGTAGATTGCAACACATCCACCCACACTTAAGAGCAATGGCCGGGGCAGAGGGGTCCACTGTACCCATCTCTGTTGAGAGTGACCCCCAGAGGGCACCATCCAGCTTTGCTACCCTTAATCAGAATGAGCTCAGGCATTTGGCAACTCTTAGAGGCCTTAAACAGCCCAAGAACCCAAACTCTGCTGAGCTCAGAGAGCTCTTACAGAATGATGAGAATCAGAGAGCACTCAAGAAAGCTTCCCAGTTAGCCCCCTTAGGGTCAGGAACAGGAGGCCCCCCTTCTGAAGATACTACAGAGGTACCCAGTTCCAATAGCCATCCCTTAGATGAGAACCATACTACAGGGGAGGAAAGTGGTGAGGATACAGAAAGTAGTGATGATGAAGGGAGAACTAGCCCAGTGCCAAGTATTATACTTGGCCCAGCTAAACCAAGGCTATTGGGGACTGACAGTGGGTTCACCCCACTGGATCTCCCCAGTGGACTTAACACAGGGCTTGGGAGGCAAAGGAATCGCTCAGGTGACTCCAATGCTTCTCATGGCTCTAGAGGCTCTCAAGGTCACTCCAGGAAAAGGATGACCACCCCTCAGAGGAGGGAACATGAGGCCAGAATGCAGGAAGCCCAGCTGAGGATCAGGAAGCAGGAGCTAGAAGTAGCCCTGATGGAAGAAAAACTGAACAAAGCTAGGCAACCTAGAGAGAGTGGGTCTATACCCACTGGTGGCAGCATTGTCCCTAAGGACAAAGATAGGGTCTTTGATAATAGGAACCTGTCTAAGGTTGTGCCCCCCTACAAAAGTGGGGATGACATCCACAAGTGGATAACTGCTCTTGAGAGAGCCTGCAAAGTACAGCAGGTTCCTGAAGACCAGTGGGCAGCAATCCTCTGGCTCTCCTTTGAAGGAAGAGGCAGAGACAGACTCCTCACTGTTAGAGAAGAGGATGTCAGAAACTACAGAGTCCTGAAGAGTGTTCTGGTTGATGGGTTAGGCTTAACCACTGAACAGTACAGGTTAATGTTCAGAGACACCCAAAAGACACAGACTCAGGACTGGTCTGAATATGTTGAATGTGCCACTAAGGCTTTGGAGGGTTGGTTGCTGGGAAGTAAGGTATCTGATTTTACAGGATTGTATAATTTGATGATGAGAGAACAGATTTTAAATAACTGTCAAAACCAGCAACTGCATCAACACTTGGTTGACTCTGATCTGACCTCTCCCCAAGAATTGGGAAAGAAGGCAGACAAATGGGTCAGAACCAGGGTTAAGCAAAAGAACCAGAACCAGGGCCAAGGGGGTGATCAGAAGAAAACAGACCAAAAGGGTGGAGATCAGAAATCTAAAGACCAGAAGTCTTCAACAGGGCCCCAAACTACTGCTAAGGAGGGTGGGTCCCAACAACAGTCCAAAAAGAAGAAAGAAGGTCAAAAGAAACCCTGGTGCAATCATTGTAAAAATACAACTCACTGGACTAGTGATTGCAAAAAGGGTGGAGCCCCCAACACTGTTGCCCCTAAGGCACCTGCTCCCAGTACTACTGTTAGCAGTGTTGGTCCCCAGACAAAGGGTGTAGTGGGAATCACTATGGGAACTGAAGGAGATTCTGACTTAGACAGAACCCTGACACAGGCAGTCTTGATCTGTGATGGGGACATTGATTTGTCCCTGACTGTGAGCCCCAGTAACCTGGGCAAGTACAGACAGACTCCTTTAATAAATGAAAAAGTGGCTCAAGCTTACAGGGACACATGTGCCAGTGTCACTATGGTGACACCAGGCTTTGTGGACCCTGGACAGTACATACCAGGTGAGAACTACCTGGTGACCAATGCCAGCAATGCCACTACTTCACATAGTGTGGCAGTTGTTAACTTCTCATGGGGAGGGGTAACTGGCCTCAAAAGGGTTGTGGTTAGTGCAGACCTCCCAGTAGAATGTTTGTTGGGCAATGACCTAGAGAGTTCTCTATGGTCAGAAGTGGAGTACAGGACTCATGCAGAGATGTTAGGTATATCATCACATGTCCTTGCTGTGACCAGGTCACAGGCCAAAAAGTGCCTCACTGAACCACAGGTCTTGGATCCTGGAACAATGGACCAAGCACCTACCAAGAAGAAGAACAGGAGGGTCAAGGCTGTGCCTTCCCCCCTGCCTCAGAGTGATGATCAGCCTTCCCAGGAAGCTGATCTAGAGGACCCTGAAGGAACTGTCCCTGAAGAGCTTGAACCTGACCAGGTTGAGTTTCTGGGGACAGGGGGACCTTCAAGGGCTGACTTGAGGCAGGCTCAGTTATCCTGTCCCTCTCTTGAACCCCTCAGACAGCTGGCTGCTGCTGAGGCTGCTGGGAATGCTCAAGGTACCCATAAAGTGTATTGGGATGAAGGGCTCCTTTATTCAGAGGCTAGAGACCCCAAGCCTGGTGCAACCAGGAGGTTGGTCATACCTCTGCAATTTAGGGGCTTCCTTCTTACCTTGGCCCATGACATTCCTTTAGCAGGACACCTAGGCCAGAACAAGACCTGGGACAGACTTGTCCCTCACTTTCACTGGCCTCATATGAATGAAGATACAAAGGAGTTTTGTCGCTCCTGTGTTACCTGCCAAGCCAGTGGCAAATCAGGTGGCACAACAAAGGCCCCCCTGATACCACTACCTGTGGTGGGGGTCCCCTTTGAAAGAGTGGGAATAGACATAGTGGGTCCCATGGATCCTCCCACTGCATCTGGGCACAGATTTATACTGGTGGTAGTGGATCATGCCACCAGGTATCCAGAGGCAATTCCCCTTAGGACCACTACAGCTCCTGTTGTGGCCAGGGCCCTGCTGGGAGTATTCTCCAGAGTGGGGTTTCCTAAGGAGGTAGTATCTGACAGAGGTACCAACTTTATGTCAGGATACTTGACAGCTATGTGGAAGGAATGTGGTGTCAACTACAAGTTCACCACCCCTTATCACCCACAATGCAATGGGCTTGTTGAGAGATTCAACAAGACCCTAAAGGGTATGATCAAAGGATTACCTGAAAAGCTCAGGCGAAGATGGGACATCCTTCTACCCTGCCTTCTGTTTGCTTACAGAGAGGTCCCACAAAAGGGGGTTGGCTATAGCCCCTTTGAATTGTTGTTTGGGCACCCTGTGAGAGGCCCACTGTGTTTGGTGAAGGAAGGCTGGGAGTTACCTCTCAAAAAGCCTAAGCTAGACATAGTGGACTATGTACTTGGTCTCCGCTCCAGGATGGCTGAGTATATGGAGAAGGCATCTAAAAACCTTGAGGCAAGCCAGGCCTTACAGAAAGCTTGGCATGACCAAAAGGCTGTCTTGGTTGAGTATCAGCCAGGACAGAAGGTATGGGTGTTGGAGCCAGTGGCCCCAGCAGCACTCCAAGACAAATGGTCTGGACCCCATACAATCCTGGAAAAGAAGGGAGAGGTCACCTACTTGGTCGACCTAGGAACTCCCAGGAGTCCCCACAGGGTACTCCATGTTAACAGGCTTAAAGCATATGTTGACAGGGCAGACATGGGCTTGCTCATGGCTACAGATGAGGGACAGGAGGAAGAGAGTGACCCTCTCCCAGACCTGTTGTCTCAGAACCCTGAAGATGGCTCAGTTGAAGGAGTGACCCTTGGAGGCAACCTCACTGCCCATCAGCAGACTGAATGTAGACAGGTTCTACAATCATTTTCACATATGTTTTCCTTGATACCTAGTCAAACTGACTGGTGTACCCATGTTGTGGACACTGGTGACAGTCTGCCTGTAAAGAACAAACTTTACAGACAGCCCGACCACGTCAGGGACTGTATAAAGGCTGAGGTACATAAAATGCTGGAATTAGGTGTCATTGAACCCTCAGAGAGCCCCTGGGCTAGCCCAGTGGTTCTGGTCCCCAAACCTCACACCAAAGATGGCAAGAGAGATGAGGTTCTGTGTGGACTACAGAGGACTCAATGCTGTCACCAGGACAGATGCACACCCTATTCCAAGGGCAGATGAGCTCATAGACAAACTAGCTTCTGCAAAGTTTTTGAGCACATTTGACTTAACAGCTGGCTATTGGCAAATCAGATTAGCTGAGGAGTCTAAGGCCAAAACAGCATTCTCAACCCCAGGTGGGCATTATCAGTTTGTGGTGATGCCCTTTGGTCTGAAGAATGCACCTGCCACCTTCCAAAGGCTGGTGAACCAAGTCCTTACTGGGTTGGATGACTTTTGTGCAGCATATCTTGATGACATTGCTGTCTTTAGCTCCACCTGGGAGGATCACCTGATCCACCTGAAGAAGGCTCTTGAGGCTCTGCAAAGGGCAGGCCTCACTATCAAGGCTACTAAGTGCCAGATAGGGCAGAGTAAGGTTGTGTATTTGGGCCACCTTGTAGGTGGGGGCCAAGTTCAACCACTGGAGAGTAAGATACAGTCCATCAAGGATTGGTCCCCTCCAACCACCCAGACTCAAGTTCGAGCTTTCTTGGGCTTGACTGGGTATTACAGGAAGTTTGTTAAGAACTATGGGTCCATTGTGACTCCTCTTAATGATCTGACATCCAAGAAGATGCCCAAAAAGGTTCAGTGGACAGTAAGCTGTCAAAAGGCATTTGATGACCTGAAGGAGGCCATGTGCTCTGCACCTATCCTGAAAAGTCCTGACTACTCCAAAGAGTTTATTGTCCAAACAGATGCTTCTGAGTTGGGTGTGGGAGCTGTGCTGTCACAACTTAATGTAGATGGTCAAGACCAACCCATTGCTTTTATTAGCAGAAGGTTGACCCCCAGAGAGAAGAATTGGTCAGCTATTGAGAGGGAGGCCTTTGCTGTGGTGTGGGCCCTGAAGAAGCTGAGGCCATACTTGTTTGGCACTCACTTCAAGATTCAGACCGACCATAAGCCCCTCTTGTGGCTAAATCAGATGAAGGGTGAAAACCCCAAACTGCTTAGGTGGTCCATTTCCCTACAGGGGATGGACTTTACAGTGGAGCACCGGCCAGGTACTGACCATGGGAATGCAGATGGTCTCTCCAGGTACTTCCACTTAGGACATGAAGACGAGACTGGTCAAGGCTAGTTTAATGTCCCAGCGTTTGGGGGGGGGTTGTGTAGGAGAGTAGGGTCTGCTATCCTATGGTCACCCCAAATTTTTGCTTTTTGCTTCACTGGTTTTTGACATATTGAGGCTGTGGGCCTGCCAATCAGACCCCCAGCCTGCTGTTCTCTCTACTAAATTAAAACTATGCACCCTAGGTGCATAACCAATTGGAAGTGGATCACCCTGTCAGCCCCTGTACCAGTGTACACTAGGTACCCAGGGCATTGGTGTACCCAAGGCCTGCCAAGGGCTGCAGCATGTATTATGCCACCCCAGGCTTGGCCTAATGATTTGACACAACTGGCTGATCACTCAGCTGGGGTAAGTTGGTGTAATCACCTCTTACTTAGGTGTAGTATACCTATCCCTAACCTTAAATGGGACACCTGGTAACCTATAAGTCACTCCTATAGCAGGCCTTAACAATCCTGAAGGCAGAGTGCTTGGTTCCATGTGAGATGGTGCTCTGGCCTGAGCTGAGCCTGTCTGCAGTGGTCGGAACAACTTCCTTCTACTGTTTCCAGATATCGTCATACCATATACTCTTAAGTGCATTATGAACCTCGCGGTTAAATGCTATCTTTGGTTTGGCTTTATCAAAACATGTCGAGTAAGGTGTCATACGAATTGGAATACTAACCCCTCGCCAATTCTGGCGACGGGGTTAGCATTCCACCCTTCTAGAGGGACACGACATGTACAGTACCTGAAACCCGGGTAAAATCAGACATAGCCTCAGCTCCACAAAATGGATGCTGCCACCACAGACACAAGTCTGCCCTCCTGCTGCTGGGAGTCCTTCCAGCTTGGGAGGTGTGGACAAAGGGTTTCCTGCCAGGGGAGGTGCGTGCACCACCCCAGACAGGATTTTGTGTATTGGTCAGGTAGGGCTTGAAAGAAACCAGACATGCCTGTGGCTCACAAGGAGCCTCGGTGCATATGCCAGTTCAAACCGGTCCTGGGGCACACCAGTCCCGGGCCTGGGGCGAGCTGGACAAAGGATTGGGGGTGTAACCACCCCCCTTCCTGGTCCCACCCATAGGGAGGGACCTAGCAGGTAGTCCGGCCCCTAGAATCCGAATAAAGGTAGGAGCTGTGTCCTAAGACTTCAGACATCCTGGAATCAACTTGAAACTAAGAAGAAGACGGGAACTTCGACATTCTGCTGCACAGAAGACTGAAGAAAATCTCCCCTGTGGTCAGGGAGTGACCACCTTGCTAACGCAAGCACCATCCAGCGAATCACCGTCTGCTTTGCCGCCGCCTCCCGCCGGAGCCCGAGCCCAGAGACTGACAAGACCTGGACCTCCAGACCTCTCACCGCCCGATCCACAGTCCCTGAAAAGAGGAGACCCGTGGAGGCACCGAGACACGTGGAGCCAGCCATCTTGGAACGACTACGACAAGCTGACCAGTGCAACAACCGAGGCTCCCTCCAAGTTGTGCTTTGGGTCCTGAGAAGCCCAACCCTCGAGCAGCATCTGCACCAAAGGTGAGCCCTCCAGCATCTCCACGATCTGCGTGGGGCCCTTCTGCATTTTGCCACTCGACGCGCCTAACCGGTTGCTGGCCCGCTGGCTAGTGGCCATCTTGGCGACGAAATCTACGACAAACACCGCTGGTCTGGTTGCTCCAGACTGGCCCTTGCTCCCCTCCAAAGGAGCAATCCCTCTGACCTTGCTGGTCAGAACCAACAGCTGATTTCCGAATCCTCCTGCAATTGCTTTTGCCAAGGCTTGTTTGCTTCGATCAAGTCGCCGACACCGCCGACAGCGAGAGCCTGCGTGGGACAGCTCGTGAGCCGACTCCTGGACGTCGTCGACCTTCAGGGACCACGTGGCTGCGGAGACAAGCTACCCCTCATCACCTGTTTGCACCCGACATCGCCTGGTACCCACCTGGTGCCACGCTGGTCACTGGCTAGTGACTGTGAACACTGTCCCCTCTGCTTACAGGTCTTCAACATCTCCGATCCACTCTTGGATCCACTGCATCTCTCCCGGACCGACCGCCTGCAGCATCTTTGTCTTCAAGCTCCCCGGAACAGATAGAAGAAACCCGACGCACTTCGAGGCCTATGCACCCGCTTCCTGTGGGTGAGGTAAAGCTGGTACTCCGGTGCCCATGTGTAGTATTACATCTCTAGTACCTGTGTTCCAAATCTTGAGTTCCTAGTCCATCCGGAAGATCCTCTTTGCAGTAACTTTGTACTTTTTACGCACCCATTGAAACCTATGGGAGCACGCGTGTGACTATTTGCTCTGCACACGCCACCCGTGGACCTCCTGGTCACTAACTGACGTTAGCTCCTTGTAGGCCCAGCGATTCTAGAGGCCCTAGGCCTTTTCCCTTTTCTGTTCGTGGTACTTATACCACTATTTTAGTATATGGTTTGAGTGGCCACCAGGGCCTATCCATATAACGTGCAACTTCTGTGTATTCTGTGATAATCTTGTTTGACGATTTGTGCTCCTGTGCTCATAAAGAGACTAGGGGTTACTTTGAGAAATAAATACATATATATTTTGAATATATATCTGTGTGGTGTCCTTTCATTGGTATAAAAGGGGGTTACATTTGGTAAAACAGCTGGCTTAACACGCTTCACGAGTTTAGCCTCAAAGACTGCTTAGCCTACGCTACCACTAGGGCAGCTAGTCCGAAAAGGTTGACTTACAACCACACCATAAGGGTTGCTTGGCATGGTACAAGGTGATCACTTTAACTAGTGAGCATCATATACCAGGCCAACTTCTCACAAGTGACATCTGCAGGTGGAGAGAAGGGTGTAAAGATGAATGGATAGATGCATGGCTGGAAGAGAGAAGGAAGCTTTTCTGGGAAAGGCTTGGCTTGCTTGGTGGCATCAGCGAAATAGTTCAAAGTGGGGGCTATTTTAATTTTCTGGCTACCCGTTTGAACCACAGCACCATCATAGTACAAATTCCAACATCTTTTAAATGAACAGTAATCACCTGCATAACATGGACTCGACTCCGAGACTGAAACAAATATTTGCTTTGATAAACACCAAGTCTGGGCAATCACTGAAGGTGCAATCCTTATGAGGAGAGTAAGAGCACTAAAGGCCTGCTCCTACTACTGCAGTCTCCAGGGCAACCTCAACACTGTAAAAAAGCCATGTACAGAGCATACATCCTACAAGAAGGTGTGCACAGCCTTACCTACCCTCTGTGCGGGTCACTAAGTTTCTGTAAGATCTTAATTCGGAGTAAATGGAACGCAATCGCCACTTTCCATCTTGTATAAAGCGGACGTCATATCAATATATCCAGTGCTCCTGCCAAGGCCCAAGGTTTTGCTCAGAAGCCTGCAGCCAGCACTACTGAAAGTCTGACTGCAGAATCCCACCTCATGCCCTTTCCTTCCATCACCAGACACTTCCTGCCTCCATCTCACTCTTGCAGGGCTCTTTTTAGCTCTTTTCACCGTTTTCCGCCTTCAGCGTTCTCCGTTCCCCTTTTTCTGCTATTCTTTCTTGTGCTGCAACAATTTCTGTTGAGGGTAAATAAGTGGCGGCCCCCAAAACTGTTGTGGGCCCCACTAGCTCAAATTACTAAAGATTTCAGAATCTGACATGAACTGATGTGGTGTACTTTCAATGTTAAGATTTGAATTCAAATACCCAAAATAAATATTTAACTTCAAACTTGGTTTTGCAGTTTGTTCCACATACAAATATCTTGCTCACTAGCAAGCTTGAGTCCTATCCGTAAGGAGTGGGAGGGGCTCCTTACAGCTAGGAGCCAAGACCATTGAGGAAATGTGAAGTAACCGCTTTGGGTAATTCCAATATTGATATCCTAAAGACAAGCCATCTAGGAAATCCTAGCGCCTCTTTGACCAACCTAAGTGTACAGGGACTCCGGTCTCAACACGGATCATTTCAAAACTTTAGCTCAACCATGGTCTAATTTGTGTCTCAGAAAGATACAGCTTCGCCTTTTCTTGGGTATGTTTACATACATCTTGTATGCGTGTAACAGATGCCCTTACCACCACAAAGCTAGCTGTCCCAAGCTTAATACATCACCTCAATCTCCCTCTAGCATGTGTCCACCATCTGCAAATCCCCCTCCTTCCCCTGTACAATCCTTCCAGTTTATTCCCAACAGGCCACTCACATTCCCTCTTTAGTTTTACTCCTGTGCACTGTGCTCGGTTGGCTTGGGTCTAGGTTTGGACATTACACAGTTGCTATTTGCACAAAGCATTTAAAACTATAAAGCAAAGGCCCAGTTTATTTGCCCCTAATCTCATGACTGAAATGATAAAGTACCCCAAACAGATTCCAGGTTTCAAGGACAGAAACGTAGCCACTTGAATAAATCTCCACAGATAAAGTCAACACATTTCTTTGTGGAGTCTTTCATGTTCACTGAAAAATGGCTGCAAACGGTGAGTGCAAGGCGGCCTCAGGGTACACCTTTATTCCCACCCCAGCGGAGATGGGGGGGGATGAAGTGGAGGACAATGTAAGGAGGTGCAACCAATGAAATAGCCACTATGTTCCTGAGTGCAGGCTGATGCATACAGCTTCCCATGAACCCCAAAGAGGGAATGTGGCGGGGGAGGAGGGGTTAGCACGGGAAACACAGGCTCTAAAACCAGCACAGAAAATGGGTCCTTCATCCCCTGGTTTGCTATAGAAAAAAGGTTTAAATGGGGTGCAGTGGCCCCTCCACACTTCAGATGTCCACTGCCACGGAACATGCTGCACCATTGATAGCTAAACCCCTTCAACCGATAAGACATCTGATCTACACTGAAGGAAAAATGTTAAAGCTGGGCTAGGTCACCACCAATAACGAACCTCACTTTGCCTCAACAGGTTTAGGATGGACTGTACAATTGTATTATATTTGCTGAACAACCCAATTAAGTGTGTTAAAAAACATTGCCTCGACAGGTTCATCCCCCAAGCTGGACCATTTCTCTAGTCGCACAGTCTCCTCTCCTGCCTAGACTATGGCAATGTGCTCTATCTGGGCGCCTCAGAGTCATCCCTGAAGAGATGACAGACTATTCAGAATGCAGCTGCACACCCCCTTTGCAATGTTCCAAAGCAGGTTTCTGCTCCGCTCTGCAACCTTCACTGGCTAGCTTTTGAAAATTGTATCATGGTCAAAGTGTTATGCTATTGGAATCGCACAATTTAAGTTCCACCCTTATATGTTACAGAAGAACGATGCTTGCATGCATTAGCACAATACATTTGCTGTGTGCCTTAACCCTGTTAATGTAAAGTGAGGCACCAAACATACTGCTGGAGTGTATTCACTGTAGAAAGAAGTCCTTCATATAGATGTGCTCTAATATTTTCATATTACAAATTGTAGTTCTTGTTTACATTTACATGTGTGCATTTCACGTTCTACAGCTTTTACTGGAACTTTATTCTTATGTACCCATGTATTCATTTATGAATGTTTTGCATTAATTCTATAATCATAGGTGCATATGTATTCAAAGCGTACTCTGTCTTACTAAGTTAGCTTAACCAAAGGCCTTAAGCTATTGGTTTCCAATGTTTAACCTTCATTGGGAAAGTTTTGCATGTGCTGCAATGTTCTTTCTCTGCAGGTGTGTTCACATGATCAGTCAGTTAAAGTCATATTGTGCGTTTGAGAGGGAGGTCTGGGAGGGGAACGTTTGGCAAGAATGAGAGGCGCAAATGAACGCCTTGCTAATCAGGTCATATCAGGAGCAGTGAGACAGCGAAGGTCGTAGTGATGTTTAAACTTTAGGATGGGAAAATCGAGTGAAGTTGCCAATTTCTACTGTGAGTCTGACATGCTCAGACATTGGAATGCCCGATTACAATACATCATTTGCTTTCTTCTGCAGTGAGGGGGCTGGGCCCTCTGTGCTTACACAGTTGCATGGAGGGGCTCAAAGACCGCTTGCATATTTCTCTGCCGCACTAGACCCAGTAGCCGCAGGGCTCGGGCTGGTCCAAATCTGTGGCATTAACAGGCGTCCGCATAGAGATGTGAAAGCACGGTCTTTGTTCCCCACTCCGTTGAATTATTTTTAACTAGAACTCACACACAGAACTGAAACAGCTGCCTCACTAAGGATGAGCAAATCATACTTGTGGCAGAGAATGTCACACTGAAGTGCTGTGTTGTATCCTGCTACTTTATTGCCCATTCCAGACAATGACAGTGATGAAGTGGAGCATGACTGTTTCAATGTAACTGAACTCCGCGCTAAGACCACATACAAGATGAGCCACTACCCGAAACGGATTTTGTGGTTTATAGGTGGCTCATGTTTGGGACCATTGAGGAAATTTGAGTGCCGCCTACGTCGTTTGTACAGTTTCAAGAGTAGTTGAAGCTTCCTGGCTTCAAGGAGTATTCTGTGCACAAGTGACTGAAATGATTGCTCTTACTAGAGCCCATGTTTCAGACAAGCTGAAGGTGACCCTTTTATCGGATAGTCAGTATGGTGTTGGTCCACTAGGACCAGGCAAGAACACCACCTTTTTACATGCTCACATTTAAAGTGGACATCTTTCTTGAATGTTGGCACTTGACATTTTCTTGTGTGCTTGTATGTGATAATGGGCCAGATGTATGAAGGCCCGGTTACGCAATTTCCTAATTGCGAGTCTTCGCGATTCACAATTAGTAAACCACAATATGTAATGCATGAAAGCGTGTTTAACACTTAGCGATTCCTAGGGGATCGCAAATGACCTACCTCATGAATAATAATGAGGTAGGTCGCAATTTGCAACCCCCTAGGAATCACAAAAATCACAGATGGTGGCCTGCTGGGCTCAGCAGACCACCATGACCGATTGCTTTTTAATAAAGCACATTTAAAAAAAAATTGTTTTAAATGCAGCCAGTTTTCCTTAAATGAAACCGGAACGCGTTTAAAAAAAAAAAAGGAGGAAGTTTTTTCTTCATTTTTTAGGAGCAGGCAGTGGTCTGTGGTACCACTGCCTGCTCTTAAATGATTTAACTAACATTCAGAAAGGGGAAGGGATCCCTTACCATTTGCGAATGGGTTACCACCTACTTGAAGTAGGTGGTAATATGGGAATGTTTTGTGACCGCATTCAGTCACAAAACATTATTGCATACAGTTAGGATTCACTATTTGGAAGGGACGCCCTAAACACACATCAAACACGCCCCTTCCAAATAGCGAATAGCAAACCCATTTTGCAATTCAGTAACAGGTTACCAAAATCGGAAATTGGGTTTGCTGATTCAGAAATGCATTTTTTGCACTCGCAAACAGGCCGATTCTGGGAATCGGCCCGTTTGCGAGGAGCAAAATGTATGATGCATTTGCCCCAATATTCCCTGAAATTACTTTGCTGACTTTTACATTTCTTCATATATTATCAGAGCCTTGAACATACTGTACAAGAGATAAGTTCACTGCGCCATATGAGGTTTGTTATTGTTCGCTCTGCGACAGCTATGTAAAGATGGAATCAATAATGGGAGCCTGGCTGGTGCTTTGGCATGGCAACATGGGTGAAGTTTATTATATAAATAACATCACTCCCTTGTTTAGGGAGAGGAGCATTTAGCTGACACTTAAGGTCACCCCATGCTGGAATTTTAGCCCAGTTGAATCGGGTCTCCATCCTGAAAAGTATAATGCCCAGCTCTAGACCAAGACGGGCTCCCAGATGAAACATACACACAGGTAACTGGGGAGTTGGATCACGCTCGGTGATTCTGGCGTATTCGCCCACCCAAGGCACACTAGGCTAGAGATCACTAGTTAAGAGCAGAACTATACTCAGATGCAAGCATATAATCTGTGTAACAGCACAATGGTTTAATTGTGCATTTTCTTTCTTTCTTGTGATGTGGATTACTCTATTTTGTTTTCTTCTATTGATAATTGCAGTGCAAGCATTTCACAAGAATCTGATTGCGTCAATAACTGTTTGAAATGCCAATGCGAGTATTTCTTGTGTTTCCCTCTAGGCATGCATGAATTACCAAATAAAAGGGCTTTGGATCTTTTTCCACAATTTCCTTGGGGAATCGGGGTCGTCATGCTCTGCGGTTGCACATACCACCAGTTACCTTGCTAGGTTAGGGGTACAGATGGTGCACTGTGAGCTAGCCAAGACTAAGGCCAACATATCCAGATGGTGTTCGTGGACTTAATCGCATGCATTTTTTACTTTTATTCAAAAACGTACTGTTTACTGTGAAAGCATGAACTGTACAACAATGGTTTGGTGTTGTGCAGGACTTTGGACTTGTATGGTTCCAGAAGGGATTCCGGACCTCTTCAGGGTCGCCACTAAGAAATGGTGATAAAGTACGGAAACTTCTTGATGTGTTACAGATGCTTCCCAAAGTTGTGGTTGTGAAATGCTCTGTAAACAGTAGGCAACAGATATGCTGAAGAGGTCGCAAGGTATTGTGCCCATAATGTTTGTACCTTTAATGGGGAGTATACAAATAAAGGAACAGATAATAAAAGGTTGTGATTGATTTTAACAACTGCTGATACATGAGGGGAGGTAAAGAGCCTTCAGGAAGAGGTGTCAGATGCAGAACAGCAAAGTTGGGTCAGAGCAGGTTGTGTCGAGAGATGGAAGACCCGTATTGCCAAATAGCATTCTGCCTCCAATGGCTAGGCATTATCACGGTCCTTCTCATGTAGGGAGGAATGCCATGGTTAGACTGTTTAGACCGACTTGGTTTAACCCCGATTCAGATTGATGGCTGAGTTACTGCAGTTGATGACATGGAATTCTTTAATGTTTTGTGGGTTTAATTGGTGTTCACACTGTTCATCTATAGGGTAGATTTTCTAAGACTTTGAGGGGTACAGACCTCTGCTTTCTCCTCTGTGGGGCTTTATGCTATACATTGTCTTGATTTGGAGATCTTTTGCTGAAGTCTCCCTATGGTGAGACCTTCCTGCTATCCCCAATTTAACTAGGTTTCCCCAGTTTTCCCAACTTTAGTTTAAAACTGGTTTAGGCGACTTTAGATTTATTCATGCATAGGCCGGAGGATCGAAACCTGAACACGGATCTTCAAAACCCATTTCTTATCTTCTGTATTGCTGCAATTGAATTTCAATTACAACATGTTTGAGATTTATATACATCAGTTTGGACCTAATTTTGTAATAAAGCCTGCTTAACCATACTGATACCTGGTACTTAGTGTGGCCAAATGGGCTACACTGTAAATTGACTTGTTTGATATTAACTCCTCTTTCCCAATCAGGCAACTAAAAGATTTTCATCGCAGGTGAAATGGTAAGACCGGCCCAGCGCTTTAGCGCTATATGCGTAAAGCCATGACGTAGACAGGACCCCAGTATTTAAGAAATTTATTCCATCCTTACTTAATCTATACTTAATCTAGGGCAAGCGTAATCTAGTGTTGAATCCAAGAGTCAATTTGGTGAGACAAGGTAGTTATTTTAAATATTGTGGGCCTAAGCTCAAATTCTGATCTGGCTATTTTAATTATGCCAGCATGCCTTGGTCTGTTATGCTAGTGCAGGGAAGCACTTTCGGTCAGCCATGCGCTACATAAATCACAATAATATAACGAACATTGGCAGATTGGGTTAACCTGGTTCAACATCAGTATGCAGGATTTGGGGAGGTATGTAGAAGCTGGTGAATCCAGGTAACCAGACAACAGTTTAACACAGATTGCTTCCACCAAATGGCGCTAAAGAAAGGAAAACTCTAAATCTTAGCCAGATACCACCGCCACACATCCCCTTCATTCAGGCCATATGGACACCAGCCATCTCACAAATTTCCTTTTTGTAGACATTTCAAATTCGTATAAGTGCAAACCTCTTGAAGAATTTCATTTGCCAGAAAGCGGCTATCCCCTTCTTCCACTTCAGGTTTTGTGATTGAAGTCACGTGGCCAAGATCACCTATCAGGAGGGGATAATAAATTCAACAGTTGAGTAATATCCATTCCGTTAAGTGGCATGTCAAAAGGACTTGAAAATTAGTAGTCATTTAAGGGATTAATCACAAATCTTATGAGACTGCAGCTATTTTCTCAGCAGGTTTTCCTAAATATTTAATATCCGTCCTTTTGAAGACCAAAGCAATGAGTATACAAGGTTTGATTGGGCAGTCCAATAAAGCCCTGCATAGAGTAGCTTATGCAGGTGTATTTGAGGTGCACAGAAGAGACTGGAGTAACCACATAATCAGGACTAAATCCCTCAATAGGACATTCATAGAAGGGATCCAGTTAGTCACTGCCAACAAGACAGTGCCACAGCTGTGAATGGCAGTACTCCAATTTAAAGAATCTCCATTAACATTAAATAAATGCTACACAGTAATCACTACATACCTACAATGGCTTTGCACAGTTCAGTGAAGGCCCAAAGGGATGGCATTACCAATGATGGCCTATATTACCAACCTCCTAAACAACAATTTATTCCAACTCCGACCTTAAATCATTTCAACCTCACTTCAAAACACCAGTCACTGACCTATTGCATTCTACGACTGGCTGAATACCTCAGCAACGCATGTCAATACCATACCCCCTCCACAAAATGTTAACAACGCAAAAGCAAACCAGTCTAATGCTGATTACAAGGAGAAAGAGCAGCACTGCTTTGTTGTATGGGTACGTCAGTTTGAGTCGCAATGAGCGAACTGTAGTTTTTCTTGGTGACTAATGCTAGGTGGGTGGGGAAACTTGCATTTTCCATACTCTAGTTTAGCAACTGAACATATGAGCTTGCAACACTAAGGATCCTTCAGTCCGCAAATAAGGTTAGAGCCTTTTGGAGCAAAGTGTTGGACAGAATTGATGGTTGCTCACTGCACTATGCTGAGGTCACCTATAGCTCTAGTATTACAGTCTGTACCATCCTCTATAAACCAAAGACCAGCAATAACCTTGGTTGTTTCACGGGAGACAAAAAACGGAAACTTTGGAAATCAAAATAATATCCCATACTTTGAAGAGCTGTTCTGATTTTCCAGTATTGTCTGCTTTACTCTTACGTTAATGAAGGAGCTACATAGAATGAAATCTCTAGTGATTTCGGTGAAGTTATCATGAGGCATCATCAAAAGCCAGAAAGGAGAGAGGAAAAATGGGGGTTCACTAAAACATTCTCCCACTCTAAATCACTGCACTTAAGGTGAAATAATGACTAACAGGTCAGGAAGCACCATGAGGCCGGATTGTAGTCCATGTTTCTTGAAGAAATTACCTTTCAAAAAGACTGGTCACATTTCATGAAATGTCTAACAAAATGACCAATCATTACATAGAAACAGGCCAAATAGAAAATATGAAATGAGTAATTTTGGAGAAGGTACAACCTACTGACAGCCACAAGTACTTAACCAAGATGCTAACAGAAAGAGCAGAGGTGGGTGTATTGCTTAAAAAAAAAATCCCAGGTCTGAACGACTTATCTCATGGGTATAACTGAATTTCCAGTGATTTATGGGGATTACAATCCTGATGGAGTAACTTGTATAGACAAGACTTACATGGGCTTTACACTAGGCTTTTAATTTTGTAATCCTTCCTTTCAAAAGAACTACTGTATCCCTCCAGGAAATCAGTTGGGTCCAACAAGCATCGATAGATTACTTTAGGACACTGAATAACTACTGATAAAATGGTCTAGCCACAGTGGTGGTCTTGATTTGCACCACAATATACGCAATTAAACCAGATACTTTTGGAAGGACCCTCCAGGAGGCATTTGTTTTGTAAAGGAAATAGACTAGTGCAATACATGCTGCCGACTCACTGTTAACCTTAGATGGCAACAATACAATCATGTCTCATGCTACAGATGCGTGAACTGGGATGCAGAGCCACCTGTGTAGCCACAGGAGGGAGAGGGGCATTAAAGTTTAGACTCTAGTACTCAGGAAAAGTAAGTAAAACACACCTTTTATGGATATCAGAGACCATTACTGGCTATATCCTTGAAATGAACTGTAATATCCTTCCTCTAGTTTGTTCTGTGTGACATAATGGGGTACTTCCTCTTATCCTCTACGGGGTGATTTC
The DNA here is from genome assembly GCF_964204655.1 of Triturus cristatus. NCBI lineage: Eukaryota > Metazoa > Chordata > Amphibia > Caudata > Salamandridae > Triturus > Triturus cristatus. The sequence goes on from NC_140585.1 coordinate 264,997,020, forward strand.
CATCTACATTAAGGGCAAGATGGGAATGAAAAATTATGATTTGCAGTGCTTTTCATTGTGGTGCAATGCATGACATTTTAAATGTATTGGTATTTATTACCAGATATTATTTAATATGCTCCCCTTGTTATACATTTAGGAAATTTCCCCCAAAAGGGTAAATTGCATTTAGGAGAATTAGCCTAAATAGCTATGGATTATTTTTGGGTTTACGCTGTCGCAACACTACATAACATTCAGTGCAAGGGAAAGTTTTCAGGACCCCTGGTCCGGACACAGACCACTGACCCAATAGGGCTTTGATAGCTGAAACGTGTTCACCATCATAGATGCTGGAATACTAGTAATTCCTGACATCATTTGAATATCTTATCAGTGGTACTTTGATACAGTACACACTATATTATTTTACATCTCATAAGATCCCTACTCTTTTTTCTAAATAAGACCTCCCATGTTTGGTTCTCACCCAAGCTTATAAGACTCCTTGAGTAAGGAGGTGACCAAAGGATAAAGCATGTAACCAATTGGTGGGTGAAGGTCCTATAGCCTAAATATACATTCCCAGTGTTTGACCCTTCTTTCCCAGCTGGCTATACTTTGTGTTTTTGATGCATTTCATGACCGATTGCCACACTTTATTTTCACATTTCTTGCCTTTTCTTTGCACTCTACCCTTTGAGTGCGTTAATTCAGATGCCTGCATATTTCATCTATTCATATTTTTTTTAATAAGATTGTTAGAGATGAGGATCTCTAGTTGGCAGTGGTATACACCCTGTGCAAGTAGGGACCCTTCCTTTTAATCATGTTAAGGGGTTTACACTAAAGATAACCCATGCTCACACCCTTGGTAGCTTGGCACAAGCAGTCAGGCTGATCTTCGAGGCAATGTATAAAGCATTTGTACAAAACAAACCATGAAAACACGACAACATGGACACCACATCAGTTTAGAAAATAGACAATATTTATCTAAACTTAACAAGATCATAACTACATTAATCAAACAAACGAGAAAAGATGAATTTTAAAAATCTCAAAAATACAGTTCCTTGAAGTAGACATCGCCAACAGGGGCTATTATGGTGTCGTGACCAACAGTTCCGTCTAACCTCTACCCGCACAAAGTACCTTGGATTTGAAGAGGCCTTGAGGACTTGCAGTGAAGTGTAGTGGCGAGGCATCGCGGACATCCGTGCTGCAAGTCGATGCAGAAGCCGGTGAGTCCTTGAAGTCACTTGTGTTGCAGATCTAACTCCGTGAGGTTGAAGCAGGAGCGCTGACATCGGCAGTGCGGGGGCAGAAGTGTCATTGCAGCTGGTGCGTCGCGCACTTCATGATGCAGTGTCCGTGGCTTCGGTGCAGGTGGCAGTGAGGAGTCAATGCGGAGCACTGGAATCAGTCGATAGCGCAGTCATCTGCATACCAGGGGCTATGTCGTTGAGGATGGTGCCATAGTTATGGTGCAGGCAGTGAAGTCCCTAGGTGTCATACTTGACAAAAGACTCAAACTAATCTCACACATCAACTCCATTGCCAAGAATGCACGTTATCAGCTGTGTCTTCTGTGGGGGATTAGTCTGTTCTTCCCAGAAAAAGGCCTAAAAACCTTGGTCCAATCACTAGTTCTCTCTAGACTGGATTATTGTAATCCTCTTCTGACTGGCCTTCCCAAATCTCACCTCTCCCCCCTTAAATCCGTCCTCCATTCAGCAGCTTGCTTCATTTCAGGATCCAAACGAAGTGACCACATCACCCCTATCCTGTCTACTCTCCGATGGCTTCCCATCGAGGCTAGAGCCATTTACAAAACGGCTTGCATCACCCACAAAGCCTTGCACTCTTCCTCCCCTCGCTATCTGGCGAATAAACTGAAATTGTCCGAGGCTTGAGACCTTCTCGGAATGCGGAAAAGTTCTTGCTTGAGTCCCCCCTCCTTCAAAAGGGAAAAATTGATGGCTCAATCGTTCTCAGGTAATGCGGTGAGAATCTGGAACTCGTTTCCTCCTTTGCTCCGTGCCACCACTTCCATCCGGATCTTCAAAGCGGACCTCAAATCTCTATTCCAAAGACACTTTCAGAACTAATTCCTTCATTCTCAGACCCCGCCAGGAAGTTCGTTAGTCATTGTAAATTTGTTATATTTATTTATTTTTTGTACATTCCTTGCTTGCTGGGGTTGATAGTGTTCATCTTGCCTGCTGTGTTTGATTCTGTGTCCTGCTATTTTTGTACGTTCTATTTTGTAACATTTCTCTCATGTAACGTAACTGGTTCTATTGTACAGGGCTCCGACACCTTCGGGTAAAGTCCGCGCTTTATAAAAATGCATAAATAAATGGCACAAAGCAGCATAGTCGGTGAGACCAGGACTGCAGTGTTAAAGTCGTTGGCCATGGTGAAGGCAGCATCTGTCAGCAAGAAACACCGTCTGAGACCAGGGCTGCGGTGTTTAGGTCAGTGCTGCGCTCACCCAGTGAGCTGTGACTACAGCATTGGGAATCCTTTTCTTGAAGTTACAAGCCAGCAGGCACCTCCAGTGGCCTAGAACTGGGGTTGGCACCAATTAGCAGGTTCAGGACTCCCAGCAATGTAGTACAGGTGCTGTAGATGAAGCCTTTGATGGCCCTGAGACTTCCAGAGGCAAGCACACACAAGCCCTTGAAGAAACTTGGAAAGCAGGATCAAAATAGCAAAGTCCAGTTCCATCACTTCCCACAGACAGAAGAAGCAACTGCAGGCCAACCCAACAAAGCAACACACAGCAAAGGGGCAGTACTCCTGCTTCAGCTCTTCTCGGCAGAGTCCTCAATCCAGAAGAGTCCTCAAAATCTGGGGTTTTAGGTCCAATACTCTTACTGCGTTTGGCCTTTCAAGTAGGCATTCAACGGATTGTGTTGGTAGTGCATAAGTTCTTGTCCTGCCTGGTCTTGGCTCCAGACACAACCCAGGGTGCGAAGACATTGAGAGAGGCCAGGCACTGTCCTATTCAGGTGTATGTGACAACTCCTCACACCACTCAAGCTCAGGAAGGCCCATCAGGCTGGTGATTGACTATCAGAATATGCAGGGCACACCTCAATTCCCTGTGTTATTGTCTAGAGTGAATGCACAAACCAGGCCCTGCCAGTCTAAACCAGACATTAATTCCACATGCAGGCAGAGGCACAAGATGGAAAAGCAAGAAAATGCCTGCATTCTAAAAATTGCATTTTTTCAAACAATTTAAAAACCATCTTTACTAAAAGATGTATTTTTAATTTGAGCTCAGCGAGCCCAAACTCCAAATCTCTAGCTTTTCCCAATTGAAAGTTACTCTTGTAAAATGTTAAAAAGGCAGCTCCAATGATAGCCTATGGGAGAGCTGGTCCTTACAATAGTGAAAAATGAAATTGTCAGCATGTCAGTATCAGGACATATTAAACACCAGTACATGCCCTTTCACATATACTTCTTCCTGCTCATGGGGGTACAGTTGTGCGTCGATTAAGATACCGTATAAAGGTTCCCCAATGAATATCCTTATATAGGCACAATTCTTATTGCCCATATTTAGGCATAGAAATCCTACCCTTATTTAGGCATTATCCATGCTAACCAAATACAGGCATGGCCACCTACATCCATTCATCTACGTCACAACGAGTTCTTGGAAAACCAGACTCTTAAGCCTTTAGGACTTCCCCTTGCTTGGATATTGATTTCTCCAAGAACTCATTTATTATGCATGAACATCTACTCCTTAGGGGTTCATTCATAACGTTCATCTGCCCGACTTTTACGTCAATACTGGCATTCCTAAACACCTTCAAGGTATAAATATACCTTCACTTACTATGGCAAACCACGGTCTGGTTGTCTAATTGCACGACGCGGCTCGCCACGGCAAGTTCAGAAGGAAGGCAAGTCTCCGCCTGACGCACTGACCAGACGCTGTCATCTTCGTAGAGAATTCAGCTCCGGTGTTCGAGATAGAGACTCGGAAAGAGATTCCAACCTCACTCATTACAAGGTATGAGTGGACTAGAACCTTGAGGGATTTGGGGCAAATCTTTGCAACTATAGCTAAACTAGACTATAGACAAACAGCACCTACTTCTTACCTCGTACTATACTTGGGTTAGGTACACTGGGGTAGAACTAGCTAGAAGCTTCAGATGAGTATTAACATTTTAGCCTGTTTTATTTATGTATTTTTATGAATATCTGTCATAGCTATAAACCATGCTATTGCAGTATTATTTTATCTTACTGCTAACGCTGTACATATTTTACTTTGCATGCTGTCTTACGATTGTAGCAGTTCATATCTCTTGCACGAGAAATAAAACTGTACAATAAACCCTTTTTATTGAAACTCCTGTCTATCTATTTCTGTGCAACTCTGTAGAAACGAAGCATGCACGATTGACTGAGTGAAACTGATCTATTGTTTCCACGATTCTGAGACGTGTTCCGATTCTAAGGGAAACAAAGTGGTCATGTTTATGCGGTTGTCAAACTAATTCCTTGTTTATTCGAGAAGTTTCTAGTGACCTCTGAGTTAGCTGGCACACACAAGTAATTAAGTTTAATGTACTCGATAGAGACATACTGACCTCAGTCCTATGGCAAAACTATAGTGTATATTATTCCAATGCGCAGGGCCTATCAGGAATATAGGAACTACACTACAATACCTTGGGTCTACCTTAGGGGTGCCTTACATGTAGTAAAAGGGAAGGTTTGGGCCTGGATGTGGGTGCACTTGTCTGCCAACATGGCAGGATAAAACTGCACTAAGACACTGCAATGGCAGGCCTGAAAGACATTTACAGGGCTACTCATGTAGGTGGCACAACCAGTGCTGCAGGCCCACTAGTAGCATTTGATTTACAGGCCCTGGGCACACAGTACTTTACTCTGGACTTACCAGTAAATCAAATATGCCAATTAGGGATAACCAATTAGAATTACACAAGAAGCATCTGCACTTTAGCACTGATTAGCAGTGGTAAAGTGCCCAGAGTTCCCAAACAAGCAGAAACAAAGTCCAGCATAACATCAAAATATACAGGAGGTATGCCCCATGCGAAATCCTGCCAGAAGAGATAATAGTGCTTTTTGGATGACCTACCCCGAAAAGTACTCCCGACGCAGCCAGAGCAGAATTGGACACTCCACTAACAGTGGAGGAGCTGAGCTCCGCCTTGACTGACCTGCGCTCCGGCAAAGCCCCTGGACCCAACAGCTTTCCCCGTGAATTTTTCAAAATATTCCAACCCCAGCTGGTGGCCCACTACCTCGCCGGGCTTAATGCCACTCTCGAAACAGGACTCCTCCCAATAGATTAGAGACCTGCTGATGTGGTAGTGTTCCTCAAGCCCAGCTGGCTGGACCAGAACATGAATCCTACTGTCAAATCTCCCTCCTGAATGTAGAGGCCAAATTGTTAGCTAAGCTCCTAGCCAATCGTATCCTATCATATTACAGAATTGATACACTTGGACCAGGCTGGGTTAATGCCAGACCCGGCCACTTTCCAATATTCGCCGAATTCACAAAGCCATAGCAGCAGGGGAGTGCCTTGACGGCCCGGCTGCCCTAATGTTGGCAGACAAACAAGGTTTTGACTCACTGAGCTGGACATACTTGTTCGCGCTTCTCCATCTGTTGAATATCTGTCCCAGATTCCTCGCCTATGTGCAACTGCTATATACAGACCTTACCGCAGCTGTACAAGTGGGGGGAGGGGGGGGGGGGTGGGATATCAGATCGAATTGCACTCTATGTGGATGATGTCTTATTTTTCCTGGTAAATTGCGCCGAATAATGCAAATCTGTGGAGCGACCTTGGGTCTGTACACAAATGCTCGCAAATCTGTCTTGTGTGCAGTGGGAGTGACATGGGCTTGTGGTCTAGAGTTCCGACCGTGGTTTCAGAAGGTTTTAAGTACCTGGGAGTACACCTGGCAGCCTCCCAATATATCTCATGGGACAGGAATCTATCTCCTTTGTGGCATCAAGTTAAAGACTAGACACGATCCTGGTCCAATTTACCTTTGCCCCTAGTGGGTAGGTCCGCTATTTTCAAGAGGATAACCCTCCCCTGCCTTCTCTACCAATTGTAGAATTACCTCTTCAACATTCCGACCACAAACTTCCAACAGATGAATGCAACACTGGGTCAATTTCTTTGGGGTGGGGGTACCGCCAGGGTGGCCTTGAGAACCTGCTTTCAGTCCATGTACTGCAAGGGAATAGCTACACCGGATATCCAGTCATACCATACTGCATCCCACTTACTAGTACTCAATGAGTAGTGGTACAGGGATAGAAGGGACCCGGCTTATGCTGTGTAGTGCTGGCTCATGGGCGATACGTCCCTTCACATGCATCTATACACAAAACCGGGGCTACAAACGTTGCTGCCAGCGACAAGCGTGGTGTTTGAGATCTTGAAGCAGTCCCTAAGCTGTATGGGGTGGTGCGGTAGGTTGACCAGACAGACTCCCTTATGGCACAATGTCCTGCTTCCCCAACTATCCACACTATCTAGGTTTAGGCAGTGAGACAATATTGCTGTTTCTACACTGGGAGTTCGGAGGTCAGACGTTAAAGTCCTTTCAAGAGCTTCAGAAAGAATTCAGTATGTCCCACACCCAGATTTACAAATATTTACGACTTCACCATGCACTATTCCCCATACACAGAAAACCTGGACGAACTGCTGGTTTCTAACCCAATAGAGGCAAAAGCTTTTATGGGCAATCTGGGAGAACATAAGAAAGATTTACCAATCACTTATCACCGACAGTCCCACTACATTAAATGCGCTTCGAGAGGCCTCGCAGGTAGATATCGGCCCAATAGACAATGATGACTGGACCGAGGCACTGGCATTCCCACGAGATGTGCCAATAGCATCATGTCTAAGGCCTATACAATTTAATTACCTCCACCGAATATACTTTACAGGTCATGAACTGGCGGGCAGATTTGGTGGCGTCCCACTGTGCTGCGGTGATAGTGAAGGCACTTTCCTGCACACTACCTGGCACGGTTCTGCACTCCTCAAACTCTTGAAAGGGGTCACGACATGCTTGTTCGAGGAACTAGAGTGGAATGTTCCCCTGTCCCAGAGGTTATCCTTACTTCACATCATGTAGGGAATCTGGGGAAATCGATACAAGTGCCACCTATTGCTCCTAGGTTTACATTGGCAAAGCCAGACATAGCCAGAAAGGCGGTATTTCTCTCCCCATGACTTCTGCATGAGACTGAGATTCCCATACTTAAAGCAAGTGGCTGCTGACAAAAACACCCTAAGATATTGAAGAGATGGGCAGATTACTGTGGTCTTTATTTGGAGCCCATTACTCCTTTACTACAGGATGCCAAAATATATGGGTAGAAGGGTGGTGGGTGACACTGTCAAGCTACAATTATGCGATAGATCTGGCAAGATGGGTAGGGGACAACCTCATAAGTGACTAATGTTTACATGGCACAACAGTTTAATTTATTTTTTTTGTACAAATGGGCTAAAATTGATGCCGATATCCTACGTGTCACTACAATGTCGCTCAAACGTTGAAGCCTCATCTTACCGATTTTTGTACAACTATTGATAAAGTCTGTTTTAAAAAAAAAAAAACAGAAAGTAGAGGCAAAAAGACAGGGGAAACCAACTAAGGATGCCAGGTCTAACAGGCCTCATAACGCAACTTTCATAATGAAGTGTAGCTTTTAGTTATTGTTAAGTTGGTGTATTCCTTGATGGCTTACATGAAAAATTACTGTTAAAAAACTTTATGGGACATTATGGACTACAATACATATTTGCTGTCTGCTGGGGCAAGAGTACAGTAGACTTTCATTAGTGCATCACTTGGTAAAGTTACTGAGTCCCCTGCGCACAACTGTCTCAATATTGCAAAACGTTCCTGCACTAGTCAAAAGTAATTTTTATTTACATAGAATTAACACTTGGAATGGTCTCCATGGACTTTTCTACTCTCCTCTGCATACATTAGCTCTGAGGCATGCAAACCTTTCCTGTCCTGCGTACTTTGTGGCAGACCAGATCTGTCAAAGTTCATGTCCCTGCATTTTGGTTCAAGGCGGTCATCCTGCCATTGATAAATGGCCATAGCTGCTTCTTGGTCTAATGCTAAAGGGATTGCAAACTACCAGTCAGCAGTCAAATAAAGTACTCAAATAGTTTGCAACCAGGTCTGCCACCCCAGCTAATTACAATCATAATGTTGCTATGTACTACCTTCCCAGAGGGGTACAATGCTTTCCAGGTCTGATTGGGTGATCATTTCACGAACATGTTCGTATAAGGTTATCTAGGCTTTAAGGAAGTCTTCAAAATAGAACCAAATCAGCAGTCTTTAAATCAGAAGTGTGGATTGCTAATTAGACAAGCTTTTTAATAAAGGTAAACTGCAGTGCAGTTTTTCAATCGTTGCATAGACCCAGTCTAAAGTTTTCTGAAGGATTTAATGTATATTCTCCGGGAGGAAGATAGCCAAATAGATCATTTATTTGCTAGACCATTGTGATAGAGGGGTGCAGCTCAGAAAAGCTGGCCAATTGCTGTGTGAAAAAGGCTGCTTTTTAAAACAGGTGCACATCACAAAAGCTTCCTGGACAACAACCTTACAAAACTAAAATCTTGCTGATCATCAAGTGCACTAACCCCCATCCCCACCCCCCCCCCACCACCAAAATACCCACTCCTCAAACTCATTTAAATATAGTGCATTTCAACATTTCCAACTTTCCATTTCCCCTATATCCTATGACAAAGTATGAACCTGTAAGTAACCAAATATCCTAAACTGAACCTTGAACTACCTGCCTACCCTCCCCTTGCACATGGTTCACCAGATGACCAGGCCAACAAAACTGCTGCCAACTCCTGGCAAACTTTCTTGGACCCAAGAACGCATCTGTTCAAAGCGACAGCATACTAAACTATTCCCCTGCGTACCTTTCAACATCGGAGCCCCAATAATTAAAATTTCGCTGAACACTAGCTGAAGTGTCAGGCGGGTAAGCCAAAAATTCACCAAGTTATTTCCTGTCACCAGGTCACCTGAACCTAAAATGGTGGTAGGGAGCCCAAATGAATCCCTTATATATGTTCGGGCTATAATTTGTCTACGCATGAATCCCAATACAAGATGGCAGTTCTAGGACTGCACCACTCTCCCAATCTGTCCGGGTGTGAATGGTTGGAGCATGGCGGCTCAGAGCCAAAGATATCAGTGTAATCAGGTCTTTGTCAGAATCCCCTCTAGTCTTCCTGCTCTGCTCAACCTTCAGAAAAGGTAGTGCCTGCTGGAACGGGTGGAGTGATCAGCGATGAGTGACTGCCAAGTTAGACTAGCTGCATGTATCCTCTCCACTGCATCTTCACTCGCCTAATGATCTGCTCAGGTATTTTCAGATCTACTTTGTGCCACTGGTGAAGTATGGGCAGGCTGCAGCTTTCAACACTGGAGTGGTTGTAAGAACCGTGACCCCCTAATGCCCTGAAGGAATCCTACCCTAAGGATCACTGCTTAGCATGGGCCATGCTGGTACCATAGACCGGAGGACCATCGGACAGCAGAAGGGAAGCAAACCAGGAGATGGACAGAGCGCTGAAACTTTTCAGACACTCACCCCAGTCACAGATCTGGGTTGAATCCATCATAGTTCTTTAGCTCACTTCGCCACCCCAGTCCAGACAGCTATATGCAAATCAGTCCTGACCCTGTGCCTCATGGGAACAGTCCAGCCCAAACTGCCAAGAATGGTCTTCCCTAATAGTGAACATGGTAAGAATTGAGGAAGTGCATAAGAATCACCTTTGTTTACCCCTTTTGAGGAAGAGTAATGAAAATCTAAAAAATAAAAAAAATACAAGATTCCTAAAAATTTAATCATTGGCATGTAAAATTTCAATGATGAACACTAGAGTTTTGTAAATCTCCCATTTTATTAGACCAGGACTTATTGCAAACAGAACATGAAGGGTTTTAGAACTGTGCCAGCTAATCAAAACAGCTAAAGTAGCTGTAGCTGCCAACAGGTAATTGAGCCTAGGGGAGGATCATTTGAGCCACATGGCTACAGCAGTAGATTGCATTAGATATGGAGGGGAAAATCCCAACTGCAACTTCCCTTACATGCAGCAATGGCTCGCAGGGTGGGAAAAAAGGAAAGGAAGATAGAGATATTACAAAGAAACTGGTACAGAGCAAAGTCAACGCAAAATCCCTGAACTGCAAGCAGGTGGCCCCAAGTAGAATGGCAGTAGCTGCGATGACAAGAATGGGGACACTGCTGCGGAGGTTCAGGAAAGAATGTAGCAGAAGAACTCAAGTTGCATGGAAAATGCCCAGTGGATGATCAGAATTCCTCCTCAGCTCCCAGAACTAAATAGGACACGGGTAAGCAAGGGTCGGTCCTGCGCCTGGTGGAGTACACACACTCCCTCCCCTGTGCTATCAGTAACACAATTTGTTCTTTCTCAGATCGATGTAACAGTAAACACGCCCTACAGCATCCTGATTGATATGAGGGCACCCAAGTCATGCTTAAAGGAAGGGGTCATCACCCAATCCAAAGATTCCATGGACATGCAGGGGTATTTGGGTATGATTATAAGGGTCCTGTTGTGATGATACTTAATGCTATTTTACATTACTACAGTTCTTACCTTGGTTGGAGCTCCTATGCTCTCCACGTTCTTTCTTCTGGTGCTAGTGCTTGCTTAGAACGTGAGGCTGACGGTACTCCACGATAGACAGTTGCAGCTGGGTCGTGGAGGTGGTCGGATGCCAGGTTGTGGTCCTAGTAAAGTACTTACCTTTACGTACTGTCTCCTGGTCATTTCTTCAAGAAAGCGTCTCAACTATTTTGGCGACGATCTTCAACCCCTTCGAGCACAACCTGGTGCTATTTTCCACAGATTGCCTCTTCGTTGCAGATTTTCACGGCTCTGCTTGGCGTGGACAAGGTGCCTGGCTGATTTCTGCGTGGATGCGGTTTTCCTGTGCCTTTGTGCTCCATTTTGAGGTACTTTATGCCTGGTTGCTGTGTTTGGCTCTGTCTGACCGGTCGAGTCGCACGCTGTCCTCTCGCGCATCTTACACCGACGTCACTGGAACGCATCATTGGAACACGCAATTTACACAGAGTGGCCTTATACCAGAAAGGTGGTTCTGTTGACAAGGGTTTCATTGATGAAGGCTGTTCGGGGGTGATGTTTACGGTAATTTCCGCTTATTAACTTCTGTCTATGCACGTTGTCCTAATTTCTCACGTTTGGTGTCATCCTGTGCAGTCAACTTCGGTGATCTGCACACCTTTTAATTCTTCACTGGTTCATACAGCATCCTTATTGTTTTATCTGTTATAATATTTATTTGTGAATAGGTCTGCTAATGCTTCAAATGTCATTAGGCCACCAATCTTTCTTTCCCAACCAGGTCCACCGATTATTTGGGAAGATTGGATTGAAATGCTTCACAATTATATTGTAGCTTTGGATGGTGGTAATTTTGCTCCTGACAGGAAAAAAGCCTTATTAACTGCTTTAGGTACTGAAGTTCGTGTTTTTAAATATTTACCGGTGGCTATGGGACCAAATGGACAACCTATGGATGACTTATTTAAGGAAGCCATTAAAAGACTAGAAAAGATTTTCAAAAGAAATTAATCTAGTTTTAGTCAGATACAAGTTTTATACGCAGCCACAACTGGAAGGACAAAGTATTAATGATTTTGTATCTAGGTTACATGAACTATCAGTTAAGTGTCGCTTTGGGATCATGACGGAAGAACTGATCCATGACCAATTGATCGTTCAATGTCGTGACAGAGATACAGGAAAGGTTGTGGGCTGCCAAAGACCCGTCCTTGAAAGATGCCATTGATATGGCCAAGGTTATTGAAGAACCTCAAAAATGCATTAAAGAATTGAGCAAGAAGAATTGTTTATCACAAGAAGTAGGGGATGTTGAAATCAAGGATGACTGACGTCAATGCCGTTTTAAAAAAAGTTGCTAAAGCTCCAAGTGCTGAAGTTCTACCTAAGGTCAGAGACGTTTTAATGCAGGGGCAAAGTGGGCTCTGGCCCAGGGCCCCAGCCTTTCAGGGGGCCCCCTGACAGAATCAGCTCCATTCTCCAGAGTTTTGCCCTAATGACCTTGATTATTTCTTAAACGGATTGTTTTAAATACTGTTTTCCTTTAATTTATGTTTTATGTGCCTGATGTGTGAGAGTCTAGTACAGCCATTTTGCTGTGAATGTTGTGTTTATGTTTCATGCAGTATACAGAAAAAAAGTTTTTTAGATCAAAACAAGGCCTAACATATAAGAAATGGGAGGGTTTCACAGAGATTATTTGCAGTAATATTGGAGAGCTGAAGCTGTGTTACAATATTGAAAACACACATACCTATCCCTGAATATTAGATGTAAACACATTTAGGGCCTTATTTATGAGAAGTGATGCATCGCTGTGTGAAAACAGGGATGCGTCACTTCTTAGTGCACCCTCCTTGCGACATGACGGATGCGTCATTTACTGTATGTCGCATGGAGTTAAAGATACGTCAGTATTTCTGGCGTATCTGTAGGCGCAAAATTGATGCATTGCTGGGGTGTGTCTGAAAATAGACACAAGTCCAGCAATGTGTCCTTTCACATGGGGGAATCCCCATGTGAAAGGGCCTGCATCAGTCTTACACCTGCTGTGAGGCAGGTGTCAGATATTGACGCAATGGCCTCCTAGAAGTGGCGCACTGAGTTTTCATAGATTTCAATGTGCCACTTCTACGAGGCTTTTTGCGGGGGAACACCCACCCTGCATACATTATACCTGGCGCAGGTATAATGTGGTGCAGGGGTTTACAAAGTGACGCATCTGCCTAGATGCGTCACTTTGCCAATAGGGCGCAACATGGCACATTTTTGTCGCTGCCGGTGAGTCACAAAAAGTGACACACCGGCTTCATAAAAGTGAAACAAGGCCTCATAAATAAGGCCCTTGGAACTTGGACGAGTGTTCCTTTGCACTGTCAGGGACCTAATGAAATTAAATTAAATAATGTATTTAATAAAGTGCGCAGCCACTCAGACTAGAGTGTCCTGGCACATGACAGCGGGAGGAAAACGTGCGTAGAAGACCCATCAGTTATTAAAAAGCCAGGTTTTTAAGTTCTTCCTGAAAGAGAGTAGGTCTGTGGTTAGTCTCAGAGACTCAGGGAGTCTATTCCACAATTTTGCGCCTAGAAAGCAGAGGGATCTGCCTCCAGTGCGGACACGGCATATTTTAGGCACGATGGCCAGGTAGGCATTGGAAGATCTTAGGGGTCTAGATGTTGTGCAGTGATTAACGCGCTTATTTAGGTAGCCGGCTCCTAAGCCGTGGAAAGCTTAAAAGAAGATGGTCATCGCTTTGAAGTTGATCCGTTCTTTTGTGCAGAGCCAGTATAGAGACTTAAGAATAGGGTTCATACTAGGTCTGGGTTTAGGTCTCAGGATGGCTCTGGCCGCGTTTTGTACTACTTGTAGGCGCTGGAAAAGGGCTTTGGGAAGACAGAGGTACAAGCTGTTGACATAGTCAAGCTTTGATGTCACCAGAGCCTGCACCACGATCTTTCTACTCTCATGCGGTAACAGTGGCAGGAATTTGTTTAGCATCCGGAGTATGCCAAAGCAAGCGCCAGTTAGAGTTTGGATTGGAAAGCACATGGAGTGTCTTGTCTATGACAATTCCTACGTTTTTGACTTTCTCCTTTTCCGTGGGCGGGGGCAGCAGATCTTTTGGCCACCAAGAGCTCCAGTCAGGCGTTTCTGGATTACCAAAGAAAATAACTTCAGTTTTGTCAGGATTGCACTTCAGCTGATTGATCTTAAGCCAGTTAAAAACCTTTGTGAGGCAAGACGTGATCATTGCACCATCAAAGTCAGTTCCTTTTTCACATGTAAAAATCAGCTGAGTGTCATCAGCATAGGAACCAATTTTGGCGCTCTCTTCCTCTACCAGAAATGCAAGGGGGGTAGATATATATTAAAAAGGGTAGGACTGAGAATGGATCCCTGAGGGACACCTACATTCTTGGCCGGAACTGGGGATGAGAAAGGGGGAGCCAGATGTCCTGAAATCTATTTGCCAAGAAGGATGACATCCTTTGTAAAGGCGGTCCCCCCCAGACCGATGTTAGCAAGTCTCTCCGGGAGCCTCTCATGTGGGACCATATCGAAGGCCGGCGACGTATCGCGCAGTATCAGAACAGTCTTGCCTCCCTGGTCTAGCTTACCCTTGAGAAATTCAGTCTCTTCCAGTAGAGCGGACTCTGTACTGTAGTTAGCCCTAAAACCAGATTGGGACTCATGAAGGAGCTTCCCATCATCAATGTGTTTTTGGAGGACCTTGTTTACATGCTTTTCTAATACTTTGGAGAGGGCACGAAGAAGGGAGATTGGCCTGTAGTTGGCAGGGTCCGTCAGTTTGGCGTTAGCCTTTTTCATCAGTGGAAGAATCTAAGCATTCTTCCATAATCTCGGCATGTTGCCTGAGGGGAGGGAAGCATTAAAGAGCTGGTTTACCGTGGGGTTTATGGTGGGAGCTAATAGGTTCAGGATAGTCGCTGGACATGGGTCGGTAGGAGAGCCAGACTTAATGCTTTGGAGAAGGGTCAGTGACTCTTCAAGCTAAAACTCAGGGAAACTAGTAAAGATGGAGGATCCAAGAGGTGAAAGTTGCTATTGGAACTAAGGTAGAAGGTCAGTTCTTCCTCTGAGATGTTACTGAAGGCTTGTTAGATCACAGAGATCTTTTTGTGGAAGAATTGAGCTATTTGCTTAAACCATTCTTCCGTACATGGCCCTTCCTTTGTGCCTGCTTTCGGGACAGTAAAGGATTTAACTATGCTAAAGATTTCCTTACTCTTATTTTGGGTGTTTTCTATTTTGGTTTGAAAGAAGTTTTTCTTGGCTGCCTTCACAAGAATGTAATGAGCTTTTAAAGGTGTCTTTATACACCTTCCTGTCCTCAGGTAGATAGGATTTACGCAATTTTCGTTCCATTTTTCTACAATTTCTTTTGCTAGATCTGAGGGAACTGTTAAACCACGGAGCTGGTGAGGCCGACCTCTTTGAGGAGCGGGAAACAACTGGTACCACTGTAACAATGTTGGTACGGAGCTATGAATCTATTGAGAGGGTGTCTGAGTCGGGGCAGCCAGACAGCTCCAGTGAGGAACAACAGAGGGCATCTGCTAACATCGGGATGGATATTTTATGGAACGTCCTGTAATTAGGGACCCTCTGCCCTGTGTGAGCCCGAGGGGCTGTGGCAGAGTTGGGAATGACACATTTTAATAGGAGGTGGTCAGACCAGGTAATGGGAAGAGGAAGGCTTGCTTATATGTGAACGTTGTGAAAGATTTGGTCTAGGGTATGGCCCTTCTCATGGGTGGCCGAAGAAATAGATGAAAACATGTTGCAGGCCTGCAGCGTCCCCAACAAGGAAATTGTTTGAGGGTCTTTTCCATTGTCCATAAACATATTGAATTCTCCCAGAATAAGGCAGTTGTTTTTTAAGGCCAGGGAGGTGGTGGCTGTATTAAGCATAGTAATAACACTTCCAATTGCACCGAGAGGTCTGTAAATCAGAAAAACAGCTATGCTATGATGGGGGGGATAAGGTACAGCAGAAGCCTAAGGACTCTGCACCCTCGATGTTTTCCATTGGTATGGGAGAGCAGTCTAGTTTTTAATTGTAAATTATGGTGACACCGCCCCCCTTCCCACTTTGTCGGTCTCTTCTAAAGATTTTATAACCCGTAGGGATGGCCAAGGTGATAGTAGGGTTGGAGGCTACAGACAGCCAGGTCTCAGTGAGAAATAAAAGATCAGGCTGTTCGTCTAAAAGTAGGTCATAAATGTGTGGTCCATGCTCTTGCGTAGAACGACAATTTAAAAGGGTGGCCTTTAAGTCCTCTGTTTTCTTATTGTTTTTACACTTGTTGCGTGGGAGGATCTTGGATGCGAGTTTCCTAGGCTGGAGGAGAGACCAGTTGCACTTATTAAATCGAAAGTCTACCTCCAAGCTCGGATCAGCGGCTGTACACTGACATAATGTAGCCGCCAAAGGCGAAGCAGTTTTTCCCTATTGTAATATAGTGGAAGAAATTCACCAGAGGGGAACTCGGCAGCATGGCCAGAGCCAGACGCCTCCGGGATGCTGACGGGCGCAGAGGGCCTTGCATTTGGCACACCAGCGGCGCGCCGAAGGCACATGTCCGTTTGCATTGGGAATATATAGGCTAATGCCTTTGATGAAACGGGACCGTTAATGCAGCTGAGGAAGCGGAAAATACGTGGGCGGAAGTGAGGAGCCCGATAGCAGCCCCAGCCCTCCGCACAATCGGCGTATCAGCCACGGCGGACCAGGACTGGAGAAAAAGCGAGATGCGAATCGGAGCAGCTAAGGAGGTGCAGGCAATCAGAATCAAGTAAAGTACAAGTGCGCGCAGGTAGAAGAAATTGTTAAAAAGCACAGAGTAATTAAGACACAATATACAATTTAAAAAGTATTAAAAACCTAGTAGCAGGGCTGGAAACACTAAATCTTACCGCTGTCAGCTGCACGCGTCTGTTTGCCTATGATGCAAAGTGGACCGCTAATGCAGCTGAGGAAGCAGAAACTGCATGGGAAACAGGGGCTCACATTGGATCATAAATTCAAAGCTGTTCTGAACAGGGGCCCCCAAAATATGTTTGGCCCAGGGCCCCCAAAATCCTTAACATGTCCCTACCTAAGGTTGCTTAGATGCTTGCGCTGCAGCAGCCAATATCATTTAGCTGACTTAAAAAAATGTTTTGCCATTGATCAGAATTGCAGATGGTGTGGGCGGAAAGGGCACTATGCTAGAATGAGTAAGCAACCTGATTCGGTTGACAGGTCTAAATCCAAAGTAAATGTGGTACAACAAGGTGATCTCAAAATATTTGCAAATAAGGTCTTAGTGGTGGGAGAGAAGTGCGATCAAACTATGGTAGGAGCTACTGAAGACTCTCCCAGATTTAATAGACCAACTGCAGTATTTCATGTTTGTGGTAAGGATATCACCTTGATGGTGGACTCTGGTTCCATGTACATGATTATTCCAGAGTCCCTTCTTCGAGCCACCTGGGAAGGGGGGTGTCTTTTGGACAAGGATATCAACCCAGTAGGTTATCAGGGCCAGTCCATCGATGTCTTGGGGTACATGTCTGGTCAGATCACTTTCAACTCCCACACTACTCATGGTAAGATTTATGTTGCCAAAGAGGGTCCCTTATCCCATGGGTGGATGCACCAATACGACCTACACATTGTCATCAATTCGAGCCAGAAATCAATTCATGGTAGTGGATCTGCATTGATCTCAGGTCCTTAAATCGAGATATTGGTACTGACACTTCGACTACTCCCTCTCCATGAACTGCCAAATCAATGCAGTCACGTCCACCAGTTTCAATTGCCCCCGCATCCTTCAAATGGATACCCCCGACTGCAGAAAGACTGTCACCCACGCACTTATAACCAGCAGAATAGACTACGTCAACGCCCTCTACATCGGAATCAACCAAACTCTTCTACGGAAACTCCAAACCATCCAGAACGCCGCTGCCAGGCTCATCCTAGGGACTCCACGCCACGAGCATATGACCCAACACCTACGAAGCCTCCACTGGCTCCTCGTCGAGAAGAGGGTCACTTTCCAACTCCTCACCCACGCCTACAAATCCCTCAACATCGGCCCCACATACCTCAACGAACGAGTAGGTTTCCACTTGCCCACGTTCTACGTTCCGCCTCCCCCAGAAGGATTGTCTATCGCCTATGATCTAAAGCAGTATTATAGAAGAAACCACTTCACTAAAGCTAGATTGGAATGGCAGACTGATTTGGGGGTGGCTCTTGATTACACTACTTGGCAGTACTGTTGTGAGGTTACACAGCATGTCTCCCTAAACTGTCGGCATAGCCTTATCCACTTTAAATCTCTCAGAGTTTATTATACACCGGAGAGGCTGTTTAAATATGGTCTTCGAGATTCCACAGACTAAGCGTTGGAGTTGGTTTGGCTGGGTTCTTACATATTGCCTGGTCATGCCCAGTGACTGTGAAGTACTGGGAACAGATCTTTCAAAGTGAAATCACGGGTCTTTCGCTGCCATTGGACCTGTTGGCATGACTGGGGTACACTGGGAAATTGCAGAAAGATGCGATGATAAATAGACATGGGATCGTTGCTTGCCAGCGAAGGATTGCTATGCACTGGGCGCGTGGACCTGCAGTCTGTAACGGACTGGTCCAAACAATCTGAATTATATAATGACCTATTGACTCCCCAGAAACGCCCTAAGAGTTTCTGGAATCTTAACCAGCAATACCTAGTTGGGAAAGAAAAATGAGAGGCTGAAGGTGAAGGCCTTGTTTAACTTTGATAATATGGGGTGAGGATTGCAAGGTATCATGGGTTATCTCCTGCCTGATGTGCATTTGTGAGAAGTAATGCTATTGCAGTTTAATGTTAAGCGGTGGGCGGAGCGAGAATTGTGGGCCCCTGGCAGGTACTGCCTTTTTGCCACCAGAAGTGTTGCTATATTTTTGGGTCATATGAGGTGAGATTGCTTTAACAACTCCTGATAGTGTGCACTGTGTGATGTTAATGAGCCACTGTAATTGTTCTCATTGCTTTTCAATAAAATTTAACAAAAAAATTAAACAGTACATGGATGGATTCATGAAAACAAACTTCAAAATAATCCCTGCAAAATCTTTCTTGATGCACCTAAGGGAGGAGAGGTGGGCTGATCATGGTAACAGCAATTACTTAGTAGAAAACTGCGTTAATCTGTATTTCTGTGGACTGGGACAATACCCGAGGCAATTGAGTTAGCTGAAGAACCTGCAAGTGGGGTTATGAGGATCACTGGGAGGTGAATGATACCTTTGGAATTCTGCCCAAAAAGGCCCAATCTTCCCGCTGGAATGCACTTGATTCAGCTTGAATACTGGCCAACAAACTAGTTATAATTATATCCACCATTTAGGGGGATCAAAGAAATATTGTTTAATGCATCAACCATATCTTGGATTTGTATCGGGTCTTGAAGAATAGGATACATGTTATTCAAGCAATGGTTAGATTTGGGGGCTTGGCAATAGGTCAAGGCCACCAACCTTTTATATATTTTGATTAACCCTGAGCGTAGTTTGCGTAGTAGCACTACACGTAGCTACGCGGAGTACACTTTGATCTACGTTTAGTGCGTAGGTGATAGCACTGTGTGCTTCTCTGCTCTGAGCAATAATTGCAAACAGCATCTTGCACAGTGCAAGTTATGATAAAATAAGTATTTGTCTTTATATGCTAAAATGCGCATAGTCATTTCACAAAAGTAAAAATTATAAATTAGCAAGCAGTGAGAGAGGTGATGATTTTGGGATCCTCCCTAACCTAGGGAGAGAACCAAGCAGTTGCCTTGAAAACAAAAAGCACATCTTGAACGATTCAGCGGTGGTCCCATCCTCTGAGCACCACCCCAAGCACAGTAGTTGGCAAAAATACAATCCCAAAAGGCCCTGCAAAGCATTATGGGACAAGATTAGCAGTGGGCAGTGAATATTATAGTATCCAATATCAAAATAATTCTACAAAGAGCTGCAGTTCCACTCGTCGTTACTAGATGTCCCTCACGAGTCAAATGCAAAAGCATTGAAATTGTTTCATCAAGCTGCAGTTCCACTCGTCGTTACTAGATGTCCCTCACGAATCAAATGCAAACGCTTCAGGAAAGGGTTTCAATGCTTTTGCATTTGACTCGTGAGGGCCGTTTAGTAACAACTAGTGGAACTGCAGCTTGATGTAATAATTTCAATGCTTTTGCATTTGACTCGTGAGGGACACCTAGTAACGACTAGTTGAACTGCAGCTTTTTGTAGAATTATTTTGATATTGGACACTAATATTCACTGCCCACTGCTAATCTTATCCCATAATGCTTTGCAGGGCCTTTGGTTGGGACTGTATTTTTGCCCATAACTGTGCTTGGGATGGTCCTAGGAGGAAGGGACCACCACTGAATCGTTCACCAGCATATGCGCTTTGTGTCCAAGGCATCTGCTTGGTCCTCCCCCTAGGTTAGGGGGGACCCCAAAATCACCTCTCTCATTGCCTATTTTAATTCACAGTTCACTTTAGTGAATTGATTAAACGCTTTTTAGCAGGTAAAATTGCTGTATCATAGCATTTGTGGGTATTGTTGATATTGCTGCTATGCTTAATGTTGTAGGACAGTTTTTGCACTGTGCTGCATAGTAGTGGAAACTACACAGTAATATGCCCAGGGTTAATTTTGGTGAGTTGCAGGAGCATCGTGGATCCCTTCCACTCCCATGCCAGGTTTAGATATACCTCCAAAATGAACAGAGAAGTAACCAAGAGCCTATCAAGGGAAAGAAGCAGGAAAGCCGATGGCCCAAGTGTTAACTTCACACTTCCAAGTTGAAACCTCGGTGGATTGTGTAAGTATTTGTAGACTTTCCTTAAGTCTTCTTGGAAGAGTATTGCTAAATTGCATATCCTTTGGACACACAAATACATGAAATCACTCTTATCTAATGTTACAACAGTTGTTAGCATTCTTTCTTACTCTAAGCTGTTCATTGAAGTGAGCTTCTTTCTCAGGCTTCTCTCCATGAAAATAAAGAGTATCTGTTTCACTCGCAATGTGCAGTATTTTTTTCCCTCGAGTTTTAATGTCACTTGACTACTTCCTCAGATCTTGACTTGAGAGGATTAAAAAAGAAATCTGTATTTTCCCATTACGCTGGTTTTCAAAGCTTTTAATACATTTATGCCCGTACAACTTTTCTAACAATGTGTTTTCTTTTTGTATTCAAACTCCCAGGATCAAGATATCCACATCTTGAAGGCAGCTTTCTCAATCAGGAGACCAAAAGAGGGGGCCATTCTGTTATTTTCTCATGCAGGTGCCAGTCGCGGCCGGGGGCGTGTGGGGAGGGGGAGGTGTATTTATTTATTTTTTAAAATAAAAAGTTAACTTGCTGTTGCCGGCCCGGTGCCACGTTGTCTCGGCTTCTCTGCTCCTCTCCTGAACAGGAAGCGGGCAGCCTCCCTCCCCTCAGCGAATCACAATACTGCAATGGCAGCGTTGATTGGTCGGGACGCTGACCAGCCAGGTGTCTATGGGGAGGCCATTTTCTCCATGTAGCCTGCATGCAGCCTACATGAAGAAAAGGCAGAGTGCGCATAACTGGTTTGGTCGGCCCCAGAGGGCTGACCAGTCAGCGCCCTCAGCAGTGGGCACGCCACTCCTCCCCTGCCTTGAAGCAGACCCGCCTGCCCCCAACCAAACCCTTCTGCTTCCTTGCAGTGCGAGAAGCAGAAACACAAAATGGTATAATACCATTTTGTTTCTGCTTCTCGCACTGCGAGAAAGCAGTGGGGCGAAGCTCCTCCGCCCACATGGAGGAGCCGCCCCTGGCAGGTGCAGATGCAGACTACTAGACATGCTATCCTGGTAGCAACGATCTTGACTGGTGCTCTTGAGCAAAGTAAGGTATAGAAGAGTGATGCCAAGAGGCATCTCGGCATTAACACAAAATGACAATTGCACTAAAGAAGAGAGGGTTATATTAACAAATGTTTTTAGGGTCTTCCAAAATGACAGATTCAGACGGATTTAAACGAAGGCAAAAATTCAATCAAAAGTAGTCCAAGTGTAACAGTTGGTTAAGTTAGCATGGCAGAATGGAATCTGGGTAGTCCAATTTGGAATTAAGAGCGTCTATAATGGGTGTGGGAAGTTCTGATGGGATGGCGAGAGATTCACTGGAGAAATCGACAGGCACATTGCTTCAAATAATACTAAGTACATGTACTGAGATTGCATCCAGGATGACTGGTTTGACTGCAGAGATCAACAAACTTAAATAGAGGGGCAGATTTACAAGCCCCTTGCGCCTATTTGCACTGCCATTGCGTCACTGACTCGACGGTGGCGCAAACAATGCGCCATATTTACGTGACCCATCTAGGGAGATGCGTCATGTTGTAAAGCCCTGCATCACATCATACCCAAGTCAAGTATAATGTATGCAGGGGGGGGGGGGGGGGCGTTCCTACACAGGAAAGCCTCGTAAAAGTGACGGTGACATCTACAAGATTTCACTGCGTCACTTTTAGAATGACAATGCATCACAACCTTACGCCTGTTTCAAGCAGGCATAAGCAGTGACGCAGTGTAGTGGGAATAGGCCACAAAATGCATTGCTAGAGTTGTGTCGTTGCTTGCGACACGACTTCAGCAGTGTGTAACTTTTGCCCTAACAGATGCCTCAGAATTTGACGCATCTGTCAATTCTTCCGCCATGGTGCGCCGTATTGTAAATACGGCACATCCATGGTGGCGTAAGCATTTTAGGGCGGCGCAAGGAAAGTAACGCATCTCTAGAGATGCGTCACTTTCTTGTAAATCTGCCCCAGAGGGTCTTTTTCAGCTAAGATGACCAACTAATGTCAAATTCTGCAATCAAGCCAGCCATTGATTGTCTCCATCTCGTGTTGCAGCTTAAAAATATATTCCATTTCATAACCAAGTCGTTTTCTTTGCCAATGCTTCAACAGCTGCATTAAACAACATTTCTAACAGATTGCTTGGTAGTCAACTCCAATGTTTACTATTTCCCCATCAAGATCATAAACCAGCTGAATTGATTTGTAATACTTCAACTGCTATATTGAAAACACAGCTGGTTTGCAATTAAAGTATCTGCTGATAATGTGACTTGTTGGGTCTTCGATAAGGAGTTCAGGACTAAGACGCTAGGGTCTCCAACACTCTTCGAATCATAAAACCTTCAAAGAACTCAACTGAGTTAGGGAAGGAGGCAGACCATATTTCTTCGATTTGCAACCATTAAACACAGACGCTAGGTCTAGATGCATTTGTTTGCATCGAGTTGTGTATAACTGGAAATTTGACAAGAGCACCACAAATCAACAACCTAAACACACAACCATTGCTGATAATTAAAACTCCACCATGACACCCAATTGTGTTCTGGACTAAGGTATTCTCTCCAGCCCAATTATCCCACCATCTCCTTTTGTGTGTTCTCAAATGTCAGTAATTGAATGCAGGACGCGTCTTGTTGCTAAGTACAAGACACCAAAGCCTGGGAGGCAAGTTGCAGTCTCATTCTAAATATCCTTACAGAAAAATACCCTCAAAAGAAAAGAGCCCCTAACCAGCACAAATAAAAATGTATTTCAAGAAGTAGTGTGCAGAACACAAGGGGAATTGACTCAAGCAGCGTTAGTACACTCCACAACACATTATTGGCTTGCTAACGTAGAAAACTCACCTATTTTGTATACCACACGGGCAGATAAGAAGTCATCTTCTTCCCCACTGCTCTCTTCTTGACCGATGCCACCAGATTCCAAATTCCGACAAATGAAGATGTTACCTGCACAAAAAAGCAGAATAGTATCTTTAGTTAGTATCACAACCAGGAGCACCTAAAGCATGTCAGACAGAACTTTTTTTCATAAACGTTTTAAAGGCAACCGGAAGGAGGATGGAAGCTAGAATGAGTAAAACTAGCCCGTAAATTTGCTACGATTAATGCCCCTTCACCCCTCTTCTACGAGAAAATTCTCAAATCCATATTGTGCTGATCGAGTCAAGCCTCTCCTCAAGAAACTCAGAAACAGTAACTTCACCAGTTAATAGGGCAACTAGTTATTCCACTGCCCTGCTTAAGGCTACTTTAACCGCATCCCTTTAACACAGCTCTGCCCAGGCAGCCCCGAGTACATGGGAGGTGGGGGTAAAGCTTCCTTCGCTGCAGCCCTACTTGCTAAATTTGGGCTGGTTCTTGAGGTGAAGGGGAAATTGTTTCACGGGAGCCCAAAGTGGGTTCAGGAAGCAACTGCATAAAGTGGGCCTTGATGAGAAAGTTTGGGTTTGTACCAATGGAGGTAACGTTAATGTACAGGACAAAGGTGAGGGACAAGAGTTGAAGTTCCACATGAACGGATGACAATCGTGCAATGGAATGGTGATCAAGGCACCAGATACTCACTGGGCTTTATGTCCATGTGCACCAAGCCAGAGCTGTGGATGTACTTCAGCCCCATGGACACCTGTAGCAGGATCTCCTTCAGTTCCAGCTCGTTCAGTAGGTGCCCACTGCGGGTGTGTTCCACCATTACATCCTGCAAGCTTCCACCTTTAAAACAGGAACACGTCAGACAGCAAGCAACATCATTTTTGCCTTTCTGAGCAAAGCATTTAAGAAATAGTACCACACTACCATGTGAGAATTAACAAATCACGGAGAAGGTGTGGTTTCAAAGGAGTGGTAAAGAAACTACTGCTACCAGTCAAATAGCGTGCACAGATCTTGTGCCACCCTCAAGGTCTGCCTGCCTTAAATCAAACAAGCTCCAATAGAAAGTATGCTTTCAACCACATGTATAGATTTCAGAGTCATGTAAAATGGAGCACAAGCATGGAGTAATACAATAGATGTGAACACCAATCAAGGCGGTAGCACAACCTTGCAAGCCATATCTCCACAACACTGCGATAGAGAACAAGGCAAACTAATATGGACACAAGTCTGAAGGAGCATTTCAATAAGCCAGGTTCTGTGGATCCAAACAGAGAAGCCAACTGGAGCCTCTGCAGTGCAACAAAAGTCCTTGACAAAACTCATCTGCAGAAGCGTGTACGTGGGACTGCAACCTTCCAAGAAGCCAGATCATTCTAGAATATTGGTTTGTTTCCAGAGCAGGTTTTCTATCATGTGATCATGTTGTGGAGCAAATACTGTAGATCTGTGACCTCTTTCCAATATGGAGTGGGAAAAGCTGCTGTGTAGGTAGTCTTAAAGTTAAACAGTGAAGCTTGCCATAGGGTAGGAGCAGAGCAAAGATCTGAGTAAGATAATATGCCATGGGTACCTGGGTCCAAGAAAAGGATGGGCCATGCCAGCCAGCAGGGATCTGTCATTTTCTCCATCAGCCATTCCGCTAGGAGACTAATGTGGCCATTACAGCTTCAATACCACCAGATTGCTTATGCCCACTTTGATGGACTCCAATTAGCACCTATTCTCCAAGGGAAAACAGAAACACCAATGTACTTTGCTGGTAGAACCTTGCCCCAAGCTGGTGCAGAAACCAGTAACTGGAGGCTCTACAAAGGGTATTTGGTTTATGGCGGCACTAGCAGTGGATGAACATCAGTTTAGACCACCATCATATACAAGGCCTACATCAAGTTCAGGTGTTTGACCAGCGGAGCAAGGGAGAATGGTCTTTGCTTTTCAAATCTACTAAAACCTGGACAGAAGTTTCCAAATGCAGGACCTCATTAGGTAGAGGCCTATTAACCAAAACAGGGACTCAGCTTGGTTATAAAGCAATAAGAAAGTACGAATCACTGTGAAATGTGGATCCGCTCAACTGACAACCACAGCCCTCAATGTAGCAAGAAATATCCTATTTAGAAAACCGGGGAAAATCTAACCGTCCAGGAAGTTCCACTGGCCTATGGGAGCACAGTGGCTGCTCTGGTTTACAGGAAATCAATCAATCACAATTTGTAGAGCGCACTACATACCCGGTAGGGTTTCAAGGCGCTGGGTGGGGGTGGGTGGGGGGTGCTGTTACTGGTCGAAGAGCCAGGTCTTGAGTTGTCTCCTGAAAGTCAACAGGTCTTCGGTTTGGCGCAGGTCGAGGGGGAGGGTGTTCCAGGTCTTGGCAGCGCAATGGAAGAAGGACCTGCCTCTGGAAGGGGTTCTCCGGATGTGTGGGACCATGGCCAGGGCGTGGTCAGCGGAGCGGAGATTCCGGTTGGGTACGTAGAAGGAGAGTCAACTGTTGAGATAGGCTGGGCCGGTTTTGTGGAGTGCCTTGTGTGCGTGGATCAGGAGCTTGAAGGAGATTCTTTTGTCGACGGGGAGCCAGTGCAGGTTCCTCAGGTGGGGAGTGAAGTGGTCGTGGCGCGGGATGTCGAGGATCAGGCGTGCGGAGGCATTCTGGATTCTCTAGTCTGTTGATGAGCTTGGACGGGGCTCCGGAGTAGAGGGCGTTTCCGTAGTCTAGTCTGATGCTGACTAGGGCCTGGGTGACTGTTTTCCTCATGTTGGTCGGAGTCCATCTGTAGATCTTGCGGAGCATGCGGAGGGTGTTGAAACAGGTGGAGGAGACTGCGTTGACTTGTTTGGTCATGGAGAGTTTCGAGTCGAGGATGACTCCCAGGTTGCGTGTGTGGTCGGTGGGGTCCGGGGGGCACCCCAGTGAAGTGGGCCACCAAGAGTCGTTCCATGCGGAGGGGTTGGATGCATGGATGAGGATTTCAGTCTTGTCTGTGTTCAGTTTGAGGCGGCTGTCCTCCATCCAGTCGGCGATGGCCTTCATTCCCTGGTGGAGGTTGGATTTGGCGGTGAGGGGGTCCTTTGTGAGGGAGAGGATCAGCTGAGTGTCGTCGGCGTAGGAGATTATGTTGAGGTCGTGCTGTCGGGCGATGCGTGCTAGTGGTGCCATGTAGATGTTGAACAGTCTCGGGCTGAGGGAGGATCCTTGAGGGACGCCACAGATCTTGGAGGCCTCGGATCGGAACGGGGGAGGCGGACTCTCTGCGTTCTGCCGGAGAGGAAGGAGGTGGTCCAGGGCCTTGTTACAGATCCCTGCGTCGTGGCGGCGCGTGCGTAGTGTGAGGTGGCAGACTGTCGAAAGCGGCGGAGAGGTCCATCTTGCCGTTGTCCAGCAGTATCCTGATGTAGTCTGTGGCGGCGTTGAGGGCGGTCTCAGTGCTGTGGTTGCTGCAGAATCCTGATTGGGACGGGTCTAGGATGTTGTATTCGAGTTGCCGGGTGAGCTGGGTGTTTACTATCTTCTCAATGACCTTAGCTGGGAACGGAAGCAAGGAGATGGGCCTGAAGTTCTTGAGGTCGCTCGGGTCCGCCTTGGGTTTCTTCAGTAGGGCGTTGATCTCTGCATGCTTCCAGATCTCAGGGAAGGTGGCGGTCTCGAAGGAGAGGTTGATGATTTTGTGCAGGTGGGGAGCGGTGGACTTGCTGGCTTTGTTGTGGAAACTTCCAATCCTTTCCAGGACTTTATAATTAATACCGACCACACTACCTCAGCACCACTCTGTCACACCCTCCCTTAAAGCAAAACCTTAGGAATTAAACAAGAAATCTACAAATCCTGAAGCCCACTTAGCCCTCTTGAGACATTTAACCAAAGTAACTTCCGTGAAAGTGGTGGCCACTGCCGTCCCCTCCAGAGGCTGCCTAAGGATATGGTACCCAAATATTGTCAGAATATAATCTGCCAGACATAGAGTGTTCAATATATATGGATTACAAACATTTCACTCTATTGGAGTTTAGAAAATCAACACCTATTGCGACAATATTTTTGTAAAAGTTATTTTGGAGAATATTTATGTTAGTCGAAATTTTTGTACACTATATTCGGAAATACACCCCCTAGGGCACAGTACCCTCTTTAACCCCCACCCCATTACAGGTGCAAGACTGAAGTGTTCCTGAATCTTCCTACTACCATAGGCCTTTGCAGACCTCTGCCACAGC
This sequence comes from Triturus cristatus, assembly GCF_964204655.1. Lineage (NCBI taxonomy): Eukaryota > Metazoa > Chordata > Amphibia > Caudata > Salamandridae > Triturus > Triturus cristatus. The sequence goes on from NC_140585.1 coordinate 265,024,706, forward strand.
ACCTGATTTCCAAGCACTGCAAACTGATATATGCTGATATAGGATAGTCAAACACCTGATCGAGAACCATGGACCAGCGAGAGTTCCACAGAAGTGACTGGATATCTGATAGTGGAACCAGGCAGCACTTGTGTGATGTCAGTTCTCCAGGCCTAGTGATCCGATGCCGGAAAGCTCCATAGGTGAGCTACCCTTTAAATTCAGTGGACTTGGGCATTGCTCAAGACATGAGACCCATTAATAAGTAATGTGGAATTAGAACCAAGAAAAACCTTTCCAAGCAGATAGATTTCAGCTTGTGTAGTAGTTGGTTACTAATCAGGCAAAACGTTCTAATCCATGTGTTCTACAGGATTCTACTGTGAACCAGAGTCACTATTAACATACCACCTTAATTATGAACTTGGAGTGGAGTCAACCAGTTAAGTTGGTGATGGTGACAAATCTTAGAGTTTCCAAGGGTTGTAGTGGTCAGAAACTGAAGTTTGCAAGTGACCTGAAGAACTTGGACGGCTGTGTCTAGTTGAAAATGATTACCAAGCTCGGCCTGCGTCATATCCACAAACAAAAAGGAGCTGCGGGTCGAAGAGGTTACAAATGTGCAAACGGATACCAGAGGTAGGTGGGGTAGTACATTTGTGGGGCCAAACAGCAAGCGGCAAAAATGTCTTAGGGCAAACTTGGCAATAGCTGACCCCATCAGCTTACAGCTCATCTTATTTGCAGTTTGTCTTCATTACTCCCAACTCCCCCGGCCTGATCCAAATACTTAATTACTAGTGAGGCTCTGTCCTCCTTGGATTGGGACCCCCCCCTAACTTTTACAAACCTATTAGTCCCCTTACAAGCCCTGCCCACTGCTGCTTATGAAGGATAATGAACCCATGAAGACTTCGTGGCTACACCAGGCAGTAAGTTTGCATGGGAAATATGGGCATAAAGAGAGCAGCCGGATAGCTGTCCTTCAGGAGTGGATGACTTATCTGGCCAAGGTGGTCCACTGGTGCAGTGTGAAGTCCCTGTGCCAGGTTGACAGGTGTATTGTACAGGTCCACCTTGGTGTCGCTATGCAGGGAGCCAATTTCTGCACCTCTTTTTGAATATACAGATGCCTGCATTCAAAGATGTGGGTTGAGCATTGAGGTTGAAACACAGGTGTGTTAAACGAGTTCAGGCCATTACGGTAAAGTTCAGCAGGTTCAGGTGAGAACTTGCCATACTCCTGATTAATAAGCTGTCGTCATGTCCGTTCTGTCCTTGTGGCCATGTTGGAAGGTTCCAGGAATATGCAGTTAGATACATGTTCCATTTAGTGTGCATGCTCTGTTCACTTAGTTGAGCAGTGCAGAGCTTGTGCAGCCTGTTTCTCTGCGCTCCCCGATTGGCTTACAGTACACGATTAAACGCTGCTGGCATCAGTGGAAATACAGACCGTGGGGCAAGTAGCAGACTGAGGCTATGCAGGAAGATTGTGCTGCTCTGGAAACTCTTTACGTACCTGTTAAGAGCCTTGTCCATTTCCCCCGACATGAAACAATGTTAATTATTTGCTTTGAATTTCTATTGTAGTGTAATTGATGATCATTTCCGGGTCACAGTAGGTTCGACGAGGTTCAAATTCTCTGTGCATGCTCCTTACCATTGCAGTACTCATTCTGGATGATCATGTGGTCGTCCTCTGCCCACGCTGAATAGTATCGGACCACATGCGGGTGATGGCCCAGCACCGCGTGGGCGTACACTTCCTTCAGGGCCATCTGCCTGCAAACCGAAGAAACAATAAGTCAGGTTAACCATTTTATGGTGCGATTGCCAATAGGGTGTCCTGATGCTATCACTGCTTAAACAAGATTTATTTAACCTGATACTTTAATAGTTTCCTGAAGGCCAGATTGTTGGTTGCAGGTAACTGCATTGGTAAGGCATTCCGCATCTGTGATGCTGCAGATAAAAAATGCTGCCTCGCCTCGTATTAATGGAATTTGGATGACATTTGCTGATCAAGGTCCAATAGCTCTACTCATCTCTACAAGTAGCAGTATATACCAAGACCATTCCTCACCCTCTTCACCCATTGCACGCCTCTCTGCACCACAAGTGCTTTAATTGTGCACGTACTTCCCAGAGGAGCACAGTACTTACAACTGGAGACTACTGGGGCGTTTCAGTAAGGACCAGACACCATGGGCCAGTATCTAAACGTTACAGTGTCAAGCCTAGAGCTACAGAATCTGAAGTGATCCCAACACAGTAGTTGTGCACTTACTCATTGGTGGATCCTGCCAGCGGTCTCTTGGAGCGTTTGATAGCGTAGATGCATCCGTCTAGGCGCTTCACACATTTGTAAACCGATCCAAACTCTCCAGCCCCAATCTTTTCCAACTCCAGGAACTCTGTGGTGTAGCGAGACACAAGGTGACTCCCCCAGAGGGCTAACTTCTAAAAGGTACCGATGTTCGGGAAAGAAATAAAATACCATGAAATATCCAGTTTCACACTTTGTCATGTAAATCCGTTCTGCAAGGACCTAGTTACCAAGTATGAAGGAAAAGATTTAGTGACTGGCAAGTGTTTATCAAGTTATCTGCCAATTGGAAGGCTGTACAAACCGCACTTGTGCTTATCCTTACGCCAACTCCATAAAATAAATTTGATTACATGAATGTTAATGCGAGAGGGAAGCAAACCCTTATTTCTCCAAATATAAAAGGGAATATTCTTCAAGATTGATGTATACTATGAATTATACAATCAAGTACTAGCTGCTGTTAGTATTTTTTCGTTTTTTGTAGGTGCCTTTTTCCCTACTTTTAGCAGATCTTGGAAAACAAAGTTTAAGCACCAGTACCGTTGATGGCCATAGATAAAGTGCGGATTCAAATCATAGGCAAACTCCGCTGACTGAGTTTTCCATATACACCACCAGGACAAGAGATCCGATATACAATGGGGTAGTAAGTAGCAACTCAATGCACCTATATAAGGCAACTCGCTGAAGAGAAAGCACTTGCATTGGACATTTGTATTTCTCTTGATTCCAAACATCAGTTGCAAATTTGACTCGGGTGCCCATTAATTTAGCAATAGCCCATTATGAATCTGAAGGCAAGACTCCTCCAGGGAATTGAGTGGAAACATTGATCTCCAGTTTAGCCACACCTTGGTTACAATCGTCATTTCAAGTATTAAACTTAATGAGGAATATACTTTTCAGTGTTCTTTCTAAGAAAGCAATGCTGTGCTGGAGGCCTTTCGTTACATGCCTAGCGCCCTTACATATAGCCGAATTACACCCTTGTTTTACAATAATTCACGCGCAAGAGACCCAAGTACACCAATTCATCTTTAGGTCTCTGCAAAACAGATATATACTCACCCACCAAAATATGATTTGGGCACAATCCAGACAAAGCTATATCTGAAACAAACCAAGGCTGGCTATTCACCAACAGACCCAATAAATAATCACTTTACCATAAACCACCTACTGACTGACTAATCGTCAACCGACAACCACCTGCTGCATTGAAGCGGTTTACATAGTTCTACATATCAAAAACAAAAGCTCAGTGGCACAATTCCAGCTTTCAAGAGTCAATATGGGGTTTCTCTATTCGCAGAGTTTAAAACTTTAGGGACTACTATAGTTTGAGGTTGAATGCTACCGTCTCTTGCCAAATTCAGCCAAAACTTCTCCTTAACCCATCCTTTTTGCACAGCTTTTAGTGCAATAATCCTCGAGGATGGAAGCACTCTACAAGTAATTGAGCTTGTTGCCTTGAGGAAGGTGAGCTGACCCAAGCAGGGCCTGGTCTTCAATAAATGCTCTTCTCTAGATACCATTTTGGCAGCAGGTACTCCAGCTGGATGAAGTAACCTGCAGTCTGCTTGCATTAAGGCAAGGTTTGGCCCAGAACTATTGATCATTCTCAGCTGCACTCCAGTTTGGTATTGCTTTATTTAATTTCAAATCTTTAAAGTGAAAACTAACAAATTGCTGTGGTAGCTTAACACCTTAGCCAACATTACTCTTCAGCTTACGAATACAGCCCTATTTCTCGGCTACACTGGATGCAGTTATGATACACAGAACATGCACTTGTTTAGTCTACAATGCCTACCAAGTTCTGAAATCACCAGACATGTAATTCTGTACACTATAGATGGTAAGGCAGGCAAAAACAAATCCTAAATTTGGAATTTATATATACGTACAAGTAGCTGAAATTACATTATTATAACTAATACTAGGCCAACTTGCATCTTGAGTAACAATAATAAGTCGGACTAGAAGGAAGAAAAGCCAAGTCCCTTCAAGCCACCATACATAGTATGTTCTGTTCATCAAGGGCAATGACTGGGACCGACACCACCACCTCAGGAAAAGCTGAGATGTTCCCCATATGCAGCAAACTAGGAAGGTTTTTCAATATGTGAACACAGACTTTGCAAGACCACCGTGCTTCACGGACGTTTGTATTTGGAGAATCTTGGCAGAGCCAAACAAGGTTTCCTTCCAGCATCCCCGGACACTTACATCGAAAACTCAGTGTCCAAAAAGGAGCTTTTACGCCTGTGCATGGGATCTAGTGTACCAAATATGAGCGCATGGTATATTCTTTAGGACATGGAGAAGGTGGGTAATGCAGCCAAAACCCACCCAACAATCTATCCTTTGCATACTTATTTAACCAAACCAATACTATCCTTACCTTGATCTGCGATCCCCCTGTTTTATCCTCCAAGCCGTTGAGAGCGATAATGGCACTAACGAAAAGAAAATAGAAATTGAGCAGGCATATCAACTGTTAAAACATGCATCTCTCAGGCCTAGTGGGAGAGCTTTGGTGCAGCTTGCTCTTTTAACCAAATCGGAGAAAACTGCAATGCCCCAGCTTCATCCTTGGCACTTGCTTGGAATGAGAACTGTGCAGCTTGATTAGTGTTTAGAAAATGGCATAACCTTTTCACTGTACTTGGGTGCACATCCCAACCAGTCTAGGTCTAATAGCTAACTGCCAGTCTTGTGCACACTACATAGCCAGAAAAACATTTGATAATTGTATGCATTCGGTACATTTAAAGGCTTTTGGTGAGCAGGAATGGGGTACTCTCCCCAAAATACACTCTGTTTACTGATGGCTTTCCCAAATCAAACACTTTGCATGCGGACCATAAAATGATGTGCTGTGATGGTCATTAAAAGGCTTCCTTTGAATATCTTTGATATCACTGTGCCATCCTGCTCACTCTCCCCAGTCCACATCTGACCTATTGAAGCTCTCCAAGGTCTCCATTAGAGGACTTGCAAGGTCTCTTCCAACTCTCCTGAGATTCTTTCTAAGTGAATAATGCCTGGTGTTACCTCACTTTAATTTTAAGAGCCCTGAATACCTCAAATTCATTTCAATTTCCTGCTTTCTCGCCCCAGTCTTTCCAAAGTGTCTGTGAAATAAGGCTCCCCTTTGAAAGGTCCACAACCAAGCCGCAATTTTCATCTAGAGTCGCCACTTTTTTCAGAGTCTAAGGTGGAGAAGCTTGGACCGGACTAGGATTATGAAAAATGCTATTCTTAAACATGTCAATAACCAGTTGTATTTGCTTTACAATCATTAATGGGTAGTCTAGGCACCTCTAACTTACACTTGAAGTTATTTACTCATTTGTTATACGCTGGTATTCCAAAAGGGAAAAATGCCTGCATTTGATAATTTAAGTTTGTGGCCTTGAAATAAAAGTGTTGGTAAACTACTAGCCAGATGGCATATCTATCCCCTTCACAAGACTAGGTCTGCGCCCTTCCATATGCTACACCATCAGGCACTGCCAGACTACAGTCACCAAATGCCTCTCTACAAAAATGCTAGGTGGCCCGTAGAGTTCGGACTCCATACTCTTGATTCAAGTAGGCCTTGCTCTTCCGCTGCATGGGGTGAATACACTCTACAAACCAAGTAATATACGTACCTGACTCCATCATCTCCTATGATCTTCCTCTTGCCGCATGGATTGAAATGCTGCTGTTGGTAGGCCTTGGGGGTGAAAGGGTTAATGTTGACCACTGTGGCAGAAGCAGGATCACTTGGTGTGCTGCCAGCAGCTGCAGTAGGGAAGTGCAGAAGCCTCTTGCTGCGAATAGCAATTCTTGAACTTGGAGTTGGGAAAGCAGCTTTGCATAAAAGGCTCTAAAAGCAAAGAAAAGGGAAGAGGCGTGGCCCATAGGTGACAGGTATTATGATCACTTCTGCTCATAAATGAGGGATGAAGCTGCTGCTATAGGTTTCTTGCCCATTGTACTTAATCAGGAACAATGTTTTATTGCGCTTAACCAGGTCCAACATTTCCCCAAACATTAGAATTAGCAATGTCCACACGCAAATTGAAACTTCCTGAAGATGAAAGGAGTTATCAAGTTGGAGGCTTGAATTTAAGTTTGCAATGAATTGCATGGGAGTGAATTGAGCACCAACATCCATGCCAGCAAGACATCAACAAATCAGTAGGATATATTGATAGCCATAACATTTCAAACAAATGTTTTACGAAAGAGCAGTAGCAAAAACTCTTCCCATTGATGGAGGTGTTGTTGATATGAGTTTGGGTGAATGTGGACTACTGTCACAAGACAGACATTTATAGAAACAAAACTAGTCAACAGAAGCCAACATTTATATTTAAATTATGTTTGATGGCTATAGGTGCCAAAGCCCGGTTTTACTTTACGTATTAGTGGTGAATTTTAACAGCAATTTTGAAACCATTGAGATGCTACCAAACAGCTGGAGAAGCAAATCCCCAATAAAGGGAGAGGGCAAATCTCAAAGCACATGGTGGCTGAGGGACTAAGTTTGTACTGGCAGGCTGTAGACAACAGGGAAGTTCTAATTGGTACGGTATTGTAGGGATTTGCCATGGACATTTTCAAAAACAAGCATCTCTAATTTGTTTGGTGGCTTAGCCAAACAGATTGGAGGAGATAAAGAAGGTATATGCCTGGGGAGATTGTATAATGCTCTTCTAGTTAAGTTAAATACCTTTTCCAAATGAGTAGAAGAAAATTGGGGGAAGTGCCACTAAGCAGACGGTTAAATTCATCTTGTTTAACAAGTACAAAAGGACCAGTGCTCTGCCTGTATGAAAGTGTTACAAAGGAATATGGTGTCATTTAGAACTTCATACCAAGCTGTTTGTTGCTTGGATATGAATTTACCTTGAAAAAATGAAAACAAGAGGTATTTGGCAAAACAGGAACAAGTTGGTTTAATTAAAGGCCGGGAGAGCAGACAGTCTCAATGTACAGAAGTTTTGGCCGATCATATATACAGTTTGTGAGGTACAATAAAACTATTTCACGTTCTTAGAAAGCGTGTAGATCAGGGCCTAGTCATAAATCTTAAATACAACCATCTGATAAGGGGGACACAGATGGCTCTCAACCTCGGGGAGAGTTAGTTTGGGCCTGTGTGCATGTGTAAGATGTTCGGCTTGGGGAGCGCGTGATCACTATGTATGGTATGCATGCTGTGTCCTGATTTGCTGTGTTCCTAACTGCATGTGGCATCGGACTTAGTTATATTTTGGGAACACACTCCTTTAGCCAAATGTGCTTTATTGTGGCTAATCAAGACCCATTTGTGGTGCAATTGCCTATCTGTCGGATCGATCAGGGTTTTCCTTGGTTGAACGTTTTCCTTCTGGCTAAGTGTAACCTCACCAGTGACTTTTTAGCGGTAGGTTTGGTCGCAATGCCTGTCTGACCACATATCTGACTTGGTGTTGATTGGGAGGTCATCTTGGGTGAATTTGACAGCAATGATACGAGTTTGTTATTATGTGTACATATAACATGGTGTCTTTTAAACAGTGGGGGGAGAGAAGCTGAGATCCATTCGGCCTCCATTCAATAGACAAATAATCAGGGGAATGGATCACTTGTCCTGTTTATACCTGGGTCTGGGGTTCTTGCAGAACACTCATTCTTGTGATAATCGTTATAGCGGTATATCTTGATTGTCCGCTTAAAACTTACGCAAAAAGTATCATCATAGGGTCTTAGTTGTGCTTTCCTCCACCAGGAGGGAGACAGACTGGTTGTTCACATTAGCGATCAAGAATTGTGAGGGTAAGAGTGCCGTGTAAAAAACTCCATGTTTCTGATCCGTTTATTTATTCTTCCAGGGATGGGGTAAGGTAAAAAAATGGCGTGGTGTGTGAATTGAAGGGCTACTGTTCTATAGCACCTGTATCAAAGGAGCGGTCGTGTGGTCGATATGTTTCAGCCCTTTAGGTGTCCAAAAGGGTCAGAGGGCTTTCTTCAGGACCAGAAATGCAGGTCACAGTTTCGTGACGTGCCTAGGGAAGTGATTTCACTTACCCTTCTTCTATGCGTCAGTTTAGAACGCTGAGTAGTTATGGGTTCAGTGGTACCTATAACTTGAGGGAGAGGAAAAAAGACCATGACAGAATAAACACACTTTGTATATAGTAGTCTGTATGACTGCGTGTGGTGCTGCTCATTTAAAAGTCTAGCATTACTTGTAACATTGTAGAAAACACTAGAACATTTTGTAACCATTAAAGAAAAATTAAAGAAAAAACACATAGCGAGTGTCTCATCAAGGACTAATTTGAGAGGGTTAAAAACGAGCGAAATGGCAAGCCTGTACTGTAACATACGTTAGGGGTCATGCTGGTAAAGTTGTAAAGTTACTGCAGTGTGCACCAGTATGTGCAGCTGAAGGCATACTAAGCCTTCTAATTATGTGGACAAGCGTGGCTAGAATGTGACATCTCTAGTATGAAAAGTGGTAAAGGTACTGTCCTGGTATTCGTAAATGATGGTTGGAGCAGCCTAAAAAAACCTTTGTTGGAAACTATTTTACACGTTAACGAGGTGCATAAATCTTTACAAAAACGCTCTGTTGTGAAATGAGGCTCATTTATTGGGGGCAAGCGTGCTTGGCGGTTTGCCAAGAAGTGGTTAATATCTTGGCTTGTGGATGTTAAAGGCCAACTGGGATATGAAGAATGCAAGACAAACATGTCAATTACATTTTTGTGAGCGAGGATGCTCGGCGGCTGGTTTATGGTAAAAAGGTTGTGTCAGTAGCATTCTATTTAGGTCTCGCAGAACTGCGTTGCAGCGCATGCTCGCTCTGCGAGGCTTTTGTAATCAATACGGTTACATAAGTAAAGTCTATGCTCCGCCCCTTATTTTCATTCGCTAGCATCATTCTGTATGCTAAACCCTGGCTTCCTATTCTTTGTGAGGCTTTAGTCCCTCCCAGTTACCACCCTGTCCAGTTTTAAGCCAGCCCACCTGACTGGATGCTTTACTGGCAGCGCGAGTCCCTTTATTACTTGGTTTTGGCACTTTATTTTGGGATACAGCACAATGTAAATAAGCGTATGCTTTCCGTGCGTGTTCCAGACGCACTTCTCTCAGCCTCTGAGACACAGCATGAGGATTGATCATCTGCTTGTTTATTTAGACCTTCCTGGGCTCTCGGCCACTTAGTCACTGTCTGGCCGTGTTCTCAGCGTTTTAATAAGCTGCATTTTCTTATAACGCGCTGGTATTGCAAACCGTACTATCACGATTAGAGTCTTGCAATGACAACATATTTAAACGGGTTGTGCGTTTCTAGCATTCGTTGTATACTTTACTTTCCTCAACTACGGGATAGTATTTGCAGTTCGATCTAATGTAGTTTCGCCTTTCTTAGACGTCAGTACTGTTTGTCAACTAGCGGGTAGCTGCAACATAAGGACCTGGCCTGGCAGTTCGGACTGGACTATTCCCATTGGATACAGGGTCAATACTGATTTGCATATGGCTGGGTCCAAACTGGAATGGCATGGTGAGCATAAAACAATGGATTTAGGCCCAGATCTCTGTACTGGGGTGAATATGACATTGTTCTGCATTCTGTCCATCAATAGTTCTTTTTGCATTTGCAACATAAGGCGGGGCATTGCTCGCAGGATCGTACAGCGATTGTCAGGGCACAAATCCCACTCCCCTCGCACTGTCCCCAGCCCGCTCCGGTTCAATGCGCTGGTTCAGTTCCTAGTTCAAGATAACGGCTGAAACAGAATTCTGTTGTCAGCATAGTCACTAGGATTCATGCAGCGTCTATTTATTGCTTTGTTATTCTGCATGCTGTAAACAGATTATACCCCCGGAAGCCCATTAGGGGTGCAGTGGGACATGCAGCACCAACGCACAGATTAGAATGCGTGTGTGCCCAGGACTGGTGCAATCACACTTGGCAATTTGTCAGAAAACGATCATTTTGTAATGTTTTCGAATTTAGTGCCTTGTTTATAAACCATTGTCCCAGTATAGATAATGTGGTAGCCGCCCCTCGAGTCATGCCCCCTCCCTTCTAGTCCATTAATGGCAGTACAATTTTCCATTCGTCTAAGCTACGCTCATAGAAATACTTTCCATTGCTTTATCAAACTGCAGGTTGGCAATAGGTTCTCTTCTGCATGATGAGGCAGCTTTATGCATTCCTTAAACCAGGGTTGAATTGGGATTAAAAATCGGCCTGTCCACGCTAAAGAAGTGGTTGAGAGTTTACCAGGCAGTACGGCACGGACATTGTGGAAGAACGGGCACGGTGTAATGAGATGAATCACATGTCCTGGCATAGGGACTAGGCAATGAGGATACAGCACAACACACCGTCCTGCAAGCATGCTACAGTCTTATGCTGCAAGAGGTGGCGTAGCTATTTGGAGGGGGGGGGGGGGAATGGAGTGGCCTCGTGCGGCACAAGAGTTTTTGGGGCGGCGCCCTCCCCCCGCCATCACCTGCTATCTCTGGCAGCAACAAAACCCCCGCTCCTCAGAAAAAATGCTCGCCAGGCCCCCCCCCCTCTTCACTTGGGCAAACGCAGAGACCGCCACAGGAGCCCAAAGGGCTAGCTACAGCAATGGCTGCAAGGATGCTGCACGGGTCCCGTCCTATGTAAATTAGCGGTTCACAATTAAGGTTCTCTCTAGCATTCTTGTGGCATACGTTAAACTGACTCCCCAAGCGTAAAAAAGCCCTAGACAAATCTTAGCGCCAAGAAACCGTTGGTGAACATGCGCTTTATAAATTGTTTTTAACATAACAATTACTTTTATATATGTAAAATTATGAAATGCACAGATTAAATTAGAACGGAATGGTCTAAACTAAGATTATAAAACAAACTGGGGGAGAAGGAAGTAAAGTATCACCCCCAGGGTAACAAGGTCAAGCAGCAGAGTGCACAAAACAACTGCAGATTCCCCATAAAATGACGCTGAAGCCTAGACAGGACTGCTGCCCTCCATCTCCTACAGCATGCTGCTGTTTGTCACGAGGAGAGGAGTTGGTGGTCTGGTCCTGTGGTCTCTTCCTCGGCTGCATAGTTCTGTCCGTGAATATTAAGGGTGCATCTGGCACTCCTGAATTGTGCTGGCTGGAGGTATGCACACTGCTCACCAAAGTGACCTCCATACACATGCCCGGCCATGCCCATCAGTGGCAGCTCCCCTCACTGTCCAGAAGGGCCAGCTCTGTGCCCTGCTCATTCTGCCCATCACTTCCTCCGTGCACACAAGTGCACTGCCAGGCAGTCCCAACTCGTGTTGTGCCCACTGGGTCATGCCCTGAACCTCCCTTCCCACAAGTCAGCTGTTCCTACCCCGCCAGCACTTGCATGGGCAGACCACGATTATCCATGGTGTCTGCCTGATAGCCCATGAGTATGTAAGGGCAGACTGTGTCCTCAAACAGGCTTTCGATGTTGGACAGCCAGTGCCTACTTCTGACATGTACAGCGCTCCTCTACCTGCAGGTCTAGTTTGCGCTATATAAAACTGTAAAACAATAATATAATATTAACTATTTTAACACAATTAAACATGACCTGTGCCCGCTGGGAAAACAGACCACAATATTCTGGTTAATACTGGCAGGCTGCCCACATGCTTGTACGAGGGTGTGAACTAAAGTTCTCTAACAGAAGTCTTAACTCCGATAAGACCTTGGCAGCCTTCCGGAGAGTGAAAGTTGCATAAACCTGCACAATGACAATTAAGAACAACCCGATTTTGAGGTTGGAGTGGTAAGAAGCTTACAGTCCTTCACTCAAAGGCCCTTGCATATTCTTTTTCTCAGTGTGACCCATGGTGGAGCGACAACAGCCCCCTCTATCAAGGCTGTGCGTGAGCTTACGATGGTGGCTGCAAGAGACGCATCTTTATTTTTTTATGGTGGCATGAGCATACCTATTGCATAGGTAACAAAATGGCATTTAAAATACCAAGAGCTCCAAAACACCTAAATGCGAGACCTATTGCATTTCAAATGCTGGTTTTTACTAGCGTTCAAGCACTCTGGTGAGAAATAAAAACAATATCTTCTCGTGGAGCTTAATGGGCTCCCTCGGAGTCCGGGCAGAATTGCAGGACTTCTACTGAAAAAGGATAACAGAGGCACAGAAATCGTACGGGGTCATGATTTCAGACAGGGTCATTATTTCAAAAGGCAACGCACCAGAATGTGCGTGCTCGTTGCATTATACGTTAATGGCATACCAGTGGGAATTCTTCGTGCTTGTTCTGTCAGTCTGCTGTGCTCCAGTGGCACAGGCCGGTAGTGGAGGCTATAAATTCCTTAATTTGCATATAGGCATAGTAGAGACTGTCCCTACATGTGCGATAAGGTAGAAAAACTTCTGATGTTGTCGTTTTTAGGTCTCGCGTAGCGATGCAGCGCATGCGCTGCTCGCTCTGGCGAGATCTACTGTCGATTTAGCTTGTGAAGCGGGGTGGAAGCTAAACCAATGCTTCTTATTGGCACGGCTCCCAAAAGCGTGCTTTTTATTTGGAGTGAGGCATGTTTTGTTACCTCAGTCTCCTGCTCGGCGTGCCTGCCCAGACAGAAGATGTGCACGCGCCCGTCAGGCGATGTGCACGCGTACGGCTCGTGGTGTTTCAACACAGCGCAGGCATGGCGCGCTTTCACTTTCCCTCCCTCCGCGTTTCAGCACAGCGCTGCTCGCTGTGCCTGCATGGACAGGAGATGTGCACGCGCACTTGCTGCAAAGGGGTCTGAATTTTCACACACCGCCCCTGCCCGCCCTCAGTGTGAGCCTTTCACGGCCTTTCACGGCTCACCTCAGATAAGCTCCCCTACACTACGGTGGAATTCAGCAGGACACTTGCATGCAGGCGATGCTTTCAATCCTCCAGGGTACGGAAGTTGGGTTTGCTTTGTTCCAATCCACCGGGAGCTTCACAAACAGTATAAAAAGGTAAGGACTTGCATCGCACCCCGTTGTCTGTGGTATTTTGCACTCCCCTCCCCCCACCCGCAATCTGCTGTCCGTAAATTTTCACCCTCCCCCTCCGCCCACCCAAACTCTGTGTGAGCCTTCCACGGCTCACCTCAGACAAGCTCCACTACACTACGGTGGAATTCAGGAGGACACTTGGCATGCAGGCGATGCCGCTTTGAATCCTCCAGGTTCACAAATCCGGTTTGCTTTGTTCCAATCTGCCAGGAGCTTCGCAAACAGTATAAAAAGCCAAGGACTTGGATAATACTGCTGCAAAGGGGGTCTGTGCCTTTATATAGACCCCTCAAAAGCGATTTCCTGACGGCGGATGGCTCAGAAAACGTGTAATGACAATGTACGGCTGACTGTTGGCTACACGTTCTGTGCAGCAGAAAAAAGCAGAAATGTAAAACCCAACGCAAACCTTCACCTTTGTTTGTGAAGTTCCCTGGCTACAGTAAGCGCATCTTTTTAAATGGGTGCTTCCGATTGCAGTTCATACATACTTTCCCTTCAAATGTTCGTATGCTGTCTCCAGAATACTTACGGGACATTGTGTATTCAGTCACTGATGGCACTTACAAGGCTGCAAGCTTTTTTTTTTTTTTTAATCATGGGATTCATAACCTGCGAGGTGTTGCACTCGTTTCTGGGGTGAAAAATGCACAGAGTCTGCTCACAGACCTGCAGTGGAATTTAGAGATCTTCACATATCGCGCTGGGCTACATATCCTCAGCATTGCAAGAAAAACACGTTACAAAAACGCATAACAGCCTATTTTGTCTTTCCTTATTCTTTATTCCGTGTTCAAATCTTGCAAATACACATTGCCAAATAAGTAAGCTCTTTAAGCTGGATACACCGCCACGTTGCAAATTTACACGTACATTCACGGTATAAATATGCTGACAGTATGTGCTTTCACTTTTTAAGCTGGAAGGCATACTCGACAGGAAGCACTCGTCTTATTTTAGCCACCACTGGTGTGAATGTAAGAGGCGCACCAATTCTTGTGCACTGGAAGCCCTGGCGGCAAGTGTACCTTCCCGATCACTGTTAGGAACTAGTAAGGAAGAGGGTTGCGAATTGTTCGCTTTTAAAGTGACTATTCAGTCACTGGGCCTGCACATTCTTGAAAAACCACGACGTTTCCCTAACTTCAAAAACACAGCTGCCCGCTTTGCTTGTGTGAGAAGTGACCAAGCAGATTGTTCCAAGGCGCCCGTGTAAACAAGACACGCTCCTGAGCTTTGTGGGAAGAGAGGCTTTTCGTTTTTTTATTTTATTTCATTTATTTTTTGTTTTTATTAACACATGAACTTTAGCAGTCTCCGTTCATTCTAATTTTCAGAACATGTGTTGAGTAGACTACACTATTTGCCAAACACGAAGCCGCTGACAACGTTAGCTCGCGCACTGTTACCGGAAGCAGATGCGTGTGTCATGGACGTCAGATGGGGTGGGGGGGGGGGGGGGGGGGAGGGGGGGTAGCAACTGTTGCTATTTAGCTTGCCAGGTTACCCATAATCTCAGGGAGCATAGGAAGGAAAAGAAAGGAGACAGAACCCAAGGAGCCATGTTTACTGTGTGTACATTGCACACTAGGCCTTCGCTTGGCATCTCTGCAGCATGAAGCTTTTGTTGGGGAACTGGCGGGACAAGGACCATTCTGTGATGTCATCCATAGGAAAAGGATGGATGATGCTCGCTTTGCATGAATTGACTTCCATGAATTATTGGTTTATATTTTGTTTCTGTAACATTAAGTGTAAAGTGGTGTCTACATTACAAGTAGTGTACATTAGTTGTCTTCTCTTTCTCTCAAACTGGATATTAACTTGTGACAGTGAGGTCTTTTTGTGGTATTTCATATAATACTCTATTTATATGGTTACTGCGCTGGGTTGTCAAGTCTGATATTTTGTTTAGAACTCATGGTTCTGAGCAGGCATGTTTGGTGAGAGAAGTGGTAGAGAAGATCTGCCAGGATAGACTGTTACTTGCATCTCAAATCTGAGTGCCATTGTAAGATGTAAAGCGGCACCCATAGGTGAACTATAGGGAGGATTGCTGTGATGAACCCACTATAGGCACGCATTACGGGTGTTTCAGCAAGTGGAACTTAAAATATAGAATCTGACTTTGCTTATAGGGGCTTCGCAGAGAGTTGCACAACTAACAGAAGTCACAAAGGTGCTTTTCCCTGCAGCTTTCTTAAAGAATGCACTGTTGATACACTATTGCATAGTTTATTTTTAATGTCTTGCCTATTGCTATAAACACAATATACATCTCAAGCACAGCTCATGGGACTATGAGGCTCTCCCTAAAACCTTACACCTAAAACAAAACATGCAAACATTTTCAATTTCTCGTGTAACATTCAAGTACCAGTTGAGTGTCACTCAAAAAGTAATCTATTAATTCTTTCATCCATCCATCGTCTTTCACCATTCATTCTGTCCTTACATCTGTACCCATCCATATCCAAACCTTTGCAACCATTTACACACCTATCCATCATCTATCCTTACAGCCATAATTTCACTCATCCATCCACTTACCCTTTCACCCATCCAGCCATCCTTTCACTTACTCATCCATTTACCCTTTCACTCATTCATCCATCCTTTCTTCCAGCTCTCCACCCTGCAATGCAATAGGTCTCGCATTTGCGAGAGTTTAAGCTATTGTCATTCTAAATCACAATGCCTTTTATTTATGTTTATAAAAACCAACACGTCAATAAAAGGCATTATCATTTATAATGCCAACAGCTGAAACTCACAAATGCGAGACCTATTACATTGCAAATGCTTGTTCTCTAAATAGTATGGACATAAATATGTTGTGAATGGGTGGGCAAATATTGAAATAAGTGTTTTTGAAACAGTATGGGGTTCGGTTTACAGATTCAAGTTGCTATGAGTTATGGAGATTTTGTGACCGTTTTATTATCACAGATAGTGGTAATTGTTATATTGTTAGTGTATGAACTATTGGTATATTTCAGGTATCAAATATTTTGGTTACTAAGTTGCTTGAAGGGTGGCTGCTTTCTGGAATAAACAGGACAAGTGATCCATTCCCCTCTGATTTATATAACATGGTGGTCATTGATATATTTACCAACATTCTCATTATGCGTACCTCATTGTTTTTACTAGTATTGATATTATGTGTGCATACATTACGGCGTACATTTATATTGCATTTATTGGTATTGCCGTTGTAAATGTGCATTATGATATATGCGTGTATAACATCACATTCTCTAACATTACCCCTCCTAGTTGAATTTAACAACAATTTTCCTCGTAGGTCATGCCAGGCAGATAATTCGAGATTTCGTAAGTTGCTGTAGTGTCAGATATCTTTTCCCTAGCTATCTGTATACTACCTAATTTGAGGACTGTTTTTGCAGCAGGAAACCCCCATTTGTAGGAAACTACTCAACAGTAAAACAAAAATGAAAATTGGAAGGATGTGAAGAGCTTGGACACCCACAGGAGGATCCAGGAAAAAATACTGTGAAATCATTCCTGCTCGGGGGCACATCACTCAAACATATCAGCTTGTAGACAATGCAGTGCTTGGATGGCGAGAGCAAGCGTTCAATTTGAGATCATTTCCAGGATTAAACGCACAACAGCAATCAACAATCTTATTGCACACACCCCATGCTTCATCACCGTCATCAAGTCCAATACGTACAGATGTTGCATAACCATGAGGCACGGTAGAATTTAGGCCGAGCTCAGTGTCGGTGACCATCAGCATTTCCCACCTGGTTATTTGTAACCTGCGGTGTTAGCCTTCATTTCAGGGTGAAGGGTAGGGACCCACCTGCATTTACTAGAGTCTCAAAACAATCTAAATTCTTCTGGAATGTCCTTGTACTGAGCCCAGCCAAAATAATCAGTTCTTAGAGCGTGATGCAGATTTTGGGACAACTCGGGCAGATCTTCACCAGGGATAACCAGTGTTGGGCTGAGTATGGTCACGAGGGTGCTGAGACCCTACCATCGGTGGACGAGCTGGATATAGGCAAGCTCGCAACACTGCCAGTACATATCCAACAATGTGTAGGTGCCCCATTGTAGCTCCGGTATATGCAGTATTACTTAACAGTTCTCATTAGAACCAAGAGGTATGGTACCTTTGCCTCTGAACTCAAAGAATACAGTGCAAGTTTTCTGTACAATTAGGGGTTGCCCCTTCCCCTCCAACCATGTGCACCTATTAATCTATGCATCCCAGATTTCCTGGCACAGGGTATCTGTGCTTGCATTTGACCCCCTCCAGTGGGACTCCTTTCCCCTAGTATGAGGGAGATAAGCTGCCCTGGAGTTCCAAATCTGGGGTCCTCTTCATAAAAAAAAAAAGGCAGCCCCAAATATGTTAAGGGCTACCCTGGGACTACAGATGGAGGCAGGAGCGGACATATTTGTGCACTGGTGCAGTGGTCTTGCTACCTCCAAAAACCTTTTCTACAAGGTCCCGGGGCCCAACAGTGTCCTCTCCTGTAGTGCCCCTTCTTCGCATCCAGTCTAGCTCGGTTTGAATGTCGCTAGGTTTGTTCATACAGTGCTGTAGGGTTGGTCTCATTCGAGGTGATGTTTACTGATGCTCTATGGGGTTTTACTCTATTGGGTTGAATCTTGGTCCTAACCCTACATGGGTACAGCTGGATGAGATTTTGCTTTCTGAAGGTTATCTCTTGGGATAAGTAAAGCCGGTTTGCGCCTATGGCATTAGTGAACATGTGTAGCACGACCAGTTCATGGTTTGAGTGCCCACAGCGGTCATGTGTTGATTCCATGTTTTGTTCTAGAGGGCGCCGTGTAGTGCCTGAGGAATGCTGTTGTATAATTCAGCATAGGCGCAAGTGAGGTGGGAGAGGTCGCTATGCACGCGTTGCAAAAATGTCAAAGTAGGTTCCATGAAATTAGGCAGGTTTGTGGCTCTGGAGGGGCACGAGAGCACCCATGCTAAACAGAGTGTACAAGAATACATAAATACATAACTTGTAAAAAATGTGTGGTTTTGGGATGATCTTCAGCCGATATGTCGGTCTTCAGGGGTGAGGTCTGTTGTCTGGGCGTCCAGGGTCGGCTCGTCTTGGTGTAGTGCAAAAAAAAGTAC
Source organism: Triturus cristatus (assembly GCF_964204655.1). NCBI lineage: Eukaryota > Metazoa > Chordata > Amphibia > Caudata > Salamandridae > Triturus > Triturus cristatus. Next base: position 265,043,171 of record NC_140585.1, read on the forward strand.
ATCAAAAAAGTGTCCATAAAGACAACTTGCAGTCTGTGTTCTTGAGCGGTTCGCCTTGAAGTCTCTTTTGAAAGCTTCAATTGGAACTGCAGCAGGTCGCTGTAACAATGGTGCACATGCAACTTGATTACAGACCTGCTAAATAAGAGCTGTGGATTGTAGTTTAGTTTGGGGAAAACACATTGTTAGACAATATTTGGAAAATTCCTTGTTTTTGTTTTAGGGGTAAACTACAGCTTCACTGTGTGTAAAACTTTATAGTATGGTACTGCAAAGATTCTAGCACTTTTATAGGAAGGAGTGCAAGTTGCTTTAGCGTTATTTTGAGTAATTTGGTACCCCCTTACCTTGCTATGGCAGGGAGAGTAATTTCCTCTGTGGGTCGCTTCTGTTAAGTGTGTTTTTCTGTTGCGGGATGTCCTTTTGACCTTTATGGGCTGTGTGCAATTTGAGGGGGAAGTAGAATTTGAGGGGAGTTAAATTTTAGGGGTTTTGTCAGAGAGGAGCGCCCTAACCTAATGCTTTAGCCGCACGTAAGAGGACCCAGGCTTCTCTCCCTTCCACCTTGAGGGCAGTAGGTGTTAAAAATATTACTCCGTAGGGCCCTTCAAATCTGGCCTGCTTGCACTTCCGCACGAAGTTGCAGATGTAGCTCTCTTGCCCTGGTTGAGGTGTTTAGGAGGGTAATTTGGTTTTTGTTCCATTAGGGCTCCTGTGGTGGACTGGTTCGGATAGGAATTTGGCAGTTTGTTCATTCAGAGAGGTACACATGCAACTCAAACCCCAAAACCCGAAAGCTTGCTTCAATGTTTAATTTGGTCCGGGTCATTGGGATGGGTGACTCCCAAAGCCCAACCGTTACAATCTAGTGAGGTGATGGTCGCCGGTAGGTGTGTTTTAACGCAAATGGGGCTAGGAGGAGGAAGTAGAGCCACTTTGTTTTGACTGGCGCATATCTTGCTAACTTTGTTCTTTAGCAGACCATTGAGACTCAACAATGCGGTTGCTTTGAGGGTGGTACATGGAGGCTACTTTGAGTTCTACCCAAAAGGTCATGGATGTGGTCAAACATGGAGTTGACAAAGTGTCTGCCGTTGTCCGATCGGATGACATCTGGCACTCCTCATCTCTATCACTTCCCTGACTGCTACCTTGGTGTCCGTGTATGCAAGAGCTGACTTCAATCCACCTGGAGTAAGGACAGACCACAACTATGCGGTATTGATAGTTGGCGCATCCGATCAGAACATTATAATAGATATGTAAGCCTTTGAATGTCCCCGTTGCTCGCGGAATAGCCTACATGACCTTCAGTTTATGTTTGGGTGAATATAGCACCAGCTCAGATGCATGGTTACTATTTCAGCAAGGTTGGGGATGAACCAGTTGCTTTGAAGCTCCGCTATCATGTTGTCTTTTGCCATGTGTGTGGGTAGGTGTAGTAGAGGTAAAACAATGCTGACTAAACTGGGGCATAACAGACTTTCCAGTGGGGGGGTGGCGATATAGGAGGTTGTGTGTGGTCTGTGTGCAAACCCTAGCTGGCCACCATTTTACTTTGTCAGACAGAGCGATCTCTTGTAATTCCTTCAAATACAAGCTTGCCGTCTTTGTATGGTTCAATGCATGGTAGGTTGGTCCCCTTAGTGTGCTGTAAGGACAGTGTGTGTGCCTCACTAACCTTCCAGTATGCTGTTTTTTTGCCATTTGGTTGGCTAACTCGTTTCCCTGGGATACGAAGTTTGTCCCCAGTATGGGTGGCACTTTACTACAGCTACGCGTTTGGGTGAGGTTAGTGCATCTATCAGCATCTCCCGGAAGTCTTGGTGTGCAACGGGGGTAACATCTGATTTTAGAGACCCTAGTCTCCACCTACCTATGCTAGAGTCTACAGTGTTGGTGACATAAGCAGAGTTGGAGTAGATGGTCACTGTCCTCCCTGAACTTTGGGTGAGGGCTTTAATGCAGTTGGCTCTGCCACCTGTGCTGAGGTGTGGGTGGAGTTGAGTCAGCTGTGTGGCGACTGTAGTGTTTGAGGCTGCGTGACTATGAGACGACATCACTACGCCCCCGTATGCCTCATCCAGTTTCTTGGTTCATTTGAGGATCCGTCAATGAAGAGCGCCTCACTATTCGGGATTGGATCCTCTTTGGCCTGACTGATTCCCTTCAGGGGTGTGGGTCGCACAGTCACTCTCCTCACCCTCCTTGCACTCGTCTGCTAGGAAGGTGGCAGGTTTTACCAGGTGGCACCATACCATTTTTAGCTAAGGCCTAAAGAGCATTTGTTCGTATCGTAACACCAGTTGCATAGTCTACATGCTTTTTCTTTTCTGTAGGTCTGCAAACACCGAATGCTCTGCGTAGTGTCATTGAGGCCCCCTATCACGATGAAGGTGCTTTTGTCGACTGCAAAGGTTGCTGCTGCTAGGGCCTGCTTGCACAGGAAAGGACCCTGCATAACCGAGTACAAAGGCCTGCTGTAATGCACAAGGGGTTTGTGTGCCAGGGGGTACTTTTGTGTTAGGGTAGTTATCATGACTCGCCCGTCACTGAATAGAAAGAATTCCTCTTTATAATTTGGCATCCCTAACACAGGGGGTGTGATATTTCCATTTTCAGCTTGGCGAAGGTTTCCTGCATCTCAGGTATGTAAGCCAGCTCCTCATTGCCCATTTTGGCCTCCTTCATTGCCCCGAGCAATGGGGCAATTTTTGTGCTATAGTCAGACTCCCTGTCGGACAGTTGCACAAGCCTAAAAACTTCTGCATATCCTTGCCCTTGGTGGTGGCATAGCCCTGATGGAGTCTGCCTGTTCCGGTGTAATCCGCTAACTGGTTGCTGAATGAGTTGACCCAGATAGCTAACCTTCTGTAGCGCCTCTCCCGCTTCCACCTTTTATCCTCTTGTGGCAAGTGGTGTTAAGAGGGCTGTCATTTCTTGGAGACTTAGAACCTTGGAGGCACTGCAGATCAAGAGGTCATCAGCAGGGCTTCATCTGATGGCTCGGCATTGCAGTGGCCTTCGACGGAATACACATTTCTGTGGCAATTCCAGCTTTTGCCCCAACAGCTCAAGTGTGTTGGCAACAAGGGTGAGGACGGCATTGGTAAAGGCCGGCAACTAGACTGGTGTTGCTCTCACCTTTTCAGCTGTGCCCGGTGGTCGTATCAAGGATAGGAGTTTAGTCAAGGAACCACCAGGGTTGAGAAGGTCATTTTCCCATCCTCTGAGAAATGGCTGGTCATGTTTAGATGCCTTGGATATTAGTTGCGCTATACATTTAAATAAATCATTTGGCCATCAAGTCTATGCCCAGGAGATTAGTCTGATGAGGGGTGATAAAGTCCAACTCTAGGGGTTTTGTGAAGGGGACCCGCATGACTGCACCAGAGTCGATGGAGTCTAACCATGGCTTTAAACAAGACTTCTTCACCCCCGTCAAGAAGCTGTGGGGTGCATTATTCATCAATATAGTCACAGTGGACAATTCATTGGATCGTCAGTTTATGAATAATAAACAAGCGGGGGTGTGGTTTATGCCCAAGTGGGGGGCAGAGACCAGCCTGCGTTTACTTGTGAAAGAGGGGGAGGCTTGGGAGTGAGGGGGGGGGGGGGAGAAAGGAGTTTTTGTACAACTTCCTCGACCCCCGTGACTACATGCTGGAATTTTCTTGAACCTCTGCGGTGGTACAGTCGCCTTCGTGCCTGTGCGGCACAGCTGTTCTGATCTGGGGCGCCTTCTCCCTGTGCAGGATTTCAGCAGCAGTGTCAAGGTCCCGATCCACTTCCTTCCTACTCTCATCCTTTGTCTACTTGCCTACTTTCCCACCTGACTAGTCATTGTAGGACCTGCCGAACAAGCGACACCTTATTCACAAAGGTCCAAAATTTCCATACCATCAAAATTGAACCCCATCACACCCAGGGATCATGCGTACCTTCAAAGTAATGCCCAGTGGTCATTTCCTTCAGATACTGCCAGTGTTAAGAAACAGTTCCTAAGAAATCTCCTTGAACTAAAAAAAACAAGATCAAGGTGGTGCCCCTATATAACACATCAAGGGCCTAGGTGTACCAGCTGTGTAACACTCAGCAGCCCCAAGAAAGAATGAGGGCCCACATATACAAGCTGGGTAACGCTTAGCGGTTCAAGCGAAAAACTAACTTCACCTTCTCTAGCGTGAAGACTAGGAAAAAAGTGGTCCATGCGCTTGCCCTCGTTTGCCACATGCTGGGACTAAGGAACAGATGTCTCACCCTGTGATAGCCTTGTGGTGCGACCTCCGCCCCACGGATTCAGCAGAACTTTTAATCAATTACGGCATCCGCTCATCGATCTTGTTGCACAGATGTGAATCAGCTCGAGCAGGGATCCTGGTCTTTCGGCAGCAGCCTGGGCTTGATAAAGCTATCTGGCTCACCAAAATGTTGCTCGGATATGAATTTACGTTGAAAAAATGGAAAGACAATATGCGCTTGGCAAAACAGGAACAAGTTGGTTTAATTAAACGCAGCAGCCGGAGAGCATCAACAGTTGCGTCTGAAGACTGTCTCAATGTCCAGAAGTTTTGGTCAATCATATAAAGAGTTTGAGAGGTACAATTTCACATTTAGAAAGCATGTCGATTCGGGCCTGGCCCTAAATCATAAATTCAACCATCTGATAAGGGGGACACAGCTGGACCTCGACAAGCTAGTGTGGGCCAGTGTGTGTCCAGATGTCAGGCGTGTGGAGCGCATGGTCACCAAGTGTGGAGTGCATGCTGTGTCCGGATTGGTGGAGTGCTCCTAACTATATGTGGCATCTGACTCTGGTATTTTGGGAACGCACATCTTTGGCCAATTGTGTTTTATTGGGGCCAATCTCCTCACACCGGTTTTTGGTGTAACAGCCTATCTGTGGGTGCCATCTGGGTTTTCCATTGGTTGCGTGTTTATCTTCGGGCTAAGTGTAACCCAACCTGTGACCTATCAATAGGTAGGCATGGGTCGCAGGACCTCTCTGAACGCGTATCTGACTGGGTTGATGGGAAGGTCATCTTGGGTGAATAGGAGAGCAATGATGAGTTTGCTATTATGTGTACATAGAACATGGTGATCATTGATCGATTTACCAACATTCTCATTGTTAAGCGTACAGTAATTGCGCACAGATTGTTTTTACTGGTATTGACCTGGTTATACAGGCATAGATTAAGGCTTACATCTATATTGCATTTAGTGGTATTGCAGTTGTGTGCATATATCATGGTGTACATTGACATTGCATTCACCAATATTGAACACAAGGGGAAATTCCCTTTTTCGGAACTAGGGCTCACACCTAGCAAGCTAGGTGTCATACTTCATCATATGTGAGTACCACTAATAAGGTCTGAAGTGGGTGACTTGTGTGTACTAATTTAGGAAGTTTAAAGACGATGTGCACACTGGAAGGTCTGTTGCAATATGTGCGATACGCAAATGTCAGTACCTGCGTGACGAAGGTCAATACTGATTGCATGGTAACTCAATGCACTGTACTATTGTAGGAGGTTCTAGGTGGATTGCACAGAGGAAGGCCTGTATTGCAAGAGGTGCACTAAGTACATGTGAGTAGACGTTACGGTGGTTGACTCAGATTGCATGGTGCCTCATGACACAATGTGAAGCAGTGCACTCATAAGGGATACGATCTAGAGGAGTGAACCCCATGGAAGATAATCATGGAGCCCTTCATTAGGGGTTGAAAGTCTATGGATCCATCTCTGCTCAATTCTAAACAGGGATGACTTGGATATCTGTGTGTGTTTCCAGAACAACCCATCGCAGTGAATCAGGGGAGTGTTTTAAATCCCTGAAGTGTGCGCAAAGTCTAGTGGTAACCCTTTGACACCGTATGTTGCTCTTGTGCTCAGTTATCCAGGTCTTAACTGATCGCATGGTCATCCCTATGTATTTCAAACCACACGGGAAGGTGACCATGTATATGCATTGGTTTGTGTTGCAGTTTGTATCCCGGGTTAGTGTCCATTTGAAGTTGGCCGAGAGAGATTTCTTTGACTGCATAAGTGAGTTTACACACTTTTCAGGAACCACATGGATGGTGTCCTGTCACTGTCGGGAGTCCCCACAAGGTTCTTTGTGTATTTGGTTTAGTTTGTATTGGCCTTGTATGTATCAGAATGTCTTTCAGGTTGCGTGTCCGTACGGCAGGAACAAAAGATCCCTGCCAATGAGCCCTATACTGGGTGCCCATCAGGTATTGCAGTGCCGACCTGACAAGGGGCAGGCTCATATGATGAAGCATGACACCTAGCTTGCTAGGTGTGTGAGCCCTATTTCCGAAAAGGGGAATTCCCCCTTATCTTCAGTGTGGGGCTATTCCGGTTTATCTGTTCTTTTACCTTGACTCCGAGGAACTCCATACCCTTCTTGCGTACAGTACTGTTGGGGCACGTATGTTGGACCTCTTTAAACCTGCCCCGATATCCCTCTTTTTGGAATCATTCACCGATCTTAACATGTTAACGTGGAATCAGAAGACAGCCTTGGAAACACACCCTTGATAGCACCAGCCGCAAGCTTCTGAGCAAAACTTTGTGCCCCAGCACTACTTATTTTACAAGTTAAGCACCGACAAGAATGACTTTCCTTAACACCCTTAGAAGTAAGTGACTGCAACCCAGCTGAAACAACCCCTTCAGAGTGATTGGTGCAAAGTGAACAGACAAAAGACCATAACGGAACACTGATGAATGGGAATTAATGGAAAAAGCTATCTTCGACTACAAAGGAGTTGACACAGTTTACAAAGGTAGTGTAATGATGCAGAGAAAGGATTAGGTAAAACGGGACGGGTGTAAATGGCATGAGATTACACTCTTAAAATAACCTACATAACATACAACAATCTATGCTAAAAAACAGCACTTGTGGCAAATGGCCAGATTGTAGGTTACAGTCTAAGGACACAAAAATAATATTAAACTAATTAGTCCAACAACAAAATATTTTTAAAAACTCTAAATAGCCAGTATGAAGACAATATCTCCCTTGCTCTGTGATACCCAGAACCTTTCCACTTGCATAGCACTTACCATTAGAAAGAATTCATAGGGAATTTTAGCCTTTAACTCAGCCACCCCCAAAACTGTGACACCACTCGGGTAATACCTCTCCTGTCCTCAGAACCCTGGTTATTTACTATAGTTTTATTACTCCTGTTACAATATGTAAAACATGTGCCTAACTTCCTTATTGCAATCTAATTGTGACATCTCTAATCCCATGCAGTAAGTTACCTCAACTCTACTGTAATAACTTGGAAGCGTTGTGAAATCACGTCCTGACAATGTGAAAGTAATTACAGCTACAGCCTAAACAACTGGTGAGAACTAGTGTGCCAGTTCCTTCTGTATTTCGTCTGCCTGGACATCCACCAATAAGGGAATATGTATGGTAGTTTATTGAAATGCCAGTGTTGATTATAAGAAAGATTAGGCGCTGGATGCTACGGTGGGACTTAAGACATGGGTGACTAGACTGCACTAGTACAGCATTTTCACTCCGCAGCATAGGTTAGCCATGTAATTGCAGCACTGAAGAAGGTACTGCCAGCTCTAGAACTCAAGCTAGAGATTAGAATGTTTGGAACTTCAGTAAAGCTAATGAAGTGGCTCAGGGCTTATAATGGCTGGTATAAGCCTTCTGCTCCAACATTCCAATGTGGACTTTGTTTCTCCCTTTTTAATTGTGTACATTCTACCCTCTGGGGGGTGGAATGGTCCAATAGCCTCATAACCCTTTTGTCTATGGCTTAGGCATACAACTCTGGTTTAGGTTCTTTTACAATTAGTGTAGTCCTCGATAGAGGGCTATAAGGCTATATTAAAGAACAAGAAAATTCCAATTAAATGCAATTTAATATTACGGCCTAGAGAACTCATGAAATGGGTATTGTTTCCTTGGCTGCAGCACATACTAATACCGTTCTGTGGTACCACAAGTATGTTTTCTGCTTCAAGCCTGTGCAAAATGGACACATTTAAGACTTACTACAATAGGATATCATGCAGTATAGATTAATTTTATGCTTAATTGTGTGATTGAAAATCTTTAAATAGTCAGTTTTCAATATATTAACTGATGCACCAAACCCTCTGCAGTGTCTTACCTGAGATTGCATGGGTGAATCAGCAAAAGAGCTTTTTTAGAACTTTGTTGCAGTAGGATTCATGAGGAGAAAATTACATACGAGTGATTTGGCATTTTAACTTGAACACAATACACTTATTCATATCATTGATACAGTTATGGTCAGTCGTAAGGAGGCTTAAGTGTTATAACACAAAATAAGCTGAAAAGTCTTCATGGAGGAGGCACCTCGACATTTCTTCAAAAGCAGGTTCTTTGAATGCCAAATCTCAGATTATTCATACACAAATATGGATAATATGCATCATCATGGTTTCATCAGAACATAATACATTCAATTTGTTAGGGGCAGAATTCAATCACAGCCTAATACAATACACATACATCGATCAATAAACATTGCATCAGAATTATTCCATCAACATACAGTAATGCCAACGTACAGTTTACAGGTAAAAATAACCAGTAGTAGAAACTTCAACTCTGTACAGTCACCAGAGCTACCAGTTATAAAAACAAATGGCAGTCAACACGTAAAGAAACTACAATTATCTAGTTTCTAACGGATAGTGCATTACTCAAAATGAATAACTTTGCCACAAGGACTCCTTATGCTTACAAAAGCTTTATCTTCATTTTTGTTTCCGCCCTGATGAAGCAATACGATTACCGAAACTAGTCAGCTGTTTTCAACCCGTGTCGACTCAGAATTGAAGTCTCTACTACTGGTTTTTTACCTGTGAACTGTACCAAACAAGGAACCAGTTACTGGTGTTTCTATAGGTTGTGGGAAGAACTCTGATGCAATGTTAATCTAATCAATTTCTGTATTGGATAAGGCTGTGAATAAATTATGACCTGAACAAACAGAACGTATTTTGTTCTGACGAAAACATGATTGACATAGTATCCATACTATTTATGTATATTAATAAATGTGAGATTTGGTATTCAAAACCTGCATATGAAAATTTAGGGGGGAGGGGAACAGCAAGGAGGGGTGGAGAGACCCTACAGTGCCCTGTACTCTTTGAGGGCATGGACAAAAGTTAAGATATAAAGAGTACCAGGTGCAGCACGCAGCCAGTGGAAGGACACTGGCAAACAGGAAGCTGTGCTAGGTCCATGATCAAGGGCAGCGACAGAAGCCCCGGGAAGAATGCAGGAAGTGAGCCGCCAGCAAGGAGCAGGAGGCATGACCAGTCTTAAGCAAGGAAGCAAACCAATGGTATGTAACGAGGATCTAAGTCTGTGTTTAAGCTTTTTTTTTAATAAATAGCTTTAACTGACAGTTCATGCACACTGTAGGCAAAACCTAAAAATGCAGAACTTTGAAATGTGAAAGGGAGGCCACAACAGCATGCACTAGGCAGCCAATCCCACCAGATACAAGTGACAAAAGTAGTTCATGTACTGAGGTGCCAAAATGCATTGAATTTGCTTTTGTAGAGCTTTCTTACCCCTTGTGTTGTCCAAAGTACCCCTGAAGTCTGATGTGACAGAAGGAGAGCCTTAGAGCTCTAGCAAATGTACCCTAAACAAATCACAGCACAGAGGAAGCCTGGATAAAGGGTAAACATTGTTTACCACGAAACCGGAACACCGCATGCCATTACAACACGGTCGCTACGACGACAGCGATGCTACAACGCATGCCATTACTCCGCAAGTCGGAACAACGACTTGCTCTAGGGGTCAGAAGGTGTTGAATTTAAAATCCAACACCTTCCATACTGTTGCAGACTTGAGTTGGAATAGTAAATTATACTAATCCAACATCCAGTGCGCCACACCCCCCTGGAAAGAGTCATTCCGACTTGCGGAGTAATGGCATGCGTTGTTACAAAGCGGTTGTTGTAATGACCGCGTTATACCGGCATGTGTGCAAAAAGCATGCGAGGTAACCTGGCCTATTCGTGGATAAAACTTACACACCTCCCACTACCCAAGTTGAAAGGGTCATGCCATATGGTAGCCACGGCTCATGCTGCATACCTTTGGTGTGTATGGCGTGTCCCCTAGCTGCAGCTTGTTCCAGGTTGTATAATGTAGAGGTGTGCCAGGATAGTCTCTCGGGGTCCCCGACTTCCCAGCAGAGAATGGGGAGGGGCTCTGGTGCAGACTCCTGTCCAGGTCCGACTCCTGGGAAGGTGACCGGTCATTCGCCTTCCTCTGGGAAGAAGGTGTAAACAAGCAATTGTTGGCCCTCCATGTCATGGCACCATCACCTCTTTTGGGAGTTCGCGTCCCCACCTCGCATTCCTCTGCACTGCTGCTCTCTGGCATCTCCTCTTCGTCATCGCTAGAGAATGCCAGACGCTGGGCTGGTCCGCTTCTGCAGGCCAAGGTAGACATCATCGCTACAAAGACAGAGAACAAACTCAAAACCAAGGTGTGAACCTCATGCATGCTTCTTCCGCCACTTCCACCGCCACCATTTCCCTGATCTCAAACACTGAAATTATGGTGACTAAAAGCAATTTTCAGGAGAACAAAGGCTCATACAAGAAGAGACTTCTGGTTTAAGAAATGCACTTCTTTGGTTGCACACCCATGATTGCAAAATACCTCCTTAACCCCTGTACCCTCCCCCTTGCAAAATGTTAAGATCCAGCTTGTCAATCTCCTTGTAGCACTTACACTATAAGTACAGAAAGCATGAAAACTTGAAACCTCACTTTAGTACTATTTGAACAGCAGGTCAAATATGCCAATATTTTCATACACGTTCAAAAACGTTTGCATCATTGTACCAGTTTTCTTGCTACGAGCAGACATCGGATGACACCAAAAATGTAGTATACAAAAAGCATTCAAGCAAAGAAAATGAAGCAATTTAATAATGTGTTAGATCAATTGTATTAAAACTGAAAACAAATTGGAAGTGGGAATAGTAGCAAAGGGTGTAAGGTGATGTTAATGCAGTGTGGAGGGGGTCCTGGCCAGATGAAATGCAACCTGGAGTGATGATGGATTGCCAAACAGGTAGCCATAGGCTGATGGATGGGACTGATTGATGGACTACTGCAGCATGTGCTGGTTAGGTAATGAAAGGCAGAATGAACCACACCCTGAGAAAGTGGAACGATTCTGCAGATAAGGCTAAAAGTACAAAAATGGACCAGCAGTCCATCGGATAAGGGGAATACGTTGAGGCCAGTTTGTCTGCATCACATGTGGGTGAAAAAAGGTCTCTGGTTCATCTGCAAAACGGTTCAGGACAGTGAAGGGCAGAATAGTTTAAGTGGGGGAAGCTAGCGGAGCCAAAACTTCCCAGCTGAAGGTGGCAAATAGTCAATCATCCAACAGCAGTCCCAATGAGGTTAGGATGACCCAGGCAGGCAACACTAGTTTAGCTTGCACAGCAAAAAACGCACCCTTCCATGGTACAAGTCCTGCTAAATGCACAGAGCAGAGCTCTAATGACCTTCCACCCAGATTGTAAAGAGCAGGCAGTAAAGAAAAAAAAATAAAAAGTAGGCTACATGGGCCCCTATCTACGAAGCTAATTTCAAGACCACCACCATCCTTGGGCTTACTTTGTGGTTTGGGGAGGTAAGCAGATCTAATATTTGAGGGATTGGATGCATTTTCTCGCCCATTGTTAAAGGATATTGAGTCCAAGGGCTCATTGTCCTGCCCCCTAGGGGGCAGTCTGGCAACTTGGGGAACTTCCCTTGAGAAAGATTGAGCTGCACTGACCAAAAGTGATCCTCCAGTGGGAGGTCATCTGCTCTGCTTGATCTTGCCAGGCAGGGATTATGGGACTCCAGACCAGTAGAATGAGGGTGTCCACAATGATCGGCCCTGGCTCACAAACAAACCAACGATGAATGGCACTCTGGGTCACCAGCAAAGTGTACTGTATTTTTCATCCAAGTGGGATTAGGGGGAGCCGTAGGTGCATGTAGTTGACAAGGAGCAATGGCCCAACTCCCCTTAGAAGGCAAGTACTACCATATTGAAGTTTGTGACCACTCGCAATGCCGCGCAATTACCTTTTCACAGAGTGAGTTTCAGGCTAGGACTTCAAAACAATGAATCATTCTTCCTGAAGCCACAACAATCCATCACTTGGTACACATTTTACTGCCTACCAGCTCAGACATTGAAATGATTGGATTTAAAGTACATCAAACAATACCAAAGATGTACCTACCCTTACATGATCCACCCCCAGGGGAGGCCCATTACACACTAAGGAAAGATGAATAAAGAAAATGGTCCTCACGCCCCTTCTCCACCCCCAAAAAAACCATAGTGCACAAACCACCTCCATCTTCCAAGGTGGAAACATCCTTCTCCCCCACCTCCTTCTGAGGGGCAGAGCTGCCTTAGGCTGGGTAATAGGAAAGTCAACTAGGATCAATTGGCATTTCAGACAGTGAAAGATTCCTTCCCGTCTTCCATGCATAGGAGGACTTCTAGACCCTCCCCATCCCCAATACTCACAAGACCACAGGAGCCAATGGCCTCTCCAATCAACCCAGGACAAACTGGCAACTTTAGGGGTGTCCTACACAATTTTCCACACACCCCCAGGGAAGTAGAATGGGGTACAATGTACACCAACACGTTTGACTCCCAAATCCCCAGCCAGTCTATCCCCTCACCTTGGAGGACAAAATGCATTAACACCGGGTATACCCTACAACCACCCCCAACCTCCCATCAAACCTCACTCGGGATTGAGGAAAGAACTAGACAGAGCTTATATGCTGCATTTCGACAACAACGTAGCTGTTAATGCAGCACACAGTAACAGACTGAAAATGCACAATTGAAAAAGGAAGAGTGGTATTCTGCATGCGAGCGTCCGTTTCAGTGATGCGAACATCAGAACTCACACAAGTGAGATAACAGGTACACATTCTAAAGTGGGCATACGCTGAATGTGAGCTGAAGTGAGACCATCTGTGGTCCCGGTGGCTGGAAATTGTTAATAAAACTTTTAATGTCGGCTATAGTACCATTGTTTAAAGAAGGCCCTTAACATTGGCATTGAATACAGTATTATGTGGGGACTGTTTGAGCCTTACTATTTCTCAACCAAGATGAGCACATCCCTGGACCCCACATTATCTGCTTCATTTAGCAAGTGTTCAGTCACATCCCAGGTAACTACTTGCACCATTCCGATTTTAAAAACAATCAAAACCTGCTCCAGGATAACCGCATGAGCTCCAGGATGTTAACCAAAAATACAGATGTCATTCTGAAATGGCTGAACCCCTGGGATTCCCTTCAACAATACAGCCATCGTTCTCTGAAAATTGCTTGCTGCGGATGCAGGCCCGAATGGGCTCCATAAATATTTGTACGCCCCAAATTGCGTCACAAATCAGGGTCCATGGTAGGGGGAAATTTAGTGCTAAGCCAAATGCAAATCCTGATTGGAAATGTTTACCATTGCCTTAATAGGCTAACAAGCCTTGAATCCCTGGTGAGGAATGGTAGTCTAACAGGGTATTATTCAGACTGCGTAGATCGACAATCATGTCACCAGATCTCTTGCGCGAGACTGGCACTGGGGAAACTCACTCTGAAGAATCTATGGATTGAATTATACCTTAAAAATAAAGATAGTCAGTTTTTTTTTAAAATCACTTAAACTTAAGTGAAAGGGTATGAATTTGTGAACTACACGTACAGCGTTGGTCCCAAGTTTAACTGAATGCTCAAATCCTTTTAGAGTACCTACAGGAACTAAAACCTCCAGAAAATGTCAAACAGGCAGCACATTCAACGTGGGTATATTAATTTGTATAGGGCACTAATCACCAGAGAGGATATCCAGGCGCTTGGGTAGGTGTGTAGGTTTTCGGCCCCCAAGGTGCTTATACAAAGAGCCAGGTCTTCAGCATCTTGTGGAACTCAAGTAGTGAGAAGGCCCGATGTGTTAAGGGAGGTCGTTCTGTCTTGGGTGCAATGCAGGAGAATGAGCAACCTCCTGTTTTGCTTTTGCAGACACGGGGAATGTGTGAGTGAGACTGAGGCAAAGCGTTGGCGTCTGGTGGGTTGGTGACCATATATGCTGCTGTTCAGGTATTCTGGTCCTGTATTGTGTAGAGCTTTGTATGTGTGAAGTTTGAATTGGCTGAGCTTGTGAAAGAGGAGCCAGTGAAGCTTCTTGAGGGGCAGGGTGATGTGGCATGGTAGGTGTTGCAGCAGTGTTCTTGATGGACTGGCGTCTGTATAGGAGTGGTTTGGACTACAGCAACACTACGCTGGAATCTCCAGCCTACTGGTGAAGAGTGCTTGTGCGACAGCCACCAGGTGGAGGTCTTGTTGCCGAAGGCCAGTACTTCCATCTTGTCAGAATTGAACTGCAGGCAGTTTGTTCGCATCTAGTCTGCTACCATGGTCATGCAGTTGGTGAAGTTGGTACTGGCGGTGGTTATTTTATCCATCCATGACTGGTGTCATCAGCGCAGGAGACTGTCTTGTGATCGGATGATGTTGACATGCAGTGTCAAGTACATGTTGAAAAAGATGGGGCTGAGGGATGAACCGTGTGGGGTTCCGCACATCAATTTCTTGGTCTCAGATGTGAAGGGTTGCAGCCTGATACTTTGGGTTCTTCCTGTGAGGAAGGAATAGATCCATTTGAAAGCAGATCCTTGTACGTCTATCTCATGGAATCTTCTGATGAGGATGTTATGGGAGACTGTTGAAGCCTGCAGAAAGGCCAGGCAGGATGAAGGCGACTGTTTCTCCTCTGTCCAGGATGATTCGAATGCCATTAGTGGCCACAATGAGTGCTGTTTGGGTGCTGCGGTTCTTTTTGAATCCTGATTGAGTTGTCTAGAAGGTGAAGTTCGAGGTGGGTTGCGAGTTGCTAGTTGATGGCTTTCATAATCACTTTGGCTGGATAAACAAGCAGGTTGATGGGTCAGAAGTTGCAGTTGATACAGGTCAGCTCCTTGAGGAGTGCGTGGATTTCTGCAAGTTTTCACTCATCGTGGAAAGTTTTTTCAATGTGGCTGGCAGTTGGTATAGTGGACAGAATGGACACGGATACGGTTTTATTTCCTGGATGATATATTCACTGATATAGGGTTACCTGTTCATATCACAGACAATGGGGTACAGTTTAAGGCAAGGCAAAATATTTCAATAGAATTGGCATCAAACATTGTACAACATCTCTTAATAAACCTAGCGGGAATGGCAAGATTGAAAGGTTCAATAGCGTGCTTAAGGGTCTGATACAGATTGCAGGAGTTGAAAATTAGCGAGAATTACAAATTCACAAGACTGAACATACAAAACTACTAGTAAGGATGGGACGGGTCGCTCGCCTTTTGAAATTGATGGGTACATTACCTAGAATGAAGAGTAACCCTTCATGGCTGGTAGAATCCACCTCTACTAATGTAGATATGAACAAGTAGGCAGAAAATGGAGGAAAGCCATAGAAGTTACAAATCAAAGTATGATTGTAGAAAAGGATCAGTAAGTGGTTCTAGCATCATTGTAGGAATGTGGGTTTCAGTCAAGAAACTTTGGAAGGTAAGAAAAGATAAGAGCCAGGTTACGGGACCTTTTGAAGTGACAAAGGTTTTTAAAAATGCTGTGAGATTAAGCTATGGGAAAGTGTGGAATTTTAAAAGAACGGCCATTCTTAAAGGGAACAAGTTTATAACAAATATCTAACAAGTACAGTGGTTTTGAAACAGATTTTGTAGAAAGTAAAGGTAACTGTGGAAGGGAACGTACAGGATAACAGGTAAGAGGAGAATCCACGGGAGAAAAGGATTGAGGAAACCTGCATGGATGTCTGAACAGGTTTGCAAAGGAGATGGTAGCAGTTCACTTTAACGCTGATGCACGGCTTTATTTCATCTTGTTCTCTAGGTGTTTTTTTAGGGTATTTGATTAATTGTTTGGGTGTATTTTCATTTTAAAGAAGGAGGCTGTATAATGTTTACTTTTGTATTAGCCCATGCGCTCACGGTGAGCACTCTGAAATCCAGTTTGGAATAGTGAGTGAGCACTGTGGCAGTTTGGGGCATTTTTGAGGTTGTGCTTCCTGTTTATCCTACCTATTCTGTGAGCACAGCACCAGTGGGTTCTGTTATCCTAAAGGTAAGTGCTTTATTTAAAATAAGAAGCATTCAGAGACCTCGCAGGTCGTCAGAAGCATGGCCAAACGTGAAGTCAGTTATGAGTAGAGCGGTGTTGAAGGCATGCGTTTTGACCTCATTCTTGCAGATACGGTTACTTGCACTTTTGTAAGCAGTGTCTGGGCTTGTTGTGTGTGATACGATCATGTGGGAACAAGTAATGTCGCACTGTTGACCTGGTTTGTTTACATATATTGCAAGGCTCTACATGATCAGCAGGAGAGCGCCGAGTAATATTGGGGGACTATTTTGAATTTGATTTCTAGAATTGGCAGTGTGCTGCATCAGTTTGTTGGATGATAATTGACATAACTACATTATTCTAGCAAGGTGGTGGGGGAGGGGGGGGGAGGAGTCTCGTCCTTCTAGTCTCTTCAATTCCCATAGAAATTTTAGACCGTGCAAACCGCTGATCAGAATTACACCAAATTTGGCAGAAAGCTAGATGTTGGCCCAGAAAGCGACCCATTTGGTACAAATCCGTTCCCTAGTTTTAGTTATTAAAAGATAACCACATTTGTATCTAGGGACACAACCTCTCCGAATCCTCCAGATCTCGTGCAGAGATCTTCTTGGCTGCTTTGGAACACATTGTTCACTCAGGTCTTAACATTTTCAACGATTTATCAGCATTGGTGCATGTTAAACAATTCCAGACCAACCTTTCAACAAAAATGTAAAGTCCTGGCCACCAAAACCCTTTGACGGACTATTTGGTTCTTACAATACCCCTAGGTCATTTAAGATATTGCATAGCAATCACCCGTCTCAGTTTGTTTGATGGAACCACCATCACCTCTCCATATAATGTCACTAACATAAGCCAGTTCATCTCAAATCTCCCAAAAACTTAAATCCGATTTCTGTGCACCTTTAATGGGCCAACCATTTAACATGAATTTCAAAACATTGCAGGATTTCATCTTTAGCATGTTCTCTCGACCATAGATCTTTCTATAGGAGGAATACCATCATGAACTAATGCTATATGAAATTCTTCCCACACTGTCTTGGATTTGCAGTGGCATTCGACAAAATCGGCAGTAACACGGTCCTTAACCGGAACATAAAATATCTTGTATACAAAATCCTGGAGCCTTTTGACATTCTAGCTATCCGTGCGGACTCTTTAGTTATCCCTTCAGTGATAAGCAACCCGACCAAAAGTTTATGATCACGCCTTATTTAAAATAGTTTGCCCCACACAAGGTCTAAAATGTTCTTAGGCCCAAAAGCAAGCCAATGTTTCTCTCTCAATAGCAGACTACTTTTCTATGTAAGGAGTGAAAGCTCTAGATACTATGCTATAATGGACTCTCCACCTTATACCTTTTGGGACAAAACTTCATCCAACCCTTTAGAACTAGCATCCATAGTAATTACACTATTAAGATTGGGATCGAAACCACTTAAAGCAGTAGCATTAATTATCTCACCTTCACAATTTTTCACATTTGCACCAAACAAATGTGCAATGTCCTGCACGCAAAATGTTTACATAATTAGCATAGAATTAATTGAGACCTAAAACAGATCTAAGATCTTTGCTTAACAGAACTGGAGCTAACTTAATGGCATCTAGCAACTCTGGTGTCTGTCTCATGTCCTCTTCACTTAATACATGAAAAATAGGTCACTGATTTTACTGCAAACTTGTATCTCGAATGTTTCAGTCAGACCTCTTGCATTTATAATTCCTAGTACATTCTCTAATGTATAGTCATGTTCTTAGTTGTCTTTCCCATAAACAAGAATATAATCCTGGCAACACTAGATATTAGGAACCTTCATCAATAATTCATATATCTGCAGAAACACAGCTGCAGCAAGCCCAAAAGGCATCCTTTTGTATTGGTAACATGCCATGGGTGTGATAAATGCAGTATAACTTACAATTATCTTGCAGGACAACGTAGTGGTAAGCCGCAGAAAGGTCAACAGTGGAACAACTTCGCTTCGACAAGAGCCAACATCTCAGAAATCCTAGGCAAAGAAATTGATTAATCTTCATATTAAAATGGAGTACATCAATGCATAATCTAATATTTCCATTTTCCCGTTTGGCCACAATAGGAGGAACCCAATCAGATGACTTTCAATTATATCATCCTCAACAAGCTTACCTTCTCTCAACTTCCTCTGACCATGATAGGATTATTTCTAGCCTTATCTTGGGACATGCATTTTTTCAGAATAATTCAACGCTTTAAAAATTGCACAATTTGCTCTTGAAATATGCTGGCAAATTTCAGTAACATGGCACCACCCATGCCCTCTCCATCCATCATCATTACTGGGTCCGGACTGTTAGGATTAAGCATCATGCCCAGTTCTCCTTGGTCATACCAACCCAAAACTGCAGTACTTTTTTTGTCACAAAGTATACCCATACATTATCTGTTTTCAAACCTAAAAACCAAAGTACGATAACCCAACATTTCAATTTTTCCCCTGAATAACCTTCAGGATTATGCCAGGTTCTTCCAAAGAACCCTCCAGTTTTTCTGCAAATTTGGATTTCCACACACCTTCATTGATAATAGAATATGGTGAACCTGGATCTCCATCCTTACACCACCCATAGTCCTTGTCAATATTGAGAATCTTACCTTCACCTCCCTTTATATTCAACACAAATTTGTGATCTTCCATATTATGAAGTTTCCTCCTCCCTCATCACCTTCATCTACATATTTAAACGTGTTCACTTCCTCCTGCAAACCATCACCCGACAGAACATTTCTGTTTGAGAGTAGGACACGTTTTACTATGAGCAAGAAGAAACTTGCTGTGCCAACAAAAACAGTTTACATTCTCCGTTCCCTTTGTAGTGGAGACAGGGTTTTATGTGCACACATTGCTATGTTAGCATAAGCGTTTTAGAAGCTAAACGCCATCTTGCCACTTTGCTGCTTTTGCACACGACGCTACAGGTAGCTGTTATTACAAGTAAAACTGCTTGCTTTTTCTTCACATGAGAACGGTCTGTTCACATCCCTAGACGTGCCCCGCTACCTTAGTCTGAACACTGTGCAGAAGCTGTCAAGGTCAAATGTATGCTGTTTAATTCAGGTTGATCGGCCCACGCTCTGGACACAACAAGCACACAGCTGCAAATATCTGAAACTCTGGTGCCTTTATTATTGCATTTGAATGCATGATTCAGACACTTGGAGAAAACCTTTACAGACAGAGCAGAGCTGATCCTGTGTTGTGATTCACCTAAGCTGATCTTTGAGGTATGGGGTTCCCCATTCAAACCTATAGACCTATTAGTTTATAAAACTAGTTTACTAGCCATGGGAGGGTGGTTCACAAAGTATTACAGGACTGGTTTTCCACCATAATTTTTAATATGATTTCTCCCTTCATTTTCTATGGAATTGTAACAATGCTGATCCGTAGTTAAAAATAAACATTCAAACTTCTCCGTATCTCCGATTACTCTTGTTGTGCACTGATAGAAGAATAATAACGAAAAGGTGTTTCTGATTCCCACCATTCCTGAGTGTACTCCAAGTCGCTTGTTCTGGGTTGTCTAATCATTGGTAGCTTCGAAATAATATGGAGAACAAATGAGACACTAACTAGTCGGTTAGGGGTTCTGGGTACTGAGGTGAGTTTTTGGTACACCACAATTCACTGAGGTCCTGGTTTCCTATGCATAGTTCTGTGCATGAGCAGAAACCCCGCAACATGGCGCACCTAACGTTTTGGTGTTATGATTTAGACGCCTTAGTAGTGCTTATATTTGTCCACAACACCCTCACTCGTTTCCAGTTGACGGGAGTGACGGTTTAAACCTACCTAAATCGTTAATATATAGGTTCTCTCAAGCTCGACAATTAAAAAGGTTTCATTTTATCTTCTACCCTTTATGTGCTACGGTTTAAAATAGATTTTTTTTCCTTTTCTGTAACCTTATGGCTGAAGTCGCTATTGCAGCGCATAGTCGCGCACCTCTCGGGCGTCATTTGACGCAGTTCGGGGTGCCAGACGATGGGATGTCTTATCTTTGTAGTGAGTGCCAATGCATCGTTTCCCTATGAGCCGTTTTACTCTTGGGTTACTTTTCCGGAGGTGAACGCGGATGAGAAGACGTTTCACACACTCCTACAGCGCTCCCAGCAAATTACACGCCTTATAGGACGCAGGAAATTCCCATTTCTGCTTGGCAGCACCGTATTTGGTTCAATGGCGCCCTCCCCCACACCATTACACTGGTTCGTTTGGGTCCCTTGTCAATTCCAGGGGCCACTTGGCCAGTCTTGGCCGGTGTACACAATATTTTCTAGCCCCGCTGGATGACTTGCGTCAACTCCACACTGCCTTGATTGCGGTGCATAGGGTTTTAGTGCAATAAGTCTCACAATGTCCAGATGGGGGCACCTGGGGTTGCGACGCAACCAGCTGGACCGACCGAGATTACTATTAGTCCGGTCATGGTTAATTCAGTAATTGGCAAGCAACCCCAGAATAAGGACGATATGCCTTATTGGCTTGCTGAGAAATTTGACCAGCTGGAAGCGGTATTTCCAAATTCTACTCCTGTGGAAAAACACAGGATCCTTACCATTAGTTTGCAGAAAGACGGATTGTGAGAACTGGGGTAAAGTGTTTGCAGCAGTCTACTCGAAGTGCTTCGGCAATGACTGTACTGCCCTACGTGATCAAACGTGTTCAGGATCAGCACAGTCCGGAGGCAGCGGTCGAGTTAGGAATAAGGCTTGTCGGCGTGTTTGACGTAGTTGCTGATCTCATCCTTGCTAACGTAAAGGGAGATGCAGTTAACTTTCAAGTGTCGAATGAGCTGCACCTCGTCGAAAAGTTATTGCGGAGGCTTAGAAGACCATTGGCCGCAATAGTTTGGGCATTAAGCCTTTTGCTAAAACAGCGCAACCGCAAACTGACCGTTACATCTACTAAAGACGACAAAATTGCAAAACTAAGAAACACGGGAAGCAGCAACAAACAGGGGTCTCGTCCCACGGCACCGGTGCAAGTGACTACTGAACGCACATTTGAATTGCGTGATTGCACTAGAATTAGGTCTCCTGAAAGATTTCAGGTTCCTGAACAACGGTCTCCTCGTTCTTCACAGGAAACATCGGTCTCTCAGTCCGGTAGAGGAGAACGTGGCAAAGGTCGGGGTGTCCAACAAGGACGTGAGCAGCCCCGCCCGACTGACTGTAAAGGCAAGCAGGAAGAGTTTGCACATCAACGACCCCAGTTTCAGAAAAAGAAAGTTGATGCACTAACAGCGAGGTATGCCACAGTTCGTGAGAACGCAGCTTCGGAATCTGACATGGGCACTAACGCTGCTAGACAGTGCAGCGGAGGTTAAAATAGTGCGGCAAGCACTGCGTCCATATCTGAAGGCGACAGCAACTGACACGTTTAATACTGTAGAAACTGCTGACACTAGAGTGGCTCCCCCTGACAGACTATATGACAGTCCTTTTAATTGAAGGGGACATACAACGTACCATAAAAGGGATTTTTGGGGAAAACTGACCTCTACATATGACATTCTGTTAGAGGCGGACTGGCCCCCAGCTTTTGTTTTGGCCGCTCCCAGAGGGGAGGAGGTAATCCTCCCCTCTTTCGCGCACACTATTCCGAAGGAGCAAGCTCAGAACTTTACAGAAGAGTGGGCACAGGTGCTTGCTCCGCCATTGTACTGTACTCGGGTGGGATAAATTGTCGCCAAGCCATGAGATTCCATTACAGTCTATGCCCAAGCCGCAACCCCAATATCCCATGCATCGTGAAGCTAGATCTCACGTCGCAGAAATCCTTGAACAATTGGAATATCAAGGTGTAATTGAAACATGTGTGTCACCCATGAATAATCCACTTTTCACTGTAACCAAACCGGATGGGTCGTACCGCCTAGTTTTGGATTATGCGCATTTGAACTCTGTCGGACCTGCACGGTACAAAACACCCACAATTCTGCTCTCGTTGATAGTCTCGTGAGAAAAAGGTTTAAGACCACACTTGAGATCTCCAATGGCTTTTATAGCCATAACCTGTCCTCTATTAGTAGTCAATGGACAGCCTTTACTTCTGGCAGCAAACAGTTTAAAAGATTAGCCATGGTCTACAAAACCAGTCCTGAGTCTTTGCCGCGCGTGTAGTCTTTCTGTTGGAGAGCATTGACCATGATGCATACTCGTATGTTGACGATATCTCACAGACGACGAATTATGGCCGCATCTGTCGCGTTGACCGCATCATTGTAATGTTTGCAGACTTCGGCTACAAATTTAACTTCGCAAAATCACACATTGCGGAGTGTTTTTGGGATATGAACTCAACGACCAAGGTCAAGGTTTAGCACCTCACTTCCTGGAGAAATGCGCATGTTTGCACACTCCCACAACACTAAAAAAATATAATATTTGCTGTTTTTTTTTAATTTCGGGCGTACTTACATTCCCGATAATGCCCAGCATATCAAGCCGCTATATGCCTTGGTACAACCTACTTTTTCCAAATCGAGCTGGCTGCCAGAACATTCAGCTGTCCTGCAATCTTTGCAGGCAGATCTTGCTTCTAAATACTTGCTGGCGCGTGATAACCACACAAACCTGGTAATTGTGCCTGGCGCAGTGGGTTTCACGTACTTAACGTTCAATGAGAGAGACAGTCCCTATTGCTTACAAGTCACACCTGTACACATTGGCTGAAAAGCGCTTTTCCACTGTCGAAAAAGTCTTGACTGCAGTGCAAATGGCAATTCTAAAAGAGCGCTGTCGCAAGGGAAACACATGTTGATTGTCACACCATATCCTGCCCTAGAAACAGTGACTCAAGCCAGTGTTCCGAATTCAAAAACTTTGCATTCGCGTTGGATACAATGGGCCACTTCTTTGACGTCTCCGGATGTCACCTTCATCTTTGATGCCTCTTTGCAGACTCAGGAGTATTTACAGTATGAATTTGCTCATCCAGATCCTCGGTCTTTACGCCCGCTTGATGATTACCATTGTATCATTTACACTGACTGTTCGGTGCAACCGGCGACGGAATCTAAGCACGCATTTTCAGCGGCCTGAGCAATAGTGGCTGGTACTTTCATGAATGGAGAATTCAACATTGATGTCGTGCACACGCGCAGACATTGGGTGATTGTACTGCCCAGTTGGCAGAGCTTCGTGCTCTGGTGCTTGCACTGTAGTTTGCTGATCCTCATGTGACTACCCTTATTGTGAGTGACTTTTTACTGTGTTCAGTCTTGACAATTTATTCTTTTGGTCTCAAAATGAGGATCGTGATTCCAAAGGTAGCACAATCAAGCATAAAATGGTTTGGGTTCGAGTAGCAGAACTTCAACGTCTGCCGCTCGTGAATGTAATTCATACTCTTGGGCACCAACGCGTAGGTGTCCACGCTGTTGGCAATAGTTTAGCTGATGAAGCAGCGAAAACAGCAGGGGCAACATATCTAGTAGCGGCAGTTACAAGATCCAAAAAGAAGATTGATGATCTCTCGGCAGCAATTGCTGCAACAGAGAAGGGAAGTAATTACCCGAGAGGTTTCCCTTCTAAATATTCTTATCATTTAAGTCCTGATAAAATTCCCTATGTGAGAATTAACGACGTTGGTGACCGGTTGATTCCCAACGCGGACTGCAGACTAGGCTTGATAACCGCTGCTCACTAAGGTATGGCCTCAGCCCATGCAGGCGTCTTAGCGACTGTCACTACCTTACAACGTTACTGGTGGCGCAGATTGTATAACCAGACTCGGGATTATGGATTTTCTCCTCTGATACCGCGTATAAGTACATCATAGTTGCAATAGATTTGTGCACACATTTTCTGTGGGTCAGGCCACAAAGAAGTGCTGATGCTCGAACTTGCAGGGATTTTCGTGTCTTTGTGGGAATTTCGGTCCAGCGTTCGCCTATAAGGCGTACAAGGATGCCATGAGGTCAGGAGTATTTGCAGTATGAATTAGTTCATCCAGCTCCTCTGTCTTTGCGCCCGCTTGAGGATTACCATTGTATTATTTACACAGACTGTTCGGTGCAACCGGAGACAGAATCAAGGCATGCTTATTCAGCGGCCTGCGCAATTGGGGCTGGTACTTTCGTGAATGGTGAATTCAAGTCTAATGTGCATATGCAGTCATTGGGTGATTGTACCGCAAAGTTGGCAGAGCAACGTGCTCTTGTGCTTGCACTGGAGTTTGCTGATCCACGAGTTACAACTCTTATAGTGAGTGACTCGTTTTACTGTGTTCAGTCTTAACGAAAATTTATTCTTTTGGTCTCAGAATGAATAATGTGATTCCAAGGGTAGCACAATCAAGCATAAAATGCTTTGGGTTTGAGTAGCAGAACTTAAACAGAATCTGCCTCTCGTGAATGTAATTCATACTTTTAGGCACCAGCAGGTTGGTGTCCACGCTGTTGGAAACAGCTTAACTGACAAAGCGGCAAAAACAGCAGTGGCAACATACCTAGTAGCAGCAGTTACAAGATCCAAAAGTACGATTGTTGACTACATCTTGGCAGCTATTGCTGCAACAGAGAAGGGATGTAATTACCCGAGAGGTTTCCCTTCTAAGTACTCTTATAAAGTTCCTTATGTGAGAATTAATGACGTTGGTGACAGATTCCCAACGTGGACTGCAGACTTTCCTTGAGAACAGCCGCTCACGAAGGTATGGCTTCTGCCCATGCCGGTGTTTCAGCAACTGTTACTATCTTACGTTACTGGTGGCGCGGATTGTATAAACACTCTTGCTTATGTCCTTAATTGCGACATTTGCCAGCAGAATAAACCTTCAACTGCTGCGCGTCTACCTCAAACACAGTTGTACATATCTAATAAACCACTTGGGTGTGTTTTAGATCACTGCGGGCCTTTTTCCTCCGATACTGCGTACAAGTACATCTTAGTTGCAGTGGATTCATGCACACGTTTTCTATGGGTCTGGCCACAACAGAGTGCTGATGCTCGAACTGTCATCAGGGATGTGCGCGTCTTTGTGGGAATTTTTGCATGTGGTACCCTCCATTCAGACCAGGGTCCAGCGTTCGCCTCCAAGGAGTACAAGGATGCCATGAGGTCTTTGGGGGGTCAAAGTTAAATTTTCATCTCCATTCTGGCCTGAGGACAATAGTGTTGTGGAGCGAAGGAACCGTTACTTAAAGCAATCCCTGACAGCTAGGGTTCAGGTACTGGCAGGAACTGGCTGGCCCATTTGTATAGCGTTCAACGTGCACTTAATCTCCCTAGAAGGTCACTGGGGGGGCGGACCACATACGAAATGCTCTTTGGCATAAAGAGGTTTGTCCTGGACCTTGGTCTAGACATGGCGGCGTCGGCCGCACCCTTTGACGTAGATGATCATTCTGCTGTATTACAGAATCTACAAGAGACCCGAGAGTCTTGCAAAGGAACACTTGCCCTCCACAACTGATGCTGCACTTCAGATTCCGGTAGTTGATTGGCTACCTCGAGTTGGTGACCTGGTCCATGAGACTGTAGAGACCAAGGAGTTTGGCCCCTCTTACCGTGCACCGGTTCCAGTGCTTGGCGTGCAGGGTACAAGAACAGTCATTTTACCTCAACTTCCTGGTCGCAAGGATAACAAGTACATCTCCATTGACAATGTCAAACTACAACGAGTGGCCGATTCTTAGTTTGACTCCAGTGGTCTCTTGACCAGCAATGCTGAGAAATTGTTTTAGCTCCGGCAAATACCAACAAGCCTGACATTGCCATCGAGATGCATACAGTTAATAATCCTTTATTAACTCCACCAGCTTGTGGTCCAGTTGAAGATACGGAGTATACCTATCCCACAGATGTGTCGTTGCCTGGTGTGTAATCAAGTGCAGTTGACCAGTCACGCTTTTCATTTGACACCAACTCTACAACATCGAATGCCCCATCAAAAATTTCTATTTTTGCTGTTTGGTTTAAAATAATTTTTTTATTCCCCCTTGGACTTACATTTGGCTGGTGCTCATATCTATTTTTTTGTTTATTTCGATTGGATTTATGGTTGTATTTTTTCGTCTAGTAAATGGACACTATCTCACCGAAAGATATGCAATTAGATTAATTGATGGAACTTTGGCACCCCACTCCTAGTCACAAATCCTGAAGAGAGACCAGACCTTTGTTAACATTACTGCCTCGCCTGTGTTACATGGGATTGTATGGGATGCTGTAAAATTTCAAATTCATGGTCCCACAGAGGTGATTAATGTCCCCAATGTACTTCGTGTTTCTATGGGGGATGTTGTGAAAAAACATACGCTCTGATGATTGGGATGTCCAAGCCGTAGAGGCTTTTTCCTGATTTAAAATATTATGCTGCTTTTGATGCTGAAGATTTGTATTTAGACAGCAAATTATGTAGAGTTGTTTTGCTACCAACACTATGGCAAACATTTCCTGCATAAAGCAAATACATTTAGAAAGATCATCAATTATACACAATGGGAACCTTATCCAGCTCCAACTGAGGGCAGCTCCAAAACTCTAGTGAAAAAAATGTACATGTTTTACTGATTTCAGTATCTAAACCTGAAGCCTTTTATTTTAAAATGGCTGCTGAGTCAGCTTCCAAAGTTAGACTCCCCCACACTAAATTATTGTATTCAAAGTCCTTTATGGATGAATTAGCTATAGGGGGCTATGAGCTGTGTAAAGATTCCATTGATCTTAAATCTGTTTGGGGTTCTAAACCCTAGCTGGTACAAGGTTCTGAGGCTCTGCATCGTGCATGCCTTATCCCGAACCACATGTTTTTGAATTCTACCATTTTTCAGACCACCAGCTTTGGATTGGCTACTTCTAAAAAGATGAATTCCCTGAATATTCCTGATCTGGGCACTTATCAGACCTGGGATAATCACACAGATCTGTCCCTTGATGAATTGCAGTCATTTATTACTAATACATCCTTCAACATTTCCAACTTAGATCCTGAAGGATGGTTAATATGGCAGAAGAGTTCAGATTCTTGTCAACATAGTTTTCTGGGTCTGCTCCCTGGTTATACACAGGTTAGAGTGGACCCCTGATTTGAATCTTCCCATTCTGTTACTACCTATTCTGTAGGAAAGTGATGTCAAACATGGCTGCAAAATTCTACCTTGGCGTCAGTTAAACATCATTTATCCAAATTAAATGACAAAGTAGATTTGAATGATTTTGTTAAGGGCCCTGTGGGTGGCAGGTCCAAAAGATGGGTGTATGGTGTTTACAACGAAGTTTGGAAATTCTCAAATTGAAGCTGCTTCTAGATTAAGAGCTATTGATCAAGCAAATTTGGAAAAAGTGCTTCCTGTCGTTGATCATAGCATTAACACCCTTTCTTCCAGAATCTACACATTAGATACTATTGTTTCATCTGTTGTGGATATTGTACATGGTGACATGTCTGTTTAATACCATGGTCAAAATCAATTGCGTTCTATAATGCAGTTTGCATGGACTGTATAAACATTGAAGGCTGGGAAAGTTCCCTGGGACTACATGAACACATCTTTATTCCTGCCGTTTAATCTGACTGAAAAACATTTCATGTCCATGAAGGATGCGACATACTCATTATTGCATATTGAAAAGTTTGAACCTTTACCATTCTGAGGCCAAATCGAACTCAGCTGTGTGGCTTATCCATGGATTAAGCCCTCACCATTTCCATTATTTAAGTTCAGTTCATGTCTGAAACACTGCCATAGGCAGATCCGAACCATTGGGTACCGCTTATCTGCATGAGGTTTGGTCACTGCCATTTACATACAGGTGCCTGAAAGAGGGTATTTGTGTCTGTCGAACAGCGTCTCCTGCCCCGGATTATGATCGACTAATGAGTCCCTTAGGGGCTCATGAGTTGGACTGTTTTGGTATCGGGATTATGGCCCGTGGAGAGGCGCACAGAGTCCTAGGGAATTGGGATATATATGCGGCAGCATAACTTCCTGGCGCGAAGTTATCTTGAAGAACACGCAAGTTGTCCTCGGATGGTGCTAGAGGTTCTGGTTGTCGAAGAAAAAGTATGTTCATTTACTTGACTGGATGGCTGACTCATTTACTGAACATTACAATGACTTATTCTTGGAGGCAGTTGCAAGATACTGTGCCTACATGTTGATGGATTAAATTGGCAGTTGTCCATCTTTCGCATGTCCTAATCCAGATTTTTTAATTTGTTTTTTACTCCACATTGGGCTGTATACCGCCCCTGACAGATGTTTTAATTTTTTACTTTTCCCAGCAAATTTTTGGAACTTTCACTACCAATTACACGGCTTGCCAATATACAAACTTGGTTCTGTCTCCCTCGAACTTGAACTCTGCGTTCCTACATTGCTTCCCTATTCTGTTCGTGGTCCGATCTAGGGAGGGTGTAGTGGAGACAGGGTTTTATGTGCACACATTGCTATGTTAGCATAAGCGTTTTAGAAGCTAAACGCCATCTTGCCACGTTGCTGCTTTTGCACACGACTCTACAGGTAGCTGTTATTACAAGTAAAACTGCTTGCTTGCTTTTTCTTCACGTGAGAACAGTCTGTTTTTCACATCTTTAGACGTGCACTGCGACCTTAGTCTGAACACTGTGCAGAAGCAGTCATGGTCAAATAACAATGTATGCTGTTGAATTCAGGTTGATCGGCCCACGCTCTAGACACAAGCACACAGCTGCAAATATCTGAAACTCGGGTGCCTTTAAAATTGCATTTGCATGCATGATTCAGACACTTGGAGAAAACCTTTCCAGACAGAGCTGATCCTGTGATGTGATTCACCTAAGCTGATCTTTGAGGTATGGGGCTCCCCATTCAGACCTATAGACCTATTAGTTTATAAAACTAGTTTACTAGCCAAGGGAGGGTGGTTCACAAAGTATTATAGGACTTGTTTTCCACTATCATTTTTAATATGATTTCTCCCTTCATTTTCTATGGAATTGTAACAATGCTGATGGTTTTATTTTTAATCATTTGTCTGCTTATGTTAGCCAAAGTACTGCACCTTCGAACACGTAGCTAAAAATAACTATTTTAAACTTTTCCTTGTCTGATTACTCTTGTTGTGGACTGATATGAGAATAATAATGAAAAGGTGTTCCTGATTCCCACCATTCCTGAGAGTACTTCAAGTAGCTTGTTCTGGGTTGTCTAATCATTGGTAGCTTCGAGATTATACGGAAAACGAATGAGACACTGATGCTAGTCGGTTAGGGGTTCTGGGTACTGAGGTGAGTTTTTTGGTACACCACAATTCACTGAGGTCCTGGGTTCCTGTGCATAGTTCTGTGCATGAGCAGAATCCCCACAACACCTTCATTTTATTTGTAAGGTTTTATATAGCGCTGGCTAGACCCCGAGGTATCAAGAGTGCTTTACAGGAGCAAGGCAAATCTCAATGGAAACAATAGCTACAAGCAAAAAACAACAATCGGGAAACATGCGAATCGCACCATTGACTCAGGAGAAAGGCAAAAATCTGAGGATTAGAAGGTTATATACAGTTAAATAAAATAAGGGAGGTATAACCTCGTAGCACACAAAATATAAACAAGGACACATTTGTAGCGGTAGGAGGGAAGGTGTCGCTGAAGAGGAGTCAGGAACAAATTAACAAAAAACAGGGCAAAAACGCCAAAAGAAACTTACAGCAAATTAGTTGGAGCTGACAGAATACATGAGAGCAAAGGCAGGAGTAAACAATAGGAAGAACATAGGGAAAGCAAAAGGTCAAGTTAGCAGAAAGATGACAGATATAGGTGATCAAAGGATGGCAGGATCTGAAAGAATTATGGATTGCAGTATTTGAGGAGATTACGTTTTAGGTCTGTTTTGAAGCCAAGGTAGGAGGGGTTGCAGCGAAGGTCCCATGAAAGGGCATTCCAGATGCTAGGTGCATTTTCTGAGAAGGTGCAGGTCTGGATGGATTTCTTTTTTAGTAGCAGGGGAACGAGAAGGGCATTGGAGCTTCTCAGTCTGGCGCTGCCCACTTTTTTTGAATTTGTTAAGTAAACCGGAGATTGAGAGTGGAGAACTTTGTGGGTGATGCAGGCTGTCTTATAGATGCATCTTCCTTCAATGGGAAGCCATTTAAGGGATTTTAGGGCAGGCGTGATGTGATCAAATCGTTTGCAGTCGGTAATAAGCCTGGCCGCCATGTTGAGCACAGCTCTGAATGGGGCCAGGTAAACTTTAGGAGCTTCAGTGAGAATAGCGTTGGAGTAATCAAGTTTAGAGAGGACTAGTGATTGAACGACCCATTTGAAGTCGTCTTGAGGGATGAACGGTTTGATTTATTTGAGGTGTTTAAGAATGAAAAGTACTCCTGTGGCCGCAATTTGTCCTTCAGTGCCAAATTGTTGTCCAGGATGAAACCTAGGGATTTTGCTGCATTAGAGTGAGCGGACAGTTGACAGCATTGAGGTCAGGGATCCAGGCTTGAATGGGGAGAAGGTTGCTTTTAGGGCAGAATAGAATGATTTCCGTTTTGTTAGGGTTCAATTTAAGATGGAGTAAAACCAGGATTGAATCTTGCTCAGAGTGTTGTTTACATGAAGGACATCGCTGTGTGATTTGATCTTGTAGTAGTTGGGTGTCGTCAGCATAAAGTTGATAATTTATCCCAGCTTGTTTCAGAATGAGAGTAAGGGGTTCAATTAAGAGGTTGAAGATGGAGGGGGAGATAATTGAGCAGTGGGGGGGGACACCAAGGGAAACAGGAGCAGGATTGCAGAGGCAAGAGTTGATTTTTATTTGTTGTGTTCGGTGCTGGAGGTAGGAAGTGAACCAGTTAAGGACAGTTCCAATGAGTCCAGAGCAAGACTTTAGAAATTCCAGTAAGGAAGAATGATTGACTGTATCGAAGACTGCTGAAAGGTCAAGGAGTGTCAGAAGGCAAGCCTCTATTCTCCAGAGAAAGGTGAATGTCGTTGGCAACGTTCAGCATTTGGGGGGTTCAGCACTACAGCCTTTCCTGAAACCAGATTGAAACGAGTCAAGTAAGTTGTATTTGCCTATGTGGCTGTCGAGTTGAAGTAATACACATTTCTCCATGGTTTTAGCTAGGAGTGGGAGGTTGGAGATGGGACGGAGTTTGTTAGGATCATTAGGGTCTGCCTTTAG
The DNA here is from genome assembly GCF_964204655.1 of Triturus cristatus. Taxonomy (NCBI): domain Eukaryota; kingdom Metazoa; phylum Chordata; class Amphibia; order Caudata; family Salamandridae; genus Triturus; species Triturus cristatus. The sequence continues at coordinate 265,074,560 of NC_140585.1, forward strand.
GTTTATAAGTATGGGAGTGATTTGCCCAAGTTGAAGGGAGTCAGGGACGTACCCGGAGGTTGGTGTCCAACATGGGGCAATGATGTGGTAAAGATTATGTACTAGCTTTGTCGGGAGTGGTTCTTTGGTGTGCAAGGTCGGCTTTAATTTTGAAATGACATTAAAGACTTTAAGCTCAGTCATAAGATTGAAATTTGTCCAGGAGGTATTATTTTTCAGTTGTGTGTTGGAAAGGAAGTCTCCAGAACCAGTTGGAGTTGATTGGTGAATGAAAGTATTAGGAGGGAGGGTAGATGTGGAAAAAGGGAGGGCATCTAAGGAAATTTGGGGGCTAGGCAAGGCCAATATTTGTGGGAAGGATTGATCAATTTTAGCAATTTTTTCCCATGAAGTAAGCAATTTCCTCACATCTTTCGTTTGAGGCCTTCCATTCAGGAGGGGCAGATGACGTTTGTCTCCTGACAATGTTAAAGAGTTCTTTGGGCCTATTTTCAGGATGATCCAGTTTGGAATGAAAGAAAGCTGCTTTTTTATTGAAAATGTGCTTTTCGAATGTTGAACTTGCAGATCTGAGGAGGGCTAAATGAGAAGTCAAGGGGTGTTGTCTCCATGTTCTTTCTGCAAGTCTAAGTTGTCTTATTTCATTATTGAGTTCAGGATTGAACCAAGATTTAGATTGGATTGCTCTTCGTCTTTGTTTAAGCAATGTGACTTGGTCCAGGATAACAGAAAGCGCCTTATTGAAATGTTCAGTGAGCTCATTTGCGTTTTAGGAGTTTGGGAGAAGTTGCAGTTGAGCTTGAATTTTAGACTAGTTCAATAGGAGGGGGGCCTGGTTTGAGGGTTCTGGTCCACGTCTTGGGTTTGTTATTTACTGCTGGGGGATGAAAGGCGCTGGTTAAGATGTCTAACAGAATGAGATGGTGGTCTGTCTGACCAGTCAATGGGGATGATGTCGGTGAGGGAGACCAGCTCCGTGCTAGTGATGATTGGGTCAAGTGTGGACCCTTTGATATGGATAGGTTTGTTGCAGAGTTGCTTAAGGTCATTCATCTCAAGCAGGTTAATGTGGGGCATAACAGTGGGATCAATAGCATATTCCAATGGATGTTGAAAACTCCTAAATACAGATTCTTCTAGGCAGAAAAGGAGAAGTGAGTAAGAAGATCGGATAATTCATCAGCAAAGGGAAGAAGCTCTCCCCGAGGGGAGTAGATCTTGTGCAGTCTAAGAGGAAGAGAGCCGACAGTGAGTTCTACGGCGAGGTATTCAAAGGTCAAGTATTCAGTGTTCTTCAGAAGGGAGAGTTGTAACTTAGTTATGTGGATTATGGCTAGGTCTCTATCTTTTCTGTCAGGTCTGTCCTGTCTGATGGAGGAGCCGGTAGGGGAGAGTAGGTCAAGGACGGCCATCGAGTGGTCATTGAGCCAGGTTTCAGTGTGGAAAGCAATGTCAATAGCATCACTGACTATGGTTTCAGAAATCTCTAGCATTTAGAGCTGCAGATTTGCAGTTAACAAGCATGCAAGAAAGAGGATTGGGGTTATCCTTAGCTGTTTTGAGGGTGTGGCTGGTGGTGAGTTGCACCAGAGGTCTAGGCAAGTTGAGAGTTGAAGGGACTCTGTTGATGCCCATTATTACTGGGATGTTGGAGTAAGGGAGGTGATCAGTTACCTGTGACTTAGGGAGATAGGATTTGATCAGGGCATTAAGGTGAACAGAGGAGACAGAGCAAACAGCACAGTAAGGCCTGTGAGCCCGTCTGCAAAGAGGGATAGTCAGCCACAGGGCACACCGAGAAGTTGAGAACTGCTTCTCCTTTTCCCTTCAAAATTTTCTTTTAAAACTTTTTGGGGTGTCGGTTTACTAGTAATTTTACTTACACTTTCCTCAAGTTTCCATTCATGTCTGCTTGCACTAACTTAGTACTCCTACATGACAACTCGTCTTTCCTGGCAATGGTTAAAATGTTCTAACCCACAATCTCTAGGGTAGCTGGGTCCTTTACATGCATTACAACCTGGTCCCTAATTATGTCTTTAGAGCAACGCAACTTAGAATCCAACGACAAAATTCTATGAGCCGCAACATAATTGTCAATTGATTCATCAGCATCCCATTTTCTCTATAAGAACTTCTACATTACTATACCTATACAAACCTTAGGAGAATAATAACAGTCAAAATCCACAATGGCACAATCAAACGCATATTTATCCCCCCCCACCTACCCTCAAATCTCCTCAGTCATTTGTTTAAAAGCTTTTAGACCTTCTGGACCCACAGAATGTAAAATAAATCCTTTTTTTCTGTTCCACAGACATTTTCCCTTCTTCATCCACAGCTGCTGTATAATTTAAAAGCACCCTCCATTCTGGCCACTTCATATGAGGCGTATCCCCAGCAGGCCAAAAAGATAATGGAAGAGCTAAGGAAAGATTTCGCGCACACATTTATAGAAAATGAATATCAGCCCCCAAAAAATATGGAATAGTTCAAATCATGTACAATCATGAGAAACTATGTTCTTCACCCTACGTAAACCCACAAGTATAAAGTTGTAAGGAACTAGTTCACTGATTAGCGCTCAGTGTTCATTCTTCACCCTTGCCAGAATGGAGGCAAAATGAATATGAGAAACATTCTTGTGGAATGTGTCAACAAGGATCAAGAACTGCAAGCCTCCAAAAAAACTATTTCTACGATGTATAGGTGCACACCTTTAAACAAGAACCACTTCACTTAGAACGTCGTAAAATCAAAAATAAAGCTCACTGTAGCTCCAGCAAACTTGCTGTGATGACTAGACTGCCACCATATAATTATTCCAAATCCAACAAATACAAAATAGCAGCATGCAATGCACCACTTCACTCTTTACAAAAAGAGTAGACCGAACAGAACAGTCAGTCTTTATTTCCTCCAATATGGCGTCACATACCTTTGTTCAAATGTCCCGCCTAAAGACTAACAGCACATGTTGAATAAAAGGCATAATCAACTGTCAGTACTCCTCAAAACTGTGAAGACTAAGAGCAGAGGAACCAGCAAGGTAAGCCTCATGCGCAGAAGTAACACGCCACGAGCTTCCGTGCATAACCGTTCCCCCAAAAAAGAAGCCAAAAGTGTAAATACATTCTTACTAGGCGGTGTAGAATGCCACACCAAACCACTAACAGGCGAAAATTCACCAAAATTCACCAGCCTCCGAACCAGTTACAATCCACGTAAACTTCTTTATGAAAACCCCTTGGTAGCATCACGTGAAGGTTCAGTACAGTGGTACTTCAACTCGTCGCCAACCTTAAGTTTTCACTGGACTCAAAGGGATTACTTGTGAAAAGTTTATTAATCCATGAACACCACTTGAAAGCATGTCTTCAAAAGTAAAAGCCCACAAGAGTTTGCACTGTGAGCGAAAGGACCAATACAAAAGTAAATACATGAACATAAATAGGATTTTGGAAGGGTCATTACACATACATTAAAATCTGTTGCACTACTTTTCACTCCAGGGTGTCACCAAGCATACAAATTTACATGCACTGATTAACATGGACTTGGGATGCAATTCGTAATATTGTAGTATTTAGTAGTGCTGCTTTATTGGGATTGCGTAGTCTATTAGTAACTCTTTCGGACTCAGTGATGCGAACCTGTACTGGGTAAATACTCCTACAAACTCAGTGACTTGAGTCCATACTTCCACTTGGTACCCTTCCCTCGCAATACCCACCAACTGCACTATATACAGCATATTCCTTGGAATATACAAGCAATTATATGGATTAAACGTATACCGAGGCAGGTATATTCCTTAGTATAAATACATGCCTTTTCATTAGTTCTGCTTAACAAAAGTATGTTTAACATACATACACTCAGACTGCTAACGCGCAGGGGTGCTGCTGAGGAGGGGGTTCTCCAGATTCAGTCGGACTCATGGGGGTAATTCTGGGGTAAGGACTCTATAACTAATATAAGTCTTACAGATATATTGTAACCGAATGCAACTAACTTGTTCATTAGCTTTGACACTGCCCTATAGACATTGGTGTGTGAACTCTGGTATCTTGTGGCCAAAGCTTCTGTATCTTGAAACTTAACAGGCATGCATGCTTTGAATTGTATTTGGTTTTGTGAGGCCTAAGCAAATAACCTTGGCCTATATTACACTCACTGGACGTTAATATGCACACTGGTATTAAGGGAGAAGTAAAAATGTGTAAAAGACAATGGTTTAGGTTAAACCTCTTTCATTGTCCTTTGGGTACTTTCTTTGTGTTCCGTAAATGCCAGTCTAGACTGCAAACTAGCTATAGCTATTCAAGTAAAGGTAGGACAGTTGGGGGAAAAGCCATCCTGTTTGATTTCAAGTAATTTGTGATGTTATCACGGTCTTTAAAATGAAAGGAATACGTTTTGTTGATAATTTGGGACTCTGAGTGAGGCTTCATTGCTCTGGGAAACATTCAAGGGGTTTGTGAGGTTAGTATTTCTCAAACAAAAGGAAACCTAAAAATGGTTAGAAGTAATCTGGATAAGCTTCAAATTATGATAAATTTTGAAGTGAACTTTGAAATAGAGGGGTTCATAGACGGAATGTTTTATTGTTATATTATTATGTTTAATTTATAAAGCGCACAGATTCTCAAAGTGTCCCGGAGCTTACTCCAGAAAAAAAAAGTGAACTGCACATACATCAGAAACTAAAAAAGCAATGTTTTAAGCTTTTTCCTAAAAAGCAATGGATCCTGAGTGTCCCGGAGTGCCAATGGTAGCACATTCCAAGCCAGACCGGCTTTATGGACAAAAGAACTCCCGCCAAGCCTTTGACGCTTAAATCTAGGAATCTGCATCAGAAGCTGGTCAGAGGAGTGGAGCGGTCTGCTAGGTCTATAGAAAACAAATCTCTTTTGAAGATAACTAGGGCCTAGACCATACAGAGTCCGATGTGCAATAGATAACATCTTAGATTTCAGCCGAGATTCAACTGGGAGCCAGTGCAAGCTATATAAATGGATCCAAACACTGTGTAGATGAAAGACCCAAAAGCAGTCTGGCTGCTGAGTTTTGGACCACTTGCAGTTTCTTTACCAGGTAGCCTGGACTACCAGCCAAAAGAGCGTTGGCATAATCCAATCGGGATAAAATCAAAGCCCAGACCACAGTTACCTTGGCACTGACAGGCAAAAGAGGGAGAAACTTCAAGATTTTCAGAGTGCCGAGCAAGTTCCTACACTTGTGTTGAAAAGATCAGGATTGCGTCAAACCAGACACCGAAGTTTTTTGCGGTGCCCTTACCCATAGTAGGTTGAGGAAAACACAGAGGCCATAGCCTTTCCCTGAAGTCCACTGGGAACGAGCCATACAAAAGCACTTCAGATTTTAAATCAAAATTTAAACTTTTCACTTATGAAGGCATTCAGGCCAATATGCGGAAAGTGGTATCCATTATGGCCGACTGAACTACAGAAGATACCGGGATTGCAGCTCCATTGGCCACCCATGTACCAATCCCAAGGAAGGTGTCCATTTTTAAGCAAATGAGAAACGGTCTTATTTTTGCCAACCTAAACGAAAGCACTGAGGAAGGCTAGAGAATGCCGAAATGCATTTGCTGTTTATGGTTTGAATAAATGTTTGGATACCCCGTGAGTGCTCCTTACTTGTGGTATAATTATATATATATATATATACATACATACATACATACATACATACATACACACACACACGCACACATGTACACACACATATATACACACATATATGCACACATATATATTCCTCGTTAGCTTCCATTCTCCTCCTGGCGATAAAAAAGAGCGTAGACCCGGCTTGCGTGCAAACTTTGTTTTATTTATCTCACATTGGTACCCCATACCTCTCTCAATATATCTTCTCCCTCAACTCTGATCCCAAACCTCAATCTACTACACTCTCGAATTCACTACCGTATTTTAAACCCTATACCCCTCAATATATCCTCTACCTCCACTCCATGATCCCCAAAATAACCCTTTCTAGACTTGCCTCCTCTACCCCTCCCTTGCATCATCTCAAACCTTTTACGATTCAGATCTCCTAAACAATCCTTTCAAACTCCTTCCCTCGGACTCCTCCCTCCCCTTCTACTCAACCCAAACTTGATCCTGATGCTGGGATCTACAAATAAACCTTGGAGACCCTTCCTTCAATCCTCCCACAGGCCTTTTCAATCTAACAGACTCACCTGTCCACAGCTAAAATTAATTTTGTATACCAATTCACCACTATTCCTATTTGGGTTCCAGAGTAGTTCTGAGTGTTTGTCTACCAAAAGTCAATGTTTCTTTGGTTCCAAGGAGCCACTGGGGTACAGACCTCTCAGTGTGATATTTCGATTCATGCTTTGTAAGTTGAGGAAAAATTATTATACGCATTGCTTAATTTAAAAAATAATAAGTGCCATGGCCCTGACCTGGAGGCAACTGCAGCTTGCACCCCCCATTGCCTCTATTGCTGCCAATGGCGGTACCAAAACTACTAACCATCTCTCACCTGCAAGTGTGACAGGTAAGCTTATTCCATGTCTCCAAAGCTAAAGGAATGGCTGGGGAGGCAGGTATTAGTAATTTTTATATACATCTTTGATTCATAAACTGTCCTTGTATTGCTCCTCTAAGATAGATATGTTATGTTTCAATGGGGTGACCCGATAGACCACTGGACTCGGGTGTATAAATTGGTATATGAAAAAACAGTCACAGTGGAACAATTTAACTTAATTAAAACACAAGTATGTGAATATAAACTTAAATTGAGTTATGACAACACCTTATTGAGATACACAAATGACTTCATTTAATCGTATTGAGCATAGAAAAAGGTCAACATGTCAACCTATTAAATAGACAAATGCATGTCAAAATCATCATTTTCAATTACTAAGGGTGTAAGTGAAGTGAAAAGTGCAACATAAATCGGGATAAGTGCAGACGAAGTGAAGGGGAAGGTCGTGTGTTTAAGAACATCCAAAATGAATTTGAAGACCTAACCTGCCACTTGAATGGCAATAACACAAATGCAATAACATTAGCAAGAAAAGCAGTTGTAAAATCACTGTCAGTCTCGTGTATTGAACCAAGGGAAAAGTCGTCGACGTTTCGACCCCTAATCGAGCCAGCAATTAGGAAATCTTGGAAGCGGGGTCTTCTTCAGGACCAGCGGGGGATAGGGAAGATGGACTTACACCTAGGGATAATGAGTAGTATTAATACGGTGTGTCTATGGGATCATTAATTATCATTAGGTAGAAATAAGACAATATTTACCAGCAACAGCAAGGAAAACTCATGCTGGACTATTTGTGGAGTGGGCCCGAACGGCTCCTAAAACAAAACAGAAAGACGGAACAAGAGGAGATTGCACATCTGTATGGGGTCTCAATTGGGGCCTACTGGTCAAAGCAAAATGGTGTATTACTCACCATTCAATGTTGAGAAACCGGTGCTATTGATGGCAATATTCTTATCGGTATATGATGAATCACAATGGGCAGTGGTTCAAACGTAACCAAAGCTGGGGGGGTAAAAAAAATAAAAATTTGAATTACAATTCCCACAACCTAGTTTGGAGATGTACCTAAATCAATTAAGGTACAAACATCAAAGGACCCACACAAGTGAAGACTTGTGTGGGTCCTTTGATGTTTGTACCTTAATTGATTTAGGTACATCTCCAAACTAGGTTGTGGGAATTGTAATTCAAATTTTTTTTTACCCCCCCAGCTTTGGTTACGTTTGAACCACTGCCCATTGTGATTCATCATATACCGATAAGAATATTGCCATCAATAGCACCGGTTTCTCAACATTGAATGGTGAGTAATACACCATTTTGCTTTGACCAGTAGGCCCCAATTGAGACCCCATACAGATGTGCAATCTCCTCTTGTTCCGTCTTTCTGTTTTGTTTTAGGAGCCGTTCGGGCCCACTCCACAAATAGTCCAGCATGAGTTTTCCTTGCTGTTGCTGGTAAATATTGTCTTATTTCTACCTAATGATAATTAATGATCCCATAGACACACCGTATTAATACTACTCATTATCCCTAGGTGTAAGTCCATCTTCCCTATCCCCCGCTGGTCCTGAAGAAGACCCCGCTTCCAAGATTTCCTAATTGCTGGCTCGATTAGGGGTCGAAACGTCGACGACTTTTCCCTTGGTTCAATACACGAGACTGACAGTGATTTTACAACTGCTTTTCTTGCTAATGTTATTGCATTTGTGTTATTGCCATTCAAGTGGCAGGTTAGGTCTTCAAATTCATTTTGGATGTTCTTAAACACACGACCTTCCCCTTCACTTCGTCTGCACTTATCCCGATTTATGTTGCACTTTTCACTTCACTTACACCCTTAGTAATTGAAAATGATGATTTTGACATGCATTTGTCTATTTAATAGGTTGACATGTTGACCTTTTTCTATGCTCAATACGATTAAATGAAGTCATTTGTGTATCTCAATAAGGTGCTGTCATAACTCAATTTAAGTTTATATTCACATACTTGTGTTTTAATTAAGTTAAATTGTTCCACTGTGACTGTTTTTTCATATACCTCTAAGATAGATAAGCAGCGCCACCATGAGGCAGACTGTCATAAGTATGGTGTCGACAATTAAGTGCAGTTGCCTAGCACCGGAAACCACTGGCTCAAATTAAGCCCAGATTCTAAGCCATGTATTCGGCATTTCAGGGGAGCATACAATGACTAAAAGACAAACGTAAAATCTTATCAGGCAGGGTTGAGTTTAGATGATGCTTTGAGGTCTGAAGAGGACTGGAACAAAGCCATCACTGATATTCCTCAACCAACTAATTTCATTCTTGAGATTATTCCTGCCGAGTATTACATTCATTTTGTGGACGATATAGCGTTCTGCCCAAAACTATTGAGATTGCCGTGAAACATGGTGTAATTTACTGGGAGTGAAGTTGAAAGTAACACTTTTGAGAAAACCAAAATGATGTTGGTTAAGGTACCTACTTTAAAATCACATGTTGAGTGTTGGAACAGTGCTGTGTCAATTAGCTGGAAGAAACACTGCTGTATCAAGGTCTAAAAGCATGCGTGTTCGGGTAGTGGAAAAGTTGGACATCTAGGTTTGGATACACACGATTTTGCACAGACTACAAATCCTTGGTTTGTTAGTGGAAAAGGGTAGAGGTAAAGTTAGCCCTAGTTTAGTCAGACTACAATCCAGGATTTAAGAATGAAAAATGTCCTAGTACACATGAAGGAAAGTTTCAATGCTATTAAGGACACGGAGGCAAGGATTATGCTCTACTTTATTTTCGATATCCAGCTGTGGTTAACTTCAACATAAACTATCTTTCGAATGGATCCTAGAGAAAAGTCAACAAGGTGAACCAATCAGCAGTCCTGAACTCCCTGAAAGGCCCGGGCTTCTGGGATAGGTCCTCTTTCTTGACTGCAACACTCTGTCCGTGACCGAATTCCTCGTTGGTTTTAGCAGGTTCTGAGCCTGCAAGAAACCAGAACAACCGAGATGAACATGTATACCCTGGGATTTCTTAGTGTTACAACCAAGGCAACCAAGGCAAACAAAGCACAACAGTAGAGTTACTAACGCAGCATTTTACATGGATATTTTCTAACAGTGGTCAATAGTGTACTGTAAGCAAACTTTTAAAGGTTATACTTGTACCATACAAACTGGAACACCCCCTTCTCTGGTCTGTTAGGCCGGGTGGAAAATGTGACCGATAGCCTCAGGAAACTCTGGGCGGGAAAAATCCTCGCCTGTGTCCTTTAAAGAATTGAAACTTTCCTTCATGTGTACTAGGAAACTTTTCATTCTGTAGCAGGACCGGAGGTGAGGATTATGCTCGGTCAAAGCTTGTCAAGCTCCAGGGAGGCCATGTTCATGACTGGTTTGAAATAGAATCTTTTGAACAGAGTCTGAAGACCATTCTACGGCATTAAGTAGGTCTGTGAGGCAGGCCCCAAGTTTAAAAGTCTTCAAGACCATCGCCACTCTGAGTGGACAGCAAAGTGAGAAATGTCTATGCCCGCCTCTTACATGACCCATCTGGTCAATTTAGCTATGGTGGATGAAGAGAACGCTTTGAAAGTTTTCCTGAGAAAAATCAATAAATGGTTCTCCTCATGGAGACAATGCTAGTCTGTCATACTTTCATAAGCCTTCAAACTGCGCATCACACAGCTTGGGATGCCTGTCAAAGGATACAAAGTTGTCCTGGACCCAGACTTTGTGCGTTGAGAAATATAGAAGGTGACCCCCTGGGGGGTAAAGATCCGACCAGAGATCTAGGACCCTCACATCACACTCCTACAGGATACCAGGCACAAGAGCATGGCTAGGTTTGCTGATAACTCCTTCCTTGACAGGTATTTGTTCACCTGTCAGGTCTGAAAGAGTGATAATTTCTTGTTAACATCCCACAGCTTCAGGTATCTGGGTTGCAGTGGAAGTGACAGACGGATACCTCTCATGAGCTTGCAGACAAACTGGTGTTCTCCCACCGCTTCCCCTTTTATGGGGGCGTTGCCCACTGAAATTGCAGATCTGTAGGAATTGATAGAGCGATATGCCAAAACCCCAGAAACCAGGAAATTCAGGATGTAGACCACTTCCTACCCCACGGAATCTTGATCTTTCAAGGCACCAACCCACCTACTTGGACCAGGCTGATCTGTGGCACTTGTTGGTGCCCTCTGCCCAGACTGCTGGCAAAATTATTTGAGCTTCTCTCGATAGGCCACGGAGTCTACAATGTTGCCAGAAATCCGCCAGGCCATGAGGGGCATCCGATTCTATAGGTTCAGAGGGTGGGGATCTCCTGGGGGATCCCGAAGGATATTCTGATATTGGGGTAGAAGGACTGGAGAATCCCAGGAAAGTTCCAGAAGAACTGGAAACCATACTTGAGATCTCCAATAGGGTGTGATCAGGACCACGCTCACTTGCTGTCTGCGGACCCGAGCCGACAGGCGCATTATGGTGAATGGAGGGAAGACGCAACCGCCTGTATCGACCAATCTTGGAGGAAGACATCCATGGCTGCTGCCAGAAGGTCTGTTTCCAGCTGAATAACTTGGGAAGTTGATGGTCTAAGCGAGAGGCAAAAAGATCTGCAGAGAATGGGCCCCACAGAGACTGCAGTCTCTGGAAGACTCAAGGGTCCAGCTGCCAGAGGCTCATCTGTCCATGCTCTGAAGCACCAGTCCACAATCACATTGAATGCCCCGGGAAGGTACTCCGCCGACACATTACAGTCGAGGCAAAATGTCCAAAATTCCTTGGTGCTGTCTGCTAGTACCTTGGAGTTTGTGCCGCTCAGGTGGTATATATCAGACCGCTGAGACGATGTCCATCTTAAGTATGCTGAAGCAGACCTTGTCCTTCATCCAACACTTTATAGCAAAGGAGCCCACCAAAAACTCTAGGAAATTGAAGTGGAGAAGTTGCTAGTCTGCGGACCACTTTCCTCCTGTATAGGAGTCCCCCCAGTGAGCTCCCCAGCCTAATTTGCTGGTGTCGGACTTGAACTATGTTCGGGCCTGAGCCAAAGATGGCCAGCCCATTCCAGGCCTCCATAGTGTCTAACAACCATCACATCTCCAGCTTCACTTCCTGAGTGAGTCGGACCTGCTCTGCATACTGCAGACCCTTCCACAGGTGGAAAGCTGTAAGTCATTGGAGGACCCTATAGTGGAAAGGGCCCAAGATCAATCAATCAGGGGAAATGTAAGCGTGCTACTCACCCGTGAGGGTCCCAAAGCGCTGGGGTGGCAGGGGGCAAGCAGCTCCATTCAGTGGAAGAGCCAGGTCTTGGGCATCTTCCTGAAAATGTTCAGGAAGGGGGCGCGCCTGATGTTGAGTGGGAGCTCGTTCCAGGTCTTGGCCGTGATGTAGGAGAAGGCTCTTCCACCTGATCTGGTTCTGCGGATGCACAGGGTTTTGGTGAGGGCGGTGGATCGGAGGTTTCTTTTGGGTGCATGGAAGGAGATTCTCTCATTGAGGTATTGGGGTCCGGTGTTGTGGAGGCATTTGTAGGCATGGGTGAGTATCTTGAAGTTAATTCTCTTCTCAACAGGGAGCCAATGGAGGTTGCGCAGGTGTTGGGTGATTAGTTTGTGTCGAGGGATGCCAGGGGCAAGTTTGGCTGCGGTTTTCCGAATGGTCTGGAGTTTGTGGAGCAGAGACTTGTGGATTCCTGCATAGAGGGCATTTCTGTAGTCCAGTCTGCTTGTTATGAGTGCGTGGGTGATAGTCTTCATTGATTCAGGGGGGATCCACTTGAAGGTCTTTCGGAGGATGGAGGGTGTTGAAGCAGCTGGAGGCAACAGCTTTGACCTGCTGGGTCATGGAGAGGGAGGAGTAGAGTACGATAGAGGTTTCGGGCGTGGTCTGTGGGGGTGGGAAGATTGCCTAGGGTGGGGGGCCACCAGGTGTTGTCCCATATAGAGAGCGTAGGGTCCAAGGACCTCTGTCTTCTCAGAGTTGAGCTTCATGGCAGCTTCTGCTCATCCAGGATGTGTTGTCCTTCACTCCTTACTGGAAGTTGAGTCTCTGGTGACAGGGTCCTTGGTGAGGAAGAGGATAAGCTGGGTTTCGTCAGCGTAGGATACTATGCTGAGTTAGTGTTGTCTGACAATGGCGGCGAGGGGGGAGGCATGTAGATTTTGAAGAGCGTGGGGCTGAGCGATGATCCTTGGGGTACTCCGCAGTTGATTTGCATCGCTGTTGCCTAGTGTGAAACTCTGTAAAACGTTTTTACAATGCTGTAGTCGATGGGGGTTTATTAATTATATATTGTTAAATTTGCTGTTAGCTCGATTAGTTTAATGCTTTTTTAGAATCAATTTTTTAACTTATTTATTGATGAACTTAACAATTTTAATGTGTTTTTATATGCAATGTTTTGATTTATGTTTGTGTCTTTTATGATTTTGTCAAATCGAATAAAGACTAATGGAATGGATTTGCTTGGGTTCGGAGGGGAAGGGTGGCAGTCTGATCCTTTGGGTTCTGCCGGTGAGGGAGGAGTTGATCCTGTCGAGGGCGGTTCCTTTAATGCCGGGGTCATGGAGTCTGGCAGCAAGTGTGCAGTGGGAGACTGTTGAATGCTGCAGAGGTCGAGTCGGATCAGGGCCGGGGTGTGTCCTTGTTCGAGGAGAGTTCAGATGTGGTCTGTGGCAGCGAGTAGCGCGGTCTCGGTGCTGTGGTTGCTGCAGAATCCGGATTGGGAGGAGGTTGAGGATAGAGTGCTCTTCGATTAATTTTGTTAGCTGGGCATTGACAATCTTTTGAGTGACTTTGGCTGCAAAGGGGAGGAGGGAGATGGGTCGGTAGTTCTTGAGGTCCATGGGTCTGCTGAGGACTTCTTGAGCAGGGGTCTGACTTCCGAGTGTTTCCAGTCATCGGGAAAAGTACCGGTCGTGAGGGTGGTGTTGATGGTGCGTCATAGTTCCTCAGCGGTGGTGGCTCTGTGGTAGATGTGCGGCAGGCAGGGGTCTGTGTGGGCCCCTGAGTGGATGCCTTTCGTGGTTGAAATGGTGTCTTAGGTGGTGACAGTGGTCCAGGAGGAGACGGTAGGCTGGCTGGCGCTGCTGGAGAGGAAGGTGGTTTCGGTGTCAGATGGCTGGTCGTTGAAGCGGTCGTAGAGGCCCTTGATTTTCAGATGGAAGTAGGATCCAAGCTTGTTGCAAAGGTCCTGGGAGGAGGTGAAGTCCGTGGTTTCACTGGGGGGTTTGGTGAATTTCTGGATGACGCTGAAGATTTCCTTGGCCTGTATAGAGGACAGGAGACCCACTATTCTGACGATCTGCCGGAGAGTAGTAGGTCTGGCTAGTGTTATCCTGAGCTCCAGTCGAATCTTTGAAATCTTCCTGGCTGATAAACTTAGGGTTTTGCTCACAGAGTCTATGATAAACCCAAGAAAGGTAGTTTGCCTTTCGGGCATAAGGAGGGAATTTTCGTTGATAACGAAGTCCAGGCCTTGCAGCAAGGACACAGCCGTGTGTAGTTGCTCTGCTAGCAATGTCGGGGATTACGCCTATAGGAGGAGGTTATTGAGTTATACAATGAGGCGGAACCCCTGGGCCACTCCACCACTGGCTTGAGGACCTTGGTGAAGCACCAAGGCGCTGAGGGAAGCCTGAAAGGGAGGGTAGTGAACTCGTATATGTGGCCCTGTCAAAGTAATTGAAGTAACCAGTGATTGGGGCATGGGGGGGGGGGGGTAGATTGGGACCGCCAAGTAAGCCTCCTTAAGATCTAGACGCACCATCCAGTCGTCTGGGCACAGGATGTCAAGCAGCAGGTGGATGAAATGGCAGTAAACCAACCAGCTGTTGAACTCCTTTAGATTTATGACCGGGCGTTGAACCCAATCTGTCTTGTCCACCAAAAAACATTGCTTAGGAAGCCCTGTGGGTGGTGGGAGGTGTGGGCTATTGCCCCTTTGCGTAGTAGATCCATCACCTTGTCCACCAGGGTGCTTTGGGCTGCGGCAAAAACAAGAGGGCGTGGGCGAACCTCCTGGACTGGGCATCCATAGAACTCTATACAGAACCCCCTGATGGTTTGGAGAACCCATGAATCTGAGGTACTAGCCCCAATTGTGCACAAACAAAGCCAACATGCCCCATACATGCAACTGGGGGGGAAAGGCAAACTTAACTGATGGGGCCTGAAAGTGACCTCTGGCGGTGCCCCTGGAGCCTCGACCCCTGTAGTTTCTTCTGGATTGGAAGAACTGTCCTTGCTTGGGCAGAACGGACATCAGGCTGCCAATTTCAGTATACAGACCCGTTAATATGGGCGCAACGACTTCCACTGCTGATTGGTTCACCTTCTTGGTGACCTTTTCCTAGGATCCATAGAAAAGATATAGTTTATGTTGAAGTTAAACACTGCTGGATATGGAAAATAAAGAGTAGAGCATAATTCTCGCCTCCAGTCCTACCATAGAATTTAATTTTGATGTTCAACATGTTCCTGGCAAAAAAACAGAAGCAGATTTCTCGTATAGGCTTTTAGTGGTGAAAGAGGAGGCACACCATGTGGATTCTGTGGTTAGTTTAGGGAAGAGGTGGATTGCTTCTATTTTCTTCAGAATAATAGATCACATACTGATCGGGTGCTCAATAAAGTGAGGTGCATAATTCACAGTTAGCCAAAAGAACGCTGTTTGCAAGGGGAGTTGCAGAGTTTTGCTAAAGATTATATGAACATTGAGAAGATGTTGAGCGAGAATGCGTTTCTCCTTTTTGTTTTAGATCCAAGTATTGCCCACCAGGTACACGAAGGGATTACAGCGACAAAAATATTCAAGACTATTATCAGTGGTATGGACTCAAATACACTGTTAAATTATTAGGTCATACATTTTTTGTCAAGAATCTGACAAGCAGCTCATTACCCATAATCCCTTTGGTATCAGTGCAAGGTGCCTTAAAAGGTGTGGGAGAAAGTGGATAGATTTTGGCCCAGTGCAGTGTTTACTAAACATTATAAATAAGATTCTGGTCCTAGTCAAACTAAGTGCATCTCTCATGCCATGTTGTGGAACTCCTCAGATGAGACCATCATCTGATTTTTAAAGGTTTTCATAATTGAAGATTTTCCCAGGATTTTGGTCCAACATGGAGGTGCAATTTGCGCCTCCTATTATGAAAAGATTGGTTGTCTGCTGGTATCAAGCACCCTATCATGGCTGTGTACAATCAGCAAGGTAAAGGATTGGTGGAGAGAGTAGAGTTCATAACAAACGTGACTAATCTAGCAATGCACCAAGCAGTCAAGTATTTATGCTCATATTGTAAGGATGTTGAACACTAGGACAGCAAATTTAGTCTTAAATCAGAAGTCTGTTGAAACACATTGTGAGCAGTCCCCCAATAGAAAGTATCCATTTCTTTACCTATGGAACATTTGATGCTAGATTTTCCAGGGTTCCATCAGAAGGCAGCAGAGCACAGGATGAAGTAAAATGGAGAATCCGTTTTAAGCTGCAAGAAGCACATAGGCGGTGAATCTATCAGTTGTCCTAGAGGCTTGCAAGACAAGTATGCTTACAGCATCAGTGTACGGTGCAGAAATCTGGGCATGGAAAAGGAGGCCAGTGTCGTAGAAAATTGAAAATCATTTCCTGGAAAAATAGTTCTTGCCCAGGGCATGCTGCTGAGGTCCTGAATGATAGAATTTAGGCTTAAACCCTTACAAGTGATTAATTTGAGACCAGTCGTGTCAGGGTAAGGGATTCAACTAAATCCCCAAGTCGAAGTTTATTCAAACTTTCCATGAAGTTAACACAATTGACTATTTGGGGAATCATTTGTGGATTAAGCATGTAAAAAACATTCTACAATAGACCGCATTAAACTATAGGACAACCCCAATAAAAAAAGATATTGGCAGATGCAAACCCATGAGATAATTTCCAACGCTAGTAAGGTTCATTGCTGAAAACATTTGGGTCTAAAAAGTCAAACCGGCTTTGAGCCCTACCTTAATACAACTGTCCTAGAGGCTCTGTGGTCTACACTTAAAATTTAGACTAGCAGCATTGCCTTTATCATCTTTCACTGCAAAATGGTCTTCCTATAATCCGGATCTGGGTTTACAGAATTTTAACTTGGGAGGCTCAGAAACCGTTCATTTCTTTTTTTGTTCTAAATCTGTTGTCCCACGGTAGCAAATCTCACCCCCTCAGCCCCCCAAAAATATGGAATAGTTCAAATCATGTACAATCATGAGAAACTATGTTCTTCACCCTACGTAAATCCACAAGTATAAAGTTGTAAGGAACTAGTTCACTGATTAGCGCTCAGTGTTCATTCTTCACCCTTGCCAGAATGGAGGCAAAATGAATGTGAGAAACATTCTTGTGGAATGTGTCAACAAGGATCAAGAACTGCAAGCCTCCAAAAAAACTATTTCTACGATGTATAGGTGCACACCTTTAAACAAGAACCACTTCACTCAGAACGTCGTAAAATCAAAAATAAAGCTCACTGTAGCTCCAGCAAACTTGCTGTGATGACTAGACTGCCACCATATAATTATTCCAAATCCAACAAATACAAAATAGCAGCATGCAATGCACCACTTCACTCTTTACAAAAAGAGTAGACCGAACAGAACAGTCAGTCTTTATTTCCTCCAATATGGCGTCACATACCCTTGTTCAAACGTCCAGCGTAAAGACTAACAGCACATGTTGAATCAAAGGCATAATCAACTGTCAGTACTCCTCAAAACTGTGAAGACTAAGAGCAGAGGAACCAGCAAGGTACGCCTCACGCGCAGGAGTAACACGCCACGTGCTGCTGTGCATAACCGTTACCCCCCAAAAAGGAGCAGGCGAAGCCAAAAGTGTGAATAAATTCTTACTAGGCGGTGTAGAATGCTACACCAAACCACTAACAGGCGAAAATTCACCAGCCTCTGAACCAGTTACAAAAACATGGTGCTTAGCAAAATCCACGTAAACTTCTTTATGAAAATCCCTTGGTAGCATCACGTGAAGGTCCAGTACAGTGGTACTTCAACTCGTCGCCAACCTTAAGTTTTCACTGGACTCAAAGGGATTACTTGTGAAAAGTTTATTAATCCATGAACACCACTTGAAAGCATGTCTTCAAAAGTAAAAGCCCACAAGAGTTTGCACTGTGAGCGAAAGGACCAATACAAAAGTAAATACATGAACATAAATAGGATTTTGGAAGGGTCATTACACATACATTAAAATCTGTTGCACTACTTTTCACTCCAGGGTGTCACCAAGCATACAAATTTACATGCACTGATTACATGGGATGCAATTCGTAATATTGTAGTATTTAGTAGTGCTGCTTTATTGGGATTGCGTAGTCTATTAGTAACTCTTTCGGACTCAGTGATGCGAACCTGTACTGGGTAAGTACTCCTACAAACTCAGTGACGAGTCCATACTTCAACTTGGTACCCTTCCCTCGCAATACCCACCAACTGCACTATATACAGCATATTCCTTGGAATATACAAGCAATTATATGGATTAAACGTATACTGAGGCAGGTATATTTCCTTAGTATCAATACATAGCTTTTCATTGGTTCTGCTTAACAAAAGTATATTATTCTATGTTTAACATACATACACACAGACTACTAACACGCAGGGTTGCTGCTGAGGAGGGGTTCTCCGGATTCAGTCTGACTCATGGGGGCAATTCTGGGGTAAGGACTCTATAACTAATATATGTCTTACAGATATATTGTAACCGAATGTAACTAACTTGTTCATGAGCTTTGACACTGCCCTATAGACATTGGTGCGTGAACTCTGGTATCTTGTGGCCAAAGCTTCTGTATCTTGAAACTTAACAAGCATGCATGCTTTGAATTGTATTTGGTTTTGTGAGGCCTAAGCAAATAACCTTGGCCTATATTACACTCACTGGGCGTTAATATGCACAGTGGTATTAAGGGAGAAGTACAAATGTGTAAAAGACAGAAAATGGTTTAGGTTGAACCTCCTCTTTCATTGTCCTTTGGGTACTCTTTGTGTTCCATAAATGCCAGTCTAGACTGCAAACTCAAATTCAAGTAAAGGTAGGGCAGTTGGGGAAAAAGCCATCCTGTTTGATTTCAAGTAATTTGTGATGGTTATCACGGTCTTTAAAATTAAAGGAATACGTGTTGGTAATTTTGGACTCTCAGAGTGAGGCTTCATTACTCTGGGAAACATTCAAGGGGTTTGTGAGAGGTTAGTATTTCTCAAACAAAAGGAAACCTAAAAATGGTTAGAAGTAATCTGGATAAGCTTCAAATTATGATAAATTTTGAAGTGAACTTTGCAAATAGAGGGGTTCATAGACGGAATGTTTTATTGTTATGTTATTATGTTTAATTTATAAAGCGCACAGATACTCAAAGTGTCCCGGAGCTTACTCCAGAAAAAAAAGTGAACTGCACACACATCCGAAACTAAAAAAGCAATGTTTTAAGCTTTTTCCTAAAAAGCAATGGATCCTGAGTGTCCCGGAGTGCCAATGGTAGCACATTCCAAACCAGACCGGCTTTATGACCAAAAGAACTCCCGCCAAGCCTTTGAAGCTTAAACCTAGGAATCTGCATCAGCAGCTGGTCAGAGGAGTGGAGCTGTCTGCTAGGTCTATAGAAAACAAATCTCTTTTGAAGATAAATAGGGCCTAGACCATACAGGGCCCGATGTACAATAGATAACATCTTACATTTCATCCGAGATTCAACTGGGAGCCAGTGCAAGCTATATAAATGGATCCAAACACTATGTGTAGATGAAATTCCCAAAAGCAGTCTGGCTGCTGAGTTTTGGACCACTTGGTTTCTTTACCAGGTAGCTTGGACTACCAACCATAAGAGAATTGGCATAATCCAATCGGGATAAAATGAAAGCCCGGACCACAGTTTCCTTGGCACTGACAGGCAAAAGAGGGAGAAACTTCCTCAAGATTTTCAGAGTGCCGAAGCAAGTTCCTACCAGTTTCTTCACTGGTGTTGAAAAGATCAGGTTTGTCAAACCAGACACCGAGGTTTTTTGCGGTGCCCTTACCCATAGTAGGTTGAGGAAAACCCAGTTGCCATAGCCTTTCCCTGAAGTCCCATACAAAAGCACTTCAGATTTTTCTTCATTGCACTTCAATTGTGCTCTCACCAGCCAGTGGAACACGGCAGACAAACAGTGCTGCGCTGCCCCAAATGAGTCATCACCCTTCTTCCAAGAAAACAGAAGCTGAGTGTCATCTGCAGAGGCCATCACTTTGGCCCCCAGTAACTCGACAAGGTAAACCAGCGGCGTCACGTAGATGTTAAAAAGAAGAGGGCTAAGTGATGACCCCTGCGGTACACCGGTTGTCAGCTGCATAGGCGTGGAGGCACAGGGTGGAAGCCAAACCTGCTGTGATCTTTTTTCCAAAAAGGATCTAATCCAGCACAGCACCGATCCCGAAATACCAATTTCCTCTCGGCGATCAAGGAGTAAAGAGTGCAGCACTGAATCGAATGCCGCCAAGAGATCAAGCATAACCAAAGCTGCTCTCCCGCCAGCATCCAAACACTCCCAGACTGCCTCAGTCACCTCCAGCAATGCTGATTCCGTGCTATAAAAAGCACGGAAGCCTGATTGGGCTAGATGAAGCAAACCAGACACCTCTACATAGTTGGTAAGCTGAGACGTAAACCTTCTCGCAGACTTTAGCCAAACTTGTTAGGAGCGAGATAGGACGATAGTTCTCAGGGAGCAGAGGGTCAAGAGAAGGCTTCTTGAGGAGGGGGAGGATCAGCGCCTGCTTCCATAATGGGACACAGGCCTCGCGTAGTGACATGATAACCATAAGGTTAACTTCAAAATGAATAGAGTCTGCCACTTCTGACAGAAGCCTAGCTGCACATGGATCCTTAGGTGAACCAGATTTAAGTGCCTTAAGAATTCGAAGGGTACAAAGCAGATCAACAGATTTAAATGCAGAAAAGATGGAAGTGGTCTTTATCATCTGCTTCCTCAGCAAGGCAGGAGTAGAATACTTAGAAACAGTTGAAAAAGAATCCTGTATGCCAACTATTTTGTCCCTGAAAAATATTGCTAAGGTGTTACACCAAGTAACCGATGAGGGTACCGCCAGAGCCTGGGCACTGGGAGACACAAAACTTTCACAATAGAAAATATTTCTTTGGAATTGTTAGCGCGATCAATGCAATCGTAAAAGTGCCGGCCTTTGGCCAGTCCAATGGCTGCATAATAAAGTTTTTGTTTGGCTCCAAGTGCAAGTTTGGCAGTAGCCGCTGGAGCGCCATGCTCTCTCCAATACCTTACAGGCGTGTTTTCAAAATCCTCAGATCAGAAGTAAACCAAGGCTTAGAAGGGGACTCTCTGCTCAGATTAGGCTGACCTGGAGCTGAAGGAACACTGAGGCAGTAATTCAATCTGCAAACCTTGACACATTATCCTCAAGGTCCTCGGAAAAAGGAAGGATGAGAGGCTGCCAAGCAGCTGCTCAGCTGCCCAGCATCCAGTTTCCTAAAGGTAGGCGGCCGATAGGAACTACATGGACGAGGTGGGCGCATAATGTCCCAAGAAAAGAATCTATAGAAATGATCCGACCACGCGACCGGGAGTGGCCTTTCAACTAAAATAGGAAAGTTGGCACAGACGGTATCCAAATTGTGCCCTCCTTGATGGGTCGGATATGTAACCCATTGAGAAAGTTGGGCTAGATGAAGCGAGTCCATAAAAGCAGCCGAATCGGCCGTCTCCATACAAACGAGATGGATATTAATGTCCCCGAGAAGCAAATAGTTCGAAAAACGCAGTGCTCTATCTACTAGAGCGTCCCCACATGATTCCAAAAATACATTGG
This sequence comes from Triturus cristatus, assembly GCF_964204655.1. Classification (NCBI taxonomy): domain Eukaryota; kingdom Metazoa; phylum Chordata; class Amphibia; order Caudata; family Salamandridae; genus Triturus; species Triturus cristatus. Next base: position 265,095,980 of record NC_140585.1, read on the forward strand.
CTGTCCCCGGCGGACGATATATCAGAGACCCCCCCCAAAGTGAAGTGGGCAGAGAGTTGTAGGCTAAAGTCAAGAACCTAACATGCACCCCATATAGTAGATGTTTCACTATGCAGGGCCCAACATTCTCTATATAAAATTGCCAGGCCCCCCCCTCTGCCGACTGGGCGATCAACTCTATGAATTTTATAGCCAGCCGGCGTGACCAAGGCCACAATAGGATTAGAGAACGCATCAAGCCAAGTCTCAGTGATAAACAATAGATCTAAAAGATCAGAGACCATGTCTGCAACGTCTACATAATGCTTCCTCAAAGATCTAGCATTAATGAGGCCGGCACTAATGCTCCCCTGCACAGGTCAGTCAGCAGACACACTGTCAGAAGGAAGCTGTGGTCCTAAACAAAAACCACAATCCACACACTCACTCGAAAAGCCCACCAAATCGAAGTGGCAGAGGGGGAGATCTGATGTGGCCGATGAGGGGGTAATAAATGCACTGTAGAAATAAAGGTTGCCTACAAGATGACTCACTTTATTTAAAACAATGCTTGCCAGTAATGTTAATTTAGACATTTTACGTGATAACTGCATAAGCGATGTTAAGTCGATTGAATTATAAAATAAAGTTTGGTCATTTAATTGCTCCTTGTTGATAACCTATATAATTCATACTGATGATGTGATGTAAAATTACAGTGTTCTAATTGTCAGGAGACTAGCTGGTAGTTTAAGTTTAATATCTGCTGCACCGTCGATAAGGTGGTGTATGGTATGGGGGCTACCTACCTCGCCGAGAAATTCAATCACTACACCCCCACTAGGGATCTACACTCCGGAACAAAATCCCTTCTTGTGGTTCCCCGGTTTAAGAAACCTAGGATGGGTGGGAAAGCTTTTTTGCATCTTGCTCCTCTGTATTGGAATGAGCTTCCCACTCCGTTGAAGCAATGTCCAGATTATCTCCAATTAGAAGGCTTCTTAAAACTGTCCTGTTTTTGATGCTCTGTGTCATCTTACTTCTGCATTTCCGGAGCGCAGAGATACCCCTTAGGGGGTGATTCAGGCACTATACAAAACTCAAAAATAACACACTTACCATGACTTCCCACCAAACGCCACTGCCGAACTCCGAAACGGGTGACTCCTTGCACGAGGGTAGGACTCGCGTGTTCCACAACAACTCGACCACAAGGAGCAATCCCAGTATCTCCTTCTGTAGTTCAGTCAGCCATAATGGATACCACTTTCCACATATTGACCTGAATGCCTTCATTTTAACATAAGTGAAAAGTTTAAATTTTGTTTTTGTATCCATTTCGGGCTCAGTTTGCACAGCGCCAGTTACACTGAACTACAGAAGAAGATACCGGGATTGCAGCTCCTCCATTGGCCATCCATGTACCAATCCCAAGGAAGGTGACTATTTTTAAGCAAATGAGAAACTGTCCTATTTTTGCCAACCTAAACGAAAGCACTGAGGAAGGCTAGAGAATGCCGAAATGCATTTGCTGTTTATGGTTTGAATAAATGTTTGGATACCCCGTGAGTGCTCCTTACTTGTGGTAATAAATCTCTCTCCACACACACACAATATATTTGTTAGCTTCCATTCTCCTCCTGGCGATAAAAACTAGCGTAGACCCGGCTTGCGTGCAAACTTTGTTTTATTTATCTCACATTGGTACCCCATACCTCTCAATATCTCTTCTCCCTCAACTGACTGATCCCAAACCTCAATCTACTACACTCTCGAATTCACTACCCTAATTAAACCCTATACCTCTCAATATATCGTCTACCTCCACTCTATGATCCCCAAAATAACCCTTTTTAGACTTACCCCCTCTACCCCTCCCTAGCATCATCTCAAACCTTTTACGATTAAGATCTCCCAAACAATCCTTTCAAATTCCTTCCCTCGGACTCCTCCCTCCCCTTCTACTCATCCCAAACTTGATCCTGATGCTGGGATCTACAAATAAACTTTGGAGACCCTTCCTTCTTCAATCCTCCCACAGGCCTTTACAATCTAACAGACTCACCTGTCCACAGCTAAAATTAATTTTGTATACTAATTCACCACTATTCCTATTTGGGTTCCAGAATAGTGTTTGTCTTCCAAAAGTTAATGTTTCTTTGGTTCCAAAGTGTCACTGGGGTACAGACCTCTCAGTGTGACATTTCGATTCATGCTTTGTCAGTTGAAGAAAAATTATAGGCATTGCTGAATTTAAAAAATAATAAGTGCCATGGCCCTGACCCGGAGGCAACTGCAGCTTGCACCACCCATTGCCTACTACTAACCAGCTCTCACCTGCAAGTGTGACAGGTAAGCTTATTCCATGTCTCCAAAGCTAAAGGAATGGCTGGGGAGGCAGGTATTAGTAATTTTTATATACATATTAGATTCATAAACTGTCCTTGTATTGCTCCTCTGTAAATTAAATGAGCAGCGCCACCATTAGTCAGACTGTCGTAAGTATGGGGTTGACAATTAAGTGCAGTTGCCTAGCACCGGAAACCACTGGCGCAAATTAAGCTCAGATTCTAAGCCATGTATTCGGCATTTCAAAGGAGCATACGATGACTGTAAGAAAGACAAACGAAAAATCTTATCAGGCAGGGTTGAGTTTAGCTGATGCTTTGAGGTCTGAAGAGGACTGGAACAAAGCCATCACTGATATTCCTCAACCAACTAATCTCATTCTTGAGATTATTCCTCCCGAGTATTACATTCATTTTGAGGACGATATAGCGTTCTGCCCAAAACTATTAGATTGCCGTGAAACATGGTGTCATTTACTGGGAGTGAAGTTGAAAGTAACACTTTCGAGAAAACCAAAATGATGTTGGTGGAGGTACCTACTTTAAAATCACATGTTGAGTGTTGGAACTGTGCTGTGTCAATTAGCTGGAAGAAACACTGCTGTATCAAGGTCTAAAAGCATGCGTGTTCGGGTAGTGGAAGAGTTTGACATCTAGGTTTGGATACACAAGATTTTGCACAGACTCCAAATCCTTGGTTTGTTAGTGGAAAAGGGCATAGGTAAAGTTAGCCCTAGTTTAGTCAGACTACAATCCAGGATTTAAGAATGAAAAATGTCCTAGTACACATGAAGGAAAGTTTCAATTCTATTAAGGACACGGAGGCAAGGATTATGCTCTACTTTCTTTATTTTCGATATCCAGCTGTGTTTAACTTCAACATAAACTATCTTTCGCATGGATCCTAGAGAAAAATCAACAAGGTGAACCAATCAGCAGTCCTGAACTCCCTGAAAGGCCCGGGGCTTCTGGGATAGGTCCTCTTTCTTGACTGCAACATTCGGTCCGTGACCGAATTCCTCTAGTCAGTTTTAGCAGGTTGTGAGCCTGCAAGAAACCAGAACTACCGAGATGAACATGAACTTGTATACCCTGGGATTTCTTAGAGTTACAACCAAGGCAAACAAAGCACAACAGTAGAGTTCCTAATGCAGCATTGTGCAAGGATATTTTCTAACAGTGGTCAATAGTGTACTGTAAGCAAACTTTTAAAGGTTATACTTATACCATACAAACTGCAACACCCCCTTCTCTGGTCTGTTAGGCCGGGTGGAAAAGGTGACTGATAGCCTCAGGAAACTCTGGGCAGGAAAAATCCTCACCTCTGTGTCCTTTAAAGAATTGAAACTTTCCTTCATGTGTACTAGGACATTTTTCATTCTGTAGCAGGACCGGAGGTGAGGATTATGCTCGGTCAAAGCTTGTCAAGCACCAGGGAGGCCATGTTCATGACTGGTTTGAAATAGAATCTTTTGAACAGAGTCTGAAGACCATTCTGCGGCATTAAGTAGGTCTGTGAGGTGGGCCCCAAGTTTAAAAGTCTTCAAGGCCATCGCCACTCTGAGTGGACAGCAAAGTGAGAAGTGTCTATGCCCGCCTCTTACATGACCCATCTGGTCTATTTAGCTATGGTGGATGAAGAGAACGCTTTGAAAGTTTTCCTGAGAAAAATCAATAACTGGTTCTCCTCATGGAGACAATGCTAGTCTGTCATACTTTCATAAGCCTTCAAACTGTGCACCACACAGCTTGGGATGCCTGTCAAAGGATACAAAATTGTCCTGGACCCAGACTTTGTGCGTTGAGAAATATAGAAGGTGACCCCCTGGGGGGTAAAGATCCGACAAGAGATCTAGGGCCCTCACATCAGACACTCTCCTACAGGATACCAGGCACAAGAGCATGGCTAGGTTTGCGGATAACTCCTTCCTTGACAGGCATTTGTTCACCTGCCAGGTCTTAAAGAGCGATTATTCCTTGTTAACATCCCACAGCTTCAGGTATCTGGGTTGCGGTGGAAGTGACAGACGGATACCTCTCATGAGCTTGCAGACAAACTGGTGTTCGCCCACCGCTTCCCCTTTGATGGGGGCGTGGCCCGCTGAAATTGCAGATCTGTAGGAATTGATAGAGCGATATGCCAAACCCCCAGAAACCAGGAAATTCAGGATGTAGACCACTTCCTACCCCACGGAATCTTGATCTCTCTCAAGGCACCAACCCACCTACTTGGACCAGGCTGATCTGTGGCGCTTGTTGGTGCCCTCTGCCTCGACTGCTGGCAAAATTCTTTGAGCTTCTCCCGATAGGCCACGGAGTCTACAACGTTGCCGGAAATCCGCCAGGCCATGAGGGGCATCCGATTCTATAGGATCAGAGGGTGGGGATCTCCTGGGGGATCCCGAAGGATATTCTGATCTTGGGATAGAAGGACTGGAGAATCCCAGCAAAGTTCCAGAAGAACTGGAAACCATACTTGAGATCTCCAATAGGGTGTGATCAGGACCACCCTCACTTGCTGTCTGCAGACCCGAGCAGACAGGTGCATTATGGTGAATGGAGGGAAGGCGCAACTGCCTATATCGACCAATCTTGGAGGAAGGCATCCGTGGCTGCTGCCAGAAGGTCAGTTTCCAGCTGGTGAACTTGGGAAGTTGATGGTCTAGGCGAGAGGCAAAAAGATCTGCAGAGAACAGGCCCCACAGAGACTGCAGTCTCTGGAAGACTCAAGGGTCCAGCTGCCAGAGGCTCATCTGTCCATGCGCTGAAGCACCAGTCCACAATCACATTGGATGCCCCGGGAAGGTACTCCGCCGACACATTGCAGTCGAGGCAAAACGTCCAAAATTCCAAGGCGCTGTCTGCTAGTACCTTGGAGTTTGTGCCGCTCAGGTGGTACATATCAGACCGCCGAGACGATGTCCATCTGAAGTATGCTGAAGCGGACCTTGTCCTTCATCCAACACTGGATAGCAAAGGAGCCCACCAAAAACTCTAGGAAATTGAAGTGGAGAAGTTGCTACTCTGCGGACCACTTTCCTCCTGTATAGGAGTCCCCCCAGTGAGCTCCCCAGCCTAATTTGCTGGTGTCGGACTTTAACTATGTTCGGGCCTGAGCCAAAGATGGCCTGCCCATTCCAGGCCTCCATAGTGTCTAACCACCATTACATCTCCAGCTTCACTTCCTGAGTGAGTGGGACCTGCTCTGCGTACAGCAGACCCTTCCACAGGTGGTAGGCTTTAAGTCATTGGAGGACCCTGTAGTGGAAAAGGCCCAAGATCAATCAATCAGGGGAAATGTAAGCATGCAACTCACCCGTGAGGGTCCCAAAGCGCTGGTGTGTTAGGGGGCAAGCAGCTCCATTCGGTGGAAGAGCCAGGTCTTGGGCATCTTCCTAAAAATGTTTAGGAAGGGGGCGCGCCTGATGTTGAGTGGGAGCTCGTTCCAGGTCTTGGCCGTGATGTAGGAGAAGGCTCTTCCACCTGATATGGTTCTGCGGATGCACAGGGTTTTGGTGAGGGCGGTGGATCGGAGGTTTCTTTTGGGTGCATGGAAGGAGATTCTCTCATTGAGGTATTGGGGTCCGGTGTTCTGGAGGCATTTGTAGGCATGGGTGAGTATCCTGAAGTTAATTCTCTTCTCGACAGGGAGCCAGTGGAGGTTGCACAGGTGTTGGGTGAGGAGTGTGTCGAGGGATGCCAAGGGCGAGTCTGGCTGCGGTTTTCCGAATGGTCTGGAGTTTGTGGAGCAGAGACTTGTGGATTCCTGCATAGAGGGCATTTCTGTAGTCCAGTCTGCTTGTTATGAGTGCGTGGGTGATAGTCTTCATTGATTCAGGGGGGATCCACTTGAAGGTCTTTCGGAGGATGGAGGGTGTTGAAGTAGCTGGAGGCAACAGCGTTGACCTGCCGGGTCATGGAGAGGGAGGAGTAGAGTATGATAGAGGTTTCAGGCGTGGTCTGTGGGGGTGGGAAGGTTGTCTAGGGTGGGGGGCCACCAGGTGTTGTCCCATATAGAGAGGGTAGGGTCCGAGGAAGAGGACCTCTGTCTTCTCAGAGTTGAGCTTCATGGCAGCTTCTGCTCATCCAGGATGTGACGTCCTTCATTCCTTACTGGAAGTTGAGTCTCTGGTGACAGGGTCCTTGGTGAGGGAGAGGATGAGCTGGATTTAGTGAGCGTAGGATACTATGCTGAGTTAGTGTTGTCTGACAATGGTGGCAAGGGGGGAGGCATGTAGATTAAGAGCGTGGGGCTGAGCGATGATCCTTGGGGTACTCCGCAGTTGATTTGCTTGGGTTCGGAGAGGAAGGATGGCAGTCTGATCCTTTGGGTTCTGCCGGTGAGGGAGGAGCTGATTCTGTCTCGGGTGGTTCCCTAAATGCCAGCTTCATGGAGTCTGGCGGCAAGTGTGCAGTGGGAGACTGTTGAATGCTGCAGAGAGGTCGAGTAGGATCAGGGCCGGGGTGTGTCCTTGGTCGAGGAGAGTGCAGATGTCGTCTGTGGCAGCGAGTAGCGCGGTCTCTGTGCTGTGGTTGCTGCAGAATCCGGATTGGGAGGGGGTTGAGGATAGAGTGCTCTTCGATTAATTTTGTTAGCTGGGCATTGACAATCTTTTGAGTGACTTTGGCCGCAAAGAGGAGGTAGTTCTCGAGGTCCATGGGGTCTGCTGAGGACTTCTTGAGCAGGGTTCTGAGTGTTTCCTGTCATCGGGAAAAGTACCGGTCGGGAGGGTGGTGTTGATGGTGCGTCTTAGTTCTGGAGCGGTGGCGGCTCTGTGGTAGATGTGCAGCAGGCAGGGGTCTGTGTGGGCCCCCGAGTAGATGCCTTTCATGGTTGAAATGGTGTCTTGGGTGGTGACAGTGGTCCAGGAGGAGACGGTAGGCTGGCTGGCGCTGCTGGAGAGGAAGGTGGTTTCAGTGTCAGATGGCTGGTCGTTGGAAGTGGTCGTAGAGGCCCTTGATTTTCAGATGGAAGTAGGATCCAAGCTTGTTGCAAAGGTCCTGGGAGGAGGTGAAGTCCGTGGTTTCACTGGGGGGTTTGGTGAATTTCTGGATGACGCTGAAGAGTTCCTTGGCCTGTATAGAGGACAGGAGACACATTATGCTGGCGTTCTGCCGGAGAGAAGTAGGAGGTCTGGCTAGGTTTATCCTGAGCTCCAGTCGAATCTTTGAAATCTTCCTGGCAGATAATCTTAGGGTTTTGCTCACAGAGTCTATGATAAACCCAAGAAAGGTAGTTTGCCTTTCGGGCATAAGGAGGGACTTTACATTGATAACGAAGTCAAGGCCTTGCAGCAAGGACACAGCTATATGTAGTTGCTCTGCTAGCAATGTCTGGGATTACGCCTATAGGAGGATGTGGAGTTATACAATGAGGCGGAACCCCTGAGCCACTCCACCACTGGCTTGAGGACCTTGGTGAAGAACCAAGGCGCGGAGTAAAGCCTGAAAGGGAGGGTAGTGAACTCGTATACGTGGCCCTGTCAAAGTAATTGAAGTAACCAGCGATTGGGGCAGGGGGGGTAGATCGGGACCGCCAAGTAAGCGTCCTTTAGATCTAGACGCACCATCCAGTCGTCTGGGCGCAGGATGTCAAGCAGCAGGTGGATGAAATGGCAGTAAACCAACCAGCTGTTGAACTCCTTTAGATTTATGACCGGGCGTTGAACCCAATCAGTCTTGTCCACCAAGAAATGTTGCTTAGGAAGCCCTGTGGGTGGTGGGAGGTGTGGGCTATCGCCCCTTTGCGTAGTAGATCCATCACCTTGTCCACCAGGGTGCTTTGGGCTGTGGCGAAAATAAGAGGGCGTGGGCGAACCTCCTGGACTGGGCATCCATAGAACTCTATACAGAACCCCCTGATGGTTTGGAGAGCCCATGAATCTGAGGTACTAGCCTCCCAATTGTGCACAACATGCCCCATACATGCAACTGGGGGGAAAGGCAAACTCTTAACTGATCGGGCCTGAAAGTGACCTCTGTCGGTGCCCCTGGAGCCTCGACCCCTGTAGTTTCTTCTGGATTGGAAGAAGTGTCCTTGCTTGGGCAGAACGGGCATCAGGCTGCCAATTTCAGAATACAGACTCCTTTATATGGGCGCAACGACTTCCACTGCTGATTGGTTCACCTTCTTGGTGACCTTTTCCTAGAATCCATTGAAAAGATGGTTTATGTTGAAGTTAAACACTGCTGGATATGGAAAATAAAGAAAGTAGAGCATAATTCTCGCCTCCAGTCCTACCATAGAATTTAATTTTGATGTTCAACATGGTCCTGGCAAAAAAACAGAAGCAGATTTCTCGTATAGGCTTTTAGTGGTGAAAGAGGAGGCACACCATGTGGATTCTGTGGTTAGTTTAGGGAAGAGGTGGATTGCTTCTATTTTCTTCAGAATAATAGATCACATACTGATCGGGTGCTCAATAAAGTGAGGTGCATAATTCACAGTTAGCCAAAAGAACGCTGTTTGCAAGGAGAGTTGCAGAGTTTCGCTAAAGATTATATGAGCATTGAGAAGATGTTGAGCGAGAATGCGTTTCTCCTTTTTGTTTTAGATCCAAGTATTGCCCACCAGGAACACGAAGGGATTACAGCGACAAAAATATTCAAGACTTATCAGTTGTATGGACTCCAATATGCTGTTAAATTATTAGGTCATTATTTGTCAAGAATCTGACAAGCAGCTCATTACCCATAATCCCTTTGGTATCAGTGCAAGGTGCCTTAAAAGGTGTGGGAGAAAGTGGATAGATTTTGGCCCAGTGCAGTGTTTACTAAACATTATAAATAAGATTCTGGTCCTCGTCAAACTAAGTGCATCTCTCATGCCATGTTGTGGAACTCCTCAGATGAGACCATCATCGGATTTTTAAAGGTTTTCATAATTGAAGATTTCCCCAGGATTTTGGTCTCTAACATGGAGGTGCAATTTGCACCTCCTATTATGAAAAGATTGGTTGTCTGCTGGTATCAAGCACCCTACCATGGCTGTGTACAATCAGCAAGGTAAAGGATTGGTGGAGAGAGTAGAGTTCATAACAAACGTGACTAATCTAGCAATGCACCAAGCAGTCAAGTATTTATGCTCATATTGTAAGGATGTTGAACAAGAGGACAGCAAATTTAGTCTTAAATCACAAGTCCGTTGAAACACATTGTGAGCAGTCTCCCAATAGAAAGCATCAATTTCTTTACCTATGGAACATTTGATGTTAGATTTTCCAGGGTTCCATCAGAAGGCAGCAGAGCACAGGATGAAGTAAAATGGGGAATCAGTTTTAAGCTGCAAGAAGCACATAGGCGGTGAATCTATCAGTTGTCCTAGAGGCTTGCAAGACAAGTATGCTTACAGCATCAGTGTACGGTGCAGAAATCTGGGCATGGAAAAGGAGGCCAGTGGCGTAGAAAATGGAAAATCATTTCCTGGAAAATTAGTTCTTGCCCAGGGCATGCTGCTGAAGTCCTGAATGATAGAATTTAGGCTTAAACCCTTACAAGTGATTAAGTTGAGACCAGTCGTGTCAGGGGAAAGGATTCAACTAAATCCCCAAGTCGAAGTTTATTCAAACATTTTCCATGAAGTTAACACAATTGACTATTTGGGGAATCATTTGTGGATTAAGCATGTAAAAAACATTCTACAATAGACCGCATTAAACTATAGGACAACCCCAATAAAAAAAAAAAAAGATATTGGCAGATGCAAACCCATGAGATAATTTCCAACGCTAGTAAGGTTCATTGCTGAAAACATTTGGGTCTAAAAAGTCAAACCGGCTTTGAGCCCTACCTTAATACAACTGTCCTAGAGGCTCTGTGGTCTACACTTAAAATTTAGACTAGCAGCATTGCCTTTATCATCTTTCACTGCAAAATGGTCTTCCTATAATCCGGATCTGGGTTTACAGAATTTTAACTTGGGAGGCTCAGAAACCGTTCATTTCTTTTTTTGTTCAAAATCTGTTGTCCCACGGTAGCAAATCTCACCCCCCCCCCCCTCATTTTATTGAGAACTATGGACCAACTACCATTAACGAGCCAATGGCGCTGTGTTACAGAACTGATCCGCCTCATCTTTCTTTCGATCTCACCCTACAGCGTCTGCAGGAAGCTCACAAGTCTGTTTTAAGTGTCCAAATTGCCATTTCCGGAAGGAATGGTTCATGAGACTTTTCTGCGAGCTAACTAATGGTGGCTTTTTCATCTCGTGGCCTTGTTGAGTAATGGTATGTTTCCAATTTTAGGATTGTGAGTCTTATTACCATTAGATGCATTTATGCATGGGTGTTTATATACATTTGGGATTTTAATATTAATTATAAATGGCAGGGCTTTCAGCTGAATCAGTAAAAATTATTAAGAGAAGCCATACAATATGGTTTGCTTTCTGGTTTGGCTGTGGTACAGGCTCAGACAGGATTTACTGTGGGGAAACATTTATTCCAATTGACTTCTCTTTTTTTTACTTGGTTTTGCTTTCGTTACTGTATACGCAGTGCTATTTTTGAAGTATATTATATACATTGCAAATCACAATTTGCAATGCAGCTTGCGCATCATTACAGTTTACACCAGAGCCAAAGGCGTACTCTATAATACAGCTTCATTGTCAATATGGCCAGTCACCTTACAACAAGTAGTATCCTCCATGCTAGTGTAATGTTTGCAGTGTAATCGTTATCATGTGCTCGTTGGAAAAAAAAAAAAAGTGGTAAATGCTATTAAGCTAAAACTTCGAAAATTTCCCAATTTCGGACTCATATCTCGTGGTGTGCAGAGGCATGGTCTGCCAGTCTTCGTGCCCAATTTAAGCCGGTGGTTTCCAGTGCTCGTCACAGGCACCTAGTTGTCAACAAAGGCGTTGTGATCGTCCATAACAAGGTGGCACTGTGTCTAATTTATAGATGACCACAACAACCGCTAATTATTAATGGAATATACATTAAAAATGACCATTTCCTGCCGCCCAAGCCATTCTTATAGCTATGGGGGCCTGAAATAATCCGAATTGTCACATTTGTAGGAGTGCGAGGGTGAGTAGTTGTGTTACGATCACAAGCGGCATGGCAGGGGCAATGTGTGGTGCAAGCTGAAGTGGCCTCCTGTCGTGTACCCTGGCACTTTATTTTTTTTAAATTAAGCACTGGCCAGTCTGCGGTCAGGATGAGGGTAAGGCCTGCCATGGTCCAGCCTCATCAGCACGACTAGTAGTTGCTACTCATGGGAATCCCAAAGCAGTGCATCTGCAGGTATCCAAAAAGCTGGTCACTACCTCCGTCCACCGGTCTGCCAGCAGGGGCATTGCTCGTTCCCTAAGGTCCTAGTGCTATGATGTCCCATTGCACCTGTATATCACAACATGCACACATATAGGTTATATTCAAAATGTGAATGTTGGTTGGGTTTTCATTTATCTGAAGCGCCCTTTAAGCCTCAAACTGCAAGTTTCATGACTCTAGTAGGGCTAAAATCCATAGCCTAACTTTCAAAGTAGGCAACAAGAAGCACAATTTGAGGAAATTAACTTAATCAGCCGTATGTTCATGCATGTGTATCTTTGTGTCAAGGAAGTCTCACATTTTCTCTTGGAAGATACTGCCGCCTGCTCATTGGAGACGTTTTGGTGAAGTAACCAGTCTGTTGCATCAGGCCCGGACTGGTGCTTTCGGGCACCGGGCAATCCCCCGGTAGGCTGGATGGGGTGGGGGCTGGTTTTCCAATAGGGGGCCGGTTTTGTGGCTGGGGGGCCGATTTTCAGTCCGACCGTCGTGGGACCGTGAGACTGTCTGACTCTCAGTCCGACAGACTGAAGTCAGTCAGACTTTCAAGTTCCCAGCAAAAGCAAGACTACTACTCCGACCGAGTCCGCTCTCTGAGTGCAGCTGCAGGGAAAACAGCAGCAAGCCTGATTGACCCGTGCAGTGTGCAAGTGGAACCGAACTTTCAGGAGGAGGATGTGCCTCTGCGCAGCGCGCAGATTGATGCACTGACTCCTCCTCCGCCGCGTCTGCGCGCCTCTCTAGGGTGCGGCTGATGTCATCCCCGCATGCGCATTGGGCCTCGCGCGATTTAAACTGCGCGCCTGCCTGCAGCATCGGGAGTGACGACGAGCAGAGGTCCGCACTTCTTGATCTTGGGCGGCCATAATTTAATTATTTTATCCTAGGCTAGCCCGCCGACGTAGCCCCCCTGTGTCTACAGACTGCCACCAACAGCAGGTGAGTACGTAACGTTTTTCTGGCACCAAATTAATTAATATGACATTGATTCATCATGGTGGGTGGCACAAACAGTTGGCGGGCGTCGCGCCTCGTGCAGTGGTGGTGACGGGTGGTGGTCTCGAGATTCCATTACCGTGTATGCACAGCTCTGTCCTCTGTGTACATGCTGAGGCCTCTCGCCTGCTAGCGCCTTGTTTAACCTTCACTGAGCTACCCATTCCAGCTCAGCCTGAGTTGTGCGCTCAGCTTCTCACGGGACCTTCGCGGGTGCAGGCAATAAATCAAAATGTGTAATTATGATGATGAATCAATCATCATCATGATTACAATTTTTGATTTGGTGGCGCGCATGGTGCGGGCGGGCAGGCCGCGATTTAAGTAGGAGAATTTAACTAAGCTAATGCAACAGGCTGGCTGGCTGCTTTTTTCGTTCTCCTACTTTAATCACGGCCTAGGTATGGGTTTGATTAATATTAGTGATCAGCAGTTGCTGTAACTTTAAGGGATTGGGCATGAAATCTGTAGGCTGCACCGAGCTATTTTTGATCTTAGTTTGAGAAACTATTCAGTGAGATGCAGACACACTTTAATGTGGTAAATCACTGGCAGAGCTATGCATGAAACCTTTTTCCTGGGCATTTAATCTCACTGCTTTCCTTTGATCCATACCCCATGTCTAAACCTTTCCCATGTCAACTCCTCCTTTCTGTCCCTCAAAACTTACACCTGTTTGTATCTCTTCATATTTTCGTCTCCCTTTCTCTCCTTTGCCAAGTCTGTCTTACACTCCTCTATTCAGTCTCTTCCCCCTTTTTTTCCTCTCTCTACCTATGCTCAGTTGCTTTTCTTAATTCTCTTCCTCTTGAATTTATAGGGGTTCTTTCGTCTCTTTTCCCCATCTTTACCTCTCACTGCCTCCTGCTTCTGCATCACTGTACCTTCCTTCCATCTCATTGGCGACTGGTGGCTCGGAATTTCGTAGCTATTTGTTTCTGTTTTTACACGAATACAATGAATAAAATCGTGTTTCTGTGCCATCACAATACTTTTGCTATGTCTTCTCTCCCCCTTTTGAGCGGTATGTCAAGTCATACATTTCCCTATCTCGTTTACAATTGAACAGGGAACCCGCTGGCCGCACACAATAAATTAACTGATTGGTAAGGTTGGCAGCGTGTGATCGCGCACCAGAGCTTGCTCTCGGTTTGCCAAACAAGTGACCTACTGTATAATCAAGGCCCAGGAGGAGCGCTTGCACTGCTGCTGGTCCCCTGTGCGCACCGGTATTCTCCCTGTCTAAGGAGAAGCTCCAGTCCTCCAGGAGAGAAAACTGAGAAATGCTGGAATTCCATAACGACGAGTACCGGCCCATTTAAAACACAGGTCATGATGACCAGTCGGCAGGGTTTCTTGACCCTAGGCCATCATTGTAGTACAACTGTACCCAGCGGTGCATCCTGTAAACCTGACCCCATGGTGTCCATTGAAATTGCCATATCAATCATGGGCCTTAGTGATAACTCCTAACAGTGAAATCTACTTATTTTTGACTAAAAACCGGAGGTAATCGTATGATCACACATTTGTTTTGCACTTTGAGGAGCAAAGGAAAGTGAGGCTGACAAATGTGATGTAAAAAAGTTGTCTGTTACTTTGGATCTGCTGCAGTTTACAACAAGTTTTGAAATGCTGACTCGGAGGGGTCCAAGTTTGGTCCAGGAAGGCTGGATCCTTGGCTGGTGTTGGGATAAGCACAGACTGTGTAATGCGTTTCATTTCAGACTCGGTGGATGTGCATTTATCTCATGTCAATAACCTTAAAACGTCTCTATGACTATGGACCTTTTCGGTTAAGTGTTGCCTGCTGTCAATATTGGGACGTGCTCTGTCTAGCATGCATGTTGCCCCATAGGTGGCTGAAGTGGAGCCAGTCGGGGTGGAGAGCCTACTTGAGTGTGGGTAGCAGTGACTTCGTTTGGAGAGCCGATCATGCAGAGAATGAGAAGGCTACTGTGATTGCTGCCTCAGCCTCTCGGGACTGCAGGGGGATGGGGGGAGGGGGCGGCCGGGGCCACCGAAAGTAAATCACAGGCCCAATTAAAAAATGTTTAGATGTTTAGATTACTCCTGTCAAAATCGGAATGGTTGTATTAAAAATGCAGAAATGGCTGCTGTGTTGTGGTCGCAAATTAAACTCAGAAGCCACATAAACGTGATTTGCCTCAGTAGTTCAGCTGGTGGGGAAGAAAGATGCTTGTGCGACCAGATACCGTACGGTGGCTGTAATAATGGCAGGCCAGGCTTAGACATACAGGTGTTTCACTGCGTAGAAGGGGTGGGGAATGAGAGATTGGGAGGTAATGTGTTTTTGTTAGTGTGTGAGAGCGAGACAGAGGTGCAAATCTGTGCTTGTGTGTGACAGCGAGACAAAGTATGTATGTATTTACATGTGTGCAAAAGCCATATTGTTTCTGTTCGTATGTTTGAGTGGGAAGCAGAAACACGCATACACAATGGGGGTGTGTGCGTGCAAGCGAGAGTGTGGGTGTGAGAGAGAAGATTAAGGGGAGACTGTGTGTGAGAGGGAGAAACAGAGAGAAATACGAATTGATTTTTTTTCGTTCTTTGGCTAGGGGGTTAGTTTACCTCTGTAAATACCCTTATGTCACCTTCCACATTCTGCCTAAAGTGGTATTGAAAAGTGTGCCCATACCCTTAAAATAGTGCAGCACATGAACCTACAAGCAGTGTTTTTATAGTTACACACGGTTACATGAAACGCTTCGACAGCCACAGTCCCCAAATGTGAAGTGTATGTGTGTGGGTCTTCCTGGGAGGTCGTGCCACTAGACAATGCACACACTGCAGGAGTGAAAGCGACCAGAGAATGTTTACTAACATGGTGCACTCCATGAGACTGCATGCAGTGTTCACTATTTTGATATGAAAACGTTTAACAGCCAGACATGCCCCCAAACATGCAGTCATGAGTTGTCACTTCAAAGCAGCTGAACATATGTACTTATCCTTCCTTCTAGAACAACTATGCCATAACAGAGTGGCCATGCATGTGATTGCCCATGTATAGTCTTTGTGACATGTCTTGTTTGCTGTGGGTACCCGTTTCTATCAGAGAAACCACAAAATGTTACTGACTGGCAGGCATATGGGAGAGAGAACTGCCTTCCCAGCAATTCTAGCGCCTACACATTCTAACTTCTACCTGCTGCAAGTGCGTTTTTTGCTGAGAACGCCGCCCAACCAAACTCCTGGTGAAAGAGCACACTGGGGGAGTGGGTGGAGGGGGAGCTCATTCGCACTGCCTTCTACATCTATAGAAACGCAGGGGCCATGCCCTGCTGCAGGCTGGAAGGTCTGCTGTCACGCGCATCTGTTGGGCACACGGTACTGCGGACGCATTCAAAGGTGTAAACTGTACACAAGCACTCTTGCGCCTGCCAGTACAAATCCCTGTGCCAGGGACTCTGCTCACTACAGAAGATGTCTTGAAATACCGCACCTCCAGCCTGCGCAAGATCTGACTGACCCATCCACCTTTCGATGTCTGTAATTGTGGCATGGGAGGAGGGGGGGGGGCACTCTCTCCCCGCCGCATATCTGATGGAACCTCGTGCATATAACGAACACCCCAGCGTGCCCTGTCCTTACTGCAGGGGTGAGCCTGTTTTTGCCAATTCACTCTGATCCCACGAGGCACACAAGTCAAACTGTGATCGCTTTGGCAATTCCGACAAAATAAAATAAATGGCTTGTATTTTTTTTTCTTGCATTGTGAGCAGCCCTCCTTTTAAATGTACCTTTTTAGAGAGTGGCTGCCTGACTGTAAACCCAGCAGGTACAAGCAAATCTCCTTAAAAAGGAGGGGGGGGGTTCCCGCTATTACCACATTGCCACTAATTAATCTCCAAAACGCCTCTCGCAAGAGTAGTAACGCAAGATCTCGGCTTGGCGCGTGTGCTCGCCGTTGTGTTCAACCAGGACTTCTCTGTGATGCAGACGTGACCTCAATTTCCTATTATCACAGGTGCATTACATATCTTATAAAAGGTGGCTCCAAGCTTATGGGAGGCCCCACCGGATACACCCATCGCACAATAACGCACTAGCTGGAGTTTGTGAGCCCACGGTTGTTCCGATTCCAGTGTATAAAACATCTGTATGGTCTAGAGCGCCTTATTCGTTTTTATAGCAGCTTTATATTTCCTTGTCATATGAATGCATTTTTAATGCCGGCGTTCCTGGAATATTGAAAACCTAAAACACAAAAAAGAACTATGTTTTGGAAGGCCCACCTCTTATATTTCGTAGCACTGTCCCTGGACAGCATGAAAAGATCTCATCGGTTTATTTTGATTGCAAGTTTCATCTACATTCAGGGGAAGAAACCACAAAAAGGCAAGTACAAAAGGGTCAGAGACAAAGAGAAGGGACCGAGAGTGAAACAAAAAAGCGAAAATCAAGGTGGAAGAGAGATGAAAGTAAGAAGAAAAGACAAATGCGGACAAAAAAGGGAACAGTGTGATCGCTCTCGCGCCCTCTCTCTCTCGCGCTCTCTCTGGCTCCATCACGCGCTCTCTATTTATCCCTCTCAATCTCTCTCTCTATACCTGTCCCCCTATCGCTCTGTCACTCTCGCCCCCTCTCTCTCCCGCCCCCTCTCTCTCCCTCCCTCCCTCGTCCTGATGTTCTTTAAGGTCATCATCTACTATTTACTGTGCTTTGAAAGTTGATACAATTTGAATATGTAATGAAAAATGTGCTGTAAAATTCACCATTTTGGTCTGTCGTTTTCCCAAATTTTCTTGGAGACCATGCCCCCCCCCCCCCCCCCAACCCCCCCTAGTGGCGGTCGGGCGCGCTCGCGACGCGCCGGACGGGGGCTGGTCTGGCAAAATTTGCCAGGGCTGCTTTCAGTTCCCAGTCCGGCCCTGTGTTGCATGCTTATGCTCCTTTGACTTATTGAGAGAACACTGGAAAGAAAAAATGCATGCATTTTAGCATTACATGCTCCAGCCCTCCTTTTTGGGCAAGAGCTCTGGATGCTTGAACTAACAATGGCCTCCCTATTAGCAATGCTGCTTTCTATTTTTGCATTAAAAACATGCTAGACGTTTTAGCTACCAATGTGTTTTTAATGCTACCAGAATAAACCCCATTCTGCAACAAGAGACCCTTCCTCATGAATAGTCATGGGGCAGTCGTTCCCTAAGAAGCGCAAACTCCCCATTGCTGAAACCGCAGAAGCTCAACAAAAAGAACCTACAACCGCTCCTGATCTGGCTTAGCCCCAAGAATATGCAACACACTGCAACCCATAATCAGGTCAAACCCCTCCACAACCTCCTTCAAAACAGAAGTGAAAAGGCTTCTGATGGGCAAATTACTACAATAACAACCCTTAGGCACTCAGCTGGACCACTCCGGAGGATTCCTCCGGATCATGAACCTTCCTAACCGTTGCTTACTTTGTAGTTCTGTTGCTTATTTATATCTGCTTTCTTATTCTATATGTGACTTGTCTGGTATTTGTACAGCACTCCGATACCCTGACTGGTCATGCTCGCGCTATATAAAATTCACTCAAATAATTAAAATAAATAAAATTAAGATGAGAACCGTCGTCTAGATTGGCTCCTGTGCACATACTGGACAGTTCCAAAAACACTACTGGTGTTCAAACAGTCAGGGACAGAACGCAAATATTAAAAGGACAAGTGAAATAAGGAGTGCCATGGGAATGATGGATTTTAAGGTAGGAGAGTTTGTAAAGGTTCACAAACTAGTGCTTTGTAACAAAAAAAGTTCTAAAAAAAAAAAATGGTAACCTTTAGGATTTGTACCACACGGTTCAGAGATGCTGTGCAAGTGTCTTATAGCTACCGAAGTAAAACGGAGCGCAGAAAGCTCGGAAGTGGAGTGGTCAGATGACTTCTGGGATGAAGACTGAGCTGTAGTGGAGAAAGGGTGGTGTGGAGAGTGATATTGGTGGAAGTGTTGTGGTGAATGTTTAAAGTGCTGTGTTCACGGATGGTCTGGCATACAAGAATGTGAACAATTATGGTTATTTCACTAGAGAAGATGGCAATCTAGTTGAGGACAAGGATCCAGATGAGACTTTTTCTAGGAAGGAGTCTGCAATTGGAGAAGTCTTTAATGGAAACAGATTGAGATAGCATGGAACACTCACATTTTTAAAAGCACCTGGGCATCATTTTCCTAGAGTACCACATACTCCGAGACATTTGAAGGATTATATTACTAATTAACTTTTGTTTTTATGTGGGGACATTTTTTACAGCAAATATTTTCATCCAAGCGCTGCATTCACATGTTTTCTTAAGATTTCTTTAGAAATCGTTTCAAGGCTTCTTTTATATTAGTGCTTGGAATAGTAAAGCCAATAATTCTCAGCATGTGCTATATATGTAGGTTCGAGACTCAGAGGGCAGTTAGAAGACAGACAAATTGTAGTATGCAGCACTGTGTGGCCTCTTATTCATCTGTGTAGGAATTCCGCCTTTTCTGTGTGGTTACCCCAGATTACCCTCGTTTCTGGGCCTGATTATTGTCGGGCCTATAGCTCTGCGCACTTTAACCCTGTTAAAGAAAAAGAGTAAAGTGCCTGTGCTCCCCCTTTAAGCATGGACTTACCCCAAATTGACTAATTTAACTTCCCTGTAAATCCCTAGTAAAAGGTATAGAAATCTACCCTGTGCCTACATGTTAAATGCAACAGTACCAGTTGTGCCATCTTATAAAGAGGCAGTGAAAACATTGCTTCGGGTTAGGGATACCCTTTGTAGCCTGCCAGCAAAAGCTTGAATACTATTACACTGACCAAGAAAACCAGAGTTTCAATATGTATTAAGTAACCCCCAAGCACAGCTTCAGAACCACAAAGTTGAGAGAATAATATTTTAGAATGTCACCAGAGACCATTGACTAGGCCCATAACTACATCACCACTAGTGAGGCTGTAACTGGCTCACATGAAAAGTAAAAGTACAGATTATAAACTTAAATCTAGAACTTTCAACCGGTACCAGCTACAGACTACCTTCAAAGACATTTTTCTATTTCATAAAAATCTAGTGTAAATGGTGAAATTGGATTTTTATTAAATATATTAGAAATGTAACTTTCATAAAGGTACCTTTGCCCTAACTGAAGCTGCAGAGATAATTTGAGTTAGCGGTCAAGCTAGTGTCCAGGCGGTACTTGGCTTGAATTAGGTGTCAAAGGGATATGAAAACTGCTCCCAGAGACAATGGAATGGTTATGGGGAGCCCCCCCCCCCCCCTTTAGGGCAGACTTAGGATCTTCATTAACTTGAAAGTGTAGCTTTCCTTTAATAAGTAAATGTAAGGAGATAGAGGATGCAGCTTTTTGTACACCTAGTGGTGGGAGGGAAGGTAACCATAACAGGTTTTGAGTGTCCACAGAGGAGGGCACTGCTCACTACCCTGGTCATACCTTGAGGTAAGTAAAGAGTCTCTGCAGAAAGGGAAAAAGGATTTCCCATTTTGGATTCGGAGGAGCACAGTAAGATTGTTGGCAGCAAGGCAAACAGGAACTGCGGACACTGTAGCGTTGCAGCTGGGAGCTTTAACTCCATTAAGGAGTACCCCAGGGGTGTGGAATTACTATAGACCGCGCCCAGGACATATTATTTGGGGTCAGGGGCAACAAGCTTTCACGTGGATTTTTTCCTTGGGACAAGTAGGCCCAACCCCTTACAGCACAAACCCTATGGCTGCCAGTTTACAGTACCACATTATCGATCAGGGAAGGGCATGGTCTACAAATAAGGTAATATTTGTGTACATGTGTTAATGCTGTTCAAACTTTTATACATGGTTCATTAATTATTAGGGTGAGCGCTCCAAGTAAATGTTGTAAGCTCAGACTGCACTACTGACAGTGGTTCCAGTATAAAAATGTGTACATAGAAATTTCAGAGTTTAGCAATATGAGCCTATGTTTAATGCTCCCAGAATGCTCCGATTTGATGCAGATATTTGCAGAAGCTTGAAAGCGTGATTGAGGATTCTTTGCTTTCAAAATAAAATGTTTAAAAAAATTCAAATAGGAAACAAACTATTTAGCTATATTAGTGTAAAATGTTATGTACCATTTCTTTGCAGCATCATTTAGTAAAATTTGTTATGTGTTTCCCAAAAATATTCATAATGGAAAGTGTAACCATAAGGTTATGGGAAACATGGGGGGTGAGGCTTGGTGAGCAAACATGGCGGTCACACTCAGTTCTCCGGATCCCTCTTTAATCCACCGTCATCCTGAACCTCCAATATCCAGCAGACACCTGACACCAGGGTGCTTATATCCATGGCAGTCTTGATCCCCTGAAAAGAACCCATGCAAGCATCAAGAACGGCCGAGTTTAACCTGGGGAGCGGCGAGGCCCGAGACATAACGGAGCTGAACTGACCTGTGCCTGGAGGGCCTGCCAGGCAACGGCCATGGTGGTCTGGGAGTTCTTCCCGCCTGCCTCGCGCTGGATGTGCAGAACTCCGATTTTGTGCCTGCCGCTGACGGCTCCCGAGATAGTTAAGTGCCCTGAGGCTTCGACGGCAGCAGACGGGCCCGGAGCAAGAGCGACACCCGCTGCTGGCACCTAAGGTGAGAAGGGGGCACTATACACAGCATCGAAGCTGCCGCACTGCTTCCTGTGGCGGCAGGGACTCCCAAAAGTAAACTGCAGCCACTAACCAGCCGCGGACAGCCTGCGGTGCTCTCAGCCCGCGACCGGCGGGATGCCTCGCGAGGGTCTGGTGGAGCTGGATGTGCGGAACTCCAATCCTGGGCCCAGGGACGGCTCTAGGCTCATGGTGGCCCTGTGCAGGGAGCGCAGGTAGGGGGCCCCGGAAGAGGGGGGCGGAGCTCAGGAAGGTGTTTTAATAAAACGTCCAGAAAAGGCGTTAGATGACCAGTAACATGGTAACCGAAAAACTACGTTTACTTTTTGAGTGCTCATCACTTGGATAATTTGTTTTAGAATCTGGGTCTTTGGAGGGACCCCTTTCAACAAGAAAAACACGTTGCGCGTCCGTAAGAGAGTTCGGCCACAAAGCAGGATCCCTCCAATCACATAAATCATATTCATAACACGGGTCTGTAATATGGTCTTCATTTTTGGCTTCCTTTTCAATACCAGCATCATCCGTCTGTAAACTCTGAACCTCCTTCAGAATGCCAGATGTTGATGGACCGATGAATGATGTTTCAGTTTCTCTGTCTGAGGGTCTTTTGTAATAATCTTCATCCTGAGTTGGTAATTGCTGCATGTTTGTATCAATTTCAGAGTCACCTTGTTCATTTTCATTGGTCTGCTCAGGAGTATCATTCTGCTCATGGATATCATCATTTTTTTGTTCTTTTTTATGGTCGTCAGCGCCTGGTTTACCTAGTGCATCAGCAGTACTCTGGCCAGAGGATTCTCCATCTTTAGGTTTCCCTTGGGTGATAAAGTTCAGGATTGCTCCTTCCTGTGACACTACGAAAGCCTGCTGAGCCACCTTTCTCTTTCGTTTCGAATAACCAGATTTGTGTACTCGAATTCTCTTCATTTTGCTTGCAATGCAGCGGGCGAGGCTAGCAGTGGGTAGGGAAAAAAAGAATCAGCAGTGGCGGCTGCGAAAGATTTTGATGTGTCATTTTTATTTTCTTGCAAAAACAACAGTTGATGGACAGAATGCAGAACAATGTCATACATTCACCCCAGTACAGAGATCTGGGCCTAAATCCATCGTTTTTTTGCTCACCACACCACCCCAGTTCAGACATGGCCATATGCAAATCAGCCTTGACCCTGTGCCTCATGGGAACAGTCCAGCCCGAACTGCCAAGCCATGTCTTCCCTGGACTACACAATGAAGGACCAGCATACCTTAATGAACGAGTGAGTTTCCACCAACCTACCAGGAAAATATGTTCCAGAACCATCTCCCTAGCAGCCACCCAATGCAGCCGCTGATAAAACAGTGAAGGCCGCTACTTCTCCCACCTGGCAGTGAAGACCTGAAAACCCTCCCCCTGCACCTCAGAGCCTCACCATCGCTCCAGCAGTTCAGGAAGGACCACAAGACCTCGCTGTTCAACCAACAAGCAGCATGATCCAGCAGCATGAATCCCACACCACCTCGAGACCCTTATGTGTGAAGCAGCTGAGCTTTACAAACCCTGACTGATTGATAGTAATTACCCTTCCCACTACATGTATGACACATTATGAGGACTAGCCACATATGGAAGGTTTATTTGAAGAGTGTTATAAAACTATAGGGTAGATCATGTGACTTGGCATACAAGGTCTGTTTTCTCAGTCCACTGAGAACAGTAGAGCCTGGAGAATAGTTCATGATCTATTTGGGAAGTGACCTTAGCAGGAAGAGAGTAAGCTACCTTGAAATCATCGCACACAGAGACCTGTCTCAGTACGTCACTAACTGATCCTGAAGACAGCCTACAGGTAACCAAAGACTCGTCCACTTTACCACATTGTCAAAAGACAAAATACAATATATTTAATTAAGGTTTCTTGTATAGTGCCATATTCCAGCAACCAGTTCTGCTCGCTTTCAGAGCACCTATTAAACAAGGATTAATTACAGTGAGTCCTAAGGCTATGAAAAGGCACTAGAGGTTCACTGAAGCAAAATTAATGTGCAAGGAACATCCAGTCAGGAGACAACTTTAAAGCAGACGTACGAACCACTAGCACAGCGTACCAACAACCCCATGGGCCGTGGCGTAAGCAAGGAAAATGGCCCCTTTGGCTGCTGCTCAGGAAGTAAAATATAGCAATTATCAGGGTTCAATGGGCCCCTGAGGGTTTTGGGTCTCAGTACCACTGTACTTGCTGAACCAACGGTAACTATGCCCCTAGTATGGACAGAGAAGGCTGCTTCACCAATTGCAAACTGAGGACTAGTTAAACTAGTTTTCTCTGCTAGTCACATGACCAGCACTGGAATGTAATAAAAGAAATGATCAAGAAGCCAGTCTCCTACCAAGGTCTCTGCAAAAGGGCATTAGATTGAGTTAACATGGGTAGGCACTGCCATCCTATTCCAGGCGTCCATCCATAGGATCTTGCATTTCATGTCTGCCTCAACACCATATAAACAGACATAACCAAATGCCAAGTACATTCGAACACTCGTTGTTTTAAAAGATTTGTGCAGGCAGATCCACTCATTAGATCACAAGTATCAGCTTCATACTCTGTTTTCATGATTGATAAGTAATTGTAATCATTTTAATGAATCCTTAACATTACGTCTAACACCTCGTACCCTGCTCTCCTCTTCCCCCCAATACGACCGTGCCTCCCAAGTTACACCTCCAAAAGTCACCATGCCTACCCTCAGCCACAAGTAAACACCGCCCCTGCACTCCTGACTCACTGTTCCCTCAACATACAGCGCCGATCTGTACCACTCCCTACCCCTGGCGCACGGTGACCACCTCTCCGACCCGCGCCCTCTCAGAGATGAATCGTGAGAGAGAGCCTCTCTCTCACGATTCATCATGCCCTCCCTTCCCATGACCACCAGAATACCTCCAGCTCGCCACCTCACATGGCTTACCTCCACCCAGACCCAAAGCACACAGCATCTACAATAACACCCTCACCCAACCTTCCCCACGCCCCCGGCTCCTCACCCCCACGGGCTGGGATACATTCCTCCGCCTGATCTGCCCTCCTCCCCAGGGCTCCCCACACCCTCGTCCAATGGCTCACCTTCCCTCGGGTTCACTCTGCAGTGGCACACGCTGACCTCCTCACTCCCCCTCCCCATGCCCTGACCCTCGGGCTGCTCACCTCGCAGCTGGCACTAAAGGTTGCACACTGGCATGCTATCCTCTGCAAGGCGGCCTTTCTTGCCCAGGGTCTCTAGGCGCGCCGGTGCATGGCCTCGGCCGGTCTCGGTGCTGCTCGCTGCACGCCGGGCACGGGTGCTGCCACCCCTCCTGCCGCCAGTGATGCGTGGTGCTTCTGTAACCCCTTCGCTGCAGGACTCTCGGGCACTGCGCATGCGAGCCTCCGGAGGTGCCAGATCTGGACTATTAAAACAAGCTCGATTCTCCTGGAAAAAAAGTTCTAAACAAGCACAAGACCTACCAGAAGAGCCCGAAACAAGGCCGACCCCACACAAAGACAAGACTGGGTTAGAAAGGAAAAGAGTATAAGAACAACCATTCAGCGTGCATCACATTGGATTTAGCACGCCTCAGTCGTTCATGCGCCAAATCCCTGCCAGGGGCCGCCACAAATATGTATTGTTCCTCGTGGTGGCCCCTGGGGTTTGGTGGCCCTGTGCAGGTGCACAGCTTGCACATGCCTAAGGCTGCCCCTGGGCCTGCCGCTGATGGACCCCGAGATGGCTTAGTGCCTTGGGGCTTTACGGTGGGTCAACAGCTCTGAGCGAGGGCAACACCCGCCACTGGCGCCTAAGGTGAGGAAGCGGCTCCATACACCGCAGCGGAACCGCCGCACTGCTTCCTGCATCAGCAGGGACTCCCAACAATACACTGTAGCCACTAGCCAGCCAGTCACAACTTGCGGTGCGCTTGGCCTGCAACCGGTACGACGCCTCGCCAGGGCCTGCTGGCGCCACGATCTGTGGCCTGGGGGCGGGTGCCCCTCCAGCGATCGGCGTGTGGCCTGCCGGTGGGCTCTGGACCCAGGTCCGAATTCACTGCTACTCTTCAGCCCCTGCTCAGCGTGGCCCCCCCGCTTGCCTGCTAGGGTTGATAACAGCTGGGAAGACAGCCACTTACAGGTCCCTCCCCATAGATCGAGAAAGCCAACGGGGTTCTGAACTGCAAGGAAGAGACCGTACGAGGCCTCAGGGAGGCTTCTTCAGTACCACAAAACCCTGAAACTGTGGAGGCTGCGGGCCTGCGACTGGCGGGGTGTGCCAGATTACCCACCGTCCAACTAAGCCTAAACCATCCTAACCAGGTGCAGAAACCCCCACGAGGAGCAGACACGGGTCGATCCCTGAACAGTGGACTCACGCACCTGCCCATAAAGGAGGCTCATCCCCTCTCTTGGACCTGGTCAGCCAGGTGGGCCCACTTCTGTGATCAGAGGGGTGAGCTGACAATTGTGGATGCCCAGCTTGCCGTTTACCCCAGGGTGTAGGTGATGCGCACAGTATCCTGCTCCACTTGCATCTGTGGCGTGAGGTGTGGCACCCGAGTCCATCTAAGGGAGGACCCGGCCAGGACTGGAGGCCTGGCACGAGAGGGAGCTCCACAGCTAGACCCGCGTCTAGTGGAGAACAATGGGATACTGCAGTTCATACACAAGCGATCACATACTCCTGAATACTTCCAGCCTGGACCCCTCCCACTTGCCCTGCACACTCTCCATTCTCTGAACCCTGGACCAACTGCATAAACAGTCATACACGAGCTCTGCGATGGTATCAGCCCTGCCAATCCGACCCTCGTCTCAATTCATCCTGGGGCAGCGGGTCAGTCCCATCTGGCTGAGCCCACTGGTGTTTCAGCGACCCGAGTGGAGGCATGTGCTGTGTGGTTGGTCCGGCCCCCCTTAGAAATCCGTTCCATCATGGGGAAGGACAAGGAAACAAAGTCCCAACTGACCCAGAGCTGAATGGAATAATACACGCTCAGTGGCCCCACCCAGTTTGAGACTGCACCCTCCAGGAATGGCTGCCCTGAAGGAGACCTGGCTACCATATTGCAAGACTTGTCAAGAGTCTATGGAGACCAAGATAGGCGAAGTCCGTGTGGATATGGTTAACCTCCGCCAAGATCCAACGCCAATGCAACTGCCCACATAACAGCAGCAGAATCCCACCTTTCAGAAGTGGAAGATGCTATCTCAACACTAAAAACGCAAGTGAAGCAACTTGTGTCGCATACATCCGATCTCCATAGGTGGGCCGAGGACACCAAGAGCCTCTCCCGCTGGAACAATCTCCACCTGGTTGGCCTTCCTGAGGCTACAGAACCCACCCAAGTCAATACCTTTATTGAAAACTGGATCAGGTCTTGTTGTCCTGCCCGCAGACACCCGGTCCCCCTGGTTTGTTGTGGAGCAGGCCCACCGATCTCTCGCCCCTAGAGCCCCACATCTACCAATAATTGCAAGGATCCTTAACTTCAGGGACCGAGATGCCATTCTGCAGGAGGCCCGTAAACTAACAGAATTACTCCACAAGGGGGCCATGATCATGATCTTTGCCGACTACACCAAGGAGGTGCAGGCCCACAGGCGATCATACACGCACGCGAAACAGAAGCTGCAGGCCCTCAATCTGTCCTATAGACTCCTCTTAACAGCCCACCTCAAAGTGATGCTCCAAGGCAAATCTTACTTTGACACGCCAGCGGCGGTGTGGACCTGGGCAACCAAGGATTGCCCAATCCGTACAACGAAGATTGTCCCTGTGGCAGAGCCCCAAAAGGGGGCACAGGGAAGTGCACCTGCAGCCTCCCGAAGGCTACGCGCTGGGTCCCGTAGAGGTCGCAACGCTCGTGGAAAGGCATCCGCCTCACCTGCCAGCTCCCACCAGGAGAGGAATGTATCCCCTGGACTCCGAGATAAGTCAAATGGACTAGACCTCTTGACCGCAGTGGGTCCCAACAACTCCCCAACGCCCAGCTCTGAGGAAACCCATCCATCATGTAGGCCCCAAATCTGAACTCAAGTAATGCCACTACGAAGAATCCAACATGGAGGAATGTAATCCTTGAACATTGAGGGGCCCAACACGTAGCCCTACAGTACGCCCCATAACTAACTGTTCACACTAAGCTTTGTTCACTGGACGACAGATGCTTCGTTTGGGGAAGTATGGGGTGGGGGTTGGTTGGGGTTCTTTGGACTGTTCTCCCAGTCTTTAGTTGTGTTACCTTGTTTTACGACAGCACCGTGCACTAAATCCAGGATCCTCCTCCGGGTGTTCAATGTACCAACCCCAAATGCCCCCAGCCTTAACTCTCCTGATTGCTGGACCCTTATACCATCACTCTGTCACAATGCCTAGTTCCTGTAGAGGGGGTGAACCCCTGAGTCCTCATGAAATGTTAACACCTTTTAGAAAAAATCAAATGGACAGATTTAAAAATATGCCTAAAGGGTTAACCGGACGTCCTACTATTACAAGAGACACCTGATGGGAAATGGATGTCCGTTTCTGGCACGTCAGGGATTCGACAGAGCATGGCACTCTGGATTTTCCAGGGGCCTGCGTGGGATGGTAATCCTCCTGCGGCGCCCCTTTCCACCGACCCAGATGATTGAGGCCCCTCAAGGCTGCTTTACTGCCGTCACTGGTACTCTTGGGGACTCATTCAACCTGATGTCACTATATGCTCTTCTGGCAAACCTAGAACCTGCCCTTCGGGATGAGACCCTATCCACCCTCCCTCAAGGCCTGACCATAATGGGGGGAGACTTTAATGTTGTCCCTGAACCCACTAATCCAAAAGGAGGGACAGGGAGCTATATTTAAGGAGGTCCAATGTACATGCCCCAAAAGTCTATATCCAAAGCGGGGTACAGAGTTCCTCAAGTACTAGAAGGAAGAGATGAGGTAGGTAGATGGAAGGTTCAGTCAACAAAGGATTGTTGGAAATCAACAGGAGACCAGGGAAGTTCCCTTAGGTGGAACTAATGCTCACACACCCAGCAAGCTAGGTGTCATGCTTAATCATATGAGCATTGCCCCTCGTCAAGTCGGCGCTGCAATCCTTGACAGGCTCCCGAAACCGGGGCTCTTTGTCGGGGATCTTTTGTTCCTGCCGATATATGCTTGGGTGTAAGGGGCCTGGTAGAATGAATGTAGCAGAAAATGGAAGTTTATATTAAAAAGGGTTGATCAGTCCTAACAGTGTTTTATTCAAAAGGTAGACTACCCTATTAAAATTGTGTAGAGTGGCTAGGTGCTAGAAATAAGGTGTCTAGACGTGAAGCTCTACTCTAAAATGATAGACATGTTTCTTGCCATGTTTGTCAGAAGGATCAGGGCAATTCATCAGGATCAGGAACTGTCTACATAAAAAGTGGTGATGTGTGCTCTACATACCACGTCCGATGCTGCTGGCCTGTAGAAATAAAGTAACATCAAGAGTAAAACCAATTACATCTCAATGAGTACATAATGTCAACAATGGTGTTGCAAGAATCACCGTGCATAACGTGAATATAACAACCTGCTTCAAAGTGCACTATTTCAAAGGATAAGTGAACATAAGTGGGGGGGGTGTGTATTAGATCTACTAATACGCTAAAGCCGTTCTCAAGGACAGAGGGGGTTCACTCACCTAATACATTGACTAGACAGGCTAGCAATGGAGCTGGCGGCTATAAAGGACACCGATTGGGTCCTAGAGTAAAAGAGGATAAAGAGAAACAACTACTGACAATCAAAGCACAATTGTGAAAAAGACAGAGCTTAGTATCGAAGTTGTTGCCTCTAGTCAAGTTCACACGATGATATTATCAGACCTTTAAAATGTCGTGATTGAAATCAGAGCGTGTCTGACTGGAGCTCTCGCTCAAGCTGATGCAGTCGATTGTGGTAACCGGCATGGTCTAATCCATTCGAGAATTGTTTCCAGGTAAGAGTAGCCAATCAAAAATCAATCGCCAAGTTTAAAAATGTATTAGAAAACAGGGTACCAGAGGTACGAGTATTGGCCGTACTCACCAGCGCTAACGAGCGCTTCTCTTGCAGACCTACCCAAGCCGCCAGAGTCCGGGGTGGTAAAGGACATCTGCCGCTGTTGCTTAGATATACAACATAATGTGGGAGTGAGCCTGATGTACTACCACGTATCGTAACGTCGCGTGGGGACGTGCCTGGTTGCTAGGAGATGAATGCAGACGCCGGGGCGTGAAGGAGTACACGTCTCCATGGCGTCAAAGTCGAATATCATTGGTTACTGGAAACGTAAGCAGCGACGTCACGCAACAGTCTTATGGAGAATGTGGAAAATAAGATTCTCACAGGGTCCGTAGACCCATTCAAATTGGTTGCGCAATGTAGTCCGGCATCAGGTGTGGTGTGAACTACACTCGTCACACTCAACTAGGTATGCCAAGGAGTTGTATGAATGCAAACCAATGTTGTGCAAAACACGGGGGCGTGTGGGGAGGTTTTATTGAGTGTAAATCGATTCTTTACACTATCTATAGTGGTGTTATGTATTGCCCTGAATTAGGTGATAATTCTGTGATAATCGATGCGCTACCTCTATTGTACCGTGCTGTCGTTGTGACTGATGTCTATTTGTTGAGTGGATCGCACTCACCTCAAACGCTTGTTTGCGATACGCAACAATAAATGTGAAATAGTGTATATGATTCACTGATAGGTTAGCCCCAAGAGTAAATAACCAGGTGTCATGTGGATTATTCACTCAGAGAAAGGTACTCCTGGGCAGAGGATGGAGATATCATAATGGGCAGACAATGTGAGGTGGGCTGCTGGTGCATAGTTGATATTAAAAGTAACTGGTCACAGTTCAATAATAATATATATTGAGGTGTCACAGACCACGAAGCGGAGTATCCAGTTTATGGAAGAGCACTCCAAGGGATATCATAATTGAGTCCAATAGTGTCACATGACAGTCTATGTACCCATCTTTGTTCTACTCTAAACAAAGAAGTTTTGGAAATATGAGTGGGATTCTAGTATAACCCAATGTAATGAGTCGGGAGAGTGATGTGACTCCAAAAAATGCCGGTAGAGTTTGGTTGTGGTGCGTTGGCAACGTATGTTGCTCCTGTGTTCTATTATGCGGGTTTTGACTGGCCGCATAGTCATACCTATGTATTGCAGCCCACAGGGGCACGTGATCAAATAAATACATTGTTTGGTGTTACAATTGGTATGTTTCTTAATACTCCATTTGAAATTGGTAAGTAACGTGACCTCCTTTGTGGTTGTGGTTAATTCACAGACCGTACACGTACCGCATGGAAAATGACCTTGGACTGGTGGTAAGCCCCAGAGAGTGGTCTGTGTTGGGGGTAACCTTTTTTCTTGGTCTAGTGTGAATCAACATGTCTCGTAGGCTACTTGTTCTCTTGTAAGCAAATCTGGGTCTTGGTATTTGGAGATATCCTGTATTGAGAATCCCCCAATGTTTCAAAATGGTTTTCTTGGTCCAGACTGAGTTGGGTGTGAACGAGGTTACATAGGTCATGATGTCCTCAGGTGGTTTGTGGTGTACCTATGAAAGGGACTCTCTTGGATTATTGCGGGCCCTCTTCATAGAGTCTCTTATCACTTTATGAGGATAACCTCTAGTCTTGAGGTTTGTGGCTAAAGAGGTTGCTTCTTCTTGGTTATCTTTAGTTGAGGTACAGTTACGTCTAATACGTAAGAATTGGCCAACGGGGAGGTTGTCTCGAAGGGCTTTGGGATGGTGGCTTTGGTATAGAAGAAGAAGACTGTTGCGATCTGTGGGTTTCTTAAATAAGCTAGTTGAGAGCTGTCCCTCTGCTAGTTTGATGTTTAGGTCCAGGAAAGCAACTATCGTGTCTGAGATAGTGTGGGAAAACTTCAGGAAAGGGTTCTGTTGGTTGATCCACTGTACGAAGGTGTTACAAGTATCAGTGGAGCCTTTCCAGAAGATTAAGATGTCGTCAATGAACCGTTTCCAGAGGACAAGATGTTGTCGAAACGGGTTACGGTCAGTGTTGATGATTTGTGCCTCAAAGGCTGCCATATACAGGCAGGCCAGACTAGGAGCAAATGTGCTCCCCATCGAAGTTCCTTGGCATTAATGGTATAGTTGCCCCTGATATTCAAAGAAGTTTTCAGTCAGTGCTATGGAAGCCAGGTCCATTATGAATGTGACCAGAGTTAGGGAAGACCATTCCAATGAGTTTAAGGCCATCTCTACTACTGTGAGGGTATCACCCTGAGGAATATTCGTGTAGAGGGCCTCCACGTCAAGGGTTATTAGTAGATCAATGCAAGTAGGGTCTTCTATTGAGTCAATCATTCTAAGGATGTCTGTTGTGTCTCTGATAAAGGATGGTATTTCTCTCACCAAGGGTTGAAGAAAATGGTCCACAAATTTGGATAAGGGCTCAAGTATAGAGCCAATCCCTGAGACTATGGGTCTCCCTGGGACCGGACTGGTACCTTTGTGTATCTTAGGCAAGGTGTAAAAGTACAGGGTCCTAGGTTCTGCGGCGTTTAAGAATGCTGCTTCTTTTTTACTTATCCACCCATTGACAAGTGCCTCGTTAACTAATATCGAAATGGTATTAGCGAGGCTAGGTGTGGGATCAACAGAGATAGGGGCATAGTACCTATCATTGTTTAATTGTCGTTTGCATTCTACATCATAGTCATCCCTAGATTGGATCACAGTGGCCCCACCCTTGTCCGCCTGTTTGATGATAATCGAATCAACATTGGCAAGAGAGTTTGCCGTTTGTATTTCATTCCTAGATAAGTTGTGGAATGAGGTAGGTGAAGGAGTGAGGGCTAAATCCTTCAGTACCGCCTTCTCAAAAGTTAAGATCTCAACCGGGACCATGGCATTATGAGGTGTAAAAGTAGAGGGGTTACTCAACCCTGAGTCATTCTCCTGGTGGATAGGTTTGTCCAAGAAGTATGACCGTAATCTTATTTTGCGGAACAATTTTTGAACCTCACAAACATCTCTAAACTTGTCAGTATTGGGGGTGGGTACAAAACCTAACCCCTTCTGTAGTAGTGATGTCTCAAGGTCTGATAGACCACGTTGTGATAGGTTGACCACTAGTAGTTCTTGTTCTGGGTTTTGCTCCTGGTGTCCATCCCTCCCATGGGGGGGTCCTGCCAGTGGACCTGTTTTTGTGGGCCTCTTCTGTTGCGACCTCTTCCTCTGCCCCAACCTCGGTCTAAAAAAGGGGGGCCGTTGTTAAAAAATTGCGGATGTCCTTGTTGAAATGGTTGGTACTGCCAGTAGGGGGGTGGAGGAGGACCTGGAAAAAAGGGAGGCCCCTGAAAGGTGGGGACATTATAGTGGTAGTTGGCATGTTGATTGCGTCGGCCAGTATTGGAGCCCCAACTGCCCGTGCTGGAATTACTATCAGAAGAACTTCTCCTGTCTGAGTTGTCATCGGAAGAATAACTGTTCTTCACCGATGTGTAGTCTGACTTAAGATATGGATATACTTTTTCTTTGTCGAATTTTTGAATATCTTTCTGTAATTTAGTTATTTTTTGTTTCATGAGGTACTCTTTGTTATCAGAGATTTCCGCATTGGTCTCTGCAAGTTTATTCTTATATGCTGAGATTTGGATGGTAGTTTTAAGTGCACCTTCAGCGATTTGTATTCTCACGAATAGGGCATCCGCCAAGCGTCTCGCTGTGTTGATGATGAGCACTAAGAGGTCCCTGGTGCCACAGATGCCATAGGTGTCCCATTTTCCCACAGAAAACTAGGGACCAAGCGCCTTGGAGATTGGGCTTTCACAGTGGGCCTTTGTGGCGTCTGGCACACCTGACACCCTAAGATGCTACAATACATGCACACCTCTGCTGCGCCCCACACCTACTTTCGCATTGACATCAACTTTATGCCCGCCCCAGACTGTCAGGCCTTTTCCAAAATTCAAATCCTGGCGCATGGAGTGGCCGACCACTCCAGTCCTTCTGTGGGTGGGAGCCCCACAGGAACTTTAAAACCTCTATGGCGACTAAACGACTGGTTCCTTCAGGATCAAGACTACAAAAAGGGAATTTTGGAAGAACTAAAATACTTTCGCACCAACGAGGGGACAGTGCAACGTCAGGGCATGCTGTGGGAGGCAGGCAAAGCCATGATACGGGTATACACCAAAGGGCTTCTCAAACCAAACGGCAGGTCCAGGACCGCCAGCTCTCTCAACTCAAAGCCAGGGCCTACCGTCTGGAACTGATGGCTGCCACGGCGAAAGGAGAGGCGGAACGCCGACAGCTGCAACCAATACGTGAAGAGAACAAAAATATCTCCCTTGAATCTGCCAAATTGATTTTGGAGATCCTCGGTAGCCAGGGTCTATGGGTGGGGAGATAAGCATGGCAAGTTGCTTCACTGGCTCACTACCCACCCCATGGCCAACCAGATAGTCCCTGAAGTCTACGATGCACAGGGACAAATTTCTCAAGCTCCTGCAACAATTGCACAGACCTTCGCGAACTACTATAAGGCACTGTACTCAGCAAATCACACATACACCATGGGGTAGCTCCTTTTTGCGGAGTATCCCCCTTATGCACATCTCAGACAGAACTTAAAACTATGGACGAACCTATCACAGCTGAGGAAATCAGGGAGGCATTGTCCTCACTCCCACCCACAAGACCCCCAGCCCAGACGGATTTCCCACAGAGTACTATACAGCATGCCACAAAATCCTGATCCCACGACTCCATGCCCTCTTTGAGGAAGCTATAGAGAAAGGCACAACTACAATCGTGGCCATACCCAAGTAAACCCTCCTCTGCCCTCGTGCTCAATACCGCCTAATTACACTCACTAACAGATTAAAATCCACGCAACGATTCTCGCTATCCATATGAAACAAGTGCTCCACACCCTCATACACCCTGATCAATGTGGCTTCATGCCACACTGGAGCACACAGCACTGCCTTAGACGCCTATAGGTAGCCCACACACACCATAGTCTCCTTTCACCGTATCTGGCCCAAGTGCTGCTCAATTTCGAAAAGACCTTTGACATGGTGAAATGGAATTACCTTGGGAACGTGTTGAACGAAGGCTTTGCTCCCTACTACCAAAGAATGGTGAAGTTCCTATACTCTAATCCATCAGCCAGGGTCCTTATAAACAGGGCATTGTCAGAAGCCTTCCAGATGGCGAGGGGAACCAGACAAGGATGTCCCCTTTCCTCTCACAATTGAGCCTCTGGCTTGTCTCATCCGGACAGATGACCAGATACATGGGTGGCGCTGGCAGGACTCCGAGGACCGGATCGCCTTATCTGCAGACAACGTCCTCTTCTATCTGGCTGACCCAGCCCACTCCAGACCAAGATCCTTTCAGATCCTCCATTCTTTTGAGAGGGCGTTGGGCTTATGCCTCAACCTAGCTAAATCCAATGTGGTGCCTCTCCATGCCTCTAGAGAATGTGTGGATTGGCAAACAACCATCCCCTTGCTTAGACTCATTCAAATACCTCGGTATCTGGGTGCCGCTTCTCCCTGAGCAGACCTGGTCCCTCAATCTCAAACCCCTCCTCAAACGTACAAAAGATGCCCTTTGTCGATGGCAAACTCTTCCACTTAAACCCATCGATATGGTTGCTCTCTTCAAAATGATTGTTCTTCCCAGTCTTTTGTACACCATTCAAAACCTTACACTGTAACTCTCACAGCTGGTTCTGCTACTTGGATGGTGTAATCATGACCTTCCTTTGGGGTGGTTCGAGATCGCGTCTCACAATTTGTCAACGTGCCACATATGAAGGGGGTATGGGGATGACTAATCCCTTTTTATACTACTTAGCCACCCATCTTCTGGTGATCCATGACTGGTTCAACGGCGGGTGGTCGGATCAAACTTATCAACTGGCACTGGAGAGCCTTGGATTCTCTCAAGTCCAGGCCATGCTTTATAGGGCCCCAATTCCTCACGTTCTATCAATAGTTACCCCTGCAGTTCTCCCGGCATGGCGCTCCCCAATGCAAAACATTCACTGGGACGCTAAACTCACTACAAACACCGCTGTG
Organism: Triturus cristatus; assembly: GCF_964204655.1. Taxonomy (NCBI): domain Eukaryota; kingdom Metazoa; phylum Chordata; class Amphibia; order Caudata; family Salamandridae; genus Triturus; species Triturus cristatus. The sequence continues at coordinate 265,131,296 of NC_140585.1, forward strand.
GCACGGAGCTTGGCTGAGGGAGGTTGTGACACCAACAGTCTTCCATAAATGGGATTTGATAGGTGTAACTTGCCCGGGAGGCATATGGAAGGGAGAGCACCTGTCCTTTCAGGACCTACAACAGGCATACTCCTCACACTCCACCCAACTCTTCCGATATCTTTAGCTGCGACACGCCCTAGCCCTCCACATCCCTGACCATACAGCAATCCCCAAATTTAGCCCACTTGAGGCCAAGCTTCTCATGGGTAACTTGGGAGGAAAAACCCAAGTTTATCAATCCTTGATAAACAATACCCCATCCACACTAGAACTTCACAGTCTGCTGGGATCGCTGGAGGACGACGATTGGAGAGACGCTCTGATGCACCCTAGGACACTCACTATCAGCCAGGCTCCATCTCATTCAAGATCACTATCTTCACTGCGCATATCTTACCCCGGTGCGGCTCCACAAAGTGGGTTTCATCCCAACTCCACAATGTCCGCGCTGTAAGGCAGAGCCAGCCAACTTTTTCCCGTGCTGGCAAATTATTTCGCGGAACAGCCATTCTGATAGCCAAAAGATATTGCAGCAGCCTGGAAAGATTCGACATCCCCCTCTATTACAAAATGGCCCAGGGGTGTAGATGGGTGCGCTATCCAAGAAAAAGCTGGATATGAAGTAAGAGGGTGCCGGGCTAAACAAGCGTATATGGGGCAAGTGGATGGGCCCGATGGATTGAGTATCTGCAACACAGGTGGGCTAATATTTCAAACCACCAAATGGGGTAAACTACTTGTAAATGTATTGAAATGTCTGGTATGACAAAGTGGTGCAATGTTCATTTTGTTGTTTAAAATGCCAATAAAATGGTTTATAAAAAAAAAAAAAGATTACCGGGGAAAAAAATAAACAAGCATTGGCAAAGCCAGTAGGTCTGAAATTGACTGTCAGCCTTTTGGTTTTGTGAATGCGTGTCTTGATTTGGCATGCTTTTTGTAAAACTTTATTGGTGTGGGAGCTGCCAGGCCCTCACAATTATAACAAACATTGGCAAAAGAAACTTTTTTTGGCCTCAAAAAGCACACATTGCCACAGAAGTTCCTGGCACTGAACAAAACTACTTTGTGCCGATATGCTCCTTATTAAAGAGCAGGATACGGTCACTCAAACTGAAAAGGTTATGGTTAATTCCAGATCTAATTAGAGGCCCAGTTACTAATGAAAGTCTCAAAAGTACGCCCACAGTATATGTACTTGCAGTCAGTGCAGATTTATGGCTTTCGTGAATTCACAAGAATTTACAGAGGTAGGCCAAGAAATAGTACTCCTAGAAAATATTTGTCAACTACATTTAAACATGAACAAATATGCATGTGCAGATTTGCTCATGCAAAAATCCATTGAATGTTTGCATGGCACAAAAGGGACAAGTGGATTTTCTTACAGGACAAGTAGACTTATGAATTAACCTGCCTCAAGGACAAGTAGATATTTTATTGGATTCCCCACCCCTGGTCCCCACCCCTGGTACCCACAAGTCACCTCTACCAACTATATGGTCTTAGACATACATGCGGCATTCCAAGGTACCATCCTTAAAACACTTCCTGAACCTGCAGAAGATAAGTAGTAGACTGGACCTGCTATCGGACTTGAGGTGCCCTAAAAGAATGGGTCTTCTCCCCTTTATTCCCAGAACAAAAGTGGAGTCAAATGGTCACCTGGCTGAGCTGTTTGGCTACAGGGACACAGGCTGCAAGAGGCCTTTTTACTGAAGTGCCAAGCTGACCAGTAGCAACAGAACCTGGTCTGGACCATGCGGTTGTCCTCTGCCTGACACACAAAGTCACCAAGTACCCACCCAAAGGTTCAGGGGGCTTAGAACTGTACTCTTGTGTAGTAACCTGTGTTGTATTTATCTGGTTACTTACTCCCTAGTTGTTCAGCCAGTGTGAATGTGATGCACGGGGGGGCGCCCGGGCGGCTGCACCGATGACCAAGGGCGGGGGGGGCGCCCGGGCGGCTGCACCGATGACCAGGGGGGGGGCGCCCGGGCGGCTGCACCGATGACCAGGGGGGGGCGCCCGAGCGGCTGCACCGATGACCAAGGGGGGGGGGGCGCCCGAGCGGCTGCACCGATGACCAAGGGGGGGGGCGCCCGAGCGGCTGCACCGATGACCAAGGGTGGGGCGCCCGAGCGGCTGCACCGATGACCAAGGGGGGGGCGCCCGAGCGGCTGCACCGATGACCAAGGGGGGGGGCGCCCGAGCGGCTGCACCGATGACCAAGGGGGGGGGGCGCCCGAGCGGCTGCACCGATGACCAAGGGGGGGGCGCCCGAGCGGCTGCACCGATGACCAAGGGGGGGGGCGCCCGAGCGGCTGCACCGATGACCAAGGGGGGGGGCGCCCGAGCGGCTGCACCGATGACCAAGGGGGGGGCGCCCGAGCGGCTGCACCGATGACCAAGGGGGGGGGCGCCCGAGCGGCTGCACCGATGACCAAGGGGGGGGCGCCCGAGCGGCTGCACCGATGACCAAGGGGGGGGCGCCCGAGCGGCTGCACCGATGACCAAGGGGGGGGCGCCCGAGCGGCTGCACCGATGACCAAGGGGGGGGCGCCCGAGCGGCTGCACCGATGACCAAGGGGGGGGCGCCCGAGCGGCTGCACCGATGACCAAGGGGGGGGCGCCCGAGCGGCTGCACCGATGACCAAGGGGGGGGGCGCCCGAGCGGCTGCACCGATGACCAAGGGTGGGGCGCCCGAGCGGCTGCACCGATGACCAAGGGTGGGGCGCCCGAGCAGCGATGAGCAGGGGGGGGCGCCCGAGCAGCGATGAGCAGGGGGGGGCGCCCGAGCAGCGATGAGCAGGGGGGGGCGCCCGAGCGGCTGCACCGATGAGCAAAGGGGGGCGCCCGAGCGGCTGCACCGATGAGCAAAGGGGGGGCGCCCGAGCGGCTGCACCGATGAGCAAAGGGGGGGGCGCCCGAGCGGCTGCACCGATGAGCAAAGGGGGGGGCGCCCGAGCGGCTGCACCGATGAGCAAAGGGGGGGGGGCGCCCGAGCGGCTGCACCGATGAGCAAAGGGGGGGGCGCCCGAGCGGCTGCACCGATGAGCAAAGGGGGGGGGGCGCCCGAGCGGCTGCACCGATGAGCAAAGGGGGGGGGGCGCCCGAGCGGCTGCACCGATGAGCAAAGGGGGGGGGGCGCCCGAGCGGCTGCACCGATGAGCAAAGGGGGGGGGGCGCCCGAGCGGCTGCACCGATGAGCAAAGGGGGGGGCGGCGCCCGAGCGGCTGCACCGATGAGCAAGGGGGGGGCGCCCGAGCGGCTGCACCGATGAGCAAGGGGGGGGCGCCCGAGCGGCTGCACCGATGAGCAAGGGGGGGCGCCCGAGCGGCTGCACCGATGAGCAAGGGGGGGGCGCCCGAGCGGCTGCACCGATGAGCAAGGGGGGGCGCCCGAGCGGCTGCACCGATGAGCAAGGGGGGGCACCCAAGCGGCTGCACCGATGAGCAAGGGGGGGCACCCAAGCGGCTGCACCGATGAGCGAATGGGCGCAGGAGCAGCTATAAGGGTGAGTCACGGTGTCGAATGGTTATTTGAGTGGTTGTGAGAGTGGGTGTAGAAGAGGTATGGGGCTGTGAATGGGTGTATGAGTGGTGGTCTCATTAGTGATGTCATTTGAGATGTCAGTCATGTCACTGACCATGTTATGAGTGATGTAATATGTGAGGTCACAAGCAGTGCATTGCGGGAGCGTAAGTTATAGTTAGCTATGGAAAACTGCTGAATTTCTAGGTTTTTCTTTTTTTTAGAAGTGAAATGTGAACCTAACTATAACGTCCCTGTAACCTTTCTTTTTTTGTGAATTTGTAAGGTTTTTCTAATTTTATTTCCTAACTGTAACCTGTAACCTATGATAGTATGTATACATTGCAGAGTGGGTGTATGGTCTGTGAGTGCGTGTCAGAGTGGGTCAGTAAGAGGGTTTGAGTCTAAGCAGGTATGTGAGGGGCTGCATGAGTGAGTGCCTTTGACTGGAAATCCATAAGTGACAGGTGGCGTCCCATGATAAGGTGCCTGATGGGATCTATGCCAAAGGCTGACTGGCCCACTGGAGAATCAGTAGCTTCCCGTACAGGTCTTTACAGGGCCTGCCTGGGACTCCCTGCAAACCACTTTGCTACTCCAGCCCGAGGAGAATCAAACCCCATCCTTAAATGTCACCACTTCTGCAGCCAAGAGAACTTTGCACCCACATTCGGCCCTCCTTCTCCTCTTATCTAGTTAACACAGGTTCAACCTAGAGCTGATATTTAGTGACAATACTCACCCTTATCACCTTTGGAACAAACTATCGGCTCCTCGGTTTTCCCTTTTAAATTAATCTTAATGAGTGATTAACAGATTCAACAAAATATTTTAAAAGTCTAACAGCTCCATTCAGCAGAGATTTTACACTTTTGATAGACATGTGAGGCAGGTGCTGACGCTTGCCAAGAAATCAGCCAAACAAGAGCTGAATAGTAAACGTCAAGCAGGCACTCAGGATTGGACTAAAGTTTTTTCAACTTCATAGCAGGGCAGCAACGATATGAAGTTGTGCATTGGGAGAAAAGTCCTCTTAGAAGTTAGCTTGCGAGGTACCAGACACCCCCCCCCCTTGACAAGCACTGGTGTTGGCACGGCATAAATCCCTATCCCCCACCCACCCAATGTGTGATGCAAAATGCAGGTACGCAAACATTAGGCTGGGGTAGCCCAACTGGGGTCACAACTTAAGCCATTGGCAGCCTAGGCTGACATTAGGGTGGGTGCGTGTGGACAGTCCTGTCAGGGTACCAGGTGCCCCGACACCGTGCTTCTCACGGGAGTGCCCTGGTGCATGAGCAGACTGTAGGATCTCAGTGAAAAGGACCTCTATGCACTGGCCTAACACCTCAGGACCTCCTTTACTACAACAAACCAACTAGTTGGTGCTGGGCAAGAAGGATGGAGGTACACTGATAAGCAGACTCATGTAGTTCTTCATACCGTTGCGAGGTAAATATCTCCTCAGACCCTGCTGGAGGAAGGGCAATGAGGTTGCATGCGAGAGGAGCATCAGTCCACTGCCAAAGCTTGCCTTCTGCCATGTCCCACTGCACAAACCACAGAGACATCCTCTGCAGACCCTCAGCGCTGTGCTTGGTTGAGTTCTATCTGGCACGCCTACCCTCCCAGGGGCTACCCGGGCGTGCCAGCCTCAGTCTACTTGACAGAGGATGGTGGAGTGGGAAGAGGGAGCGCTTCCTCAATGGACAAATCAGGGGTTTCCGGGGCTAAGATGAGAAGGTGAGGCGCGCGTCGGCATATCAAAGGGAAGAAGAGCGCAAGCATCACCCAGTGGAGGGCAGCTCTGACATCAGGCTTGGGAGGGGCACTCCAGTATCACCCGCAGAAAGGAGTCCGTGGTTACCCACAAGGGGATTGCAAGCATCACCCAGTGAACAGATGAAGAGGGGAGCCCTGGCATCACTAATCGCGGGTGAGCTGGGGGCAGAGAGGCGATCAGGAACTACAAGGGAGAGGGGAGGATTAGCACCAACTGACTGAGAGCCCAGGCATCTCCGCAAGAGGCAAGGAAGCACAGATAGCACCCAGGAGGGTATCCTCAGCTCACACCCATTTTTTACATTGGCCTGGCTCCAGGGGATGGGGTACTCGGGGCTCTTAAGAGCCACAAGAAGGGGGAACGCACAGTCCCCCTCCAATTTTAAATAAAGCCCACAGGTGCTTGTGGTCACTAGGGCTGTAATAAGCCAGAGGACCCCCTCCATTATTTGCATAAAGCCCCAGGGTCGTGGTGTTCCCTGGAGTTCAAAACAGCCTAAGGAAGGGGGGCCACGTTCATTCCCTCCCAATATTATGAAGGCAATGCCCCTGGGACCAGGCTATAAAAAAAAAAAAAAAAAAAAAAAAAAAAAAAAAAAAAAGAAGTTGCTACAGATTGACGTCTGTCGCAGTTCCACATCAAAATTTTATTTTTTTAAGTGCGTTTTGCCCTGATGGGATCCCTCTTGGACCCCAGAGCCATAGGGTACTATATTCCTACCCTGCCCCCCCCCCCTTTTTTTTTTCTTTCAGTATGTTTTTTTTGGGACTCTACTGAAGCGGAGTCCAAAGAGGGCTGCCAACACTTCCTGGCTTAAGTGTTGGCAGCCAATCTGATTTCAGCACGGGGACTGTCGGATCCTTGGAGGATCAGTGTCCCTAGATATACAAATTTAGATTGTTTTTACCATCTCCAAAACTACTAAACAGATTTACACCAATTCACAAAAAGGTCGTTTTCTGGACCAACAGCTTTGCTGGCAAATTTGGTGTAAATCCGTTAAACTGTTTGGGCTGTAGTCGTGTCTAAAATTCCTGCGGGATTTAACGTAGGAAAGGCATATTTTTTGCCCCCAACCCACCTTTTTCTCACCCCCTCAAAGCAGATCGCCCTGAAATTTTACATGCACAACAAGAATCACTGGCACACTTTGTGGAAAGTTTCGTGGAGATTCGTCAAACGGTGCCAAAGATACAGGCAAGTCACAAAATGCTTTTCCTATGGTAACTAGGTCCCAACTAGAAATCTCTACTGGCGCCGACCAGCAGTATATATCCACTCGCACCCACGAAAACTGGGTTTCTGTTGCAGTAACCCCCCCCCCCCCACTTTTTGCCAGACTACTGATGCACTTTGACTTGATGCGCCTTGGGTCCCTGCTAATCAGGTTCCCAGGCCCTGTGTTCTTTCCCCAAAACTGTACCTTGTTCCCCCAATTGGGACCTCTCTGGGCACATGTCAGTCCCTTGTAAAAGGTACAATACGTACCAAGGGCACTGGGGCAAGGGAAGGCCCCCAAGGGCTGCAGCACTTACTGTGCCACCCTTAGAGGCGATGTACCTTTACACACACTACCATTGCAGGCTGCGTCTTTTGGTGCAGAAGTGAAGAGTCAAAATGGTACACATCCCTGTGTGCCTTGCCTACAACCCGTTGCCCTGGCATAGGTCAGCCACCCTTCTAGCTGGGTTCACTATACCAACGGTGAGGGTACAGGTGCATGAGCCCTGTACCCCTACCGTGTCCAAGTCAAGTCTTAGACATTTAAGTGAAGTAATGCCATTAGGAGCATATGGCTGGGAGTTTGTCATTACCACTCCCAGCACCATAATGGAGTTACTGAACACTGGTTAGTTTGGTATCAAACTTCTTAGCACATTAAACCCACACTGATGCCAGTGTGGGATTTAATGAAAAATGCACTCAGGGCATCTTAGAGATGTCCCCTGAAAAACGACCAGCCTCTGATGGGTTACCTGACTGGAACACACATCATACTGCCACCACAAGACATGTTTCTAAACCCCTAGGGCAATGGCCTTCGCTCCCTGAGCCCAGAAACAAAGCCTTTCCTGGGCGGATCTGTTCACACCTCCCCCAGGCCAGTAAGAGCCATCTGTAGCAGAGGAGATTCAAAGGACTGGCAGCCTTTGTAATGCGACCCCCAGCCTCTCCTGCCATCAGGAGCAGGCCCCCCTTCTTGTCTCCCCTCTTTTTTGCCAGGAAGACATGCGGGAATCTCCACCCCTACGGTGGGGGAGGTGAGGTGCAGCCCCACTCGTCAGTGCCCGCCATCTTGCAGATGGCAGGCACTCCCCAATCAGGATTAGGGATTGTGCTCACTCTCCCACGTGGGGTGAGCACACCAAGGGTGTAGTCACCCTAAGGTCAGTAGCCCATTGGCTACTGACCTTGAGACCCCTAAAATACAGTATTTAGGGGGCAGCCCTGAACCAAGAAGGCAGACAAGAAAACCAGAAGAAAAGGACAGAACAGCCGTGCCGAAACTAAGGATGCCGCCCACTGACTTGGCCCCAGCCCGACCAGCCGGTCCCCACCTCGAACCTGCTCCAATAAAATCCCAGTGTCCCCTGCAGCCAGCAACCTTGAGAAACCCAGAGGACCTGCCTGCCTTCCATCCCAAAGACTGTCTCCTGTGAACACCAGATTTGTTCAAACAGACTCCAGCTCCGCTAGGATCCGCGGGTCTGCGGGTCTGCACTCTGCGCCCATTGCCTGAGTTTGAGTGGATGATGATCATCAAGAGAAGGTCTCCCCGGTGACCCTGACCTGAGATCTGGTGACACCTGACCTGCCTCAAGTCTCCAACCGACGCCTGCAGCCTCAAACCAGAAGGTCCCCCCCAACCACGAGCTGGTAAGAAGATCCGACCCTAAAAGGCACCCTTGCACCCGACGCCCCAGGGCCTTGGGTTGCCCAACAGACTATCTAACCAACCCGCAGCATCCCAACTTACCTCTCCAAATGGTGGTTGTACCCAGAAGACCTTTGTCCCCGAGCCTGCAGTGCTTTTGCAAACCGGAGACTCCCGATTGAAAGCTAGAGGTCACCCGACGCCAAAACAGCACTCTGCACCCGGCCACCCCAATGCCGCTGAGGGTGAATCTTTTGTGGTGGCCTAAACACCCATTTGCCCTCAGATTTAGTCCAGGGGCTTTGCTCCCACAACCCAGTGGCCTGCTCGTCAGCAGCCACCAACCAGATGCCCCCTATTCCCCGTTGGATAACTTGGGCCTCAGCACTCTGCACCTGGCTGCCCTAGTGCCGCTGAGGGTGTAACAAGAGTGAATCATTGACCCTGGGGGACCCCGAGTCTAACTCCAGAATACAAACTCCCACAACAAAGTACTTACCTGCAAACCGATAACACTATTTTCCTCCATAGGATAACATTGACTGTTTTTCTATGAAAAGTTTTTAAGTGTGGGGTTGGAAAACCTAAGATATCCTTTTAAAATGTTATTAAATAGCAAAAATGCTTTTCCTCACCGTTTACAGGAAATGTCCCAGTGTAGTATCCAGGTATACTGCACTGTGTAAGAAAAGTAATCTACAAAGTAATCTACTGGTCATTTTACTAAACATCCTATACAAAGTATACAGTATTCTGAAAAGCATTGCATTATCAGTAACACTACTGTATTTAAATCAAAGTACATTCCAAACTGTTACAACTGCATTACTATTGAAAAGTATTAATTGCTTACCTGTGCCAGGCTTGCTTGGTTCTAGAAAATAAAATAACTAAAAGAATATTTTTATACAAAAACAATTCGTCTGAAGTTCAGTCTTTGAGTGTGTGAATTAATTTGCTGACTGAGTGTGTACAACAAACGCTTAACACTGTCCTCTGATAAAGCCTTACTGCTCGACCACACTACCATAAATAGAGAGTGAGGTGCTATCTACATTACCTCTGCCTACCTTCCTGGTTCCACTGGACTCTGCACACTATACCTCACTTTGGTATAGTATATAGAGCCAGCTTCCTATACAAACACATATATACATAAATATATATATGCACAAACACTCACACACCACCCATATTTGTAAAGCGCAAACATATCACTCCTTTAAGTTTCAAGGCGCTTGGGGCAGTCAGGGAGTTTAAGTAAACTATTGCCCAGAGTCATATGACTACAGAGAGACAATACACACACACACACACCCATCTAAGCCTACACTTCCGCCCATTCAAGGCAGTCTAAGCGACAAATATTACTGCTTTTACTTAAGTCATGGTACTCCATTAAACTCCCACTGAAAGATGAAAGGTGGAGTCTGCCTTATAATTAACACTCATGATCTCCAGGTCACCCCATTTTTAAGCCCTAAATGTTTCGCTCACCGAGCCTTTCTCCTGAAATATTTATTACACTCATTATAATACATTTAATTTGACTTGTCTAGGGCCAAAAGTAGCACCAAAAAAAACCAAACACGAAGATTCACTTCTGAATTCACCGTTATGGCGCTAAGAAATTTGGGCCGAACTGGGAACACAACCAGCCCTGGAAATGCAGCTCGCTCAGCCCAGAGGTGTGGGTAGCGTGGGGAGGGGCATGTGCTAGCAGGAAGCTGCGCTGCCGCTTTTGTTACAGGGGCCAGATGTTGCAGCACCACTGCAAAACCGGCCCCCATTAACAAAACTGGCCCTCATCACTCGAAAACCGGCCCCCATCCTTCTGGCCCACCAGGAAAACGCCCAGTGCCCTCAAAGGCCAGTCCAGCCCTGACAATAGAGGCCTACTGAAGTGGGCACAAACTGGCAACTATCAGTCAGACATTTATAAAATTACAAATAGTTATGAACTTACAGTTGGCAAAACAAAACAACCCCCCTCAATAGGGCCTAACCAGAATCAGCACAGTGAAATTTTACTTGCAGGGTTTGTCAGAGTGGGTGACAAACATCAAAACCCTTCACTGCTGTAGTAATCTGTTGGCTACATGTACCCAAATACCTTTCTTTGGACTGTATCAATATGAGAGCTACTGTTAGTGCATGCGTTTCACAATAAGTAAGCCAGGTTCACTGCCTTTGTATTAACCTTTCATAATAAACACTCCAGATGTATAGAATTTGGCAAAAATATTCCATACACACCAAGCGAAAGCATAGCTGTCGCTGGCTGGTCACCATAAGCAGATCAGACCTACTGTACTGAGCATAACGTTTCCCACAAGGAAACCATCAGATTTACAATCCTAAAACTGCAAATGTATACCAAATTACAGTGGGCAAAAGTAAAGCACTATCTCTAACATAGTAACAGGAATTCTTGGTGCAAACGTTCTCTAACCACAGTTTGTTAGAAAGGGTAAAAACACCAAAACCCGTGCCTACTAAGGTAATCTGTAAGATTCCATGTAACAAAACATATGTTGGCTATAAATCAGGGTAGTAACAATCCACTCAAATGCCTAGCAACTAACATGCTTTTCACATGCTTTAGTGTAACTTTGCATAATAAACAGCCTACCGCCTTCATCATTGACTAGTAGCAATAATGAATTTTTGGCAGTTTTATAAAGCTAGGACTATGAGCACTTTACATGAGCGACTATTACAATGCGTCCCCAACTTGGGGGCGGACTCCTTAGTGCACAGCGTAAATGAGACTCAGTGGTCTAGTTCAATGTTCAAAGTTTCACTCGTGTAATCCTAGGGTTACACGAGTGAAACTTTCAACATTGAACTAGACCACTGAGTCTCATTTACGCTGTGCACTAAGGAGTCCGCCCCCAAGTTGGGGACGCATTGTAATAGTCGTTGTAGTACTTAGCGCTGTAACGGAACAGACAGCGCCACCTTAGTAGCACGCGACAGCCCATAAACTTTCGGATCTACATCTATCACTTTCAAGCTGTGCGAGTCCCACCATTATCTTTGTCAGCACTTTATATGAGCATCAGTTACATTACGCAAGTTAAGTCCGGTTTTATTCAGTCTTTTTAGGCAGAGCGATTAAGTGTTTGTCAGGATCACAGGATGTGGCGCTGAAGTCGTACAAAACACTGTGACAGATGACAAAGCAAAATACTTTCACTCCTAAGAAAGGCTAACCACAGTACTTTAAGTGGGATGAAAAAATGAGGGGTCTCCAAGGGGCGTGGCCGATCTAATTAAGGGCGTGGCTTAATAAACACAAACTAAAAGTCTGTGCTTCGCAGTGTGCAGCCCCACTGGTTTTGCTGCTTCCATCAGTGCACCCGCATATAGAATACAACAAGTAACATTACACCTACAATAAACCAGCACTATTGACGGTCAATCGTTGTTCGTTGCATTTGCTAAATAAGCAACTATGGCTTCCTTGTAGATTATATAGAAAATGCTTCAGTGGTGCAATTATGAGACAGTAAAAGAATAATAACGAGTCTTTGACCTTGTATGAAAGGCAGTTAAAGGTAGTAATGCTGCAAAGTTATAGAAATAAAATCCTCCCTGAGGATTAAGACAATTGAGAGCAAGATAGGGACCCGTCTCGGCAGCTGCTTTTTAAACTGCCGGTGCATCAGCACCGGCAGGACCCGGCCCACTTAAAGCCCTGACTAACCACGATTCTAGTAGTGCATACCTTTTTTGCCCCAAAAGCCACAGCCTGCCCCTAGTCTGCTGTTCTCGGGAGGGGGTGCGAGAGCTGCGAGATGGATAGACAGGCAGAAAAAAAAAAGACTTCCAACACCTCGGCAATTCATTTTTTCCACAAAGAAAGGGGAATCCAAGTCTCTTCAACTAACGGTTTACTTTCCGAGCACAAAGCAGGAACTCGTGTGGAGAAAAGCTGATCGCGTTACCCACACGTATCAATGCAGTTTATAACTAATTACGTTCCGGGGATCACTTCGTTTCATTTTTAAATTGGGGGAAAGGAAGGAGAGGAGGAGGAGGAGAAGAGTCTACGAAGACCTGGGGGCGCCGGTCAAACAGTCCTTAAATTCAGTGAGACAATGGACACTCCCTTATCACGCAGAATCATGCGTGTCAGTCAAAGAAAGAAAGCCGCAGCTCTTATACTAAATTATCCCAAAACCAGACACATGTAAAAGAACGAACCTGCTCTTCAGACAGCCCCTGCTGGGTTACACATCCCATGCCAAACAGGTAAAGGGGGGGCGACGTCTTCCTAGCCCCTTCATATAACGACCAGCAGGACGTCCACAGGTGGAACCCATCAACGCTTTAAAAAAAAAAAAATACGTCAGACCCTGCGTCCATACTGCAGGTGGGAAAGGCGACCAAGGAGCGTTTACACGCAGGGAGCGCCAGGGGGCGGTAGACGACATTCGCACGTATGGAATCCAGAAGTGTTGTCAACCAAAAAGCAGTTAGTCTCGGCCTGGTTCATTTTATTGCATCCTGGTACTTGTGGTGTGTAACATAACCAGGGCACAAGTCCTAAACAAGCATTTGCAATGCAATAGGTCTCGCAGTTGTTAGAATTTGAGCTATTGGCATTGCAAATGGCAATACCTTTTATTTATGTGTTTTTTTCAAAACATAAATAAAAGGCATTGTCATTTACAATGCCAATAGGTTAAACTCTCGCAAATGCGAGACCTATTGCATTGCAAATGCTTGTTATTCCTGTCTTAGAGAGGGGTTACCTTTGCAGTTCATTGGCCTGTTCCCATTGAAGGGGACCGAGACACATTACACATGGTTTGTCTCTGTCTAGAGTGAGAGAGTTATCAATTTTGCACTGTTGAGCGATATTACCACTCACCAAGTCATGAATAACATTAGAAGAGTTTCGATTTTATTTACTACTGTTAAAAGAACATAGAATAGCAGCAAACAAAAAATAAAATGGAATTAAACACGTTTGTTTCGTTTTTAGACCCAGTTTTTTTTTCTAATACGCGTCCTTTTTTTTTCTTTGGGGCAGCAGTTTGTACAATGATGACATATGCCAGAGTGAAACAGCCACAATATAAAATATAAAAATGTGAAAAATCAACATTCCCACATTTGCATCATAAACTATTATCAAAACGTGCCCGGTTGTTATATTGAGAAGAACAAAAATCTTGCAAAAGTTGGACCGACCAGTTTAACTATTTCCATATCTCCTCAAAAGAAAAAAGGGATTATGGAGGAGATATCGTATTAACGGTTTAAATGCGCATATCAGCTTTGTGAAGAAAAAAAACCCCACAATTCGCCTGTTTCCCACGTGGGTTATAGGAGCGCGCCTTTCAACCAGGGATGTGTGTTTGTTTTTGCAAGATGACGTGTTTAAATTAAAGCCATGCTGATCTCTTCACCCAGCTTCACCTCTTCTCCCCAGGGCTTGCACCTTCTTTCCAAAAGCCATCTCTCTGCGTGAATGGTGAGCAGGAGGATGGCTGGAAGGTAATACAGGCAAAATGCTCTCCTGACACATTTCAAAGAGAAGACGCACTGCGAAAAAAAAAAAACCTTTTCCGAGGTTGGCACTTCAGCCAAATGACCCCTAATTAACCTTAAGAAACATTGCCCAGGAACAATAAGGCGCAACAAAAATACCTTCTCCATAAATCATTTACTTGCTCATTTTGTGAGCTACATAAATACTTCAGGCTAATACTGTTGAGCACTAAGGGGATTACTAGAACAGGCTCGGTGACAAATTACACACCCACCTCATGAAAAAATGCGGAAAATGGACGACTCGCCTGGAGTAGCTTCCGCTGTGACTAGCAGAGAGCGGCTTTCGAACACGCCACCATGGCCACCGCTTCTTCAGTGCTCCCCGACAACAGAGTCAGCTGACGTTCCCACTCTATGGCTGTGGGTCGCATTAGCTCATCAATGAGGTGGTATGTAGGTCAGCGCGGGAGATCCCTCAAAACATTAAATCTCGCCGGGCGAGACTGAGCATGCGCGCAGCTACACCAGGCGAAACCTAAAAAATAAGCACATGGTCTGCATTTCATGTGGGCGATTAAAGAGAAGAAATACGATGGACTGACTACTCTAAGTGTCTACCCAGCCTCGTCTCAGCACCCAGCAGACAAGGCAGGGGATCGCATTTCAGTGACATGTGGTGGAAACAAAAGGACGGTGCGCTGCACGATTCTTGTGCAAAGTTTCAGCAAAGGCTTGTTCCAAACAGCTGTGACTCACTGAAAGAATGCCCGGTACGGCGACTGAAAGAATATTACGGTCTGCTGTCCCTGTTATGATTCGCCACCGATGTTTACTGCGAAGCAGACAGTGCGCGTTTCTGCAAAAAGTACAATCATGCAAGGGTTACAAACTGTGGGCACACAGGATACAACAGGCCACAAAGCAAACAGATGAAATATGCCGTCAAACCCTACCTTGGGCAATAAAAGACAACCACAACTGAGGTGTAACTGCCCGTTTGACAGTAGAGTTCCGGTGCCAGGGCACCTGCTGCACTATAGGTAACTACGACCCTGGTTACTGAGGTTAAAAAGAACCTCAAAATGCCACCAAAATAACACGTGTGATACCCTTTGCCCACGGTGATCACATTTGCTGCATAATATTTGTTCTAAGTATTCTGCATCAGCCCCAGACGCACATTTCCTCTTTTACAAAATGTGTAAAAAAAATAAAAAAAAACATCTCTTTTGAAAACTCCCTCCAACTATTCTAAATCTTATTTTATGAAATTATGAGCCGGTACGCACTTATACTCTGTCTACCAAACATGTAGAAACAGGACCTCCTGTGCATTGCCCCAACAGAGAAGAGCACTTTTTGCTCTTCGTATTTGGTAAGGAGGGAATATAAAGCACGTTACTCTGCCAATACCGACACTGGTTCCGTATTTCTGAAGCAGTGCATCACACAAGATGTCCCCCGGCAGCGGCGCCTGGCCCTCGGCGCATGCCGTACTTACCGTTGCAGAAGATGTTGAGCGCGTTGGAGTTGCACACCAGGGGGAGGTCGGGCAGCCCGTCTTCCATGGCCCCCTGTGCCGCGGCCGGCTCCGCCAGCGATGCCTGCTGCTCCCAGGCTCTCTCACACCAGGGCCCGGCGAGCCCAATCCGCCAGCATACTTTGAATTCTGAGGAGACGCTTCCCGTCCAGATGGCCCCGCTGCAAAGTACTTCTGTGCTGGCAGAACTGGAAGCCCTGCGAGATACGGCGGCCCCGGCCAGCCTGCCTCTGCAATCTGAGCACAGGAAAAGCAGGCGGGCGGGCGGGCCTGCCGGGGAGGGACAGGGTTGGGAGGCAGACACCAGCGCCAGACTTCCAGGGAGGGGCCTCAGGGTTCGGGCAGCCACAGCACAGCGTCCGCGAGCACATGCGTTTCGGTTAATTCATTTGTCACAGGGCATCAGCAATTAATTATGGTAACATTTCGCCACCATGGCCACCGCTTCTTCAGTGCTCCCCGACAACAGAGTCAGCTGACGTTCTCGCTCTATGGCTGCGGGTCGCATTAGCTCATCAATGAGGTGGTATGTAGGTCAGCGCGGGAGATCCCTCAAAATGAACGTGCATTTTAGCGCTCGCTTGCCATGACGTTTGGCTTTTTCTGCCGTCCCACTTGGATGGCCTCGCCTGCCAAAAGGTTTCTTGTCTTTATGGGGCCATGTGTTTGGCCCCATAAAGATAAGAAACCTTTTACGACCAACGTAATTCAGGCGAGCCCGTCCAAGTGGGATGGCTCAAAGAGACAAGCAAAGACGTCACCAACACCTCTTTTCCAATGGCTGGCCACCGTTTAGCATAAACAGTGATGCCGGCCAATGGAAAAGAGGGGCGGGGTTTAATGCCCCTTACAGAAAATCCCTCAAAACGTTAAATCTCGTCGGACGAGACTGCGCATGCGCGCAGCTACGCCAGGCGAGACCTAAAAAAGAAGTGGGGGACGCTGACGCGACAGGAAGTGACGTCACGAAAGGTGGCTTGCACCATCAGACTCATTGCCTCGCTCAACCCTTAGATGCGATTGTATCAGAGAAACCAGCGCGTGAGCAGCGTTCTGATTGAGCTCCGATCTCGCCCCAGAGAGGCCAAAGTGTGAACGTGTGGCTCCATTTGCTCCAGTTATGAACTCCCGGTAAAATAAGTGGGGGGACGCCGTCCACCCGCGTGGTACCCAGACTCGAGCCCTACATAACTCTTATAAAATGCCCGACTACAATTTACAAATATCGCCTAACAAGTGGCCCCAATGTCTTGGTATCAAATAGTCCTGTTTTTTTCACAAACATTAGTACAGCACGTGCCTGCTCGTAGTTTCAAGTACACATGTTTAATGGTAACAGTGGCAAGTCCCAGAGTCACTTCAAGGGTACTCACACTTGACTTGGGAATCCTAGGATCTCTAGATTACAACTTTAATGATGATGTTCAATTGAGGCTTTTAATTTCAGGAAGATGTTTGGAAAATTGGTAAATACCACATTTGGATAGCAAGACACGGAGCAATAATTGGGAATTTACATATTTGCATTTCCCAAATTTTAAATCGCAATGTATTTGATACACATTTACTGATTTTTTCAACTCCAGAAGTGTATTTTTTTCATATTTCAGTGGATTTTCTTAATGTTCCCCAATCTTCCAGTTGACTCCCTGTCGCCAAAGACAAGTTTCAGGACTAGACTTTCCTTTTACCCACCATTTTAATCTGGTAATTTAGTTCAATATATTTAATTGAGGATGATGAAAAACACAATTACCAGAATGCAGCCTTGCCAAGTTTCCCAAGTTCATGTGATGTGCTGCTCCTGTCCATGTTTCTTTCTTTGGATTCTGGGACTTGTAGTCTATACATCATAAAACAAGACTTCAAGTCCAGAACTCAAGGAAAAAACCTGGCCTGGAGCAGGACATCAGGCATGGACCCAGGAAACTTGACAGCTATGAGAATGTGTTAAATCGTTGTATAGAAGCCTGCCCCTGAAGCCTTGGGACCCAGTCATATACAGAGCCACTGGAATTATGAGGCTGGGGAGGTCCAAATTATGCGTTAGCATTGACTAAATTATACAGCAAAAAAGGCACATTATGCAGCATAATGCTGCACATTTTTTTGACAGTATTACATCATTATTTTGACATTTTTGCACATGCTAATACTGTCTGAACAAAGAATTCACCTCACTGGTACAAGTTTAAGAACCAGTACCAAAAAATAAACAATTGAAAGATGAGCAGTGAACCTTTGCAAGGGGCCTTCCACTGCGCGTGAACAGTTCCAAAGGTTTTAGTAACTTTTGACCCCTTTGAGCTAGAAACAACATTTTTGTGTTATAATCTGCAGATTATGCAGTAGATGATGGATTGTGTGGCAAATGTGACAAATGTATAATTATGCAAAAGAAGCCGTGACCGCAGAATCGCATAATTCCAGTGATCCGGATCATATCGCATTGTCTAGTAGCCACAGATTATGAAATAGTCTAGGAACCTCCTTTCACAATAATTACGCCTTGACAGTGAAAATTGTAGTTGACCAAGTGGAAGTGATTTCTGTTGAGTCCACTACACACCATATGGGTTTTTGGCTATACCATGAACAGAGATGCCAATTGGTCATTCATCATGAGGCTACCATTCACCCAGTCTTTGACTCTCAAGCCCCCAGCACTATGCAGGCTGGTACTTGTGGTTTCAGTATTTCATTACAAGTATTGGCTGACAAACCCCGGCATGCTTTGAGCAGTCCAGCAGGAAAACTGGTGCTAGCTGAATGTTTCTCTTGAGACATGGGACCAGTTAATGTGCTATTGAGAACAATTCCAATTAATCCTGCGTGCATTTAAACAACTGCTTCATGATGTCTAATACTGTCCAGTTTACGCTTCTTAACCAATAGAACTTCCTCGTTCTTTCAGCTGGGGAGAGATAGATCAATGTCCAAAATTCCATATGTTCCAACTGGACTCAGAAGAAAACATTAGGAAATGGTCAAGGGGAATTTCTTTCGCATGGTTTTTAGCAAAGAGCTCTGAGGTAAAGCTGCTTTACTAGACATGCTTTTTGTGCAGTTTCTTTCCCTGCACAACGAGTGCATTAGCTCAGGTGTTCCAGGATCCTGCAAGCAGATGTCCTTGACGCGAGGCAGTGACGTAGCAGGAACAAGCTGCGCGGAAGCCCGCGGTCACATGCGCTGAGCATTGTGCCAGCCACCGCCTTAGGCTACCAGCTGGGCCAGGGTCCCATGGAAGCACTGTTTTGCTGGCACTGTATGAAGGCATGCATTATTCGCCAGGCAGATGCCGGGCCAGCCACTGCTCGATGACGCCGGCTGCTGTATTGTAAGTGCAAACATTTCTGAACTTGTAATGTTTGCTTTTTAGTGTGTTTGTTTTTCTTCTGCTTGCAGTTGAAACAGCGCAGGACCTTACAACGTAATCTCTTAGTCAAGACGGTAAAGATTTTTCCCCATTGGTCGTATGGACCTTTGTTAGCTGACGCAAAACATTGAAAGGGAGAAAACGTCAACAATACATTTCGAACTTGTGAGGCCCATTTGACTCTACAATAAGGACCCGGAATCGCTGAATATGGTTGAAGGGTTTTATTTGGATTACCAATCAATCAAGTATATATGCAAACTAAAAATAAGTTCAATAAATACATCAGTACAATAGGTAATGTTCTAATATCTCAGCAAGTTAAGGCCCAACAGAGTTAGATACAGAATTGTAATAGCTACCACATTAAAGAAAATAATTAAAGCAAACCGGTGATCCATGAACAAACTTCCCTTCTCTCTTCTAAACAAGTCAGTGTAGGGTCATTTATCAAGGGTCTCTAATTCATGAGCATAGAAGAAGGTGTCAGCATGCTCACACTTCAGTAGAAGTCATTCAAAAGGAAATAAGTGTTTAGCATAAAGCTTCACTGTTGGAAAATCGACCTCTCTGAAGGGTCACTCCAAAAATGTAGCCTTCCTCCTTCTCTTTTTGCTGAACTCTGTATGCTGGTCTTAGGACTCAGAGCACTTTACCACTGCTAACCAGTGTTAGAGTGCATGTGCTTCTCCCTATAACATGGTGACATTGGTGTATACCTGATTGGCATATTTTTGTACTGGTACGTCTCTTGTAAAATGATATACCCTATACCCAAGGGCCTGTACTTCAAATGCTAGTAGTGGGCTGCAGCACTGATTGTGTCACCCACATAAGTAGCCTTTGAAGCCTGTATCAGGCCTGCCACTGCAGTGCCTGTGTGTTCAGCTTACTGCCACTTCGACTAGACATTTAAAACTACTTGTCATGCCTTAAACTCCCCTTTTAGTACATATAAGTCACTCCTAAGGTAGGCCCTAACCAACCCTAAGGGCAGGGTGCTATTTAAGTAAAAGGTATGACATGTACGTTTATGTTTTGCATTCCCTGGTAGTGACAAACAGCCTATTTCGTTTTTCACTACTGTAAGGCATATTGGGGCTTTTAATCTATAGTTCCTGATCAGAGAGAAGTAGCTTTTTCATGTGGCATATGTTTGGAATGGTAATGATAAATCCTCTGACCCGTTCCCGCAGTTTCCTGCTCACTGCCCTCCCGCCTCCCTGCCAGCCCCTCCCACCTACCAAGACTACTTATGGAGGCCGCTGTGCGGCTGTGCCACCAGCGCGCCAAAGGCAAGCCCGCCTGCACCCGTCCGTACCTGAACTACGCCCAGCACCAGGAACCCTGCCCCCGCACTCCCACAGATACTCCGCCCCAGATCTCCGTGGCCTTGACCCCGAACTCTACAACATCTGCTGCCTCACATCACCTCTCTCCACAGCGGGTCCTTTCTTCTGCGTCTGGTGCCGGTTCACCGCTACACTAAGACCGACTGCTATCACAGCAACTAGCACCACGCTATCCCCAGTGGCCGTGACTCCCCCCAGAACAAGTCAGCTTCCTCCCAATCCTGATCCTGCCTCCTGTAGGTCACCCTGCAAACACACCACTCAAGTGTGGGACACCATCTCCACCATCTCCACCTTCGCCCCCATCGTGATCTTTATCACAGAGACCTGTCTCACCCCTGCATCCGCCTCGCACATCAGCACAGTAACACCCATCGGCTACAAGAGGAAACCCCATGACTGCGCCAACAGACACGGAGACAGCATCCCCAATGTACACAAAGAATCGATTGTCTGCATCACCACCAACGACGAGACCATGGCGATCATGGAACGCATGAACTTCCAGCTGCGCACCGACTACAAAGCCACCATCAAAGGTACCCTCGCATACAGACCCCCAAGACCACGAAGCAGCCTCAGCGACGCCATCATTGAATTCATCACCCCGCTCGCCATCTGATCC
The DNA here is from genome assembly GCF_964204655.1 of Triturus cristatus. Taxonomy (NCBI): domain Eukaryota; kingdom Metazoa; phylum Chordata; class Amphibia; order Caudata; family Salamandridae; genus Triturus; species Triturus cristatus. The sequence goes on from NC_140585.1 coordinate 265,151,929, forward strand.
GAACACTTTGTATTCCTGGGAGACCTCAACTTTCACCTGAGCGACCTCACTGACACCAACTCCACTGACCTCCTGGAATGATTGGACAATATCCGCCTCAAGCAGCTGGTCACAGGCCCCAGGTACAAAACAGGACACACACTGGACCCAATCTTCAGACACAGTAACAGAATCAGGTACAGAAACACCATGGAACTCACTTGGTCGGATCACTGCATGGTACACTTCACCATTGCCGGACCTCCCCGCACTAACTCCAAACACCACAGGGCCCCCTTCCGCAGCTGGACCAAAGTCACTCAGCACCTATGAACTGACACCCTCAGCAGCACCTAGCCCAACATCACCACAGACCTGAACCTGGTAGTAGAGAACTTCAACACCTGGATAACTAGTGAAGCTGACTGAGTCGCTCCCACCAAACTGACCAGAATGCACAGATCCACCAAACAAGCAATCTGGTACACCACCGAACTTAGTACGTTGAAACGCAGATGCAAACAACTGGAAAGAAAGTGGCGAACCAGCAGGAACAACACTGACCGAGCCACCTTCAAGTCAGCCCTCAACAACTACCACTGCCAGATCAAAGCTGCGAAAAAGGAGGACCTGACACACCAAATCAAGACCAGCACCAACTAAACAAAGGAACTCTTCACTATCATCAGAGAGTTCACCTGCCCGTCAGCCACCAAAACTTGATCACCTCCTCACAGGAACTCTGCGACGCCCTCACTAACCACAACCATCTACAGAAATTTCGATCCCCAATCCACCGACCTCCCCAGCATCCCATCAACTACTGCCGCTGACCAACTGCTCACCACATGGGAATAGCTCAGTACACCGAACACAAATACTCTAATGAACTCCATCCACTCTAGAGCTACCACCGACCCTTGCTCCCACCGACTTTTAAACCTCGAAAGAGACAAGTTCAGACACCAGCTCACCACCATCCTCAAAACCTCCATTGCCACAGCCACCTTTCCAGATGTCTGGAAACACACAGATGTCATACCCCTCCTCAAGAAATCTTCTGCAGACGCCAGCGAGCTCCAGAACTACTGTCTCCTGTTTCCACCAAAGTCCTGGAGAAAGCCATCAACCTCCAAGTCACCGAACACCTAGAGAAAAACAACCTGCTGGACCCATCCCAATCAGGATTCAGAGCCAATCACTTTGTGTACACCTTAGTTAGCGGGACTTCCTTTAAAGTTGACGTGTACGGAGACCCCTTTGGTGTTTTCAATTAGAACCAAAGGCTTATTAAATTCAACTGTTTGCGTGAGTGGTGTGTGTGAATGAGGAGTGGTGTAAGATTGCTTGTCAGATTTGCATCTCTGCCATTTGGGCAGTAGAGTCCCAGTGTTTATATCTATGTTTGTCCTCGTTTTGAATGTATTAATTGTTGTCCCTAAAACATTTTTCTCATTTTTCTTATGTGTGTATTAGTTTGCATCATGTTTGTGTGTCCAGATCAGATTCTCTTGATAAATTAATTCATTTTGTAAAAAAACAGATCAATTGTGAATAAAACACTAGACCGTTCACCCTATATATAAATTCCATCGGTCAACACCTAAGGGAGTCACAGTACGATTACCCAACTATCCTGGGAACATCAGCGCCACTGTTTTTATACGCTGATGATGCCGCTATCATGTCTCGAACTAGGATTGGCTTACAGAGGGCCGTCCTGAAATTCGCTAATTACATGAGAGACAGAGGGTTAAAAGTCAATACCACAAAAACATACACCATGGCATGTGGCCCCGGGACAAAGAAAGCACCCTGTCCAATCTTCCTTGATGGCAGGAGGATCGAGACCACGGATCGATTTTCCTACCTCGGAATAAATTTTGATAGGAAGGGCAACTGGCATGCAGCACTGAATGCCAGACATTTAGCTTTTACCCGAGCAATAGGCGCTCTGAAAAATGTTGCGGCCAAACTAGGGGGCAGACCTGTGAAAGAACTGATTTCAATCTATAAGGCAAAATGCATCTCTACAGCCACTTATGGGTCCGGCCTTTGGGGTATTGAAAACCCACAACTGATACAGAAAACTGAAAATCAGTTCCTTCGCTATCTATTAGGGGCCCCCAAATCATCAGCCACCTACATTGTACATATTGAGCTGGGTCTATCATACATTTCAGATGTCATAAAAATTGCGCCCACATTATTGTGGCACAAGATAATGGTCACCCCTGAGACTTCATTAAACAGAGATTTAATCACTGACTGTCTTAAACTCGGTGGAATAAGTAATATCAAATGGCTCACCTATGTAAAGAACATGCTAACTGAGCTCGGACACCCAGAATATTTTGTGAGGCCATCAACTATGGAAACGGTGTCCAGAAAGACGCTAACAAAGCTGGCCCTCAACCATCTAACTAATATTAGGTGGGACCTGGAAAAAACTAAAACCGCAGTCATTGGATATCAGCAAATCACTATCCATGAAGGGCTTCAAGGGTACCTTTCAATTCAGTCAAGCTGCTATGCGCGAATGCTATTGACCCGTTTTAGACTAGGCACTTTTTTTCGCCTGACCACCTCTCCAGATTGTAATAATTGGTCAAACGAAATTTTAGTATGCCCATGTGATGACATTTCTGCTCAATCAAATATTCACTGTGTTTTATTTTGTAAATTTTATCAGGCGCCAAGGGGGGCTTTTCTGAAACCAATTTTAAAGGCATGGGGTATTCGCACGTGTAGATTAGCTATAACCAGGTTACTACAGCTAGAAAATGAATCTGTTATTTATGCTGTATCTAGCTTTCTAAAACTGGTCATCAGGTTTCGGAACTCAATGCAATCACTATGAGTACCAACCCTATATTTTAGATTTTGCTGTTCTTTAGGAATACTAGCTTCTTTTTAAATGAACTTATACGATTTACACATGACAGATATTTTTATAATATCTCCAACCTAGGTGACTGTTTTAACTGTACTTAATGTTTATTTGCACTTTTTAATGTATGCTTTTATGATTTTGTTCTGAAAACCGAATAAAGCTTAGTTGATTGATTGATTGAATAAAACACTATTAATTAGTACGGACGTAGTTGTTGTACTTTTCTTTGACAGTCAAAGAGTTTAATCATCTGTCAGCATTGGCATTCTTGTTAGTTCCACTTGTTCATTGGCTCAGCCTTGCTGACTGGAGCCACACCCATCCTTGTTCTCAAATCACAGCACCCAGACAGCCCTGATCGCTGCTACAGACGACATCCGCAGACTGCTCGACAGAGGAGAGTCAACCGCCCTGCTCCTGCTAGACCTCTCCGCAGCCTTCAACACTATCTCCAACCACACACTCATCGACTGACTACACCAGATCAGGATCACAGGCAACGCGCTCAAATGGATGGCATCCTTTCGCACAGGCCGCACCCAGAAAATCAGTCTCCATCCCTTCACCTTTCAACCAAAGCGCACCATCTGCGGTGGCCCTCAAGACTCATCCCTCAGTCCAATCCTCCTCAACACCTACATGACAACATCTGACATTCAGAACCCAAGACCCCAAAATCATCTCCTGTGGCGACGGCACCCAGCTCGTCCTCTCGCTCTTTGCGGTCCCCCACCACGGTGAAGACAAACCCCCAAAACTGGATGAAGAATGTCTCCGCCTGGATAAAGAACAAATGCATGACGTTCAACACGGACAAAACAGAAGTACTGATCTTCAGAAGACACACCTCTCTTCAGAATGATTCTTGGTGGCCATCGGAACTCAGACCTCGGCATCATCCTGGACAGCGAACTCTCCACAGAATGTCAGATCAACGTAGTCTCCTTAGCCTGTTTCCACACTCTCTGCATGCTCCACAAAGACTTCAAGTAGCTCCTCATCAGCACCAGGAAAACTGTGCCGCTGGCCCTCGTCATCAGCCGCTGGACTACGGCAATGCACTCTATGCATGCACCACCACCGAACTCATAAGACTCCAGATGATCTAGAACGCAGCAGCCAGACTTATCCTTAACCTGCCAAAGAGAACCCACATCACCCGGCACCTGAAAGACCTCCACTGGCTCACCATCAAAAAAAGAAGCATATTCAAGATCCTGACCCATGCCTACAAAGCCCTCCACGACCTAGGACATGCCTACATGAACCACTGCCGGAATTTCCACCTACCTCACAGGCACCTAAGCTCCGCTCACCGCACCCTTGCACGGATACCACGCATCTGCTGCACCAGAGGATGCGCCTTCTCCCATCTCACCGCCAAGTCCTGGACCACCCTTCCCTTCCACCTCCGTACTTCACCCTCGCTGAACCAGTTCAGGAAGAACTCAAGACCTGACTCTGACTGGCGCCATAGCACAGCGCCTGGATATTCTCGGTTGATAAGCAGTGCTATACAAGTACCACCTGATTTATTGAGGTACTTATTGTTCTTTTTGCCTGCAGTCTGTCTCCAATACACGTCTGGGCTGAGTGACAACTAGACTTTGTGCATTTCCTCTAGATAGCCACAAACTCAGGAAGGGCTGGGTGTGACAGAAGACTCATTTGCATTCACTTGATTCTGATAGCCTTCCTGGGCAGGAAAGGGGAGAGGTGGATCACACTTACATCTGAATATGGTTGTGTCCTGTCCTCACACAAAGGGCTGATTACCCCCCACAGATAGCCTGGTAGACAGGACTGGGTTGAAAGGGATTCTTGTGCACTTCAGAGAGTTCCTTTGAAGTCACCCCTTACATCAAAGGCACTTTTGGGTATACATGCTAGGGCTCTGACACTACCAAATCAGTACACTATTGGACCTAGGAAAAACTCTGCTGGTGTAAAGACTGCTGGGCTGAAAGGATTATCACTTTGCTGTAACTGACTATTTTGAGTGTTGAAGGTGGATTTTTAGTAGGGTTAAGTATGCACCTATCACTAGCAATAAGGCCACTAACGCAATATAAGGCCCAGATAAGGTCTCAATAAATTATTCCCTTGCTCACCCCTTGGTAGCTGGCGACCAGGCAGGCTTAACTTAGGAGACAAGTATATAAAGCACTTAAAAACACCAATACAGTAAATAAGTAAGACACAACACACAATAAAAATACCACACCAATTTATACAAATAGGAAATATTTTTATCTTTAAAATGACACCAAAAGGACAAAAATCCAATATAGGGAATCATAGATATGAATTTTTACAGATTAACCACTTTCTAGTGCTTAAAAACATATAGCACCAACTTGGGACATCTAGTAGTGCTTGACCGGGACAAAGTCAAAGTTTGAGGCTGACTGCAATGGAGCCCTGGGCAGATATACTTAGCAAAATTTTACATTCACACTTAGAAACTTTTCTAGAGGATTTTCTCTCGATGGCCAGCAAGGCACTTCATCAGGCCAGATTCGCAGCGGGTTCACTGGTTTGATTTAGCGGGAGTTTCAACTCCTGGAAGTCTTGAGGCCGGGTCGCAGTTGAAGATAGTTGGCTTGACTCTCGATGTCAGGTCGGTCACTTATGGAGATTTTTCCAAAAGTTGTTCCAAACTTCTGGAACTTCTTCCTGATGTTCCTCTTGAGGGTTTAGAGTCTCCAAACCACAAATCCAAGGGTCTAGAAGCTCTGAGATGGTCCTTGGAATTTCAAAACTATAATTACCACAATGCACCTGGCCAAATCCTTAAAAGTCTACTGAATGCACTCCAGGCTTATTGAGGGAGTTGGTGCTGGTAAGCACCGTTAACCTGTTGCTTTCAGGGAGTACACTCCTTAATCCTTTTTGAAGAAATGCAAAGTCCTCAGGGCTGTAGTTCCAAGTGTGCAACAGGAACAGTCCTTCAGAGAGCAATCCTGTGTGGTGCAGACCAGGGTTTCAGCAGGGCAGTCCTTCTTTTCCTTGTAGTTTCAGGCAGTAAATCTGAGTTGCTATGCAGCGCTCACATATTTATGCAATGATCTGGGGTGACAAGTAGGGGGCACCTCTGTCCAATGGGTGCAGGGTGCCACCCAAAAGCATGACAGCTTCCTCCAAAGTATGGCACACTCTTGAAACACAAAGCACTGCACTTTAGAATTCAAGATGGAGATTTTCTCTCCTTTGGAGTAAGAGCTGGCTAAACCAACCCACTGGTGTGGCTCATTTCCCCCTCCACCTCCTGCACATTCCATTCCTGGCCCTGCCGTCTGGCTGGGGTACAGGAAGAGGGGGTAGGTCTTACTGTCATGCTGTCTTTGAAGCACAATTTGATTTGCCCAGCCCCTGACATAGCCTGTTCTCTGCAGCTGCAGAGCTAACCCCATCAAATAACCTCTGCTCTATGCAGGCCACTTATCACCTCATCAAAGCAGCTTGGCTAAGCCTGTTAAGTCTGACCTATCAGGAGATGCTGCTAGAAGGCTGGATTTTGGCTCCCAGAAAAGAAAGTCCTATAACTTCTTTACTGTGCAAGTTATGATACATACAACAGTGGCAAGTTGATGGAATTATCATTGCCAATCTTTTAAGTCCTTGAATGATATTTTTAGCACCTTCCTAGTAGTATTTATACTAATATACCATATTCCAATGTTATCATATAGAGCTAATAATCTACAATCAGGGAAAACAAAATTGGCAGGTTTTCCCTCACAAGGGCATATAAAACATATTTTATAATTAGGGCTCCCGGTTTTCCGTATTTACGGATTTATACATATAAATACAGACGGAAATCGATATTTCCTTTGTCTCTATTTATATTTATAAACGGTAAAATACGAGTAAATGTTGCCGCGCTAGTCTCCCGCCTCCCGATTCCTGCAAGCAAAAACCCGATGCCTCTGGGTTTCAGCTGACAGGGCAGTATTGTGTAACGTGCTAATTCTTCCAGCAATGGTCGGAGTGGCGATGCAGGGGCTCTAGAAGGGGTGAACAACAAACAACCAACAAAGCCCCATTAACAAGCGAATGGTCTTTTAAAGACCTGTGAAGTGCTCGGGGGGGGCGGCTGTGTGTGTGCCCTTTGATTTGACAGAGGCCCCTTGTTTTACGGTGGGGGGGCACGGGTCTCGCGGGGGCATGCGAAGACAAACATTGTTTTTCAAACTTCCTGTTTATAAGAATCAAATGCAATCACCTGGGGTCTGGAAGCGTCTTATAGAGCGTTTCGCAGTTCTGTTTTATTTGCTGGCACTATAAACCGGGCTCAATGGTGGGTGGAAGTTTCAGATTTTTTTTGTAGCGCCTCGAGCTTCTCATCAGTAGCGCAGCGCTCGGATTTCCATTATTCCGACCGTAGTGAAGTTTGGCGGGCCATTAGTACGCGAAAGCGCTACCTAATGGCCCTGCACTTGACCTGCCTGGAGTCAGAGGCCACCCGCCCTTTGCCTTTTGTTATGCTGCAGGAAGGCTCAGCCGTTCTGGGAAGGGCAGAGAACGGAGAAAAAATAAACGCTGTCTCTTTTCCTTCATGGCAAGGACCGTGTCCACTACTCCTAATCTGCCTCTGGCGGCTGCCCTCCTCTCTTTATGCCTCCATCTCTTTCTGTCTCTGCCTCGCTCCTGCTTACGTGCTGATTTCAAGAGGCAGCTCTTAAGGTACTCTCTCTTGCCTCTCCTTTTCTTTATTGTTCCCCTGTGAAATTGATCCAAAAAAGGCTGAACACTTTGGCTGTAAATGTCCTCATTTTCTGACCGTTTTCTATTGAAAAGAAAAACCTCGGAATGGAGAGAAAAAATAGTTAAATACCTAAATAAAGCAATACAGAGTGGACAGCAGACAGGCCAGACGTTATTTACACCCACACACATTAGCGCCACTTTACAGAGTTTGCCAGTGAAAGCGCTACTTTCTTTTTATCTTCTTTCTTTGAACAACAATGTTTTCCCAGGGTGGGTAAGTGCGCCATTCCTAAAGGGACTGCAATACCTGGTTGATGGGTAGAGTGGAAACGTTTAATATGATCGTTTTCAACTTTTTAATTATTTTAGCTTATAAAATGCGGCTCTGTGTTTGGGGATGTGGTCTTTTTTAAACCAAACTGCATACATTTTGAAAGGATATAAGCAATGGACATTGAAAGGGGTCCCTTCCTGGTCCTGTAGCCATGTCTTGAACTTTTCAGGCAAAATCACTTACTGATTTCTGAATAATGAGTTTAAAACCGTTAAGGTAACCATGTTTTTTTCTGATTACAGTTCACATGCTTTGCTTATTCTTGCATTCCCTATGAGTGTTTGCTTTTTCCAGGGTGTTATTCATTTTTTTTCAGACAGCATTTTACTGTTGTCTAGTGCATAATTTGAATTTAGTCGCAGCACAATTGAGTTGTGCTGAAGGCAGTGCGAGTTTCTCTCAGTGGGGCAGTATGGTGTAAATAAATGTGGAAAAATACTAGCTGTAGCGTCGCCTTTTGCTTGTGGCAAAAATAAATATGGATAAATACAGAAAAAAAGCCCAAAAAATACATATGGATAAATACAGACGGAAATGGCAAAAAAATAAATACCATAAAACCGGGAGCCCTATTTATAATGTCCCTGCTTATAGTTACAAATTCCTACTGTCTTGCTTCTAGTTTCCTTGTATGTTTACTACCTGCTTTCTGCCAAGTGTGCCCTTTTCCCCAGTGCTTTCCTGTACCTTGATTACTTGATTTCTGAGCTGTAGCTAAAACCAGTTCCTTGAAATAGTACTGCCGTCAGTGCTACTGTGTTTCCTTGATTTCTGAACCAGTACTATTTAGTGCACCCTTCAAGTCTCTTTCCTTTTGTGTTAAACTTTTTCCAGCCCCTGCCTTTTCCCCATTTTCCTTTGTTCCAGTTTCTACCTTGCTATGTTCCTGTTCCTGCCATCTTAGCTTCCTGTATCCTTGTGGGTTTTGTTTCTTGCCTTCTACCAAGTGTGTCCTTTGTTTTCCCTTTTTTCCTGTTAAGCACTCCTCCTTACAGGCTCCTTGTCTATTGTGGCTGTGTGTTCAGTTCTACACCCTTGCTGTTACTGCCTTGCGTGTTCCTGTTTGATCAGCAAGATCCGTGGTCATAGCTAACAACATAAAGGTGCTGTTTATTGTTCATTGTGAGTATTGTCTTTGAGTGTCTGACATTTCTGAGTCTCAACCATCTTGTTTCCTTGTGCAGGCTTCTCCCTTTAGATCACTTTTCTCCTCTGTCTTCCTTTGTGATCATGGGCAGTGCTGTTCTCCTCTTTCTGCTTATATTTCTACCCAGCCATCAGTCCTTGCCCAAGTCCCTTCCACATGCCAGTGTCCCGGACAGTCCTGACATGTGCGTTCTTTACTGCCTTGTGATATGTGTTATTTTTTTTTTCCTTTGCAGTGCGTGGACTGGTGCATGGCTGGTGGTGTTCGCGGACTGGCACTTTGCAGGTGGTATACGTTTACTGGCACTTGGCTGATGGTGTGTGTGGCTGGCGGTGTATGTGAACTAGCGCTTGGGTGGTGTTGTGTGCAGACTAGTGCTTGGCTGGCAGTGTGTGGACTGGAGGTGTGTTGAATGCTAGAAGCCAGCATGTGTATTGACTTGCTTGAGGTGTGGCCAGTTGTCTGATGTTTGGGTGCTCGGTGATGTAATTGGTGTGTTAGTCCTATTGGCACATGAGAGTGATAGGCTCTTAAATGGTGCTGTTTGTAAATGTAAATGTTGTATTGTGTTGGGCCCGCAGCTGCAGTGTGAATGGTTTTCTGTGTGTAACATAGGAAAGGAATGTAAATGGACTGTAAAGTGTTTGGTGCCTTGCAGTGGCTTCACAGCTCACGGGCTGGAAGTCAGTGGTTCTTTGATCTGATGTTGAAACTATTAATAATGACTTTTGCGGATTTTATTTTGTAAAGACATTTCCGGATAAAGTTTTTTTAAATTAACTATTTACTTACCCACGTGCCAAATCCAACTAGTATGCCTGTGATTGAATAGTGGATGGGTGTGCAATATTGTTTTGGTAGTTTTTTTGCTTTTTACCGTCAGTGCATACTCTCTCTCTGTAGCACACACATTCTGCCCACGCATTGTTTTGGGCACAAGTCCCTAAGGAAATATTAAGTGGTATGTTTTGTGTGGAGCCCACAAGGTGTACTTACCCAGAGGCCATTGTAAATTTGATTCATTGACAAAAACATATTGTTTCCTCACATTTCTGTGTGGGAAAATAGTGGGATCACCAGGCCGGCACAAATTTCCTGCCAACTAACGTTCTGCCAGGTCTCCTGCAGGGGTGTGGAATTTTTGAAGAAAATTACTTGTCCAAAGGACAAAGTTCCAAAGTAATTTTCTAGCCCTGTAAAGAAATCCACTTGTCCCACCTACCATATAAATCCGCTAGATGGGCTTGCATGGATGCATTACTATGGCCCCCAAAGTAAACTTCCCCTACTCAGCCTCTTGGCTCCCTGCCCTCCATTAGTAAGCTGCCTTGCAAATCCTCTTATATTAGCATTTTACCTACCAAGCCGTTTTCTTGCCTTAGGCATAAACCACTTACCTTTCACTCCCTGACTTTTGAGTTCATAGCTCTTCCATGGACTCAAAGGATCCGTCATACTTTCTTGCTTACTCACAACATAGGGTTAATCCATTTCTTGTTAATATACAGCACTTTCTTTACAAATAGATCCACTCCATGTAAAGAGTAGGAAATACAGACATATATACACAAACGTCCCCTCCTCTCTCACTGCAAGTTTCAGACCCTCTTCTCCACTCTCCCACCAATGACTCCATGCCCAGAGTCTAATCTTACCACAGGTTCTGTTATTGTCCTCTTCTATACCTCTCTCACATTAGGTTTTATCACCCCTCCTCCACTACCACCACAGGCTCCATGTATCTTTCTTTCACCTCGACTCCAAAATCCTCTTCTCTCTTCTTGTCAACAGCTGCAACTGCTGCAGATCGGCGCATATAAATTCTCCCTGCTTCCACGGACAGAGTAAACCTACAGTCACACGCACATACACACATCATACGCTAGGGCCCATCACACTAAAATTCATACTATTACTCTATCCACACTGAATATAGGAAAACCAATCTGTATCTACAATGAGGTCAATGCGATCAGAAAATCATTGTCCTGAGTCATGATTTTAAAACATAGGAAATACATTTAGAAACCCAATAAATGACAAGAAATGATCACCCAACACCATAATTCAAATAAATGCTTATTTATCTAAATTAGTTCAAAATAAAGTCAATCATTAGCGAAATCATTATTCTCATAGTTACCTATTCTAGCTAAAAGGTCAGGACAGGTCTCTCAATAAAGTCTCTCGAGCTGCCGTCCTCAGTATGGGAAACGTCCAAACGCGATGATCACCAGGAAAGAATGAATGAATGAACGAACCTAGACCCTCTCTAGTCTAACATATTTATAGGGTATGTTGCAAATAAAAGTAACAAACAAATATTAGATATCCATTGAGCCACTGAACAGAGCAAGCAGGAAAGGAAGTCTCTCGGTTACATTTAGGAAACCTCCGCTCAGGAAAAATCACAAAAATAAAAAGACGGAAGAAGGAACTCGAGTTTGCAAATGTATCTTTCGTAAATGTTCTTCCTTGATATCTTAGCAGAGTCACCGCAATTGTTCATTGTGACTTTATCCTTGTCCAAGGGCAGCTGGAAACGTTCCCAGAACTGCTGTCCTCACGGAAGATTTTCTAACCAGGCAAAGGCTGCGATCAGGTGACTCTCGACCATATTCAGCAAGGCCTCCCATCAAAATTCAATCACTCGAGTGCAGGCTGTAAAAGGCAGCCATCTTGTTTTAGGCCAAAACAGACCATCTTAATTAAAAGAAACACAAAACAACGTTACCACAGCATAATGATTAAACAGTGTTTATTCCCACTAACACCCATATGTGTATGTAATTATCTAGCCTTCTGCAACACAATAAAGCATTAGTACACGTTATTTTAAAAGCATAAACATGAAACAAATAGCACTTTTGCAACACTCATTTAGTAAAACCGCACATTATTATTAAGCAACATATATGCATCCCACGTGTAATCGTTTCTTCTCATTAGTAATGTTGGTTAGTTCAAACTTTAACAAAACAAACTATTTATTAGTGTGTTATCAAATTAGTATTTTAAATCATAACATATAGACAAAACTGGAGCTTAAAACACGATAACTTTTCAACAGAAAACTCTGCTCCAGCAATCCCCCCTTTGGTGATATCTTATCACCACAAAAACCAACCCCAAAAAAAAATGTTAGTCCCAATTTCTAGGAGAAATCGAAAATGTCTTTTTCAACACAACATTAAACACCAGACTCCCTCACATCATCCCTCTTTGTCTCCAAGTAAACATTCTCCCTCAATTCTTCTAATTCTATTTCTTGCTGATCTCTCCTTGATCTCTTTTGTTTCTTGTCAATATTTCCTCTAATTATTCTCTTTTTCCCTCCCCTGTTTTTACAACACAAACACCCCAATCTTAGAATCAGTAAAGCAACAATTACACATGTCAAAGGAAATAATATTTTACCAATAAAGGTACTACCTATCTTAGCAATAAAACTCTTAACAGCAACTATCTTATTAGCTATTTTAGTCCAAATACTTTCTGCTTCCAGTGGTACTAATTCTTCATGCAAATCAGTAATATTTTTGATATAGACCTTTAGGTCTTTACTTTCGTCAGGAATGTAAGTGCAACAATGTTGAACTTTCAGCATTCCGCAGACTCCACCCTCCTTGGCCAATAGAATATCAAGGGCAAGTCGATTTTGCATAGACATGGCACGTACGGCAATCATTTCCGTATTCACCAAAAGAAACCCTCCAGCGGTACTTGTCGATAAGCGATCCACCACTGTTGACAGTTTTCGAATCCCATATGCATTTAAAGAAATTCCCACTGCTGGAATTAAAGCACCAAAAATATCACCCACTCTCTCTGACCAAGTTTCTCTCTTAAAACGTGTTAGTAAATTAATGTGTTCTACATCTTCTATCCTATCTATATGAAAAATCTTTGGAAAAACCAGGCCCACATAACACGTGCCATACCAATGGTCAGGCAACTTGTAATAAGCCTTGTTCCCACAAACATAATACACTCCTGGGAAAACTGGATCTTCTCCACCTTTAAAACCCCATCCTGTTGCAATGAAGTATGTATCATGACACTCACTAGTCCCAACAAAATATGTATCATATTGAGACTTCTTTCTTGTAATGCATAGTTTACCCTTCTGTGGTGCATCCAAAGCTAAAGTTGGACTAGCCCCATTCCTCAATTCCTTTCCCATTTCAATGTCCCAAATAGTCTCACTCACTTTATATTTCCCTGCCTTCTCATGCATGCTCATTCTCCTTTCCTCTACCATGTTTAGGAAAGCTTTCTCCTCTTCTTTCAAACTACAAGTTAAATTGTTTCTAAAAATGTAATCTAATGTTAATTCTTCTTTCTCAATAAAAATCTCACCAAAAATGTTAGCTTCTTTAGCTGGATTCAGCTTTTGGTTCATAGGCAATTGCCCAAAAATACTATCTTTGTTAGACATCTCATAATCTATTTTCCCTAACAAATAAAAAACACTACTCAACACACTACAGGAAATTCCATACGTAGCTGGTAAATGGTGATAAGTAACACCTTCTGAAATGGATGCAGGTAATTGCATGCAGACGTAGCAATCCCTAACTTCCATTGTCTTTACGTATTCGTACAATAACTTTGAAAAAACATTGCTAGAAAAATCATTAATTGACCTATCTTTATGTATGTAAATGTTACTAATTCTAGTTGGAACTACTTTTTGTGAACTTTTCTCTACATTAGTCACATTCTCAGTATGTATTCCAAAAGTATCTATTGTAACTCTAAAAGTAACTAGTAAAGCTAGTACGCCCCATAATAGCATTAATAATCCAGTACAGCAGCAGCACATTCTACACCATCTTTTCAAAAAGGCACATCTACTTTGATTATTCTCTGTGTTAGCCATTTTACTACTTTGGCAGTGTCTTTTGACTTAGCCTCTTCTACTCCACTACTAAGATTTAGAATACTAGATTATTCCAAACAGCTAATTTCAGATTTTCTCTTTTCACTTCCCCAAGTGACTCCTCCAGTCCACTCAATTTGGATTTTCGTCACTTTTCACTTCTTCTTCAGCAACATCAAATTGTATCAGATCATCAACAACATCCTGTGCATCCGACTCTTCTCCAATGTCAGTCAAGATTACTTTCAGGATTCCAACAGTTTTCTCCTCAACCACTTCTCGTACGGTCCCCTCTGGATTTCCTTGACCTTCTGTCTCTTCACCTTCAGACAGTGCCACATACGTCCATTCCGGTGACCTATACTTCTGGTTAAGTTTTCTGATTCTCTTTATTTCCTCTGGTTCTTTTGTGACCTTTTGGTTTTCACCTTTTGCTTGATTCTGACTCGACACCTCGTTCACCTGTTCAGCTTTTGATGAATTTACTCGTGTCAGTCTGTACCTCAGCCTCTTTATCCTGTTAGGCCAAAGATCCCCTCTTACAACCCTCTTTGGTCTCACTTCTTTATTATTTCTCTCTCCAATCCAAGTTCTCTTTCTCAGAACTCGACCCTCTGATTTCTCATTATCACTCTCATCCGATTCTGTCTCATTTACCTCTTGTTCTTCAGCAGTCTTCTTTTGCTCCACAGTTTTTTCCACCACTGATTGAGACTTCCCTAATTCTGTCCCTCCTCGGGTCTCCGACACGCAATCTTCTTGCTGTCTACTTGTCCCTTCACCTAGCTCATCAGGAATATTCCCTACACCTCCTCGGGGGTCTTCCGCAATCTGTCCCTCTCTATCTTCTTCTGACCCTACTTCTTCAGGTATAATCTCAAGTGGATTTTCAACCTCCTCATCTGATTCAGGAGTAGTTTCTGTGGAATTGCTCCTTTCTCTTCTGTTTTCTCCACTGCTTGTTGGAACTTCAGGCACTCTTTCAGAATCTGATCTTTCCCCTGAAACTCTCAAAGTTTCTCTTGAAGCCTCTCCTGGAAAGAAAGAATCACCTGACTCTCTTCCTCCTTCAGTTCTTTCAGGATTCTTTCTCCTTCTCACAGGCTCAGTTTCTTCATCATCACTCGATTCTGACTCTTCAAAATACTCTTTACCAGTTCCCTCTTTTGGATTTGGAACTCTCAGAGTATGACTCGCATGCACCCAGTTTTTCACACCGGCACACTTCACTGCAGTTGTCGTAGTCAGAATGACTTGTCTTGGCCTTCCCCACCTTGGAACCAAGCAATTTTTTCTTCTGTGTACCTTAATCCTCACCCAGTCCCCTGGACTCAGATCATGGGCTTGCTTCTTCTCAAGTGTTGTAGCGTCTCCTCCAACCTGGTGAAACACAGAATGAACTGCGTCAGCCAGGCCTTTACAGTAATCCAAAATCATGTCATCAGTTATTGTCATCAACTTGTTGACAGGCACAAAAGCATGTCTCATCGCACGTCCCATTAAGATTTCATGTGGACTCAAACCTGTTGTTCTATCTGGAGTAGACCTAATGGTCATTAGCACTAGAGGCAAGACATCAGGCCATTTCATTCCAGTGGCTAAACACATTTTACCAATTCGTTTTTTTATTGTGCCGTTCATCTGCTCTACGACTCCAGAAGCCTCTGGTCTGTATGCGCAATGTAGCTTCTGCTGTATGCTCAATGCTCCACAAATTAAACCCATGAGCTCATTGTAGAAGTGTCCACCTCTGTCTGACTCAATTGTCACTGGGAACCCGTACCTAGGAATCAACTCTCTTAACAGTAACTTTGCAACTGTTATTCCATCATTTCTCCTAGTCGGATAGGCCTCCACCCATCTCGAGAACAAACAGACTACCACTAGAACATACCTCAATTTGTTCACTTGGGGCATTTCAATGAAATCTATTTGCATTCTGGTAAAAGGACCTCCTTCTCTGCCTATTGTTCCTAGACTCACCACTGTCTTTTTCCCAGTATTGAACTGTTGACAAATCAAACATCTCTGACAGATGCTCTCTGCAATCAACCTGAACGTTGCATTGTACCAGGTCTGCTTGAATAACCTAATCATCGCGTCCCTTCCCAGATGTCCCTGGCCATGATACATTCTTGCCATTGTCGACAGCATAGAGTTTGGCATGACTGGTCTACCATCTCTATAGATCCAAACATGATCTGTCTCTCTTGGGGCACAACCTGCCTTGATCCAATCTCTCATTTCCTCATCTCCTGCCTCATCCTGCAACTGTTTCACTTCATCCCACGTCTCTAGGACATTAGTAAACATCACAGAACAAAAAGACATTTCCCTCTCTCGTGCCTTATTAATCGATTGATTTGTTTTCGCACAATACTGCGCTATGTCATTGGCAAATCTATTACCAAGAGTAACAAAATCATCTCCTTGTCCATGAGCAGCACACTTCACAACTGCTAGTTCTTTAGGCAGCTGTATCGCCTCAAGCAACTTTCCAATCACCTCAGCATTCTTTATTGGAGTCCCACTCGACGTCAAGAAACCTCTCTGTAGCCAAAGCTGGCCAAAGTCATGAACGACTCCAAATCCGTACTGACTATCAGTCATCACAGTCACTCTCAAATTTTTCCCAATTTTGCAAGCCTTTGTCAATGCCACCAATTCAGCCACTTGAGCAGATCTCACTCCTTTCAAAGGCGAAGCTTCCATAACTTCTGAAACCTTGCACACTGCATATGCTGCACTCAGCACACCATCATCAGTCCTCAGACATGATCCATCCACAAACAACACATGATCACTCTCAGGCAATGGTAAATCTCTTATGTCTGGTCTTGGTTTTGTGCAGTAATCAAGCACATCCAAACAATCATGATCAACATCATCTCCCACATTCACATTTTCAGCATCTGGCAAAAGTGTCGCTGGATTCACATTCACACATCTCTCAAGAGTCACATTTGATGCTCCCAGAATGATTTTCTCATATTTAGTCAATCGACTATGTGACATGTACTGAGTTCTGCTTCTTGTCAAAAGAATTGCCACATCATGAGGTACGAATACCCTCACAGGATATCCCATTATTATACCCTCACTCTGTTCCAAGCTTCTGCATGTAGCAGCTACTGCTTTCAGACAACCTGGCAAACCCACAGCTACGGGGTCAAGTGTCGATGAGAAGTACACAATCGGCCTTCTCAGTTGACCATGCTTCTGAATTAACACTGAAAGTGCACATCCATTTCTCTCACTGCAGTACAACTCAAACTCTTTCTCATAGTCTGGCATTCCCAAAGCAGGGGCTTCACACATTCTGATTTTCAACTCTTCAAATGCTGCCATTTGTTCTCCATCCAATTCCAATGGGTCTCTCACTTCACTTTTTGTCAGCTTAATCAGTGGCTTTGCTATCAGCGAGAAATTACTTATCCACTGACGACAATAACCCACCATCCCCAGAAACATCCTCACTTCTCTCTGGGTCATTGGTGCTCTCATTCCTCTGATAATTTTGATCCTGTCATCAGTCACCTTTCTCAGACCCTTTTCAATATTGTGTCCAAGATAATGCACCTCTTTCTTGCAAAATTGCAATTTGGCTGGAGATACCTTTAACCCTCCATCTGCCAGATGATTCAGTAAAGCTATAGTATCTACTTCACAAGCTTCACGTGTCTTCGATGCCACAAGTAAGTCATCGATATACTGCACTAGTACTGAACTTTCAGGCATGATCAAACTCTCCAATGATTTCTTCAATAACTGATTGAATATCGAAGGACTCTCTGTATACCCCTGTGGGATACGACACCATGCTAAAATACGCTGGCCAAACCGGAATGCAAAAATCGGCTGGCTGTCATGATGCAATGGAATTGAAAAGAAAGCATGACACAAATCAATCACCGTGTACCACTCAGCATCATGAGGAATCTGATACAAAATCACTGAAGGATTTGGCACAATGGGACAACATGCCACCACAATTTTGTTAACTTTTCTCAAATCCTGTACAATCCTGAACTTCCCATTAGGTTTCTTCAGCCCCATTATCGGTGAATTACACGGACTACTCAGTATTTCTCTCAAAACACCCTGTTGAATCATCTTGTCAATTATAGGAGTAATTCCCTCAATTATTTCTGGTGTCAATCTGTACTGAGGAATATTAGGATAAACAATACCCTCTTTCACTGAAATCTTCACTGGATCTACATTATTCATCAATCCCACATCTTCTCCAGTAAAATCCCACACTGCTGTTTTCACTGTGTGTCTCAACTCCTGAGGCAAATCATCTGGATTAAACACAGCATATGTACCAACAATCTCACTCTCTCTATTATCTAGAGTCATCCGGTACAAAACATCCTCATCTGGTGTCTCAAAAGCTATTCCACCTGGAGTACAAAAAATTGTGCAATTCATCTTGCACAATAGGCCCCTACCTAATAAGTTCACTGGACTAGTGTCACAGACAACAAATCTGTGCATGTCTGAACATTTCCCTATACTCACCCTTACTGGTTCAGTAAGACGAGTATTAATCTGTGTATTAGCTACACCAACTACTTGGATTGCTTCGTCCGAGAGAGGAAGATTTCTAATATCTGCTGACCTGACAGTTGATCTCGTCGCTCCTGTGTCTACCAAAAAAGTAACATTCTCCCCATTTATTTTCCCATCTACAAATGGTCCTGCCCGGTCTATTTCTAGAGTTGCACCAAGTATGCACTCTTCCTCCTCTCTTCGGCACCGTCAATAGTCCCCTTCAGACTCACTCCCCTCATTCTTTAACCAATACTGTTGTACCGGGTTAGAACGTCTCGGTTTGTTTACCTGCTCATCATTGTAGAATCCTGAATCCTGGTTATACTTTTGGGACCCTCTATTCTGCGGCAAGGGCGGTTTGGGCTCTTGACTCTGCTGTCTGACAACCTTCTGCTGTTGCTGCTGTTGATTACACCCCTCGTTCTGCACCTGTTGATTTAATTGTTTATTTTCATTACTCACTAATGGTGGATTGGTACACTCGGATCTCCAATGCCCCAATTGTCCACAGTTGTGACAAGGGAACTTCTTCTTGGCCTCCTCTAAATTCCCCTTTCCTTTTCCCACATATCTGGGTCTATTTCCTGGATTATTTGCCTGTTCCATCAACTGTGCTTCTTGTCTCTCAGCAACTTTCACTTGTGCCCACATTGCCTTTTCTTTCAACTTTCTCTGCTTTGCTTCAATCTCATCACTGAAGTATTTTGCATGTCTCAGGATCTCATCAATCTTTTTACTCTGCCAATCAACTGTATGTTCACGAATCCTTTCACTTATTTCAGGTCTCAAGCCATATACAAATCTGTATACAAAATGACTCAAATCCTTGTCACCCAGGTGTTCATCTCCACTAAACTGTTTAAAAGCCAGTATCAGCCTTTCGTAAAAAGCATGAACCGATTCTTTTGCTTCTTGATGTGTCCGATCTATCTTAACCCAGTCTGTCTCTTTCGGGGGTACTTTATTTTTCAGGAACACAATAACCTGATCATACTTTTTCATAACCTCTGCATCTGGTGCTCCTGTTTTCTGATCTCTTGGATACCCCTTTGCAGGCCAATCTATAACTATTTTACACTCAGCCCACAAGTCTGCTGGAACAATTATATCAAACAGACTATTCAGATCAATCCACAGCACTTTTGACAATTTCACAAACCTGTCTACCTGCCTATACCACTCGACGGGCTTTTCTCTCAGTCGAGGGAAATCATTCGTAAATGATAGAATATCCTGTCTAGTCCATGGGACATGTACATATCCACCTCCAGGAATCTCTCTCATAAGATAAGCATCCACTGTCTTCTCTTTTTCTCTCACTGAGAAAGCTGAATAAGTCCTGTCCACTGAATCTTCCCTTTTCTTGTACCATCTATCCTTCCATTTTTCTACATCACCCCATTTTCGCAATAAGGCAATCATTTCCTTAATCTGTCCTGTTCTACCAGCACCATTTAGATTTTCAATATCTTTGTCAGTGAAATCCATCCTGTAAGATTTCTGCAAAGCTTTCACCTTATCCATGTCAACTCCTTGTTCACTCGCTATTGCTCTTAACCTGTCATGTGTACTCTTAGCCCTCCAGGTGATACTCTTGCACATGAATAACAACTCTCCATCATGATGGTTTTTCAATATCTCTGTAGGAATTGTTCCTGCAATAAGCTCCTCTAATTCTATGCGCAACCTGGCTACATCAATTGCCTGTGAATCTTTATCCTTCTTTTGAAGAACCTTCAACCAATCATTCAAATCCTCAGCTGTTATTTCAGTAGACTTTTTCACTGCACCCACTCGTTCTGTCACCCTCTGTGGTTCCAGAATTGTTCCTCCCAAACAACCAGTATTCAATCCTGAATTAGGCTGTACATCTAATCCTCCACCACAGGTGTCATGTCTCAATTGACTCAAATTATTTCCTCCCGTTCTCATTCCTGATTCCTCCAACGAACAAGTACCAACCAAACCATTTCCAACATAGGGAACTGTCAAACCATTTTCACCCATTCTTTGCTTATCAAAAATAGGCACAACCGGACCTATAGTTACAGGCACTGTAACAGCTTCAAGATTTTTCGTTAGCTCTCTAATTTTCTCAGTCAGTTCAGATGTGGTTCTGGCTAATTCTCTTGTTTTCTCGTCACCGACCCGATTCTCTCTCTCTCGCTCCCTCTCTCTTTCCCTCTCCGTGAAAGAGCTATCACTTTTCAGATCAGGTGTCACAACTTCAGTTTTAATAATTCGCAAAGTATCTCTTATTGGAGTAGCAACTGGCGTGCTCTCTTCTGGTTCTGGCCTATACGGAGGTGGTCTCTTGTAAATCATGTCATCCAAAACCTCATCCTCATAATCATTAGCTCCATACCTGCTCACTTCTGCATCAGACAACTTCGCTGCACCTTTCCTCCCTTCCGCTTCTTCAACTGTCCTCATAGGATATAATCCCTCTGACATACTAGCATCTCGCCATCTCCTCATTCGATCATGATGAGTTTCACGATCATATTTCCTCCCAAAGAAGTACCTATAATTATTTCCACTCCTCTGCTTTTCTCGCTCATGTACCTCATCTTCCCATTTCACCAACGCCTCGAACTGTGTCGGCCTTGGTCTAGGCTCTAGACACATCATCTTTTCCCGTAAATTTCTCAACACGGCCAAATTAAATGAACCATGTTCCGGGAACGCTAAGACACCATCTTCCTTAGTATACTTAGCCCAATTATCTAACCAAATACAAGTATGATACCCATATTTCGCAACCATGAAGGATGCAGGAGTTCTCGTCGGAGGTAGCAATTCACCCTCTCTGGTTATTATGTTCTTATCCTTGTCGAACCACTTCTTTATTTTACCGAACAAGGATTTCTTTTTCTTTTCCTCCGGTTGGTAATACATTGTGATGTTTACCAATATTCACTAATCCCTTCCGTACAGTTGCGTATCTTTTGTCCAATAACAGCGCGACTCACACCAACGCACCAATCCTGGAGCGTCTACGTCACTCTGTACTCCTTCCAATCCCTGCGCGGCTCACACCAACGCACGAATCACAGCGCGAGCACTGTTCTAATCCACTACCCAATCAGAGCGCGGTCTGTATGACGTCAGCAGTCGCTGCAGTCGCTTCTGCTCCTGTCTCCTGTCACTCGTCTACCCCTCCTTGACAAAGTCTTTCTCAGTAGACTTAGTTTCAGATTCCACAAAATCTATTAGTTACAACATATAAACATCTCCATTGTCTGTTTCGCTAACCACAGAATAGTAAAGAAAATCTTTTCACAAGAATCCCGCTTCTCTCTAGAACAGCGCTTACCTCTGCTCCACTACGGAATTAATACTCTCGTTGACATAGTAGCACATCCCTCTACTCTGCCCTTCTAACATGCATCCATTAACTGTTTCCTCTAGGACTGCTCCAAAGAGTCTTACAATCAATTAAATGCTCATACATTCACGCACTTTCACACCAGAAAATGTAGCACATGCACACAGAATCCTGCCTTTGCCGAGAACAGCGAACAGTCTGTCCCACTACAGAATTATAACACACGTTAACCAAGCAGCACTTACCTCTGCCCAGTCCTTCAGACAAGCTCAGAGAATACCTATTACTCCTCCCGCGATAAGCTTTAATGGCAAACCTTACGGATCCCTGGGACTTATGACCAGAGTTTCACACATAACCTTCCGCTACCATACACACTCCTTTTATACTGAAATATATCCCTAATAGTAACACATGACGATGTCACTGATTCCGAACCCAGACAATGTGACGCGCAACTTCAATTGTCACACGTTTTTCCTGCATACGTACAGGTAATTCCAACAATCCCGTTTTTCCCGAGAGCAGCACACTCTTCCCTCTGCCCTACTACGGAACTGTCACCAGCTCCCAAGTTCCAGAAGCACTACATAAAACTCAATACGACGACTTCAACATATAGTATTAGTACATATACCAACATCAATCAATAATCAATGAATCAAAAGCCAATGTACAAATGTACAAGCAATCTAATCTGATCAAGACAATAATCAAACCATCATACTGCTACCAGTAAACTGCTGCAGATCGGCGCATATAAATTCTCCCTGCTTCCACGGACAGAGTAAACCTACAGTCACACGCACATACACACATCATACGCTAGGGCCCATCACACTAAAATTCATACTATTACTCTATCCACACTGAATATAGGAAAACCAATCTGTATCTACAATGAGGTCAATGCGATCAGAAAATCATTGTCCTGAGTCATGATTTTAAAACATGGGAAATACATTTGGAAACCCAATAAATGACAAGAAATGATCACCCAACACCATAATTCAAATAAATGCTTATTTATCTAAATTAGTTCAAAATAAAGTCAATCATTAGCGAAATCATTATTCTCATAGTTACCTATTCTAGCTAAAAGGTCAGGACAGGTCTCTCAATAAAGTCTCTCGAGCTGCCGTCCTCAGTATGGGAAACGTCCAAACGCGATGATCACCAGGAAAGAATGAATGAATGAACGAACCTAGACCCTCTCTAGTCTAACATATTTATAGGGTATGTTGCAAATAAAAGTAACAAACAAATATTAGATATCCATTGAGCCACTGAACAGAGCAAGCAGGAAAGGAAGTCTCTCGGTTACATTTAGGAAACCTCCGCTCAGGAAAAATCACAAAAATAAAAAGACGGAATAAGGAACTCGAGTTTGCAAATGTATCTTTCGTAAATGTTCTTCCTTGATATCTTAGCAGAGTCACCGCAATTGTTCATTGTGACTTTATCCTTGTCCAAGGGCAGCTGGAAACGTTCCCAGAACTGCTGTCCTCACGGAAGATTTTCTAACCAGGCAAAGGCTGCGATCAGGTGACTCTCGACCATATTCAGCAAGGCCTCCCATCAAAATTCAATCACTCGAGTGCAGGCTGTAAAAGGCAGCCATCTTGTTTTAGGCCAAAACAGACCATCTTAATTAAAAGAAACACAAAACAACGTTACCACAGCACAATGATTAAACAGTGTTTATTCCCACTAACACCCATATGTGTATGTAATTATCTAGCCTTCTGCAACACAATAAAGCATTAGTACACGTTATTTTAAAAGCATAAACATGAAACAAATAGCACTTTTGCAACACTCATTTAGTAAAACCGCACATTATTATTAAGCAACATATATGCATCCCACGTGTAATCGTTTCTTCTCATTAGTAATGTTGGTTAGTTCAAACTTTAACAAAACAAACTATTTATTAGTGTGTTATCAAATTAGTATTTTAAATCATAACATATAGACAAAACTGGAGCTTAAAACACGATAAATTTTCATTAGAAAACTCTGCTCCAGCACAACTCCCCTGCCTTGTACTCTTTCACCACTGACTGTCCACTTTTCTTTACTAAGTGCCATACTCCCCATTGCTGTATTTGTTTTTCTCCATCTTCCTGACACACCTACGCCCCACCCCATATTCCCCATTGCTGTATTTGTTTTTCTCCATCTTCCTGACACACCTACGCCCCACCCCATACTCCCCATTGCTGTATTTGTTTTTCTCCATCTTCCTGACACACCTACGCCCCACCCCATACTCCCCAGTGCTGGATTTGTTTTTCTCCATTTTCCTGACACACCTACTCCCCACTCCATACTCCCCAGTGCTGTATTTGTTTTTCTCCATCTTCCTGACACACCTACTCCCCACCCCATACTCCCCATTGCTGTATTTGTTTTTCTCTATCTTCCTGACACACCTATGCCCCACCCCATACTCCCCAGTGCTGGATTTGTTTCTTTCTCCATCTTCCTGACACACTCACAGTGGCACATATTGCTCGGGTTTGCAATGTCAATAGAAAGATAAGCACTGGTCTTCACAGTCTGAATTTGTGGGTTTTTAATCCAGGTAATAAAGAACATTGAGTATACAAAGAATAACAAGCATTGGCATAGCCAATAGGTCTCGCCTTTGGGACCTTATAAGTGTTTAGCCATGCAACAGTTGATGTTGTTGCACCAAGGATATTGTGCTGCATAACTAAATACTTATAAGGCCCCAAAAGCGAGACCTATTGGCTATGCCAATGCTTGTTTTTCGTTGCATTCAGGGACTTGTAGTTCTGATTGTTCAATTGTTTTAATAAAAATATGGAATGGAAGGAAAGCTGATGGATGACACGCGGACCAGGGAAACATAAAAGTGTTGCCTTAATCACTTAAATTCAATCAGCTCTGACTCAAAATGTGATGCCCCATTAGCACATAATTCTAGGGCCTCCATCCCAAAGGTTCTCGGGGACAGAGATGCGGTTGAGCTGAGGAACATGACACGAGGGATGAAATATCTACTGGATTTTACACAACTTCAAAGTGAATGAGCTCTGGGCCTCTTCTGTTCTTCCAAAGACTGCCCTTGTTGCTATGGTTCCGTGTACCAGGTCTCCTCCACGAGGCGGCAGGGGGCGTGGTCTGCATCGGCAGTGACGTGTCCCTGAAAGTGGTCCATGCTCGTCTCGGTGCCGTGTTGTTTGTGGGCAGGGCGGCCTGGAAGAGGGCGGGTTCAACTCTCTCCGCTCCCGCCCCCCGCTTCCGGTCCGGTACTGGTGAAACACCTCCACAGCAGCGATGGCGGACGACGCTCCGCTGCTGGAGTGGGCCGAGCCGCCCGCCGTGACTGCCCCTGTCCCCGTACCTCGCCGGCCTAGGGACGCAGGAGCGGCCCCTGCCGCGCTCTCCGCCGAGCACGATCAGATCGTGGCCGTGTTCGTTGTGACGTTCGACCCCCGGACAGGTAAGAGGAGATTGGAATCCGGAGGAAATACAGCACTGAAGAGGGATCATGGGTTCCCCACGAGAATGGAGATGGTAGAAGGAGCCGGTAGATGGGTGCACTTGGAATCCCATGGGCAGGTGGAGGAGTAGAGCAGAAGAAATGCAATGGGGACGTAGAGGAGGCGACTGCGACGCCATGGGATAGCACAGGTGGAGTGCCCCACTCGCCACGAAAGGGCAGAGCCACGGGGTGGGGGGATTCGGATCAGGTGATCAGGGTTTCCTGGACTCCTAGAAAAGATCGTGAAACCCTTGGTGATTACTTCGGGGGGGGGGGGGGGGTGTGGAGAGGGTGGCCGAGATGAAGAGGGGGATCGTACCTTGTGTGCAGGTGAGAAGTAGACAGACCATGTGTAGTGAAAGTTGAAGAAAGGTAGCTGAAGTGATGCCAAAGAGGAAGCTCACAAGAGGGTGACGACCTCGACATTAGAGGCACAGTACAGCTAGCCCCAGGTCACTGCAGCTCACATCGGTCACGAGTACAGTTCTTTTCGTGACACGCTTGTCAGAGTGCGTACGGAGCGTTGTCTTCGCCACTATGCATCTTAATGATGTGGCAGGAGGTGGTGCCAGTGCCATTTGTACAAGTTACTATGAGCTGCGCTGTTACATGTTATATTTCTATTTCTGCGGGTCTTGTTCTTTCTGAGCTGGTTTATACACGAGTTAAAGTTTAAAGGGCAGTGTCTTATGGTATGGGGTACATGTCCGTCGTTTAGTGGGGTGTATATTATGCGACTGTGGATCCTAAAACATCCCGAGGCTGCATCCCTGAGTCTGTGGAATGTTCTAGCTCAAGCCCTCAGAACCTAGCCTTCCATCGCACCAGAAGTACCACTGCTGCACGCCATACATCTCACAAGTATTCCAGTAGGGAAAGGGGAGTAAATTATGGGTGGTGCGGATGCGGGAAAAGGGGGGGGAAAGGAAATGTGTATAATGGGGTCAGTCAACATTTTGAAAGACTAAATCCTGAAGAATTTCAAAGTAATTTAACTTTTATAATTGTGGCAACATTTGCGATTACCTTAGAGTGCAATTTCCCCATGCCTGTATTTTGGTGTGGTGAAAGTTATACTCTGGAGAACAAATATCATTATTTTTGGCTTAAAAAATGATCGGAAGTCTTCTGTATAAATCAGGATTGTTGGCATATATCCTTTCATGGAAGTCCTTGTATATAGAAAACGTTAAACCTTCGTGACTTTAGTGCCAATATTTCAGTAAATCGGGGCCACTGAAATATTGCGGACACAGTGCTCCCTGCACAATGGCAGATTTGCCAGATAATCCACCATCTGCTGAAAAACCTGCATATGTTAACAAAACGTGTTTCTACCTCAAAAGGTACCAACAATGCAACAGGTGTTAGACTGGAAGGCACTTCACAAGGTTCTAACTGGTCAATTGTCAGTTTCTTAGTGCTCTATTCGTGTTTTATACGGATACTAATGAAGTTAAACCTTTCTCCAGACACTATTAACATGAGTAACAAGCATTTGCAATGCATTTGACCTCGCCTTTGGGAATTTATATGTATTTAGCTATGCAGCATATTAGCCTGGGTGCTGAAACATCTACTGGTCTTTAACATGGAGGGAAAGTAAGCACCAAACTGCGTGACACGCCCGGTATGGGAACACATGGAGAGAAATATTGCCTTTCAGTGGGAAATGGTATAGTCCAAAGCTCTGATTTTTTTAATATAAAAACAGGGCCTTCGGTGGTCATATCACAGAAAATACAAGATTTGAAAACAATATCATTGTCTATTGGTGCTTGTGGAAGACAATTTCTGTGGACTGTAATCTAGAGAATGTTAGTGATTCTGGTATTTTACTGACCTCTGCTGGTCCTTTTCTATCAAGAAAGTTAAATAGAGGCAGTTGCCAGAAAAATAAAAAAAAACTTCCCTCGTCAGAAAGCTATTCGGGTATTTTACTGACTTCGACTGGTCCTTTTCTATCAAGACAGTTAAACAGAAAAAAAGTCCCTTAGCGGAAGGAGAGAAGTCTTAGGGCACATCAGTTAAGGTGTCACACCTTGTAATATCACTGTATTGCCAAGAGCCCCACTCATCCCAGGATCTGCCAAATGTGGTTGGCTTTGTTGCCAATGTTCTTTTTAGCAGGGATGATAAATCACGTTTATTGCATGATTAATAGCTTTGTGTTTCTCAGTGCAGGAATGAGGGTTGTTAAAGTGATCCCATCTGTGATTCCACTTTTATTCTCCTTTTATTAATATGTTGGCTGGGTATCAAACTTGGTTGAAACCGGGATTGTGCACGATTCAAATGCTTTTTAAAACAGATAAATTAACCCCAAATTATTTGAGTAGATTACTCGTCTAGGTGAGAAGTGGGTAGTTAAAATCGTTTTTAAGTGAAAATGATCTGTTCTTTCTGAATGACCCATTCCCCTTAAAGGTCCGTTTTAACAATCACTAGCCAAGATGATAGTTTTGTTGGCGCGCGGAGAAGGACACTCTATGTTTCTCGTCTTTTAATTGTTGGCTAGAGTGTACAGAGACATTTTGTTCTTTGTCCTCTCGTTGTACCTAAACTTCAGCAGATCTGCAGATAGATTTATTTTGTATCCGGCTGTTTGAAATTAAAAAAGAAAACCGTTGCATATTTAAGAAACCTTGACGTGAACGTTGACTCACTATATGTTAAAGTGTAACTCGAATTCTGTGTTAATAATTAAAGTGTTTGACGCCCACCTGTCTGTGTCCACATTAGTTTAAAAAACGATCCGTTTGATACGCTATAGTGGGCGTTTGCTGCTGGTTTAATCACTGTGGGGATAAGAGTGCACTCAGCAGACACCGGTGGAATAGAAGTTCGCACCGAGCAGCCACCCACCTGTGGGATAGAACCCCATTTCCCCCACCCTTTCCTGATTCACATCTTTCTCATTGATTCTTTCCACACCCTGCTCTTTCCCACTTTGCCTTATTTTGTTGGTCCCTCTTTTCAGTTTCCTTTAATGTGTTTCTTTATAAGCCATTACATATTACTTGTGGTTAATGCAGTCTTTATAGATTTTCTCAGATTTTAATACAGGTGGGTAAAGTTGGCCTCATCCCTTCATCGCGACTAGTTATAGTAGTGCATAAATGTGGGAAACTGGGTTTTTGTTGCAATACCTCCCCCCTGCCTGGTATCTGGTGTAACTTTGACTGAAAGTGTGCTGTGTACCTGCTAACCAGGTTCCCAGCACCAGTGTTCTTTACCTAAAACTGTACCATTGTTCCACAATTGCCACCACTTCAGGCTCCATGTAAATCCCTAGTAAATCCAATGCCCTATGTACCCCTAGTACATAGGGCATTGGAACTAAATAGGGTTCCTAACGACTGCAGCATGAATTGTACCACGCTAAGGGACCCCTCACCAAACCCCTAAAAGTAGGGTGATTACCTAGCATGCAAAATATGCACTGACATTAAAGGAAGTGATATCACAGGTGGTAACATGTTAATGCTATTGGGTGTGATTCACAGTCTGGTACAGCATAATAATCTGACGTTGCCTATGTGCTTCTAGCCGCCTATATAGAAATGCTTCTACGTCTCACATACTGGTTTTGTTTATATGTCTCTTGTTTGTTAGATTGTAGCGTTGCAAAAGGTACCTTCAAACACTATGCACATGTTCAAATAATGCTCACTGTGTCACACAGTTGCAGCGGAGTTCTTTGTCTGACCTGCACATCACAGGGTCAGATCCTGACATAGTTCATGCACGCTTCAACCCTAGGGCATCATTGAAGGGACTGTCATGTTAGATTAGGTAATAACTGCATGCAAAATGGTTATATTTAAAATGTTCCATAAACAAAACGTGTTTATAACTCTAGAAGAGTGAGCCTTTGGTCTGCTATACTGGCGAGATCAAAACCTGTTTTGAAGCCCAAGCATTGCAATAAAGAGGGCATTGTCTGCTAGGTGCATAAGGGCTGTGACGACTTAGGACCGCACTTAACGCAGCTGCACTTAGACAATCTCGGAAGATCCAGGTGGTTTGGAAAACACCTTCTGTTTAGAAAAAAAATAGATTAAAACAAAAAAGTGTGTGTATGCATACACATACATACATACATAATTTTATTTTTATTTTTTTAACTACCTTTTTTTCAGTCTCGGTTTGAAACCTCACTTCGTGTCAGTTGGAAGACTCAGACTAAGTTTTCAGCCGGAGGCTTTTCAGTTACAAATCGTTATTGCCTATTATTGCAGGAATCAAATTTGTTCCATGAATCCGAACTTGCTATGATTCTCAGCACGCACTAGGACCACACAGCATACGCGTTGTCAGTGCACTTATGCACCAACATTTGCATTGAGAGCCAAGTGTAAAATAGATATGCACCGAACAACACGAGCAAAAATACTTTCTGTCCCTATTTACATAGCGAACTCCCAGTGGGTTATCGACACACTGTACACTAATTGGTTTGTAAATTGACCTTATAGTTCTCACCATTACAGTTGTGCACAGGGAGATTGAGTGAATGTTCCTAAATCGGCAGCTTAGTTACCGGACTGCATCGCCTCATTCCGCACGAGTCTCTTGAAATTTGCACTGTAGCGGGCAGTTGTTATGAAATTGAAGCCCAAATCTAGAAGCATCCGTCTCCATGGCATGGGTTGAGGAGATCGGTGTAAGGAGATACTTGTGAAAGAATTGTGGTCTTTGCAACACAGGCCGTACTGGTTGTGTTACATAAGAACTGTGACGAGAAGACTGCTACGGTGCTCTGACATATTTTGTATTTTTCGCTAGGGTTAGGCACGTGTGATTCTGCCAAAGCTCAGACCGGATCGAACACGGGTTGCGGAAGTGACATCACACACTGCTTGACACCTGGTGACAACATCAGCTTGACCTCACGACACGTACTTAATGTCTAAACAGCCTTTTATTTGCTGCTGGCGGTCTAGAGGAAAGGGAACCGGTGAGAACTACAGAAAGTTCAAAGGGCTTTCAGCCACATGTACTTTCTCTTCCTGCCTTCACGAGCGATGTTTTTATGGGTACCAAGGGCCGCCCCAAGAGTACTCGAGGCTAAGCCGATGGTTAGCTGCCGATTCGCCCGGCAACTCCTAATAGACACTCACTGTTCCCCGTGATGTACACAATTATTAATTACCTCCGTTTGGACATGTGTCCCGAGTCTCCGAACAATATACACGTTGTTGTGTTTTTTTTTAACCTCCTGCTCACAGTGCTTTTGCGCGATCAGCGATGTGTGTGTGTATATATATGTGTGTATATATATATATATATATATATATATATATATATATATGTGTGTGCGTGTGCGTCCGGGCTGTCCAGAGTGCGTTTCCCTGACTTACATTGACTTGGCTTTCAGCCCGTGGCGCTGCAGCACGCTCCCAGGCAGCAGCACGGACATGGAGGTGACCCCCTCAGTCCTAGACTCACTTGGTCGGGAGGCCGCTGAAGTATGTAGACAAGAGCCTTGTTTCCGGCCTGCGCGCGGCCGTCCCACCTTTGTTTACCCGTCGTGTTTCCTATCTCACACCTGTGCGGGTCACGCCACGTCAGCGCCGATGTTTCCAGGACAGGAGTGGATAGCGGGAGGTGGAGGAGTGGACTAGGTACGGGAAAGGGAACTTGGCCGGGGGTGTCAGGGCAGGTAATGCACCTACCAGGGGAAAAGAATGCAGAACATTTCGTATGATGTGGTGTCTGAAGGGGCTGCCATCCATTGCCCTAGCAAGCTTCATTTGGTGCATTGACCTTCACGGAGGTTGGGAACATCTTTACACTCTTCAATGTGTTGTTTAAGTGAATAAGCACTAAGGCGTCAAATGTGTTGACTCCAGACACTTAGAAAGAATGGAGGGTGTTGTATGAGAGCAATTTGCAATTTGCTGAGGTTCTAGTATGCATCAGCCTTTTTTTTTTTAGATTGCATTGCACCCTTCGTGTTCTACTGTTTGCTGACCTACCTAGTGCTAAATAGTTATAGGTTCTGAATACCATAGCACAGAGTCCGATCATTTCCTCACTCCATATTGGTAGTCTGAGTTCTCCTGTCTTGCTGAGAGGTGGAGGAAACTGCTTTATAACATAACGTGTATTTGTAAAGTGCATGTTCACCCGTGGGCATCTTAGTGCTGAATAACAGAGGCTTATTGTTACCCAACTCAATGGTACTCATTTTATCGATCTCAGAATGATGAAAGGCTGAGTGAACCCGCAGGTTTGAACCTGCGACCATGAGGTCAAACACAGGCCCCTAGAGTGAACGCATTAGTCCACCGAGCCTCCAGACCCGGTGTGCAGTAGTTACTTTGTATTCACGGTTGTTTCCGTTAGATGTGGGAGGCGGAGATTCTTGAGGAGTGTGGCGTGATTGCTAAATGTTCGTTTGTGTCCCTCAAAGGTGGATAGTGGTTCATTTCCTGCTCTAAACTGTGTTCTGTGCGCTTTAAAGGTGGAGTTTGCATATATAATACGTATGTATCATGAATTTAGAATATTTTTACTGTGCTTTTGGTAGTCTTCATCAAAAGTAAAGTTTGCTTTGTATGAGATTCTATTTATGGAGATTTTAGGTGTTTAAGGACTAATAGGTCCAAATAAAGTTTTGTTTGAACTGAACTACAGGCAGTTACTTTTCTTGTTGAGCAATCTTAAATGTACAACAACTTCCACTTTCCTGTGCTCTATTTCGGTTTTCCCACAATCTGGCTCGTTTGATGCAGAACTGAGATTCTTTAAGCATGAAAAGTGAAAGGACCTACAGGCGCTCGTCAATCCAAGGCACGCTGTAGAAGGCAACGCCTCTGATGTAGTGGCAGAACTTGGCGCTATGAGGGAATCCTAGGCCTTGGGCTAGTATCAAAGCAAAGCTGGAATCATGAACCTGAGGCTTTGTAGGAATGAGAGTTGTTTGAAAATTTGCATCGGTTCTGGCCTTGGAAGCAGAGGTAATGGAAAGTTTAGGATTTACCTGTTAGAAGGATCTGCTGTAAGGAGAGTAGGAGGCCTCAGGCTAATATTGGGGCTATGCAAAGGGCAGTGGTCTAGTGCAATTTAAATAGGAGGTTCGGTGACCGTTTCAAAACAGAAATGTTGGCCGTATTTGACACAATCAACCATGAAATCTTATTCTTCAAATTTGGGATGGGCAATACCCGTGTACTGGTTTAATTTTCCTTGTTGAGATTATTTCTCTTCCAGCCATTGCAGCTGCTGCATACAGCATTTTTAGGGCTTCACCCTCTCCTCCAGCACCCCAGCCCTTTCAGTGTCTATATGAAGCCGTTTCATGAGTTCATCCAGTCCTGAGGGCGCTCCTTTTACATGTACGTTGATGGCATTTACCCAATTTTGTCACTCAGAGGGGGATTGGGTGTGACCTTTTGAAGTTGCTTTCTTCTGAATTTCTATTCCAAGCAATATTTCCTGTTTAAACTCGCCCCAAAAGTAATAGCAGCAAATTAACATGATCTCTCCAAATGCATTAACAGTCTTCCTGCACCTGGAAGTAACACATAGAACGATCATTTCTAAGAGGTGTCTTTCTTATTTCTGCTTTTACATGCCAGACAGATGAACTCGGTGATGAGAAAAAAAACAGTGTTTTCTTTGTGTGTTATGCAGAAAAGCGAGCACATCGCTCTCCATCCTAATTTTTAGGTTTCGCCTGCACAGCACCTGCACTGTGTTTGAGAAATCTATTGTTTTTAATATAAACTTAAAAGGGACTGCCATCCAGCCTCCTCTCTTTCCTAGCCACTCATTGGTTCCCATGCGTGCTACATACTTTCCCTTCATTGCTATTGGCTGTAGCATATTTTTCTGCATTTTCCAATGCTTGTTCCTCGTCTGCTTCTCTGATCAGTCTCCCATAGCCAAAATACTGTTAACATCCGCTTCGGAACTATTGGAATAGGTCTTGCTGCTGCGTAACCTCCTCTCCACTCCCATGTTATTTGTCAGAGAGCTCTTTCCTTCTCCCTCATGATTAATAAAAACAGCTCCTTATTCATCACATAGGTGAAACTGATGTATTACCAATGCTTGTTGTATTTATGGGCTATCTGTCTCACTATCTGTGCTTCAGTGTAGCATACTGTTGGCTGAACAGAACAAGCATTGGCAAAGCCAATAGGCAGCGTCTATGCGAGACCTACTAGCTTTGGCAGTGTGCTTTGGCAATGTACACCGGTATGGCTGCTGTTCAGCTTGGCTAAAAGTGTCTATTTTATTATTTTAGTGTTTTATAGAGCGCAAACTTGACCCGTGAGGGTATCTGAGCGCTTTACAAGGTTTACAAAAATAAATTTACAGAAGTGAACAACAAGGCTTGGAAAAACAGAAGTATACAAAAACGATCGTTGAGTGTATTCCACTGGATTGGAGTGGATTACAGTGGACTGGAGCAGATTACATTGTATTACAGTGGAGTGGCATACAGTGGATTGGAGTGGCACTGGATTAGAGTAGATCAGAATGGATTGGATCACAGGAGAGTGGAGTGGATTATAGTGAATAAGAGTGGATTAGAGTCTGTATCACTGAATGGAATACAAAACCCTCCCAACTATTTGTCATCCCTTGTAATTGTGTGGAATGAATAACACCTCTTTCATTCTGTGTACAGCCTACAATAAAGAAGACCCAAGACATGTATGCAATTGCGTAGAATGAATAATATCTCATATTGTAACAGCATGTAACAAAGAACACACATGATGCACTGTCCTATCTTGCTGTACTTCTGCTTGCCCTAAAGGGCCCTACATATCTGTCCTAGGTTACAGTATCACTGCACAGGATCACCCTAACTATTTACAATAGAAAAAGAATACCCTAAACATTCATCCCTGCTAGTTCAGTTTATTATATCTGCCTTGGGATGAATGCTCCGGATGTGGCTAGTGGCGTTCTGGCTTTCAAACTGGAGAACCAGGTTTGAGTCTCGGCATTGGCTCAACAGCCTATGTTTCTGGGTAAATGACCTAATCTTCCTGTACCTTTAAAAAGGAAAACAAATGCGGTCTGTTGTCTTGCGTGTGTTTTATATGGGGGGGGAAATATCAATCTCCATATTACAATCAAATTCAATTTCAAAAAAGCGTTATTCGACAGTTTGTCTTAAAAGCACGTTAATACATAAAATACAACACAATAAATATCATAAAACTATTTACACATTTTAAGAAATCCATTAAATCCAGTCATTTCTGTCGAAGTTATAATAAAACAATAAAATTGACTGATATTTCATTTAGCTTGAAAGGAGTCTAGTCACATTAAGAATACTAGTTGACAGCATATTGGGTAAACATTCGAGTGCGTATAATCCAGGACCAGCCTAAAAACTTTGCTACAGCCACCGCAATATAAGGTGAACAATCCGAGCTCAATATCCTTAGTGCCTCTTTACAATTTCGGGTTGCCAACCTAAGACAAATGGGTCTAAGCCACCTATGACGAGGGAGAGCATAGAGAGGGCATACAAAAAGGATATGGGCTACAGATTCACAGAGATCTAAACAGTATGACATCTGTCATCTTTATTTAGAGACCAATTACTTGTAAATGCCTTAACCGAAAGGGTGCCAACTCTAAATTGGAAATATAATTTTCGATCCAGCGGCCTTTCAATAATGTCCCAATATTGTTCACATTTTGGGCTTGTTTTATGATCCATAAAACGACCAGTTAGATTTGTTGGGGTGTTAATTCTGTAAGACTCTGTCTGGATCATTTCCCAAATTTTTTCTTTTAAATGTTTTTTTGATGGGAAATTTGCTGCTTCAGGCCTGTCCCATAAGATACTCAGGTCTAGCTTTAGCAATAGAGACCTAATTTCTTTTAACCACTGAATTCTGTGGAATTGGTCGGCCAGGATCACATCCTTGAGGCCCCGAGTATAGTGTGTTAATTCTGGGGTCGTCCAGATGCGTCTCCAGTACAGTAATGGACGCAATCTGGCCAGGTCAGCTATATTCTTTCTACCCAGGTCCAACAATAGCAGGACAGTTGGAGTACTTTGGGGTACACCTACCAATTTACGCAGAAAAAAATTCTCCGCTCTTACCAGGCTATTCAAATTGGTGTAACCCCATAGTTCCGATCCATAAAGAGCTGTATTAACAACTTTCATATTATACACCTCAAGGCCGGGAGTGATTGCCTAGTTAAGGAAGACCTATGTTTAAGGGATAGGGCTCCTGCAAGTTGATGAAATTTTAATAGGGCCATATCCAAATGTCGATTCCATCCCATATTTGTTTGAAGTAACAGGCCAAGATAGACAAAAGAATCAACCCGCTCAAGAGGTAAGCCATTGAGCAATATTTTACCCTTAAAAGAGTTAGTCTTATTCAGTGACATAAACTTTGTCTTTGAGATGTTGATCTCCAGACCGCGCTGGTGGCAGAACTCCCCAAATGCGTTAACTGCCTTCTGTAGGCTGCTCGGGGTCCGTGATACAATTAAGGTATCGTCCGCGAACATGAGAACAGGTACGCGGGCTCCAGCCAATATAGATGCGTCAGTGGGGGAGCTTCCAAGATGTTCCGCTATTCCATTTATGTATAAGGAAAACAGGGTTGGGGCCAGAACACACACCTGGCGAACACCACGCTCAACCGGGAATGGTTCTGTAACCTCGCCCTGGGCCCCCCATCTGACTCTCGCGTAGTTGTTCTCATGCAGGCGGACGAGCAAAGTCAGGAGATCAGGTGGCATCCCCTGGTTAGAAAGAACGGTCCAAAGTTTACATCGTGGGACTAAATCAAAGGCCGTTTTTAAATCGACAAACACTGCGTAAAGTGTCCCTTTGGAAATCAGCACATTCCTCCAATATATCAGGATAAAGAAAAAGACTTGGTCGATTGAACTGGTACATGGGCGAAATCTAGCCTGGAAAGGAGATAAAATAGCTTGTTCGTCAATCCACGTTTGTATTTTGCTCTGTATCAAACGACCAACCAGTTTCTGGGCTGAGTCTATGAGGCTAATAGGCCTATAGTTATTAGGTAGTGATTTGTCCCCCTTTTTGAAAACGGGGATGATCTCAGCTCCCTTCCATGTGGGTGGAATGGGGGCACCCCTGGCTATTGAATGTGCAAGTAATGCAAAATACTGGCACCATGAGGACCTATCACTCAGGAAAATGTCGGCTGCGATACCATCCATTCCTGGTGCTCTACCTCCAATCTACATCATCGGCTGTAAACAAATTATGTTCGAAAAAGATAGTAAGTGGAGGATTGCTAACTAGCAGCTGCTGGTTTCGGGCATATTGTGCTCTAAAGAATTCCAACCATAAGTGCTGGGGGGCATTATTTTGTGGGGGGTCTCCTTGGCCTTCTCTATCCCATTTTATGATGTTCCAGAATTGTTTAGAATCCCTAGAGACACATGCCGACTTCAGGTCCTGCCATCTGTCCTCGTCCCACTGCTTTTTTGCCGCCTTTTGGTCTAATCTATATAGACCCCTTGCCTCACGGATTCTCGTGGGGTTCTTTGCTTTGACTTCTTTACCCAATAGTGACCTTGCATCCTTACAGGCTTTATTATACCATTTAGCTGTTTTTGGTTTAAAATTACTGTTTCCCCTGGGAAGTGACTTCTGAAAGAATGTCTTTAATTTAGAGAAAAGATTTTCATGGGCCTTTAACATGAAACTAGGAAAGTCCCGTCTGTCATTTTGGGCATTTATTTCCGTTTAATGC
Organism: Triturus cristatus; assembly: GCF_964204655.1. Classification (NCBI taxonomy): domain Eukaryota; kingdom Metazoa; phylum Chordata; class Amphibia; order Caudata; family Salamandridae; genus Triturus; species Triturus cristatus. Next base: position 265,189,005 of record NC_140585.1, read on the forward strand.
CTTGGTGACTTCATTCTTAAGAGAGGCCAGCTCGACGGGGTTCACTGCTATTTTATCCCATTTGACGTGGCGCAGATTATTGGTGGCTACAATATTCAAGGTGGTAGTCACTCCAACATTGAGCTCTACTTTATCCCCAATTGGGGCATTAAAAAGTGAGCAGAGAGGGTTGTGGTCACTTTCTAGCTGTGGTTTAATGACCATATCAACCAATCTATGCCAGAATCTAATGTCCACAAGTAAATAGTCAATCCGACTACTACACCGTCCGTTATCGAAGGTACATGCACCCTGTTGGTCAGAGGGGGGGTTCTCCCGTTAGCTGCGCGAAGTCCTCTTTCAAGGCACATAGATTTTAACTGAATAGCTGCAGCCGACCATCTTTTGATGGGCGGGAGATCTAACTTGGGGATCGCCCATCTATTGTCCTGTTCGGCAGAGATGTCCTGCTCTTCTTGGCCGAGTGGTTCATAGGTGGTATTAAAATCTCCACCCACTATCGGGACAAACTGTACTGGGAGGTCCTCTAATTGAGTGTCAAGTGCTGTAACCACCTCTGAGGCACGCCCTCCTTGTTGGCCTCTGGCATAAACATTAAAAACTGCCCATTTAGTGCCGTCAGGCCACTCCAGTCTGACGGCCAAAATATCATTTGTCGGGACTCTAATCTTTTGAACTTTACAGCTCAGAGTCTGACGAATCCAAATCACCAGACCTCCCAATGGTCGTCCTTTTAGCCTTTTTTCTGCGGGGATATAAAAATTAAGGAAACCATCTCGAAAAACCGCCTCTATCGACCAAGATTCTTGGAAAAGAATGATATCATATTGATCAATAAATGCACACCATTCTGGAGATAGGATCTTATTGCCTATTCCAGCAAGATTCCATGAAATAAGAGATAATCCCTCCTTACCCGATTGGGGGATGTTCAATTTAGTAAGATTATTTATTTGACCTTGCAGGGCCACATCTTGTCCCTCCATACAATACTCTGTCTCTGGTTCAGATAAGGGATTAGGAATTTGGTTTTCACTATGGATTGTAGGGGAACTTACTACACTCTGTGTGTCCACACCCCTGGTAGTCATTACATGATTATTATCGAAATGCCCTATGTTCTTTTTTGGATCCTCCAGATTGTATGTGGATAGGAATTGGCCGGAGCGGTCACTCCTAATGGGTGGGGAGTGATTTTTCTGATAAATCTCCCATTGTGGGCTGACAGATATATTATGAACTGGGATCAGTAGTCAGTCACAGTCCTCCATATCTGTCAATGCCCCAAAGCGATTCCTCAGGTTAATTCCATCAAAGGGAGAAGGTAAACCCCCTTTCAATAGTGGTCGAGGGTGGGTAGGCAATAGACGAGACCTTAAACTACGCCCTTTACACCATAGTCGGTCATAGAAAAATTCTTGGGTCAGTGGGATTATAGACGAACTCCTATATTGAGGGGGGAATAAACTTGCTAGAGCTGACGGCAATATTTGGGGGTTAGAAAAATGTACAACTATGCAATCCCCTCAAACGCTTTTACTCGTACCCAACCATTGTACCCTGCTGGCCATTATAATATCCTTGGCTAATTGGTGTTTTCCCCGGTCCGAGATCCACATGTTATTAGATAACCAATAAAGCACTTTGTCAATTAGGTTGCTTGCGGATTCTTCTTTACCTGGGTTTAAGCATGGAACGTTAGCTAAGACGAGTACTAGGGGAGAGGCCTCGGGAATAAGTTGGAATACTTCCCTATCTGTACGGGTCAAAGAATGAACACACCTGGCCTCAGAACTACTATTAGGATTGGGAAGTGTGACCCCCTCACTAGATTTTGCAAGAGCCCTGGTATTCAAAGAACCTTTGTAGCCTAGAGTTTTTCCGTTCAGTGTGGGATCTACATCCTCGATTAAGGTGATAGTCTGGCTTAAGGGTTGGGCCAGGTGTATGTCAGCGGTACTTGAGGTGGGTAATTGAGACAATGGGACCGGGGGCTGAGATTCACTATGAACTGAGGGAGGGTTGGGTGGTCCTTTTAATTCCCGACTCTTTTCTATAGCGGATGTTTTTTCTTCAAGAGAGGATAACCTGTCTATTATCGGGGCTAAGATATAGTCTAGTTTCTCTTTAAATACCACCCAGAGGAGGTCCATTTGGGCTTCCAAGGGGGTGTTCGGTTTAGTTTTTTTATGCTTGTGCTTTTGTAACCCTGGCCCCTTAGGGGGGGGGCAATCTTGCTTGTTGGCCCTGCCCCTCCAGCCCTAGTACAGCGTCTTTTCTTTTGGGCGGGAGAGGGAGTAATACTGGGAGAGGAATCTTCTATCACATCTATTGTGGGGGATCTGGACGACTGATCATGAATAGACATAGCATTTCCTAATAAATCCCTTGGAATGTCCGGCACTATGAGATCCAGCTGGGACTCTAAACCCTCCGGTTCTGCATGAACTGACACAAATGTAGTAGACCCTATATCCAAAGACAGTCTTTTCTCAGTTCTTTCTATTTCCTCATTCAGCATACTGGAAACTTTCACCAAGTGAGAGTCCAATGTTGCTACATCCCCTCCTTTACTAGTGACAGCTCTTGTTTTCCCTTTCACCATCCTCCCGACAACAATTCCACATACAAGTGTTACAGTACCTTTGTGCGGTAGATCTTAAGGGGGTGGCCCAGCCCAGCCGCCTTCGGCCCCTGACGGCCACAGACGGCCCGCCCTTTGCCCGGGCTTAGCCCGGCGCTGCCCGCGCGCGGTCCCGCGTCGCGGGGGAAGTGCTGGGTTTAAATGCGCCTCAGTGCGCGGAAACGGCGTTGGTGGCTTTCCGGCCGCTAGGGAGCCTGGGAATTGTAGTCCCTGTCCTTCTCTCTGCGGCCGCGTTGGGAAGAGCTGCGGGAGACGGGAACCAGCCAGGCGACCAGCCATGGGCGTCCGCAGAAATTTTTCCAGGGGGGGGCGAACCTGGCAAATGAAGGGGCGTGGCTAATGTTAATCAATGGGGGCGGGGCTAAAATGGCAGATAATCAGGATCAGGTAATGTTCAGGCCAACCTGAGAAAAACAAGCATTGGCATAGCCAATAGGTCTCGCCTTTGGGACCTTATGACTGACTCACTGACTGAAGAACTTATATAGCTCACTTTTGCCGAGGCGTCTTGGCGCTGGGTAAGTATGATGCCGGCAGTATAAGTATTTAGTTCTGCAGCAGGTCCCAAAGGCGAGACCAATTGGCTATGCCAATGCTTGTTGTTATATCTGGGCATGTTGAGAGGCTAGGGAACTGGGTCTCGATGTCTGGTTGGGAGCACAGCAATGACCTACTCAATTTGAATGCATAGGTAATACAACCGGAGGGGTGAAATGAAAGGTTCGCTACCAGGAATAACAGGAAGGTAGAAAGTTAGGCTGGTTAGAAAGATAAGGAGGGGTAGAGACAGGCATGGTGGTGAGGGGAGAAACAGATGCATGCTAGGAGAGCGCTGTGAGGGAGTGAGGCGAAATGGGAAGAGGCACTGAAAGGTGGGTCGGGTAAAGACCGTAGTAAGGCAAACAGAAGGGTAGCGAGGGGTGAAGGGTAGACAAAGAAGTGAGGTGTAGAAGAAAAAGATTCAGGAGCAGCGACAGGTAAATCAAAGCTGGAGAGGGGAGAATAACGCAGTCGTAGAACGTGAGGGGGCCAGGTAGAGAGAGGGAGAGGTGTGTCATAGACATGTAGAGACAGCTGAGGAAGAGGGAATAATAAAGACTGAGGTAGACAGGTGAGGTAGAGGGGTGCGTTGATATAATGGAAGTGCAGAGATGTGCCACAGATGTTACTGAAGAGGAAAAGAAGTAGAGATATTGAGAAAGATGTAAGGCACTAAAAGAAGTAAGGGGGTGAACAGAGGTAGAACGAGTGGAAGGGGAGAGAACACGTAGAAGATGACTGGCAGGGTAAAATGAGCGATCAGGCAGTGAGTGTGAGGAGTGGGATACAGAGGCATATGTGGCAGTGAGCGTGATGTGCGGGGTACAGAGGGATATGTTGTGGCAGTGTGCACAAGGTGCGGGGTACAGAGGGATATGTTGTGGCAGTGCGCACAAGGTGCGGGGTACAGAGGGATATGTTGTGGCAGTTAGCGCAAGGTGTGGGGTACAGAGGGATATGTTGTGGCAGTTAGCGCGAGGTGTGGGGTACAGAGGGATATAAGGCAGTAAGCGCGGGCAGGGCCGGCTTAAGCGCTCGTGGCGCCCAGTGCGACAATGCTTTTTGGCACCTCCAATGACCACCTCCACTACAGGTTCTTCATAACCATCCTTTCACAGCGCCCCTCAAGCCTCCGTAACCATTCAGTCTCAGGTGCATTTAATTCATTTTATAGCGCCGCTCCTATCCGTGTAAGGTGTCAGAACACTTTACATTACACAGATTACATAGAGACAAACAATCATAAGTGTGTAAACAGTGCATAGGAAATGTTACATAAGAGAGAGGACAAGAAGGTGTAGGAGTCACAGGTCATCCGTACAGGTAGGCAGGATAGTTTAAGAGGGCTTGGCCAGGAGAATCAGAAACCTAGAATTTAAAACCTAGCACCATGGATGGGGGGTTCCCTTTATTAATAAGAATTGATTTCTACCCAAATTAACCCATTTTGCCACATTAGGATAAAGAAAAGCTGGGGGGAAATCATAAGGCTCTAGCCCATACCCTACAGTTTGCATACATCTTTCATAACAGTTACTTGCTCACTGTTCCACATTAGGATTTTAACTCATAAAGAGTTATCAACAATATGGTCTCTCTGACAAAAGTGTGACCCACTGACCTATTTACATTACATTATACGCACTTTGTGAGCTGCACGTTCTTTGCAGCAAGCATAGTAACCCTCTGCGCTACCTTAGGATGAGTAGAAACTTCCATTACACAAAACTTCGATCTCTCCCTCTCTAAGAAGTGCATTAATCACTGCAGTCATTTAGACATTTTTATTGGTGGCTGAAAATTTCTAGGAGTCCAGGAAAGAAGCAGGTGCTTTTAAAATCATATTAGCGCCCCCTACACAAAGTCAGCACCCGGGGCGGTGGCACCGGTCGCACCGCCCTAGAGCCGGCCCTGAGCGCGGGGAGTGGGGTACAGGGGGATATGAGGCAGTGGGGAGTGGGGTGCAGGGGGATAGGAGGCAGTGAAACACAGGGTCAGCATGTCCTGCCAGACATGATAGGGTGCATACTGGCAGATAGATATGTTATTGACACGAGTCTGTGTACGTTTTGGTGGGATCTGAAATCTGGGCTATGGCGCAACCTCAATTTTTGACTTGGGAGAATAATGCATCGACCCCCCTAGAACTTCATTCAGAAGACCTCTTGCTCTCAAGCTACACTGTGTTAAAAGCAGTGCTTAATTTGAGCCGGTGCTTTCCGGTGCTCAGCACCAGAACTTATTTCTCAGGGCCGGGGCTATGATTTCTGAACCTGCAGGTGGTCGTCTCAATATTAATTATTCCATTCCAAAATATAAAGTATAACATACCTTGCCATGGTGACTGGCTGGTATGTGTTCACAGGCAGGCATACACCGGTTCAGGCAGGCATGATTGTGTATCACCACGTTAGTGATGATGTCATCACACCTGTCACAAATTCAAGAAGTCATCGTCAAAAAATGGCTTGCGTTCGATTCCCCGAGTCTGTTGCACCCTGCCATTGCCTGAGCCTCCCATTGGCTAATTGTAGGTGGGGGCTAGCTCATGACGGATTTCAGGCAAGGAAGCTCCGAGAGCTCATTTGGAACTTGGGAGTGAGGTCGCGAGGAAGAATAAACTAAATTAAGTGTGCATTTTCAAATTGCTTCGTGACCAGAGTGGTATAGATGGCAGCCCTACATTGCTGCTATCCGCAATGTGCTCAATACGGCTGTGGCCGAGCACAACTTTTGTGCGCCATGGAGTCACCTGTTTGTGCGCTGCCCCCCAGCATGCTAATTGTTCAGCGCGTGAGTCCAGCAGGCGCCACAGCCATACACACCGGCATTGGCAGCATTACGGTCGGGGACAATGCTTGTGCTGTAGCAGTCAGGGTCACAGCAAGCTCAGCATTGGATGCCGATGCCGTTGTCACCCCTGGACCTACTAATTGCAGGAGGCACTAGCAGTGACCTAACCTGCTGTGCTGGAGCAGCCCCCTGTTCCGCAATGCACTGATTAATATGTGCAAAAAAGCATTTTATTTTGGTGTGCATTTCTTTTTTTTGCACTCGTGTCGTGTCGGTTTAGATAAAGAATTAAAATACATGTCACCTTGCCCTTCTTTAGGAATGACAAAATAGCAGGGACATGTACAGGCTAGAGACAGGTCTGAGAGCACTAGTAAAGATGAGAGAGAGCAAGAGCAAAGAGGGGAAAGAAACAAGGAGAAGAGAGGGATAAAACACAGCAGAGTAGAAGAAAAGGAGCAGAGCAAATCAGATACAGAGAGAAAGAGAAGGCAGACATGGTGCGCAGCAGACAGTGATAGAAGGGAGAAGATAGATTGAAAGGATGTAGAGGACAGGACATGACAGAGAGAAAAAAAGAGCAGAGAAAGGATAAAACGGAGATACAGCTAATCACTGCTAGAAGAGTGAAAGTAAAGAGCCGAGATCGAGGGGAGAGAAAGCAGAATATGGATAAAAAGGAAGATGAAAACGGGCATGGGTAGAATGCATAAGGAATAGAGGGCAAATCAGAAATACAGGGAAGTAGGTAACACACCAGGTGTGACAAAGACGATAGAAAATGATTAGAGAGATGAGAGTATAGACTCTTAGAGAAAAGACATATGGGACAAACATCAGAGCAAGGTTAGAAGATAGACTGAGGCAGTGCTAGTGTTGAAGGTGGGGCACACCAGAGATAGAAGTGGGCTATGGCCTCCTTGGAAACACCAGGCACTTCTGCTTTTGCAAATTAAGCACTGGTTAAAAGGAGGTCTTTGTGTCCAGACCTAACCACTCGTGCTTGTGACGCGCAGCTCAAACTGGCCATTGTCATTCTGTTTGTGATAATCAGCCACAGACAGAATGACAATGGGCGGGAGGGGCTGCGAGGAAGAGTGCAAGGCCCCGCATCAGGGAGTGGAGGCCTCTGACAGGGAACAGCTCTGCTCCCTGCAGGGCCCGTAATTACTGACAAAAGGCGTCTGTAAAAGCATGGGTGGCGGCAGGGGGGGCAAGGAGGAGCACTCCAGGGGGGGCAAGCGCCCCTCCTTGCCCCCCCCTGCGGACGCCCATGCGACCAGCATGGGAGGAAGGCGGTTGCACCACGGCAATTGCTGCCCCTTTAGTAAGTTCAAAAAGCGCCCGCTCTGCCGGGGAAGTGCTGTCCTTCTCTCTGCGGCCGCGTTGGGAAGAGCTGCGGCGGCGGGAGACGGGAACCAGCCAGGCGACCAGCGTGGGAGGAAGGAGGTTGCACCACGGCAATTGCTGCCCCTTTAGTAAGTTCAAAAAGCGCCCACTTTTAATGCTGATTTAAAATGACTAATTCAAGCCTAGCCATTCCTTTCAACGAAAGCAGGCTCACTTTCATCAAGAGTCCTGAAAAGAAACTGCCTAAGGTGTGTGTTTTCCCGCAGTAAAACAGCCTGTTTTGGTACCCGTGCCGTGTATGCTCTCTTTATTTCTACTTTAGTGGCAAAAAAACCAAACCAGATCGAGGTCCAGTAAGAAAAACTAAATAAAAGTAAACAATTAAAATGCTGGATGATAAAAAAACACCAAACCATCACACACTCCCTGCATAAAGGGATGTAGCCTAGTTGCAATCAGCAACAGTTGCAGAAACAAAAGAAAAAGTAGCTCCCACAAACAAAGCTTATGGAAGTGCACAAGAATTGGGCGATGCTCCGTGGGAGTATTCAAAAGATGAAAAGGAGAACAATCTAACACTCGCTGACCACCTAAAAGCAAGCATTTGCAATGCAATGGTCTCTGCATTGTTAAAGTTAGAGCTATTGGCATTGCTCATGACACTCTCAAATGCGAGACCTATTGCATTTGCACCCACACACACAGAGCCACCCACATACACAGATCCGCTCTGTATCAAGCGTAAAATAAGATTAAAGCTGGAGACCAGGTCGAGAGCAGACGCACAAGACTCCTGTCCTTGGCTCCTGCGCAGCATCACACTCAAACTACAGCATCCATCACACATCAAACAAACTGCCAAACACTCCCAATGAAGAGCTAAATCCAAAATGGTCGCACACTGCTGACCTACCTGCGTGTTACCCCAAAGAACTGTGGTCCCTGTAGTCAGCGTCGGCGAGTACACCTATGCTCGTGTCGTGAGTGCAAGTGTGAATAGCGTTAGCCATCCCTGGACACGTGTTTCGAGGTTGTTGCCTCTCGTCAGCAGGGAGTAGGAAAGAGTGCAGGGTTGCTGTGTAGGCTGCTAAAATCATTATCAGGTATGTACCTCTCGTAGCAACGCAGGTGCGTAACCTAGAGCCCGTCGGCTCTCCCGGCTCAAGGAGCCACTAAATAACTAAATCCAAAATGGTCGCACACTGCTGACCTACCTGCGTGTTACCCCAAAGAACTGTGGTCCCTGTTGAATTAATAACTCCCAATGAAGAGCTCCGAGGAGCACACAGCCCTGGTCAAGGACAGGTCCAGGTAGCAGAGAGGCGAACACGAGCAACGCCTCGAAGACCTAAGCGCTCTCGTGCAAACACAAGCTGCATTAAAAAAACACGGCAGGGCATGGCCCACAGCGCCTCGAAGAATGAAGCGCTCTCGCACAAACACACGCTGCATTAAAATAACACGACAGTGTTTGGGTGTGAATAAAATCAATCTGGCCAGTTTGCTACCACTGTTACTTTATTTCATTATTTTTCATATTTTTAACCTTTTATTCCAGATGCTGCACCTTAGAATTAAAATACGACATTTCCAGCAAAAATGATTTTCTTTTTTGGATCCATTTCACAGGGTGCGCAAATAAAAGATAGTAGAGGCAAGAGAGTGAGAACCCCATCTTGAAGTCAAGGTTTTCAGTAAGAGAAGAACTGCTAGACAGAAAGAGAGGGAGGAATGAAACAGTGGGGGGGGGGCAGCTGAAGCGGCAGAGCAGAAGCGGACACTGTATTTTCCTTCTCTAAGTAAAAGACAGAGTCCTGTTACTTCTCTGCCGCCCGTGAACCATGTGAAATGCAAGCAGGAACAACATTGTCACCTTAACGCTTTTACTCACCGGACTTGAAACGCCGATCCAGCAGCAAGGAAGAGGCGACCCCACATCCCGCTCCGACCGCGCACAAAATGGACGAATCTTCCGACGCTAAAAAAAAATAAAAACACGCCCACCACGTGTGAAAGGGGCGGGGCTTAAAAGCAAAAGAAGTTAAGAAACACGCCCCCGAATCGGAAAAAGTCGGGGCTTGTTTGGAAAGACAAAGCTCTTCTCCAATGGCTGACCAGCATTTAAGAGGCCAGCCAATGGAGAAGAGGGAAGAAGAGGGGCGGGTTCAAGCCCCACTTCTGAAATCCTTAAATCTCACAAGGACTGAAATAATGTCCTTTAAAGAAAGAAAACGCTGCCGGGCATTTTGCTGACAATTAGGTGGAACGCCTTTGGAAATGGTAAAATCCTATACATACTTAGGAAAAGTATTAAGCCAACATCTTGACAGTAAATCGTCGCATGAAGGTAAATTTATTTACATCTCCGTTGGCTGCTCAAAACAAAATATATATACAAAAGTATCATTCAACCAAGAACATGGAGTAGGAAGGACAACATTGTTACTCCGGTTAGGGGTGCTTCCTTTCCATGTATACAAAAGCTGCTAATACAAATCCACAGGACTGTGATTTATGTTGGGGAGGAATCCAGGACTTAAGGCATATACTCCATATTTCCCCTGCAGTCTCAGTAGTTCGCTGTTGTTTTATAACTCCATAATGTTTTAAGTTCACGATAACGGGTATAGATGAAATGCTAAGTTTGATAAGGTTTACCCCTCCCAAGTGAATTTGTGTATTATAATGCATTTACATATTACAAATCTTTTCTGAAATTGTTTCAAATATTTTATGCATTTGTACACTTGGCTTTACAGATTGACTCTGCTAATTTTATTTCATTTTATATTGTTGAGCCCTGTCGAGGTCTTGATCAATAAAAACATTTTGACTTGACTTGACCACTTAAAAGCAAGCCTTTGAAAGTGACATTAAACAAACCAAATGAAAAGCCCACTGGCAGTAAACAAAATGCCTCAAAGAGACCGCACATAAGTTGTCTAGGCAAGACCTAAAAAACATTGTTTTGCTTTGAGCCATTGGATCTACTCGCCAAGGCAAGGTGGTGATTGCTGGTATTTTCATCATGCTGTTGAAGATGCAAGCTGAAGCACCCTCGGCCTTAACAGAACTATCTCCTTAGAAATGTAGGATACAATATATCCAGCCAGATTTCTATATTAGCATCGAGTGGTATTGCCTCAAATTGTATTGTTTTGAAGCATCTATATATTACTTCATACCCAGCTGTGCATGCCGAAGCACATTTTTAAACTGATGTTGCACTACAGCTTGTGGGGAGTGCGTGAATGGCAATATTGTATTTGTTTTGATCGTACGTGGGAAGCACTTTGGTGTCCTGCTTGAATGACCATATAGATGACCTTTACTTGTCTTGCCGTGCAGCATCTAGCAGTGTGTTGGAGGAAGAGATGCAAGAGATATTCGCGCTAATTATAAATAGGGCTACAACATATAGGGAGCTTCACAACACCAACCTGGCTGAGGAGCAGTAGAGGGCTGTGTTTCTCTACACCAAGAATAAGCATTTGGCAAAGCCAATAGGTCTCGCCAATGAGAGCTGTTGGCTATGGCAATATTGTGTAGCTAGCCATGCTGTACAGAAGCGTGGATGCTTTATAGTGTGGCTGAAACGAATTTTAAAAAAGCACTGTGATGCAGCCAGAGCTAATGCGCTTTTTAACAAAAAATGCATTAAATGCTATAGCGCTGGAGGCCTCGGAGCCCTTTAAAAAAACAGTTTTAGCCGTGCTGCACAGCAACCATGCTGTGATGCAGAATTTCCACAAATCATTGCCAAAGTTGACAATGCCCATTCCCAGTGCTCATAGAGTATGAACAAAACATAGTGGCTGAGCCAATAGTCTCAAGGGCGAGGCTTTTGGCTTTTATCAATGCTTGTTATGGCTAGGCACAACACTCTTGTTGTTCCTGGTAGATCAGTTAATCACTCCATCCGTGACCAAAAAGCCCATCACATAAAGAAAGCAATTGTACCCGTGTCCATGACTTAGTGAAAATACATTTGGGAGCAGGTAACCTCTGCTCTAACCATAAAAGCAGATAACGTATGTTGTCAAAATGTACAACCATTTCAAAGGAAACAAGCATTTGCAATGCAATAGGTCTTGCGTTTGCGAAAGTTTAACCTATTGGCATTGTAAATGACAATGCCTTTTATTTACGTTTTAAAAACCAACACATAAAAAAAAGGCATTGCCATTTACTATGCCAATAGCTCAAACTAACAACTGCGAGACATATTGCATTGCAAATGCTTGTTTATATCTGGCTGGGAGTATGTGCCAAAAAGGAAGGGATTCTGAATAATCTTCAAACCTCCCCGCCCCTATTGCTGATAATCCCATTGTGAAAATTCCCGGAAGGGGAGGGCACAGGTTTTTTTTTAACACGGGGGGGGGCATTAACAAGTTTGAATACCACTGCTGTACGCACTGAAATAAACCACTGCTGTACGCACTGAAATAAACTATCGGATGCTGCATTTAATGAAAACCGAATGTGCAAAACCAGCTTCCCACACCTCGTCTGAAGCCAAAAGTCTGAATTTCGACCGGGCATCTCTTCGACGCTGTATTTCTAAAACATCCCTAACTTTGTTTTGTTTCACCAAACATACATGTATTCTGTTTCAAAGGAAAGGAGACGGAGTCGAATGACTTTACTGTGGCTATCGTTTCCACAAAAAACTGCAGTTTCCATGGTGCACTGCAGGCTGCGAGGCTGGGTCATTTTCCTGCATCGTGGACGAGCAGAAGGAGGGGAAACCACGGCTCTGGTGAAGTTTTATTGAAGGTGAGGGTGGAGCAGGATTGGGCTGCCACCTAGGTGCCCTTTTCACGGTAGCATGCATATCCCCCCCCGCCCTGCTGGTCTTCAAGGACTGCATGCAAAATTGCATGTACAGCTGAAATAGTTGCACCATATATGCATGTGCACATTTATTTACACATATGCATATATGTATTTTAAAAAAGCTGAAAATGACTGCGTAAATCTCCAGTAACGCTGTTTACAGCTCAAGAAATAACGTTCGCAAAACACGTGCACCTTTCAGTGTCTAGTTACTCTAAAATTGCATAAACGTAGCCAACAATACTCCGATTTAACGAACGGTTTATAAAGACTAAAACCAAGTTGCACTCTTGACTGACATTGTGAAACCCATCCCACTATCTTTTTATACGTCAAACTCATCCAAAAGCTTCAATTGAGTTAAACTTCGAAGCAGACCTTTGCCTCCTCAGTGCAGGATTTCCCTCTATTCACTATAATGTGATCGACCAACTAAAACTGTTTCGCCATTTACTTCAAATGGATTGATAACTCGCTTAACTCACAGGAATTCTGTTCGACTGTGAGGGGTGGTGGTATGTAGGAAGAGAGGATGTGGCGTTACGCTATAACTGCCGACCCTGGAACTCGTCTGCTCAGCACCCTAGGATTCTGGGCAAATAAATGAATCTCACTGTACCCAAAAAAAAAAAAACTCATATAATTTAACTGGTACTCTCGTACAGCCCTCCAATAACTTTGTGTCGAGTTCGATCTGTGTAAAACTGCAAAAAAAAAAAACAACAAAAGTATGGCAACTTTCAGAAATTAGGTCCGACTTAATTTTGAGCCTGAAAGTGGCAATGCACAAATTCTTTCTACAGATCAACCTTTCACGGACTTGCGCAGTGGATGCCAAATGAGGGGAGGGATTCCTGGACACACAATTACTGGAGGGAGAGGGGGTTGCTCAGATTGATCACCTCCAGGCAGGTCCGTACTTTAATCCACTGCGCTCCTGAATTGTGAAGGCCCATTATGAGGAGCGAGTCAAACCATTCCAAGGGTCAGAGGAAGAAAAGATCAGGAGAATTAGCACTGCTTAACGCCTCTCCTATTAAAAAAAAAAAAAAAAAAAAAAAACCAGACCACCGTTTTAAATCATAGTTGTTTTTAAACATTCATATAGTTCACGATGAGAACTCGGATGAAGGTCTTGGATAAATGTCTGTGCCAACCAGTTATGCTAGGGCAGCTTATTTTACAGCCCGTATCGTTGGCAGAAATCTCCCACCCAAAAGCAAAATCAAAGTTTGCATCAATAAAGGACTTTTTTTTTTTTTTTTTTGTATCCATCGACCAGTTTTCAGACTTGCAGCTGCATTCAAACCACCGTCCTAAAAGCGTTCTGACATATGCCATCTCTGGTGAAGATGGACGCGCGCAGGGGCAGTGGGGTAAAGGAGCGTAAAGGCCATGACTGGCACCAGGTGTCAAACCAGAGACAAGGACCTGGACGGATTTAGGGGACACCGATTTATCCATTTCCATCGTTTTTCCTCTAGAGTACTTTTCTGAGCATCTCCCATCAGAAAAACCGCCCACCAGCAACAAGAAGAACAAGCATAAATCTCTTAGCTTTATGGGGCCATGTGTTTCTAATTAAGCGTGAATTCGAAACACATGGCCCCATAACGATAAGAAAGTGCTTTGCGACAGTAGAAAAGCAGGCGACCCAGTCGGATCGGAGGCAAGAGGGGGTCCACAAAAAACCCTCATTTCCAATGGCAGGCCACCGTTTAGCATAAACGGTGACGCCAGCCATTGGAAAGGAGGGGCGGGGCTTAAAGCCCTTTTCTGAAATCCCTCTCACAAAATTTCTCGCCAGCGAGCAGCGCATGCACTGCAAAGCAGGCGAGACCTAAACAGGGCATGTTTGAAGTTTGAGTGACACAGTAAAACATAATTGCAAATAGCAAAAGATTCAACAAGGACGACCGGGAGAAGAAAAAAGAAATAGTATCTCAATCATAGCATGATCAGCGGAAGGACAGCCATCCAGCTGAAGCAATCAGTATGTGGTCCATGCTCCAGCCGAAAGAGGTGGAAGTGAAGCCTATTAGAAGGCAGGAAACAAGAGTGACAATGAAGCCAACAAATGTTAAGCAATGGGCTGGCTGCAAGCCCCATGTTGTATACAATATCTCTTGCAAGCGAGAGTACATCCAGATAATGTGCTGCCACAGGGAAGATCTAAAAAGGGAAAGAAGGTAATCAGAGAAGGCCCAGTAATTCATATGGCAATATGCGATCAGCCAGAGCTGGTGTCTGATGTGTAGAATGTGGTTAAATAGGCAAGAATGGGTAGAACTCACACCTCGTACAAGCTCAGTTGTTCTATAAACTATGGGTAAAGCCACATTTAGTCTATCAGATTATTTCAAATTGGATTCAGAATAGTTAAACAAAAGCAAATCAAGTGTTCCTATGATATTGATTGTGGAGCAGACACCAGTAAAAACAGTAGCCGGGACAATGGGCCTGCTTGCCTAATGTCAGGAATTCTAATGTGTGACTAATAATATGGGCTCGATCAGAGTGGTTGGGATTGAATATGTTACTCTTTGAAAGAAAAAAGTTTCCTATTCTGAAATTTCTCAAGAAAATTAATATATGCCTTCCTTTAACCCTGCCAAATTCCTTTTCACTTTCAGTACAGGTTTGCTAATCCCCGCCTCCTATACCGCTGTAAAAAAAACACAAAAACAAAAATTACATTGCTGTCGCTAGATCTTCATTTTTGATTTGTGTTTTTGTATCATTATAGAGGTAATTTAACTTGGGTTGACATTGCCGATCCAGGCTACATTTTTCTGGACGACATTTTGAAAAATAGTGATTGTGTTGCAGTAATAATGTAATATTCCAGGAACCATGAGGCTTGTATAATTAATTTTTGTGTCAAAACATAGGTTTTGTGGGTCAAGTAGTCTTATAAAGACCGAACAGAACTCCTCAGAGCAAGCCTTCTGCCACTTTCAAAATAGCGACTAGAATAGAGTAAGAAGATGCTAATATAAATGAAACATATAATAGTATTTTTTTAATCCTTTTATGTATAATCCAAACAATGCTTATGATCTGAATATGAAAAAAAAAAGTTTTTCACTCCTTGTTTTAGACACATTTTCATAATTCACTTTATTTGTTTCGGCAATAATTCATGTTACATTTGCGGAATGTTGAACATGAGAAGAGTATATCGATAAGCACATCTTTTTGTAGCACAGGTTTTGCAAGTACATGTAAGTTCAGTGGGTAGAGGCTTTAGAAATGTCATAGGTTTGAGCACCCCATCAATATCTTCAAAACCAAATTCACATGGATCTTGCTCTACATATGCATGATCCACAACATTTACACATCTTCAGAGTAAGTAGAACGCTCTTTTAATGTGTCCACACACAGAGAATATGATGTCGGTGAAAGGTCACTTAGCAGGACTGATCTCTTGAACTCGCCGTACCGAAGATCGTCAAATGTGTGACAGTCCGAACTAGTTTTCCACACACGCACAATGTATTTTTCTGCAACTTTAAAGTCCTGTTCTTCTGTTTCAGCAAATCCTTTTAGAAATTTCACAGGTACAGCAGTTAAATCTTCAAGTTTTGTTCCTGATTTGCTCATAGTGTCATCACCTGTAAGAATATGTACCTTAATAAGAACACTGGGCATCTCTGGGTAAAGTTCCCTGTACAGAATATGAAGGGGGATTGGATTAAGTGTCTTTTCTCGCCTGTTCCAAAACGTATCCATAACTCTGACAATGCTTGACTTATGAACATTGCAACAAATTTAAGTAGCGCAATAATAGCATCTGTCATTTGACAGTACAGTGACTACTGGGACCATTTCGAACAGCCCCCTCAACATGTGGCGCAACACAAAGGTCAGCTTCCTCCAATTTGCTGTTAAGTTCATGAACAATATGGCCCGTACCTTTTGAAGAAATCTCTGCGGACACCAACTCCTCATTGGCAATCATTTCACTTGTAATAATTGGAAACTCGGTGTTCACTGAAGCATCAGCAATGTTTTAGCGAGTTAACATCTCCAAGTTCATCTTGTTTGCTGTTGATGACCAGAATGTATCAAGTTGCACTGGTATCGATGTCGAATTTTTGATGCAGGCAAGGTCAATTGTTCTACCTGTAGACATTCAACCAATTTCTCTCAAATTGTTGACAGCTAGTTCAAGGTAACTGTTTAAGACAATAGCAGTTCTTGCAAGGTGCATGCTGACTTTGATATCTGTAGGTAAAAAAACAAACAAGTTTTTACGTATGCTTCCCCTGTCCCTGATTGGATTGTAAGGGGACCTCCCTTATTTTCTTTACTTTGATATCTATAGAACAGTCTCAACGATCTCTCTGAAGTTTTGCATGGATGAAATCTCGACCATTTGCAATTGTGACATGTAGTCGACAGCAGCAGTAGTTTTCAATGAGGACACCGTTTCAAATTTAAATTCTTCAGGCAAAAGTTGTTTTTTGAGCTTGTGTCCAAGTTTGTGCTTCACTGGTTTGGTTGCAGCATCTCTATCAAGTAATGCGTTTGTTGGAAGAAGATCATGCGACAGAATGTCCTTGATAAATTCACCCCTTTCTTTTGCTATATCCGTCTCTCACTGTGCCTCAAAGTTGTGTTTTTGTAACCTGTTTTGGAGTGGTTGGTTGGAAGAAACTATTACTATAGCAATTAAAGCATGGAAGTTTAGCTTTAATGATTGTCAAACAGCTTTTTCTCTTTCAATACAAATCTCTCCTGCTTTAATTCTGCGTATAGTTTCGATCCCTGTTTCTGGACATTTAGTAGACCTGCCTTTATATTGTTATCCACATATTGTTTGGTCACAAAGTTGTGTAGTTGCACAAACTCAGTTATTTCAAAGGGGTTCTTTATTGCTGCATGAAATGAAGAAGGCTGTCAACATGTTTATTAAAATGTTCCCCTCTCTTTCCCACAAGTTCGTGGTGAGGAACAGTTTCACAATGGTCCATTAGTTTAGAATTTGTCATCTCTCTGAAAACATTGCAAATAGAAAGAACTTCATTGTAAACTAGCTGCCACTGAGCAACGTATTCACTTTTACGTGCCCAACCAACAATTTCCTTGGAGCTTTTCTGTGATCTCTGAATCGTCTGTTTCAGTTCCATATCTGGAGCCACAGCATTAAACCTTCCCTCTCGGTCTTTCACCACAAAATTACTTTGGATACATTTTTTGCAGAGGTATGGTTTTCGCACTTCTAGCTTCTTCACTGTTTCACAATACTAGGACCCATATCTCAGGTGGTTTATGCAGTCGAATTCGCGAAACACAGTAATCAGTGACTCAACTGTCTCTAAGTGCAGCTCCCAGTCACCTTCCCGATCAGTAGGTACCAAGTTTTTAGGTTTCGGCTGGCGATATCAGCACGCTTGCGCTGCTCTCGGCATTTGAGAGCTTCTTGAAATCAATACAGTTTTGGAAGGGGACTTGAAGCCCCGCCCATCTTTTTAATTGGATACCGTCATCTTCCATGCAAAACGCTGGCTTCTGATTGTAAAGGAGGCTTCTTAGTCCCTCCTTGTTGCAGCCTTGTCGTCTTTTGACCCCGCCCACCGGGATTGGATCGTTTACTGGCGGCTTTATACAGGAATGCTTTAATTAGTTTGCGAGCACTATTTTCTTTACTAAACAATGTGGGAGATTTGCAGTGCTTACCCACACAGCACTCACTGGACAATGGCTGGCGCTACTCGCTAATGACAGTGCACCGCACTCTGTTTGTTTTTTTGTTTAACTTTGAAACTGAGTGCAGCGCTGCTTCACGGACACCGCGCTCTGATTATTTATATATTTCTTAACTTTAATACGGAGCGCGGCACCCTCTTCAAGGACACCGCGCTCAGTGTTAAAGTTAAGAAATATATAAATAATCAGAGCGCGGTGTCCGTGAAGTGGCGCCGCGCTCAGCTTTAAACTTAGGTCCGATTGCATTGCAAATGTTTGTTATTTATGTTTAGGCACGGGTAAATAAAGTAATTTTCCCAGACTAGCAGGCTGTTGAGCGTCCGCCAAGTCTCAAACCTTCCGGTCCCCAGTTCCATAGCCTGCAGCTGAGGCCTTACGTCACATTCAAGCTGAGACGGGGAGAGGCGTGCTCATTCATTTGGGACAGTACTACACAACACAATCACGTTTTACATCAGCCACATTCACAAAGTGCACACACAAGTTATATTTGACAAATGTACAGTTTTAAGACTCATTGAGGTAAACGGGGGGTTGTGACAGACAGAAGTCTAAATTCTTGACAAAGACCACCATTAACCGCTGCCTCTCGTGCTCCTCAATTGTCATCTGGAATTCCATTCTGGGACTTGTTTGACTGGACCACAGCCCGAGGACCACAAGCTGGTTCTACCAGTGAAACCCGATCACCACTGCAGTGAGCCGACTTATTTCATTTCTGTAATGCAACTGGTGCACATGTATAGCGCTATATAAAATTTGTTAGATAATGTTCCATATGCATTCAGTAGGTAATACGTAAATCACTCTGTAACTAGATTTATTTGAGGTATTCCTTGGAAAAATTGCGTCTGCATCTGTTAGAGCGCTATGCTTTGGTGTACATGTTTCCTACATTGATGGGCGTGGTACCAAGTCATGACTGACCCATCCAGCCAGTTGTGACATTTTAGCCAGGATGATCACACCATTAGTTTCAATCCCTTACTTCTAATGAGAAGAGTGAAACTACAAGTCCCACCATGTACCGAGTTAGATGCTCCTTCAAATCTATGACTACTTGAATATGCAAAACTGCAGCAATTAGCGAGCTTCGAGCCTCTATGACGTAAGCATTTCGATTCAACGCGCGCAGAGGCAGAGCGCAGGCAGGGGGTTCGTTCACTTGTGAGTTTCTAAGCTCCGGCTAAAGTAGGTCGAGGATAACCCAGTTCAGCCGTTGTTACACAATGACCAGCAGGGAGCGCGTCCACCCAGTGGCCCAGGGACGTGTCCTAAATTGCTGATGAGAGTCGAAGCAACCTCAGGCTTTCTGGCCGAACTCGTTTGACCCTTTGCACTGACTGACGGGAAGCACTTTTACTTGCTTCGAACCCCGATCCCTCTGATGCTTCAGTTATGTAAGAAAGAAAAGGGACTGGCCCATCACAGCGCATCCCCGAGGAGTTAAAAGGAGTGACCAGGCTTGCATCAGGGAGCGCACAAGTGTGTTCTGGGAGTGCTGCGCTCGTGAGGACACAGGTGGACCAGGCAGTTGGGGAAGACTGACGCTTTTCAGGTATATATTTACGTTTTTGTCTCCCGGGGGTAGCCTGCGCATCCCCTATGTATTTGTAGTTGTTAGCAATGTGTCCGATAAATAACATGAATGTATGTATACTTGTCCTGCCGCTAGCGCTTTGAAGCGGCTGTGAGCTACCAATACCACTGTAAGGAGGTCAAACAATGACAACTGAATTCTTATACTATGCGCTATGCTCAGGACGGACTCAGTGCGTACCTTAGAGTCATTTAACCCCTTCGGTGCTCATGACGGAACGGTTCCGTCATGAGCCACGGTTGAGCTGTGCTCATGACGGAACCGTTCCGTCATGACCACGCCCGCGCAGGAATAGATCAGCACAGCAGGGGAATCCGTCCAGCATGGAAGGGGTTAAGACTCCGGGAACGTGCATTTGAAGTTTAAGACCTGGGAATTTCTTTTGCTTGTTGAAAAAACGAGACATGCCTCTTTTAAAGTAAAAGTGCCTTTTTTTAGGTCTCTTCTGAGACAGCGCTTTAGCGCTGTTCTGGCGAGACTTATAGTAAGCACTTTTGGAAGTGCAAACAGTGCTTTCCAGGCCTCCAAATACAGTGCATGTGCCCTGGGCGCGCGCACCATTTGGCAGCCTGAAAAGCACTGCCTGATCACTTGCTTTGATGTCCTCAGTGAGCCGCGGGGCCACTGAGGACATCAAAGTGCACACCATTTGCCACCCCTTGTTTTTTCCTTTGATCCCTATCTTTCCCTTCCTCAATCTCACCCTCTCCCTGCCTTTTACAACTGCGGCCCGCACCACTGCGCCCGCCCCCACTCCCCCCTCCCACTCCCTCCTCGTCAGCTTCAGTGCCATTTTGCATTTAATAAACCTTTACCGTGTCGGAATGCCAACCTGTGCTTTATCAGAGGAGTTTGGTGGATTTATAACCATTGTAAGCGGGGACGCCAGAATAGGGCACCAACGACGATTGGGCTGCGCCCCAGCAACCGCTAGTGCTTTCGTGATATATATATTCTGTATGGCACTGAAGTTCAAAAAACAAGATGAATGACGTTCTATATTGAAGTGACTACTTGTAGTTGTTCTTGCACCGATAATGGGGGTGAGTAGGGTTAATGTTGCGCATACGTTAAGTGATTAAGCTATATTACAAGGGTGTGGATTTTTGCTGAACATTTTTCTCTAATGCATAGTGTAGCTCCTACAAATTATGGTTACATTGATGTTTCTCTATGTGTATCTTACTGCTGGTATACAGATTCGTTATCTTTTTTTAAATGTCCTTCTATGAAGCATACAATGCAAAATCTAAGAAAAATGGCTGCCTTTAAGGAACGAGATGCCCAGAAGTCCTCTTTAGGTTACGGGCGAAAAGACAGTCTCACCCGAAATTTGAGGTGGGCCCTGTAAGCTCTCTGCTGCCACCATGTGGCTTGAAACATCTCACCTTCTTTACTGTCCACCACAAGAACTCAAGCCCTAGAGCCCTACACACCACCTCCGCACACCATCTTATGTAAAGTGGCTTCCCTATGAGGGCAAGAAAATGCTCCTGCAGCAAGATACTGACTGAGCTCTGGACCTATAGTGGCACCGTATACGCCTGCTCCTTGTCTAACCCACATACTGTTGATAAAACACTTCGTTATTTGTGTTGACTCGTTATTATGAGCACTGTTATTGCTTTTGGTGTTGTGCTGAGGTCAGGTTGTGTTTTATCTCACTACTCCAGAAGGCTTGCCTGGACCCGCCCATCTCCCTCTGCCTTTTCACTTCACTGTCTCTGAAGGGCCAGCTGGGGGATCCTCTCCTTCAGTCATTCACATGTCAGGGCGGGAAGCACTGAACAAACTTCCCCAGAAGCACTTAGACCCTTTAATAAAATGTTCAGATTAATTTTAAAAGACAAAACACAGTTTCAGCATGACATCACACTCTGTTCTCACGTTCCTACACGTCGTGTATAATGAAACGATTGATCTGACACATGGTGTTAGTTTCCAAATGAAATATATTTAGTTAAATTACTGAGTCCATGGTCACCAAAATGTGTTGGTTTGTTTACAGATCCCGTTTTTTGTTTGTGTTTTTTGACCGGTTTTTTTTTCTGCTTCTGAGCAATAGTCCATCCTTCTGAATCATTCGGCAAATGGCTGTGCAGTCTGAGCGCCAGTATCTTGTAGTGTCTCTCTTGGCTGTCATCATGCCTCTTGCTGTTAGTGTGCAGGCGTGCGTAAAACCCCTTTGTGTCGTCCTTGATTACAATTGCTATTTTTGGAGTGAACGTTGATTGGAAACCCAGATTTTTTCCCCAAGTGTGTTGTGTGTGCGTGACCAAAATTTATTAATAGGGTAGTCCCAAATGTAATATTTCCCCTTTACTTCTGAGGCACTGAGGGTCGTGGCTTCCATTCATTTTCGAAAGCCTTTTGGGGTGGAATAAATTAGATGAAATTATTTAAATTGAATGAGGTGAAGGCGCAAAGAAATCCTGGCTAGCGATTCTGCTGCTATTTTAGCTTCCGTCCACTCTTCATTGTCCAGCCTTTGCACATCTCCCTCACATTTGGTTCGCAGGTCGGCTAACAGGTTCAGGATTTTTAATTCTAGTGACCTATAGACATACTAGAAAATCCCCTTTCTTTCTAGTTACTCCATTGTGACTTTTGGTTGCAGTGGACCGAGCTCTGGTGTAATTACTGGTCTAGTAAAGTGAGTCTCTGGAGCATTCCTTGGCTATAGGTATCACAAGAACTGGTATTCGTGTGTATGTTGCTCGTGGCATTTTTTTATGGTTTCCTTTACCATAGATCACCCAGCCTTGTGATTCCAGTCATGTCCTATGCCTTGAAACGAATTAGTTGTGTAACTTAGCTAACCAGTTCCTGTGCCATTGTGTAATTTGATGGGTGGGTTTCTCCTGCCATTTGATCCATTCCATTCCATTGCATGTCGTCAGGAATGTATTGGAGTTCTAGGAACCCTGGGTAGTGCCTCTGACGGGGCCATTCTGTATAACCAGTCCACTAAGCCCAGACTTTCTAGCATGCCGAATTTCACCTCTGTCCCCAAATATCCTGTCATTGATGGGATCATTTAAGTTGCCCAGTAGCATCTCTTAATTCCTGCTACTCCAGGCCCCACCCATCGTAGGGTGGCTTTTTAGGTCTCACCTTGCTATCGCGTAAGCGATCGCAAAGCAAGACTATTGTAAGGGGGCATTTCAAAGTGCTCCCAAAAGCGGATTGCATGGCTAGCACGCGCACAATCACGCGCATCGTGCCGCCATGCAATCCGTTTGGCATCGCACTTCAAAGGGTCCGCTCCCCCGCCTGGAAAGCGCTCCCCCGCCAAGCGCGCGCGCCACGCTCTGCCGGGCTTGTCTTGTTATCATTGTAAAATGGAGTCCATAGTTTCAGGAAGCAGCTTTAATTAACCAGCAGGATTGTACTAGATTGTTCTGCTAGTCTACGTATTTTAATGTCCAAAATCCCATGTTTCGCAACTAGATCCAAAAGGGAGATTTGTAACTGGTCACTTAAATTTTTCTCCTGGCTTGCCTCAGCTCTAGTTGTCCGAATCACTAAGATTTGTAAACACGTTATAAAAACATGAATGGTGCATGTTTCAGGTTCCCTCTATTGCCCTTACCTCGCAGCTGTGTGTGTTGTGTAACTCCAAACCGGATGTGACTGAAGTCTGAAAGGAAGCTTTGGAAGTGCGCTGCCGGAATTACTTTAAAGCCACATCATACCGGAAGCTGCAGAGTGTAAAGGAAGGCACCAGAATGGAAACCCTTTCAGTTTACCAGCAGACCTGGCCTATCCCGGCCCTGCCAGAACAGCCGAGAAAGGCCAACAGGCAGGAAAGCACGTTCAAAACTCAAGCATAATAAGGGACCCACAGTCATGAGTCAGGCAGCCTGGCTGTCCGCGTTTTTATTCTCTCATAAATAAACTCTGCTGGCTGTGTGAGAGTATTTCGAAAGCGAAATCTTTCCCTGACTGAAAACAACCGCCAATAGCGTTGCTCGCCGTGCTGTTCGTGAAAGGGAAGGTGTGACACAAATTAAATCATTCACCCTCTGCCTCTGGCCCCGGGTTTCGAGTAAATTTATTTGATTGATAGCTCTCCAGTGCACAACTACTAATATTTTGCACCATTCAATTTTTTAAATGTCAAATGTTCCTAACAAGGTAAAAACATTCTGCTTGAGTTTTGAGGAAAGTTCTTGCACGAGATAAAGACAAAATTCAGTGGCGCTTTCTTAATTTTCTACAGTTAAGTGCAATGTGCATCATCCGAGACAATTTGAAAGAAAACAATATGTCTAATTTTGCATTTTATTTTATCACTGATACATCAAACATTTCAAACATTAAAATGCTGTTGAGTCTTTCTTTAAAAGCTCTTTTGCAATGTGCTCTTGGTTTTCAGAGACCCCCTAGAAGTGGTCAGAACGCCTCAGGCCTTCTTGCCAGAGCTCGTCTCCCTAGTCCTCAGTTTAGTTCCTATAATTTGATGGTCAGTGTCTAAGTATTTGGTGCCTTCTGCTAAAAGTCCAAAAGAAATATGTCGGAAATATATTGGATAAGTATTACAGCTTTTGCGTGTTGCGCGCATCCAGTACCACCACCTCCTGTTTCAAAATGTCTTCTTGCAGCTATTATACTAGAGTGATACTCTTTCCCTCCCTGAGTCCAATCAAGGCTGGGCTGCCCACACGGGAGACAGGGTAGATCCGGATACGTTGGAGGACAGTGGTCTGCTCTCAGGATTGGGTTTACTGTAGGGGATTCAGTCAGGCAGACCCAAGGGTGACTTCAGTACAGCAGCACACATCTTTTAGGCTCATATGTACCACTAAAATTAAATTGGGTAACACTTGCAACGTACAGAAGCAGCAAAATTGCGGTTATAAGAGCCATATAAAAGCAAATTTTAATTATTTGCTGCAACGAAGAAAGATATTGTACCAAATTCTGTACTGGCATATTTCTTGAGTATCTCATCAGAACTGCCCAAAAATGTATTGGTTTACCACCAATATCTTATGAATAATGTGCTGTAAAATCAATTAGTAGGTACTTAAAAACAAGCATTTGCAATGCAATAGGTCTCGCATTTGTGAGAGTTTAAGCTATTGGCATTGTAAATAACAATGCATTTTATTTATGTTTTAAAAATCAACAAGTAAATAAAAGGCATTGTCATTTACTATGCCAATAGCTCAAACTCTAGTAAATGCGAGACCTATTGCATTGAAAATGCTTGTTTTATTTTATTTCTCATTTTGGATACAATAGGGCACCCGGTTGGGACGTAGGTTGACACAGAAAACACTGACTTATAATGCCTGTTTTTGTACCCGCGCTCTCTATCGTTGCCCGTTTGTCTACCTGTGCTCTCTATTGTTGCGTGTCTTTGTAACAGCTCTCTCTATGGTTGCTTTTGTTTGTACCTGCGATCTCTATTGTTGCCTGTTTTTGTACCTGTACTCTCTTTCACGGTCTGTTTTTGTACCTGCGATCTCTATCGTTACCTGTTTTTGTGCCTGTGCTCCCTTTCGTTACCTGTTTTTGTACCTGCACTATCTATCGTAGCTTGTTTTTGCACACGCGCTCTCTCACTGCCTGTTTTTTGTTCCTGTGCTCCCTATCGTGATTTTCAGACTTACTGTGATTTCAAGGTCTGTTTTTTTTTTTTTAACCAACTCCCCTTGCTCTTAGGAGAACAAAGAGTCCAGAACGTTGAGGCTTTATCTGTAAAAGAGCTGTACAATTAGTACACTCTTAACAACTAGAGGTGTGCTTGGTGAAAAGATTTCTGCAGGCCGTTCCTCTGGTGTTCTTGAGACTAATCGCATGCTCAACTTGGCCTAACTATCGCCTTTCCCCATTTATCCGCTATTAGGCTTCGTCATCCGGTATTTTCCATTTTATCACAGAAAATGAAAAGCACAGCTATACTGCAGAAAATACATGTGCGCAAAATACACGTTGTGGCTTTTAACTTGAAAAAGAGATACAGGGCTACTCCACTAGGGGACACTACACTTAGGACTGTGGCTCCCTACTGAGAGAGAAATGTAAGACAAAGCAGACAAGAGATCAAACGAACATTCGAGAATACGGGACTGGGCAAAGCAAACTATTTTTATACCTTGGATGGCCCAAGAGTCCAGTTGTGGGCCTTCTACTCTGTCTAGTGTCAGGTCACTCCCTGCAATTACAGGATGCCATTAAAAACTAGCATTAAAAATTAATTAGATCTCGCCTTTAAGTTGAAGCCATTTGCTTTGCCATACAATACCATTAGCAAAGCAAATGGCTTTAACTTAATCAAATGGCGAAACCTATTGCATTTTCAATGCTTGTTAACTAGTGCTATCATGTGTCAAGTATTTCCCCAGTACTTGCAAAGTTCTGATTTTTCATCATATTCTTTTGTTATGTGCCCGGGTTAGGTTTATGTAGCAAGGCAGCTCATTTCTTACATTGTCCTATTTTTCACAATAATATTTCTGTTGTGACTGTTTGCACATATTTGGGTGCACGACAATGTTGGATTAGTTTCTCTGAAACTAATTTGTTTACACATCTAGCTTTGCACAACATTATCACGATGCCTCGAACATCATGTACAAGACCCTTCTACGTGCTATGTACAAATATTGTTCTATCTTCATCCAAGGGGGGACAAGGCTATCAACATATAATAAACATCGCTAATCCATACGCACACCGCAAGGCTGTTTTCTATTCTAAATAAAAAGCATCCCAATAGATTAGTATAGGACACTTTTCAAGCTGACACAGAGGGTGCCTGCATGCTGAGACTTCACCACACAGCGGTGCGACATCTTCTTGAGAGTTTGTGACCAAGGAGGGCTCCTACATACTCTCCGTGCAGGTAATGGGGTTGGATCGTCCCTTGGAGGGTTTTCTTGGCTTCAGTCCTACACACACTCTAGGTACACTCAAAGTAGTGTTTGCATAGTAGGAGTACGCCTGACTACTGCTGTGTTTATATGCCTGCATATATACACTGTTTTAGCACAATGGTAGAACTGTACCTACTTTTTACGATTTTGGTGCATGTAATCACTTTCATTTGCTTTTGTCTGCTGATTATCGCAGTACATGTATTCTATACAAGAATAACGCTGGTTCAATAAATATATTGAAAATGTCCTCTTGTGTATTCTCTGTAATTTTCTCTGAGCACAAGTGAAAGGTTCTGATCTGTTTCCACAACCACTAAGGGGTCAGGGATGTCCTCTTCAGTGGTTGCCAGAAACCATTTGCTCCTTAGTAAGGGAAAGGCTTATGGTGGCACTATGAGCTAGCTGGTCTCTAGGCCAACATATCCTGCGGGGGTGCCCTGAATCAGTCTAGGCACCTCGCCCAAAGTTTGTTGTCCAACAAACACACAGGTCCTACGGATTAGTGGGAACTAGACGACACTTTGACAAACTTTAGGAACTTGGTTTTCTGATGTTTGAACTGGGTTTATTGAACATTGCCTGGCTTTGCTTTGTCTTTTTAATGAAGCGCCCCCTGTCTTGTTCCCTTCTGAGATTAGATATACAAAACCTAATTTGTCCTTCTTGTGCCAGAAAGCATTCCAATGCAATGTTTCTATAGCCTTAGACATGATGAGCATACCTAGTAACGAACAAACATAATGAGTTCCGCTCAATACTGACTGGACAGTTTTGCTTCCAAAGATTTCAGTCTCAGTAAGTGCATTGTCTATGCCACATCCACTAAGATAACTACCCGCACACCGCAACACAACTTTTGTCACATGGAAAATGCCCATCATTGAATACAGATCATCAAATTCTACTGGATTGCGCATATAAATGTCAGCTACAGTACTTAAAACACCTTTATTGCAGAAAATTGGCAGGGTAGGCTGGTCTTCAAGCTAAGCACGCTCATTTTGGAATCCTTTTAGAGCTGTGCATACTGTTGCATAGTTTGTGACTGGAGAGATGGTACTGGTAAAAACCCAACCTACTTCAGTGAGATAGTGTTCTGGCAGATCAGAGCATGAACTCCAGCCTACGGAGGAGCTGGCTTTTCTTCATCCTTCAGTCGGCACCGAATAAGCGATATGATAAATTTAGTTAAATCAGCTTTGAAGACCCCAGCATCAGGTAGAAGAAGATTCATGTCCTCAGCCACTTTGAAGCTGTCTGGTAGACTGGGACATGTTGATGGCTTGTAGTGATTTTATACACATTGGCAAGGCAGTTGGGTTGTAAGTTTGCAGCTTCGTTTGTTTATGCCTGCAGCTGACGCGGCTTGTTTTGCAGCAGCTACTTCATTGGTACAGTCTTGAAAAGCACAGTGATAGTATCATGTGTGCTGGATGTTCTAAACAAAGAAGAGCTGGCTTCAAAATTAAAGTTATCAAAAGCAGCTATTGTAAATCCTTTCCAGTTAAGTGACTTGGAAGTGGTGTGCTGTTGGATTCACAAGATTTTACAGCATGAGCTGCTAACAAGTTGCTGCTCAGTACTATGTCATAACTTGTTGATACACCGTGTAGGAAAGTACCCCTTTTTGGCCTGGTTACCCCCCACTTTTTGCCTGACTCTGATGCATCTTTGAATGAATGTGCACTGGGGTTTTGCTAACCAAGTTCCTAGTGACTGTGTTATTTCCAAAAACTGTACTTTTGTTTTCACAATTGGCACACCTCTGGCCTACACAAGTCCCTTGTAAAAAGATACCAGTGGTACCAAGGGCATTGTGACCAGAGAGGGTCTCTAAGGGCTGCAGCATGTATTGTGCTACCCCAAGAGACACTTCACCAACCACATGCAGACTGCCATGGCAGCCTTTGCATTTTTGTGCAGTGAAGAGTCGACCTGGTACACACCCCTATGTATCAGGCCTACCAGCACTGAAAGAGGCATAGGTTAGTCACCCATACAGCAGGTCCTTCAGCCCTAAGGCACGGTGCACTATACATCATGTCTAAGTCTACTCTTAGACATAAGTGCACAGTGAAGCCATACCGAGTACATGGGCTGGGAGCTTGTCAATACAAGTTCCACAGCTCCATGATGGCTTCTCCTAATTCACAGATGTTTGGTACTAAACATCTCAGCTTAATGAGCCCACACTGATGCCAGTGCTGGATTATTTAATACATGCACTCGGAGGGCACCTCGGAGGTGCCACGTGAAAACCTACCAAACCACTGGTGTGCCTGACTGGCCTGCACCAGCATGCCACTTATAGACATGTTTCTGACCCCCTGAGGTGGGAGACTTTTGCTCTTGTGGGTCAGAAATAAAGCCTTCCCTGTGTGGAGGTGCTGCACACCTACTCCCAAGCAGGAGCAGCATAGCACAGCGGTGCGCCTCAAAGGCTTTCTGTCTTTTGTTATGCTGACCAGGGTCTCTGTAAAACCGCTGGGGATTCTCTGGACTGTGTGCACACTATACTTTACTTTGGTATAGTATATACAGAGCCATCTTCCTACATACAAATCCTATTCTTTGAAGTGATTAGCTCTTTACATTTGCACTTGTTTGCATGGGCAGTCATCATGTGTAGTATGGTTTTTAGGTCTCGCTGAGCCAAAGGCTCGAAGAGACCTTTTGTATGTGGAATTTTCGAAGTGCTACCCACAGTCTTTTGGCTGGCCTAAACCTTGAGTGCACGATCACATGCACGTGCACAGCTGCTCCCACTCCCCCCTCCCTTCTCTTGGCTCCTTTGTTTTTTATTACACCCTCCCTTCTCTCCCCGCTGTTTTCACACTACCCCCTCCCTTCTAATCAGTTTCCTTTCTGCTCGCTTGATCGCGTCGCCGATCACTTTAACTACTTCAAATGCAGCGTGCGCACCCCTGCTTTCACTTTTGCCGTGTCCACCTAAAAAGAGAACTTTTACAACTGGTGTCCAGTCCAGCCTGCAGTCCAGACAACGGACTTAATGGTAGAGCAAAAACAACAAGATCCAAATTGTAAAGGCACCGGTGAGCGGCAACAGTATTAAGGCTTCAGTCTTGGAAACTATCCGTATTGTGCTTACAAATGTTCCAAAAACTGGCCACCATGAAACGTAAAATGTTCTACATACTAAGATGAATGATTAAATATCAAAAGTTTCCTAAAGTCTCTGGAGAGAATTCAGGCTTAGTACTAGAATTCAATTGCAGGCTTTAAAGTGATAGTTTGTGAAGCAAGCACCGTGCCACATTTTCCGAGGTGAAGTATTAGCTTTACATGCTAGTTTACTGTATGATGATGTCTTTCCCTCTCCTCTCCTTTCTAAACCAACAGTGACCAGACTAGAGAAAATGATTTTCCCTTTCAATTCCACATTCTCATCCAAGGTTCTTTACTTTGTTAGGACCAAATGGAATGTTCCTTAGTTTCGAAATCCTGCAATACCTTCTTTGTTATCCTCGCACCTTCTCTCTGTTATGTCTCTTCCTATCTTGGCATCTAGCGGGAAAGCTTTGACTCGTCAACCCCTGCTTCCGTGCACAGCCGTCCTAGCAAGTATACACGTAGACAACCCTTTCCCTTTTCCCTGTTAGGGAACCCAAAACCTGTTTCCTCTTTCTGAGTAAAATAATTTGATTGATAGCTTTTTCTTGTAAACTCGTTCGTTTTTATCACTCAGTGTTGATTTTAATACTGTAACGTGTCTACTTTAACATGTTACATAACATGCAGTAAATGCATGTGTTGAATAAACTTAATTTGACTTCTCTTAAATTAGCTCAGTGGCTGTGTCGGCTGCGTCCCTCAAAATAACATATCATGTTATATTGTTCAGTTTATCCCATGTGTGGTGCTTTCCCCTAGTTTAAAGGCGACATCGACTTATTCCAGGTTTTGAATGCAGAGCGTTGACTTTAGAGACCCAAAATCAACCCTTAATACAATAACGCGGTATGAAGGATAAGCACCAGGAGGTACTGGAACCTGCATTAGTATTATTGACATATTTGTGGTCTCTGCTAATAATTCATTAGACGAACCACTTCTAATCTTTGCAAGTTCCTTGCAGTTTGTTACAGCAGCATGACAAGATGCTGTAGGATTAATAACAGAGCTCTTACTTTGCTCTAAATTGTAATATTGCCTACGCCCTCTCCATTCCCTCATGTGTGTATTATCCAAGTGATATTACTTTTTTAGTGTTTGTCCAATACAGTGAAGCATTTCTTTCTGGTGCAGTTTGCAGTTGGTCTTGTCCAGAGATTTTTCTATAAAAAGATCTTTATTTTTTTTTTTTTATTTTTTTTTTTAGAGTTTTATATAGTGCGATCCTGACCCGAAGGTATCGGGTATCCGAGCGCTTTACATAGCACCAGTTGCGTTACATGAGGATACATTCATTTTTAGGTCTCGCTGAGCCAAAGGCTCGAAGAGACATTTTGTATGTGGGATTTTCGAAGTGCTACCCAGTCTTTTGGCTGGCCTAAACCTTGAGTGCACGATCACATGCACTTGCACAGCTGCTCCCACTCCCCCTCCCTTCTCTATAGCTTTGGCTCCTTTGTTTTTTATTACACCCTCCCTTCTCTCCCCGCTGTTTTCACACTACCCCCTCCCTTCTAATCAGTTTCCTTTCTGCTCGCTTGATCGCGTCTCCGATCACTTTAACTACTTCAAATGCAGCGCGCGCACCCCTGCTTTCACTTTTGCCGTGTCCGCGATCACTTTAATGAAATGCAGCGCTCGCTCCCCTGCTTTCTCTTTTGCCGTCTTTATTAAAGGTCGAGCTTAAAATAAACATGTCGCAGTCTGCCTGTTCTGGCATTAGCTCGGGCAGGTTGCATGATCGGCGAGCATATGACAGTGCCACTTAGTATTTCGAATGGTAGATCGGTTTTTGGAGCAGCAAGAAGCATGTTGGGGGAAGGTATGCCGTCTCGCGCACATGCCCGTCACATTTGCCCTTCACGTCTTGTGGCCGTTAACAGGAGTTCAACCTGTTCTCTCATTATACTGCTGACACTGTACAACCGGTTGTGGCGCACTGGCACTGGCTTCCATATGGCGGCACATCTGTGAGCGGTCAGTTCAACCAACCGTCTTGGAGCTGTCCACTTTCGCCACTGATCTTGCTCGGAGCGTCTTTTCAAGGAGAGCAGAGAGAGCACATCTTATAGCTGTCGTATTTCAGCAGATCACTTCCTCAGCCCCGTCGTTCTTCTTGGGCAGTTTTTGTTACTGCAATTATTATGTCTTAATTATAATTTGTTTTTTGGGGGAAAGCCGAGAAGCCAGTCTTTAGTGTAATAATGTGATTTGCTGCTTAGGCATTGAGTGTTTTTAAACAGATTAGGCAATTCGTTATAATATGCCTCGATATGATACTGATGTTGTGTGCTTTATTGTGAAGTGTAACATGGCAGCTGCTTGCATCTTCATGAAATTTGGACAGATCGCGTTATCCTAAGCTAATGTAAAACTTGCCGAGACTTGTTTTTAATATAAAAGCACGTAAAGTGTTCTCAATGTACATATTTAAATATTTTATATATTGGCAGTAATAATGTATTTGTATGCACGCCTCGTACTGTACTGCTGTCATTCCTGAGTGCTGGTAGTAATAGATTTTACAATTTTACAAGTTTATGGTACACAGTTTTGAAACCGCAGGATGGAATACTGAGTTATGCTTGTCGAGGTTCAAACTAGTGAAAAGCAGGTCGCCGAAGTTACTTGCAAACGTATAACCCCCTCAGCTACCTGGCCGGTCATTGTGCGGTATACTGCGGAGGGTACTTTAACGTTGCCTGTCATTCCTTTATTTTCTCTTCATTTTTGTAGTGACTTTGTTACCTGTGCCTTCCATTGTAATGAATCACTTACATAGCATGTGCCCTGCGTTATGTTTGGTGCTCTTGGAATAGCTCGACGGAGATGAAGCTCTCTGCTCCTTAGCTTTATTTGTTGTTATAGAGACTATTACGTTTTTATTTCTCTAGCTGGAATAAATGACCTTACAGTAAATGGTGGCAACTGAAAGCCAAATATCATCTAGACTTGGTTCTCAGTTCAGGCCCCTCTGCACTTGAGTATCGCTTTTGCTCCAAGTGACACGGAGACAGCTGTTACTGCTCTCAAGGTGATTGAATGACAACAAGCACGCATCCTTCAGGGGGACCATCTGCTGGTCTAGAAAACAGAATTGGGCTCGTCTTCCAGAAGCAGCTTACACCACCTGCTTTCCCAGAAGGAACCAGGCCGACATGCTCATGTCATTTTGGAGGGGTGGCGAAAATAAAAATACCTCAACCATGGATCTTTATTTCCTGACTGGTACAGATTGCAACCAAATGATCAGTTTTAGGAGTGACAGGTCACTGAGTGATAGGACACTGAGAGGGGCAATGCGTCACCTCCTTTCAGAGAGAGTTTGTTCCTAGTTTAATTTGCATTTTGGCTCGGCCCACATTACAGTAATTCGGTGTTGGTCATGATGTACGACATTTTGATTGTTTGCTGTACGAGTTTTGAGGCAAAAAAAAACCTACAGTCCCGCTGAGTCACCAGTAAATTGCACTATGAGAACACCCTCTATGCCAGGATCACCAATCATCTTTCTAAAAGACTGGAAGCAATCCAGAACTCAGCAGCCAGAATCATCCTCAATCTACCAAACAGAATTCACATTACACCACATCTCAGGGAACTACACTAACCACTGATACACTAATACACACCATTCAAACTCCCCACACACATATTCAAGGCACCACACAACTCGGATACCTGTAGTGATTAATGGTCCTCAGGTGTATCATTCCATTTTCTTTAAAGTGATTCCATTAAAGTGCTCGAGGGACTATTTTGCATTTGCAATGCTATAGGTCTCGCATTGACACGAGTTTGAGCTATTGGCATTGCACATAACAATGCCTTTTATTTTTTAATAGTTTTTAGAAACCTAAATAAAAGGATTTGTTATTTACAATACCAATAGGTTAAACTCTCGTAATTGCGAGACCTATTGCATTGCAAATGCTTGTTCTTTTTGGCGTGATATAATTAATTCGCCTATATCTTCAAAGCCATCATCATCATTGTTGTTGGCTTCTGTTCCGAACTCAAGAACTTTAGTTTATAACAATTTTTGTTTTGCTGATATTAAACGGGGATGTAAAAAAATGTTGAGACCACATCATTTTTTTTACTCCCATGATTTGTGGAGCTCCGGCACATCACAAAATTTGTCATTAAGTACAATATTGAAATCTTTCAGGACGTTTCTTAAAATGGTTCCTGCTGATTCAATTCTCACCAGAAAAATCTTAATTTCATTAATATGGATCAATACAGTTTCATCAATGTTAACCATTATTTCTCTGAGCTCCCCGAGTGTGAATCTGTAGCTAGCACTCGCGTGGCTTTAAAACTTCATTTGCTATTTAAGAGAGTGCAAACTTAACTGAAGGCTGGTGGTTATGTTGCTGCTGGGAGCTCATTGTACCTTCATATTTTCTAATGCACCCTTGCATTTTGGGTGGGCGTGCAAATCCGCTGCCAATACATTCACATTGTTTAGATCAGTGACTCGAATGAAAACGTACTCCTTGAACAAACTAGTAGCAGAAAAAAACATGTTTGAGCTTTGACACTCACATACTCCCTACTTTGTTCTTTCATCAATCCCATTGACCCTTGTTCTGGCTTAACCACAGATAGCAGAAGATCAGATAACAAATTGAAGATCAGTTGTTGTAGGTGGACGATGGACATTGGGTTTGGTTGTCGTCGCCTTCTCGGAAGACTCTGATTCTTGTTTTGATTCACGGTTTTTGGCTATTTTTTGACTAATTTTTTCAGGCTTTTTTCCATTGTATACGACGACTTGTAGAACTTGTTACAATGATAAAGTATTTGATCCTACACACCCTTCATTTGATTCTTCTGTGAATTTAGTCTTTCCGTTTTTCTGCAGCGTCTCAAACTCTCTTCTGTTCAGCTGCAGTTGATGTTCGCTTTTTTTCGGATTAGTTTGGCATGTGACACATTTTTCCTTGAAGGAGTCCTCAGATTTTGTAGTTAGCAACACTCTGTCAGGAGGTAAAGATCCTCGGCTACCACCTGCTTCGCTCAAGTTTATGCATTTGAATCAACTGAAAACCTGAAACAAAAACAATATTAAAATTAATTTCCAATATGATGACTAAAGCACATAATTATAGAGCTGCCATTTTGGAAAATGGCGGAAGGGTTGCTCGGAGGAGTTATTTTCTGTCTCTGTAAGACTACTTGACCCCCAAAACCAATGAAGTACATAGGTCTCATGGTTCCTGAAATATTACACCATCACTGCAACACATCCGCCATTTTTGAAAATGTTGTCCAGAAAAATTCAGCCCAGATTAGCAATGTCTACCCAAGGTAAATTGGGTCTCTAATGATACAAAAACACTTCTTACATTTTAAGCAATCCCGTCCTGTTTTCCCACACGAATCCTGCTTGTTAGCCACGTATCATTTGGGGTATTAAACATCAATGCCTGTTCACAAGGATTTTTGACAGCATGTTCAAAGTAATTTCAACTTGGGCAGCACCTGGGGGTTTAGATAATTTTGAAATCAAAGGGTCCTTTTTTCTACTTCCTGAAATAACTTGAATAGGAGGTTCGCTGGACTCTCTCAACTGTATTTTAACAAAAAGATCTCCTCTTGAGGGACCTGTTCAGTTGCCCTTTCCATAAGCACATTTTTAATACTTTGTATGCCTTCTCCCAGGGCTGCTCTCTTCTGTGGGCATTCATTATTTGATGAGGTCCCTTTGTCATTAGCTGCATGTAACCTCACTAGACAGTGGTCCTATATATCCTTTAGGAAGCTATCAGATGTTGTAGTAACTTAATCTGTTAAATGAGCCATGTACACTTAATGGCAAACAGTTGTGATATGGCCAGTGCTGGAAAGTGGGCTGCTTTTATTTCCCCATCCCTGTTGGCAGTTAGTTAATGCATCTTGTTCTGAGCGCCTCTCACCTTGCAGTATTAACTGGTGTGTTCATTATGTAGCTCTCACCTAGACAGTCGTGCGCTGTCTTTTCTAGACCGCTTGGAGGCCACACATTGTTTACCATTGGTTGCTTTCATTGTCAGTCTCCTTTCCTTGCTTCTTAAAAGTCAGTTGCTGTAGACTTCATGCCTCCGCACATTTGTTTGTCCTCTGGGGGAATGATGCATAACTTGTGTCCTCCCACAGCTAATTTTTTCAGGGGTGCTACTTTTTTCTTTGTCTTTAAGTACTCGGAGTGTATCTTTTTGAGCTGTGTCCCTCATGTACTTTCCCCTTCCCTGTTTTCCTCCTGTCCGCCAACCCTCCACGGTCAGTCTGCTTGCCCAGCCTCTTCTCCCTCCTGCCTTTAATCATCTGATTGCCCCCAAATCTTCCCTCCCATGCTCATTCGTCATCAGCTTGCCCTCAGCCCCTCCCTCCCTCTGTTATCATCCGCTTTTTCTCAGCCCCTCCCTCCCGCCCTAGTTGTCATCAGCTTGCCCTCAACCCTGCCCTTTGTCAGCTTGGCAACAGCCCGTCCTCCCTCTTTCCGCCCATCATTTACATGTGCTTGCTGCCACCCCTTCCCACTCCCTGCCCTCTCCCTCCATGAGGCCTCCTGCCCCTCCTCCATGTTGCTTCCTGGCCACCTCCCTCAGTGTTGCCTCCCACCCTGCAATAAACAAAACAAAAAAGCAGTCTCATAGGCGTGACCCGTTTGCTTTGCAAATGCTTGTTTTTTCATGCTGCTACAACTGTTCTGAACATGTTAGCCGAGCAGCACAATTGGAAACGTGGGGTTAATACCTGCATATGTTTTTACCTACTACTTTCTGTGTTGGGAGCATTGTTGTTTTCTATTATTTGGCTGGGGAATAGACCTAGTTTTAGGGAGTTAAATTAGCAGGTAATTCCTTTATCTGGAGTCATGAGCGCGCACCTTGGATTCCTTGTACTTCATGTAGAAATACATTTGAAGCAAACTATACCCGTAGGAGATTATGTTGTACCAAAAGGCATACATAGCTGAGTATTTTCTGCCTGTCAACGCTGATGGCAAGCAATAGCCGAAGCAAGACTGTAAGCTACTGCTTAACAACCTCAGGAGCTGAGCTGGTAGTAGGAGAAGAGAAAAAGCAATGACGTCATGTAGCTGAAGGAAATGGAATGATCTACTCCACACCCCACAACACCTTATGCGCTGGTCTAGATCTTGTCCCCAACACCCTCTACCACTTACCAGATGTAGTCTGTGCTAAACTCTGTTCTTATTCCTGTCTTTCTTTATCAGGAAACCTTGTGGAGTGGTGTTTGCCGCGGGATATTGATTTGGAAGGGGTGGAGTTCAAATCCATGGCCAGTGGGTCTCATCGAATTCAGTCCGATTTCATGTGAGTATGATGATTCCTGCAGCATATTTCTCCTTGCCATTTACATGTGCATTGAATTGAAATGTCAAGTACTAGCATGCATACTGTCCTCTCTTTCTTAGTAGACTACTTCTCTCTCTCTCTCTTCGTAAATCTTGTGTACAGACAGTTGCAGCTGTCTGTTGTCCAGCAACATCGAATCTGAGTGGCTATCTTTGAATATATTTTCTTATGCTTTCTAAAAACCCATTTAAAGATGGCTGCCACATGTCTGCGCTCGTGGTGGGCATCGAGGCGGGAAAAAAACATTTGCAATACCAATCGGTTTCATGATTGTGCCATGTTGTCTTTGTCAAAGTTTGTTCAGATTTCTCACTTACGTCAATGCACTGTCAACTGTGTAATCCTGGGGCACATTTACTAGTGTCCGTCATCCTCTGGAGGTTTACTTTCGTTTCCAAAGTACAACATAAAGACTGACTAGGACTGAACCAGTCTGAGGAGAGTTTTCCAGCCTCATGAGTTCCTTTGTTATGAGAGAAAGAATAAAGATGAGCATGAGTGATGACCTACAGCACCCAGTGAAGGCTCTGTGCATTTATCCAGCCCCCTTTATCCATCTAATTAGCACTGGATTTATATTTCCGCTTTGGAACAATGACATGAAATAGCAAAGGTTTGATTTGATGTTTAATTTGGTGAGGACTAGGGGCCAGGATTGAATTGCATATGTAAGGAGGCGAGGAACTCTGAAGAGGGATTGACGCACAGAAAACACAACTTAAAACACAGTATGTAATTTAATATGGAGGCCTGCCTCTGCTCCTAAATCGTTTTAAGACAATATTAAGGATGATGATCTATGTCCCTGAGAGCATGTTTTTGAATCCAGATACAACATACATAATGTTAGGTCTATATATGTGAGTACATTGTGTGTGCTATGCGAGGGTTTACTCTTCAAATCTCTTTATTTGGTAGATGGTGCATTTTGGACTGCCTGCAAGCTCACACACATTGGTGAGTGCGCCTCAATAGCTTTTCAGCTCTACTCCGTTATAGGAAGATACAGTGTGATAAACAACCTGATATGTCACGGAAGGAAGCCTGATCCCAAACACTACTATTCTATAAGCCAGGGGAAATGTTGTATAGCCTTGGCATACAAGATATTTAACCGTT
This sequence comes from Triturus cristatus, assembly GCF_964204655.1. Classification (NCBI taxonomy): domain Eukaryota; kingdom Metazoa; phylum Chordata; class Amphibia; order Caudata; family Salamandridae; genus Triturus; species Triturus cristatus. The sequence continues at coordinate 265,226,994 of NC_140585.1, forward strand.
GACCTGCAGTTGCAAGGGATCAAACAGTAATAGAATAAAGTACCAGTTTCATTTGATAGATCTCTGGGTTCATTCAACACCAGTTTGGAGAGAAATCTTCCTGAGAGACATATAGTTGACATTTGACATCAGAATACCACTCTCTGATGAAGAATATTACTCCAGACATGATGAAATACAATCAGTTTGCTCTAAGTTGTCGGTTTCCTTTTAAATTTCTAATGAGCTTACCGCTACTGTGTCTGGCTTATGAAATGATCAGGAAAGGAAAATAAATCTACTTTCTTGTAAACGAATCAGGCAGGAGATTAACCGATCCAATGATGATGGCAATCCTAGGTGGCAGAGATTAATAAATCTGAAGTATTCTCGCGATTATTTATTACTGTAGTTGTCTGCTCTGCCCTGCTCCACTAACATCTGAGAGGTGCTGGACAAACTTGGGGGCTTAATTATGGGATTTGGGCACAGGGCAGTGCAGCAAGGCACCTTGCTGTGCTGCCCTTCGCCAAAGTGAAAAGGCAGGAATGTTCTGTATTTTATCAATACAGTACATTCTCCTTGAGCAGGTCCTGTTACAGCAGCCGTGCACCAATTTCGACGTTCTTGCAAGATGTGCAAGGTTGCCTCCGTTGCATGCAGGACTGTTTTTGCGCAGGAAGGAGCACCTTTTTGCACAACAACAATCATAAGAATTGTTTTTCCTCTTTCCATGTGTGCTGCACAATGCATCACGGTTGGAAAGAGTAAAAAAAGAGGAGAAATAAACCTATTTCTCCTTGTTACGCCTCACCTCGGGAGGTGTACATATATGGCGCTAATCCAGGTTTACATCACTTTGTAAATCTGGGGCAGCGTCATATTCCCTGGCAATGCCTCCCAGGCGCAGAGTAAGACGACGTAGCTATTTTGCGCTCTGTTGCCTTACTCCTGATTGATGAGGCCACTCCAAGCCATTCAGGTTGGCTTTGCATGGCTTCATAAATCGTAATGAGAGCCCTGTGTTACGCATCTACCACTTTACGTGGATCAAAAGTGATGCAGGGCTCTCATAAATATAAGGTCTTGCACATCAAAACAAAAAATGACCGCTAAACCCACTTGTTAAAAGCCAGACCTTCTTATTTCAACATTTTTTCAAGCACTACCCTTTCCCGTACCCTATTGATTTCACTTTGCCCTCCAATCTTTTTTCCCTTCTGCCAGCACGAGAATTACTTTTTTCACCTTTGTTGCACAGAATTGTAAAACCTTCTTTGTTTGCTGTACCTCATTTTCCCTAGTAGCAAATGTCTTTTTTAACTCCATATTTCCGGTTTTACCTTTTCATCCTTGAAAGAGCCAATTTTTAGGTCTCGCCTCAGCCAGTGCGCATGCGCTGGCCTGCGAGGCTTATTGTAATGACTTCCAACTCTGACCACACACTATTGGCCTTTGCGTGTGTCTTTCTAAGAAAGACAGCACGCAATTGAGCAGAGGCAAAGGTGCATTTCCCACGTTTGCATCTGTCCATGGCCTACGGCTTGCGAGAGCGAGCATCAGCGCCATTTGTTTCCAATTATCGCGCCAACGTCTTCTCTGCCTTCACACATTTCTTCGCTTCTCAGCATTAGACTCCATTTAACTAATCTATGCATACTTTGTCCTTGCATATAAAAAAGATCTTCTTGTGCAAGCACGCACAGTTACATTTGTTTGTTTATACGACACTTGGATTATTTCATGGGGCAATTATTTAACTTCACATGCTGCACAAATTTGTTTGCGTACTTTTGCTCATTTTCGCTGTTTGACCAGCAATGTATTACATGTAAGCTTGTTAATTACAGACAACATGAGCATGGCTGCATGTACCTCCCCCCCCCCCCCCATCCCCCCCCCCCCCCCAATGCGAGGCGCTTTCAATCAAACAGCAAACATAGCAGCTGTTTTCCTTGTATGGCAGCTTTTTACTCAGTGACAAGAGAGTTAAAAGGGCTGAACAGCCTTGTCTCTGCAGCTGGTTTTGAAAGCGACAGCATGGTCTTAAACAAGCATTTGCAGTGCAATAGGTCTCGCATTTATGCGAGTTTAAGCTATTGCCTTTGTAAATGACAATATCTTTTATTTTTGTTTTATAAACCAAAAAAAAAGCATAGCCATTTACAATGCCAATAGCTCAAACTCTCATAACTGCAAGACCTATTGCATTGCAAATGCTTGTATTTTTTGCTCTCCCGCTTTGTGTTAGTTCTCTGCCCACCCTCCATAAACAAACACACAGGGGACCTAAACAAATGTTGGTTACTGTGTCTACCAGACACTTTGCTTAATGGCACACTTGGCATATTCAAAATTAATGGCACCACCGCAATAGAAGTGCAACTATTACCATTCCCCATTTACTGTGTAACATTATTGATTGTGTCATCCTAATTTGCCTTGATGCTGATTCACATACCTCTCATCAATTTCAAATGTTCACGGCTTATGTGCTGTAATTCACATGCCACGCTGCCCGTCGTCCTCCCATTCCCGATTCCTCTCCCTGCAGTTCATTATTTCAACCCATTGTATTGTGTCCCTGCTCCTCCATGACCCCAACTGCTCCCGTCTGTGGCTGTCTGCCATTTAGGGAGTATGATATATACCCATAGCAGGCTTTAGCGGCCCATCCCTCAGCCCGGATAGGGGAAAAAAAACACACACACACGAATCGCTGTGCACTCCATGGGCAGTGTCTCAGGTCTCATCTCAGCCTCACCAGAGCATTTCACTGGTCTTTAAAAGTACACTTACATTCCAATAGGAAATGGTTAACAAGGGTTTGTAATTCATTTGGTGAATACCTGCAGCACGGGTTCATGCTTGTGAGAAACCGAGGTGAGGTCGATTTGAATTGAAGAGTGCGTGGGCCAAGTCTCTTAACGTAAGCATCTTCCTCCAGCACAGGCAGCCACTTTGTTGTGCTTGTTGTACATAGCTACGTCATGTCACCAGTGGCGCTTTACGTAACAGTAGATGTTGTAGCACCCAGGATAATGTGCTGCATGGCTAAACACTAAGGTTCCAAAGACGAGACCTATTGGCAATGCCAATGCTTGTTTTTTCTTGTTTTATTTGTATTCATGTTTTCCTTCTGGGCTGGTGCTGGGAATGCACCTAGATAACTTTATCAATTTATTGCTGATAGTCTTTTAAATTTCTTCCTGGATATGCAGTCTAAACTTCATGAGGGACATTTAACACTAATTCTGTAATTTGGCCAAGAAGCACCTTGCAGCACCTGACATTTGCCTTGCCTCTGTCATGGGCTACGAATGACAGTGCAAAGCAAGGTTCTCGGTCTTAACTTCTTCTGAGGTGAGGGAAGGTAGATGTGGTGGCATTAGGTTTTCCTTTGGGTGGAGTGATGGAACGCTTTGCAATGGACAAAGGAATATTGTTTGTAGTTCATATGGATATCTCCCAATCATACAAGAAGTTTGATTGCTCCGAAATCTGTAATGGCTGGATGTTCAAATCCCCTACCCGTGGGGAAATTTACCTAATGTAATGGTTTTGATGCACCCTTTTCTTTCAGTATGAAAGCTTTTCCTGTTTTAAAGAATATATTTATGTACTTGCACTATGCAGACGCGGGAGTCCTGGTACAATGTCTCACTGACTTAAGTTAAACATTTACTTAAGGTTAGTTTTGCTTCAGACATTGTCTGAGACCATTGCCGTTTTGTTGACACACGTAATGCAAAAATCCAACATATCGCGCGATATAGAAAAGCAAACAAGAACTTGTATTTCAGCATTAAATTTATATGAGGTGATGTATACCAAGCTTAGCAAACAATGCATAGCTTAATCAACGGCAACACTGCACCGTATGTAAACATATTGTGTGTATTTCTCCATCTGTCATTACTCCCTTTGAATCAACAACCAGGTAGTTTTATTAAACCCAGTGGTTGTTGCAGGCTGAGGGAATCCTGAATCTGAACCTGAAGTTGTGGACCTTGTTTGTCTGGGCTTGAGCCAGTCAAGGTTAACTTTTGTGTAGCACCTTGATTCTGCTCTCTGATGTAGCTTTTTCTCAATTTAGCTAGCATATGATAGTTTTATTGTGGTTATCCCAGGCCATCATGTCCTCATGTTCTGATCTGCGACTGTGATATTTTCTCCAGCTGACTTGCAGCTCTTATTAGTTCCACCACAAAGACCTCATCCCTGTGCTCTTCCCTTCCCAGCCGCTGATGTCACTGCACTCTCCCCCACCATCTGCACGTGTCCCTATATCTTTCCCCTCCCATTCCTGTGTATTGCCCCTCTTCCCCCCCCCCCACCCCTATCCGCTGCAGCACACCTTTCATTAGGTTTAGTAGTAAAGCTCCTGGCCTTTCCAGCATCCTAACATAATGACTGGCCTATTGTGGCTTGAAAGAAAAGACCTGGATACTTAGGTGGGATGGGTGCTTCTGAGTGCTCAGTGGCCATTACAGGTGCCTGGCGAGGTGAGCAGTGAGGATCAGCCAGAAGTGAGACACGGAAAGGGCCAGGCTCCTTACTGTATAATGAATGTGAAGGAGTGAGTCAATGAGCCACACGGACTGCAGAAGGCCATGATGCCGGCAATAATGCATGCATAATGCATGCAAACACTGTTAAGCTTACGGCAGCCTATTAGAGGTCCTCTCTTTACAAAAACGTTGCCCTTTAGTTCATACTAGTGGCAGGGTATATGTAGTGTAAGTTGCTGCTCTCCAGAACACTCTCACCCAGTCCCTTCACAATGAAAAAAAACCAAAGCTTGATATTTCCATCAGTAACAGCTTTACCCTCTGATCTCTCTCAAAACCCTGTCTAGGAGAAACCGGGTTTTTCATTTTAGTTTCAACTTAACCCCACCAAATATTTCAATCGATTCCATAAGCATGCCTCTATTTTGCTCATTTGGTTCAAGAAGTACAAATCTTTCAATGCGATTAATGCACTTTGATGCCTACGTGTCTGGATTTGTAGGACCCTTACTATGGAACTGAATTTTGATTTCTCAAGGACAGAGAATTGCAGCCCCTTATGAGGGCTTACATAAATGGAAGAAAGTGTCTATGAACCATTTCCTGTTCGTTTCCACCATGCAAACTTTGGCACTTAAAGTGCCCTGTTTAAAACTTTGAAATGATGTTCTACAGTGGGTGGATGAAGATTGAGGGCATAATCATCCTTGTTTACCCATCAGCATCATCATTTTTAAGTCAAGCTTGATCGACCTGTTGTATCTCTTCTGTGGGGTTTGGCAAACCCACCCATTGGCATTGGTTACCAACTGTGGCATTCACAAATGCTGGCTTGTCATTGGTGCATTTGTTAATGCCCCTCCTTTGCCTCCTGAGTTCCGTCCCTTGCTATTTCACTCAGAGAAGGTCTTGTTTGGCCATCACACCGTACAGCGTGTGATGGCCGCGCCTCGTTACTGGTTTTGATTCCTCGGCTTCTTTGATTTTCGTAGTGGCGGTTTCAGGCTGGCCCATATGTCACTTTAAATTTCTTTCATTATACCGAGTGATTTATAAACCCTCACAAGTAATGTTTTCCACCTGCACAGTTGCGCAAATATCAACAGTGTCAAGTGACATTTACCCACAAGCAAGACACTGCTGGAACATAAAAACTGCAAAAACACAAACATGCGCACGGTCACACGTCTAAGAAAGTAAGCCTTCGGTAAACAGAGAGGTGGTCAAAGGAGGCGCAGGCAGAAACGCTGGCAAAATCTGAACGCAAGAGTGAGAAACATTAATTTCGAATAATATGTTTTAAAATGCACACTTTATAATATGAATAAATACATTCGAAATAGCTACAATTCGCAAAGGACTGTTTAACTTCATTTTACAAGAATGTTTTTAAAAATCAGATGTTTGATGGGAAGCACCACCTGTGCCCTCCAGCTCCTCTCTATGCCCTCTACCACCTGAACTCTCTGAGCTCTCCGGCTACTCTCTCTGTGCCCATCACCACCTCCTCTCTCTGTGCCCATCACCACCTCCTCTCTCTGTGCCCTCCACCAGCTGCGCTCTCTGTGCCCTCCACCAGCTGCGCTCTCTGTGCCCTCCACCAGCTGCGCTCTCTGTGCCCTCCACCAGCTGCGCTCTCTGTGCCCTCCACCAGCTGCGCTCTCTGTGCCCTCCACCAGCTGCGCTCTCTGTGCCCTCCACCAGCTGCGCTCTCTGTGCCCTCCGCCACCTGCGCTCTCTGTGCCCTCCGCCACCTGCGCTCTCTGTGCCCTCCGCCACCTGCGCTCTCTGTGCCCTCCGCCACCTGCGCTCTCTGTGCCCTCCACCACCTGCGCTCTCTGTGCCCTCCACCACCTGCGCTCTCTGTGCCCTCCACCACCTGCGCTCTCTGTACCCTCCACCACCTGTGCTCTGTGCTCCTCAGCTCCTCACTGTGCCCTCCACCACCTCCTCTCTCTGTGTCCTCCACTTCCTCTCTGTGCCCTCCATCTCCTGTGCTCTCAATCTCCTGTGCTCTGTGCCATCACCCACCTGTGCTCTCTGTGCCCCCCACCTGTGCTCTCTGTGCCCTCCACCTCTTCTCTCTGTGTGCCCGCCACCCCATGTGCTCTCTGTGCCCTCCACCTCCTCTGTGCCCTCCACCTCCTCTCTGTGCCCTCCACCTCCTCTCTGTGCCCTCCACCTCCTCTCTGTGCCCTCCACCTCCTCTCTGTGCCCTCCACCTCCTCTCTGTGCCCTCCACCTCCTCTGTGTGCCCTCCACCTCCTCTGTGTGCCCACCACCTCCTCTGTGTGCCCTCCACCTCCTCTGTGTGCCCTCCACCTCCTCTGTGTGCCCTCCACCTCCTCTGTGTGCCCTCCACCTCCTCTGTGTGCCCTCCACCTCCTCTGTGTGCGTCCTCCACCTCCTCTGTGTGCGTCCTCCACCTCCTCTGTGTGCGTCCTCCACCTCCTCTGTGTGCGTCCTCCACCTCCTCTGTGTGCGTCCTCCACCTCCTCTGTGTGCGTCCTCCACCTCCTCTGTGTGCGTCCTCCACCTCCTCTGTGTGCGTCCTCCACCTCCTCTGTGTGCGTCCTCCACCTCCTCTGTGTGCCCTCCACCTCCTCTGTGTGCCCTCCACCTCCTCTGTGTGCCCTCCACCTCCTCGGTGTGCCCTCCACCTCCTCGGTGTGCCCTCCACCTCCTCTGTGTGCCCTCCACCTCCTCCTCTGTGTGCCCTCCACCTCCTCCTCTGTGTGCCCTCCACCTCCTCCTCTGTGTGCCCTCCACCTCCTCCTCTGTGTGCCCTCCACCTCCTCCTCTGTGTGCCCTCCACCTCCTCCTCTGTGTGCCCTCCACCTCCTCCTCTGTGTGCCCTCCACCTCCTCCTCTGTGTGCCCTCCACCTCCTCCTCTGTGTGCCCTCCACCTCCTCCTCTGTGTGCCCTCCACCTCCTCCTCTGTGTGCCCTCCACCTCCTCCTCTGTGTGCCCTCCTCCACCTCCTCTCTGTGCCCTCCTCCACCTCCTCTCTGTGCCCTCCTCCACCTCCTCTCTGTGCCCTCCTCCACCTCCTCTCTGTGCCCTCCTCCACCTCCTCTCTGTGCCCTCCTCCACCTCCTCTCTGTGCCCTCCTCCACCTCCTCTCTGTGCCCTCCTCCACCTCCTCTCTGTGCCCTCCACCTCTTCTCTGTGCCCTCCACCTCTTCTCTGTGTGCCCTCCACCACATGTGCTCTCTGTGCCCCTAGCTACTCTGTGCCCTCCACCACCTGTGCTCTCGGTGCCCTCCAGCTCCTTTCTGTGCCCTCCACCACCCGCGCTCTTAAAAAAAAAAAAAACTGTGCTTTACTTTTAATGTTATAAAGCGCAGGTGCCGCGATTATACCAAAAGTAAAGAAATAGATGTTTTTTTCTATTTCTTTACCTCTGGTATAATCGCGGCACCCGTGCTTTACTTATAACATCAAAAGTAAAGAAAAACAAGTGGCGCGAGCGTCACGCCTGTGTCTGGGCACGATCCATAGCTCCTCCCACGGCCTATTGGTGTCTATTACGCGCTTGGTGCATGTAATAGACACCAATAGGCCATGGGAGGAGCTATGCGCGCGCCTCGGGCTAATTGCATGCAGTCTTTTAGAATAAGACGCACGCAAAGGCCAATGGGGGAAAAAGTACACGCACGAGCGTGTGCGATTCCAGGGTCCATTTCTGAACCCTGGACAAAAGGACTCTCGCTTGCGCGAGCACTGCTGCGCAGTGCAACGCAGGTCGCGAGACCTAAAAATTTAAACCTTTCATTCGCTGGTGCAGCAAGAGGTTAATCAACTACGGTAGAACACTGATTGGCTAGGTGGCCTCGCTTCGATTTCTGACTGGTGGCCTCTGCTTTTCGCCGGGCGTGTCTGGTAGGAAAGGCCCATCATGACGGTGGACTATTGATCATTTTGCTGCTTGATTTTAGTGCTGCGGGCTTCCGCAGGTCAAGGGGTCTTTTGTGTGCAATGTACGCAAATTTGGGGGTAATGGGTAGGCTTTGTGCAGCCTCATACTGTATCAGTTCGAATACCACGTCCAATGTCCTATTCATTTAATCACTGCCTGTATTTCCAGCATATTATTAGTTTTGGACTAAATCAAGGAAATCAGCTTGGGTTTTTTCCAGCCTTAAAATTTGAGCAAGTTTAGAAAATACATATTTAATATAATTGAAGTGCTAACTAAAGGTTGATAATCCATTGAACGCTCGAGCCAGGTTCGAGGTCCTTTTAAAACCTTGAGGCCAAAGCGAGCGGAGATTTCATGGTAGGGTGTGTGTCCCTCCCAATAGGTAGTCCTGCCGACTCTTGGTAATGGAGAACTAGGTTATGATCGAGGCCTTGGCTCTCCATCGTTCAAATCAGTGCAAAACATTTCATTTCGATGCGTCAATAAAATGTACAACATAGATTGGGTCTGTTGTGAAATGCTAGCAACAAAGAACTGTAGACACAAGCTGCTTTTACAGTTCCAGATTTATTTGGTAAATATGAAGCATAAAAGCCTGGGTGTGTATTCGCTATGGAGCGCTCCCAGCAACTTCCAACGGTGCCTTCATTAGAACAGAGCACCCAGCTAAAACAAAATAATGGAATGTAGTGCTCGAGAGCCCTCTCACGCTGTTGTTCCAGGAAAATGTGTGCACATAACTGTAAATAACCTATTGTCACTGTCTTGCAACTCAGTTTATGAACTGACATCACCCTCCACCAAAGTTAGAACCCATATTTTGACCACTTAATGCCTTGTCTTCTGCAACACTTACATCTTTCCTTGCACCAGACAGATCTGAAGTAGTCCAAAAATGACCACTCACACCAGCATCATCACTCTCTTAACCAACCACTTTAGCCACAATGTCTCTGCTCCCTCTCATCTAAATGAACAGCTCTCCACCAACACCACATACTCTTAATCCACGAGCATCCATCTTCCACCTTCACTGACCCTTTCGATACCACTTGAGGACGAATAGAATTTAGAGAATTTTTTTTAATTTTACTTTTCATTTGCTTTATTCAAAAACTTTAGTCATAAAAGTGTGCAATAAAGGCAAAACTAATAAAGTAAAAGCTATGTAAAAACTTTATAAAAACAATTTGATAAAAGAGTAAACCGGTGTAGGAGAGTAGGGTCTGCTTTCTATGTTCACCCCCACTTTTTGCTTTTGCTTTTGCTTTACTGGTTTTCTACTTAGATGTGGCTGTGGGCCTGCTAATCAGACCCACAGCCCTGCTGTTCTCTCTCTAAATTACTACTATGTACTTTAGGTGCATAACCCATTTGGATAGGATCACCTTATTGGCCCTGTACAGTGTACCCTAGGTACCCAGGGCATAGGTGTACCCTAGGCCTACCAGGGGCTGCAGCATGTATTATGCCACCCCTGGCCTGGCCTTCCATTTTGACACAACTGGCTGATCACTCAGCGGGGGCAAGGTCGTGTAATCACCCCTTGCTTAGGTGTAGTATTCCTATACCTAACTTACATATAGACACATGTGTACCTATCAGTCACTCCTATGGCAGGCCTTGACAATCCTGGAGGCAGAGTGCTTGGTAACATGTGAGATGGTGCTCTAGCATGAGCTGAGCCTGTCTGCAGCTTTCGGAACCTTGTCCTTATAGCTGTTCTATGATACAGCCTACCATATACTCTTAAAGTGCCTTATAATCTATGGTTATGGTAACTATGGTTTGGCTTTATCGAAACATGTCGTGTAAGGTGTCTAACACTGTGGAATAATACCCCCATGCCATTTCTGGACATGAGAATATTATTCCCCCCTTCTAGAGGGAAAGACATGTTAAAATCATACTTCAACTGTTAGCCTCTGACCAAAGCCTCAGCATCACAAAATGGATGCTGCTGCCACGACACAAGTCTGACCTCCTGCAGCTGGGAGTGATCCCAGCCAGGGAGGCCTAGACAATAGGTTTCCTGCTTGGGGAGGTGCTAGCACCTCCCCAGACAGCCTTTAGTGTATTGGGGCAGGGTGGGCTAAAAAGAATGAGACATGCCTGGGGCACACAAGGTGTTCCTTGCATAGTCCAGTTCAAACCGGCGCTGGGGCACTCCAGCCCCAGCTCTGGCGCGAAACTGGACAAAGGGAAGTGGGTGTAACCACCCCCTCCCAGGTCCCACCCATAAGGCGTGACCTAGCAGGTATCCCAGCCCCCCAGATTAGTATAAGAGTGGGAGTTGGGCCTCGAGATTTAGATTATCCTGAACCTGCAAAACTGAACAGAAACTCTGGACCTTCGACATTCGACGAAAGAAGAAGACTGAAGAATCTCCCTTGTAGCCAAGGAGTGGCTACCCTGTGCAAACAGGCACCATCAAGAGACTACCCTTTGCTTTGCCCACGAGGAACCGACTGCAGAGCCCGACCAGAGCCTTGACTTCCAGACTTCTCCGACCCTGATCCACATCCACAGCAAAGCTGAGATCCGTGGAGGCGACGAGCGACGTGGGACCGGCTACCTGGAAAAAGTGGCTAGTAACTTAAAGCGCAGCTTCTGAGGTATCCTCGAAGTTGTGCACCGGGGATTGAGAAGCCCCAACCCCAAGCACCATCTGCACCGAAGATCAGCCCCCCACACTCCACGAGTCCTGCGTGGGGCCCTTCTGCATTTTCCTGCTTGCCGCGTCTGTCCGGTTGCTTGCCCGCTGGCTGGTGGCCTTTGTGACGACGCTCCCTGAAATCTTCTGCGCTGGTTTGGCTCCTCCAGACTGGCTCCCGCTTCTCTGCAAAGAAGAAGCACCCCAGACCTTCCTGGTCTGCACCAGAAGCAAGTCCTCCGTTCTTCGTGGGTTCCGCTTGCCAAGGCTTGGTGAGTCCTAGTCCAACTTCGACGCCGCCGACAGCAAGAGCCTTCGTGGGACAGCTCGCCTCCTGGTCCTGGTCGTCCTCGACGCTTCCTGGTCCTCCTGGCTGCAGCGACAAGCTTCACCTTCACCTGCAATCTTCACGACATCGCCTGGTTCCTTCCTGGTTCCACGTGGTCACTGGCTAGTGACCTTGACTCTGTCCCTTCTGCTTGCAGGTTTCTTCTCTTCTTGATCCCAGCCTTGGGATCCACCGGACACTCTTCACTGACTGCCTGTCAGCATCTTTCTTCAGGCATCCATAGGAGTCGACGACGAAAACGACGCATCTTCACCCCTATGCACCCGCAGCCTGTGGGCTAGGTAACTTGGGTACTCCGGTGCTCATCAGGATAGTGACTATCCTAGTGTCTAGTTTTCTAGTCTCAACTTCCTAGCTACTCCGGAAGTGTCCTAAATCTACCGTTTTCTAAACTGTACTATTGCTATTGACTTTTACGCATTACGCGTGAGTGTTTCCACTCTGCACACGAATCCCGTGGGCCTCCCACTTCCTAACTAACGCTAGTGTAGTGTAGCCCCAGCGATTCCCTAGGCCTATTCTATTTCCGTGACAGTGGTTCTTATACCACTTACTTAGTATATGGTTTGCGTGGCCCCTAGGGCCTAACTGTATTACTTACCTGTGTGACTTAATGTATGCATAAATAAGACTGTGTTGTACTTACCTCTAATCTCATAAAGAGTGCTGAGGGTTTGACTAGAATAAATACACTTTATTTTATATATATATCTGTTGTGGTGTCCTTTCATTTGGTATTCAAGGGATTATATATGGTATCACAGCTGGCTTCACATGCCATTCAGAGTTTAGCCTAAGACTGCTCTTGTCCATGCTACCACTAGGATAGCTGGTCTATAAGGTTGACTTTACAACCAATCACCATAAGGGTATTTGGACTGATATAAGGTGTACACTAGAACTAGTGACATCATACATCAGGCCAACTTCTCACAACCGGCATAACATTACAAAAGCCAGTTGGGAAAAAATTTAGGACAATTGACAACAAGAATTTACATTGCATAAGTCTTTCATTACTGAAAGTTTGAGTTATTGGCGTTGCAAATAATAATGTACTGCCAATAGCTCAAACTTTCAGTATTGCGAGACCATTGCATTGCAAATACTTGTTGATAATATAGACCACTAGGTATTTTTGGAGAGGTTGACCACATGATCAAATATATCGCACACCAATATTACCTAAATTAGTGAAAATATATGCCCTAATAGGTATACAAATGAATAATGATACTGAAATCTCAAAAGAACTACAAAATGCCACATAGCACTTAAAAAGTCATGGTTGAGTGAATAGCGCCAAACTGGAGATGTTTTTTTAATTTCTTTTTTTTTGTTTTTTTGTTTTTTAGAGTTTTATATAGGGCAAACTTGACCAGAAGAAATCCGGTATCGTAGTGTTACTTGAGCACCAGTTTCGTTATAGATGGACACATTCATTATTGGTAGGCATGGGGAGATTGTGATTTGCCCAGATCACAGGATGTGTAGCGTTGATGGCGAGACTCAAACCTGGCTCCCCAGCTTCGAGGTGGACCGCTCTAGCCGTAAGGCTACACCCTCTTATTATCTTCGGCTCCATCTTTCAGACAATCTACAAAGCCGCCTCCCACTTCCTCTTGTGGCAGACTCCTCAACTAGGATATAAGGTTAAGAATCTAGTGGTGATTATAAATTCTAAGATTACTATAGGCATACAAATAAGAAGCATTTCTAAGAACTATTTCCGATCCTAGGGTTTCATCCCAGTTAGGCTTATCTCTACGGGAAAGATAATTGCCCCTCTCTTTTTAGGACTGCCATTTCCTCTCAAACTGCTTATTGTATGTAACCTGTTTATAGGCAGGTCTACCTGTTTTTGAAATTTCCCCACTAATGAGGCCTGTAAAACTTGCGATATATTCTTCCTTTGTCTATTACACGCTGTCCCCTCAGACGTTTGCGTGAAAATGCTCAATGCATTCCAAACAGACGTTCAGTTCCAAAGGGGATTGCTATTTTTCAGTCTTTCTGATCCGCATCACAGTATGTTTTTTTGAAAAGTCTAGGAAATGGCTAAAATCCCACTTTGCTTCATTAGGGCTTCTCATTCAGGTCTATATTGATGACATTTTGTTCATGTATTAGCACTTATGAGTATAATGAACAGCATTTATTTAGTTTCTTGCAATACAATACTAAGAGTTTCAAGGCATATTTACAACATAACCTATAAAAAATACAAACATAACAAGCATTGGCAAAACCAATAGGTCTCGCCTATATGAGAGCTTTTGGCTTTGGCATTCTTTTAGCGATGCTGAACTGCAGCCATGCTACTGTATAACATGGCTAAAAGTGAGTGGAGTGACACTAAGTGGGTTGGCACAAAGTAGAGTGGTATACAGTGGAGTGGCATTGTGTGGAGTGACTTGGAGTGATGTAGAGTGGTATAGAGTGCGTTGATGTGGAGCGGAGTGGCTTAGAGCGAAATGGTGTAGAGCGGGGTAGTATGGAGTGGCATTAAGTGGCATGGTGTAGGGTAGAATGTCAGTAAGTAGGGTGGAGTAGAGCGACATTGTGTGGCGCAGAGTGTATTGTTTTGGTGTAGGTTGGCATTGGGTGGAGTAGAGTGGGTTCGAGTGGAGTGGTGTAGAGTGGCTTAGAGTAGTACATTTGTGGGTGTTAGTAACCCACAACTGACCGCATATGAGGTGAAAGTAGCATAAAGAAAAAGCCATATGCATTTGTTAAAAGTAGGAAAGCACATTGCACGTATAGAAATAGCACTAAAATGCTTATAAAACAAAAAAATAATAGTGCATTCCAAAATGACTAGGAAGAGCACATATTTGGCCGATGCTCCAGGGTGGAGCTAACGCAGGAAAGGAAGTGACTCCTAAGGGAGCTAGGCAATTGAAAGGTTGCAAATGAGCGTGACAACAAAAAGAACAAATGGTATTGTGTGGGTGGGTTGTAAGCCTACAGAATTGTAACAATTATGTTTCGAACACAGCACATGTGCTGTGTAGGCAAGACCTAAAAATAAAACTGATTAAACGGGCCAGTTACAATAGCAGAAAGTCAAAAGTGAACTTTGAGATTCTCCCTGAAAGAGAATAGTGTGGTGGAGAGCCATAGTTAACACATTTGAAAGCTTGGTCCCTCCACCCCCCCCAAGCTGCACTCAGCATTTTACATGATATTTTTGGGAATTCCACCAGCGACCGACCAACCTTTTGTTCTTAAGTCATCACAGCTCTCTAGATTGCTTTAGAAATTAAGGCATTCTTCATGTGGTCTGGCCTCTATCCTTGACAAGATTTCCGTATCAGACATGAATTTCTAAACTAAATCCAGAATCTGGCTGGATACCGGCCACGCATATGAGGATACGTGGTGACATTAGCAGACTTGTTGAGACTAAAATTATACACACCACCTGATTATATACACCCTTTAGTAGTTCATATTTTGTTGAGCTATATTTGGGTACGGTGGAAAATAATTAAGCAGCCTGGTAAATACAACTGCTGATTTGTAATTTTAGCGAGATTCTAGAGATGTAAGTGAGCTACTTTAGTTATGTCAGCAACTTGTATGTCAAATGAGATGAAAGTCCATTAACTAAATTCCATTAAAACACCCTAAATTCCTTATATACCACACTGGCTGTGGGAGGTCGCCTTAGTCCAAAAGTCAGAATCTATAGGAAATCGATTGGTACCAGAGAGCACAATTTGTTTTGCTTGCATTGAGCCAAAGACAGTCATCCAAAATGTAATCTTTTTCAATCAATCCGATACAACAGCAGTGTTATTCGGCTTTTTGTATGCATCCACAAGCATTGGAGTGTTGTCTGCATAAAAGTTAAATCTAAGTCCATGTGCTACAGTTACACTAATGTGGACTAGAGGGAACAAAAACGATCCAGTGCTCTGCCCTTTACACCCAAGTCCAAATTCAGATTTTTACAAAACCGTTCATGGTTCAGAGTATCAAATCCTAAGGACAAATATAATCTAATCAGAGTAGCCAGCCGAGTGTGACTTATCCCCCACAACTTCAATAACTTTTTTCGGATACCAAGTACATCGGATTCTGTCCCTCACAATGGGCAAAAGCCAGACAGAAAATGTTAGACTACTTCAGTTTTCTCTAAATAATCCTGAAGCCAAAAGGTCACAATAGATTATATATTGTTGCCAAAAGAGAAAGACGGAGAGGTTTATAATGAGCCAACTGCATATGGTCTAAAGATAGCCTTTACACTAAAGAAGTCTGAATATTGCTCTTGAAAAGGAAAGGTCAGCGGAAAAATGAGTAAGCAGGAAAGATGTATCCCCTCTCAGACAGGACCACCCCTAAGGTGTCCTGAGCTGAAGTGACCCCTCACCTTTGAGAATCCTCCCTATATTTTAAAGTATTTTAGCCAATAGGATTAGGGGTATGCCCCCTCCACAAAGGGAGTAGACATGCAAAGGGTGAAGGCACCCCAAAGGTAAGTAGCCCATTGGCTACATTCCAGCCCCTGTAACACCCCTAAACTGAGTATTTAGGGGCACCTCTGAACCGTAATCCTTAGTTCCTGATGACCTACGAAGGAAGAGGACAATCTAGAGCCATGCAGCAGAGGAAGACTGAAGTTATCCACTGACTTGGCCCCAGCCCTTCAGGCCTGTCTTCAACTCTCCAAGATCCTGCAAAAACAGACGACTCATCTCGCAGCCCAGCAGCCTCCAAAGACCTGTGGAAGGACTGCGGCTTTCAACAATGACCAGAACGCCCGAGAACAGTGGCCCTGTTCAACAAGAAACTCCAAAAAAGGCCTCTGTGACATGTGGAACCGCAAAATCCCGCTTCCGGATCCACCACTGCATCCGTCACCTCTGGCCCGATTCCAAGTGGTCTACCAGTCCCAGCGAGTCCACCATGGGCTGACTCCTTCTGGACTCCACAACAACGCCTGCAGCCTCACCACGAAGGACCTGTTAACTGCAACCAACTCCAGTAATCCTTTTCTGATGTCCCAGGACACCCCTGCACCCACATCCCTCAGGCCTTTGGTAGCCCAACAGATGGTGCCCAGGTGACCCCCAACATACGAACATACCTGTCCAACCACTGGTTCCCTTTGTGCAGCTTCCCGGTCTGAACATGCAGCCTTTGTTCTAAACCGTTGTCCTTCCTTGACCTAAAAAATACTTTAACCACCATCTAAATTATTACTTTGACCCCTTGGTTCCAGTTATGGCCCAGCTCCTAGCCGCGCTGGGCCTCTATCAGAAAGTTATAGGCCCAACACATTCAGCTGGCCACACTTTAGATTACATTTTTACAAACATTAGAGCATTACATTGTGAGCCACCCCTTCCTTTCACATGAAATGACCACCCACTGATCTGTTTCTAAATTCCCTATCAGGAAAAGCCTGCTGTGAATCAACCTAGCAGTAAGAGCTATGAGGCAATGGCATCATGTCTTGCCTAACTCTTTCTCCGAAGCTTTTGACTTTCCCAAGTCCAAACAGGACCTAGAAGTCACTCAAATGTTGGTGGCGTTTCAATTTGCAGTCTTTGACAGTGTTGTGCTTTTAAGAACCCAGTATAATACTACTCTTACACCTCTTGTACCCTGGTACACAGCAGAGCTTAAAGCAGGCAAAGCTCCCTGCAAGAAATTAGAGAGACACTGGTGCCAAATCTATGGCCCAGATGATAAAGATGCACATAAGGCAGCTTTCACTGTATACCATCGAAATATCAAAAAGGCGCGTAAACTGTATATTAGCAAGCAAATTGATCCAGTGGGTAGTAACTATAAAGAATTGTTAACACTTAAGGAATTTACCCATCCTCATGCCTTTACAAAGCCCCTTTTTTTTTGGGGGGGGGGGGGGAGTTTATTGTTTTCCTTTGAACAAAACATATTGTTATTTGATTATACAGTTTTTCCAGCCCTTTGAAGACACTTCTACACAGTTTTAAATTTCTGATATCAATGCCCCATACTCTCGCCCCAAAGCCTTTCCCGTCAGTCTGTGTCAGAGGTATCATCTTCCTGCATTGGCGGTGGATCGCATATGCCTCCTCTAAATTTATTCCATGCCCCCCATACTTTACCCCATTTACGGGGGCATCCACGCCTGATGAATGCTGATCGTTCAGCCAGCATAGCTGCATCCATGTCCCTTCTCCATGCGGACACCGATGGTGCTTCACCCGCCCCCCATTTTTGGGCTATGTTCCGTTTAGCTATCACAATCCCCAACGTAGCCCAGCTCTGAGCTTGGCGGTTGAGGTCATTCGGTTCCCACACATTTAACAGACAGCGCCTAGGTTCCGGCACCAATGACTCTCCCCCCGACTGTGACAGCGTCCGCATCACCCGCTTCCAATATTCTTGGATTATAGGACACTCCCATATGGTATGAAAAAAAGGTACCCTCCTCCCCGCAGCCGCGTAGACAGAATGGATGTGGTGCTCTACCCATTCCATGTAGCGTGTGTCTGGTGTAATATGAGCGGTGCAGAATCCGGAGCTGTACCAGAATTAGCCTCGAGGGTATGCCTGCCTCTCGCGGCGAAGCTAGTGCCTCCCGCCATTCCGGGTCATCAAACTCTCCTTCATCACGGGCCCATTTCTCTCCCAGGGGTCCAATTGGGTCCGGCAGATTGTTTACTAGTTTACGGTACGTGAGTGATGTGGCCTTCTTTGGCATATAATCTGTCAGCAACCTGTCCTCCATGGGAGATGCCTCCGGAACCTCCGTGCCGGGCGCCAGTTTTAACACCAAGGCATGCTTAATCTGCGTATATCGGAACCATTCTGAGGGCGCCAGTTTGTATTGTTGTTGCAGGCGTGTGAATGGGACCACTGCACCTTTATACCACATGTCACCCACCGCGGAGATCTCGATGCTGTCCCAGCTGTCAAAGCCCTTGCTGTTCCTGAGCCGCCCCAACCGCTTTGTATCCCACAGAGGCGTGAGCTGGATCAGAACCCCACGCCATCCCAGTCTGGCCTGGGCGGCATGCCAGATGACAACTTGTCTGTCTCAGAGCGCCGATTAACTCTGGGGCCAGTCTTCCGTCGTATAGGGGCGACAACATACCCCTCGTGCCCAGTATGTGTCTGTCTGCCTTAAATGCTGGGTCGGACTGCGGCGCGTGGAGCCATTGATTGACTACCTTCAGCTGTGCCGCCCAGTAGTAAAGTTGGATATTGGGGAGTGCTATCCCTCCGTCATACCAGCCGCGGGTCAGTTTAGACTGCGCGATTCCTGCCGGCCCGTTACTCCATAGGAGGCTAGTTACTTGCGCCGCAATTGTACGAAAGTAAGCAGGTGGTATCTGGTACGTCGTATTTTCCAGTACATATAAAAACCGAGGCAGGGCCATCATTTTAAAGAGCACTGCCCTCCCCAACAGGGTCAGCGGCAGCGCTCCCCAATGACGCACATCTCGTTTGAGGCGGTCCATAGGGGGCCGGAGATTCCGTTGGAAGAAGTCCGCCTGATCCGCAGTGATGTATATGCCCAAATATTTAAATGACCCTTCTGCCGTCCGGAGCGGGCAGTCCGCGGGTAGCTGCGGTGGAGGGCCGTGCAGCACATACATAACAGATTTGGACCAATTTATCGTGTATCCTGACGCTCTGCCAAAGACCTCACAAATGTTGAGTAGCGGCATTATGAAGCGTTGCGGTGAGGACAGGTACAGCAACACATAATCCGCGTATAGGGAGACTCTGTCTTCCCAGCCGTCCGACCATTTGAGTCCCCGTATCATGGGTTCCCAGCGTATCCATGCCGCTAGCGGCTCCAGCGCCAGGGCGAAGAGCAGTGGCGATAAGGGACAACCCTGACGTGTGCCACGTGTCAAGGGGAAATCTTCAGACATATGTCCATTTGCAGTAACGTGAGCCAGTGGTTTGGTATAAAGGAGTCGGATCCAGGCACAGAATTTTGGCCCCAAGCCCAGGTGTAATAGTACTGCAAATAGGAAGGGCCATTCGACCATGTCAAACGCCATTTGCGCATCCAGTGAAAAGAGCACCGCTGGTTCTCGCAAACGGTCCGCCCGAGCCAACGCGCCGTGCAAGCGCCTCAAATTATGGGATGTACTTCTGCCGGGCATAAAGCCAGACTGATCTGGGTGTACGATTTCCGACAGGCGCGGTGTTAGCCTGGTCGCCAGTAATTTTGCGAGGATCTTAGCCTCCGTATTGAGCAGTGATATGGGGCGATAGGAGGTACATTTATCAGCTGGCTTACCCGGTTTCGGTATCACCACTATGGTGGCTGTGCGTTGATCAGGTGGAAGTTCGCCCTTCTGCAGACTGTCAGTAAACGTATTCAGCAAATGAGGGGCAAGTGTCCCAACCGCCCTCTGATAGAGTTCGACCGGTATGCCATTTGGTCCTAACGCTTTACCGGACTGCAGCGCGCCGATTGCCGCCTGTATCTCTTCTACTGTGAGATCGGCTTCCAGGGCGTTCATTGCCTCAGGGGTGTGTTTGGGCATGTCAAGATCTTTCACATATGTCGGCGCCTCCTCCACGGTCATGGATGAGGCGGTACAAAGCCCCTTTTAGCATTGCAGGAACTATGCGACTCTATTGCTGTTTACTTTGAGGAGAAGATCAATTTAATCTATCAAGCATTTCAGAATATCCCACCTCAGTTCATTACGGAGCCTAATGACCACCTCGTCCCTATGTCGAGGGAACCTCTTCCCTATGTCGAGGGACTATAGGCTGGACAGTTTCCAAACCTTTACCCTGGAACAAATCTAGCAAGAGAATGAAAGAGCGAAATCTGGCTCTCCGCCAGGATTATAGCCCTACTGACTAGCCAGTTTGCCCCTGCTGTAAGTCTTTATTCAACACTTCAATAGAGTCGGGTATTATCAAACAAGCTTGGAAATTACCACAGATTACACTATTTCAAAGAAAGAACAATGTGGATCTCTTAAGTAAGCTGCTTGAAGGTTTAATTACCAAACAGCTGACTAAGTATCTTGAAGCTAACCTGATCTTGAACGCCTCACAATCCAGATTTTAATGCCGGGCATAGAACCGAATCCGCCTTGGTTGCTGTAACCGATATCTTTAGGTGCTCATCTCAGTCATGCTCATGCTCTTAGAACTATCTGCTGTATTTAATACAGTGTCCAATACCAAGCTACTCCTAAGCCTACAAGAGATTGGTATTACAGGGTCTTCCCTAGCCTGGTTTCAGGACTACTTGAAAGATAGAACGCAGTGCATCTCACTTGGAGACTTTAAATCGAGACCCACTCAGGGGTCATGTCTTAGGTGGACAATACACAGCTGGTCATCTCTGTCGATGGAGACATTGAGAAAACAAAGGCACGCTTCATGGCTGGCATAAAGGCGATTGCTGGGTGGATGCTAGATCAGTATCTCCAGTTGAATCCAGGTAAAACTGAAATGATCCTTTTTGGGAAAGCTCAAGACCTGTGGACTCCGCACTGGTTGCCTCTAGAGCTAGGCAAGGCCCCTTCTCCCAGTAAGGTAGCATAAAACCTCGGAGTTAAGGTAGACTAGGCATTGATTATGAGGAAGCATGTTTTATCCACTACAGGTATTTGCTTTTCTACATTGCGTCTACTAAAGAAAGCCCTGCTGTTTCTTCCTCCGACAGCCAGAAGACCTTGGTGCATGCTCTTGTGGTAAATCAGTAGGATTACTGTAATCCGCTACTGGCTTCTGCTAACGAGTCCTCAATACCCAAACTACAAGATGTGCAAAACACAGGTTCATGGCTGATCTGTAACCAGCCTTCCAGAACGCCCTCGGCTCCTCTTCTACAGTTCTTAAACTGGTTCCCAGTAAAGAAAAAAGTTGTCTTCAAAATCTGTTGCTTAATCTATAATGCGCTTCAGGGAAAAGGATCCCAATATGTTTGTCAGAAACTCAAGCGCCATCTTTCCACTAAGAAACTGCGTTCCAGTGATAAAGACCTATTTGTGATACCATGTATTCGACGATCCAAGATGTGGTGGCAGAGCCTTCTCTTATGTGGCTCCCACAATCTGCAACAGTTTGCCTTTCTCTCTACAAACTTGTCCTGACTAAAACGACTTCAGGAGAGCACTAAAAACAGAATTGTTCTAGATCTCATTCTCAGTTTGAGTTGGCCGACATACCTCTGCAGGAATGATTTGCGCGTTGTGCCAAATTGTATTATTATTATTATTATTATTATTATTTGTATTGGGACCCTAGCGCTGTGTTGGCACTCTGCACCCGGCCACCTCCATGCCACTGGGGTGTATGTTTGGTGCTGCCTCGTGGCCCCATTCCCAGTGCTCGTCTTAATCCCCGGAGCTTGACCTCCAACTCCGCTTTACTTACCTGTAAGTGGCACGACTTCTAGTGCAAACGTCTCTATTGGTTATCATTGGGTGCTGACTCATAATTGGGCCTCTGTACCCAGCCAGCCCAATGCCACTGGTGGTGCAGTCTTGGTGCTCACTTGAGCCCTGTGTTGACCTCAAACCCCCAAGACTGGATTTGTGAGTAAAGTACTTACTTGCGATATTGCATTCTTGTTTATCTCCTATAGGATAACATTACTCATTTGAAATACTACTCTAAGTGTATATTTTACTTGATCTGCAAATATTTTGCTCTTTCTAAAAACGGTATCAATCTTGTTGAACTGAAGTCGTGCACTGAGTATTAATTTACCACTTTGAAAATAATTTCCAGTTTGAAAACTGAACTTGCCTGCAACTAAGCTTCTTTGTTTCTAGTAATAAAAGTAACAAAGTAATATTTTTACAACCACTGTGTAATCATTTCTTGCCTGTGTGTATACAACAAATGCTTAACGCAGCTCTCTGATAAGCTTCACTTCTCACCCATGCTACTACAAAAGAGAGCATTAGTATTATCTGCTTTAGCCTCTAAAGCCTCTGGGGATCCACTAGGCTCTGTGCACACTATACCTTATTTTGGTATAGTACATACAGAGCCAGCTTCCTACAGTACATTTCTCTTCCTTTCATACAGAAGCATCAGAAACATTCTGTGCACATAGCCCATTCGAAACAGACCTCCTTAAACTACTGTGAACCGTTGTGCAATCAGGATGCCTATAAGAATGATTTCCACTTTTCTCCACTTTGCTTAATGTGTGTGCTTGGGTTGCATCAATAGTTGTAACCTTGTTTTAATTATTCCACCAACCTCTGTTCTTCAAAAATACAGAATCCCTCCCCGCCCTCTCAACAAGGAATGGTCTCTGAAACTTGGAAACCCCTTTGGATATAAAATTAGTTTTTTGTATTAGCACCCAATCACCCAAATGAGAGATTTTCCCTTTCACAATAAATTTCTTGTCCTAGTACACCTTCCTTTTAGACTGAGCTACCTCAACAGTTTTCCTAACCTCAGAAATGTTTCTAACCACCCTTTTCCCCGAATCCTTCCATGAAGAAAATGCGTTCGAAAAACCAGCCTGTTTGTGTAGCAACTCAAAAGGTGTCGCTCCAGTCGTAGAGTGAGGTGTACTATGATAGCTGTTAATTCTACACCTTAAATATTCAACTACATTTAAACTGGAAGCGATGGCAGTTTGGACACCCTCTTTGATTAATCTATTAGCCCTTTCTACCAAATCATTTGAATGTGGAGAATGTAAAGATCGATGCAGTTCTCTTTAATAAAGGAACACTTCTTCGTCAAAACCAATTGTCATTATCCCACAGTAATATTTTAGGAACATCCTCCAAAGAAAATAAATAGTTCAAAAATTAATTATTTCGAATCGGTTGTGATTTTTGCTGCGGCCTTAAATTAATCCATTTGGAAAAGTAATCAATTAGGACTATGAAATGCATGTGATCAAAAGGCAGACAATTGAAAGGTTTTGAAAAATCAATCGCTAAGTTATCCCACGGTTTCTCTGGCATCTCCACATTGATCAACAGGGTTTTATTCACATGCCAACTTTTATCTGATAAAAGACACTCTTGACCTACTCGTATGTAGTTATCCTCCATGTTGCCCTTAACAGGCCACCAATAGTGGTTACATAGAATTTTCTTTGTAGGGGTGATGCCAAGGTTCATGTGCCATTTTAATAAGCCTTCTCTTCAATGTTTCAGGTGGAACAAACGACCTCTCAAAATAATGCCTGATACAACACTTAGCTCAGGCAACACATGGTAAAAATCTTTGTTACCTAAATCACTTCTTGACAGTCTACCGTCCCCACGATTGATGTGTCTCATAAGTTCCAGATATTGCACATCAGTAATACCCTCATCATGCCACTCCTCAGCAGAAATAGCAGAGTTGCAGCTTTCCACCGCATCAATTGCTGCAACCACACACTCATCCAACATCAAGTTATCTCCTCCGTCACCGCACTGTGCAGGCAACTGCGATAAATAATCCGCCTGGGCATTCAAACTCCCTGGTACATAAGAAATCTCAGTCAAATGCTTGCAAGAAGTGATCAATCTGACCAGTCTGGAAGACAACTTACCAACAACTTTGTCACCCATGAGGTACACCATCTGTAAATATCTTAAACCTCTGACCCCACAAATAAGTCTTGAATTTGTTTATAGCCCACACACAAGCCAAAGTCTCTTTGGCTTACTTCAACTCAGCACCTTTAAGAGTACGGGACACAAACGCAATTGTCCTTGCCTTGCCATCAGTCCTCTATCATAAAACTTTGCCAATGCCATTTGCACTGGAACCCCGATGTAGCTTCACAAACTTTCCTTGAACAAATAGCTTTAAAGAATCGCATTGCAAAATTGTATCACCTCCTCAAATGCCTTGTATTGCTTCTCAGTCCTGTACAACATCTCCTTTCTCAACAACTGCTTTAAAGGTTCTACACCACACTGAATCCACACACAAATCTCGCATAATACTCAATTAAACCAATGAAGGAACGTAAGCTGTCTTTATCGTTTGGAATCAATGCTTCCTTATTCACTTTCAATAAATCTTCTTTAGGTTCAATGCCTCTCTCAAAAATAGAAGTACCGAAATACTCGCTGTCCGTAATCTAAATCTATATTTAGTTTTGTGTACCGTCATTCCTCGTTCCTGAAGAATAACCAACACCTTGCGCAGGGTGGCATTCTGTTGAGCCAGAGTAGACAACAAAATAGGTATATTATATTGATATGTTATCACGCCAGCAACATCTTAAAACAACCCATCTATAATTCTCTGAAAGACACTGGCAGCTGATGTCAAGCCAAACAGTAATCTTAAATATTTGACTGCTCCAAATGGAGTAATGAATGTGGTCAATAACTGGGACTTAGCCGCCAGTCTAATTTGGTGATATGCAACCTTCACATCAATATAAAATGCAAGCTTCATCTGTTTTGCCAACATCTCCTGATGACACTCCACAATGATGTTCCTGTTGAGTGAACAAAGATCAGCACACAACCTAGTCTCCTCATTCTTCTTACGAGCGATTACAATACTTCAAACCCACTCCGTGCTCTCCACCGGAGCAATGTCCTCCTTACATATTTCGTCCAACAACACCTTTTGTTAAACGCTAAAACAAGTATTCTGTTAAGTTGGCCTCTCTACTTTTCCATTTTGGCTACCAGCCCCCATTGTGTGTTTCTGCTGGGTCTTTCGTAAAGTCAGAAGTTAGTTACATGTTCACTGGAATGCTGGTTGTACTGTTAATACTTGCGTGCCAGAGTAGAGGCCCTGTCTTGCCCTGCCGAACGGCCCGAGCACGCAGATGTTCCTATCTACAAGCCCACCAATGCCTGTGCCCACCCCTGCCTATCTATGAAAGTGACGTGGGAGGGGGGGTTTATCAGGATTCAACAGTTCAGCATGTACGCATTATGTAAAAATGCCAAAAGGGGTTGTGTAAGCATTATGTAACAATGACAAAGGGGTTTTAGTGCTAGTCTTACTGTACCAAAAATGTATAAAAGATAGGTTTGAAACCATGCTTATCAGTTCCCTCTCGGACACTTGCAGTGTCTGTATGACAGAGCCCTCTGAGATGTAATAAACTTGTGTTTTATTCCACTCCAGTGTCGATCCTCATTTTGTGAACCCTTAGACAAAGGGTGGCCCTGCACTAGTGAGACAGGGAAGATATCACACTCCTACACTTTAAATCCTTGCGTACACTCCAAGGCACATTTATAACTTTGTGCACAGCAGGTATAACTTTTTCCCTTATCTCAAGGTCATGTGAGAACCCCTTGGCACAACCAACTTCGTCCTTAAACGCATTGTACTCTTAAGTAAAACATGAAAATCTCCTACACCTGCAGAGTTGATTTTCATCACGGACAGTTTAGTGCTAACCAACCTGGTCTGATGTAAATCTTCCTCCACACAATTTGGATCCAATTGCACTGGAACAGGAGATCCAGGTTTAATAATAGCCCCCAGTCTAGCATCGTCCATCCACCCAAAGACCTCTTTTCTATTCACAGTCACATACACCTTGGTGACACACTTCCTACCTTTAAATGATACAACATTCTCAAACCATTCTAACGTTTTAATCTTTAATCCACCAAACACCTTGGGTGAAATGTCACACTCACTTAATTCTACAGCACTCCAACAATCCATGAATGTAGACGAATCCAAAATAGTAATGAGGAGCCAAAATCAGCCATTACTGGTAACTTAACCGTACCTATACTAATGCTGCAAATGGTCTCCTATCTGTGTTTTTACCATCAGAGGTGATTGCGAGAAAGCCATTCTTGAACTTCTCCAGACATCTAACCAGACTCTCTCCTCCTCATCCACCTGTATCGTAGAAATATTTGTATTTTTTTTCTCTTCCAAGCATACCCCCACCTTCTTTCGATTTGCATTACTTGACTAAATGGCCCATTTTGTCACATTTTAAACACAATTGCGTTTTACAGCTGGATAATTGGGAGTGTCTGCAAAATGTGTATGTAAGCCACATCAAAAGCAGTGACCTTTTTTGGGACTGGCTCGAATCTCACTTTACTCTTTCTTCAAATCGCGACGCACAGCGCCAGTGTTTACTTCCTCTTTATTACTACCAGAAGATAGAATTTTAGATCGCTCAACCACTTTAGCAACACCAAATAGCTGAGTAAAAGAGGGATTACAAGAGCCTTTCCGGGATTTCTTTTTTTACTTAAACAGCCCAACGCTAGGTGATCTCGTCCCAAAACGCTGCTAAAATCATGAGATTCACAATGAACTCCTCAATAGATGCATCGCTAGCCTGCTTTCTTGAAAATAAACGGAATCTTTCAACAATTACATTGGGCTGTTCACCAAACTGCGCATCTAATCTAGCAATGACGACTTGAAAATCATCCCAGGAAACGTCCTCGGTGGTTTCACTTTAGGCAAGTTCTCAAATTTCCTGAGCAGCAGCCCCTAAGCAACATAATTTTTTTCAGGATGAAATTTCTTGCCATCAGTGGCTTATAGATAGTTCTCAAAATGTCTAAACCACCTACGTCATTTAACAGGTTTGCTAGAAGACTGTAAATATGGCTGAGGTTGTGCAACAAAATGATGTGAGGTCATAGTACTTTGTGGCGTAGTTGGCAGAAAAATATGTTACCCTAGTGGATTGAATACTTTTACACTTTAATGCCCTTTTCCAAAATGCTTGTGCAAAATAATTACAACTGTTCAGAAATAAACACATTTATGAGAAACCGCCACAATTTTGCACACTGAATAAAAATGTTTCTATAGGTGTGCTCCATGGGCGCAGGCTTCTCACAACTGAATTTATTATTTTTTTACAAATAAATATGTGCCTTAAAAATAGGTATCGGTGTGCCTGTAACCGTGCATGCAGACAGTTTCAATAGCCAAATTTAATGACCAAAGGAAATAGAGGACAATCCCAAGCCAAGGATCGCCTCCGTTGGCTTGCCAGCTGTCTCGCATAGAATGCCTCGCACCATTCTACCCATGCATTCTATGCAAGACCGACCGCGGGCCAAGAAGCTCGAGGAGGCGATCACAAGTAACAAATATGTTTGAACGTGCATTATGCATCAAAGAGTACATGGTTCGCAATTTTATCCCAAAGTAGGTTGATGATCATTCATTGAATCGGAGCACAACAGTGAAAGAATTTTAGTAGAAAATCACATACAAAAGACCGGAACGAGATCTAAAGCCTACCAGACTGGGGGGGATGGACGATAAAAGTAATGTGTAACATTAGGACTTGGAAATTACCGTATGGGTCGGCAGTTCAAATGTGCCACGTGCTAACGAGCCAAGCTCACCTTAATTTAAATAGTTAAATGAATAAGATGACCAGATATTTCAGAGAATAGTTCACAGGAAAACAACTTTGCTTTAAGAGTAGAACTGATAGATGGTTGCAGCACAAGGCTACTCCATTGGAGAGCCACTGGCTGAAAAACATGGATAGTGTGAAGGGCATTTTCATCGGCTGGTGAGTTTGTCTATGCACTGTTGTAGATGGGCGAGTGGGTAAATGCAAGAATGAGGCAATGGTTGTACAAACAGATTCGCGAGTGCAGGATTAATAACAGAATGCATTGGATGGAGTGAATGAGTGCATGGATTGAAACATTCAGGCTCTTTGATTTATGAGGCAGACTCCAGACCAATTGTCTCTGTTAATCCTTGTTACTTATTGCAGAAACGGGCAGTAGATTTCTCTCAGATTAATAACTTTTTGCTTCAGCTCTCAAGAAGTCAGAATCTTGAAGATGTATTCTTCATAGAGGGAAGTGAATAGTTCATCTCCTCCTGCTGTCTTAGCCATGACTGTACTAAATAAAAATCAACAGAGCCCACTGTAAGCAGTGGGAGACTCGAGCAATAGAGAGGCATCCATACTTACTGCATTATATAGTGCACTTGATGCTAGGGAAACGCATCCTGCAACTGTCTTGGAATCGGTGGCTGCTCCTCCTCCAACGCTGGCACCACAACATGGCACCACACTTGCAAAACAGACACCGACTGCAGGTGAATCCTGGACTCTGAGTAGGGACAGTGTCTGGATAAAGAGGACCAGCTATTGGACCTGGGACAGTTTTGTGTCCGAGATCCAACAGTCCCACTATCTGTGGCACAAACAGCGGCACTAATTATTAACAAAGAAGAAATACAACAGTCAAGTAAATAATTGGGAGCCCTTCCTGTTTTTTTCTGTTTTTTACAGCTGAACAATGAGCATATAAATCAGTGACAGGCTTCCCTGTAAAAAAGATACTGGGCGCATACCCAGAATTTTAGTCACAAACTGCCGCATCTCGTGTAAACTCGCATTAATCTGTCGTTAAATTCGCCACTGTATTAGTATCAAGAGGCTAACACACATTTAAAAAAAGTTTTATATATCGCAAACTCGACACAATGGTTTTGGAGCGCTTTACGTGTGCACCAGTTATGCTACACAAGGACGCATTCATATTTTGTAAGCACTAGGGGCAATAGGTATGTAAAAAAAAAACTTTGTGATTCCTTAATAGCGAATTTTACCGATTCGCTATTAATGACTGGCAAAATAGAATGTAGGTAGGAATCGGTAAAATATTCCTTAATAACGAATCGCAAATTGAGAATAGCTAATAAGGAATACCTACCCATTCATTCCTATGGGCTAGGAGGATAAACTGGTGTTCCCTGTTTTTGTGCGTTTAACTTCAGCACATCGAAAGAAGGCGATGAAGAAAATTGTTGGGGTGTAAAACAACTGTATGCTTACATAAATTGCTTACAGAGTTTGTATGATGAGGTTGCTTTTTAATGAAGTTCTTTGCACATAAACCATTTTATGATGAAATTGCCAGAACATGCCTTTGGCCTTCTGGCAAACAGCAGACAATCAGGGAAGCGTAAAAGTAGATTTTAGTTTCTACCCACTCGAAGAAGCTTTGCAGTCTTTAAAAAATATAATAATTCCAGGTTTGGTGTCCGGGACATACCACTACTGGCAACAATGCCAGATCAGTCACTGTAATCCTTTTTTAGGTTGAAGCCTGCAAGACAGCCCAGTGTCTGGTTTGCTAACAACTTATTGGAGGCATTATGAAAGCTGACCTAAAAATGCATCTCCCCCATTGTTTATCATTGGCTTTGTGGTTTGTAACTCACGTTTGCATGCTTTCTATTTGCTGGCGTCATTTG
This sequence comes from Triturus cristatus, assembly GCF_964204655.1. Classification (NCBI taxonomy): domain Eukaryota; kingdom Metazoa; phylum Chordata; class Amphibia; order Caudata; family Salamandridae; genus Triturus; species Triturus cristatus. The sequence goes on from NC_140585.1 coordinate 265,256,556, forward strand.
TTTTAGGCTTTCCAGCATAGCCTATTACTATATTCTTCCATGAGTGCTCGCTTCCTGTAAACAGGCCTTTAAATCTTGTTATCTTGCCACATTTGCTGTGCATTCAAAGATAGAGGTCCAATGGCAACCTGTGTCTTCCTGAGGGAGCTTGGTATTTGCTTTTTCTTTCTGACTTCAAAGTGAGAGGATTAATCTTAGCAGTCTGGCTGTGAAAGGAAAGGCTTTTTACTATCACACAAAAAAATGTAAATGTCTGTAAATGAACTGCGCTGATATATCAGAATTAGCAAAGCACAAATGTAGCACACTTCTTTGTGATTCTTAAGTGTGGTGGAAACAAATATTTTAATACAATCGAAACAAATAAATACACTAGGTGATGACATTGCCACACACTATTGTTTGGGCTCTCTATACTTTTATCACTAAAACTGTATGTCTGTATATTTCAATTGAAAATGTGTTGTCCGTAATGGCAGTGGGCTATCGCACCATGCATGCTTCACAGTACGCCACTCCACTCTGCAACACTTCATGTCACTCCACTCCATGCACCTCTACTCTACACCACGCCACTCCATTCTGCGACGCGCCTCTCCGTTCTGCGACGCGCCAGACATGCCACTCCATTCTACGACACGCCACTCCGTTCTACGACACGCCACTCCGTTCTACCACCACTCCTCTCTACTACCACCACTCCTCTCTACCACCACTCCTCTCTACCACCACTCCTCTCTACCACCACTCCTCTCTACCTCCACTCCACTCTACCACCACTCCACTCTACCACCACTCCACTCTACCACCACCACTCCACTCTACCACCACCACTCCACTCTACCACCACCACTCCATGACACAACACTACTCCACGACATGCAACTCCACTTTTTTGCCACTCCAGTCTACACCACTCAACGCCCCACCACTCTAAGGCATGCCACTTAATGACACGCCACTCCATTCTATGACATGACATGCGACTCTACGTCCCACCACTGTGTGACACAGCCCTCTCCGCCCCTGCTCCACTCTGCGCCTCTGCTCCACTCTGTGCCACACTCTTTGCCCCTCTGTACCACTCCACAATCCTCTGTGCCACTCCATGCAACTCCACAGCACTCTGTACCTCTCCATGCGACTCCACAACACTCTGTGCCACTCTACAACACGTCACAACTCTCTGTGCTGCTGTGCAACACTGTGCCACTGTACAACACTCTACTCTCTACGCCACTCTCTGCCATGCTCTGCCATGCTACCTCAAAAGACGAGCTTCAAAGGAGCACGCCGTCTTTGAAGGCGAAATGGTGAACACTTGTGAGAGGGGCTGCTCTAGTGTTTAGGTAGGCAGTCTGTCACTTGGGAGGGAAAGAGGAAACCACTTCACAAACCTGTTTTTCAGGGGTGTGTATGCCCTTAGGTAGCCACACCTCTGGGTTGGGCTAAAGAGCGCTACACGCCAAGAGAAGAACTCTGCTTTGTTGTAAGAGGACAGAATGGATTATTCTGAGATATCCAGATGCCACACTTCGCAGGAAGTGGTCATCAGGAGGGACGCAACCCAGTAGCCCATTGGCAACTGACCGTGACCAACCCAAAGGGCATTTTCTGGGCATAAATAAGGGACCCCTGGAACCCAGAATTTCTATCTCAAAATTTTGGAGAACCGGACCGAAGAAGTACTGCTTTGCTGCACCAAGGACGCAGCGAAGAGAGGCTGCACCTACTGAACCTGGTGGCTAGCACAGCAGAAGGGACTGTGCCTACTGTATCCTGCTGGTGAAGAAGTCCACTCCTGAGCCCAGTCAAAGCAAAAGACCCCAAAGGTCAGGTGGCTGACCTCCTGTTCGTAGCACGGGACCATAACAGCTGAAGAAGCCTGCTGGAGTAGTTGGTTAGCCTAGATCTTCATATCGCCGCTTCTCCTAGTCATGCAGCACTAAGGACCAGGAACCAACGCTCGAAGTTGCACCAAGTCAGTCTGCTGGACCCGGGAGAGTCGTCTTGAGTGCAGCTTGGTTCCCTGGAAGGCGAATTACCTGCCGAGGAAGGATTTGCCCAGGACTGCGATACTGGGTGACTGGTAGCGGAGGGGCTAAATGGACTTCGAGGGAGATTGACCCCTGTAGCCAGGATTGCCTCGCCAATCCCGTGGACCGAGGAGTAGCCACAGGAATCCCCCCCCCCCCATCAACCACATCGCATCCACAGCATCCTTGAACATCTTCAGCATCCTGTATCCCTTGCATCACGACCACTTTCATAGGAGCCTATTGCAAAGAGATAAAAGTGCCTGGAACTGACTGAAGACTGCTTATTCCTTGTTTCTGATTTGTTGAACTTGCCAGTGCTTGTTTGTATTAAAGTAAAAAGTGCATATTTACTGTACCTTGTAAAATCTGTCCCGAAAACTCTCCGGTGGATCTTCTGTTTTTGGTGTCTAAAATACATACAAATACAGTCTTTTTATACATTGGTGTCAAATTTCTTGGGTATTCTGCAATTGTTTTGGTGCTGTTTTAAATGCTTTACTCTTGTTCCTTTTGTGTGAGCCTTTTTGCCTAGAGCAGCAGTGACCCAGGTTTGAGCTAGTGGATTTAGCAAATTAAACTACTGGTCCTAAAGGGGTTGTTTAGTGTATTATACAGTTTGGTTACTCAACCAGACCATATAGTACAATACCATTTTCTCATGCCTCCCTTTACCATTGACCACCCCTAAACCCTAAAATTATCCTTATCGCCATCCACCCCTAGGTCCCTTAAAATTACTACAAATGTGTTTGAGAGAGCTCCCACTGAAGGATATTATTCTTCCAACACCACCAAGTCAGAGATTTGAGAGCTCCTGAAGTTCACCCCAGTTTGTCTTCTCAAGCTCCTGACTTTCAGCACAATTTATCTTTGAGATATTCCTGGAGCACGGTCATGTGCAGTCAGTCAAAAGAAGAAACACCTCTGTAGTTGCTCATTGAGGATTGGATTGAATCTGTAACACTTCTGCTGGTTACAGTGTAGAAGTGGACCTCAGCTAGGCCTACCAGTGCAAGGGGTTCGCCCTTCTTTGCACAGAGTCCTCCGACCAATAGGAAGAAGTTGGCACAAACTGGAATAGAAAATACAAAGTTTAATAAAGCTCATGAGGTGGAACTACATTCACACAGCACCCTTCGGTATTGAATGAAGTAGCACACCAAACAGAAGGAGCATGGTCCTTTTATACCCACACAAGGGCTCAAAAGAGGGCGGTACAAGTACAGCAGAAGATTTTATGTACATATAAGGTCATATAGAAATGCACAGTCGACAAGTAGGAGGAGTTAACAGTTTGCCAATGCTAGTAAACACATCCTGACAGTTACATACTACTGACAGCTGCAAGGACAGTTGAAAACTCACTGGGCATGTGCAAAGGTGGAAGATGCTAAATATAGTTTGTTTCTAGGCAGATTACAAGAGCAGTCAACACTGAGGGAGGACAAAGCACATGGTGAGCACATGGCAAACAAAATGGCTGTCAGAAATACAAAATGGATTCCGCAAAATGGACAAGATAGCCTCTAAATACAAGATGGATTCCGCTAATGCTAAGCCAATCGCTGCCAATTTACAACAGGACAGCCTATCTGCCATAGGAAATACTCTTAAGTTATTTATGTCTCAAGAATGTAATTCTCCACACTGGTTCAGAAGTTAACTTGCTTAGTTTTATCTGGAGCTCCACATTTTGGGTGTTTTTGAAAGTCTGAGACTCTTTAGTAACTTTGTTAGGCACTCACCTTGAGGAGCTACCACAGAAGTTGTGGCCCTTGTCCAGGCATACAACATTCACAGCAGTTCAAGCCCTGCGTGAACCTACAGCAATCTTACAGTTGCATCCTCCCATCTGGGCCTACAGCAGTCATGATGTTGTAGTCTAAAGTGGGCCTAAAATGATCATACAGTAGCATGGTCTTGTGCAGTCCGCTCCCTGGATGTCCCACAGGCACGAGGGTCTAACTGGACCTCTCCCCTCCTGGGCAGTCACTCCTCCTTCAGGGCCAGAAGAACTCCTTGCTTATTTCAGCTATCCGGCTTGTTGGTGCTTCAGGGAAGATTCACAGTTCCTCCAGCAGAAAGTGCAGACTCAATGTGATGGTGCCCTCACCTCTGGGAGACTGGCTGTCAGGCTAAGACCAGCCCTGGTTGCACAACAGTCCTTTGAGTACTCTGTGGAGCACTCCCTCTGGTCAGCATGGACTTGGAACAAAGTTGAGTTGTTCTCTTTTCAAGTGTCCTCCCCAGTCTGTTCTCTAGGCAGACTTTGTGTAGGGTGATGCTTCTTACAGCAGGTAGCACTGGAACATTCTCAAGCGTTGAACACCTACAGGAGAGAAATGGAGTTATAAGGTCTCTGCACCGGGCTGTCATTGGCCCAATCAAAGTATAAATTGGATACCGACAAAAGGGAAAGGTCTCCCCTAGAAATGTCCTCACCTCGAAATGTCCTCACCTCACACAACAGTCTGCAGTCCCAACCCTCAGCCCAGCCATCCACTTAAGAGCAGTGCTCAGGAAGACTCTTCAGCAACTCTTTGCCAGCAAAAGGCCTCATGGTATTTCTGCAGGTAGCCCGGTCTCTATCTTCCTACTTCAAAGTCTGGATCATCTCCTTCTAGCTACAGAAACTTGGGCAATTTTTGTAATCTTATATAATGGTACATTCCGTCCCCCCTTTCCCTGCCCCATTTTGTATGTGCCAAGTGATTGTTGTTGAATGTTCCACAGCTGACTCCAGCTGACTGGAACCTGTGATGGTGAAAGGTACCAATAAAAAAGACTCCTGAAACCTCCTACGTCTCGTCTTCCTTTGCAACAGCAATACACTTCCACTGTCTGGATAGAAGTCATCACACAATCTTGTTCTGTACCAGTCCAGGGGCATTCCAAATGGATCCCAGTGGCCTCCGTTAATTAGGCTCACTCACACGGTTTGACAGCTTGTGCTATATGCACTCCACATGCACCATATACACAGGATGCCAGCGTACGGTTATAGGCATACATGTAATAGTGGATCGTTGCTTAGGTGGGTCAGTAGGCATCGCTCTGTGTAACACGGATAAAAAGGTGTGATCACACTACTGAGCTACTCTAAAAAACACAGTATGCTGCTACCATCACTTGATGCGCTATAACCAGGTCAGAGAAAGTAGTCCACTGCCCATGAGTGCCCACATGACAGGTGCAGGACCTCAGATAGTCCGAGACAGACCTAGGCATCTGCGCACACTCTTAGGTTATTGCGACACCAGGGCCAAAATGAATGTTAGTGCTCCAGATGCATATGCAATTGAGCACTCAGGGCAGTGGGACTTGCCTGTATACTTTGCAGGGAATATTCCTGCCCCAAGAGTCCCCCGCTGAAGTTTTTTTGTTTTTTTTGTGGTAGGACTATTTTCACTATCAAATTATGCACCTACAATCCCAGTGTGTTCTTTTATTATCAAAGTAATTGCTAGGGTAAAAAGCCTGCTTCTTCACTGCTTCCCTTTTTATACTCAACCCTAATGCTGCGCTGTCCATCTTTCTTCTCTGCAGCTATTTTCGGAAGGGGCATTACTTCGGCTTGGCATGCTTCGCCAACATGCCAGTGGAGAGCCAGCTAGAGCGGGGCGCCCGGATGAAGTCTGTGGGGATCCTTTCACCTTCTTACACACTGCTGTATCGCTACATGAATTTTCTAGAAAACCAAGTGCAGTAAGTACCACAATGCTCCTAGGTCTCCCATGTATTTATTTGAAGGTTTTATATAGCGCGAACAAGACCCTTGCGGGAATCGTAGCGCTTTACATGTCATATGTTGGAAACAAGTATAAGCATAGAAAAATACAATTGTAGGTGATTCAGAAATAGGGTGCTCCATAATACAAACTAGTAATTAAATACGGTGCTCACTAATATCTCCTAGTGATTAACGTACAGTAGTATGTAAGTAGTTCACTAGAAGTTCGCCATGAGAATCGCTTTCACTTCTTTTTTTGAAGGAAGCCGTGGAAGGGTTCAGTCTTGTTTCTGTAGGCAAGGTATTCCAGATCTTGGGAGCCGTTCCGGAGAAGGACTGGTTGTATGTTTTTTTCTTGGTAAAACGTTGTGGTTTCATCAGAAGATTCTTTGAACTTCTGGAGGCTCTATTACCAGCCGAGAGTAGCAATTTCTGAGATAGATAGCTCAGGGTATTGTAGTGTAGTGCCTTGTGCATTATACATGCGATTTTCAGCTGAATTCTAGCTTCAAACGGTAGTCAGTTGAGGGCTCTGAGGTCTGGAGAGATGCAAGAGGTTATCTTTGAGTCTGTGATGAGTCTCGCAGCTGATTTGATCGCGGCTCTTAGCGGGGCTGTCGTCGCCCTGGGGAGCCCGACTAGGGTTACAGCCCCATATTCCACTCTTGGGATTACTAGAGCTTGAACTGCTTGTTTGAAGTAATTAGCTGGCAGGAAGGGTTTCAGTTTTCTCAGGGTGTTCATGTGGAACTGTGCTCCTTTTGTGAAGGCGCTGATATGCTTCTGCATTTTTAGGTTTCTGTCCAGTGTTACACCTAGCGATTTTGCTAATTCCACAATGAGAGGTTGCCCTTTGAGTGCAGTTAGGTGCTTCATCCATTCCAGGATGGTGGATGATTTGTTGGGGTGTGGGGGGAGGGGGCGCGATTAGGAGGAACTCCATTTTGAGGGCGTATAGTTTCAAATGGTTTTCAGCCAACCATGTTTGCGCTTTTTGTAGTGTTGTGTTGAGAGACTTGATGTCCTCTAGTGAATGGATCTTGATGTAGAGTTGGGTGTCGTCTGCATACATATGGAAATGGATCCCAGAGAGACTGAGAAGTTCAGTGAGTGGCTCCATGAAAAGGTTGAAAAGCGTGGGAGGAAGGGAAGAGCCTTGCGGTACTCCTAACGTGACTGGCACAGGGTTTGACAAAGATTGATTGACCTTGAATCTTTGAGATCTATTTTGGAGGAAAGAGGTAAACCAGGTGAGCACAGATCCAGCTATTCCCTATTCTGTGTTTCAGAAGTTCTAGCAAGTTGTCGTGTTTAACGGTGTCAAATGCCGATGACAGATCAAGTAAGATTATGTATCAGTTGTACAAAGTGTCTGTTCTCAGATTCCTTGGCACGGCTGACACTATGTTTGTGTCTTAAACTTTTAGGAGTTATATGTCTGGCACTTAACAGTGCTGACTTTTGCCAGTGAAGTAAATACTCCTAACCAAGTGCCACCTTAATTGATTTTGCTCTGCCAAACTGGGAAGGTCTGGCACTTTCATTTACTTGTCATAATGGCAAATAAAGCTTATTCCTAATAGCAAACAAACCTTATTGACGTGAGAGCAGACACTGTGCATCTCATCATGGTTTGTAATAACTTTAATATTAGATTGCCAGCCATACTTTGTATTTGAACAATAACAAAATTTTACATGTTGGGTTATGGCCTAATAATTGGCAATATTGTATTTATATTCCCTCCCTCATATTTGTAATGCAATCCTGCCAAAGCATTAGCTCGTTGTGGCAATCTGTAGCTTCATCTGCAAATTTGCAAAGGGCACACATGACGTTCCCCAAAAGGTACAGAACTGTGTTTGTGTACTAAATTATACCCCTTCCCCTTTTATGCGGTAGGTGTAAAGCTAAATAGTTCTAGGACTGATACATAGGAGAAAGTAAGAGGGTCTTTTTCAAACAAGTGAAGATCAGTGACATGAACTCTATCGGAAAGCATGACTGTGTGTGGCAGGATCAGTGATTACCGGGTAAATATGTTTGGAGTATGTCATATCACACCACTATGCATTTTACAAGCTTACCATATAGTTCATGTTGCTATAGTCCCTCCACTCTGTCTACATAATGATAATTAGCAGAGACTAATAAAACATAGCAGTTCAGTAGAGAAACATTTCCATGCTTTTAATAGTCTCTTTATTTTTGCAACCACAAATGCTTACTTACATCAATATTGACAGCTTATCTATCAGCTTGGCAGTTTTATTTTCTTGTTGAGCAGTTAACCAAGTTTGTCAGCCATTTTACTTTGACATGGCTTGCAGTAGATTTATTCCATCCCATAACCATTGAATGATGAATATTTTTTCAACATGACTCAGCTCGGCAACATTGTGCAAGCTGTCTCTATCAATATGACCTCCTACGCCAACAACACATAACTCAACCGCTCTCTATACATGGCCAACGCCAACACCCAAGCAAAGTTGGGTGCATGTCAAAAGTCGCCTTCTGGATTAAGTCCAACTGCCTCAAACTCACCTCAGACAAGAGGTAAGTAGTACTCACTGCGAAAGACCAAACTCTATGGTCCTCAGCCTGGGGGCCATCAGAACTTATCCCCACTCCATCCCCTTGCAGTCAAACCAGGAATCTGGGAATTGTGATCGATAAACTATTGATGGCCATCCAAGTCCACTCCTGTTTCCAAACCCTCAAGATACTCAGGAAAGTATCAAGGTGGCTTCCTCTCAGCATTCGCTGAACGGTCATCTAAGCACCACTAACCAATATGCTAAATTATGGAAACTCACTTTGGCTCTGAATATCCAGCCAACTCACGAAGCTGCTCCAGACCAATCCAAATACAGCAGCCAGACTCATACACAACGTCCCTCCGCACACCCATACCTCCCCCACCTCAGAAACCTCCACTGGCTCCCCATACAGAAATGTGCATGTCATACTCTCTTACTCAAACAAAGCACTACACAATTTAGGCCCCAACCACTTAAACAACCGCATCCGCTTCCACAACCCAATCAGACACCTCCGCTCTATCAGACTTCTCCCTATGGTCCCACGTATCTGAAGAGCCAGAGCTGGCGGCAGCTACTTCTCATGCCTGGTGTCTAAAGCCTAGAACGTACTGCCCCTTCACATTAGGCCCACCAGCTTATTCGTAGAATTGCAGTGCCAGGGTACCCTCCTCTGTGAGATGCACGTTACAAGTACATTAAACTTAACCTAACGGGTAAATAGATATTTAATGGCATCATTATACCAGTTGAGAAGCAATTCACAATTTCCAGTTCGTCTATACAACACAAGTCAATATTAATGATTAATATTTGAGAGGGTCATATCAATTATTTTGGTGATGTTCTATAACATACGTAACGAAGCATAACCCATCAAACTTGAGTATTTGGTTGGTAATTATCTGTATTTCTATTAGAATCGGGTGAGTTGGAGGAAGGTCTACATACCTCCTCTGAAGAAGGGTATTGGGTGCTTACGTGAGTGTGAGGGTAGGACTCGCGTAAATGTTCAAGGCTTCTACCGATTACATAGTACTCACGGGTTTGCAAGTTCATACATTTTTTTAATAGCAGATGTGTTTCAGCAATATGCTTTCTTCAGTGCTTAAAATTGTATGTGCATGGCACACTACATCGCGATCTTTCAAATAGTGACCTCTCCATCCTCCGTCGTTCATTCAAAGTCATGGCGAGCGACGAGGAAATTGCTAACCCCGTGCTACGTAATCTGTTGGAGCCTTTAATATTTGTGTGAGTCCTACCCTCATGCTAACGTAAGCACTCGTCCTGGAAGTTTGGGAGCAAAAGGTGGAACCCAGGAGCAGGAATTCACAAAAAAAGCTGCCAGAACAGTCCCTGTTAAGATATTTCCATCAACTGAAAAGCTGTGAATAATACAAATTCAAGGTATGTGGTAATTGACTGCAACCTGCGGATATATCTCGTTACAATCCAGCGGCTGGACAAGGGGTCTGCTGTGCACAGCACTATTGAGGGACAAAGACTGAAAAGCAGTGGAATTAGCTCTGTAAACTGAAACATCGGTAAACATGAGAAATTGTTAGACACCCAAGTCGGGATTAACTACAAGTACCAAGATACTCTGTTTTTACACAGCATGCTATAATGGAAGAACATTTAGGCAGTCCTTTGTCGCTCGCCATGACTTTGAATGAACCAATGAGGATGGAGATGTCACTATTTGAAAGAGCATGATGTAGTGTGCCATGCAGATATAATTTTAAGCACTGAGGAAAGCATATTGGTGGAACGTGTCTGCTATGAATTTTTTTTTTTTGAAATTGCAAGCCCCCTTGAGTGCTACGTAATCTGTTGGAGCCTTTAATATATATATTTATGTTATTGTATATTTTATTTTGTTGGATAAAAGTGTGTGTGTGTGTGTGTGTGTGTGTGTGTGTGTGTGTGTGGTTTTTTCAAAAACAGCCTTTTCTTGGTAAAAAAGCAATCTTGAGCCCAAATCCTCCTGCGTGATTCTTTATTTATGAAATGGCAAACAAACGCCCGACGCGTTTCGGTGCAGCCGCACCTTGGTCATGGGTAATCAGTAGTTTGTAAAACGTAAAACATAGTGTTCAAAACAAAACATAAAGGCCCCAACTCAATATCAAAGACCTTCAAACTTGGCATCCATTTTGTAATGGTCAAATTATCAAGGTTATTATTTGAACATAGTGTTTTTGCCACTGAATTCGATATTTAATGCGAGCGACTCTATCACAAATGTACTTTGCATTTTATGTTTTCATCACCAAAAATATATATAGAGAAGAATATTGAGTCCTGCCCCAGTGGGCGTTTGACCACAATTCATCACAAAGGCGGTTGTTATAAAACAGCACATGTTTTACCCATCTCGTTTCGTAATGCATGTACATATTAATGTTGTGTCTTTGTTTTAGCCCCTGTGGGCGATCTCTTAAATTCCTCATGTTCTGCCCCAGTGGGCCGTGGTTATCGGTGGCCTTGATCTTTTTTTCAAATAATTATCTCATTTCAATCTAACCCAATCATAATTTCATAGGGCCTCTGTAAGTCAATCTTCTTAGCGGTATGCTGACAGTTTGGTCTCCTACAAAAAATATAAAATTGTGCAATCACTATGATTATATGTGAAAGATTAAAAAACAAACTTGTGGCTTCTTATTTACACAATAAAATGCAATGCAATTTGAGTTTACAATATATACAGCACGTTTCAGCGATTTAACCCAAATGAACCGACATCTCTTCATCCTTATTTAAACCTAATGGTTGTACGGTGTCATATTTGATTATCATTCTGGACTCCAATTTTCGTAATTCTTTCACTCTGTCTCCGCCCCTTTCTGATTTGGGAGTTCTATCCAGGGCACAAAATTGTAGGACATTGATATTTTTCCCATGTATTTCTTTAAAATGTCTAGCAATTGGATATTGCTTGTCTTCATTGGTGATTGCCCTGGTATGTTCTAAAATTCGTTTCTTCACTTGATGAATGGTACTCCGAATATATACTAGTGGGCAAGGACAACACAAAGCGTACACGCAAAAATCAGATTTGCACGTTAAATGTTTTTGAATCACATATGGTTTGTGACTCTTTGATAAAGGGAATTCCTTTCGATTCACGCTGTTTTTGCATGCTTTACATGAGTTACATGTATAAAATCCCTTTATTTCTCTCCAATTTTTCTCTTCATTTTTTACAGCACTGCTGCAAAGAAGGTCTTTGAGAGCTGGACATTTCCTGAATGTAATCTTTGGTTGACTTCCCACTGATTTTTTGAGAACTGGGTCAATGTTTAAAACATGCCAATATTTTTTCAAACAATTTCTAACCTGCCATGACTGGTTAGAGTATGCAGTAATGAACCTAATTGGTTCCTCTTTGTCTTCTTTGGAAATTTTTGGGTCTAGAAGATCATCCCTCAAAACAGTTCTTACCTTGGCACATGCTTGGTTTATTGTCTTGTTTGAGTATCCTCTTTCACAAAATCTTTCTTTCATGTTCGACATTTCTAATTCAAAATCCGATTGTGTGCTACAATTTCTCTTTGCCCTTAAAAGTTCCCCATATGGGATACTGTGAATCAAGTTTTTTGGATGGCAGCTGTCCGCATGTAGCAGGCTGTTGCCCGCTGTTGGTTTACGGAACAGCCTGCTTTCCAACTTACCATTTTTGACATTCACGATCACATCCAGAAATTCAATTGTTTCTTTTTCTATTGTGCATGTGAATGTCAAATTGCAGTCATTTGCGTTTAAGCTGGCAACAAATTGCATAGCATCATCTTTTTCTCCTTTCCAGATGCAAAATACGTCATCTATATATCTGGCCCAGAGACCCACGTTCTGGGTAAAGGCCAAGATGTTACTGGCCACCTGCTCCTCCCACCAGCCTAGGTAGAGACCCGCGTAGCTGGGGGCGAAGCAGGTTCCCATTGCTGTACCCCGGGCCTGACAATAGATGACGTTGTCAAACAGAAAAAAGTTGTTCGAGAGACATCTTTGCATCATACATAATAGCATTTCAGTATGTAGAAGATACTTAATGTCACGTTGTTTCAAAAAATGATGATTGGCTGTGACTCCCAATTTATGTGGTATACAAGTATATAAGCTGTTGACATCAAGTGTCATCAGCCACATATCATCTTCCCACCGGACTTTTTCAATTACTCTTAAAAAATCTCGAGTGTCCTGTAAATAAGAAGGGAGTTTTTGGACATAAGGGCGCAGGAAATGGTCAATATACTTGGAGGTATTCTCATAGGTACTCCCTATGGAGGACACAATAGGTCGTCCTGGAGGATTTACACTATTTTTGTGTAACTTAGGCAATAAATATAGGGCTGGCAATTTCGGATGGTCACATTTAAGAAATCTATACTCCTCATCTGAGATCAATTTTTGACGTTTCCACACAACTAATTGCAACTGATATTCATTGTTGCTTTTTTCATAACTGGTTCTGTTACTGATTGTATAGCTTTCTACATCATCCAACTGTCGTCTACCTTCATTTAAATACATCTTGATAGGCCACACCACAACATTTCCGCCCTTATCGGACTTTTTAATGACAACTTCTTTGTTGTTCTGTAGTTCTTTAACTGCAATTATCTGTTTTTGACTTAAATTGGTGTATTTCAGTTTACTGGATTTATCAGTTTTTTAAATTCTTTAGTTACACCTTTATCAAACACTTCAATAATCTCATTGTGGATTTGGGGCAAGAATCTGGATTTTGGTTTAAAATCACTATCACTGCTGCAATCAAAAGTTACATTTTCTTCAGTTAAACAAGCTTCTACATCAATAGCATTGTCAATATCTTTTTCCAACCCTTTCATTGTCTGCAATAAATCTATATCTTCAATCGTTAAATTGGTAGATTCGACCGGATTACTTAGTGATCGTTTTCCTATTTTGGAACCATTTACGCCGCTTTAATTTTCTAACAAATTGGAAAAGATCTATTCTGCCCTCCGTGTAATTGAAATTACTTGTAGGGCAAAACGTTAGACCTAATGACAATGCTTCAATCTGTTCAAGCGTTAACTGAAAATTAGATAAATTTACCACAGTATGATTGTCCTTCATTTTTTGTCCATCTTGCCTCTTGTTGTCATTCCCACGTAGGCATCCAACACACCCTGTTTCTTTGCGCCTCTTCTGCTTCCTCCTCTGGCGCCTCGACCTCGACCTCGACTTGGCGATTCTTGTGGGCCTGGGCTTCCCATCCCTTGTCGGCCTTGTGCCAGTAGCGAGAACTCCTTTAAAATATTGGATTTTACTCCCTCGTTGCTTGGTTGCTTATCAGTTGGTTTTTCCAGTCTTACTGAGTTGGTGCTGATATCCTGCGATTTGTTGGTTTCGCTTATTTCTGATACCTCAGTGGTTTGGCCAGTTTGATCTTTATCCGAGGTTCCCAATACTTTTTGGTTTAATTCTCTTAAATAATCAAATTTTTTGCCAAACGTAAAAATTTGGCCTCTTTCATAGTCTAATTGGTCGCGGTAAAATTTACTTTGTTTTTTCATTTTTATTTCCTCCTCTGCTTTCTCCAACCTTAAAGTGAGTTTTTTCATTTCAATTTCAAAATCATTTTCGGAGTATTGACTCTTCAGTTGAGACGTGATTTGATCAATTTCCCTTGCCAGTCTCTCAGTATCTTTCAATGCATATTTGATGAGCAGTTTCAGCATTGTCGTTGAGCATTGATGGTTGATATGTACCCATTCTTCAATAAGTTCGGGGTCTGGATCACTAAACGTTGGGGTCAAGAAAATGCGCAATCCACGAGGTACGCGCTCGCAGTCTACATATTTTTGCAAAGTGGTGGCTTCCCACCACTTGACTTGCTCCATCTTTGCGCATTTCCAAAGTTTGTCCCAAAGCTCTTTTTTGTTTCTGGAGTCCCGTGCTGTAATGTTACCCGGTCCACTCAAATCCGATCTTTCCGTGTTTAGGGGGACAAACAGCGATTCTGCTGCTCCCCGTCGTGAAGCCTCTGTTTGCTAAATTCATTTCTTTTGTGTTTGGAATTTCACGGTCTGAGAATTTCCTGCTTGACGCCGTCAAGCAGTCACACAGTTCTCTCAGCAGCAGCCTACCAACGCGGCCGCGCTGGTTCCACCTGCACTTCGGCTATCTCACTGCTTTTTGAATAAAGTTTCCGACGTGTTCCAATATTCCTGCTCAGTTCTTCGAACCCCGGCGTGACCGACTCTTCGGGTTTTCACTCGGGACAAAGGTTACCGGAAAGGACACGTCCTCCACTTTCAATCAAGGCACGATGGTTCCGAAGGCGGGCAGGGAAATTGTATCTCAAAGAGACAAAATTCCTTCAAACAGTTCGCTGATTTCCCTGCCGCTTTTGCGGTGGCGGGCTCAAGCGAGGTAGCGATCCTCCTTGAAATTTTCAAAAACAGCCTTTTCTTGGTAAAAAAGCAATCTTGAGCCCAATTCCTTATGCGTGATTCTTTATTTATGAAATGGCAAACAAACGCCCGACGCGTTTCGGTGCAGCCGCACCTTGGTCACGGGTAATCAGTAGTTTGTAAAACGTAAAACATATAGTGTTCAAAACAAAACATAAAGGTAGGACTACCTGCCCCAACTCAATATCAAAGACCGTCAAACTTGGCATCCATTTTGTAATGGTCAAATTATCAAGGTTATTATTTGAACATAGTGTTTTTGCCACTGAATTCGATATTTAATGCGAGCGACTCTATCACAAATGTACTTTGCATTTTATGTTTTCATCACCAAAAATATATATAGAGAAGAATATTGAGTCCTGCCCCAGTGGGCATTTGACCACAATTCATCACAAAGGCGGTTGTTATATACGTCATCTATATATCTGGCCCAGAGACCCACTCACGAACATGAGGAATTTAAGAGATCGCCCACAGGGGCTAAAACAAAGACACGACATTAATATGTACATGCATTACGAAACGAGATGGGTAAAACATGTGCTGTTTTATAACAACCGCCTTTGTGATTGCGATCTAAATTGATCTCAAGACCCCGCGAGGCACAAAATGTGACAAAGCCGTCCAATACCCTCTGGATGCCTGTCTATGTTCGCGACAACAACATATTGAATAGATACAGGAATTTGGGAAGCACTATCATCATAAGAATCGCGACCCTGCCAGCAATGGACAAGGGCAAGTGCAGCCATCTCTCAACTTGAGATTCAAGGGCAGTAATTACCTGACCGTAGTTAAGGCGAAGGATCTGTGCTGTGTCGAGCTGTATATGAATGCCCAAATATTTGACAGAATCGGTGCACCATTAAAGGGGGAATTCGCACTCCCAAGAGGGTTGTACTGGGAGTTAACGGGAAGATCACAGATTTATGCCAGTTAATGCCTAGGCCGGAAAGAGGCCGAACCGCAATATTTCTCTGATAGGCTCTAAGTTAATCTGGGGATCTCTAATGTAGAGGATGGTGTCATCAGCCAAATTAGGAGGGTGCCAATGTTAAATTGTAAGCCCCTTTGTAGATGCCGTTCCTAAAAGTGGCGTATTAGGGGGTCCATGGCTAAAATAAACAGTAAGGGGGATAAGGGGCAGCCCTGATGTGTGCCGCGAGAAAGAGAAAAGTGACGGCATAACGTTCCGTTGATGCAGAGCCACTCCGTGGGGCAGCTGTATAGTAAGGTGGTGGTGGCAATGAAGCCCATGGGCATGCCCATGCGTCGCATTACCGAAAGGAAGAAGGGCCATTCTAGAGAATCAAAGGCCTTCTCTGTGACTAACAGAATTGCGGCGGCCGGAACCGCAGGATTGATTCTATGGAGGACCGAGAAGAGTGTCCGGAGATTTAATGAGGTGGATCGATGAGGGATAAAGCTGGTTTGGGCTGGAGATATGATGAATTCCATCAACTGGGAGAGGCGATTGCAGATGATCTTGGCTAGTATTTTATAGTCTAAGTTCAGGAGGGTCAATGGTCTGTAGGAGCCACATGACGTCGGATTTTTCCTGGGTTTGGGGAGAAGGATCACGACTGCTTCCCTAAGCGTGGGGGGCGGTATTTGTTTCTCGAGGGCCTCCGCATAAACTTCAATCAACTGTAGGGCCAGCATATCTTTGTATGCCTTGTAAAAGTCCCCTGTGAAGCTGTCCAGTCCGGGGGCGGAGGAACTGCGGAGAGTGTTAATGGCACCGATAACTTCGGTTTCAGCTAGCGGTTCCGTGAGAAAGTCTTGCATGTCTTTCGCTAAGTAAACCAGGGCAATTTCCGACAAATGAGCTTCCTGCGCCAAAGGGTCATGCCCAGTCCTGGTGAAGTACAAGGCAGTGAAGTATTCTAGGAATTCCTCACAAATCTCCGAAGTGGAGGTGAGTGTGTGATCTGTGGAAGAACGTATCTCGGTGATGCAGGCTTTACTGTAAGGGGGCCATAACATCTGTGCCAGTACCCAGCCTGGACGTTCACCCTCTCCGTACCTCCTGGCGGTCTGATATTTGCCTAGGTATAGTATCTCGCTGTCCGCGGCCTCGCGGAATTCCAGCAGGAGGGCCAACCGTGCCGTATCCGGGATCGAGGAATGTAATATAGTGTCATCCAAGTCCGCGAGTTTGTGCTCGATGCAAGAGATTGTGGTGCGGAGATTTTAAGCACACCCGAGTGTTTGGCTAGGCGGTCTTAATGTAGACTGTGGCAGAGTCTGCAGCTGCCGCTTCTCCCAGGGCATAACGGCATTTGAGTGGAGAGATCGAGACACTCTACTGTTTTCCTACAAACACTGTGTGTGCTTTACCTCGGGCCTCATCTAAGGCGTATTTTATGTACTTTTTAGTTGCTACTTTTAAAACTGTGTTGTAATATTTTTTAATAACAAAACTTACCCAAGTTGTGCAAGTTCTGTCCTTCCTTGCCCCGGTCCGTCGCGGCTCACCTGTGCCGATTGTACGGAGGGCAGGAAGTAGGTAGGAGCACTTCCGGTATTCCGGTAATTCAGCGGGTTGATGGCCTAGTTGTGCAGCAGGCGGGGCCTATATAGCTGTATTCTGGGGAGGACGCGCAGCGGGCGCGCCAAAGGCGCGCCAAAGGCAAGCCCGTCGGCGACCGGATGGGACCTGGGGCCAGAACCCCTGATCCACCCACACAATCCATCAGCTATACCCCTGAAGCTCTCTATGGGCTACGCCCCCCTACATCGGCTGCCTGTGCACACCGCTTACGACCTGCTGTCAAGAGTCAGAAGAATAAGTACTGTCCCTTCGATCTGGCTAATAATCAGGACGCCGCTAAACAAGACCATAATTTCCAGATAATGCTTATTAATTGTAGATCCTTAAATAAACACCAACTGGATCTGTATGACCTCATCTCAATCAGCCAACCGGACATCCTGATGCTGACTGAGACTTGGCTGTCAGAGAACTCTGTCCCGGATGTCCTTGTTGCACTTCCCCCCCCCCCCCCAATTACGGAATTCTGAGGCTTGACCGTCCACTCGAGAGGGGGCGGGATTGCGCTAATCCATAAAATATCAATTGAATGTGCATTGGAAAGGGTGGACATAGAGACATGTGAGGCAGGTCTTTTTACCATCGGAGCTGATAGCGCTTACATTATTAAAGGCCTCTTAATATATCGTCCGCCAGGCCCCATCCTTCAATTCACTAATAGTCTTAGGGATTCGGTTATTCATCTACCGCTACGGTATGCGAAAGTGCTGGTGCTGGGCGATCTTAATCTTCATTTGGATGATAGAGATAATGTCGCTGCCCAAGATTTCTGTCAGGAGATGGCCTCACTGAACCTAACACTCCAATCCACTCTCCCTACCCATCAGTTGGGACACCTGCTTGACCCCATATTTGCCAACTGGGACGACATTCGGGCGGATGCCCCGATTCCGGTCCTGTGGTCTGACCACTATCTGGTTTCTTTTAGTTTTATGATCTCTAAACCCCAGACAGTGATCTTACCCAACAAACCCCAGAGGAAATGGGCCAATTTCTCAGCCTCCAGGTTTAACCAGGCCCTTCTATCGGGAGGGCCCCCAGGAGGGAGGGATGTAGAAACAGCCAGTAGTACCCTGACTCTCCGCATCAATGAGGCGCTTGATAGGGTAGCCCCTTTGGCCTCTTGTGCCCCTAGGAGACAGAGTAAAACTGCCCCTTGGTTCAGCGAAGAACTGAAGGTCGCCAGATCTGCATGTAAACGCTTAGAACGTAGTTGGAGATTGGACTTTTCTATGGATAGGAGGCTGTCCTATAAATCCGGTCTCAAGAAATACCCTTCCCTTATAAAAAAGACACGAGCTGCCTACTATAACACCAAGATTGAGTCAGCTGAGAACTACTCCAGGGAACTGTTCCGGATTTTTAAAGAACTGTCCACGCTGGACAGGACGCCACCTTCCAACAGGGACTCTGCTGAGGCCTGCAACAGGATTGCTGAGTTTTTCTCCGAGAAGGTGGAGAAAATGTATTCTACCTTTCCGGAGGCAGCTCGCAATGGGGAATTTCATTCTACAACTAATGAAAGCTTGACTGTGGTCTCCTGTCTGCCAAATTTTAGTCTCCCTTCCATAACGAACTTTCATGCTCTGGCTCTAAGCATTAAGTCAGGTTCTCCTAAAGATCCTATGAAACCTAAGAACATGAAGGACGTCATGGTCACGCTGGCACCTTATTTTAGACACCTTATCCAACTCTCGTTTGACACTGGAGTTGTCCCACGGGAATGGAAACAGGCTGTGGTTGTGCCTATAAAAAAGAAACCCGGAATGAAGTCCAGTTTGCTGGAAAATTTGCGGCCAATGTCGCTATTACCATTTATTGCTAAACTGGCAGAAAAAGTGGTTAATGAGCAACTGATGAGTCATATTAATCGCAACGATCTTCTGCACCCAGTCAGGTTTCCGAGCTACCTATTCCACTGAGTCGGCTCTGCTCTTCTCCACGGAAACCATCCGCAGTCTGGTCGACGCGGGTCAGTCGGTTGCCCTGATCCTACTAGACCTCAGTGCGGCTTTCGACACTGTAACCCATACCATCTTGCTGCAACGTCTTATGGAAGGCGGAGTGACTGACCTGGCGCTGGAATGGCTTAGATCCTTCCTTCGTGGTAGGAGTTTCCAAGTAGCCCAAGGACCGTTTTTTTCTAAGAGTGTTAGGCTAGAACAGGGGGTCCCTCAGGGATCCATCCTGAGCCCTACGCTCTTTAATCTTTATCTTGCTCCCATGACAGAGAGTATTAAAAAGTTTGGTGTTAATATCGTGTCTTATGCAGATGACACACAGCTTGTTGTATCTCTGTCCCAATCCCGTGATGAGGACGCCTCCAATTTCTCACTGTGTCTTCAAGAACTGGCCAGCTGGATGGCTAACTACTGTCTCAAATTGAACGGTGATAAAACCGAGGTAATGATTGTAGGTAGAAACACCAACCTCTGGTCTTCAAGTGGTGGCCCCAGACCCTTGGCCCTACACCTACCTCGAGGGAGCAAGTGAAGAATCTGGGTATCTGGCTAGACCCTAAACTGTCCTTTGACCATCAATCCAGGACAGTGGCTGGTAGGTGCTTCGGTATTATGAAAAGCCCCCGGAAAGTCCTGGATGTGCTCCCTGTAGCGGCCAGGAAAACCTTAGTCCACGCACTTGTCACCTCACGCCTGGACTATGGGAATGTCCTCTACTTGGGCGCCAACAAAAAGAGCACGCAAAGACTGCAATATATCCAGAACGCTGCGGCTTGATTGGTCTTAATGCTACTTAGGAGGACTTCAACAAAATATGCCCTGTCCACTTTACACTGGTTGCCAATAAAGGAACGAGTTTCCTTTAAGGCCTTGTGCATATGCCACCGAATTCTCCATAGTAGAGCTCCGTCATATCTCAAGGATTTGCTGTCTCCCTACTCTCCTCCCAGGACCCTGCGGTCCTCGGGTACAGGCCGCGTTCTCATTCCTGTCATAAAAAAAGTAAGAATGGGGGGGTCGTTCCTTCCGTTATCTTGCAGCCAAACAGTGGAACGAACTCCCTGTCGAATTGCGTTTGGAGCAGTCCGAAAGTATATTTCGGAAGAACTTGAAGACCTGGCTGTTCAGGATAGAATAGAGGGTTTCTCTCTCCCGGGTTTCTGAATGCCGAAACTGCTCTACATGAGCTGTCCATTGGTACCGCAGCGCGGGGACATACTAGTTAGTATAACCAAGCGCTATACAAACTTCTTTATTATTATTATTATTATTTTTTTTTTTATTATTATTATTATTATTTATGCACACGCCCCTCATGTATGCCTTAAAGCCCTCCCACAGAACCGCCCAGGAGTCCACAGAACCAGTGTTTATAGGGAAGTAGTCCTCAATGGCTTTGCGCACTTCTTCTTTAAAAAGATAATCGTAAAGCGCACGGCTCGGGAAGCGCCATTGGCGTTCGAACCCCTCTGGGCGAGGGATCCTCAGACGGAGCTGAACCGGAAAATGGTCCGAGAATGTTCTCTGGAGCGTCCCAAGTGCCTGAAAACAGTTAAAAATAGCGGGGGGGGGGGACTAGCCAAAAGTCAGTTCTCATCCAAGTGTTGTGTTGGCCAGCATAATGTGTGTATTCGGTGAGGGTGGGATTGGGCAGGCGCCAAATATCTAGTAGGGAAAGTTGCTTGCATATGGCCAAGCCACGCTCTAGACGTGCTCTTATGGTGTCCGGGGTTGAGGCTGTGCTGTCCAATACGGGATAGAGGAGCAGATTACAATCCCTTCCCACCAAAAGCAGGCAGGGTTCCAGTTTTAGTAGCTGGGCATGTAAGGAGTGAAAAAATTCAGGCAATCGTTGTTTGGAGCGTATACACACACCAGAGCCACCCTGTGACCCATGAGCGATTCTGCAACAATGTATCTACCCTCCTTATCCCTGACAACAGAGCCTAAGCTAAAGGGGACCTGCTTGTGAATGAGAATGGCCATTCCCCTGGCACAGTTACTGAAATTAGCAAAATACCGGTGTGCCCCCCAACTAGCAGCAAAACAAAGTGAGTCCGTTTGAGGTAAGTGCGTTTCCTGCAAATAAGCAATATCCACTCTATGCCTGAGGAGGTAATGAATAACATGCCTTCTTTTATGGATATCGTTGAGGCCCCTGACATTTCAAGACATGAGGGATAGGCCCCAAGGACCATCTTCACTCATTGGGAGTGTGTCATTGGGAGTGTGTATCAAACATGTTGTGTACATACAACAAAAAAAGCAGAGGAGCTGTGTCAGCGAACATACCTGTATCCAACTGTAAACGTCTGAGCTAACATCCTGTGAGTTACCATGCAACCAAGCAACTGAACCCCCCCACCCAGCCTCTTCCAAAAGGCAGAGAGGCATACCCCGATACTAAAAGTGTATCCCGATATACCAATACATTTTAAACTGTAATGTAGTAAACCCCTATAAGAAAGTGGCTCTGTATATACTGTTCCCAAATGGGTACAGTGTGCAGAGTCCACAGTCCCCAGAGGTTTGGCTGAGGCTAAAGTTAGATATAACCTTACTCTCTAAAGTGGTAGCTTGGTCGAGCAGTAAGGCAGTATCAGAGGACAGTGTAAAGCATTTGTTGTACACACTCAGTCAGCAAATGGTCTCACACACTCAAGAACTGAACTCTAGGCCAATGGTTTGTATATAAAAATGTATGGTTGTTTTATTGTAGAACCAACAATAGGTATCAAAATATACTTTCTCAGAATGAGATGCTTTAGATAAATACTTTTCAACAGGCAATAGACTTTTGAATGCAATAGTTACAGTTGTTGCAATGGGCAAAACAATTTCAAACACAATTATACATTGAGCTCAATGGGAATTTCTAAGTAAATGCAATTAATTACTTTTAGGATTACTTTTCTAACCACAGGACTGGATCCTAGATTCAGTCCTGGGACAGGTCCTGGAAACAGGTAAGTAAATACGTTTTGGTTACAGGAATGATTTTTAAGGGATATTATTGTATTTTAAAAGTTGACAAACTTGTTGATATAGAATCACCAATGTTATCCTATGGGAGGAAATTCACATAGCAGGTAAGTAGGGTTATTGTTACTTTTTCTAACTCTGTGTTGGATCCTGGATCCAGCACTGGTGCATCTCCTGTAAACAGTTGGAAGGAAGTGTTTTTGTTATACAGGCGATTTTTAAGGAATATTTGTAAGTTTCAAAAATTAACACTTGGGAAGAATTTCTGGCGAAAACCAGGCATTGTTATCCTATGGAGGAAAATCAAGTTAGCGGTAAGTATGGTTGTAATTACTTTGCAGGGTCAGTGCTGGGCACCAAGATCCAGCACTGGGACCCCTCCTGATAGCAGGTGAGTAAATTAGTTTTCGTTGATCGGCTGATTTCTAGTGAATATTTTAAAGTTTCAAAACTCAACACTTAGAAGAATTTCCAAGTGAAACCAGTCAATGTTACCCTATGGAAGGAAAGTGAGTTATCGGCTTTTGGGTAAGTACTCGACTGGCAGAGTTAAGGTTCTGGGCATAGACTCAGGGGTCTACCAGGGTCAGGTAGGTACAGTTGTTACATCAGCGGCACCGGGGCAGCCGGGTGCTGAGAGAGTTAGGCCCCATGTTATCCTATGGGAGGCAGGGGGCCTTTGGTTGGCGGCTGCTAGCAAGCAGGCCACGCAGCTGTGGGAGCTGGGCTCCTGGTCACTTACTCGGGGCAATTGGTTGAGTAAATTAGGGTAGAGGTTGCACTGCCAGGGGCACTCGGGCGACTGGGTGCTTTTGAACCGTCGGGCGCTCAATGGATTTCAATGGAGAAGCTCAGTGACGAACAAAGGCTGCAAGCTCGGGGACGAAGATTCTTCAGGTGCGACCACCACTTTGAGAGGTAAGTTGGGAAGTTGTAGGATAGGTAGGCACCCAGGAGCTGGGCACAGGGGGCCGCACGGAGCAGGGATGTCTTTTCGTGTCGGGAAATCTTACCCTCAGCTGGTCGCGGTTGGAGGGGTCCCTGGTTCTGAGGCTGCAGGCGTCATCAGGAGTGTCGAGGTGGGTCCCAGTTGTTTAGAGTCACAAGGCAGTCAGGTCCTCCGGGGTTTGTGAGGTTGCTGACCACTGGAGATACCGGGGTTTAGCAGGAGCAGGTTCGAGGGTCGACAGGCCTGTAGGGCTGGGGCCAAATCAGTTGGTTTCTTCCTCTTGTTAGCAGCTGCACGGCAGGTCTTCTTGTTTCTTGATCTTCTTGCTTGTTTTGGAATCTGGATCTGAGGAAGGAAGGTTCAGTGTGCCCCTAAATACAAAATTTAGGGGCGTTACAGGTAGGTAAAGGGCGGGGACCAATGGGTCCCTTCCCCGGGGTGGGTACACCCCTTATCCTGCCACTCTCCTGTGGTAGGGGGGCAGGAGCCTAGTCCTGATTGGGCAGGGCTCCCCATCTTCAAGGTGGCGAGAGCCCGGAGATGTGCTTCACCTCGCCTCCCCCACCTGAGGGGTGTGGTTGGCAGAGGCTGCACACCCTCTTTCCTCCCTTGGGGTTTCCCGCCAGTCTTCCCGCCAGAGTGGGGGTCAGAACCGGTAGGGGCCAGTTGCGGAGTACAGCAAGTGACCTGGAGAAGCTTCCCCTGCCCATCCTGGGGGAGGAGACCTAGCACCTCGCCCAGGATGTGCATTGTTGCAGGCCTAGGAGAGCGGATGGCTCTCTACCCAGGGGTCCAGCAACATGTCTGCTGTGTGGCAGCCTCGGCAGCCCCTCAGACAGGACGTGGATTGTAGGCTAGGTTTAGGGGGCAACTCTAAGTTGCCCTCTGTTGTGCATCTTACTTTAAATCCCACACTGGCATCAGTGCGGGTTTAATGTGCTGAGAAGTTTGATACCAAACTTCTCAGTCTTCAGTGTAGCCATCATGGTGCTGTGGAGTTCGTGTTGACCATCTCCCAGCACCATATACTCTTAAATGGCAGCACTGCACTTACAGTGCCCAGGAATGGTTCTGGGTACTGTAGGAGCACAGGGCTCATGCACCTGTACCTACACCACTGGCATAGGGCACCCAGCTAGAGGGGTGACTGAGGTATGCCAGGGCAGTGTGTGTTGTGGGCATGGCACACAGGGATGTGTGCCATGTCGACTGTTTTGTTCTGCACCAAGACACTCAGCCTGCAAAGGCAGTGTGTGTGTGTCAGGGTACAGGTCCTCTATTGGTTGCACAATAAGCGCTGCAGCCCTTAGGGGCCTTCTCTGGTCACTAGGCCCTGGGTACCTAGGGTACCATTTACCAGGGGCAGACATGTGGCAAGAGATGCCAATTGGGTTTAGGCTTCATGCAGTTTTAGGGAAGGAACATAGGCCCTGGGTAACTGATTGGCAGGAACCCAGGGCACACTCAGTCAAAGTACATCAGCAATTCAGCAAAAAGTGGGGGCATACCATGCAAGAAAGATGGCACTTTCTCACAACCCCAACAAGGTATATACGAATTGCAAGAAAGTAAACCAAAGTTGTACACCACGAGGGGTGGCAATGCCACGCCAGTCCTTCAGAAACATACTGGTGAGCTGTACATTAATATCCCAACCTATGAATGTCATTAGTCAATCGCCTGTAGGTTGTACTGATCAGCCTGTGCCCGCACTGGAAAACAGTTCCACGTTTGCGTTGGAGCCGCTACCCAAGGGTGATGATCTGTCCCCGTCTGCTCCTGACCGGTTGTTCTGCTTGTAGGTGCAGCAAAATTCCTGCGTCTGTCGGGGTGTCAAAAATGCGCGATCGGCCGTTTACCTCCTCTCGCAGGGTAGAGCATGCCATATTTCAAGCCCAAGTTCCTCAGTGTGGCTTTGACCCCATTGTACTTGCGGCGCGCTTCTTGTACCATGAGCGTGAAGTCTGGATAGAGCGCTATTTTGGAGCCTTGCCAATCTGTGTACCCTTTCTCTCTGGCGAGGCGCAGCGCTGTATCACGGTCGCTGAAGTTCATAATACGGGCGATGATAGGCTATGGGGACAGGCCCGGATTAGGCCTAGGGCCCAGCGAGCGGTGAGTGCGTTCCACAACGAATCCTGGTGTGAAGGACTCCCTGCCAAACATGTCCACCAGCAAAGTCTCGACGAAGAGGTCCAGACGGCCCGTTGAAGTGGTTTCTGAGACCCCTAATATGCGGACGTTGTTGCATCGACTGCGCGCCTCGAGTTCTTTGTTTTTCATCGCCACGTCCTTAAGGATGCGCTCCATACGTTCCAGCTGCTTGAGGGATTGTGCCGGTCCGTCCACTGTCAGAGATACGTGCCTCTGCAACGTCCAGGCGCCGATCATGCAGTTGAATTTTTTTTCCCCCCATATCTTCCAGGCGTTTGTCCAGCGCGTCGAAGCGACCATCAAGCACACGGAAACCCGATCTCATTTCTAGGAGCAAAGTGCATGTCGGTGCGGAGAGAGCGTCAGCGCTATCCGAGTCCAGTCTACTCTCTGCAATGGTAGGGTCATCGTCACGGCTTTGTTCCACAATCTTTTCAAATCGCAGGGTCTTTTGCTTAGGGTCTTTACGGCCCATTCTGCTGTACGGTCGAACTGTAGGAGCTGTAGTGATGCTGGGCCGCGCCGCGTACAATGGTTAGGCCTGGGAGAAGGCTGACTGTGTAGGAAGACCTTTTAGGCAGAGGGGCCGGTGTTGGGACCCCAGATGACGGCAGGTCGATAACCCCCAAACGAGCAGATGGCGGAAGGGGGAGATCGCCCACACAATGCACCAGGAGTGGCAGTCATTGAGCTGGTAGGCCCTGCGTGGAAGCGCACTGTTAGCCCAGGAACTTGCCCCGTTTGCGTGCACTTCACGTGGGAGCCAAGAGGAGAGGCTTGCAGGCTGGAAGTGATGTCGGCCCAGCGGGCGAGCTGCGGCGATGTTGCAGGACTGCACGCCGCAAGGACAGGCCAGATTCAGAACTTCAGGGCACTCCCAGCTGGAATGAAGCGGTGCCGATAGACGTAGGTCCAGGGGGAGGGGGCACGCTGCAGAAGTGGTGTCTCAGCCCCCTCCACCCCCCCCCCCCCCCTCCCCCCTGTGTGACAATGTCCCAAAAGAGGCCAGGAGGGGGGGGATACAAGCAGTGCGGTGAAGTGGGCCCCAACGACGGATCTTAATGCCGGCACTGGGATGTCCGGGCTGGGTGGAAGTTAGCAGCTCCAGGCCGCCCCAGGTATGTCCGTGCTCTGGGTCGGCTGTGCGCCCCTCGCTATACGGGAGCCACTAGGCAGCAGGCACGGCGGGCCAGTCCCCCACGCCACTCCGCCCGCACCCTCCATAGGCAAGATGTTCACTTCACAGGCTAGCCGCGGGGCCTACGGAGGGGGAAGGTCGGGAGGTGCGGGCTCTCACGGCCGGTCTGCCACAACGTAACAGTTTGCGGACTAGCCCAGGAGGGGGTGGGGGAAGAGCGTCAACCGTCACCCGCGCCCAGCGGACTCCGCTTGTGTCCCAACGACTGTGTGGGCCTGGGATTCTGCTGCAGCGGGCGTCTGTGTTCCGGGCAGGCCTCAATGTGAATGGAAGTGGCTCTGATGTAGGCGCACCTCTCCCCGCTGTACTGCGATCGGTTGGCGCCTCACGGAGCTTCCCGCTGGCTACATGTCGGGCATAGTTGTGTGGTCACCGCAGGATGGGCCTCCCTCCGGAGCCAGATGTAGTGGCGATAGAGCGTTAGTTAAGGGGCTATTGCTGCTTGACTGCAGGCGACTGGCGGAGCCTCAACGCCGCGCGGCCATGTTGGTCGGCGGCTTGGCCACGCCCCCTCGCCTGTTGCACTTTAACATTGCAGCAGGTGTTGCTGACTGCAGCTCCCTCCGCGATGTTCAAAATGCATGTTGTGCACTTCACTGCACTACGTGGCAGGCACCACACGGTGCCTGCCACTTTGTGCAGTGAAATGTATACCACCAGTGCACAAACACCTCCCTCAGACACAAGGGGGGCCCGCAACGGGCCCCCAAAACCAATCCCCGCCAGCCTTTCAATGGTGGTTTACCCACCTAAACCCCCCCACTGAAAGGCTTGCTGAAGATAGCGTCCTAATTTGGTGGACGGGGCCTGCTAGGCAACGCCACCATTTTATGGATGCAGACTGCTCCGCCAGGCAATCGTTCCGATTGCCTGTGGTGGTTTTGTGGCGGGCGGTCTATGCGTCCGCCACAGTCTGGATCCCCCTGCCATCGTAATGTGGCAGAGGAAAATCGCGGTCCCATGGCGGAAGGCCTGCCACCGTACGGGTGGCGGTCCTTCCGCCATCGTACTAACCCCCTTAGGCACTATCCATATTTCAGATCCTATTATCATCCATTTTCACCGTATTCTTACATAACCTAAGAACTTGTATAGGATAAGAAACTTGGACCATGGCGCATGTCCATTTAGGGTCTCAACCTTCACCAAACTACCCACTTTGAAGTCTAAAATACCGGTGTCAACTTCTTTGTCATATCTCTGCTTCCTCTTATCATTACAAGCCTGCTCTTTTTTTCCCCCCACTCCCAAACCCAGTCATTTAGGTTCTCAGTATACAATTTTCTTCATGACATTCAACCAGGAGAAACACATGCTTAATTTTCTTCTTCAGAATAACTCAAAAGGTGAACGAACTGTCACATGCGGTAGGCAAACACCGGTTTCTTCAACTGTTCTCTCTCCAGCATATACTCTTGCAATCTGAATTACCTCCTTTGAAAGACTTATTAAATCACTCTATCACACCATTTCTGGATCGTACCGTGCACATTTTTTTTGCGCCCCACACCACACCATGTTTCTGTAAAAACTTTTTCATGCGAACAGAACTGCCCCCCATTGTCCGAGAGAAGGGATTTGGGTTAGACCTCACGCAGAAACAACTCTTCCAGAAACCTTACACTTTTCAAAGACCGTCAAGTACACACTTGACTTCTGCTCACTTAGAAAACAAAACAGTCAGCATGAACAAATATGGGGTAGCATGTTTGTTCCCATTGTATGGGACTAAGTAGATCAATGGCCACTTACGACCACAGAGACTCAGGCATGTGCCTAATTTGCACTGTTGGTTTCTTAATTTTTGAAACTATCACAATTGCAACACTCGGAACATTCTCACACAGTTCGCTCAACTATGACATCTAAACTAGGCCACCAAAAATCCTTTCTGATAGAAACTTCTAATCGCACATTCCTCACCTTTTTGAATATTTCTAAGGTGTCAGACTGGACCCGGGTAATTTTTCATAGTATCTCTGCACGCTGGAAGGTGGTGCCTTGTGGTTCTGCACTGATGCTGTTCAGCTTCAGAAATGACGCATGACTATATTTTGGTGCCACTTCCACATGCTGATTTCAGTTCTTTTCTTTCTACACCATCAGATGTGTATCTGGATTTTTCCATCATCTCGGAGACACTTTCTCCTGCGATGTTCAGCCAAATTTTATCAGGGTGCATGGGATGTCACCTCCTAGAACAACTGTAGTGACTGTAGCGAACAGATGGCTGTGACTGATCCCCCACCAGGAATGCCTGTGGCATATGGAATCAAGCCATGACTCCAAGACCTGTGGAGACTGCAAGTTGATGAATCCGTAAGCCATCCGGGAATGCAAGATAAGTTAAGTCACCAAGCATAAGACACCGCGTCAGCACCACTGCAAGTCCCGCTCCAAGTCTCGATCCTGTTCCCAGTGCCGCTCTAAAAGTCAGTCTCCGTTGCTCTCCAAATCTTTAGGTAAGCACAAGAAACCTAAGAAGCCAAAGCAGAGTTTCACTTCTCAGCATTCTCACTCACCTGACAGTTTGTGAGCGGCACCAAAATCCCACTCCTGAAGTCTGCTGACTTCGTAGCTGGTTCCGCAAGTGGTTCCAGTACAATTTCCAGGGCCTTCAGCCATGTCAGACCAGGTAAAAGAGTTCTGTGCAGCTACGCTGCGGTTATTCGTATCTCTGCCACCTCCCTCAGGCTCACCTTCAGGCTCCATGAAGCCGAGTGACCCTCTTTCTAGATTACCGCCGGCAGATTAACCCTCTGCGCCAGCTGAAACCTTTAAGTTGCCTCTGTCCTTGACTCCACTAACTCCGTCATTGGCACCCACCACTACGCCAGGACTAAGTACACCAATGCTGACTTTGCCTCCTGCATAGATGGACTCCCATTAAACTTTCCAACGCGAACTCTACGCCAGACTGACTTTGACCAACCTCGTAACCAAATCTGACCGAGAGCTTTACATTATCTTTACCTCAAGGCAGACAGAATTGACGCCACTCTCTCTATGGAACAGATACAAACAATGATAATGACCAGGCTAATAAGTTTGCTTCTCTAGTGGGCTTGATAGCTCACCAGAAACCGTGCTATTGTCTTCTTCAGGGCCAGCCAAGGAAGAATCTGCTTCCTAGTCCGTTTATGGGTAGGGTGGCAGAAGTGCTTGACCTCCAATTCCCCACCACGTTTTTACAAAAGCCAATACAAAACACACAGAATGCACCCTGTAGATTTCGCCCCCTTATTCGAGGACACGGCCATCACCTGGCTGGGAGATGGCCAGAGGGACTTCCTCCTTGCGAACCACGAAGATGAAGAAATCCTATCCGCCATAATGCAACTACAGTCTGGCAAAGCTCCGGGGCCGGATGGCCTCCCGGCTGAATATTATACGACATTCCATCACCTGCTCATCCCCGTACTTCGCCATGTCTTCGAGGAAGCCCGCGAATCTGGTATTCTGCCCCATAATATGCGAGAGGCACTCATTATCTCCTTACCAAAACCAGGGAAACCAGCTACACAATGTGACTCATACAGGCCCCTGTCCCTTATTAATGTCGATGCCAAGATCCTAGCCAAACTAATCGTGAATCGCATCAGCCCCCTTATGCCTGTATTGGTCGTTCCTGACCAATCAGGGTTTGTGCCGAGCAGAAGTACATCCCACAGTTTACGCACATTATTTGCGATCCTTCAAGATATCGACCCTGATATGAATGCCGCTGCCATTTTCCTAGACGCCACCAAGGCGTTTGATTCCCTGGAATGGGATTAACTAGCCTTTGTATTACAACGTATGGGCTTCCCTTTCCCATTCCTGGCCTGGATATCCCTGTTATACACTGATCTACGGGCCACAGTGATGGTAAATGGCGCACGATCATCTCCCTTCCCAAAAGCGAGAGGCACAAGACAGGGATGCCCCCTCTTCCCCCCTTTTATTTGCTCTGGCTATTGAGCCCCTTGCTGCTAAAATCCGCCAATATTATCGAGACCATGCCCTCATCTACCACTAACGACAAATATTAATCTCCCTGTATGCGGACGACATCACCCTTTATTTGCAGAATCCAGATGACAGTCTGAACCCAATTCTTAGATTATTCATACTCTTTGGTCATCTATCGGGGGTTAACATCAATTGGGGCAAATCTCAGATATATCCCCTAACCAATTCCACCCTGTGCTTTACACCTGATTACCCCTTGACATGGTGCGATGAAACACTCACCTACCTTGGTATAGTTCTTTCCCACAATCGAGAGGAGCTGATGAGGGCCAATTACGGCCGTACACTAGACATACTAACAGATAAAATTGCAAAATGGATTGCGTTGCCTCTCTCCATGGCAGGCAGAGCTGCTCTTATAAAAATAGTAGTGTTACCCAGGCTGCTCTACCTCTTTATTAATATCCCTTGCGCCCCCAGTCGACACTTTTTTTCAACAGTCAAAACTCAGCTCATACGACTAGTATGGGGAGGGAAACAAGCTAGGCTAAAATGGGACACTCTCACACGACCCTTTGGCGAGGGTGGGTTCGAAATTCCAGACCTAGAACTATACTTTATCTGTGCCCAAGCCCTCTTTACATCATATTGCATACACCCCGCCCCCCCCTTATATGCCTCATCTTGCAATTGAGGGTGGCTACATGACCCTACTCCATGCACGGCCTACCTGAGTGCGCCCACGGTACCACGACGGTTTGCGTCCACTACTGTTCAGTGCACTCTTAGCGCCTGGCATGACATTGCTCGACTACCTCAATGCACCCTGATGTATTCCCCCCCCTCCTTCCTGTTGTCGGACAACAGGATCTCCTAGTTACTCAAGAAGGTGGATGCCGCCGGCTCCTCCGTAAATTAGCCATTCAAACTTGTGCTCAACTATACATTGGGAGCAGATTCCCCACCAGTGAAGAATTCTTCGGCTCCACATCCCCCACCCCGTTGGAGCGGTTTTATTACATCCGATTGCGCCAAGATGTGAAGACCCTTACTCCCTGCTTCCTACAAGAACCCACCCC
The DNA here is from genome assembly GCF_964204655.1 of Triturus cristatus. Taxonomy (NCBI): domain Eukaryota; kingdom Metazoa; phylum Chordata; class Amphibia; order Caudata; family Salamandridae; genus Triturus; species Triturus cristatus. The sequence continues at coordinate 265,288,148 of NC_140585.1, forward strand.
CCATCATGCCCCCCTTACACTCCCTCGTACAACAAACGTCCCCCTCACATGTGTTCTCGCTACTATACCGTACAGTACAAGAGAACAAAACATATGATTCCCCCCCCCCCCCCCCCCCCCTCGTCAGGGAAAGGTGGGAGGCAGACCTGGGATGCTCGCTCACTGACAAACAGTGGGCCTTCTGTTGCAGACAAACAGGAAATATTTCCGCTAGTAGCAAATTTCGTATCATTTATTACAAATACATCCACTGCCTATACTATACACCTGCGCGACTCCACCGTATAAGTCTTCGTGACAATGACCGATGTGACCGCTGCAGGAGCGAAGGCTCAGATTTTAAACACTTAGCCTGGGACTGCCCACCCATCTGTAATTTGTGGACGAAGGTTTTAGAGGTGATTACTTATCGGTGTCAACGTTCCTCATCCCTATTGAGAGATCTGTGGCGCTATAGTCTCTACCAAAAAGAGCGTTAACAAAGCCAAGTAACTTATTTGTCTGACTCACTTTTTGGTTTTGCCGCTAACCAAATGTCATGTACCTGGTACTTCCATGAGCTTATCTTTTATGGATTGTGGAGGGATTATTCTAGTTAATCCGAACAGCTATCTATCCCTCGCTCTTATTTCCTCCTATACATTCCAGAAAGGCCTCAACCTCTCACCTTCGTTTTTCCTTTATTCAAATGTCTCAACCTTGTTAATACATCTTTCAAAACACTGTTGTTGTAAAACGCCTTCTTCCCCTTACTTTCTGAAACAACTCCATCAGTCACAACACAAACTTCTCTCCATGAACGCGTCCAACTCACCCAGATTCAATCTGTTTTGCTCCATGCAAAGCAATCTCGACAATCGGGTGTATCATTAAATATGCAAGGTAAGTATTCCACCACAAATGAGAATTCTTGTACATCAATGACCCAACAGCGATTCAATCAAGCTGCTTCATGAATATTTCCCGCAATGGCTTATGAATTTTCTCTCCTCTCTCTCCCCCCTCTCTCCCCTCTCTCCCCCCTCTCCCCCCTCTCTCCCCTCTCTCCTCTCTCTCTCTCTCTCTCTCTCTCTCTCTCTCTCTCTCCCTCTCTCTCTCTCCTCTCTCTCTCGCTCTCCTCTCTCTCTCTCGCTCTCCTCTCTCTCTCCCCTCTCTCCCCTCTCTCTCTCCCCTCTCTCTCTCTCTCCTCTCTCTCTCTCTCCTCTCTCTCCTCTCTCTCCTCTCTCTCTCTCCTCACTCTCTCTCTCTCTCTCTCCTCACTCTCTCTCTCTCTCTCTCTCTCTCCTCACTCTCTCCTCACTCTCTCCTCTCTCTCCTCACTCTCTCCTCTCTCTCCTCACTCTCTCTCTCCTCCCTCTCTCTCTCTCCTCACTCTCTCTCTCTCCTCACTCTCTCTCTCTCTCCTCTCTCTCCTCCCTCTCTCCATAACCGAATAGCACACACCCAGCTCTCTCAATGACAGGCATGCAAACACAGATGTTACCTTTTCTCCCGGATGCCTCTGCATGAGCACAGCACCAATTTGTTTTATGATTGCAAAAGCCTGAAGGTTCAGAACGTTCTGTAAACACCTCTTAGTCTCCAAGAATCTCCTACTCTTCTGACCACTTATAAGGCACACCCTTTTTTTAACAACCACCTCCTTGCTTGCATTCTCTTGGCCAGACCTCGTATAAAGTGATTTTAAGAACTGAAACCCACTAAAATGAAATAACTCCTCTATTGTTTCACTGTCAAAGGCATTTTGCTTATGGCATCCACTATTTCCTCCTTTTGGCCGTAGGCCACCTGCAGACATGTGCCCAAATAATATATTTCACTTACCCCAAACTCGCACTTTTCTGCCTTTGGAGTTGAACCTTTTTCATGAAAAGGTGTCGGAATCTGCCTCAGCCTTTCATTGTGTTCCTCCCACACAAACACATTGTCTTGATACCATCTTACACTATCGGTGTCTTCCAGCAAATGTTCCATTTTCTAAAAAATAAAAAACTGGCAGCAAGCGAAAAGGCATACGTTTAAACATTATATGTACCGAGTGGTGTGATAAAGGCTGCAAGTTCCCGTGTTGCAAGGAACAAGCCACATCCACCACCTCCTTATTAAGTGCCCTTAAATCAACACAAATGCGAATCTCATTGTTGGCCTTCATCACCACAATTGGCCCCAACCACTCCAATTCACCTGTCACCAGATCTTGCACCCCAGCCGGTAACCTTCTAACCTTGGAGACACAGGGTTCAGTGACATCCTATGTGACAATATAAAGATTAAAAATGTCAAACATCCGATCTCATCCCAGAAAACGTCTGGAAAATCACCAACGGCATTCATACAATCGACACCGATCTCTCATACTGTGGTCTCATATTGGGGTCTAGGTACACCCCTAACTCCTTCTGCACTGGCTGTCGCAGAGTATCATCACCTCTTGCAGATACCCAATCCTTACATTCTAGGTTCGTTTAAAAATACCCAGCATGAGAATTTCTTGCCCACCATAGCCACTGGGCTTCACATCCAAAGCATTTAGGTCTTCAAAATCCCCATTTGTATTCTCACCAGCTCACATGGGTTTGAGTACTAAGTGCTGCACACCTCCCTCCCCCCTACCCCCACTCCCAATGGGTATGTTAGCCTGTATACCAGCTAGCTCACAGTGCCAATTTAAACTCCTCTTACCAAGGAGAGAATAGTTCTTGGCAATTATCAAACATGACAACCCTGTCCCATCAGGGATCGTGGAACAGTATAGTACTTTTCGCTCAGTCACTCGTGTTCACTTTGTCTCAGAGAGATACACAAAATAAACAGTGGGGACGTTTTCAAGAAGCATTTATTGAGCCATCGTCATTCTAGTGTAAAATAGGTGTGCTGAAACAACCGTAATACAGAAATGGAAATAAATGATTATAAGCACCAACACAGTAAAAGGATGGTAGATTTCTACCATAGTGCTAAAACAATGAAATATAGGCAGATATATAAATACTTAACAATAATAAAGCGTACTCCTGCGATGCAAACCTAACTAGATTTACCTAAGTGTACCTAGCATGTATATAGGTATTGAGCCAAGAATCCCCCTAGGATGAAGCCAACCCCATTAGCTGGTGTAAGAGAATGAAGGACCCCGTCTTGGTCACCAGATGGACACCCCACAAGGCATGTCAGACCACTGTGTGCTGGAGTGTCTGTGTGCAGGAACCTCAGCATCTCGAGTCCAAGTGTCAACATGGAAGTCTTTCTCCTCTGCCTACCCCAGCAAAGAAATGGTGTTTATATACCCAAGTAGGTACCCTTGGGGGTTCTACCTTGCTGTGTCATGTCGGCCGAAGTTGCTGAAAGGGATGACCCGTATACATAGTTTTTATGCAGAAGATGGTAATCCTGTTGTGATTCTGAGAATCCTCATGCATAATAAATGAGGCTTGTTTTCTGGGAAAAACACATGACATTTATGCAGCACCATAACTAGGTAAAAGGTCAATACCAAAAACCGTTATGGAGTAGAATGGCAGGGAAAAAATGTAGGTGAAAGCAGGGGCGGCTGGTGACATTTGAAAGTGGTGGGGCGTAAAATTATTGCCGTACTGCAGTATGGCGAGCGAGCATAGCGAGCGAGCCTGAACAACTTAAGTGGGGTTCGGGAGGGGTATTACCCTGAGAAAAATTTGAAAATAAGAGTGGACAAATGGTGCATTTTCATGCAAACTTGAGGAAGCAGGAAGGTTAATAAAGCACTACGATTGAAATATTTATCATTTAAGAAATTGCCAATTTTTATGAGTTATGGAGGACAATCTTTGTGTATTTTACCAGCAGAGTGCCCACTATTTTACTAACTGGCCTGTCAGCACTAAAATGAGTTTCTTCCCGAAACCGCTTTTCAATAAAGAAACTTCACTCTGTTCTTGTTTTACTCAGAAGATCCATCAGTGCTCTGGTCTGTTTTAATGCAATTTCTAAACCATTTTAATATGCAAAGTGGGAGTTTCCCAATATTAATCTTATTTCATGGTTATATCGGCTTTATTCGATTCACAATAAAGGGTCACTCAAAGTCTCACATATATGGCCTTAAAATGTCACACATAAGCAAACACAATCACTGGAAATGTCACACATAAGCAAACTGGAAACTTGGCAGCTATGAGCAGGCAAGGGGGGACTTCAAGAGAAAGACGGAGAGAAAGAGAGGGGGGTAGAGAGAAGACCATCGGAGAGAGAGAGAATGAATGAATGGATGGAGAGAGAGAGGCAGTTTGAAGGTCCTTGATATGTTCTTCCCTCTCACAGAGGGCACCGGTCCATTGCCAAGTGGAAGCACCGAAACTAGTGAAGAGTACAGTAAGTGCACCTTCAGGGAATGTAGCGTTCAGCGATACTTCGTGCGTGTCTTTGTGTACAGTTAGATACGAGTTTGTTACTCAGGAAACTGAAATCAAACCATTCATGCGTGCAGCTCATAGAAACAATCTGCCGTATCGTGAAGAATAATAAAACGAGCAACACCTATATAATTAAAATTCCACTAAACGAATCCTGAACAAAAGACAAGATAAGACCACAATTAAACTCCACAACGTCGGGCTGCCCATGGTAGTGGCTGAGGAGTTTCCTGTGCTCCAGGAAGCGCTAGGTATGGCTGCTGCTGTCTGTGGAAATGGAGTGCAGGCAGAAAGTAACTAGTGAGTGGGTGAAGGGAGAAAACGCCAAAAGGTCAAGAGCGCAGAAGAAGCGCTCTTCCTGAGTGCCAGTCTGCCACATTTCCTGCCATTATGGCCGCCCGAAGCACTGTGGGCACGGTTTCTGCAAGTCAGTAAAGACATTATTACGACTATTTACTCAGCACGGACATACCCAACTATTTGCTTAATATATAGCATTGCACTGGTCATAAAAACCACTTGCGCTTTGAATCGGTCAGTGGACATCCAAGCATTCAGCAAAGCACAAATATAAATAAATCAATAATATTGCACACTTCTGTTTGCGTATACACGAACACGTACACTGATACATTTCTGTGTGCTCTACTTACACATGGATAGCTATGTAAGTGGTACACTTGCTGCTGAGCTGTGTGATGGTCTGTCGTTCACAACTTCGAACCTGGGCATGGTCGACTGAGCCTTCCACTCACGTGTGGTCTATAAATTGAGTATCATTAAGTTGGCCAATAATATGTTTTATAGCGCTTTGGTGTGGTAGAAAAGCGACACGAAGAGCTGTATAAATGATTTTAAATTCATTAATCCAGAGATGTTTATTGATATGCCTTTACACACCTCTCTCCACGCAACCGTTCACATACCTCAGGTATATTGCCACAGTATACAAGCATGCATCGTTTTGTTGTGCAATTTTACATGGCGTTCCAATCCATGCATACAGAAACCCTGTGACGTTACAGAGTTGTCAGGAAAGCCCGCACTGTAGCAATTAGAGCGAGGGAGGGAGATGCCACTGGCTAGCATATGTAACATAAAATCTTTAAAATGTTGTCTATGAGCAGTATCTTCAATCAAAGTCAAAGAAGCCATAAATACCTATGAAAGACAATAGTATGATGGAGCTGTGGGGTGAAGGAACACATGCAAATAGGGAACATGAGTGGAAAGATAGTAAAAAGGGTGGAAAGAGGCTGGATACTTGGAGACAAGGATGGGTGAACTGAGAGAAGGAGGGGTGGATGAATGGATAGTTGGATCAAGAGATGGGTGAATCAATAAACGGATGGATGCCTGCGTCGATCAATGGTAAGAAGGATGGATGGATTGATAGATCGAGCAATCAATGTAGAGAAGCAAGGATAGAATGATGGAGGGAAGAATGTATGTCATGGGCAAAAGATGGATGGATGGAGAGAATCAAAGATGACTGGAGAACGGAAGGATATTTTGAAAGATGGATAGGGGAAGTGAAGGAAGTATGGATGGAGAGAAGGAAGGTAGATTAGAGAGGTGAACAGATGTTTGGCTGAATGGATAGACATTTAAATCGTAAAAGGCATCGTGGGCCACAATGGTTTTGGCATTCCCCCAGGAAAACACCTGACGTGTGCCCGACTTCATTCACTGCCATTCGGTTCAGAGTTTCAAAGTCAAGGTGGGGTAATTTATTTTTGTGGCTACTCCCATTGCTTGACTCTGAACGTTGAGGTTGATCTACTACACAAAATTGCAGCTCTTCTCACATAGATTATTTTTTCAATGCAGGAAAAAGAAATGTTTCACCTTTCTGGGGAATGTGCAACAGTTGTACATTGTTAGGGTTGCCACCGGGCTGTGTTTTTTACCGGCATGACCAGGATTGTAATGTCCTGGCTGGCACAAAAATTAGTTAAATTTCCAAGAGCTATTATTGCTTCTCCTTGTCAGTACATAGTTTAAAAAGAAAATGTAAGAAGAAAGCACTTTAAAATGTATTATAAAGCTTCCATAATAATACTTGACTGATAATTAAAGTAAACAAAAACGGGAAGGGCATGTAAAAAATGAATATTGGCAATTTTATATAGAAGTCTTTGCGAAATGTTAAAATGTGAACGTATGGCAGCTATTTTTCATTGGGAAAGGCAGTATCCATACATATTGTGTCTAGCAGTACATTCCAGGTAATTTTTTACCTGTGCGGACAGTGGCCATATAAGGGACAAACAACAGCTTTTGTATCTGGGTTTAGCCAAACATACAGAATCTAGAGAACACAAGCAACACAAGGGTAGAGAGGAGATAAATGTATTCCTTAAAAGGGCCAACCGGTGAATGATGCCACAATACAGCCCACAACATCAGAATACATCAAACAAAGCAACATTTTAGATTGCCAATAGTTCGTGACTGTTAGGAATGCAGGACTAGGAGAAGAGAATTGTTATTTTTCTGCAATCTGAAACCCCCTTTAAGAAAAAAGGGCCCAGTCTAGGCACTTAATATTAAACAATGAAGAAGGTATAGAAAGGTGTAGTCAGCTTCACCGGATACAGCAAAGCGAATCCAGGGATGGAGATAAGCTCCTTCTGTCTCATGAATAGAAGACTTGGTGCTTTTTCATGAACCTGGCAACTGTCAACATGCATTACAATTTTTATTAGAAGCCAACAACTGAATAATTGTAAAAGCTAAAGGATAAAAAAACATTGGCAAAACAACTTTTTATTTACATAGGTTTGAAAGTTACAATTACCAAATTATGTTCTTCTGCATTGGCCCTGTTAAGAAAGCACAGAAGGCCTTTGAAACGGGTGATAGATGTGTTGTTCAGTCTGCTGTAGCGCTCCAGAAGTCATTGTATTAACATCAGACTAGGGGGATTCAGGAGAAACAAATGTCAGGGCTTAAATGAGATCTTTGACTTTGAAAGCCCAGGCTCTAATCATATCATACCCTGCCTCTTTGGCAATGAAAAGCAGCATATTAAATACGAATCATTGAGGCAAACTGCTTATAAAAGAACGGGCTGGGCTCTTTCTGCATTTTGATCAGCCACACTGAAAATTGCTATTTCTTTCTGAATAACTATTGTACCTAAGAAGGACAATCACTTTTAAAGCGCATTGAAAAGCTCTGTTTTAGATTATAACTCACTCAAATTACAGCAAATTAAGCTCTGAATTAAAGTGTGAACAGAATAAAAAGGGACCAAACCACAACTTAACTTTGCCCAAAAGAGAAAGTAATATTTGTTTTCTTAGAAAAGGATTGACGTGCATAATGCAGGCCGGTTAACCCACAACTAAAAAAACGAATCCACCTGTAATGCACTATTCATCAACATGTTCATTCTTTATATAACGAATAATGCAAGCTAAACCAACCTCAGAAATATAAAAAGTAGGCAGGCATCCAACGAAAGTAACTCTGAATATAAGTTTTCTTATTACGTGTAACTAGGGTAATAATAAACAAGCGGAGGAATGAGGTCCTAAAAGGATTCAAATGGATTGCAAAATGCAGCAAGGGATTTTAAAGTTTAACATACAGACGTGGAGGAAACGTGGAGAAGGAAAGTGGGACGGACTCCACGCAGGGACGAGACGAGAGTCCGTAATAACCAGGCTTCTGCCTCAATGAAAGCGTGCGTGACTAATTTAGAAGGAGCACCGGCCTTTCACAGGCAGACTGCCTGTGAAAGGCCGGTGTTCCTTCTAAATTAGTCACGCACGCTTTCACGTCTTGGTAAACTGAACTCACTGAACACACCGAAAGAAGTCATATACAAACAGGACTGGTCATATATAGTACAAGCTACCTGTAACTGTAACCCGCAGATCCAATCCTACAACTTGCAAGTTCGATAACGCGCTGACCAGTGTTCTCTCGCTCCGGGCGGGCTCCTCGTGACTGCAGAAGACAGCATGGCAATGAGCACGAGCCAAACTGGAAAATGCTGGTCTGACACCTCCCCCGGACCCCAGCACACCTCACCAACCAATCACCTGATAATAAACAACTGTTGCTGGGTCTCTATCGAGGAAGAGGCAGAGGCCACTGCCACGCCCCACAACTTTCCCTGAAGCCGGACTGCCCCGCCCCCAGCCATTGGAATGAATGGGGAGATCCTGACTCCTCCCTGGGCTTTAGAAATAACGCCCAAAATCCAAAGCTATTCTGGCAGTGAAGACCAGGCCTTTCCCACCTGTTTGTCGTCACTGCCCTGCTTTCTGGCTCAAGTGCGAAGAAATCTTCGCCCAGCCAAAAGCATGCGCAGCAGAGGAGCCAAGGGCCATCCTCCCCCACCCCCTCAAAAACAAAAACGGATTTGCCCATGTTTGTTCACCGAGCAGCCAGCACAATTTATTGCTGGCTGCTCAGTGTTCCACCTCACATTTTTTTAATCCCCCAGGGTGGCAGGGCGACGCCCATTTCGCCCGAGTACACCAGCCGCCCCTGGGTGAAAGGTTAGTTGACTACCCAGGCCTATATTGGGGTGCATTACAAAACATAACAATTAAGTAATTTACTAGACTTGTCACTTATTCCGCTATACTCTCACCCTTTGTTCTTTTCCAAAAATGTTAACACCCTAGAACTGTGACAAGTTTCAATACATAATGTATATTCATTTTCTTAATGCAAAATAACAGTTCATTCAGACCCTAGGCATCTTCTGCACTTAAACTCTGGTCACCCCCTCAAACTCTTCCTATCATTCCATACTGATCCAGCGGGTTACCAACCTCAGATACTCACTTACTAGACATTTACTTGGGCCCATAAACACACTTATTCATATAGGCTAGTAAATACCCCTGGGGTCAATTTATTGTGCTAATACCTGTAAGATGAATTTTATCTGATTATATCTTACCAAACCTCTTGATCCTATGTATTTTTCCTCTAGTCAATGGACCATTTAGTTAGCTGAATAGGTGATACAAATTATTTCAATCAGAATAATAGTTAAACAAAATTATTACGATGACAGAACCTGTGTATGGGGAAAAAGATAGCAGTACATTGACATACTGCAGAAAGTTCTATTTACCTAATATGGTGTGGAAACCAACCCCTTGGCCAAGGAATTGGGATGAGCCCCCTGGGACAGATCAGGCGACCAAAGCTCAGGACAGGATTCTGGACAGGACAGATGACCTCTTCTAGATATGGCGCCTGAGCCGCACCCCTCTCTGACTTTATTTCCTCCTCGATTCTTCCGCGATGTTCTCTAATTGTAAGCCTCCTCGATTCTTAAGCGATCTTCTCTAATTAATTGGCTCAAAAGTTCTAAGTCTGGATTTGGATCTTCAGTATTTTTCTCAAATTTCGGACAGCATCTCTCAGCATTCTCCATCTCTCTGTGGTTTCTAATCTAACTAAACTACCTCTATTATACCTTTCTAATGGCATGTACCACCCCTGAATGTTTCGAATTTACGAAACCCCTAACTCTGATTGGACAAGGAAAAGGGGAGATGATCATCACACCATGCTAAGTTATATACTTTTCTTTAAGCTCATTGTTCTATGTTCCTTCCCCCTAATTTACTTTCCCATGCTTTATTTCCCACCTGTATTCACAAGTTAATCAATACAATGTATACAGTTTTTTAATTAAAATTTCTTCCGTTCTCAGGACATCATGCTTGTTCTCAGGACATGTTTCTTTTCTCTACTTTTGGATGACGTTCAAGGCTTTGCACCATGGTTCCTGGGTCATTTCGACTGCACATGCGGAGTAGTCATGTGATGCGCTAGTTTCAGTCCTGCACTGAGGCCCAAATACGAATTAATAGAAAGGTCAAAGATTATTAAAATCAAAAATAAATTATTTCACTGGATACCACTTATCTCTACTCTATTCCCATTTACTTATATAAATCTTGCGCATTAGCATTTAAGTAAACTTACATGGTTTAGTTTCAGCAAAGCATGCGTATTATCATGTGAGTTTCAAGCGGCCATTTTAAGAGCAATTGCGCAGATGCAAAGTTTTCCCTCCAAGCGATAGTACATCATACTGCGTAGACGCGGTAGGCGCATGCGCAATGCAGAATCCCGCATTTGGCGGCCATTTTAGAGACACACAGGTTACTTGTTAGTAATACACATATGCAAGCTTCCCCTAGATTTTGTGTGCAGATTTTCTGGTGCGTTATTAGTATTTACGAACACAATTATTACGGTATTTATTTATTATTTATTTATGTAGTTTGTAGAGCGCACAGCTACCCCCAAGGGGGTGTCCCGGCGCTAGAACCTGAACCTCCAGGTGAGGATAAAAGGGCAGGGAGGGAAACAGCAGGATAAGAATCAGAGTCCAGAAAAGAGCCAGGTTTTGAGTCTGGCCCGGAAGATGGATTCAGAAGGACAGAATCTAAGATCGATTGGCAGAGCGTTCCACAATTTTGCCGCGATAACACTGAACCCTCTGCCACCCATTCTAGTGAGTCTAAAACGGGGAGAGATCAGAAGGCGGAGGTCATTGGATCTCAGGGATCTGATGGAACGGGATATTGAGACACGTTTTTTCAAGTAGTTGGGTCCGAGGCCGTTGATGGCTCGGTAGGCGAGGGTAAGGATCTTGAACTGGATACGGCAAGCCACCGGTAGCCAGTGAAGTTCCTTACGATAAGCGGAGACTGATTGACGGTAGGGGATATTACCAATCAATCTGGCCGCCGCATTCTGGACAATCTGAAGCCGGTCTATCAGATATTGGGGGGCACCAGCATAAAGGCTGTTGGCATAGTCCAGGTGAGACGTGATGAGGGCATGGGTAACTGTACGGCGGGAGTCCAGAGGGAGATAGGGAAGTATCTTTTTAATCATGCGCAACTTCAGGAAGCAGGCAGAGGTCACTTTATTGACCTGAGTTTTGCATGAGAGGGAGTCGTCAAACTGAAATCCCAGGTTACGAGCAGAGTGAACGGGAGAGGGAGCAGGATCAAGTGCCGTGGGCCACCACCAAGAGGAAGGGATGGGATTTTTCTGGTTAAAAAACAGCACCTCTGTCTTGTCTGCATTGAGTCTGAGGTGGTTATCAGTCATCCAGACACTGATGTTGTTGAGGCACTGGCGGAAGCTGGTGAACGCGGAGTCCGAGTGGTCTCTAAAGGAAAACATCAGCTGAGTATCGTCAGCATAAGAGACCACCCTGACTCCGCAGGACTCCACAACGTCGGCCAGTGGGGCAAGATAGATGTTAAAAAATAGAGGGCTGAGGGCAGAGCCCTGTGGCACACCGCATGACAAGGGTTTATCCTCCGATTTGAAAGGCCGCAACAACACCCTCTGACTTCTTCCTGAAAGGAAGGACTTGATCCAGCTAAAGGCAGTGCCGCCAATGCCTATCTGTTTGAGTCGGTCAAGGAGGATGAGGTGGGAGACAGTATCAAATGCAGCGGACAGGTTGAGGAGGACCAGCATAGCCTCCTCGCCCCTGTCCACGCATTCCCGGATCGTTTCCGATACTTCCAGCAATGCCGTCTCTGTGCTGAATCCCGCCCGAAATCCGGATTGCGAGTCGTGCAGTAGAGAGTTGCTTTCCAAATACTCCGTAAGTTGCAGCTGTACGGCTTTTTCCAGGACCTTTGCGGGTTTAGGAAGAAGGGAAATGGGGCGGTAGTTGGCGTAGATAGTGGGATCAGCATCAGCCTTTTTTAGGATGGGAATCACCAAAGCCTCCTTCCAAGTGGTAGGGAAGAAGCCATGGAGGAGGGAGGCGTTCCAGATGGAGAGGAAGGAGCAGGCTAACGAGGGAGCCAGTTCTCCCATAAGTTTAGCAGGGACAGGGTCCGAGGGGGCGCCAGATTTGCAGTGGGTGAGTAACCTAATAGCATCGTCCAGGGTGAGTTTATTGAAGGAGAGGAAGGACGGAGAGGCTGGGGGACTAGTGGAAGGAGGCAGGGAGGCTAGCCCTTTAGGGAAGGAGATACAGAGTTTGTTTATTTTTTCAAGGAAGTAGTCAGAGAGTCCCTCGCATAGGGCCTGACTCGCAGAGTTCTGAGTGGCCCTAGCCGGAGGATTAATGAAGTCTTTGACAATGGGGAAGAGGGTTTTTGACGAGTTTTTGGCATTAGCAATTTGAAGAGAGAAATGGTCTTTCATAGTGATTTTTTTTTTGTTTGAGGAATTTTTTCAAAGCAGATTTGTAAGTAAGTTTAGCTTCAGGGTCATAGTTTAGTCTCCACTTACGTTCGAGTGCTTTGCATCTGCTTTTTTCCTCACGGAGGGAGGTGGAGAACCAGGGTGCGGAGGGGCGAGATCTAGTGGAGGCAATGATTTTCTGGGGAGCAATGGTGTCAATAGCTTTGATAAGGGCAGTGTTTAGCCTAGAGACATTTCCGTCAATATCAGTGGAGAGGTATTCCGTCTGGAAGTGGAATACCGGGTCCAAGGTGGCACATGTGACCTTATGCCACTTTCTTCCCAACTCCTTCCTGGGGGCCAGGGGGGTAGATTTCCGGCCTAGGGCAAGAGAGATGGGGATAAGATAGTGGTCGGACCAAGTGAGGGGGAGGGGGGGGAGGACTGTGATAGTCGAAAAGTTGGCGAAAATAAGGTCCAAAGTGTGACCAGCCACATGAGTGGGACCGGTGACTAATTGTGTGAGGTTCAGACTATCCATGGTTTCCAACAGATTGTTCGCCTTCACGCAGAGAGGGTGATCTACGTGAAGGTTAAAGTCACCTAGGACTAGAAAATATTGGTGTTTAAGAGATAGGTCAGCCAGCTGGTGGGTAAGTGCAGTAAGAGAAGTGGAGGCGGCAGTTGGGGGGTTGTAGGCTAAGGTGCCAGCCAGTATAACTGCCGCGGAGTCAGATACAGAGAAGTACATGGCTTCAATTATACCGATGTTGGTAAGTTTGGTAATGGTCAGCTGAAGATGGGATTTGAGGATGACGGCTAGTCCGCCTCCAGATTTTCCTCCAGCCCGGTTGATGCATTTTATGTCGTAGCCTGGGGGGATGGCCAGATAGATATCCGGAGAGGAGGAATCAGTGATCCAGGACTCAGTGAGAAATAAAATATCCCACTCGTCAGAGGAAATTGACATCCAGATATCGTTGGCATGACGGGGGAGTGACCGGCAGTTGACCAGGCCTGCTTTCAGCGTCCGGTAGTGAGACGAAGAGAGCTGCGATGTGGGATAAGAAGGCAGACGAGGTAGGTAGGACGGGAGAGTGAAGTTACATTGAGGGCAACGGAAGGGAACTTTTTCCAAATGGTCAGGGTTGCAGAGGATAGTGGCCGAGCAGGGGGAGGAATTTAATAGATGTAATTGGGTGTTGGTCCAGCACGTGCGGGTAGAATCAGCGGAACTGGCAGGGGGTCTGGCCCTCGGCACGGTCCAGGCGCGGACGGGCGCAGACGGGCTTGCCTTAGGCGCGCCTTCGGCGCGCAAACGGCGCACCCGCTGCGCTCGTCCGCTGCGCTTCCCGCCCTGGCACATAATAAAGGAGAAGGAAGGGGCGTGGCCTCAAGGGGGCGTGGCTAGCTTGCACGCCTGCGATGGCGGCCGCTGGAAATGAGGCAAACAATTACCGCGACAGCGTTCAATCGGCTGCGTGGCAAAAAGGTAGGATGCAAATTTCGGTCAGCAGTGACAAGTTATTTCATCCACACAGTAAAATACAAAGTGTTGCAATTTTAAAAATAGCGCGTACCGCCAGAGCCCGGCTTCCGCCTCAGGTCTGGGATCAGATTCTGAGTGTCAGTTTCAGAGCGGCGCTTTATATATGACAGGGGGCGTGGCCTCAAGGGGGCGTGGCTAGCTTGCACGCCTGCGATGGCGGCCGCTGGAAATGAGGCAAACAATTACCGCGACAGCGTTCAATCGGCTGCGTGGCAAAAAGGTAGGATGCAAATTTCGGTCAGCAGTGACAAGTTATTTCATCCACACAGTCAAATACAAAGTGTTGCAATTTTAAAAATAGCGCGTACCGCCAGAGCCCGGCTTCCGCCTCAGGTCTGGGATCAGATTCAGATTATAAGTTAATTGAGAGGATTTCTTCCGAGCAAGTCTTTTATACGAGTCCTTGCTCCATCAGTCCCCTCTCTGATGGCATTTTATGCCATCACTAAATTACCATCACTAAACCAGAAGCCAACTTTAGCACATCTCAATTTCTTCTCCAAATTTCTCATCGTCTTTCTTTGCATTTCTGTACTGTAGACCCTTCATTCTTTTATATATATTTCCTTTCAGTTCTTCAAGTTGTAGCTCTTCATACTTTCTTTTCTTGCTCCTTTCATTTACTTCATACCCTTTTCTTTTCTTACAACATTTGAACCATGTCTTTATTGCTAGGACTAATAGTGTTATCCCTAAAATGGGCAGTATTATTTGCCCTATTATGCTGCTAGGACTAATAGTGTTATCCCTAAAATGGGCAGTATTATTTGCCCTATTATGCTCTTACCTATGTTAGAAAACCAGCTCCCTACTGTAGAAATACTATTTGTTAGTTTAATACCCAAGGATTGAACCAAAAGAGCAACCTACTTATCCGTTGTCAAACTGTTCAGAAAAACATGAATGTAATTCAGAAATACTTTTTTCCCCTTGGACCACTCAACTTGCGCTTTTCCTGCCTTCATTCAGTAAAAGGTGGAGCTGTAATGTTCTGCATTTTCCTAGCAACCACCAAGAACCCAAAGAGGCACCGATAAAGTGTTGGTTATGCAGTGTCCAGGGACAACGTGTCACACTGGGGCATGTCTAATCCATAACAGGTGAGTGCCAAAAGGTGTCCTGTCACTGTCACAAATGCAATCATAAGTTGTGACTTACTGACTGGTAGAACGTTCCTCAGCATCTTCTCCGCAAGCTCCCACGTCTCCATCAACCACACCACCGAGCTCCACTGGACCGATCACCGCTGCATCCACTTCACCTTCCAGAAACCCACCACGCACCACCGCACACAACAGATGCCGCGCCGCTGCTGGAGCAAAGTCACCGAAGACCAGCTTTCCACCACCCTTGCCCAGACACCGCCGCTCGCAACCTCAGACAGTGGATCAACGACTGCGGCAACACCCTCTCGCCGCTCAAGAAGCCCTCCAACCACACTAGCAAGAAAGCCAGCTGGTTCACCGAAGGCCTCCAAGCGAACCTGCCGAAAACTTTAAAAAAAAACTGGATCCGTGAACGAACACCGGAAAGCTACACAGCCCACAAGAACGCCTCCCGCAGACATCACCACCTCATCAGATCTGCCAAAAGGACCTCCTTCAAAGACCGCCTAGATAACGCACACAAAAGCAAAGAGCTCTTCAACATCGTGAAGGAACTCTCCAACCCCAGCTCCAACACCAACGACATCCCACCTTCACAAGACTTGTGCGACTCGCTGGCCACCACCTTCCATCGCAAGATCGCAGACATCCACAACAGCTTCAATGCCGTCACCACCCCGGCAACCACTGAGACCCCCGCTCCCACGACCACCACCCGCACCAACCGTCTGGACCAACATCAACGACGACGGATGACACCATCAAGATCATGAACACTGTCCACTCCGGATCCCCGGAAGACCCCTGCCCACACCACATCTTCAACAAAGCCAGCAGCACCATCGCACCCCATCTCCAGAAAACCATCAACATCTCCTTTGAGACAGCGACCTTCCCGGAGAGCTGGAAGCACGCAGAGATCAACACCTTACTCCAGAAACCCAAGGCGGACCCCCAAGGACCTCAAGAACTTCCGACCCATCTCCCTGCTTCCGTTCCTGGCGAAGATCATCGAAAAGACCGTCAACAAACAACTGACCAGCTTCCTCGAGGAGAACAGTATCCTTGACCTGTCCCAGTCCGGGTTCCACAGCACCGAAACTAACCTCAGCGCAGCCACCGATGACATCAGGACCCTGCTAGACAACGGAGAAACCGCAGCCCTCATCCTCCTGGACGTGTCAGCTGCCTTTGACACGGTCTGCCACCGCACACTACGAACACTCCTCTACGACGCCGGAATCCAAGAGAAGGCCCTGGACTGGACCTCCTCCTTCCTCTCTGGCAGAACACAGAGCGTCTGCCTCCTCCCCCCCCCCCCACACCCCCACCTCCGCTCTGAAGCCACCGAGATCATCTGCAGCGTACCCCAAGGCTCATCCCTCAGCCCAACGTTGTTCAACGTCTACATGACAACGCTCGCCCACATCGCACAACGGCACGACCTCAACATAATCTCCTACGCCGACGACACCCAGCTGATCCTCTCCCTCACCAAGGACCCCCACACCGCCCAAACCAACCTCCACGAAGGAATGAAGGCAGTCGCCGACTGGATGAGGAACAGCCGACTGAAGCTGAACTCTGACAAGAACGAGGTCCTCCTCCTCGGATCCACCCCCTCGGCATGGGACTCCTCCTGGTGGCCGACTGCACTAGGAACACCCCCAACACCCACCGACCACGCACGCAACCTAGGGGTCATCCTCTACTCTACCCTCTCCATGACGAAGCAGGTCAACGCCGTCTCCTCCTCCTGCTTCAACACCCTCCGCATGCTTCGCAGAATCTTCTAGTGGATCCCCACCGAAACAAGGAGGACGATCACCCAGGCATTTGTCAGCAGTAGACTGGACTACGGAAACGCACTATACGCAGGAGCCCCGGCCAAACTCCTGAAACGGCTTCAACGCATCCAGAACTCCTCCGCACGCCTGATCCTCGACATCCCTCGCCGCAGCCACATCACACCCCACCTGAGACCTGCACTGGCTCCCTGTCAACAAGAGGATAACCTTCAAACTCCTCACCCACGCACACAAGGCACTCCACAACACCGGAACAACGTACCTCAACAGCCGACTCAGCCTCTACACCCCCACCTGCCAGCTCCGCTCCGCAGACCGCGCCCTCGCCACTGTCCCCCACATCCGAAGAGTGACCGCCGGCGGCAGATCATTCTCCCACCTCGCCGCCAAGACATGGAACACCCTCCCCATCCGCCTACGGCAGACCTTCTGACCTTCAGAAGACTTCTCAAGACCTGGCTCTTCGAACAGTAGCAGCTTTCTAACCCGCCACCCCCCCCCCACCCCCCACGCCTTGAGACCCTCGCAGGTATGTAGTGCACTTTACAAATGCCATGACTGATTGATTGATGGATTGATTGAATGAATGGTGTGAGCCTGTCACGGATTCATAAATGTAGCGCAAAGGAACTGCCAGACTACATCCAATGAAATTGCCAAACCCTTTACCCCAATCAAATAGCAGGGGTATCCATCTCTAGCAATGCTCTACCCACTGCTGTGTGCCAGTCCCCAATCACCTGCAAAACCAAGAAAGCTTTTTTTGTTTTTACTTCTTCTTAAATGAGTAGTCCTATTAGTTAAGAGGCAATGTTAAACGGGCCAATGAAACCCAATCTTCCAAGATGGTCACCATGCATTCTCTTGCTAGAGAATTGGGCTTGTTTGATATTTCTGCATTAACACTAAAAATGGCGGCAAGCTCTCATGGGGTTTCTACAGCTGGCTAGGCTTGTATGAAGCCATGCCCAATCCTCCAAGATGGCTGCCAAATTGGAAACCCATTTTCTACAGCAGGTCGGCCTCTTCTGCCAGTTGGCTGGCACGTCACCACTGCACCTCCCTTCCAAAACTCTGCAGGAAGTCTGTCACCACTCACACACACCAGAGATTTATCAATGATTGAGTGACCACCTGTGCACCATCTGACTTTGTACCTAAAATAGATCATGCCCAATGTGCAGGCTCTTCTCCCATCGGACTCCAGTCTGCATCTGATGTGTTGACTCACACCAATACCATTGAGTTGAGGTCAAACGGTAAGCACTTTATTAGGCAAACCTCACCCACACCAAGCCCAACATCCGCTGCCTGCAATGGAATCTTCACTTTGAAGTTCGACCCAGCAATGCCTACATTCCATGATATTGCTAGTTCCTACTGCATTCTTAAGTACTCCTGATGAACCCATTCTTGAAGGGTAGGAATGGAAAGAAGGCTTTGAGGCATATGGTGAGGCAGAGACAAATTTACTGCCTGTAGGAAGTTTGCAATGGTCAAACACTGTGAGGACAGAAGGGTGCAGAGTTCATCTTCCATCAGCCCCATAAGAATATCATGAATAAGAGGAGCTTGATAGATACCAGCTGGCAAGAACTAAACTTGATAAAAAGCTATGGCAAAAGGAATTTTTTTTTAATTAAGTTGTGGAAAAATTCAGATTCATAAGCGGTGACAGGTGTAGACAGAAGCCTCCATAGCATCGTAGAGGCAAACTGGATGCATACTGCTACTAGAACACATTTCTAGATATGATGCTGAGAGGGAACATGGTACAGATGCTATATAATAAAAAGGTACAAAAGAAACTTATGAACATGTAGAACCTGACCCTACAAAAAGTCATAGAAATTGTTCAGAAAGCAAAAAAATAAAACATGCGAGGGGCTGAGGAAAACGCGAACAGGGGCGAAAGGGGTTATCACTAAAGTAAAGAGAGGAACTTATTCAAAATTTTAAAAACACAGTGGAAACAAACAAGATATGTAAGACTGCACATAAAATAGAATACCTCAGCTACAAGTGTGGGTTCAAGGGACATTTGTCTTCTGATAGAAATCATCCTACTATTTGACAAACCCGTCACAAATGCAAAATGAGGGGTCATTCTATCCACATATCCCAAGTAAAAGTAGAGAAAGATTAAATCTGATAGCTGAAGAAGACAATAACTTTTGAAAAGAGGACCTTGTTCTACAGATTAGTTTGCAGGGTTTTCTGCAATAAAGACTCTAAAGTTCCACAGGTTTCTGTGGAACACACATACATTGAAATACTAATACATATGTTGGAGAATGCAAGCCTGAAGCATGTAGTAGTAATGAATGAGACCCATACAAGAGATTGTGAAGCCAAAAGAATGTGGGAGTGATCTGGGGGAGGAATTACCAGGCCCTCAATGGAAATACTGTTGTGCTCAAATATAGACAACAGTTAAGTGTTAAGATAGACACATACATTTTTAAATCCTCCAGCAGGTTTATTCCACACCGGAGGATCTGTGTGATTTTGGATTGCCTTTGCTGTAGATGTAAGCACTGTAATACAGACTTCCTGCACCGCATAAAAGCGATCTAGAATAGCAAAGTTCTTATTTTTGTGATGCTCCATTCCCCTAGTTGCCCTATTGGGCAACATTCAAGAGATCTTATAGAAGAAAAAGGTATCCCCTATATCAGGTCCAAGAGTAAGGGAAAAGGCAAATACTATCTAAGAAAACTCTTGTCAGACCTATATTTCTTTATGGGCGGCCTCAACTAGGCTCTTATACTGGACAGATATCCAACACACATATTGACCACAGTGACTTATTCAAAAATATATTTTATTAATATTTTTATACATGTTTTTCTTTTTTCTATATGAACAACATTTCCTATGACAAGAGACAACTTAAGCATACAAGAAACAATAAATTACATTGTAAAAATTGACTATAACCCCACTCTCAACAATCAAGCAGTCACTCTCATTCAGAACAATCTCATACACTCCAACACTCATACGTGAAAAAATGCAGTTGCGTAGGAAACTCCTATTTTGTAAACTACATACACTCTTTCTTTGTGTGCTTTGATTTTATCTAAAAAACACTTTCCACTGATGTGTTGTCTTTTGAGGAGTTTCCCATATAGACGGTGACGGTTAACGCACGTTTCGGTGGAGAGGTTTTATAACCACCTTCATCAGGACCATATTTCTTGGAGTATAAATCTCAAATGTGAGCAGGGGTTATCTGTGAAATTACAAAGAACAAAATTATTTTCCAATTTCTATCCATTAAGGGACTGTCCAGAAAAACCACTAAGTTAAGAGGGCCAAAGCCAACTAAGAAAAATTTGGCATACCTACAACACGATCCCGTGATACAGCCACACATTAGAGTCCAAAAAGTGCTCACCGGTTTTGTG
Source organism: Triturus cristatus (assembly GCF_964204655.1). Classification (NCBI taxonomy): domain Eukaryota; kingdom Metazoa; phylum Chordata; class Amphibia; order Caudata; family Salamandridae; genus Triturus; species Triturus cristatus. Next base: position 265,308,554 of record NC_140585.1, read on the forward strand.
TGTCCTGTCCATGCTATAGGACTAAGCTCATTCACCATCATGCCAACGTGTATATTCCAAATCTCTTTGTGAACAGAAACCATTAAGTAAGCACAATGGAAAGTAAGTGACCTTTCACCATAGTTACCCAAAACGAGAAAAATAGGACTCTTACTTTGCAATGTATTCTTCTGTTCTCACCATTTTCAATTTTGGATGCATGGATAAATGGATGCATGCGCTGCACTCCTCCTTCTCACAGTAGGTGCACAAGCTATGTGGTCCATGCTAAGACATTACCTGCACTCGCAGGAATAACCTCAACTGACCAAAGCCAAGGGGAACCAGACATGTTATCTAAACAGGCCTTATGTATGTAGTCTGGGTAAGAAAAGACTCTAGCCTCAAATGTAGAACTTTTGTGCTGATGTATAAATGTGAGGGGGCCCTATAATGCCACTGTAGGAAAGAATGCATTTCTAGATTTAAAAAAAGTATGTGGGGGGAAATACTTAAATCACAATGAGCATATGTAAAGCTGAATGAAATGAAAGCATCACCTTGTGGTACACACCAACAAATGTCTGTTTGGTTTACTAATTTTCTATATTTTTCTTCTGTTGTGGTAAGCAACGACTGATGTCACTTGCTACCTCATTTGTGAAATCTGTAAGATTTACTTAAAAGAATACAATTTGCAAAAAATAAAGCCATTTTACACGATGGATAAAAGTTATAACTACGCACACCAGCACTGGCGCAGGTGGGATGGTCTACTAACTGGCGGGTGGAGGGAGGTTACCACTGTCTAACTCTGTACGTTTCTGAGGGATGTTGAGAAGAATTATTCTATCGTTAAAAAGGAGACCTCCGCTTGTTGGGTTATGTGCTATTTCAAAAGTAATGTCTGTGGTACAGATTTCGTAATTCGAACAGTTCATTCCTCCCTTGTTGATATGTTTACCACCAATGGTGAAGGCAGGGTCATGCCAAGGATATTGTGGTAGTTACTAAGATGGCAAGAGTATTGTTTTAAAGTTTAGTACAGGCCTGAGGAATAATGTTCTGGCTGATTTCCTGTATAGGCTGCAGCAAATGAAAAAACGAATGAGTTTATAGTGGATGATACAGAGCAGGTGAATGCAAGTGTACAGCAAGTCATTGTTGGACATAGTTCACTAGACGAATGGGCTAACACTTTCGCACAGGATCATTCTTGTCAATAGTTAGTCATTTAGTTTGCATGTGAAGGCCTAAAAAAGGAGTGTTAAGGGATGAAGTGGAGATGTTCATGAATGTAAGTTTTCATGTAAGTGGGGACTATATTATTCAGGAAACAATTGCTAGTTGTACCTGATTAGTTGAGGCCCATAAAGTGCATTTGGGTTTGTTCAGCACAAAACATCTTCCAGAGATTTTGGGTGAGTGACAATGGTGTACAAATTGGTTTCTAAAGAAATGAAGGAATTTATTATCAAAAGGGGTATTGAAAGTAAATTTACATTGTAAATTTACATCAGTAATCTCCTATGTGCATACCGCAGCCCTATGTTGAAAATTGTGGATAAGAGTTCATATAAGAGGCCGGGAACCTAAAACTCTTTGATGGTTGCGGTGAATGGAAAGAGAGCGAGGCTGTTGGTGTAGGAAGGAAGTGGCAGGAAAGAGGTACACAGTGATCCATCTAAGAAGATTAGTGTGGGTGATTGGGTACGAGAGCAGGAAGGAAGGTTGGGAAAGAGTGGTCTCATTTCTCAGAAACTCCAATGTAAGAGTAGATACATTAAAATTAATAATAAGTGATGGTAACATGTGGAAAAAAATAGTTAAGTTATCAGTGTTTGTTTCAGTGCAATGGTGCAGCAGAGGTGACTAAAACTGAAGAAAGGGGAACGATAGATCCTGAAATAAGCCCTCCATTTCAGAGTGCTAACAAAATCAACCTGTATATTAGACTGGATGTTTCAGTAATCATTCATGTTAGCCCCATTGTTGTCTGGATCACTGAATGTCACAGACGTTTGTGTATAATGTTCTTTCTTTCATTGCAGATTTATATTGTTTGTTTGATCTCTTTTGTTTGTTTAATTTTTTTGTTTTACATAAGGTTTCATAAAAGGCAAACAGTACAATATCAGTACAGTAAACACAAAAAAGCCCAGGAATTCTTTAAAGACCCACAAATACTTACTCCCAACTAATAAACATATACCACCCGAGGTCTGGGGATGTCGGTGACAAAATTATACTGCCTCAGTCTGTATGGCTTCGAAACATATTCGGTCAAAACTCTCAACCACCATTTGGTGGCATGCTTCATCATAGAGTACCTCCTCACCCCATAAGCATGGTCTAATGTGTGAGCTACAACTCTCTTGTGGATAGCTCTTAAGACGGGTAAGTAGAAAGAGATATGTCTCAAACATCGGTCTTGATTGGAAGAATATCCAATATGTGTCCACCTGCAAATCAGGATCAAGCCTAAACCCTCAAACAAGCTATTGGCACACATCATCTAAAACACCTGTCCGGCACTTTGACCTACCATACTAACCTATGTTTAACATCTTTTCGCTGCCAAAATCCTGGAACACGTTGTGATCCTCATTTTAATTATGCCTTTGACGACAAGAAAGCTGTTTGATGGCATTCAGGCTATTTTCTTAGTCCTGTTTGGCACAGAGTCCTTGATTACATCAGTCCATCGGAAAATACCAGCACCTTCTTTTTATTATCCTGGACTGGTACACTTTAGAACTCCACGTCCACTTCCTCTCACCTTCAGAGGTCTGAGTGGAAGGGCTCTGTTTTGACTTCGATAAACCTGTTCTTCCATGACCAAGGCAAATGTGCGATCACCTCCTACTCCCTTTCTGATCCAGATACTGAAACCTGGCCTGTTGTTCCTCACAGCTCTTAATTATAGTCTATTTTCAACATCTCCTTGCATCCTATGCTCACTTGCATTACTTTGAACTTCTGAACAACTACACTTTGATTCTGGGTCCATTATGGCCAAATATTCCAATCTCTCCTGCAGTGATATTCATCACTTTATCATGGCAGTCTACTTAAGTGCATGACAACTGGCTGAAATTAAATTGAGACCTCCCTCTCATCCTCATTTCCATTGTAAAGACCAGCACCTGATTTGGAACAATGCTATCTTCCTTGCTCACAAATCCTCCTCCTTGGTCAAAAACATTTGTCACAGCTTAGACACTAGAAAAGCAGGAGTTGACTCAAAAATAGATTTGAGTCTCTGTGCAGTCTGACAGATCAAACATTACTTAATGGGCTCTTGCATAGGGTATATAGTTAACATACTGCTTTTATCAAGACTAGACTTTTGCAACACAGTGGTCACCTTGGTCTTCTTTGGTTCCTCATTTTAGCTTCCAAAACATTTATGGCACTACTTCACTGCCCTTTTATTCTGAAGAGAAGTGACCATATCACACCTGCAGTTTCTATTATTCACTAGCAGCAAATTGTCCTATATAAGTAACAGAAGTCAATGTTTCATCCATCGTCCTTCAACAAAGAAGGTCCACCATTCACTTCAGCCAAATTCCAGGATGACAAACATGCTAGGCACTTCCACTCCAACATCCTCCTCTTTGTTGCTCACTTCCAGAGATTATGCTTCAAAAGATAATCCTTAATCATTTTGATGTTTATACTTTGGACACTCTTGTGCCTATGAAGCCGAATAGTGGTGGCTCCGCCTTCTTCACCTTGATTGGGTACAGGGCCTGGTGAACATTTCTTTGTGGAACTTTCCTTAAAATCTTTATGATGATGAAAGGAGTGATGCGCCTGGCCAAACAACAAAATAAGTGAAATGGAGAATCAAATATTTGGCTGCAAGAAAGGCACAATATAAAACAATACCAAGTGAATCAAGGAAGGCAAAATCTAACCAATGCCAATTGGATCAAACAAAGTCTATGCATACCTCATTCCCGGGTGGACAAATCAGAAAGGGATAAGGGAGAATCAAAAAATCCAAACTCGGAGGGTGGCGGCAGGGTTGTTTGAAAAGCTTCACAAACCCTGTGAAAGCTTGCACTCTTTCAAATGCTGGAAAATTATTGGAAAAAACTGACAACTCCTATAGTCGAGTACAACTGATTGTTGGACAATTAAACAGAGTATCTCAAACAACGGACTATTTATCATTTTGAGGTTATGGTACTACTTACACTTGTAGATGGAGAGAAGTGCACCAGCTTTGTCACATTGGCTTCCACAGCTTCTTGACTCAAATGTGGGATCGGAAGCTCTTGGTGGAAAGTTACAATTTCATTTGATTAAGCAAAAGGGTATTTTGATGGGTGGATGGGGCGTGGGGTGGCGACTGTGGTGAAAGAGTAGCAGACTCGAGATGTAATAAAAATTATTTTAAAAAGTATGAACAACTGTTTTTAAGTGAGCGGACCACAGGGTTATCATTGTTTCAGAACTAGCAAAACCGTGGTTAGCAACACCAAGAGTCCTGATTACCATGATGGATGAACACATTAATAAAGGAAAACATTTTTTCCTCATTTGGTGTCTCCAGCATCACATTTTAGCCGGTGATCAATATTTCTAGGTTTGAAAAAGGAACCTTGCAATGAATTTTCTTTTCTGATTGGGATTTAACCTCTCAATTGAAGCTTCGTGGTGATAAGCACTTGTTTTTATACAGAATGATGGAATTTATAATTAATTGTAAAAAGAAAGCCATTTATTTTGAAGCTCTTGATCTAAATCATTTCAGTGAGTGCAAATAGTAAGACAAAACTGTATATGAATTACAGTAACAAGTCTGTTGGATAGATATCTGGAGTGTGCCGGGTACAATGTTCGTAACATGATCACTGATTTGTTCCTCGCTACATTTTTCTGGTTTATTTATATTGATCCCTACGTTGATGTATTTTATTACTGGCGACTTAATGGATATTGTAGCAATGTTTTTGTTCCCTGGCCACGATGTGGTAACCAATTGGCTTCATGGAGTGAGTAGGAAATTGCGAGTACTCTCTTCTCTTGAATATCTTATAGTGCTTAATGCTTCTGTGAAATATATATCAGGTCTCCTCTTCTTCTCAGAAACCAGCTGGAGATCCCAGGCTATTACTCCCACCTGGAGGCCTTCTATGAAGACAAGAAAGGGATTCTTCTGCCTGGCACAGGGTCCCACGCATGTCAACAGCCAGTCCATTGGCTGCCATCGATCCACCGATACATGTACCCTGAGATGAAGGTAAGAGGTGTAGGATAAAGATGGTCCCTCGGTTAGCCTGGACAGTAAGGGAGGACCATGTTGAACGTCCGAGATCAAACAAGATGCATGAAGGGGGCAGTGGGCATGGTGGTGTCAGCGGTCTATTTTTACATGTTATGGGTTTACAGTGTTCAAAGTTTTCTGATAATGTCATATACTCATTTTTGTTAATTGACAGAGTTGTGATTTAGTTTTAATTAATTCAGCTATTAGTTTTCAAGTACAACATATACCCTGGGCCCTAGATAAAGCAATGTATTTACAACAGAATCACACTAACGAAGTAGGTGGGTTCCAGGAAGAGTGTAGAATGGGGCTCATTCTAGGAAGTGTGCTCTCAAATAACTGACTTTTTAAAGTAGAATAGCATTGTGAAGACAAAGTTTGAGGTCCGGAGCATCACAAATCTGCCTTGTGGTTCAAATGGGTCCATGAATACAGATTCTCTGAATGCTGTAAAGTTTTATAGTTCAACATTTGTTTTGCCTCTGCTTAAACTCGTGCATCCTAATTAGGGTTATGTAAAGTCATCCTCTGGTAAACTTCCTATACTTATTAGAATAAACACCCATAGATTAGAAGTTTTGCAGTATGTGAACCTCGTGTTAAAATTGAGATGGTTGAGCCCTTTTTCAGTTGTCTTGTGAAAAAATATATTTTATTAAAGTCACAAGGAAAACCGTTTGAAAGTTCAGTCATGAGAAACTGTGACACTTTTCATTAAGTCTTTCCCGTAATGAAAACTTAACAAACCCCTTTTCCAGGCACATGTTCAACACTGTATCCAGCTATTTTTGTATTAGCGAGTGCATTTTCAGTAGATGCTCTACAAATCACTCTGTCGGGATGAGAGACGCTTTAGCACATTGTAATGTATCCAAGAAATGTGGCATAACAACCAGTAGGTCTAGTTGTATTCAAGAATTGGTCCAAATGGAATATATAGACTTAGAGAAATCTATAGCACCCAAAATAAAGCATCTTCAAAAAGGTTTTGTCTGTCTGTCTGTCGTGCTCCTGACAGAGCATGTAAATTCAGCAGTGCTGCCAAAAAGTTCTCATATTCATTGTTCAAAGTATTGCTCTGCAATTGAAAGCTGACTCAAACAGTAATCCACTTCGGAGCAGTTAGGTTTGGGGTGGTGTGGAGAGAAGGATTCAAACTTGCCATGAGATGTCCAACAGACCATTCCACTAAATAAAAAAAAAGCATTCTCTTACGTTACACTTTAAAAACAAAAAATTATTAGTATAAGCATTCCTATATGTTTAGAGATATGGAGCTTTATGGACTATAGCTTAGCCAAAGCTAACATCAATCCCTAGTTGTGGTCAAGAATGTAAACCTAGCTATAGTCTAAATTATTCTAAGCCAATGTTTAGAACATTTCAAGTACAATTAAAAGCACTGCATAGAGAATACAAACATAGAAATTCTCAATGACTTTCTACAGTACAGTACAACCTGGACAGAGTCTCATCATTTTAATGACTTGATAAAAAGTTTTGGTCTTCCGTTAAGAAAAATAATAATCTTTGAACGTGCCAGTTGTGAGCAACTTTTTGGGATTTTTCACAAGTACACATGACAATGCCCATTGAAAAAGAGAGACAGTAGCAGCATCAATAAACCTTCAGTATTGTGTTTTATAAAAAATATTTTATTTTATTAGTTTTTTTAACATAGCCAGATATGTAGCTCGGAAATACAGACACGCCATACTCTATAGTTGAATGCACTATACAAGAAATAATCAGAGTGATCATCAAGATATTACAAGTTGTGTTTCAATCCAAACATAAACTTGGCATGTGCAATCCAGAGACAGTCTACAACATTAGTAGCGAACTGAGAGCTAAAGGTAACCGTTTCCATTTCTTCCACACGTTAAAAATACTTGGATAGAAGTTTATAAAATCTGTCGATGTCATCAGAAGCTCAGGACAGAAGACACTATACTCTGAGACAGACAACCACTATTTACTAGTACTTAAAGTAAACAACTCCTGATTACTGTTGTGTATTTAATTGATGGGTCATCTAGAAGGCTGTCCACGTAAAATTCGTTTTTTTGTATTACTCCAACCAACTTCTTACACTCATTGCATCTAGTTTGCATCTTTTGCTTGATGGGATTCTTTGATTGTATTGAGACTTTTTTTTAAACTTTATTTTAATTTGTGAGAACCATACAAAATGCAATGTCATGTGTCAAACTTTGCACACACAGAGCACATTAAGGCAGTTCAAGCTACATGTCTAGTGGGTATACATTCAAGGTTTCACCATAATGTATCTTGGAAAATTTCAGCGCTGCCACACACACTCCGTGACTCAATACATCCACATAATATCAGGTGGGGGTACTGGATACACACTCCCGATATTTCCAATCTGGGGCGCAGTATATACAACTTGGCTCACCGACCCCCAGCATGAGGCAACTCCACAAGCCGCCCCCACACACACACCATGAGCTTCAGAGGAGTTAATGGCATCCATTCCAAAGCAGCTCCACTCATAACCACAGCGCCATTTCCAGTACTGTTGGTCTCCGTAATCTGTCTGAATCAGATATGCCTGATAGGGTCTCCAGACGTCCTTCAGACGGCTTCAGATTGGCATTGGTATGCATTGGATTGAGTGTTACAATATGTCATGTCCAGATGCCATTCCTGTATCGTCAGCAGTAGTCCCTACACTCATTGCAGTGCTATTTTATGCTTCTCCAGCAACAGTTCCAATACCACCAGATGTCGTACTGTCTTCAGGATGCCCCTGTTGTAGCCTAGCAGTGCCAGTAGGGGAGAAGGCTCAATAGGTTCACCAGTTATCTCACTCCGCTCTCCCAATATAGCATCCCAATAGTGCCATATCCCCAGGCAGAACCATGCCACATGAGCAAAGCCTGCCCTTTCTCCGCATTTAAGGCAGCACAAATTATCCCTTAACCCATAGTGTAATAGGCAGGCTGGAGTGTAAGACACTCTAAGATATTTAAAAATGTATCAGCCGGTGGTTCAGGAATATCGTTTTGACAACGGAAAAGCAAGAAGTCCATTGCTTATCATTGATAACTATACCGAACTCCTTTTGCCATTCCATCCTATCTTTTGTGTCTCCCGGCAGCCATGTGTCTTGGAAACTTGAGTACAGTTTCACATTGAGGCTTTGGTGAGTTGCAGTCTGCAGCAGATATGTGGGGCCCTGCAACTTTAGAGGTTCCTTCAATCTTTCCCCTAATAACCGAAGTCTCATGTGATGCGCCCTAAAATACTAAACCAAGCTATCAAAGTGTTTGTCCTCCTGCACATTCACCTGTTCCCAGCTGTGTAGCACTCCATCCCGAAAGGAGTCACCAATGTGCCCCAAATAAAACCCTTGTAGTACTCCCACCGCCCTCCTGTCATGCCCCAAGGTGAAACCACATACAACTTTCCATCTGGAGCTCAACCAGCCTCATCCAAGATTATGCCGAAGTGTTTAGCAGGTCAAAGTTGTTATAGTGTCGTATCGGCCAATCAAGTAGCTTTCTAGGAAGTGAAAGTGGAGAGGTGGCATCCATTTCCAGGCCACAAATGAGGAAGATCCCCCGGGCTGTGTAGCCAGTAATGGGAAAACATACACGGTACAGCTCTGTAATAAGCCTCCAGATCTGGGGCGTTCAGTCCTCCCATATGATGGAGGAGAGTTAATGTGTCCCAACTCTTGCGCAGCTGTTTCCCAGCCTAGGCCAAGCGCACCAAAAACGTCCACAAATTGTGAAATACTGCTCATGGAAGTAGGATCGGAATATTCACGAAAATGAACAAGAATCTGGGCCACACTACCATCTTCAATATGGCAATGTGCCCGCTAAGCAACAGTGGCAGTCTGATTCATCTGTCAACAGATTCTGTAAGTCGACGAATGGCCTTGCCAAAGTTGTCCAGCAGCACCACTGACGGGTCAGTGCGGACCTTAATACTCAAGTAGCGCACAGAGTCCGTCATCCACTGCAATGGGTACTCTAATTGGTCAGCTGCAACGGCCGCAGTGAGTGGGAGTATTAGGAATTAAAAACAATATGCAAGCCTGAATGCCAGTTAACAGCACGGCCTCACAGAGAACGGGTAATAAATTATGCTCTGGATTCCGTACATAGAAAAGTGCATTACCTGCGTATGAGAATATAATCTGGTTGTAATAAGAGAAACAGAACCCCGGATGTGCGTGGTCTGTGCGCAGTGTGCAGGCCGAATAGTTGCGATTAGGTACAACCCCGCTTCTTGCCCTATGTAATGTCAATGGCATCGGTGACTATGCTATTAACATGAACCCGGACTCCTTAATGAGTTTTAAACAGAAGTCTCCAACCCTAATTTGTCGTTACACCGTCAGCATGAACCCCCACTCAATAGAGTCCAATGCTTTTTCGGGGTCCAGAAATACTGTTGTGGTGCGCACTCCCGAGTCAATCTGAGAAATTGCACCAAAGAGGGTTCTGAAATTGTAAATTGGCGACAAACCTGGTATTAACACGGATTCCTTGGGCCTAACAATAACTGGGAGTAGAGGAGCTAACCTTTTTGCTAGTACCTTCATGAAAATGTTGGTGTCCGTATTTAGCTGCGATGAAGGTTTGTAAGGTGGGCAACAGTTGGCTGGTTTACCCAGCTTTAGTAGGGTGACTATAAGAGCTTCACACATCGTGGGTGGCATACAGCCCCCCCCTGACCATTTTCCCAAAAAGGGTGACTGGGTGCGGCTCCAGTTTCACCTGGTAGGCCTTGTAAAAAGCCACTGTTAACCCATCACTGCCCGGTGCTTTCCCTCCAGGCATATTTTTAAGCACTGCCACAATCTCCACAGGATGGAGTGGGGCTGTAAAATGCTCTATGTTCCACTGTCAGCCACTTCATCACAATTTGTGCTAAGTAGTCCACCGTAGCTTGTTCCGGGGGGGTGGGGGGGGAGCGACGCATACAAGTCTGCGTAATAACTGCAGAAGAGTTTAGTATCCTGCTGCGATGTGTGTAACGGCACACCACCGACTCCTCTTTGACAGTTAAAATCATGTCATCTTCCTGGCGAGGTCTCAGAAGCACTGCCAACATAGCACTAGGGTGTTCACGTTCAGCGGAATCCCTCACAGTTGCGCATTTCTCTAAATGAATGATTTGGCTAGGTGCCACCTCATGATACTAGTCTAACTTAACCTTAATGTAACTCAGTACGCTCTTCTCAGCTGTCTCTCTGTTATGTGTCCGAGTTAGGCCCAAGTAACGAAGTTACACATTTTCTTACATTGTCTTAATTTTGCACAATAAAATTTCTGCTGTGGCCTTTCGCACATATTCGCGTGCGTGACCATGTTTTATTAGTTTCTCTGAAACTACTCCTGTTTACACATCTAGCTCTGCATAACATTATCACAATGCCTCGAACACCATGTAAAAGGCCCTTTTACGCACAATGTAAAAATGTTGTTTAATCTTCATCCACATGGTGACAGGGCTATCTACATATCGATAACATTGCTAATCTATACTTGCATCACAAGGATGTTTTCTATTCGAAATAATGAGCATCCTGAAAGATTAGCAGAGGAGGCCCTTCAGCTGTCACCGAGGCTGCCTGCATGCTGAGACTTCACCACCCAGCAGCCTGACATCTAGTATGGGACCAAAACGGGGGTCCTACATTCTCTCCCTCCAGGTAATGGGGTTGGTTCGTCCCATGGGGGAGAGGTGTTGGAGGGGAGGGTTCTTTGCTTCAGACCTAGATACACATAGAGTAGGGTTCGCCTAGTACGAATATGCCTTGTTTTATATGCCTGCATACACTGTTTTAGCTCCATAGTAGAACAGTTTGTACCATTTACTCTTTTGTTGCTTATTATCACTTTCATCTGCTTTAGGCTACTGATTATTGCAGGACATGTATTCTATATAAGAATAACGTTGGTTCAATAAATATATTGAAAACGTCCCACTGTGTATTCTCTTAATTTTTCTCTAAGCACCAGTAAGCACAAGTGACTGATCGAAAGGTCCTGGTCTGTTATCACGATCCCTGAGGGGCCAGGATTGTCATGTTGCGTGGTTGCCAGAAACTATTCGCTCCCTGGTAGTGTTATGTGGACCTATGGTGGCAATGTGAGCCAACTGGTCTCTAGGCCAACATATCCTGCGGGGGCGCTTTGAATCAGTCTGGCCACCTCACCGAAAGCTTGTTGTAGAACAAACGCGCAGATCTTGCGAACTAGTCTAAAAATAGCACAATGTACCCGCTCTAAGGCAGATATCTCGGACTCCAGCCTAGCTAAACTGCCCCGTAGCAATCTGAGTATGCCAGATCGTGACACTTCGGTTATAGACTTTGAAAGCCTCCCAGACACCAAGCTTATGTTGTTATTGAAATAGTAATCTATTGTCTCTGCAAACTCCTTCCAGAACACTGTATTCAACTAATACACCAGAGCCCACCTTTCATAACTGTAATCCAAAACATGAAAAACCAGTCTATAGAAAAAATTAATGATTAATCCTTCAGTGTATCCCTTCTGTTTTTTTCCGGTATAAGGACTCTTGAATCAGATTCTTCTTTATAACTTTATTCCATTTCACAATCAATAGTGAACAGCAGCAGCCGATGTACGTTTCGCCCCCTCTGGGCTTTCTCAAGGCTGCAGAAAAACATATATACACTCTTTTTTACACTCTTTTTTTTTTTTTTTTTACACACTGTGACCTTAATATGGTCATAGTAAAACACTGTGTCTAGGAAAGAGTAGATTGGAAATCTCCAGGCAAATACCGGGATGTCTAGCGCCAGCTCCAGCATCACCAGTAAGTGATTTGAGTACGTGAGTGATAAATACTCGCACTTCCGGACATGCAGCACTAGACTCCAAGACACAAGCCAATAATCAATGCACTTGTGAATATCATGCACTGTAGAGTAATATGTGTAACCAGCAGCTGTGGGAAACCTATGACGCCAAACGTCCAGCTGTCCGCACTGCTCAGCAATATCAGTAAGAGTGCGAGCTGCAGCCGGTTGCCTTGGAGGGCCCCTGGAATGGTCCCGGTCCTGGCACAAAGCACAATTAAAATCTGTGATCCATATTTGAGGTATGTCCCTATACTGAGCTAGCGGGACACAACGATTATGATCACATTGCGGGTCATCATTGTTAGGGCCGTATACATAGATCAGCAAAACTGCCAAATTATCTTTATAGCAGCATGCCACCAAGTACCTGCTGCCTGGGTATGCACTCTCAGTTTAATACCAGAGCCCTTTCACACCCAGATTAGCACTCTCCGCACCTGTGTAGTAAAACCTGCCATGTAGCAGTCCGGAAAGACAAGGCGTCAATCTTCCAGTTTATCTTAGTGAGGCTATGCTTCTTTTTGGATAGGATTTGCGGCAAGTCTTTGCCCATCTCCAACAGGGCTGTGTCCTCCCTCCTCCACCATCATTGTACTGTTGTCTCGACTTTTTTTTTCCATAGATCAGACTGCAACTTGGGCTGCAATTTATCTGTTTTGCTCATAATTGGAAGTGCTATAGTCAAGATCTGCAGTGATGTATTCCGCTTCTCTCAGTGGCTGCAGGGCACTACCCAAAAATAAAGAATTGCAGCTCGAATGAGGCGCCCAAAGGTTGTCCAACCTTGCCTGTCAATCATGAACTCCTCCAGTCATTGGTGCCAGCTAGTAAGGATCAAACAATGATGTCAGAGCACCTCCGCTCCCAAACGTTTACATTTGCTGTGGTAGCTGGGCCCCACTGACTGAGTGCTCCCTGGAGATGCCCTCCATTGCATTCTGTTTCCACCAGGGCTGTGTGTGAAGGGCAAGGGCCACACATCCCTCCCGCAGCTCTCAGTTCAGCTGCTCCAGGGCACTGTTCATTCGTCCGGCACACCAGGCCGCCGCATCAGGTTCTCTGATCCCGTCCTGCCCCCAGGGCGTTTATCGCTTACCGGCACAGCACGGGTGAGGTTCGGGCCTAGGCCGCTATCACCCAGCTGCCGTTCACAGTGGATGCCCTCGGGCCCAGCCGTACCAGCCGGGGCTGGCCGCCCACAGCTCCCCGTGAACCACTGGCCCAGCGCATTCGAGGCACAGAGCCACTCCGTCCACGTGTCTGTAGTACCACCAGGGCTGGACTGGCTGTAGCAGGCACCAGGCTTTTGACACAAAATCAGCTGAAAGCGGCCCTAGCAAAGAGCTCGGCCGCACCTGTGCCCCACAGGGGGTGCCGGCCGAGCAGTTTGCCAGGGCTGGTTTTCGTTCCCTGTCTGGCCCTAAGCACCACAGTGCCGCTTCACTTCTCTACTGCCGCAAAAAATTCTCACGCCAGCATCAGTGACCCCGTGGGCCACACCATCCGTCGCCAGTGCTGCTCACCCCATAGATGTGGGCAGGTTTAGTGGCAGCCATTACAGTTCAACCTCACGGTTCCACTCAGTCGGCAAAGATTTTCGCTCAGTTTTTTACCTGTCCAGCTGTAGCAGGCCTGTCCGGGTAATGTACGGCTAATAGTCACACCCAAAAAGCTTCCTACAGCACCAGGATTATTCAAGATTGATGGCAGCCGAAGGAGCTCACCTAAAAGGCAGCTGTCTTCAGGCAAAGAAGTCTCAGCCCCCCCCACCATCCCCTCCCCCTTGGATTGACACTTTTCATTGAAATGTTGGCAGTTTCTTGCTCTCAGAGTGCAGTCTTTAACCTTGCCTACAAACTCAAAATGAATAGGCCTTTAGAGCCAGATGGTCTGTTTCTGAAACAAAAGGCATGCTGTGGTACCACACTAAGATCTAGGCATGAGGGGTCATTTAAAGTACTTTGTCTAACACCTAGTCGACAACAGCACTTTGTTTGTTTTTATCTTAAAATCAATGGCTTTACATCTATAAATGTGCCTGCTGATGTCTAACACGGTCAAAATTAGATTGGTTTTTCATTTTGTCTGTATCTTGGTCTCATGTTTTCTTCTATTGATCTTATTAATTTTGCTGATGAAAGCCCTGCATATTTCTCTGCTGTTTCAGTTCCTACAAATGACTAATTCAGTTGGCTGTAAGTGTATGCCCTCTTGTTAGTGTGTTGGGAGTTTGCTGTGGGATTCTTTATTCGGATGAGTTCTTACATGGCTGCTTGAATGATTGCTTGCTTGAGGTATGGTTTTGCACAGTTATACTGATTGCCTTCTCTTTCCATAGATCACTCATCCAGCTGGCTGCATGTCACAGTTCATCAAGTTTTTTGGGGAGCAGATCCTCGTACTCTGGAAGTTTGCTCTTCTGAGGAAACGAATACTCATATTTTCACCACCTCCTGTAGGAGTTGTTTGTTACAGAGGTAAATGGCTAACCGTTGTCAGTATCTCGTGTGTGTGTGTGTGTGTGTAAATATATGTTCAAGACATATGAGCTGCAGAATTCACACTCTGTGCGTAGATCGCCATCTGATGTTGGGCTCGGATGCTTGCACCTTGTTTTTGTCTTGGAAGAAGTCTTTTGTAGTCATGAGATAGGTGACTCCTCCCTTGGACGATAGTGCGCATGGGCATCGACTCCATCCACAGGTTGTATTTTTCCGCCATCGGGTTCGGATGTAACTTCAGCGCTCCGGTTCAGTACTGTTTTCCAAACCTTTTTGACGCGCAAATCATCAAAGAAACTCAACGGTATTGTTTTGTTCGCCTTCCCACTCGACGCGCTCCTCAAATACCTTATTGCAGTCGTCGACGCTGGGCCTATTGCCGCCTTTCGGGCATACGACTAATGAAAAAGACTCCATTTAAAAAATGCCCCCAGTGTGGAGCTAAATTCCCACTCAGCGACCACCACAAGGTCTGTAACCACTCGCCCAAGCACGAGGAGAGAAATTGCCAAGCCTGTGCATATTTTCGATCCAAGAAAACAATCCATGATC
Source organism: Triturus cristatus (assembly GCF_964204655.1). NCBI lineage: Eukaryota > Metazoa > Chordata > Amphibia > Caudata > Salamandridae > Triturus > Triturus cristatus. The sequence continues at coordinate 265,323,738 of NC_140585.1, forward strand.
TCCGGGCCCGACGACAAGTTATGGCGCAGCAAGCGGCTCCGGTGCCGGAGGACATCTTTAGCGAAGGCCCCGATGTCCCGGAGGAGGTTTCGGAGGATCTGGAAATTGATTCCGAAGCAGATGACTCCGACTCGGACGAACACATCACTCCAGGTCAACGAGTGAGTACAACTGCCCTAACCCCACCCAAAAAAAAGAAGGCGCTGGTCAAGACTTCGCCTGCTGGCCCCAGTCACGACTGAAAGAAAGCTTCAGAAGCCCCGCCCCCGGCTCCGAAGACAAAGGAGAAGCCTTCCAGTGGCTCGGCACCGACCAAACTGCATATCCGTGCCCCGCAGACACCATCGGCACCGATGCCGGGAGCGCATCCTACTTCCGCAGACCCCAGAAAACAATCTGCACCGAGCACCTCGGCGCCAAAGGAAAAGGCCTCTGATCCGAAACCCAAAAATTTGGAGCCGAAAAAGATTTCGCCTTCGAAGCCGAAGGATCCAAAAACCCCTTCGAAGGTTCTAGAGCACAAATCTAAACCTCGCTCGGACCCGAAAAAATCTGCGCCGAAAGCGACTACCGGAGAGGAAGAACTTTTTCGACCGGATCCCATCGATCCGAAGCAAAAAACACTCCAGGTGGACCCCAAAACAGGACATGTGGTTAATGTTCCACACAAGAAGAGGAAATTGGACACCCCTAACACCCCTGAGGTGCCTCCAAAGAAAAAACAGTGTTACTTCACCCTTACGACCCTCTTCTCCTGTTCTTCCTCCTAAACCTTTCTCTCCACCACACTCTTTCATAATTCCACCATACTCACCACTATATATAGAGGCGCACCCAAATATATCAGTGCAGACACTGCTTCTTCCTCATACAAAAACCCCACACAAACATCCCCTAACAGAGGATATTGTAGAGGTGGATACAGAGGGAATAACAACAAAGGAAGAGGCCGAGGTAACAACAATACTTGTGCCTCTCCCTCTAATAAACAGTGACTTCCCTCCACTCCCTCCAGACCATTCCACTCCGGTCGGAGGGAGACTCTCACAGTTCCTACCTGTCTGACAATCCATCACCACAGACAAGTGGGTAAGACATATTATCCAGTAGGGTTACTGCCTAGAACTTACAGCAACTCCACCCAATATACCACCCAAGCAGCGCCCAATGTCCACGGAACATCTGACGCTCCTCAAACAGGAAGTTTTTTCACTGCTTCAGAAGCACGCAATAGAACCAGTCCCCATACAACATCAAGGAACATGAGTTTACTCCCTATATTTCCTAATCCCCAAAAAGGACGGTACCCTAAGGCCAATATTGGGCCTCAGACCCCTCAATCTCTACATACAGTCAGATCATTTTCACATGATCACTCTTCAACAAGTCCTTCCACTGCTTCAACAAGGCGGCTTCCTTGCCGCACTAGATCTGAAGGACGGTTACTTTCATATTCCCATACGCCCTTCTCACAGAAAATACCTTAAGTTCACTCTGGACGGCCAACACCATCAGTTCTATGTCCTTCCATTTGGGGTGACCACAGCACCCAGCGTGTTCACAAAGTGCCTTGCAGTAGTAGCAGCACACTTGCGAAGACAAATCCATGTATTTCCATACCTCGACGACTGGCTCATAAAAGCCAAGTCACACCAACAGTGTGTTCACACCACTCATCAAACCATTCAGCTGCTGCACAACTTGGGGTTGTGTAAACTACACAGTAAACTACACCAAATTGCATCTTCAACCATCCTACATAGATCAGTATCTAGGAGCCACAATGGACACTTCCAAAGCTCTAGCATACCCCAATCCAGCAAGGATAACTAATATGCAAACCCTCATCTCCAAATTTCAGCCCCAACACGCTCTCCCAGCACGAGTGTTTATGCAACTCATAGGAATGATGGCCTCTTGCATTATCATTGTACCTCACGCAAGACTTCAGATGCGCCCTTTACAGTAATGCTTAGCACGTCAGTGGAACCAGGCTCAAGGTCCACTTACAGATCTGGTGTTGGTGGACAGCTGCACACATCGCTTTCTGCAGTGGTGGAACACACAAAACCTTTCCAGAGGGCAGCCGTTCTTGGAGCGGGTTCCACAGATAGCGCTAACAGCAGACTCATCACTCACCGGCTGGGGAGCCCATACCCTAAACCACATGATTCAGGGCAGGTGCACCACTCAACAAAAGCTGTTCCACATCAATTACCTAGAACTGCTGGCAATTTTTCTAGCGTTAGTCGTTCCAAACACATCTCAACAAAGCTGTCCTAGTTCGCACAGACATTATGACAGCAATGTATTACACACAGAAACAAGGGGGAGCACACTCTCTGCAGCTGTCTCATCTAGTGCAAAGTATATGGAGATGGGCCATTCCACAAAACACATCTTCTGTCAGAACATCTTCCAGGGGTGAACAATCAGATGGCAGATCTGTAAAATCTTCCGACTCAACAAATACACGAATGGGAACTTCATCCGCAAGTTCTTCAACCTTTCTTCCAGATGTGCGGCCAACCAGAAATAGATCTGTTCACCACACATGCAAACGCAAAATGCCCAACCTTCGCCGCCAGGTTCCCACACCCTTTGTCCAAGGACAATGCAATATGGATGAACTGGTCGGGCAGATTTGTGTACGCTTTTCTGCCACTCCCGCGCATTCCACTAGTAGTACGCAAGCTCAAACAACAGTCTCTCAAAATGATCTTAGTTGCTCCAACATGGGCAGGGCAACCATGGTTCACAACACTACTCGAACTTAGTAGTTCCACACCAAAAGTTAGTCTCTTCCCAAAGCTGCTAACGCAGAACCATGGAGAGATTAGGCACCCAGATCCAGCACAACTGAATCTAGCGATCTGGCTCCAGAAATCCTAGAGTTCGGTTACCTCAACCTCCCACTGGACTGTATGAACATTATTAAAGATGCCAGACGCCCCACTACTAGAGCTTGCTATACAGATAAATGGAAGAGATTCGTCATTTACTGCAATAATAACAAAATTGACCCATTGGATGCTTCAATCCAAAACATTATTTGCTACACCTAAAAAGATGCAATCTGGCATACTCCTCAATAAGATTACATCTGGCTGCACTTGCCGCCTACCTACAGAGCAGACAACATTTGTCATTGTTTAGAGTGCCAGGTATTAAAGCCTTTATGGAACGCCTTAAAAGGATAATTCCACCCAGACTGCCACCCTCTCCAGTGTAGAACTTAAACATTGTTCTTCCGAGATTCATGGGTCCCCCATTTGAGCCTTTACAAAAATGCGAATTACAATTTCTTACATGGAAAGTAGCTTTCCTTGTCGCAATCACCTCTCTCAGGATAGTAAGTGAGATTCAGGCTTTAACCATACAAGAACCATTCTTACAAATGCATCGTAACAAGCTGGTTCTTAGAACAAACCCAAAATTCCTTCCCAAGGTAATCTGTGCTTTCCACCTTAATCAGTAGAGTTGCCAGTATTTTTCCAAAATCCCGATTCTGTTGCGGAAAGGGCTTTTCACACGCTTGACGTCAAAAGAACTTTACTTTACTACATAGACAGGACTAAAAACTTTAGGAAGACAAAGCAACTGTTTGTAGCTTTCTCTCCACCTCGTAAAGGCAATCCAATTTCCAAGGCCGGAATTGCCAGGTGGATAGTAAAATGTATTCAAATATGCTATCCTAAAGCAAAACGTACGTTAACAATTCCCCCTAGAGCGCATTCAGTACGCAAACCAGGGGTTTCCATGGCATTCTTAGGGAACCTTCCCCTAGAAGACATTTGTAAGGCAGCAACATGGTCTACAACACACACCTTCACCAAACACTATTGTGTAGATGTACACGCAAAGCAACAAGCTTCTGTAGGCCAAACTGTTCTAAGGACACTTTTTCAAACCACTGCAACCAATCCAGGCGACCACCGCTAGAGGAGACACTGCTATACAGTCTATGCACAGAGTGTGAATTCTGCAGCTCATATCTCGCGAACGGAAAATGCTACTTACCAGTATGCATCTGTTCTTGGCATGTAGAGCTGCAGAGATTCACACACTCACCCACCTCCCTGGAACCTGTATCTATTCCAGTGTTATCTTACTTGGATACATTCTCATGTACTTCTTACTGTTTATTACAACTACATCATTTTCCTTCATGGCGAAAAACAATCTGAGGATGGAGTTGATGCCCATGCGCACTATCGTCCAAGGGAGGAGTCCCCTATGCAAGCATCCGAGCCCAACACCAGATGGTGATCTATGCACAAAGTGTGAATCTCTGCAGCTCTACATGCCAAGAACAGATGCATACTGGTAAGTAGCATTTCCCTTTAGAATAGTAGAGGTATTCACAGAGTTGTCGGGCCTGATAATACCATTGTTAAGCTCCTCCATTTTGTTTACAATACTTTTAGCATATGGTTACAAATACTGCAACCCTCGGGGCCCTATTATGTATAGGGGTGCACTTTCCATGTTTGCGCCCGGTGCACCTTAGAATAGGTGCTCTGGGCACAAACAGGGAAAGTGCGCCCCATTACATAGAAGTTGCTGCCTCTAGGGCAGCTGTGAACTCCTGCTGCCCGGGGGGCAGCGCATTCAAGTGAAATACAGAGCGGCTTTAAAGTAGCTATCCACGCTCTATTGCTCTGGCGGCAACCCACCTGCAAGGGGATCATGAAGAAATCCGGAGCGTGGAGGAATAACTAGGCCTGGTGCCGGACACTTCCACCCTGAATTTGGCCCCCAGCTGAAAGGGTAAAGGACCGGGGATGATGTGGGTATGGCCTTGGGAACAAACAGGGGGCCTCCCTCAAAGAGAGGCTGAATGGGGTGCAGGGGGTTGTTTGCAACAGTAGAGATCCACCCTGACCCCGGCACTCCCTCCTTTGAACGGGCTCGACCCATCAAGAAAATTAAGACTTTGAGATTAGATCCAGGCCTGGTACGAGGAGACCTAACTCTAAGAAGAACAACAATGTCATCTTGGCACCTGTGGACCTTTCTACTAACCCTACAATAGGGGAGACTTAACTCTTTCATCAAGTAACCTCCACCATTTATTGACTAATTAGTATGACAAAGGGAGAAAATAATCAAAACTGTTATGGAGGACTTTTAGGAGAAACTGGATGTTATCGAAACTACAGCTGGAAAACGAGGCTCTACATTGGCAGAGAACAGACAAGAAGCAGACTACACATTTTAGCTCACAGGAGGGTAATGCATCTTATAATCTCCAAGATAAGGTTTCAACTCATCCTCCAAGCAATATAAAAAGTATAGAGTTGATTAGAGGTGAAGTAGGGAGAGTTAAGTATGCACCAATAGAAGAATCAAACATGATCGGGGAAATGTTTGAGTTAACTGCACCTATTTTTAATCAGGCTCAACCTATATAATTGGATCACCCCATCCATAGCCGCAAAGAAGGTCTGGGTAGCAGTTTCTTCTACCAGGAGTAGTTGAATCTACTTCACAACTCAAACGCAAGGTTGTGCACTGGTGCAATAGTCAATTGGGTGATGGGAATCATTTGACTGCTCACATTAACATGGTCATTAGGGTAGGCTGGGTAGGAGACTGGGAGAAGTCCTGGGAGGGGGATTGTTTTATCGATTTTGATCAACCTGAAATAGCGGGACATTTAATTCTGCAGGCACCTTATTTTAATCACCCACAGAAATAAAAGCGTTCCTGTTAGGCTTTTTCTATTTGCCAAGGGGCATCTACAGCATTATGAACTCTAGGAAACAACCATCGTCTCAGACCGAGCAGGTGATGAGAAAACCGGAAACCCCCATTCAGTTGGCTAATAGTTTGGAACCTTAGAGCTCTTTAGCCAGAAACGATTGACTGGTTACCTCCCCCCCCCCACACACTCATTCACTCACTCTGACGAATAGCCATCCAGACACTTTAGTACCCAAGATAGGCTCTTGCCTAAAGTTCTTGAGGCGGAATGGTGCAGGGCTGAGTAACAAGAGTACAGATGCAAGGTGGATTAACTCGCTAAAGAGTTATCGTATAGTGGGTCTACAAGAAACTTTGAATACAGATAGCTCCTTTTACCTGGATGGGTCTACCTTATACTTTTCCCCTGCTTTATTTTCACTAGCGGGCGAGCTAGGGGTGGCTTAGATACACTGGTATCCTTAAATATTTCTTGTAAAACATGTGTCATGCCAGTGAAGAGTCAATTACTGGTGATCATACCCAAGGTCATTTTAGCACAATAGCCAAGGTAATCTGCTTAATACCATTCTGGTGGATCATAATTTGGCACAGTTAATCCTAAGTAATAAAGCCAATGGTATGTGAGAGGCTATTCCTACATTAGTTGGCAGAAACTCCATTTCTGTTATCAATTATATATTTATCTCTGCCTTTTTTAGTGCAAGTCGTTCTTTTCTCCAGTTTGAAGTTACTTGGAATGAGTTTAGTAATCTTAACCCATTAATCCTTGATATTGAATGAAGACCAGAGGAGGAAGAAGGTCCAAGAGAAGAGCCCAAGAGTCATGATGTTCAGCTTTGTGACCAAGTACGCAGAGTGAAATGGAATAAGGTCCCTCCTGATACCTTTATAAATGGACTATACCATGAATGTGGTCAGGACATTAGTCAGAATCTAGAGGCCTGAACGCAGCCAGAAGTATTGCGGCGTGTGTTCGATAGGGTATGTATCCATTTCTCAAGTAATAGACACACCCGGGGATATCAGTGGCACAGGAATGTGCTGCTCTTAATCTTCTGCAAAAGGTAGGGATTACAAAACTGGGGGATATGTACAGGAACGGAATTTTCCTTACGTTGGCAGAGTTTCAAGATGGGCAACAGTATACACTAATGCATGGGTTTATCTATGCTAGATTGCGGGCGGCGGTGTGCACTCTGTGGCCTGATTTTCCAAAGGAACTGCAACTGCTAGGGGGATTGCAGGCTGTTTCGAGGGGTGGTGAATGTAGGGGATTGATAACTAGAATATATTCTGCATGGACTCCCCGGCGTTGGACAAATGGAATGCTGTTTTAGAGAGTCCCATAACGCATGAAAATTGGGAAATGTGCTGTAAATTGACGGGACGTCTAACTGCCAATTTCAATCTGAGAATTATTCATTTGAAATATATCCATCAGATATATTATATGCCTGTCAGGTTGTTTAAATTTGGGCTGTGTGAGGATGCGAGGTGTATTAAATGCCGTCATGATGGCGCAGACTTTTTGCACCTGGCACGGTCAAGCCCTGCCATATATACATTTTGGTGTGGGGTTGTAGGAGCAATATCTGATAATACTGCTTGTGAACCAGAAGTGTGGCTGTTAGGCCTGTTGAATAAAGTCAAGCCGTGCAAATAGACAAATTGTGGCAATAGCTACACTTAGCCAAACGTGTAGTTGCAATGTACTGGAATTCCGAAGCGGCACTGATACTGAGAAAATACATTTGTCATCTTGTATATTGTAAGGAACAATTGAACGCATATGCAGAGGAGCTACCGGAGGCGTCTCAGCCTATTGATTTTTGGGCTCCACTTAGTTTACCTGGTGACACACCCTGATATGGTTTAGATTTATGTTGTTATGGGTTTTGCTTATTATGAGAAATGTTGGTGAACAAATTACTGTGGTATTGCACTGTGCTGCTGTCTTTAATGTTGTTTAGCTGTGATATATGTATACTCTTTTTGGGTATAAGCTCGGGATAGGGTGGGGGAAGGAGGGAGGGGAGCGTTGCATGAATAAATAGTGGGGGTGAAACTATTGTAGCAGGCGTCGCTGAATCTTATATTGAAAGAACTAGCTATTGACAACAAATGTGACCGTATGACTGGTTGTATGTTATTATTGTGATTTAATAAAAACGTAATAAAAAAATTAAGTAATCTTTTGAGAGTGGGTGGAAGAACAAAGTCCTTTGGCGAGAGATAGTTTGATAATAACTGTTGTAAGGCGCATCAAAGCTTGCTTGTAGCCCTGAATAAAATCCCAAGGAGTAACACAGAAATAGCTTTATGCACGAAGAAATAAAAATTAGCACTAGGAGATCGTAAGAAAGAAATCCAAAGCGGAGGTGGCAACCAGCTCCTTCAGGTTAACTTTCTAAAACCGGGCTAGAATCTGGGAAGTAGTTAATCGTCTTTATTTTAATAGCGAGCCCAGTAGTTTAATGGAGTGTAATATAGCACCGGACATCTGGGGGAAGCACTTCCAGGGGATCTATGGGCGGCTCCCCAGTGGAAATTTCTAGAAAAAAGTAAGGCGCTTGGCGGGAAATTTGTTTTGGCTCTTTTTGAAGAATTAATTGAGGCCATTTCTCACATGTCAAGAGATAAGGTGCCTGGTCCCAATTTAGTTCCTGCTGATTTATAGAAATTGAACCCCAAGATATGGGCCAATCTTTAAACTGTCTTAAGCGCCGCATATACATGAGGCATACCCACATCCTGGTCTATAGTTATACTGGTATTTAAAAAAGCAGAGAGAAATGACCTGCGATGTTAAAGACCCGTATCCCTTCTAGATTCAGTGGTCAAGGTGAATGGAAGTATTATTCTCTCTAGGCTAACCACATGGCTCGCTCAAAATAACACGTTGTCCAACCTGCATTGTAGGTTTTTACCCCAGGGAGGAATACATTAAATCAATGCCTGAACCTAGAGAAAATCATTGGTAAATACACATTAGCCAAAGCGGGGTTTGTTGCGTCTAGCTTTATGGATCTGCACCCACTTTTGATAGATTCAACAGGACAAAGTTGTGGTCAATCCTTATCAATATGGGGGTAAATAGAAACGTACTGAACTTTTGCACGAGCTACACAGAGACCTGTCTGCAGTAATTAGATTGACCAGTCCAAGAGTCTATCCTTTCCTATAAGAGTTCATGGGGGGGGTGAGACCGGCTTTATTTTGGGCCCACTATTCACCTTGCATATAAATAATTTGCGTTTAACCCTTGACATCGCTTTTAAAGATATTCCCCGGGCAGGTTCTCAGTTAATTCCAGCACTCATATGCCTAAATTGCAGTGTTATAGCAAAAACAGCAGTGGGCCTTTAGCAACTCCTCAACTCTTTTGTTGGTTTTATGAACAAACTGGATGTGAGTGCAAATTATAGCAAATCCTACATAATGGTCATGGGCCACAGAAATAAGAGTCATAGGAAATGCATCTTGGAGGGTAATGAACTCACTAGGCTGAATGCCCTTTTCTACCTCTTGGACATATTTGACGATAGGGGCTCTTGGGCTCAGTTAGGGAGGGCTAAAAGGAATACAATGGCCGGAGCTCTTGCATCTGTGTTTGACTTTGCCTGTCGCTTGGCTGCAATGCCAGTGAAGGCTCTAAATGCATTTTTTGGGGAGTTTATAGAAGTGGGATTCTAAGGAAGCAAATGATTTACAAGCTGTGGCAAATAAATGTATGGGACATTTACTGTCGGTCTTGCAATTTACAGCCTCTTATGTTGTTCATGAAGATCTAGGACTAGGATGTATTTCAGATCTTCTAGCTCTCTGTCCCTTTATAATGTGGATTACTATATGGTTGGATACAGATTTGGAACTGAACCAAACCATATTGAAAGATTTCATGCCTCTTGAGAGGGTCGGTAGTGTCCCGTGGCTTAGTCATATTAAATCCTCACTAGCGAAGATGGGACATCTCAATCTATATACAACCCCTGAAAGGGTCGTACATCGATGCTCTGGGATGGGTGAAGAGATATTTCTTATCTGCAGCCCATGCAGATAGAGAAGGGAGGGAGATGTGTAAACTCTCAGTGCGAGCCTACATCACACTGAAGTTGAGTATGTCAATAGAACCCCATCTCACTGTGGTTACAAATCCCCAACATTGTTATGTATGAACATGATTTAGGTTAAATGCATTGCATTGGCTCCTGGTAGAACTCCGGTAATTGGATGAAGTAGCAAACTCAGGCCCTTGTAGCTGTGACCTCATTTCAGAACAAGACACAGTGCATTTTGTAATGTGGAAACAATTTACACAAGTCAGACCTGCTTAAACCTTTTTACAGATGTCAAATAAATTAGTATGTTTTAATGTGGCCTGTTTGTTAACGGTGGCAGTGAGCAGGAGACAAAAACGATACTTACAGGCTCCAGGATCTGTGAATTGTGATTTTATGTGTTTTTTTTCTTTAAAGAGCTATTTTAACCGAGCTTAAAATTATGTCTGATATTATCTGGATTATTTTTTAATTTGGATTGTTTGTATCTTTGATGGTTTTAAGTAACCTAATAAATAACATTTGAGCTTGGTGATTTTGATAGTCTCCTCCAAGGACATTAGCAAATTCGCGATAGGGAGAGCAGCTGCCCAGTTCGCAACAGATTTAGTCCGCAGAATGTATCGCACACCTGACAACAGTTCTCAATGTACCAACATGGGCCTGCCATCCTTGTTACCCCCTACTCTTGGAGATGTCCGTCCAACCTCACAAAAAATCTTCTTGAGTTCAGACTTGCTCATTCAAAATCAAGGTCCGCTATTACACCCCAGCCTGATTTCACCTAGTCTGGCTATCTGGGGATAGGAGTTGGCTAACGGCTAGGATGGTCGACCTCGAATCTGGGGAACCAGGTTCGAGTCTCGGCAATGACGCTAAACATCCTGTGATTCTGGGCAAATCACTTCATCTCCCCGTGCCTTACAAAAAAATTAATGTGTCCTCATGTAACGCAACAGGTGCTATGTAAAACGCTCTAATACCCGATACCTTCGGCTCAAGTTCGTGCTATATAAAACTCCGTAAAATAAATCTGGCTGGCATTTGAGGGCCTAGAATTTGGTTACCTGAAGCTCCCTCAAGAATATATGGAAAATGTTAAAGCTAGAAAATCTGCTACAAGAGAATATTAGGCAGCGAAGTGGAAACATTTGTCTGATACGTGCTGCATTTACAAAAAGCAGACTTGTCTTACACTTGTGTACACATACATCTAGTGGCAGTTGCTAGATATTACCATAACAGACACTTTCCTTCAGTCTTTGTCATCTTTCATAAAGGCTTTTATGAAAGGGCTTAAAAGAATAATGGGATACTTGCAGCTCCTTCATGGTATCTTAATGTCATCCCCACTCAGTTAATGGGGACAGCTTTGAAGATGCTCCATTTGTACTCTGAAGTTACTCTGTTTTGGGTCTCTTTCCCTTCCCTAAAAGTCTGTGAATGCCAGGCTCTCTGTAGAAGAACTCTTTATGCAGATAAACAAGGACAGGTTAGCTCTGTATACACACCCTCAACCTTGGTTTTCCCCAAAATGGTCCCACCTTTTCATGATAGTCAGTGTAATGATTTACCTTTTTACATACAAAATATGTCAGAAGGGCCACCATGTGCTATATTGACAGTACTTGAGACATTAGAAGAATCAAGTAATTATTTTTGGGATTTGCGAAGCCACACATTAAAACTCCTATCCGATAAGCAAGTCTGGCGAGATAGACAGAAGTGTGTTAAGCCTAAAGCACACTACTCCTGCATCACTATCCACATGCAAAAAAGGAGCTTAGGAAACCTGCATTAGCAGACATATGTTAGCTACTACTTGGTCTTCCATTCATGTCTTTACCAAGCTCAGTTTTTTGGATATTAGTGTCTGCCTGATGGCTCAGATGGGAGAAACTACTCTTAAAACTTTAACTGATGCTCAAGATAGTGCCTGATGTGTTCTCGTAGCTATTTAAAGCATAGGTCATTGCGCCCTGTGTAAAAGAAAAAATGTCTTACTCTGACCTTCTGTACATCAGTGGCCGTGTACCCCTTAATTCTTTGGTGGTAAACACCACACATAAAGGGGTCTCTGTGTAATTCACAACAGATACTCCATAAATATATATTTGTGTTCATATTTTTTTTGTTGATTATTCGAGGATGATGCGCCAGCTAAAGTGGACCTAAAGATTGGATGTGGTTCTTGATACAACTGTTAACAGTTCGTTCTGGGGTTTCATACAAAACCTTTATACCATTTCTATTTTTTACAAAAAAACTATGTTACATGATCAGTCATTCTCAAAACTAGCACTTAATGCTGAACACAAGTTTTCCCTGTAAACACAACCAGACTTGTTTGCTTTGTTAGAAGGTATTTCAGAGTTTGTTGGTTTTGTTTTCGTTCTTGTGCAAAGCGTCAAAGACTGAAAGCGCCGTTGGAGGCAGCTCCCCACTACTGACTCACGGGGGACGTAGTTCCATTATTAGGGGCATCGTTACCTTTTCAGCGCCTTCGAGCTCTCTGATCGCATTGGAGGCATTTGCAATGTGACAGCAGGGCAGCTATGAATGTATGAGGTTGGTTTCTCAAGAAACTGAATGCTACCATTGGTAAAGAGTGTCTTAGTACCAGGTGCAGATTTAGGATTAGCACCATGCAACTTTGTTTAGTGTCATTTCCTGGCACTGTCCAGTACATTGCATCCAAAAATAACACCTGCTTACTTCTAATAAATCTCCCAGGTAACAGGAAAGCCACAGGGTTGTTATCATTCTCTTCCCTTGTAATAACTGTGTGCCAAAGTCTACGGTTCTGGAGAAGCATGTCTCATTCACTACTATTTAATCACAGTGCTAAGTTTTAGGATCTTAAACTTATTACGAACAGACAAACAAAAATATATAAGGAATCTGTGAATAAACATCTTGTATTTTCTTTGGGCATTCATCGTTGTTTCAAACACACTAAAACATGTTTAGTGCATAACTGAATTCGGATTGCACAGTATAATATCTAAGCACATTTCACCTATTGTAAATTGTTATCCTGCCCTGTCCCATAAATTATTTGTTATAAATATGCAGTTCTCTGGGTCTAAGGCTCAATGGCAGGGATGTATGTTTCAGTTCAGACCGTAGCAGGGTCAGAGCTCCACAAAATGGCGTTCACCTACCTGAACCCACCTGTACGTTGGTAGGAACGTAATCACGAAATGTTGCCATTCTCCTGCTGCCTTCCTCCGTGTTGCTCTCCTACATGTTTTCTGCCCACCTCCCAAGGTGCCCAGCGTAAGCCTTAGAATTGTGGGTAGTATAGGAGGGCCCATAGTGTTTTGAGTTAATGGAAAATAACAAGCTGATTTTGGTGTTTAATGCATCAAAATCAGCTTAATATGGTAAATACAGTGTACTATCTCCTGGTAAATTTTGACAGGTTTGACCTGCCGAAATTTCCAAGGCTTGAGATATTTAACGCATCTGATAATTACCGGCTACGTTAAATACCTTTTAACTTCTAATTCCAACACGTCCTTAAAGGGGGGTTTGCACAGGGTCCGAATACACCGACCACATCATAAGGACCTTAATCTTTAAAAGCATGCATTCAAATTCATTTTCAAGAACAAATCCCAAGAGCTAATCCAGTATATGAATCACAAGAATAATGCACAGATATCGAACAAATGTTACCGGGTTCTTTAGTTTTAGCAACATACTGACACAGACTTAATCCATAGTTGAAAATGTTAATTTATGTTAGTTTTTATTATTGTGGAGGGACGAGGTCATTGTTGTGTTGTTGTGATGTAACCAATAAAAGTAATATTATTTCTGTACAAAGGAGGGGAGAGCATGAAGGGAAGAATGGGGGGAGAATAACATCGCCTTTACTTTAAGATGGATTTTAGAGTATGGGGTTTAGGAACTTCTTCTGTGTCAAGTGCATGATTCGGTGAGTGGAGGTCCTCAAAAGATGATCAGTTGATAGAGAAGTTCAAATGGGACTAGGTATACTGAAATGTGGAGTTTGTACCCCATCTTTTGCATCGGTGTGTTCCAGAAATGGGTAAGGCACAAGGCATTTCACCATTGTAGTATGGGGATGTAGACTTTTTTTATTTCATTATAGTCTGTGGGGACCACAATGGACAAAATGTTGTCTTGGGGTATATAGATTATCTCTCCTTTCTCAGGTGGTTTATTTGGTCTTGGTAAGTCTTGGTTGAAGTATTGGGTGTTGTTGAGGGCGTGTGCTGGTTCTCGTAGATATTGCCTTCTTTGTAAAGACTTGCCTTTGAGCAGCGTTCCAAAATTATCAGGTATTATACTTTCTATTTTATTCATAAAATTATTACCTCATAGGTTTCTTGTGGCTAAAAACAGAAAAGGTGATGGTAACCTCAACAGTTGAGGATAAACAGACACAAAACCACTATCAAAATATTAATAATTTCAGAAAAATATCTGAAAGCAATATGATTATCCATTTTCCTGATCTAGAGTAGGAGAGAGTTTCAGCGTAATGTAGCGAAAGGAGTGTCGGACTGAGTGAGCTTTATTCATTAGGGTACACTAAACAGAAGAAGATGCAGCGTGCTGAACAAGTGGCCGGTCATTTATGCCATGAGAGTGGTCTTTAATGCTGCCCCATCTAGGCCATAAAGTAATTACGATCTAGGCAAAATACATTAAATTATACTCTTAGCTCTCTTAGAAGCCAGTGCAGGCTTCACTGTGCCTCCAAAATAAGGCCCGAGATATGGTCGAATTTACAAAGCTTGCAAGTCATCCAGTCAGCCAGATTCTGTCTGCACTGCAACTATAACGGAGCAGATAGCTGCATAGTTTTAAGTAGAAGCGGTTGGGACAAAATTAGACAGACGTCATTATCGCTTGTTTGTCTATCAGCAGAAAAGGAAATATCTTTGTTATATTTTGCAATGTCAGAAAGCACAATGAGACTACTGCATTGATATTTGCATTTAGGGAGTAATCTTGGTTGATAGTGATACCAAATACCTTGGCTTTGAAGGCAGCAAAAGCCAGGAAGCTCAACTTTAGAGGCTACTTACTACTATAATTTAAGCTTGTATAGCACAACAGCTATCCACGTGGGGTTTCCCGGTACTTAAAGCCCTGGCCACAGTCCCGCAGATTCACAAGACCAAAACTGGAGGAAGATCCTTCTCCCATCTTGCCGCCCAGACCTGGGACACCCTGCCTCTACACCTGAGGCAAACCCTGTCGCTGACCTAATTCAGAAAGGATCTCAAAACCTGGTTCTTTGACTGAACTCCAGCCCCCAACGGACCAGCAGCAACCCCCCACACCCCGTCACTTGAGACCCTTATGGGTGTGTAGCCGCGCTATACAAAACCCTGATTGATTAATTGAACCCGGATAGAGTTCAGCCAGAGTATGTATCTAGAACAGCCAGGTGTTCAGCTGTTTATAAAAAGCGGACATTGAAGCACACCTTCCCAAGGTAAGCAGCAATTCCTTCAAGAGCTTGGGGCCCATATAGGCAAAAGAGCCATCCCCCACACATCCCCATGTGGGTCTGTATTATTCTCGAAACCGAGCAGAGTGCGAGATCACTAGATTACAGGGCGTGAGTCGGTTGGTGAAGTCCCACCATACCATGAAGATGTCGAAGGCCAGCTCCTGATCTGGCTCTGTCCACAAAGCACAGAGCCTTGAATTGAATCCTTTTCTTAACCCTCAACAAGTGTAGCTCCCTCAGCAGACAGAGGATGATGCACTTGTGGGGAGACTATAAAGCAGCCTGGCTGCCGAGTTTTGGACCACTTGCATCCTTCTCACAGAAGCTTTGTCCATTCCTAAATAAAGAACATTGCCATAATCTAATCTAGAAAGGTTGAGGGCCTGATCAATTGTCCTTTGGACTGGAAAGGGGAAAGCCAGAGGATTTTTCCTCAGCAATTTCCACACAGCAAAACAGGTAGTGGACAGTTTCACAACCTGTGGCTTCATAGACAGCTTGTCGTCCAAAATGAAGCCAAGATTCTTCACCTTTTGGTCAGTGGCAGGGAGAGCACCCAGGTTTCCAGGGCAATGCTGAGGACCCCATAAGGACAGATTCTTTTTAATGAGTTGTTCATCCATATGGCGATGTGGTTCAGCGAGAAGTTTAGGGCCTCAGAATGAAAATCCTGAGCGATGACAAAGAAAAAATTATTCGGCAGTGGGCGGGCATAGATATTAAATAAGGCCGGACTTAAGGCTGAGCCCTGAGGAACCCCTTAGGTGAGGGTAAAACGGTAGAGGTGGTATTCACAGAGAACCTGGAATGTTCGATCACTCAAAAAAAAATGCCATTCATGAGAGGGCTGTACCTTGTCAGCCCAGATTGGCTGGTGCTTCCAACAGCGTTGCATGTGACAGGGAATCGAAAGCAGCGCTGAGATCTAATAGAATCACGCTGCTATCACACCCTCATCCAGGAGCCATCTAAGATGTTCTGTGACTCCTAGGAGGGCATATTCGGTACGATGACCTGCTCTAAACCCTGGCTATGAGGGGTGAAGCTGGTTATGAGTCTCCAAAAAAGTAGAGAATTGTCTGACAAGATTTTCCATAATTTTGACCATTATGAGGAGCCTGGAGATTTGCCTGTATTGGAACAGTTGGAGGAATCCAGATATTTGCACCGAAGCATGTTTCCACACATAAGGAATGTAGCGCTCCTCTAGCGATGAATTAACAAGTCCTACCATCAAACTCAGAATCTCTGTGTCAAAGATATTTAACTTAGCAGGGGGAAGAGGATCCAAGGGGGAGCCTAAATAGTTGTAGGTCTTTCAAATCCCAGGTACCGAGATAAACATCAACGAAATGCCTTTTTGCCTTGCTTTGGTGGTGCAGCTTCTTCCTATTTGTAAACATTCTGTGGCATCCATCTAGTTGTGTTGAATGCTACGTAAAACAAACAAAATCTCTTGCATTCAACGGCCTTTCTTTCACACGTGTGCTGGATTGAATATCAAAACAGAAGCAGAATTTGTATCTTTCCAAACATTCACCCTGAAAAGAAAACGGTCGGGTATTGGGATTCATGCACCTAAGCTGCCATTTCAAAACTGTTTGCTTTATGCATAGCTCATGCGATGTTAACAGTATGTTAACTATTTTGTGCTAGCAAATCTGCTTTCATTGAGTTGAGTGGAACAGGACTTAGGTTGCTGTACAAGCAAAAAAATGTACTTCGTTTTCCATCTTAGGATCTTTAATTTTTCTAAATACTAGCATATATCTGCCTTTTTATGGGATACCAGAACCTATTTGATTTGGTAAAATTACATTTTTTTAATTCAATTTTACCTAGAAGTATGCATGCCTATGTTTAGTAAATCAAATTATGATCAAATAGTGGCACTATAGGTTCTTTGGCTACAAAAATTAAATTTTGATTCCAAATGTACATTGACAGAATGGTCCAGAACAAACTGCACTTCCGTTTTAAAGCTAGCATCCTTGAGTTTCCCTTTGCCACAGAATAGATAGAGCAGTGTGAATCGTAGCAAGGCATGGTTGTGCTCTATAGATCAAGGGTCCCTGATGCAAAACAATGAACTGCCTACCTGATACCATTGAGACAGTGGACTTCATGGGTTCCTCAAACAAGCATTGGCCAAGCAAATAGCTCTCGCCTATGCAAGAGCTATTAGCTTTGACAGTGTTTTTAACCATATTGTACACCAGTGTAGCTACTGTTAAGGCTGTTAGGTACTGATGCTTCCCAGCAAAGCTTCGACGTGAACAGACAAACCTGGATTGGATAAATTAACCAACAGAAATTATTTTTAAAAAACACAAAGAAAATCAGACATCTGTTTGGCTTTGCCCCTATGAACAACTACACGTCTTGAAAAGCATTGCTGCGACCGAGATCTCAGAAACATACATGGATATATAAAAACAAATTCCCTTTTGTGAACGTATTTTCCAATTTTAGCCGCTTCAGAAACTGACATCATTGCACCGTACTGCACAGATGATTTCTACAGCGTATCATGTGCACATTGCTCTATGACTTATAGACATCCAGACATTCCTTGTATATACTTCACCTTTTAACAAATTGCAGCTTGTCTTGAAGAAGGTGGTCTCCCACTGAAACGCGCGTTGACCGCGATTTTGTTCCCAACACAGTGATACTGAAGACTGATATTTTCCATCTTGTCAATCTGATAAAATCTGACCAATTCAAGGGTCCTGTGCTTCCCATCCCCTAAAAATTTCCCCTCAGTATATATTTTTCTTTTTATTAAAAAAAATTTATTTTCCTTCTGAATGAATGCAAGTATGAATGGGTAGTAAGTGGTCTTCTATGTCCTTGATGTCTAGGATATTATTTTAATAATAATTATGTAATATGTCTGCACTAAAACTATAAGTGGAAAAAAGAAAAAAATGTTTTTGTCTGTTCTAAATCATGTGTAACTCACAAAACGTATAGAAAAAAAGAAATAAAACTCTTGGTCTTAAAAATTATAACGGACTGACAGTGTATTTATGAAAACAATGACATAATATGAAATCATACTTGGCATGTTATTCTGGCAATGCAGAATCTAAACAGATCAGTTATTTAATTATATAGGCCGGTTTAGAGGTTTTCTACTATATTCTTTTTGCTACTGTTAATCATGGCAAAATTTTAGTGGCATAGAGGAGAGTGGTGTGGAGGAGTGTCGTATAGTGTTGAAATGTCGTGGAGTGTTGCGGAGAGGGGTTTCATCCAGTGTCATAGAGTGAAATGATGTGGAGTGTAGGTGCATAGAGTGCAGTGGAGTGATGTAGAGTGGAGCAGTGTGTTACGGAGTGGTGTAGAATAGAGTATAGAGAGTTACGTGGATTGGACTGGAGTGCAAAGAGTAGAGTAGAGTAGAGTGGAGGGGAGTAGTGTCATGGGGTGCCGTAGAGTGGCCTGGAGTGGAATGTTGTGGAGTAGAGAGGAGTGGAGAAAGGAATAAAGTGGTGTAGAGTGGAGGGCATGCAATAGAGTGGAGTGGCATGTAGTGTTGTGGAGTAAAGTGTTGTGGAGTGGCATAGAGTAAAGTACAGTATTGTGGAGTAGGATGAAATGGAGTGAAGTAAAGTGTCATGGAGTGGAGTGTCGTAGAGTTGCCTATGGTTAAGTGGCCTAGAATGTTGCAGAGTGAAGTGACGTCTAGTAGAGTGGAGGGGCGTAGAGTGGTGTAAAGTGTTTTTGGAGTAGAGTGCCGTACTGTAAAGGGGAGTAAGGTGTCTGAGTGGAGAGGCATAGAGTGAAGTAAAGTGATGTAGAGTGGTGGAATGGAGTGGCATGGAGTTAGGTGGCACAGGGTGGAGTAGAGGGAAGGGGATTAAAGTGTCGTGGAGTGGTGTGAATAGTGCTGAGAAGTGAAACTTATAGAGGGGCGTAGATTTGAGTAAAGTGTTGTGAAGTTGCGTGGAGTGTTGTGGAATAGAGTGCAGTAGAGTGGCTTAGAGTTAAGTGGCGTTGATTGGAGTAGAGTCTTGTAGAGTGGAGTTGCGTAGAGTGGAGGGGCTTAGAGTGGTGTAGCTTAAATTGGAGTAAAGTGTTGAGTGGAGTACCGAATAGTGCAGTAAAGTGTCTCGGAGTGGCGTAGAGTGGATTGCCGAATAGTGGAGTAAAGTGTCATAAACAGCTTAGAGTGTAGTGATGTATAGTGAATTGTTGGAGTGGCATAGGGTGTCGTAGAGTGGAGTATCGTTGAGAAGAGTAGAGTGGCCTAGAGTGAAGTGGAGAAGAGTGTTGTAAAGTAGAGTGCCTTGGTGGGGCATAGAGTGGAGTAGTGTTGTAGAGGGAGTTGCATACAGTGGAGTATGCATGGTGTGATAGTGCACTGCCATTACAGACAACACATTTTCAATTGAAATGACCATTTAATTGTAAAGACATACGTATAGTTTTACTGATAAAGCTATAAGGCACACCAATGATAATGTGTGGAAATTGCATCACCTAGTATATTGATTTTGTTTTGATCGTATTCAGATATTAGTTTTCAACACGCTTAAGAATTACAAAAAAATGTTTCCTTTGTGCTTTACTAATTCCGGAATATTCCAAAGGTGTCATGCTTGCGAAACCCAGAAGCTGCAACAGAGGTGGGGAGAGCAAATGAAAAAGACAATAAAACCGTACCCAGAATCAAAAGGGAAAAAAAGCCACCCCCCCTTCATACTCCTACATAGTCATATATAGCCTCTCACTTTGAAGTCAGAGAAAGAAAAGTAAACACCGAGCTCCCATAGAAGACCGAGCCTAACATTTGACATCTGTCTGTAGAGCCCTGTTTACAGAAAGTGAGCACTGTGGAATAATATAGTAAAACGGGTATGCTCCATGGAATGGACTAATTCAAGCTATACAGCCTAAATGAAGTAGAGCCTGCAAATAGAAGGCAAGCAAAACTGAGATACAAAGCAAATGGTAACCAGTGGGCGGAATGCATTCCTAGGTCAGCTCTTTGAATGTTTCCAAGATAAGATGTCTTTAGCAAACCAGGCAATTGCGTTGTCTGGTAGGCTTCAACCTAAAAAGCCATGTCAATTATTTATAATGGGTATTCCAGAGAGGTTTCTACTGTCAAAATATGATTGTAAATTGATTTAAACAATTCAAAATGGAAAGTTGTCTTCATATAGGCAGGTTTCTCTGAAATAAAAGGTTTGGATTGTGTCAAGATACTACCCACATAAGCATATTATGAATTTAAATAAGATAAGCACGATGGTGTACGTGGATTACAAGTATTTAGTGTGACTACTCACCTTTTTTTAAATTTTTATATAAGCAATTTTTTGTAAAGTTTAGTTACAATATCAAAATAAACAATGCGTCCCGATCTAACCCTCTTCTCCACCCCCCCAACCCCATTTCAGTATATTACCTAGGTGGGACAACATTTCCAGGTTCAGTCCCCATTATATTAGACGTGCCATAATGCTCCCACTAGTTACCCCGACTTTAGTTGGGTATCTGAAGACATCCCCTATCGAAATATATCGGTTCTTCTTGCTTAGCACACCAGTCCACGCCACATCTCCATAGTTTCATGCTAGGCGATCTTGGCGATTTCCAGGAGTGTGCAATGTCTCGCTTGGCTATTCAAGCCGCCAACTCCACCAACATTTTTTCACCCTGCGTCCTCCCAGACCCATCCATAATACCTAGGATGGCCATCTTCAGGGGTCAGTGTGACTGAGCTATTTAGAATCCTAGAGAGGGCTGTGCCTATGAGTGTCCAATACTGAATAATCTCAGGACTTTGCCAGACCATTTGGAAATAATTTGCTTTTTGGGATTGCTTAAAGTACACCTGGGTTCAGAGAGAATATCCGCATGCCAATCGTTGGGGTGTTATATAGGTCAGGTGTACGTGGTGTATTTGGATTAATCTGAGTCTCGCAGATATCTCAAGTTCCTGAGGAGTCATGCAGGCATCGCCCCATTACACCTCTTCCAGCTCACCCATACACCCCTCCCATCTCTGTCTGAGCTGGGCCATGGCCTCCAGGGGATTGCAAACAAGGGCCCGTTATAGCTTGGAAATACTCCTTCGTCCCAGTCTGCCCATCAACAGTCGCCTTAAAGGGGCTGACATCTAACCAGTCCTGTAGATGGGCTCTGTAGTGACCAAGTGTGCAGGTGCAGGTATTTATGGTATGGAGTGCGAAAAAGTGTAACCTGAGTTTGACGGTCAGTAAAGCAGTAGATGGAATAACAGTGCAACACCACCCAGTATTGTGATTCCAGGTAAGTACTAAAAGTGAAAGCCTTCCTGCCATGCGTGTGTTCCAGCCAACGAGTTTTTTTGAGTCGGACGCCTGTTCTAGCCAGTGAAATGGGTGGATTTCCTCCACACCAGGAATGTCCCTCTAGTGACCTGTGGAAGACAGGACATTAAGGAAGAGGTTTTGCCATGTTGCTTAGCTTGTTTAGGTCTTTTTAAGAAAAGGGATAAGGTTAAGAGAGTGCGTAAGGTCCGGTATGATCCATATGTGGACTCTATAAATTTCAAGCTCAAGCGGCGAATGGGTAATATCTGATCGTCAATCAAGTGATTCTCGGTCTACACGTGACGTTTCAACTCTCATTACATTTGTTTCTTCTTATTCCCAATTCCGGCAAGCCATCCCTTGTTCAATTCTGGACTATATTTGTTTCTTCACTTGACCTCGTTCATCTTATGGCGAGGAATGCAGTTCCAGCATGGTGGCTACAAGTAAGCGCAGAAACTAGAAGCAAGCGCAGGAACCATAAGCACTGACAGTTGTCATTGAAAAACAGCTTATTAAAGAGATGCATTAAAACAGTAACTGTTGTGGTGGGTTAAATCTCAAATTTGGATAGGATAATCACCTGCAAATATAACTTAATTGTAATATTTGTGGTGCAGAGAATACTATTCCTGCACATTCCTTGCTTCCTTCTCATATGAAGCAGCAATGCCTCATTGCTTTTCTCCATGGGGTGTTTGGCCCCAAGTCTTCACTTTTGGGGATATGATCTAGGTAGGCCTACCACTTACGGATCCCTAATGCTGCTTTGAAATTTGGCACTATATTATTGTTCTGGCATTTTGGGATGGAACTATGACTGTCACAAACTAAGGTATGTACTCAGTTCATGGTCCTCACTCCGTATTACAGGATTCTGTAATCTATTTGCTGTTGTACAGGGGCCCACATGCTAACAGTAAATGACTATTATTATGAGTAAGATGATTGCTTTAATACCTGTCTTTTGCCCTGTTTAGTCTAATCATTTCTGTGTGAACTTGACAGCTAGACCCCTTATTTGTATTTATTCTTATTCCATTCAACCTTAAATCCCACCTAAATCCTCTCTTTGTCTCTAATTTATTAGTATACTGCTGTTGCTGTTTAGCCAATGTTTCGCTGCCTGGCATTGGAGGGGCAGTTCCTGAATCAAAACCTTTTTTCTACGTGAATGTTGCTGATATCGAGACCTTGGACACCGAAGTCTCCTATGTGGCATGTAAGTATCTGCTTCCCTTTACCTTCCTTTCCCTATCCAGTGGCATGGAATTGGCACTCATGAAGAAACCTTATAACATAATTCACCAACCTTCAATAATCTCAAGTACACCTATTTCAGTAGTAAGTTATTTCTATTCTTTGGTTTCTGTCATTTGTGAATGAATCTTTTTGATTGGTTGCACCTGGAGCTAACAATGCAAATTCAGTTACTAGATGCTGAAGTCAATGCTCTTTCCATGCCCGCTGCCACATCTCCACTGCTGGGTAGGTTGACACATCTAGGGCAGTAAGCCTTTTCTGACCTTCTCTGTTCCTGACCCCTA
Source organism: Triturus cristatus (assembly GCF_964204655.1). Classification (NCBI taxonomy): domain Eukaryota; kingdom Metazoa; phylum Chordata; class Amphibia; order Caudata; family Salamandridae; genus Triturus; species Triturus cristatus. The sequence continues at coordinate 265,346,854 of NC_140585.1, forward strand.
TAGGTACAACTGAGAGGATCTTTGAAGAGAAACAGGATCTATATGATGTGTATGTGGATAACCAGAATGTGAAAACCCACCATGAACACCTGCAACCACTCCTGAAAGTCAACAGTGCAGATAAGGAGAAGTTCAGGCGGCTCAATGACCAAAGGTAAGTGAGCTTGGGCAACTGACTGAGGAAAAAGTAACTGAGATGTAGGGCTGTGTAAAATAATAAAAAAATGATTATACAGTTTTTCTTGCCACCTTTTTGCCAGCTTCATGTATGATGGCAGCAACACTTTTTTACATTTTTTTGGGGGGTATTGTATTGTCCAGGTCTAGCATCAAGTTGCAGAGGGCTTCACACAGAACAGACAGTGGAGTCTTCTATCATAGGTGACCTGTGCAATAGAAGAAACAATGCATCAATGCTATAGAGTAACGCAATGGTGAGAATCATATAGAAAAGTAGGCCACAGAGGCAGCATGGAGAGGTTTAAAGGAGAGCATTTTGGTTGGTGAAGAGAAACATCCATAGTTGCTTCTTAAAATTCAGAGATGGCCAGACTTGGATGGGGGTGGGTGATAAAAGGGTAATGCTGTAAAGGAGTGAAAGAGAAACATCTGTGTTCTCTTGGTTTTATTTTTTTCTGAAGGTTTATGCTTTGAGAGGTGCATTTGCAGTTCAAGAGAAAACATTTAAGAGAATAATAATACAGATTATTTAGTACAAATAACAGTCAGTAATGGAGCATATTTAGAATTTTATGAAGTCCTTGAGTGGGAGCCAGTGAAGGTGTGCGTTGAAGGAGGGGGCACGGGTGATGTGGTTGTATTGTCTTGAAGCAAATGGCGCCATGATGAGCTGATCTTGGTGGGTTGAGTTGAAAGTGAGAGTATTGGTTCCATTAGTGGTTCTGTCTTTGTTGAAAGGTCAAGGGCCTATTTTTCTTGTTCCTTGCAGGATGAAAAGTATTTAGCTTTGTAGAGGAAGATGATCAGATACAATGTGGACTGAACTTTTCTGCCTGTCTACTTTGAAGTCGATAGTTAATCACTTATTTACAGAGGTAAAAGGAATACAAAGAAAAAAAGTTACAAACACCAAGGTTTGGATATTGCAGTCTGTATTTTCAAAGTAGGAACAAGAATAACAAGGGGAAAGATAAGGCTAGTTTGCAGCGCAGATGGTAAGGGTAATTGTTATTGAATGTGTTGATATTGTTGTACATACTACAGTTGTTGGGTTTCTTAACTATGACATTAATGGGGAACACTGCAATAGCCTGTGTGAGTTCCCAACCAAATTATAGATAAGTACTTTTGCGGCTATGGACTGTGCTGCAAGGCACAAGGTTTGCAAACATCCCAAACCCCATACCTGTTGCTTAGAAGAATCACTGTAATCCCTTCCGTAAAGGCTAGGGCAGGGGCCCTGCTTTTTTCTGGACATGCCACTGTCTTTTCTACTTCACAGAGTACTGCATCAGGGGCAGCTCTACAGTCCAGACCTAGTCCTGACCTTATGTATCAAACCAAGAAAATGTCCTAGTCACTGATTCTAGGACCTCTAAACTTATGGGAGCTTATTCAGATGGCCTCTACTGGGGCTTTTCACACTGGAAACAGGAATGCTTTTTGTAAACACACATCTGAGGATGGTCTTTGCCCAGAGTTCTCTTTCTGGACAAATCATTCTGGCTCTGCTTATTTCAAGGTGGGTGTTAGATGTGAAGGTGTTGGGCATTGAGACTTTGTATGTATGAGAAAAATAACTGAGGGGAATCTGAAGGCGCAGGAACACGTTCTAAAAGGAGAGAAGCTAGAATGGCTTTCACTCACCTAAAGGAGACTTGCAAAACACCAGCCATTCTTTTAACTCAAAATATATCTATCTCTCAGTAACCTCACCACATTGAGCCTGTGTAGCAACTGTGCTACGGATAGCATCTCCCAATGGAACCAAATTAATCTGCTGGTTAGAACCCTGAATGCAGAAAATGGAGGCTGGATAATACAGTTGCAATGCTTAATTACCTTTTCATGCAATCATAGGACAGTTATTTCACATTCATTGACTTAATGAAAAGACAGGGGTGACAAAAGGGGTTAGTGCAATGTCCGCTTAGAATAAGGCCTTAATTTTGTTGTCTTATTTGGAATTTATTTTGATGTAGAATACAGATTTGTATTGGTGTTTATGCCAATTTGAAAGCCTGGGTGTCTTTTGGAAATTTTGACTAGCTGTTTGCTCCAGATTTTATTTAGTTTGCTTGAAAGTATTGAGGCTTTAGAAGAACCAATAGAAATTGAGTTTTGATTTGCCTTTGCTGCTTTGGGATACAGATTTAGAGAGGAGTATAGAAATACTGTTAGAACAGTATCTTTGTCATATTAAAGGAGAAGATGCATGGAAGACCAAGTCTGAAGAAGTGTATCAACAGGGAAATGTTTAGAGGATCTAGTTGGGTGAGTCTCTGCAGGGAGATTTGGTAGGAGTAATCTAAAGTTTTAGACTCAAATCGTTTGGCCATTCGAAGAGGATAGGTTAGAAACAGTCAAGCAGATTTTCAAAGAGGTTGCGGTAAAGGTTGTTGCCGAAGCTGAACTGAGATTCAAAGAGTTTAGGGAGGAATGGAAGGAGAATTCATTTCTTGTAGATTTGCTGTTGGGTGGGTGGCACGTTTAAGTTGCCATGATGGCACTTTGGAAGCATAGGAAATGTACAAGTTGATGTCAGATAAATCTTTGTTGCAACCATTGGGCAGTAATGAGGTGTACTGTTCAGGGAGTGTTGGGAACAGTGTAGTGTGGTGAGTGTCATTCTAAGAATGCTAGAGGTGGCTAAGGAGCAAAAGGTGACGGAAAAGTAAGGTTTGTGAATGATAGCAAAGCCTCTAAGTGTTTTGAATAGGCAAGTTATGCAAATGAAGTGTACAGTACACCCTCATCAGGAACTCGTTGGTCAAACATGAGCAGTTGAGGGATACAGGAGTGAGAAAACCAGGGTTTGGTCAGGAACAAAACATTCAGATTGTAATAAGTGAGATCATGATTGTTAGATGTGTCTTTGTGAGCCAAATGGGCTGCAATGGGAATGGAATGCAGATTGGAGTGTACTATGGTCGGTTTCTGTCCTATGTGAATAAGACTTGAAGAGGCACACTAGGGTAAAGTGCATGTCTGCATTTGTGAGAGCCTTGTAAATAGGAAAAAAAGAGCAATATGCATGATTTCTTACCCTGTAGTTGCAGGGCATCAGGCAAAGACAGGGAGTTGTCATTTACCTTTCCTGCCCTTCAAAGGGGATACATTGGGAGATTTACTTACGGGGTTTGGCACATTATCCCGGTTCTATGACAAACTGCCATATCGCAGCTATGGTGGTGTCAAGTGGTAAGGCAATTTTGTGCTTACATATTGGACGGCAACTATGATGGGCGGATAGAGAGGTAGATATCTTGTTTGGCAGAACACACTTGGGTAGAGCTCCATCACTGCCTGCAAAGCAAAAGACTGCTCCTTTTCTGTCAACGGGTAATGTGTGTCTGTGATTTCTTTCCTGTAATGTTACTGTAATTTCACTCATATATTCATTTTAAGACCCCGTTTTGGGCTTAGTTGTGAATGTGGCACAAGGTTTGTTTAGACGGATATTTGGTTTACTGATAAGACAATATTAGGTTCGAGAGACAGTGTTTTATTCCTCTGGTTGCATTGTAGACTTGTTTCTGCTACTGTTTATCTATGCCTCACTGTCTCAGTTATGTTTTATGGAGTTATTTAAGCTGTTTTCTATCACACAAACTTGGCCCAAGGGTGTTGGAAATCCTGTACAAAAGATATTGTGTAAAAACTTAAATGTTGAACGCAAAAGAATAACCTAATTAACGCCTGGGTTACAACTGTTGGTTGAAAGGCAGATAGTAAAGTAACTCCAGGGTAACTGCCACCAGAAGCGGGACCAAGAGGTTGCCACAAGGAGCAGAGTGAATCTGCAGTCCTATACAGTCAAAATGTCTATGGAACAGGAGGGTTTTGAGATCCTTTTTAGGTCTCGCCTGGCGAACGCAGCGCGAAAGCGCTGTCGCCAGCGAGATCTATTGTTGCTGACTTGCCTCGGAAGTGGGACAGGAGATGGGCACGCGCAGGGCGATTGGCGATTGGAGCCTGTGTACGAGCACGTACAGCCACGCGGTGTGCACATCTCCTGTCCCCCCTTTCTTCCTCGCAAGCCTCATGCAATTTCAGTTTTTTTTTAATGCGGGGTGAGACAGTGGCACACAGGGAATAGAAACCGTGTTTAAACACACGATAATGACACTGCAGTGTCTCGCCCCTTCTCGGTTTATCGCACGGCAGTGACGTCGCACCCTGCGCATGAAAGTTAAGCTCGCACTGTGCTAGAAAGTTGGGTACTGCACACGGTTCTGTGTTTAGCAGTGTCGCTTCTCTCAAACTCACAGCCTGGTGAGGCGCTTTGCTCCAGTGCACTGAGTCATAGCAGCGCGGCACTCGCAGGCACGGCAGTGCCATCACTCACCCACCTTGGTCGCCTCCCGGTAGCTCTTCTTGGGCAGGCAGGCTCCTCGGCCGTGCAGCATGGCGTGCAGGGGCTTGTGTTTTTGTTGCTTTGGGCGCTTTGGCGGACCCCTCCCTGCTTTGCACAACCCGCGCAGCACTTATTCAAGTACGGCGAAGTCCGCAGGCACCGCCACTGGGCACGAGCCGCAGGCCACGCCGATGTGCACGCTCACAGCATGCCTACAACGCGCGCATGGCGCTCTTTCACTTGTTTAGTAAGTTTCGGTTACCTTGTAATATCTGGTATTATTAGTTAAACATCTCTCTTTCAAATCAACTAAAGACGGGGTATTATTTAAACACTTCGGATTTACTGAGCTGTGTTTATCTATTCTCTGCTGCATCAGTATTTTAACGCAGCGCTTCTGACCTCCCATGATGGCGCAGAATCCACAGATACATTAGCAACATCATCCCTGACATAACGGGTAACCATGCGCATGTCGTCACCAATTGTGTCTAATCACATCAATGACGTAGCAATGCTTTGTAGCTTATATGAGCATTGTAGACTACTACACTTTCCATTACAAGTAATGTATAGCCTACCAGACGTTAAGGGTGCCTGCCGATGAATGATGTCGCAGTAGGTCTACAAACGCAGCTGACGTCATCAAAGGGCCATTCAAAAATGTCTATTTACGATTGTTACATATGGACAGGGGAGAGAACTATTATTTTTACTGAAATACCACTTTTAGTCTCTTCTGATAATTTATAGAGCGCAGAAATACGACTGCAGTGGCGCTCTCCAATCATCAACATCTTCAGACTAAAATTACGTATGTCTGTAGCACTGCCGTCAGCGTCTCGATTCTCCCGCAGAAATGTAGAAAGAATGCTTCAAGGTCCACTCTAAACACAGCTGTGTTAAACAACAACAACAACAACAACATTAAAAGTAGTTGCAATGCTGCATTACAGCTTTTTTTCGCATTTCACTTTGGACAGGTAAACGCACCTTTTCAATTTAGAATTTTATCAGTATCTGCAAGTTCCAGCAGAAGTGGTGTTGACAATACATGCTACATCAGTTTAAGAAAGTCAGTATTTTTAAATACATTAAATGCAGGTGTGAGACTGCTGTATCGTTGCCAGCCCGTAGAGGTCCAGCTGAAAAGCTATTGATAGTAAAGACGGGTATAGCATGTTCAACATGGTCCAGGTAGAGGGATTCCGGACAGATTTGTTTGGACTATCCACCTAAAATAACTTTACATAAATTAATCTAAATTGACCTCCTTCGCATGTGTGGCAGGTGGAAGCAGGTACCTGGGCTCTACAACCCGCCCCTTTCACGTACAAAGCATGCATTTGATGCAGTGGTACGGCAAACTGAAATGGTAATGTCCACATGAAACACTGAAAGAAGCATTTGCAATGCAATAGGTTTCGCATTTATGCGAGTATTAGCTATTGACATTGCAAATAACAATGCCTTTTAATTTTGTTTTCGTTTTACATATATAAATTAAAGGCATTGTCATTTACAATGCCAATAGCTTAAACTCACGTAAATGCGAGACCTATTGGATTGAAAATTCTTGTTAAAGGTGGTAGTGTTGTGGTAGTGCAGAGGTCTGGGGGAGGCAAATTCCAAATACTTATGGCACTGCCTGAAATGATTGGTACTGGAGAATGGAGAGATGTGTCAACTTGGAGAGAGGTCTATCAGATTACAGGGTGACCAATAAATATCAAAAGATCTGTGACCTTGACTGTAGCATTTTGGTCTGGCAATAGGTATGCGTAGAAAGTTACTTATTAAACTGTATGCAAAGGCAGTAAATTACTTCTCAAAGGTGTAAATTACTTGACTTTCTTTTAAGGGACTATGAACACTGTTTTAATGTGCTATGTGCGCTTTCATTTTATGTCTTGATGAAAATGAATTTAAATATAATATAAAAATGTAGGAGGCTCAAGTGGAAGAGATTGTCCATTTCTTGAACCTCATTGACTGCCCAAGGTTTTAATTTTAAATGGGGGGAGTAGAAGAGATTCAGGACATTTTAAATTATGCCATTGCCTCCAGTTAGTTGATGTGAGGATCGAGATAGTGTGGTCAAATCTCCTGCAACGCAAAATGGGCATTGGCAACACCAATAGGTCTTACCTATGCAAGAGCTACTGGCTTTGTCAATGTGGTTTAGCAAAGTTGTACACCAGCGTGGCTGCTTCTCAGCCTGGCTTAAAGTTTGTGGGGTAGACAAGAGTTGCGTGGAGTGTCGTGGAATGGAGTGTCGTGGAATGGAGTGTCGTGGAATGGAGTGTCGTGGAATGGAGTGTCGTGGAATGGAGTGTCGTGGAATGGAGTGTCGTGGAATGGAGTGTCGTGGAATGGAGTGTCGTGGAATGGAGTGTCGTGGAATGGAGTGTCGTGGAATGGAGTGTCGTGGAATGGAGTGTCGTGGAATGGAGTGTCGTGGAATGGAGTGTCGTGGAATGGAGTGTCGTGGAATGGAGTGTCGTGGAATGGAGTGTCGTGGAATGGAGTGTCGTGGAATGGAGTGTCGTGGAATGGAGTGTCGTGGAATGGAGTGTCGTGGAATGGAGTGTCGTGGAATGGAGTGTCGTGGAATGGAGTGTCGTGGAATGGAGTGTCGTGGAATGGAGTGTCGTGGAATGGAGTGTCGTGGAATGGAGTGTCGTGGAATGGAGTGTCGTGGAATGGAGTGTCGTGGAATGGAGTGTCGTGGAATGGAGTGTCGTGGAATGGAGTGTCGTGGAATGGAGTGTCGTGGAATGGAGTGTCGTGGAATGGAGTGTCGTGGAGTGGAGTGTCGTGGAGTGGAGTGTCGTGGAGTGGAGTGTCGTGGAGTGGAGTGTCGTGGAGTGGAGTGTCGTGGAGTGGAGTGGAGTGTCCACGACACTCCACGACTGGAGTGGAGTGGAGTGTCGTGGAGTGGAGTGTCGTGTCGTGGAGTGTCGTGGCATAGTGTTGTAGAGGGGCATAGAGTGGCGTGGTGGAGCGGGGAGTGGAGTAGTGGAGCATAGTGTTGTAGAGGGGCAAAGTGTAGCGTGGTGGAGCGGGGAGTGGAGTAGTGGAGCATAGTGTTGTAGAGGGGCAAAGTGTAGCGTGGTGGAGCGGGGAGTGGAGTAGTGGAGCATAGTGTTGTAGAGGGGCAAAGTGTAGCGTGGTGGAGCGGGGAGTGGAGTAGTGGAGCATAGTGTTGTAGAGGGGCAAAGTGTAGCGTGGTGGAGCGGGGAGTGGAGTAGTGGAGCATAGTGTTGTAGAGGGGCAAAGTGTAGCGTGGTGGAGCGGGGAGTGGAGTAGTGGAGCATAGTGTTGTAGAGGGGCAAAGTGTAGCGTGGTGGAGCGGGGAGTGGAGTAGTGGAGCATAGTGTTGTAGAGGGGCAAAGTGTAGCGTGGTGGAGCGGGGAGTGGAGTAGTGGAGCATAGTGTTGTAGAGGGGCAAAGTGTAGCGTGGTGGAGCGGGGAGTGGAGTAGTGGAGCATAGTGTTGTAGAGGGGCAAAGTGTAGCGTGGTGGAGCGGGGAGTGGAGTAGTGGAGCATAGTGTTGTAGAGGGGCAAAGTGTAGCGTGGTGTGGTGGGGAGTGGAGTAGTGGAGCATAGTGTTGTAGAGGGGCAAAGTGTAGCGTGGTGTGGTGGGGCAGAGTAGTGTGTCGTGGAGTAGTGTCTTGTCTTAGAGTCCAGGTGCAAAGAGTAAAGTGATATAGAGTGGAGGGTCGTAGAGTGGCGTAGCACAGAGTGAAGATGAGTGTGGACTAAAGTGTGGTGGAGTGATGTAGGGTGGGTTAAAGTGGCATTGAGTAAGCTGTCGTAGAATGCAGTAGAGGGTCCTGGTGTAGTTTTGCGTCGTAGACTAGAGGGGTGTAGAGTGTCGTGGAGTGCAATAAAGTGTCATAGAGTGGATTAGAATACCGTGGAGTGTGGTAGAATGGCCTGGCCTAGAGTGGCGTGGAGTGGCCTGGCCTAGAGTGGAGTAGAGATTCGTAGAGTTGAGTGACGTAGCAGAGAGGGGAATAGCGTTGTAGAGTGAACTGACGTAGAGTGGAGTATGCATGGTGCGATAGCGCACTGCCATTTCGGGCAACACATTTTCAATTGAAAAGGCCTTCACGTTTGCACAGACATACAGTTTTTCTGATAAAACTATACAGCGTACAAACGATAATGTGTGGAAATGGCATCACCAAGTGTATTTATTTGTTTTGGTCATATTCAAATATTTATTTCCTCCACACTTCAGAATTACAAAGAAATGTGCCTCATTGGTGCTTTCATAATTCTGAAATATTTGCACAGTTCATTTACATACATTTAGATTTTGTTGTGTGCTAGAAAAAATATCCTACAGCCTTTCGTCTCACATGGGTACCCAGCAGGATTGCCAAATAAATCCTCTCCCTTTGAAGTCGGAGTAAGAAAAATAAACACCTAGCCTGTCTTTGAATACGCAGCAAATTCGATAAGATGGAAACGGCATTGAAAGGCCTGTTCACCTCAGCGAGTTCGTGGAAGAGTACAGTAATTTGGGTATGCTCCACGGTATGGATTAACTCAACCTAGATAGCCTAAAACAAATAAAACCAGCAATTAACAAAGCGAGGAAATATGTGTTACAAAGCCAGTAGTAAACAATGGGCAGAATACATTCTCAGAGAAGCTTTCCAAATGTCCAGAAGATGTCTTCAGCACACCAGACGGCTGTGCTTTCTGGTAGGCTTCATCTTTAGGAAGGCCATTGATGAAGGAATTGCCATGCGAGTCTGGAACGTAAACATCTCTGAGCTCAGGACTTTAAATCACTGTCATAAATTAACTGTCTGCTACAGCAGAGCAGTTTGAGTTGAAGCTTCCACTTTTGCCCATAGCAAAAATGTGCATTTGTAGATTGTTTGTTGTGAAATTTACTCAGGGATTTGCCATTGTCCAGAATAACTGGTTCACAGTCTTAGAGAACATGGCTCAGTCCAAGCTTGAACCGCTATATGGGGCATTTTTGATGATGTTTATAGAAATTCTGCCTTTGAGGCATGGAATTGTAAGTTGTGATTCAACATTCATTTTTTCAAGAGTTTTGGAGAGCGGTGAATTGTCAGTTGGGGATGAGATCTTTATATAGATCTGAGTATTGTTAGCAAATGAATGATAAAGTATTACAGAGCTTCTGATACTAGCCCCACATGGTTCACGATGAATATAGAAAAGAGTGGGGGACAAGATGGAGCCTGTAGGCCTTTTTATAGTAGGCTGCCATTACTGGATAAAGTGCTACATATTTTATCCATTTGGGTTGACAGGAGGAGAACCACCACATCTTCAGTGCTTATTCGTTCTTTACGGATATTGATCAGAGAGCTGTAGTTGACTGCATCAAAGGCCTAAGTGGGTTTAGCAACACAAGTAAGCTGAGGGTCCTGAGTCCATTAAGTGGAGTGCTTCTTCAGCCATTTGTAGAAGTATATTTTCAGTGCTACAACCCTGCCTAAAGCTGGTTTGAAAACTGTACAAAATATTTTGATTCAAAGTTGTTTCTCCCACCTTTCTCTCCATGTTTAATCATGTTCTTTCTCTAGGAAAGGTTGGCCTGATACACGGACAGAAGTTGTTACGGTCATCGCTTAGAAGTGTCTATACATACCTAGCATAAAAGAATGAGGAGCTTGTAAAAGTGCATATATTTTTGCTTGCATAGCACACCTTTAGATTAAATGTGAGCTTGCACTTTTGATTGTTGTGGTGGTTAAGAGACATGCTTTTATATCGCAGGTTCCAGTATTTAATGGGTGGAAGGTGGTGTGCACTTACCTTGTCACCAGGTGAGGTAAAGGAGGGAACGGATATGGGGCTTAATCGGAACACACCTTTTGTGCCTATTCGTTTCTACTATTCTCACACTTTAACATCACACAGTGCCTTACTTTTTTTCATTTTTGGGATGATCTGTGGTGTTCCATGCTTTTTGTTTTCTTACCTGCCTTTAACCTCCAAACCAATGGAGTAAGATATCCTTCTCTTTCCATGAAGGCAGATGCTGTTATATTCGCAGGACGTTGACAGTGATTGCAGCTCTGGGGAGGAAGACCTGTTTATTCTGTGAGTGTGCTAAATTACTCCGAAGTATAAGTTCCCAATAATCATCATCATCTGCTTCATGCCTTATGAAAGGCCGGCCAGGGGTGTTTATGTTTTGTTTATCCTCATGGATGTGGAATTTGCCATGTTTGGTGGGTCTTGGTCAATAATGACGCCTTTGAGTTTGCACTATATCTTAATTCTGTACCTATGGTGACCAGTGTAATATATGTTAGTTGTTCGGTGCTTGACTTTGAGCATCAAGGTTTCAGAGGCAGAGCTGTGAGAATATAAGTCTCTCGAGCTTTGAGGGACTGTATGCATTTCCGGTTTTGAGTAAGACCGGCTAAGACTTATTGTCCATCTTTTTGGAGGTTATGCTTAGATATGTTCCATTCTGCAGCTCCCATCTTGTCATCAGTGAAAAATCCATCACCTGTGAAGGGTGGTGGAGCAGTTTCTCCTGTCAAGGGGTATGAAGAGGACATTTAAGGCACATATCTCCCATTATGAGTGTTTGAAACCAGCAGTTTGAACTGTTTAGCTTTGCTTGGTGTCTGCACCTCATTTGAAATATTTAGCTCCAAGGGGGTGTCTGCATCTTTTGAAGGAAAGGGGAGTTTGCATTTAAGTTTCTATTCTCAGTCTGCATTTCTTGCTGCACATGAGGATTAACTTTGAAGTACTGGGTCTGTTTTGATAAATGGAATCTTGAACAGCAGTATATGACCTAATTCTAAAAGTACTATGACCATGATACTGGTGCTCTTATTCAACTCACCTGTATGTAAACGTTTTACTGATCAGGGTAGGATGAAGAGCTGCCTCAGCCCCTCCAGGATTCTAACCTTTCAGGGGTGTGAGTAGCTGAGCTACAAGGGTAGGGGTAGGTGGTGAAAGGTCCTGCGTTCTCGTTGAGTGATGACATTCCTAGTGTTATGTATTGGAACTATAAGAATCCATGTCTGCACCACCTGTTTAAATTAAGGGGGTATATAGCAAGAATGTACTCTGCATTGTTTGATATCTGTAGGAGATTAGGTTCTGCTGTGTCTTCTGGGAGAGGTGGTGTCTATACAAGCCCCGTCTCACTGAAGCCACATCAGCCTTTTTTGTCTGCACTGTTGAAGTTGATTTGTGCGGGTTCCGATGGGCAGAGCTCTTTGATAGGCTGTGTTCAATAATTTGTCTTTCTTTTTTTCTCTTTCTGATGTACCCTTTTGCCTGACTCTGCAAATTCCAAGGTATTTCATGGAACTGAATAATCGCATTTTCCAGACCCTGCTGGAAGTCTCATCAAGTCAGGACAGGACATTAACTGCAGACCACGCAAGGAGCATGGGCCTGGATCCTCAAGGAGACCGTGGCTTTCTCATGGACCTACTGGAGCTGTATGGCATTGATGTCATGCTTGTCATTGACAACCCCTGCTGTCACTAGCCTGCTGCCTTATGACTTCAAAAACACTGGCTGAACCTTTTAAACACTGCTAGCAGCATCTGAGTGTCACAAGCGTCGGGGACCAAAACACCAGAAGGATCTTCTATGGCATCGCTGTACCAGAGATTGACTTCTTATTTATAGTTCAACATGTGGTTCAACATGTCTTGGGTGGTGGAGGTTGACTATTGATTGAAGATGTTGCTCTTCTGGAGAGTCCTGACCTCCGTCTGAACTTTCCTCATTGATGACTGTTTTTATTGCAGCTTTTGTAGAGGGAAGAATTGGTTTTAGAGCACACAAATCTTATTTCCCTCAAATTAGAGTTCTGAATTGTGGGTCTTGATCATTAGATGGTTCCAGGATTCTAAAGCTGCCTACCCAAGTTACCATGCGTTGAGCCGGAGGATATGTTCTAACTGAACCTTGCCTTCCTACAACAGTATAGTGTTGGTGTAAGTGAAGGCAGATGTACTCTGAGAAAAACTGCCTTAGCTCATGGAATCCTGAAATTTGGTCAGGAATATACTGTGAGGAGAGGGTTTTTATTGTCTTATTTGTTGTATTTTCTGCTGCATGATGACCCAGTGCCTATTGGTTTTTAAATTATTTATTGTAGTAGAATTATTTATTTTTTATTGTTTCACATGCCTTCAAATAATAATGCATTCAGCTTCACTGCCATTCCGCCATTGTATCTCGTGCCATTGGAAGACATAACTAACAAGGGAACGAACACCTTCTATAGAATGTGTAGACCCTCAGCTGCTGTAAAGACGAGGGGGCATTGTTTAATGGCTGAAGTAATCTTCATTGGCCCAACACGTTATATAACATAATGTTACAAGTGCTTTTTTGTAAATGTTGCCTGCAAATGGAGCTCTTTCCATCAGGACATTTCGATCTTCAGTCAGAGACTTTAGTTTTCAGCACTTCTGTTCAGTGGGGGTGGCTGCTGTTTCTTGGCTCAACATTATGGAAGGCCTTCTCTGTTATGCTTAGGGTCCTCTCACCACTTTACCTAGAGCCAGAACACAGCTCAATGTAGGGGATTGAGGCTTCAATATACGTGAAAAAAGCACAGGAATAATCATTGGAAGCACTGCTAGATTAAGGCAAGCGTGTCCAGTGGATATAGACTTGGTACATTGTATACAGTGTAAACTGGGATAAACACCGGTCCCAATCATGAATCTTCAACTTTAAAACAAGGAAATGAGGCAGAGATTCCACCTATTATTTTTGTGGAAGATTACTCATCATATATTCTTGGTACGTTTATTTTGCATAATTTCCCTGCTATTCTCAACTCCTCCGCATGATGCATATATTCATAACGTTGGTGGGGATATGATAATTAGAACTTGATATGGGTAAGCAAAGTATAGTAGTTTGCCTTGCTTCAATCATTTGAATACTATCACATCATGTTCTCTTGGAGTCCCAGTTATCACGGATGAAAGCAGAGTATTCTGTCTGTACACCAAATTAATGCGGCTTCTAGCACTTCTAGAATACGAGCACACTCAGCTTTGTTGACATTGGGTTGAGCATAGCGATTCTCCAAATCAAATGCCAAGAGAATTTGAGTTTCGTTATAGACGCAGAGACTAACATTATGCATTATTCCTTTCATGCCACTCCATGCATCACTTGAAAGACTTTTTACATCAAAAAGTAAACATTCTAAAACAGAATATCCATAACATATGTCAAGCCCATACACTGAACAACCTGCTTCTTTGAAATGCGAAAGTGGTCAAGCTTTGGAGCAAGTAACAGATTATATGATGCCTTTGGGGTAACTTTTGAGATCATTAAGAGAATGAAAACGATGTCCAAAACCATCTTTTCCCACAGCTTGATTCTTGCAGAAAGTTATGTGTTGTGAATTGCATGAGGCAATAAGATTCCAGGATGAGCAAGTTTCACCTGATGGTACTGATCAACTTCCGATTTCCTTTGTTAAACCCTTTAGAGCAGTTACCAGTACAATTATTGCAAGGTGGACTCTGCAATTGGCAGGCTGATTCTTTGAAGGGAGCTATGGCTAGTCGGACCTTTTTGGAAAGGCAGCAGTTTGGAGGATATCTTGAGGGCCGCTGACTGGTCTAACTCTTTTTCATTTGCAAAACATTACTGTAAGGCAATTGAACACATGTCTGATGTGGTATTATTGGGGGGCTACCAACAAGCATAATGGTAGCCTCCGGTCTTGTAACGACATAGCGATTCTCCAAATTAAATGCCAATGAATTTCATTATTCTTCTTCCGTATTTGTTAAGCACATGGCTACCAGGAGGCATCCCAGCTCCAGCAGCATCAGGCAGAACTGCAGTCTAGGTGGTTATGGAGTCGCGATTTGAAACAACCAGGTTTTGAGAAGCTTCCGGAAGCAGCGATAATGGGTCACTGAGTGAAGATGTGGAGGAAGAGTGTTCCACAATATGGGTGTGTTATATGAGAAGGAATGGCCCCACATCTTGCCCTTTTCGTTTTAGGTACTGAGGCCAGAAATAAGTTAGACGCACATAAGCATTGCCTCGGATGATAGAAGGTGATGAGGTAGCGATTGATTGGGGGCCCTTTCCCCTAGAGCAGAGGTCTTCAAACTGGGGGGTGGGCCCCCCAAGGGGGGCCTCAAGTGATCCCAGTGGGGGCGCCAGTCTCTGGTCAGAAGAAACATTATGCTTTATTTTCAGCCCAAAAAATTAGCTGCAGTAAGCTCATCTGGAATGGGCCATCATTAACATCCTTTGTCATTTAAATCCTGGCTGGGAGAAGGCGTCAAGAGGAAAGGGACTCCAAATTTTCTCTGAAACCCCCACTACCATTTCGAATAATCACACTGTGGATACTATTACACATTAGTAAGGCCTGCCTCACCAGAATAGTATGTTTGGAAATCCTGTATTTGTTTACATTTCTAAAACAGTGACAGAACTTAGCTGCAATGTTTAAATACGTCTAGAAATATTTAAACATTGCCAGTTAAATAGAACAATTGTGAAAAATGTTGAGGGGGGGAGGGGGGCGGTGATTTTTTTTTTCTACACTGGGGGGGCGCGGAATTAAAAACTTTGAAGACCACTGCCCTAGAAGGTCTTGTGGGCTTTACAAAAATATTTGAATTTTATTCTTTAATTAGTAGCAAGTGTACAGTCTTCAAGGTCGGCTTGGCAGACTGAGTTTTGGGAATATTAAGCAGCAACGAGCTGCACAATTCTGTACAACTTGCAGTTTTATTATCGTTGACTTCGGAAAGAATCAGCGCCTGGACCATGACTCTCCTTGCCGTCATGGGAAGGAGAGGTAGGACTTGCCAAAGCAGTCTTAAGGATGCCATAGCAGGATGCTGCTGGTTTCACTGCTTGGTGGTCGAATTTGAAGGACTTAAAGACACAGAGGGTTTTTTAAAAATATATTTTCTTTATTCATTTTGCAACGTATAAGCAACATGCAGAGCATGAAAATTGCATCTCAGTGACACGTAGACCAAAAGTAATTTTAGGCAAGTAAACGTTCTAATAATTGTGACCAGCAGTATTGAACATCCTTGAATATACAAGTAGAGCGGTAAAACACTTTGAACAATATAGTATGGCTGTATACAGTTAACAGTCTGGGAGAGGTGGTGGCGTTTGGCTGCAGCAGAACAGTTTACCCCAAGTCTTGGCTTCGGCAGTGTGTGAGGCTCAAGTTTACTTTCATATAAAGGTGTAGTAGGGGAGTGTTACGGGTCGCACAGTGAGCTAGTGGGTTTAGGCTAGGTTGTGGGCGAAAGTGGTGTGGTATTGCAAGGGTTTGTGGGTTCAGACTCGAAAATTGCAGGGGTCATTGGCTCGCTGCGTGTCGTGGCCCATGTGACCAATGGAGCCCAGATGTCCTTGGGCCTGGACGCCGTGGGCATCGGGTCCCAATACGCCGTCAGCATCTCCTGACAATAAGCGATATCCTGTATCGATGTATTTACCTTGGGCACGATTTGTGACCCCAGTGCTTTGCAATGTGACGCTTGGCAAGGAGGAGCATCATGGCCGACAGGCGGCCCGTGCCCGGAGGGGCCTCCACCACGTCACCTAACAAAGCAGTGAGAGGGGTGCAATCAAGTTGGAAGCCTGTCACATCTAGGATAGTATCGAATACCTTGTGCCAAAATTGGGGGATGGGTCGGCATGTCCATGCTAGATGAAGGAAGGAGGCCTGTGCTGTGGCACATGTCCAGCATGTGTCGTCTGGTCTCAGTCCCATCCTGCATAGTTGTATAGGTGTGCGATATAATCTATGTAAATATTTAAAATGAATGAGCCGTAGCTTATAGTTAAGTGAGAGGAGTTTGAGCTTGGCACAGCAAAAATCCCACTGTTTCTCAGTAGGGGAAGGGGTGAGATCTCTGCTCCAGCTCCGAAGGTGTCGTAACCGGCGAGGTGCGTTGCGTTGTATATGCAAGTAAAGAGTTTCTTGGGTGACGGGTGCATTAGGATTTTTTTTCCTGTGCAGCTAGTGGCGCTGGCGCAGAGGGGAAGGTGGGGTGAAGTCTACTGCAGTTGGCTCTAAGCTGGTAGTATAAAAAAAAAGTTCAAGGATTGGGGTCTGAGCGCCCTCTGGACTATGCGTATTACCCAGGAATTTGTTATCTGGGTAAAGGTCGTTAAATGTGACCAATCCCATCTGTCGCGCACACTGGATAGAGCTAGTGTCTTGCATGACAGGAAAGCTGGGGTGATGTGCAAGAGGTGTCGATGGATCATATAGTAAGGGCAGCTGTACGTGGCGGCAAATTACCCTCCCACGCCCAGCGCAACGGCTCTACTGTGTTAATTTCTTCCTTCGGTCAAAAAAGACACAGAGGTTAACATTATTACCACCCTCCTGTCCCAGAATTTGGGATTTACCTTTTGTTAGAATAGTGGTATTAAAAAAAAAAGAAAAAATACTAAAAGGGAGTAAGAGTTAATGAAAATTTTATGGCTATACATGAATATTTATTTGTCAACTATCTTATTGTTTTCTTGTTCTACAGGCTTTCTTAAGCTGCAGTATTAATCTTTCACTTTCCTTTCAGATAATAACCAATAGTTTGCTTCCTATAAGGAGCTTCGTTCCTATGAGGTTTTGCGTGTATAAGTGTGTTCTTTATCTAAGTTCATCCATTAAGGAGGGAGAAAACCTTGCATTTCAAAGAAGCAGATTGTTCTGTGAATTGACTTAATATATGTTAGGGATGTTCTGTTCTAAAATGTTTACTTTATGATGTAAAAGGTCTTTCAAGTGCTGCATGGAGTGGCATGAAAGGAATAATTGTAATGGTTGCCTCTGGTCTTGTAACGAATTGTAATTTAAGCTAGGATACATTTAACCAGAAAATATTGGTATTGTATACAGAAACACAAGTTCAGAAGTTGAAAAGCTTGCCTGGGACAGTGGTAAATAAGGATGTTAATTCAGCTAGTTGTGAACAAAAAGTGACTGTTTTCCTTCGTGCTATATTTAATGGCTTCACATGCTTTGAGTCAGTCGCTGTTGTGAGTCTGGGAACCTGAGGCAAAGTGTTATAAATAGCAGTATTAAAACACATTCCATTTAGGGCTTCAAGTTGCTCATAGATTTCAGTAGAAGAAACAGAAGCTCTCCTCAGCAAAGCTGTGGTTAACAAGTAAGGCCTGTGCCATAAAATGATCATAAATCCATGAGTAGTCGGAATGCTTTCTAACATACAGGAGGTTTTAAAGTTGTTTTGAAAAACACCCGGCCCTTTCAGAGCAGAGGCTCAAGACAGCGCTCAAGTCCATGTCATACTTTTCATCCCCAGGTGTAGAATCACCCAAAGGTTTACAATTCTGAACATTTTTAGACCGAGAAGCAAAACAAGCATTTCTGACCGATTCCTCACTACAGGAAGCAGTCTCTCCAATAATTAAACACAAAACCGCTCTTATTCCCTTATCCAGGCTTGCCCAAGACTGATGAATACATCAGTCTTAAGGCATATGCTTGGGATACATGCAGGTTGTATGCAAATATTTTAAATTTTAGCCAGTCTAGACTTTTTAAAGATGTGAAGCAGAGGAAAGCTGTACTGGAAGAGACACATTGGCTTTACCCAGATATGTAAATGTCCAGTATTTGTAAAGCGCGAACAATTACCCGAAGGTGTCAAGGCGCTGGGGGCCCTCGGGAAGATTAAGCGAGCTATTGCCCAGAGTCACATGGTTCTGGGCTGATCTACCGCCGACACCGGGGATCGAACCATGAGCCCCCGGGTTCCAGCATCAGTTGCCCTGGCCGCTGCACCACACCTCTTCCACATATGGATCCCAAAGATTCCCAGGAAGGTGTTGGAAGTCCTAAGAAAAAAAGGAAAGCCCCATAGTCTCCTATCAGTAATATTACAATTATGTGGCAAGCCATAACCATTTCTGTTTTTGGCTGTACAGTAGAAATATTTGTAAATGCTGTAAAGAACCGAACTCGCTTTGAGAATATCCTTCACTCAACTAGGTAGAATATCTAAAGGAAATGCTTGCTCGGAGGAGAGGATTTCTAAAACTCACCATCACACTGTTGTGTTATGTTAGTTGAGTCTTCTAGAGTGCACTACCACAGGAAAGTCTCTAGGCACACCCAGGAAACTTGGAGTCGGATGTACTAACATTTTCATTGCAAAAACGGTTGCAAATTACTCACCTACTTTTGAAAGAAATCAGATTCTGCAAACACACCTATGTACTAGTAGGTTGGATTGCAAAAAGACAATTTGGAGTGTGTCGTAATCTGATCTACATCATGAATATTAATAAGGTATGTCACAAATTGCTACTTGCTCAGATTTGATACCAACACAGGGACTGTGGCATGCCGAAGTCTGCAGACCACCATACCCGTGATAGCATTTTAAATAAAGTACATGCTGTTTTTTTTTTTTTAAATGCAACTCCATTTTCTGTTAAGATAAAGAGGCTGCATTTGCAAAAAAAATACTTAAAAGAAAAAAAAGTTTGAATTGGCACTGGTCTCCTGCCCATTCATATACAATTGTTTTTTTTACATTCACAAACCTTGTGAATAGTTAACCACCTCCCTTGAGGAGTCAGTAACCCATTAATGGTTTACAATTGAAATTGCAAATCTGTAATTTGAAAGGGACACCCTGAACCCTTCCTATGAAAATTGTAATTGGTAATGCATTTCTAAACCTATTTCGCAAATCGGTACCCAAATACCGAATCACAAAATGTGTTTAGTACATGGTAAAAGTCATTTAGTGAACCGCTGGCTTTGCGACCGGTAAATGGCTTTGTACATTTGGCCAGAGCTGTTTTAAATGTATCTTTTTAGAGTATTTCAATTTGTAACATTTTATGGGGAATTACCCATTTATTAAAAGGAAATAATTCAAAGCACATTGCTTAGCTGCCTGCAGGTCCTTATAGTCAATATCTGTGTCTGACTTCTGGATAGCGTCCATTTCCAAAGGTGATCATTACTTGCACTTTGTTGTGAAACTGCTGCATTTTAAGAATGCCAGGCTTCATACAGTTTAGAAAGAGAGCACCTTTGAATATTATAGCGCACCATAAGCAGTGATATTAGATGTAAGTAGCAGATCGAGTTTATTATCTTTCACTACAGAAGGATGAAAGAAAACGTTTTCACTATGGATGCTGCAATAACAAGGAAGCTGAATATTGTGCAAAACTCCTACTTCTCCTTCCTTTTGAGCTCATATGGCACTGCAACATCAAATACACTTCTTCGAAATTTCATTTCTTTGCAATTATTCCTTCTGGTAGCACTCCTGTAATTAGCTTTCGTTTCATGGTCAGCAGTCTAATGTTTTGTAGAGAAATGTTGCTTCTTGATTGAAATTTCTGCCACAAATTGTTTTTGGTTCTTATGTAAAATGACCACTGCTCTCAACTGGAGATAAGTATTTATAATGCGAGATGCAAGTGAATTTGACTGAACCCCCTGCATCTTTCCTATAAGCATAAAAACACACTTCCCTATATGCTTCACTATATGTGATATTCACCTCATTCCATGAAAATTTCCATAGAGGTATCTCAGCTTGCAATGGGTGTCGAATTCATGCAACTCCTTATTTGTGGCTGTACAGTATGTTGCTAAACTGATTTATTTTTTATTTTTTTTTATTTAAAGAGAAGAAATAATGTCTTAACTATGTGAAGAAAAAATCATGTTATTTAACGAGCATACTAATAATGATAAACCACCCAGAACTAAATGCATCTGAAAAGTATAGAAATGGAAACATAAACACGCCAAGATGTGATGAGAAGCTTGGGTTCTAACTAACAGACATAATGTGAGACCACCATCCTCTCAAGACAATCCAATACGCAAGCCTTTAGAGAGCAATAACATCATGCTGAAAATTTAATGCAGACACACAGTTCATACATTTTAAATTTTGTTCGAAGTTATATGTGGTATATGATGTATTAATTGATTTGGTATGTACAGAAAGGGAAATCGTACGGCGTGTAGGTAAGTTGATGCACATGAGTCTTAAGATTGAGACTGGTGGCGCTGTAGTGTACATTACGTCTCTCAATCATGGACATTATGAAAACAGTAAAACAGATTTTAAAAAAACCAAATAACGCCTTATTCTGGCTCTCCTCCAGTACCCATCTCTAAGGCACCTTGCATCATAGACTGCGATGTATTAGATTTAAAAGCAGCGAAGAGGAAGCACAACATGTTGCCCATGTACAGTCCTTTCTCCCGATTTAGTTTGTTTTTGGATTAATGTTAAGGACCACCTCCTATGCTGCATTTGTTCATAAAATAGGTTTTCCTTTTGTCTTGTTCAGAAGCATGTTGCTGCACTTTTGTTTTCAGCAGCTCAATGTAAGCCGCAGGTCCCTTGGTTAAAAATGTATGTCTTTGAGTAGAGGATCCTGGCAGCTGACCCCTCTAAAGGCCTTGCCCACTGGCTGGGTCATTATTTTCAGGTAAGGTGTAGGAAGTTGTGCTTAGAGGTTGTGTGGCATTATTTTAGGAATCATCAGTAATTGATGAAAGTATTTTTGTGCCAGTGTTAATGGAGAATGTGGACTTGTGAGGAAGCATTCATGCAAAGGTCTGCCTCCTGTTAGTAATGGAAGCCCACATGGGTCATTAGTGAATACAGATCTTCGAAATGGGACATTTGGATAATGAGACCCCTTTGGTTCACCAGGTCCATTTCCCGGTCATTGGTGACTCTTACAAACCGTTGCTGATCTATTAACCTGTTAATATTATCTGCAAATCGATAAATACATTGTTAATCCAAGACAAACTGATTATCAATCATTACAGAAATTGTCCTACTCCAACTGATCCAAGTTCTCAGACAGTGTTTGCACTGGGAATCCAGAGAGCTTTGCAGCCATGGCCCTGTGCATCCTTTGTATTCTAACAAGCAGAATGGCACACACATGGATTTTGTTTACTTGGCTAGCCCTGTGTATTTCTCATTCAAGTACTTAGAGACACGGTCATTCTGACTGGAAGTAAAAGTGGGAGAGAGACTCTTTAAACATATGGCATGCTATTGTCTTTCTAGGAAGCATGTATTGAAGGTATAATCAAATAGGTGTAGAAAAATAACATTCAAACTTTGAGTCCCCCTATCCCAATCCAGTTGTTAAGCAATGCAATTTAAATACATATTTACTGGCAGGCTGTGTTATACTGCTAAATCAGATAATTATTTAGATATCTCTAGGCCTTCCTGGATGAGGGGAGGTGTATGTACATCATGACGTTGAAGTAAATTTGCTCGACTGGCTTTAATCTCCATGATCAAAAGGTCACACTACTGAAGGTCTGCAGGTGATGGGCCCTTGAAACTATGATGGGGACTCTGTGGATGTGGTATCCCGAGTCATTTTGCAATGTGCCTCTGAACCTTACCAGCACACCTTGCAGTTTGAGCAGAACATCTTGAACAAATGGCTTCATGTGAACGTTGATGCTTTTTCTGCTTTAGAATTATCAGTTTTTCAGAGCCAGTATGCTACAACATAAATTTAAATTTCCATGTGAACCTGCTCACTGTTTCTTTTAACAAGGATGAGGTAAAACTGCACAATTTGGATTTAAAGTTTCATACTCTTATATTGACTAAATTGGAGAGTAAAATTACTCACATCTGAAGGTGCAGGGGGCGCTCTTGGCGAAGGTTCCAATCTTCATTCTTAGGCTTTCGAGTTCTACAGTGCAAACATTGTGATCATTGTTCAAGTATTCTGTAGACCCGCATCTCTGGATATAAGTTCAAGAGCAGCTGCCCCGTTTTAGGTGGTTGTCCTCTATTATCGATATGTTCGATACCCATATTTTCACAGTCTAAGCTGTTTTCTCTAAAGATGAGTGGATTAGAGCCACACAAGGAAATAAGGAAATGTTAACTGATACTCCTATTCAAAGTCTTTTGGATTACCAATGCCGATGTACATTAGGCTGGTTCAGCTGCAAGTATTAAGAACAAATGGAAGTGGCATGCGGGTCTACCAAAGCATGAGGGTCTACCAGTTAATGGGAGTGCCTTGTAGCATATCCATAAGCCTCAGGATCGTTATCTAAGGCATGGTTTCATGGTACACTACATGGTGGCATACATTGCCCAAGAATTGTTGGTATAAAGAAGACTAAAAGCGCTTAGGTCACTATTTGTGAGAACCCTTTCTTGATTGTGTTTTGGCACTGATCCTAGCTTTCATCATGATTATAAAAGTGATCTCTTGCATATTTAGTGATGCTGTTCGAGACTGCCACACTCCTACCTAAGCAAGGATTATTGGTGTGCTGTTGATTCTGTGTTACACATTATTCCAGTCCTAAAAAAAGAATGTAAACATTCATTTTGCGTGCAATGCATATGGCATTAATTTTCAGATATACAAGGTATTATTAGGGCCATTGGATTAATTCAGTAATGGAGGACCAAAATATGGTACAGGGTTGACTAAATTAGGTGGTAAGAGAAGGCAGAATAGTTGACGTAATGCTGCCCATGCTGTTCATTTACTTTAACACATTGGTAGTCAGAGCAAACATTTTACCTCAGTAGTACCAATTTTGAGTGCTGTATACAGCAATAAGCAGCTGAAAAGTGACCAGTTAACCATTGCAGAAGTTCTAGCACTGAAGAAGTGGAACTTATTTTAGTAATTTTTGATCCATTTGAGCTCAGAAGAATTTTTTTTTTATCTGCAAATTATGCAGCAGATATTAGATATGTGGTAGGTGTGGTAAATCCATATTTATGTGTGAAGCACCGATTCACATAAATATACGGGCCCTGGCTGTGGGCTACTTCTATATTCAGTGTCAGCAGAAGTGTGCATTTGGAAATTAAGGTAGTCACCCATATGACCTGTTTTTTAGAGAATGAATTAAATACATTCATTTCAACCTTTCACATAGACATTAGAATGAACATAATTCCATCACATTATGCCCAATGTTGTTTGTATTTGCTGACCAATAAGATATCCTAATATTAAAACACTATCTTGAAGGTCAAACCAGAACCCTGTATGTATACACCATCTTTGCCCTGTTGCAGCATCACGCTGGGTGGTACACAAGTAGGATTTGGGCAGTATAGACATGCACTGAATTATCCAGCAGCCTGAAATTACCCAATCAAATTGGTTGGGATATTTGTCACAATTTTTTTGTTTACTGTCTTTAACCCTTCTAATGTACTTGCTGGTTACAAACAGAAAGCCTTATTGTTATATACATATGTGTTTCAAAATGTTAAATGTCTGCATTCCACAGAAGGGTGGTAATCTGAGTGAAGTCAGTACTACCTTACAACTGATGTAATTTATAATAGGAAATATGATAGGCACCTGACTAGCATCATGCATGGATTTATAAAACTGAGCCCAAAGAGACAATAAAATATACAGAACCCTTATTCTTTGTGTCTCACTTACTTCAAGGTATTGTCATGATTTTCATAATTGACATTATTCACAATGCCTTTAAAAAGTTGAAAGGTTAGTAATAGTGTGATGGTGAGTACTGCAGATCCAAAAAACACATAGTAAAGGGGGTTGCAAAACTGAATTGCCCTATTGAACACTTTTATTCCTACATATGAAGATCTTAAATCAAATTTGTAACTGTTATTTGATAACGCCTCTGCACGTTTTATGATTAACCTTTTACTTAATCAGGAGAAGAAATCCTATTGCAGCTATTTAAACGCAAGCAATACCGATTATCAAAACCTAATACTCAATAGTTCAAAATGTGTACACTGGAAACGGGTAGTGGTTTACATTCAAATTCTGATTGGTGTTTCTAACTGCAGATTCCTCAACTTTAGAACATACCCAGGCTCTGGACTGGATTTGAAAGACTTTTCAGCATAGCCCCTGTGTGCCAGTAGGTGGCTCTTCAAGTTCAACGTCTACGCTGCTGTGCCCCAACAGTAACGTCTTTAGCAGCATTCAGGCGCCACCTTGGTGCGATGGGTGTGGACCCTTAACATCACATCCAGAACATTGAGGCATTCAAATATTGATAAATATCTAATCCAAAATATCGAAAAGTAAGTAAAGATTTTCTATACCCAACTCCACAAATACGTACCTTGGTAAAATCTATATCCTCGTGGATGTGGAGTTTGGAATAGTGAATTCACACCTCCCTGTAGGGACTTAACTTTTGATATTTTGTCCCTCGATGTTCTGTCCACAATGTTTTTGTATGTGGCTTTTCTTGGTCTTGATATTCTGTAGTACAGTCAGTGTGGTGAAGTCCTTTCGAAGTTTTGCCTTTGTGTGTGGATCCAAAGCTAGATCCTGTTTCTTGTCACTTGACAAGCGTTTTCTCAAAATATCTTTCCAGTGTGCAAGCAAATATGTCTCTTCCCAAAACTACAGGGTTTAAGCCTGGTAGAGGCTGTTGGCAACAAATATCTGTGACAGGTGCCATGTGATGGCTCTCTGGTGTTTGGGGTAGGCCAACACTCCAATTTGTGCGAGGTGTGTGTCCTGATGCAACCCAAAGGCAATCCGGAACCATGAAGCAAAGCAGTACATTGCTAAACACATGAAAGAATTTGCATAAGAGGCGCTCCTGTTTGAAATTAAGAGTTTGGACCCTCAAAATCCAAAAAGAAATACAAGAAGTCTGAGTGGGCCACATCCCACCCTTGCTATTCTATCTGAGAAGTCACTAGGACGTCGAGGTGCCCTGCTGTCTCTCTCCCAGTCCCCTACTGAGAAGTTGATTTCACAGCTGATTCCAATGCACCCCAAATCTTTGGGTCAATTGGCGACACCACAACAGATGACGGACTTTAAACAGGCCATGGTCCACATCGTCAGCTCCCTCTGGGCTCCATGGAGTCGTGAAGGCTTCCAGTGTGGTTACTGCTGGCAGATCTTCCCTCAGCGATGTCTGTGCTTCCTGTACTTGCTTCGGGTTCAGTGCCGACTCTATACCAGCACCACGTTCCATGTGGATTCTTGCAGCGCTGACACCGGCACTGACTCTGCTGGAGGAGGATGTCGATCTCCTAGTTCTGTCTGACTCCAAACCAAATCAGTCTAAACCTCATCTGCACTCAAGCTCATCCATAAGCGCTCAGCCCTTCTATACTCTGACAAGCCATGACCTTTGCCTAGGAGCCACCGTCCAGTGCTTCAACAAACGTCTGGACACTACTGTGACCATAGCCTAGCAGGATTTGATGATCATTGTGGGAACAAATTCTCCCCACAATATGATAACAATTTATATGTGGACCATCAAGATGCCAGTGGATTGGATACTTCCCCTGGCAAGGGGCTGGTTTCTCCCCTGGCTGTTCCACAGAAGAGTCTGCTTCATTCGCCATGATTATTAGATGGGTGTCCACAGTCTTAGATTTAACACTGCCTTCTGTTGAGGTAAAAACCAACATCCTAGTGGAAGTGTTAAAACTCAGGCAATCCTTACTATCATTCAAGGATGCCAAGGTTGACACCCTCATGGACACTTAGACCAAACACTGCTCTGGCTCACCCATAAACAAACTGGTGGCTCATTGCCTCAGTCCCACTCCGGGTGACCCTGCCTTCCTAATACAGCACTCTACTCCTGAGAGCCTAGTACTACAGGCCTCCACTATCCGGATTAGTCTCAATTCTTTTCCCACTGACCCCCTGGACACAGAATCAAAAAGCATTGAGGCATTTAGGAAGAGAATGCTTTTTCACCAGCTCTGCCCTGAGGTTAGTCAGTGCCAGCAGTTTGCTGGGCAGGTACTCCCATGGATTCTGAGACCCAATTGCTGATATCTTCCCAGCAGCCCGAAAGAAGTTTACACCTGTTTGGCACAGACTGTTCATGATGTGGCCAGGTACGAGATCAGGCCTGGCATTGTAATAACCGGCTGCTTAGGAATAGCGGTCAGCAGTAGGGTGGTGCTCTGATGCAGTGCATTGATGAGATCCACAGGTTTCTTGGGTGATGTTCGGATGTGACTCATAGATATGCCTTTTGATTGATCTTCCCTCTTTGGCGAGAAGGCAGACTCCGCCGTTGAGCACTTTCAAGAGAGCACTACTGCATGCTCCCTCAGTTTTTCCACACTTGGAAAGCAGTATCTCCAACAATTTCAAACTCTCCTCTGGCAGCAGTCTCTGAGCTGCCTTATTTTATTTGGGGAGTTTTGTATAGTGCGAACATGGCCTGTCTGTGTATCTGAGCTCTTTACAAATAGCACATAAGTTAAAACATAAAAATATGAAAAGGAACATGCAGTAAACAGAGAGATAAAAATAGCAAATGCTGTACAAATAGCAAACAAGTTCAACATAAAATTAAAAAAGAAACGAGCAAGAAACAAAAGTATATACTATGTGACAAACAGCATAGTAGATTCAGGATCCAACGATCTAGACAGGAAAAATTGACAAGCCGAGTGACTTCAGGTCCAATGTTGAAGGTTTCTATTCAGCAACAGCAGGTTTACGTCTTTTTTTGAAGGAGATAGTCAAGGGGTTAGATCTGGTTTCCGGAGATATTGCGTTCCATGTCTTTGGGGCAAGACCAGAAAAGGAGATGTTATAAGTTTTATTTTTGTTGAACTTCTGTGGCTTCAGTACTAACGAGTTGGTACTTCTTGGGGAACGACTGCCACCAGATAGTTCAAGTGTTTTTGCCAGGTGGACGGGAGTGTTATGATGAAGAGCCTTATGCGTCATGCAAGCTATCTTCAACCGAATACTTGCTTCAAACCGGAGCCATTTGAGATGTTTTAGATCTGGTGTAATGTGTTCACGTTTACTGGAACTCTTGATGAGTCTCACAGCTGAGTTCAGCGTGGCCCTTAATGGAGCCAGCCTAACTTTGGGTAATCCTGTAAGAGTAGCGCTCCCATAATCAAATCGGGAGATGGCTAGGGATTAGACTGCTAACTGAAAGTCACCCAGGGGCTAGAAGGGTTTCATTTTCCTTAGCGTGTTCAGCTGGTAATTGGCTACTTTGGTGATTGCACTGTGATCTTGCATATTCAGGTGTTTGTCCAGTGTTATGCCTAATGATCTAGTGGAATCCACAACATGTGGGGCGCAGTTGAGCACTGTAAATTGTTTGAACCATTCATCTATGGGGGCAAAGTGATTGTGTGGGGCGATCAGGAGAAATTCAATTCTTGAGTGTGTTTAGGAAAAGGTGATTGCTTGTTAACCATTGTTGGGTTTTCAGCAGGGCGCAGTCGAGAGTTTTGATCTCTTTGGGTGAGGATATTTTAAAGTACAAGTCCCCTTCCAGGGGAATCCTTTTCAAAGTGCTAATCATTATAATATTCCTGCCTATATGTGGGGACCCCGGAGCACATATTAAATGTATATTATATGTGTGTGTGTATATGTGTATGTATGTATATATATCATAAAATATGTACATAGTACTTTGATGTGTGTGTGTGTGTGTGTGTGTGTGTGTGTATATATGTGTGTGTGTGTGTGTGTGTGTGTATATATATATATATATATATATATATATTGAAAAAAACAAAGGTTATAGGGGAGAAACGTCCTTCAGACCGAAGCTGGAATCCCGCTGTGCCTTAACAGCACTGACAAAAGAACAAAAGTGTCTTTAGTATGCATTCATTCAGCACGCAAGTAGTTATAATGACTTGCCTTAGGGGGGCGTATTGGTGGAATGTTGTTGGATTTGAAGTCCAACACCTTCCCTACTGTTGCGCATCCTGGAGTTGGAATATTGAATGAACCTATTCCAAAATACATTGCCCTGTAAGGCAAATCGTTATAACGACTTGCGTGCTGAACGAATGTGTACTAAAGACGCATTCGTTCTAATGACGGCGCTGTGAAGGCACAGCCTTTTTCATGCTTGTGGAATACCATCGCACATTTGTTACAGGGACGTTATAGTAGAGCTCAGATTTCACTTGTACAAAACTAGTGACATTCGGCAGTTCTTTACCTGAGCTAACTATACCTTACGCCCCCGCAATGAACAGCTTATGACCTCATAGATTATATCCCTAATGGCCTAGTTAGTGACATCAATGATGACATCTCATCTAGTAAGTATTTTCTAAGAGTTTATAATTGTTAAACATATACACTGACCTACAAAATTAGTATACTAGGTTCACTACTACTGAGTGATACTACTTCTAACATATATTATGTGAATGGCGGTATGACTGTATCCTTATGTGAGTGGCTGTATGGGTGTATAACCGGGTGAGTGATTTGCTGTGTTAGTAGCTGTGTTGGTGAGTGAGCGGGTGTGTCAGTATTTGTAAATTAGTGGCTGTGTGAGAGGCTTTGTGGGTGGGTAGATGTGTGTGTAGTGACTGGGTGACTGAGGGGGTGTCTAAATGGGTATATAAGTGAGTGACTGGGTGTATAAGTGGCTGTATAGGCGATTGAATGACTGTTTAAGTGGGTGTTTGGTTAAGTGAGTTGGTGTGTGAGTGGTTATACTGGAGGTATCTGTGAATGTATGGGTGAGTGGATGTGGGAGTGCTTGTATGGATGTGTGAATGGGTAAGTGGGTGTGTGAGCGAGTGTGAATGTTTGTATGGGTAAGTGAGTACCTGTGTTTTCAGAGGTTGTATGGGTGTGAGTAGCTGTGAAGGTTAATAAGTGTGAGTGTGACTAGTTGTATGGGTGAGTGTGTGAATGTGACAGTGGTTGGATTGCTGAGTGACTGGTTGTATTAGTGGCAGAATGGGTGAGTGAATTGTACGAGTGAATGGATGTATGAGTTGCTGTATGGTATATAAGTAGGTACGTTAGTAGCAGTGTGGGTGAGTTTGTGAGTGTTTTTGTTGGCGAGTGAGTGTCATTGGAAGCATGGATGAGAGTGGATGTCTGAATGGGTGTATGAATGAGTGAATGTTTTTGTAAGTGGCTTTATCTGTGAGTGAGTAGTTTGATTGAGTGGTTAGTTAAGTGAGTTTGTGTATGATTGATTGTATTGGAGATTGAGTGTCTAAATGAGAATGTAGGTGAGTGAGCGGATGTAGGAGTTACATGAATGTGTGAATGGGTATATAAGTAGTTATGTGGGTGTGTGATAAAGCATGTAAGTGATTGTGTAGACAAGCAAGTGGCTGTGTTCACAGACACTAAACAAGTGAGTGGGTGTGGCTGTATAGGTCTATTAGTGAGTGAACTATTAGCTGTATGGGTGACTGTGTGGCTTTGTAAGTGGGTGCATGACTGAGTGACTGGGAATGTGAGTAGCACGTTTTGTAGTGCATGGTTGTATAAGTGCCTGTATGTATGAGTGATTGGGTCAGTTAGTGGCTATATGCTTAAGTGACTGTGTGTGTGACTATCTGTATGGGTGAGTGAATGCAAGAATAACTGATTTTATGGAGCTCTGTGGGATTACTGGAGGTAACAGGAGGCCTTGTTGGCTCCCAAGGACCCTAAGCATCCAAGGGGACTTCATCCCCCAAAACAGCAGTGTGCCAGGAGATGCGTTTTTAGAGTGATGCCGAAAGGGGGCGTGGTCTCTGAAGTCTTCTCAGCAGTCGGGCTGTTTGGGACTTACTGGAAGTAACAGGAGGGGTAGTTTGCCCCAGCCACCCTCAGCACCGAAGGGGACTTCATTTCCACATCAGCAGGTTGCCAGGAGGCGCATTTGCAGAGTGGTGAAGAAAGGGGGTGGTGCCTCTGGCGACTTGCTGGCCTTTTTTTTATTTTTTATTTGAGATGGGGGATGCGTGGCTCCCTTTCCCTGGCCCTATTTTGGCCCCAGGCATCCCATCCCCTGGGGCCATACCTATTTTGAATGGGGGAGGGGGGCTGTGTGGTCCCTCTATCCAGGCCAATTTTAACCCCGGGGACCCTATCCCCTGGGACCTCTCCTATTTTGAAAAAAGGAGGGGAGCCACTTGGCCCCCCTCCTGGGCTGGTTTCGGCCCTGTGGCCCGGCCATTTAAAGATGGGGGAAGTTTTGGCCCAAGGGCCCCCAGGGCCTGGCCTCTCCGTTGGGGACCGTGGGGGAGCCTGACAGCATTTCGAGACCAGAGAGCTGCTAAACATGCAGTTCTCTGGATCTCAAAGCTATTTGTCTGTTTCCCTGCTCGCTTGATGGCAGGCAGGAAAGGACAAATGGTCCACTCTCAGAAAGCGAGGGTTTGCTGTGGCTTGGTAGGAAACTCCATCCAAGTTACAGCAGACAGCTTTGTCCTGGGGGTGGGCATCCTGGGTCATAGCAGGAGCTGAACCTGGGGCATGGCGGTCCCCAGGGTCATGTATGGCTCCAGGAGGGGAACATACAACCCCCCCGTCCTTGGTTTTATTTTGGGCCTGCCCCGGGGAGGTGGTGGTCCCCGGGGCTGAGAATGGCCCTGGAAGGAGACCAGGCAGCCCCCTCCCAATTTAAAAATCAGGATGGCCCCAGGGAGGAGGTGGTATTCGAGGCCAGTGGGGTTCGAGAGGCCCTCCGCTTTAAAATCAGTGAGCCCCTTGGAGGTGGTTGTCCCTGGGGGATAGCAAGCATCCCCCCTGCGTAATTTGAGAAATGCCCACGGGACTTGACCCACCAGGAGGCCTATAATTAACGAAGCGTGGGGGTCCGTGCTACGTTTTTTTTTTTCTTTCCCATTCAAAAATGCCCTCTTTTTACCAATTGTCCTGCCTATTGCAAAAAGAAGGCATAGTCTGACACACATTCAGTATGCCTAACTGAATCACATCTGCCAGAGTCTTGCCGCCACTGCCAGAAACTCTCTAGAACTCTAAAAGGTAGGAAAATCAGTCTCCATGGTCTTCAAAAGAGAAAAGAATTAACAGGAGTACATCCTTAAGCTGCTTCCAAGGCTTTCTCTGTTTACAAAACTCCTTCCAGAGGCAGATCTCCAAGCAGGGGTGCAAAAAGGAGAACACGATGAACATCCAGAGGTAGAAAATCACCAATTTGGTCTTGGTCAGCGTCTGAATCGACATCAAGAGTGCCCCTGACTTGGAGGCACTCTTTGCCTGCAATGCAAAGATTGGCAGCAAAACGACGACAACCAATGTCGAGAGACACAACTCTGAGAAAGTCTCCATCGATGGTGAAGACCAAGCCGTCGAAGCTCACATCAAGGGTTCAATTGTCGTCACACCATCGCTCGACGTCAACTAAGGACAAGTGTGCATCGACTGCAAGTCTTCACTGATCGACGTCGAGGCAAGTACACATTCTGTCGACGGACGATCAAACCAGCTTGACATCGCAGCATCCTTTGACGAAGACTATCTACTGGTTCCCACCACCGCTCGACGTCGAGACACACTTCACTGAGAAAGTCCCCATCGATGGCAACCAGGCGCCATTTGATGTAAAGATCTCCGTAGTCTGCAACCGGATGCTGACCGACGTCTAGGTACACGTCTGTCAACAGCTACCAGGCGCCACTTGATATTGAGGTACATGTCTCTGTCGGCGGTAACCAGACGCCACTTAACTTTGAGGCAGACGGCATTGAGGTATACTTGTTCGTCATGTTGTTCGACATTGAGGCAGGCATCTTTGTCCAAACCAACAAGGCACTGTTCGAAGCAGACACCTCTTAGGCAGTCTCCTTCGAGGGCAAGGTGGGGCTGTTCCATCGAGGCCTCACTCATCGCCTTCAACAACACCTTCACCTCATCGTCCGTCAAGGCAGCTTTCCACCACAGACCAGCCTATCAAGCATCAGCTGTCCCCTAGACAAAGGTCACAGGGTCAAGCTTCATCTACTACTTCAGGTGCCTCCTCTCACTCTTGCACGAGGACAGAAATCTTTCCATCAATCGGAGGATTCCCTTTATCCATGGTGGCTGGAAAGTGTCTGCAACTGCCCTGTTACACAGAGTCCGGGTTCGCAATACTCACTGACTTATTCACCTTCACTGTCTCCCCCAAGGACACAGTCTCTTAAGTCAACTCCATAAGCCAAGACTCCTCTTGCCCACCTGGCAGAGGCCAGCTTTCCTAGGTCTCCAACAAGATCCAGGGTACCTAGAGAGATCACTCCTCGACACAGAAGTCACTCACAGACCAGGATTAGATCTCGACGCAGGGCCAGAACACGATCTCCAATGCCTGCCCAAAGATCTCGGAGGTCTCGCTCACGCCACCGTGCATGTAAATCCCCGACATGGTCTACATCCACTAGATTATCAAAGAGGGACTATTCACTGACACTTACGGACACTCCACCAGTGATAGTATCTCCCACAAATGACCTCAACACATTTAATGAGGTAATGATCATAGGGGTGGCCAAGCTGAACATTGACATCCCAGCACCCACTGCAATCTCATCAGTCCTTTCTAACACCTTACATCATAGATCTTCAAGACCATTACTGCCTTTGGTTCCAGATCTGCTCCAGCTAGTCATGGACATTTTTCTGACCACAGCCTCCCTTCGACCGGCTCCACCAAGCATTTAAAAAAAATATAAAACTCCAGATCAAGATCTTTTATTTCTAAGAACCGACCTTCCACCAGACTCTGTCATTATAGCCACCGCCAAGAAGACACGCTCAACTGCAGCTTCGTCATCTGTCCCACCTGACAAGGATAGTAAACACTTAGATTCCTTGGGCAGGAAAATGTGTGGCAGCTCTGCCTCATTTATGAAAGTATCAAGCGCAGCAGAATTACTGGGGCGCTATGATAGGTCCCTATAGGACTCCCTCACCAGGTTCTCAGAAAAGATCCCCAGAAAAGATAGGCAAAACTTCGAGGAGATCCTGCAAGAAGGAGGTCTGCTTGCTAACCAAATAATTAGCACAGCGGCAGATGGCTCTGACCTGGTAGCCCACGCATATTCGCATGGGATATGTGCGAGAAGCTCATCATGGCTTCGCCTGACCGGTCCTAGGCCAAAGCACATCCTAAACCTCCCTTCCACGGGCAATTCATTATTTGGAAGACACACATGATGGGATGGTAAAACTGAGATCTGAATTGGATACCCAAGGCTGTGAGCTTAGAATAGAAAAAAGAATACCGTAGAAGGTACAGGCCATATAACATGCACCCCTTCCATCAGATGGTTTAAACCCCTCAGTGGGTCCCACGCCTACAACCGCAACCCAGATCCTAGTACCTGCCCCGCAGATCGGCACATGGAGGGGGAGCTAATAGACAGTCAACTGCTCCCTCCAAGACCCCGGGCAAGCAATGAGTTGTTGCTGTTACCCACTCCGGTGGGGGGGAAGTATCGGGAAACATCTTAACAAGTGGTGCAACATCACCAGTGACCAATGGGCGCTGAATATTGTGGAGAATGTATACGCACTGCGCTTCAAATCTGCACCTCCGCAAGTCCCACCATCAAAAAACTCTTGCCATCAACAAAGGCTACTACAAATGAAGTCTTCAACCTACTTCACAAAGAGGCCATAGAGGCGGTCCCCCGCTCTCTGAAGGGAGTGCAAGTGTAGTCTTGGTGTTTCCTGGTAAGGAAAAAAGGCCCCAACAGAGACTTCAAACCCATTCTGGACTTTCGCCTCCTAAACAAATTCATAAGAAAAGGGAAATTCAGAATACTTGCTCTCCACCAGATTTACCCCCAACTCCATCAGGGGACTGGATGTGTTCTATCGACCTTCAGGGTGCCTACTTCCATGTCTCAATCACCAGGAAGCATCAGAAATTCTGAGGTTCAAAGTGGCACCCAAAAATTACCCGTACAAAGAGCTGCCGTTCGGCCTGAAATCAGCTCCTTGCACATTTTTCAAGTACATGGCCATCATAGCAGCAGCCCTATGAAGGAAAAGCATATTATTCTACCCATACCAAGACGACTGGGTGATGAAAAGCTTCTGTTCAGATCAATCAAGAAAACATTGTAATGTTTGTCTCGAGACAATCCAATTTTTAGGTCTCCAAGTCAACAAAGAAAACTCCCTCTAGATTCCCACTCAAAGGCTGCACTACCTAGCGTCAACCATGGGCACAAAAATTGCAAAAGTGTGACCTTCTGAAAAGAGACTATCCTCACTTGCTCGGAAGGGTTCAAATCTTTTACACACGCCACACCCATCAGCCAGGCAGATAGCTTTGCTTCTGGGTCAATGACCTCATGCATATTCCTGGTCCCCAATGCCAGACTGCACATGAGACTGCTCCAACAGAATCTAGAGGATCAATAGAACCAATACACAGACCACTGGTACAACAGGCTCACCCTGCCACAAGCGACAAAACGTTTGCTACAGTCATAGGTTCAATGGAAAACCCTACTCATCATTGTCCCGTTTCACTAGGACACTCCCACACAGACACTCACTACAGATGCATCTCTCCAGGGCTGGGGAGCCCACATGGGCACCCTACTGACACAGGGCCTATGGTAGGGCAAGGATCAACTATATCATATCAACGTGCTAGAGATGCGGGCTGTCAATCTAGCCCCTGAGTCCTTTTATCCATCCATCCAAACCAATGAGCTCCAGGTCCATACTGACAACACGACCACAATGCACTATTTTAACAAGCAAGGGGGCACTCAATCTAACCCAACTATCTCTGGAATCGCAGGCCATCTGGAATTGGCTCATAGCGAAGAAGTTGACTATCTCGGCGATTCACCTGCCAAGAGTCCACAACAAACAAGCAGACTGCCAGCTGAAACTTTGCTGACACGCACTACTGGATTTTACACAACAACATCATGCAAGACATTTAGAATGGGGACATCTGCAGATTGACTAGTTTGCAGAAGAAAGCAACAAAACATGCCCAGAACCTAGATGCAAAGGGCAATGCCCATTTGATCGACTGGTCTGGGAAAGTTCTGTACGCATTTCCTCGTATTTCCTCACATTCCCCTGATGCCAACAGTCATCAACAAATTGTACAGAGGCAGGACCAGAATGTTCCTAATAGCACTGGAATGGCCTTGCCAGTGGTGGTACCCGAATCTCCTTTTCCTAGCCAACCTTCCCTCACTGAGCCTAACAGCATGGCTCCTGAATTCCTGTAGTATGGACACTTAGGCCTTTCACAGGAATGCATGGACGTTCTTCAGGAGCCCATGAGCCCCTCAACCAGACGCTCTTACGCTTCCAAATGGAAGAGATTTTACATGTGGTGTGTTCAAAATAGTTTCCATCCAATTTCGGGGCAGGAGGATGTCATATTATCTTACCTTCTCCATTTGGCAAAGTCTGACCTGCAATGCGCATCCATTAAGGTACATCTTGCAGCCATAACAGCTTACCGAAAGTCCCCTACAGGTCACTCTTTCAGATGCCTGTAGTGAAGGAATTTTTAGAGTGATTAAAAAATGTGTTCACACCAGTACGCTCTACTCCCCCCCCCCCCCTTGGGAACGAAATGTTGTTCTTGCACAGCCCATGGGTCCGCTATTCGAACACATATATAAACCAACCCTACAACACCTTACCTGGAAAGCTGCTTGTTCAATATTCAGTCTCTCTACGCCAAAGAGCCTTACACAGTGCTCCATGCTAACAGGCTGGTGATGAGGACTCATTCCAGTTTACTCCCAAAAGTAGTGTCAGATTTCCACATTAACCAGCCAATTTCTCTACATACGTTCTTTCCAAACCCTTCCACACCAGCTGAAAGAGCGTTACACTCTTTTTTATCTCAAGCAAGTTTTGAAATTCTATTTGGACAAAACTAAAATTGTCAGACAAACTTACCCTCTCACTTCCTTTAAACAATCCATTTCTAATTGGATAGTTTTGTGTATCCTGTTTTCTTATCAGTTGACCAACAAACAGTTGCCTGTCAGACCCAACGCCCACTCTACAAGGAGCAAGGTGGCAGCAGCAGCCCTACTAAGGATTGTCCCCATCTCCAAAATATGCAAAGCTGCTAATTTGAGACCGATGCATACTTTCACAAGGCATTACTGTCTAGATTCCGACACTAAGGCAGACACCCAAGTAGGGCAGGCCTCCTTAAGAAATCTATTTGAGTGATAACTAAAGTTTTTTAATGTTCCTAACTTGTCTCCAGGGGTGTGGGATGGGCATGACACTCTATTCTAATGCTTATGACTATTGATGAGGATCTCCTGGAAGAGAAGGAGAAGTTATTTGCCTGTAATCCTAGTTCTCTTCCAAGGAAATCCTCAGCAAAGTCATAAGCAACCTACCCACCTCCGATGAGTCTAGCATAGAGTAGTTCATACATGTAAATATTCTGTTTGTTCTGTAAAAAAAAGAAGTGACCTATCACCTTTGGGCATGATGGGATACAGGAAGTTCTGAATGTCTTAAAGGCACTGTGGCAGTACTCTCTTATGCTTTTAATACAGCCTATTGTCTAATAATGCCTTTGCATTCCCTTGCAATTTTCCCTTCAATAAACACTGTGGTTTTGAACTTTGTGCTCTTCTTCACATTTACGGAAATGCTGGAGTCTGGTAAGAGGTTTATTAAAGGAAAATTCAAGGTACATCGGGCATTTTTAGCCCTTAACATAGGTTGCATAGTTGTATGTAAATATATATATCTGTCAAAGTACTACATACGTTTTAAACTATACTCCACTCTAACCTCAACAAAGATAGAGCACTGGGAGCAGCTGATAGAGGAAGAAGGGAGTCTGGTACCAGCCTCCGCTCCGGCATGGGCTCCGTTGACAGCAGCAACTCTAACCCTTCCGAAGTCGTGTCTTTTTCCGAGGAACTGCGCCTCCTACAGGAAATGAACGAACAGTCGATAAGAGGGGGAACAAGAGGCAGAGGAGGAAAAACAAAAGCGAAAGAAGAAGAAACCACTGCAAACAAAAACAGCAACACTGGCATAGGAACAAGGGGACAGACCAGGAAGGAGAAGTAATGGATGGGCAACAACTAACAGTAATGAATCTATCCCAAAAACATTTTGTCCAGACACATGGCTTAATTACACACAAACATGCATTGGAAAGAAGGGAATGTTTGTGTGGTGGCATAGGTGATGAGGTAACGTTGAGACTAAAAGAAGCAAGTGTTTCAGCAGTTGAAGCGGGAAGTGAGACGTTGATTTAGAGAGGCAGTGGGGACATTGTTTGACATCGTATTTGTGAGCCTCAAGAAGATTTCATCGAACTGCTCTAGATTACGGTCCGATGATTGCATAAGAACATTCCGATTGTTGTATAGGGAGATGGTTGCTTCTGCCTTGAAGTCTGGTGAGGGAATTATGGAGATTTGTAAGCCATGCAGTGTTTTTCTAGCTGTTTTAATACTTAGTCTGTCCTTACCAGCAGAAAACCAACACTTAGGATACAGGATCTCCATGAGTGGCAAGCCATAACATCTGTCAGGTGGGTCTTGCAGATAGTCAATCAATAAGGGGTTTGTAAAGGGTACTACTCAACCGTTGGGGGTCTCAAGGCGCTGGGGGAGGGGTGGTGCAGTTCCGTTGGGGTCATCTGAAGAGCTAAGTCATGAGGTCTTTCCTGACCTGGAGCAGTGTGGAGCTTTGCCGGAGGTGGAGGGGGGAGGTCGTTCCAGGTCTTTACTGCGAGGTAGGAGAAGGACCTTCCACCGTCTCTGTAGAAGCATGGGATGGTGGTCAGGGTGAGGTTGGCTGAACAGAGGTTGGCTGAACAGAGGTTGGCTGAACAGAGATTACTCTTGGGGTTGTGGCAGGAGAGACGGTTGTTGAGGTATTGTGGTCCGATGTTGTGGAGGGCCTTGTAAGCGTGCATGAGCAGCTTGAAAGTTATTCTTCTTTCGAGCTTTTTGTTGATTCCGGCATAGAGGGTATTGCCGTAGTCTAGTCTGCTGGTGATGAGGGCGTGTGTGAAAGTTTTTCTGGATTCAGAGGGGATCCATTTGAATGTTTTACAAAGTATGTGGAGGGTGATTAAATGGGCTGAGGAGACGGCATTGAAACAGGCTGAGGAGACGGCGTTGATCTGGCGGTTCATAGTGAGCGATGAGTCTAGTATGATGCCGAGGTTACGTGCATGGTCTGTCGGGGTGGGTGGGTTTCCGAGGGTGGGGGGCCACCAGCTGTCATCCCAAGCTGAGGGAGTGAAGCCGAGGACGAGAATTTGTTTTCTGAGTTGAGTTTCAGGCAGCTGTTCTTGATCCAGGTGGCGACGGCTTTCATCCCTACTTGGAAGTTGTGCCTTGTGATGTTGTATTCTTTGGTGAGAAAGAAGATGAGGTGGGTGTCATTGGCATAGGAGACTATGTTGGGCCCATGCTTTCTGACAATGGTAACGAGGGGGACATGTAGATGTTGAAGAGGGTTAGGCTGAGGGAGAATCCTAGGGGTACTCCGTGTCTGGTCTCTGTCGGTTCTGGGAGGTAGGGTGGGAGTCTGTCTCTCTGTGTTCTGCCAGTGAGGAATGAGCGTATCCAGTCTAGGGCCTTTCTCGGATGCTGGCGTCGTGGAGTCTGGTGGATAGTGTGTGGTCGGAGACCGAGTCGAAGGCTGCTGATGTCATCAGTGGCAGCAAGGAGGGTGGTCTCTGATCTGTGGTTGCTCCAGAATCCATGTTGGGATATGTCTAGGACGTTGTTGGTTTCGATGAACTATGCTATCTGGGTGTTGACAGCCTTTTTGATGACCTTGGCTGCAAATGGAAGCAGCGAAATGGGCCTGAAGTTCTTGAGGTCCATCGGGTCTGTGGGATTTCTGGAGGAGGGGGTTGACTTCGGCTTGCTTCCAGTCATCGCGGAATGTTGCGGTCTCGAGGGAGCAGTTGATTGTTTGATGTAGCTTGGGTGCGAGGGCTGTAGTGGCCCTGTGGAAGATGTGGGGAAGACAGGGGGCCTGAGGGTGATCTGGAGCAGATGCTCTTCATGGTCTTTAATGTGTCTTCTGTCTTGAGCGGGGTCCAGGTGAGTAGAGTCTGTTGGGTGGAGTCACTGGGGATGGGAATTGAGATGACACAGGGGTCTTAGTTGTCAAAGTTGTCGCAAGTGTCTTGATCTTGAGGTTAAAGAAGGAGCAGAGTCTGTTGCAGAGGCCTTGAGAGGGTGGGAAGTCTGTTGTTTCGCTGTCTGGTTTGGCAAATTCCTGTATGATAGAGAAGAGTTCCTTGGAGTTGTGGGCGTTGGAGAGGATTCCGTCTTGGAGGAAATTCTTCTTTGTGGCTTTGAGGAGTTGGTGGTGTGCTGTGGTGGCTGTTCTGTAGGCGGTGCATGTTTCTGGGGTTTTGCTGTTTCTCCAAGTCTTTTCAAGTTGTCGGCATGAGCACTTGGATTCTTGGAGTGCCGTGGTGAACCAGCTTGCTTTCTTATTGCGTCGCCCTGTAACCTTCCGGATGGCAGGGAAGGGGAGGGGGCGAGTGTGTCAGCGCAGTTGGTGATCCATTGGTGGAGGTTGCTTGCCGCGGTGTTGGCGTCTGGCATTGTTGGGTGTGCAGTGCTGGTGATGGCGGATGTGAGGTGTTCTTCGGTGACTTTGTTCCAGCTGCGTTGGAGGTGGAGTGCGTTCTTGTGTGCAGTGGGTTTTCTAAAGGAGACATTAATGTAGTGGTGATCAGTCCAGAGCAGTTCTGTGGTGTAGCTAAAGAAGACACTGTTTCCTCCTGCGAAGACTGGGTCAAGTGTGTGTCCTGCAGTGCGAGTGGGGGCAGTGACAAGTTGCTTCAGTCCAATGTTGGTGAGGTTCTCTAGGAGGGCAGTGGTGTTGTCCAGGTGGAAGTTTAGGTCTCAGAGTAGTATGTAGTCTGTGAAGGCGAGGGTGTGGGGTGCGATGCGGTCAGCGATTATGTTGGCGAATGGAGTGCAGGGGCCAGACGGTCAGTAAGCTAAGGTTTTTGCGGAGCGTCCTTTTGGGGTTGGTCTGGAAATGGAGATGTTCCATGGTGGGCGAGGCATCATCCGAATTGGTGGTTGTCATGCAAAGGGAGTTTTTGTGGATGATGGCGATGCCTCCTCCTGGGCGGGTGGGGCGGTCTTTCCTCAGGATCTTGTATCCATTGGGGATGGTGGTTGTGATTTTGGGTGCGGAGCTGGCATTGGTCCAGGTCTCTGTGAGGAAGGCGACGTCGGGCGTGTGAGTTTTGAGGGGGACCCAGATTTCTTGGGCGTTTCTTTGCAGGGAACGCATGTTGATGAGTATGCAGTTCAGTGGTTTGTGTGCGCCGGCGTCTGGTGAGCTGGAGGCTATTGCTGGAGATCGGGTGTTGCTCGGCACCGAGAGCTGGCAGTTGTTGCTGTGTCTGGGGTTAAGTGCATGGAGGGTGCTGGAGTTGTACAGGCAGCGGGTTGGGAGACCGGGGTCCCTGGTGCTGGTAATGGACAGGCATAGACGGGCTTGCCTTTGGCGCGCCTGCTGCACGTGGCCGCACAGCGGCCGCCATTAAGTAGGGTTCAGGGGAGGGCTGTCAGGTGGGAGTAACACGCTGGGGGGAGTGGCCGCGGGGGCGGCAGGGAGCGAGGGAAAAGGCTCAAAAACAGGGGCAAAGAAAGAGAAAAGTTAAACAGAGCAAAAGAGAAAGGGCAAAACAGAGCGAGCAAAAAGAGGAAAACGGGCACAGAAGACCGAGCAGAAGAGCAAAGTGCTCTTCCACTAGACCACCAGGGATGAGGCGTAGGCAGGATCCTGTGGGTGGAGGAGGGCCTCGAACATTTATCTGGCACGGAGCTTGAGCTCGGAGGGCAGTCCCTCAATGGTGGAACTGCATGAGGGGAGAGCAGTGACACTGACCAGGAAGGTCGGGAAGAGGGCGGTCAGCTGGGAGGCAGGAGCGGGAGTGACAAGCTAGAGGGGAGAGTCAGCAGGGTCAGCAGCAGGGGGCAGCCTTGGAAAAGGATAAAAAAAACAGAAGCAAAGAAAGAAAAGAGCAAAACAGAAAGGGCAAAACAGAAAGGATAAAACAGAGCGAGCAAAAAAAGGAAAACGGGCACAGAAGACAGAGGAATAGCAGAAGAGCAGAGTGCTCTTCCACTAGACCACCAGAGATGAGGCGCAGGCAGGAGCATGTGGGTAGAGGAGGTGGTCGAACACCTACCTGGCACGGAGCTTGGGCTCAGAGGGCAGCCTCTCAATTGTGGTGCTGCACGGGGGAGAGCAGTGACACTGACCAGGCAGATAGTCTAAGAGTCCTTGAGAAACAATGGAGACAAGCGCCCTCCACCGAAAATCTGGCCACGC
The DNA here is from genome assembly GCF_964204655.1 of Triturus cristatus. Classification (NCBI taxonomy): domain Eukaryota; kingdom Metazoa; phylum Chordata; class Amphibia; order Caudata; family Salamandridae; genus Triturus; species Triturus cristatus. The sequence continues at coordinate 265,388,483 of NC_140585.1, forward strand.
TTCGTTCAGCAAGATCCAAGTACCACAAGCACATCTTCCTTGGAAAAGCGTTGCACTTCAAATCCCTCCTTGACTCAGCCAAAAATAGACCCAAAAAACTATTCGACCTCATCAAGAAACCAAACAGCTCTCCCCCAACCTCCAAATTGAAGGATTCCACAAAGAAAGCAGTGGACTTCGCTATATTCTTTGATGAAAAGGTGAAATCACTTGTAGATCAGGCCATTCATCCTACCCCTACAGAGGAGCGCAAATCCTTAACCATTTGGCAAAACTTTGACCCCATCTCTGATGATGCCCTCCTTAAATGCATCCTCGATACAAAGCCCTCTAACCATTCTCTTGACCCCATCCCTAGTGCCATTGCCATTGACTTCTATACCCATTCTCTCTCCTATTGGACCACTCTGGTCAACCTCTCCCTCAGTCAAGGCTCCCTTCCTGTTTCCTTCAAAACTGGGCAGGTCACCCCTCTGCTTAAAAAACCGACCGCTGATGCGAACGACCCTAACAACTACCGTCCCATCACTAACCTACCCTTTCTTGCGAAAATCACAGAAAAATGTGTAGCGAAACAACTCTCTCGCCATATCAAGGACAATGATCTTCTGGACAACTTTCAGTCCGGCTTCATTCAAAACTGCAGCACTGAAACAGCCCTGCTGCTAGTGATTGATGACGCACTGCGGATACTCGATTCAGGGGAGTCTTGTCTTCTAATTCTTCTTGACCTTTCTGCAGCCTTTGACACTGTCAATCACAATACTCTCCTTAACACTCTGCAACAGAGAATGGGCATGGAGGGCACTGTGCTCAAATGGTTTGCCTCCTTCCTCTCTGATAGATCCCAAATGATCAAAATAGCGAACAGTCTTTCATCTCCTTTAGCGGTTGGTCAAGGTGTCCCTCAAGGCTCTATACTTGCACCCACACTGTTCAATCTCTACTTAGAACCGTTGGGAAATCTCCTGAGTAAATCCGGGATCCACTATCATCTATATGCGGACGACACTCAAATCTACCTTAAGGTGGCCTCCACTCACGATCTCTCCCTCCTAAGCTCTACTCTCGACTCCATTCAAAACTGGATGTTAACTCATCAACTGGTCCTGAATCCCTCCAAAACTGAATTCCTCCTCCTCTCCTCCTCACTTTCTCCTCCCCCAGTGCAATCATGGATGGATCAGATTAATCTACTGAACAATAAACCCATCATTGTTGAGAGCGCAAAATCCCTTGGCGTCATACTCGACAAAAAACTCAATCTACTCTCCCACATCGATTCCATTGCAAAGTCTGCTCGATGCCAACTGCGCCTTCTTTGGGGGATTCGTCGCTTCTTCCCGGAGCACGACCTTAAAACCCTGGTCCAATCGCTGGTTCTCTCCAGATTGGACTACTGCAATTCTCTTCTTACTGGCCTCCCCAAATCCCACCTGTCCCCCCTGAAGTCTGTTCTCCATTCAGCAGCTCGCTTCATACATGGGGCCAAAAGAAGCGACCACATCACACCCATTTTATCCACCCTCCATTGGCTTCCCATAGAGGCAAGATCTATCTACAAGACTGCCTGTATCACCCACAAAGCCTTGCACTCATCCTCCCCTCGCTACCTGGCGGATAAACTGAAACTCTCTGGTGGCTCCAGACCATCACAGAATGCAGAAAATTTATTGCTTGAACCTCCCACTTTCAAGAAGGAAAGATCGATGGCCCAATCCTTTTCCGGCAACGCGGTGAGAATTTGGAACTCACTTCCGCCTCAGCTCCGGACCACCACCTCTTCCCAGGCCTTCAAAACTGACCTCAAATCTCTCCTCCTTCAAAGACACTTCCAAATTTAATTCACACCCTATATTTTCTGAAGGAAGTCCTTCCATTATAGGAAATTCTGTTCTCCATGCCTATAGAAGTGCCTTCCCAGTGTGTTTTGTGTTTTGAGTGTCTGCCATATAGTGCAGTATTATACTTTTACTTGTATTTTGATCGCTTTTGTAACATGCACACATGTCACTTTCTCCTTTTGTAACGTATCGTATGCTACCTCTTGTATTCGGTTTGCTTTTGATACATGCACTACGGCCACCACTGCCTCATGTAACGTAACTTCTGTTTTAGTGTTCTGAGTGTCGGCCATTTATTGCAATTATTTTTTCTTTTTACCTCTACGTGTACTTTGTATGCTCTTGTAACCTGCACACATCACTTTTTCCGTTTGTAACGTATCGTTTGCTACCTCTTGTATTTTGCTTGCCCTTGATACTTGCACAATTGTCACTATTGCCTCATGTAACGTACCGTTTGATTTTGTAACATGCTCACTTGTATTTTTGCTCCTTGTGTATCATTACTGCTGCTATTGTGAAGCGCTCTGACACCTTCGGGTAAAGTCCGCGCTATATAAAAACGCATTAAATAAATAAATAAATAAATAGCCTAATGGAGCTACGCCCTGCCATTCCTTTCCACCCCAGAGTCTCTTCCACCTATGTGAGAGTGCCTTTTGAAGAACAGTTTGATCATTTTGCTGCAGGAAGTCAGGGGTCTTCTGGAGAACAGAGCCATAGAGAGGGTTTCGGCATTGGAGACCGGGCCCGGGCGTAATGCCCTTTATTTCCTAGTCCCGAAAAAAGGTGGAGACCTTCGACCTATTTCAGATCTTCAACCCCTCAATTTTTCCTGCGAAAGGACAAATTCAAGATGCTTACCCTGTCCTAGGTCCTATCTGCCCTGGATCCAGAAGACATGGGTGGTTTGTCATGTTCCCTCTCATGCTAACTAGTGGACCTTGGATGTTCATGAACAATATGGTAGTGGTCACAATATGCCTTCGATACCAGTCTTCCACTACCCTGACAAGTGACAGTTGAAGACGGCTCATCACAACCTGTTGTGGACCTCCTCCAGTTGACTGCATACCTCCTTACATCGTATTGTTCATAATATGCATAATGTGCCGAAGTCATACCTGACTCCTTCTCAGAGACTCACTTTCATGAGTGCCATCCTGGATTTAGTTCATTTTCAGACCTTCCATCTGGAACAATGTGTCCAGGACATTCGGGCTATGATCCCGATGTTCTATCCTCAGTCCTATGTGTCGGTAAGGATGGTTCTGAGGCTTCTTGCCCCCCCCCCCCCTTTGCATCCTGCTTGGCAATCATGCCTAGTGGCATATGTGGCTCTGCAGTAGGATCTGAAGTCTGAGTAGGCCCAGCACCAACATAACCTGCAGGCATCATCTTGGCTTCGGAGGAGAGTACAAAAGATGTGCATTGGTGGCTGCTTGACTGTAATTGAACCAGTGACCAACCTCTCTCCTTAGCACACCAAGAGCTACCAATGGTGACAGGTGTTTTACTGCTGGGAGATGTGGAGATCAGAGGACTTTGGTCACTGGTAAGACCTGGCTCCATGTCGACCCACTGGAGCGCCAGGCCATTCGCTTGGTATTGCAAGCATTCCTTCTGTCTACCAAGGGGATGCTGGCTCAGGTCCTCATGATCAACATCACCTCCAGGTAGTACTGCAACAAGTAAGGCAGGGTGGGTTCCAAGGCCCTGTGCCAGGAGGCCCTGCTCCTCTGGGCTAGGCTGAATCGTCATGGCATCTCGCTGGGCATGCACCACCTGGCAAGATCTTTAAATGCCAGGGTGCACAGACTCTGCCAAGGAGATCACAAATGGCAGCTCCACCCCGAGGTGGAGCTCGATATCTTCCAGCAATGGGGAGAGCACTGGCTCGATCTCTTCCCCAGCACTGAGAATACGCAGTGCCAACACTTTTACAAGTTGGAGTTCCCAAGAAGGCTTTGCCTCAGAGATGTATTCCACCTAGAATGGAGTATGGGACTTTTGTATCCCTTCCTACTGCTGCCGCCTCTCCGGTCCCAATTTTTAAAGAAAATCAGGAACAACCAGGCCCAAGTCATCCTATTCGCTTGGATTGGGCCAGGAGAGTGTGGTACACGGTACATCAGGGCATTGGCATCTGTCCTCCCATCAGGCTGCCACTGCAGGAAAATCTAATGTTATTTTCCCTCCAGGGTGCATGTCTGCGCCCACCGCATTCCCCAAGCGCCCATGGATTTCCTGAGAGTGCGCAGATCGTTCAAAGCATTAGGAGAGCGCCTGCCTTTTGCTAACAGCCCGCCTTTTAAGATGACATTCAGCGTGTAAGGTAATGTGCCTCTTGGCACTGTGTGTGAAAGATAAAGCAACCCATCTGGGAAGGGGATCGGAGGCATCGGACCCTGTGGCGGGAGAAAGCTGCATAATTAGCCTGGGTGTGTAGAGCACACAGTGGTCCACCGAGGGACCCAGCAGACTGCTTTCACTTTCACTGCTTGTTTCACAATTAGCTAGAGGGGGGGAGGAAAGGGGGGGGGGGGCATGAAGCACAACATGTTCTGTTTTTAAAAGACGTTTAAAAGGTACAAAACTGTATAGTGGCAGCGTGTATTGAGAGGGCTGTTGGCAAGAAGTTGCAGTAGAAAATGCACCTGCACAAAGAAGGTGCATGACCTGGAAATGCTATGGTACAGTATTTATGAAGGGCACCATGCTGAGGAATATAAACTGCTCCACTGAATGGGAGGGTCTCTCAAAGTGTTATATATATCCCATGGCTTAGAAGTCAGTGACCGGCACCTAGTATAGAGAGTAGGCAGGGAGCCCTTTTATCTATTAGCTGGTGAGGTGCTAACTTGAAACAGGTGGCAACCTAAATTATTCACTGACATCACTCCCCTATCTTACGTTACTCACTGCCTCCCATCCCAGCCCGTTCTCTAAATGCATTCTGAATCTTTGTCGCCATTAAAACCATAGTCCCTCTTTTTTAAGCCTATGTGTTTATGTTGTTAAAATTGGGGAAAGCAACTAGTAATGTATTTTTAAAATACTTCATTCTACATGTGAGAAAGCTGAATGTATTTTATTATCAAAACCTGCAAAAAGGGTTTGAGTTTTCTGAGATTTTGTGGCAGTTACAGTAATAGGAAAATTGCATTTGTCTTTCAAGCAGCATTGGTTTGAGGCTCGAAGTAAAGCAATTTTTGTTTCCGTAACCAAGGATGGTTCTTCTCAGGGTTGGACTGGGACAGAAAATAGCCCCTGGCACAAGAATAAAAGTGGCAGCCACATTGAATCAGATATCTGAAATGTGGCCCATGGTTGCAAATTGAGGCAGTTTTGAGCTTGTAAAGGCATGCAGTGTAATTGTTTTGCAAGGTATAGAAGACTGCATGGGTGTGAGCTTACTGCAGGCAATGTTTTTTTTTCTTAATTGCAGAAATCAACAGTACAAACTGGCCCACCAGACCATAAAACAGGCCCAAAAACCTGGCCCAAACACTGATCGATCAGACCAGACCATTGGGCACTGCCTGATTGCCCTATAGTCCAGTCCAACTCTGGTTGCCCTTGTAAATGCAAGTAGTTCTATGACCTTTTTATTGCAAAATGCAAGATCACCTTTGCTTGTGGATCCATGCATTATTATGTTTAAACCTCTAAGGAGGGTGTGCAAGGGAATTGGTATAGTAAATAATAGATGTGCACCAGCTGCATGCCAGCTTGTAACATCGACTGTGCGTTATACAAAGATAGGAATATCAATTTAATGATCATTGGTTTGCACATAACACTGATCTGAGCGTGTGTGTCTAAAAATAATGTACTAAGAATGAGTTGGAAGGCATCCAAGGCTCCATCAGTATGCTCAGCCTATAGAACGTGTGCTTGAGAAAACAACACAGTGCTTCACATCAGTGTGCTTGCTGTCTAAAGGTAACATGCATGAGCAGGCTTATCAATGAGTTGTTTCACGCTGAAGGGCATAAGGGCGATGCAACTACTAATTCAGATTTAGTAACCCACGCAAGGCCACCTTGCGTGGCCCTGCTAGGCTTGATAAATCTAGAGTAACACAGTGCAAATCAGTGCATTGTGTTACTCTGCCCCAGGGAGGTGGAGCCTCACGCATTCACCCCTGTATTTTAGCGCATTCCCAGATTTACTATTACTCGTAGACCTAGGAAAGCATCAAAATGCTATGCCTCCCCGGGTGAGGCGTAACCAGGGAAAATAATTTCTCCTTGTTTTTTCCTCTTTCTATGTGTGCTGTGTTCTGCAGCACACATAGAAAGAAGAAAATGCCTCAGAGGATTGTTGTGCATGAAGGTCCACCTTTCAATGCGAGGAGGCAGCTTGACTTTTGGATTGCCAAAGATAGTCAATAAAGCTTGCTGATCAGTTACCAGCATAAAAGGCTTTCCATACAGGAATACATGGAAATGTTCACAAGCCCATACCATGGCCGAACTTTCTTTCTCTGGTTAAGAATAAGCACGCTCTGTTTGGGACAAGCTTCTACCGACATATGCGACAATATGCCTATAACCTTGGGGGTGTCTGCTGCCCTGTGCCAGGATATCGCCTAACCCAACGGGGGTGCGTCAACTACAACCTCTGTATGAAGCTTTGGATTAAAATAGGCCATTTCAGTAGCACTCTCAATGGCTTGTTGGATTTTCTTGAAACGTCTCTCACATTCTTGTGACCACCTCAATGAAACATTCTTCTTTGTTAACTCTTGTAAGGGAGCATTTATGGTAGCAAAGTCTTGTATGTATCTTGAACAGTAACTGGCCATGCCAAGAAATGAACGTATCATAAAAACATCCTGTGGGGGATCATCATTTGACAGCACTAGTACTTTAGCAAGATCAGGTGTCATACCCCCATCAGAAAAGATATGGTCAAGAATTTTACCTTTTTCTTGTGGAACTTACACTTGTCTGCATTTAAAGTCAGGCCTGTATCAGTCAGTAAATAACTTACTTGGGTGAGAGCTTTATCATGCTCCCTCTGTGTAGCTCCAAAAATCAATCTGTCATCGCTATAGTTAAATGCATTCACAGCCGACTGTATGACACGTCGAATTACGTCTTGGAAAAGTTGTGCAGCCGATAACACTCCAGAATTGAGTCTTTTACTTTGAAACAAACTGACATGTAGAAAAGGTTGTAATACACCAGCAATCTTTTTTGAGTTCCAATTGATGATAACCTTTATTTAAATCAAGGAGAGAGAAAACCTTGCACCATTTAATTACGTTATCATGTCAGCAATCTGTGGACCTGGATGTTGTTCTCATTCAAATTACTTATTTGCTTGGCACAAACGCACATGTGTACAGCCCCTTCAGTGTCCTATAATGTACAACTTTATCTTGCATGCCTGTGTGGTACCTTTATATATGGCTTGACTAGTAGGTTCTCAACCATCAAAGTGTAAATTATTTGCACACTTGCATTGTATTAATTTGCTTTACCACATGCTTGAAGCGTCGATTCTGTACTTTGACAGCAACACACGTGACGCGCACGAGCAGTCTGCTTGAACCACGGCAAACTCTCTGAGAGCATAGTCATTCTTCGGGTTACTTATCCCCTATCTCGTCGCCATTTGTACTGTCATCCCAGCCTAGGTACCCACCAATGACCACATCATACACAGGGCTTAGTATTACATGTCTTTATTCTGCTGTGCGTAACTGCAAACGTAACATTCTAAAACAAGCTTTCATGGCAGTGCTGTCTGACACCTACGCGTTAGCTCTACAGAGTCTGTTGGAAGCCCAAAGGGTTCCGTCATAGAATATCGCAAGACACAACAACTGGGAAATTAGTTTGATCTTTACTTTACATATGTTTACTCCTTTTGAGCTACTGCACAGCTGTGCCTGTTTTTCCTGACCCTAATGATTGTCTTTCTCATCTAGATGACCCCGGCTGTCACGTGAGTGAACTCTAAACTCTCTCTCTCAGTCCAGCCACCCACACCATTTTCTATCTTGACAAAGTGGTGCTTAGGAATACAGTGGCTTTTTAGCCAAATGTTGTGACTTCCTTTCATATTGGGTAATCAATCACTCTTTCAATGTTTTTTGCCCCACCTCACCTCTCGAAAGGGGATGACAGACTACATAATTTTGTCCCAAAGGAGTGCTTAGATTTTACATTGCTCAAACCAAATACCAGCAGCTCTTTCTGGGGTTCTCTGGGGCAAAGAGGTACAGAAATAGACTTTGTCCAGATGGATAGTCCAATGCATCAAATCTGTTATGCGATGGCCTAAAAGCAGCCTCCAGAAGAGTTAAATGCCAATTCCACCAGTGCCAGGGATGCTACCACTGCTTTAACATGCAGAATGCCTGCTCTGGATATTTGTTGGGCGGTAACGTGTAGGCACTACTGCCTTGTCAGACAAATCTGGAAGAAGGCAATTTTGGCTATGCAGTCCTGCAGGCGTTTCTGGTCTAAGTCATTCTTCAGACCCACCACAGGGGAGGTATTTCTTTGGTATCTATGATAAAACTGAGGAAACTGCACTTAGAAGTATCACTCTGAAGAACAAGTTATGTACCTGTGGCAACGCCCTTCCTGGTGATACTCTTCTCTAATCTTAGATTCCTCAACATCCTCCTACCTCCCCGTTCAATGGAATGGATTCCTCGGTCTAAAAATGCCCCAAATCAGACATCTGCACACTGGTCTGAACAATTAGCTTTTGGTCTGTAGTCTTAAGGAATGGATGATGTCCAGAAAGAACCCAGCGTAATTGGGTGGTGCCTACAAGCAGCTCCAGTAGTGACTTTCGGGACAGAGCAGAGCTGCATGAAGTCATCTACTGCTGCACAGAGGCTATGCTGAAAAACCTTCTGGATCTAGTCTGGCATCAGAGGATAGTCTAAGTGCGAGGGATCTGCGGTTACTGAAGGTAAGTAACTTTTTCTTCACCAATAGTTGAAGTCCATACCTCTGTGTTATGACAATCAATACATGGTTTGCTATTCTGGGGATAGTTCCTGGTAAACTGGTTGCCGCCATGAACGAAAATGTTATCTGTGTCTTATCTTTCATTTCTGGTTTTCAACCGTGAGCCATGTGTTTTCCAGGGTGTGTCTGGCTGCCTTTCTTTTTATCAAATTTTTTCAAATAGTCCATCAAAGAAAACGTGAGCAATCCCGTTCCTCATTGGCGAAAGGAGTGTGGTTACTGCCTGAGGAAGATGGATTCTGTTCTGTACCCACTAAGTCCCTCAAGAACAAAGGAAGGAAGCGGCCATAAACCGAATCAAAACATCAGACATCATTGAGTCAGGGAAAAAAACCTCAAACATGCTTCTAGTTTGAGTGATCCAGGTGGCAGCACGACAGTGTATACCACATCCACAAAATGACACCATGCTGATGTGCTGAAATAGTCCAGTGGCAGAAATATTGTTGCCATAAGCCAGTGGTTCCTAACCTGTAGTCCAGGGACCCCTGGGTGTCTGCAAAGCCTACTCAGGGTGTCCGTGGCTGCTTAAGAAATTAAATAATATTAACAGATTAATAAAGTGTATATAAATAAAGAAGCAACATATAAAATTGATGGCTAAAAAATTAAGTTAGTTTCCTCAGATTTATTCATGGAACTAGTGTAAGTGCATCTAACAAGCCATAGTAGCCATCTATTCTGAAAACACCCACCTGACCTTAAAATGGCTCACCACCTCCCTGAGTAGCACACCTCCGAGCAAGAAGTAAGAAATCTCTGTTCCTCTCTTTACTTGGATACCAAATCTCTGTTCCTCTCTTTACTTGGATACCAGAGCTTGCAGGCAAGTTTCCCTCTTGCTAATTGCCACCGTGGACAACAGTTATTCATATGACAGCATAATAGATGGCAGCTCTTACCAGAGACACTGACCACCAGCATTACAAATGGATTTCATAGACATCAGGTAGTAAAAACAAAGTATATTCTGAGCATATACGTACTAAAACTTGAAGATTATAGCTGTCATTAAAATACATAGTAATAAATAGTATTTTAAATCATGAATTTTAAGAGGTTGAGTGTACGAAATTCTTTCTTTCTATGTATCGTATTTATGCTGTTTTATGTGTTTAAGGACTATGGAGTCTAAATAAACTAGGTTTTGAACTGAACTGAAAATACAAAGCGATGCTAAATTCAAACGCAAATACTTTGAAACCGATTATCAAATCAGCAAAAAAAACAACCGCCAAAAGAAAAAGAAGAGAAAGTGAGTCTGAATCCAACCGAAATAGAACCCCCAACCACAGACAGTCACTTTAAAGATAAAAGGGACTTCCGAGCTACATTGGACATTATCCTTGAGCAATTGGTATCTGTCTTTGATATGACCCAAGCTACCAAGACTGATTTAATGCAAGCTGACTCACAGGTTTTCAGTATCTTTATTCGACCTTTAAATAAAGATCATAAAAGTACAAAGCACAGACATCACAGCATAGTTCAATATGAAAGATAAAAAGTTAACAGATGTATAGATGAAAACGTAACCAATACACTCGATAAGTATCTGACTTAATGCATAAAACACAGCGCATCACATATACATGGAAACATTTAATGGTTAAAACATCACATTAAGACATCAATATAAATTCAAAGATAGACATAAATCAGTGCAAAATGCTACTAATAAATCCATCACCCAGCTTAGCGATGAAATCACATAAAAACTAAAGGAGCTGTATCTATTCTTGCAAAACAGGGCTTGGTATGCGTGGTTGGGTGCAGTTACAACAAATACTTCTATCCTAAGGAAGGTTCAACTTGACCCACGTGGAAAGGCTGCCCTTGGCCTTCCTATGAGTAGAAGCCAGGGCGGGGCATGAATAATCAGAAAATCCCTTACGCGAAATGGGAGCAGTAGCCCAGGTCTACTGCATAACAACAAAATCAAATGTATCGATGGAAGCCACCCAGTCGGGATCTGAAATGTTGTCTTTTAGCCTAGCAACATTCCAACTTATCAATAAAGAAGAACCCTAAAAACTTGCCACCTCTACCTTTTGTCCATGGGCATGTTGGTGGGGATTTGAGATAGCTGCGTAGAAGGGACTTTGGAGGACAACTTTAAAATGGTAAATGCCCCATTTGAGGTAACCCCAGGAAGAGCAGTAAGGGTCTGTGCGTTAAAAGACCCTCCTAACCGCATCTGAATAGATTGCCCAGGATCAAATATCAAGCTTACATCCCCAGTAGACGAGGGGAGTCAGTTTAATTCGTTAATATCCACTAGTGGTACAAACCGATTTGTACATGGGATCTGATAACCACCAAAAATGCTGTCATCTGGAAGGCCCAAGGCTGAGAAAAGTTGTGGACCCGGTGCGGGGGTCTGTAAAAGAAAACAAGGGGTACAAAATTAATATCAGTGTTCACAATTTGAGTCTGATGGAGTTATATGACGGAACAACGCAGGGAAATACATCACATGCCCTAACCACACATTTTTTACCCCGCATTTATTTACAACGCACATGCTTTTACAACACATACATGCCATTACAATGTAATGTTTATATATGAAAAACAATGTATTTAGGGGGACCCCCCCACACCCCTCAACTTACCTTAAATTCATAGTAAAGGCATGCGTTGTAAAGACATACATGTGGTACAAACTTGTGTGCTAAAAAAAAAGTGTGGTAAAAGCGCAACGTGGTAAAAGCCTCGTTTCAAAAGGCTGTTTCCCGTCTAATGATGCTGTGTCAGAATGTTTCCAGCTATGGCTGGATACCTGAAGTTTATAATAACACTGTCCCCTTGGATGGACTTCGTCGAAGGCCCACTCCAGGTCACGCATCAGACCATCAGAATATTCTTATTGCCCTGAGTGTTGAATCTAAAGTGACTAGCAAGCCAGTGGCACAACTTGTTATAAAGCTGTCCGGTGGACTCCTGGCTGGGATCTGGCAGTGAGGGTACACCTGCCAGAATCACAGTATAGGGACTGCAAGAAGGAGAGAGATTAATCAGTGGTAGCAAGGACGCAGGGCGGGACTGAAGAACAACTAATGGGGGGGAGGTTCACTGAGGGCAGGGAGACAGGGAACTCCTTCCGCAGTAGCCAAGAAAGTAGGCAGGATGGATGGCGAGAGCCACAACTGACTGGCTAAGGAACGGTGCGGTAGGAGCAGATTGGTCCTAGGTGGAGGTGGAAGCTTGGTTGCGACAGGAGCCGCAAGCTTATGATCTGTGATGGTAATCTTCCACTGGTGCTGGCATATAGTTAGAATTTTTTCTACTTCCGCCTTCAATTTATTTTAGTTTCACCCTCAAAGGGGTAAAGTAATCCTTAAGAATAGATGTAAGTTTATGCAAAATGGGAGCACGAGCGAGGTCACCAAGAACACCTGAGAAGTTGGAATCGGTGGGGCTCGGGAACCAAAAGGGTTTAACAGGGCTTCACAGCCCTCAGGATGTTGCGCTAACACTTGACAGCTGGAGAACGTCCAAGTAAGGGAGGAGCTGGAGGAGTCTCAATAGGTCTATGGGCGGGAACACAGGGAGAAATGGTCTCCAAGACCGGAGATGGGGTGGGCCCCTCCACAGCTGTCAGGTCAACAACTGGCTCAGCGCTGTCGACATCGTCTGTTATGGAAACGGCAGCTGTTCCAGTGAAATCCAAGGACGGGTATCTCTCAGCCAAATCAATTTCTTTTGAAATGACATCCGCAGCTCTGGCCAGGAAAGAATCACTGGTGGTGCGTTTGGGACCTGTTGAAGGTTTCCTAATCGCTGCCTTCCTTTTACCCATTTTATGAAAGAAAACCAGCCAACTGTAGAACGAGTATAATGGCAGGCCAGAGGAAGTACAGACAGAACATAAGATGGTCTCATCAAGGACAGGTTAACAATAGGAAGCAATACTACTTACTTCCAGAGCCGTTCAGATCATCCAACCAAAAAGTTGCCGCAGTGGTCCCAGGTGGAAAGGCCAAGAGACTCGTCCAGGCACAGACGGGCCCACTCTTGGCCCGGGCATGTCCCGCGCTGCAGGAGTCCAACAACGCTTTTAAGCATGAGACTGTTGTTGTGGTGTGGGCCCCTCCTTTACACAGGGGGATGCTGGGAGGCGAAGTCACACCCCAGCAAGGACCTCACCAGATGTTGCAAAAGATGAGCAGAATGGAATGTAGGAAACCGCCCGCCTTTGTGACAATATATCCAGGTGTTGTATGGAACTGCACAGGTATCACACAGGGCATGAAAGTACTAGGAGGTAAAAGAACCATGTTTGAAGGATCAGATATCACTAAACACACATGAAATCACACCAGCCACAAATGCACAGAGAAATACTCGAGCTCAAAGACAGAAACAGAAGAGGAACTTTGTGCATTTTCGAACTCCCAGAAGGCTCTGAAGAGCGGGAAAATGCCTGTGTACAATTCCTGGAAGCATGTATTCCAAAAGTTCTAAGGTTATCCAGGTTTGAAATCGAATGAACTACAAAGCACCTTCTAAACCTAAATCTAAGAACATGAAGAGCCCTTATCTTCATGAATGAAGTAGAAACCTCTGAGCTGGCCTATGTACTTAGTTGACTGATCTATTCAGATTCTGCATTGACCAATTTGCATGCCAAAAATCATTTCATGTTATGACATTATTAACATAGAACTACTGTCAGTCTGTTAGAATTTTTATACAAAAAATAATTTTTATTGTTTCTTTTTTACTTTTTCTGTATAGTGTGTTTTATAATTTACACTTGATTTAGAACAGACAAAAACATTTGACTTAGAACAGACAAAAACATTTTTTGATTTTACAATTGTAGTTTAAATGCAGACATATAAAAAAATACATCCTAGACATCCGAAACATAAAAACCATTTACTAGCCATTCATACTTGCATTCATACAAAAAGAGATAGAGAAGATATTTTTTCAAAAAGAGTTGAAAAAAAAGGGAAAGAAGTATAAGACTCTTAGATTGGTCAGATTTCTCAGATTGACAAGATGGAAAACGTCAATTTATTATGACACTATGTTGGAAATAGTCTCGCGGTCAACGCGCGTTTCAGTGGGAAACCACCTTCTTCAGGACCAACTGCATAATGTTAGAAGGAGAACTATATATAAAAGATGTCTTGGTGTCTGCAAAAGAGACAAAGAGAATTGGCATTGGCAAATGAGGAGAAATGCAATTGATTTCAAAAGGAGATTACTTCCTTATTTTATAAATATCATATTATTTGAGTGCTAATCGTGCATCATAGATGTGTATGAAATAGAGCCGAGTAGGTCATTCACCAAAGGGTGAGATGTGAGACAAAGTACGACTACTATGGGGCCCATTGGTGTAATAAGAGTGGAGTTTGTGAAAAGAGAGAGAGGGGTACCATTAGTAGACCTTAGATATATCATGCCAGATATAAACATGCAGCACATAGGTGGTAATGCTAGGGCGGCTACCTAGCATTACCACCTATGTGCTGCATGTTTATATCTGGCATGATTAGCACTCAAATAATATGATATTTATATTTTGCAGTTGGTCCTGAAACGCGCGTTGCAACTTGGAAGGTTTTTTTTCTCTGAAAGATTTTTTTCTTCCAAGTCCAGATTTGCTCTTTGAGGTAACATAGACTTATTAACCTGGAGGTTGCCACTAGGAACGGCAGGCCCATCTCTACTCCCAAAAGACTGTGAATGTCTTTGCTTTGAAAACCTCCACTTGACAGATGGAGCTGCATATAAGTGCCACCTTTGCGCAACAATATCAGTTCCTTACTTTTTGCTCATTAATACGCAGATTCGGAGTTTGCTCCTAACTTTTCCCTCTTCAGTTACCAAGTTTTTTCCCCTGGAAATTATTACTTTGTCCAGTGTGTGAGGGAACTATGTCCCCTCCTAAAACTACGAGGTTTAAGCCTTTTAGGGCCTGTTACAACAAATGTCTGTGACAGATCACATTGAGGTGTGCCTCTGGTGTTTTGTTTCGGGGCAAGATTCTAAGGGCTGCGAAGAGTGACCCTTATAAATCCAAAGGAGATTTGGGAATGCAAAGCAAAGCTGTAAATCACGGAATATCGAAAGAAGTCATGGGAGTGCCGTAGCGGACCGCATTCGTCGGCCTCTCAGTGCCAAAAGAACGTGTCAAATCAAAAAGGGGGGCACCAGTTTCGATCTGTTGTGTGAAAACTTGTACTCGAGAAATCAGGGTACCGCATCAGTCGGCGTCATGCATGACGCCGACTGATGCAGTACCGCTACGGCCCTTTCTTCTCACTCGAGAACAGAACTAAATATCCCCATATGAACCTTCGCTGATCTCGTACAGCAGCCTTTCCTTGGTGACTGAAATACCTTTTGGATTTCAACCAATAACCTTGAAGTGTTCTCTTGGTTGTCTCACCACGTATTTGGGTTCACAATCTACTCTCGCCCCTTTCCCCTTGTCCTGAGGAAGACCCGTAGAAGAGGAATCCACGTACCCCTTATTGCGCCAGGGTCGAAACGTCGACAAAAAAAAACCCCAATGGGCCTACACCATATTCCCACCCCTGTCCACAGCTCAACTATAGAAGAAAAAGACGAACTACAAATCAATATAGTTTGAAATCATATGGATGGGTAGGCCGAATACTGTAGGGATACCGATTCTGTTTGGTTGCCTTGCTGGATCCCTTCTGTATTAATATACTTGAATTGTGTATAATTACTGTCTCTTCGTGAATTCTACCTTATTTCTATTTATCACATGAGCACTTACTTCCACTCTTTTCTTTCTCCTTTTGACGATAACCGTGCATAAATATCATATGCTGCATATTGTGCAGATTGTATAAATGTGATTCATTGTTTTTTAAATGAAATACTGAGAACAAAAAGAATAAATTGAACTTTATTTAGTCAAATCACTTTTGAAGTGTTCCAGGTTTTGTTTTTGTGTTTCTTCGGATTTAAACCTTTTTGATTTACTGGATATGTAAATATTTTTCGATTAATTGTGTAAGGAAAATCAGTCTATAGATTGTCTAGGACCACTGTTTTCTATATCGATTGATGCCCAGGTCCTTTGACTTACTGGGTTACCCCATTTATTATAATGGTCATTCAATTTAGACAGCTAAGAATTCCTCTGGTACAGCATGACCTGGACAAGGAATGGGCTAAAAAAAATTGGGCACCTGCGATGACCAGATTTTAGTCATCATCATCATTTTCCTCATAGAACCATAAAAGGTACACAGTAAAACAGATCTTTAAAAATAGCATCAAAACATATAAACTCATTTAAAAAGTAACATAAATAATTAGGGGCAGATTTATGTTAACTGGCGCATCCCTGCATATCAGCAGGGATGCGCCAATTATTATGCGCCACAGCTGCGCCACCATGGATGCGCCGCATTTATAATGCGGCGCACCATGGGGCAAAAACGGCACAGATGCGTGACGCATCTGTGCCGTAAAAGTGGCGCATTGCTGGAGTTGCGTCGCAAGCGCGACGCAGCTCCAGCAATGTTCTGGGGGGCCCTATCTGTACAATGCTGCGTCAATCCTTACGCCTGCTTCAAGCAGGCGCAGGGTTTTGACGCAGCATGGGCCTAAAAGTGACTGAGTGAAATCTTGTAGATTTCACTCAGCCACTTTTAGGAGGCGTTCCTGCGCCGGAACGCCCCCACCTGCCCTGGAACGCCTACATGTGGCGCAGGGCTTTACAACGTGACGCATCTCCCAGATGCGTCACGTTGTAAATACCCCGCACCATGGCGCAGGATTTGCGCCGCTGCTGCGTCACAAAAGTGACGCAACGGCGGCGCAAAAGTGGCGCAAGTGCAACATAAATCTGCCCCTAAGAGTGCAATTTCAATAAAAAATTGAAATCCCTCACAACTCTAAACAGCAATGAGGTATGGTACAATTGGTATAAATACAAAAATGATTGCCAATAAACACCATGAGATGGCTTCCTATTAAGCTTAGAGAAGACCATTAGTGCATACAAATTATTTGCTGAGAACTTTAATAATAATTTAAAAGAACCCTGAATCATTACCCAGAATTCAACTAAGCCAATACAATATGACCACTGGGCAAACAATGCCCTTACATCTTTGTTTTGTTTGGTCTTAGTGCCTTCAGCCAAATGTGCCATTATGAAGACAAATAACTCGAGATTGAAAAAACAGTATGTTCTCTGGTGTTTGTTTAGCATACTCTCGATGCATTAGAACGATCACTAAAACCAAGGAGAGGACAAAGAGGATTGAACCAATGTGAACGCAGCTTTGCGTAAGCACTACAAAACAATAAAAAATGTTCAGCATTTTCAACTACCTGGCAACCCATAGGACATAAATTTGATGAATGTGCTTTTTTATTCCAAGAGCAAGTAACAGAATACAAAAGTAAATCCCTAATCGACAATTTAAAAAAAATGCAAGTGCATGGGGCTTGTTGACAAAATGTATGAAGGGCTCGACGTCACGTGCACATTTAACCAACAGATAAGAATCTGTGAGACTGCCCGAGGAAACAAGAAGAAAATTTGGCTGCTAAAACAAAACTCTGAAATGTGGCTTTTCACATGCACCTAATGATATTGCAGTGGGATGGAGCCAGTAATCACTCAAGCCTAGCTTTAGTAACCAAGCTTTTTTGTGTAATAGCTAGGGAATTTTGCTAACTGATTACCCATCTAATAGTTCTCTAAAACAATGCCTATAGGGAGCCAGCTCCTCAGTCATCCAAAGCCAATATTGAATGGGTCTCAATAAAGCAATGTCTGGGATTGATATTAGATTTAGAGACTTAACAAAGGCATTTTCTGCCTTTTCGAGTGTGTGGAGGGTGGAATAACCCCACAAGTCTGCCCATACAAAGCTGCCCCACATGCTTGGATCTAATATATCTCTATAGCTGGTGAGATAGCAAAGGCGGAAGCCCTATTGGCAAATCTTGAAATGGACCGAATTCTGTGTTTTGGAGTCAGTCCACTTTTCCCTATATGGGTTAGCCATATATGGGATTCATTAACTCTCAAAACAAATAATCAAATCAATAAACCCTGCCTCATGTCTCACCCTCGAAGACAGAGGTCTTTAAACTGTGGGGCGTGCCCCCCTGGGGGCTCATGACTGCATTCCCAGGGGGGCGCAGATAGCTCAACAAGCGCAATTAGGCATGTTTCCAGTCTTTGAAATCGTTAAAAAACATACATTCTCGTGATGTTAAAGAATGTATTTCCATCCGATTAGCTCAACTTGCAATTATTTTTTGTTTATGGTTTCTGTATTATTTTATATGCAGGTAACTGAAAGTGGAAAAACAAGACACTCACTAAATATTTTGTTCCATTTTGTCAGGTGGGGGCAAAAAAAGAACAAAATATTCTTTAAGTGTTTTGTTTTTCACTTTCAGGTAATTGCATGTAAAATAATTGCGAAACCTTAAACGAAAAATAAATGCAGATTAAGCTAATCAGATAAAAATACATTGTTGATGTTATGAAATTTAAATTTCGATAATGTGACCGCTGCAGATGTGAGTAATGGTGACTTGTGTTTTTATAGTGCTACAAGGACCCAGCACTATACACAGTACAAGTTAAACTGCTGCAAAATGATTTGATGTTTTAAGATAAAGTAAGTGCTTTAAACCTATATATTTTAGTAATAGGTAAATAATATCGAGCGCACACATTTGTCTATAAAAAAACACTTTCTAGAACTCATCTTATAACACGCTGACATTAAGTATCAACTAGCATTTGCAATGCAATTGTGAAAGTTTAAGCTATTGGCATTGTAAACGGCAATGCCTTTTATTAACCTGATTTGCTAATTAACACATAAATAAAAGGCATTGTCATTTATAATGCCAAAATCTCAAACTGTTGTAAATGCGAGACCTATTCAAAGAAGCAGCCGCCATTGTCCCGCGCTGCTCGGAAAGTGAAAGTGAAAGCATGCATGGCGCACTGAACATTGCAGGAAAGCATGTCGTGCCTGCAGTAGGAGAAACTCATTAAAGAAAATAGTGCTTACAAACTAAAAAAATGTACTGTGTAACAACCGAAGTAAAAGAGCCAGTCCTCATCAGAGGTTACAAATTAAGACAAGGCGGTAGTAAGGAGGGACTAACAAGCCTATTAATAAATCAGAAGCCAGCATTTATGAAGGACAATGACACAAGCCAATGACAAATAAGGGCGGACAGTGGACGGGGCTTCTATTCCATACTCCAATACAGCATGCAACAGAGCAGTGTATTCGCTGCCCGGGCTCGACCTAAAAAGAATAACTCATTGTCCCCATATAGCCTCAGATGATTCCATCAATTAAAGTCTAAACTGGCTTCCAAGCAGCCCTTACATTTGGTGATTAACCTATTGCACACATTTACATTCTTTCAGGTAGCAGACACCCTGGTGAGAATGCTGTTTCTTCCTTAGCTTTGTGTCCCTCCCTGAGCTTCATAGCACAGGAAAACTCCTCCCCACCTCAATCCCATCCTCCCTTCACTTTTACGCAGAGGCACTTCAAGGGCCATAATAACTGCATGGGGATGGTTGTTTTTTAACAAAAGGTATGGGAACTGCTTATGTAAAATGAAAGAAGCATAGGACCTGATCCCATCCACTTCGACCTTTGTTTACATGCACATCTCCTTCAAGGTGAGTCCAGTGGGTGACAGGGAGGAGGCCAGCAGGGTCATGTTCAGACTGAGCGCTCCGATTGCCCAGACCCCTTGGGTCTCTGAGTAACAGTCAGGAGAAAGAGGAAAGTGTTGCCGGGATTCTGCTTATACACAGAACTATGCGTAGAACCCCAGGACCTCAGTGAGTTGTGGTGTACCAGAAACTCACCTCAGAACCCAGAACCCAGTATCCGGCTAGCATAAGTGTCCCATTCGTGATCCGAGATTTAGCTCGGCGGTCCCAATGAAAAGACAACCCAGAACACGCGACTCAGTACATACTCAGGAATGGTGGGAATCGGAAATACCTGTTCGTATATTATTCTCACATCAGTCCACAACAAGAATCAACAGAGACACGGTGAAAATAAAAAGAGTTTATTTTTATAGACCACGTGTCCTAATATGCAGTACTTTGGCTAATACAAGCAGACAAATGATTAAAATCAAAACCATCAACATAGTTACAATTCCATAGAATATAAAAGGGGTGATCATGTTATAATGACAGTGGATACTACCACCTTCCCTTTACTAAGAAGCTAATATTATTATTAGACTAACAGAAGGTCTCTTAGGCTTGAATAGGGGACCCCATACCTCAAAGATCAGCTTAGTGAAATCACATCACAGGAGCATCAGGAGTCTTCTCGCAGGAAGGCTCGTCTTCGGTCTGAATAATAAACATGATGTCTGTGATATTAAAAGCACCAACTTTCAGGTATGTGCAGCTGCTCGTGTGTTATGACTAAATAGTGGGTCGATCAACCTAGAGTGGAAAACATGCATTGTCTAACAACTCAGACTGTTTGTCACATCGTGTGCAGACCAAGGTCGCTTCGCAGAGCTCGGGATGGTAACAACAGATTGCTCTCGTGTGAGGCAAAACTCGAGTCAGCAGTTCGTTTAAGCAATAACATGTGAACGCAGTGTCGTGTGCAAAAGCAGCAAGATGGCTTTCTAACTTCTGACGTGGTTATGCTAACTTAACAATGTATGTACGTATTAAGGGAGTCCTTACTACATGCCCCCTTGATCGAAGCACTACTTAGTATGCAAGAAAAGAGAGAGAACGCAGAGTTCAAGCGCGACAGAGCAGAACAAGGCGTATCCAATTTAAAAAACATTAATCAGTTCTGGCAAAGTCCGAATAAGAGAAAACCAAAAATGGAAAGAAAAAACAAAAAACCTCAAACGTGCCGTGGGGGGTGAAAAAATGAAAAAACGCCTCACCGGGCAGAAGTGCAGACGTACAGGGACAGTTCAAGACACGTGAGGAAAACACAGTGGACGATAGTTCACTCAATCCATGAAAGTATATGCAGCATATGTGGCCACTGCTTCCAGCAGAAAATCATTGGCACGGCCACTGAAGGTTTCAGCCAGCCAGTTAAGTAAAGAAAAGGAACATACGTGTTCTTCTATCAGCGGAGCCTCTAGCACCATCAGAGGGCAACCAGCGTCGACTTCCAAGTAACTCATATCCAAGAAGTCATATGCCGCTCTCACGACGTCCCAATTACCCAGGATACCATGCGCCGCACCGCAGGCCATAATCCGAACACCAGAACAGGCAGACTCGTGAGACACTAAGGGCCTCATCAGTCGATCAAAATCCGGGTCCGGAGACACCATGTTGGTTAAGCACAAATCCATAGGCCATTCAAAGGGACAATCTAGGCAGTGGAAGACAGGTTGCACGCAGGTGAAGTAGGAATACCGGAAGGATAATCCATATGCCAGGCTCAAAGTCGCCAACGGCAGGACACCATAGAAATCAAGCATCCTGTCACGAAGAAGCTGCAGACGGGACAGGCTGTCGTGTGGCACAGAAAGAGCAGCCATTCCGCAAGATGAAAAGTAAAAGTAGCACACCTGCCACTAAAGCCAGAATTAACGGGACACCTCCAAAGACGCTGGAGAAAATAGAATGAAAAAATGCCGGAATCACACCAAAAATAGTTTGGAAAGAGGTCACGAGGCCCGAGCCCACAAGTTTAAAAAAATGAGCCAGGCCAGTCGTGGACGAGGCATTGAAAATTGTTTGGATCAAAGCTCCAAAATGCAGGGGGAGGTCAGTATTCAAAAGCGCCTGTACCTCGGTGCGCGTATTTGCTACGTGAAGGACAAATGTTTCCCGGGAGGAAGTCAATGGCACCTCCTTTTGGGACAATAGCGCTCTTATTCTGCTCATCTTGTTGAACTCTGCTTTCAAGGTTGGAATCGAAGGCCAGATGGAAGCATCCAGCCTCCCATGCGGGGGTGGAAACAGGACGTTATTGCAGCAGACAACCCTCTGTGTTACAGTTACTATATACGGGATCCCTACTAACATCCCGCAGCAAGCTTCATTGTTTAAAATTAAATAACTACCGTTTGCAAGCAGCGTGAAAGATGGCGTAATCACTGGTACCGGGATACCTTTGAGGACGCAGGCTAAATTCGGAGCGTGTACATTACAAGCACCGTGCAATTGAATGTGCCTACAGACAACAGAATGATCAGGTGACGTTGTACATTCTTCACCCTTCAGATAAACCTCAGTACCGTCCCTTGTACATCTATACGTAAAGGGGAGGGACCAGACTTCATGTATGAAAGCGGTACCCAGCTGTTCATATCTACCCAGAGCATAGTGTTGCATACAAGAGGTAAACTTAAAAAGCGCAAACGGTAGAGTTATCAATCCGTGTAAGAGCCACACAGCGGAGTCGACTTCCGCAACAGAAAAAGGTAACGGCTCCAATTTCTCAATATGGAGCAAGGAATATGTAGCATCCTTCATGGACATGAACTGCTGTTTGTCAGTAAGGTTAAAGGGAAGAAATAACGATGTTGTATTCAGATAGTCCCAAGGGACCTTCCCTGCCTTCAATGTTTGTAATGTCCATGCAAACTGCATAACAGAACGCAACTGGTTTTGACCATGATACAACACAGACATATCATCCTGCACAATATCCACAATTGAAGAAACAATATTATCTAATGTATAAATGCGAGAAGAAAGAGTGTTAATGCTGTTATCAATAACTGCTAATACTTTTTCCATATTAGCCTGATCAATAGCTCTCAATCTCGAAGCTGCCTCAACTTGCGACAGTTTCCATACTTCGTTGTAAATAGCATACGCCCATCTCTTGGATCTGCCACCCACAGGACCTTTAACAAAATCATTCAAATCTATTTTGTCATGTAACTTTGATAAATGAACTTTGACAGACGCCAAGGTGGAATGTCGCAGCCAGGACTGACATAATTTCCCTACAGAGTATGTAGTTACTGTATGTGACGACTCAAACCGGGGGTCCACGCGATCTTGAGTATACCCCGGTTTCAGTCCTAGAAAACGACGTTGACAGGTATCAGAACTGCTTTGCCAAATTAACCATCCCTCACTATTAAATTCCGAAATATTGAAAGATCAATTAGAAACCAATAACTGCAAAGCAGGAAGGGACAGATCTGTGTGATTATACCAATTTGGGTAAGCACCCAGATCCGGCACAGAAGGCGAATTTAGTTTTTTAGAAGTGGCCAATCCGAAACAGGTGGTTTGGAAGATGGTTGCATTTAAAAACAACATATGATTTGGTACTAGACAGGCACGGTGTAAAGCTTCAGTTCCCTGAACCTGCCACGGTTTGGAACCCCAAACCGACTTAAGATCAATAGTAGCCTTCCATAGATCATAACCTTTGATTGACAACTCATCCATAAAGGACTTAGAATATAGCAATTTGGTGTGTGTCAGTCTAACCTTGGAGGCAGACTCAGGCTTAACTTTAAAATAAAAGGATGCTGGGGCCGAAACACCGAAATCAGTAAAATAAGTAAACTTATTAACTAATGTATGTGAACTGCCAAACGAGGGGGTTGGACAATGTTCCCATTGGGTAAAATTTACAAAATTTCTAAACGAATTCGATTTATGCAGGAAGTGATTGCCATAATGTTGAAAACAATACTGTTCCGCATAATTAGCCGCATTTTCATACAAATCCTCAGCATCAAAGGCGGCATAATATTTCAAATCTGAAAACAGTGCTTCAATGGCGTGTACATCCCAATCATCAGAACGTATGTTCTGCTTAACTACATCACCCATAGAAACACGAAATACATTAGGCACATTAATGACCTCTGTAGGCCCATGAATTTGAAATTTAACCGCATCCCATGCGATTCCATCCATGACGGGCCAGGCAGTAATATTCACAAAAGTCTGGTCCCTCTTCATGATGTGGGATGAGGAGTGGGGGGCCAAAGTTCCATTGATAAGTCTAATTGTCGATCTCTCTTTGAGATAATGGCCATCCACCAAACGGAAGAAAACTACAACAAATCCAATGGACATGAACAAAAAAATACTAAAAAGCATCAACCAGATGTATGTCCAAGGGGCTATCAAAAAATGTTTCTTAAACCAGCTTACAAAAACAGCAATGTTTGATGGGGGAGGTGAGGGCAAAGAGCTAGTGTCAAAGGAAAAACGGGACTGGCCAAGCGCTGTAGATTGTAAGACAGGCGAGGGTCCACGTGTAGGATAAGCATACTCAGTCTCTTCGGGCAAACCACCAGCCGGTGGTATCAGCAAGGGATCAGTAACTGAATGCATCTCGATTGCAACATCAGACAAGGTGGTAGAAGCAGGAACCATCATTGAATTTCTTTGCATTGTCTGGAATGAAACTGCCGGAGTCATACTAAGAAGTATCGGCCACTCGCTGAAGTTTGACATTGTCAATAGAGATGTACCTGTTTTCTTTGCGACCAGGAAGTGGAGGTAAAATGACTGTTCTTGTACCCTGCACTCCAAGCACTGGAACTGGTGCACGATAAGAGGGGCCGAACTCCTTCTTGTTCTCCACCTTCTCACGGACCAGATCACCAACTCGGGGTAGCCAGCCGACTACCGGAATCTGAACCTCAGCTTCAGACGTGGAGGGCAAATGTTCTTTCGAAAGAGAGTCTCTGGCTTCTTGTAGAGTCTGCAAAACAGCACAGTGATCATCTACGTCAAAGGGTGCGGTCGACGCCGCAATGTCTAGACCATCAAGGTCCGGAACAAACATTCTGATTCCGAAGAGCATCATGTACGGGGTCCGCCCACCCAGAGACCTTCTAGGGAGATTATTTAGTGCACGTTGGACGTTATACAAATGGGCTAGCCAGTTCCGGCCTGTGCCTAAAACACGTGCTGTCAATGATTGCTTTAAGTCACGGTTCATTCGCTCCACCACACTATTACCCTCAGGTCGGTAGGGAGGCGAAAATTTGACTAGGACCCCCAAATTTTTCATAGCCTCCTTGTAAGCCTTAGAGGCGAACGCAGGGCCCTGATCAGAATGGAAGGTACCACACGCAAAAGTTCCCACAAAGACACGCAAATCCCTGATGACAGTCCGCGTGTCAGCACTCCTTTGTGGCCATACCCATAGAAAACGTGTGCACGAATCCACTGCAACCAAGATGTACTTGTACGCAGTATCAGAAGAAAAAGGACCGCAGTGATCTAAATAAACACAACCAAATGGCTTATTAGAGATGTACAGCTGTGTCTGTGGTGGGCGCGCAACAGTAGAAGGTTTAATCTGTTGGCAAATGTCACAATCAAGAACATAAGCGCGCGCTTGTTTATATAAACCAAACCACCAGTAACGTTGTTGTAGCAGAGATATTGTAGCTGACACACCGGCGTGGGCTGACGCCAACCCCTCGTGCGCAGCCAAGATCAGTGCTGGTCTGCAGTCCGCGTTGGGAATAATTCTATCACCAACGTCGTTAATCCTCACTAATGGGACGTTATCAGGACTTAAATGATAAATATACCGAGAGGGAAAACCCTTCGGGTAATCTCCTCCCTTCTCTGTAGCAGCAATAGCTGCCAAGATGTCATCATCAATCTTACTTTTGGATCTTGTAACTGCTGCCACTAAGTATGTAGCCACTGCTGTTTTTGCTGCCTCGTCAGCTAAGCTGTTGCCGACAGCATGGACACCAAGCCGCTGGTGACCAAGAGTGTGAATAACACTCACGAGAGGGAGACGTTCTTTAAAGTCTGCCACCCGAACCCAAAGCGTTTTATGCTTAATTGTGCTACCTTTAGTGTCCCGGTAATCATTCTGAGACCAGAAGTGTAAATTGTCATTGTAGGACTGGACACAGTAGAAGGAGTCACTCACTATAAGAGTAGTGACTCGGGGATCAGCAAACTCCAGTGCAAGCACCAGAGCCCGGAGCTCCGCCAATTGCGCGGTACAATCACCCAATGACTGCGTATGCACTGCATCAGATTGGAATTCACCATTTACGAATGTACCTACGACAATTGCGCAAGCCGCTGAATAAGCGTGCTTCAATCCAATTGCGGGTTGCGCAGACCCGTCAGTGTATATGACACAATGGTATTCTTCGAGCGGGGGCAAAGACAGAGGTGCCGGATGAACGAATTCATACTGCAAGTACTCTTGAGTCTGTAATGAGGCATCAAAGATGTAAGTGACGTCTGGCGACGTCAGTGTTGTGGCCCATTGTATCCACCGTGGATGCAAAGCTTTAGAATTTGGTACACTTGCTTTAGTCACTGCCTCTAAAGCAGGATATGGAGTTACAACCAGAATCTGTTTCCCATGCGACAGTGCGCGTTCCTTGAGGATCGCCATCTGCACAGCAGTCAGAACTTTTTCGACCGTGGAAAAACGTAATTCAGCAGAGGTGTACAAGTGGGATTTGTACGCAATGGGGACTGTGTCGCCCTCATTAAACGTCAAATACGTGAACCCCACAGCGCCTGGTACTATTCTTATCACCAGGTTAGTGCGGTTATCACGTGTCAGCAAGTATTGTGAAGCAAGAAGGTCAGCCTGTAAAGACTGTAAAATTGCAGAGTGTTCTAGCTGCCAGCTAGATTTCGAAAACGAAGGCTGTACCAAGGCGTAAAGCGGCTTGATACGCTGGGCATAATCAGGAATGTACGTACGGCCGAAATTCAGAAAACCCAGCAGAGATTGTAATTTCTTCAGTGTCGTAGGTGCACTTAAGCGTGCACACTTTTCCAGAAAGTGGGGGGCTAACCCCTTGCCTTCATTGTTGAGCTCGTAGCCCAAAAACAACACCGTATATTCTGCGATGTGTGACTTCGCAAAATTGAATTTGTAGCCATAGTCAGCAAAACTCACGATAATATTGTCAACCCGAGACAGATGCGGCATCAGCTCATCATCCGTAAGATAGATATCGTCAACATAGGAGTATGCTTCGGGGTCTATTCTTTCTAAGAGAGAAACCACGCGAGCAGAAAAGACGCCAGGGCTATTTTTGTAACCCATGGCTAATCTTGTAAACTGTTTTTGTTTTCCGCCTGAAGTAAACGCTGTCCACTGGCTACTCAGTGTGGACAGGTTGTGGCTAAAAAAGCCATTGGAAATGTCAAGTGTCGTTTTAAATCTTTTACGCACGAGACTGTCGACCAAAGCCGAGCTATGTGTATTTTGTACCGCGCAGGTCCGGCAATGGGAGTTTAGGTGCCGGTAATCCAAAACTAAACGGTACGAGCCGTCAGGCTTCGTTACAGTGAATAAAGGGTTATTCATAGGGGACACACATGTTTCAATAACACCCTGATATTCCAATTGTTCAAGGATTGCCGCGACGTGGGGTCTAGCTTCACGACGCATAGGATATTGAGGTTGAGGCTGGGGCATAGACCGCAATGGAATCTCATGGCAGGGGGACAATCTGTCCCATCCCACCTGAGTACGATACACCGCCGGCGCAAGCGCAAGCGCCCACTCCTCAGCATACACTTCAGCTTGGTCCTTAGGCACTGTGTGCGCAAAGGACGGGAGGATTACTTCCTCCCCTCTAGGAGCCTCTAAAATGAAAGCTGGGGGCCAATCTGCCTCCGCTAGGAGGATATCATAGGTGGTGGTCAGATTATCCCAAAAAATCCCTTTTATTGTACGTTGTATGTCACCCTCTATTAATAAGACTATTTCATAAAGTCTGTCAGGGGGAGCCACTCTGGTGTCAGCTGTTTCAACAGTAACCGATATATCAGTTGCTGTCACCGCCAGAAATGGACGCAGAGCTTGACGGACTATGGTAATTTCCGCTGCGCTGTCCAGGAGCGTCAGCGCCCATGTCCGGTTCCGAAGCTGTGTCCGCACTATCTGAGGCATACCTTGCCGTCAGAGCCGCCACTTTCTTCTTCTGAAACGGGGGTCTTTGTCGTGCAAATTCGTCCTGCTTGCCTTTACCCTCAGTCTGTCGGGGCTGGTCACGCTGTTGTGGAGCACCCCGACCTTTGCCACCGCCTCTGCCACCGGACTGTGTAGCCGATGTTTCCTGTGAAGAACGAGGAGAGCGCTGTTCAGAAACCTGAAATCTATCAGGAGACTTTATAGCAGCACGATCGCGCAGATCATAAGTGCGTTCACTACTAGACTGTACGGGAGAGGCAGGCCGAGAGCCCTGTTTCTGTTGCTGCTGCTTTCCCTGTTGTTTAACCTGCCATTTTTGTTTAGGAAAAAAGGGCCGTTCGTCCTTACCAGACGTTTCTGCCTTACCCTGCTGTTTTAGATCGGGATTCTTTATTACAGGCTTAACTCCTAAAGAGCTACGACCCAAATCCCGATATGCCTCTGCGATTATTTTCGCAAATTCCTGCGGTTTGTCCTCCTCAGCAACTCGTTTCAGTTCATTACGAACCTGGAAATGCAAAGCATCACCCTTCAGGTTACCAATTATCATGGTAGCCACCAGGTCAAATTGCCCGAGGAGCCGCATCCCTAACTCTATCGCAGACTCCGCACCATGGTTCTCTTGAACTCTTTTGATAACGGAGGGCAGCTGCAACATAGACGGAGTGCCAAAGCACTGCGCGTACGTCGCTGCAAAGACCTTGCCCCAATTTACACAATCATCAATGTGGGGGACCAAGTCTTTAGGCAAACTAATGGTGAGGATCCTGTGTTTCTCCACAGGAGTAGTATTCGGGTAAACTGCTTCTATTTGGTCAAATTTTTCAGCAAGCCAAAAGGGGAAATCATCCCTAGTTTGGGGGCGCTTGCCCATAACAGAATTAACCATAACAGGACTAATGACTACCGCGTGATGATCAGTAGGCTGTCCCGCAACAGCAGGTGCCCCCGCCTGCATATTGCGCGACACATACTGCACTAACGCCCTATATACCGTAATGAGGGCAGTGTGTAGTACACGCAACTCAGCCACCGTCACCGTGAGGTAACGGGGATGAGGCGTAAATCCGGCTAGTACCGGCCAAGTGGCCCCTGCAATTGATAAAGGGCCCATTCTCGGCGGTATAACCACATGGGGAAGGGCGCCATTAAACCAAATATGGTGCTGCCAAGCAGATATTGGTATTTCCTGTGTCCTATACGGCGTATAGTTCACCGGCACTGCAGCGGCAGTGTAAGAATGAAAGGTGTCATCATCCCCCACCGCTGGAATCGTCACCCAAGAGTAGAACAACTCATAGGGATGAGCCGCATCGGCTCCCACTACAAAGATGACGTTCATACCAGTGTCCGGTACCCCATACTGCGTTAAATGACGTTTCACAGCCGCACGGCTGTGCGCCGCAATCTCCACCGACATTAGGACAACACACACTTGAAACTATCAGTAGCACAAGGGTTCAATAACCTTTTTAATTATCAAGCTTGAAAGAACCTATATCAATAGACCTAGGTAGGTTTAAATCCGTCAGACTTGTTATCCGGAAACAAGAATGAGGGTGTTGTGGACAAATGCGAGCACTACTAAGGCGTTTCAACTCATAGACCAAACGTTAGGTGCGCCATGTTGCAGGGATTCTGCTTATACACAGAACTATGCGTAGAACCCCAGGACCTCAGTGAGTTGTGGTGTACCAGAAACTCACCTCAGAACCCAGAACCCAGTATCCGGCTAGCATAAGTGTCCCATTCGTGATCCGAGATTTAGCTCGGCGGTCCCAATGAAAAGACAACCCAGAACACGCGACTCAGTACATACTCAGGAATGGTGGGAATCGGAAATACCTGTTCGTATATTATTCTCACATCAGTCCACAACAAGAATCAACAGAGACACGGTGAAAATAAAAAGAGTTTATTTTTATAGACCACGTGTCCTAATATGCAGTACTTTGGCTAATACAAGCAGACAAATGATTAAAATCAAAACCATCAACATAGTTACAATTCCATAGAATATAAAAGGGGTGATCATGTTATAATGACAGTGGATACTACCACCTTCCCTTTACTAAGAAGCTAATATTATTATTAGACTAACAGAAGGTCTCTTAGGCTTGAATAGGGGACCCCATACCTCAAAGATCAGCTTAGTGAAATCACATCACAGGAGCATCAGGAGTCTTCTCGCAGGAAGGCTCGTCTTTGGTCTGAATAATAAACATGATGTCTGTGATATTAAAAGCACCAACTTTCAGGTATGTGCAGCTGCTCGTGTGTTATGACTAAATAGTGGGTCGATCAACCTAGAGTGGAAAACATGCATTGTCTAACAACTCAGACTGTTTGTCACATCGTGTGCAGACCAAGGTCGCTTCGCAGAGCTCGGGATGGTAACAACAGATTGCTCTCGTGTGAGGCAAAACTCGAGTCAGCAGTTCGTTTAAGCAATAACATGTGAACGCAGTGTCGTGTGCAAAAGCAGCAAGATGGCTTTCTAACTTCTGACGTGGTTATGCTAACTTAACAATGTATGTACGTATTAAGGGAGTCCTTACTACAAAAGTAGTGAGATCTTTGGATAGCCTCAAAGAGATAGCACAGAGGAAGTGCTGCAATATGGGGGTCTGGGAATAGTTTTTTAGATTACAAATGATGGAGACAGCTTCCTCAGAGAGATGCCTTGAGGAAGGTGAGGAGTTTTTGGAGCATCTTTTTTTGTAGGGCTTTCTAGTGCAGTAGGTGCAGTTCCATTGGGACCCAGGCTCACAACACACCAATTACGGTCAATTTCTGTTTTGATTTGATATATTTTCACTTTTAGAAATCTCACATATAGCGTGGATTAAAAACTACAGAAAAATATCCCTGTAATGATCTCCTAAGCGCTGTCCTGGAGCTCACCTCTTACCCTCCCACTCTCCCTATTCTTGCCATACATTTTTGTAGGGGGGGCCGGCACTAAAACATTTGGCTTGGGTGGGGGGCTCAGAGCACAAAAGTTTGAAGGCCTCTGCTCTAAGATCACATTGCCATTGATTTTTTTACAGGTACTAAATATCATGTATTTAGTTTTGCTGCTGTTACTTTCTAATCTGTTGTCTTTACAGAATAAACTAAATTTCCCCAGGAGGATAGATACGCTCCGTGTGGAAAGGAGTAAAGTGTAATGTGCAAATAAAAGACCCAGTATTTTTTGTCCCAACATTTTGGGCGAGTCATTTTCACAATCTAAAAGGTAGGGAATACATCCATTTATGTTTAGCAAAAACAGAGTAGGGCCAAGACACATCCTTGGTGGATGCCTCTTGTAATGGGGATATCCTCCGTCAATTCCCCACCTGGGACCGTCCTAACCCTTGCACCTTTATCAGTTTACAAAGCCTGGATCAGATACAACAACTTGTGGGGACCCCAACCCTCCCAAAGGTTTGCTCTCGGGACAAAGTCAAATGCAGCATGTAGGTCCACGAAAGGTACAAATAACGAACCCCGGTCAATAGCCACTGTCGTCTATTTAAAGGTAAAAAACACATATGATCTGATCTATTGTATTTGTATTGGGTCTGAATTTTGCGAGCATTGACATCTTTCACAAACAGTTTCCCTAAATTTGGAGAAAAAAAAAATCATGTAGCTTTATAAACTGTGTAGAAATCAGGGTTTGATTTTCAAATACATGCAATTCATCAGGAACAATTCTATAGATCTCTTTTATGGCCTATTCAGATTTAGATATAACCTCCCATCTCACATTAAGTTTGTTATTAGGCAGCACAATAAGATTAGAAACTAGAGGAGACTCCGGAGATGCTAAATCCCTTGTCTGGGACGCTTTCCAATCAAGTGTAATAGGGAAGTTATCACTATCTGGGCAGTCAATGATTGCAATCTCAGCCATTTAATGCCACATCTGAACATCCATTAAAATATAATCAATCAAGACCAGATTTTAGTCACAACAGCAATGAGAAAGGCTATTCTATGGTGGATGTTATCAAAGAACCCCTGAGTAGGTCTATCAAGTCTTCCATCCCAACGGACCTTGACCATGAACGCCTCGGTGGAGAAAAGAGGAGCCTATGTCCAAGAATTTTCAGTCAAAGGGCAATGATCCACATAGAAAACGAAAATGCAGACGAATGTGTTGTAATTGAGAGCCATCAGGAGTGGCTTTCCTCCCTCCTCCCACGGCTAAATAATTTGTTGTTAATTCTAATGGACTGTGCAACATCGATGTTTCACACCAACAAATATGATGCCATGAATTCTCAGATGCTTTTGAGGGTGGCCCAACATCTATGGCCGTGAGTCATAAGAAAATGAGGGGCAGATTTATTAAGAATTCACGCGACACAGTGCAGCAAGGCAAGTTGCTGAGCTGCATTGTGTGAGTGGGTGAGAGCTGAAAAGGGCCATATCTACTAAGAGCCCTCCTCCTTGCCTGGCATTTTTTAGGCTGTCTAGTGCACCTTCCTGAACACAAATTAATCAATCAATCAATCAATCAATCAATCAATCAAGCATTTGTATAGCGCGCTACTCACCCGGAGGGTCTCAAGGCGCTTGGGGTAGGGGGGTCCGCTACTGCTCGAACAGCCAGGTCTTGAGTTCCTTCCTGAAGGAGAGGTGGTCTTGGGTCAGGCGGAGGTGGATGGGGAGGGAGTTCCACATCTTGGCAGCCAGGTAGGAGAAGGCTCTTCCTCCTGTTGTGGCTCTTCGGATGTGGGGGACGGCGGCGAGGGCGTGGCTGGTTGATCGAAGCTGGCGGGTGGGAGTGTAGAAGGTCAAGCGGTCGTTGAGGTATCTTGGGCCTTGGTTGTGGAGAGCTTTGTGTGCGTGGGTGAGGAGTCGGAACGTGATTCTCTTGCTGACGGGGAGCCAGTGCAGGTTTCTCAGGTGTACGGAGATGTGGCTGTGTCGGGGAATGTCTAGGATGAGGCGTGCTGAGGTGTTCTGGATGCGCTGGAGTAGTTTCTGGAGTTTGGCTGTGGTTCCGGCGTAGAGGGAGTTGCCGTAGTCCAGTCGGCTGGTGACGAGGGCCTGGGTGACCGTCTTCCTGGTTTCGGTGGGTTTCCACCGGAAGATCTTACGTAGCATGCGTAGGATGTTGAAGCATGATGCGGAGACGGCGTTGACTTGTCTGGTCATGGAGAGGGAGGAGTCCAGGACGAAGCCCAGGTTGCGTGCGTGGTCTGTTGGTTTGGGTGCGCTGCCAAGGGCAGGGGGCCACCAGGAGTCGTCCCAGGCGGAGGGTGATGATCCCAGGATGAGGACTTCCGTCTTATCTGAGTTCAATTTCAGGCGGCTGTTCCTCATCCACTCGGCTACGTCTTTCATCCCTGCGCGCGTCCGCTGCGCGCCCGCTGCGCGGCCTCCATATGAGTGGGAGAGGGAGGGAGGAGCAGCTGGGAGGTGGGAAGCGGGGCGGCCAATAGGGTGCGAGGGGGGGCGGAGCTATGGGACGCGGCGGCCAATAGGGTACGAGGGGGGTGGAGCTACGGGACGCGGCGGCGGGAAACGGGCGGCGAGGGGGAGACGCGGGGACTGACAGAAGAAAAAAGGGACACAATCTGGGCACCAAAGGAGAGGGGGACAATCAAGGCAGCAAAATACACAGGTACAGTGGGGGAGAATCACTCACTCGTGGGTACAGAAGAGAAGGAGGGCACAGTCACTCTAACGCAGGCAGACACAATGCAGCAGCGGTCAGTGGTCACACAGGGGGCTGCGTGGCGGTGAGGGGAGCGACCTGCCTGGTAAACAGGGTCAGAGGTCGCTCTCTCTACCACCGCGCGGCCTCCATATGAGTGGGAGAGGGAGGGAGGAGCAGCTGGGAGGTGGGAAGCGGGGCGGCCAATAGGGTGCGAGGGGGGCGGAGCTATGGGATGCGGTGGCCAATAGGGTGCGATGGGGGCGGAGCTACGGGACGCAGCGGCGGGAAACGGGCGGCGAGGGGGAGGCGCGGGGACTGACAGAAGAAAAAAGGGACACAATCTGGGCACCAAAGGAGAGGGGGACAATCAAGGCAGCAAAATACACAGGTACAGTGGGGGAGAATCACTCACTCGTGGGTACAGAAGAGAAGGAGGGCACAGTCACTCTAACGCAGGCAGACACAATGCAGCAGCGGTCAGTGGTCACACAGGGGGCTGCGTGGCGGTGAGGGGAGCGACCTGCCTGGTAAACAGGGTCAGAGGTCGATCCTTACAGGCATATGCCTCTTTCTATGTGTGCTAAAGTTATTTGTCCTTGTTACGCCTCTGTCTGGGGCACCATTTTGTAAATCTGGGTTTGCATCAAAATACATGAGTGGATGCATGGGAATGCCCGTGCTCCACCCATGTAATGCCTACCCAATGCAAAGCCACAGAAGGTGGCTTTGCATGGCTTACTAAATACCAAAATGATTTTGCATCAGGGCTGCACCACAAATGTGAGGCATCCCTGCCGCAAAATCATGCTAAATCTGCCCTAAAATCTCTCTGAAATTGGATCATTTACTGAGGGCAGACAACAACCAAGTAACTACCTCAGTCACACGTCTCGGAGTTGCCATTAATGGGAACTCAACAATCTGCTGAGAACAGTGTTGGAGGCATGTAGGAAAGCCAAAGTTAGAAATGCCAGTTCTATAGCTGGATGGTGGGGAATGTGTTTTGATAAAATGGTCTGGGATGTATGCATAGGCCTTTCCTCCTCATCCCTCTACCTGGATGCCTGACAACATGATACAGTGCTCCCCCTCCTCAAGATACCCTCAGCAAACCTGAAGACGCTAACCAACTACCGGCTAATCTCCCTGTTACCCTACCAGGCAAAAGTCATGGAAAATAGATAAACAAATGCCTAGGCCCCCACCTCACTGATAGCCACCTCCGGATTCAGGCTCAACCACAGTACAGAGACCACCTTTATCGACACCACAGTAAACATATGTATGATTAAGGACAGAGGTGGCACTGCAGCCCTCATTCTACTGGATTTTCTGTGGTCTTAGACACTGTCTCCTAACCCTTCCTTATCCAACGACTGCACGAAGCTGGCATCTAAGGTCCAACACACTTCGATGGATTTTCTCTTTCCAGACATGCAGCACCCAGTTGGTCAGCCTGGTCCCATTCACCAAAGACACCATGAACCTCATCTACAGAGTTCCAAAAGGTGTCTCACTCAGCCCCAATCTGTCGAAACCTACATGACCCCACTCACCAGCATCTGTGCCCATGCAGTCAGCACCATATCCTATGCTTATGACACCCAACTCATACTCTCCCTCTTCGACAAGACACTAAACTATCGGATCAATTTCTCTGCCTGCATGACCGAAGTCGCCAAATGAATGAAAACCAACTGCCTCAAGATCAACACAAACAAGATGGAAGCAGTAATCTTTGGCAAAGACACCTTGCTCTGGTTCTCCGCCTGGAGGTCTGCCAAACTTGTACCCATACCGCTCCTGGAAAAAATGCAAAGAACCTCTGAATAGTAACTTGCAACCAACTCACCATGGCCAGCCAAGTGAATACAGTCTCAGTCTCATTCTTCCTCACACTAAAGATGCTCAAGACGATCTTCAAATGGCTCCCCACAAAAACTTGCAGAACTGTCATTCAAACCATCATCACCAGCAAGATGGACAACAGCAACGCACTTTATGCTGGAATCAATGGTCAACTGACCAGAAGAGCCCAGATCATACAAAACTCTGTGACCCGACTCACGCTCAACCTCCCACCCTGTACTCATACCCTTCACTCACATCACCATGCACATCAGAGTACTCCACCGGCTCCTAATCTACAAACAAGAATTCTTCAAACTCCTCACGTACACATACAAAGCCTAAGTTGGTCCCATGCAACACAACAGCTGCATAAACTTCCACAACCCTACCAGACACTTCCGCTCAGTTGGAGTGCTACTCGCACACACCCTCTGCATAACCAGAACCAGATCCGGCTGTCATGCCTTCTTCTACCTCTCTCCTAAAACCTGGAATGACCTGCCCATGCACATCAGAGCCTCTTCCTCAGTTTTTGAACTTCACAAGAAACTGAAGATCTGGTACTTCACCTAGCCCCGACCTTGACTCGGCTCATACAACTCCTGCTTCAGCTACATGAAACCTTTCTAGGTGAGTTGAGCACTATACAAATAAGCATAACATTGTAAGACTTTGCGAAACTGAAAAAGTAGCTATACTGGATGATCCTAGTCATCCCAACGTGGCTCAGACAATATTGGTTCAGCAACATCCTACAACTGGCGAAATACCACTTATTCTGTTAGGATTACAAACTAATCTCCTCAGCAGGAACCATAGGCAGGTCCATCATCATAGCCTAGGAATACTTGAATTCCATAAACGTTCCCACCTAGACATTCTTGCACTCTGTAAAGACATTCTTGTGCAGACTAGAGCACTGTTCACTATCAAGACGTATATAGTGAACTAGAAGAGATTCTGGATCTTGTGCTCATCCAAATGCATTCTTAATCCAAACTCTAAAGATTCTTCCATACCCGCTACAACTGGCACGTGCAGGCCTGAGGCACGCATCTGCCAAGGTTCAACTAGCAGCCATATCAAGGTATCCTGCTAGCGGAAATGACCTTCCTTATGGTCATACAGAATAATGAAGACATTTCTAAAATGTCTCTTTACAGCCTTCCCCCGTCGTAAGAAAGCATCTACCAAAATAGGAAGTCAATATAGTTTTATCCCTATTAATGAGAGGTCCCATCAAAACAACCTACTTAACTAACTTTACGTATCTCTCCTGTAAAACTGCTCTTTTGTTGGCCTTTATTTCATCTAAGAGAGTCGGCGAAGTTCAGGCATTTGCAATCAAGGAACCATGCCTACAAATCCATGATTTATACCCAAGGGGGCAGATTTACAAGCGCCTTGCGCCACTTTTCCCATGTTAAAAGTGACGCAAAAGTGGCGCAAGGGGCTTGTAAATCTGCCCCAAGGTTTTTACAGAATTCCACACTAATGAGCTAATAATCCTAAAATAATTCATCTGGAATTGTGTGAACGCATCAGAAAGGAAGCTACACTCTGAACTTGTGCACATTACTACAGCTCTAGTTGGACAGAACAAACAAATTCGGAAAGTTTGAAAGTTACTAGAATCTTTCTCCAACCTGAGGAAAGGATAGTCTTCATCAGAGGGAGAAATGTGAGATGGGAGCAACAACAACTACCTTCTGTCTCACAACAGAGGGCCGCCCACTTCTAAAGAGACTCACAGCTTATTACACAGGGAGTATGGCTGTATTTGCTGCCCTCTCCGCAGGAGTGCCAATCAATGATGCTGCAGCTACCTGGGAGAAACGCCAGATCTTCACTCAGCATTACTGCTTGGAATCTGTGACTGATGCTCATACCACCTGGGAGAAACGCCAGATCTTCACTCAGCATTACTGCTTGGAATCTGTGACTGATGCTCATACCACCTGGGAGAAACGCCAGATCTTCACTCAGCATTACTGCTTGGAATCTGTGACTGATGCTCATACCACCTGGGAGAAACGCCAGATCTTCACTCAGCATTACTGCTTGGAATCTGTGACTGATGCTCATACCACCTGGGAGAAACGCCAGATCTTCACTCAGCATTACTGCTTGGAATCTGTGACTGATGCTCATACCACCTGGGAGAAACGCCAGATCTTCACTCAGCATTACTGCTTGGAATCTGTGACTGATGCTCATACCATCTGGGAGAAACGCCAGATCTTCACTCAGCATTACTGCTTGGAATCTGTGACTGATGCTCATACCACCTGGGAGAAACGCCAGATCTTCACTCAGCATTACTGCTTGGAATCTGTGACTGATGCTCATACCACCTGGGAGAAACGCCAGATCTTCACTCAGCATTACTGCTTGGAATCTGTGACTGATGCTCATACCGGCTCATACCGGCAGCTCTTCATCTCTTTTCAGATAAAGGTGAGCCATACTATTGCTACCCAGGATCTGCAAAATGATTATGTTACTGCTTTCTATGATTCAAACCTATACATTATTTAAAGATGCAATGCTGGAGAAAACAAACATTGGCCAACCAATAGTCCTCGCCTATGGGCAAGCTATTGGCTTTGCCAATCGGGCAGAGCTGACCAAAGGGTGGGTTCGCCCGAGTCAATAGATGGTTGCGTCATAGCGTTTCTTTTCCTTATGGCAGTTGGGGGGAATGATCAACAGGAACAAAGAGCGGGTGACAAGGGCAGAAGCAACACAGACAGAGGGGTAGGAGGGAAGCAACACAGACAGAGGGGTAGGAGGTAGACAAGCACACAGACAGGGGGGAGGGAATAAAGCAATCTAGATGGGTGGGAGAGCAAGAACCAATAGGAACTGAAGGGAGTCGGAGAGGCCTCCCTGTTGCAAGTGCCACCTGCAGTTCAGGATAGGAAGGATGCATGATGCTAGCAGTCCAAAAACCACTCAGAATCACCCTCATCGAGGCCCAGGACTGATAATGAAACATCGAGCTCATATCCTGAATAATATATCAATAGAGAAGGATCTCTTGGAGGAATCATGAAGCAAACAATCAAACCATTCACACTCCGCTATCTCATACAGCAGAAATAACTCACTGTCAGGCTTAAAGGGACCCAAAAGGCAATTAAATAAAATGTGTTTAATAAAGCATAAAGATTAAAAAACAATTGTACAATTAACAGAATTCATATAGTTAAAAAACACTTCAAGTAATATAATAAAAAGTATTCAGCATACATATTGTTCAAACATTACAAATTAGAGAGACACAACATTTGTGATATTTTGGCACTATCGCTTATTGATTCCTTCAAATGAACAAGTATGTAATGACAAATTTGTATGTCCTGAATGTTGTGTCTCTCTTATTTGTGATGTTTGAACACTATGTATGCTGAATACTTTTTATGATATTACTTAGAGTGTTTTTAACTATATGAATTCCATTAATTGTACAATTGTTTTTTAATCTTTATGCTTTATTAACAAATTTTATTTAATTGCCTTTTGGGTCCCTTTAAGACTGACAGTGAGTTATTTATGCTTCATGAGATAGAGGCGTGTGAATGGTTTGATTGTTTGATTCCTCCAAGAGATCCTTCTCTATTGATATATTGTTGGTTTAAGGGACCCGGTCTCGTAGAGTAGTGCGGCCGCTTTTCTCTTTATAGCCATAACTTGAATATCCTGACTAGCTGTGGCAGATGAAAGGCCCTGACCACCATTCTGTCCAGAACTTCCCCAACCAATGAAAGCTTTTGTTTGGGGCTCAGTTGGGACTTTGTCTGGTCGATGGAAAATCCCAGAGATGTCAAGAATTTGGCCACCATCTGGAAGTGGTCTAGAAGTGACTGCGGTGAGCCCGCACTTAGCAGCTTGTTATCAGTGTATAGGAATATGTGTACTCCCAGCCTACGGAAATGGACATTGACTACTGCCATGAAGTAAAAAAAAAATAACACATGGGGGTCTTGATAAGATTGAAGGGAAAGCACAGTAAACTGAAAGCGCTCCTGACCTACCTCGAACTGCAGGAAATACCTGTGGAACTGCTGAGCAGTAGCAGTCCGTGGAGGGAGTTCGGTGGGGCAGTGAGGCGGGCGGAGGAGGGGCAGGATGGGGAAATGTAAACACTGGAATATGGATGAACGGAGGTAAGTACACATTTAAATAAATAAAACGAATTCCTTTGCGCGCGCTGCATCACAACTGTCCGTGGTGTTCAAGCCAGTTCAGAGCACACACTTAGCCTTGTCCTGACCTCACCATCACATATTGTTTGGGCTTGTGAGGCCCTGAACTCCTCCGGGACACCCTGCAAGAGGTCACTCGTCATGTCCTGTAATGCATGGGTGTACAATAAAATATTCTCTTTCTGACAGCATCAAATGTTTCCAATTCCTTATCCAGACGTTTGGGCAGGTCTATGCCACTTTGCACAGGTTGACTGACTGGTGGGCTGAGCATAGCTTAGACTATTTAGCATTAACAGCAATAACAGTCCAGAGGATGGTGTCCCCTGGGTGAAGAATCTCAGTCAATACATTTGTTCTCTATCATGAGCAACTGCAGTTCTGATGTTACAACTGCCCTCCGAACTACCACTGCAAAATAAGCGTTTTCTTCTTTTAGTGGTCCAGGTAGGGATTCTAGCTCTATTTCAGGATATGTGTCTAAACCCACTGACATTTCGTAGGTCTTCATACAATTTATACTTGGTGTAATGAGAGTGAAATCTTTACAGGTATTGAATTGAGCCCATTTGTGTATTTGAAGCTAGTTAGTGCCCTGAGGTGTGGTGAAATGTGAGTTTTGTGTGGGAGGTTGAGGATGAGTCTGGCTGATGAGTTCTTGATGGTCTGTAGTCTTCTAGTGAGTTTCATCCTGACATCTGCCAAATAGTATCAAGAAGGCTTGTAAAACGCACACTGATAAAGGCATTGCCTTTTGCATTTGAATCTAGATTGTTTTGTCCTGAAACTGCAATATTTTACGGAAAACCATTCGGTGCCTAACTAGTCTGTTCCTCTTAATGCAAGAAAGACATAATAATATGTATTGGACTAGTGAACTACATAACATTAAGACATATGCACATATTACTCGATATTGTAGCTTTAATTGCCTGATGTTTATAAACACACCCCCTTCACGAATGGTATTCTTGCATCAACAGGGAAAATCAAAGCCGTGCTTTGAGGATGGTCACCATTACAACACTTCTCTTCCCTTGCCATTCTCTCCTCTTTTGTTTTCATGTGTACATTTTTATGGCTATACAATGGCCTCCGACTTTGCTGGCTACGAGAAACGGTCGGGTGGACAGACAGGAGAAACAGAATGTTGAGGCCAGAAAGTAGACAAAGAAGAGAGGTAAAGATAGATACAACAGGTAGGGAGAAAGAGAAGTAAAGAGCAAAAGGTGACATAGCCATAAACAATGCTACAGAGAGGTAGAGAAAGAGTTCGGTATAGATTAAGAATTAGATAGATAAATAAGATTTTAGAGTGGTCCAGGGAAAGACAGAGATAGTGAGAAGGACATTTAAAGAAAGAGAGAGTAATGCCTTATACTAAGGAGCAGGATAGAGACACAGCTAAGGTACAGATAGAGGTGAGTTAGAGATTGAGCAAACAGTAGTGAACTACTGAGGTGAGGTAGTGGGAGAATTATATAGAGATGCAAGGTAGAGAAAGAATGGCAAGGTAAAAAAGAGCAAAAGTAAAAGATAGTAGTGAAACAGCAAGAGAGGTAGAGACAGGTATGAAGTTTACAAAGACCCAAGAGGCATAGAGAGAACACGTTGGAAGCCTAGATAAAGGAAGGTAAAAACACAAATGGAGAAAGTGATAAAGAAGTAGGGAGCTAGAGAGTTGTGAGGTTAAAAGTAGAACAGGTAAGGTATATATATTATATATATAAGAGGCGTGAGGAGGTGTAATGATGTAGAGAAGTTGACTTAAATAAGGGTGGGCTTAATGTTCAAATAATGCACGGAAAATACCTTTCAGACTTGGATAAATTGGAAATTGTCATAGTTATACTGCAACTGCACTATTCATCACATTAAACATGGTGTTTTTTCCATGTGTTCATTGAACTTGACAGCATTTCAACTTTAAGATGGTGTCTACTGGTAAAAGTTTTCATATTCAATTCTGGGACCCGCAGAGACTATTTAAATTCCATTTAAATTTATGATTAACCAAAATTGTATCATC
The DNA here is from genome assembly GCF_964204655.1 of Triturus cristatus. Taxonomy (NCBI): domain Eukaryota; kingdom Metazoa; phylum Chordata; class Amphibia; order Caudata; family Salamandridae; genus Triturus; species Triturus cristatus. The sequence goes on from NC_140585.1 coordinate 265,429,971, forward strand.
TAACTAGCCCCTCATGCTAGTGATTGAGGCATTACGGTGATTGTGAGACTGTTTAAGGATTTTCAATCATATGTGCCAAATTGGAGGAGCAGGACAAAATGTGAATTCTGACTATTAAAGGCACCACTTTTCCTACAACTAAAACATCGGGGGAGGTAGAGGTTAAGGCTAGGTTTACCCTCCTTACTGTATATAGTTTCACAAAATTTGAGAATATCGAAAAAAAACTAACCTATAGGGGAACTAGGATTCAACAAATGTTCGTTGTAATCACCTTACTAGAAAAAAGACTATTTTTCTAGAGAACCCTCACCCACCAGGGTTTCCCCTAGGTGGCATGCTTCATCATTGGGGTTCCTCTCGATCCTCTACGGATTGAGGTGTGCTGAAACTTGCGAATTACGTAGGAGCACTTAGTTATGGACTATGTGAGGTGCAGTGATGTGGAGTGGAAGGAACAGAAGTCTTACAAATACCTAACTAGTGAGCTACTATTTTATTCCCACCCCTAGCTGGTATTGTTTAAAATCGGGGGTTAATGCCAGGGAGAAACCTGACCTTAATGAGTTTGGTTCCCCTAGCATTGCGTCTGTGTCAACATTTTTCGAGCTGTCTCCTACAAGCTCTTCATCAGGACTACACCAAGTCCAGCCCTGTGCGTTCCACTCCTAATAAATCCTATAATGAGGATACTGTGAAGTGCACAACTAATGTGTATACACAAAATACATATGGTTACTTAATGATACTCTGTATCTGTAAAAGAAGAAGCAAAGAGATACATTAAAAAACAACTGCTGTCCACCGGACAAGCCGGTAGGCCATAAAGGCTTGTAAAATACATGCAGCTCCTTACCTAGATCAATGCACCCGTATATAGTGGGTGCACTTAGTGTCTATGTTGTGTGCTCATCTAGTGTGAAGTGAATGTGTCACACTTGATGCCAGTGAAAACCCTCTTAATGAAAACTAGTGAGAAAAGACACCACATGACAAACAACACATAAAATACATATAGCATATGATGACATGTACTTCTATTTATGCAAAACTATTGCCTCATGGTCAACAGGGGTAGAGGGGCTTGTAATTACACCCTAGAAATGGAGATAAGACACTTATTTAGCTGTTTTGTTCTAAAGATAAAAAGATAAAAACCGGAGGATGGCAATTCCTCACCCGAGTAAGCAAGACCCCCTTCTCCTTGTACATACTTCATCAAAGCACGCCTCTCGGTTCGTTACCTACTTCTGTCCCTGGAGACCGCATACTAATGCGTGTGTCTGCCGGGTGGTTATTTGAAGCAGTCGGCGTGGAAGTGCCTTGTCATCCTTCTCAACTACTAGAACGTATACTATCAAACAAAATCGCCGCCTCCATTAGGACAATGGTGGGGCCATCTTAGTAGTATACTGATCCTTTACTTTTAGTTTAAAACTGATTATAGGCACAACGATGGTGAGACAACGGGGGAGGGGGTTCTTTTGTTTGTTAGTAAGTGGCCCCTATAAGTATTCATTTGTATACAGTCGGCCTGAACCTGGGAGTGTCCTTTTTGTGCATTACTCATGATGACTATTGATTTTCCAAGCACCAGCCGGGCTACGGACTACGCTTATGATGTCCAGGGCATTTCAATGACGCATCTGGTGCACTGTGTAGCCTCTGGTAACCAGAGTCATAGATGGAACACTTGTCCCTAGGTGGAGAATTTAACCTAACGGGTTGGATCGTCAGATGCTCAAGAATAAGAATCATGCAGGTTATACCACTACACCAATGGTATTTAGGTGTGTGGTATATCTTTACAGAAGATGATTTTCAGGGCTTGGTGAGATCCAGGCAGGCTACTCCTAATGGATTAGCCAACAAAGAGCCCCCAAAGCATATTGTCATTTAATCTCTCTGTGTCTGTGCGGAGTTTATACACCCATCACTGCTCCTTTCCAATAGTCTATGTTCCAAATTATCAATGTGACTAAGGTGTTCTAAAACCACCCATTTCAGATCGTTAAGTGTATGTTTATGTTCCATGAAATGTCAGGACATTTTTGTGGTAATTCGGTGACACCTGATGTTACTGCAGTGTTCGCATATCCTGATGCTTACTTTTCTTGTAGTTATACCTACATAATATAGGTTGCATGGGCCGGTTATCATGTATACTATGTCTGTAGTGTTAAAATTCGTTAGCTTACGTAGTTCCCAGCTCATCGTGTTATTGACTGACACTTTCTTAGTAACGGTGGGAAGGTGGCACACACTACAATTACCGCATGGGTAATGGCCAATGAGTGGTATACCCCAAACTGATTGATTCCTATCTCTGTTCGTTACTGATTTTGGGTGGGTATGCACCAATATGTCTTTCAAATTCCTCCCCCTCTTGTGGGAGAACATTGGTTTTGGGATGTTGAATTTTTTGCTGTTTAGAATGCGCCAGTGTTTTTTGACTATCTTGGTAACACGATCAGAGGCAATGTTAAAGGTCGTGATGCCGATAGGTCTTCTGTCTTTTCTGGTGTCCTGTTTTGAATGCGTCTCAAGTAGCGCATCCCTGTGGTTATTGGCTGCTATCTTCTTTGCTTTTGATACCAGACCTGCTGGGTATTTTCTTGTTATTTGATAGCCTTTTGGCTTGTATTTTGAGGTCTCTGGTCTCAGTGCAATTCCTCCTCAGCCTGAGGAACAGGCGAAAAAGGGAGGTTCTCCTTTAAATGTCTTGGGTGGGAGCTATTGTAAAGGAGTAAACAGTTTTTGTCTTTAGGTACTCTTCCACTACATAGATATTGAGGTCAAGGAATACCAGCTGAGATCTGCTCATGCTGTGAGGGAATCTGAGAGAAATGTCTTGATGATTTAGCCGGGCGATATATTCATCCGCCCTGGACTCTTCGCCCTCCCAAACCAGCAGAATATCATCGATGTACCTTTTCCAAAGTGTGATGTGTGGGCGATATGTGTAGGTGTCTGTCAGGATTTTGTGCTTCTCAAGGTTGTGCACATATAATTCGACCACACTTGGGGCGAATGTGCTGCCCATACTGGTCCTGTGTTGTTGACGGAACAAGGTGTTCTCAAAACGTAAAAAATTATCTGTCAGGGCCACTTGCAGCACTTCAACACCAGATGTCTCGGTGTATGGTAGGTCCAGTTCGCTTCATACAGGACCTCCTCAATGATGTCCAGGGTCTCCTTATGTGGTAGGCTTGTATACAGGCTTTCGACGTCCAACCCTATGAGGATGCTAGTTCCTTGGTTGAACTGCAAGTCTTAAAGAACACAAAGTACCGCCTTTTTGTCCTGTAGTTATGTGTTTGCTCCTTGTATCAGAGGACTTAAAACTGCATCAGCAAATTTTGAAAGGGGTTCCAGTATGGATCCTATACTAGAAACAATGGGTGGTCCGGGCGGGTACTCCAGTAACTTGTGAATCTTGGGTATGGTGTAGAAATAAAGGGTTATCAGGTGGGTGTTGATCAGGAAATCCCCCCTTTTCTTGGTAATCCAATTGAGTAAGATGGCCTCCTCCACCATGCTTATGATTCCTATACGTAGGCGTTCTGTAGGATTGTCTCGGATGCGTAGGTAATTCCTCTCATCTTTAAGTAGTCGCATAAACTCTCGGTGGTATGCCTCAGAGGTCTGTAGCACAATGGCGCCCCCTTTGTCTGCCGGTTTCCCAACTATGCTGGTGTCGTCGGCCAGTTGTTGGATGGCTTCATGTTCAATATTGCCCGTGTTGTGGAAAATATTGATGGTCCTTGGATTAATCTCCCCTACTTCCTTTAAGATAGCTTTTTTTCAAAAGGCTAGGAGTTTCACAGGCAATGTGGCTGATGGGGGGGGGTGAAGTTGGATTTCAGATGTAGGCCTGTGTCTCCATTTCTGGTGTCTGTTGTTGGTTTATTATCAAAGTAGACCTGTAGTTTGATCTTCCGGATAAATTCGTTCGACTCGCAACTCAGCTTGAATTTGTCCAGGCTTGGTGAGGGGACGAATCCTAAGCCTTTTTCCAGTACTCCCAGTTGGGTTGGGGATAGAGTTTTGCCCAACAGATTGACCCCTAGACTTTGTGGTTGCTGGTAGTAGGGTTTTTCGGAGCGTCCATGCTCCTCGTTGTCATTCTCGTAGCTTCCAATGGGTATGACCACTGTACCCGCTGTCCTCTTTTCATTTTTCCTCTCTGTGTCACTTTGCCTCTCCTTAAAAAAGGAGTCGATTGTCCCAGATATTCGGTTTGTTGACCCGAGTTCCAGTATGTGTAGGGCTGTTGTTCGAACTGTGGTGGTCCATAGAAGAAAGGGTGTGGGGGCCTTGGAATTTGGGCCATCCATGTCCTTGTCTGCCTCGATTCCTCATCCTTCCACCTTGGTTGCGCCTATTCCTGGAGGTACCCCTCCTGTTGTATCCTGTATCGGAGCTGTCAGAGCCGGTGTCTGATCCCTCTGTGTCAGTGTTGTAACCAGGGTTTCTACCTGTTGGGTTGTAGTCATCTCGGGTGTAGGGGTAGACTCTCTCATGTGTGAAATTCTTTGAATCCTTCTTGAATTTCTGATATTTCTTGTCTTTCAATGTTCCTTCGGTCATGGTTTTATTTAGTTCCTTGAGTCTTTTTTTCAGCTCTGAGACTGATTGGAAAGATTTTAGGCGAACCTTGATGGTATGGATCTCATCCTTCAACTCTTGTGAGAGCCGTGCCGCGGTTTTTATGATAAGTACCAACCAATCTCTGGTATAATGCCACGAGATTAGGGACCAATCTTTCTTAAATGCCTTGTCTTGTTGGAAGATGCATGGTTTGTTGCGTACAATCCACCCACGGGGTGCCACATTCACTCTTAGATATTCAGTAATCATGATCTCATGGGTCATGGTTTTTATCTGGTTCCTCTTGAGTTCTGTTAACTCATCCCAGCATTGGCCCGCTTCATTTGTGTCTGTAGTAGGTGTTGCAGTGAATGGGGTTATGGATGATAGAATTCTTTCCACTTCCTCTTCTGAAAAAGTGAGGCCCGTAATTTTAGCCATGGTGTCTGTGTCGCGTGGTGTAACAATAAGTGGAAGGGCGGGGAAACTCCCACAGCTGTGCGCTCTCAATACAACCAAAATATCGGGGGAGGTAGAGGTTAAGGCTAGGTTTACTCTCCTTACTGTATACAGTTTCACAAAATTAGAGTATATCGAAAAAAAACGAACCTTTGGGGGAACTAGGATTCAACGTAAGTTAATTGTAATCACCCTACTAGAATAAAGACTCTTGGTCTGGTATATCATCTCTTTCAATGATACTTCAAACTCGGTCATGGTTTTATTCAGCTCGTCAAGTCTTTTTTCAGCTCTGAGACTGAGTGGAAAGATTTCAGGTGAACCTCGGTGGTATGGATCTCATCCTTCATCTCTAGTGAGAGCCATGCCGCTGTTTTTATGATAAGTACCAACCAATCTCTCGTACAATGCCACGAGATTAGGGACCAATCTGTTTTAGGGACCAATCTTTCTTAAATGCCTTGTCTTGTTGGAAGATGAATGGTTTGTTGCGTACAATCAACCCACGGCGTGCCGCATTCACTCTCAGATATTCAGTCATCATGATCCCATGGATCATGATTTTTATCTGGTTCCTCTTGAGTTCTGTTAACTCATCCCAGCATTGGCCCGCTTCATTTGTGTCTGTATGAGTGTCGCAGTGAATGGAGTCATGGATGATAGAATTCTTTCTGCTTCCTCTGAGGGAACCATTGTTGTTGCTTATATCATAAGCCAGTGCTAGCCATGTGCCACAGAAAGGACCACCCCCTGGAAGCCGTCCAGGATGCTGAGCTCTGGACCCCATATCAGCAATCAGACAGCCTCATAAATTGGAAGCAGAGGCAGCCGCAGGCAGGCGCCAGGGGCCCACCACTCCCACCCATCTTGGGTCTATTTATATTCCATGGGAAACCCGCAGACGCTAAAAAGAGGCAGAAAAGTGAAATATTCCAAGGGCTGGAGAGTTCGGGTTGCACAGGGGCGTGCACTTGAGTTTTACTGTATGACGCACACTGCGAGCAGAATCTTCTCTGAGCCCTTGGTGGGACCTGGTGCTCATCGAAGAGGCCAGGCTGGAAGCCGCAGGAAAGTCCACCACAGCAGTGCACGCCCCTCAGGCCTAGGTTACTCTGTTAGCGTGAAAATTGGTGCTATGAAGGCAATGTAGTAAGATATCATTTTGTATCAGACTACCGAGGGGACGCCTGACGTCACAGAGACTGGGATGTCTCAGAGTTTTGGGGGCCCTTCTTGAAACCTATAATAGCTACAAGTAGTTTGTGCTCTGTAGTACTAGGCACAATGCCCCGCACGGATGTCGCTGAGTAGAGTTGATATTTACAAAAGAGCAGCATGTGCTTGTGCCACGCCAGTGCACCTGAATAAACAGACACGAAGTGTGTGGTCGGTTTATATAGAAGAGCCTCCCGCCCCCTTGCCATTCCCTCCCTTACCCTCTGAATGCCAGGCTCTTGTTCGAGTTTGCTGCAGGTACAGTGTGAGCCGGCGATTAACTCTCCCCTCTGCAGTGTGTTTGTGCTCTCTGTTCACGGGCCGTCGCTGCCTGTCAGAAGTCCGCAGGGCAATATAAACACCGAGGCTGCAAGCTGCTGAAAAAGGGAAAGCAAATCCATATCGGGGCTCCTGCTCTCCGACGCCATTGTTGTCCTGACATCACAGTTTTACGTATTACTAAGTACAAGTCCCTCTGGACTAATGCATTGGACAGACTGACCGTTAATTATTGCAACAGAGGATTATATCACATAACTCTCGCTCTCTAGTGTTGTTGCCGTTGCAAACTACTGGTATGTACGTCATTCCAACTAAATCAAGCTCCTAAAAGCGAGTCAGCAAATATCACCAAAAATCTGTGGGAAAATATGTTTTAATCTGGAAGAAAAACCATTAAATGTGCAAAGATTTAAAGCAAATGCTTTACAGTTCTCTTCACACTGTTGTACAGCACAAAAGACAAGCGCGCGCGCCTCACAGAAGAGAAAGAATCACGAGAGGGGAGAGCCGAGGGTGGCTGAAGTGAGAAGAAACAAGCCCGGGATTTGGAAATAATAAAAAAAAACCACGCGAGTGGTGCGCGCGAAAGTGGTGGCCGCGAGACGCGCTCTGTGGTAGGGGAGGGGCGAGCAAGACAGAGAGGCAGAGCCAGGCCCGCGCGCGGGGGGTGGAGGAGCATGCTGTAAGGCGGCTTAATGAGCCATGAAAGAAAGGCAGATGGCGGCTGCGCGCGTGCACGTGCTCGTGAACGCAAGCGCTAGGCCAGCGCTGGTAGCACTTTGAAAAGCCCTAACTAAATGTCTCACAGAGCAGCGCATGCGCTGGCTCAGCGAGACCTAAAAAAGGCTAGGAGAAAGGCAAAGCGTTCAGGGATGACCCTGCAAAAAGGGCCAAGTCCAACAGACATGCATTGTGTATCTGCAGGCGAACTACTGTTTACTGGCGTAGTACAATGTGTAAATGTCAAGTGCTTCACTTGCTTGTCAGGAAATAACTGTATGATGTTTGCAGGTTCACCCAATCCTAATATATCTGAATTATATTTTATTTTGCCAGATGGGTATCATCTATAGAGGCACAGACAGAATTGTTGTAAATGAAAAGGGAGTGAAAATGAAATGAAATAGCATTTATAAAGCGCATGGTTACCCGGAGGCATTCCAGCGCTAGGGTCGAACAGCATTAAACTGTAGCAATCAATGTGGGAAAAGCCAGGTCTTAAGTTTCTTATGGAAGATGGAGTGGTCTGATTCTTTAGGCAGCTGCAGCGGCAAGGAATTCCATAGTTTGGAAGAATTATAGGAAAAGAGCCGGCCGCCGCTCCTGGACCTCCTAATTCTAGGAACAGACGCCAAATGAAGATCATTTGAGCGTAACTGTCTATGGGCTTTATAGTGTTGGACAAAAGATGAAATGATATCCGGTCCCTCAACCCTAAGCATCTTATGAGTGGTGCACAGGGCCATAAAATGAACCCTTTCCTGGATAGGAAGTCAATGTAAGGACCTGAGGGCGGGTTTAGCTGATTGACGGCTAGGAACATCCTCAAGAATCCGGGCGGCGCAATTTTGCATAGTTTGAAGTTTCTTAAAGACCGCACCGGAAGCACCAAGATAAAGGGCGTTACCATAGTCCAGACGCGATAAAACAAGCGCCTGGACTACGAGCTTCCTTGCTGAAGGGGGGAGCAAAGGCAACACTTTGCGCAGCAGTTTTAGGATACCAAAGCAGGAAACAACCGCCTTCCTAGCTTGGGTTTTAAGGCTAAGCTCAGAATCAAGCCAGAAACCCAGACTCTTTATTTTGTGTTTGGGGACTGGCGGAGGGCCCATACACACTGGCCAGATGGAAGCAAGTTCGAGGGGGGAAGGATTACCGAGCAACATAAGCTCGGTCTTATTTTAAATTTAAATAGGGAAACGGTATGTTGTAAAAAACATATTATTCTGCACCAGTCACAGCTAGGCTAACAGAAAATGTGAACAATAACAGATTAGCAGCAAGCCTTTCTCTGCTGACGAGCTCAGAGAATTAATTTATTAATGTAACAGAAAGTGTATCAAACTCACTTATCTGATAGATAAAAAGTTATCCAAGTGATTTTGCATAGACATTATACACTCTGATTAATGCCCCTAACACAACCAGAGTACCTTCACATCTGGGAGCTTTTACATCAGGCTTTGAGTGTGCCATAAGACAATAGGACAGATACCGAAAGGATTTACTGGAATAGTGGGAGGAATACTACCTACGGTCGTATTGGCGGATGTGGTTATAATAATTATAGTAGTGCTGCAAACTTAATAACTTCTCATCAGTAGATGAATGGCGAAACATGATCGGAAGAATCTTGATTTTAGGGTGGATAGAATATCTAGTGCAATTCTATTATTTGCATTTTCAAAGGCTTCAACTAGGACACATGAAACCTGTTTTCAACTTTTTGTCCAGTGCTAAGAAGATAATATTGAATTTGCCAGTGGAACAGGGATATAGAATTCACATCAATCTGAACCACTATTAGAGCACTGGTATATGTGATTTGGGAAAGGAGAGTTCCTGCAGTTAAATCGGATTTTACATCGAATATTATCAAGCAAGAAGAAAATGAAGCCAGTGAATAAACCAAATCCTTCATGGAAAAAGCAAAGAAATTCTCTGATGTGTGTGCTGAACAACCATTGAGTGTTGTGCCAACTACTTCAGTGAAATCTACTTCAACATGTATTGGCAAAGCTAATAGATCTGGATTTGGCTGCCAGCCTTTTGGCAATTCCTTTTTGTTCTATCTTGGTTTTTCCAAATCATTCTTTTTCAAGAAGCTGCTGGGCCCTCATTAGATCTACAGAAAAACATTGGCTGAAGACAAACGTGTTTTTTTGGTCTCAAAGAAGTGCTCATTACCATGGTACATCCAGCACTGAAGAAAACTACCTTGTGTATGGATGTGCTCCTTGTGGAAGGGAAGCATGCCATACCTCATAGTACATTCAGTCAGCGGATGAAGTGGGCTATCATTGCCCCTGAATGCATGCTGGAGCGAGCAGAAGAAAAATGTGAATTACACAATCACAGACTAATGGATGAAGTCTGGCTGAAAAGACTATAACCAAATGTGTTATACATACTTTTAGTAAATTCAAAAAGTCTTGGCTCACACAGACCTAAAAAATCCATTGGTTTGGCATTGGCTGCTGGCCCTGCCATTGAGAAAGTAGGTAAGAAAATAAAAAAGAAAAGAAGGAAGGCAGACAAAAAAGGTAGGGAAAGGGCAAAAAAGGAAGAAAGGCTGGCAAAAAAGGAAGTAAGGCAGGCAAAAAAGGAAGAAAGGGAGGAAAAAAGGAAGGGACGGAAAAAAACGGAAGAGAGGGACAAAAAAGGAAGGGAGGGAAGCAAAAAAGGAAGGGAGGGAGGCATAAAAGGAAAGAAAGGAAGGGAGGCAAATAGGGAAGGAAGGCAAACAAGCATTTACAATGCAATAGGTCTCGCAATGACAGTATTTTGAGCTATTGACATTGTAAATGGCAATGCCTTTAAAAAAATTAAAAGGCATTGTTATTTACAATACCAAAAGCAACACCTATTGCATTGCATAGCGCCGTGTCCGTGGAGACGGCGTCGCGCTTATTAAAGTTCAAATGCAATAGGTCTCGTATTTGCTTAATTTAGAGCTATTAGCGTTGTAAATGACTGTCTTTTATCCATGTGTTATGGAGTGTATGTGGTGTGTAGTGAAGTTCCCAGTTTCAGATTTACCAGTAGACTACTCAGGTGCATTTGCGACAGAGTTGGTTGGACCTATCCACTATAATGCTCTTTGTTTGTTTTTGATGGTTTCTAAATTGATCTAGCCTGGAGGAGCTCTATTACCCTCATTTGTGCCCCCACTTACGACTGTATTGTGAATTTTAAAGTCTGCTGTTCTGGGCTATGCCATGACCAGTTTCACAGCCCGACCAGTTCAGTTGCTCAGAGTGGTGATTCTTCATTTAGGTCTGGCTTGACAACTCAGCTGACGGCATAACCTAAAGCTACCAAATCTATAAAATATACATAGTGGGATTTGGCTTCACCAAGCAGAATTACCCTCTCCTCGTGTCACTAGCTATTTGGTGCATCATCCTGCCTCCGCTGGAGAGCTTGCTTTGCAATACATGAGGTTCTATTTACATCCCAAAAGTACACTGAATCACATGTTAAATTGTGTTTCTTATTCCAGGCTCTATACACAAATTATACTTTTGGGGTTTTTTTCAGTGTAGCAGGCTTTTACATTTTTTTAAGCTGAACTCAAAATGCAAGCTTAGACCTATTGGCTCTGCCCATGCTTGTCTGGTGCATGCTGGTCAAAGATGTGTTTAAAAATTAGAAGCTAGGGCAGGGTGGGGAAGGGACGGAAGCAGAATCAGAGAGGAGGGGACTCATTAGTATGAACTACTGGGGGCATGTGATCAAAGAGAGACATGTTGTAAGAATTATAGGGCAGATGATCGCACATTATCAGGAAAAGAGGCCAAGATGCTCAGAATAAAGTTAGTGTTTGGTGGGCATACTGGCAAAGCAGGACACGTTGATTGAATCAGGGGGTAGACGCAGGTGGGAATATTAAAAGGAAAGAGGCCAGGTGGACACATTACGTCAGGGACAAGTTGGGTGGGTTAGAGAGCACCAGGGCGCGAGCGAGCTAGTTAGCAGTATCAGAACTCAGGCGGGGATACGTTTGCAGAAAGAGAGGGGGCCATGTCAGAGAGAGACAGGTTAGCAGGATGAGAGGACGGACACGTTGGCGCAGAGAGGGATGTTAGCAGGGGTACACGGGCGGGGGAGGCAGGTCTCCGCGAACAGATGGTGGCGGATACCTTATGAGCAGCAGGAGACAGAGTGATACACCAGAGGGATCGTCTTTGCTTTAACAGACAACAAAAGGGCTCGGCAGCAGGATTGAATAGAGCTTGCACGTGGCCAGAAGGGGACAGTTTAGCAAGGTCATCACCACGCGGCACTCCGGCACGTGAGCACATTGACTCACTCTGCTAAAGCCAGACACTAAAATACTGTCTTTGTTGTTTTTCCACAGGTCACCCGATGCCTACAGGGGAGGGGTGTGGCTTCTGAGTTAGATAAGGGCTGGCAAGAGGTATAACTGAAGAGGCGCTGTGGGTGCTTCCATGGCGTGCCTGAGGCCAAACACGCAGAGCTAGTCTTCTGTAAAGCGTCGTATTTTCAGCCCCCCTGGTACGTGTGTCGGGGCAGCCAGACTGCCAGGGAATTTTACACATTTAATCATACATCTTGCCCGCCCGACCTCCGTGCCCCCGCCTCCCATGGCAGGCATCGCAAACACACTGCGCTGGCCTACCTTCACTCTCGTGGCTCAGGCAGCTGCCCTGCGCCGAGGTCTGCAGCACTGCAGGATAGGTTCGATTTATGGCGCCAATTTCTAAATTCAGCACCTGGTCCGTGCTATGAAATAAATTGTCTGCAGGTTCATAGCTGGCATCTTCAGGGGGCACTCCGACCCGAGCACGTCCCACACCAAACAGTGAGGCCACTAGGGGTACAATACGGCTCTGGATTATGCCTCTGCCATCGGGGGAGGCCGACAGTCTGTGACCCTCCCCGCTGTCTCCCCCCACCTTCACCCGGACAGCACCACGGTCAGCCCTCACTGAAGGCTTCACGTAGCCACGCGCCCTCAGAGGGGATTTCTGTGAGTGACTAATCTCGCCTTTGTGTTTAGCTTTTACTGCAGACATCAGCTGCCTCCACTTTCGGTGAGAGCCGAGAGTGGAGCGGAGAAACCGAGGGAGGGCAGACAAGTTACGGAGGAGAGGGAACAGACGGGAGGAGGGTGATTCGTGAGGTAACAGAGAGGGGCGATATGGGGAAGACCTGAGGCGTGAGAAATGAGAAGAGATACGGCGGACAGGGAAGGCGGTGAGGAGATGAAGACAAGCAGAGGTGACCAGTGCTTCTTTGTTACCACCCTTTCTCTTTTTTGGGACGGCCCATCTGGACTGGATCCTTTGATTCACGGCTTGTTTATATAACAGCCTCCTTAGATAAGAAAGTGCTTCACGACAGCCGTGAAGAAAACGATCCAGTCCGGATGGGCCGTCCCAAAAGAAGAAAGGGCAGTAACAAAGAAGCCTCATTTTCAATGGGAGGCCACCAGTTAGCATAAACGGTGACGCCATCCAATGAAAATGAGGGGCGGGGCTTGAATCTCTTCATTTAACTATATGTCTCGCCGAGCGAGTAGCGCATGCGCGCTGCAACACTAGGCGAGACCTAAAAAAGAAGAAATGATGGATGAAGCTGAAAAATTAAAGAAAAATAATGAGAAAGCAAGAAAGAAGGCAAGAAAGAAGGCAAAAAAGTGCAAAAAAAGGGCAAAAAAGAAAAAAGGAAATAAAGGCAAAATGAAGTAAAGAAGAAAGAAGGCTTAGAAAAAGAAAGAAAAAATAAAGAAAGAATAAATTAAAGAAAGAAGGCAAAATAGAAAGAACAAAAGAAAGAAAAGGCGAAAATGAAAAAAGAACAAAGGAACAAATAAAAGAAGGATAGAAATAGGCAAAAAAGAAACAGTAGGAAAGAAATAGGGAAAGAAAGCAAAAATTAATTATAGGAAAGAAGTCAAAGGAAAGAGAAGATAAAAGGCAAAAAGACAAAATAAAGTTAAGAAGCCTAGAAATAAAGATGCAATAAAGGAGGCAAAGGAGAGAAAAAGGAAAGAATGCAAAAAAGAAAGAAAGAAGGAAAGAAACAATGAAAAAAATGCAAAAGAGAAAGAAGAAAGAAATAGAAAAGACGGAATAAAAATGAAGTAAAAGAAACAATGAAAACAAAAGAAGAAAGGAAAGAAAAAAGAAATAAGAATGCAAAAAAAATAAGAAATTATCTAAGAAGAAAAGAAGGCAGAAAAGTAAAGAAAGAAGGAAGGGAAAAAAATACAACAAAGAAAGGAGGAAAGAAAGCAGAAAGAAAAAGAAAAGGCAAAAAATTTAAGAAAGAAAGAAGGAAAAAACAAAGCAATAAAGAAATCAAGGAAAGCAAGCAGGAAAGAAGAAAGAATGAATGAAGTAAAGAGGGTTCAGACAATATGTTTAAATAAAATTGCTACAAGCGTGCTGCAAATGAAACACATTCATGTTTGGTTTTCTTCCTGTGTAAAGTTTATTAAAGAACCATTGGTGAAACTGGGTCCAGGAACACAATATGGAATGCTGTGAAACCGCAGCAGTCCACAAAAGGAATTTGCAACCGCATTGGAAGAAAACAGGAAATGATAAAGCTGGAATTTGCGCTGCGGCCACTTCAAATGCGTCCCACTATCACATCAGGCAACACTGGCATTAAAGGGAATTTCGCTGTGTGCAGATGTCCACCTTGTGAAAGAGCAAAATGCAGTCACTCAAAGTGACGTTAATTAGATCCTTAAGTAGGCTGCCCTATTGCCCCATGCTGTAGTAGGTGGAAGAAAAATGGAAATGACAGACCAATAGGTGAAGAGAGGTGGCTAAAAGCCCCTTTAAGTAGGTATATTTACATATTTTTGTTAGTAAAATCAAAGAACCACCTCAAAAAGGTGCTACCTCTGCAAGTGTCGCAAGATTGAAAAAGACGGATATGATAGAAAATTTGGCTGTTTCAAGTTCAGGCTCAGCTGAAGGACTGACAACTTTACCACTTGTCAAGACTGTGACAAAATGTTATCATTGAAGAGACTGTGAATCCAACAACTTGGTTTGCTACATCAACATTAATGGTGACGGGCGAGTCTCTAGAGATTGCTATTTGAGATGGATATCTACTAGAGCTCGATGCTGAACCACAAATCAGATACCTTATCACCACTTCTTAATGAAGGTACTGCTACTTTACTTAAGCAATTCACTAAAATATCACTCACAACTTTGTGGCAAACTTTGTTGTCATCACTGCCAGATGAAGATTTTTTTGGAACTGGCATTCATACATGCATTCCGAATCAAACATACTTACATGCATTTAAGGTTAAGGCACTTACAATATTACTGCCTTATTTTTTAAGGGGGATGTTAGCCTCATTTACTGAATAACATCTGTTCTAGAGGTTGGTGTGGTAAAATGGTCACCATAAAATGGTGAAGCTATTATTGATACGCTAGGCTATTACACACAAACAGTATTTAGACTTAACTTACCACCTTGTACATTTTGCATCAACCAAGTAAGGTGTGTTTTATGTGTGGTGTATTTTACTAGCCTACAAAGTTGTGATTACAATCTAAACAGTTTTAAAATGAAAGGTGATTTGGAAAGGCATCTCGGAAAGCATTCACATGGGATTCTCCCAACAGCATCTAGCTGGAAAATGAAATAAACCATAGAAGGTGTCGACTCTAAATAATACGGCTTCATTGCGGTTTTCATTTGATATTTTTCTAATTTTGACTAGTGTCTTCACAATGTTTGTCATTGTGTTCATCAAATGATGTTACAATTGGTGCCCAACATCCTAATTAGACACTGATAATAAACATGTATTTTACCATTAATGGCGTGTGCATCTATATCCAGTATGTCTAAGGTTCACCACATTATAACCGGTAAGTCCCCGACAGGTATACCAAGCATTGCCAAAGCCAATAGGCTGCACCTTTTGGCTCTGACAATGCTGAGCAGCATCATAAAATTCATGCATGAACGTGCTTCCGAAATGACGTAGAGCTCATCTGAGATGGATTGGTAGATCATAAAATATGCTTTTAACGATTTGCTGCCTGGCACTGCAACAAAAATGACATAATAATATTAAAAAAGGTCGGGGCCAATGGAGTAGTGGGTGAGGTGGATGCTACAGCGGGAAAAAATACAAATAAAGCCAGTTGGAGGGAACGGAAAAAGCAGCACATAAGGTAGCGACTAGCGAGCAAAACGGATGGGAGAGAAGCACAGGAGAGAGAGAGAGTTATACGGAGCACAGGGAGTTTGGTAGGGAAAAGGACAAGACAGCAAGCAGCACAAGTGGGAGAGAGCAACAAGGAGCTGGGGGATAAGCAGATATTTGGCGGGGAGAATCAAACAAGGCAAAAGCATGCATTCTCTTGGAGTGCTTAACGAACAAGCATTGGCATAGCCAATAGGTCTCACCTTTGGGACCTTATAAGTGTTTAGCCATGCAACAGTTGCATAGCTAAATACTTATAAGGTCCCAAAAGCGAGACCTATTGGCTATGCCAAGCGGCCGCGAAAGTGATCGCGATCAAACATCAAAGCGGCCGCGAAAGTGAAAGTAATCGCGGCCGCTTTGATGCCCGCCCGCGCACATGCACTGTAGCTCTAGGCTGGCCTGGTAGCCCTCTCAATAAGTATCGCCGGACCAGCGCATGACCTGGGTCAGGCGAGACCTAAAAAGGAAACAGTAGTTCTCTAAAAGTGAGCAGCAGAAGGGAACAAGGCAGCCAATCAAAAGGATGGTAAAGAGGCTGTTCTTCAAGAGAGGCCAAACACAAGAAGGCGGCAAGCCATCCAATAAGTAAGAAAATGAGAGGGACAATAAATCCAACCAATAGTAAGCAAATGGTGGGCTGTAGGTTGACTATCTCAACTAGACAGATTGCATGGTCTGATAGGCGAGTCCTAAAAATATCTAGCTCAAATGTACCTGCTTCTAAACAGGCAAACGTATGAGAAGATACACAAGCGAGGTTTCCTTTTCTCGTTGTTAGAGTAGATTACTGTGACCTTCTACTCTTGTAGGCTACGAAATCTAGCCTGGATGTGTCTTTTCCCCCAACAGGTTCTTTAGGATTAAACTGCCATGACAAATTGGTGCTATGAGGACTAGGCAGATCAAACTCCACTCAGTTTCTGGTTAAGTAGAAGTTGTTCAGTGGACCAGTGTTAGTATGCCTCCTGTGGTATATACGTTGGTCCATAATTGGTGGAAGTGAGACTAGATGCCACTTTCTCTTATGTATGTATATGATATTTCTATAGCGCAGGTCTAGCCAAAAGGCAGCAGAGCGCAGTACATGGTCAAGGACAAACAAAGTCAATGAGGTAATCGGAGAGGAAGCTGGGTTGTGGCCGTTAATGCATTGTGATGTAGTGTTCTTTAAAGAGGTGAGACTGCAACTCTTACAAAAATTGGAGCAACGTTTAGGAGATCCAGTTGTATAAGAGGATATTCTTCTAGATCCTGGCTGAGTAGATGGAAAACACCTGTTGTCTTGTTTTCCCTCTTTTTGTTCTTTACACTTCTTAGGATGCAGTCTGATGGTGTTCTGGCTGTGAGTGTGATGAGCACCACCATAGATGGCGAGATTGTCTGCAAGATAATGCTGGTTTTGTAAATGATGCACCTGATTTAACAGCAGTTTTGAAGTCACTTTCTGGAAGAAATAATATGATGAAGAGGTAGCTGGTATTAGGCTGTCTTTGCTTGTTTGCTAATGTGCCTCTTCAGGCTGAGGTTTTGAGTCCAATTTGAATCCAAGTGACTTGACATTCGGTGGAGCTGGGGTTCAAAACCATCAAGAGTCACGTCGCTGAGTCAGGTTTGGACTGTTTCTTGTTTTTAGTTCTTAACACATAACAGGAATTCTGTCTTGAGTAGGATGAGCTTCAGGTTGGTGCTAAACATCCAGGTCTGGATGATGTGCAAACATTGTTTGAGGCGTAGGATGTCTGAAGCAGAGGACACTTTCAAGTTGAGTTTTGTTTCATAGGCATTTTGGTGAATGCTGATGCTGTTATCCTTGAGTAGAGCACCAAGCAGCTCCACATAAAGGTTGAAAAAGGCAGGAGGCTGTATGGAAACCGGGGGTTGGGGTGACACCACAGGTGATGGGGGGCCTTTTGCGACCTGGATGTGCCCATCTGATTAAGCTGTGTAAGTCGGAAAGGTTGGAAGCAAGTGGTGAATCCCATACAGGACTCAAGTATGTGTATGAGGGTGGGATTGTTAAATGTGTCGAAGGCAACTGAGAGGTCTAGCACTATCAGGAAGCAGAGATAAATTTCTTATGCCTTATCGGGGCGTTGTTACAGCTACCAGAAACTTTTGGGACTGACACAGCTTGAGTGTTTTCTTCATGTAGAAAATATTTGTAACTTAGAGAGTAAAAACTCAACTGTTTGTAAATACTACACCAGGCTGAGCAGGAGGTAAGCTCACATGCCTGCAATGTAGTTGAGTCCAAAGTCAGAGTCAAGGCTAGGAGCTGAAATCTCATCCCTGGTGCAACTGACACGTATTACTAAGCACTAAAAGATAAGATAGGGGCAACATCAACACAAGGTGCAAGGAACCTCAAGACCTGCAGCCGTTGGAGTGGGGAAGTAAGCCTCCCAATGGATATAGACTAGATTAAGCCAGAACAAGTTACTAGTGACCAACACTTTCACCTTTGCCAGTGTTGCTTGCTCTATCTTATGTCCACAGGAGGTGCCTTTGTTTAGCACTTACTGTAGGGACCTGCACTACTGCAACCGGCCAGAATCTCCATACTTAACCTTTGCGTTCTTCTGGCACACAAAAAAACCAATGATCTTAGAGAGAATAGGGTCAAATGTGATCTGCATGAGCAAGCATTTCCTAAGATCTCTGTTGGAGCTCTGCACATGGAGCGGGCACGGACTGGATGGTTGTTTTCCCAACAGGGTACACAACATATGTGCAGGTCAGATACTGCAAACTGCATGCAGTTACGGGTATCCCACTAGCCTTTATGAGGCGGGGATGGGGGTGCTGGACAGAGGAGCACTAAATCAGGAAATCAACAAAGTCTTTCTGAGGGCCCTGTTTAGGTTTTTGTTTTCATCCTAAGCAGTATTAAATACTGGAAGTCGCAGATATAAATTCTTATGCATATCTGATGTTCAAAGCATTTTACTCACTGCCAAGATGTTATTTACTTCCCTTTTGAATGTCCAACATGGCACTGCCCAGTAACTTGAACTGGGTTATTGACTTCATACTTAAAATATGATATTTGTCAACTGGCTTCCTTTCAAATCATCACCCCTCCTGCACATCAAAATGTGAAGGTTATGTATCAAATTCTAACCAATTAATGACAATACTTGTTTCTGGAATGTGCTACGAGATCATTCTAATGGCAGAATGCATGCAAAACAAATAACTCTAAAAGAACTTGTTGGTACAGCCAGCTTTTCACATGTATTTGTACCAGTCGAGCATTTCCAATCAATTTTAACTGCAAGGACACACACTGCAGGACACCCAAGAGTCAAACTTTAGTTCAATCTACATTGTTAACACTTCATTTCTTGTCCAGCTACTAAATGGCGGATGTTTCAAAATAATCAAACAGGACAGTGGCGGATTAAGTGTAAGGACATAGGGGGGCGTGGTCTGCCAAGCTGCGGAATGGCCACTAGTTAAGCGAGCTTCGCCGGCCGAGAGCCAATCCTACATTTATCCACACGATCGGGGAGCTGTTGCTGTTCTACAAACACCCCCAGGAGGTGCCTGAGAAGCAGGGGACCGACTGTGCCGATCCCGGTGTCTACAGCCCTTTCGTGCGACGAGCTGCGAGCACCGGCCGGGAAGAGCTCGGCTGTGTGCCTTGGAGCGGCTGGCGCGTGGGCTGGTTACACCTGCTACTTGAGCCCGTGGCGTGCCTGGAAGTGAAGGCCGCGGGCTGTGCCCGGGCCATCAAGCTGACTCCGCGATCGAGAGAGGTGCGGGCGAGGAGAGTCAGAGTATGGGAGGTGAGGAGCCGGCCCGGTGGGCAGCATTGGATTGAATTAAGAAGGAAACACTTGCGCTGCTGGGGAAACGCCGCAGAGCGGATCTACGCTGGCCCGGTGCCGAGGGGAAGATCCCACTGTAATCCTGCGGCACGGTCGGAGACTGAAAGGGAGACAAGCTGAGACCGTAGGTCATTTGGTGACACATGAAACGCCCTAGCTGTAGGCAGCACGAACACGGACCGCCCTGTTGAGCAAGTCGAGGTTGGCCGCTGGGCCCGGGCGCCATCTTGTGGAACAGTAGGAGAACCCCAGTTCAGAGTGTAACCGGGCATGCAGGCAGGCATGCTATATATGCCCGAGGTGATAAGAAGCTGCAGGTGGCAGGTGCTAGACCTGGATACACCAGGGATGCGTACTTGAACATGCGTAAAGGTGGTGGGCAAGATGGCGAATCCATAAGAGGGAACGTGCCTCGATTTTCTGCAACCGGTGGGACCACCATCCTTACACGGCTCGTGTAATTAGCAACTGGAGTCTACTACTGAACCGCCACAAGTCCTAGTGACACTCGTTTTGGGGCAGCTGGCACGGGCTGGTACGGAACAGGCTACTGGAATATGGCCTGCACCATCAGCGGCCTTGTGAAGCCGTTATTAACTGAGTTCCAATCCTGGCTCTGGTGTGTGGGAAGGTGCGACAAGTGAGCAGTGAGGAGGGGGCCGGACCTGTCCGAAAAGTGCGCCACCGCTGTGTTATGGCTGAGATCTTTGTGTGGTCATCTCGCAACGTCTGGTCAGAACATGGGCAAGCAGGACGCAAAGCAGCCGAAGCTGAACATCGATAATAGGAGGTCCACGAGGCTTGCAGAGTCAGACTCTGAGATCAGCATGGAGAGACCACCCGAGTCACAGACGGACGACAGTGGGGAAGATCTGCGAACCTTAATGCTTGAGATGAGATAGAGTCTTCAAAACATTGACAACAAGCTGGATGCGCTTACCACCCAACTAGACGCTGTTTAAAAACAGGTGGGATCTCACAAAACCCATTTAGATGTTCTTGAAAATCGAGCCTCGGATTTTCACGAGTTTCAGGTTGAAACTTAGGAACAGTTGTTACACATGGATCAAGTGTTAGGTATCATTTGTGCAAAGAACGAGGACTTGGAAGCCAGGTCCCGTCGCAACAACCTTTGCATCACCGGAATACCGGAGACGATGGCCATCTCCAAGATGGAGACCTACATCACCGATCTGTTACGCGAGCACTTCGATCCAAAATTATTTGCGGTGTTTGCTGTTGAGCGAGCTCATCGTGCCCTGGGTCCCAAACCTCTGGTTGGAGCTACACCCAGGCCCATCCTGGCCAAAAAAACTACCAAGACCGCGATCTGATCCTGCGCCTGGTCTGTGAGAAGAGGACTATCACACACAAAGGTTACAATATCTCCTTTTATCTGGACTTTACTCCAGCTGTGTAGGCGGCGAGGTGAGAGTTTCTCCCTGCAAAACGAATCCTGCTTCAGGCTCATATTCCCTATTCGCTTTTATACCCCGCCAAGCTTAAGATAACACATGATGGTACTGCTAATTTCTTCACGGACGCAAAGTCTGCCTTAAAGTTCGCTAAGCACATTTGTGGGAAAATGCCAAATTGGGTCCTAACTCGGCTGACACGTCGGCGGATTGATTGAGCGACAATGACTGAAGCTGCTCTACCACGGTTATGCCTGCGGTCTGTAATGTTATGCACTAGGTTGGGCTGGGGCCCGCAAGAATAGTCTCGTTTTGGATTTCATTGCTACTGTGTGGTCCTGGGCTGCCTGACACAGTATACTGGTATCACTTAAAAATGTTGCTTGATAAGCATGGCTTTCCGCAGTTCTCTTTGCCACCCTGTTCATGCAGGGGAGTATGCAGACGGTACCGCGCCCCACTGTGAGAGCTCCCAAGTTGTTTTTTTTGCTGTTGGATGTTTGGGAAGGGTTCTCTACAACCTGATTGGGGGGTTGGAGTGGGGGGTTGGAGTGGGAGGTAGGTTGGGAGAGGGTTTGTTATTATGTTTTTTGCCGATACACTGCGATACAGCCTAGAATA
This sequence comes from Triturus cristatus, assembly GCF_964204655.1. Lineage (NCBI taxonomy): Eukaryota > Metazoa > Chordata > Amphibia > Caudata > Salamandridae > Triturus > Triturus cristatus. The sequence continues at coordinate 265,451,321 of NC_140585.1, forward strand.
CCACCATTGCGCAATATTATCCACGTGCGTTGTACCTAAAGTAATGTTGCACTACAACCTGCTAGCCGCCACATGACTGGCTTCAATTTTCTAACATGGAACATCCGGGGGCTAAATGACTGTAGGAAGTCGAGACTTGTGCACTCATATCTACTGAGGCATCATATAGACATATGCATGTTGCAGGAGACACACCTAAATGTTACACCTTCTCCAAGGCTAAAGAACAAGTTACTTACCTTCGGTAACGATGTATCTGTAAGAAACATTAGTTAGTTAGATTCCTCACCTTAGAATATCCCCAGGCGTCAGGCTGGATCCGGAAAGATTTTTTGTCAGCAATACCCCTTTAGCGTCGCTAGGCGTCGTCTGCGGCTCCGTGTCCGTCGTCGGGCACCGGAATGACGTTGGAGTACTTAGACACCGCCCTCGCGCGCTGACGTCAGTTCTTGTACATAGCTTTCCGCACCAGGAACGCAGAGCCATGCAAGAGACCGACACTGGTGCCAAAAAATCTAGGGCCCTGAAAAGGATAGCCTTAACCCTAGATGTCAGTTCGCAGAACGGGGAGGATGGGTGGGTCGGTGAGGAATCTAACTAACTAATGTTTCTTACAGATACATCGTTACCGAAGGTAAGTAACTTGTTCATCTGAAAGAAACACGTTAGTTAGATTCTTCACCTTAGAATAGATACCCCAGCAATACCAACCCCGGTGGTGGGTCTGCGAACCAAGTTCACACCAGAAAGTCCTGGAGAACAGAACGGCCAAAGAAGCCGTCTCTCCGGACTTGGCTGTCCAGGCAATAGTGCTTGGCAAATGTGTGCAGTGAGGCCCACGTCGCTGCCTGACAGATGTCCCGCAAGGGAACTCCCCGGCCCAGGGCAGTAGTAGCCGCTGTGGCCCGGGTGGAATGGGCCCTCAACCCAACAGGAGGGTCCTTTTTTGCCAAGGAGTAACAAATTTTAATACACAACACGACCCACCGCGAGATGGTCCGTTTGTGTACCGCTTTCCCCTTCTTAGCTCCTACGTATCCAACAAAAAGTTGGTCGTCCACCCGGAACTGTTTGGTGCGGTCCAAATAAAAGGACAGCGCCCGTTTTGGGTCCAGACGGTGGAGCCTCTCTTCCTCTTTTGAAGGATGCGGAGGCGGAAAGAAGGTGGGCAACGTGACAGATTGCCTGAGATGAAATGGGGTCACCACTTTCGGTAGAAAAGAAGGACGACGCCGGAGGACAACCTTGTCCGGATGAACAGAAATAAAGGGAGGCTTAGATGACAAAGCCTGGAGCTCACTCACCCGTCTAGCCGAGGTGATAGCTACCAGGAAAGCAGTTTTCAGGGTCAGAAGACGAATGGGACAATTGTGAAGAGGCTCAAAAGGAGCGCACATCAGAAAGGTCAGAACAAGATTCAAGTCCCACTGAGGAATTACGAAGGGGACAGTAGGGAACATGTGAGTAATGCTTTTGAGAAAACGTGAAACAACAGGGGACTTGAAAAGAGAAGGCTGATCAGGAAGCCGTAAGAAGGCAGAGATTGCAGCAAGATAACCTTTCAAGGTGCCCAGAGCAGAGCCCTGCTGGGCCAAAGAAAGAAGAAAGAGTAGAACCTCAGAAAGAGGGGCGGAAAGGGGATCCACAGCCTTTGCTGTGCACCATGCCACAAATTTGTTCCACCGGCAGGTGTATACCGTCTTTGTGGAGGGACGCCTGGCTGCCAGAATGACATCGCAGACTTCAGGAGGCAAGTCAAATGGCATCAACTGCCGCTCAATCTCCACGCATGGAGGTGGAGGCTGGACAGGTTCGGGTGGAGGACCGTCCCCTGCTGCTGCGACAGAAGGTCCTCCTGAAGAGGCAGTCGTATCGGAGGATCGATTGACATACTGAGTAGCTTGGGATACCAGAACCTTCGTGCCCAATCCGGAGCCACTAAGATAACTTGGGCCCGGTCGCGCCTCATCCTCTTCAGCACTCTGGGCAGAAGTGGTATAGGCGGAAAGGCGTACAACAGACCGCAACTCCACTCACGATGAAAAGCGTCTCCGAGCGAGTGCTGCCTTGGAAATTCCAATGCGCAGAACTGCTGACATTGCGCGTTCTCTTCGGTGGCGAATAGATCTAACCAAGGCTCTCCCCACTGCAGAAAGAGACCTTGCGCCACGTCCGAGTTCAGACGCCATTCGTGAGCCATCATGCACCGGTGGCTGAGTTCGTCTGCTCTGGCGTTCAGAGAGCCCGCCAGATGTTGAACCACCAGGTTGATGCCCTGGTGTTCCAGCCATGTCCAGAGGCGCAGAGCCTCCTGACAAAGGGTCCACGACCCCACCCCGCCCTGTTTGTTGCAATACCACATGGCGGTGGTGTTGTCCGTGAACACCTGCACGACACTTCCCCGGACAGAGGGAAGGAAGGCTTTCAGTGCAAGCCGGATCGCTCTCAGCTCCAAAATGTTGATATGGAGTTGAGACTCCGCCGGAGACCAGAGTCCTCTGATCTCCGCCTCTCCCATGTGGCCCCCCCATCCCAGGAGGGACGCGTCCGTCACTACTACGTGCTCTGGTTGGGGTAGGGAGAGACATCTGCCGCTGACCCAATCGCGGTCCGTGAGCCACCACTGCAACTGTTTCACAGTGCCCTCCGAGATCAAGACATGGTCGGACAGGTTGCCTCGATGCTGGGCCCACTGAAACTTCAGGACCCACTGCAGAGCCCGCATTCGCGTACCTGGCGTAATGCACCAACAGGATGCAGGAGGCCATCAGCCCCAGAAGCCGCAGCACCAACCTGACGGAAACCCAGGATAGAGCCCGAAAGATGGGAATCAGAGCTTGAATAACCCGGACCCGCTGTTCCGGAGGATAAGCCTGGAACTGCGCCGAATCGAGAACCGCTCCGATGAAGAGGAGCTTCTGGGAGGGACTCAGGTGTGACTTTGGCACGTTGATGGAGAACCCCAGCAAATGCAAGAGGTCGGCCGTAGTTTGGAGGTGGGAAACGACTTGCTGGGGCGAGCCCGCCTTCAACAGCCAGTCGTCGAGATAGGGGAAGACTGGAACCCCGATCTGCGCAGATGAGCTGCGACCACCGCCATCACTTTCGTGAACACCCGAGGGCCACTGGTGAGGCCGAAGGGGAGCACGGTGAACTGAAAGTGCACCTGACCCACCGTGAACCGCAGGTAAAGCCGGTGAGCCGGCAGGACGGGGATGTGAAAATAGGTGTCCAGCAAGTCCAACGCTACCATCCAGTCTCCAGGGTCGAGGGCAGCCAGAACCTGAGCTAAAGTTAGCATCTTGAACCGTTCCTTCCGGAGGAAGGTGTTGACGCTCCTGAGGTCCAAGATAGGGCGTAGGCCCCCTTTGCCCTTCTTGGGTACCAGAAAGTAGTGGGAATAGCAACCACGGCCTACTTCTGTACCAGGAACGCGCTCGACGGCCTCTTTGGCCAAGAGGGCCGTAACTTCCTCCCGCAGAAGATTCAAGTGATCCTCCGATATACGGTGGTACTGCGGTGGCATGGCTGGAGGGGTCGTCTCGAAGATGAGGGAGTAGCCCCTTCGGACGATTTGCAGCACCCACCTGTCTGAAGTGATGGAGCGCCAGTGGAGCAGGTGATGGCGAACTCTGACACCCACTGGCGTGGAATGGGCCTGAAAGCTCGGACTAGGAAGGCTTTGAGGCGGATGCTGCCGGGGTGGATGTGGACTGACCGGCACGTTGTCCTCTAGAACCGCCACGGCGGAACACACGTCCGCGTGCAGGTTGGTTCTGCGGCCTGTGGCTAGGCGGACGTGAGGAGGCGCCCCTTCCTTGGCCACAAAAGGGGCGAAAGGGTGCGGCCGTGGGGCAGAGAGACCCAAGGACGTGGCCGTAGCCCGGGAGTCCTTAAAACGAGCCAGCGCACTATCCGCCTTCTCACCAAAAAGGCGAGCGCCATCAAAGGGCATATCCATGAGGGTACTCTGGACATCCCCCGAAAAAGACGTGGACCTTAGCCAGGCGTGGCGCCGGAGCGCCACCGTGGTGGAAATCGCCCTACCCAGCGAGTCCGTGGTGTCAAGTCCACACCGTATGGCATGTCGCGCTGCATCTCGCCCGTCAGCAAGTGCCTGGGAGAGATGTGTCCGGGCCTCCACCGGACACAGTGGCAGCACGTCCTCCACCGTATCTCACAGAGAGTGGGAGAAACAGTCCAAGAGGCAAGCGGTGTTCAAAGACCGCAGGCCCAAACTTAGGGAAGAGAACAGTTTCTTGCCGAACTGCTCCAGCCTCTTGGATTCCCGATCCGGAGGAGCGGACGGGAAGGAGGATTGGGAAGTGGAGGCCTGGATAACCAGGCTCTCGGGGGGTGGGATGTTGGGGCAGGAAACTGGGGTCGCCCGGAGCAGGGCGGTGGCGCCGGGCCACGTTCCGATCCACAGGAGGAACTGTGGAGGGCTTGGACCAAGTGACCTGCAGAACGTCGACGAGGGCCTCACTGAACTGCAGCAGAGGCTCTGTGGAGCTTGCTGACGGTTGAAGCACCTCTGTGAGGATATTAGTCCTCACGGCCACCGCAGGCAACTCGAGCCCCAGGGCTTCGGCCGCCTTGCGCAGCACCACGGAAAAAGCTGCACCTTCCTCCGAAGCCACAGTCGGAGGAGAGATGAAACCAGCGTCCGGCGAAGTGTCCAGACCACTGGAATCCCCCAGTTCGTCTGCCCAGTCCTGTGCAAGTTAACCCTGGAGGGCCATAGGTTCCTCAGAATCCTCCCAGTCGCCCCAGTCATCCGATTCCTGATAAACAGGAGGAACGAACGGAGCCGGACGGTAGATGAAACGTTCATCCATCGGCGTCGGTTGCGGCGCCGGGCGGCGCCGTGCCGGCGTCGGGTTCGGACAGGGACTAAACCGGGGAACGGCGTCGTCTGGAGACAGCGATACAGGGCCGGATCTCTCGGGGACCTGCGGCGTCGGGACCGAAGTCGTCGACGGCGCCGGGGCCGGAGCCGCCGGCATGCGAGGTCGCCCAGTCGAGCCCGCAGGCCCCTCATGGCCGAGAGGAAGGCACTGACCTCCGCCGGAGTCGCTTCAGTCCCAGGGACCGGCGGGTATGGTGACGGACGCGGCTCCTGCATCTCCGTCGGAGCCGCGGGGGTGGGACCACCCTGACCCTCGGCCGAGTCGCACGACCGGCGAGGGGAGTCCGAAGAGCGGTGTCGCCTCTTGGACTTCTTGCATCGCTTCGACTTACCCGAAGACTTCGAGCCCGACGAGTGATGATGATGACTGCGGCTCCGCGACCGGTCGTTGGACCTCCTCCTGGACCAGGAGCGGCGCGGAGCAGAGTGCCGAAGCTCGTGAAGCTTACGGGACCGCTCCCGCCTAGCCTTCGAGGTCAAGGCCTGACAGTCGGGGCACGACTCCGCGTCGTGGTCGGCCCCCAGGCAGTAAAGGCACCGGCGATGGTGATCCGTGACCGACATCAGGCGATGACAGGCGTCACAGGCCTTAAATCCAGGCATCCTATCGGCACCAGAGTTGAGTCGACAAAGACCAAAAAGAGTCAAAAAAGTTTTAGTCAAAAATTGACTAAGGGGTAAGCTCTTCCCGGATCGGCGCTGTCTGGTGTGGAAAATAGAAGAACTGACATCAGCGCGCGAGGGCGGCGTCTAAGTACTCCGACGACTTCATTCGGGCGCACAACGCCGACGACGGACGCGGAGCCGCAGACGACGCCTAGCGACGCGCAAGGGGTATTGCTGATGAAAAATCTTTCCGGATCCAGCCTGACGCCTGGGGATATTCTAAGGTGAGGAATCTAACTAACGTGTTTCTTTCAGATGCATAATAGATGGGGGCACGTGTATTCATCCATCTACTCAAACTACTCTAGAGGGGTAGCGGTGTTGGTTAGAAGGGGTCTAGATTGGAAAGACAGCGAAATACAAGTAGATGCAGAGGGCAGATTTATCATAATACGAGGTGCACTGGGCGGGGTCCAGGTAGTCCTGGCTGCAGTCTATGGCCCCAATGTCGACTCTCCTGGTTTCTTCCAAGATATGTGGGCAAAGGTGAGGGCGACAAATTGCGAAACTATTGTCTGGGGAGGGGACTTTAGCGCTATACTGAATGACGAACTTGATAGGAAAGGGACATCTAGATCGCTGCACTCCTCAGCTAGCACTGCATTAAATGCTATCATTGCAGACGGCGACCTGGTTGATATTTGGAGACAGAGCCACCCACTGGCCAAGGAAGGGACGTGCATCTCGAACACAATAGGGCATGGTCCAGAATAGACTTTTGGCTGGTGTCTCGAGACGTGGCTACGTGGACCAGCGAGATCTCTCATCTTCATAGGTCCCTGTCGGACCATGCGCCCTGCCTTTTGCGTTTGGCATTGCCAAACTCAATTCCACGCATGTTCACTTGGCTTCTGCCACCAGACGCCCTTTTGGACGACGCGTTCAAATAAGAGATTAGAGGAGACATCATTGATTATTTTAACCTCAATGATGGCTCGGTTAGCCTCTCTATGGGAAGCTTTCAAGACAGTAATTAGGGGGAATTGCATAGCTCATCAGGCTGGAGTATTGAAGGCCATACGAGGTACGCTGGAAACGCTAGAAAAACAAATCGAAGAGTTGGAAACACAATTCTATCCCACTAGTGATCATAGGACATTGTCCCTTTTGAAGGAGAAACTGCTTGAATTTGAGGAGGAGGCGCAACGCGAAGTGAAATTTTAAGGGAAACACGCCCAGGCCAGAAGATATGGAGAGGGGGATAGGCCGGGGAGAACTTTGGCAGCAATGCTTCATGCCCCAAGGTCCACTGCTTACATCACCAAACTGAAAAGTACACAGCACTCTGTGATTAGAGGCCCAAAATAAATTTTAGTCAAATTCTCCCAGTTCTACTCTGAACTCTACACTACTACCCAGGACTCTGTTCAGGAGGGTCTTCAGCCTTTTCTTGACTCCATAGAACTACTTTGGTTGGGTCCGGGTCATAGAGAATATCTGGACGCCCCCTTCAAGGTGGAGGATGTTGCCCAGGTCATAAAGAGTCTACCACTGGATAAAGCCCCAGAGTCGGATGGTTTAACCACCGCCTTCTATAAGGCCCATGTGGAGGAATTGGCACTGCATCTAATAGTGTTATATGAGGAGGCTCAGACATCAGGCATTTTGCCACTGACAATGCAAGAGGCAAATATAATCACATTGCTGAAACCTGGGAAGCCCCAGAACGAATTGGACTCTTATCGACCGCTGTCACTAATAAATGTGATGTGAAGATCCTGGCGAAGTTGGTCACCAATCTTTTGCAGCCCCTACTTCTGAAATTGCTCGCCCAGATCAATCGGACTTTATTCCTGGGAGGTCTACATCATATAACCTCAGGACCTTTTTTACTGTAGAACACTATCTACACCCTGACCTGCAAGCAGCCGCAGTTTTTCTGGACGCTACGAAAGCGTTTGACACGCTGAAGGGGCCGTATCTATTTGCAATTCTGAGTCGGATGAGGTTCAGTCCTCTGTTTCTTAGTTTGATTTGTCTGTTATATACAAGGCCATCTGCTCGAATCCGAGTGAACGGTCTGCTGTCACATCCATTTGACATCTCGCGCGGTACAAGGCAGGGTGTGCCTATTATCCCCATCTGCTGTTCGCGATAGCGATGGTGCCTCTGGCAGCGCGTATTAGACAGCACCACACCGCCAGGGGCATTGGGTTTAACACAAGGAGTCTTCTTATTTCACCATATGCCGACGACGTTACACTGTATGTCACTGATCCGGCAATGAACCTTGCTCCTCTTCTTCAGGAATTTATCAAATTTGGGGGCCTTTCTGGCATCTCCATTAATTGGACCAAATCAGTTATCTTCCCCCTAACAGACAATACCACCCAACCTCCACTGAATTTCCTCTTAAGTGGGCAACTGAGCCGGTGAAATACCTGGACATATGGCTCAGTAGAAATATGCAGAACATATGGGACATGAACTTTGGGCATTCAATAACATGGTTGGAAGAAAAAGTCATTGCCTGGTCTAGACTCCCATTGTCCATTGCTGGGAGAATATCACTGGCCAAGATGGTGGTTTTGCTGAAACTACTCTATTTATTTGTAAATATCCCAATCCCCCTCAAACAAGCCTTTTTTTAAACCCTCAGATCCCTACTTGTCTATTTGGTCTGGGCGGGCAGGCAAGGATTTCATGGGAACGTTTAACCCTACCCTTACACCAGGGTGGGCTGGTAGCCCCGGACATTCCACTATATGAATGGAGTGCTCTTGCGCAGTTCCTTCATTATTGGGTGCACCCAACCCCATTTCAACCTCACACAGCTGTGGAAGCAGATGCTGCGCCACCTGTCCCCCTGCAGATAACATTATATCAAACCTACAAGCGTCCCCGAAATGGTATTGACACGGTCGAAACCCTGCGGTGGGATGCGTTAAAGAGCTAACATTCCCATCCTATACGCCCCTCGTACACAACCCAATGTTACCCACCATGGGGGAGCACTAGTAGAATCCTAGCACAAAAAAATGGGAGCTTCGTACATTTGCAGACCTATATCCAGAGGAGACATTTCGATCCCCACCAGATTCCATAGGACAGGCTGTATCTTTTTCCGAGCTTTTCGTATATTACAAACTCCGAGCTACATGTCGGTTGCTACATGACACTTTCCCCCGCCAACCCTGCCTGCTTTAGAGAACGTGCTCAAGTTGGACTCGCCACGCAAAATAATTACACGAATTTACCATCAAATGCAAAACTGCAAACTCCACTCACGGAGGAGTAATGGGCCTACAGCTGCAACCAACTCACAGCCCTGTCTACCAACTACAAGCTCCGATTAATACACTTTAAGTACCATCACAGGTTCTATAGGACTCCTGTGTAACCACAAAACCCAGAGTGTATCTGGGATGAGGGAACCAGAGGCACGGGGTACTGGGAGTCGGCAGCCTCCAACATAAATGTTTAAACACAACAGAGCTGCTTCCAGTGGGGTGATCTAAGTGCAAATGTTTCTAGGTTCGCGAGTGCAGGCAACTCACAAAAAGTGAAGGACTGGTCTCACACACCACCTGGTGTCCTCGCCCTCTAAATACTTGGTTTGATAGAGGGCGGGCATGCACCTGATAGTGTGAGAGCAGTCCTTCACTTTTTGCGAGTTGCCTGCACTCACAAACCTAGAAACATTTGCACTTAGATCACCCCACTGGGAGCAGCTCTATAGGACTCCTCCCAGCTTACATCGCATGGGACTGAAGGACGATGACAGCTGCTGAAATGTGGCTTTGCCCTGGCTACATTTTCACACTAGGCAAGGAGCTATCCACAGCTGTCGTCGTTCTGGTCCGAAATATTCGCCACGTTCCATCAGATAACTGGTGCAAAGGACGATCTAAACCCTTTACAGCACCTGCTGGGCTATGTGAAGGGCTAAGTTCGAAAGCTCCAGGCTATGCTACTCCTGTTCGCTAAGCATCAAGTAGCCTTGCACTGGGGAAGGAAAGGGGCCCCTTCTATGAAAGAATGGCTCCGGGATGTAGCATTCGGTCATTCACAATTGACCACCTTTTGGGAGCTGATGCCATCGGCTTCTAGGCCTGGAGACATATGGGAGCCTTTTGCACTGTGGGCTCGCGAAAGCCAGGCGGGGGAGGGAGGTACGTCGGAGACATCTGTGGCTCTGTAGAAAAACACAGGAGACCTGGGGAGGGTTGTGGTATTGTGGTGAACGTATAATACACATTGGACACAGTTTTTACACTGCTGAGAGTAACTATTTGTACATTGCCTAGTGGTGGGATATAATGGACTTTACACTATCATCCGAATGTTAGCCGATATGTTTATATTATGATGGATCTCAATCCTATCACGAAGTATGTAGAGGAACGTGCAAGTTTGTAATGTCAATTATATATATAGTGGTAAGTTGATGCAGAGTCGACTATGTACAAATCAGCAACTGGCTTATTGTTTTGAAATGTTTGTAACATTGTTTGAAAATGCCAATACATCAAATTAAAAAAGAAAAGTAAAAGTGTAAGGACATAAGATGAGCCTTATTATACTCTATTAAAAAACCCATAGGTTCGAACAGCCACATATGCAAAAATCAAAAGAAGAATTGTTGTCTGAGATTTTGAACACTAAGCTTTAATAAATTACTACACGCATGCATATCATAGTTTCCAGGTGTCCTGGCAGCTTGTGCTAAGAAATACTGAGCCCATCCTTGTTCGCCAGCATGCGTCCACTGAGAGAACGCCCAATTTACATAGGTCCTAATGGCATTGGTTGCATAGACTGTGACCATTCGAAGGTTGCGATGTTTATGGCCACAATATCCGCAGATTCGTTTAGCTCATCCTGTCACTGGCAGACACCCTCAAGTGCCTGCTCACTTCACTATGATTTTTTTCCTTTCACTATTTGATAAGATCTTTTATAGAATTTTGAACTTCCATCTCCTAGTCGCCTGGTAATCCAAGATACATCAGAGGTTTCACTTGTTACGTCTGACTCACTCCTGTCATTGCGCCTTCCCTTGTTTCACAGTTGTCTTTACCTTTATTGGATTCACTTATTAATTTCATTAAAAGAATTGGAATGGATGTAGGTATATCGAAATGGTGAAATGTCTCCTTTTTATACAGAGAAGAAGCCTAAGGAGATTGTACACCCTTGACGCTCCATCCAGCTCCGCCCTGGTTTTCCAGGCTGGAGATGTATTTCCTCTGCTACAATAATTACTCCACAATAAAACAGGAAACTCTAAGACATGGCTAACCATTTCCTCTCCAATTTAATAAAACATAATTGATATTTTGGTGCATACTAAACATGGCAAGGCAAATCCCACAAGTGAGCACTTTCTTGCACTAGACAGTGACTTGCAAAAATAGGCGCCAGAAAGTACATGCTTTTGTGGTTTATCCATGACCAACACATGTAAAAAGACTTGTTTTACGTTTTTATATTTCACGGAGGACGGAGGCTTGTCACTGGCACTGAAGTCAGTTAATAACAAATTAAGGTTGCTAATTCCATTGTCCGGGAACTGCAGTCACTCAGAGGAAAACCAGTGCAGAGGAGAGCTGTTCTTCAATCTGTACTTGGACTGTGCACCGCAAGTGGCCAAAATCTAAACCATTAGTGAAAATAAGCATTCAATGAGGTCTCTGGAATTCACCTCGGCTAGAAGGCATCACTTGCATACACAGCCGTGTCTGCGCCATAAGACACTGGGGATACAGTGATCCTGAAGGGCTTGTCTCAGCTCTGAGGAGCCTCCTGTGATGGTTCGCCTTCTGAAGAGGTCTGATTGCGCTGGAGATATTCCTGCTTTCTCTTGGGGTCACAGAGAAAATGGAGCTTGCGGGGCAGAAGCTGAACCTCCACAGACATGGCATCGTACTCCTCGGCATCAATGCTGAAGAACCCTTCAGTGCCCTGTTGGGAGAAACAAAGATGAGTTAGAGCAAATATCCCACCCAGAAACCACTCTTCACTTATACCTAGAGCATGCTGACCATCTGGCCAGCTTTACAGTGCTAAAAACGAGGCTGAGTAAGCAAGCTTACTCCTGCATGATGTGTTCCACAGAAAAAACGATCTCAAAAGAAGTGCTTTCGGTTTCGGCTTCAGGATGAACACCACAATAGTTCTTTTCATAACCACGGCATGCCGTCCTTGATCAACGAGCAAGAAATGCCATTGATTAGAGGACAGCCTTTCCGAGATGCTGTCATCTGGCGGTGATCCTTATTCTGGATCTGCACATTCCCTGTGCTTGAAATATGTGCATTCCTTATCTAGTCATCCACCGGATAGTCAAGCTATAATGACTGGTAATGCCAGGCTGGGAGTGAAGAAGTGATACAAGCAGAGTGGAGTGTGAAGCAGATAGTTATTAGTGATGGGAAACGGTGGTGGGAATGATGGAAGTAACAGCGTGAAGGTGTCTACTGAACCTGGCGCCTCCAAGTTTCACTCACCTCCGGAAGCTGCAGGATGCACTGACTGGCCTGCAGAACCTGACTCCCTTCAGGACACAGCTGAGGCTTGGCCATTCTCTGACTGCTGCTCAATAAAAAAGGGACAACAGAGAGGTTAGCCTTGAGAACAAGTACTCAAGTTCAAGACAGACTTTGGGTTAAATAAACATTATACACGATAAGCACATGCCCAATCTTGCAACCATTTACTTCTCCCTTTATGATTTATGGTGGCGATTCCATACAATAAATCTGAGCTTACCACACCCGTTCAGCGCTTTCTATGGTCTCCCGAAAACAGGACCTCATTGCGAGGGCAATGGAGCACATGGAAAGAACTATAGGCCATGATGCTCTTTTGTGGACAGATAAACATTATAAACCACTGTCCTCTCCAAAAGCAATACATTTTTTAAGTAATGGATATTAATTTCAGCATCTCAAAATTCATCTTGCAGTGTGTTCAGAAAGGCCTACTGTTGTGTCCGTTATCTCTTTTTTTAAGCAATTTTTTATTGATTTCTTGAATGCTAATACTGCCAATATGGAGAAAAGGCGTTATCCTTGTGCTATCAGACACAGCCTCCCCTATACATACATAAAGTCAGTCTCTCTCTCTCTCTCAGACACAGCCTCCCCTATACATACATATAGTCAGTCGCTCTCTCTCATATCAGTTTGAAATATCTTTATGTCTCTACTAAGTACAGCATGGTTGACTGTGCCAACAAGGGAAAAAAGGCAAAATGGTTCGTCAAAGTTCTGATATCCCTCACTAAGCACACATTAAGAACTGTTTAATCTTGGATTGATGTCTGGTGGAGTTTACGTAGGCAACAGCGTATCGCAAAGTAGTGTTCTGGGTAACATCCTCCTAAACTCAAATGATTGTTACAGAGAAGAATTCTGATCCCACAAGAGGGAGGCTCCTTCCCTTGCAACAATGACGATGGTCAGACTTGGACCCCTAAAGATGGTCAGCCCAAAATTGTGATTACACTGGTTACTGGTTACATACTGCCTGTACCTCAGAGCCTGAGGTCTATGCTGTGTCTCTGAACAGAATGTACACCATTATCAGCAGATGGCAGAATGTCAACACCTGTCATTGTCCTACAAAACCTATAGCGCATCCCCAGAGGGAACTACCAATGGTTAAGACCGATTCAAGCACTTCCATCCATCATTCCAATGGTACGGAACTGGGCCCACTTCTAGGAACATACAGCTGCTCTGCAAAGTACCAATGGAAGTACACAAAAAACACCTTTATTGCAATACAGAGTCCGCCAGTATGGCTGAATACATAGTCAAATTATGCTTTGGTGTAACGGCCTGCTCTACTGTAGGCTACAATATCCAAAATGCACTTTAACAGCACTTTTGTGTTTCGCCGTGATAGTATCTGGATTGCTGTATTCCCCTGCAAACTGCATTAATTCCTCATAACATCGGTCTTCATGAGCAGTCCCATGTTCTCCACTGGCCAACTGTATACGTATCTCTCACACATTCCCCTCCCACATCCCAGCTCAAACAATCCTTATGTCCAGCAATTACTCTACAACTATTTGCAGATGTAACATGAAATTTAATTCAAGTCTAGAATAGATAATTTTACCCCACAACCAAAATTTTATTAACTCTAGCATGTGATTCCGAAAAGGTTAGATAAAGTATTTTACAGTTTTGCTGTCCACATCAAGAACCACATTTTGACAACAGCTAATACATTATTTATTAATCATGTATTTGTAGCATTTACTGAAAATGTTGTGTGAGGTTTCACCCTGTACCGGGTAAACTACTCAGACTCCCTACAATTCACATTTAATAAAACATTCATGTAAACAAACATCTCACTTGGATTAGATATCAGAGATACAGAATTGCTTGTGTCCTACAGATTATATACTTCAATGATTCAATGTGCTTATTGATAAGATGGGTAAAAAACATCTCTACAGGGCCTTCTAAGGAGCAGGGACCACATGCGACAAATGGGGGGTGGGGGGGGGGGGAAGGGGCGCAATGCTACCCACAGTGAAGCAGCTTAATCTATTATGAGACCAGACAGAGCACCCATAATATATAGTATTGAAGGCTTCTAGCAGGTCCAACATTACAAGAGCCTCAATACATTATCTGCCCATGCTGGCTAATTATCTGCTATACCACCCAAGGCAGACCACACCTCTGCCATCCAGGGGGAACGAGTACCACAGATGGTGTGCCCAGATAGTGCCTTGATGGTGCTAGACACATCTTTCCCACTCCATACAGAAAAAGTGGTAGTTGGAGAAGAGTATAAACAAACAGCCCCGACTAGTTAATTAATCGTGTATTGCCCACGGACGGTGGATTTAGGTATTGGAAGTCAAAGCTTTAGCACTTTGATTTTTTTTTTCCATAAATAGAACAGACTTGTGGCCCAAAGGCTTGTTCCCCATCCAAAGGCAAGTTTGTGAGGTGCTGTTGCACCCCGGGCCGGAATCTAGACACACTTTTCCAGGAAGCAATACCAGCAACATTGAGGGGGCATTTGATTTTGGCCTTTGGAATGATTTTACCCTCCTGAACAATCTCAGTGCCTGGCTTTTTATCTGGAAGATACTTGATGAGCTAGTTCCTCCATTTCCTTCCACTGATACCAGTCATATCTAGAGATCAAGCCAACGGAGTAAGTGATGCACCATTTTTTCTCCTCCCTAGGAGTGACCACTCAGTCATCTTGAGGCGGAAGTCCCCCTCCTCTTCCAGCACATGGAGCTTGACCTTAATGTGGTCTGCCATTTGTTGGATGACCGCGTGGTATGCAGTTGTCATTGGGCAGGGATGGTTTAAATGGATATTGTTCCTAAGATGGGTCGTCTGGAGGGTTCACATTGAAGTCGTTCCAGGGGTGATCACCCTCATCTGAGGGCAATGGCTCCTCAAATGGTTCTGGCTGATCTGCATATCCCTCATGGTCTGAGTCTATGAGTCGTCTAGGAGTATAGACTGAGCTGAGGATGGCGAACATGAAGATGACAGAGCGTGTGGTGGTGTGGGTTCTCTTCTATGGGTTAAGCCCGAAGTTGTACTGAAATTTCCTCCAAATCAGCATTTCTTTTGCGTGTGGCTGGCCAAATATAGAAAGGTTGGCCAAGGATCTGAACCGACAATGGGCCTTTATAAATTCACTGAAGTAATACATCAGGCTGCTTGCCTTTGTCTTCAAGAATAGGATTGCTCAGACCCAAGACCTGCTTCAAGGTTGGCATCAGAGTAAACTTCGTTCCAAGGCAGGTTGAGTGGACTCCGAGGCTGGGAGGATTGACCTCTGGAAAGCGAGAGTCTCTGGCATTGTAGGTGCTTTCTGGATTAAGGGGCTCTGGGAACAGTGGCAGGCGGCAACTGTCAAGGTCTCTTTGAAGGCTATTCTGGGCTCAAGTCACGGCTCTCTCAGGGTTGTTGCTTTCCCTAGACCTGATTCAAGATCCAAACACAGAGAGGTTTGGTTCGAGGTCGAAACCCTGAGAAAAGATTCTCCATGCCGAGCTGCATTGAGTGAGCCATGATCCACCAAGTTGACACCACAAATGTCACTCTTTCCCAATCAGCATACCGGCTGCTGCCACACCATTCTTCATGTTATTGTCGCCCTAGACCTCCCAGCAGTCTGGGCCTTACCACAGCATTGCCTTGCTACTTCCATCAGCAGTTCATCATTCCAGCATTGCCTTGCTGACAGCATGATGTTCTATCAATATTAAAAGCAAAGGAAACATGGCCACCCTCAGAGAGGATATGGCTTAATAGAAATAGATGCCTTGACTCTGCTTACAACCAAGGGTTGGAGCTACTTCCTTACACTCGCAACTCTGTTGGGTCTTTCCAGAAAAAGGGTGTGTATATGTCCCTAGCTATGGGAGAGAATGTTACACTGGTGATCCAATTGCCATATCAAGTACAAAAGGGTAGCTTTGCCATGGTATTACCATTTACTCCTGTCTGATTATAGGAAGGAGGTAGTCGATAAGCTCAAAGAAACACAAGTCAAATAACTCCCCTTTCAGTAGTATGATCTATGCAAGGACAGAGAGCCATCAGAAACAGCATTTGCTATAGGTCATTGGGCTTTTGACAGAAGGAGAGCCTAGGACCTGCAGACTAGGACCGAAAGTGGCTTATGGGCCATGTTATGATGCAAAAGAAAATCTACAGAAATTACTATCTGGCATGGTTTCGCCTTTAATTCTGCTGCCATTTGGAATCCCACTCAGGCAAAAACAATCTAGGACGGACCAGAAAATGCTCTGGAAAGTTTCTAGCAACCTTTCTCTCCAATTGTTCTAAAGCAAAGAGTATCCGGGTGATGGATTCTCAGCAGTTTGACACTGGATAGCCTCATGCTAACTTGGATTATAGCAGGTGTAGGCATAAACAAAAGTCAAAAGATTCCGACAGGCAGGAGCCACACTTTTGCCACCAGTTCTGTGATTCTTTAGACTCTGATCCCAATCTCCCTTTGTGATCAATGGCTATGAGATCAATATTCACAAAAGAAATGGAACAAGAGAGCCTTCTTTGCCACCTCTCCAGTGCATTACACTCTGGAGGAGTAATTGAAGCTTGCTGTGGCATTTGGACACTTCTTGGACTGCTAAGTCTGTGAGTTATCTTTTAAAGACTCTGATTCAGTGAGCAAAATAACATTCTTTCGGCTCACTACCCAGCTTTGGTTATACTCACTCTAATTCACTATTACAGTTGGTGAGTTTACAGCAGTTACAGCCGAGGCATAGGGACCTCTGGTTCCTTCATCCCATACACCCATTTCTCCACTGTGCTTCTCCGCTTCCTCACAAGAAACGTTATGGAGATTGGAGAATAATGGCAGATTTGTTTTTTTAAAGGCCACAGTTTGGGAAACATGATAGTTTGGATGGGAATGTAGGTGACCTGCTTCCAGTGGATACTAGGGTGCTATGACCAGGGCTTTCCTCTAGGTCTTCTGACAGGACTGAATTGCCAAAATCTGCAGATGTATTGAACATGACCGGTGAAATCTGTCAAAGTTGCATTCTTCTCAAAAGGTTCAGAGGGTTGACATTCACAGGCCTCAGTAGAAGTGATCTGTTCCACCATCAATCCTCCAAAGACATTATTTGAGGCTGAGTACATCTAACTGAGGTGGAAGCCCTGCATATTCGATTTATGTGCCTTATGTTACAGAGGGCAAATCTCTTGACATGGTTTGCAGAAAGGTGTGTAGAATGCCAGGCTGTGCTACATCCGACATATATCGGAAGTAGGTGCAAGACATTGCTACTACTGCAAATACACATTCAACTAATGAGATTAATTTCCACTCCTATTGCAAGGCTATGTATTGTATTGTTTATTTAGCACTTCATACAACAGCCTGGGTTTGCGAAGCACTCTGATTTGCATCTGGATTTTGTGTGCCCTTTCCCAAATTCAAGGTGTAAACTATGGTGCTATTTCACCTATCTGGGAACTGAAGGAAACCAGGATGAAAGATAAATCACTTTGTATTCTAGGTTACAGAAGGCTGTCTCGTCACATGACAATATAATTTGAAAACATCAGCACACATAAAAAGGTAATCAAGTTTTAAATGATGCGCAAAGGCAGACTTGTGGCTTGATGTGGACATAAAGCCATACCTCGTTCAGTCCCTGATACACAATAAAAAAAAAAACTCTGGGTCTATTTAGACCCTAATCACGACTTGCATGGTACTGGCGACATGCACACTCTGCTTGCCAAATTAATATAATTTAGCGATAACACTGCATCAGTATTGTGCATTTATGAGTTAAACGCCATGGAAGTTAAGTTCTGCCAGGAAGGTGTAGCTTGCTCCTTCTGGCCAGAAAAAAAATACACGGAAAGATACTTGGCTACAGCAGCAGCTAAACCCTCATGCCATTTTACAGCCTAGTAAAGTCAGGTACTACAACATTGACCCACTCAGAATTAGGAGGAGTGGAATTCCATGTGGTAATTCTGCCCCACCGGACTCATAATCGGGGCAAGATATCTTAAAGAGTTAAACATTGATGGGCAGGTCACAGGTTCAAATCACAACTCAGCCTTCCATCATGCTAAATGTCTGTATATGGAACTGAGCAGGGTAATATTGACACTCGTTAATCACAAGCCTCCAAATGCACAGTAGAGAAAACAAGTTATTATTAACAAGGAAGCTTTGATCACTGACACTCACCCCACAGTTATGAAGTCTGCTTTACTGATGGTCTCAGGTTCAATGCAAATCATCATGGAGTCTTCTGTACGCTGTGAGGTTTAAAAACATGATGAGGTCAACTAACACACGAAATCCATGCCTCAATTTTCTGGCGCACAGTTATGACTATCCATCAATAACCGCTCCAGGTCGAATGTCATCAGAAAATTCCCACTCTGCCATGTCAGCCCACTCACTCTTTTGTCTGCTGCACAGCATCACACAGGAAATGAGTGGAAGCTGGGCAAACACTGCCCGGATCCCGCCAAATCCAGTGAATGCCGCAGAAGAGAGAAGTACTGCCTGCTGAGCAGTGGTTCAGTCTCATCACATACCATCTACTCATTGTGCAGTGTGCATTTGTCTGATAGCGCAGTTTTTTTTTATTGTAAAGTTATTTAAAACCATCACAATTAACATAAAAGGAGCTGCACCAGTATCAAACAATAAAAAAAAAGAAAAGATATCAGCATTCATAAAAAGATCAAATCAACTTACAGATAAAACATAGTCATCAATTATTAAACGTTAATTTCCTGTCTTTTTCTCGGAGCTTTTGTTCAGCAAATTTCAGGAATTTTACCAACCAGGAGTTTAAATGTGGGAATTTGCCATCAGGCAGTAACTATGTGCATGAAGCATGTCTGAATTTTTAGGATTAAATCTGTTTTTAATAAGGAAAACAAAGTATCGACACGGCAGCAGCAGCTGGCGCCTACAACCCTTCGGGCCGGTAGGTCACAGCTCCTGTAATTCAACCTCCCAGGATCCCAACCCGCACCCCAGTGGCGGACCCCCCTTAAACACAGCACGTCGCCTACAACCCCGTGGGGCCGGCCGCGTCTTAACTGCAAGGTGCAAACGGATCTCCGAGTTCCCCGTTGGGCGACCATGACTGTTCTCCCCCCCGTGCTATCCAGTGGCACCCGCCCATGGGGAACCTCCCTGTCATATGCGTGCCCAGGAGGGATATTCCCCTGGGAGGCTAGGATTCCGGTCTGGGCGTAAGGCTTCGTGACCATGGTCTGCCCTAGAGAGTGTTCCCACTTCGATACTTCCTGAACCAAAACAACAGGGGAGTAACTGAACCATTCCCCCAAACTTCCCCCCCACCCGACCTGCGACCCCCACCCCCTGCTACCCCATCCCCCTGCCCGCCCCCCTCCCGTGTCGTCCAGTGCGTGTCGTCAGGCATACTCGGAAGTCATCCCCAGTCCCTCTCGGTTGGCTCGTGTCAGGGCCGTCAAGATGCGGTCTCCTCCTGTGTGGCAAGCCTCAAAAGCCGAAGGTAGCGCGGGCAGGTCAGTTCTCTAAATTCCGTGACCAGTAACGAATGGAACGGTTGCCATATGTCCGCGAACCGCTCTGCTTCTCCCGCTGCCGCCAGCGACATCTTCTCCATACCCAATACGTGCCACAGTCTATGGAGCCAGCCCGTGACCGAGGGAGGTGTGGCCGTGCGCCAGTGTATCAGGATGTTCTGCACTGCTGACCCTAATGCGATGGCTATCTGCCTCCCTCTACGGGACTTCAATGGGTACATCAGCTGATTCGGGAGGCCTAGCAAGATATAGACCGGGAGGCGCGGCAGCTCGACTCCAAAGTGGGAATCCACGTCGTCCAGCACCTCCCGCCAATAGGTGCCCATAAGAGGGCAATCCCATAGGAGATGCGAAAGCGTACCCACCTGCCCGCATCCCCGCCAGCACGTATCCTCTTTACTATGATCCATAGCGTGGATGCGTTCTGGGGTGTAATACCAATAAATCGAGACTTTGGTAAAGGTCTCCGTGAGGCCTGTGTGGTACGCCGAGTGCCGGGCCCTGTAGGCTATCTGTCCCCACTCCTCGTGACTCAGGGCTCTGCCTAGCTCCTTCTCCCATCGCTCCCTCCCTGGATTATAAAAATGTGACGGAGGCGTTTGGAGAAACTGGTAGAGGTCGCTTATGAGTTTAGTGTCCGAGGTCCGTGACATGAGCCAGCGCTCATAAGGGAGGAGTCGTCTGTCTGCCGCCTCTCGCACCTGAGGATGTAGCGCCCAGTGGCGCGCCTGCGTATTGCGCATCCTCTCAGTCTCTGGGAATGTGTATTCCTGTCGGAAGCTCCGAAAGGGAATCACCCCGTCCGCGTCGTACAGGTGGCAGAGAGCCCTGCAGCCCGCTGCCCGCCAATGAGCGAACGCCCCCCGTTCCATCCCCGGGGTGAAGTCCGGGTTATCCACAGGGGCGTTAGCAGCGAAGGGAAGGTCGTGAGGCCGTGCGTGATATTAGTGGCGTCCCACACCCGCAGAGGGACTCGCGTGATAACGGAGGCGTATAGCTTAGCGGGGCGGTGCGCTCTGCGCAGGAACGGCACCTCCTGTAGAGGCCTGCCCGCAACCGCCTGATCCTGGAAGAGCCAGTGTTTGTCAGACTCCCACTTGCTCCATTCCACTAATTAGCGCAGCTGCGTCGCTTGAAAATATTTCCGGAGATCCGGTATACCCAGTCCGCCCGCCTCCGGTGCAAGCATCGAGAGCGTTCTCCTCATCCGAGGTTTCTTGCCCTGCCAGATAAAGCGTGCGAGGTCCGCCTGCATTTTCTGGATCCACCCAGTCGGAGGCTGGAGCGGCAACGCGCGGAACAGATACAGAATCTGGGGTAGAATCGTCATCTTAACCGCCGCCACCCTGCCCAGCAGTGAGAGGGTGTCACGGTCCCAACGGCTCAATTCTTCCTTAATTTTCTTGCCCAGGGCGGCATAGTTCGCCGCGACCATAGCGGGTAAAGTGGGGGCCAACATAATTCCCAGATAGGGGACAGTATCTGATGACCAGACTATCGGCACCCGATGTTGTAAAAGCGTTCTGGTCGTCCGCGAAAGAGAAAGGTCTAGAGCTACCGATTTCCCCATATTCATTTTGAATCCCGCGACCTTTGTAAAAGCAGTTAGCTCCGCTATGCATGCCGGCAAGGCCCGTAGCGGGTCTTCTAGGGACAGTATGACGTCGTCAGCGTATAGGCTGACTGCGTGGCAAAAACCGCCAAATTTCACTCCTTGTATCGCCCCGTTATTCCGGATCCGCTGCGCAAAGGGCTCCATGTAGAGAGCAAAGAGCAGGGGCGACAGCGGGCATCCCTGCCTCGTGCCTCTCTCGATGGCAAAGCTCTTGGAACTACACCCGTTTACTCGCACCACGGCCGTCGGGGATCGGTAGCAATTGAATATCATGCGGCGAAACTTGTCCCCCATCCCTATTTTCACCAGTATCTGTTCCAAGTAAGGCCAGTGGACACGGTCGAACGCTTTCTCGGCGTCTACCGCTAGCAACATTCTTTCCCCCGGGATCCGGGACGCCTTTTCGATGAGGTGGGTAATCCGCTTGGTGTTGTCCACCGTTTGTCTTCCGGGAACAAAACCCGCTTGATCCGGCTCTAGAAGGCCCGGCAGATGTGGAGCCAGGCGCGCCGCCAGTATACCGGTGTACAACTTGAGGTCGACGTTTAGAAGCGATATCGGCCGATATGACCCGCACTGTGTTCTGTCTTTCCCCGGTTTGGGGAGGACCACCAGGGACGCCTGCAGCAAGTCTGCCGGGATGGCCCCTGGTTCAGCAAAGGTGTTAAAAAGACGCGTAAGGACCGGTGCTAGTATCGTACAAAATGTTTTGTAGAAGAGGGACGTATAGCCGTCCGGCCCTGGGGATTTACCATGCTTGAGACGAGCGATGGCCGAAACCACCTCCTCTACCCTTATTTCCTTATCTAGGGTCTCCGCCTGAGAAGGTGTCAGGGACGACAGAGAGACCGAGTCCAGATATTCGTGCGTCGCGTGAGCGTCTAGGGGCTCCCCGGCGTAAAGGCCGGCATAGTACCGGCGAAAGAGTTCTGCTATGTCTTCCTCCTCCGTGACAGGCGAGCCCGTCTGGCCGGTGATCTCTTTCACCCTCTGCCTCTGCCTCGTCGCCCGGAGTTTACTCGCCAGTAGCCTGCCGCACTTGTCTCCCCCCGTGTAGTAGGCATGCTTTAAACGCAGCGCTGCATATTCCGCGCGGTCCATGTCTAGTGCCGTCAACATCTTTCTCGCCTCCTTGAGCCGCCTCCAAACCCGGGGGGCCCCCGTTCTACAGTGCATTTGCTCCAGCTCGCGGACCCTCTGTGTGAGTTCCTCCCGCTTCTGCCGCCGTGCCTTATTATCCGCCGCGGAGATCGCAATAAATTCCCCTCGCAGGACCGCTTTCAACGCTGCCCATTGGGTCGCGCTAGATGTGTCGGAACCCCCGTTATGTGAGAGGTAGTCCCGAATCGCTGCCGTGACTTGCGCTACCACCTCCTTCCTATAGAGTAAGGAGTCTCGTAGCCGCCAGATCCGCGGGGTACTAGACACCGGTGGCAAGGTAAACGTTGCCATGACCGGAGCATGATCCGACATGGAGATCACCCCCATTTCCGCGGACGTGGCTAAGGAGTGCATCGGTCCCGTGACCAGAAAGTGGTCCAGCCGCGCGTACGTTTTGTGTGCATGTGAGTAGTAAGTGTAATCCCGTGCGGAGGGGTGCAAGTGGCGCCATAGGTCATGGAGATCCAGCTCCGCCAGTTGGGCCTTGCAGTCGGCCGAGAATTCCCCCACCTGGAGGAAGCGGTGCGCCGACCTATCCAGGGTCGTGTCGAAGACCATGTTATAGTCGCCACCAACAACAACATGCCTGTCCGGCGTGGCCATGACCTCCCCCAAGGCCGATCTGAGGAAGGGTTCCTGCCGGTCGTTTGGGCTGTAAAGAGACCCTATTGTGACCGAGAGGCCTGCTATTCTGAACCTGTAGGCCAGGAGCCTGCCCTTTTGTTCCGCCTGTTTATTGAGAACCTCTCCTCCGAAGCGTCGGGCCACCAGAATCGCCACCCCCGCCGTTTTCGTGCCGCTAGACGAGAAGAACTGCGAGGGGAACGCGCGGGAGCGGAGCCTGAGGCAGTCTCGGGGTAGGAGGTGCGTCTCCTGAAGTAGACAGATACCAGCCTGGGTGTTCTCCAAGAGAGACAGAACCGCCCTCCGTTTGACTGGGTTATTGAGGCCCCTGACATTAAGCGTCACGATATTAAGAGTCTTGGCCATCTATGGATGAAACAGCTGCCGCCGTGTAGCCACGCTGCCCCTGTGCAGCCCCCCAACTCTGGTCCCGAGCATCGCCGCCATAATCGGGATTGTGTGCACGCACTGGACGACCCCCCCACCCGCCATGGACCCCCTCCCTCTTTTCCCGTGAGCCCCCCCTCCCCCTCGTCCCCCACCCCGCTCCTACCCCCCCCAACTGCCCCCCCTCCGCCCTCCAGCCCCTTCCCCTGGCAACGTGCCGTAAACTTAGGGCTGTCCCATCCCAATCTTCCCCTTCCCTTCCCCCAGCTCCAGATCCTCATTGTCCAAGTCCAGTCCCCTTGGTGACCAAACCGTGGCAGTATATTCAAGTGGACGTCCAGCCACCCGTCCCTCCCCGCTCCTCCCCGCTCCCCCCCCCCCTCCAGCCCCCAAACCTGCAAATTGAAGAAGGCGAAAGCATTCTCCCCCCGGAGTGATTCAAGCAGTTAGTCCGGTCTCCTGGAGCTCCCCCGGGACCGCCGCCTGGAGACTCGCTGCCATCCGTCTCCCTCGGAGCGCCCCCGTCGCTGTGTCACCGTGTCTTCCTCCGCCGTTGCGGTGAGGCCCAGGACCCCGCACGTGTCCTACAGGGAGCGGAGTTGATGCACAGTACCGTTCCATCGGAAGATTAACCGAAATGGGTGACCCCAGGCATACGGCGTTCCGCGTTCCCTGAGAAAGTCCGTTGCAATTTTAAAAGATTTCCGTTTTTGAAGCGTGATGGCCTATAAGTCTTGGTAAAGGGCCACCGGGTGACCCCTGAAGGTCAGTGACTGCCGTTTCCGTGCCTCCGCCAGGATGCGTTCCTTGAGTGGGAAGTCCGGGAGGAAGGCAAGAATGTCCGGGGGTGGCGCCGATGCTCTCCGTGGGGGGCCCACCCTGTGCGCCCTGTCGATGCGGATGGGGAAGTCCTCCCCCTCGCCCAGTACCTCCCGGAACAGGTCCCGTAGGTACCCTGCTGCATCCGTCCCTTCTTCATTGGACGGCACTCCTCGAACCCGGACGTTGTTTCGCCGAGACCTGTTCTCGAGATCCTCGGCGTGTGCCTGGAGGTCGATCTGCTGGTCCCGTAGGCGCAGCACCTCCTGCTGCAGGGATTCGAACTCTTCGTCTCGCCTCTGACCCGTGTCTTCCACCGTGGCCACTCTTTCCCCCAAGCCGTCCAGCTCCCGGCGCAACTCTCGCACCTCCCCAGCCACTTCGGATTTCAGGGTTTGGAAGTCCTCCCTGAGTGAGCTGAAAAGGGACTCCATGAAGGACCTAGTGACCGGGGGCTCTCCGTCAGCATCCCCCCCTGGACCTCCGGAGGAACTAGGCGATGGCTGCCCTCTGTCGGCTCTGTGTTGCGCTCTGCCGAGGAGTTCAGGGAGTGTGCGCTCCCCCTTCCGTCCGCCTCTGCTGCCCGACATGCCGTTGGGGAGGCGAGGCCCCGGACCGTGCTACCTTGCTCGCCGCTTGCGACAGTTCCAGGTCCTCGGCGGCACTATGAGGCTCCCCCGGTCCAATCCCCGCTGGTCCCCTCCGCTACTCCTGTGGCCTGTTTCAGAGACCGGTAATGTCGGGCCCCGCGGCCCCTCCACCTGCCCGGGCGCTGCGCGCTGCCTTCTTCTGGCGTGTGGGAACGTGAGTCCTCCCCGGTGACTGTGTCTCCGCTATTACCGGCTCAGACCCCGTAGTCTCCAGTGCGCCGGTCCGTGCGATCGCGCCCCCCTCCTTGCGATGTGCTCCGGCCAGCTCCCGTGAGGCTGCAGGGTGGCAAGGGAGGTCGCCGCCCCCCGCTCCACTCTCGGCTGCTCTCCCTCCCGCTGCTCCGTCGTGTCCTGTGCAGGCCGAGGGTCACTGCCGAGCCCTCCTGTCTGGGAGCCTCCCCTCACCTCGTGGCACGGCCGGGCCCCTGGCTGCAGCGCGCGTCGTCCCCCGGGGCCCTCCGCCTCGTAGTCAGTGCTCCGAGGCCGGTCCCAGCCGCCAACGATTCCTCCAGACGCCTCTTCCAGTGCTGGGGTGATCTTTCCCCCTCCGTCCTCGATCCGTTGCTGCCGCCCCGCTCTTGCTCTCCCGCGGCGGCTCCCTCCTCACCTCTGCCCGCAGGGCGCCAGGCGCCGGTCGCGCTCCGCCGTTGTCTAGGGCAGGCCTGTCTGTGTGTGGCTCGGGGAATGCGTCGCGGAGCTCAGCAACGTCTCCAGCCGCCCTCCGGCGACCGCTCAACCCCTCCGTGCATCGCCGTTGCGCTCGATCACGACCAAGCTCCCAGCCGCGCCACGGTGGGCCCTCCCGACCTCTCCGGCCGCTTGCGTAGCGATCAGCCCCAGAGCTCCGGCGCTAAGCCCGGCCTCCGCTCCTCCTCTTCGCCACGGAGCCGCGCTCTTCAGCCGTTGGGAGTCACCGGCGCCTCCTAGGATCTTCAGGGTGCCTCACGACCTCGGCCAGCACTTCACAAAGCACCATCACCGTTACCCCCGCAGATCAGGGGGAGATTCGGCCTCTGATCTAGGTTCAGGGGCTGGGAGGCACAGGAGCTCGCGGGGAAGACGTCCGCTCACCTCGCCATCTTGGCCACGCCCCGCATGTCTGAATTTTTAACAAATTGAGGGGAATAAGGATTTGGATTAGCCTACTACCTTCTTTCAAAAGTGCAGGGCAAGTACATAAAATGTGCAATATGGATGCACACTTATAATCACAGATCCTGCATTCCATTAACTCAAAAGGCATGGGCCACAGTGGAGGTTGGAATTTTGTTGGAAAAGCTCCAAACCAGTAATGTATTACGTTTTATATCGGGAGAAAAATATTTGCCAAAATAAGCTTGTCTGCACTCAGAAACATATGTATTTATGATCATCCATGTGTGGGATCTTAAAAATTAAGAAAGTTCCCTCCTAAGATAAATGATGAGCTTGACACAAGTGTAGGGGTTTGCAAAAGGAAGACCCATGAGTTATGTGAGGACCACATTTGGTTCCAGACAGGGGCTGGAGATGTCTTTGGACCGTCCATACTAGCCATAATGACTGGTATTTTGAACACGGAAGAGTGCACAATGTTTTGAAGGTAAGCATATGGAAGTGTAGGCAATACACCTTGATCTATACGTGTGGGAGGTAAGAAAGAATGGCCTACACAAAATGCACATAAATCTTAAGACAATCTAAGTGTTAGAAGATGCGGCATGTACAGTTTCCAGTTACGGTCATGGCAGGCTTGAGTAGTGGAATTTCTGGTTTCCGTCATGATAACCATGACTTGCCCTAGTAGATTGAGGTAGCCAAACTTTAGGTACTCCGGTCCCAGATTGCGAGGTTCAGCTATTTTGGGTCTGGGTGTTTGAGCTGACCCTTATATGGAATGAGAAGATCTGGCTTATATGAAAACTTCTTGCGAAAACTGATTGACATCTGTAGAAGCATTGAGTACCAGGGCTATCTCGCCCAGGGCAATCTGGCGTCCTTAGGATAAGAATCACAGACCCGTACCTCAGCAAGTACGGGATGAGGTGGAAGAGAGTAGGCCAATATTCCTGACCAGTTCATCCATAGTGCCTTACCCATGCACTTGTGTGTACCTGGTAGCGATGTATTGGCATTTTACGTTATTTGAAGTGGCTCGAAAGTGTACTGTTGGCGTACTGAACTGCTGAAAATACCTGCGTAGGACGGGTGATTGGAGTTCTCACTCGTGGACTTGTGTTCTGCTAAGCTGGTCCGTAAAGTCGTTATTCACAGGTGAATGTGGTTTTGGACTGCCAAGTATCAAATCTCTTCCTCTGAATGTAGAACATGGCTGTCACATTGTCTGTTTTTAGGATTGTTGTTTTACCCCTGCAAAACTAGGAGGAACACTGAGGACTAGTCTTATTGCTTGCAACTCCAGATAGTTTATGTGGTGTCCCTGGTGTGGCAGAGGGGTCCAGGGGACCTGGACAGTTACCTCGCAAAGGTGAGCTTGCCACACCATATGGTGGTGATGACCACATGTGATTGATAGTCTTGAAAGGGCCAGTCGAGCAACAGGTTGTTGCTCTTCCACCAAAGCAGGGAGTTCTGAACACTGACCGTTGCCAAACATAGATCCTCCCAATGCCCTTCTGCTCGTGTCCACTGCCTTGATAACCATTCTGGTAGCGAGTGCATGTGCAACCTGACGTATGGTACAACTGTTATGCAGGAAGCCATCATTCACCCAACAGATTCATGACTGTGCGAACAGTAATTGAATGGAATGTCTGAAAAAGAAGCAGCAGCTGTTGAAATGCCATCACCCTCTGATGGCTGGAACATGCTTTGACTGTTATTGCATTTAGGATTGAGGTTGTATTTGCTGTGGCTATGAAAAAGAGGCATTGCTGTAGGAGTGTGGGCTAGGCATTGTCATTTGCTGCTGCCCTTGATCAGCCAGTTGTCTAAGTATGGGAAGATGTGTATGGCATTTCTGAGCAACTTCGCTGCAAGGCATTTTGTTACACCCTGAACTAGTAGTGTTATCCACTTACAATGAACAGAAGGTACTGGAGGTGCGCTTAGTGAATGGGGATGTGAAGGTATGTGTCTTTCAGATCCAGCGCTGACATGGAGTTGCCTTGGCATAGCAGTGGGATGACATCATGCAGAGTGACCACGTGAAAGTGTTCTGAGAGGATGAACTTGTTCAATAGCTGGAGGTCGAGGATTGGTTGAAGGGAACCATCCTTTTTGGGAATTAGAAAGTAAAGGCAATACACCCCCGTGCCATGTCTGTTTGGAGGTATTGGTTCTATTGTGCCCTTTTTGTAGAAGCACCTAAACCTCTTCTTGGTGGAGGTGGTCTGAACTTACACTATGGTGATGGGGTGGGATGTTTGGAGGGGTTGTGTGGAATTCGAGGTAGTACCCTTCTCTCACAACGAAGAGAACCCACTGATCCACTTTAATCCAAGGTGATGCTTTGCCACTGTGGTATGAAGTGCCTCTCTCTTCCCCAGTGTCACGGGGGCACCACTGGGGGCACGGCTTCTGACACACAACCCGAAGGGATGCCTGATTGTTCCTTTACGCCTTGGCCACAGGACTGGTACGGGCCCTTTAACTCCACTAGAGAACCCCGTGGGGAGGAGCCGACTGTCTGCACGTCAGACCACGTCATCCAATCGGAGAGCCCGGGACCTTGTAAAACGAACCCGGAAGAGAAGAAGGGCGCGAAAGCCGGAGGAAGTGAGGAGAGCCGAGCGAAGTAGACAGAGCAGGAACGAGTGAGCAGTGGAGAAGGAGAGACGACTGAAGGAGAGTGCGGAGTCCGAGAGACGGCGCAGACGGAGCCAGGAGGCCAACGGATACGCTACTCGCCCCGCCACGTTCCTGGAGGAGCGTGGCTGGGAAAGGTACGTGATCGTATCTTGAGTCTGTCACAAGTACGGGGAGGGACGAAGTGAATAGGACGAGGGAGGTCACGGGAGTACGGGGAGCCTGAGTATTGAGGATTCTTTTTCTGTGGGTCAACCACGCTCACCCCCTCCAGTCTTCTCTGCCTACGTTCACCTCCTTACCTCACCTGAGTTACAAGAGTCACAAGATTTGGTGGTAGTCCCGGTGATCCCTCACAACCCTTTCCCCCCTCAAAGCGCCCTTGGTCCCTACAACCCTACTCACATTTGTATCCCTCTGTATCTCTTCCCTGGGTCACGGACGGAGGAGGAAGAGACGGTCCCTACGACAGAACCGGAGTGGAGAGAAGATCCTTACAGAGGAGCCCTTAAAACGGACACTGACCCCTGGAGCAACAGACCTCATCCAGAACGTAAACAAAGGACGCTTGTTGAGCCAATAAAAATTCGATTATTTACCTCATCAGTGAGTCCCTGTGTTGGTATACTAGGTGAACCACCTCCCCCACCACATCGGTCCTCACACCCAGATATGTGTAATGTGGTTGGGGGATGGGGAAAGAAGGAAAAAGAGTCACAGCTTTGTAGCAGAGCTGCGCCTTGCGGAGCCACCTCTGCCTTTTCCACACTCATTCCCTTTACAGTTATCTCTATGGAAAGTCTTATGGTCCTGGGAGGTCCTGAAAGGACTGCTGGTAGTGTTGATACGGGGGTGTCTGGCCTAAACTCCTTGTTTGGTACTTCAACTAGTTTAATGCTTACGAAAAGCAGATTTGGGACTGGGGCATTGTAGTGTGCCCATAGGTTTGGCAATGTCAGTGTCCTTTTTCATTTTCTTGAGCATCTGGTTGAGGGCTGAACAATACCCGCCTTCTAAAGGGATGTTTGATAGGTGCTGTTGGCCTAAACCCTGACACCTTAAGTCAGGCATGCTCCTGGAGGAGGATGCTTGAACTGGTACCTCTAGAAGTTGTGTCTGCAGTGTCAAGGGGGCATCTAATATTAGCATTGCCAATGGTCTAGCTATCAGCACCCATCTCCTATTCACTCTTTTGATGGCCATCTGTTAGGTGGTTTATCAGCTCCTCCATCTCCTCTCAGTGGTAACGATCATACCTCTGATCTATTTGAGACCAGAAAGTTGAACTTGTCTTCTATGGTATGTAGTTTTAAGTGGTGGTATTGTGCAGCCCTTTGACTGCATTATATACAGTAGTATCATCTAGAATGGATAGCATGGCTTGGCAGGATATGGCTCTAAATCTGGGTAGTATTGTGGGTCTACCACATTATCTTTCCATGGATCCTAAAGGGCTTGTCAGAGGTGACCTGTGGATAGTAGACAGTCTGAGTTTTGAGTCAGTATCTTGTGGCACAGGTGGAGAAGTATGTGGTGGTGGTAGGAAGTGTGGATGGTAATGGAGGGAATGGTGTAGGACTGGTGAGAGTTTTGAACTCTTTTGGGAATTAACAGTATAAAAGGGTTAACTCCTAGTTTTACCTCAAAGTCGACCTGGAATTTTTATGGATGAGTTCTGGAGCCAGAAGTTTGACAAGTATTCTGCTCAGAGTAGGTCATCATAAATAAGAGAGAAATACAGCTACCTGGAACATTAGAATAGCCAGGTTTTGAGCTTTATAAGCCAGTTGACCAGGTATGGGAAACACCTGGTGCCCGGTTCTCCTCAAGAAGGCCGCCACCAGGGCCATGCATTTTGTGAAGACCTTGGGAGCCGAGCGAAGCCCTATAAGGAAGCTCTTTGAATTGGTAATGTCACCCTGCCACCTCGAACCGAAGAAATTCGACACTTTACATGTATGAGGATATGGAAGTATGCACATAGTAGATCTAGTGATGTCATGGAATCCCCTGTATTCACAAATTGAAGGATCTCTTGTAAGGATAGCATCCTGAATGTTTGTTTATTGATGTATTTGTTTAAGAGATTCAAGTGCATCAGCTGTCCCCATTTTCCTGATTTCTTTTTGATGAGGAAGAAGTTAAGAGTAGAAACCTGCGTTGTGTTGAAACCACGGAACCTCCTCTATCGCACCCTTGGAGAGGAGCAAACACATTTCCTGCTTCAGCAGAGGCAGATGACGATGGGATGTTCTGTGAGTTTGGACAAAATTCCAGGTTGTGACTGTGTCGCATTACGTCTAACACCCATTTGTCGGAAGAGATGCTCTTCCATTGACTGTAACATTTGAAAAGGGGATTTCCGAATTTAGGTTGAGATGGGGCGGAGGTGACCGGTGCCTGGGAAGCATCACTTGTGCCTAGAGGTGTCCTGCGATTTTCCTCTAGCCGGAGGACGTCTTTCTGAGTGTTGCCATGCGTATGATGACGCTGCTGCTGTTCTGTATTGCTGTTGTGAGGAGTATTGTGAGCAATACTCTTGTTGGGGATATGGTTGGTACCTATTCTGTTGGTAAGGTACTCTGGACATAAATTGTCCTCTTTCTCTGCCTCCTCGAAAGGACTGGAAGCATCTTTGCTGTAAATTGCCCAGGGATCGTGCAATATCCATGTCTGATTTGATGGACTGCAACGCATCATTCACATTCTTTCCGAAAAGATTTTTGCCATTAAATGGCATGTCAAGAATCTTTGCCTGTACTTCTGGGCGGAACAAATTGCCTTCAGCCAACCTTGGTGTCGTAGAACAGCAGCCCCTGCCGTCTGACAGAACGCTGTAGAGGAGATAGCTATGAAAGCAGAAATAATTTCTGAAGAGGCCGTCTCACCCTCTATAAGAATTGCTTTTGCTTCCTTCTTTTTATCTTCTAGGAGATATTCCAGACATATCAGACCAAATCTGGCAGTCATACCTTCCCAATATGGCCAGTGCATTGGACGGTCTTCTAGATGTTGCCGCCATAGTGGAGAAGCATTTCCAGATATTGTCTAGTCTTCTTACTACCTTCTCCGGAGGGGCAGAGCAAGGCGTAGAAGGGTTCCTAGAGCGCTGTTGGGCTGCTTGCTTTATGATGGAGTCAGGGTGAAGCTGACTGATTAGACATGTCAGAGTGTTGTCTGGCACTTTAGACTTTTTGTTCAAACTTAGGGACAACAGCAGCAACTAAAGCCGTGGTCTTCATGAGCTTCGACCCCTCCAGCTAAACATACTCCACTATGGGAATGGATTGTAATGAGCGTTGAGCCGAATCCTTAAAGTCGTAAAGGAAGGACTCGGTTTGTTTGACCGGGAGAGGTTAGTCAAAAACCTTGATTGCTCTTTCGAGGAGCTTGTAAAAACCTCCAATATCCGCTGGAGGTGAATCCGCCGGGGTTGGTGAAGGCCATATAATCATCCCATTCCAGATGATCATCTGCTGGCCCAGAAGGAATCCCACCTTCCTCTAGTTGCTGATCCCCCATCACTATCCACAAAAGTATCCCGTACAGTAATGGGAGAGATTGTACTATCTTTGGAGGTACAAAGCAGGCCGGTCGATGCTGTGCTGGGACATTCGCTTTTGGAAAAGTTTTATAATAATCATTCAACCAAAGGCATAAACCAATGAGCAGAGATATCGGGACAGTAACTGTGCCCCCTTTCCCATAATGCTGTTCTTCCTCGAGGTCATCGTATGAGCAAGGTTCCTGAAAAGTGTCATAACCCTGAACAGAGAGCTCACACCTGTCCCGAATAAATAATTCACCTTCTAGGTATATAGAAGTGTCCTGATGAGCATCCTCATCAGTGTACTGGCATTTTACCTTAGGTTATTATAGGGCTATTTGCTAGGCCAAATAGACCCTCATCACCTGACTCTTGAATTTTCAGAAGGCGACACCTTGTAGAGAGCATGTGTGAAGTGCCATCATCTGATATAAAAACTTTATAGCTGTTGACGGGGTTGTCTTGCCCCCGATATAAGTTTATTCAACGGGAGCACATAAGATGGGGCGGAGGACGCAGACAGAGCTGCTGTCAATATTTGTGCAGGCGATGCCGCTGTCATCATTGGAATAGATGGGGATGGGTGCGCTGACGCTTTCCTCATTGTCGATTCTTCGTCGATGGAATGATCTTCATTAACGGACCTATTTTCTTCACAGAGGGTTCTTTAAGGTGTTACATGATCTGAGGAAAGTGAAGAAAGGGCCTTTCTGTGAAATGGTAAAGGCTCAGCAGGATCCCTACTGACCGGCCTCTCAGTACTGATACCCCTGCTATGGGATTTTGCCCTTTTGGAGTCCTTATCAGACGAGGAGGAGCCCTAATTGTGCACTTCATTGAGAAAGAGTGTACCCTTTCCTCATCCTCAGAATCAGATTGAGCCTTCTTTTGGAGTCAGAGAAGGAGCCTAGCCTCCCAGTCTTTTAGGGATTCGGCAGAGAAAGCGTGATAATGCTTGCACTCCTTTGGTTTATGGTGAGGGTAAAGGCAGTAGAGACATTGCTTGTCCGGGTACTCACAAAAAACGTATTGGCTTTCCACAGGATTTACAAGGCCTGAACAGTCTTTTTTTTTTTTAGAACCCTCTGACATGATGAAAACTGGAAACTAATCCCCAAGACTGTACCTCAGATACTGCTTGAAGGTCAAGGAATAGTTTGAATAGTTGAGAGGTCAAAAGTTGACAAGAATAACACTGTGACAGAGCAGAGATCAGGGAGACTTCCTAACACATGACGTACGGTTAGAAATCTGAGGTACGGTGGCTCTGTTGGGGATGAGTGCATCAGGGTCTCTACTTTGATTGGTTGCAGTTTGGATGCATTAAAACAATGTGAATTGGCTAGCAATGTCTATTGTTCCCAGTGTGAATACTAATGCTTATGTGTTAGTACTGTTACAGTGGGACTCCCACCATGACGACGTGGAAGATTCAAGCTTGTGAATCTATGAAAGATACAATACTGGAGAAATGGTACCTATGGAAGTTTTGGATATAATGACTGTGAGAGAAGGTGCTTGGTCGTGGGGAAGTCCTGATCTTCTTGCTGTCTAACTGTGAAAATGTTATATAATTCATAGCACTACAATCCTTAGGGTAGTGTGTTGGCTTGGTATGTGCCAGCTTTTTAGGCCCTCCTTACGACTAAGGTAGTTTCAATAGTTGGGAATCAACCCTTTCCCAAACACAAGGTAATGCAAATACTGCAGGGTTTACTATTTCAGATGTATGAAATTCTAATGGTATTCTGAGTGCCAATACTTCAAACGAGAAACTACTGTTGAGATCAGCGTTTACAACCATTTTCTGCAGGTTTTCTACTCGTTCTCAGCCTTTTCCCTGAATAAATTCGGTCTGCTTTTCACATGCGAAATGTGTCTGAGAACTTGTAATTCCAGTTTAGGCAGAAACCCGGTTTTGCCCTGATCAGGATTTCCAGCACATTTGCAATAAGGGCACTAATGTAGGACTATGGGATATGACTGGTGCAGGAGAGAAGGCCTGAAACTTGTTGAGTACACTGCAGAAGTGAAACTTGAAAGCAACCATTGAAAGTGGGGTTTGTACTACGGATGGGTACAGAATAGTTCAACTCATCCATTTACTGTGCTTCCTTACCAGGAGGTCAAGCTTTTGATTCTGGGTTGTGATGGATAGCTCAATGGGTGACAACTGTGCTTCCTCCCATGGCTCAGGAACAATTTCAGGGACCACCTCTGCAAAGCAACGAAGATAAGGCAGTCTAAGTGATATATAAACCCAAGGTGAAAATGCATCTCAGGAAAGACAAAGCATCCATCATTAGGTGGTGGAAGTGCTAAACAACCACCAATATCATTAGAAAATTCTGTAATTGCACTAACTTATGTGTATGTAGTCTAATACAACTGTACATATTATTCATGCATTCAAACTTAGCAAGTACTGACAATGCCAACCATATTGACTTTTGTATGCTGAAGAGGTGTTCTCAAGCTTAAAAATAAACCACAGTGAACAGGTATTACATGGGCATTAAGAGTGCAAACTTTGCTCACTTACATTGAGCAGTCACTATATTGTCTTCATCAATAAAAGCTTCTCTTGCAAACAAAGAACAGGTACTGTATCCGCATCAGCAGTGTATGCATCTCATGCACAAAGAGTTGAGCATGGACATTACCAATTATATATCACCGTCCCTACACCCACCTACCCCCACACACAGATAAGACACTTACCCACCCATAATTAAAATATATCTCTTTTATTGTTGGGGGACCCTGGAGTTGGTTAAAAACTGAAGCTAATAAAGAATGCAAACAGAGACTGTCGCAAATGAACAGGGTGCATTTTTCACAAGCCCAAATGGCGTTCTATTTAAATCATTCTTCACATAATATAAACATTAAGAATGTGGTAAACCAGTTCCATGCATTTCCATTGTTTTAAACATAAGACATTGCGGCAATAATGACATTCAAACTAAGTAAAATAAACATATACAATCATGAAGTTTTCAATAATTGAATAGCATCATATTTATTTCATATGTTGTGCATTATCCAGTGTCACAGTTCCCGCGTAGTGTCACAAGACCCAATGCATTTCGGGAAACCCTTCGTTAGGGGAACACTGTAAATAATATAACAATTTCTCATTCTAGATCAGAAAAGAATACATATACAAAACAGCATCTATATCATCTTGTTTTTAAGAAGGGGTTTTCAAGCTAAATCCCGCATACCAGTAAGACACAAGGTTAAGAAAAGCAAAGAAAGGAAAGAAAAAGGAAAGCAACATCGCTCATGCTCTCCAGGCTATATGAAAGTGAGATAGTACACAACCTGTGCGTGCTTGGCATGTTTTTGGAAAACAATGTTTCATACATCCAAAATTAATTGCCTCCATGTTTTTGCCGGGTCTATTTACTTATATGGGCAATCAGCCTTCCTCCACAGATCATGCGATCCCTACCTTAACTGGAAAGAATCTCTAGCAATGTAGTAGAGGAATAAGGCTCTCATACCAGTTTTTGTTGGAAAAATGGATTACCTATGATATAAAATATTAAGATTTTTGTTGAAACCTTCAACAAATGCACCCTAACGCGATCACTACAAAACCATAGTAGGTGAAATACCCTACTGTGTAATGTGTCCACTGCACATTTCTAAAATTAGCAGATGTGATAAGTCTGTGTTGATCTTGCTTTAAATTCCCTAACTTACCATCACTTGGGATTTATCTCACTTCATTAGCTGGGAGAGGGGGCACCTCCCTGTAGTCATACACTTGTAGAGGTAGATAATTAGTCCATGTTAGTGTTGTTAGATTTCATTAGAGAAGAAATTTGCTCATACTCTGATGCACACCTCCCCATGGCCAGCCACTTGTAGAGGTGTGCCATTCAGGGTTATTCTCGTCATTAGGTTTTAATAAACTAGTAGTTTGCTCATACTTTGACGCACACTATGTTAGTCATGTTCAAAACATGCATTAACATACAATTTGACACACAAGCATGCAAAGCAAACACATTGGGGAATTCCTTAGTTTTAAGTTTATTTTGTTAGTATAGCGTTTAAAGTTGTTTCAAAAGATGAGACGCCTTGAGTTATCCAAACAAACACTCTTTGTATCACATCTTTACTTGCAAAGTTTTTTAATCCAGAAGTACAGTGTGTCAAACACTTTTTTAATCATCCGATATCAGATGCATACATACCGTCTTGGTCATGTAAAAAAACATGACATAAAACTTTGCCAGACAAACCTATATCGTAGAGTATTTTGCCCAATAATAAAGTATGTCAAGCTACAATAAACAAAACTTAACACAGTGGCATTTATTTGCATTTTTTTATAGCGTGAACTCGACCCGAAGCTCTTTACATTTACTGATGCATTATTGCATTACTCTTTTATTTTTAAATTTTTTAAGGCAAAGGGAGATTAAGTGATTTGCCCAGAATCACAGGATGTTGTGCCAATGTCAAAACCTGAATCTGGATCCCACGTTCCAAGGCAGGCAGCTCTGGCCGTAGTGCCACATCCTCTAACCTATGAATGACATATACACATCATGGTGCTCAATATATTTCAAAGTCTTTATGTCCGGTTATATATTGTGTCAAGCATTAATTCAGGCATCCAATATTGTGGTCTTTGTAAGTCCCCTTCGGCCAGCCAGAATTTGATAATCTATTGGTTTCTGTTTGAATACATACATTGCTTTAATACATGTGGAAGTATACCACCATTCACCCTGTCATAGTTACATAGTTTTTTCTGGGCCTATTTGACCAGATGACACCACAGGAAGTGACTTCATACGACAGTTGACCTTGGTGACATCACAGAAAGTGATTCCACGTAATCTTTGACCCTGATGGCATTACTGGAGTTGCCTTCAATGAAGTCAAAAACCTACAATATGTGATAATGACCTAGCCTCTCAACAATACGCACCACTTTTTATCGTGCAGCTAGCCCCATCTCAGCTACGTGCATATGTGTTGACCTTTCATATATGGGCACAAACCTATTTGCACCAATTCACCTCTCATCTGCATGAACTGATTACTTTTGCACTTACATGTCCATCCCCCACCTCTTTATACCTCTAGACTCCACTCACTTTGCGCACTCTGTCACCTCTCACATGTTCCAAACAAGGTTACAGCCACTATTTTTTACACACACAATCAGGCACACATTCTTGTCACAACACATGTAACACAACAAAGCAGATTCCTAACACAGGCACACATTCCTAAAACACACAGTCAGATGAATAGACCTTAGTCAAACTACTATACCCACAGGTGTAGGTATACCTTTCGAAGACTCGCAGAAGTGCACATTTTGCAAACAAGCACAGATATGTTACGCACTCACAACAGCAAACATTCCTAGTACAAAAAGAGGCACACAAGACAGACAGACATAATATGCACGCATTCTCAACACAGTCATAAACATGTTCCTAACCCACTCATTGTCAATATGAGACACTGCTTTCATACAGACCCACACACCAATAGAAGGGACGTCAGACACTTTTTCCTCTCTCTCTCTCTCTCTCTCTACATTTATAAATAGTTCATTTATTGAAAGTTTTTTTCTTTTCATTCTGTCAATTGTAATCATAGATTCCTAACAGAAGAAACAGGATGTGTACCAGAATGGCAAGAATACATCCTGGACTGTATCTAACATATTGTACAGCCATACATGTTAAACCTATTTTTACCCTAGTTACCCCTGAAGAAGGGCAAATTAGCCCGAAATGCATTGGCATTTTGTGTTGAAGAGTAAAGCCATGTCATGGCACTTGTTCAACCATGTTAAAGACTGGAGATGCAAACAAGTCGGCTAAATTCAGGATCACTATCGTAATAAACTTTGAAAGAAAAGAGAATATATTGGTTGACTTTATTGGATTCTTTGAACACTTTTGCTGTGCTTCATGGGTTGTGGGACCTGACGAGGCTCCAATATGAACTTCGCACGCGCACAGACGGAGCGTATTCCAGGGTTGCACGCATTAACTCTTTGCCTTGAGCAGCATAGAATGCTTACATTTCATTACAATTTGGATGCATGCTACCATTCATATGTGAAACCTATAGGCATGTCAGACACAAACATATAGGCACATATACTACACTAA
The DNA here is from genome assembly GCF_964204655.1 of Triturus cristatus. Lineage (NCBI taxonomy): Eukaryota > Metazoa > Chordata > Amphibia > Caudata > Salamandridae > Triturus > Triturus cristatus. Next base: position 265,489,628 of record NC_140585.1, read on the forward strand.
CACATTACGTACAAATAACCAAATATGCGACCTGCACTCGTTGCCGGATGCATATTTCTCTCTCTCGTGCTCTCCCTCACATATGTACAAAAAGGGATTACTTATATCAGGCTCATAGCCAGAAGTATAGATTTTGGGGGATATTGCCCAGAGTAATGATAGCAGCATGAATGTAGTATCTAGAGGTCTAGCTGTCGCCAGAAACTCTAGGGAACACTGTGCAATATAGTGACATTTTCAGGTACACCATGCATATCTATGCCGGGTATGTGTATTTTTCCTTGAGGAATAATTGGACATATGTGTGACAAATGGTGAATTTAAAAGCACATTTGGCCAGAATCATTGGCTAAGCTAAATATAATGTAATTACAACATTGTATGGCAGTTTTACAGAAGAACTTGTGAAAAGGAATATGCTACTTACCAGTATGCATCTGTTCTTGGCATGTAGAGCTGCAGATCTACACACTTTTGCATAGATCGCCATCTGGTGTTGGGCCCGGATGTTTGCAGTTTGTTTTTCCTCTTGGAAAGTCTTTGGAAGTCACGAGGTCAGTGACTCCTCCTTTGGATCGTATTGCGCATGGGCTTTGGCTCCATCCTCAGATTGTTTTTCGCCAGCAGGGAAAGATGGAGCGTAGTAACAACAGTGAAGAAACCCATGTGCGTTGTATCTAAATAAGATAGACTGGAACAGATACAGGTATTCGGGGAGGCGGGTGGGCGTGTGTAGATCTGCAGCTCTACATGCCAAGAACAGATGCATACTGGTAAGTAGCATATTCCGTTCGAGGCATATGAGCTGCAGATTACACACTTTTGCATAGACTATATAGCAGTTCCCAACCTTAGCGGCGACCACCGGTATCTGTTGCAGTGGTTTGAAATAATGTTTTTAGTACAGCCTGGCCCACACTAGCTTGTTGCTTGGCTTGCACATCTACACAATAGTGTTTAGTGAAAGTGTGCGGTGTTGACCATGTAGCTGCTTTGCAGATATCATCTAATGGGATTTTCCCTAGAAAAGCCATGGAAGCCCCTATCTTTCGTGTAGAATGGGCTTTAGGGGGAACGGATAGCGTTCGTTTTGCTTTGTGGTAGCAAATCTGGATGCATTTTACAATCCACCTAGCTATCCCTGATTTTGAGATGGGGTTGCCGTTGTGTGGTGGGGAGAAAGAGACAAACAGTTGTTTGGTCTTTCTGAAAGGTTGTGTTCATTGGATATAGTAAAGTAAGGCTCGTTTGACATCTAGCGTGTGCAGAGCCCTTTCTGCAACAGTCTGAGGTTGCGAGAAAAATACTGGTAATTCGACAGATTGGTTTAGGTGAAAAGGGGAAATGACTTTAGGTAGGAATTTTGGGTTGGTACGGAGAACAACCTTGTTCTGGTGCATTTGAAGAAAAGGTTCTTGTATGGTAAGTGCTTGTATCTCACTGACCCTTCTAAGGGAAGTGATGGCTACAAGGAAAGCTGTTTTCCATGTGAGGAATTGCAGTTCGCATTTATGCAAAGGTTCGAAGGGAGGCCCCATCAGCCTTGTGAGAACGATATTTAAGTTCCACACAGGTGAGGGTAGTACTCTGGGGGGAATTATTCTTTTGAGGCCTTCCATGAAGGCTTTAATGGCAGGTACTCTGAAAAGTGATAGGTACTGCATGTTTTGTAGGTAAGCTGCAATTGCTGCGAGGTGTAGCCGAATGGAGGTATAGGCTAGATTGAACCTTTGTAGGTGGAGTAAGTAGCATATGATGTGTTGTATAGACACGTCTAGAGGATTGATTGTGTTGTTATGGCAATAAATAACAAATCTTTTCCACTTGGCAGCGTAGCAGGCTCTAGTGGTAGGGCGTCTAGCTTCTTTGATGACGTTCATACAGTCAGGGGGAAGGTTTAGGTATCCGAATTCTAGGATTTCAGGAGCCAGATCGCAAGGTTGAGCTGAGCTGGAGCCGGGTGCCTGATCTCTCCATGGTTCTGGGTTAGGAGGCATGGTGAGAGGTGTAGCTTTTGGTGTGGTACTACCGACAGTTCCAGCAGCGTGGTGTACCACGGTTGTCTGCCCCACGTTGGAGCTACTAGGATCAGTGTGAGGGAATGCTGTTGTAGCTTTCGCACCACTAATGGAATGAGTGGGAGAGGTGGAAAAGCGTATGCAAATTTGCCTGACCAGTTGATCCATATCGCATTTCCTTTGGACAATGGGTGTGGGTATCTGGCGGCGAAGCTTGGGCATTTTGTGTTTTCGTGGGTGGCGAAGAGGTCTATCTGTGGATGCCCCCACATTTGAAAGAACGGATGAAGACCCTGCGGGTGAAGTTCCCACTCGTGGATCTGTTGTGTCTGTCTGCTGAGCAGATCTGCCACGGTGTTTTGGACTCCTGGGACATGTTGAGCTAGGAGAAAGATTTTGTGTGGAATTTCCCATCTCCATATGCTCTGTGCTAATTGAGAGAGCTGTGGAGAGTGTGTGCCGCCTTGTTTTTGAATATAACACATGGCCGTCATGTTGTCTGTGCGAATGAGGACTGCCTTGCCTGAAATCCGTGGTTGAAAGGATTTTAGGGCTAGAAAGATTGCTAGTAACTCCAGATGGTTGATATGGAGTAACTTTTGTTGAGGCGTCCATGTGCCCTGCACTGTGAGGTGTAATAGGTGAGCTCCCCAGCCGGAGAGCGATGCGTCCGTTGTTAGTATTATTTGGGGAACCGGGTCCAGGAACGGTCGACCTTTGGAAAGGTTTGTGGTGTTCCACCACTGCAGAGAGCGATGGGTGCGACCGTCTACCAACACCAGATCTGTCAGTTGCCCCTGGGTCTGGTTCCATTGGTGCGCTAAGCACTCTTGGAGTGGACGCATCTGGAGTCTTGCGTGAGGCACTATGAAAATGCAAGAGGCCATCATCCCTATCAGTTGCATAAACACTCTTGCTGGAAGGGAGGGTTGAAGTACGAATTTTTGTTGCAAAGCCTGAATGCTTGCAATCCTGGCCGGATTGGGGTAGGCTATTGCTTTTGAGGTGTCTATGGTGGCACCGAGGTATTGTTTTATGTGGGATGGTGTTAGCTGGGACTTTTGGTGGTTCACCGTGCAGCCTAGTTGGTGAAGTAGTTGGATTGTGGTGGCGGTGTGGTGTACACATTGGTTGTATGAAGTGGCTTTTATCAGCCAGTCGTCCAAGTATGGGAAGACGTGAATGTGCTGTCTTCTGAGGTGTGCCGCCACTACCGCTAGGCACTTGGTGAATACCCGTGGTGCTGTTGTGACTACGAATGGGAGCAACTTGAACTGGTAGTGTTGTCCGTCCACTACAAATCTGAGGTACTTTCTGTGAGCATGGTGTACTGGAATGTGGAAGTATGCGTCTTTCAAGTCCAGTGTGGTGAGAAAGTCGTTCTGGGAGAGGAGCAGAAGTACCTGCTGAAGCGTTACCATGTGAAAATGGTCTGAGTGTATGTGTGTGTATAGGGGCCGGAGATCTAGAATAGGTCGTAGAGTCTTGTCCTTTTTTGGTATTAGAAAATATAGGGAGTAGACCCCTAAATTTTGTTGATTGACGGGAACGTGTTCTATTGCCTGTTTTTATAGGAGGGAGATTACCTCCTGCTTTAGTTATGTGGAATGTTCTTGTGACATTGGGCGTTGCCTGGGTGGAATGTTTGGGGGGGTAGATGTTAATTCCAGGCAGTATCCTGACCGAATAATTTGGGTCACCCATTTGTCTGAGGTGATGGTCTCCCAGACATGAAGGAAATGTTGAAGTCTGCCCCCGACCAGAGTGGGATGGTCTGGAGGGAGCGGGGGGAAGTCATTGGGTAGGCGGTATGGCAGGGCGGGTGGTATTTGTTTTGCCTCTGCCTTTATTATTGTTGCTTCTATAGCCGCCTCTTTGATAACCCCTTGTGAAGGTGGACTGAGTGGGGGATTTGTAGGAAGTGGACGCGTTATCTGAGGAGTAGCCTCTATGTGTACTCCGAAAGGAAGAGCGGCGAAAAGAGCGCCTAGAAGGGTGTGACTGTAGGGCTCCCATGGACTTCGCAAAATCCGTGTCCTTCTTCATTTTTTCGAGGGCCTCATCTACCTTTGGGCCGAATAGGTGTTCCTGGTCAAAGGGATGATTAAGGATGGAGGCTTGTACCTCTGGTTTAAATCCTGATATTCTTAGCCAAGCATGGCGACGGAGGAGGACGCTAGTATTAATGGCCCTGGAGGCTGTGTCTGCTGCATCTAAGGCACAGCGTATAGAGGTGTTAGTGATTGTCTTACCCTCTTGAATTAATTCATTGGCCCTAGTTTTATATCTTTCAGGGAGGTGGTGCATTATGTTTTCTAATTCATCATAATGTGCCCTATCATATCTGCCCAATAGCGCTTGGGTGTTGGCGATACGCCATATATTGGCTGCCTGTGACGCAGTGCGCTTTCCTGGTGCGTCCAGTAGCTTTGACTCTTTGTCAGGAGGTGGTGCTTCGTCTGACACCTGGGAATTTGTTCTTTTTCGTGCAGTGGAAACCACTAGGGAATCTAGTGGCGCTGGCCCTTTGATATAGGAGGGATCTGTGGGGGCAGCTTTGTATTTTTTGTCTATGCGTAGGTTAATGACCCTGGCCCTAACTGGGTCTTTAAAAACCTCTGGCGCATGCTTTACCACCCCCTTAAGCATAGGTAATATGGAGGTAGACCTATGTGTGGTATCAAATGTGTCGAGGAGGAAATCCTCCTCCACTGGGTCAGTGTGCAAGTCTACCCCGTGATAGTGTGCCGCCCTTTGAAGTAGATGGTGGAACCCTAATGAGTCTTCCGGTGGAGATGGCCTGGAAGGGTAGAGGTCATCTTGTGGGACGTCGGGGATATCTGGGTTATTGTAGTTGTCCCATGGGTCTGGGGATCCTGTAGGGGTGGGGTCTTGGGGAACATCCCCTATATCCTGATATGGGTCCCCCTGATCATCATCGTCTGGAGACGGGGTCGGAGAGCGATGAGGTGGGGGTGGAGAAGGCGGAGGGGGCGGAGGTGGAGGAGGTATTCTGAAAGGAGAGGTAGCAGAGTCCTTCCTCTTTGGAGGTGGAGGCGGAGCCGGTTTATCCAAATGTCTCTTTTTGGAAGAGAGTGCCAGATGTCCAGTTTTTGGATCCTTGGTGAGAGTTTTTTGCAAGGGATCCGGTGTAAATAGTTCCTGTGAAAGTGTTTGGTCCGTCGGCGCCGAAGGCGTCAGGCCGATGTCTTTTCCGTGCCAGTTTGCTTAGCACCGGGCTTGGGAACCGCCGATTTCTTGGTCGGCGCCGAGATGGGCTTGTGCTTGGAAGTGTCGGTGCAGAGGGCCTTATGGGGTTTGGTCGGTACCGAAGATGGCGTCGTTACGGAAAAGCTGGGTTTTGACCCCGAGGGCTTCGGTGCGGAGCTCGGTGTCGAGGTAGAGGCCCGTTTCTTTTTCGGTGCCGAAGTGTGTTTCTCGGCACCGCTGCTAGGCTGGCTCGAGCCTGGAGCTGCCGGAAGGCTTACTTGGCTTCTTCACCGGGCCCGAAGGTGGGGTGTGTGAAGCAGTGTCTCTGGTCTTGCTTAGGCCCTTTTTGGGTGTTGGCGCGGGTGTGGAGGGGGGGGGGGGGGGTATAGTACTCACAACCCTCTGCGCCGGAGTGATGTCTTCCACATCTGACTCGTCGGCCTCGGAAGCACTGACTAGGTCCTCTTCGGTGCGCTGCTGTCCCAGGTCTTCGATGTCGTCTCCGAAGATATCGACTGGAACGGAGGTCGAGGAGTGTGCCATGTTTCTTCTGGCTCTTCGGTCCCGAATAGTCTTTTTCGATCGGAAAGACTTACAGGCCGGACAGTCTCGAGCCTCGTGTTCAGGGGAGAGGCAGAGGTTGCATACCTCATGAAGATCGGTGTGGGGGAATTTGGACCCACATCGAAAGCACTTCTTGAATGGAGTTCTTTCCATCAGCCGGGACCAGAGCTTGGGTAGGCCCGAAGGCCGCCGTCGACGACTGGAACCGAAGGTTTGCCGATGAGAAGGTGCGTTGATTGAGGAGATTGCGATCGAAACAATACCGCGATTTGGGGTGAGGATTCCGCTTCGATCGTCGAACTGGAAACTGTTCGGAACCGGCGTGCGAAGATTACATCCGAGCCCGATGGCGGAAAAAAACAATCTGAGGATGGAGCCAAAGCCCATCCGCAATACGATCCAAAGGAGGAGTCACCGACCTCGTGACTTTCAAAGACTTTCCAAGAGGAAAAACAAACTGCAAACATCCGGGCCCAACACCAGATGGCGATCTATGCAAAAGTGTGTAATCTGCAGCTCATATGCCTCGAACATAGTGATTCATTTTACAGATGTTAATATGAGGCACACAAACAGTTTCATTGGGTAAACTAGACTAACATTTAATAATAACTTTACATAAACTTGGTGAGGGGAAGGACACCAGGGTCTCGCCAAAATAATTTATTAGCAGTTGACAATTGTGCATTTTTAAGTTCAACAGATAAATTCAATTTGCCCAATCTGCCTAGATTTTTGAATGACTTACTTAGGTTCTAAGTTTAATTTAGACTGATAGGTTAGTATGTATTACCCGAGTTTTAGATACATCAAATTCAGTGCAGCAGAGACCAACTTCGGACAGGACTACTGCTGAAACACATTCTTGGAAAAACAGAAACATGGGAATGGAAAAAAAAGATAAGCATTCATCTGTACTAATCATTAATAAGTGAGTGAGAAATATTAAGAACTCAGGCAGGAGAGAGGACTGTTATTTTAAAGGTATTCTCTCCTGCCTTTCTGTAGCACCCATCACTGTTTGCTTTTCACTTCCATGTAGAGCATTTATTTATTTTTACCCCAGGCATATTATTGGCTCCTAGACAGTAGAAAGTTCACCTTCTTACTGAGAGGGAGAGGAGGCACCACTGTTACACTGTGCCCAAAAGTCGCCACAGAGTTTAGGTGTTCCTTGGCACTCAAACTTAAATTCCAGTTTTACAAGCCTGTAGAAGACAGTGCTATACTTGCAGTTTGCCTTTGCTTTCATTTTACCTACCTCTACTGTCAGAGGTTGCAAGGATAGCACCAAGGGTCGCAAAGGGAAAGCCAGGGGTCGCAGTAGCGAACCCTAATATGACTTCAAGGGATGAGTGCCTCCGCCGACCTTCTATTGCACCATTCTCCACCGCAGAGGAAGAGAATTGGCCGAGCTTTAACCTGAATTTATGGTAGTGCGTCCATCCTCAAAGCCCATCCATTCGCAAACCAGCCTCTGATCAACTTGTTACGTCATGGGTAATGCATGATGCCAGGGTTTTGCCCATCTTGCTGATGAATAATGTAGTTGCCTTTAGGTCTGTACACTTAATTTGTCTTTTACCAGTGGTGTGTAGCTTAATGTTGGGAAACACGGATGGGGCTTTACGCTGGATCAAATCCCTTTACTTGTCAACTCTGCATTATTGGCTAGATCTGTTCAACCATAAGAAACAGGTGTTTCTAAAAAGGAACCAGCTCGGTTCTACTGATTAGAGTACATTGAGGTTCATGGTGTCCCTATCATTATACAAAACAAACTGGATGACATATTTATGCAGTATCATAAACTGGTTGTGTTAGCACTATCAGGGAACACTATGATTGTAGGCGTCTCTGCCTCAGCTTTAGTGCTGCAATTGGGTCCATACTAGGGCATTGTTTAAGGCCTTTTAGCAGGTATTGAGGTGGTAAATCCAACGCTGTAGATCCAAGAGTAATTTCGAGCTTAGAGTATCTGGTGCCAATTGACAAATAAATATATATCCGGAGACAAAATAAGTGGACCTCCAGCTAGGAACCCAGGTACCTCTGATGTATGTAGAAAGACATGATTTGCGTATTTCTCTCTCTCGCCCTGTGTGCTAGAAGAATTAGGGAAGCAGCAGCTGTGCAAACGCCCTTCAAATAAATAAGGCATAGTTTGCATTTAAGCAGTACAAGCTTCCTTCACATAAAATAAAGTTAGAGGAAAGGCAGCAACAGTGCAGGCTATCCAGACATGCACACACACGCATGAATGACACAAAAACAGCAGTACTGCAAGCTTCCATAACATGGAAACACAACTGAGGCATTAGCTGTGCCAATTCTGCTTTCCCGTCATCTTGAGCCTGTTCGATTGCATACATCTAATGATCGCCTCGTGAGTAAACGATGTAACAGGAACTAGATGGTTCTTGTTGTGCAGAGAAAGAGATATAACCTGAAAACTAGGGAGACCGTGTTATGAGTATACACATCATTGTTAGGGCTAGAGATGGATAGCTGGGCCTGCCCTAGAGGTCACCTATGGCATGTTAAGTCAAGTTCAGTTCCAGGGGGATAACTAACTAACACACACACACACACAAACAAACATTCACCGTTGCATTGTAGATATTATGAACACCAATATTCCTTAATTTAGCAATTTTGTTTTTCGGACTGTAGATTTTTCTTTTAGTTTGGTTTTCTGCAACTGTACGCTAGATCAAAACTACATTTCTCCACCTTAGCTCCTCCAAGACAAAGTTTCTCATCTTTGGCTCATCATCTGTGTGGAGTTTCTCGTGGGTGCTATGTGAGAGAAGGATCAGGTGAAGTGCTGTGCTCATGATGGATGTATGGGCTGGAGACCCTTGCTGTGTATTTCCCCCAAAATGCGGAAGGGAACAGATCCCTGTCTGGCAAAGCTTACCTTCAGAATCACCCTACTCACCAGCACAGAACATATGTGAAAAGCGGAACTTTCGGCCACCTCGGGCCTGGATGAGACAGAAAGGCAGAAGCAGTTACCCAATAAAGAGTCAACATTTCTTTCTTAACGTAACTAGCCTTCCACCATCACTAACTGAAGGCGAGGACATGCAACGACATAATACTGTGGCAGGTCACTATGAAGCCTTGGGGTCCACAGCAAATAAACAACTGACTTGGAGTGAAGCAGATTGGCTTGGAGGGTGGCAACTCCCCAGATGGTTGTGTTATGCAGGCTTTTGTATCACTTTGTTCTGTTACCAGTGCCCAGGATGTGGTTTTGCGACAGACTATGTGCTCACATAACTAATATTGGGTTTGGGTAGGCATAGGGTAGCATTGTCTAAGTTGTAGCTCCCAACAAAAGAGGGGGGGGGTGGGGGGGGGGGGGTAATGTCTTGCAGCCGCTAATTTTGAGACTTATTATATAGCAGCACAGTTAAAGTGGCTGACGAGATGGGTGGTGGCACAGACAAGTGTGGCCAAGGACACCTACTGCCGTGGCCCACCACTGCAGTTGTTAACACAACTCCTTGTTTGGTCACAATAGGAAAAACTTACAAGGACCTTTAAGGGTAATTAAACATAATTGGGTCTGGAACCTGCACAAAACACAAACTTGAGTCCCTACTCACTAAACACACCATTGAACTGCCCAAATAGATTACAGCACAAGGGATTATGGAAGGGAATACGTGCATGGTTGGACTGAGAAAATTGAAGACCTATTTAGAGATAGAGGGCTCTTGCGAAATAAAGAATTACTGAATGACTCTGGGCTATCTGCACAGCAGTTTCTACTATACAGCTCTGTAGTGGTAGCATTCAGAGACGTATGGAAGGCTGGAATGAGTGAACCTCATGTGCACCTGGGATTCCATACAATCTATTCTACCTCGGGCACTTATAAAGTTAGAACACTGTTATACCAGGAGCTGAGAACTCAAATCAATACCCTCTTGGACACTCTCAGGGATAAATAGGCACATGATCTACACAGACCAATTGGAAAGCAGACTGGGTGAGAGTGTGGGAAAATGACCCCAAAATCTCCTACAATGCATGATCTAAACTGAGTCAATTTCACAGTACTTAATCTCAATGCGTGTAGAATTAATAAATATTTCCTGAGTGCCCATGCTAAATACCCTAGATGTGGAGTGTTGGGGTGGACCTACATCATATAATCTGGGCTTGTCCCAGCATTGTTGTATATTGAATTGATGTCATCGGCTTTATTAACGAGACCTGAGATTGGCACATAACGACTACTCCGGAGGCATGCATACTAGGCATATACCCTTGCCCTAAAAAACGTAAACTTGTGACTAAATTTATACACACGGCCTTGGAGTTAGCTAAAAGGCAGATAATGCTAAACTAAAAGTCAATAGTTGGTTCAAGGTAAGAAATTTGGAAAACTCAATTAGTTACATGGGCCAGTTATGAAAGGATATTACTGCTGTGAGAGGCGAAAAGAAATAGGCGGACATTGGAATTTGCAACAGCATGGAGGATGCTAACAACTGAGCTGAAGGTACTCCTCCTTGGATTACAAATATGGCTGACTAGGTGGTGGTGACCAGTGACTGGAATGGGTTGTTCAGGTTGGAGTGGCCCCCTAAACAGCACCCATTATGATATTCAGGAAGCATCAACTCATTTGCACCATCTCCCACCCCATTTTACACCCATTAGATACTGGATAATATAAGTATGTAGGTTGGTGAGAGATCTTCACTAATGGTCGAAGGTTTATATGTTTGTTGTGCAAGCGTTCAGTGGTAAGGATAGGGGTAGGGAGGAATGAAAACTACGACGGTAACAGATGGGCAGTGGGTACTCCTGATGTTGATATAAATGGAAACAGTTAAACAATGTTATGTAAACATGTTGCTGAGCTTATTATAAATGGGGTTAAATGATCAAAGGAAATGTCATATTATGCATATTTCTGCTGAACATTGTACAGGAGATAGACAATAAAAAGTATGTTTCCATGAAAGCCTTTGAATGCACTCATGAGAAAACATAAGAAACATTTATCCTCATTATTCACAGAACATTTCATACTGGAAACTTTGAACCTCTGGGCAGAGGTAATCACCAGAAAAAATTGCCATTCAACTTAGATAATAGCTCTGCTTTTCATGTAACTGGCCATATTTTAGATCGGTTTTAGTTCTCTCCCAAGTGCAACAGCAGATTCATCCTTGCTTTTGCCCTGGTCTGGACAGGTTTGCTTCCATTTAAGATCATTGGCCTCTCTTGATACTTCCAAAGAAAGGTCTCCCAGGTTCAGAGTTGTACATACCCCTTCTTGGAACAACATAGATGCTACTGACTTAGTAGTCAAATTCTAATCACTGCTGCTGGGGACTGTCCAGTAGAACAAAACTCAAATCATTCTTTCACTTGTTTAAATACTACCTGAAATTCAGTTTTAGATGCAATCATTCCGCCAAATAGTATTTAGGTTATATCGCGCAAAAATCTTATTACGGAGTGATCTTGTAAATATCATATTGTTAACGCTTCTAAGAAAATATTTATTTTTGAAACTCACCAATGTACACAATTCTCCACACAAACTATTTAAAATCATAGCTCTTTTAGTTTCATCATGTACAATGTATAAACAGAGACACATTGCAAGAACTGGTAGAGTCACTTTCAGACAGTTTTCTTAAAATGTTAATGGCTTCATGGATAATACTACAGCACAATCTACCAACAAACATCTGGTGAGTGCCTTAATATCTGAAGGCATTCCCATTGTTGGCTTCCTTTCTCCTCTATCTGCCAAAGAGTTTTCTATGCTTTTACCCAGCAGTAAGCACTCAGGGTGTCTTCTGGATACCAGCCTTAATAAAGTGCTTCTTTTGGTGAGAGAGGTGATTGGATCTAATTTATTGCATATTATTATTTGCTCTAGTGACTCTATTTTAATCTCTGAACCATTTAAATTGGCTATCATCCAGCACTTATTAAAAAAAACATCCTTTAGTCCTGAAGCGCAAGTAAATTAGTAATGAATTTCACTCCTCCCTCTCTCTCTGCTAAAATGCTGGACACAGCAATAACAGCCCAGCAACCGGAGTTTGTGGAATTCTTTTCTTGAGTTCCCCCCTCTAAGCGGACATTTGTCCTGGTTTGGATAACGACGTTGTTGGAACCTTAGTCCTGAGTATTTTAAAATCTGCAGCCTAAAGCTCATGAAAGTACCCTAGTACCATTAACACTTTCAGCAGATTACCGCTAACCTAGCCCTACCTATGGGGTACTGCGCTGGAGCAGATTGCTTCTTACCAGTCAGGACGATCTGAAGTGGTTCCGAGTCAAAATCCCACTAACTCATCTATTGCATGGATTGCAGTAAATGTATGCAGATTAGACACAGCTTTTATTGAATAACCGGGTGTATGGAGAATGTCTGTCTCGCAACCTTCCCCTTTGTACAAGTGCCAGTTCCCTGGTGGATGAATGCTAAACTCTATAAACTGAACTCTACAAAATCTGAGATTCTCCTGAGGGATGCTCCTAATTTATGGGATACTACCCTTTGGTCTCACACTTTGTATTGTAGCATGCAAATCGAGACAGAGATGTCCATCTCCCCTCAAACTCCTGCCGTTTCTAAGGCCTGGGTTTACCACTCGTCTTTCAGATTCCTACTAATAATTGTAAAGTGACACTCTCACAGCATGTTAGCATGCTTTTTATAAATGGTTTCTTAGATAATGTTCTGTATATCTTGCAATGCAATTATCATAACAATGGCTATTCCTATAGTATACAAAACAAACTGAACTGAATGTTGGCACTTAATAGCAGGTAATAATTACATTACAACCCAAATCAATTAAACTAATTTAGAATGTCTAATGTTTAAGTTGAAACCTGCATAAATTCCAACTTTTACCTTGTAGGTGCTTAACACAGTGCACTATTTCACCTGGACAATAACTTGTGACCTATAGGTTACAAAAGGATCTCTGCCTCAATGTCTTAAATCCACTGAGTTACCTTACTAGAACAGAAATGTAACCTGCATGTTGCACAAAATACTCCACAACCCTCAGCTATTTATTTTTTTGATAATTCAAACATGTTAACCGCAGATTATACACAATTCTATGCAGCAAATGCATTAATCACCTGGGGTATATTACCAAAATATTATCTTGATGCTTACTGGATACATACATCACCACCGGTAACTCCCCAAGTTATCTTCTGAGTAGCTACACTTGCCCAGCCAATTCATCAACTAAGTTAGCTCCACTAGTTAATGTTCTTACTGGGCACCTGTGAGTTCCTTAGTCCACTCGTCCCGGAAATGTTCCATGGAATGGTCACATTATTGCTGAGAATCAAATGTGGGCCACCGGCAGCGCTCAGTCAGTTTGCAGCACAAGTGAGCTTTCTAAGCAATTCCAGCATACTTTATTGGTCCGTTCGGTTGTGTCACTTCATTTAATCTAAATGTCTGCAAAACATTGGTTGTCTTACGTAGCACTTGTTACCTTACTGCACTCTAGTGGTAATGTTATTCAATATTACTGCCAAACTCAATGACACTTGTGTAATTGATCTTAAAAGGATAAGTGGGCCACAAGTTACCTTCCGGCTACCACAGAGTTGGAGAGCACCAGGGATATGACCTCTACTCTTGCTGTGGTAACCAAGAAGCTGGTAAAGCTAAAGCAGCGGGTTTGGAACAGTGAGACTCTGCCCCATCGAACAGCAAGCCTCGAGCACTTGGTATCTGAAGGTCGCTGTCTAAGAGTTGGCAGTAGGTGGAGGACTAAAGGGTAGCTGTACACCACCAAACTGCACATATATGGGGTGATATAGCCAATACGCAACTGACAAATGCTTTTATAGATAATTCAGTCATTACACTTTCCTACTATTACATAAAGGTGTTACACACGGTAGCACCCATTTCAAGTTTTACAACTTTATTATAAATAATTGAATTCTGGAACAAAAAGCGGAAAAAACTTCTTAAGTTTTATTACGACAATTGTTGTTTTTAGTCAAACACTGAGCAAATATAATGCCTTAAGCTTTGACTACAAGACTGATCTTTTAATAGCTTTACATATATGGGAATGACTACTCATATAATACTTATGTAAGTGACAATTTCAATGTGGCTATTTACTGGGTTTAATAAGTTGCATGAAGGCAACAACAATTTCCATACTGAAGAATCAGAGTGCCCTGACTGCACCCATAGACAAAATGGTATTATGCACCATCCTATTGTTAGTGCAAAAAGTCATATCTAGAATCTACAATCCACTCAATACCACTTACATGCCGTCCTGTTACCACTAAGTCTTACTGTTACATGTAAAACTACCCCTAGTTGCTGGACACACTAAAGAGGTGCTAAAATGCTGCACATTTATACCACAAGAGCAGAATCCAAACGTGCACATAGAGTGGGGAATGAGAAACCCAAATAGAAAATGTCAGTATTTACACCGGTCTTCCTATCTATGCTTTACCACTTCCTTAGCCATGGTTAGAGTGTGATTTAACTGAGGGGAAACAAGTCACCAAAGAGTGGAAACAAACTAGCCATATGTAGAATCTGAAAACTATCTTGCTGGTGGACAGAAAACAGCAATCAAATCTTGATTTATTTCGTAAAGGGGCAGAATAAGTTGAAATAAGCTGGTGGTGTCGGACCATGGACTAATTCCGTCTGTTGGTGGGCATCAACGCTGTCAACCACCCGGCCACCCAACAACAATTATCTGCTTTGATGTTTAGAAGTGTCAGCCCTAATATGATATCTAGTAAATTCTGTAAAGGAGTTGCAAGGCGCATTTGGTGGAGGTATAACCTGTTGGGTTCAACATCTACTGAATATCACACACAGCTATTAACCGACTCTGCAGAGCTGAAGCTTAGATCTTATTTGAACCCAAGCACAACAATGTTACCACAGCAACATCTTACACTGTATCCCTCCAACAGATCAAACATTGGATGGGTTAAAACACCTTTAATAAAACAATCTGAAGAAAAAAAAAAAAAGATTAGCATCCTTTGATGAAGATCTAGATATATGGAAATATGGTATGCCGAAGAAAAACAATAGGACTTTAGCTCAAGCCAGTTACCATAGCGAACAACATGGTGGTGGTTATTCTTGATATTGCACTGTGTAGCACGCTGCAGATTGACAAGTTGTCAAAAACAGAAACCGTTTGGTTCTATCCTATCAACCATAACACTTCTAGTGGTGTCAAGTTCATATTGTCTGCTTTAGTCTACATAAACTCTAATAACTTTAAAATAGGCTAATGTGATACAGTGAAATGGGAGGGTGGGGGGCGTAACCTCAGCCCTGAGAATGGTTTACTGGTTGCCAGGAGAGCAGATTTTACAGTCCTGCACATTGCTCATCATACCACTCACAAACAGACCTATCATTTGTAGCAGACAACTTGCGTACCTACATAGTCCAATAGGACTGCAGAGGTTTGCAGAAGCTGGATAATTGGGATCATTTTAGACTAAGAAGATTCTTAAGGATAAATCTCTGTTCTATGTTCAAGCAACCCGGTTCTGGAATATGCAGTCTGCCTACCTGACACCAAGTTGAACTGTTTTTTCAAGGCTCTAAAATGGTCTTTGATAGTACATCAGCCTTACTAAACAGCAACTAGATGGTTAACTGTGTCATCCTCAGTAAGATTTCTGATGAAATCTGCTCGTCACTGGCTCCAGTCCACCCCACGCAAACACTGTAAAATCTAGTCATATCAACATCTATTCATTCAACACCATGGCGCTACGAATGTGCTCGCAGTCACTACAAATTCTAATAAACCCAGTCACAATTATAGGTATATCCTAAGTCTTGAAAAAATCACCCCTGGTATCTGAATTTTCAAAGCACAAAAGGACGGAATAACTGAAAATGCATCTGGGGATGACACAGTTGACCTTCTAATTGCTGTTTACTAATGATGAACAACTGACAATTATAGAGCCCAGAGGAAGCGGTGGTCTTACCCTGAAAAACGGGTTGGCTGTACATGCGCAGTTTTCTTATGAACTATGAATAACAAGAATCACGCTGTTGAAAGACCACATGGAGTCGGAGATCTTGTGAACCATTTGTGATAAATTGTACATTATTACTTTTTTGCAATATGATTCAATGTAATTTGTGTCAAAAGATTTTCTCTTATTAAATAAAAAGATTAAATGTTAGTTCAGGTTAAGAGGAGTTACTTTGTGGGTTCTGTTGCTGATCAGTCTTAGAGACGAGTGGGATTGGATTCCACAGGTGAAGGGAATGTTGGATGCAGACTATCCACAGACCCACAAAGCAAATAATTATGATGGCACTTTTGCTTAGAGGTCAGTTTATTGCTTCCACAAGCACCAGAGACTGCCAAACACATCCTTTTTTGGCTAATAAAGATGAAGTTAAACATCCTGTGATTTGAGTGTACATGTTTCTTCACTCTTCATTTTCTCCAAGCATGCCTTCCATATTCGTTGAGAACGGACTAGACTGCCCTTTTCAATGAATTTTAGCAAGCGATTTACTTATTTGCATATCTGTAAGTAATGCCCATTTCTGTAAATCATAGAAATGGTGACAGATGGGAGGAGGAAATTAAAATGTGGGTAGTCTTAGAGGGGTTTGCCTACCTTCATTGGGAGGATTCCAGTAGAGAGAGAGACGTCGACAAATTCTTCTGTACAGGGAAGGTCTTTGAGGTCTCACCTCTGGCTCTTCTGGGGGCCGTTCTGTTGGACCCAAATACTTCATTGACGCAGGGTGCTTCTGAGGCCATTCCTACACAGATAAGGGAAGTTCATGAAATTGTATCCGAACAAATAGACACAAAGTAATTCGCAGACTTCCCTACTGCTAAGCAGACAGAGGATCCCTTTCTTTAGAGTGCCATTTGATACAACATGCTCTTAGACTGACTTATCGAACTGCAAGGTCAATGAAACTGCCGTGCAGTGGTTTTCCTTCGGTCTTAACCAACAGGTCTCTATCGGTTAAAGTGATCTCACTTTGTTTTCTGCGTAACCTACATTCACATGGACTCAGCTTTCTCCCAAATTCCCTGCAACACATATAAAATTTAATATACAAAACATTTTGAGTGTTTCAATTTTGGATATGATATGTTTGCAGATTTTACCCAAAATTATGGGAATGGTTTAAAAGTAACGCATTATCTTGAAAGCCTCCTCAGTTAGATGGAAATGGTTATTTACCAACTCCTTCAAGACAAATATACTCATTCTTTGTCTAGACACGCTTCCATTTCAATCCTGGTTTCCATGTGCTCAACATCAACATGGTCTCAAAATGTCTTTACCATTTACTTGTCCTATGAGCAATCCTGCCTTTTCTACTTATACTTTAAAAGACCACCTTGTCTTGGCATTGGAACTCTCCAGAGTACATGACCGTATTGTCGCCAGCCTCTCTATTATAACTACCGGGCATAGAGTCCAAAAATATGCTGCTAATATCATCCTTGGACTGGAATGCACTGATGGCATCACCCACATTTTCTGACGTTTCACTAGGTGGCAGTAAAACAAATAATCACATTTAAGGCAGCAAAATGCTTTAGGTCTGTTACCAAAAACTGTCTTTCTGTTCACCTGGCAGGATACAAAAGATTTAGAGGCAGATTATTTGATATTCAGAGGTCTTCCTCAAGGAGCCTGCTCCATTTTTCCTCTCTGCTTAAAATGATAATTTGATCAATTTCTAGAAACTACTCAAAGCTCATCATTTTTTGCAGGTCTTTAGTTTGCCCTGTTTCTCAAACTCAGACTGTCTTACTCTTATTTAACTTTACAATGTCATTGTTGCTTCCCTTGCACCCCTTTCAGTTATAAACCCTCAAAAGTTCCTTGAAGCAATTCCAGAGTTGCCCCATCAGTAGACAAAAGAAAAGCAAAACAAGGTAAAACACATTATTTAATGCCAAGCATTTGCCTAAATACACTGACTAATTAATGGGAAGCCTAGACTTAGAGAAGCAGGAAGCATATTTGGAAAGAAATGCACACTTCAAGTTGGATAAAAGTTGATTTCACAAAGTATTAGTGGTGGGTGTGGTTTTAGATCTTCTCTGGATTATTCTAACATACAACACGCCACAAGCTGGATAAAACTGTGCATTTAGAGGTACTTCCCTCCCTGCCACACCTATTCCAAACATACTCAGAGAACAGATATCCCCTAGCCCCCATCTAAGAAATCTTGTTTGAGGGCTCTGGGAGTTTTATTCTCATCCCTGTACCTTCTAAAGTCTATCCTCTTGTTTTGCTCTAAATTCCTCCAGTGTACACCTATCTTCTGGAGAAGTCATCTGCATTTTTCTACTTGAGTGGTTAGTTTCTGTCCAAGACCCACTCAGGATGGATTTGCAATTTTGGATTTACATTAACAAGTTTCCAAAAATATCAAAAGGGGGTCATTCTGCCTAAAGCTGCAGATAGGTGTAGTGGGCAACAAGTACCCAAATTATGTTTCCATGTAAAAAACCTAAACCACTGTCGCCACAGCTATGTCAAATGCAGCCTCCACAGAGATAAGTGTCTTACCTTAGGGAAAGGCAACATCAAGAA